>NW_025725481.1:4830000-7362500 GCF_021461395.2 Schistocerca americana | reverse complement strand
GCATCTCTTTGGCACACCTCAAGACTGAGCCGCTATTTATAGAGGTTTCCACCATCCTCACAACGTGCGTGGCCAAGCCAAGATCCCATTACCTGTGATACACCACATTCCACCATCGTGCTGTGAGATGAGAATAATCGAGCAGCACTAGTCAAATAGCGCATGCAACAACAGTTACGAGAATATGTGGACAGTGTAGGTGAAGCAGAATTACTCTCCAATCAAACAATATTATTTACTTTGTTACATATTTTGAGATTCTGTTAGGGTGTGTTGCTGCAAGGTGTCAAAATGTGTAATTTACACCTTAGAAAATACCGGATGGGGCAACAATATGAGATAGGATAGATTACAACTCACCACATGGAAGAGATGTTGAGCATCAACCAAGGGCATTGTAAGAACACAGAACTTAATCCTCCATAAAATGATGAAAAAGAAAAACCGTGCACACACACGGGAGGGTAGTAAGGCCTAAACGCGGAGAACAGCTATCTCAGCTGATGTGGCTGTACACACGAAATGTGTCATGGGGATGGAGGGCAGTATGAGGAAAGGGTGGTGTAGAACGCTGCAGTGCTGCCTATGGGAGGAAGCACATATAGTGTTGTGACAGGACGGTTGGATGGGGAAAGAGGGAAGGGTTGGGGAGAGTAGCAGAAAAGGTGGAAAAACTGTACAGGTGCACTGGGGGGGGGGGGGGGGGGGCGACAGTAGGCGTGTGTAGAGCTGGAATGGGAGCAGGCGTTGGGACAGAAGCAGGTGTAGCTGAGGCCCTAACAGTGACAGCGCAGTGACTGTCGAAGTCTAGCACATCAGGTCAGGCAGCCATCTCAAACTGGACGGTCCAGCTGCCTCTCAGCCAGTCTAGCAGTGGCCATCCACAGTGACAAACTGCTCGCCAGAGGAGATGCTCACATAGAATGCGGTACAGTGTCTCGTTTTTGGGCGCAAAAACAACCGGGGTCATATGCGCACACGTCAAAACTATAGAACACGAAGACAGAGGTGTTAAAAATGACTAAATGTCAATCCCAATTGACATAATAGCAGACAGTGAAAAACAGGGACGTGGAGAAAGAGCTACTAAAGTCACCATACAAAACGGAGGTCCAAAACTAAAAATTAAATGCCTTTCGTCATATCGCTTTCACGGACAGAAACTAAATCGCGGTCCACAGCCCACGCGTCAATTGCTAAAACGGTCGATAAATCAGACGGCAAGTGGGAACATAAACGGTTAAGAAATGGACTTTCAGCCGGGAGGAAGCGAACAGTTAAAATTTGGGCGCAGTATAACAAGTAGTGGGGGAGCGCCACTTATAAAATGACGATGGCTAAAAAGACAGTGCCCAATACGCAACCGAGTTAAAATGACTTCCTCCAGGCGGCAGAGCCGAGAGGAGGTCGCCCATGCCACTGGGAGAAGCTTAATAATCTTGAGCTTATTCCTTTAAGGAAGGACCAATGGCGATGCCGAAGGGACGCTACATCCTGATGGACAGCAACATAGTGATCACTGGAGGGAATATAGAAACTAGTGGGCTGAGGTAAGAGGACTGCAGCCTTGGCAGCAGCGTCAGCAGCCTAGTTTCCTGGCAGACCGACATGACCAGGAATCCACAAAATTCACAGTGGCTCCAACACGAGTGATAAAGTTGCACTAAGGGATGGGCGGTGTAAAACGCACAGAGACTTTGAAGGGCGCCTAGTGTGTGTGAGCACGACAATTTAATAGTCTGTGACGCCAGATGTGCTCTGTGGCCTGATAAGAGGCGAAGAGCTCGGCTGTAAATACTGAGCAGTGTGTCGGAAACCGACAACTAAAGACGTGAGTGCCAATGACGAAGGCACATCTGACCCTACAGTCAGTCAGAGCCATCAGTGTACACAAATGTACTACCGCGAAATTCTGTGCGAAACTAACGAAACTGAAGGCGACAGAGTAAGGCTGGAGTAGTGTCCTTACGAAGTCAATGAAGGCCGAGGTTAACAAGGGCCACTTCACGAAGCGAAATTGGCGAAGCATTCACACCCACTGGGGAAGTTGCAGGTAGTTTGAAATTAAGCTGCCGAAGCAAGCGCCGGAAACGGACTCTAGGAGGTAACAGGGAAGAGGGATGTGCCCCGTACTGGCGATCGAAGTAAGCATCGAACAAGGAGGCATAGCATGGGTGGCCACGCATGGCAGACTAACAGCATGCCTGAGGAGAAAGTCATGACGGTAGGACAGTGGTAGTTCAGCCGCTTCAGCATACAGGCTCTCACTTGGGGTAGTGTAAAAGGCGCCAGTGGGCAAATGGATAACATGATGGCGGATGTGTTGAGATGGCGTAAGAGGCTGGACGTGCAGATGCATAAACAAAGCACCCACAGTCGAGTTTCGGATGGAAAATGGATCGCTACAAACGGAGGTTCGATCAGCATGCCAGGAGGTACCATTGAGGACATGTAGGACATTGAGGAACCGCGTAAGACTGGCTGCCAAGTAAGACACATGAGAGGACCAAGAGTTTCCTAGCGAGCATGAGCATCATGAATTTCGTAGTTTCAACTAACGGAAGGGCAACATGCCCAAAATGTAAAGATGGTAGGAGAAACCATTTGCGCCGCCAGAAATTCATAGCGACGGGTTTGTCAGTGGAAAAACTAAAACCATTGTAAGTTCTCCAGGAGTACAGACGATCGAGATGTCGTCGATGACGCCGCTCAGTGACAGGTCCGTGAGAACTGGAATAGAAGGCAAAGAGGGAGCCAAAGATGTCCGGTGGGCGACAGGCCATTAGAGGGTAAATGGCGATAGCTAATAGGATGATGCTCAGGAGAGAACCCTGAGGCACACCGTCTTCCTGGATAAAGGTGTCCTACAAGGCAGAACCCACATGCACCTTGAAAACTCTGCCTTCTAAAAATTCCCGCAGGAAACGGGGCAGGCAGCCACGGAAGCCCCACATGTAAAGAGTTCTCCAGCAGGTGTTGTAGGCCTTCTCCAAATCGAAAAACACGGCCAAAGTCTGGGATTTCCGCAGAAAACCATTCATGACACGGGTGGACAAACTAACGAGATGGTCAACTGCAGAACGCCACACTCTAAATCCACACTGTGCAGTCGTTAGTAAATAATGACACTCGAGCCGGGCGTGATTCATGCGTCACCTTGCAAATATTGTCAGTGGGAGAAATGGGGCGTAAGCTAGAGGGAAGGTTTTTATCCTTACTGGTCTTAGGTATGAGGGTGACAGTGGCTTAATGGCAATGGCCAGGAAATGTGCCCTCTGCCCAGATGCGGTTGTACATGTTAAGTAGGAAACGCCTGCCTACAAGAGAGAGGTGCTGCAAGATCTGAATTTGCACAACACTGGCCCTGGGGCGGAGGATCGGGATGAGCTGAGAGCACGATCTTGCTCCCTTATCGTAAAGGCGGCATTATAGCACTCACTATTCTGAGAAGGGAAAGGTATCGCCAGAGCCTCCTTCGCTCATTTCTGGTGGAGGAAGGCAAAGTGATAGTGGTAAGAGCTCAAAAGGTCGGCAAAATGGCGACCCAAAGTATTTGAGATAGCAATAGGGTCCGCGATGATATCGTCTGCTACTTTCAAGCTAGAAATTGGCAAATGAATCTTGGTCCCAGACAGTCGTTTGAAGTTGGCCCACATGACAGAAGAAGAGGTGGAAACGTTAAAAGAACTAATGAATGCAATCCAGCTAGCTTTTTTGCTTTCCCGAAAAACGCGACGACACTTTGCACGCATCTGATTTTAATGAATGCAGTTTGTCAGCATATGATTGCAGTAAAAGCGTGGAGAGAACATCTCCGTGCGCGAATTGCGTCGCGGCATGCCTCAGTCCACTAAGGGACTGGGACACGACGTGGTGAAGAGTAATTGCGAGGAATGGAATGTTCTGCAGCAGTAAGGATAACATTTGTGAGATATTACACCTGGTCATCACAGCTGGGGAAATACTGTTCTTTGGAGGTCGCCAGGGAGGAGTAAAGCCGCCAGTCAGGCTTAGTAAGATGCCATTTCGGTGTGTACACAGGTCAGGTAGGAGTCAGCAGACTGATAGCACATGAGAAATGGACGCTCAAGTAGGTGTTACAAAGAGTGGACCACACAAGACGATGGGAGAGCTGGAAAATGCAAAAGTATAGGTCCATATGAGAATATGTGTGGGAGGAGTCAGAAAGGAATGTGGGTGCTCCACTGTTAAGGCAGGAGAGGTAGAGTTGGTTAAAAAGGTCAGTCAAGAGTGAACCTCTCCGACAGGCTCTGGGAGAACCACAAAGAGGATGGTGTTCATTAAAGTCGCCGAGTGGCAGAAATGTAGGAGGTAGTTGCCTAATAAGCTGAAGGAAGTTTGCCCTGGTGACATCAAATGACTAAGGGATGTAAACGTTACAGGGGGAAAAAGTCAGGTGAGGAAGATAAAGGGGAATTGCAACAGCTTGAAGATGGGTAGATTACGAACTGTCATCCCCTACGAGCAGCATGACAGCCCAATGAGATGGATTGCCGACCCCAGGGGGAAGGTCAAAACGACCCAGGAAGGAATATCAAAGCTTCAAGTGGTCACGAGAGTGCGATTTCGTTTGCTGAAGGCAGCGTACAAGGGGATGCTGCGATGCTAAAAGCTGCCGTAAATCCTCTTTTTGGGACCGAAGGCTACGAACGTTCGAGTGGAGGAGAGTCACGATGTGGACGAGACGGAGTGTCACCTCGGTGGCTGCCGAGTGTCAGCCTGCGAAGAGTCACTGCTTCAGGGCACAAATGCAGGAGGATCCCGCTCCATGGGGTGCACAGAAGCATTGGATTGCTTGTGCTGTCGGTCTATGGAGTCCAACGCAGAAAAACGGTTGGTGGTGCGCACAGGCAACACTCAGGCCAGCCAGGCTATAGTGTCACATAGCAATACTGTCGAAGAGGATCCCAGAGTTGGCGGAGTGGAAGATCGTTTGCCTTTGGTGGACTGCTTCAAGCCTTTCTGGTTAGCAAAGGGACAGTTGGGTGTTGTTTGGCTGGAGGGATGTAGGAAGTCTCCATGGGAGTACTACTCCTGCCCTTTCTGGCCTACCAGTTTTGTAACTGGTGGCTTCGCCCCTTGAGCTGAAAGTTTGATGTCTTGTTGCACATCTGGACGGGGGATGGCGATGCTACCGTGACGCTGGGCTATTTCACAACCTCAGAGCTGAATTTGAGGTCGCATGTCTATGTGGGCATGTCCTTCATGAATCTAGACGCACTAAGAACAGAACTATAGGTACCAGACGGGAGAACACAGTATTTGCGACTAACCAATAACTTGCGAGTGACTGGGTAAGGTACTTTTTCCCTTACACAGATCTCTTGGGCAGCCCACGCATCAAGGAACACAGGAAAATACAGAGAGGCGGCGGCACGGCCGCCATTGCACTTGATACAGCGGAGAGAAGGAGGCAGACGATTGCCCTGATGCACATCCCTACAACAGATTACACACTTGGCTGGGTGTCGACATTAGGTTCTAGTGTGGTTAAAACGAAGACACTGGTAGCTGCACATCAGGTTCGAAATGTACTGTCTAACTGTTATAATTTCATAGCCTGCTTTGATCTTGGACAGAAGCACCACTATATCAAAAGTGATAAAAATAGTGCAGGTGGGCATTAGAGAGGAGTCTACCATTTTTATAACCCGATGGATGGAAATGACACACTGATCAGAGAGATAAGATTGGATTTCAGCCTCAGTTAAACAGTCAAGCAGCCTAGTATAATTAAAGCCACAGGAAGAATTCAGAGGTCCAAGGGCCTCGACACAAACAGGATTGCTGTGGAGAAGTTAGGTGGTAAGCGGTTGTTGCGATTGAGAATCAGAAGCAGCAGGGCTCAAAATTGCAATACCTTTCTGAACAATAAACGGATTTACCACGGCGAAGGACTGACAGTCTTCAGTATAAGAGACCATGAGGAACCGTGGTGCAGCTGGAAGGGATTTTGAATCGTTAGCCTCATACCGTTTACGTTTCATAGACGTCGACTGTAAAGACTATTTGTTCACGGCGAGAAAATCCGCCACGACTGCCAGCATCTCCCATGGCACACTCCTTGACAAGTGGGCGCACCTGCCCTAGGTGACTGTCCGCACCTCCCGAACACCTGACAGAGGAATCGATCGGCAATTTGGGAAGGTTGCAGCTCAGGCAATCATCCCTCTCTGGGCCTGGCCTGTACCATGGGGTACGTGCCAACTCTACCTGCCGACACGGGGCTGAAAATTACGCGTTACCCACTCACCGGTTACATATCAGACGCGTGAGCCAGCCTTCGGGAGTGCACAGTGAGGAAGAAGAAAACGAGGACCCCTCGAACACCCAAGCAGAGGAACGAGAGGAGAAGGTAAACAAAGAAAGGAAAAGGGAACGAACAGATAATGCGGAACATTCCCAGTAATACCCCAGACATGTTCCGCAAGGGAGGGGAAAAAGAATAGCGAGAGGACATACATGCAGCACAGAAGGGAGAAAATGCTGCAAAGGCTGGGGCCCCACGGTAGCCGAGCACAAACCCGCCAAAAAGTGGCGAGCCCCACTGGGGGGGTGCGGCACAATGGTTGGAGCCGAGTCAGTAGACTGTGTGGCCACGTTCACAGGTGGCCCTGCCTCTGACACTGTAGGAGATACCCACGATGAGACAAAAATAGGTGACAGTGGTAGGACACACGGGACAGGTCTCTCATCTATGTATGTTCTACTGATACGTGATGTGTAGCAAGGAGTAGGGTGTTGTGTTCAGATAGGGAAGGATGCCGATACTGCTTAGGTCGGGTGTGAATTGGGATGCTGCTGTTGAAGACGTGGGAAACATTTCACATTTTCAGGCACTATGAGAAGTTGTCGAAACTTTGGAAATCAAGGCTGTACAGTCACATCCGTATACAAACCACCGGACATTGATCTCAAAATCAATCTAGCAGATAACTTTTCTAGTCAACACACGCAAATAGTGACTGGTGACTTCAACTGTCACAGCACCACATGGGAGCTATGAGCATGATGATGAGAATGGTATTACAATAATGGGCGGAAGGCAACCATCTGACCCTAAGCAACCTGCATCTCATCAGTGGCAGATGGAAAAGCAGATACAATCCTGATCTAATATTTTGCAGCGAGAACATCTCACAACAGTGCATAAAATCTGTCTGCAATCCTATTCCAAATACACAGCACAGACCGATCATGTGCGAAATCTACGCAGCAGTTAGACCACAGACAGTTCCGTTCAGAAGTAGGTTATACTTCAGGAAATCCAACTGGCCGAAGTTTACAGAAACGCTGGACGCTGCAATTCCCAACACAGAACCTTCACCTGTCTCATATGACACTTTTGTGAGGGCTGTAAAGAGGTGCTCCAGAATTGCAATTCCTCGGGGTTGTCGAACATCATACATTCCTAGTCTAACTTCAGAACTCACTGCCCAATTTACAGAGTATAAGGTGCTATTCTAAGAAGATCCATTCGACGAGACAATGCTACTGGCTGGGAAGAAACTTATTGCATCTCTGAAAGAATCCAAAAGGAATTCTGGGGTTAAAACGACGGAAGAACTTGATCTCATCAGAAACAGTCAAAGCGTGGAGATTATTGAGACGCCTCAATAATGACCCAACCACATCCACATCACACTGCAGCATTACTGCAGATCAGATAGCAAACCAACTGCTCATGAATGGGAAAGGAAGCCATAGAATCAAAGTTCCGAAAGTACAGCAAGAGGCCCAAGAACAAACGAGGAATCTGACTCTTCCTTTCCAGATTTCTGAATTAAACAAGGCTATTAAGGAGAGCAAAACTGGTAAAGCATCCTGTCTAGATGACTTCCGTATGGAGCAACTCAAGATTTTCGGTCCAGAAACAAGAAAGTGAATCCTGCAGCTTTTCAACAACTGCATGAACCAGTGCCATATACCAAAGATCTGGCGAAAGAGCAGGGTGATAGCTCTTCTGAAACGTGGAAAGGAAGCAAATCATCCCAAGAATTTCAGAACAGTTAGCCTTTTGTGTCACCCTTATAAACTGTTCGAACGTATGATTCTGAATAGAATCCTACCAGTAATAGACCCTGTTCTCATACCTGAACAAGGAGGATTTCGACCAAACAGAAGCTGCACAGGGCAACTTTTGAATCTCACTCAGTTTATAGGGAATGGCTTTGAAACCCGTCAAGTAACTGATGTGGTCTTCGTGGATCTCACAGCAGCGTATGATACTGTCCATCATCGGTTACTCCATGCAAAATTATACAATATGATCACCTCGTTAGACTACTCAGCACCCTCCTCCAAAACCGTAGGTTTTTTGTTGAATTTCAAGGACAGCACAGTCGCTGGAGAGCGCAGAAAAATGGTCTACCTCAGGGAAGCGTCTTGGCTCTACTTCTCTTCAACATTTATACCAACGACCAGCCATTGACCCCAGGCACAAAGAGATTCTTATATGCAGATGTCCTAGTCCTTGCTACACAGAGCTCATGCTTTGAAAGAGTGGAAAGAAACCGGACAACAGCACTTAGAACATTGTGAAACTATTACAATCGGAACCAACTCAGACCAAACCCTTCGAAGACACAAGTGTGTGCTTTTCATTTAAGGAACAGGGAAGCTAATCCTGAGCTACATATTGCATGGTCAGGCATCCAACTACATCATCATCATCATCATCATCATCATCATCATCATCATCATCATCATCATGTACCTAAATACTTGGGAGTCACTCTCGATAGATCTCTGACATTCAAAACTCACTGCAAGAACACTAAAATTAAAATCTCCGCTCGAAACAACCTAATTCGCAAAGTAGCGGGGACACAGTGGGGATCACATCCACAAACTATTCGCTGTTCTGCAATGGCACTGTGCTGTTCTACTGCTGAATATGCTTCTCCAGTCTGGTACAGGTCATCTCATGCCAGACAAGTAGACATTGCTCTCAACGAAACCTGCAGGTTGATCACAGGTTGCTTAAGACCTACCTAAACTGATATGCTCTACTGCCTGGCTGGAATAGCGCCACCATGGGTACACAGAACAGTGGTTGCTAACAAGGAGAGACAAAGTGGAACAGGACAGTGCCCATCCACTGCACGGACATAATCCACCACAGCAACGGCTGAGATCGAGAAAGAGCTTCCAGAGAAAAGAGCTTCCAGAGAACATCCGAGAAGCTCACCATTTCACCAGAGAAGGCAAGGCTGGAGTTATGGAAGAAGTCGACGCCTCACCTGCAGACGCCAGAAGCTGAAGAACTACCACCTGGACACAACGAGAGCTGGCTGGTGTGGAAATCTTTAAAACGTTTACAGTCAGGAGTCGGACGATCCAGAGACAACCTGAAGAGATGGGGCTTCATAACAGAAGATACGTCCTGTGATTGTGGACAAGAACAAACCACAAGCCACATGATCTAGTGCCTTTTGGGCCCTACATCCTGCACGAAGATTGATCTCCTGCAAGCCACTCCAAGCGCCTTGGAGGTTGCAAAGTACTGGGCACATGTAATATAAATACAATATTTACTGACGTGTGTGACTAGTGTAGGTGTGTTTGCAGCCAAGACAAGATTTTAGAAAAGTAAGCAACAGAATCAAAATTGAATGAGGAATGGACAGAGCGAGTTCTGTTATAATGTTGTTACGTAAATTCTTCAAAAGAAGGAACTTAATGATAAGTACTGACTTATCTAGGAGAAAGGTTCCAAGATAGGGTTTGACAGTATAAAAGTCTAGCGTACATTTTTTGCTATTGTACCTTCAGAGACAAGTATTTACGGGATACGCTGAAGCTTTTTCCTAGTACAAAAACGTGATAAAATCAATATGGAAGAGGAAAGGAAAACTAAATAAGTATTCAACTTGCGCCATTTATACAGACACATTTCTGGTATAGGAAGTAACACTGCTATGCAGTAGTACAGAATCTACTGTATTTCTACAGTAGATCAGTTTTCCACTTCCATATTCTGTAGCTGTTAGTCAGCCTATGTAGTGGAATTAACATGCAGGCAGTTTTCACAAGACGTAGATCTCACAGCCTTAACCATAAAGTTAGTAACAGTAAATTACTCAATTTTAAGGAAACAGTACCTGAAGATATTTGTTCCAAAACAGCGAAACTGCGACATCAAGGAGTGTAAAGGGCAGATCAAGAATGTTGGTTGTTTCGTTGGTTGATTGGGGATGGGCTGGGGTGGCAGGAAGGGACCAAAAAGCAACGTCATCAGTCCTGAGATCTAAGGTGGCAGAAACAGAGAGAGACAACACAAAGGACAGTCAGTCAGTCAAGGGGAAGGTGAAATGGGCAAAGAAAGAGGTTAAAGGTATGAAAGGGCAGCAGGGAGAGGACAGATCAGGATGGGGTGGGCGCAAACAGAGAGAGCAGGACTGTCACAGATACGCAATGCGCTTTGGGGCATCAGCTCCACCATTCATACCATATCATACACCACACCATACCATACAGAATACCGTAGCATGCGCAATACCATGATCGTGACAATGTGGGCAACACCACGAGAAGATCAAAAAAGGGGAATCAAAATGGCAGAGAAACCAGCCAAAATGCAGGGGAAAAAGGGGAGAAGAACCCGGCCACTGTGGAGACAAGGCCAACGGCTCCATAAGCAATGTGAACGCTAACTAATGGCCTCCAGTTCCAGACGAATATTCGATGATTTGAACACCGGAAGAGACCATTTTCGCGAAGAAAACCGAGGAAAGATGTTACCATATGAGGATCATCTGCTAACACGCAGGACAAGGAAGGTTGGAGGGGATATGTAGTAAGAAGGGCCGAAACGCAGGGGCAATCCAGCAAAATATGGATCACGGTGGTGGGGGGCCCCGCAACTACAAGGTGAGGAGGATTGGGAGTTAGGCTCACTGCTGGGTAAAAAACTACTGGTCAACCTAGTATGGCCAATACGAAATGGCAGAGGGTGGAAGACGCCCAATGGGAGAGTTGAACGAAAGAATGCCATTATGGAGCTACTCCAGGGAAGGAAGGGGGAGAGGTATCGACGCCTTAGGTACTAGGAGGGAGTTATTCCCCAAATGGTTTATCTCACGCTACAGAGAGAAAATTTATAAGTGGAGGTCAAACTCCAAAGAGGGACCAGAAACACTAAACAAGGAAGGATCAAAAAGAAAAAGCAATGGCATCAAAACTGGAAGGAACACAGAAAACCAGATGGCTGGCCAGGTCAACATACTGTAGGTATGAAAACTAAGGGGGGGCCAGAGGGGCCAGAGGGGGAGGGGTTACGACAGGGAGGAAAGGAGGATAAGTGCAGAGCAGTAAGGAAGAAAGGGCTGGTATAACTATGGGTCCTGTGTAAGCCATGCATGAACTTATGGTAGAACCCCAAGCCTCAGGGAGGGGGGGGGGAGACCAAATATGGAAAACGTGTTTAATGAACAAGAACTAAGTACACACATCAAAATAGATTTGCACCACCTTGGTTCCTAGAGTTCCGGAACATGTACAAAAAATTGGAAGAGAGATCAACATAAACATCATTCCTCCCATTTTATTGCTCATGAAAACTACACATAGCATGTTGTGCCACCATACAGCGAGGCCTTCAGAGGTGGTAGTTCAGATTGCTGTGCACACTGGTACCTCTAATACCTAATAGCACGTCCTCTTGCACTGATTCATGCCTGCATTCGTCGTGTCATACTATCCACAACTTCATCACAGCACTGTTGGTCCAGATTGTCCCATTCCTCAATGGCGATTTGGCGTAGATCCCCCAGAGTGGTTGGTGGGTCACGTCGTCCATAAACAGCCCTTTTGAATCTATCCCAGCCATGTTAGATAGGGTTCATTTCTGGAAAATATGCTGCCACTCTAGTCGAGCGATGTCGTTATCCTGAAGGAAGTCATTCACAAGACGTGCACGATGGGGCCGCGCATTGTCGTCCATGAAGACGACCGCCTTGGCAATATGCTGCAGATATGGTTGCACTGTCGGTCGGAGGATGGCATTCACGTATTGTACAGTCATTACAGTGCCTTCCATGACCACCAGCGGCGTACGTTGGCCCCACATAACGCCACCCCAAAACAGCAGGGAGCCGCCACCTTGCTGCACTGCCTTGGCAGTGAGTCTAAGGCGTTCAGCCTGACCGGGTTGCCTACAAACAGGTCTCCAACGATTGTCTCTAAGGCATATGGGACACTTATGAGTGAAGAGAACGTGATGCCAATCCTGAACAGTCCATTCTGCATGTTGTTGGGCCCATCTGTACCGCACTGCATGGTGTCGTGGTTGCATAGATGGACCTAGCCATGGACTTTGGGAGTGAAGTTGCGCATCATGCAGCCTACTGGACACAGTTTGAGTCTTAACACGATGTCCTGTGGCTGCACAAAAAGCATTACTGAACATGGCGTTGCTCTCAGGGTTCCTCCGAGCCATAATCCGTAGGTAGCGGTCATCCTCTGCCCTTGGGCGGCCTGATCGAGGCATGTCATCGAAAGTTCTTGTCTCTCTCTCTCTCTCCCCATCTCGTCCATGCCCAAACAACATTGCTTTGGTTCATTCTGAGACGCCTGGGCACTTCCCTTGTTGAGAGCCCTTCCTGGCACAAAGTAACAATGTGGAAGCGACCAAAGCGCGGTATTGACTGTCTGGACATGGTTGACCTACACACAACATGTACCTCCTTCCTGGTGGAATGACTAGAATTGATCGGTTGTCGGGCCTCCTCTGTGTAACAGGTGTTACTCATGCATGGTTCTTTACATCTTTGGGTGGGTTTAGTGATATCCCTGAACAGTCAGACTGTCTGTAATACAACATCCACAGTCAACGTCTAATTCCAGGAGTTCTGGGAACTGCGGTGATGCAGAACTATTTTATGTGTGTACATCGACAATAAGATAAAATATTAGCAACCTATAAATACTGTCAAGTATTTTTGCTTTTATAAGTATTGTAGATAACAGACCATACATAAAAGACACCGAAAATACCTTTTACATTTGTGTGTCCTACCATTATGTTTTTCATTTTTCAACGTAACTCATTGACAAAGAATGTCAAGTGAAAAAATGTGAGACAACTTACACTTTTAAGCAATATGATACGATTTTCTAGCAATTATGAAGAAAATACAGAAGTACATTTTCCAAGAAATTAACCATGTAAAAGAAATACACTCACTAAAAACTTAAATACAAAGTAATGATGTTCCACAAATGCGAGAGAAGATGCCATGCACGATTTTGAAGATTGTGATATACAGATTCATTTTCCAAAACCTTTGGAAATTCTACACAATGAGGTAAATGTAACCAATCTTCAATGTAAAATTACATTTTCAGTTAGTTTCATTGAGCAATATCAATGCTGCATATTTTAGTTGTTAAATATCCCCCCCCCCCCCCCCGAGAGTGACTGAATAATCTACAAGAGCACTTACCTCCTCTGCTAACTCCAAGGGCGCCATCGTTTGTCTTCTCGACCTTTTATGTGTATGGAACTGTAAGAAATGAATGAGCACACATTGTACAACGTAATAATGTAATTTACTAGTAATGTCACAAACATAATTAACCGCAACACTAAGAATATCCCTGGCGCTAATAAAACAGGACTTCATTTCTAAAATGTCTGAAATTTTTTCATATTAAGGCATATATAACAAATTCTAATTCTAAGTCTGTTTCTTTGCAGGATTTCACAGGCAAAGCGCCCTCTTACAAAGTCAAGAAACTGAAATATCACAGGATCCGTCGTTTGAACTAAACCCTAGCTGCTCAGTCCTCAAAATGTTAATATGCATTTCCTTTTATTGCTCATCTTAATACCGGAGGAAAACTCATTTCAAAACGAAAACCACCATAAAATATAACTTCAGTGGGAAAATGAGGTGGAACTTTTGTTACAATTAATGAACTATTTACTGACATGTAAAAATAATGCTACAATACATAGGAATCTGGTTCCTTGAGTCGTCATTTAATTACAAAAATGTTATGCACTAATGATACTGAAAATTCTATCCCCAAAAAGTGTCACATGTGAGTGAAATAAGCTTTGTCTGGGGACAGGATAGCAGCGTATATTCCAGATGTAAAGGGACTGGCATCTACAGAGAACCGGATCTAAGGGGACGCGATTTAAAGGGCAACAGTATAGCAATGCATGTTTCAGGGAAGATAATCTTACCACTTATTGAACATCCAGCGTCAGAATACCCACTTCGCCAGTTTATATTCAAGATAACTCCCCTTCTCACAGGAAACCACTGGGATTTTATCAAGGTCATCCAGGGGAACTAACCGCACTCCTTAGGCAATTTTACGAGTTATATTCAAGATCATGACGTAACTCGATGAAGGTTATTTGATATATTCTTAAAACTCGCATGTAGCCACTCCACGTCTCTCAGCCAATTGGAGCACAATAAAATAGTAGGAAACCAAGGTGGACCAATAAGATCCGAGCTCACCTTCGTCCCCCCCCCCACCCTCCCCCTCATTATAACCCTTAATAACTAAGTCGACTGTGTAGGCTTTTCCATTCGAAGTCTGAGCATTACTGGGAAGAAACTCATGTTTGCTGCAACTAATAATTATCTAGCGGCAGGGTTTGGATGTAACTATTATAGTCCCTACAACAAACTAACCAACAGATTATAAACTATTTTGTTTTTGTAATACATTTTTACTGTATTTTGCTTATTAATATTTTTCCATTTTTATTTACAATGGTATGTATTTGATGTACACACAATGCGTCTATTTACTACACTATGTGATCAAAAGCATCCGGCCAACCCCATAAACTTATTTTTTCATATTAGGTGCGTTGTGCTGCAACCTACTGCCAGGTACGCCATATCACCTATCTCAGTAGCCATTAGACATAGTGAGAGAGCAGAATGGGGCGCTCCGCGGAACTCACGGACTTCGAACATGGTCAGGCGATTGGGTGCCACGTGTGTACACGAGATTTCCAGACTCATAAACATCCCTAGGTCCACTGTTTACGATGTAACAGTAAAGTAGAAATGGGAAGGGACACGTACAGCACAAAAGCGCACAGGCCGACCTCGCCTGACTGACAGACACCACCAACAATTGAAGTGGGTCGTAATGTGTAACAGGCAGACATCTATCCAGACCATCACACCATAATTCCAAACTGCATCAGGATCCAATGCATGTACTATGACAGTTAGAGAGGAGTTGAGAAAACTTTGATTTCATGGTTGAGCAGCTGCTCATAAGCCACACATCACGCCGGTAAATGCCAAACGACACCTCACTTGGTGTAAAGAGAGTAAACATTGGACGATTGAACAGTGGGAAAACGATGTGATGAGTGATGAGTCACGGTACACAATGTGGCGATCCGATGGCAGGGTGCGGGTATGGCGAATGCCCAGTGAACGTCATCTTCCAGCGTGTTTAATGCCAACTGTAAAATTCGGAGGCTGTGTTGTTATGGTGTGGTCGTGTATTTCATGGAGAGGGCGTGCACGCGTTGTTTCGCGTACCACTATCACTGGACAGTCCTACATTGATGTTTCAAGCACCTTGTTGCTTCCCACTGTTGAAGAGCAGTTTGGGGATGGTGAGTGCGTATTTCAACTTGATCTAGCACTTGTTCCTAATCCACGGCCTGTGGCATAGTGGTTACACGACAACAACGTCCCTGTAATGGATTGTTCTGCACAGAGTCCTGACCTGAATCCTATAGAAACCTTTGGGATATTTTGGAACGCCGACCTCGTGCCAGGCCTCACCGATCGACATCGATGCCTCTCCTCAGTGCAGCACTCCATGAATAACGGGTTCCCATTTCCCAAGAAACCTTCCAGCGCCTGAATGGAGAAGCTCTCATCAAGGCTAAGGGTGGGCCAACACCATATTAAATTCCAGCATTGCCAATCGAGGGCGCCAAGAACTTTCACGTGACTTTCAGCCAGATGTCTGGATACTTTTGATCACATAGTGTCATTTGTTGATCTGCACAGATGAACCGTATGTTATGATGCAGCAGCCCTCATCAAATCTCTATATACTGACAGTTTATGGAGCCGCACCAATGCCATAAAGCAGGCACACTAATTCTCTATCGAGATAACATTTGAGACCACACTATGCACACCATTAGCCCGCCACTGGGCGCCATCTGCATCTACACAGTACTCGCATATGTTTGATATGAGTGCCAACAAACTCCACATTCTGTGATCCATTCACTTCATCATTGATTACGCCAATAACCTACTTGTTTTCTGGTATTATTTCAAAAGGATTATTAGCTGCGTTTCCGGAAGTGTTCAGTTCTTCAGGAGTATCTAATTGTTTCACATGGATCCCTGCCTTTAACCCAGTAGATTAATCTGACTACATCCATACAATGTAACTTGGGATTGATGAAGTTTGGCTTCGCAAACTCATACTGAAAGCGGTACATGTGGAGTTTGGAGAGGTCCACAACACACATACCAATCTAGACAGCCTTCATGGACTGCATTGGAATCTAGGACATCTCTACAGTCTTTCATTAACATGGAAATCCATGACAACATTGCTCGGAGTAGTTTTTGCGCGTGATTCTAACATTCCATGCCAAATCTGTGGCATTACTTAATGTTTCTACAGGGCAGAATACGAGGTGCATTCAAGTTCTAAGGCATCCGATTTTTTTTCTCCAGACTGGAAAGAGATAGAAACATGCGCATTGTTTTAAAATGAGGCAGCGTTCATTGTCAATACGTCCCAGAGATGGCAGCACCGTACGGCAGATAGAATTTTATCGCCAGCGGCGAGAATGAGAACTGTTTTAAATACTTAAAATGGTGACTTCTCCTTACTTTAACAGCGTGCAATCATTCGTTTTCAGAATTTGGTGGTGTGAAACCAACTGAAATTCATCGACAGTTGAAGGAGACATGTGGTGATGGAGTTATGGACGTGTCGAAAGTGCGTTCATGGGTGCGACAGTTTAATGAAGGCATAAGATAATGTGACAACAAACCGAAACAACCTTGGGCTCGCACAAGCCAGTCTGACGACATGATCAAGAAAGTGGAGAGAATTGTTTTGGGGGATCGCCGAATGACTGTTGAACAGATCGCCTCCAGAGGTGGCATTTCTCTGGGTTCTGTGCACACAATCCTGCATGATGACCTGAAAATGCGAAAAGTGTCATCCAGGTGGGTGCCACGAATGCTGATGGACGACCACATGGCTGCCCGTGTGGCATGTTGCCAAGCAATGTTGACGCGCAACGACAGCATGAATGGGACTTTCTTTTCGTCGGTTGTGACAATGGATGAGACGTGGATGGCATTTTTCAATCCAGAAACAAAGCGCCAGTCAGCTCAATGGAAGCACACAGATTCACCGCCACCAAAAAAGTTTCGGGTAACCGCCAGTGCTGAAAAAATGATGGTGTCCATGTTCTGGGACAGCGAGGGCGTAATCCTTACCCATTACGTTCCAAAGGGCACTACAGTAACAGGTGCATCCTACGAAAATGTTTTGAAGAAGAAATTCCTTCATGCACTGCAACAAAAACGTCCGGGAAGGGCTGCACGTGTGCTGTTTCACCAAGACAACGCACCCGCACATCGAGCTAACGTTACGCAACAGTTTCTTCGTGATAACAACTTTGAAGTGATTCCTCATGCTCCCTACTCACCTGACCTGGCTCCTAGTGACTTTTGGCTTTTTCCAACAATGAAAGACACTCTCCATGGCCGCACGTTCACCAGTCGTGCTGCTATTGCCTCAGCGATTTTCCCGTGGTCAAAACAGACTCCTAAAGAAGCCTTCGCCGATGCCATGGAATCATGGCGTCAGCATTGTGAAAAATGTGTACGTCTGCAGGGCGATTACGTCGAGAAGTAACGCCAGTTTCATCGGAAAAAAAATCGGAGGTCTTAGAACTTGAATGCACCTCGTATAACGCTCTTTGTTCCCTGGCTGTGTCCAGAGAGCCCACTCCCACAAAAGGGCTCCATCCCAAAGTTATGTATTGGCACCTGACTTCATCATGCAAATGGGCGAGATACGCCAGTTCTAAGGCCAAGATCTTTCTTTCACCAGCATCCCCACCTGGTTCACGGATCTTATCCTTTAGTCTGGCAGTTTCTCCTTCACACATTCATCGGGACCCTGGAAATGGCTGGCTCTGTTGTGCGGCGAACCCACAGAGGTGGTTTAGATCTAGGTAAATGATTTTAGATAAATCATTATTTCGCCTGTACTACTCCTCACTCATCCATGAGTTACTCATCTTGGCGTACTGTGCAGTCACTGGGAAAGTTTTCCATGAATTCTGCGTTCATAGAAGCAAGATGTCAACACCAGTCAACTGTTCAATGCTGACATATTCCGTGTACCGAATCCCACGAAAGACCTGGCATGAAGAAATAGAAAGCAGAACTACTCTAAAATGTACGTGAGGAAGGGTACATTGCTATTAGTTTATAATCTAGCATATTCTCCTAAACAATGGACGCTAAACACCAGACGAAGATTCCGATCCTGCTCATCCTCCACTTCCATTATTGCAGTGCCCATTAGTATACCGGACAGTGTGGTTATGTCAGGCAACGCCGTTTCATAGAGTGTCTCCAACAAATCCAGGATTTCATGTGGACAGACCCCCTTCTTTATCACAAACTGAAACCTTGCATCTTTGGAATATGTAGTCTGGTGATATGCATGACTTCCTGAGGCGAAGACTCTGAAGAGAGACGTTCACGAGGCAAAGCGGTTCCACGAATTAAAGCAATATATTTGATGTGGTTCTCTTGGAAGATGAAATATTCTTTCCAATGGTAGCAGGAATGAGTAACCCTATCACGTTTCAACCCAGAATCAACCAAGTGTTGAACGAGTAAGTGGGCATCACGCCTACTCAAAATGTGAAAGAGGATGGAGACGAGCTTGATAGTTGGCTCTAAGTTGCATTAGTTGTGAGATGCACTGTGGAACATCCCCCATATATCACTATGGTCTCTACAAGGACTTTCGTCTTCTCTATGCAATGGCAGCCCACCAACACGACTATCGGCTGCCTGCTCATACAGGGCATCATTGTTCTACGAGTCAGTCACGAAAATGTTGTTGCGATAAATCCCATCAACTTCCATACCAGGTTCTCGAGCTAAGCCAACCACCGTCTCACAGGATTATTCCCGACATGTGAATCAAACTGGTGATACGAGTCATACGAGTATACAGTTCATATTCTGCTGAGTATGGTGGTAAATGTTCTGTGACGACTGTATGGGTGGCAGTGGGGTCATAATCACAAACGTGTCACAGGAGCCAGGAGGCACTAAGTTTGTATACGCAATGAGGGAACATTGGATCTGGTAGTGGATGTTCTTGACCTTTAAGGACAGCAGGCAATTCCACACAAGGCTGTTCCTGGCTCCAGCAAACTATGAGGTGTCCTCCTAGACAATATCTCTTTTTGAAAGATTTGACGCATCTGTGACAAATGTCTTGTACCGAAATGTTTTGATAAATCAGGAGCGACATTCTTTTGATTCACAAGCAGTGTTGCTTCCCAATATTTAATAGTTGCAAGAAATCTACATGTTTGGGGTGCCAAGGGAGCAAATATTGAAAAGTAGAGTGGTCCAACTACTTTATGCTTTACTACCTTTTTTTGCAATGTGTGTTCATGGTCATCTTCTGGCTTTCTATTAACTCCAAGTCTGTAAATATAAACCGAATGTTAAGTGTACTCCCTGACGAATTTTGAAATGTTGGGGTTAGTTTGTTTGGGGGAGGAGACTAGACAGCGAGGTCATCGGTTTCATCGGAGTAGGGAAGGTAGTCGGCCATGACCTTTCAGAGGAACCATCCCGGCCTCGTCGTCGTAAATGCGAGTCCAGTGTGCATTTGAAATGTCCTGGAGTTTTATTAAGAACGAAATGGCTTAGAAATTATAATGGCCATGGCCATTAGACATATTTTAATTATTACAAAGGACTGCATTTGTTGGGTAATTTCTATTGCCAGCCAAAAGTGACCTTGGAAAGTAATATTCATCCCTATCATCTTGAGTCTGGACATTAATGTGTCCTTTTTCTTTTACTGGCAATATCTTTCAGAAGGAGGATGAAACTGGACCTCACCTCCATTAAGTAGATCAGAGATATATAAGCATGTACGGAGGTGTACATGGCTGAATGCGTTACCTAACCCCCCTTCCTGAACGCTGAAAACAGTGATTGAGTATGACTCTTGATAAACTTCCAAACCCGCCTGCTATTTCGCAGCCATTTCTCACCCAAATTTGGTTGATGGTCTTCTCTTCAGCATCACTACTGTCCTTTGTAGGGTGCTCGAGCAGAGTTCAGAACTGTGTTACACTTCATGGAAGTATACCACATGTAGTTACCATTTAAGAGAGCATCCTTTCCACAATGGCTTCACAAGCATTGTGGGAAGTTGCAGGGTATTAGCAGTCCACATTCGAGTTATCAATGAACCTTTGTGAAATTCTGTCCCAGAAGTGATAACAACCATAATATTTAAATGCAGTTGCAGGGCGTATTTGGTAATCTGTTACAGGGTGGGCAGGGGTATAACTGTTGCTACATACAGAATAATGTCGAAGCCAGGTCCAATGCAGTGTAGGTCAATGATAGGGAATGCGACAGTCCAGGGTACAGCTGAATTGTCGAACGAGTTGGTATCACCAGTTAGTACCACGATGATGATGGACCTGGCGGTAGTGGTGTTTGTGGGCACAGTTTCCGTTTGTTTTGTTTTAGGGAAGAAAAACACCTAGGATTATATGCGCCCGTATCAGAACTGTAAAACACGAAGACGAAAAAGGAGTTAAAAACGACTAAACGTTAAGCCCAATCAACGGAAGGAAAGACAGCTATAAACATGGACTTCGAGAAAGGCCCATAAAATACGCCCTAGAGACAAAGGAGGTCCTGAACTAAATTTCTGAACTGAAGATTAAATTTTCTTCTCCATATATCTACGACAGAAAAACAAAACGCGGTTGCCAACCCATAAGTCGTTCGCTAAAACGGCCGATAGCTCAGACGGCAAATATAAATGAGAATGCTGGCAGTTTTTAAAAAAAAGGGCATTCTATCAGGAAATGTTGAACCGTGAAAGGTTTAGGGCAATCAGCACAGTAGTGGGATCCCCACTTAATTTGCGATGGCTAAAACTATAGTGCCCAATACGCAACTTACAGAAGATGATCTCTTTCTGGCGAGAAAGCCGAGAGGAAGTCCTAGCTGCTGGGGCATGTTTAATTCCCCATGACCAGTGGAGATGCTAAAGTGACACCAACTGCAGACAGACAGCAACGCCAGAGGACGGTAAGAATTTGCACAACGACCTGCAGAGAACTGATGATTGGTGCAGGCTCTGGCAGTTGAACATAAATGAATGTAACATGTTGCGCATACATAGGAAAAGAATCCACTGCTGTACAACTACACTATTGATGACAAACAGCACGAGACAGCATCTGCCGTAAAATAACTAGTCGTAACTATCCAGAGGGACGTTAAGTGGAATGACCATATAAAAAAAGATATGGGGAAAAAAAGCAGACACCAGACTCCGTTTCACCCGAAGAATCTTAATGAAATATAACGGATCCCCGAAAGAAGTGACTTATAAGCCGCTTCTTCTCCCGATTCCTGAGTATTGTTCATCTATCTGGGATCCCTATCAGGTAGGAATGATAGAGGAGATAGCGAAGATCCAACGAAGAGCGGCACGTTTCGTCACCGGATCGTTTAAATAGCGAGGGCGCATTGCGGAGATGCTAAACAAACTCCACCGGCAGATGTTAGAAGAGAGGCGTTGTGAATCACGGATAGAGTTACTATTTAAATTTCGGGACAGCACTTTTCAGGACAAGTCAGACAACATTTCACTGCCCCCACATCCATGTCTCGTATGTATTATGAGAAGAAAATTCGAGAAATTGGAACCATAGACCATTCGCGAGTGGAACAGGGCTGTATGGATCAGATAGTGGTACAGAAAGTACCCTCCACCGCACACCATTACATGGCTTGTGGAGTATGATATAGATAAAAGATCATATGAGGAACTGGAAGAACTAGCAGGCCAAGGAATGAGGACTGAAGCTGTGGCACAGCAGCGTCAGCACCTCGTTTCCCATCAGACCGATGTACCCAGGGACCCATATAAACATCATAGTGGCTCCATCAAGTGAAACCATTCCTGGACTCATTGCGCTAAGGGATGGATGGTGTACAGCACATAGAGGCTCTGTAGGGCACAGAGGATAGGAGCATTTGACGTTATTCAAAAGCCTACATCGCTGCATGTACTGATACTGGCTGAAGAGCTCTACTGTAAATACTGCGCAGTGTTCCAGAAGCCGATACTGAAAAACGTCAGCGCCAGTGACGATGGCACACTCGACACAAAGGTCAGTCTGAGAACCATCAGTATACTTAAAGGTACCAAGGCGAAGTTCTGTGACGAGAAACTTTTGAGAATATAGAGGGTCTGGAGTAGTGTCCTACTTATGAGAGTAGAGGGAGTCTGGAGTAGTGTCCTTTGGAAGAGAATGAACTGCGAGTTGAACACGGGCAACTGCACAAAGCCAAGGCGATGAATACTTAACACCCACTGGGAAAGTAGCAAGTGGCATGAAGTTATGTTGACGGAGCAATAGCCAAAACAGACTCAAGGAGGCAACAGAAGAGGGATGTGTCCCTTACTGGCGATCAAAGGAGTCACCGAAGAAGGTGGCATAGGATGGATGGCCGCGCCATGGCAGACAAACGGCAGGCGTATTTTCCGGGGAGAAAGTCACGGCGGTATGACACAGGTAGTTCAGTTGCTTCGGCAAACCATCTCAGTCTGGCTAGTGGAAAAGGTGCCACTGGCGAAGCGGGTGCCACGGTGGTGGATAGTACTGAGACAGTGTAAGAGAGACGGACATGGAGATTCATGAACGAAACACCTGTAGTCTAGTTCCAAACGTACAAGGAACCCCTACAAACAGGGGGGTGATCCGTTCCGCCAAGAAACTACCACTGCAGATGAGACTTTCAGCGGCAGAACTATTTTGTACAGATCGCTATATTGCACTGACCGTTCAACCACGCAAAAGTGGTCTACAGATCGTCAAATACATCCCACATACTCACCGCGCCACAGTGCAGCACCAGCGGAGGAAACTGCCGCTGTAAACGCGGCCCATGACTGCAGCCGCGGAAGGGCTCGTCAGCTAGAGAGAGGCCAGCCGGCCGTGGACGAGGACCGCAGTGGTAGCAGTCCGAATGCTATCAACATCCCCAGCACAAACACTCGTTATGTTGAATCTTTTCAAATTCCTGCAGAGTGTACATGCGGCACACACACACACACACACACACACACACACACACACACACTCCTGAAGGCGACTCAACGCAAACTGGGTTTTAGTCCACTATTCACCCAACCAGGTGGAGCCGCAAGCCAAATCGTCGTAATCCGGAAGCTTTCTCGGACTCTGAACTGGTGTAGAAAGGCTGGGTCGGTTCCCCTCATCACAAAGGCGTTACTGTTTCTGGCCCCTACCTGCTTGCCTGCTATACCCATCTCCAGACTCTGGGATTACAGGACCATAGTTTTCCAGAATATCATACCATTTTCACGATAATTCTCCACATCAAGCACAGCAGTATTCTACCGATCGCTTGCACGCAACAATTCCGAAGATACGGACTGGAAATTGTTTCTCTAGAAACCTGAAACTTTAGCAAGGTGGAGCATACTGTAAGCAACTGAGTAACTTTAAACATATCCCGTCTGCAAATACCGTTACATGAGAACTAAAAAAAAAAAGAGAAAACTGATGTTTCCACTCCCGAATACCAATGTTGCTGAGCTAACAGATTCCAAATCATCCTTATAATTTACAAAGTCAACTAAGATGTTCCTCACATCTAAAGAAGCAGCAAACGGGTCTTCCACCCGTCTTTCACCTGCTAGATGCACACAACACAATCGATGTTTTCTCAACAAAATAAAGATAGGAAATATGCAGAAGCAGTTACCGGACAATTACATGGGAGTGAATAATGGTCCGGCGCAAATACACGTCCATATAAAATAATCTAATTTCCACGAAGAAACATGTGATCACGAAGGCTGCCCAACATATACAGGGTATTAGTTCGCTATTTAGCCGTCTAGAGGGCGATACGGACAGGTCAACTACATTCCTGTACCCCAACCGGTCTCTCACTCTGGACGGCTCCTGCTGTCTGCTGGACATGTGAGTAATTCCCGCCACAGGCCACGCACCCCCGC
Source organism: Schistocerca americana (assembly GCF_021461395.2). Taxonomy (NCBI): domain Eukaryota; kingdom Metazoa; phylum Arthropoda; class Insecta; order Orthoptera; family Acrididae; genus Schistocerca; species Schistocerca americana. Next base: position 7,338,161 of record NW_025725481.1, on the reverse strand, counting down.
ACAGAATCATCCCAGGAAACCGACCACACACTCGTACGTATCTCATCACTATATTTAGAATTAAATATTACGATTATGGTCTCAATACGACAACATTCGACAAAGAGCGAAGTATCAGAAATACCCCTTCTGACGGCTGTGGCTATGGAAATAGAAATATCTGTACCACTGATGACTTTACGTACTTCTCCAAGTAAAAAATAAATAAAATCTTCCATTCCCTTTGTAGCTTACGAATCCATACCTTCCCTTACGACAGGTCATATTCATTTTCTTTGCGCGCGCGCGCACGCGTGCCCTCTCTTTATAAGCCTGATGCTCAAAGTTCACCTATCATGCATTCCCTGCTACTACGTACAGGGCGTTTATAAGTAAATATTGGGGTTTTAACGCTTTAAAATATTTACTATATTTAACTTACGGTTATAAATGACATGTCAAATGAAAGAGTAACTCAAACAGTTGTGTTTGGCACCAGTGTGCATGCGCAGCGCGCAATGCTTCCGCTGCAATCCGCTAGACGAGCGCTGGATGTGTGCTGCATGACAAGTTCTTGGTATAACTGAGTTGCTCTTTCATTTGGCATAGCATTTATAACTAAGTTTAATATAATAAATATTATAAAGCGTTAAAACCCCAATATTCATTGATAAATACCCTGTACAATACTCTGTCAATTAACTGATGGCTTCCGACACAAAATAATGCTGACCGAAAATCAGCGATGAGTGGACATGTATCATAAGTTTTTCTTGTGAGTGGTACCATTGTGTCTTAGAAGGAGAGATGTTCAAATGGTTCAAATGCCTCTGAGCACTATGGGACCTAACATCTGTGGTCATCAGTCCCCTAGAATTTAGAACTACTTAAACCTAACTAACCTAAGGATATCACACACATCCATGCCCGAGGCAGGATTCGAACCTGCGACCGTAGCAGTCGCGCGGTTCCGGACTGAAAGGAGAGATGTAATCGCCTTACAAGCCGCCAGATGTTAATAACACTTTCGCAACGACCATGTTACTGTCACAAGGGGTTCTACAGGTGCGCACAAGCATCGGTAATGATATCTGTGTTAAAAACTATACAAGCCTTATAAATCGAGGTATGGCATTACCTCCGAATAATGTGGTTTTTCCAGACAAACACCGCAACACTGAATATAGACGGTGATTGCCAGAGTGTATATTATCAGACCAACAGTGTGGTTACACGTCGCCGATTGGTTTAAGCTCTTAATAAAAACGCCGATTTTTGAAAGCGATTCAGCTAAGGAACGACGTATGAACCCGATATTTGCTGATCGCCCTTGCAGCCAGTATTTGTAACGCATTCTGTCTCATTGCCACGTCAGGGTTTCTGCGATATATCCACTGGGTTATAGTGTTGGTTGACTGCGAAGGATCACAAACAGTAGATGGTGTGCTGATTGAGGTCGTAAGAAACGTACACTAGCTTTTCAGATCACTGGTGCTACGTTTTCCGGTACAAATGCTGTCTATGAATTTGAGTCAAGTCATTCGATTCAATCACATTCCTACGTTGCATCCTATGGACGAGTCTTTTAATCATATTTCTGGGACTTTCATACCTCGAAACGAGTCACCTTTTCGAACCTGCTCCAGTACAATTTTAGATTGTCCCTATGCATCCTGCAACTGCCCCATCAGACTCTGCACTGCCACCCTGCAGCTTTGTGCATGTGATCGTTCCAATTTAAGTCAGAACTGAGCAGAAGTTGGAGAGAGCTACATCTACAACATTCTGCAGCCCATGTACAAACAGGCTAAGCTGAGTTAGTGCAACAGCATTGTGTTTTGACCTTTTGATGGGGATGGGAATATGTTGTCGTATAAAAGATAGAATGGCAACTGGGAGAAGGACGAGGATTTTGCTACTGTATTGTGGTGCGTCTCCAAACTACATACAGGTGCTGCACTCTGAAGCAGATCCGTGTACCTCAGGGTCCTTTCACGCCTATCACCCCAGCATTTTATCATCATTGTTCTGTACCACCCAACAGAGAAAAGTTAGGAACTGTAAAACCTCTGCTAACTTCATCCGATTAAGAACTCGATAAGAGTTTTACCACATCTCTCTTCCCATATATCGGAAACAAATACCATCTGCGTGATGCCATCGAGTGCACGTGGTGATCCTATAAAAAACACAGGTATTGATCCACAGACCAGTGTGAAGTGTCAACGTCCGTACTATAGGAGGATAACCATATCCTACAGACTATACCGTCAGTCGCAAGAGAGGCTTCCTGTGTCGTCGTTTGAAACGTTCTTTTTCCACTGTAACCGGCTTTGTACACTGCCATACATTCCGTTTTTACTGCCACAAGTTCGAGGTCTGTGTCAGTTTCTAAACTGACGTTAACATGTTCTGATTCGTTGTCTCTCACAGAAAACTAGACATCGCTTGGTGTAAGTCATGTTGTTACTACTGAAGACAGTCACAAAGTAAGAAAACTGGTAGAGTTTCACAGTGTTGTGGAGCCTTTCCAAACTGCTGTCCCAAGGTGACTGACAACCTCTACATTTAAACTCATCTGTCACAGTGATGGGATAGCTGGTGATACTGTGTTCCGTTTCGATTGATTCCTCATGTTGCAGTTATGTATGTGATCACTGTTTCGGTGCTAGCTGCCGCCCCTCCACCAAGACTCTTGCTCCATCTCAAACAAGGGACATCAGTCAATCAATATATGGCAATCAACAATTTACCGGTGGACGGGTGGGATGGAAAAGACACCGTCGATGCACTGGAATAATAGGCATCACAGATAGTGTGAACAATTTTACAGTCATCTAGACACCTACCAATTTTGGGACAGTATGCTTCGCAGTTTCAGTATCACTGCTAAACCACCCCTTCTGTACTTTCCAGGTACCATTGCGAATGTAGATAGATGACTGCAGTACTTCATTCTTTTGTTAATTCTCGAACATATACATCATCTATGTATACCAGACAGCGATCTACACATTTCTAGCACTTTGAGCATAGCTTCTAATTTACGATCTGTCTCTATGCGGATGGGTGTCACAGGGCATTCTCGCAATCTTAGAATAAAGTTTGAAAGATCCCTCGCACTATCTTCGACTAACCCATCCTGCAGCACCGTTACTGATTAAACCTGCAAATGACCAGGGGTAGAACAGTACATCCCGCATCTTGTGGATCAATGGAGCTTGCAAAGTCCGCACCCATCCAAGTGCTAAGATTTCTGTAGATTCCCCCTATGTCGAGGTGGTTAGCACCCCTTATAGATATATAGTAGTAGATTTGAAAGTGTTGTGATGTAATAGACGGTTAAGAAGAACAAGAACCGGGCCGTTATTATGCATGGTCAAGCTCCAGACAGATGGAGTTTGAAGCATTTTACGTAAATCAACTGCGCTATCAATTCTGAAGTATTGTCCTAGTGTCTGTGGTCAGTACCAGGAGGTTATTCGTTTGAGAGAACGAACATATGCACTCCTATGGCTACACGGTTCTGCACTTTAAGTAGGTTATAATGTTAGATCGCTAGAGTTTCCGACCTATCAGTTGTGTGGAATGAAGCACTGTTAATATTCTAATGTAAGAAATATATTTCCTGCACATGGCACACCTGCAGGTTTCTCTACAATTAACTATGGTAACAAACTGTAAAATGGAAACACTACTGCCTTAAAACATCAGCTCTGTGTGATATACGCACAGTCTAGCTTTCCAGAGTCGTTTAGCGTCCTGTGTTCACATCCGATCATGGTTCCGAAATTATACTATGCTCGCATCAGACTTGTGTAGAATGATCATTAATAATGGAGAATACCTCTTACAAGGAAACAGATAAACGCATAGCAGCGGTGTCTGACATATGAAATTATACGTCATGCCGCCACTAACTCTGTAAACAGGACATTCGTGAAGCAGATGGTTAAAGGATTGCAGCGCCTTACGAACACTTGTTGCTAACTTGTAATCATTTTTGTCACGAAAGTGAAGTCTCGATTTTTCACTCAAGATGCGACAAGGGAATGGAGTGTCATGTAAATCTTCGTATGTGTATAGGGAAGTGTCGAAACAGAGTGGTCACGTTTCATCATACATGAGATGGAAGTCCTCTGGTGACAGACAGGTTTGCTGTTAACGATCGCAAGTAGACAGTGCTCTACGTCACACAACTGATGCATCCTGACAGAACAACGGAAAAAAAATGATCAACTGACCTGCAGCAGCATCTCTACCCCCCCCCCCCCCCCCTCTAGAATGCATCATCAGTCAGCCGTTAAATCATACCTCGTTACAGCTCCATCTCAATCACCCATCCACTTTGTTATCCCTTAAAGCAGATGCATGTAAGTTTAGAGGCAGATGGTGTTTTCTTGGAAAGCGTCAAATACAGCGGTCAGCTCGGGTGTATCACTGTTACTTCAGTATACATACATTAGAAAGATGCCTCCACAGAAAAAGAAGTGACTGTTCCCTAGTTCCTGGTGCTTCCATGTCAACGTATCTCCGATTCCTCTTGCTGTCACATACTCGTTCCTACATACAAGAATTGTTCTGCACCAGCCAAAAGACACGGAAGTACTTCGTCAATTTCCCCACATTTCAGTGTATTTTTCCTCAATTTATATGTATTTTCCGTCATTTTCGTAATTCTATCGATTTTATGTCAATTCTACCCATGCTATCATGACATCACTTCTAAAATTGCTCGTAAATGTGAAACACCTGCAACACCTAGCGCAAACGCAGTGTTTTCTTCTGATCGGGTGGCGTAGTATATTACTGGAGTCGTTTGCATCCAATCGCATCTGGGAGTAAGCATTAGGAGTGATTTAAAATGGAATGACCATATAAAATTAATCGTCGGCAAAGCAGATGCCAGACAGATTCATTGGAAGAATCCTAAGGAAATGCAATCTGTAAACGAAGGAAGTAGGTTACAGTACACTTGTTCGCCCACTGCACGAATATTGCTCCAGTGTGGGCTCCGTTCAAGACAGGGTTGACAGGGGAGAGAGAGAGAGAGAGAGAGAGAGAGAGAGAGAGAGAGAGAGAGAGAGAGAGAGAGAGAGAGAGAGAGAGAGAGAGAGAAGAGAAGATCGAACGGAGAGCAACGCGCTTCGTTACAGGATCATTTAGTAATCGCGAAAGCGTTACAGAGATGATAGATAAACTGCACTGGAAGACGGGTTTTGTTGTAGTTTCGAGAACATACCTTCACCGAGGAGTCAAGCAGTATATTGCTCCCTCCTGCGTATATCTCGCGAAGAGACCACGAGGATAAAATAAGAGAGATTAGAGCCCACACAGAGGCATACCGACAATCTTTCTTTCCACGAACAATACGAGACTGGAATAGAAGGGAGAACCGATAGAGGTACTCAGGGTACCCACCGCCACACGCTGTCAGGTGGCTTGCGGAGCATGGATGTAGATGTAGATGCAACCAGGCTGTATCACCACAAGCGACTGTACCACCACACCATACCGTTGTATTAAATCGTGTCCAGCGCCAGACACCATCATTTGAGCATCCTGCACAGAACTACCTACCACCAGACACACACGTACCGCGAAGACAGATCGGAAGGAAACCACAGGCACCGTATTTAGTAGTCTCAGCACGAGGTCGGTCGGTCGTCCACAGCGGAGCGGCCGGCCAATTAACACGAGTCAACCGCCCGCCCGCCCCCCCGCCCCCCCCCCCCTCCGCACGCACACACACTGGCCTGGTGCCAGCATCTTCCACGGACAGCGGTCCCTCTCTGAACAGGTGTACATCGTGTACACAGGCAGGGCTGGTTTCCCTGGCACAAAGACGTCCGCTGACGGTACTGTTTCAGATCTGGCCGGCTTGCTGCTGTGGTTTCTGAACGAGTTGCGTGCGATCATCTCTGAACTCTCGGATCACAAGAAATTTAATTTCTGAACACTGTCGATGAGAAATGCTTCGTCAATCCCGAATTAATTCACCCATCTCGAAACCGATATCAGCTGCAACATACGATTTTACACAAAAAAGAAAAAACTACGTACTTGTGACACTTTTGTGCTGAAACCGTCGAGAAGCATACGATAAATTTCCGGAATGTCATGTATTTTCACGAAGTTTGCAAGAGTATACCATTTATGCGACTGTTCTCGATACCGAACCACATAGCACTTTGCTACAGATCGCTTGCACAGTGTAATATCGAAGATAGAGAGTGGAAATTATATTTGTAGAAACCGTAACATAACAAAGTTCGTTATGTGGGACGCGCTGCAAACCACTGAGTAACTAAAAACTTACCTCATCTGCGAAGATCTTTACATGTAAACTCTAAACTAGAGTAAACTGGTAGTTCCACTCTTATTTTTTAACGAATACCTATGTCAGTGATTTAACAGATTCCAGATCATCTTTGCACTTTACGAAGTCAACTAAAATTTTAACACTTGTGACTAGAGAACCAGCACATGTGTCTTCCACCAGTTTCTCACCATCTATATGCACACAACAAACATAGCTATGTTGTCTCAACCAAATGGCATTACAAGCAGTCAGCCGGTCAGTTTACAAATGGTAGGCATAATTATCCGGCGCAAACACTCGCTCATGTTGAATCTTGTCAAATTTACACGGAGAACATTCGCAACACGTGCGATCACGAAGGCTGGCCAACACCAAGTGGCGATGCTGACAAGATTCACTGTGCGCAGGTCAGCATCGCGCACGCTGGAGCTTGACTGCGCTCGCAGCCTACCACGTTGCTGACAGGGAAGCAGACTGCCTCCCGCCGGCGCAGTGTCTCAAAATGCTGGTCGCACTGATCTGCCGCAGAAGACAGGAGCGAGGGCTGTGTGGGCGCCCGCTGCTGCTGCCCACTACTCGGCCACTCGCGGGTGCTGAGGTCAAGGTGGTCAGGCGACCACACGACTACCGGCAGGGCGCGCATCGCTGAAGGAGCTCCAGGTTCAGCACAGAATTTCTCGTTGTTTTAAGTCACCGAATGTTTGCTTACGATAATGTTGAACCAGTGACAACTTCGAAATTTTTCCGTAATTCGCTCCATCTATCTGGAGTAAAAAAAGTCTCGCATTGGCAAGATTCTCTTAAAAATACCAAGGCGCTAATAAACTCACTGTACGTTATAATTCGAAAGTAAATGATTGTAGGTCTCTTCTATAATTTACTGAATTTCCAACGAATCGTGAACAAGGGAAGATCGACCTAACCAGAACTTAGCATCTCGCAGGTGCGGAACACCGTACCATTCGCTTGTACGACGTGTGGTCAAAAAGTAACGGTAATTTTTGGTTCGCTTGAAAAAACTGTTGTTAATCAACACAACCTTGTGCCCTTCAGATTACTCCCCTTCATGCGCCAGCCCTTTTACCGAACTTGGAAGCACTTCTGCAACCCGCTTTTCGTTATGCCGTTCAACTCCGACAACGATTTTGTTTCTACCTCATCAGTGGTGGCAAAACGTCGTAGAAGTCTCGAGGGCCAGGAAAGGGGGGGGGGGGGGGGGCATGCCCGGCGAAAACGTTGGCTGGGGCCACGTAAATGATCTCTTTTTTTGCCAAAAACATAACGTATTCCTTACTGACCGTACGACTCTTGATGCGCTATCTCATTGTAATCGAAGAACTCAGTGAGAAGAAACCTCACATCTGATCGCGATTGTCGAATTTTTTCGGTGTTTGTTCTTCAGGCAGTTTCCACTGATTTCTTCGATTACGATGGGGTAGTGCATCATGAGTCGTACGGTTAGTAAGGAATACGTGATGTTTTTGGCAAAAAACAGGACAGTTTAGCTCCTATACCCATCATTTGTTACCTGTTAATCTTTATTTAGAAGTTATGTATCGCTGACTTCATTCACCAATTTCTGAGCGACGTCTAAGTGACGTTGCTTTTGGCGGAAGTTCAACAATTTTGGAAAAACTTTCCTGCTAGACGTTTCAAGCCCAAAATATCCGGAAACAATAATACTTGGCATGAGCCGAACGATATGCCGACGTCGTCAGAAACCTCTCTGTTGGTAATTCGGCGGTTTTCCAGAACCGTTTTCTTTGCTTCTTCCACATGTCCAATATATGTGCTAGGTAGTGCAGAACGGTATTCGTCTTCAATGTCTCCTCCAAGCCCTTTGGAACGCTTATACCACCGTACACACTTGTCTTATTTATAGAAGATCCGCAGTCAACGTTTCGATTGCGGTGCTGCACGTTATTCCTCTTTTCAAGCAAAATTTAATTCAAATTCTTTGATACATCATCTTGAAAAGTAAAAATTCCCCAGCATTCTACAACACTTTTAACCTTTTCGATTGCCAAACAAAACATTCAGAACAGCTGAAAATACGGACATACATAAGAAGCATGTGTAACAACAAGATGAAAGAGTTTGAAAACCGAATCCATAAAGCCGGCGAAAACAAAGTTCGTTATTTTTTTATCAAACCTCATAAAGGGGTCTAGTTCTTCGAAAGAAGAAGATACATTATCACAACTCTCTAAACATTCAGTGCTTAAGAATAAATATGGCCATGCGCTTGGAAAAAAGTACGTATTTTGGCGCTGGTCGGACGAGTCATTAACTATTTATGTTAGCTCAGTTACGAGGCAGCAGATCTAGTACAGAGCGGTGGTTCGAAGGTTGTCTGATCCCTTCGCAGCATTTTTTTATATTTTGCAGATAGGCTGAAATAATTCTCAATACATCATATTTACGAGTATTAATATTTTGGTAACGGTATGAAAAGGCAGGGCAAAGGAAAATTAGGAATAGGAAATAAATTTCGGGGGAGGTATATGCAATTGGATACTTATATTATTTTATAGTTCATTTACACGTGCTGTGGTAATATTCGAGGTGAAAAGAGGGACGCAGTAATTGTCTCTGCATCTTGCACGTGTCGTACACGCCACATTCTTTCGACTTGGGCGACATGGTTGCCTTGAAGTTTCTATAGAGAAACGAACTTTGTTTGCAAACTGTGCGATGAATGTAAACAAAGTGATACCCATTATTTCGCCCAATTTTGATGAGGATAGTTGGTGATGTGGAATTTTGTTTTTGGATTTGTTAGAGTGCACAGAAGCAACTGAGGTCATAAGCGCCGGTGTTGTTGAAAAAAAAAATTTACTGTGATGATGTCTTCTCGGTCTATGATTTCTTTTTCACTCTGGATTGGTCGATTTTAGTTCACTGGGGCCGTAGTGTTTGCGTTTAGCTGCTGAGCACTATTAAACGCCAGAATGAAACTAATGGAATACCAAGTCCTGTACATTTCAATTACAGTCCTTTCTCGGAAACTTATTTGCAGTATCAAATTTTCCTTTGTCTTTCCTTTTCATGCCTTCCATGAGAATATTAATAAACGTTATTCATTGTGCATTATTTCGGTTGCTTTGCAGTGCCACTTGCGTAAACAAACACTGGAAAGGAAGACATAGTTTTCACACAGAGACTCGACCCTGCGACCCTCTGATCACCGTTGTGTATCCCTTCCGCTATGCCAATCGTTGCAGACGGCCCATGCATCCGCCGACCTGCGCTGAAAATGCAATTTTTTTCTAAACGCTTGTCCACTGGGAGCTCCTCTTTCCTTCTTTCATTGTGAAGCACTGTATATACCATAAATTTGGACGGAATCTGTGATGAGTAGGGGCGGTCCCCTGATAAGATTTTATTACCGTCAGATTGCGTCATCTGAAAAATTACAAATCCTTCGAACAAATAAACAACAAAAATTGAGATTTAGCAAACAGCGTAAAGAAGTGAAAACTTTTGTTACGCCTTCACTGTCGGTACGCTTTATTATTCCAAGAACCGTACGAAGAATTTCAAGAATGCATCCACTATCATATAAAACGATTTATTTTGGATTAATTAATTTAAACGCGGTCGTACAAGTACCGAAGACGAAGTGCGCTCCATCAGCAAACTGAGGTCACCACAGAGTAAACCGCTGACAAATCCACGATACGGTAATGCAAGACAGTCGAATTAAAATTCCTGAGATTGCTGAGACTGTAGACGTCTGAACTGAGCGAGTGCATTGTATTCAGCACTGAGAGTTGACTACGAAGAAACTGTACGAGATGGGTGTCTCGATTGCTCACTGTTGACCAAAAGCACATCCGGCACAGCATTTCAACATAATGTCTGGCGATGTTTGATCAGAATCCGCTAGACTTTTTACGCCGACTTGTGACTATTTATCAAACCTGAAACGATCAGACCATTATACTCCAGAGTCGAAACAGCAGTCAAAACAATGGAAAAAGGCTGCTGAAAGTGCACCACAGAAGTCAAAGACCATTTGGTCAGTTGGTAAGGTGATGGCCATTGTTCTTTTGTGAATCCCAAGGAATAATCATTTTTCTGTTAAATTTATTATTTTAAGCGATTTTTAAAGAATTTAACAGCTATTATATAGTTAAAATAATTTTAAAATGAGGTATAATGAATGTATATGACGTTGGTAACACTGGTGAAAAACATTTGCTGACAAAAAACCGTCGATTCTGTTTTTATGTTAACAGATGATGTTTTGTTAACTGTCAACCGAACTTTACTTTCCCGTTTCATGTACATGTGCTCAGTACAATGTCTAATTGTGGTTGTAAAAACTCTCAACAGTTTGTTATATTCGTGTCGAATTTGTGATTTAAAAACACCAAAGACACGTTACAGACTCTGTGAAGTTGTTTATCTGTTATACTCTGGATCTAAACTTTGTGATCAAAACAAATCTTGGCGTGGCGTGCATGCGTGCGGTTTTGAAGATCTGAGAAAGTGGTCCAAAAAGGAGAGAAAAGTCTTTAGATTTATTCTTTCTATGATATCGAGGGAGCCAAGAAATCATTCCGATAACTGCTACTTTTGCAGTGTTGATATTACTGGTCATAATTCGAAAAACAAGGTTATAAGCTACCCTAACCTTCCGTCCGCCATCCGACCAGTAGGGCATTTTGTCGATTTGCCGGTTCCTGAACCACCAGATTTAAATTCTATTCCAACATAAGTATTTTCTGATGTACAATCTGATTTACATGAACCAGTTAATGATTAATTCCACTGTAATACACAAAGTCTAGAGATTAACGATTTGGTTAGGGATCTGGGCTTAACGAAAGAAAAAGCTGAATTGTTGGGCTCTAGATTAAATAAAAGAACTTATTGGCAGATGGAACTAGCATATACATTTATAGAAAGAAAGAGCAGCAATTTCCCAAGGTTTTTTTTTTTAACAAGAACGTGATTCAGTGTACTGCTCAGACATTCCCAGTCTAATGAATGAGTTTGGTATTGAATACAAAAAGGAAGACTGGAGGCTGTTTTATTACACAATGGTAACATGTATACCTGTTTGACATTTTGTGCATATGAAAGAAAGCTACGAAAACCTAGAAATAGTGCTAAATAAAATAGGCTATTCTGCTCGTGGTTGGATGATATGTGGCGAAGTAACATGCATGCCCCTTAGTCAGCAAGGTGGCTTTACCAAATTTACATGTTTCTTGTGTGAATGAGATAGTAGGGTTAGGGATCAACACTGGTGCCGAAAGAACTGGCCTGTGAGGGAGTCTGTAAAACCTGGTGAGAAGGACATTCTACGCAAAAATCTTTTAGATCCATAGTTCTCCTTCCACCTTTACATATAAAGTTGGGCCTAATGACACAGTTTGTAAAGGCTTTGCCTAAAGATGGACCATGTTTTAAGTATCTCTGCCAAAAGTTTCCACACCTTTCAGAAGCTAAACTGAAAGAAGAAGTCTTTGTCGGACCTGACATTAGAAAATTGATGTCTGATGTTAACTTTGAATCCACAATGACCTTAAATGAGAAAGAAGCATGGGTATCATTCAAGCAAGTCGTTACAAAGTTCTTAGGACATGAAAAGTTCCAGAATATGTTTCTATTATAGCTACAATGTTAAAGAGGTCTAAAACTTTAGGATGTTTAACGAGCCTGAAAATTCACTTTTTGAACAGTCACCTTGAATACTTCCCGGACAATATTGGAGATGTTAGTGAGGAGCAACGATAGCGTTTTCACCAGGACATTAAAGTGATGGGAGAACGCTACCAAGGCCGCTGGAACACAAACATGATGGGGGACTACTCTGTCACTTCACCGAGAAGTTAGGCAAGCGACTCATCGTAGAAGCTACACAAAAAGCTTCAAAGAAAAAATAGAAAGAAAATACAAATCAATTCCAGCTGACAAGTGCAACTTCTATTAACACGTATCTTTGTTTTAAGTAGCTTACTGTAAATATAAACCATGCTTATGTTGTAGCAAAGCGTTTCATTAATTTCCCCGTCACCGTATAGAATACGATTTTTATACTACATAGTAAAAAGCATACTGCTCGAAAACTATGGCTGACACAAAAAACTAAGGCTAGATTTGAATTCAGCTCATAAAAATCTCGTGTAAAGATCAGCTCTCAAAGAAAATCTTTTTAAAAATTTTTTCGTTGGCCTGTGTAATCTTTTACAACGTGCTACCACTTAAAGATTTGCGGCTACACGAAGAATTTCCAATTTCGATGTTTTTTTTATCTTCACTGACAGGATGGTTATCATGCACTTGCTTAGTTGTGTACTTCAAAATGTACAAGAGACGTTGATGTAAATTTCGTCTCGCAAGATCGCTCAAGGCAAACAAACATGGCCTTCGACATTTTCTATTCGACACTGTAGTAGACATTTGTACCATCATCGAAACACGGTTAAAACGGAACGAATCGTTCGCACGCCAGGGCTACTCTGTCATTAGAGAGGATAGAGACAATGGCTACGACAATGCAGTTGCTGGTAAAACAAGGCAGCCACCTTTCCGCTGTCAGTATGGGCACTCAGCATGACCCATGGCAAAGGATGGGTATCCGTCTGCGGATCAACGACCTCCCTCTGAATTTGATCTCAGTACACAAAGCACCTAATGAAAGCCTTTCCAGACAGCAGTTAACAACAATCACTGCCTCGCTCGAAAAACGCCTTCTGCTCCTAGGAGACTAACGAGCACCATGCACTGTGGGGGCTGCAGAAATGCCAACACAATGGGGGAAAAATGCTAGTGGATGTACTAGATTGGGAAAACCTTACAGTACTAAATGGCGGCTCATCCACACGAGTAGTTCGACCAAATGAAGCTCTGACGGCAGTGGGTTTTAGCATAGCATCAACTGCACTCTGTACCAGAACAACATGGAAAGTAATAGCGGATACTTTCGGTGCGGATCCAGTGCCAACTCAAATTATGAAAAACGTACAATTTATGCAGACTGTCAACCGCGCAATCAGACGGAAATTTAACACAAACAAAGCGAACTGGAACCTATTCGAAATACTACTGGAAGAAAAACTAATCTATAGCCTATACTGAGAATCATGAAAGAGTCTATGACGTGTTGGTGTCGCTTATCGATGACGCAGCGGTAGTCTCAACACCTGAAAAGAGACATAAGCGGACAACTACTCGCCAATCACCCTGATTGTGGGGTTCAGAATGTGACGCAGTCCTCTAGGAACGCAAGGAGACATTAAGAAAATACAGAAGTATCTCTAATGACAAGCTTTCTTGCCATTGAGAAAGCATAAGCTGTAGGCAAGAAAATATTCACGTAGGAAAAACTAAAAATCGTGACAATTTCTGCACTCCAGTCGGCGAAGAAACTGTATTAACCTGGATCTGGAATGTAATACAGAACAATAAAACCTATCAGACAAGAGACATCCGACTCTTAGAATCGTTCTTGTGTATGACAGCTCCACCTGGCGTAACAGACAAGGGGCGAGGTGGAAAGAAGAGAGGAGAAGTGGCATTACACAACCCTTTTCGCTGGAGGAACTCCAGACTGCGCTCTCGCAAGGGAAGGTTACTGCTCCTGATACGGATCCGGATTATACCGACTACCCAGGTTACGGCACATCCCACACAAGGGGAAACTGCTGCTACTCAAATTTTGCAATTCTTTATGGACACAAAAGATCAAAATCGACTCGCTGAAAACACGTCGTGTCGCCGCCATCCACAAGTCGGGAAAAAGATCTGATAAACGTGAGTGATATCGGCTTTTCAGCACACTACTGTGTTCGGCGAAGGTAATGGAAATGATTAATACGGCGCTTAGAATGGCGGTGTAAAAACAAGCTATTACCGGAAAAAATACTTTGATTTTGAAAAGCAAAAGAGACAACTGACACTTTCACTGTTGGTTATGGACATACAGCTAAATTTCTCTCTGTCGAATTATATGATAGTTGCGCATTCACAGATTTCATTAGAACATACAACAACGAGTTCTAGTCAATCTTTGGGAAAAAACTGAAGAAACTCCAGATATCAAAACCACTCGTGCCCAACGTTGTATGCTTCCTGTGCAACAGGAAGCCAATCATTCTGCAACACGGAATTACTCTGGGATCCAAAAAAACTAGCAGAGGACTCCCCACAGGGATGAGTCTTGGCTCATCTTTTTATTCAGTCTCTATACAGCAGACCTTCATGACCTCTTTGCCAGTGACATACAATATTACAGTACTCAGATGACGTATGCATATATTTTGAAGCCAGTACTCTTTAGTCCTGACATCTGAAAATGCACGCTGTGATAGTACGTCTGCATGAGTGAATTGTAGGAAGTGCCTTCGGAATATGATAGCAAGTCCTCTCTTTCAATAGTCGTCTCTTTCGATTTTTACTCGACTTAGGATTCCACTTCCCCTAACGATGCAACAGCAGCCAAAACAACTAAATACCTTGGGATGATTGTTGTTAAGTTTATATGGGCTCTTCGTATCTGACGTGTAATTACCAGATGTGAAAACGCCTACAACTGGACTATGGTGGGCCTGTGATCGGTGGAGAGCAACGTCTTTATACCGGTCCCTACTAAGGACACAGTGATTTTATGCCATAATGAGCATCAGACAGCACGCTCCAAACACTAGACACTGTGGAGTATAAAGCCTCGCGTACAGTTAATGGAGCCGGCCGCGGTGGAGGAGGGGTTCTAGGGGCGTCAGTCCGTAGCCACGCGGCTGGTACGGTCGCAGGTTCGAATCCTGCCTCGGGCATGGATGTGTGTGATGTCCGTAGATTATTTAGGTTTAAGTAGTTCGAAGTCTAGCGGACTGATGACCTCAGATGTTAAGTCCCATAGTGCTCAGAGCCATTCGACCCATTTTTGAACAGTTAATGGGGCGTTTATGTTAAACCCTACGAGCGCATTACTGGTTCAAAGTAATGAACCACCGTTAAGGTTGCGGCGAATATTTCTCTGCGACTGTTTGGATGAATATTAGCACTTTGACGAAAAATTTTGTGTGTGTAAGATGTTGGATAAATATCAGTTTCCACCGGCCGCGCTTGAACTTACGCAGTTTAAGTTACCAGGCATGGGAAAGTTGTCTTCTACCGCACTAACGCCGACTTTGCAGATTGACGTCAGGTCCAGTTCAACATGTCAAAACCAGGACCCATCAAATGCAACGGCAATGGAATTCCTGTCTCACTACCACGGCGCGTGCGTGGTGTATACAGAATGGGTCCAAGTCTAAAAATGGTTCAAATGGTTTTGAGCACTATGGGACTTAACAGCTGAGGTCATCAGTCCCCTAGAAATTAGAACTACTTAAACATGACTAACCTAAGGATATCACACACATCCATTCCCCGAGGCAGGATTCGAACCTGCGACCGTAGCGGTCGGGCGGTTCCAGACTGAAGTGTCTAGAACTGCTCGGTCACACCGGCCGGCGGTCCAAGTCTAAAGAAGTCGCTGCTACTGCTTATTGGGTATCCCAAAGCAAACAACACAGCCTAAACAAGCTGGGTCCACACTACACGATTACGGCAGCCGAGCTGAATGCTATTTTGGAAGCCCTACAATTCACACAGACGTAGACAGCAAACATAGTCTGCATCCCTGATTTGAAACGATCATTATAGTTGCAGCAGTTGCAGACGTTGTTTCGCGTGCAGAGGAACTGTCACAACATTGTGATGGTATCGATGAAAGGCCACTCTTGGATACCTGGAATTAAACAAGTAGACGGCCGTGCAAAGCAAGTATCTCTACATGCTGCTCATGGAGCTAGTATATATATGATAAGCCGTTGAGGAGTGGAACAATCTGAACCAATCGTGAATTGATGAACTTGTGGATAGTATGCCACGAGGAATACAGGCTGCATCAATGCATGAGGACTGCTACTGGGTATTAGAGGTACCAGTGTGTACAGCAATCTGGACCACTACCTCTGAAGGTCTCGCTGTATGGTGGTACAACTTGAAATGTTTCGTATTCATGAACAATATAAATGGCGGAAAAGAAACTTCGTGGCAGATTAAAACTGTGCGCCGGACCGAGACTCAAACTCGGGACCTTTGCCTTTCGCGGGTAGGTCATCTACCAACTGAGCTACCCAAGCACGACTCACGCCCCGTCGCAGGAGAGCTTCTGTGAAGTTTGGAAGGTAGGAGACGAGGTACTGGCAGAAGTATAGCTGTGAGGACGGGACGTGAGTCTTGCTTGGGTAGCTCATTCGGTAGAGCACCTGCCCGCGAAAGGCAAAGGTCCCCAGTTCGATTCTCGGTACGGCACAAAGTTTTAATTTGCCAGGAAGTTTCTTATCAGCGCACACTCCGCTGCAGAGTGAGAATCTTATTCTGGCGGAAAAGATGTTTAGGTTGATCTCTGTTAAAATTTTCTGTACAGGTTATGGTGATGCAAAACTTTCTTTGATGTGTGTATTACTCTTGTGCGCATATAACAATTATAGTTTATTTTTACTTGCCGCTTAATCCCATTTACATCCAGTTTCTTGGAACATTTGCGCCGGTTTCTGTAGAGCGAATGGGCACGACGTTGCGGACGTGTGACTGTCGTGATACGTTGTATCAGGATAATCCCTGGGCAACGTTTGGTATTCAAAGGACGTTTGCATGGCCCATATTTCACGACAGTGTGTGTCCGAAAGAGTGTTCCCTGTAAGAGTGCAGCAGTGTGGATGCAACACGTGGCATTTTTACGGTATGGCTTCGCAACATTTCTGTGTGAAGGCGATGATGCAGGCAGTTTCCAAGCTGTTACCGCTATCACCCAACAACGGTGGAGAATACCTGTTGAGGCCTAACACACGGAGACAGCGCCGCTATGCTATGCCTGGCCAGGTAATCGGAGCGCTGACACAGGTGTTATTTCGTGTCAGGTAGAAAAAAATGGCGCATGTTGTAGACCCACTTGATTTGTTTACGTACAGGAACGTAGATGAGGGCAAACCAGTGATATCCACGAATTTCATGAATGTGATTGGTACATCTGCGTCCAGATACATAAAGTATTACACCTAAAGACTTTAGTCTTAGAAAGGACTGCAGTAGTGAGCTATAAATGTATTTTGCATAGGTTCTTTAGATTTCTGAATTTTCCTGAATTTTCTTCATATGTTTTCTTCTTGATATACACCAGCTTGCCAATTGTTCTTTTATCCCGGGCTTTTTGTAAATTACTTTCCACGTCCTACAAATCTTGTAGACGAATCGCATTTATGAAGTTATAGTTGGCTCACTCTACTTGTGAACCGCAATAAAGCAGCTACATAAAGATTTAATTGGTATTTCAAATCATATTAATGAATTGCATGAGCCCTTGCACAATTGTTGCAAGAGTTTCGTACCTAGAGGCATAATTTATCGTTGACTAGAAGTGTGTCAAACTTCTGTATGAATCGTCTGTAGCCAAACCCCAATGGATGATCAGTAACCCAATTGTAAACTGGTACAGTTATGTCTTAGGACTGTTATCGCCAATCTTCGTACCAGCTGCTTTTACGACATATTCAAGTGTCTTAATTTGAAACTGCTTTTCTGTTCCTGGAGTACAATATTCGTGTTCCACAGTCTTTAGTGTAAAATGTGTCCTCAGTGTTTCCTGGAAGATAGAGTCTTCATTTAAAGGAATGTTTATCAGCCGTTAGTGGGTCCGTTTGACATAACTGGATAGAGATTGATAGGTGGGACTCAGGTGGTCGCTCTTGGGTTACCAGACACACTGTGGTAAGGCTACTCTCGCATTGTGTGCCACCCTTGCACCTACATTACACCATAAATTTGCCGAAGATCTTTCGTAAAGTCATGTTGTACGAAGTTGACAAATGGAATCCTTAAAGGCCCAATGAAATTCCTAAACGTTGGATTTGGCAGGTGTTATACTTCTTTCAGGAATGACCAGCAGAGCAGAAGTAGTGTTCGGCTTGTGGAAGTGCATTGCCGAATGATAGCACATTACCTGATCCTTGCACGTCCCTGCCGCAAGTGTATGAATACAGCAGAAATTATAAGAGGCGTAAATTTTTTTTTAATTTCTTGGCTTTCGGAACGTGCACTTACAGCCAACCAAACACAGGAAATGTTATTACAGTTGGTTTCGACAGTTCATGCAAGACATTATTTGAATTCTTGTCCTGGTATGATGTAACATAGGATTAAGAAAGGTCAGATCCGACATAAATCAAGATTTACAATCAGAGTACACGAAAACGAGTGAACAGGACGAAAATGGAACACAAGGTACACAGTGCTAGTATACTATAAAAATTCTACTGGTAACACAACAAGAAATGATAACTCGCCGTTGGTACACAATTGGGATATTCCCAGGTCAGTCCACATTGATGACTATATATCTAAATTAACAAAAAGTTTTCTTTGTATGTTCTCTGAGAATTGTTTCAAAAGCTTCGGATAGAGAATCGAATGCTTGTACAGGTCTGTAAGTTCCATCTACACAGAACAGAACAGCAGAGCAGTTCACAAGAACTAAAGTTGTGCATTACAGCCACACGCATTGATACACCAGTACACAGGCAAGTACATATCGGCCTAAATTTAGAGACTAAGCATTCCATCTTCTGCAGAGTGGCAGACACTGTCAATTGAGCTTTGGTCTTCCTCTGGCATTGTAAGTACATTAAGCATTAATTAGCAACTGGGAGCTATGTCCTGATGTTGGCACTGTTGTCGAATTCGTATGGTAGCTTATATGCTGCTACAGCGTTCGGTGTCAACAAGCGTCGGTGGCTGCTTGGAAATACACGACAAAGAGCACGGAGATTACTTTTAAGGACGTTGATGTGATACGTGCCCCGAAGACATTGCATAAATATGTGGTTGGATGACGCTTATGTCGAGTCGATGAAAGTGTTTGTTTTGAACTTCCGATGGTGAAATTTCAGCCGTACTGAAATTTTTGTGAAGCTCATTGATGTTTGTTTCGTATGATGCTCTGGAACTCTCGGAAATGTCGGACGAAATAACGTGTAGTGATCGCCTTCGATTTTAGATGTCTGCGACCATTCCTCTTACCAGTCCAAAGACAACTGCTTCGTGAGCATGGATATCATATATATACTAGCTCCATGAGCTGCTTGTAGAGATACTTGCTTTGCACGGCCGTCTACTTGTTTAATTCCAGGTATCCAAGAGTGGCCTTTCATCGACACCAACACAATGTTGTGACAGTTCCTCTGCACACGAAACACAACGTCTGCAACTGCTGCAACTATAATGATCGTTTCAAATCAGGGATGCAGACTGTTTGCTGTCTACGTCTGTGTGAATAATAGATTCGGCGCAGATCCCTCAGAGTAGTTGGTGGGTGTCGTCCTTAAACAACCCTTTCCAAACTATTCCAGGCAGGTTCGATAGGGTTCTTGTCTGGAGAACATGCTGGCCACTAGTCCAGTGACGTTATCCTGAAGGAAGCCATTGACAAGATGTGCACGATGGGGGCGCGAATCGTCTTCCATGAAGACAAATGCCTTGCCAATACGCTGCCAATATGGTTGCACTATCGGTCGGAGGATGGCATTCATGTATCGTATAGCCGTTATGGCGCCTTCCATGACCACCAGCGGTGTGCGTCGGCCCCACATAATGTCACCCCAAAACAGCAGGGAAGCCCCACCTTGCTGCACTTGCTGGACAGCGTGTCTCCAACGATTGTCTCGAAGGCATATGCGACACCCATCGGTGAAGAGAACGTGATGCCAAACCTGAGCGGTACATTCGGCATCATGTTGGGCCCATCTGTACCGCGCTGCATGGTGTCGTGTTTGCAAAAATGGACCTCGCCTTGGAAGTCGGGGGTGAAGTTGCGCATCATGCAGCCTATTGGGCACAGTTTGAGTTGTAGCTCTACGTCTTGTGGCTGCACAAAAGCATTATTCAACATGGTGGCGTTGCTGTCAGTGTTCCTTCGAGCCATAATCCGTCGGTAGCGGTCATCCACTGCAGTAATAGCCATTGTGGAGGGAGGGGGGGGGGGGGGAAGCGAGCGATGGGTGCCATCGGCAGTTCCTGTCTCTGTATCTCCGTGTCCGAACATCGCTTTGGTTCACTCTGAGACGCCCAGACACTTCCCTTGTTGAGAGCCCTTCCTAGCGTAAAGTAACAATGCGGACGCGATGGAACGCCAGTATTGACCGTGTAGGCATGGTTGAACTACAGAAAACACAAGACCTGTACCTGCTTCCTGGTGGAATGACTGGAACTGATCGACTGTCGGACCCCCTCGTTTAATAGGCGCTGCTCCTGAATGGTTGTTTACATCTCTGCGTGGGTTTAGTGACATCTCTGAACAGTCAAAGTACTGTGTCTGTGATACAATATCCACATTCAACATCTATCTTTAGAAGTTCTGGGAACCAGGGTGATGAAAAAGGTTTTGTGACGTGTTAATTTACTGAATACGTATACGTATATTTTTTTAGTCAGAGTTAGAAATGATACCAACGTGTACATAGATGATTCATATTTCTCATCACGGTACACGTGAAAGATTGTGAGCGAAACTGGATGAACAGGACAGGGCGCAGCCCATACGCTAGTTCGGGAACTACGGATTGAGGATGAGCACGAAGCCGGGACATTCCTCCGATTGACGAGCGGCGAGGTGCGGTTTCTTCTAGACTCCGTCCATAACGAGACAAAAGTGAGACGAGCAGTAAGATTGCACCACACTGATTGTTGCCTACCGCTTCACTGTAAAAGCTTGGACTACCTTACCATAAAATATTTTATTTCACAAAAACGGTAGATTTAAATGTACTGCGTTCCGATAACAATCAGCATTTTTCATGTGATTCGTGCTGCAACCTACAGTATCCCTTTCGAGACCCTGTTTGCAGAATAGGCAGGATCATTAAAGAAGCAGCTACGGTGGTCTGTAGGGATGTGAACATCTAAGCAAACAATCTGACTGGAAAAGAAATCTCATTATTTATTATGAATTCCAACATTGGTAATTTTTCCATTGATAATTTTGGAAGTTCTGGTTTTGTATTTGCTTTGTCGTGTAATACGTATTCATTATTTTTTCAACTATGCTCAAAATACAAAGAAATTCCGGCTACACATGCATAACAGATTGCTGAAAACGCAGTTACACTACATAGAATTTCTGCAAATAGTTAAATCTTATTGACAGCTCTTTCTCATCGAGAATGGTGGTTTCTTACATATCCAACAAAGCGCAGAAGACTGGCCACAAAGATACAGCGCCTACTCGTCATCACCGATTTCGTCTAAATTTATGGTGTACGTAGGTCTTGGCATGAAATAAAAAGGCCAAGCGTTGAGAAAATATTACATGCACTTTGCTATTGCAACTCTGTGACGTCTATTTTTATTGCAAGAAAAAGAATTTGATCAAAAAGCTACAAAACTGCTCTTACCTCACAGAATGATAAAAATAAATCACATTCCGAGAAGACTGCATCTTTGTGCGTCACCAGCTATACTATTTGGCGAAACGATGCGTTACGCAACAAACTGTGCGGTAGAGAGAACCTTTCACGAATGTGAATCAAGTTTGCTTCGCTATAGAAAATTTTAAGTAAAGTTGTGCAATAAAAAAGAGGCGTTCATAACGTGTGTAAGATACTGAGAAAATTAGTGCTCCTTGCTTTTACGATGAGTATCACTACAGCAAGTGACGCCTTGTATGAAAACATTAACAAATGCAATATATTGACCTATACTTCGGTTTATTTGCAGTGCAAGTGACGTAAAGTTCGAAGGAAAAATTGTTGCACATACGAACTCAACCCCACGACCTTCTGATTACCGTTCTGCACGACATGCATCGTCCAACCAGCACCAAAAATACTGTTTTTCTGAACGTTTGTTGATCTGGAGTTCCCACTTGCGTCACTTTAATTTCTAGTCAAGTCCTGCATACATCATGTACCTGAACGAAATCGTGGTGAGCCAGGGCGGTACCCTTGTCATTGCCACAGCAGATTTCGAGAGAAGCTGAACTTTCCCTCATCGTCTCGACGCGCTACATGGAAAGCACGTGATAACAAGCTCGACTAATAGTGGGAGCCTTTTTATAAACGTAAACGGCGACATAGAACTGTTCTTTTGGAAATGGCAGATGCAAACTATATGTTTGCGTTGACTATGGTTGCAATGTGTGAGTATCTGACAGATGCATTTTCTAACAGTGCTTTGTTTAAGAAGCTAAAACAGTGAACTATTCTCCTGTCGAACGCCTCACCACTTCCTGGTAGGAGCATTCCAGTTTCATAAATTAGAGTCAGGGATGATACTTGAGCAAGTAAGTCTTTCTTGCTGAATCTAGGCTCTATTAGACGTCAACCTGCCGCAGAGCGTGTTTTTAACCGCCGGCTCTACTAAAAAGTTTCGGCATTTTAGTTATTAGTTTTAGGGTATTCAGAATGCCATTGTACTTTAACCCAAACACAGTATCAAACAGTCCTGACTAAGTGTTCAGTCCATAACTTCTTACTGGTTCAAAACGTGTCCTCTTGTATGGGTAATGGGATGCGTGACTGTGGATTCCATAAACAGATCTCCTGCCAAATCTCAAGCGTGATGGATGCAATAACGGAAATTGCTTTTCCACTGCAACGAGGGAAACTAAAAAACGCGCCTATATCGCGAAAATATGCGAGGGACGGGTTTAGGGACTACAGCTATTGAAAGTGAACGGAGATCTCAGCGAGCCAAGAACTGCAAGATTTCTGGGAATAAAGGCTTTCGGGAGACTGAAATAAGGCCAAATACTACTGTGATTTTCGTTTTGTCTGTACCTACTTGCTCGGTTTCTCATACTACCTGGTTCTTCGTCAATCTCATAATGAGAGCAAAATGAGGGTGAGCGTATTTACTACCAATCCCGTGCCTGCTTTCAGTGTAGTTTACTGTGCAGCTGCCTCTGAAATACCCTGCGGAAAACAAAAATTCATCTTTAACTACCTCCTGAGCTTCATTTCCCTCCTCCTACAGAATCAATAACAGAACCGCAAACTAACGCAAAACAATTATGGACTTACCCACGTACTGTATAGCGCAATAAAATTTTTACGTGATTCTTAGGCAATCTGCTGAATGTTTGTCCTCAGTATTTCCAAACATGTTCAAGTTTCTTGAGGGAAGTCATTGCCCTGCGTATGCGATTTTTCATTTTGAAACGAACACTTATTTCATGATTTTTCGCTATTAGCTAATTTTGTCACATTGTTCATTTTCAAGCTACCTGGTTGTCACATGACGAAAGTTGCAGCAGCTTTAAGAACAGATAAGAGTCAGAAATCTACGTAAAACCTTCTACAAACCGCCATGACTGCGAGAAACTGTTGTCACATATCTTCCACATATTTGTGTGAGGGAAGCTCCGTCTAATCGCATATTTAAGAAGTCACTTGGGAAAGCGGTGGTAACTGGCACAACCTACAGACGTATCACTAGACAGCACACTCCACATAAAATGTAAAATTATGAATTAAATTTGGTATCACCGTTAAATGACGTTACGGGTTTCACAGATGCCAATTCTTTATGTCAAGTGATTAATTGCAACCCTTGTAAGGGTCTTTGTCGCTGTTCCACCATAAAACGCATTAAAATCCGTTGGTTCGTACTTCAAACAGATCGTCCAAACAATAAGACGCAACTTTACTAATGTTTCTACCACATGCAGTATATGATTAGCAGACGTGAGAATTTTTTTCTTTACAACGTAGTCGTACCTCCATCCGTAGTTCAAGGCAGTATTTTGTCTAGAAGCTTCGCATATCTCTCAAACATTTTAATCATTAGATTTTCTGCCTAACTTAGTTCAGGCATACGTAGTAATGAGCCTTTGGCCAAGGGTTTATTTCTTTTGTTTAAGCTTTTTATATCTCTGACGAAACACTCGTGCAGTTGAATTCGCTGAAAGGAGTCATTTAATTTTAAAACGTTGACAGTGTCATGTGCAATTTTATTTGAAATGCGAGCTAACGGATTTTAATGTGCTTTTGG
Source organism: Schistocerca americana (assembly GCF_021461395.2). Lineage (NCBI taxonomy): Eukaryota > Metazoa > Arthropoda > Insecta > Orthoptera > Acrididae > Schistocerca > Schistocerca americana. The sequence continues at coordinate 7,313,818 of NW_025725481.1, read as the reverse complement.
CTGGCATAGCGACAAAGACCAGTCATTTCAACCTGAAACCAGCGCTTTACGAATTGTTTTTTAGTACCTGTCCCTTTGGCATGAAACCCCCGATTCTGTGGCAAGACCGACCTTGTGAAGATTCTACAGTTTCAGTGACGAAATTAAGCAGACTGGTTCCAATGACAATGTACTTTGAGACAAACATTGATGTCAGCTTCAGCAAATTAGCTGTCATGAAACTCAGCTATATTAAGATCATACAACCGTAAAAATATACTTTCCTTTGACACCAGGGTCTCACAGCTTCTAGATCTACCTGGATACATCACGCAACAATTCTCAAAATTGCTGGTGACACTGGTTAAGTAACGTGGACTTCCCATTACTCAAACTACCTTCCACAACACACAGAATAAATAACGTTCTTACAAAACAACAAAAAGTGTTGAAAAGAAACGAGCTTTGAATAACAGCAAGATCAAATTTCATTAAAAATAAGGTAGCTAGGAGGGATTGGATACACTATCCCACGCAGAAGCGTCAGATAAACGGGATAAGCTTAGTGCAAAGTGCAGTACGCTAATATCGTAAAAATATCAAAAGCAGTATGTATTCTTTTTGATAAGAATTTCTTATCACCAGCAGAAAATGTTATGGGCATCTACCATGAGATACCAAACCATACCACTCAAAATCGTGAAGTTTCAACCTGAGAAGGTTATGGGAAATGAAACAAGCAAGGTAATCCTACCATTAAAGAACAAATACTCAGCTGTGACGTCGAGCCCTGAAGAAAGTGCATAGAAGGAACCACAACTTGCCTCAATCTGCAGTATTAAGGAGAAAAACTTAGTAGTTTAAAAAAAAAAACACTGTTAAACCAGTGCTAAGAAGCGAAGTAACCTACAATAAAGGCTTCAAACTAGAGCTCAGTATCATTGTCCCCTAGATTTAATATGGTTTTTGAAATGGTTATTTTAAATAAATAAATGCAGCATGGCTTTAGGAAAGAATGGATGAAGGAATGAAGAGAGGAGGTATAATATTACATCTTTCCAAAGCCTCTGACAGTCAGCCGTGGGTCGCTCATGAAATTTAAGGCATACAACATTCAGTCACTGTTAACTTACTATAGCAAGCAGTGCACCGAATTACTACTACTACTACTACGACAGTTCTTCCACCTTCATCTGGTAAGCTATGCTGAAGACACCACCACCCTTCTATTTTACCAGCAAAGCTGAGGGATTAGAGGCATTTGAAACTGAAGGAGTGACAGAAGTAACCACGTATTTTCCTACATTGAGGCCTAAATCCTCAAGTCAGTAAATCTGTTACTAACATTAAAACAATTTGCTCTAATGAGGATAAAATAATATATGTGATATTAAATAGGAAGAAATAGGTAACAAATTTCTGTGTGTCCTTCTGGACAAAAATTTTCGTCACGTAAACCACATCTATTCTGTGTGCGAGAAAATAAGCGGTGGGTTCCACCTGATACGCGAAGTGGCAAAAACAGTTCCAGCTCAATCCCTAAACATGGGATAATTTGTTAATCACGATACTGAAGTGTGCGGCCGCGTGGCAGGACAACACGTGAATACACTGTTGGTATTGTAGATAAAGGCAATGAGGTTAATGCACAGACTAAGGTCCGGAGAGTCCTCGTGTGAAATCCTTGTCTGACAAATATTTAACAATATATTCCTTATATTTGTATTAACTTACTATAGTTTTTGTGAACAGTAAAAACAAAGCAAGCAAATGTGATACACGCAACTACGACACTAGAAGTGGGATAACAAGATCATTCAGAGGACAAAAATATAAGAATAGTCCATATTTTAATATGGTATGTATGGTTCAACAAGCTGCCACATACTTTAAAAATCTGTGGAACAGGGGGTTAGCTTTCCTAGTAAATACCTGTTTGCACTAAATGAATTCCAAGCTGAAGGCCCTCGATTGCAATATGTAATATGTAAAGATGAATGTATTGTGTATCACTACTGTATGTATTGTTTATATCAACTGATCACTCAACTAACGAATGACGTTTGGAAAAGGGACCAGCTTAATGATGGTAACAGTACTTACTCTACCCAACACCACGTCGAAAGTAGTTCACAGGGGCGACTTCTGAAGCATTCCATATAAAAACTGGCTTCAGACAAAGTGACAGGCTAACACTACTACTCTTCAACTGTGCACTGGAATATGTAATGAGCGAATGGTAAGAAGATAATCAAAAGAAAATAAGAATTGTGTGTGCGACAAATGAAGTTTCAACTTCTTGGGATTTGCTGATGCTCTTGCTCACCTAGCCAACAATACTCAGGAAATAATACAAGTTAAATCGCTACAAGAAACAGCACAGGAAATTGACCTTAAAATATCATTCGGAAAACAAGATTACGTTGTCTTATCCGACTTGCAAATTAAATTACAATATAACAGGGAATCGAAACTGAGTTACGTATTGGACACCTCCCCTCCCCCTTGAATTTGTGGCCGTGGCGTCAAAGATTCGTGGAACATTCCTTTGTCTAGTTTATGTTACAAGGTGGCAAAGCCAACTAATGTGACAGTAGAATGTATGGTCGAGGTAACAAATTACCTAGTAGCGAAGACTAATATCTACATCTGTGCCATATTGAAAAACGGATGGGGGGGGGGGTCCAATACGCAGCTTTTACCCAAAACTGTTAATAAATTTGAATATTTAGGTGAAATCGTAACAATCTAAATGAGAACTAAAAATGGCAAAATACAGCAATTGAAGAAAGAAAAATACATTACTAAACAACAAAAAAGCGTGTCTATAGATGCTAAATTGAACTATTAAACAGTTACACGACCAGAAATGTTATATGCAGCTGAAAAATCTTCAAAATTACTACAGCAGAAATGGACCAAAGACAGAAAGAAGAATTAGGAGACCAACAATATTTCAGTAAATGGGCATCGGAGAATATACATAGACATACATAAAATCATTGGATAGTAACTCCGAAGTTAACAATACACAAGAAAACAGAACTAATAACTAACACCATCACGAAGTATCGCGTATCGTTCTTTCGACATCTTATGAGAACACCACAGAAAAGAATTAGTACAGGAGTAATAGAAAAGCTGTGGAATAGTAAGAGCAACATTAAATGCGTCACACAAATTTAGGAAGACATAAAAACTGCAAATTATAGAGGATAATTAAAAAATCAAAATACTGGAAGACAGGCAAACGAGACCCCAAACGAAGATCAGGGGAAGAACTACAGGAAGAGTCGTCTCGTAAGAAGAAAGAAAACATCCGAGAGAACGAAGAAATATCGACCAGACAGATTAAAGCACCCTTTACGTAACAAATTTTAACACTCCTTGCACAACCACTGTGTTATTAATCGCCATATTTAATTATTACTGAACAATTGTATTGCAGAACAACACCAAGAAATTCTATAAACCTTCGTAAATTTAATGGAAGTGCTTACATCAAGTGCATAACTTAATAATTATGATTAAATAGTCCACGGAGCCGGTCGAAAATGGAAATAATTCGTTTAGTCTCAAATTTTCAAGCAGTGGTAAAAGGGAGCGCCGTGAGCAACATACTAAGAATTCTGATAGGAGGAAAAGCGGTGGGGGAGGATAGAGTGTGAGGAAGTTAGTGTAGTTGGAGACCACTTTTGTACGCGTTTCTGTAACAACTCGAGAACAGACTACTATTACAAATGCATACCGTTAAAACATTGAACTGCATTACATACGCTACAAAAATGCTCTATTCATTTTGTTTTAGTCTGCGCGAATACAGCTAGAAAATATTGAAGATCTCGTATTACACGGAGGCCCTGTAACTTTGGTGTTTCGTCTAGGTAAAGCGTGGTATTGCCGCTCCCCCTCCCCCCCCCCCCCCCCTTCTCACTCTCACACTCTCACACTCTCTCTCTCTCTCTCTCTCTCTCTCTCTCTCTCTCTCTCTCTCTCTCTCTCTGACTGAGAATAATAACACCTTTCCACACCAATATTAACCAACAAATTTAGCACACGAAGTTATGCACAGTAAGCACAATCCAAATACGCAAAACCAAAACCCGTGGCATTGTAACTTCGCTTGACCTGTATTGCTTGAACGAAACCCTCCATACCAGATACTCACACACATCTCTGAAAACTGATACCGCACATTTCACTTGGTCATTATAGCAGAAAAAAGAAAGCCCATAGTGACGAAAACAAACACATTGAAATCGTAAAAACCCATTACGTAAACCTTCACATACCATATCTAACACGAAGTCCACAGTACAACAAACGAAAACTCTCCAGACATAGTACAAAAAATATGACCAACCAATAATGGTAAACTGATGTCGACACCTACCAACCACTAACAACTGCCAAATACCAACAAGAAAACTTCCTAAATTAATGGAAAGAATCGTCCGTTATTGGTCGAACACCCTTCACCCAGAGCTTTTCGAGTTGGATGGATACGAAATCTGAAGTCATATGATGGAAGGAAAACCTGTAATGCAAAAATAAACAGCGCAGCCACTGCTGACAAAAATCAACCATCTATTGAGTCGAAACAGGCAATATAATAATGTAATATGTCTGATGTTTACTGTAAAAAAAATATTCACAATGAGCAAGCTATTAGACAAGTTGTATCAGAGGGCCGGTTCAATGAGTGAAAGATACCTTAATTTCGGCCATTTTTATTTTTACCTGCATAACATGTTTACAAGAACATCAACTAAAACAGGAACACTGTCATTTTCTTAAAACTTAACGTCCCTGCAAAATACAATTTACAAGAAATATCAGAGTTCACTTACCATGGCTGTTAACTTGATCCAAAAGTCGTCCCCTCTCGCACGCAAACACCAAAGAGTCGTCCCCTCTCGCACGCAAACACCAAAGAGTCGTCCCCTCTCGCACGCAAACACCAAAGAGTCGTCCCCTCTCGCACGCAAACACCAAAGAGTCGTCCCCTCTCGCACGCAAACACCAAAGAGTCGTCCCCTCTCGCACGCAAACACCAAAGAGTCGTCCCCTCTCGCACGCAAACACCAAACACTCTCCTCCTCTCGCACGCAAATAGCCAAAACTCTCCACCTCTCGCACGCAAACAGCAAAACCTCTCCTCCTCTCGCAAACAGCAACAACTCTCCTCCCTTCCAAACAATAAAAACTCTCCTTCCTGTCAAACAACAAAAACTCTCCCCCAAACAACAGCAGTAACAAAACTCAAAACAGTAACAACAAAACTCAAGACAACAGCAACAAAACTCAAAACAACCGCAGCAACAACAACAAAACTCCTCTCAACAACAAAACTCCTCTCAACAACAAAACAACGCCGTAATACTTCGATCTCTACTTCTCTAATCAAGTAAGACGAATAACCCTCAGCTGTTCGTGTCATCCGTTGCAGCCGTCAGGCAGATCACGTGACTCGATAACAGCGCCTCTTGTGGCGCCCCACCAACTGACCGTCTGACAAATTGGCAGTGTGTCGGTGTTTTGACTGACCGACCGACGAACTTTTATTGCCGGGATGTCGGGCGCGACCGACCAGTCGACAACCGAACCAAGAAATTGTGTCGTGTGTAGCACGATCGTGCCAATCGCATGAGTGAAACTCCTGTTCTGACAAAGCTCTCGGAATTAAATACTGTTGTAATACACATTTCGACGTCCGAGGCGGACGAAACTTTAAGGACAAAGTTTTTAGTGAAATTCAAAGACTGCATATGTTTTCGCGACACATCGTGCGAGGAGTATAACAATAGAGATGCAAGAAATGATGCACTTTTTTCATTTTCTAACGAATCCATAGTGGTTTCTCTATGTGCAACACGTGATTAAGCCTGTCTATCTTCTTTATTTCTGTTTTTACATTTTAATTTCCCTGAAGTCCAAAGTGTGGGATCTTTCATTTTTATTTATTTATTTATTACAATTCTAACGCCAAGCGAGTTGGCGCAGGGGTTAGCACACTGGACTCGCATTCGGGAGGACGACGGTTCAATCCCACGTCCGGCCATCCTGATTTAGGTTTTCCGTGATTTCACTAAATCGCTCCAGGCAAATTCCGGGATGGTTCCTTTGAAAGGGCACGGCCGACTTCCTTCCCCGTCCTTCGCTAATCCGATGAGACCGATGACTTCGCTGTTTGGTCTCTTCCCCCAAACAACCCAACCCAACCAAACAATTTTAACAGTCACAAAATGTTTTATTTCTTATGTATCTGTACGGATGTAGATGTAGCAGATGTATTTACTAGATGATGCGCGCCGCCCTCATGTGTAGTCCTTCTTGTTCAAATATGAAATGAGATTCTGAAATTTGCAGGTCATCTTTTGTACTACATCCGTAAGTAAATTAATAACGTTTTCGTGATCGTCTTTTGTTTTATTTATTTTAATTTATCATGATTTATTACCTCTGTCAGCTATAAATCTCGTTGTACGTTTCCCGAATAATTTTAGTTAATAATTGTAGCGGTATGAAAGTACTGAATCTTAGGTCTGCCGCCAGTGGCGAGAAATCGTAATACAGCTAACAGTCTCTCCTCGAAGTTTAGCACCTCTCTCAGGACTGGATTATTTTTCCTTTAACAAACGTTTTATGATGTCCAGCAGCTTCGAAATGCATTATTCACCCTTCTAAAATAATCAGGAAAATTATAAGCTCCCAGCCTGAACATGGGTGTATTTCTTCCCTTGCTTGGCCACTTCTTCGCCCACAGCTTTCTTTCTGCATTTTTCCCTTCTTACCTTTAAAACAGCCAATGCAAACCCCGTTATTATTTTTTATGAAAAACCAGGCCGGATCTCTTAGAACAAAAACGCAGTGAACTGAAGATAAAACAAACAACAGGGCGGCACTATAATCGCCGAGTACAGTCGGTTCGGACGTGTGTAGGCTGCGATCAATTTGGTCATTCTGTCATCCGATAAATTAGTGTGTAAGTGCAGGAGCCTTGTATACTGAAATATTGTTCATTTAGACCCTAAACCGATGACAAATCCGTATTTCCTGCTTTCCGACGCTGAGCTGTCTCTGTTTCCTTTGCCTGGTCTTTGATGATAGACAGCGCAGATGCATAAATCTTTTCGTTCTGGTGCTAATTTTAATTACTTCCGGTTGAAAAGTGGACAATTGTTTCCAAAGTACGGAGCACAGGTTCTTAGTGACACCAATTTCGTGGACAAATTGTGGTTCCCTATATGTGGACCAAATTAATTCCAATTTCGTAGGGGGGGTGGGGGGTGTAGGTTAGAGTTTAACGTGCTGTCGACAGCGAGGCCATTAGAGACCGAAAAATGACTCTGAGCTCTATGGGACTTAATATCTATGGTCATCAGTCCCCTAGAACTTAGAACTGCTTAAACCTAACTAACCTAAGGACATCACACAACACCCAGTCATCACGAGGCAGAGAAAAACCCTGACCCCGCCGGGAATCGAACCCGGGAACCCGGGCGTGAGAAGCGAGAACGCTACCGCACGACCACGAGATGCGGATATTAGAGACCGAGCACAAGCTCGGACTATGTAAGGGTGGACTAGGAAGCCGGTCATCCTCTTTCACAGGAACCATCCCGACATTTTCAGTACGCAATTTAGGGAAATCACGGAAATCCTATACCTAAATGGCCGGACGCAGGTTTGCACTGTCAACCTGCCGAATGTGAGTCCAGTGTGCTAACCACTGCGTTACCCCACTCGATAATTTCATAGTAGTTTGAAGGAACGATTCTGAGGTTACAAGCAAACCTCCGAGAGAAACCGTGGTCAGCCACCCAACCGAACTTTCCTCAAGCATTGCCAGTAACTCCCCATAGTGTGTTGCCAGTGATCTGTCGTAATGTTGCTTCGGTATACTACATACCTGGTAAGATATAGTATTGAAACCCTTCAACACTGAAGTCAGAAGCCTGTTAGGAGACATCGGAATCTGCTACTGCGAAATCTAGATTTTCGAGCTCTTTCTCTTATTCAGTTACTATCAGTGTCCCACTGTCAGTAAAGGACCCTATCCTACACATGCCCAGTTCACCGACCGACCGACCTATAAATTGTGCGTGTGTAGCTTGTTGACCGACCGACCAACTGTACGCCTGTAGGCTTGTTGGTCTAAAGAGCGATTTTTCTTTGCGGTTGGTTTGTTAGGTAAGACTAGCAGACAGCCGCACCCGCCTCCCCGCGGCCCCATTCACCGTACAAATTGTGTAGTCTGTCCTGCAAGCCGCCCCACAACAGTTCCTTTTCAGTCACCACGCGCGGGGTTCAGCGCACTCCGAATGTGGCTAACACGGTAGTGTGCGAGGCAGACGAAATTTTTATGACAGAGTTTCTGGAAAGTTTTCGAGTCTTCAGATGTCTGTGGGACGTGCCGCGCGAGCAGTATAGCAATAGAGGGGTAAGCAATGAAGTGCTTCTTTCATTTTTAACAAATCTGTAGTAGTTTCATGTGGCAAACAGAGAAAATAAAACATACACAGTTTTGTGAATAATGGTTAGTCGTCTGTCTGTTTCTCGGTTTTATTTCCAATACTCACCGGAAATGAAGTTAGATAACGTTAAATAGAGACAGATTGGATTTTTATTTCGTTTCAGATACGTATCGATAGTAGGAACTAAAAACCGAATTATAGACAGTACACGGACTTTCATTCATGAAATCCACTTGGTTCATTATTAGAAGTGTTACAAAAATCCAACCTATCGTCGCCTGTTCTGCTATGAAGAGCAAAGTGAAGTACTTTTCTTTTCTAACAACTGTTAAGTGCTTCACTTCTTATGAATATGTTGCTGAATTTATAATATGCGCCGCCGCCATTTGCAGTCGTCCGAATCTGAAAGGAGTTTCTTGAAATTACAGGGGATATTATTACTACATACGAACATAAATTCATAAAGTTTACATGAATATAATTTTCGTTTCGCTTCTGCTTTATCACGAATATTTCCTCAAGTAACTAAGAATCACCCTGCAGATTTCAAGAATCATTTTAGATAATAATTTTGTGGATTAACTGCGCTGAATCTGAGGTCCTCGTAAATTCTGCCAGTGGCTAGAAATCGTATGTGGCTATCGTTTGACGACGTTCAGGAGCTCCGAAAAGCATTTTTCATCCATTCTTAAATAATTCCGAAAATCTTCGGGTCTCTGCTCCGTAAGTAACAAAGCGTAGGTGCATTTGGTCCATTGCAATAGCCATTTCTTTACCTACAGCTTTATCACGGCTTTTTCTGGCTTTGTTAGTTCGAACAGCCAAGCCAAATCCCAATTCTTTTCCTGTGGAATACTAACAAGGGAACCTCCCCATCGCACCCCCCTCAGATTTAGTTATAAGTTGGCTCAGTGGATAGACCTTGAAAAACTGAACACAGATCAATGGAGAAAACAGGAAGAAGTTGTGTGGAACTAGGAAAAAATAGGCATAATATACAAACTGAGTAGTCCATGTGTAACATAGGCAGCATCACGGATAGTGTGAGCTCAGGAGCGCCGTGGTCTCGTGGTTAGCGTGAGCAGCTGCGAAACGACAGGGCCTTGGTTGAAGACTTGCCTAGAGTGAATATGTTAATTTTTTTATTTTCAGTTCAGGCACTCACACAAAATCAACTTCGATCTACAAAATTCCAGGACATGTTCAGATTTGCTTGGACATATGCAGGATTTGACTGTCTACACACGGAAAAATTTGAAAACGTTAAAAACATATGTTTTGACAGAGCACAGGGAAAACTTAGCGACTGTGAAACTGTTGCATTCATTTGTTGCAGTTTGTGACAAACTCTTATGTTTTCATCACTTTTTTTGGGAGTGATTATCACATCCACAAGAAAACCTAAATCGGGCAAGGTAGAAGAATCTTTTTACCCATTCGCCAAGTGTAAAAGTTAGGTGGGTCGACAACATATTCCTGTCATGTGACGCACATGCCGTCACCAGTGTCGTATAGAATATATCAGACGTGTTTTCCTGTGGAGGAATCGGTTGACCTATGACCTTGCGATCAAATGTTTTCGGTTCCCATTGGAGGGGCACACTAAACTTATTGCAGTGAACAGAAACGTCAATGAACGAACGGACAGATCATAACTTTGTGAAAATAAAGTAAAATTTTCCTTCAAGGGAAGACTTGAACCAAGAACCTTTTGTGCCGCAGCAGCACACGCTAACAACTGGAACACAACGATCCTGAGCGTACACTATCATTTATGTTGCCTATTTTGCGGATGGACTAGTCAGTTTGTATATTTTGCTTATTTTTTTCATAGTTCCATACAACTTCTTCCTGTTTCTCGAGTGATCTGTGTTCAGTGTTTCAAGGCCTATCCACTGTGCCAACTTATAACTAGATCTGAGGGGGGTGCGATGGGGAGGTTCCCTTCTAAGCGGTATCGCGTAGAACAGAACGTCATAACCAGCTCTAGGAGCAGGGCGGCCCTGAAATGAAGTCGGTCGGGACGTGCGTTGTGTAGACTGTTACGAAATTTGTCGGTCGGTCAATAAACTGTGTAGAAGAGCAGTTGATGTTCGGGCGGGCTAGTTTTGCATGACGGAGTAATCGAGCACAGACTGCCTGGACAGCCTGCCCGAACCAGTCAACAGTGGCCGAGCGTAGAGGCCATGGCCAAGTCATACGTAATGTTAGTTCCAAAAACGTTAAACGTACCTTCATCCCTGCGCAACTACATCCAGCACAGGATTCTCATTCGTGGTGTATTTGTAATCATGCAGAGTGAGGAAGTATTTGCAGTAACAAGTAAAACTGAAACCAATGCGTAAACGTAGAGGAAACGGGAGTGTCCAAAAAGAGAAGTAAGGAATAAATATTTGCTGTAAACTAAAGAAATTCTACAGCATATGTCACGCGTAAGCTGACCAACGTTTCTGTTTTTCCAGTCGCGAGCAACTCATTTAAAGAAATACAGTTGTATGAAACTCCACACTGACATCTCCTTCAGGAATGTAGGTTGTAATAAAAAAACAACGAAGTTTGTTGCAATGTGTGCTAAAGAGGTGACACGCGTTTCTGATGACAGTTCCAAAGAAATAGGCTAAGAATTAATTCATCAAGTTGCAAATTATCGAGAACTCAGCGTTTCAGATGTTACGTCAAATATTTCTACTGTAAGTGTGCATGTCAAAGAAGAGGCTTCTTGCAGTGTGAAACCGTACAAGATCTTCTGTTATTAAGTTATTAATAAAAAATTGTCTACGACAGTTGATATGCGTGGACTGATTGGTATAAAACAGGGCCGGCCATAAATTCTGCACGCGTGCGGTGCTCCTGCACATGTGCAACTTTCGGGTCACAGCGTGCACGCCGCAGCAGTCAGCGTTCATGTAGTGCATGTTTCTACGCACAGATGTCGCTTTATCCACTTGCTGGGATACTCTGTACCGGCGCATTCTAGTGCTCTTTCCACAGCTAGCAGGCCAACCATGGGAAGGTGTTTAGCGTATTAAACATTTAAAATACTGTCACAATCTACTCATTGAGACGTCTACTTTTATGTTAACAGTTTAACTCAGTAAGACAAGTAATACAGTTAACAACCGCGGATTTTTATTAAGGCAACTTGACTGACGGCACGTAAATACGCGTAATGCTTTTGATCTAGTATTTAAGAAAGAGAGTACTTAGACTCCCAAGAACCTTATTCATGATTTAAGATAACATTAAACTAATGCAAAGTTTCCTATAACTAATTCTCGGTGCCCTCAGTTACATCCACATAATTTGTCTCACTGACCTCTGAACAGAATAACAGCAGACCTCTCGATGATCACCTGTTATTTCAATACCATTATTGGTATATCTTTCATCAGTTACGTCTGAAATCTGCATAATAACCGACAATTAGATGAATGTTATGTTTTATCGACTTCAGCTGAGCGTAGCCCTTCACGCATTAAAAAAAAAAAAAAAACCTAAATGTAAGTATACATTGGAAGAATCGCTTTAATGACCAACTTTCCTGACAATAATGTAACATGGAACAGAATGAGGCAATGATGCACAGTTAGTAAACAATAATTTTTAATTATGAAAGGAATAAATCCAAACACGTTTATCACTGGTCATGAGAAATGATAACCGAGTTGATGTGTCTCATCCATTTTCTTAAGCACATTTAATTTTGCTTGCCGTTCTTCACTGTTGAGTACACTACACTCGTCTTTGTGATATGTATTGTAGTGTCTTTCAATTGAAAACTTACACTAGCCGCTTATTATTCGGCGGCACAGCATACACTGAGTTTTCACCAACGGCTACAAAAAAGAATTGCAGTTCCCAGTCATTTTTAAACGACTGAGAACATAGATCTCCCGTCATTTAATTTTTCACAGTATTTGCCATTTCTCAGTACTTCTCTGTTAAGGTTACGGTTACCAGGGGTAAACGAGACTGGGAATGTTGCGCTCTTGCTTGTACCACATAAACACGGAAGTGGAGCCCCCTCCGTTCATTTAGGACACATGTCTAATAACAGATGCCACTGTCGCACATGTGCGCACATGTGCAGCACTTCCGCACGTCTGCACATTGTGCAGCGTTTGGCCGGCCCTGGTATAAAAAGTGCATTATTTGACACAGCACATTACGTAAGCACAGATTTGTCTCTTGTGAATAACGTTCTATTAATAACCGAATTCCCGGACGTTAAGCTGACAGTAGTAAATACAGGGTGTATAAGAGGACAAGAAAAAATTCCCGGATTTCTCGGTTAAAATTACACTTTCTCCCGGGTGAAAATACACTTTTTCCCTGTTAAGTGACAGGGTACTTTTCCTCGAAACTGTAAAATTTATCAATCCCTTGAATGGTTATGGTTTTATACATCAGTGTAGTACTTCTCGGCTCTTTAGAAAACCACATTCAGTAAAAAAAAAAAAAAAATTGGAAACGTGTATGCTGCATATTTTCGTGTTACAGAAGTGTAAACTTAAATTCCGCATGTCACTTTCTGAAGCATTGAAATCAAGCTTGCAATGCGCTTTTGTAGCCAGTCATAGCTCATGTCACGTGATCTCGCCAGCCGATGACATCGAATATTCGAGCATAGGACACGTGATAGCAATACCACCGTTAAGTAGTGCGTGCACACAGATAGGAAACGTTAATGGTTTAAATTAATATACATATTGTTACTACAAGAAAAGCAGAGTTTTCACATATAATCTTGGTCTCTAAGATTAATAAGCTGCAAGAGAAGCTAAGCTTTCACGTATCATGTTGATCTTTTTTGCGCACGTTACACTTAGACACATCCCACAAATGTGCCAGTAAAATTTTTAACAAGGACATGACTGATCTTCTGAGCTCGAAATTTTTCTAAATGTTCGTACCAGACTTGATTTTTAAATGAGTCAAACGCTCTGTGATTTAAGGAATTCATCGTAAATTCTCGCACATAGTTCATCTTACATAAAAGAAAATTTACTTTGAAACTAACGCTTTTCAAATAACCATTCGCAATATTTTCCCGCGACCTGTTAGAAATAGGTTAGTCTCAGTAGCCAGCGCCAGATAACAGGCGCCAGATAACAGGCGTCACCGCGCTTGCGCAGCTACTAGGATTCTGGAAGCTCGTATGTTCGTAGGTGTAAGACATTAAAAGATCTTACATTGTCATAAAAGAAAGAAATCAGAGGATACGCAAAGAGCATCGGAATTTCGTGAACCACACTAAAACGCGTAATTCGGCTTGAAGTGCACATTCGTATGTCCAGATTCGAATGTAAATTTTCTTGGAGTACCAGTAATGTATTATTTTATCTTTGGTTCTTCATTATAAAATAATTTCATACGTGCTAGAAGGTGAAAACATGCACTTTTGAAATGCAGCAAACAGTTGAAACCAGCCAGTAGTGTGGAATTAAACAGTTCGTTTCAAATAAATTGACTGCCTCAGCGGAAAAGATTAATAAAAGCCAAATCTCCTTAGCAAAACGACAAAAATAACTTGATTGTTCTGTAAGGCTATTGATGCTTGACTGTCAGAAAGGTGGAAATAACATAAAATCTGAAACTAATAACATATTTTAGCCTTCCGTACTCATGTCAATGTATTTTAATTTAATTCACTTGATAGCTCCCAACCACAGAAATCCATTTTGTTTTCACTTGACGTGAGAGCAATAAACGAAGAGAAAACAGCAAAATCACTGAACGTAAACGTCGGTCACGTGAAGATTATCATCCTTCCCACTATAACTGAGACTATGTGCATCAGAAAAAAAAATCGCAATCAATATTGGATGGGATATTTTGTAACCGGGAGAACAAGAACTCTTCAGAAGATTTGCATTCTTTATTGCCTATAGCTAATAACTCGCTTTTTTTGTGAGATAAAATTAAAAATAGGATACATGAAACCAGTAGAAGAGACAAGCAAGACAGTACACATTTCTTCAGTCTTTAAACGTAGCATTTTTTTCTCTCTAACTTTGTTTCCTTTCTGGGAAAGAATCTTACTTAAAGATCGTCAAATGTTTTGCTACATGAAAAAAGAAATTCTTTGTCTAATACTGAAAAAGCCGTTAATACAAACAGTACCAAAGACTTGTGTGATTTCTCAATCTGATTACGTGTTTTTGTCACTGTCTGCTAGATAAAACAAAATAGGCCTGTCTAATATTGTAGCTATTGTAACAAACACCAAATAAACGAGACAGTTTTGGCACAAATGGTCATTTTTATAACACGAGAAAATATAATTCACGAAGTACCAATATCAAATGCTTGTCAGGCTTACTACAAGCAAAAAGCTTTATGTTCGGAAGTAGTTTCACATTTCATTCATACGCTCCAGCTTCCCAAGCATGAGATCGATAGTAGTAGTACGAAACTTTTATATAAAATTGGAATCGTTGCTGGGGAGTAGCCGAACGGTCTGTGGGCGCTGCAGTCATGAAAAAGGTTTCTACGGCTGCCGCCCCCTCTCGTATCCCAATCTCCATCGTTCACGGTGTATCTAGTCTCCTTCATTAAGACCTCTCGCACCCATTGCTTCGTTGACGTCGTCTTTCCTACATCTCGCAGGTCTACCGCGCCGCCTTCTTTGATGTGGAGTCCATTACCATACCCGTTTTTGCCATCTTGTCTGGAATACGCTGTAAGTGACCATACCACAGTAGGCGCTTCCTTTCTATGTAGTCTAGGATTGTGCTTTTGACATTCATAACCTCTCTGATCGTATCATTTCTAATATGGTCAAGTCTGGAGTATCCACAACTTCGTCTCCAGAAATCCATCTCGACAGCCAGCAGGCGATCTTTCTGCTTCAGGGTTAGTTACCACAACTCTGCACCATGTGTTGTGATACTTTCAATAATTGTGCAAGCGTACAATGATCTCTTCTCCTCGAAAGGTAAGAAGCTGATTACTCTAGTCAACAATACGCAGTTCTAGGTAATCCAATGTTTTTAACTGTTACTCGAAGATATATAGTTTGTGGGGGCTTGAACTATTTTGTACCCAGTACCGACTGTAGGGATGAATCAACTTATCGTTGAGGTATGAGTTTGTGGCAATATTGCACTCAACGTGGATTGTGCTGACTGGTAGTACATCTACAGCTTGATCCGATGCATAAAATTTACTGGCGTCCCACAACAAAACACGATCATTTGCAAAACCTAGCAGTGGACCTATTGAATCTCGGTCTAAAGTCGATCGTAGCACTCTCTGCACGTATTTGATTTAAGGATATTAATGTTTGCCCGCAGTCAATACCTTTTCCTTACTGTTTTAAGACTTCGTTTAAATCATCAATATCGTAGGCACCAAGTTGTATTTGTAGAATCTCCTTCCAACCGTCAATTTCCAGATGCTCTTCGTGATATTTGGAATGCTGTTATACGCCTCCAGACGAATCAGGGCAATACTCCAGTCCCCTGCACTTAAATCGGCGGAAAGTAATTTGCACGTAATGCTGATACTCGCTCTTTTAAAGTCAGTGTGTATGGCATTGCATCTAAACCTCAAATGATGGGCGTGCGTTCAGTTATGGCTCTTTCATATGTGTGGATGTTCGCACACCGGCTCTGACAAGGAGAGGAGAAAGCGCGCATTCGACTTCTCACCGTTCTGTCTAAATATAGCGCGCATTCCAGAAGTTCGCTGATGCAGGCGAAGGCTAATTTGCCATGGCTGTGATGAGGAACATAATGCGGAGATGCCCGCACAGGTATGTGTTAGTCCTGACATCGCCGTAAATTGTAGGAAACACAACTTTTGCTGGTGAAGTAGCGTTGTGAATCTTCAGGCGGTTGTAAATCCCCAAATGAATCGAAATATTGTACTGTATTTATACTTTTCTTGACATACGCCTCCCAATGGATCCCTGGACCCCCAGCAACATCTAAATTTACAATTCCGCACTCATTAGTCCGCCACATACTCTTCGGTAATGTATCCCGCATAAAGACGCAACGGAATCCAGGAATGTGAAGTTTCTCTTTAACAATATTAATGATACCTTTATTCGTGAGCGTTCGATCAGGTAGGATAACTAACGAACTTTTTTTTATTTATGAAGATACCTAGTCCTTTTCTGTATGGTTTCCAGTAGAGACCCTTACCGATAGCTGCTGCTTCCGTGGCCAGATTATGTCTTCTGGCTTCCTCTAGATGCGCCTGTGCATTCTGTGCATTCTGTGTGTTTTTGACGTTTTGGCTACAGCTGCAGCTCCACCTGTAAGTGAACCTACCGCCGCCAGAGCTGCAAAGGTCTGGAACGAGGAACGGAATAATTCCACCTGATGTGTTTGGTAGTGGTAGGACTCTAGGTGGTTTAATTGCAGTCGTCGTCTTCGTCTCCTTCGCTTTCCCCTTCGCCCCCCCCCCCCCCCCCTTCAACACACGTTTAGCTGCACACATCGAAGTGAGAATACAGTTTTTCAAAGTGCCTGGTTCGTTCTTCTTCGCCCCAACAGTTGTTCGCGCTGCATTCATATTTTGTTTGCAACTCATCATCTGCATGTCGAACTTAATTTTTCCATGCATAGTTTTATCAACTACGAATGCATCAACGCGCTGACCTATTCGGAGATCTTTTCTTCGCTTTATTTGCTTAGCTCTATCGGCTAATATTCGGTCGGCAACGTGGCGTGCTGGGAGATCTTTATTTGCAGCGAATGCGAGGTCGTGTTCAAGGTAGACTTCGTCTAGTAGGTTAATACCGCTACCACCGCGTGCCAGGCGTTTCTGAAGCTTTGTCTCAGGCCCACAGAAGTTGTACCCCGGAATGTGCAATTCAAAAGGCAATTTTTCAAAAATTCCACCTCCACCTCATATTATGGTGTGCTGCCTATCATGTATGGTACACTACCGAGGAGACACAGGTCTACGCTCCCTGTTATACACTAACTCGTCAGCGTCAATCGAACTGTTTTCTGATGATGGAAATACTAACCATTTAACTAGCGCTCTATTCCCGCGACGTCTTATCACGCGTTCGATGAGAAATACATCTGCTTCAGAACTCTTCTGCAATTCTTCTGTGTAAAAGCATCCAGCCATTTCTTCACCCTTGCCATCCTTTAAGATATGTCCTAGGGTTCGTTCTGTGCACTTTGGATACTGTGAATATCTCCGCTCACCAGTTTGGTAAGTACGATTTCTCGAACGCTGTCTTGTATTTTGAAATATGTACTAAGTCGCCTACATTGAACTTCTTTTTGCGTGGGTCCAGCATTTAATGTGGAAATATACTTTGTCCATGAGTGAATTATAGCGAACATCGGTCGGTCTCATTTTTATTGTACTATGTTTGGTTCTATTATACCGCGCAATTATTTGTGGGATGATGTCTAGCCACTTGTAAGAACCGCGAAGATTAAAAGGTATTCACATTTGAGCTTTGACCATTCTGTTCAAACTGTCCACGAAGCTAGCTTTCAGGTGGGTAAACGTCGAGTAGTCGTGTATCCCGTACCGCTCCATCACAGTCTTGAAATATTCATTGTAAAACTCACCACCATGATCGGTTTCAAGATTGTCTGGGCATCGATTTGATCCTGTCTGCAGCAAACGCTCAAACACTACAGCAACATCTCTACCGGTTTTAGTTTTGACAGGTAATGCCCATGCGAATTTAGAGTATGTATCAATAACCATTAAAATGTATTTGAATCCATTATTCTCAAGTGAATATTGACTTATGTCTACAAGATTGGCCTGCCACAAGTCATCCAGCCGCTTAATCATAACATGCCTCAGAGGATATGTTTCGCGTGGTGGCTTGTGCAATTCTCGAACTACCGTCTCCATACTTATTAAATAATACCTCTCTCTCAAAGCTCAGAGATTATCGAAAGAACCTCGTTCGAATCAGCTGTACTACCTGCAGCAGCCGAAGCCATCAACAGTCGAAGTCTATTAGTTCATCCGGCTCATTGTAATATATATACTGCGGGAGTTGATTGCTCACGCCTTTATGCTGAAAGTCTACACCTTCACCAATGCTTTTAGGATGCTCATTCAGTAAAGGTTGTATAATGGCTCTGTATTTAGAGTTTTGCAGGTTTCTCAGTCTTCTGTCAGGAATTTTATACAGCTCAGTCAATTGCAGTATTTCACCATATACTTTGCGATTATTGGTACAGTATTTCAAGTTTTTGAGGGCCTTAGGAAGATAAGATTCATTAAGCCAGGTGTTCTTTTAAACCCTGTATCCCCGATGCGTTTCGTGCTATCATATAAACTTACAGTTTGAGCCTAGCATGTACGGTCTCTCCCCACTGACACCAAATGTTCTGTCTTACCCGCTCAATACTGGTTGGTGAATTCTGCGATTGAATCATTATCACGCTAAGCCATCTTACTGATAGATTCGGTAACAGGTTTAAAAGTTTCTCGTAATGTTTGCTCGCAACCCATATGCCCCATCCTCAGCTAACGTAATTTCTCTGGAGCTGCTTTGCGTGGCTGAATGACTTTATGCTTTGTCGACATCTCGGAGCATACTAATCAGAGCTGCTCATATCGCGTGGTTTTATATATGCTTTGTCATTCTTGTTCTTCCCTACACCTCCTCCTTCAATAACAACCACCTCAGCTTCTATCTTCTCTCCAATTGCGCTAAATCTATTCTCTAGCCAATTTTGGTTAAGTGCAAGAAGTTTGAGTGTCCATTAATTCCCTTGCAAGCTTACCGAGTCTTGCCTCAAGATTCTTAAATTTCATATCGGTATACACGTGAGCATTATATGCACACCTAATCTCTCAGATTGAGCATCCGCCAAGCGTGCGAATTTGTCCATGGTGTAGTATCTACTGACGCACTCAGCTATTTTGTACATTTATATATGGAGAAACTGCTGGAAGTTCCGGCTATAACTACCATCATTCAGTTTCCGCCTTTCATCAACAACGAGAAAACCGGATTGTGAGTGATTCCAACAATCAGCACATATCTTTACAAATTCATTGTATGACATGTCAGTCCCAACATGAGCCTGGTAAATGTATGTTAAATTGAGATTGTCTTGTTTGAAGGCTATAATGAGGTTGGCATTATCCCTCACCAAGTGTTCTGGGATCCTGGAATACGTCTGAGATAAAATACGTCAACACCCATATGACGACCAAAGCAGAAATATCTACGAATTTGATCCTGCTTTTCGACAGCCACATAGTCAAATATGAAGACAGTGTTAGGCTTTACCTTTTCAGGTGGGGGGAGGGGGGGATGTCGTCGCTTTCACTGAATGCTCTTACATTACACCATCTACCCACCCCCCCAACCCCCCCCACATGTGGGTCCGGGGATTAGAATAGGCACGAGGTATTCCTGATGCCTGCCTGTCGAAAGAGGCGACTAAAAGCAGTCCCTCCCCTTCAAGGGGTAGTTAGCGCCTGCGTCCGGAGACGGACGGTTCCACGACCTATATTTGCGGTCATTTTGGTTTTTCGCTTCTTCTCGTTTCCTCCTTCCTTTGGTTGGTTCCCTTCTTTGTTCTTCTCCATCTCACTGTCTCACTTACTCTTTCCCTTGGCTTCCTCTCCTTGGCTTCCTCTCCTTGGCTTCCTCTCCTTGGCTTCCTCTCCTTGGCTTCCTCTCCTTGGCTTCCTCTCCTTGGCTTCCTCTCCTTGGCTTCCTCTCCTTGGCTTCCTCTCCTTGGCTTCCTCTCCTTGGCTTCCTCTCCTTGGCTTCCTCTCCTTGGCTTCCTCTCCTTGGCTTCCTCTCCTTGGCTTCCTCTCCTTGGCTTCCTCTCCTTGGCTTCCTCTCCTTGGCTTCCTCTCCTTGGCTTCCTCTCCTTGGCTTCCTCTCCTTGGCTTCCTCTCCTTGGCTTCCTCTCCTTGGCTTCCTCTCCTTGGCTTCCTCTCCTTGGCTTCCTCTCCTTGGCTTCCTCTCCTTGGCTTCCTCTCCTTGGCTTCCTCTCCTTGGCTTCCTCTCCTTGGCTTCCTCTCCTTGGCTTCCTCTCCTTGGCTTCCTCTCCTTGGCTTCCTCTCCTTGGCTTCCTCTCCTTGGCTTCCTCTCCTTGGCTTCCTCTCCTTGGCTTCCTCTCCTTGGCTTCCTCTCCTTGGCTTCCTCTCCTTGGCTTCCTCTCCTTGGCTTCCTCTCCTTGGCTTCCTCTCCTTGGCTTCCTCTCCTTGGCTTCCTCTCCTTGGCTTCCTCTCCTTGGCTTCCTCTCCTTGGCTTCCTCTCCTTGGCTTCCTCTCCTTGGCTTCCTCTCCTTGGCTTCCTCTCCTTGGCTTCCTCTCCTTGGCTTCCTCTCCTTGGCTTCCTCTCCTTGGCTTCCTCTCCTTGGCTTCCTCTCCTTGGCTTCCTCTCCTTGGCTTCCTCTCCTTGGCTTCCTCTCCTTGGCTTCCTCTCCTTGGCTTCCTCTCCTTGGCTTCCTCTCCTTGGCTTCCTCTCCTTGGCTTCCTCTCCTTGGCTTCCTCTCCTTGGCTTCCTCTCCTTGGCTTCCTCTCCTTGGCTTCCTCTCCTTGGCTTCCTCTCCTTGGCTTCCTCTCCTTGGCTTCCTCTCCTTGGCTTCCTCTCCTTGGCTTCCTCTCCTTGGCTTCCTCTCCTTGGCTTCCTCTCCTTGGCTTCCTCTCCTTGGCTTCCTCTCCTTGGCTTCCTCTCCTTGGCTTCCTCTCCTTGGCTTCCTCTCCTTGGCTTCCTCTCCTTGGCTTCCTCTCCTTGGCTTCCTCTCCTTGGCTTCCTCTCCTTGGCTTCCTCTCCTTGGCTTCCTCTCCTTGGCTTCCTCTCCTTGGCTTCCTCTCCTTGGCTTCCTCTCCTTGGCTTCCTCTCCTTGGCTTCCTCTCCTTGGCTTCCTCTCCTTGGCTTCCTCTCCTTGGCTTCCTCTCCTTGGCTTCCTCTCCTTGGCTTCCTCTCCTTGGCTTCCTCTCCTTGGCTTCCTCTCCTTGGCTTCCTCTCCTTGGCTTCCTCTCCTTGGCTTCCTCTCCTTGGCTTCCTCTCCTTGGCTTCCTCTCCTTGGCTTCCTCTCCTTGGCTTCCTCTCCTTGGCTTCCTCTCCTTGGCTTCCTCTCCTTGGCTTCCTCTCCTTGGCTTCCTCTCCTTGGCTTCCTCTCCTTGGCTTCCTCTCCTTGGCTTCCTCTCCTTGGCTTCCTCTCCTTGGCTTCCTCTCCTTGGCTTCCTCTCCTTGGCTTCCTCTCCTTGGCTTCCTCTCCTTGGCTTCCTCTCCTTGGCTTCCTCTCCTTGGCTTCCTCTCCTTGGCTTCCTCTCCTTGGCTTCCTCTCCTTGGCTTCCTCTCCTTGGCTTCCTCTCCTTGGCTTCCTCTCCTTGGCTTCCTCTCCTTGGCTTCCTCTCCTTGGCTTCCTCTCCTTGGCTTCCTCTCCTTGGCTTCCTCTCCTTGGCTTCCTCTCCTTGGCTTCCTCTCCTTGGCTTCCTCTCCTTGGCTTCCTCTCCTTGGCTTCCTCTCCTTGGCTTCCTCTCCTTGGCTTCCTCTCCTTGGCTTCCTCTCCTTGGCTTCCTCTCCTTGGCTTCCTCTCCTTGGCTTCCTCTCCTTGGCTTCCTCTCCTTGGCTTCCTCTCCTTGGCTTCCTCTCCTTGGCTTCCTCTCCTTGGCTTCCTCTCCTTGGCTTCCTCTCCTTGGCTTCCTCTCCTTGGCTTCCTCTCCTTGGCTTCCTCTCCTTGGCTTCCTCTCCTTGGCTTCCTCTCCTTGGCTTCCTCTCCTTGGCTTCCTCTCCTTGGCTTCCTCTCCTTGGCTTCCTCTCCTTGGCTTCCTCTCCTTGGCTTCCTCTCCTTGGCTTCCTCTCCTTGGCTTCCTCTCCTTGGCTTCCTCTCCTTGGCTTCCTCTCCTTGGCTTCCTCTCCTTGGCTTCCTCTCCTTGGCTTCCTCTCCTTGGCTTCCTCTCCTTGGCTTCCTCTCCTTGGCTTCCTCTCCTTGGCTTCCTCTCCTTGGCTTCCTCTCCTTGGCTTCCTCTCCTTGGCTTCCTCTCCTTGGCTTCCTCTCCTTGGCTTCCTCTCCTTGGCTTCCTCTCCTTGGCTTCCTCTCCTTGGCTTCCTCTCCTTGGCTTCCTCTCCTTGGCTTCCTCTCCTTGGCTTCCTCTCCTTGGCTTCCTCTCCTTGGCTTCCTCTCCTTGGCTTCCTCTCCTTGGCTTCCTCTCCTTGGCTTCCTCTCCTTGGCTTCCTCTCCTTGGCTTCCTCTCCTTGGCTTCCTCTCCTTGGCTTCCTCTCCTTGGCTTCCTCTCCTTGGCTTCCTCTCCTTGGCTTCCTCTCCTTGGCTTCCTCTCCTTGGCTTCCTCTCCTTGGCTTCCTCTCCTTGGCTTCCTCTCCTTGGCTTCCTCTCCTTGGCTTCCTCTCCTTGGCTTCCTCTCCTTGGCTTCCTCTCCTTGGCTTCCTCTCCTTGGCTTCCTCTCCTTGGCTTCCTCTCCTTGGCTTCCTCTCCTTGGCTTCCTCTCCTTGGCTTCCTCTCCTTGGCTTCCTCTCCTTGGCTTCCTCTCCTTGGCTTCCTCTCCTTGGCTTCCTCTCCTTGGCTTCCTCTCCTTGGCTTCCTCTCCTTGGCTTCCTCTCCTTGGCTTCCTCTCCTTGGCTTCTCTGGTCTCCGCCTCTGCGTTTGAGACAGTCTGCCCTCTCTCTCCCTCTCTCTTCTTTTTCCTCTTCTTCCTTCCTCCCTGTGCGCGCCTGAAGGCCGACCCACGCGTTCGCACACGTAGCCGGTGACGGGGTAACCCGTAATTCCCTGCCCTGGGTAGACAAGTAAGGCACGCACGTACCCCCTGGTAAAGGCCAGGCCCAGGGAGGGGTGATTTCCTGAGCTGATACCTTCTGACCACGCCGATTGGTCCCTCTGTCTGTTTCTCAGGAGGTGTGACCTGAGGTGTAAACATTCACCTAAGGCGGGCGCCATCGGAGATGCTGGCAATCATGGGGGATTCCTCCGCAATGGATTTCACTTCTTCTTCTCTCGCACCTTCTGCCCATAAACGGAAACTTGACCAGCCACCAGTAACAAAAGTACTACCGCCTGCCCCACAGTTCCTCGTAGTTTCTCGATCTGAGGATGGCAAGGATTTTTCCTCTGTCAAACCTTTCGTTATCCAGAAGGGCGTAGATGCCATAGCTTGATCTGTCAAGTCGTGTACCAGGTTGCATAATGGTGCCTTGTTACTAGAAACTGAGAGCGCCTTTCCGGCACAAAAAATTGCTTCGGGCCACACTCCTGTACATGTTCCCTGTTCGGGTGGAGGCTCACCGCACTTTGAATTCGTCTCGTGGTGTGGTATATACTCGATCACTTGACGGATTGACTGACGAGGAGACTAAGTCTTTCCTCGCTGAGCAGGGCGTGACGGCTGTCCATAGGGTCATGAAAAAGGTCAACAATGACCTTGTACCGACCCAGACACTTTCCTTGACCTTTGATAGTGTTAAGCTGCTGTCACGTATCAAAGCGGGCTACAAGGTTATTTCTGTTGGCCCCTATGTCCCGACACCTACGCGCTGCTATCAGTGTCAGCATTTTAATCACACTCGCCAGTCTTGTTCCAATGTGGCTAAATGTGTCACTCATGGCAGGGATGACGATGAGGGTGACCGTCCACCTCCGTCTCCTCATTGTGTGAACAGTCAGGGTGACCATGCAGCCTCCTCCCGTGACTGTCCCATCTACAAGGAAGAACGCTGTATCCAAGAAATTCGGGTCAAAGAGAAAGTGTCCACCTCGGCTGCTCGCAAGCTATTTGCTAGTAGGAAGCCCACGCTGCTCCCAGCGGCAAATACAGTACTGTCCTCGGCTCTCCATGGACTACCAGGAAGGTGGCGACGCAGACATGCGATCTGACCTTCAGCACCACGGTCGTCTGTTCGGCCAGTACTAAGATCGCTCGGTCGATGTCTCCTCTTCCTCCCATCACCCCTCAGACACAAGCACCTTCATCAGCTTCTGCCAAGACGAAGACCCAGAAGTCAGATGCACGGGCCTTCAAGAAGGAACCGTCCCGTGCAGACTTCCTACGTACCTTCAACTCCCAGCCATCGACCAGTATTTCCACTAAACAACCTTCCAAGAAGGCTCATAGGAAGCACAGTTCTCCTTCTCCGCCATGGCACATTTCTTCTCCTGCGCCACCCAGCGTTTGCCACCCCAGGCCGTCATCCGTTTCGCCTGGCCGCACCACTGGTAGCCGAATATCTGGCCGTTCACCTGCAGAGGAAGCTCCCCCTCCATCGGCCATCTTGTTAAGATGGCCGATGAACCTATAGAACCAATTGACGATGACTGTCCGCCTACTGATAGCGGCGGCAGTGCTCGCTCGAAGCCAGGCCCTCAGCGGCCTTCAAGGTGACCCCTTCCTTCATCTTCCTTTTCTTCTCACGATGGCACTTATTCACTGGAATATTCGCAGCATTCGCTCCACCCGAGACGACTTGAAGTTGCAGCTCCGCTTGCACCATCCGCTCGTCGTAGCCCTCCAGGAAACGAAGCTACGCCCATGCGATCAAATTGCCTTGGCACACTACACCGTTGTCCGTTTTGACCTACCCTCTGTGGTAGGTATTCTGGCTCATGGAGGGGTTATGTTGCTGGTCTGGGATGACATTTACTACGATCCCATCACATTGCACACCGGCCTGCAGGCAGTTGCCATTCGAATTACTCTCCCCACTTTTACATTTTCCATTTGTACCGTTTACACTCCATCGTCATCTGCCGTTACAAGGGCAGACATGATGCAAATTATTGCTCAGCTACCTGCACCATTTTTGTTAACTGGAGACTTCAATGCCCACCATCCCCTTTGGGGCTCCCCAGCATCTGGCCCAAGGGGCTCCCTGTTAGCAGACCTTTTCAACCAGCTCAATCTTGTCTGCCTCAATACTGGCGCCCCTACTTTTCTTTCGGACACATCTCACACATATTCCCATTTAGACCTCTCTATATGTACCACCCAACTTGCACGCCAGTTTGAGTGGTATGCACTTTCTGATACATATTCGAGCGACCACTTCCCGTGTGTTATCCATCTCCTGCATCATACCCCCTCGCCGTGCTCAACTAGTTGGAACATCTCCAAAGCAGACTGGGGGCTCTTCTCTTCCAGGGCGACCTTTCAGGATCAAACCTTCACAAGCTGCAATAGTCAGGTCGCACACCTCACGGAAGTCATTCTCTCTGCTGCTGAATATTCCATCCCTCACACTACTTCTTCTCCACGTCACGTACCGGTCCCCTGGTGGACTGCAGCATGTAGAGATGCTTTACGTGCTCGTCGACGTGCTTTATGCACCTTTAAACGCCACCCTACAGTGGCGAATTGTATCAATTATAAACGATTATATGCGCAGTGCCGTTATATTATTAAAGAAAGCAAGAAAGCCAGCTGAGCTGCTTTCACAAGCACCTTCAACAGTTCTACTCCTTCTGTTGTCTGGGGTAGCCTGCGTCGGCTATCTGGCACTAAGGTCCACTCACCAGTTTCTGGCTTGACGGTCGCGAATGACGTCCTTGCGGCCCCTGAGGATGTTTCCAATGCCTTCGGCCGCTTTTTCGCAGAGGTTTCGAGCTCCTCTCATTACCACCCTGCCTTCCTCCCCCGAAAACAGGCAGAGGAGGCTAGGCCACCTAACTTCCGCTCCTCGAATCGTGAAAGTTATAATGCCCCATTCACCATGTGGGAACTCGAAAATGCACTTGCCCGGTCACGGTCCTCCGCTCCAGGGCCTGATTCTATTCATATTCAGATGCTGAAGAACCTTTCTTCTGCGGGTAAGGGTTTCCTTCTTCGTACTTATAATCGCATCTGGATTGAGGGACATGTTCCCGCATGCTGGCGTGAGTCTATTGTTGTACCGATTCCTAAGCCGGGGAAGGACAAGCACTTGCCTTCCAGTTATCGACAGATCTCGCTTACCAGCTGTCTCTGTAAGGTGATGGAGCGAATGGTTAACTCTCGTTTGGTTTGGCTGCTTGAATCTCGACACCTACTTACCAATGTACAATGTGGAGTTCGTAGGCGCCGGTCTGCTGTTGACCATTTGGTTACCTTGTCGACCTTCACTATGAATAACTTCTTGCGGAAGCGCCCAACCGCGGCTGTGTTCTTTGATTTGGAGAAGGCTTACACCTGTTGGAGGGCGGGTATTCTCCGCACCATGCATACATGGGGCCTTTGCGGTCGCCTCCCTCTTTTTATTTGTTCCTTTTTAATGGATCGACAGTTCACGGTACGTGTGGGTTCTGTCCTGTCAGAAACCTTTCGCTAGGAGAATGGGATGCCACAGGGCTCAGTTTTGAGCGTCGCTCTGTTCGCCATAGCGATCAATCCAATAATGGATTGCCTCCCAGCTGATGTATCAGGCTCCCTTTTCGTGGACGATTTTACCATCTGTTGCAGCGCGCAGCGCACATGTTTCCTGGAGCGCTGTCTTCAGCGTTGTCTTGACCATCTTCACTCCTGGAGTGTCGCAAATGGCTTCCGTTTTTCTGCAGAGAAGACGGTCTGTATTAACTTCTGGCGCTAGTTTCTCCCACCGTCTTTACGACTCGGTCCTGTTGCTCTCCCATTCGTGGAGACAACAAAAATTTTAGGTCTTACATTTGACAGAAAACTTAGCTGGTCTCCACATGTCTTATTTGGCTGCCCATTGTACCCGTTCTCTAAATGTCAGTGTTCTCAATGGTATGTCGTGGGGAGCGGATCAGTCCTACTTCGCCTATTCGGTCGATTGTCCGCTCCAAGCTGGATTATGGGAGCTTCGTATACTCCTCTGCACAGCTGTCCATCTTACACAGCCTCAACTCCATACAACATCGGGGTTTACGTCTTGGGATCGGAGCGTTTTACACTA
The DNA here is from genome assembly GCF_021461395.2 of Schistocerca americana. Classification (NCBI taxonomy): domain Eukaryota; kingdom Metazoa; phylum Arthropoda; class Insecta; order Orthoptera; family Acrididae; genus Schistocerca; species Schistocerca americana. The sequence goes on along the minus strand of NW_025725481.1, from coordinate 7,286,554 downwards.
GTCCCATCGAGAGTCTTCATGCTGAAGCCGGTGAATTGCCACTCACCTACCGGCGCGATATACTGCTTTGAGGGTATACCTGTCGGCTACTGTCAGTGCCCGACCACCCGTCTTATCATTCCTTTTTTGACGACTCTCTCGACCGTCAATACTGGTTGTATGTCTCTGCCCTGCTACCCCCTGCAGTTCGCTTTCGTTGCCTCCTTCAACACCTTGATTTTTCACTTCCTGCAACCTTTAGAGTGGGCGAGAGCCCCACATCACCTTGGCTCCAGGCTCAGGTTCGCGTTCACCTTGACCTCAGCTCGCTCCCAGAGGAGGTTACCCCCGGTTCGGTATACCACTCCCATTTTGTCGAACTTTGTTCGAAGTTCATTAATATGACCGTCATTTATACAGAAGGCTCTATGACCAATGACGGGGCTGGGTGTTCTTCTATTGTTGGGGCACAAAGTTTCAAATACCGGCTCCATGGCCATTGTTCGGTCTTCACAGCTGAGCTCTTTGCCCCCCTACCAGGCTGTTCTTTACATCTGCCGCCACCGACATTCTGCTTATGTCATCTGCTCTGATTCCCCTGAGCGCCATCCAGAGCCTCAGTGATCCGTATCCAGTTCACCCTTTCGTGCACCAGATCCAACGCTCTCTTCAGCAGCTGGTGGACGACGGTTCTCCGGTTAGCTTTATGTGGGTTCCTGGCCATGTCGGTATCCCTGGGAACGAAGCTGCAGATGCCGCGGCCAAGGGTGCGGTCCTCCAGCCTCGGAAAGCTTCTTGTTGCGTCCCTTCATCAGATTGTAGCAGGGTCATTTGTCAGCGCATTTTGTCGCTGTGGCATGCCGTTTGGGCTGCACTTACGTACAACAAGCTTTGGGCCTTGAAACCTCTTCCCGCGGCTTGGACGTCCTCCTCACGCCCTTCTCGGCGGGAGGAGGTAGTTTTGGCCCGGTTACGAATTGGACACTGCCGGTTCAGCCATCACCATCTGCTCACGGCTGCGCCGGCGCCGTTCTGTCCATGGCGGTCCACCACATTTTAACGTCCTGTCCAGATTTTAATACACTGCATCTTGATCTTGGCCTACCATGTACTCTAGATGCCATTTTAGCGGATGACCCAGGAGCAGCTGCTCGCGTACTTCATTTTATCAACTTGACAAACCTGTCTAAGAACATTTGATTATGCTGTTTTTAATCCTATGCCTGTCAATCTGTCTTTTATCATGTTTTCCATTTTAGTTGCTGTTTTAAACTTGTGCCTCGCGGTGCATTCCTAACATAGTCTGGGCGCTAATGACCATTGAAGTTGTGCGCCCTAAAACCACAAAAAAAAAAAACAAAAAAAGAGCCGTCTACCCCATCTAACATTTTCTGCAGTAACTGGTACTTGGGTTTAAGCAGTGTTTCAGAGTAGACGAAAAGGTGCTTGAAGCGGACTCAGTCTGTGTGTGTTAACACAGCTATCAAGACATTTGTCTAACCACAGTTGGAAGGACCTACAATTATAGCTCGTATGCTGTTGTGAAGGAGTGCTCCATTCTTCTTCTTCTTCTTCTTCTTCTACTACTACTACTACTACTACTACTACATGGTCTTCTGGTCTTGATCATCACAGGACCAGTCACCAACAATTAAGTCCTTGCAGCAAGTGTGCATCACCCAGCCTGCCATGATACCTATTGTGCTATGTACTGGCGTGCAATAGGCTTTTATATGATAAATAGTGTGTGTGTGTGTGTGTGTGTGTGTGTGTGTGTGTGTGTGTGTGTGTGTGTGTGTGTGTGTGTGTGTGTGTGTGTGTGTGTGTGTGTAGCCACTATAGTGCAATCACCTTACGAACTGAACTAAAACGGCTACACGACAGAATGAATTCCACATGGTGTATTTAAAGGGAAGTGTGTCACATACATTAACGTACATTAAGGTGTACTAAAGTGCATTAACAATTGTGACATTTTTGTCTAGAGAAATAAAAAAGACAAAGAGAAAGTTAATATTATAAATATATTTATTTACTCGAGACATAAAATTATGATCAGCATGGAAAACAATAAGTTCATTCTTTTTCAAATGGTGCAACAGAAGTACAGTATTTCGAAAAGAGTTGTTTCTTATATCCCTCAAATTAAGCAAATGTATCTCATAATGTTATAGACCCATTGAAATAGTTGGGTATGCCATCAGTAAATTTGAGTTCAATATTCACAACACTTATTTGAGGAATAGCACAAGACTTCGGCGCTGCCGTTATACAGATGCTAAGACAATGGTCTATATCTTCTATGTGAATGCTACATGTCTGAAGCCAGTTAATGATGTTACTGTATACAGCTTGAACTCATGGGCGCCATCTATTTAGTACTAGTTACTGCCATGTCTAGATTGAATAAGTTATCAACAGTCGAGTGCTGCATGAAAATACTATGACCCCCAGCACATTTGATATCCTCTCTACTTCGACGATCATCAGTTATTTTGCTCCCCAAATAGCAAAACTCCTTTACTACTTTAAATGTCTCATTTCCTAATCTAATTCCCTCAGCATCACCCGACTTAATTCGACTACATTCCGTTATCCTCGTTTTGCTTTTGTTGATGTTCATCTTGTACCCTCCTTTCATGACACTGTCCATTCCGTTCAACTGACCTTACAAGTCCTTTGCTGTCTCTGACAGAATTACAATGTCATCGGCAAACCTCAAAGTTTTTTTTTTCTTGTCCATGGATTTTAATACCTACTCCGAAATTTTCTTTTGTTTCCTTCACAGCTTGCTCAATATACAGATTGAATAACATAAGTGATAGGCTACAACCCTGTCTTACTCCTTTCCCAACCACTGCTTCCCTTTCATGCCCCTCGATTCTTATAACTGCCATCTGCATTATCATACTCTTCTATAAATGATGTAGTGAAATGTGGCTAGTCCTCCCTCAAATGTCTACATCCTTCACATTCATCTTGATGATCAAACATGTGACGATGCTTTGACGGTGACAACACAGCAAAGACTGAATGTGCACCGCCAATCAGGTCATCTGAGTGGTGAAACAAAATAAGTCGCCGTCCTTGATGACAGTAGTTGAGTGGACGTGACGCAGTTGGCCTTCTTTCCAACAAAATTCAAACTTCCCGCCAAAATCCGACATCTTGAATGACGCCCTCTGCTGGTGGCTATGTGACTTAGCCAGTTGGACCTCGTGGCGAACACACCTGCATGATATTGTTGAAGTAATAATAAAGACAAGTCAAGTTTTACTGCCATTATTGTGCTGGAATTTGAGCTTGCGGCCATTTTCTACGGGGTTGGGGGTTAGTTTAGTGGACGTACCCCAAGTGGTCTATTTTCCTGCCATTTTCGTGGTGTGATGCATTATCCTGCTGGAATTTGAATTTCCAACCAATTTTTTTTCTGGAGAGTTAGGTTAGTGGAGGTAGCGCAATTGACCTATCATCCAGCCAAAATTCAAACTTCTCACCAAATTCCGCCAACTTGGATGACGTCATGCGCTGTTGCTAAGTCTAGAGCCGCCATCTTGGATGACGTCATCGCCGTCATTTTGAATAAATTTGCAACAATGGCATCTCGGATATAACATACCTTGTCCCCCTACTGTTGGTATCCATGTAAATGAGGCAGCCGATATAGTAGGCAATGCTACAGTCTCCCTTCCTCAGCCCACTGTTCGCGTGGTGCCCTTCACCGATCTGCATTGTGCCTTATTTCGTCGTGTTGCTTTTTTATGGCACGCTCATTGGTCTACACTTCCCGCTAATAAATTGCGGGATGTGAAACCTCTTCTCAGTGCTCAGACATCTTTCTCCCGAACTTGTCATCTGGAGGAGGTAATTTTAACTAGACGCTGGATAGGGGACTGACTTTTTCGCCATTGACATCTTTTAAGTGGCGATGCTCCCCCACTTTATCCCCACTGCTCTCAACTGTGGATGGTGAGACACCTTTTTCTTGAGTGCCCCTATTTTACTCCACTACAAGCCCATCTACAGCTGTCGCCTGATATGCCTTCCATTTTAGATGATGACACGCGCTCAGCTGATCGTGCCTTCGAGCTTATCAGTGTCAATGAGATCACGTCGGTCATTTGAAGCTCTTTTTGGGAAAAACAACCCCCTCTCCTACAGTGGTTTCCTAAGTTTCCCTTTGGTTTTTTAGTTTCCCCTCTTTTTGAGTTTAGCTTTCATTGCTGCAGATTTCCCATTTGGTTTTTGTACCCTTCCCTAAGTCGCAGAGTGGGCGCTAATGACCGTAGCAATTTTGCGCCCTAAAACTGTAACAAGATAAACTGTAAAATGAAAAAAACTACTTCCTTAAGACATCGATTCCCTGTGATACATGCACAATATAGTTTCGCAGAGGTGTATGGCATCCTCTGTTCATATCCGATCACGGTTTAGAAATTATACTATGCCTGCATCAGTCCCATACAAAATGATCTTTAGTAACGGAGAATACCTCTCACAAGGAAACTGACCAACGCATAGCAACGATGTTCGACATGTGAAATTACAAGACATGCCGCCACTAAATCTGTAAACAGAACATCTGTCAAGCAGATGTATCCATGGGAATTCAGTATCTCACAAACTGCCACTAACATAGAATCAATGTAATTATGAAACTGAAGACTCGATTTTATGCCAGAGATGCGGCAGGTTAATGGAGTACCTTGCAAATATCTTCGTTCATCTAGAGGAAAGTGCCGAAACAAGATGGGCGTGTTTCGTCGTCGTCGTCATACCCACACACATGAGATGGAACTCCTCTGATGGCAGATCTGCTGTTAAAGATCGCGAGTAGATAGTGCTCTAAGCCTCAAACATAACATACAGTTGAATACGAGTCGAACACAGGTTATGCCACACAACTGATGCACCCTAACAGAAGGGAAAAAAATTTTTAAATGATCTGACGCAACATCTTCCTATCTCTAGAATGCATCTACCATTCAATCATCTACCATTAGATCATACTTCGTTACAAACTCATCTCAACCGGTCATTCCATCCACTTTCTGTCATCCTGCACGGTTGCAAGTAAGTTTAGGCGCAGATAGAAAGCTACAAACACAAACAAATCTTCACAAGCATCCCATACTTAGGCATAGTATCACAAAAAGTAGCTAACTTATTAAAAAAATATTAAAATATTTTTCTCCATAAACGGCAAACTTGGATACCACTTACCTCACGCAGGGAACACAAACAAGCCAATAACATAACACAGTGGAATATATAAATTACAATGTAACAGTTGCCCTGCATTTTACATAGGAAAAACTGGAAGAACCTTCCACACACGGTATAAAGAACACACCGACACCTTTCGACTACACCATTTTGAAAAATCTACAATAACTAACAACATGTATATTAATAAACAGACTTGACGACATCCACAACAGCCTAACTGTACTTCACACAGAACCCAACAGTAAAAAATTTAATCTACTAGAACAGTTAGAAATAATGCTACACAAAGAAAAATGTTCCGAAAACTTGTTGAATGAACAAACAGAGTTTAACAGCCACAATTTTTTTACACCTTCAAAAGTTTTTTTCCTGAGAAATCAAATCCATAATAGTACGAACAGCTGACAACCTACAACATGGTGCCAAATAATTATTTTAATAACACCTGTGTACTAATACTATCACGTTATCTTCTGTGAAACAAGAAAATCGATTATATTTATAAGTATAACATCTGTATGAACGAGAATCTGTGGCAGGTTTACGTTCTGCTCCTACAATGTGCGAGAAAGTGTGTGACTATGTATATATCCCAGTATGTACTGCAAAATTAAAGACGTATATTGTGTATACCAACTGCACAACAGAAGCAGACATCATACAATGTTAAACTGTAAGTTATTTTCATATTATTAACGCTGTTAAACTTACATCTAGAATATACCATGTTGTAACAGAAAAATGTAATATCAACAGGCAAACAACTAAAAAACCTAATGTAAATCGCTAAAAAGCACCTGCAGATGAGCCTCCAGTGCTCGAAATGCATAGTGCAGTAAATAAACGCAACTTGCGACTGAAGGCGGTTTGTTCTTCATTTTATTAAAGAATTCTTCCAATATGAGATGGCACCCTTGTCATCGATGGATTTGTTCTCCAGTGCGTTGTATGGAAGAATGGTGAAACACTTAAGTTAATGCTAACCAAATACGTTGAATACTTAAGAAGTGTGGTGGTCGATGGCTACCCAGAAGACTTGCCCACCAAGAGAATCAAATATGCTAAGCACCTCTGCCGAAACAAAAGACACACTACTCCTGAGGTCATATTTACCGAGCTAATGATGGTGACTATGACTCGGGAGCAGTTCCTTTCCAGAAATAAAGTACATCTCATTAGCTTGCTTATTTCGAGGCTCGAAGATGAAGGCTTCTCAGTAAGGCAAGCTACTGAAGACGCAGACCACCTAATTGTTGCCACAGTGCTTGAGGTTTCACAGGAGCACGAGAAGGTTGTGGTTGTTGGTGAGGATACGGACCTTCTCATCATGCTCAATGCCCTAGCCACACCATCAGCAAATATATATTTCTTGAAACCTGGAAGAGGAAAGACCTCATCAAAAGTATTTGATTCTAACAATTTCAAACTGGCAAAGATCAGGTCACTCATATTTCTTTACCCCATAAGTGGATGTGACACAACTTCAGCACCCTTCGGTCGGGGCAAGAAGGAGGTGGTCAATCTACTGGTCAAAAATGTCTTCTGGAAGATATCATACCTTTCTGAGAGTATGACACTCAAGCTGAAGCTATTGTCGAAGCTGACCTCCGATTTACGGAGGTATGGCAGGAGAGACTTAAGACAACTTGCGATTCGACCTGTTTTCCAAAGCGATTATGAAATTCAGATTCACCCTAGCATCCCTACCACCAACGTCGGAACCAGATCTCCAGCATTGCTTGTGGACCTACTTACAAGTACAAATGTGGATAGGACACCAGATGGATCCGCTCCTCTGGGGATGGCAGGCTTCAGAGTTTGTCTTGGCCTCATTCCTACCTCCAAAGAACCAGCTCTAAAGAACCAGCTCCACAGTCTCTTCTCTCAACAAGACAGTCAAACGTTGACGTATGTGAAATTTGTGTACATACCTACTTTTACCTTCTCATCTCATACATTCACGTAAAATTCTGTAATTACGAAATATAATAATCACTACTTAATTTCAAGGAGTGTCTCTCTCTTTTTGTATCCTTCATATCAGTTGAATGGGTATCACTATATTATATTGAGGGTTACGAACGGATACCACGTACCTGACAAGACAAATTTCACAGGGGAGCTAAAAAATAACCTTTAATAAAAATTTTGATTGTTTTGATTTTTTATTTAGAGATAATCGCTTATTACTCACAGGTTGTGCATTGTATTTTTTGCATCATTTTGTTATAACATGCATTTTTCCACTTGCAATTTTTTTGAGTCAGAACTTTCTCTGACATCTGTCAGATACGAGGTCTCAGTTCTTAACCCTCGACATATGAAAAACTTTAATATTTTTCAAATTTTACAAAATTTTAGTATTTTATTCTATTACTATATTACATAAGTACAAGACAATTGGTTGCTATAGTTCTGTGTTTAAAAGACTGTACATAAGAATTACTGAAGAACTACATTTGAAATTGATGAGAAATGGTCCAAATTTAATGAGGAGCAGTACACAAATGGGTGGTTCAATAAATTCACTTTTGGTTTCATCGAATGCCAAATTTCTCTCTCCATATCTTTTTTTGTGAACGACACTATTGATAGGTGGGTTAGTTTCTACGATAATACCAAAAAACAGAGGTTAAAACGAAAAATTTTTATGAATATGTGAAATTGGTCCAATTTTGAAGAACACTAGTATGGAAACGGGTGGTCCAAGAAATATACGGATGGTCTCGTTCAATGCAGAGTTTCATGCCCTACAATTTTTAATTGCACTATGTTTTCGATTTGTGAGTCATTTACGAGATATAACCACGAAACCGAAAAATACCACTTTCTCGGGTACATTTTTGGCCCCCCGCACTTTTCCACAACTCGGCAGTGGGGGAAAACCTAGGATAGTCATACTGGGACACAAACGAAGCCATTAAAACAATAAAATTTTTGTAGCAATTATTTCCGATTGGAATGCTAATTCTACTGGACTAATTGTAAATACTGTTTGTTAGGGTGTGTGTGGCAACGGCGCAGTGCCGTATCACGCGAATGAACGCCACAATAGATAATAACATATGCACTAACCGTCGCATGCAGACGGCCGACATAGTAACCAAAATATTGGACATTGATTTACTCCAGGGTATAACTGCTCTCGGAACACAATTCATAGGTTGCAATCACATTCTAGGAAACTGTCGATGAATAACAATGACAGAAATAATGGACGCAGTATATCGGGACAAAACACGGGGCCTGCGCCTAACTGGACGCCACCCCCGCAAAATCATGCCGTGAGCACTTTAGAGGTGTCCCAGGAATGGTCCTCAAGCAACGCTGGTGGGTCATACTAAAACCGCCCCCATCGTACTCACTACGACCGTCAGAAAGGGGGGCGAGTGGAAGTGATAGACGGCATGAAGAGCAGTGGCAGCTGTTGGGTAAGAGCACAAGAGCACATGAACACCGTACCATTTGGCACCTTGCTGATTTATTGGTTATTTTTCTTTGAACGCTTTAAACATAATGTAGATGGGGTAACCCGAAATAAATGACACCTACCGCGCTACGCTACATTGTTCCCCTGACTCAGTGAAACTGAAACTTTGGATCACGATAACGGGCGCACATTCACGGGCCGAATACATACGGATTTGATAAGCAATGTGCACAGTTCACAGCACTCATCTACAAGTTTACATCAATGCCAACAGGTGACAGCGCACTGCAGCAGTCGTTTGCTTGGCATAAATCCCACTAGGCAGTTGGCACACTGCACAGATACGCCAATTCACCCGCTATATGGTAACATTAGATCGGACATTGGTGTATTTTATAGATATACTGGCAAAAAACACCTACTTTGTGAGATTCTGAATGAGATACAGTACATTAAGTTCTGGATTTTATCCTACAGTAATCCATTTGAGGCACTCAGAACCATAAAGCACATCATCGTCAATTGTGAGTGTAGAGCATTTATTCAATGCTTCTGAAATCTGTTGACCTTTCGGTGGGTCAGGTTTATCGGCACTGTAGGCCCACATTACATGTATATCTGAACATTCAAGAAAAGCTGTCTCACTGGTTTCTCTGATATTCACTTAAATTTGGGGGTCAAGGACAGTGTGCTTTTGGCCCTCGTGGCTCTCAGCGCCTTATTCGTGTTCTGGTCAAGTGACCTCATTGGTAGATGGCACTAGTTGAATTTAATAATTTCTGTGAAAGGCAGTGTGTGTTTGGAGTTGGCTGTTTACTGCGCAGGAATCGGCTTTCTTGTGCAGTGCCAACATCAGTTTTGTTGAACCTGTCGTAATGAGCGTACAGCATTGTGAGCCGGGAGTCCCCCATTTGGGGAAGTTCGGCAGCCGAGGGCAAGTGCTTACTGCATTCGACGCCCACATTGGGCTAAATGATAGTGACACAAAACCCAGTCCCCAAATGGAGAAAAATCTTCTGCTCCAGCTGGGAATCCAACCTGGGCCCCTTGAACCTGTATTAAACGCTAACAGAAAACAGAATCACCAGGAAAAGGAAGCAGGGCCTCTCAGACGACATTCGTTGTTTGAGAAAGTGAGGAAATCAAATAAGCGTGACTAGAAGCGAACATTCAACAAAGAAGTGTATAATATGCATAAGCTGTGTGCGTGCATCGTAATAATTCCCGATTATCGGCCTGGAAATCAATTCATTAACTAATACATGAATTGTACATGCATGAATTGTACATGCATGAATTGTACATGCATGAATTGTACATGCATGAATTGTACATGCATGAATTGTACATGCATGAATTGTACATGCATTAATTGTACATGCATTAATTGTACATGCATGAATTGTACATGCATGAATTGTACATGCATGAATTGTACATGCATGAATTGTACATGCATGAATTGTACATGCATGAATTGTACATGCATGAATTGTACATGCATGAATTGTACATGCATGAATTGTACATGCATGAATTGTACATGCATGAATTGTACATGCATGAATTGTACATGCATGAATTGTACATGCATGAATTGCACATTTTTCAGAAAAACTAAAAAAGGCGCGAAAACTGCCACTTCCACAAATATATGAAATGGAGAGTAGTGAAAGACTAAACATTGTTTCATTCTTGCCATTAACTGCACTAAATAATATACAAAATAACAAAATTCCACATACATAAATTTTTTCAGACAAGTTGAAAATTATTATTATTATAGACAGCGGCGGAAGTTGTACAAATATCTTGATAAGCATAACTGTTTTACAGTAGATGCTATTAATTTCACACTTGTGTATTTAACTGACTTTAAAAATTTGTGACCACCCCGAACATACACCTACGAGGAAACCTGATGAAAAGTTTCGTATGCTACGATATAAAGAGGATACAGATATTCGAGAAGAACTGTGAGGAGATTTTAAATCGTGCATGAAACTTAAAGAACTAGTTCAGGCAGCTGTGAATGCTGTAGTGGAGAGCATACCCACGACAGTTGTACTGGACAGAGGACCAGGTATTAACGTCCGTGACGTGAAATTTTCAAAAGTGTAACTAGTAAATCTAGTGTACCGATAATGCCATTCCAAAACTGTGTAGTCTCCGGTGCTACTGGTGCCAAGGGACAATTAGTTAGGTGACTGTGGAACGTGAGGTCCGAACAGTAGTATCATCTACATAATGTGTGCACATAATTTCCTTAATAGTCATAGTTGAATATTTGCATGGAAGTAAGGCGCTGCACGAATTTCAAAAAAGTTTGCATTGAAAAACAAGAGTCGCTATGATGTTAACTTTCGGTGCATACTACATTATATTATAGCGGTGTATTAAATTTAGCTAACATACTGAATTTTTGTTTAGACTTGGGACTTGGTGTCTGTCATGGATCTCGAAAAAACTGCTCTGACGTATCAATGAAGCCACAGTGTAATATCAACATCATCTCTTATATTTCCTCAACTGTTTGAGATATCGAAATGAGATTTTGGCAAATGATAAAACGCAAAGAGACTATTTTTCCTTATGTTTATTATGCAGAACTTCATTTACCGTGTTATTCCACGAACTGGACTTTCTCGAAGAAAGCACATGCTATAGGTTTCGGAACAATATTAGACAGTACACGTTTTTTATTTATACCGCGGGTGTGGTTTTTCATAAGCTACCGATCTTACTTTTCCTCAGTTCCTTACTTCAACTTCATGAGCCACTGTTTCGGAATTCTCTCTGCACAACATGTTTGTGAGGTGAAACTGTAAACTCTGCTGTGCTCTGGCAAAAGAAGCAGGTTTTAACAGGGCAACAAGTGAAAAGTACAGGTATTATTAAAATTCCGCACTCATGATGCTTCTCTGAAAATTACAAATGGTTAATAAACCAGGCGAAAACCAATTCAGCGGAATTCTTTTTTGATATTAACGAAAGCAGAGGTGGCAGAGCTTTTCGAATGGTCACCATACAAGTGAGGGCTCCACTTAATACTAAACGAAAATTTTGAGCGTACGCTTCAGTTTAGAACGCACTCCCCCTCCAGCGCTGTGGAGTTCCTCTACAGGGCGTGCCCGTAACCCCCACCACCACCACCACTCTCCCCAAACGTGCCCAGCCGTTCGCGCAGCATTATTCGGCGCGGGCTCAACGTTTCTCACTGTCAAGAATTTGTCTGTTTCCTGTCTGGTAGGCATGGGATTTCTGCGAAGAGGGGACGCAAAGATCGACCATCTGAACGGAACAAGTTGTAAGTTTCTTAAGGAAAACATCATGTCATGGTAGGTATTGCGAAAAAGTGAAGGCCAATGTCTCAAACTGATAAAAACTAAGGCTCTGTCCACTAGTAGTGGGCAGTACTGTGTTCATAATGCACTAGAATGTCAGAATACAGGAGATGCCATGGATATTTTATCCCATATTCAAACGAAAATAGGCGAATCAGGGCATTTAACAGAACAACAAAAGGCTTAACTAGCTGATTTGCTGAATAAATATTCAAATGTCTTACCGCATAATCCTGGTATCAAGGGGTACGAATATCATGCGCACGTAGTCCCTTATGAGATGTATCATAGGCGCAAACTAAATTGACACTGCGCGCAGTGGCAACTGTAATTGCGAAATGCCTTCAGGTCAATCACACCAGTCATGCGCCGACTACCAACTTCGTCTGCACATACAGTACTGTCATGTGACATATTGCTTTCCCTGGGCCTAAGGAAAGGTGGTGCAATTTCTATTACATATATAGTATTAATAGTTAGGATGGCATTTTGTAGTCAGTCCGGCGAATTTCTCTTCTAAAAATGAAAAAAAACTTTTCTAATTTTAAAGCATGATCCTTCAAAGTTAAGTGAACCTCTTGTAATTATAGATAGTAAATATTTCTGTTTAATTCATGACAGTCTCGGACAGATGATCGGCTGTACTAATCTCATGGACTAATGTATATATGCAAATATATTTGTATAACAACTGATCAAGATTTGGACACAAGCTTTGAAGCAGTAGAAGTACGCTTTGTTTCATGGTTTAACCACAGTGGCGTGTAAAGCTAGGAATTTTAAATATGTTCTGAACAGTACAATAGTTAATTCAAAATAATTTGGGAAAGTACTAATTTATGACAGATACATGGTATGGGAATGAATATTAAAATGTACACCATAAAATCACACTTTTACTGTAAGCACAACCAGTATGGGTAGGATATACCAGCAAGCAAGAGAAATAAAAATCTTTAGCTATGCAAGCAAGGCACAAATCTGTAATTGTGTATGGCTTATGTTTAGCTTATTTTTACAAACGTAGTTGCTAAGTTTTGGCAGGAGCCAGTAATTATTTTCTTGTGAATTTTTCTACATAAATAAAGCAAGCACATAGTACTAATACAAAAATCTAGGAAATGAGTTGCTTATTGAGTCTTGCCAATCTCGTAGTTACACAAAATTTCTCTTTGTGTGTGTGTCTGGATGCCCATGTTTGATTCGCGCACGCGGCGGACGGTTTATTTACCCATTTTTTTCCTGTGGTAATTTTCGCTTATTGCGTAGACACCGTAATTTCTATGGAAGTAAAGGTCGTATAGCGATGCCATGTACGAAAAGAAAAAAGTTTTTCTTTTATGAAATATATTTCACATGTAAACATCAGGCCACTAAACCAAGTAACTAAGTACATGAGCGAGTACTATGAGAACATATAAATCTTGTTACATAGCTCCACCGCTAAAATAAAAAAAGAGAGATATTAATATACAAATAATTCAAGTGTTGTATTAAGCTTCACCTTGCATGAGAACAAAATACTTGCACAGCAACTATTTGATTGTCAACGTACACAGAAGCTCCTGAGAAAAGAGACACAATGATTCTGTAGATAGTGCAGTTTAAAACCCACTGTGGAACTCAGCACATACTGAAAGGCTAAGCAAGCATAAGCAAATACAACATGTGAAAGCCCATAGTAGTACGTGAATCTGTACTCACCTCTCCTGCGTCGGATTATGGAGGTAATCGGATGAAGTATGCACGAACGCTTTTAACCAAGTGTATCTTCATAAGTGTTCTCGCACCGAACCACAAATAAACGCGTCTGATAAACGTGGTACTAACAAAGCGAACTGCTGTCTGCCGTTGTGGTATTCAGTAACAGTGCTTAACAAGTCCACAATTGTCACGTATGGTTGTGCGCGTTTAAAGTACAAAAACTTCAAGGACTGAATAAATAACCTGTGCCCTACAAGAACGCTAAACTACCGTTTGTCGTAGACAGTTTTATAATATGATTCGCTGAGAGCTGAACTATGTGCAACAGGCTAACAGTAATTCTGTAGTGTATGTCATGCAGCGCTCTGACCGCTGACAGTGTTGCCAACAAGGAAACGTGTTCTTACTTTGAAATGAACGAACAGTAGTAACTGCGTATAAACTACATTAAACAACTGACTAGACAAATATGCTAAGCAAAACTCTTTTCAGTGCCGTGTAGTGGATAACAAATGTTTTGTCTCTGTGATGCTGCACTTAATTTGTTTCGTATAAACGATGCTGAGGTGAAAAGCAGAAGCGCAGCCCGCGACACATCGTGCTAACCTTGGTACCAGCAGCAGGCATTTGTTCCTATGAAGCAGTTGGTGTAGCGGCAGAGCCGCAACAGAACAGATGATAGGAGCCGCCGACCGTGTGATGTGAGCTCCGTATCAATTACATAGAGAGTCGTATCAAATGAAATTTACAATTAAGGCTTCAACGCTGACTTGTATCACACTAAAGTTTAAGAACTTTACTGCAGTTTGTAAACTGTTGAGCCAAAAATAGCTCGGACTTGAAAACAATCAGTACAATAATATTGATAACATAATTAAAGCAAAACAATTTTATGTGTAATTCTATTACGTAGCGGTTGTAAATATGAAGCAAACTTTATTTTAAACAAAACTGGATGGAAATTTTATCCCTCGCTGAGTTTTTTCCCGTTGGGAGGAATGGAAACAAAGTATAATGCCACGTAAACACAACTATTCACTTTTGCCTCAGTCAAATGTAAATATTGAAAAAAAGTTCTCATCCAATCCTGAAAACTAAGCCTTATAATAATGACAGTTTATTGATCAGTGCGCAAGTAAACTTTATTTGGTTATTATACAACTCAAGCAAATGAGAATATTTCTGAAAATAATTTGCCATCAGAAAATCATACATAACCAATACATTAAAAAAAGAGTAAAATTATTTTGAAAAATATTTAAACGAACAATTAAGTACTAGCTGGTAACTGATTGAATGCATAAAGTATGTTCTGTTCATCATATAACTTCATTCATTCATTCATTCATTGGGCTTACAACACATAATATATCCTCATCATCTGTGAAAGACGTTTATGCCTTGCCCCCAAAGTGATTTCAAAAACGTATTTATAGAAGTCTATTAATACTGTAATTTATAGTACCGAAAAATGTCTTCTGTTTTTTTTTTATACAAAGAAATGTTTTGTAATTAAAATCGTTTGGATAGACACTTGGTAAGTGAGCGAAGCGGCAAATGCAAAATACATAGTGACGGTGAAGAAATAAGCGATCGTTACGTACTTCATCTATCCTCGCCTGATGGTGGCGTTTTCTCTGTCGGATTCTACAGAGGGTAAGCATCTGCTCCTGTGGTCCTTCGTATTTAGTTAAACATACGATATTAAGGGAAATGTATGAATCGCGTTTATTTAGAAAAAGCACACCTCTTGAGTCCTGTGATAACAACTAGGATTATGTACGAATATTTCTGTCACTATTCACAGCCAGTAAATAAAACATAACTGAAGAATTGTTCGAGGGTAGAACCACCGGATATATTACGTGTCTTTCGTTACTTACTTGAATATCTCCAGGTCGAACCACTCAGAGATCAAATTGCCGATCATTTCTTTTCATTTGTTGCGTATATCTTTACATAAGAATAGTATTAAGCTGATCGGTCCATTAACGTGAGACAATGACACAGGTTGTCGTTTCAGTGGACTGGTGGTGTTCTGCTTCACGATGTTATTCGACGGTGATGTAAACAGATGCTCAATTTGCATCGGTTATCAGAAATACGCTACTGGCCATTAAAATTGCTACACCAAGAAGAAATGCAGATGATAAACGGGTATTCATTGGACAAATATATTATACTAGATCTGACATGTGATTACATTTTCACGCAATTTGGGTGCATAGATCCTGAGAAATCAGTACCCAGAACAACCACCTCTGCCCGTAACAACGGCCTTGATACGCCTGGGCATTGACTCAAACAGAGCTTGGATGGCGTGTACAGGTACAGCTGCCCATGTAGCGTCAACACGATACCACAGTTCATCAAGAGCAGTGACTGGCGTATTGTGGGGAGCCTGTTGCTCGGCCACCATTGACCAGACGTTTTCAATCGGTGAGAGATCTGGAGAATGTTCTGGCCAGGCAGCAGTCGAACATTTTCTGTACCCAGAAACGCCCGTACAGGACCTGCAACAAGCTGTCGTGCATTATAATGCTGAAATGTAGGGTTTCGTAGGGATCGAATGAAGGGTAGAGCCACGGGTGGTAACACATCTGAAATCTAACGTCCACTGTTCAAAGTGCCATCAATGCGAACAATAGGTGACCGAGGCGTGTAACCAATGGCACCCCATACCATCATGCCGGGTGATACGCCAGTATGGCGACGACGAATACACGCTTGCAATGTGCGTTCACTGCGATGTCGCCAAACACGGATGCGGCCATCATGATGCTGTAAACAGAACCTGGATCCACCCGAAAAAATGACTTTTTGCCATTCGTGCACCCAGGTTCGTCGTTGAGCACACCATCGCAGGCGCTCCTGTCTGTGATGATGCAGCGTCAGGGATAACGGCAGCCATGGTCTCCGAGCTGATAGTCCATGCGGCTGCAAACGTCGTCGAACTGTTCGTGCAGATGGTTGTTGTCTTGCAAACGTCCCCATCTATTGACTCAGGGATCGAGACGTGGCTGCACCATCCGTTACAGTCATGCGGGTAAGCTGCCTGTCATCTCGACTGCTAGTGATACGAGGCCGTAGGGATCCAGCACGGCGTTCTATATTACCCTCCTGAACCCACCGATTCCATATTCTGCTAACAGCCATTGAATCTCGACCAACGCGAGCAGCAATGTCGCGATACGATAAACCGCAATCGCTACAGGCTACAGTCTGATCTTTATCAAAGTCGGAAATGTGATGGTACGCATTTCTCATCCTGAGACGAGGCATCACAACAACGTCTCACCAGGCAACGCTGGTTGACTGTTGTTTGTGTATGAGAAATCGGTTGGAAACTTTCCTCATGTCAGCACGTTGTAGGTGTCGCCACCGGCGCCAGCTTTGTGTGAATGCTCTGAAAAGCTAATCATTTGCATATCACAGCATCTGTCGGTTAAATTTCGCGTCTGTAGCACGTCATTTTTGTGGTGTAGCAATTTTAATGGCCAGTACTGTAATTAATTTCATTTTCTCATATTTTTTGCTTACGTTTGTCGTCTATGGTTTCCTCGCGCCCGACGCGGACGGGTACAACAGCCAATAAGTTTCTTACCGTGACATACTGGGAAAACTATGCTTACCAGTTTTCTCCCAGGATATTCTCATTCACTAAAAATTCAGAGAGAGGTGTGGGCTTCGTCACTACTCGGAGGTCGCAAAAGTCAAGGGATACCTCCTAAAATTGTCGGATCTCCTTCCGCCTGACGTAATGCAGCTATTGGATGTGACATGGACTGAACACGATGTTCGAAGTCCCCTGCAGAAATAATTAGCCATGCTGCCTCTATAGACGCCCATAATTGCGGGAGTGTTGCCATTGCAGGATTTCGTGCACGAACTGATCTGTCTGTATGTCCCCTAAATGGGATTCGTGTCAGGCGATCTGGGCAATCGAATCATTCGATCGAATTGTCCAGAATGTTCTTCAAACGAGTCACAGATAGTTGTGGCCCAATAACGTGGCGCATTGTAATCCATAGAAATTTGACCGTTATTTGGGACCTCGAAGTCCGTCAGTGGCTGCTGATGATATGCAAGTAGCCAAACATGTCCATTTACAGCCACTGATAGGTTCAATTGGTCCTGAGGACCCAGTCCGTCCCATGTAAACATAGCCTGCACCGTTACACCAGCTTGCACAACGCCTTGTTGACAACTTGGGTCTGTGGGGCCCAAGTCGAATCCTACCATCGGCTCTTATCAACTGAAATTGGGACTCATCCGACCACGACACAGTTGTCCAGTCATTTAGAATCCAACTCAAATGGTCACTAGTCCAGGAGAGGCGCTGCAGGCGATGTTGTGGATACGTACGTGGCGAGCACGGGGCCCCGAGCCAGTGCAGCCTTCTTTATCTCCAGGGATGCATCTCCTCTCCCTTCTCCTCTCCCTTCTAATCTCCCTTCTCCTCTCCCTTCTCCTCTCCCTTCTCCTCTCCCTTCTCCTCTCCCTTCTCCTCTCCCTTCTCCTCTCCCTTCTCCTCTCCCTTCTCCTCTCCCTTCTCCTCTCCCTTCTCCTCTCCCTTCTCCTCTCCCTTCTCCTCTCCCTTCTCCTCTCCCTTCTCCTCTCCCTTCTCCTCTCCCTTCTCCTCTCCCTTCTCCTCTCCCTTCTCCTCTCCCTTCTCCTCTCCCTTCTCCTCTCCCTTCTCCTCTCCCTTCTCCTCTCCCTTCTCCTCTCCCTTCTCCTCTCCCTTCTCCTCTCCCTTCTCCTCTCCCTTCTCCTCTCCCTTCTCCTCTCCCTTCTCCTCTCCCTTCTCCTCTCCCTTCTCCTCTCCCTTCTCCTCTCCCTTCTCCTCTCCCTTCTCCTCTCCCTTCTCCTCTCCCTTCTCCTCTCCCTTCTCCTCTCCCTTCTCCTCTCCCTTCTCCTCTCCCTTCTCCTCTCCCTTCTCCTCTCCCTTCTCCTCTCCCTTCTCCTCTCCCTTCTCCTCTCCCTTCTCCTCTCCCTTCTCCTCTCCCTTCTCCTCTCCCTTCTCCTCTCCCTTCTCCTCTCCCTTCTCCTCTCCCTTCTCCTCTCCCTTCTCCTCTCCCTTCTCCTCTCCCTTCTCCTCTCCCTTCTCCTCTCCCTTCTCCTCTCCCTTCTCCTCTCCCTTCTCCTCTCCCTTCTCCTCTCCCTTCTCCTCTCCCTTCTCCTCTCCCTTCTCCTCTCCCTTCTCCTCTCCCTTCTCCTCTCCCTTCTCCTCTCCCTTCTCCTCTCCCTTCTCCTCTCCCTTCTCCTCTCCCTTCTCCTCTCCCTTCTCCTCTCCCTTCTCCTCTCCCTTCTCCTCTCCCTCCTCTCCTCTCCCTTCTCCTCTCCCTTCTCCTCTCCCTTCTCCTCTCCCTTCTCCTCTCCCTTCTCCTCTCCCTTCTCCTCTCCCTTCTCCTCTCCCTTCTCCTCTCCCTTCTCCTCTCCCTTCTCCTCTCCCTTCTCCTCTCCCTTCTCCTCTCCCTTCTCCTCTCCCTTCTCCTCTCCCTTCTCCTCTCCCTTCTCCTCTCCCTTCTCCTCTCCCTTCTCCTCTCCCTTCTCCTCTCCCTTCTCCTCTCCCTTCTCCTCTCCCTTCTCCTCTCCCTTCTCCTCTCCCTTCTCCTCTCCCTTCTCCTCTCCCTTCTCCTCTCCCTTCTCCTCTCCCTTCTCCTCTCCCTTCTCCTCTCCCTTCTCCTCTCCCTTCTCCTCTCCCTTCTCCTCTCCCTTCTCCTCTCCCTTCTCCTCTCCCTTCTCCTCTCCCTTCTCCTCTCCCTTCTCCTCTCCCTTCTCCTCTCCCTTCTCCTCTCCCTTCTCCTCTCCCTTCTCCTCTCCCTTCTCCTCTCCCTTCTCCTCTCCCTTCTCCTCTCCCTTCTCCTCTCCCTTCTCCTCTCCCTTCTCCTCTCCCTTCTCCTCTCCCTTCTCCTCTCCCTTCTCCTCTCCCTTCTCCTCTCCCTTCTCCTCTCCCTTCTCCTCTCCCTTCTCCTCTCCCTTCTCCTCTCCCTTCTCCTCTCCCTTCTCCTCTCCCTTCTCCTCTCCCTTCTCCTCTCCCTTCTCCTCTCCCTTCTCCTCTCCCTTCTCCTCTCCCTTCTCCTCTCCCTTCTCCTCTCCCTTCTCCTCTCCCTTCTCCTCTCCCTTCTCCTCTCCCTTCTCCTCTCCCTTCTCCTCTCCCTTCTCCTCTCCCTTCTCCTCTCCCTTCTCCTCTCCCTTCTCCTCTCCCTTCTCCTCTCCCTTCTCCTCTCCCTTCTCCTCTCCCTTCTCATCTCCCTTCTCATCTCCCTTCTCATCTCCCTTCTCATCTCCCTTCTCATCTCCCTTCTCATCTCCCTTCTCATCTCCCTTCTCATCTCCCTTCTCATCTCCCTTCTCATCTCCCTTCTCATCTCCCTTCTCATCTCCCTTCTCATCTCCCTTCTCATCTCCCTTCTCATCTCCCTTCTCATCTCCCTTCTCATCTCCCTTCTCATCTCCCTTCTCATCTCCCTTCTCATCTCCCTTCTCATCTCCCTTCTCATCTCCCTTCTCATCTCCCTTCTCATCTCCCTTCTCATCTCCCTTCTCATCTCCCTTCTCATCTCCCTTCTCATCTCCCTTCTCATCTCCCTTCTCATCTCCCTTCTCATCTCCCTTCTCATCTCCCTTCTCATCTCCCTTCTCATCTCCCTTCTCATCTCCCTTCTCATCTCCCTTCTCATCTCCCTTCTCATCTCCCTTCTCATCTCCCTTCTCATCTCCCTTCTCATCTCCCTTCTCATCTCCCTTCTCATCTCCCTTCTCATCTCCCTTCTCATCTCCCTTCTCATCTCCCTTCTCATCTCCCTTCTCATCTCCCTTCTCATCTCCCTTCTCATCTCCCTTCTCATCTCCCTTCTCATCTCCCTTCTCATCTCCCTTCTCATCTCCCTTCTCATCTCCCTTCTCATCTCCCTTCTCATCTCCCTTCTCATCTCCCTTCTCATCTCCCTTCTCATCTCCCTTCTCATCTCCCTTCTCATCTCCCTTCTCATCTCCCTTCTCATCTCCCTTCTCATCTCCCTTCTCATCTCCCTTCTCATCTCCCTTCTCATCTCCCTTCTCATCTCCCTTCTCATCTCCCTTCTCATCTCCCTTCTCATCTCCCTTCTCATCTCCCTTCTCATCTCCCTTCTCATCTCCCTTCTCATCTCCCTTCTCATCTCCCTTCTCATCTCCCTTCTCATCTCCCTTCTCATCTCCCTTCTCATCTCCCTTCTCATCTCCCTTCTCATCTCCCTTCTCATCTCCCTTCTCATCTCCCTTCTCATCTCCCTTCTCATCTCCCTTCTCATCTCCCTTCTCATCTCCCTTCTCATCTCCCTTCTCATCTCCCTTCTCATCTCCCTTCTCATCTCCCTTCTCATCTCCCTTCTCATCTCCCTTCTCATCTCCCTTCTCATCTCCCTTCTCATCTCCCTTCTCATCTCCCTTCTCATCTCCCTTCTCATCTCCCTTCTCATCTCCCTTCTCATCTCCCTTCTCATCTCCCTTCTCATCTCCCTTCTCATCTCCCTTCTCATCTCCCTTCTCATCTCCCTTCTCATCTCCCTTCTCATCTCCCTTCTCATCTCCCTTCTCATCTCCCTTCTCATCTCCCTTCTCATCTCCCTTCTCATCTCCCTTCTCATCTCCCTTCTCATCTCCCTTCTCATCTCCCTTCTCATCTCCCTTCTCATCTCCCTTCTCATCTCCCTTCTCATCTCCCTTCTCATCTCCCTTCTCATCTCCCTTCTCATCTCCCTTCTCATCTCCCTTCTCATCTCCCTTCTCACCTCCCTTCTCATCTCCCTTCTCACCTCCCTTCTCACCTCCCTTCTCACCCCAAACCACCTCTCCCCCAACACCCAACTCACTCCCTCACCCTCACAACCCCAACACCCACCCATCACCCCACCCCAACACCCCTCCCTTCTCACCTCCCTTCTCACCTCCCTTCTCACCTCCCTTCTCACCTCCCTTCTCACCTCCCTTCTCACCTCCCTTCTCACCTCCCTTCTCACCTCCCTTCTCACCTCCCTTCTCACCTCCCTTCTCACCTCCCTTCTCACCTCCCTTCTCACCTCCCTTCTCACCTCCCTTCTCACCTCCCTTCTCACCTCCCTTCTCACCTCCCTTCTCACCTCCCTTCTCACCTCCCTTCTCACCTCCCTTCTCACCTCCCTTCTCACCTCCCTTCTCACCTCCCTTCTCACCTCCCTTCTCACCTCCCTTCTCACCTCCCTTCTCACCTCCCTTCTCACCTCCCTTCTCACCTCCCTTCTCACCTCCCTTCTCACCTCCCTTCTCACCTCCCTTCTCACCTCCCTTCTCACCTCCCTTCTCACCTCCCTTCTCACCTCCCTTCTCACCTCCCTTCTCACCTCCCTTCTCACCTCCCTTCTCACCTCCCTTCTCACCTCCCTTCTCACCTCCCTTCTCACCTCCCTTCTCACCTCCCTTCTCACCTCCCTTCTCACCTCCCTTCTCACCTCCCTTCTCACCTCCCTTCTCACCTCCCTTCTCACCTCCCTTCTCACCTCCCTTCTCACCTCCCTTCTCACCTCCCTTCTCACCTCCCTTCTCACCTCCCTTCTCACCTCCCTTCTCACCTCCCTTCTCACCTCCCTTCTCACCTCCCTTCTCACCTCCCTTCTCACCTCCCTTCTCACCTCCCTTCTCACCTCCCTTCTCACCTCCCTTCTCACCTCCCTTCTCACCTCCCTTCTCACCTCCCTTCTCACCTCCCTTCTCACCTCCCTTCTCACCTCCCTTCTCACCTCCCTTCTCACCTCCCTTCTCACCTCCCTTCTCACCTCCCTTCTCACCTCCCTTCTCACCTCCCTTCTCACCTCCCTTCTCACCTCCCTTCTCACCTCCCTTCTCACCTCCCTTCTCACCTCCCTTCTCACCTCCCTTCTCACCTCCCTTCTCACCTCCCTTCTCACCTCCCTTCTCACCTCCCTTCTCACCTCCCTTCTCACCTCCCTTCTCACCTCCCTTCTCACCTCCCTTCTCACCTCCCTTCTCACCTCCCTTCTCACCTCCCTTCTCACCTCCCTTCTCACCTCCCTTCTCACCTCCCTTCTCACCTCCCTTCCCATCTCCCTTCTCACCTCCCTTCTCCCCTCCCTTCTCATCTCCCTTCTCATCTCCCTTCTCCCCTCCCTTCTCATCTCCCTTCTCCCCTCCCTTCTCATCTCCCTTCTCCCCTCCCTTCCCTTCCCCCCCCTCTGCCTCCCTCCCTTCCCTTCCCCCCCCTCTGCCTCCCTCCCTTCCCTTCCCCCCCCCTCTGCCTCCCTCCCTTCCCTTCCCCCCCCTCTGCCTCCCTCCCTTCCCTTTCCCCCCCCCTCTCTCCCTCCCCCTTCCCCCCCCCTCTCTCTCCCCCTTCCCCCCCTCTCTCTCCCCCTTCCCCCCCCTCTCTCCCCCTTCCCCCCCTCTCTCCCCCCCTTCACCTCCCTGACCCTCATTTCCCCCTTCCCCTCGCCCTCTCCTCTCCCTCTATTGGTGTCCTTGCTTATGTTGGCCCCCGCTATCCTCCTGGTTCTTTTGGTTTTCCAATTCGGCTTCGTTGCATAATCGTCTCCTCCTTTTGGCATTCCTTGGTCTCCTCTGGGGTTTGACATCCACTACAAAATGCCTCCTCCATAGTGTGAGCCATTTGGGAAGAGCATCTTACCTAGTGTCTCCGACGTGCGCCCTCCTAGTACATTCCACCTTTTCTTTCACGTCGTTGTCTGATACTAGGGTGCATAGCCAGCACGGTAGCCAGCCCGTGTGGTGGGGTCGCTATGTACCCTTTTGGTTGAGCCCCCTGAACACACAGGGATCACACTTCTGATACCTGAGCTGTGACCTCCTCATGCATGCCTTGGAGTGGTTGCTCGTCATCCTGGAGCATCGGAACCCCCAGCAATGGCCGGCGTGCCAGACGGCCCTTGCTGTGGCTGGTTGCTCCCCGTGAGGAGAGCCCCCGATCAGAGTGGGCGGACGCTATGCAAATGAAATGCGTACGGGTCCAGAACTCAGGCTGTTATTCTGCGGCCATCTCTCTGCATGGAACTGATTCCTCAAGTGCTGCTTCTCTTGCCCCTTTGGCCTTCCCTTCCATGGCTACCCCCTGGGAAGAGGGTCAGTCCCATCGGCTAGGGGCAAAACCTTTCCTCTGTTATCTAGTTTGCACCAGGACTGATCGAGATACTTTCACCAGTGTCAAACCTTTATTCCTTGTGGAACACATTGAAGACAAGCTTGGCGAAGTGGACTCCCTGAGCAAGATGCGGTCGGGTTCGTTGCCGAAAAAAACTGCTTCAGCTGCCGAATCTGCGGCCGTTCGTGCCTGTACCCATCTTGGCACAATTCCTGTGTCCATTACCCCCCAACAGTCTCAAAATATGGTACAAGGTGTGTTTTTTCACAGGGACCTCATCCTTCAAACTGATGAACTTCGGGACAATCTCGGACGGCGTGGTGTTCACTTTGTTTGGCGTGTTCAGAAGGGTCCTAAAGACAATCGTATTGATACTGGTGCCTTTATCCTGGCTTTTGAAGGGGAGAAAGTTAAGATTATGGTCTATCGCTGTGATGTGAAGCTGTACATCCCACCTCCTATGAGGTGTTTTAAGTGCTTGCGTTTTGGCCACATGTCTTCCCGCTGTTCACAGGCCCCTCTCTGTGGTGACTGTGGACGTCCACTCCATGAGGTGAGTCCCTGTGTTCCCCCTCCTGTGTGTGTAAATTGTCATGGTAGTCATTCTCCACGTTCACCAGATTGCCCAGTATATAAGAAGGAAAAGAAGATACAGGAGTATAAGTCCCTCGATCGTTTAACCTACACAGAGGTCTGTAAGAAATATACACGACTTCACCTTGTGTCCATGACATCTAGTTATGCCTTGGTTACACCTACAACCCTTCCTCCCCCTTCCTTACCCCCATCGCGGACCCCTCTCCTCCCCCCCTCCCCTGCGGCTCCCACACCTCCTCCTATGGGCGCTGCTCCCCCTCCCCAGCTGGAGAAGTGTCCCACTCCTTCGGCGTCTGCCGGTCAAGGGCGCCTCTCCCGGGATGCCCCTTCCCGGCACCTTCCAAGCCAAAGGTCTGCTGCCGCGCGACGACCGCGAGAGCCGCGGTCTGTCGGCCCCCAGGTCGCCCGGTCTCTTTCTGTTCCTGATCTTGCTGCAGCTGGCTCCTTTATGCCACACAGCCCTCCTCGATTTCAGCCTGAAAAGAAGAAGAAACATAAGTCCCGGGACAAAGAGCCTCTGGTGTCACCGGAGGTCCCTTCCCCGACTTCACAACCGGATTCTGACCTGTCGTTCATGGATGTCGCCCCCTCCTTGTCGGTGACGGGTGGGGACCCGGCGGTATGACTAGATTTAGCGTGTTCAGCCCCCATTTAAACCATCGTTCTGTGGTTCTCCAATGGAATTGTAATGGATACTATCGTCACCTTCTGGAATTGAAATCCCTTCTTTCGTCCTACTCTGCAGCTTGTGTGGTTCTCCAGGAATCTCATTTTACTGATGCTCACTCACCGACCCTCCGTGGGTTCTGTGTTTTCTGTCGAAATCGGGTTGGACCTCTGTGGGCTTCTGGTGGCGTTTGTACGTTGGTCTGTACAGACATTGCTAGCACGTGGATTCCTCTTCAAACTATATTGGAAGCAGTTGCTGTTAGGGTCCACTTAGACTCTGCGGTCACAGTTTGCAATCTTTATCTCCCTCCTGACAGCACTCTTACACCTGCTGCCTTAACTGCCCTTCTTCAGCAACTTCCTCCTCCCTTCCTCCTCCTTGGGGATTTTAATGCTCATCATCCCTTGTGGGGCAGTGCCTTTCCATCTAGACGAGGTCTTCTTATCGACCAATTTATTGCAGACCACGACCTGTGCCTTCTTAATGATGGCTCCCCTACTCACTTCAGTGCCGGTCATGGTACATTTTCTGCCATTGAACTTTGTCTTTCTTCTCACTCTCTCCTCCCTTCATTACACTGGTCGCCACACGACGACCTTTGGATAGTGACCATTTCCCGTTGATTATCCCTTCCCGCTCCCCGATGGACAGGTTACCTCGTTGGTCTTTCCGACGCGCCGATTGGCCTCTATACACTGCAAAGGTCGTGTTTTCTCCCTCTCTTTCGTGTCGTATTGATGACGTCCTACCTGACGTGTCTGAGGCGATTTTTGGCGTTGCTAGCCTTGCTGTCCCGCGCTCTTCTGGACCATTTCGTCGCTGGCAAGTCCCATGGTGGAGTACGGCCATTGCCATTGCCATCCATGATAGCCGTCGAGCTTTGCAACACCTTACGAGGCACCCATCCATATCCAGCCTTACTAACTTTAAACGCCTCCGCGGTAAAGCCCGTCATTTAATCAAACAGAGCAAGCGCATATGTTGGGAACGATTCGTTTCTTCCCTTGGTTCTACTGTTCCTCTGTCATGGGTATGGGCTACACTTCGCTGTCTCCAAGGTTGCCATCGGCCGTCCACCCTCCCAGGCCTTCACCTCCCAGATGGCATTTGTACGGACCCATTAGTTCTTGCAGAACATCTTGCGACCCATTTTGCTGTGGCATCAGCGTCAGCCTCCTATCCAGCTGCTTTCCTTCACCAAAAACAGCGAGCTGAAGCTTCCACCTTATGTTTCACCCCTTGTGAGTCAGAATCTTACAACGAACCTTTTGCTGAATGGGAATTTCTTTCTGCTCTATCTTCTTCTAATGATAGGGCCACTGGCCCAGATTCCATTTATAACCAACTGCTTCAACATCTCAGTGCTCCACAACGGCAACATCTTCTTCAGGTGTTTAACCATATCTGGCTCCAGGATGACTTCCTTCTCAGTGGGGGGATAGCATTGTGGTTCCTGTTCTTAAGCCTGGTAAGAACCCCCTATCTGTTGACAGCTATCGGCCAATTAGTTTGACCAATGTTGTTTGTAAGTTACTTGAACGGATGGTAGCATGTCGGCTCAATTGGGTCCTCGAATCTCGGAATCTCTTGTACAATTACCAGTGTGGCTTTCGAGAGGGATGGCCTCCAATCCATAATTTACTTCGCTTGGAATCCGTAGTTCGGCAGGCTTTTTCCAGCGCCGCCATTTGGTTGCAGTGTTTTTTGACCTTCGCAAGGCCTATGACACGGCTTGACGCCATCACATCTTACTTCCCTTCATCAGTGGGGTCTTTGGGGCCCACTCCCGATTTTTATCCGCCAGTTCCAGTTGGTACTGCTTCAGTTCTCCACGGACCCAGGAGACGGGCATCCCACAGGGTTCTGTCTTGAGTGTCCTTCTTTTCCTCATTGCTATCGATGGACTTGGGGCCTCTGTCGGTCCCTTGGTCGCCCATGCCCTGAATGTGGATGATTTCTGCGTTTGGGTTAGTTCCTCCTCGATGGCATCTGCAGAACGGCAGCTCCAGGTGGCTATACGGCGTGCCCCTGCATGGACCCTCGCACACGGGTTTCAATTCTCTCCTTTAAAATCGCGGGTGGGCCACTTCTGTCGCCGTACTACGGTCCACCATGATCCAGAGCTCTATGTCGCTGCACAGCGATTGCCTGTGGTCCCACAGTTTCGTTTCCTGGGTCTTTTTTTCGACAACAAGCTCACTTGGCTGCCCCTTATGAGACTCCTGAAGGTAGGATGTTTCCGTAAACTCACTGTCCTTCGCTCCCTTGCCCACTCTTCTTGGGGTGCGGACTGTTCCCTCCTTCTCCGTCTTTATCATGCTCTATTTCTGTCTCGCTTGGACTGTGGTTGTCAAGTTTATGGTTCAGCTGCTCCTTCCACACTGCACGTGCTGGATCCAGTCCACCATCGTGGTATCCGTTTGGCCACCGGTGCCTTCCCTACTAGCCCTGTTGATAGTCTCCTGGTTGAAGCTGGGATGCCCCCCTCCCACCTTTCTGTTCGGCGGTCCCAGCTTTTGGTGTCTTATGCACTCACTATCCGTTCCTCTCCAATCATCCTTCCTATTCTATCCTGTTCCAAGACCATGGACGTCCCACACCCGACTCCCGCCCTTGGGCGGGTTTACCGGTTGGGCTCCGCCTTGCGTCTCTTTGCCGTGATTTTCAGCTTCCTTCTTTTTCCTGTCTTCCTCGCTCCCTCCCCTCCGCCCCTCCTTGGTTAGTTCCTCGGCCTCGAATTCGGATGGATCTCCATGGAGGTGCGAAGGATTCCATCCCCCTGGTGGTGTTGCGTTCCTTTTTCCGCCAAATTTTATGGGAGTTTCGTGATCCTGTTGTTCTTTACACTGATGGCTCTAAGTCTGCTGATCATGTTGGGTATGCCTTCAAGTCCTCTGTTGGAACGGAAAATCATCTGCTGCCACCCACATGTGGGGTGTTTACTGCGGAATTGATGGCAATTTACCAGGCCCTTAGCTTTGTTTAACAGTCCCAACACAACCGCGTTTTGTTATGTATGGACTCGATGAGTGGCCTTCTTGCTATTGACCGGTGTTTTTCGCGCCATACCTTGGTCTCTGCCATCCATGAACATCTTGCTGATATTCACCATGCTGCTTGTTCTATTGACTTCCTTTGGGTCCCTGGCCATGTGGGTATCCCGGGTAATGAGCTCGCTGATCGTTTGGCTGGGGGAGCAGTTACTTACCCCCGTTTTCTGTAGCCCCTCCTGCAGCGGATTTACGGCTTCACGTAAAATCCCACTTCGCACAGTCATGGGCCAATTCTTGGGAGGCTACTCCCCTGTCTAATAAACTTTGTGCGATTAAGGTGACACCAGGCCCGTGGCGTTCTTCCTTTCGCCTCTCCCGAAAGGACTCAACCATACTGTGTCGTCTCCGCATTGGCCATACCAGGCTGATCCATGGTTTTCTTTTGCGTGATGAGCCACCCCCACTTTGTGGTTGTGGAGCCCTCCAGTCAGTAGCCCACATTTTGGTTGAATGCCCCCTTCTTTTGGCTCTGCGTGCTAAGTACATACTCCCCTGCACTTTACCTTTGATGTTGGCTGACGATTCCCGGATGGTCTCTCTGGTTCTCGGTTTCCTCTGGGAAAGTGGTTCTTATTCTCAGTTTTAAGGTTTTTAATCTCTCTCTGGTGTTGGGGCAGGGCGGTGAGTGTTTGGGTGTCTCCCACTGTAAGCCATGTTGGGAGATTCCCGATTCACCTCCCTGACCGAGATCCTCTTTTCTTCCCCTTTTACTCTGTTTTTACCTCTTTGTTTTTTAAGGATTGGTTAGTCTCCTTTTCCCATACGTATTTCTACATTCTAGCGGTTGCACGTTTTAAGTCACAGGTGGTCTTGCCTATGCTGCTTCAGCATAGCGTTGGGTTCGTTCTCTTGCCGACTTCCCTCATTTTGTTTTTACCAATGACAACATGTCTGCCCTTTTACGTATTTACCTTTTTCCGTTTTATTGTTCTGACTTTCCTGAGATGTCGCATTAGCGGAATGGAGCATATTTGAAACAAGGGACTGATGACCTTGCTGTTTGGTCCCTTAAACCTCAAACAACCACCCATCTTATTCGTTACTAAACCATTCCTGCATTACCCATATTTGACTTTGTATTTATAACCCTTTATTCGCCGGACCAGAAGCCCTCATCCTCCTGCCACCAAACCTCTCTAATTTCTGCTATATCTTCAACCTGTCCATTTCCTTTTTTAAATTTTCTAACCTACCTGCCAGATGAAGGGATCTGTTTCCATACTCCGATCCACAGAGAGCTATACAAACCGAAATATACATCATGGACATTTAATTGAAACTATCTGAACAGCATTACCCGCAATTACCTTAATTTTTATTGCACACCCATCACTACGACTATTATATTTACTTGATGAGTCAGCAGACGCAATAATCACAATCAAAACAATTGGACGACAATGATACTGAAGATATGAATATTCTTGTTTCTCTTGATGACGTGAAGTAACAGCTTCGCTAATGTGATGCTCGAGCAACAATAGCTGGCTGCTAAGCGGTAACTGATCAGGATCATAGCCTGGCATCTTGTAATAGCGATAGTGGCGCCTCGTTTTCTTATTGTGTTCACTGGCGCCGCTACGTTTGCTCGCGTTGTCTGTCCGTGAGTGGCAGCAGCAGCAGCGCTTATCGATAGCGCTTACTGTGGTACCGTCTTTGGAGCAGCCTGTAGTATTTCCGGGCCGTCGTGTGTTGAACAAGAGGATTTGGGAGAGAGCAGCAGTGAGGTCCGGACAGCCAGTGCTCGCCCGACCGCTGGCGACACACATCCACTGTCCGGCGGAAGGGTGTGGTCGCGAGAGTGCACGACCACGTCAAGGACCGGATTCAGCGAGTTTTAGTTGAATGGGTCGTGATATTTGAGTAGTGCAACTTTCACGTGTGTGTGTGTGTGTGTGTGTGTGTGTGTGTGTGTGTGGGGGGGGGGGGGGGGGAAATAAGTTGTCAGTCGAAGATTTATACTGGAATCTTTCCTGTGCCTGACTTGAGTGGAGACGACTGTTGGTTGGTCGTTCGGTCGGTCGTCGCAGCGGACGACGTACATTTGGTCTTCCGACCGCTTCTGGCTTCTCTGTGTTCGTGCCGACTTCTAATTCGTCCATGTTGTTTCATAGTGACTCGTTTTAGTATTGTGAATTGTTGTCGTAATTGTTTTCCGGGCTCCGTGTGTATCTCGTGGTTTTGAATGAGCAGTTATTTTAATGCTGTCTGCGTACTGGATTTGGTGTGAGTGGGAGGGTGAACGGACATGAGGTCGTTTGGGGGCGCAGCAGCGAGCAGGTCCATGCAGCGCGAGGGGCAAGCCGGGGTTGCTGGCGGCGTGCTGCCACTGCCGGATCGATGAGGGGTAGCTGCGAGAGCGACGACTTCGTTGCACACCGAACCCTGGACGTTTGAGTGAAGAGTTAACTGCTAATGCAACCTTGACTATACTGAGATCTCGACTTTTGCAGGCGGGTTGTTGCTTCCAGGGCCGCTGACCCTGGCGCCAACAAGTGAAGTGTTCAGAGGCGGTGAAACATTGCAGCCGTCTTTCTCTATTTGTTATTCATCACTGAATTTAGTATTATTCTTGTTAGTGAAGTACAACCAGTGGTATTTTCTGCCTTGTGGCCGCTAACGCCCCAGTTACCTGCCCTGGAGGTGGTGTGCCTTTCCTCGTCGTGTTGATGCTGTCCGACACGGCGTGTAGTTTGACAACTTCTTGTATTGTACCGTGCATATTTTTGTGTGTGTGTGTGGGGGGGGGGGGGGCAGAGATCTACTACGTCGGTCCTGGTGTTTCCTTCGGCCTTGGGTGTTTTCTGAAGACGTAGTGCTGTCTGTCTCTTCGCCCTTGCCTAAAAATATTCCATCGTTGTACCGGTGATTGGACGTTAGGCAGACTGGTTAGTCTTTCGGTCGGAGCGTTTGTGCCCCTAGTTTCAGTAGTTTTAGTTGTCATCCTGTTACGTGAATACAACTCTTGGCTGCCTGTCTCACCGTACCTTACGTTTGATTTACCTTCCAAGGCCCTTGGAACACTTGCTGAGAACCGCTTGTCTTGATTCCTTAGATTGTGATGTTTGTTTTAAAGATATTTGTAAATCTCTTATTATTGATATGACCTTCAGCCGAGCAATAATTTCACTTCTTTGGTGATAAGGCCTTCAGACATGTTACAGTAAGGTTTTTAAGCAAATCTGTTTTAAAAGCAAGCTATTTATTTTAAAAGCAAGCTATTTATTTTAAAAGCAAGCTATTTATTTTAAAAGCAAGCTATTTATTTTAAAAGCAAGCTATTTATTTTAAAAGTGCTATTTAGAATTGTTCTTCAGACTTTTATTTCAGGCCTTCAGCCGTTTGTTGTTTGAGGTTATTGTTGCTGGCCTTCGGGGCTAAAATTGTTGAATTTTTTTTCTGTGCTATCATAGTCAATTGTGACTTTAAGAGATTGTTTTAAAATTATAATTTCTTTAAATAAAGTTCACGTATTTGTTGCGCAACCGAGAGTAACTGATTACGGCCCCATCCACAATCGTAACCTTATCCTGCCCCATCCAGAGAAACGAGCTCTCAAAATCCGCTGAATTTCGATTGCCCCAAAAGTCGAACAAATCTGAAGGCTGTAACTTCAACTAAATACTTAGAGATTGCTATTTCAAATAAAATACATTGGAACGATCACATAGAAAATGTGAATAGAGGCAATCAAAGACTGCGATTTATTGGCTCAAATGGTTCTGAGCACTGTGGGGCTTAAATTCTGAGGTCATCAGTCCCCTAGTACTTAGAACTAATTAAACCTAACTAACCGAAGGACATCACACACATCCATGCCCGAGGCAGGATTCGAACCAGCGACCGTAGCGGTCGCACGGTTCCAGACTCTAGCGCCAAGAACCGCTCGGCCACTCCGGCAGGCTGCGATTTATTGGCAGAACACTTAGAAGGTGTAGCAGGTCTACTTCTCCGCCCTATCCTGGAGTACTGCTATGCGGTGTGGTATCCGCATCAGGTGGAACCGACGGATGACATCGAAAAAGTTCAAAGAAGGGCAGCTCATTTTGTATTATCGCGAAATAGAGAAGATAGTACCACAGACATTGGAGTGGCAATCATTAAAACATAGGCGTTTTTCGTTGCGCGGGATCTTCTCATGAAATTTTAATCACAAGTTTTTGTTGTGGGTTGGCAGGAGAGCCAACACCGTATTATTAGTGGAAGCCGAAAGGCACGCGTTTTAGCTCACGCAGGCTGGCGTGAGGTCTGGAACAGGCCAAGGAAATTAGACTTCAGAAAAACGGACGTTGCTGGTGGAATACTTAACTTTAATCCATTAATGAGGAGCGGCGCTCTTGACTGTACATGATTCAGTATCAATAGTAACTGGTAATGGCGCTTTCCTAGGTCGTAGCAAATGACGCGGCTGAAGGCTATGCTAACTATCGTATCGGCAAATGAGAGCGTATTTTGTCAGTGAACCATCGCTAGCAAAGTCGGTTGTACAACTGGGGCGAGTGCTAGGAAGTCTCTCTAGACCTGTCGTGTGGCGGCGCCCGGTCTGCAATCACTGATAGTGGCGACACGCGGGTCCGACGTATACTAACGGACCGCGGCCGATTTAATGGCTAACACCTAGCAAGTGTGGTGTCTGGCGGTGACACCACAGTTTTCTCCTCCAATTGCGAAAAGATTCTGTTGGCACCCACCTACATGGGGAGACATGATCATCATGATATAATGAGAGAAATCAGGGCTCGCACAGATAAAATTGTGCTCGTTTTTCCCGCTCGCCGTTAGAGAGTGGACCGGTAAAGAGACAGCTTGAAGGAGGTTCATTGAACCCTCTGCCAGGCCCTTTATTATGAATAGCAGAGTAATCCTGTAGATGTGGATGAATATGGCAAAAAAATTTAGAAAATAATTCTGATAACGCAACGATAATTCGTGGCTGCATTACTGGTTACGATATAGACCAAATTATACCTTCCTGATAGGTTACGTTGGAATTGTTTGTCGAGGAGACTTAGGCCGTAACCTATTAAAGCTTTCATATAGACACATGTAGCCCAAAGATCTTCTTGCACTTTGTCTACTGGGGCAGTAATACTCGATTAGATGTTGTTGACCGTGACGTCTTTTTATTGTTCTGATTCATGAGACTGGAATACATCTGATACGTTGAGATGGATGTGTAGATGTTGTAAAAGGGTGTAGTTTTAATGCATCATTAATTTCAGTGCGTTTTTATTGATAAAGAATTCTCTGTACTTTCGGCAGGTGCCACGTTGTTAGCCTTATCGAAACATCCTCCTGCGATTGGAGCGCGTCGCTAGTGTGTGGGTGTTGTTCAGATATGGCTCCTTATCGGCCGCCTTGGAGCCATAGTCTTCTGACACACAGGTGGATATGAAAGAAATTTCTTGTCCGTTACTCCTAATGGCGCACACAGGTCGCTGAGTCCCCCCAATTTTCCAGTTTTGCGTAGGCCGCTTCCAACACTTTCTCTCAACCAGCTTAGAGGTAGCGGCAACACATTCGGAGATGTGACGAATGGCTGCCGCCTTCAGTATTCCCACGGCTGACCACAGGCTCGCAATGGCAACGTGAAACCTCATGGTTCACTGCTGCAGCAGTAGCACCTGCAGAGAGGAACAGCATTTCATCACAAATATGGTGCCGATTGCAGTGTTATCGGGTATGTGCAGCCTGTTTCTACAGAGCTCATTGTGCGTGTGTTGTGCGCTGTTTGAATCCACACAGTCTTTGGAGAATAGTGTTATCGACAAACTGTCCTCAATCTCTGCAACTCTCTAAGCTCGCGATTTATTGTACTGTGACTCTGTGAGTATATGACTTCGCGTACGTAAATAGTTTCTTTTTCCTACACTGTGGTCTTTACTCAGTTTCGTTTGTGTGTGGTGAGGACGCGTTTACTTCGGAGTAGTTCCGCATCTGTTCATGAGTCTTACTGTGACATAGCGATGTAATATTGTGAGAGCTACATGTTTTTACATTCTGTCTGGGAACACGGGAAGATACAGCCCACCGTCAACGTAATTCCAGGACTATGTTTTGTCGCTAAATTTTCTCCCGATATACCCGGTATGATTGACGTGTAGTGGGGTAATACGTCAGCTGCACTGGTCCTGCTCACAACTGAAGGACACTCACGTACTGTCTGCCATTGGGTTCCCCTAAATGGCAGGCAGCACCGCATAACAGCCACGCTATGAGGGAAACAAACCAACAGCTGAAGACATCAGGTAAACACGCCGAAGATTCCAGTTGATTAATAGGAACCTTTCCTTGCAGAGGTCACCGCGACATATCCGGCCACGGATACCTACGCCGCGTTTCTATTGGCTCCAGCTCTCTATATAGGCCCGACCGGTCAAAGCTAATGGCAACCGTTGTAGCAGAGTCTCCGAGAAGATATCACTGAAGCCGCGGTACTGTACTGCCGATCGAAGTACCAGTCGACCGAGAGGAACCACAGCTCCGGCTAGATCGACGGAAGTCTACATCTATTGTACAGCCAGTTATTGTATTGTAGAAGAAGTTACGTTCAATAAACTGTTGGAGAATACAAAAGTAGCGATGAGTAAGGATTCGACAACCCAAAGAAGATGGAACCACAACAACAACAAGCACAATCACAACTGCAGCAGCAGAATCTATCAGTGCAGCAGGTACTGAATCAACTTTTTCAACATTTCGCAATACTGCAGCAGCAACTGATTGCTGAAATTCAAAGTCTTCACCACCGACACCGCCAGCGTTCCCAGCATTCGATGAAGACGCTGAAGATAGGGAAACATATGAAAAGAGGATTCGTCAACATTTCTGGATTCATCAGGTATCCCAGGAAAATGATCAGAGAGCCTATTTTCTTTCTTGGAAGGTCTCCCGTATGTACGAGCTCCTGACGAAACTCAAGCCATGTGATCCTGACAGTCTTACCTTCACAGCCATATGTGAGTGTCTCACCTCCTATTATCGCCGCAGATATCACGTCATGGCAGCAAGAGTGGAATTTTACCAGAGTCGAAAGGAACCCGATCAGACGTACCGACAATGGACTGCTGAACTCAAAGGTATCTCTCGGAAGTGCAACTTTGACGCCCGCATACACCGGGAATCTTACGCAGATGACGTGGTCTGGGATCACCTGATCCAAGCTGCCCCAGACGCGGCTTTCTGCCACGACGCTTTAAAGTTGGAGGACCCTTCGCTAGATCAAATCATAGACCTTGCATTCAAGTTTGAAGTTCCCACTGCAGCTGACCACAGATTGGAAACGTGGAGCGACGTCGCAGTCGTCCGAGAAGAGACTTCCGACGTCCAGGAGGACATTGCGGCCGTATACGCACCTTCACACCGCACTCCCCAGCGCACCGCACCGGCATCTTCTCGGCGTACGGAAAACAAAAAAAGACGGTCGTTCAAGGAAGACAACCAGCAGCTCTCACGGGGCCAGCAACGCCGCCGCAGAGAACCCCTATGCCTTCCATCATGTCCAGGATGCTATTCCCAGCATGAACAGGAGGATTGTCCTGACCGCTGGGCGACGTGTCGCCGTTGCAGTCGGGACGGGCACCTTGCCTCTGTCTGTCGCTCTGCCACGGCGCCAATCTCCAGGCACTCTGACACCAAGGCGTCCGTGGACATCAACCAAGTTGTGTCTTTGGCGTCCCCAAAACTGTATATTGATGTCACCCTATTGGGTAAGCCAGTTCGACTGCAGGTGGATACAGGGGCTGCGGTATCCCTGCTCAATTACACTACCTAGACCGTTTTAGGAGCGCCAAGCCTTCATCCGGCCCCTCGACGCCTACTTACATACAACAGACAGGAAATCGCCTTGTTGGGGCAGTTCACGACGGTGGTTTCTTGCAAATCTGTCAGTCATACGATTTCTTTTCTGGCAGTCAACAGTTCCAATGCTACCGATCTGTTTGGGTTGGATGCTTTCCAAATGTTCGGGTTCAGGATCGATGATCATGTACATCTGGTTTCTTCAGAGCTGCCGTTTCCCAAAGTTGACTCCCTCTGCACCGAATTCCAGGATAGCTTCTCCCCCGGCATTGGGTGCACCAAGGGGTTTGCAGCAACGCTCCACCTCTGGCAGTCAGCCTGCCCTCGATACTTCCAGGTTAGGCAGGTCCCCGTAGCTCTCCAGCAGCCACTGCACGACGAATTGGACCGTCTGCAAAAGGAAAGGGTGCTACAGCCTGTTCAGTTCAGCCCCTGGGCAACACCTCTCGTCATCGTCCAAAAGCCAGGCAGGTGCCTCCGTCTCTTTGGGGACTTTTCGGCGACCCTCAACACCCAGCTCCAGGTGGACGACTTTCCACTCCCTCGGTCTGATCATCTCTTCCATCGATTGGCTGGTGGTCGTTACTTTACCAAAATTGACTCGCTGAGGCGTACCTCCAGGTTCATTTGGATAAAGCTTCTCAAGCCCTCACTGTTCTGAATATGCCCGCTGGCCTCACGTTCGGCCTGGCTAGCGCCCCGGCCATTTTCCAATGCTTCTTGGAACAACTTCTGCAGGACATTCCCAGTTGCATTAATTACCTCGACAACATTGTCGTTACGGGCCCTACTGCTGCAGCCCATTTTACCAATTTGCTTCAGCTGTTTCTTTGCCTCTGCCAGGCTGGGCTAAAATGCAATAAGGTGAAGTGTTCCTTCTTTCAACCTTCTATTTCCTATTTAGGACAGGTTATTTCACATAAAGGCATCGCTCCGTCATTTTCCTATGTGGACGCCATACACCGCCTGCCTCCCCCACGGGACATCCATCAGCTGAAATCCTTCCTTGGAAAAATATCGTATTACCGGAAGTTCCTTCCATCGGCCGCTCAGGTGGCGGCCCCCTTATATCACTTATGCCGCAAAAATGTCTCCTTGAGTTGGACCCCTGCTTGTGAGACGGCCTATTCCACCCTCAAACGCCAGTTGCAATCAGCCTCCCACCTGATGCTAAACGCCACCCTACAGTGGCGAATTGTATCAATTATAAACGATTACGTGCTCAGTGTCGTCGTATTATCAAAGAAAGCAAGAAAGCCAGCTGGGCTGCTTTCACAAGCACCTTCAACAGTTTTACTCCTTCTGTTGTCTGGGGTAGCCTGCGCCGGCTATCTGGCACTAAGGTCCACTCACCAGTTTCTGGCTTGAAGGTCGCGAATGACGTCCTTGTGGCCCCTGAGGCTGTCTCCAATGCCTTCGGCCGCTTTTTCGCAGAGGTTTCGAGCTCCGCTCATTACCACCCTGCCTTCCTGCCCCGCAAACAGGCAGAGGAGGCTAGGCCACCTAACTTCCGCTCCTCGAATTGTGAAAGTTATAATGGCCCATTCACCATGCGGGAACTCGAAAACGCACTTGGCCGATCACGGTCCTCCGCTCCAGGGCCAGATTCTATTCATATTCAGATGCTGAAGAACCTTTCTCCTGCGGGTAAAGGTTTTCTTCTTCGTACATACAATCGCATCTGGATTGAGGGACATGTTCCCGCATGCTGGCGCGAGTCTATTGTTGTCCCGATTCCTAAGCCGGGGAAGGACAAGCACTTGCCTTCCAGTTATCGACCTATCTCGCTTACCAGCTGTGTCTGTAAAGTGATGGAGCGAATGGTTAACTCTCGATTGGTTTGGCTGCTCGAGTCTCGACGCCTACTTACCAATGTACAATGTGGATTTCGTAGGCGCCGCTCTGCTGTTGACCATCTGGTTACCTTGTCGACCTTCATTATGAATAACTTCTTGCGGAAGCGCCCGACCGTGGCTGTGTTCTTTGATTTGGAGAAGGCTTACGACACCTGTTGGAAGGCGGGCATTCTCCGCACCATGCATACATGGGGCCTTCGCGGTCGCCTCCCTCTTTTTATTCGTTCCT
The DNA here is from genome assembly GCF_021461395.2 of Schistocerca americana. NCBI lineage: Eukaryota > Metazoa > Arthropoda > Insecta > Orthoptera > Acrididae > Schistocerca > Schistocerca americana. The sequence continues at coordinate 7,248,534 of NW_025725481.1, read as the reverse complement.
TTTTAATGGATCGACAGTTCAGGGTACGTGTGGGTTCTGTCCTGTCCGACACCTTTCGCCAGGAGAATGGGGTGCCACAGGGCTCAGTTTTGAGCGTCGCTCTCTTCGCCATCGCGATCAATCCAATAATGGATTGCCTCCCAGCTGATGTATCAGGCTCCCTGTTCGTGGACGATTTTACCATCTATTGCAGCGCGCAGTGTACACGTGTCCTGGAGCGCTGTCTTCAGCGTTCTCTTGACCGTCTTTACTCCTGGAGTGTCGCCAATGGCTTCCGTTTTTCTGCCGAGAAGACGGTCTGTATTAACTTCTGGCGCTACAAAGAGTTTCTCCCACCGTCCTTACGACTCGGTCCCGTTGCTCTCCCAATCGTGGAGACAACCAAATTTTTAGGCCTTACATTTGACAGGAAACTTAGCTGGTCTCCACATGTGTCATATTTGGCTGCCCGTTGTACCCGTTCTTTAAATGTCCTCCGTGTTCTCAGTGGTATGTCGTGGGGAGCGGATCGAACCGTCCTACATCGTCTATATCGGTCGATCGTCCGCTCCAAGCTGGATTATGGGAGCTTCGTATACTCCTCTGCACGGCCATCCATCTTACGCCGCCTCAACTCCGTACAACATCGGGGTTTACGACTTGCGATCGGAGCATTTTATACCAGTCCCATAGAGAGTCTTCATGCTGACGCTGGCGAATTGCCACTCACCTACCGGCGCGATATACTGCTTTGTCGGTATGCCTGTCGGCTACTGTCAATGCCCGACCATCCGTCTTATCGTTCCTTTTTTGACGACTCTCTTGACCGTCAATACGGGTTGTATGTCACTGCCCTGCTACCCCCTGGAGTTCGCTTTCGTCGCCTCCTTCAACGCCTTAATTTTTCACTCCCTGCAACCTTTCGAGTGGGCGAGAGCCGCACGCCACCTTGGCTCCAGGCTCAGGTCCGCGTTCACCTTGACCTCAGCTCGCTCCCAAAAGAGGTCACCCCCGGTTCGGTCTACCACTCCCGTTTTTTGGAACTTCGTTCGAAGTTCATCGACATGACTTTCATTTATACAGATGGCTCTAAGACCAATGACGGGGTCGGGTGTTCCTTTATTGTCGAGGCACAAAGTTTCAAATACCGGCTCCATGGCCGTTGTTCGGTCTTCACAGCTGAGCTCTTTGCCCTCTACCAGGCTGTTCTTTACATCTGCCGCCACCGACATTCTGCTTATGTCATCTGCTCAGACTCCCTGAGCGCCATCCAGAGCCTCAGTGATCCGTACCCAGTTCACCCTTTCGTACACCGGATCCAACGCTCTCTTCAGCAGCTTGTGGACGTCGGTTCTCCAGTTAGCTTTATGTGGGTTCCTGGCCATGTCGGTATCCCTGGGAACGAAGCTGCAGATGCCGCGGCCAAGGCTGCGGTCCTCCAGCCTCGGACAGCTTCTTGTTGTGTCCCTTCGTCCGATTTTAGCAGGGTCATTTGTCGGCGCATCTTATCGCTGTGGCATGCCGATTGGGCTGCACTTACCGACAACAAGCTTCGGGCCTTAAAACCTCTTCCCGTGGCTTGGACGTCCTCCTCACGCCCTTCTCGGCGGGAGGAGGTCGTTTTAGCCCGGTTAAGAATTGGACACTGCCGGTTCAGCCATCGCCATCTGCTGACGGCTGCGCCGGCGCCGTTCTGCCCATGTGGGCACTTGCTGACGGTTAGACACATTTTAATGTCCTGTCCAGATCTTAACACACTGCGCCTCGATCTTAACCTGCCAAATACTTTCGATGCCATTTTAGCGGATGACCCACGAGCAGCTGCTCGTGTTCTTCGTTTTATCAATTTGACAAACCTCGCTAAGGACATTTGATGATGCTGTTTTTTAATCCTATGCCTGTCAGTCTGTCTTTTATCGTTTTATCGTGTTTTCCCTTTTAGTTGTTGTGGTCAACTTGTGCCTCGCGGTGCATTCTTAGAGTAGTCAGGGCGCTAATGACCATTGAAGTTGTGCGCCCTAAAACCACAAAAAAAAAAAAAAAAAATCCCACCTGATGCCATATGATCCGTCTCTGCCATTGCTCCTGGCCACGGACACGTCTGATTACGGGCTCAGGGCTGTCCTCTCCCACAAGCTTCTGAATGGGACAGAACGTCCAGTGGCTTTTCTATCCAATTCCCACTTCGGAAGCGACCCTCGCTGCTCTCCAGAAAGTTTTTCCTCGGATGAGTTGCCACTAACTATTGTTACCGATAACGGCCCTAAATTCCGGAGCCAGGAATTCGCGACATTTTGTTCTGCCAATGGCATCCAACAGGTCCTCACTGCGCCCTTTCACCCGCAATCGAACGGCGAGGCCGAACGCCTCGCCCGGACATTTAAGACCCAAGTGACAAATTATGCCTCCGCCCACACTTTGGACGAGTCGCGCACGTTGTTCCTCAGTTCCTATCGGTCGACGCCCATCGGCCTCCGTAGTCCAGCGGAACTTTTGCACGGCCGGCAACCTCATACCCTTTGGCACCTCCTCCGGCCTGGACCCAAACGACAGGTTCCGACTGCACAGGCTCCCTTTGTTCCTGGATCCCTTATCTGGGCGCGAGGTTTCGGCCTGAGAGCTGGATGGATTCAGGGGGTGATCGTCTGGCCGCAAGGCCATCAGCTCTTTGATGTCTGCATCGCTGACAAAGTGGTCCGCCGCCACCGCAACCAACTCAGGCGCTGGTATCAGGGTTTCCCGACCGCCTCTTCTTTCCAGCAAACAGCTCCGCCGCCTTTTTCCAGCCGCCCGGATGCGCTCCCTTCCACCCGTGGTCGGCGTGCAGGGCCGCCAGACCCCGTCCAGCAGCAACAGCCGTCGTCTCCACAGCGGCTGCTGGCTCCACCGGCTCCTCCACCGGCCCGACCGGCTGCGCCATCCACCATCGTTGACGATGCCCCCGTGCCCTTGGCACCGCCGCCGCCGGTGTCGCAGCCTAGCCAGCGACGCCCGCGCAGTCCATTTTCCGGGAAGCATCCCGCGGACATCGACGAACCTATGCCCGTGGCACCGTCGCGGCCGGCACCTCGTATCTTCCGCAACGCAGCTCCGCACGTCTGGCCCACCGCGCCGCGCCCTACTCTGCTGGGGCGAGTTTTCACCGCCTCCTCCACGAAGCCGCCATGGCCGAGCAGGACGATGTCGCCCTCCTCTCCCCCCCCCCCCCCCCCCCCCCAACCCCAGGAAGAGTGGTGTGTACTGTCTGCCATCGGGTTCCTCTAAATGGCAGGCAGCACCGCATAACAGCCACGCTATGAGGGAAACAAACCAACAGCCGAAGACATCAGGTAAACACGCCAAAGATTACAGTCGATTAATAGGAACCTTTCCTTGCAGAGGTCACCGCGAGATAGCCAGCCACGGATTCCTGCACAGGGTTTCTATTGGCTCCAGCTCACTATATAGGCCCGGCCAGTCGAAGGAAGACCAGTCTTCGTCCACTGATAATGGCAACCGCTGTAGCAGTCTCCGAGAAGGTATCACCGAAGTCGCTGTACTGCACCGCCGATCGAAGTACCAGTCGACTGAGAGGAACCACATCTGACTCGATCGATGTACATCTATTGTACAGCCAGCTATTGTATTGTAGAAGAAGTTACGTTCAATAAACTGTTGGAGAATACAACTCATTATATTGATGCACAGATAAATTTTTGTAGAAATGTTTAAATACCACAATGTACTAGCTGTCCAGCGTGTGTCTTTGTATTTCTATGGATCAGTCACATAATGTTAGTAGCAATGATCAAACTCTGGTTTTCCGCCGCATATACAAACAATATTGCAGGGTTTACTTTGTTTAGACACCGTAATCAAATATCTTCACTCAACATGGGGGTCCACCTGGCTGAAAATGGAGTCACCCATGCAATTTCAGCATAACAACAAACTGGAATGCGTAATTATTTAACATCGACGATGCATTTCACCCTTTTGTAGCATCACCAGATTGTGTAAAAGAACCTGTATATGTAATCCATCTGTCATAAAGCCATATAAAATGGAAAATGGACACAACAATGGCAGTAGCCCACAGAGGTTTTAAAAGAATGATGGTAGGCGGTAGCAGAGCAAGCCTGTTTCTGATTGGTCTAGAGAAAAGGGGTTGGGAAAGGGAGTACTCGGCGCTAAATTTGTTAGCAACATTTATCTGCAAGGGCGTCGGTACATTACGACAGGTTTGCTGTGGCAGACTGTCCTCTCCCCCAGTGACTGAGTGCTATTTGTGGCAGCCACTAGGTCTCTTGCGTGTGCACAGATACGTATTGTTTAAATAACGAAAATTTCTCCACCGTACTGTTAGGCAGACATGCATACACCGTCTGGTGTACTGTTAGGCAGACATGCAGTGCTCTCCCATTCGCGACTCTGTGGCCGTGACCGCACATGGAGTTCGGTACCCTGCTGGCATTATCCAGTGAACACAGGGGAGGAGATCCTCGTCATCCAGGTGTGTATTTGTAGCGTTCTTTGAATTTACACCGACATGTTGGGATCTGTTTGCTTTTATATTACAGCGGGCAGGAGACTTTTCGACCAAAACTGATACGGCAGCAGTGTGAGCCACCAGGCTGGGGATGACTACACCCCAACGTTCTCAGCAGTTGCTCCGCATGTCCGCGGTCATATTCCAAGCAGCAGTTTCCGCGGCTATCCATCCACAGTTTGCAGTCAAAGGAGTGGGTTACCGTCAGCGAACTGATGTTCGCTGAGGTGTTTTCAGTTATTGGACGGTTGTATCTCTAGGTGCGTATTTGATAGCGCTGTACAGCGTCTGAAACAGTATCTTCCGTTGGTGGCGTCGGTATTTTATTATGTCGTCACACAATATAGTAATGTAGTGGTGGTTTGGAAGGGGTTTCTTTATTGGAGTGTGGTATTTCTTATGTTACATATTTGGTTAGACATCTGTATCACTTATAGAAATTGCTATGACATAATTTCTACCAATACATTAGTTTCTAACACATACACCATGACATCCCAAAAACGCGCACGCGCGCACACACACGCTAGTGATGGAGTGGTGACTTAGCAATGATAAATAAATAAGACCTATGCTTCGTTGTGATCGCCTGAGGGCATGAAGACATTGACCCGACGTCGGAACAGTGGGGTGGATCTTGTGTGATTCGACACAATAATTATAATTTTGGGAAGCCCGAAAAAAATTTCGAAAATTGGCGAAAAATGCGTAAAATTGGGGAAGATACCAAAATATGGGAAATTAAGAAAAATTGCGGAAGAATGTTATTAATTAGAAACCCTTTCACTACAGAGTACAACTGACTGGGCTCATCCACTTCAGCTGTACCTATGGAGAAAGAATTACTATTGATAATCTGATATTGCTTATAACAAATCTGCACCTCTATCACGTTATGCTCAGACCTCGAATGAAAAGGGCTATGGGCAGTTGAGCTAGTTATGACAGATGATAATGGGGAAAGGTGCTTGATCCGCATTGGTCGATTGGGGCTCCCATTGGCTGAGAGAGGGTCCCTGCCATTTTTTTCACGTGATGACTATAGAGTTACGTCGTCTACAGACAAGCTAATAATTACAAATTCAGAAAAATTCCGTAATTTATTGGAGAGAAAGGGTTTCGCAAACTGAACAAGTCAGTAACGCGTTAGTACACCTCTGGCCGTTATGCGAAGTTATTCAGCGTGGCATGGAACGATAGTCCTCCTGAGGAATATCGAGCCAAATTCTTTCCAATTATGCGTTAGATCGTCAAAATACCGAGCTGCTAGGAAGGCGCTGCCCATAACACTCCAAACTTTCTCCACTGGGGAGAGATGTGGTGACATTGCTGACCCAGGTAGGGTTTGGAAAACACGATACAAGTAACACTCTACCTGCATGCAGGTCATTTTGCTGAAATGCAAGTACAGAATAGCTTGCCTTGAAGGTCAGAAGAAAGGGGAATAGAATACAGGGTTATTACAAATGATTGAAGCGATTTCACAGCTCTACAATAACTTTATTATTTGAGATTTTCACAATACTTTGCACACACATACAAAAACTCAGTTTTTTAGGCATTCACAAAGGTTCGATATGTGCCCCTTTAGTGATTCAGCAGACATCAAGCCGATAATCAAGTTCCTCCCACACTCGGCGCAGCATGTCCCCATCAATGAGTTCGAAAGCATCGTTGATGCGAGCTCGCAGTTCTGGCACGTTTCTTGGTAGAGGAGGTTTAAACACTGAATCTTTCACATAACCCCACAGAAAGAAATCGCATGGGGTTAAGTCGGGAGAGCGTGGAGGCCATGACATGAATTGCTGATCATGATCTCCACCACGACCGATCCATCGGTTTTCCAATCTCCTGTTTAAGAAATGCCGAACATCATGATGGAAGTGCGGTGGAGCACCATCCTGTTGAAAGATGAAGTCGGCGCTGTCGGTCTCCAGTTGTGGCATGAGCCAATTTTCCAGCATGTCCAGATACACGTCTCCTGTAACGTTTTTTTCGCAGAAGAAAAAGGGGCCGCAAACTTTAAACCGTGAGATTGCACAAAACACGTTAACTTTTGGTGAATTGCGAATTTGCTGCACGAACGCGTGAGCATTCTCTACCGCCCAGATTCGCACATTGTCTGTTCACTTCACCATTAAGAAAAAATGTTGCTTCATCACTGAAAACAAGTTTTGCACTGAACGCATCCTCTTCCATGAGCTGTTGCATCCGCGCCGAAAATTCAAAGCGTTTGACTTTGTCATCGGGTGTCAGGGCTTGTAGCAATTGTAAACGGTAAGGCTTCTGCTTTAGCCTTGTCCGTAAGATTTTCCGAACCGTCGGCTGTGGTACGTTTAGCTCCCTGCTTGCTTTATTCGTCGACTTCCGCGGGCTACGCGTTCAACCGTTTCTTCGCTCACTGCAGGCCGACCCGTTGATTTCCCCTTACAGAGGCATCCAGATGCTTTAAACTGCGCATACCATCGCCGAATGGAGTTAGCAGTTGGTGGATCTTTGTTGAACTTCGTCCTGAAGTGTCGTTGCACTGTTATGACTGACTGATGTGAGTGCATTTCAAGCACGACATACGCTTTCTCGGCTCCTGTCGCCATTTTGTCTCAATGCGCTCTCGAGCGCTCTGGCGGCAGAAACTTGAAGTGCGGTTTCAGCCGAACAAAACTTTGAGTTTTTCTACGTATCTGTAGTGTGTCGTGACCATATGTCAATGAATGGAGCTACTGTGAATTTATCAAATCGCTTCAATCATTTGTAATAGCCCTGTATAGTCGACGTGCCATTGTGCTGTAAGAGTGTCACAGGTGACAACGAAAGGGCTCCTGCTACGAAAGTAAATGTCATCCCAGGCTATCACTGTGTCAGACTGTACGGAGTGTGGAAGACAGGTCGATATACCACTACACTCCAGGGTGTCTCAAGATGTGTACTCGCTGGCCATCGGGACTTAGTTCGAATTGGGACTCCTCACTGAAGACAATTCTACTCCGGTCAATGAGATTCCAGGCCCGAATGAACAGCGAAGACGTGTCTGGCGACGCCCTGGACAGTGATGGGATACCAACTTGACTGCCGCCAGCCACACAGCCTACCTACCAGAAGTGGTGGTCTGGGTGGCATTTCATTTCACTTCATAGCAGAACCCCTTCGGTTGTCAACCGTGACACCCTTACGGCACAGCGGTGCGCCGACCACACTGTGTGCTCTGTTTTGTTCCCCTTCCTGGCATGCCACTCTGGGTTTACATTTCAGCAAGATAATGCCCGCCCTCATAGGGCGAGAGTTTCTACGGCCTGTCTTCGCGCCTTCCGAACCGTACATTGGCCAGCAAGGTCGTCAGATGTCTCGTCAGCTGAGAACGTTCACAGCATCACACGCAGGGCCCTCCTACCAGCTCGGGATTTTGACGATCTAACGTGCCAGTGTGACAGAATTTGACACGATGTCCTTCAGGATGACATCTAGAAAGTCTGTCAATCAGTGGCAAGCCGAATAACTGCTTGCATAAGGGCCAGACGTAGACAACCGCATTACTGACTTCCTCAGTTCGTGAAACTCTTTCTCTGGATTATATTATCCAAGTTTTCTGAAACAGTACTCATTTGTTTGTCTGTACTTGTACGACACATCTGCCGATTTCTGTCCTATTCCGATGACCACTTCGTGATGCGTCTTTTTCTGTCTTATAGTATATATTTTGAATCATAATTAGCACTATTTTGGCTGGTAAGGAAGTACTTTTCCCGTCGATGCCATAAAGGAAAGTTTTCGCCAGTGAAAACCACTCGTCTCCAAAAGTGGAGGGTTGTGTCGCTATTAACAGGAGCAAAGGCTGGGCAGGCTTCTCTGTAGCAAGTAGACAATGTCTCTTTGAGAACAGTGTTTCTTGCTCTCAGTTCTGCTTTCCTTAGAAGACGAATGACTGTCCTGCTGATAACAGTGAAGCTTAAAACTTGCTGAATATGTCGTGCGTTGAAGAATGGAGGGCTAATCACTGAAAGAAAATATCCACCGGTCGTGAGCTGCTGCTCCAGAATGATGTCGCATTTTCAGGTTACCACTCTCTTTCTTCTAATGCACCTGGCAACCGTCAACCTGCGAATCCACATGGTCACGGTCGTGTTTAGGGGATGAGGTGGGTGGTGCAAACTAGGCAACTGCCCAGGGTGGCAGGGTTACTGGGTGCTGCTTTACAATATTTTGGTAATCACTGAAGAAACGATTAAATGGGGCTCAGTATTGATCTCCAGCAAAAGGAAAAGAAAGTAAGCATTGAAGATATTTTCTCGACGTTTTTATAAAATCCTCAAAGAATTCAGGTAGACAATAAACGCACTCTCCAAGTGAAATTGTAGAAGACCAGGAGGAAACACACTAAAGATGAACACACTACATTTTCACCATACGTAATTGGAAAATGGACCGCCCAGCATTGTCGAGGAACGTTTCACGGTGTTGATACTTTTCGTTCTTTCTTTTTTGTTTTTTTTTGTTTTTTAAATCTGAAAAATATGGAACTACATTGCTATGAACGGGATAAAACAAAATAAAGAGACTGATTCGTTAAAATAAAAACGTATGTTACAAGGAGTTACTACTGTTGTTAACAAACTTTGTACTCGAATTCTGCCTTTCCGTCGTGATGATGATGATGATGATGATGATGATGATGAACGTGAAAGCGTTCAGAAGGGAAGCTTCTTAATGGGCGTGGAACGTATTGCTGAATTTGGATTATTTCTTGCCAGGCATCTGTCACAAAAGAAAGATTCTGGGAAGGAAAAAACGCCATACTTGACTTTCACTACATAAGAGGATTTAATAAGGATCATGGGGAAGAGTAGTTGAACAAATAGTGACAGTAATTTTTGCAGCTAAATATTACATTGTTATTGTTGACCCCAGTCTTCATATTGCGCACAATGATTAGTTAAGCTGTGGTGCTATATCAAATAACTATGGTTAGCAGTAGAACGTATAGCTGAATTGATAGCCGATTCACGACATGGTGGCGAGGATCTGGCTGACGCGGTACTCCACTTTCTTGACAGATAAGGATTGGACATAAGGAACTGTTGAGATCAATGCACCAAACTTGTCAAGTACTGTTTGGGTATAATTAAAGTGCAGCTGCTCACAGACGTCCAGTGTGGGCTGTAATTGTCATATGGCGGTGGAATTTGATAGATATTCCAATGCGTTAATGCGGAGCCGGTTTACAACGGAAAGGCATTAATTCCAGTTTTACCCATAGGTGCAAATCTGCGAGAAATACGAATAGAAGTGTAGTGGATTAGGAACGGAATGTGGGCAGACGAGGTCAAACAAGTGAGGAAGCCATAATGTGGATCTTATTATTAACTGCTGCTTACACAATTTGTTCAATATGAGCACTGGAGAGGACGAAGAGAGGCTACATCCATAATATAACTTGAACATCAGGTGCTCGCAGCAGTCCTGGTGGAATCTAAGCCATGTGTTCCTGTGTAATGGCCTCCTTATTATGTAGAAACCCTATTTTCAACTCGTAAGGGCGTTCTTTTGGATAAGCCCCAGAGCAGAAAGTCATACAGATTCAGATCAGGTGATCTTGCAGGCCATGTATCTGGAAAACCTGTGAAAATAACACGTTATTGCAATGTTGCATTAAGCAGATCTTTCACTGGGCGAGCGACATGAGGTTATTCCATCTTGCATGAAAACAGTGGTTTCCACATGGGTGCGCTCTTCCACAGTAGGAATGACATGCTCCGTCTACCAGCAGGTTTCGATAACGTGCAGACGCCATAGTACACCGGACAGGCCCTCTTGGTGTACTCTCTTGAAAAGAAGAACTGGTCAAGAAACGACACCATCCAGTCACATACGACGAGTGCAGCGGCTCTACGTACACAACACACGTTTTAACATTGCCCCAAATTCAGCAGTTCTGTTTATTCATTGCTCCCTGTAAAGCAAAATGTGCTTCGTCATTCCACTGAATATTGTCTGGCCACATGTCATTTCAACTTCGATCTGTGCCAGAAACCCAAGAAAAAATTCAGAACATTGGTGTGGATCGTGAGGTTTCAGATGATGCAACTTCTGAATCCTGTATGAGTGTTACTGTGGTTGCTGTCGTTGTGGTCTTCAGTTCAGAGACTGTTTTGATGCAGCTCTCCATGCTACTCTATCCTGTGCAAGCCTCATCATCTCCGAATAACTTCAACCTCCATCCTTCTGAGTCCGTTAAGCGTATTCATCTCTTGGTCTCCCTCTACGATTTTTTGCTCTACGCTTCCCTCCATTACTAAACTGGTGATACCTTGATGCCTCAGAACATGTCCTACCAACCAATCCCTTATTCTAGTCAAGGTGTGCCACAAATTTCTATTCTCACTAATTCTATTTAATACCTCCTCATTAGTTATGTGATCTACCCATCTAATCTTCAGCATTCTTCTGTAGCATCACATTTCGAAAGGTTCTATTCTCTTCTTGTCTAAACTGTTTATCGTCCATGTTTCACTTGCATACATGGCTACACTCTATACAGATACTTTCAGAAACGACTTCCTGACACTTAAATCTATACCCGATGTTAACAAATGTCCCTTCTTCAGAAACGCTTTCCTTGCCAAAGCCAGTCTAAATTTTCATCCTCTCTACCTCGACCATCATCAGTTATTTTGCCCCCCAAATAGCAAAACTCATCTACTGCTTTGTCTCATTTCCTAATCTAATTCTCTCAGCATCACGTGATTTAATTATACTACATTCCAGTATCCTCTTTTTACTTCTGTTGAAGTTCATCTTATATCCTGTTTCTCAAGGCACTGTCCATTCCGTTCAGCTGCTCTTCCAAGTCCTTTGCTGTCCCTGACAGAATTGCAATGTCGTTGGAAAATCTGAGTTTGTTTCTTCTCTATGGGTTTTAATTCTTACTTCAAATTTATCTTGTGTTTCCTTTACGCTTGCTGAATATACAGATTCAATAACATCGGTGATAGGTATAACCCTGTGTTGCTTCAGACTTTTCCGACGGATATGTTGTATATATGGTTCTCAGCCGAGACATCGGATGTCATAGTGAAAACTCCACAATATTTCGTCAGCGCAACTGACCGACATCTTCAGGTGCGACGAGCACGCTTCTAAGGCAGGACCAGAGTTCCCTATTTATGCCAGTATTGGGCAGGAAGTGCGCAGGCGTGGAGGCGCCAAATTCGATGGCCAATAGCGACGATATCAACCGATAGCTGGAAGGACAGCAACGCCACCTACAGGATGAAGAACCAAAGACTTCGACGCACGCGCGGAGGCTGCCGCCGCTGCTCTGCGCTGCCATCGGCCGCCCCAGCGACCTCTGTCGGAAGCCGCAAGCAAAAATGCGCGTCCACGTAGGCGCCTTGATTATCCTCCTGTTGTCAACAGAAAAATTTATGTTGGTTGCGAATCGTCATTCGTCTTATGACCAATAGTACTCCTCTCTGCTCGAAGCGACTTCAATATGGCCAGTGCTGGATCCCAAGCTGTACTAAGCTGAAAGCCTGTGTTTCTGTTTACAAGATTCGTCGAGCTACGTATTTCCACTGCTTCCTTAATAACACTGTCCCAGTACGAACTCGTCGATGCGAGAATTTTTGTATGTTGATAATTCATAGAATGGCCTGTACTGAGACAATGCTCGGCCACTGCAGACTTTCCTGGTTGCTCCAGACGAATGTAGCGTCGGTGTTTACATCTATGTTCTACAGTGCGACAAGTTTGTCCGATGTACGGCATGCCGCATCTACAGGGAATCTCGTAAACACCGGGTCTTCTTAGGCCAAGGCTGTCCTTAGATGGGCCCAAGAGAGCTCTGAGTTTTGCCGGCGGACGAAAGACACATTTAACGTTATGCCTCTTCAATAATCTTCCTATTTTTGAAGAGAGACCGCCGATGTATGGCAAGATGACCATTCCTCTTTGTTCTTCGCCTTGTTCCACTTCCTCACGTTGGGTAACCCGCTTCGGTTGTAAGGCACGGCGAATTTCCCGTTCGGAGTATCAATTTTGTTTGAAAGCGGTACGCAGATGAGGTAGCTCATTAGATAAGCTGTCCAAGTCTAATAAGGCTCGTGCTCTGTGGACCAACGTCCTCAGTACGCCACTTGGTTGCGAAGGATGGTGACAGCTGGTGGCCTGTAAGTATAAGTCCGTGTGCGTTGGTTTACGGTGCACTGCGTGACCTAATGTGCCATCTTCTTTTCTCCGTACCAACACGTCCAGGAATGGAAGTTCGCCGTTTTTTTCCATCTCCATCGTGAACTTGATGCGGTATGAAGCGAGTTACGATGCTCAAGAAAAAAGTTCAACGATACAAAGCCGTGAGGCCAGATAACAAAGGTGTCGTCCACATATCGCAAAAAACACGCAGGTTTCAAATCCGACGTCTGGAGGGCTCTCTTCTCGAAGTCTTCCATGAAAAGATTAGCCACAATGGGTGACAGGGGACTACCCATTGCGACGCCGTCAGTCTGTTCAAAGTATTGTCCATTAAATGAAAAGTAAGTCGAGGTGAACACATGTTGGAATAAGTCTGAAAGTTCCCCATCCAGCTTCTCGCTAATGAGCAACAACGATTCCTGCAATGGTACTCGAGTACAAAGTTGTTAACCGGTGCCACCTTCAGAATTTGAAAGAGAGTGTTCCAGTCAATATTGTCAAAAGCTTTCTCTAAGTCTACAAATGCTAGAAACGTAGGTTTGCCTTTTCTTAATCTTTCTTCTAAGATACGTCGTAAGGTTAGTATTGCCTCACGTGTTTCAACATTTCTACAGAATCCAAACTGATGCACCCCGAGGTCGGCCTCTACCAGTTTTTCCATTCGTCTGTGAAGAATTCGTGTTAGCATTTTGCAACTGTGACTTATTAAACTGATAGATTAGTAATTTTCACACCTGTCAAAACCTGCTTTCTTTGTGATTGAAATTATTACATTCTTCTAGGAGTCTGAGGGTATTTCGCCTGTCTCTTACATCTTGCTCACTAAGTACGAGGGTTGGAACTTTAATAGTGGTGGTGTGGTGGTGTGTTGGGGCTTATGGGTGCTCAACATCGAGGTCATCAGTGCCCTGACACACATTAAAAGGAACGAATGTGGACAGACCTAAGAAAACTAAAGCACACACTCAACTATAATAGTGGCAAATAGTTATTTATAGTTTGTACAAAATAGATACGTGTTTCAAAGTTTAACTGACCTTGATAGTAGTCACCAGGATTGTGTATAACCCGTTGCAAGCGATGTGGAAGTCTTAGGATACTCTTAGCAGTGCCAGTTGTGTTGACAGTTCGAGCGGCGCGGTCTGTTGCTGAACGAATTTGTAGCAGTTCTGAAGCGAATGCCGTGAAGTGTTTCCTTCAATTTAGAAATCGAGTTGAACTCACAAGGGCTTAAATCAGGGGAGTGCAGTAGGTGGTATAGCACTTAGCAGCCCCATCAGTCAAACAAATCAGTGACCTCTTGCACTGTACATGCTTGAGCATTGTCCTGCAGGCAGAAAGTGTCATCGCTTCTGTCTCTAAGCTGGTTGTAGGTTGTGTTCCAAATTGAACAGCATAGTGACAGAAGCGATGACACTTTCTGCCTGCAGGACAATGCTCAAGCATGTACAGTGCAAGATGTTACTAATTTTTTTGACTGATGGGGCTGCTAAGTGCTATACCACCTACTGCACTCCCCTGATTTAAGCCCTTGTGAGTTCAATTCGATTTCTAAATTGAAGGAAACACTTCATGGCATTCGCTTCAGAACAACTACAAATTCGTCCAGCAATAGACCGCTCCGCTCTGTCAACCCAACTGGCACTGCTAAGAGTATCCTACGATTTCCACATCGCTGGCAACGGTTTATACACAATGCTGGTGGCTACTTTGAAGGTCAGTAAAACTTAGATACATATTTCAATTTTCTACGAGCTGTAAATAAATAGTTGCCACTATTAAAGTTCCAACCCTTGTACATCAGTTTCTATCATGGCTGGTCCTCCCCAAGGGGCCTTGTTTCGATTTAGGTCTTTTAGTGCTCTGTCAAATTCTTCACCCAGTATCATATCTCTCATTTCATCTTCATCTACGTCCTCTTTTGTTTCCATAATACTGTCAAGTACACCGCCCCTTTGAAGACCCTCTATATACTCCTTCCTCGTTTATGTTCTCCCTTCTTTGCTTAGGATGGGTTTTCCATCTCATGAATCATGATAATCATACAGGTGGTTCTCTTTCCTAAAAAGTCTCCTGAATTTTCCAGTTGGCAGTATCTATCTTACTCGTAGTGATGCATGCTTCTACATGCTTCTTACATTTGTCGTCTAGCCATCCTTGCTTAGCCATTTTGCACTTCCTGTCGATCTCACTTTTGAGACGTTTGTATTCCTTTTTGCCTGCTTCATTTACTGCATTTTTGTATTTTATCCTATCGTCAATTAAATTCAATATCTTTTGTTATCCAAGAATTTCTACTAGCCCTCGTCTTTTTTCCTACTTAATCACCTGGTGCCTTCACTATTCCTTCTTTCAAAGCTACTCATTCTTCTTCCACTGTATTTCTTTTCCCTGTTCTTGTCAATCGCTCACTAATACTCTCTCTGAAACTCTATAACCTCTGTCTCGTTCAGTTTATGCTGGTTCCATCTCCGTAAATTCCTACCTTTTTGCAGTTTCTTCAATTTTAATCTACAGTTCAAAACCAATATATTGTGGTCATAGACCACATCTGCCCCTGGAATTGTCTTAAAATTTAAAATTTGGTTCCAGAATCACTGTCGTACCATTTTATAATCTATATGAAATCTTCCAGTGTCTCCAGGCCTCTTCCGTGTATACCACCATCTTTCATGATTCTTGAACCAAGTGTTAGCTATGATCAAGTTATGCTTTGTGTAAAATTCTGTCACGCGGCTCCCCTTTTCATTCCTGACCCCCAATCCACATTCACCGACTGCTTTTCCTTCCTTTTCCTACTAACGAATTCCTTTCCCAAATGACCATTAAATTTTCGTCTCCCTTCGCAAGTTGAATAATTGCTTTTATCGCATTATACATTTCTTCAGGTTCTTAATCATATGCAGTGGTAGTTGGCATATAAACTTGTAATGCGGTAGGTACGGGCTTCATGTTCATCTCTGCTACAATAATAGGTTCACTCTGCTCTTCGTAGTAGCTTATCCGTGTTCCTATTTTTTTATTCATTATTAAACCTACTGCATTACCTCGATTTGATGTTGTATTTATAACCATGTATTCCTCCCCCCATGAACCATGGGCCTTGTCGTTGGTGGGGAGGCTTGCGTGCCTCAACAATACAGATAGCCGTACCGTAGGTGCAACCACAGCGGAGGGGTATCTGTTGAGAGGCCAGACAAACATGTGGTTCCTGGAGAGGGGCAGCAGCCTTTTCAGTAGTTGCAGGGGCAACAGTCTGGATGATTGACTGATCTGGCCTTGTAACACTAACCAAAATGGCCTTGCTGTTCTGGTACTGCGAACGGCTGAAAGCTAGGGGAAGCGACAGCCGTAATTTTTCCCCAGGGCATGCAGCTTTACTGTATGATTAAATGATGGCATCCTCTTGGGTAAAATATTCCGGAGGTCAAATTGGCCACCATTCGGATCTCCGGGCTGGGACTACTGAGGAGGACGACGTTATCAGGAGAAAGAAAACTGGTGTTCTACGGATCGGAGCGTGGAATGTCAGATCCCTTAATCGGTCAGGTAGGTAAGAAAATCTAAAACGGGAAATGAATTGGTTAATATTAGATATAATGGGAATTAGTGAAGTACGGTGGCAGGAGGAACAAGACTTTTGGTAAGGTGAACACAGGGTTATAAATACAAAATCAAATAGGGGTAATGCAAGAGTAGGTTTAATAATAAATAAAAAAATAGGCGTACGGTTAAGCTACTACAAACAGCATAGTGAAGGCATTATTATGGCCAAGATAGACACGAAGCCCACGCCTACTACAGTAGTACAAGTTTATATGCCAACTAGCTCTGCAGATGATGAAGAAATTGATGAAATGTATGATGAGATAAAAGAAATTACTCAGGTAGTGAAAGGAGACGAAAATTTAATAGTCATGGGTGACTGGAATTCGAGAGTAGGAAAAGGGAGAGAAGGAAACATAGGTCAATATGGGTTGGGGGAGAGAAATGAAAGAGGAAGCCGCCTGGTAGAATTTTGTGCAGAGCATAACTCAATCATAGCTAACACTTGGTTCAAGAATCATGAAAGAAGGTGGTATACATGGAAGAACCCTGGAGTATAAGAAGAATGGGTAGCTCTGAGGGATGAAGTAGTGAAGACAGCAGAGGATCAAGTAGGTAAAAAGACGAGGGCTAGTAGAAATCCTTGGCCAACGGAATAAATATTGAATTTAATTGATGAAAGGAGAAATTATAAAAACGCAGTAAATGAAGCAGGCAAAAAGGAATACAAACGTCTCAAAAATGAGATCAACAGGAAGTGCAAAATGGCTAAGCAGGGATGGCTAGAGGACAAATGTAAGGATGTAGAGGCTTATCTCACTAGGGGTAAGACACACTGCCTACTGGAAAATAAGAGACCTTTGTAGAAAGGAGAACCACTTGCATGAATATCAAGAGCTTTGATGGAAACCGAGTTCTAAGCAAAGAAGGGAAAGCAGAAAGGTGGAAGGAGTATATAGAGGGTCTATACAAGGGCGATGTACTTGAGGACAATATCATGGAAATGGAAGAGGATGTAGATGAAGATGAAATGGGAGATATGATACAGCGTGAAGAGTTTGACAGAGCACTGAAAGACCTGAGTCGAAACAAGGTCACTGGAGTAGACAACATTCCATTAGAACTACTGACAGCCTTGGGAGAGCCAGTCCTGACAAAACTCTACCAACTGGTGAGCAAGATGTACGAGACAGGCGAAATACCCTCAGACTTCAAGAAGAATATAATATTTCCAATCCCAAAGAAAGCAGGTGTTGACAGATGTGAAAATTACCGAACTATCAGTTTAATAAGCCACAGCTGCAAAATACTAACGCGAATTCTTTACAGACGAATGGAAAAACTGATACAAGCCAACCTCGGGGAAGATCAATTTGGATTCTGTAGAAACGTTGGAACACGTGATTGAATACTGACCCTACGACTTATCTTAGAAGAAAGATTACGGAAAGACAAACCTACGTTTCTAGCTTTTGTAGACTTAGAGAAAGCTTTTGACAATGTTGATTGGAATACTCTTTCAAATTCTGAAGGTGGCAGGGGTAAAATACAGGGAGCGAAAGGCTATTTACAATTTGTACAGAAAGCAGATGGCTGTTATGAGTCGAGGGGTATGAAAGGGAAGCAGTGGTTGGGAAGGGAGTGAGACGGGGCTGTAGCCTATCCCCGATGTTATTCAGTCTGTATATTGAGCAAGCAATAAAGGAGACGAAAGTTCGGAGTAGGTATTAAAATCCATGGAGAAGAAACAAAAACTTTGAGGTTCGCCGATGACATTGTAATTCTGTCAGAGACAGCAAAGGACTTGGAAGAGCAGTTGAATGGAATGGACAGTGTCTTGAAAGGAGGGTATAGGATGTACATCAACAAAGGCAAAACGAGGCTAATGGAATGTAGTGAAATTAATTCGGGTGATGCTGAGGGAATTAGTTTAGGAAATGAGACACTTAAAGTAGCAAAGGAGTTTTGCTGTTTGGGGAGCAAATTAACTGATGATGGTCGAAGTAGAGGGGATATAAAATGTAGACTGGCAATGGCAAGGAAAGAGTTTCTGAAGAAGAGAAATTTGTTAACATCGAGTATAGATTTAAGTGTCAGGAAGTCGTTTCTCAAAGTATTTGTACGGAGTGTAGCCATGTATGGAAGTGAAACATGGACGATAAATAGTTTGGACAAGAAGAGAATAGAAGCTTTCGAAATGTGGTGCTACAGAAGAATGCTGAAGATTAGATGGGTAGATCACATAACTAATGAGGAGGTATTGAGTAGAATTGGGGAGAAGAGGAGCTTGTGGGACAACTTGACTAGAAGAAGGGATCGGTTGGTAGGACA
Source organism: Schistocerca americana (assembly GCF_021461395.2). NCBI lineage: Eukaryota > Metazoa > Arthropoda > Insecta > Orthoptera > Acrididae > Schistocerca > Schistocerca americana. Next base: position 7,229,966 of record NW_025725481.1, on the reverse strand, counting down.
TGTCCTGAGACATAGAGGGGTCACCAATTTAGTATTGGAGGGCAGTGGGGTGGGTAAAAATCGTAGAGGGAGACCAAGAGATGAATACACTAAGCAGATTCAGAAGGATGTAGGTTGAAGTAGGTACTGGGAGGTGAAGAAGCTTGCACAGGATAGAGTAGCATGGAGAGCTGCATCAAACCAGTCTCAGGACTGAAGACCACAACAACAACAACAACCACCACGCTGTATTCACGTGACCAGAAGTCGTGTTCCTCCTGCCACTGAACTTCACTAATCCACAAGATATCTTTTCCAGTCAAACCCGTTTTTAGTTAGAACCCGTTCTTATTAGTTAAAACTAGTATTTACTGAGCCACTTCATCAAAACTTGTTTTGCCTAGTTAAAACCAGTTTTAACTGAAACTCCCTGGCAGATTAAAACTGTGCCGGACCGAGACTCGAACTCGGGACCATTGCCTTTCGCGGCCAAGTGCTCTACCAACTGAGCTACCCAAGCACGAATCACGCACCGTCCTCACAGCTTTACTTCTGCCAGTACCTCGTCTCCTACCTTCCAAACTTTACAAAAGCTCTCCTGCATGATTTGCAGAAGAGCTTCGTAAAGTTTGGAAGGTAGGAGACGTGAGGACGGGGCGTGAGTCGTGCTTGGGTGACTCAATTGGTAGAGCACTTGCCTGCGAAAGGCAAAGTTCCCGAGTTCGAGTCTCGGTCCGGCACACAGTTTTAATCTGCCAGGAAGTTTCATATCAGCGCACATTCCGCTGCAGACTGAAAATCTCATTCTTGTTGTAACTGGATTTCGCTTTTCACCAGCAGTAAATTTTAGTTGTAACTAAGGCTATCAGTATCAACTAGTTTCAACTAGTAAGAACGCTTCCTAACTAAACTAGACAGAACTAGCTCTCAGTAAATTTATTTAGGGGCAAATATTAAAATTAAGAGCAACTACGTGTTGATTGCAATAAAAATAGCTTTTTTGTATTGTGCAACGTAATATTTATAGGAATTTTGATCATACATCCAAACACATTCCATATAGTGAAACCAAGAAGGCGCCAACACGAACAGTTCCAGGCGCCAAAACACCCCCCTCCCCACCCCCACCCGTCGAGCAACGCTGCAGCGACCGACAATAGCCCACCACTGGGCGCTTTTCGCCACAACAAACAACACCGTAGAGGGGTTAAGCACGTACAGATCAGTTTGTACGTATTTATCATGGCACATTTAAAAGAAGAAAGTCGATGGAAAGAAGGATTTGTGAGAAGGATGTTACAAATTCAAGAACACGGCACTACAATGTTACGACAAAAGAATCTTACGATAAATTAGTGGACGATATTGAAGAAGCACTATCAGATAAGAAAAAGACACAGAAGCAGTACAGAAGATAAAATCGATTCAAGGTTATTAATATTTGTGGGACCAGCAAGTCAGTGACGAGAAAAGAGCCTGTGGAGTACTACATTACGTGTTGAAGAAATTTTCGACATTATTGAAGCAGCTCATCAGGCCGTCGGTCATGGAGGTGGAGACAGAATAAACGTTGAAACTTCAAGAAAGTACGCAAACATAACAGTGGACGCGATACACATTTATCTGTGTGAAACTTGTCAGCCCAAAAGGAGCATTAAGAAAACGGGGCACATGTCGAAACTTCATTCAGAAATGAAGAGTCGTTGCCAAGTTGATCTGATCGACATGCAGACTCAAGAAGATCGCGGATTTAAGTGTATAATGGTGTATCAGGACCACATGACAAAATTTGTTTTGTTACATGCACTGCAAAGCAAGAGGGCAGAGGAAATGGCACATCATTTAGCAGATATTTTTGACATTTGGTGCTCCTTGTATTTTACACTCTGACAGTGGCACAGAATATGTTCTGTCATAAACGAGCTGGCTGTATTTTGGCCTGGGTGTAAACTGGTTCACGGTCCACAGACGCACAGCCAAAGGCAAGGTTTTGTTGAACGCGCCAACAAAGAGAATGAAAAAATATTGGCTTCATGTATGAAAGAAAACATTACCACCAACTGGTCAAACGGTCTTCGCTTTGTACAGTTTATGAAAAATCGAACATATTATTCTGGTATCAAACAAACACCTTACAAAGCTGTGTTTGGCAGAGAACCACGAGTAGGGCCTACGACTTCGAGTTTGGCTCTAGACGTTATTAAGGAGGTAAAAGATGATCTTGAAGAGGATTTAAATAAAATTAATGTGGTAGACGCACTAAATGAGACACCTGATGAACTGGAAACCTCACACGACTCAGAGGAGATAGCGGTTACGGTTAGTGGCAATGGACGGGTTACAGCTGCAGCCAGACAAGAAGATGCAGAAGCTTTGCCCAGTACAAATATACAGTCTCCAACAACAACAACAGCAGCAGCAGCAGCAGCAGCCAAGCAAGAGGATCCATAAGCCGTAGCTAGTACGAGTGCAGAGCCTCAGATAACTCCAGCTTGTCACGAAGATCCAGAAGCTGAAGCTATTACGAAACGACAATCTCAAATACGAACTACTAGAGAAAACGCTCATGAAAACCTGACGAAACAGGCCAGAAGGATGAAGATGGCTTCAGATTGAATACACGCCATTGTAGAAATCAGTGACAATATAATTATACCGATTCCTGTTATCGACAGCGCAAAAGCAGATCTCCCCAATCTTATTGAAGTTGTTCTTCAGAATGATGAACAGCGCTTGCACAAGATTAGAAAGAAATATGGGATACTCGACAAATTGTATTGCAGGTATGTATTTCTGAGTTGAGTTCAATAATCAAGGACGAATGTCAGACATTCATTACTTAATTGATTTAATGCTCTGATAACGTCGCTGACTATTCAAGTAATTCATTCATATTTTAAGATTGAATACTTACATTGTAATATACTTTATATGTATTAAGTACCTAATCGCCTTTCAAACAAACCAATTAAAAGTTCTCTTCCAGATCCGAATTCGACGTGTCCAAAGAGAAATTCTAGCTGCTGGAAGACGTGCCACAGACAAAGGTACCATTAAGAACTGCTGTCAAGATGGCAGCCTTAGGATCAGGACAAGAATTTATTCGCTGAGTGTGTGTTTGTGTGTGTGTTTGTGTGTGTGTTTGTGTGTGTGTTTGTGTGTGTGTTTGTGTGTGTGTTTGTGTGTGTGTTTGTGTGTGTGTTTGTGTGTGTGTTTGTGTGTGTGTTTGTGTGTGTGTTTGTGTGTGTGTTTGTGTGTGTGTTTGTGTGTGTGTTTGTGTGTGTGTTTGTGTGTGTGTTTGTGTGTGTGTTTGTGTGTGTGTTTGTGTGTGTGTTTGTGTGTGTGTTTGTGTGTGTGTTTGTGTGTGTGTTTGTGTGTGTGTTTGTGTGTGTGTTTGTGTGTGTGTGTGTTTGTGTGTGTGTGTGTGTGTTTGTGTGTTTGTGTGTGTGTGTGTGTGTTTGTGTGTGTGTGTGTGTGTGTTTGTGTGTGTGTGTGTGTGTTTGTGTGTGTGTGTGTGTGTGTTTGTGTGTGTGTGTGTGTGTGTTTGTGTGTGTGTGTGTGTGTTTGTGTGTGTGTGTGTGTGTGTTTGTGTGTGTGTGTGTGTGTTTGTGTGTGTGTGTGTGTGTGTTTGTGTGTGTGTGTGTGTGTGTTTGTGTGTGTGTGTGTGTGTGTGTTTGTGTGTGTGTGTGTGTGTTTGTGTGTGTGTGTGTGTGTTTGTGTGTGTGTGTTTGTGTGTTTGTGTGTGTGTGTTTGTGTGTGTGTGTGTGTGTGTTTGTGTGTGTGTGTGTGTTTGTGTGTGTGTGTGTGTGTGTTTGTGTGTGTGTGTGTGTGTTTGTGTGTGTGTGTGTGTTTGTGTGTGTGTGTGTGTTTGTGTGTGTGTGTGTGTTTGTGTGTGTGTGTGTGTGTTTGTGTGTGTGTGTGTGTGTTTGTGTGTGTGTGTGTGTGTGTGTTTGTGTGTGTGTGTGTGTGTTTGTGTGTGTGTGTGTGTGTTTGTGTGTGTGTGTGTGTGTTTGTGTGTGTGTGTGTGTTTGTGTGTGTGTGTGTGTTTGTGTGTGTGTGTGTGTTTGTGTGTGTGTGTGTGTTTGTGTGTGTGTGTGTTTGTGTGTGTGTGTGTTTGTGTTTGTGTGTGTTTGTGTTTGTGTGTGTTTGTGTTTGTGTGTGTTTGTGTTTGTGTGTGTGTTTGTGTGTGTGTGTGTGTGTTTGTGTTTGTGTGTGTGTTTGTGTTTGTGTGTGTGTTTGTGTTTGTGTGTGTGTTTGTGTTTGTGTGTGTGTTTGTGTTTGTGTGTGTGTTTGTGTTTGTGTGTGTGTTTGTGTTTGTGTGTGTGTTTGTGTTTGTGTGTGTGTTTGTGTTTGTGTGTGTGTTTGTGTTTGTGTGTGTGTTTGTGTGTGTTTGTGTGTGTGTTTGTGTGTGTTTGTGTGTGTTTGTGTGTGTTTGTGTGTGTTTGTGTGTGTTTGTGTGTGTTTGTGTTTGTGTGTGTTTGTGTTTGTGTGTGTTTGTGTGTGTTTGTGTTTGTGTGTGTTTGTGTTTGTGTGTGTTTGTGTTTGTGTGTGTTTGTGTTTGTGTGTGTTTGTGTTTGTGTGTGTTTGTGTTTGTGTGTGTTTGTGTTTGTGTGTGTAAGAAGGCATATATTTCAAAAAGGTGCTTTTGTAGGAAAAAAGGAAAACTTTGTAACTCAAAATGTCACGACAGTTTGCCTTGCAATAACAAATAATCAAAATTTAATTGTTAAATTTTTTTGGCAAGTTTCTCCTTTATTAAGATTGTGGCAACTTCTGTCAAATGTATCAGTAATTTATATACTTTCACTGTATGATTACTTTGTTTCCACTTTCGTAACTAATACTGTTAAAATGGCTCTGTAATTTTCCTTAAAATGTTTCTTCAGTGTGTGGTTATTTTTGTATTGCTGTAGTTAATATTAACGACTTAGATGTATTATCAATATTCTCAATAAATATTGCACAATACAATTTTTTTTTTATTTCAACGGAGAAGTACTTACTTTTAATATTTGCCCCTAAATAAATGTAGTGAAAACTAATTCTGTCTAGATTAGTTAAGAAGCGTTCGTACTAGTTCAAACTAGTTGATACTGATAGCCTTAGTTACTTCTAGAATTGACTGCTGGTCAAAAGCGAAAGTCATTTAAAAAACTAGTTTTAACTAGGCAAAACGCGGTGTGATGAACTGGCTCAGTATGCACTAGTTTTAACTAGTAAGAAAGCGTTCTAACTAAAAACGGGTTTTCACTGTAACATATTTACCTTTAACCTATCCATTTCCCTTTTTAAATTTTTTCACTTGCATGCCTGATTAAAGGATCTGACATTCCACGCTCCAATTCGTAGAACTCCAGTTTCCTTTCTCCTGATAACGACATCCTGCTGAGTAGTCCCCGCCCAGAGATCCGAATGGGGGACTGACTTCTGGAATATGTTACCCAAGAGGACGCCATCATTTAACCATACAGTAAAACTGCATCCCATCGGGAAAATTATGGCTGTAGTCTCTTGTTTGCAGCCATTCGCAGTACCAGCACAGAAAGGCCGTTTTTCCTGATGTTACAAGGCCAGATCAGTCAATCATCATGACTGTTGCCCCTGCAACTACTGAAAAGGCTGCTACCCCTCTTCAAGAACCACACGTTTGTCTGGCCTCTCAACAGATACCCTTTCGTTGTGGCTGCACATACGGTATGGCTATCTGTATCCCTGAGGCACGTAAGCATCCGCACCATGTGCAAGGTGTGTGGTTCATGGGAGGGGATTAGAGGGTATAAATATATCGCAAAACTTTCTGTACTGTTGATCATGGGATGGATGATTCTCGTGACACTGCAAATGCACTAGCACTTCCCACAGCACATACTGCGTGGTCAGTTACAGCAACAGCAACGTAACCAGTAACGTCCACTGTATAGGAGGCCTTCTCCTTACAGATGCCATATCAAGCTCAGCCGTTATCAGGAGAGCTTCTGTGAATTTTGGAAGGTAGGAGACGAGGTACTGGCGGAATTAAAGTTGTGTGGACGGGCCGTGAGTCGTGCTTGGGTAGCTCAGTCGGTAGAGTACTTGGCCGCGAAAGGCAAAGGTCCCAAGTTCGAGTCTCGGTCCGGCACACAGTTTTAATCTGCCAGGAAGTTGCAACACAGCCGTGTTTTCGAATTTTATTACCATCTTCATTATACCATGTATTGACAACAGGCCTGTCCCCAGACCTATCCGTCAGCGATACTATCTCAGTGCAACATGCGAGCGGCAGCAAATTTCACTCACAGTGCACGTCTCTCGTCTCGATAGCCACACTGTTCACTCACGTTACGGCTTGTCAGATGACAGCGTGGATGTCATACCGTCATACAGTTTACAGCGCCAGATTTGCACCTGGAGGAGAAAACTGAAACTATTTTTCCCGTGTAAATCGGCTTCACATTAACGCATTAGCATATCTAAAAGTTTAGTTGCCATACGATAATTACAGTCCGCAATGGACCTCCATAAGACATTGCACTTTAATTATAACCACCCAATATTTACCCTGGCATGCAAGCTATAATTAAAACTGTCTCTCTACACTCGCTATATTCCTTATTCAGCACATATTCTATTTAGTGGGCTAAAGTACAGCAAAATGTTGTAATCATTCCACTTCTTTTTTGAGATTTTCTGATAAATCCATCAACGTTTACCTTGATACGAAAACAATGTAACTGTTCATTGAATACAACAAATGAAACATTTGTTATACCACATAGGTCTCTACTCATTCATTTTCGAACATTACACTGAAATAACTTCACCATGTGCGCTACTGGTAACACGCCAAATATCAAGGCAGTATTTAATCTCTTGCCACACATTCTGCAACACGTGTGGTGTGATTGTGCTAATGGCTTCTCTGATGCGGTGTTGCATTGTCACAATATCAGGAACTGCTGTTTTGTAGACATATCGCCAAAGAAAGAAATCTAAGGGGGTAATGTCAGGTGATCTAGGGAGCCACGGAACTGGGATGTCTCTGGCTATCCACCTGTTTGGGAAGCTTTCATTAAGGAAACCCCGGGCTTCTCGAGCCCAATTATGGGGAGCGCCATCTCGCTGATAGATGATAGTGTCTTGTATATCCCATAGATGGGGTACGGCATAATTCACCAACATGTCCATGTCACACAACCACATACATTGATATCAAGGAAGGAGATGTGGGCGGGTCGCAGTGGCTGCCGTGGTGGCTCGCGTGTTGCGTTGCGGGCCACCAGTGGAGGAACTCGGACACGGACGGGTGTGCAGTACGAGGTACACGCCCGCCCCCGGCTAGCCGCGCGGGCTAACGCCGTGCTTCCCGAGCGGGAGGGCGTGCCGGTCCCCGGCACGAATCACTCCGGCCGATTCGTGTCACGTCCGGTTTGCTGGCCACCCTGTGGATGGTTTTTAAGGCGGTTTTCCATCTACCTCGGCGAATTCGGGCTGGTTCCCCCTATTCCGCTTAGTTACACTATGTCGGCGATTGCTACGCAAACACTATCTCCACGCACACGTACACCATCATTACACTACCAAGCACACATTTGGGGTTCCACTCGCACTCGTCTGGTATGAGACGTTCCTGGGGGTGGGGGGGGGGGGGGTGTCCACTGGGGGCCGAACCGCACAGTAACTCTGGGTTCGGTGAGGGGCGGTGGCAAGGTTGGTGGACTGCTGTGATGCTGTGGGGTTGTGAACCACTGAGGGTTACGGCGGCAAGAAGCCTCTCCGTCGTTTCTAGGACCCCAGTTAGTACACAATACACGCGGTACACACCCCGTACATATAGTAATAATAATGTTGTCGTAACAAGTGTCACGGGACATGTGGACACGACCGAGGATTGCGCGCACTAAACAGTCAGAGCGAGTCCACACAGCTGCCCTAGCTGGTCAGCGACGTCGTCGTTCCCACAAGCATTTGTACTCCAGTTACTGCACTTCTTACGCTACACCTCTCAAGTAAGGAATGAAAGTGAGTCACACTCTTTCAGGATTCTGCGACATGCCAAAAGGTAGCAACTTGGCGAATCTTTAGCCAAAACTGAACATTGCTCTTCAAATACACTCGAGAACACTCAGCAGTAAGGTATTTTTCACAAAAACAGGATCGTCTTAATTATATCGGTGGCTCTGCTATGGAATCAGACTTGACAGTGAAACTCAAGTACGCAAAAATCGTAAATTTGTTTGCAAATGACAGAGCAAAAACAAAACTACTCCTTATTCCAGTAATCAGTGTTTTGCATCCTGATACCTTTCTAAATTTAATACAAATTGTTTGTATTGTTTCTGTTTAATTTCAGTAAAAGCACAATTTCAATGTTTACATTTATATTTATTGCGTGAAAGTACATTAATTTCTTGTGTTTGTATTTTTGTAAAAATAACTCTTAAGTTTGCAAGTCAACCTTCAATAAATACCTGTATTTCATATCGGTGGGTGGTTGGATGGGTGGTGGGGGTGAGGCAGCAGAGATATTTTAGCTCAGGGGCGTCTCATGAATCCTAAGTACAGACCTGTCCAGTCACTGATCTACAGCCATTCGAATGGAACTCGAAGAAACTACGTTCACATCTACGCCACCAATCCCCAAATCAGATCTTAAATTATTACTTGTTACTAACAGTATCAACGATGAAGGCTTGAATATGTAGCGTGACACCGATCTCCAACCCAGCTATAGATCACCGCAGACCCTATCAATGTAGTAAACACGCCATTCGTATCCTGCGCCATACAAAATCAAACTGCGCGCGGGAAACCCGAGCATTTCATTTTTTCTGTACGAGCCCTGATTTATTTTATCGTGATCATCATTTCTCCCTATGCAGTTGGGTGCCAACAGAATGTTTTCGCAATTGGAGGAGAAAACTGGCGATTGAAATTTCATGAGAAGATCCCGTCGCAACGAAAAACGCCTTTTTTTAAAAAAATGGTTGCCACTCTAATTTACGTATATCTGTGGCACTATCTCATCTATTTCGCGATAATACAAAACGAGCCTCCCTTCCTTTGAACTTTTTCGATGTCATCCTTCGGTCCCACCTGATGCGGATCCCACACCACACAGCAATACTCCAGAATAGGGTGGACATGCGTGGTGTAAGCAATCTCCGTAGTAGACGTGTTGCTCCTTCTAAATGTTCTGCCAAAGAATCGCAGTCTTTGTTTGGTCTAGCCATAACATTGTCCATGTGATCGTTCCAATTTAGGCTATTTGTAATTGTAATCCCTAAGTACACACATCAAAAAACTTTTGCATCACCTCTGTTCCGAGAGTTCTGGAACCTGTACAGAAAATTGGAATAGAGGTCAACACAAACATCATTTCCGCCCTTCTTATTGCTCGCGAAAACCACACGTTGCATGTCGTACCACCATATAGCGAGACTTTCAGAGGTGGTGGTCCAGACTGCTGTGCACACCGGTACCTCTAATACACAGTAGCACGTCCTCTTACATTGATGCATGCCTGTAATCGTCTTGGCATACAGCCCCCAAGTTCATCAAGGCATTGTTGCTACAGATTGTCCAACACATCAACGGTGATTCGGTGTAGATCCCTCACAGTGGTTGGAGGGTCACGTGCTCCATAAATAGCTCTTATCAAACTATCCCAGGCATGTTCGATAGGGTACATGTCTGCAGAACATACTGGCCACTCTAGTCGAGCGATGTCGTTATCCTGAAGGAAATCGTTCACAAGATGTGCACGATAGGGGTGCGAATTGTCGTCCATGAAGACAAATGCCTCGTCAATATGCTGTCAATATGGTTGCATTATCGGTCGGAGGATGGCATCCACGTATCGTACAGCTGTTATCGCAGCTTCCATGACCACCAGCGGCGTACGTTAGCCCCACATAATGCCATCCCAAAACGGCAGGGAACCTCCACCTTGCAGCACTCGCTGGACAGTGTGTCTAAGGCGTTCAGCCTGACCGTGTTGCCTCCAAACACGTCTCTGACGATTGTCTGGTTGAAGGCATATGCGACACTCGTCAGTGAAGAGAACATTATGCCAATCCTGAGTGATTCATTGGGCATGTCGTTGGGCCCATCTGTATCGCACTGCGTGGTGCCGTGGTTGCAAAGATGGACCTCGGCATGGTCGTCAGTGCATCATGCAGCCTACTGCGCACAGTTTGAGTCATGACACGACGTCCTGTGGCTGCACGAAAAGCATTATTGAACATCGTGGCGTTGCTGTCAGGGTTCCTCCCAGCCATAATCCGTACGTAGCGATCATCCATTGCAGTAGTAGCCCTTGCGCGGCCTGATCGAGGCATTTCATCGAAAGTTCCTATCTCTGAGTATCTCCTCCATTCCCGAACAACATTGCTTTGGTTCACTCCGAGACGCCTGGACACTCCCATTGTTGAGCCCTTTCCAGCACAAAAAGTAACAATGCGGATGCGATCGAACCGCGGTATTGACCATCTAGGCACGGTTGACCTACAGACAACACGAGCTGTGTACGTCCTACCTGGTGGAATGACTGGAACTGATCGGCTGTAGCACCCCCTCTGTCTAATAGGCGCTACTCATGTATGGTTTTTTACATCTTTGGGCGGGTTTAGTGACATCTCTGAATAGTCAAAGGGTCTGTGTCTGTGATACAATATCCACAGTGAATCTATCTTCAGGCGTTATGTTAACCGGGTTGATGCAAAACTACTTTTGATGTGTGTATTTAGTTGAATTTACAGCATTAAGACTTGTGTGACTTTTCCTGTAATTGAAATTTAGTGGATTTCTTTTAGCACTCATGTGAATAACTTCACACTTTTCTTTATTCAGGGTGAATTGCCGCTTTTCGCACCATACAGATACCCTAACTACATCATTTTGCAATTCGTTTTCGTCATCTTATGACATTACAAGACGGCAAATGACAGCGTCATCTGCAAATAATGGAATAAGGCTCTTCAGATTTTTCCTGTCGTTAATATAGATCAGGAACAATGGAGGGCCTATAACACTTTTTTTGGGAACGCCGGGTAATAGTTTTGTTTTACTCGATGGCTTTCCGTCTATTACTACGAACTGTGACCTTTCTGACAGGAAATCACGAATCCAGTCTCACAACTGGGCGATATTCCATAGGCACGCAATTCGATTAGAAGATGCTTGTGAAGAACGGTGTTGAAAGCCTTCTGGAAATCTAAAAATATGGAATCTATTGATATCCCCTGTTGATAGCCGTCATTACTTCACGGGTATAAAGAGCTAGTTGTGTTCCAAAAGAACGATGTTTTCTGAATCCGTGCGGACTATGAGCGCACACACGCGCGCGCACACACGCGCGCGCACACACGCGCGCGCACACACGCGCGCGCACACACGCGCGCGCACACACGCGCGCGCACACACGCGCGCGCACACACGCGCGCGCACACACGCGCGCGCACACACGCGCGCGCACACACGCGCGCGCACACACGCGCGCGCACACGCGCGCGCACACACACACCATCCACCTTTTCTTTCTTTCTGCAGACAGGACTTTCAGTGGTGAAATTATTTTGCACAGACCGCTAAATAGCACTGACAGTTAAACCCGGAAAGTTGTCTACAGAGCATCAAATACATACGATACTCACTCTAATATTGGAAGCCAGGAACATACTCACCAGTGTAACCACGGTTAAATATTACAATGGCAGCTACAGTCTGACACCGATTGATGTACAGGTAATGTCTCCTCTTGACAGCTGTGCTTTTGGAACTAATGTCAATATCTATAGCGTACATAATTTTCCACATAAAAAATCTCTCTCATACCCTCATGGTTATGGATATGCTAAATCTATACGTCCCTCACAGTCATCCTCTCTAGTCATGCCACAACATAAACCACAGTAACTATGCAATGCAATATATATACATTTTACACAACATAAGCCACAGTAACTTTACAATGCAATATGTATGTACACACACAGTGCAGTTATCTTTTATATCCGCACAGCACCCAAAAAAATTGTGTGCCTACACTCACACCGGTTCTATGTCACGATGCTCCTCAGTTCTAGGGAAGCAGCGTCTACCATTTCTTTCTTTCTACAGACGGACATACAGCCGCAATAAACTATTTTACACTGATCGCCATATTGCACTGACAACTAAACCTCGCAAAAATCCCATACATATCGTCAAATATGGAAAGAATCTTACTCAATTACACTGCTATCCCAATGAGAACAGGAGCTTGAATATTAGAGCGTTAAACCAATCTGCAACCCAGCAGTATATCACTGCGTACCGTCTTGATGTAGTAAACATACAATTCGTATCCTTCGCCATACAAAATCCATCAGTGGATCTAAGTCACTCTCAGAACAGTTGTGCAAAGACTGGCTCATTGCCCCCCTCGGTACAAACGCATTACTGTTTCTGGTCCAGACCTGTCAGCTTGCTCGCATTTCTACACCCATCTCCAGACTCTGGTATTACAAGAACATATCTAATTTCGCTTGGTTCGCACACAGCAATATCCTATCGATCGCTCAAGCAACATAATTCCAGAGATATAGATGGGGAATTATTTCTGTACAAACTCGAAACTTTAGCTACGTGGAGCATGTTCTAGACCACTGAGTAACTAAAAACAAACAGACGAAAAATGAGATTTCCGCACGCAAATACCAATCTTGGGGATGTAACAGATTCGAAATCATCCCTATAATTTATAAGATCAACTAAGGTGTTCCTCATGTCAAGAGCAGAGGCAAACATGTCTTTCCCATGCTAGATGCACACCCCACAATCGATCTTCTCTCAATTAAATAAAACCGCAAAATGTGCAGAAGCAGTCAACTGAACAATTTATAAATCATTCATCCTAAGAAATCGGTCACATATGTCTTTAATCCCTCTACTTACAACTAAATGTTAAGATCGCGGTCTCAGTTGAATGACATTCGACAATGAGTGCAGTTTTGGAAATACACCCTTTTGATGGCTATGGCTGTGGAAATAGAATTATCAGTACCATTCTTACGTCCCTTTGCTATCACAGTACTAGACGTCAAATCCACACCTTCCTCATGAATGGACACAGTCATTTCTTTTGCATATGTCAAAAGACAAACACATACTTCATAAGCCTTAGGCTCAAGGTGAACCGATCATGCACCCCCTGCTACTAAGTACAATACTTCTTCAATAGGTGATGGCCTATGATACGAAATACTGACCGAAAATCAACGATGGGTGGAGATGTCTCTTAGGTTTCTCTTGCGAGTGCTACCACTGTGTCTTAGAAAGAGAGACGTAATCGACCAGATGTTAAAAAACTCGATCCCAACAACTACTGTATGTTACTGTCACAAGCGATCTTGGTTCTACAGGTGCACACAAATATCCATGTTAAAAGTTATACCCACTTTACGAATCAAGGTACGACATTACCTCTGAATGAGATGGTTTTTTTTTCCGGACAAATGCCGTGATGGTGATCATAGGAATGTGTATTATCAGACCAACACGTAGCCCACGAACCAAACAAGTGACAAAATTACTGCATTTTGAAAGTGATTCGGCTAAGGAACGTGGTATGTAAGCAGTATTTGCGACTCCCTCCCACCATCCCAGCTAGATAATTCTATGGTATTTATATTGCATTCTGTCTCGAGACCATATCAGAGGTTCCGCTTTATATCCCCTGAGCTATAGACCATGGTTGATTGAGAAGGATCACAAACATTAGTAGATAGTGTGCTAATTGAGGTCATAAGTAAATGTACACTAGCTTCTCAGATATATATTGTTGTGCTATCCGCTAGAAATGATACCCATGATTTGGAATCAGCTCTTTCCATTGAAGCACGTACATATGTTGGATCCTATTGACAATTCCTTTAATCATTACAACCACTACTCAGTCAGATTTCTGGCACTCCCATATCTCGAAATGAGTCACCATTCCTAAACCTACCTGCTTCAGTAAAATTCCAACACATCTCGCAACTGCTCCCATTTCTACATCCTAGCGCATGTGATCTTTCCAGTTTAAGTCGGAACTGAGCAGAAGTCGGAGAAAGACATACCCACAAGCTTCTGCAACCAGTGTAGAAACATAACGACCTGAGTTAGTGGAACAGACTGTGTTTTGACCATTCGGTGGAAATGTGTGCAATGTGGTACATCTCCGAACTAGATACAGATACTACACACCGAAGCAGATCCGTGTCGATTCAAATCTACCAGCCCAACATGCTATCATCGTTATTCTCTACCCACAAACAGAGAAAAAATTAAGAACTATAGAAGCTCCACTAACTTCATCCGATATAGAACTGATCTACTCACCTTTGCTGGTGCAATGACGCAAGGCTGTGGTGGGGCTCCAGCGTGGGGAGGGAGATTTCACAGTGCTCCCCAGAATAGCGCAGCATGCAGCCTTCCAAGCATTCCTAACGGTATACCCCGTCCCTCACCGAATAAAGACACTGCAGAGTCCACTTTAAAGTTTCATCACCTATACTCTAGGTGAATTATCGAATCCCACAGATTATACTAAGTCGCAAAAGACGCTCCCTCTGGTCATGTTTAGTTGTTTCAAACACTGTTTTCCAACACGCTTTTGTACATTGCCAAACATTTTGTTTTTCCGCCACGGCTTCGAAGCCTTTGCAGAAAACTAGACATTGCGCAGTGTAAATCATGTTGTTACAGCAGATACCGTAACATGCCACACATCGGCTGATTTTAAATAAAAGACAGTTACAACATGAGGACTTAGGAAAAGAGTGTTAGCAGTGTGTAGAGTCTCCAAACTACAGTCAAAAGGTGATTCTCGAGCTCTACATTTAGATTCGTCTCTCACACTGACGGAATAGCTGATACCTCTACATTCCATTTCGACTGATTCCTCATATTGCAGACATGTACGTGATCACTGTTTCGGTTCTATCCACCCCAGATGGTATAGCCCAGCTGGCAAAACTCTCTCTCCATCTCAAACAAGCGATGTCAGTCAATCATTATGTGGTAACCAATAGTGTACCAGTGGAAAGATGGGATGGAAAAAACAACATCGATGTACTCTAATAATAAGCATCATAGTTGATAGTGTGAACAATTTTAGCAATTTCAACACCAATTTCAACACCAACCAATGATCCGACAGCACATTTCCCAATTTCAGCATCATAGCTAAAGCACTCTTTCTCCAGATTATGCGTATCACAGCAAATGTAGACAGATGACTGTGCAATACGTCCATTCAATGTTAATTCTCTAGCACATACATCATCAAAGTATATCAGAGAATGCTCTACATATTTCTAACACCCTGAGGATAGTGCACAATTTATGGTGATGTCACAGAGCATTCTCGTTGTATTAGGGTAAAATTAGATTGTGAAAGACCCTCTCGCACTGTCGTTGACCAGCCCACCCTGCAGCACTTCTACTGATTTAATCTGCATCCTACCAGAAATAGGTCGCTACATTCCACATCTCAAGAATGAATGTAGCGTACCAAGTCCTCGCCAGGCCAAGTGCACAATATTTCTCGAGATGCACCCATGTCAAGGAGCTTAGCACTCCTTATCGATGTATAGTAACAGATCTCCAGAGGTCATGTTGTAATACTACACAGTTAAGAAGAACAAGAAACGAATGACTTTGATGCGCGATGGAGATCCAGATGGATGGAGTTCGATGCATTTTTACCTAAATAAACCAAGCTATCAACTCTAAAGCCAGCCGCAGTGGCCATACGGTTCTAGGAGCTCCAGCCTGGAACCATGCAGCTGCTGCGGTCGCAGGTTCGAATCCTGCCAGGGGCATGGATGTGTGAGATTTCCTTAGGTTAGTTATGTTTAAGTAGTTGTAAGTTCTAGGGGACTGATGACCTCAGATATTAAGTCTTTTAGTGCTTAGAGCCATTTTTATCAACTCTAAACTAATGTGCTAGAGTCCTGGAAGGTATCGGTAAGAGAGAACATAAACACATACACTCCTAAGGCTACAACGTTCTGCATTTAAAGTGGGCTATAATAACATTATAGCTTTAGCTATGATACTGAAATTGGGAAATGTGCTGTCAGATCATTGGTTGGTGTTGTAATTGCTGTAAAATTGCTAAAATTACTCACACTATCAACTGTGAAGCTTATTATTAGAGTACCTCGCCTGCTTCTCCAGCCTATCAGTAGTATGGAATGTAGTGCTGTTAATACTCCAATGTAAGAAATATATTTCAAGCGGATGACATACATCTTTCTTCCCGGTTTCACTATAATAAACTACCACAATAGACATACAATATAATGCAGCCTCGATGGAAAGAATTGACTGCCTCCCTGATTCCCTTCATTTTGATGTTGACTTTTCTCAGATAATTCTTTTTTCCACATACTTGTTCCCATGTACAAATTGTTCTGTGCGAACCAGAAGAAACCCAAGTACTTCCTCAATTACTCCGCATTTCGGATTATATTCGGTAAATTTATACCTATTCGCTCGTTATTTTTCGCAATTCTATCGATTTTATGTCAGATCTATCCATGCGATTATGACATAACGTCACAACTGCCAACACCTAGCCCAAATGCACTGATTGGGAGGCGTAATAAAGCACTGTACTAGACTATGTACAGTCACCTCCACATTCAGAGTGCGTTTGCTCTGTTTTCTGTATGTCTGTGTAGATTCATGCCTCACAGATGGCCCCCAGGACCCAGCTTCCCCCTCTCCCCCCAAGGTTGAGGACCGAACTTCGAACATAGAATACGTGTCCAGACATAACACATGTTTGGTCCCCGTGAACTCTATCACAGATGTGATATGTGGTGGATCCGCCTCCGAACATAGGTGTGGATGTATATAGTCTGCGACAGATCCACACCCAAACGCAAACTTGGATGTGGAATATTGTGGATCTGCACCAAGACACCACTTCGTACATTGTGCGTGGCGACTCCACCCTCGAACCCTATCCCGTGTGACGCAAATTGTGGATCCGCATCTCAACATTGCTCTGGATATAATGTGTGGCAGATCCACATTCAAACACTAACTCGGGTCTACTTAGGGTCCTGGGAGCCTTTTGCGAGGCATGCATATACACAGACATACAGAAAACAGAGCAAACGCTCTCCGAATGTGGAGGTGACTGGATACATTCGAGTACAGTGCTATATTACGCCTCCTTATCACTCTAAAAAAAATGTTCAAATGTGTGTGAAATCTTATGAGACTTAACTGCTAAGGTCATCAGTCCCTAAGATTACACACTACTTAACCTAAATTATCCTAAGGACAAACACACACACACCCATGCCCAAGGGAGCACTCGAATCTCCGCCAGGACCAGCCGCACAGTCCATGACTGCAGTGCCTCAGACCGCTCGACTAATCCCGCGCGGTCTTGATCACTGCATTTGGGCTAAGTGTTGGCAGCTGTGCTACATTTACAAGCAATTTCAAAACATGGAAACAGAGGTTATGTCATAATCATATGGATAGATCTGACATAAAATCGATAGAATTGCGAAAAATGACGAGGGAATAGGCATAAATTGACCGAATATACACCGAAATTCCCAATTGACCACCTTCTTCCCACCAAATTTCAAAGTTCCCACCAAAATCCGCTATCTTGGATAACGTCATCACCGCCATATTGGATGACGTCATCGCCGCCATCTTGGATACATCGGCAACAGGTGTGGAGTAGGGTGACGCCTGCCTTGTTCCACTACACGCACGCACGCACGCACGCACGCACGCACGCTGGATGATTTTGAATAAGACAGTCACAACAAAAGAAAACTGAAAGAGTTTCGCAGGATTGTGGATCCTTTCCAAACTGCTGTCCAAACGTGATTGACAGCCTCTACATTTAAAGTCATCTGGCACAGTGACAGAATAGATGATGGCTCAAAGTTCCATTTCGAATGATTCCTCATATTGCAGTCATTTGCGCGATCACTGAGCCTTACTCAGACGCAGTGGTTAGACACTGGACTCGCATTCGGGAGGACGACGGTTCAATCCCGCGTCCGGCCATCCTGATTTAGGTTTTCCGTGATTTCCCTAAATCAGTCCAGGCAAATGCCGGGATGGTTCCTCTGAAAGAGCACGGCCGACTTCCTTCCCCCATCCTTCCCTAATCCGATGAGACCGATGACCACGCAGTCTGGTCTCCTTCCACAAACCAACCAACCTTACCCAGATGATGTTCCCCTCTACCAAGACACTTACTCCATCTCAATCAAGTGATGTTAGTCAATCATTATGTGGTAATCAACAGTGTACCAGTGGACAGATTGGATGGAAGAGACACCGCCGATGTACTGTAATAGTAAGCACCACAGTTGATAGTACAAACAATTTTAGCAATTGAATAAAGTCAAAACCGACCAATGCTGCAAAATCATGCTTCCCAGTTTCACTATCATCGCTAAAGCACCCCTCCTCTACTTTGCGAGTACCATTGCGAATGTAGTATGGGTGATCAAAAAGTCAGTATAAATTTGAAAACTTAATAAACCACGGAATAATGTAGATAGGTAAAAATTGACACACATGCTTGGAATGACATGGGGTTTTATTAGAACCACCCCATATTGCTAGTTGCGTGAAAGATCTCTAGCGCGCGTTGTTTGGTGGTGATCGTGTACTCAGCCGCTACTACGTCATGCTTGGCCTCCCAGGTCCCCAGACCTCAGTCCGTGCGATTATTGGCTTTAGGGTTAAATGAAGTCGCTAGTGTATCGTGATCGACCGACATCTCTAGGGATGCTGAAAGACAACATCCGACGCCAATGCCTCACCATAACTCGGGACATGCTTTACAGTGCTGTTCACAATATTATTCCTCGACTACAGCTATTGTTGAGGAATGATGGTGGCATATTGAGCATTTCCTGTAAAGAACATCATCTTTGCTTTGTCTTACTTTGTTATGCTAATTATTGCTATTCTGATCAGATGAAGCGCCATCTGTCGGATATTTTTTTAACTTTTGTATTTTTTTGGTTCTAATAAAACCCATGTAACTCCAAGCATGTGTGCCAACTTGTACCTCTCTATTTACATTATTCCGTGATTTATTCAGTTTTCAAATTTATACTGATTTTTTTGATCACCCTGTAGGTGACTGTGGAGTACTTCCAGTCATTGTTAATCCTTGAATATATATATAATCAAAGTACACCAGACAGTGGTTTACATGTTTCTAGCACCTCGAGAATAGTGCGTAATTTACGATATTTTTCTGTGCGGATGGGAGTCACAGGAAATTCTCGCATTCTTGGGATAGAGAATGAAAAACCCCCTCGCACCGTCTTTGACCAACCCGCCCTGCAGCTGAGCAGAAGTAGGCTGTTGCGTTCTGCGTCTTGTGAATGTATGGAGCTTGCCGGGTCCGTAACTGGTGTTCCGCACTTGTCCAAGTGCACAAGATTTCTGCAGATGCTCGCATGTCGCGGACGTTAGCACTCCTTGTCGGTGTAGAGTAGTAGATTTGAAAGTGTTCTGATGTAATAGCAGACTGTTAAGAAGAACTAGAAGAAGGTGGCTTGTATGCACGAAAGATCTCCAGACGGATGTAGTTCAAAGAATTTTTATATAACTCAATTACGTTATCAGTTCTGTTGTTCTAATGTTTGGAATCAGTACCAGGAAGGTACTGATAAGAGAGAACACGAACAAACGCACTCCTGAGGCATCATGGTTCTGCACTTAAGACAAGCTATAATGTTTGGTTGCTGCAGTTTCCGACTTATTAGTCGCATGGAAGGTAACGCTGTTATCATTCCAATGCAAGAAATCTATTTCCAGCCCATGACATATATGCTTCGTAAGACACTGCAAAATGAAAAACTACTTCCTTAAAATATCGATTCCGTGTGATACATGCACAACGTAGCTTTCCAGAGATGTATAGCGTCCATTGTTCACATCCGATCCCAGTTCAGAAATTATACTGTGCTCGTATCAGTCCTTTACGAAATGATTGTTAGTAACGGAGAATAGCTCTTACAAGGAAACATAATCGCATAGCAGCGGCGTCTGACATTTGAAATTACACGTCATGCAGCCACTAGCTCTGGAAACAGGATATCCGTCAAGCAGATGTATACGGAAAGATTGCAGAACCTCACAAATAACTGTCTCTAACTTAGTGTCACTACAGTTACGAAGCCGAAGTCTCGATTTTATGCCCAAGATGCGACAGGGGAATGGAGTACGTCAGAGAAATCGTAGTTCGTGTAGAGGTATGTGTCGAAACGGGATGATCACGTTTCATCCCACATGAGATGGAAGTGCTATGATGACCGAGAGGTTCCATATTAACGATTGCAAGTAGACAGTGCTGTAAGTCACACACAGAACACGTGGTTGCATATTAGTCGAACGCACGCTGCATCACACGACTGATGCATCCTGTTAGAAAAACGAGAAAACGGTCAGATGACCTGCGGCACCATCTCCCTCCATCTCTAGAATGCATCATCAGTCGGCCATTAAATCGTACCTCGTTACAGCTCCATCTCTTCCGATCACTCCATCCAGTCTCTGACATCTTTTAATGCCTCTTTAACTGTCTCTTATTTAAAATCATCCAGTTTGTGAGTGTGTGTGTGTGTGTGAGAGAGTTTTGCTGTGGGAGTAGCAACATGATTTACACCGTGTGATGTCTAGTTTTCTGTAAGATGCAATGGATCAGAAAGTGTTAATGTCAGTTTGGAGCGTGACACAGACTTTGAAGTCGTAGTGCAAAAAACAATATGTCTGATGACCAGTAGTTCAGTGTAATGCTCCTTCAGTCCACGCCTTCTGCAGGTATAATCTGCCTCAGACTCTTTAAGGAACTTATGTACTGGTCCTTGTGTTTTATTATTGTATTATTTATTACAATACCTGGTAATGTCTACATTAAAGGTTTTGTTTGTCCAGTCAATAGTTTCGATCGCCTTCTGGAATCAATCTAGCAGTGTAGTGTTCAGTGGATGTTAAGGGTTGTGTTACAAAGTTTACCATCATCTTATTTCACCCATTTGGTGATCAGTTGCTTGTTTTCTTTAATTAACCTTTGCTATTTTGTTTGCTGTTTTACAACAGGTTTAAATTTTTTTTATATTATTGCTGTTCCTGGCGTGTAAGGCCTTCAGCCGCGATTGTGATCACTTGCGTTAAAATTCTAATTTCGTAATTTGTATTTACGCAGTAAGCCTTTAAAACCTTATTTACTGCCATTCCTGGCGTCTGATGCCTTCTGGTGTGTTTGTGGCGACTTTCCTTTAATATTTCAATACCTGAAATTCGTAAGTTGCAGCGAGGTTTAAACAATTCTCAAATTATTGCCATTTCTGGCGTGTAAAGCTTTCTGCCCAGATCATAGTGGCTTGCTTTTAAAACATTACTTGCTGTATCTGTATTTGATGGTGATTTGCTAAATTGTAACTCACTGAAAACAGTATTATTTACATAGTTGTTTATTCGTTCATTAGTAACGTGTGGGATTATTATTTATTGTTGAGTCTGGAATTACCGGTTTAAAATAAATTGTGTATAACTGTGAAAGGCAACAAGTAGCGACTGATCACGACCCCGTCCACAATCGTGACCGAATCCTGCCTTCCCCTGACTACCAGGTTTCAACTACAGCTTTGTACACCACCATACCTTTTGTTTTCTCCACCATGACTCTGAAGTGTGTATCAGGTTCTAAACTGACATTAACGTGTTTCGATCCAGTGGCTCTCACAGAAAACTGGGCAGCATACGGTGTAAATCGCATGCTGCTGCGTCCACAACGCACACACTGCATGACTGAAATGAAAGAAAGTCACAACATTAGGAATCTGGAAGAGTTTTGTGGCACTGTGGAGCGTTTCCAAACACCAGCCTGAATGTGAATGATGACCTCTGCATTTAAACTCATGTTTCACAGTGACGGGGTGGCAGATGACTCAGTGTTCCATTTCGACTGCTTGCTCATATTGTGGTCATGTACACAACCACTACTTCTGTGCTGGCCTTCCCAGGGAGGTGCTGCCCCTTCACCGAGACTCTTTCCTCATCTCAAACAAGTGTTGTCAGTCAATCATTATGTGGTAATCGACAGTGCACCAGTGGACGGATGGGATGCAAAAGACACCGTCGATGTACTGTAATAAGCGTCACAGTTGAAAGTTTGATCAGTTTATTCCATTTTACTAGTTTTTTTCCGTAATTTTAACGCCGACCAATGACACAGCAGCATGCTTTCCAGTTTCTGTATCATCGCTAAACGGCCCCTCCACTACTTTGTGCTTAGCACTGCGAATGTAGATAGATGACTGTGCAGTACGTCCATTAACTGTTAATTCTCTAATGTACACACTAAAGTATGCCATTCAGCCATTTACATATTTCTAGCACTTAGAGCATAGGGCATAACTCACGATTACGATTGCCCCTCTTTCCCCAGGCAGATGGGAGTACAGAGCACTCTTGCATTCCTAGGAAGAAGTTAGAGATTGAAAGATCCCCTCGTATTGTCTTTGAGCAAGTCTCGCTGCAACACTGTCGCTGATTTAATTTCCAGCTGACCAGAAGTAGACCGCTACGTTTCACGTCTCGTGAAGGAACAGAGTCCGTAATGATGTTCAGCGAACACTATTCCGAATAAAATTTACTCGTGGCACCCTTTCATGTGCACAAGATCACTCCAGATGAGCGCATGTGTAGTAGGTTAGCACTCCCTACCGGTGAACAGTAGATACGGGAGTGTTGTGGTGATATAACAGATGGTTATGAATAAGAAACGTGTGGTTTATGCAAGATCGGACTCCAGACGAACGTACTTTGAAGCATTACACGTAAATCAACTGCGCTATAGATTCAGAAATATTGTTCTAGTGTCTGAGCTCAGTACCAAGACGAGACTGGTAAGAGGGAAATTATTGTGGAACATAAACACATGCATCCCTAAGGCTACACGGTTCTGCACTTGAAACACGCTACAACGCTAGGGCGGTACAGCTTCCGACCTATTAGGCGAGCAGAATGCAACGCTCTTAATATTGCAATGTAAGAAGTATATCCCCAGTGCATGGGATACATTCTCCATGCAGTTTTCTCTACAATAAACTATGTCGACAATCTGTAAAGGGATAAAACGACTGCCTTGCACACCAAAGAAAACAGCGATTCTTTGTAACACAAACCCTACACATGTGTCGAGAGGTGTATGACACGTACTGTTTACGAAGTTTACGTTCGGTTACGGTTCGAAAAATGATCCTCCACAGCCGACAGACAGCGGCAACCTACGAGGTAATAAACGCTAACGCCCGTTGTCAGAGGAGATGTAAGTGCCTTACCACAGTTACCACCGCCACTGGTAAGCTTCCTCTTGCACACAGACTTCATGGTCCGATGTTAGGTTGTATTGCTCATTTGTGGGGTAATATTGCCGTTTGGCCTTGACGTCACGTCTCTAGATGGCCTTGACGTCACGTCTCTAGATGGCCTTGACGTCACGTCTCTAGAATGCCGCCTCTCTTCACTATTAAGATGTGTATATGTAGCATCAATTTAATCTCCCCCTACAGAACACGCAGTCTTATTGATTTTACACAGGATTCTTTTCACGGTATTTGTCTCTAATTTTATGTATTCGCTGTCAATTTCCGAAACTTTATAACCGTGACGGTATAAATTCACGTCGAAATTTGACATTCCAACTATCATTTCATACATCACCGCTTCCAATTGTGACGTCAAATAATAATAGGTATGGATTATTTAACGAAATTTCTCGTCAAAAACATAACACAGATGTTTATGCACGCAAACTACTGAGCTTTGTCGATCTTTTTTTTTTTATTTCAAGTAGTTTTAAACTGTGTGAAGCAAACTGTTCAAACACCTATACTAACAATTTAATTAACATTTCCTGTGGCACGTCTTCTGAAGCAACATTTGTGACATGTTCAACATGAGATATTCTGCACTAGATTTAATAACTCCTGAAGCAGTTCGTGAAAATGCGCCAGGAAGGCCGAGGCTGGTTAGATCCCACGGAGGAATGAAATATCACATCCTACTTCCTATGTCATCTGGAAAGAAAAACTGCAGCTCTGTCTCTCTCTTTCTGTGCACCGATATTTTTTTAAACTCTATTTCGAGTCAGCCTGCTACTGACTTTGTGAGATCGTCAATTTGTGTGTGTGATAGCAGATACCGCATCTGCCTTGTATCCCCTGCATCACGATCATGTGATCGAGCTTTGATTGTTTATTAACTTGAGCAGATTTCTGTATAGATTGCCTGTCAGATATTCGCCCTGGAAGGGCGTGCGCAGGTACTGGTAGACTGCTTCACGCGTGCAGACCACGTGAGGTGGCTGTGGGCGCCGACAGGAGGTGCGCTCAGAACCACTGCACGCCGCCGCCGCTTCTCAGGCTGTCGCCAGTGTTGAGCGGCCAGGCAGCCGACGCGACGCGGGCCCCGGGGTGAGCGGCTGGGGCAGCGTGCGGGGGTCGCGATGTGCGAGAAACTTCTTCAGATGTGTTTCAGCGATCTGTGACGGTGTAATTACGCGTTTCCTTACACGATCGGAATGCAAAAAGCGACGGAATAATTTAAATATTAAAATGTTCATATGTGTGTGAATTCCTAAGGGACCGAACTACTCAGGACATCGGCCCCTAGACTTACACACTGATCAAACTAACTTACGCGAAGAACAACACATGCCCGAGGGAGTACTCGAACCTCCGGCGGGAGTTTAAATATTCTACACACACTGCAATCGATTTCCTGACAAACTGTACTCATACACCACCTTGTACCCCGTAAATTTCTTTAAATAAACAATATTCCACATGCTGTCTAAATTGCTTACACAATACTTCATACATTGCAATAGATCCATCAATATTTACAGGAGGACGGAGGCAAGGAAAATTGAAGGATATCGCTGTAAGTAATTAATTAGTCAATCAAATTGGTTCAGTGGAATGGGAATCTATTTGAATAACCTGAAGCAGTTCGTGAATACCGAAAGTGACTCAACTGAACTATTTATCACCAATTTTTCAATCAATTTAATTGTACTGTATGTTAACCGGGGACCTAGAAACGACGGAGAGGCTCCGTCCCCGCCGCAGCCGCAGCGGTCCACAACCCCACGACGACTACCGCAGTCCACTTCACCCCTCCGCCGCCCTACACCGAACCCAGGGTTACTGTGCGGTTCGGTCCCCCGTGGACGCCCCAGGGAACGTCTCACACTAGACGAGTGTAACCCCTATGTTTGCGTGGTAGAGTAATGGTGGTGTACGCGTACGTGGAGAACTTGATTGCACAGCAATCGCCGACATAGTGCAGCTGAGGCGGAATAAGGGGAACCAGCCCGCATTCGCCGAGGCAGATGGAAAACCGCCTAAAAACCATCTGCGGACTGGCCGGTTCACCGGACCTCGACACAAATCCGCCGGGCGGATTGGTACCGGGGACCAGGCGATCCTTCCCGCCCGGAAAGCCGTGCGTTTGACCGCACGGCCAACGGGGCAGGCATCAATTTAATTAATTAGTTAATTAAAATGAAGGGCAAGTATGTCGATGGTGGAATGTAATTCGTGGAGAGAAACCCAGCGCCACTTCTGATATCAAATTATGTTCCATGCGAAGAAGCAGATACGGGCAGTGTGATCACTTCTACATCTGCATGGCTACTCTGCAAGTCACACTTAAGTGCCTGGCAGACAGCTCATTGAACCACGTTCACATTCACTCTCTCTCATTCCCCTCTTGAACAGCTCCCACGGAAAGATATAGCGGTCCGGTTTTTCCTCGCGGATAAGGCATGTAGAACAATTTTACAAGGTTTCCTGTCCCTACTACACTCATTAATCATTTCAATCTCCGAGATAAGTTGCAGTCACCAGCTGATACTAATTTCAGAACGCAGTTGCACAGGAGTAAATTAATAGTAAATTTACTTTCACCAGCTGTTGTGTAATAGATCCCTTGATATGGTGGTAATCACACCCACGTGACTTTTTTAGGAGAGCATTTTTACTAGGTGAGCATCAGTGATTTATTTCATGATAGTAAGGTTTCATTCAGCCTGACTCATTGTTTTATCCTGCTCATTAGAGATTTCATCATTGCATATCGAATGTCTAAGAATGAAATTCTGCATTTATATACAAGGCGTCTACATACTGCAACAAGCGATTGTCCTTTCAAATCTCAATTTCGGGGTCACAGGCAGAACAATAGTTACACAATATAAATCTGTGAAGACTGCCTTTGCTAGTTGTCCTCTGTACAAACACCTTATCGTTGTGTTTGGGTAGTAATATTCTGTGCTAATGCCTGATGTAAATAACTACGAAAATCCTTCTTAGTGGATAAAATAGAGCTCATAACAATATATGAACTCATTGAACCTGATCAACATTAAGAAAAAAAAGCATCAGGATACGGTGATATACGAAAAAGTATGCGTGATAAGCTAAAGAATAACATTAAAATTGACTTAATTGGCAACGGAACAGCGTCTTCCAAGGAAACCCAAAAGAAATCACTCCAAGTGTTACTGGTTAAAGATCTTTCAGAGAGATTCGTAAGAGTTATGCAATGCACGACACAACACGATTGTATCAAAATCATTCGGGGTTGATGGAAATTGAAATAATACAGAGATTTAGATGACGATACTCCATACCAGCAAACACGTTTAATTTATGTGGCACGAAGAAACTGCACCTATTTCTTGTCAACACACTTTAAAATCTATTACACATCTATAGACTCCATGTTATTTGGAAGTGACCGAACTGTTTTAGCTGGTACGCAATGAAGTCTACAACGTGAGCTGCATCTGTTACCGAAAGCGGAGCCTTATTGTAACGCCACAGTCGTGTAACTGCAGGAATGGCTACCACTTCACAGATGTCAGAAAACGGCAGTATCGCGATGCAAGAATGGTCACAGGGAAAAGGATAAAGAGCTATTTGCGATACTACTAAATACACAGTTTTGACCAGTGACAGAATGTTATTGGCATCTTGTCACGTCACCTCTCGTAGTACACTTAGAATTTAAATGCTCTATGCCGTTGTTCGACTTCACATTTTTGCTGAAGTTGAAATAAATCGTTTTGTCTGCGCAATGTGTTAGGAACAATAGTGTTCTGTGGTCAAAATAAAAATTTGTACCGCTGTGCAGCTTTCTTCGCTGTACTCGATTCGTCTTTTCTGTCTCGTACTAATAATCTACGACTGAAGACCGTATTTGTAACTGATATTGTCATTCACTTCTTAATATAATTCCTGTAATGAAAACTCCACCTTTCATCAACAGCCCAAAAGATTGCCAGACATTTGTTGTCGCGTTGAATACGTAGCCTGACGCACAGTCGCCTTCCTAATTACATCGCTGGTCGATATACGAGTAGACATACAGTATCTCAGCTCCCACTTTATGCCATTAAACGTCTGTCACACTTTGAGAATAATGCAATACACTATATATATACCGTCAAATATTTAGTAAGCAGGTCACACAAATTAAAGCAACAAAGATTTTGAACTGTGTGACGAGATACCAAGAAGTGCTGCAATGTACAAAACGGACTTAAAAGTTTATCATATGAATTCCAGTTACCAATTAGGTGACCGGAACTTGCATCTGCATCCGAAAACAAACCTTTAGTTTACCAATAGTAACTTTCTATGCACATAGTCAAAGAGAAGCATCTACGTTGTGACGACTGCAAATACCGGGTGTCCATTGATCGTGACTGGGCCAAATATTTCACGAAATAAGCGTCAAACGAAAAAACTACGAAGAACGAAACTAATCTAGCTTGAAGGAGAAAAACAGATGGCGCTATGGTTGGCCCGCTAGATAGCGCTGCCATAGGTCAAACGGATATCAACTGCGCTTTTTAAAATAGGAACCCCCATTTTTATTACATATTCCTGTAATACGAAAAGAAATATGAATGTTTTAGTTGGACCACTTTTTCGCTTTGTGATAGATGGCACTGTAATAGCCACAAACGTATAAGTGCGTGGTATTACGTAATATTCAGCCAGTGCGGACAGTATTTGCTTCGTGATACGTTACCCGTGTTAAAATGGACCGTTTACCAATTGCGGAAAAGGTCTATATCGGGTTGATGTATGGCTATTGTGATCAAAATGCCCAACGGGCGTGTGCTATGTGTACTGCTCGGTATCCTGGACGACATCATCCAAGTGTCCGGACCGTTCGCCGGATAGTTACGTTATTTAAGGAAACATGTGTTCAGCCACATGTGAAATGTCAACCACGACCTGCAACAAATGTTGATGCCCAAATAGGTGTTTTAGCTGTTGTCGTGGCTAATCTGCACATCAGTAGCAGACAAACTGCGCGAGAATCGGGAATCTCAAAAACATCGGTTTTAAGAATGCTACATCAACATCGATTACACCCGTACCATATTACTGTGCACCAGGAATTGCATGGCGACGACTTTGAACGTCGTGTTCAGCTCTGTCACTAGGCACAAGAGAAATTACAGGACGAAGACAGATTTTTTGCTCGCCTCTATTTAGCGACGAAGCGTCATTCACCAACAGCGGTAACGTAAACCGGCATAATATGCACTATTGGGCAACAAAAATCTACGATGGATGCGACAAGTGGAACATCAGCGACCTTGGCATGTTAATGTATGGTGCGGCATTATGGGAGGAAGGATAATTGGCCACCATTATATCGATGGCATTCTAAATGGTGCAAATGTATGCTGATTTCCTTCGTAATGTTCTACCGATGTTAGTACAAGATGTTTCACTGCATGACAGAATGCCGATGTACTTCCAACATGATGGACGTCCGGCACATAGCTCGCCTGCGGTTGAAACGCTATTGAATAGCATATTTCATGACAGGTGGATTGGTCGTCGAAGCACCATACCATGTCCCGCACGTTCACCGGATCTGACGTCCCCGGATTTCTTTCTGTGGGGAAAGTTGAAGGATATTTGCTATCGTGATCTACCGACAACGCCTGACAACATGCGTCAGCGCATTGTCAATGCATGTGCGAACATTACGGAAGGCGAAGTACTCGCTGTCGAGAGGAATGTCGTTACACGTATTGCCAAATGCATTGAGGTTGACGGACATAATTTTGAGCATTTATTGCATTAATTTGGTGTTTACAGGTAATCACACTGTAACAACATGCGTTCTCAGAATTGATAGGTTCACAAAGGTACGTGTATCACATTTGATCAACAGAAATAAAATGTTCAGACATACCTACGATCTGTATTTTAATTTAAACAACCTACCTGTTACCAACTATTTATCTACAATTGTGAGCTATGTGTTTGTGACTATTACAGCGCCATTTATCACAAAGCGAAAAAAGTGGTCCAACTAAAACATTCATATTTCTTTACGTACTACACGAATATGTAATAATAATGGGGTTCCTATTTAAAAAAAACGCAGTTTATATCCGTTTTACCTATGGCAGCGCCATCTAGGGGGCCGACCATAGCGCCATCTGGTTCCCCCCTTCAAGCTAGAAAAGTTCCGTTCTTTGTAGTTTTTTCGTTTGTCGCTTATTTCGTGAGATATTGGCCCAGGTCACGATCAATGGACCACCCTGCATATAACTCCTGTTGTAAGAAGAATAACAGGGTGACAGCAAGCCTCTTGGGTCGTACTTGTTGTTGTTGTTGTTGTTGTTGTTGTTGTTGTTGTAGTCTTCAGTCCTGAGACTGGTTTGATGCAGCTCTCCATGCTACTCTATCCTGTGAAAGCTTCATCATCTCCCAGTACTAACTGCAAACATCCTTCTGAATCTGCTTAGTGTATTCATCTCTTGGTCTCCCTCTACGATTTTTACCCTCCACACTGCCCTGCAATGCTAAATTTGTGATCCCCTGATGCCTCAGAACATGTCCTACCAACCGATCCCTTCTTCTAGTCAAGTTGTGCCACAAGCTCCTCTTCTCCCCAATTCTATTCAAACCTCCTCATTAGTTATGTGATCTACCCATCTAATCTTCAGCATTCTTCTGTAGCACCACATTTCGAAAGCTTCTATTCTCTTCTTGTCCAAACTATTTATCGTGCATGTTTCACTTCCATACATGGCTACATTCCATACAAAAGCTTTCAGAAATGACTTCCTGACACTAGCCCCCTGCGGGTCCGGGGATTAGAATAGGCCCGCGGTATTCCTGCCTGTCGTAAGAGGCGACTAAAAGGAGTCCATCCCCCTCACGGGGGTAGTTAGCGCCTGCGTCTGGAGACGGACGGTTCCACGACCTATCATCGTGGTCTTTTTGGTTTTTCACTTCTTGTTTCTCCCTTCCTTTTGTTGGTTCCTTTCTTTGCTCTTCTCCACCTCACTGTCTTCCTTACTCTTTCCCTTGACTTCTCCTTGCCTTCTCATTGCCTTTTTCTCCTTGCCTTCTCATTGCCTTTTTCTCCTTGCCTTCTCATTGCCTTTTTCTCCTTGCCTTCTCATTGCCTTTTTCTCCTTGCCTTCTCATTGCCTTTTTCTCCTTGCTTTTTCATTGCCTTCTTCTCCTTGCCTTCTCTGGTCTCTGCCTCGGCGTTTGAGACAGTCTATCCTCTTTCTCCCTCTCTTTCTTCTTTTTCCTCTTCTTCCTTCCTCCCTGTGCGTGCCTGAAGGCCGACCCACGCGTTCGCACGCGTAGCCGGTGACGGGGTAACGCGTAAGTCCCCGCCCTGGGTAGACATGTAAGGCACGCGCGTACCCCCTGGTAAAGGCCAGGCCCGGGGAGGGGTGATTGCCTGAGCTGATACCTTCTGACCATGCCGATTGGTCCCTCCGTCTGTTTCTCGGGAGGTGTGACCTGAGGTGTAAACATTCACCTAAGGCGGGAGTGCCCTCTGAGAGGGTCCCTACAAGGAAGGAGCGCGCCATCGGAGACGCTGGCAATCATGGGGGATTCCTCCGCAATGGCTTCTACTCCATCTCTTTCGACTTCGACCCAAAAACGGAAACGTGACCAGCCAACAGTGACAAAAGTACTACCGCCTGCCCCACAGTTCCTCGTAGTTTCTCGATCTGAGGACGGAAAGGATTTTTCCTCTGTCAACCCTTTCGTTATTCAGAAGGGCCATAGCCGGATCTGTCAAATCTTGTACCAGGTTGCGTAACGGCACCTTATTACTAGAAACTGAGAGTGCCTTTCAGGCACAAAAACTGCTTCGGGCCACCCTCCTGTACACGTTCCCTGTCCGGGTGGAGGCCCACCGAACTTTGAATTCGTCTCGTGGTGTAGTCTATACTAGCTCCCTCGACGGATTGACTGACGAGGAGCTTCAATCATTCCTCGCTGAGCAGGGCGTGACGGCTGTCCATAGGGTCATGAAAAAGGTCAACAATGACCTTGTACCGACCCGGACAATTTTCTTGACCTTCGATAGTGTTAAGCTGCCATCGCGCATCAAGGCGGGCTACGAGGTTATTTCTGTTCGCCCCTATGTCCCGACACCTACGCGCTGCTACCAGTGTCAGCGTTTCAATCACACTCGACAGTCTTGTTCCAATGCGGCTAAATGTGTCACTTGTGGCAGGGATGCCCATGAGGGTGACTGTCCACCTCCGTCTCCTCGTTGTGTGAACTGTCAGGGTGACCATGCCGCATCCTCCCGCGACTGTCCTGTCTATAAGGAAGAACACTGTATCCAGGAAATTCGGGTCAAAGAGAAAGTGTCCACCTCAGCTGCTCGCAAGCTATTGGCTAGTAGGAAGCCCACGCTGCTCCCAGCGGGGAAATACAGTACTGTCCTCGCCTCTCCTCGGACTACCCGGGAGGTAGCAACCCAGACATGCGATCTGACCTTCAGCACCACGGTCGTCCGTTCGGCCAGTGCTAAGATCGCGCGGTCGACGTCTCCTCTTCCTCCCATCACCCCACAGACACGAGCACCTTCCTCAGCTTCTGCTAAGACCAAGACCCAGAAGTCAGATGCACGGGGCTTCAAGAAGGAACCATCCCGTGCAGACTTCCTCCGTACCTCGACCTCTCAGCCTTCGACCGGTACTTCCACTACACGTCCTTCCAAAAAGGCGCATAGGAAGCACAGTTCTCCTTCTCCGCCACGGCGCATTTCTTCTCCTGCGCCACCCAGCGGTTGCCGCCCCAGGCCGTCATCCGTTTCGCGTGGCCGCACCGCTGGTCGCCGTACATCTGGCCGTTCACTGGCGGAGGAAGCTCCCCCTCCCGGCCATCCTCCCGAGATGGCCGATGACCCTATAGACCCAATGGACGATGACTGTCCGCCTACTGATAGCGGCGGCAGTGCTCGCTCGAAGCCAGGCCCTAAGCGGCCTTCGAGGTGACCACTTCTCTCATCTTCCTTTTCTTACGATGGCACTTATTCACTGGAATATTCGCAGCATTCGCTCCAACCGAGAGGACTTGAAGTTGCTGCTCCGCTTGCACCGTCCGCTTGTCGTAGCCCTCCAGGAAACGAAGCTACGCCCATGCGATCAAATTGCCTTGGCACACTACACCTCTGTGCGTTTTGACCTACCCCCTGTGGTAGGTATCCCAGCTCATGGAGGGGTTATGTTGCTGGTCCGGGATGATATTTACTACGATCCCATCACGTTGCACACCGGCCTGCAGGCAGTTGCCATCCGCATTACTCTCCCCACTTTTACGTTTTCCTTTTGTACCGTTTACACTCCATCGTCATCTGCCGTTACCAGGGCAGACGTGATGCAACTTATTGCTCAGCTACCTGCACCATTTTTGTTAACGGGAGACTTCAATGCCCACCATCCCCTTTGGGGCTCTCCAGCATCCTGCCCGAGGGGCTCCTTGTTAGCAGACCTTTTCAACCAGCTCGATCTTGTCTGCCTCAATACTGGCGCCCCTACTTTTCTTTCGGACACATCTCACACATTCCCATTTAGACCTCTCTATATGTACTCCCCAACTTGCACGGCGGTTTGAGTGGTATGCACTTGCTGATACATATTCGAGCGACCACTTCCCGTGTGTTATCCATCTCCTGCAGCATACTCCCTCTCCGTGCTCCTCTCGTTGGACCATCTCCAAGGCAGACTGGTGGCTCTTCTCTTCCAGGGCGACCTTTCAGGATCAAACCTTCACAAGCTGCGATCGTCAGGTCGCACACCTCACGGAAGTCATTCTCGCTGCTGCTGAATATTCCATCCCTCACCCTCCTTCTTCTCCACGTCGCGTACCGGTCCCCTGGTGGACCGCAGCATGTAGAGACGCTTTACGTGCTCGTCGACGTGCTTTACGCACATTTAAACGCCACCCTACAGTGGCGAATTGTATCAATTATAAACGATTACGTGCTCAGTGTCGTCGTATTATCAAAGAAAGCAAGAAAGCCAGCTGGGCTGCTTTCACAAGCACCTTCAACAGTTTTACTCCTTCTTCTGTTGTCTGGGGTAGCCTGCGCCGGCTATCTGGCACTAAGGTCCACTCACCAGTTTCTGGCTTGAAGGTCGCGAATGACGTCCTTGTGGCCCCTGAGGCTGTCTCCAATGCCTTCGGCCGCTTTTTCGCAGAGGTTTCGAGCTCCGCTCATTACCATCCTGCCTTCCTCCCCCGCAAACAGGCAGAGGAGGCTAGGCCACCTAACTTCCGCTCCTCGAATTGTGAAAGTTATAATGCCCCATTCACCATGCGGGAACTCGAAAACGCACTTGGCCGATCACGGTCCTCTGCTCCAGGGCCAGATTCTATTCATATTCAGATGCTGAAGAACCTTTCTCCTGCGGGTAAAGGTGTTCTTCTTCGTACATACAATCGCATCTGGATTGAGGGACATGTTCCCGCATGCTGGCGCGAGTCCATTGTTGTCCCGATTCCTAAGCCGGGGAAGGACAAGCACTTGCCTTCCAGTTATCGACCTATCTCGCTTACCAGCTGTGTCTGTAAAGTGATGGAGCGAATGGTTAACTCTCGATTGGTTTGGCTGCTCGAGTCTCGACGCCTACTTACCAATGTACAATGTGGATTTCGTAGGCGCCGCTCTGCTGTTGACCATCTGGTTACCTTGTCGACCTTCATTATGAATAACTTCTTGCGGAAGCGCCCGACCGTGGCTGTGTTCTTTGATTTGGAGAAGGCTTACGACACCTGTTGGAAGGCGGGCATTCTCCGCACCATGCATACATGGGGCCTTCGCGGTCGCCTCCCTCTTTTTATTCGTTCCTTTTTAATGGATCGACAGTTCAGGGTACGTGTGGGTTCTGTCCTGTCCGACACCTTTCGCCAGGAGAATGGGGTGCCACAGGGCTCAGTTTTGAGCGTCGCTCTCTTCGCCATCGCGATCAATCCAATAATGGATTGCCTCCCAGCTGATGTATCAGGCTCCCTTTTCGTGGACGATTTTACCATCTATTGCAGCGCGCAGTGTACACGTGTCCTGGAGCGCTGTCTTCAGCGTTCTCTTGACCGTCTTTACTCCTGGAGTGTCGCCAATGGCTTCCGTTTTTCTGCCTAGAAGACGGTCTGTATTAACTTCTGGCGCTACAAAGAGTTTCTCCCACCGTCCTTACGACTCGGTCCCGTTGCTCTCCCAATCGTGGAGACAACCAAATTTTTAGGCCTTACATTTGACAAGAAACTTAGCTGGTCTCCACATGTGTCATATTTGGCCGCCCGTTGTACCCGTTCTTTAAATGTCCTCCGTGTTCTCAGTGGTATGTCGTGGGGAGCGGATCGAACCGTCCTACTTCGTCTATATCGGTCGATCGTCCGCTCCAAGCTGGATTATGGGAGCTTCGTATACTCCTCTGCACGGCCATCCATCTTACGCCGCCTCAACTCCATACAACATCGGGGTTTACGACTTGCGATCGGAGCATTTTATACTAGTCCCGTAGAGTGTCTTCATGCTGACGCTGGCGAATTGCCACTCACCTACCGGCGCGATATACTGCTTTGTCGGTATGCCTGTCGGCTACTGTCAATGCCCGACCATCCGTCTTATCGTTCCTTTTTTGACGACTCTCTTGACCGTCAATACGGGTTGTATGTCTCTGCCCTGCTACCCCCTGGAGTTCGCTTTCGTCGCCTCCTTCAACACCTTAATTTTTCACTCCCTGCAACCTTTCGAGTGGGCGAGAGCCGCACGCCACCTTGGCTCCAGGCTCAGGTTCGCGTTCACCTTGACCTCAGCTCGCTCCCAAAAGAGGTCACCCCCGGTTCGGTCTACCACTCCCGTTTTTTGGAACTTCGTTCATCGACATGACTTTCATTTATACAGATGGCTCTAAGACCAATGACGGGGTCGGGTGTTTCTTTATTGTCGAGGCACAAAGTTTCAAATACCGGCTCCATGGCCATTGTTCGGTCTTCACAGCTGAGCTCTTTGCCCTCTACCACGCTGTTCTTTACATCTGCCGCCACCGACATTCTGCTTATGTCATCTGCTCAGATTCCCTGAGCGCCATCCAGAGCCTCAGTGATCCGTACCCGGTTCACCCTTTCGTACACCGGATCCAACGCTCTCTTCAGCAGCTGGTGGACGTCGGTTCTCCAGTTAGCTTTATGTGGGTTCCTGGCCATGTCGGTATCCCTGGGAACGAAGCTGCAGATGCCGCGGCCAAGGCTGCGGTCCTCCAGCCTCGGACAGCTTCTTGTTGCGTCCCTTCGTCCGATATTAGCAGGGTGATTTGTCGGCGCAGCTTATCTCTGTGGCATGCTGATTGGGCTGCACTTACCGACAACAAGCTTCGGGCCTTAAAACCTCTTCCCGTGGCTTGGACGTCCTCCTCACGCCCTTCTCGGCGGGAGGAGGTCGTTTTAGCCCGGTTAAGAATTGGACACTGCCGGTTCAGCCATCGCCATCTGCTGACGGCTGCGCCGGCGCCGTTCTGCCCATGTGGGCACTTGCTGACGGTTAGACACATTTTAATGTCCTGTCCAGATCTTAACACACTGCGCCTCGATCTTAACCTGCCAAATACTTTCGATGCCATTTTAGCGGATGACCCACGAGCAGCTGCTCGTGTTCTTCGTTTTATCAATTTGACAAACCTCGCTAAGGACATTTGATGATGCTGTTTTATAATCCTATGCCTGTCAGTCTGTCTTTTATCGTGTTATCCCTTTTAGTTGTTGTGGTCAACTTGTGCCTCGCGGTGCATTCTTAGAGTAGTCAGGACGCTAATGACCATTGAAGTTGTGCGCCCTAAAACCACAAAAAAAGAAAAAAAAAAATTCCTGACACTTAAATCTATACTCGATGTTAACAAATTTCTCTTCTTCAGAAACGATTTCCTTGCCATTGCCAGTCTACATTTTATATCCTCTCTATTTCGACCATCATCAGTTAATTTTCTCCCCAAATAGCAAAACTCCTTTACTACTTTAAGTGTCTCATTTCCTAATCTAATTCCCGCAGCATCACCCGACTTAATTCGACTACATTCCATTATCCTCGTTTTGCTTTTGTTGATGTTCATCTTTCACCCTCCTTTCAAGACACCTATTAGCACTGATGTGTCCC
Organism: Schistocerca americana; assembly: GCF_021461395.2. Taxonomy (NCBI): domain Eukaryota; kingdom Metazoa; phylum Arthropoda; class Insecta; order Orthoptera; family Acrididae; genus Schistocerca; species Schistocerca americana. The sequence continues at coordinate 7,193,459 of NW_025725481.1, read as the reverse complement.
GCGCCCCAAAAGGTGGAGCTAAGACTTCCTGAAAAACTCACAAGCCCGAAAAGAGTTTTTAAGAGCGGCTCTCGTGCTGTGAGATAAGCTCTATCACTTCAGTGAGCAATATCGACAGCTTCTTCTCGGTGTCAGTGAGCGCACGATTTCGCACCGCCGCTGTTACAGCCTCTGCTGAAATCGCAGTATTGCTAATCAGCGACACACTCCCCTTCCACCGACTGTGCATTGTTGCGAACTTTCCTAGGGATCGTCACCGCAGAAAAATTGTCCTAAGTTATACAGACCACACCGGAAGCTTTTATTACTGGTGACGTTATGCAGGAGTTTTGTATTCACGCCTGTTTAGAAATGTATAATAGATAAGAAACCAGACTTCATTATGCACGAGGTGCTGATGACATCGGTCCTTAAATTACACGCTATAGACCGATCTGCATCATTAAAGGGAACGTGTTTCTGCATTAAAACTAGTTACAAGTGAACAAAGAAATTAACTAACCGAGTATTTCAAATATTTAAATACCGACAACATTTACCCTCGCATAGAACAGAGGGACAATAATTAGTAGAAATTGTTGCGGCTGTAAAAAGATCGATTCCCGAAGCATACGCCAACTACCACCGTCATACCTTAGCAAAAGATCTTATCGAGAAACCGAGAAAAATCTGTTCATAAGTAAACTCGCTAAGCGGGTCTAACGCTTCTATCCAGTCACTCGTTGACCAGTTTGGTGGGGCTATAGAAGATAGCATAAGGAAAACCTCAGTTTTAAAATTCGCATCTAGGATATCGTCCAGACAGGAGATTCGTACAAACATACCGCTGTTTGACCGTCTTGTAGTACGTACTAATGGGCATCCGCGGCGTGGCAAAGTATCTGGAAGAGTTGAAAGCAAATAAGTTGCCAAGTCCGGACGGATTGCCGGTCCGGTTGCACAGAGTACTCTACGGTAATGATTCCTTACTTAGCCTGCATTTATCGCGAATCTCTCGCCCAGCGAAGGAAAACAGAGCATGTTTTTCCCGTATATGAGAAGGGTAAAAGAACGGTCCTGCCAAATTACAGATCAATATTCTAGCATCGGTTTTCTGCACAATTCTTGACATATTCTAAGTTCGAATATAATAAATTTGCTTGAGATGGAAAAGCATGTGTCCACGAATCAGTACGATTTTAAAGTGCTTCGCTCCTGCGAAACTCAGCGTGCCATCTTCTCACGTGACATCCTGCGAACAATGGACGAAGGGCAACAGGCGGATTCGATGTTCCTAGCTTTCCGAAAAGCGTTCGACACGCTGCCCCGCTGCAGACTGTTAACGAAGGTACGAGCATACGGAATACGTTCCCAGAGACGTGAGTGGCTCGAAGCCTTATAGTGACAGAATCTATTACGTAGTTCTCTGACAGCGGGCGTTCATCAGAGACGGGGATATCATCCGGAGTGTGGTAGGACCGCCGTCACTTTCTGTCTACTTAAACGATCTGGCGGACCGGATGGGCAGCCATCTGTAGCTGTTTGCTCATGACAATGTGGTGTACAGGTACGTGTCGTGGTTGAGTGACTGTGAGTCGACGCAAGATGACAGACAGAATTTCCGTTATGTGTGATGATGGCAGCTAGCTCTACATGTAAAGAAATAGAAGTTAATACAGATAAGTAGGAGAAACGAACCCGTAATGTTCGAATACAGCTCTAGTGGTGTGCTGCTTGACAGTCACGTCGATTAAAAACCTAACCATAACGTTGCAAAGCGATATGAAATCGAACGAGCGTGTAAGGATGGCATGGCCGACTTCAGTTTATTTGGAGAATTTTAGGAAAGGGTCGTTCGTCTGTAAAGGAGGGCGTATATATGGCTAGTTCAAATGGCTATGAGCACTATGGGACTTAATATCTGCGATCATCAGTCCCCTAGAACTTAGAACTACCTAAATCTAACTAACCTAAGGACATCACACACATCCATGCCCGAGGCAGGATTCGAACCTGCGACCGTAGTGGTCGCGTGGTTCCAGACTGAAGCACCTAGCACCGCTCGGCCACAGTGGCCGGCATGGCATTAGTCTGACTCATTCTTGAGTACTGCTAGCGTGCTTGGTATTGTCACCAGGTGAGACTGAAGGAAGACATCAAAGCAATTCAGAGGCGGGCTGCTGGGTTTGTTATCAGTGGGTTCAAACAACGCGTAAGTGCACTATGTGATCAAAAGCATCCGCACACCTCCAAAAACATACGTTTTTCGTATTAGGTGCATTGCGCTGCCACGTACTGCTAAGTACTCCATATCAGCGACCTCAGTAGTCATTAGACATCGTGAGAGAGCAGAATGGGGCGCTCCGCAGAACTGACGTACTTCGAACGTGGTTAGGTGATTGCGTGTCACTTATGTCATGCCTCTGTACACGAGATTTCTACCCTCCTAAAAATCCCTTGGTCCACTATTCCCGAGGTGATAGTGAACTGGAAACGTGAAAGGACACGTACAGCACAAAAGCGTACAGGCCGATCTTGTTTGTTGACTGACAGTCCGCCGACGGTTGAAGAGGGTCGTAATGTGTAATACGCAGACATCTATCCAGACACAGGAATTCCAAACTGCATCAGGATCCACTGCAAGTACTATGACAATTAGGCGGGAGGTGAGAAATCTTGGATTTCATGGTCGAGCGGCTGCTCGTAAGCCACACATCACGCCAGTAAATGCCAAGCGACGGGTCGCTTGGTGTAAGGAGCGTAAACAATGGACGACTGAACAGTGGAAAAACGTTGTGTGGAGTGACGAATCACGGTACACAATGTGGCGATCCGATGACAGGGTGTGGGTATGGCGAATGCCCGGCGAGCGTCTTCTGCAAGCGTGTGTAGTGTGAACAGTAAAATTTGGAGACGGTGGTGTTATGGTGTGGTCGTGTTTTTCTGGGGCAGGGGGGGGGGGCGCCTTGCAGACCTTTTTGTCCTACATTGATGTTTTAAGCACCTTCTTGCTTCCCACTGTTGAAGAGCAATTCGGCTATAGGGATTGCATCTTTCAAAACGATGGAGCACCTGCTCATAATGCACGGCATGTCGTGGAGTGGTCACACGACAGTAACATCCCTGTAGCCAGCTGCTGTGGCCGAACGGTTATAGGCGCTACAATCTACAACCACTCGACCGCTACAGTCGCAGGTTCGAATCCTGCCTGGGGCATGGATATGTGTGACGCCCCTAGGTTGGTTAGGTTTAAGTAGTTCCAAGTTCTAGGGGACTAATGACCTCAGACATTACGTCCCATAGTGCTCAGAGCCATTTGAACCATCCCTATAATGGACTGGCCTGCACAGAGTCCTGACCTGAATCCTAGAGAACACCTTTGGGATATTTTGGAACGCATACTTCGTGCCATGCCTCATCGACCAATATCAATACCTCTCCTCTGTACAGCACTCCGTCAAAAATGGGCTGCCATTCCCCAAGAAATCTTCCAGCACCTGATTGAACGTATGCCTGCGAGAGTGGAAGCTCTCGTTTAGGCTAAGGGTGGGCCAACACCATATTGAATTCCAGCATTACCGATGGAGGGCGCCACGAACTTGTAAGTCATTTTCAGCCATGTGTCCGCATTCTTTAGATCACATAGTGTGTTACGAGAATGATTCGTGCACTCAAATGGGAATCGCTGGAAGCAAGATGGCATTCTTTCTTTCAAGGAACAGTATCGAGAAGGTTTAGAGAAGCGGCATCTGAAGCTGACTGTAGAACGATTCTTCTGCCGCCAACATACATTTCGCGTAAGGGTCACAAAAGTAAGAGAAATGACTGATCGTACAGAGACATTTAGACTATCATATTTCGCTCGCTATGTCTGCTAGTAGAACAGGACAGGAAATTAGTAGTGGTACAAGGCATCTCCCGCCACCCACTGTATGGTGGATTACGGAGTATCTATGTAGATGCAGGTGTTGATGTAGTATCTACGGGTGCGACGATGGAAGTGTGGTTATCCACAGCTATATTTGTGTGTGTATATATATATATATATATATATATATATATATATATATATATATATACAATTTTTTTTTCTTTACAAAAGCTATCCCAGAGAGAAAAGTCATATCTGAATACTGTTGCACTGGGGGATAGTGACCACAAAGGAAGATCACATGACAAGGAACGCTGGACAGAAGCAAAGCTAACATTGCATCGACAGTGAGCAACTGTTACAAGACCTCACATGCATTCAGGTCACGTGATTCGTTTCTCGGGGGACGCTGTTGCACACAAGCGATTGCATGCCTCCATGACTACCGCAATGTGTAAAATGGCGACGGAGATCTACAACTTGATTTTCTGAGACACTTATTCTGTAGTCGTTCACACCACGTAGGCATTGCAGGGTAACGTTACGAAACGAAGCTAAACACGATGAACATAATTAAGAAGTCTATTAATGGTTAGGAGTTGAAAGCCATGCCACTAATATTAGAATAGGAAATTTATCTATGCAAGTGCCGTCTCGTGGTGATATAGTGTTTGTCAAATTAGTACAAGAAAAACATTAGTTAAGTACACTGAAGAGCCAAAGAAACTGGTTCACCTGCCTAATATCGTGTAGAGGCCCAGCGGGCGCGCAGAAATGCCGCAACACGACGTGGTATGGACTCGACTAATGTCTGAACTATTGCCGGAGGTAACTGGCACAATGTAGGGCTATCCATAAATCAGTATGAGTACGAGGCGGAGGAGATCTCTTCTGTTACGGGGTAGAGTTCAGCGCCGGCAAGCCAGTAGGGAACGACAAAGAAGAGACAGCTGTGAGAAGAGATAGCAGTTAGAAGAGGTCAGCTAGTAGCACACTGTCAGACCACTCTCCAGGACGACAACGCGACAGCAGCGGCCCCTATGCGAAGAGGACATAAGCGCCGCGCCCGACTGCTAGCGGCCCAGTTGAAGAGTAGCTTCAAGATTAGCGACTTCTATTGCTGCATCGACACTAGTTACTTTGTTTGTACGATCTATATAACACGGACTTGGGAATTGTTTATACTGAAGAACATTTCTTATTTTGCACGTCGCCCTTTTCTTGCGACACGTCTGTGTAATTGACAAAGTTTGTATTGTAATCTCTTCTTTTTGTAATAAAACTCATTAATATGATTTGTTTGAACGTTGTCTGGAGATCCGAGAAAGCAGGTTTGCTAGACACACCATATTTGACGACTAAAAAGAGCTAAACTCAGTCCGAACAGGCCACGAAGGCCCAACGGTATCGCCCGGCCGCTTTGCCATCCTCGGACAACAGGCGTCGCTCGATGCAGATATGGAGGGGCATGTGGTCAGCACACTGGTCTCCCGGCCGTATGTCAGTTGACGAGACCAGAGCTGCTACGTCTCAATCAAGTACTACTACTCAGTTTGCCTCACAAGGGCTGAGTGCATCCCACTCACTCTGTCACCCATCCAAGTGTTAGCCCAGCCTGACAGCGCTTAACTTCGGTGATCTGTCTCCCCTGCGGGTCTGGGGGTTAGAATAGGCCCTAGGTATTCCTTCCTGTCGTACGAGGCGACTAAAAGGAGTTTCACATATTTCGGCCTTTATGTGACGGTCCCCTGTATGGTCTGACTTCCATTCTTCAAAATTTTCCCGAAGAGAAAGCCAACTGGGGAAGGGCGCCTTACAAGGTGCATTGTGTCCAATGTGCATTGAGATCTTTAGCCCACTTTCTCGTCGTCGAATTGCAGTCCTGCCCATTCTCCATCTCTTGGGCGAGGACACCTTCCTGTGTGCGTTTTCCACCAGGCACTATGCAGTGCCGATTTCTGGGTCGACGATGACCATGATATCCCGCACAGTAGCCAGTCCATTGTGTTGGGGCCACTATGTACCCTGTTGTCTGCGCCGTTAAATCCCCATGTATGACAAGGGATAGATGCCCTTCCTCCTGGAGCATCAGGACTCCCGGCAATGGCCATCCTGCCAGGTGGCCCTTTCTGTGGCTGGGTGGCGCCTGTGGGGAGGGCCCCTGGGCAGAATGGGTGGCATCAGGGCAGATGACATGCGAAGAAGCATAGTCCATCATCTCTTGCTGGTGGTGAAACACCAGCGGTCTCTAAGTGATCACGATCTCAATTCAACGCACAGAAGTACAACCCCAAATCGTTCCCCTCCCTGGCCACACCATGGGAGGAACGTCAGGCTAAGGACGGCAGCGGATCTTATTCACTGCGGTACCTTGTATGTTCGAGAGCTGATGGGGAATCTTTCATGACGAAGCTTGTCCAAAATGAGATCTGCGTCAGTCTCGATCAAAACAGCATCCTCCGCCCGGTCACGGGAGTTACACACTTGTGACAAGCTGGGGGATATTCCTGTAACCATCACGCCCCATAAGAGCTTAAATATGGTCCAGGGTATTATGTTTCATAGAGACCTTCTTTTGAAGTGCGACGATGAGCAGCATGTCAGTTTAGAGTGGCGAGGTGTACATTCCACCCACTGTGTCCACTGGGGTCCGAAGGATAATCAGGTTGCCACCGGTGCCTTCATCTTGGCCTTTGAGGGCTATACATTGCCCGAGAAGGCCAAGGTGATGGTGTACCAGTGTGATGTAAAGCGATACATCCCTCCACCAATGCGGTGCTTTAAGTGCTGGAAGTTCGGCCACACATCTTCGCGCTGTACTTCCAGAGTCGCATGCCGAGATTGCGGACGCCCATCCCTTCCCAATACTCCATGTGTCATCTGTGGAGAGCACCATTCACCTTACTCGCCTGACTGCAGGATTCTCCAGAAAGGAAGGAAAAACATGGAGTACAAGACCCTGGAGAGACTGACCTACACTGAGGCTAAGAGAAAATTTGAACGCCTGAATCCTGTGCATATGACATCATCTTACGCCACCGCTGCAACTTTCTGGCACCATCAGCTTCACCAACCTCCCCCTGCGGGTCCGGGTAAGAATAGGCCCGAGGTATTCCTGCCTGTCGTAAGAGGCGACTAAAAGGAGTTTCAACCGTTTCAGCCTTCCATGTGATGGTCCCCCTTGGGGTTTGACCTCCATTTTTCAAAATTCTACAGAAGTATGAGCCTTTGGGGAAGGACGCCTTACGTGGTGTACCACTGGTCCTTAGTGCACTAAGACCTTGGCACTCAGCATTGTAGCGGCGTTGTAACCATACCCACTATTCCTCAAATTGGGCCTAAATGCCTGATGGGTTGTACAAGTTACGCCCATAGTGCGTACCCAACTGCACCTACGATCATGATGGACTTTACATGGCACCCGAAATCCAGCACGGTAGCCAGCCCGTTGTGGTGTGGTCGTCATGTACCCTCTAGGTTGTAGCCCCCTGACAACACAGGGATCGTACTGCCGATACCTGAGCTGCACCCTCCCCACGCTGGTCAAGGAGTAGATGCCCGTCTCCTTGCGGCATCAGGATTCCCGGCAATGGTCATCCTGCCAGGTGGCCCTTGCTGAGGCTGGGTGGCGCCCGTGGGGAGAGCCCCTGGTCGGAGTGGGTGGTATCGGGGCGGACGTTTCGCAGATGAAACGTCAACACGTATCAGGTCGCTCTGCGGCCGAGTCTTTTAAACGGAAAGGTACTGTCTATGGTTCTGGTTCTCCTGCCCTTTCCCCCTTGGCCACTCCCTGGGAGGAAGGACAGGCCCGCTGGCTTGGGGCGAAGTACTTCCCCAGCTATTTGGTCGGTTCTCGAACTGATGGGGGGATGTTCGCCACCTCCAAGCCCATGTTCTTTGTTCAGCACGTCGAGGACATCTTCGGGGAAATCGAGGCTCTCAGTAAACTGCGTTTGGGGTCCGGTCTTATAAAGACAACCTCCGCCGCACAGTCGGCGGCGCTCCAGGCGTGCGACCAACTAGGGGACATCCCAGTGTCCATTGTCCCGCATCTGGCACTGAATAGGACGCAGGGGGTTATTTTTCATCGGGACCTCCTGCTGCAATCTGATGAGGAGCTCAGGGCCAACCTGGAGCGCCGAGGCGTGCATTTCGTCCGGCGAATCCAGTGCGGCCTCAAAGACCATCGCATCGACACCGGGGCCTTTATCCTCGCCTTCGAGGGGGATGTTCTCCCGGAGAAGGTAAAGGTGATGTGCTACCGGTGCGACGTGCGACCTTACGTCCCGCCTCCTATGCGCTGTTTTCAGTGTTTGCGCTTTGGGCACATGTCGTCACGGTGTGAGGCTGAGCCCCTTTGTGGCGATTGTGGACGTCCTCTTCATGAGGAACATACATGCACCCCACCACCTTGGTGCGTTAGTTGTCCTGGCCTCCACTCGCCTAGATCCTTAGACTGCCCGCGTATCAGAAGGAGAAGAAGATTCAAGAACTCAAGACTTTGGATCGTCTCTCTTATTCTGAGGCCAGGAAGAAGTATGACCGCCTCCATCCCGTGACGTTGACCACTTTGTTTGCCTCCGTCGTGTCCACTCCTTCCATGGTATCCTCACTCCAATCCTGTCCCCCCTCCACCTCCTCCCCTCATCCGGGGTCTATGCCTCCGCCTCCCACATCCCTCCCTTCCAAATCCTCCTGCCCACGGCCCCCATTGGGGAGCTCTACAGCGGCATAAGCGGCACCCTTCCCTTGAGTAGCATGTAGCTTTTAAAGGCCTCCATTCCCGTGTTCGCTACCTTGTCAAACAACGGAAGGAGGAGTGTTGGGAGAGATACGTCTCCACCATTGGGTGCCACAAGTCACCTTCCCAAGTCTGGGCAAAGATCAAACGTCTTTTCGGATACCAGGCCCCAACAGCTGTCCCCAGTGTTACAATAAATGGCGTGTTATCTACTGACGCAAACGCGAAAACGTGATTGCCGAGCACTTTGCTCGAGCCTCTGCATCAGAGGACTACCCCACAGACTTTCGCATTCTCAGACAGCGACTGGAAGGGAAAGTCATCTCAATCACTACACGTCACAGTGTATCCTATAACGCCCCATTTACAGAGTGGGAACTCCTCAGTTCTGTTGCACATTTCCCCGACACAGCTCCTGGGTCTGATCGCTTCCAGAGCCAGATGATTAAACATTTCTCATCTGACTACAAGCGACACCTTCTCGTCATCTTCAACCGAATCTGGTGCGATGGCATATTTCCATCGCAATGGCGGGAGAGCACCATCATTCCGGTGTTCAAACCCAGTAAAAACCCGCTTGATGTGGATATCTATCTGCCCATCAGCCTCACCAACGTTATTTGTAAGCTGCTGGAATATATGGTATGTCAGCAGTTGGGTTGGGTACTGGAGTCATGTGGCATGCTGGCTCCATGTCAGGGCGGCTTTTGCCAGGGTCGCTCTACCACTGATAATCTTGTGTCCCTCGAGTCTGCCATCCGAACAGCCTTTTCCAGACGGCAACATCTGATTGCAGTCTTTTTTTACTTACGTAAAGCATACGACACGACTTGGTGGCGTCATATCCTTGCCACATTGTATGAGTAGGGTCTCCGGGGACCACTCCCAATTTTTATCCAAAACTTCCTGTCGCTCCGTACTTTCCATGTCCAAGTTGGTGACTCCCATAGTTCCATCCATATGCAGGAGAATGGAGTCCCACAGGGCTCTATATTGTGTCTCTCTCTATATTTAGTGGCCATTAACGGTCTAGCAGCGGCTGTCGGGCCCACCATCTTGCCTTCTCTGTGTGCAGATAACTTCTGAATTTCATACTGTTGCTCAAGTACTGTTGTTGCTGAGCGGCGCCTCCAGGGAGCCATCCAGAAGGCCCAGTCATGGGCTCTAGCCCACGGCTTCGGGTTTTCAGCCGCTAAGTCGTGTGTCATACACTTCTGTCGGTGTCGCACTGTTCATCTGGAACCCACACTTTATCTTAATGACGATCCACTCTGTAGTGGAGACATATCAATTCCTAGGACTGGTTTTCGACGCTCAGTTGACTTGGCTCCCCAATCTTCGTCAGCTTAAGCAGAAATGCTGGCAGCACCTCATTGCTCTCCGTTGCCTGAGCAACGCCAATTTTGGCGCAGATCGCTGTACGCTGCTGCAGCTCTACAGAGCCCTTGTCCGATCCCAAATTGACTATGGGAGTGTGGTTTATGATTCTGCAGCGCCTTCAGCATTTCATTTACTCGACCTTGTGCACCACTGCGGGGTTCAATTGGCGACAGGAGCTTTTAGGACGAGTCTGGTGACAAGCGTACTTGTGGAGGCTGGTGACCCTCCACTGCAGATCAGACGTGCGCAACTGCTCGCCAGTTACGCAGCAAACATTCATAGTTCCCCTGAGCATTCGACTTACCGTCTCGTTTTCCAGCCCGCAGCAGTCCATCTCCCACATCGACGGCCGAGATTGGGGCTAACGATTGCGGTTTATCTGCAGACCCTTCTCTCCGAACTGGAGTCCTTCCCTTTACCACCTCTACTTGCCGTCCGTTCACGTACAAAATGGCTCTGAGCACTATGGGACTCAACATCTTAGGTCATAAGTCCCCTAGAACTTAGAACTACTTAAACCTAACTAACCTAAGGACATCACACACACCCATGCCCGAGGCAGGATTCGAACCTGCGACCGTAGCAGTCCCGCGGTTCCGGACTGCAGCGCCAGAACCGCTAGACCACCGCGGCCGGCTCCGTTCACGTACGCCTCCATGGAGTACGCCTCGGCCGCAGCTTTGCCTTGAACTTTTGCATGTCCCTAAGGACTCCGTTAATTCCGCCGCTCTCCGCTGTCACTTCCTCTCGATTCTTGACGTGTTCCGGGGCTCTGAAATGGTTTACACCTACGGCTCAATAGCTGATGGTCACGTAGGCTTCGCATATGTTCATGGAGGACATGTTGAGCAGCACTCCTTGCCAGTTGGCTGCCGTGTTTTCACTGCAGAGCTGGCGGCCATGTATCGTGCTCTTGAGTACATCCGCTCATGCCCTGGAGAGTAATTTCTCCTGTGTACTGACTCATTGAGGAGCCTACAAGCTATCGACCTGTGCTAACCTCGCCACCCTGTGGTAGCGTCCATTCATGAGGCCATATATGCCCTGGAACAGTCCCACCATTCTGCGGTGTTTGTGTGGACCCCAGGACACGTCGGAATCCCCGGCAACGAACTTGCCGACAGGCTGGCTAAACAGGCGACACGGAAACTGCTTCTGGAGATAGACATCTCCGAAGCTGACCTGCGTTCTGTCTTACACCGCAGGGTTTTCCGGCTTTGGGAGACGGAATGGCATAACAGCACGCACAAACAAAAGGTGTGTCATTAAGGAGACAATGAATATGAGGAAGTCTTCCATGCAGGCCTCTCGCAGGGAATCAGTTGTCCTCTGCCGGCTCCGCATTGGCCATACGTGGCTAACGCATGGTTACCTACTCCGTCACGAGGACCCACCTCAGTCTCGCTGTGGCTTCCAAATGACAGTCGTCCGCCTCTTGCTGGACCGCCCACTTTTAGCCGCTCTGCGGCAGACTTTTAATTTTCCCAGCATCTTGCCTTCGGGGTTAGGCGACAATGCCTTTACAGCAGCTGTAGTTTACGTTTTATTCGTGAGAGTTGGTTTTATACCTCTGTGTAGGTTTTAGCGCATGTCCTTTGTCCCTCCGTGTCCTCCACCCTAGTGCTTTTATGGTGGAGGTTTTAATGTGTTGCAGAGTGACTGGCTTTCACTTTTTATTCACGTGGTTGGCCAGCCACTGTAATCTGCTTTCATGTTTTACTCCCTTCCGTTTCTATCGTCTCTCTCTTGTTTTCTTGTTCTCTTTAGTTCGTTTTAGTATTCGTTGCCTTCCCGTCGTTCTTGTGGCTTTTCCTTTCTTTCCGTTTTATGTTGTATGTTTCGGCCGTTTCATTCTCACCCTTGTGGCAATGTTTTATTGGGGAAAAGGGACCGATGATCTCGTAGTTTGGTCCCTTCTCTCTTTAAACCTACCAACCAAGCAACCATCAGTGATCTGTCGGGAAGGCCGTTGGCATATTTGACGACTACGCTGGATTTAACATTTGGCGACGAGGCGTAAGAAGAACCCAGAGCCTGGCTGCCATGAATTTTATTTTGTTGTGGGCTTCTGTGTTTTGCTGGCGCCTTAATTCTGCCTTGTCTTTTCTTTGCAGGGGTGTGTTTACATGTTTTAGGAGTATCTTGTAGTGATTTTGCTAATCCGTGTTTTCAGGCGGGCGTTGCAGAAATTTTCTTTGCTTGTGTGCTTCTTTTCCTTGCTTGCATTGCTTGTTTATTGCATTTGTCTATTCTAGTATGAACAATCCACCCCTCCCACCCCCTACTCAGGTGCCACAGCTGCAACCGGTAGACAATGTAGACCCAGCAGATCGCCACGCTGCTAAACGTGGTACAGCAGCTACTCACCAGTGAGGCCACCAATACAATGCGACAGGCAACAACTGTGGCTCCGACGGTCATACCAGCTTTACACCAGTCTAACAAAAAATTCGAGGACTGGCTCGAGTGGTAGCAATAGTTCGTAACGTACCAGGTACTGTGAAACTACATTACTTTACGTACATGGCAGGAAGTGCAGTCTTCCGCCTCGTTCTGAATTTGTTCCCTAACGCCACTCCGAGTGAACTTTCCTATGATCAGGCTGAAGATGCGCTAACTAACTATTATGATCAACAAGTGAATGTGGTGGCAGCTAGGTGCCAATTCTTTAATTGCAAGAAAAGGTCAGAACAATCTTATCGCGTTTGCACCTTACGACGAAGAAATGAAAATTGAGATGCGCTTGTCGTGCTTTATATTGAGATGAAATGCCGCGTGATGTTATCATGTACAATGTAACTAATATCAGAGAACAGGTTTTGAAACAGCCAGACCCATCATTTCAGCACTTAGTACAAATTGTAGGTCAGTACGATTCAGGTGCCGCAGCGGCCGATACATTTGAGCAGCCACCAATTTGTCATCCCTTGCTTACGACCAGCATAGATAGCAACAGCCCCCCTGCACCACCCCGCGTAAACAGTTCCGTACACAGGCGAAGAGAATTAAGTCGTGCACACGGTGCTATTCACGTCACAAACGCCAAGATCTCCCATCCAGGCAAGCACAGCGTTAAGCTTGTGGCAAGCAAGGTTACGTAAATCCGTATGTTTGCCACGGAACAAACAAGAATTCTACTCACTCACAAAAATTTCGTCACAAGGCCCATGTGATCAATGCAAGCATGCTACAGGCTTCAGCAAAACTAGCCAGCAAACAGTTTCATCAAAGCTACGCCAGTTCAACAAACCTTTTATTTGCATATTAGTGGAAGACGGGTGAAATTTCAGTTGGACACGGGTGCCTCTGTTACATTGCTGAATTGTGTAACACATATGAACTGTTAGGCTCCCCACAACTGTCTAAAACTAGCACGCAACTGACGGCTTAGAATGGACAAGACATTCCAGTTGTCGGAAAATGTACTTTGCCTGCTATGTATCGCTCGCACACGCGAATTGTGACTTTCATTGTGCTACAATCACGCGATTATGAGAATATATTTCGCCTTGATGCGTTTGATTTGTTGGGATTTCAAATTCAGGACAATGTGTTGTCAGTGACTGCACTCAATGCCAAAGACAGTGTAGCTCGCTTGCTGAAAGAGTTCCCTGAAGGTTTAGACAAGTCTGCAAGTTTCGTTGCACATACTAGTAAGAAAGACAATGAGCAGCCGAAATTTTGTCGCGCCAGAACTGTTCCCATTGCGTTACGGGATAAAGTCGCTGCTGAACTTAAAGAATTGCAAGATAGCGAAGCTATAGCGCCTGTACAAGCTAGTCGATGGGCGAGTCCATTGGGTTTGTTCCCCAAACCTTCAGCTCGCATTAACCTCTGTGTTGACTGTAGACTTAGTCAACCCACAAACTGTCATTGATATTTATCCATTGCCATGCCCAGAGGATCTCATGGACAAATTAAGTGCTGGTCGCTACTTTTTAAAAATTGATTTGCGCGACGTGTCTTCAAATACCACTAGATGAAGAATCTCAAAAAGTGCGTGATTATTTCGGTATTTGCCTTTGCCTTTGACAGTACTTCCGCACCCGCCATTTTCCGACGGTATTTGGAACAGCTGACTGCCCAAGTGCCCAACTGTTCAAACTACTTGGACGATATTATCGTAGCAGGTCGTACACGTGAAGATCGTATTGCAAATTTACATGGTTCGTTTCGTTTGTTAGCTGCTCCAGGACTAAATTGTAGACTGGATAAGTGTAGCAGTATCTTGCTGATGTCATAAACAGTCACGGTGTAAATTTTCTACAATCACATTTGTTAGCCATACGTGACCTGTCATTTCCACGCAATGCCATAGAACTGCAGTTAGTCTTAGGAGAAATGAACTATAATATTCGGTTCATACCGAATGCTGCACAAATCGCAGCTCCTATGCATCGCTTGTGTAGAAAGAACATCCCCCTTAGTTTGGACTTATGAGTGCCAACACGCTTTCCAAAAACTGAAAGAAGCATTGCTCAGTGATCGACGCTTGGTTCACTTTGACTCTGACAAACCAGTTGTGTTGCAAGACGACGCTTCCTCTTACGGAATAGGTGCAGTGCTTTCGCACAGAATTGGTGACAAAGATAGGTCTATTACTTTCGCACCATAAGTGTTGTCCAATGCTCAGTGTAACTATTCACAAGTAGGGAAAGAAGCATTGGCCATCGTGTATGGCAGAAAATTCTGCTTAGTAACGGATCACAAGCCATTGCAGTTCTTGTTGCATCCAGCGCGAACCGCCCAAAAGCTGCAAAGATAGGCTTCGTTATTGTCTCAATCCCAGTGCGAGATTCTGTATCGGACGACAGCTAAACATGGTAATGTGGACCCACTTTCACGTCTTCCGATTGGCCCTGACACGGACTTTGACGGGCCCCTCGCTTCAGTCTGGAACCGCGCGACCGCTACGGTCGCAGGTTCGAACACTGCCTCGGGCATGGATGTGTGTGATATCCTTAGGTTAGTTAGGTTTATGTAGTTCAAAGTCTAGGGGACTGATGACCTCACATGTTAAGTCCCATAGTGCTCAGAGCCATTTGAGCCGGCCCCTCCCGCCGGAGGTTAGAGTCTTCCCTTGGATATAGGATTGTGTGTGTGTGTGTGCGTGTGTGTGTGTGTGTGTGTGTGTGTGTGTGTGTGTGGTGTTGCTGTTGTTGTTGTTGTTAGCATAAGTGAGGTTATGCTAGTTTAAGTAATGCGTAAGTCTAGGGACCGATGAACTCAGCAGTTTGGTCCCATAGGAATTCACACACATTTTAACATCTTTGAACAGACTTTGACGCTTCTGAGTTGCATGAATCCTTTCCTCTGAACTATAGGAAAATTGCAAAGGTTACGGAAGCTGATTCAAATCTGCACATTTTGCTAAAATACATTCGCACACCTTGCGCTCGCTCATTGCCTAGACCCTAGGATAAACAACTCCGTAGTGCGCCGATACTTCGCTCGTCGGCATAGCCTTCCTATATAGAAAGGAGTGATTCTTGTTCAGAATGGCAGTGGACAGGGACATGCGTTGATCCCAAAGCTTTGCGAAAAGAAGTGTTGCAGTTTCTTCACCAAGGACACTGGGGGATTGTTCGTACGAAACAGCGCGTCGACACTGTGCTTGGCAGGGTGTGGGCACCCAAATAGAACACATGACGTCACAGTATCACAAGTGTGCGCAAAGTCACTCCGCTCAGCCACAAAAATTCTCTGCTTGGCCTAAGTCGCAATCACCATGGCAACGTGGGAACATAGACTTTGCGGGACGTTTTTGAAACACTCTTACAGCAAGTTTCCTTTTGCTGTGGCAATGAACTCGACAAGGTCACGTAGCACAATTCAGGCGTTGCCCTCTATTTTTTGCCTCGAAGGTTTGTCTGAAATGACTGTGTTGAACAACGGCTGTAAGTGAAACGCCTTGTTAAATCCGCAGGACAGAAAAGGTAGTTGGAATTGTGGAAAGGGGCCAAAAATGAGCGGGTGTCAGTTACACTCTGCACACACAACTTTAGTTGTCCAAACACTACTGTGCAAATTTCCGAGGTTAACTATCGACTGAAAATGTCACACAATCTTATGGCTTCAGGGCACAACTTCTTTAATTTTTAAACCGGCTGAAGGCCCAAGATTTAAAAACACAACTACAATAAATTTTCAGTGGCAGAAGGCCCAAACCTTTATGCTTAAAAAATATTAAAAGAGGAGGCTGAAGGTCCAAACAATCTAAGACTTAATAAGTAAGGAATTTTAAGACTTAATAAGTAAGGAATTTTAAATTTAACACGGATGGAAGTCCATGATTGAAAAACACAATTCAAAAGGCAGAAGGCCCATTGTTTAAAACCCAACTAAAAGCATACAAACTTAAGCCATCGGCTATGAGCCATTAAAATACACAATCAAACACCAGTAAGAAAAGTTAGTACAGCCAGCGGCACTGAGAAGTTTCCGGGGTCGGTCTGCACTTGAAATATTAACGTTCGCTTACGAGAGACAGGTAGTCGGGGCAACTATATCTGATCCGCCGGTAACCCAACCAAGAGACAGTCAACGGACCCACCGACAAGACGACTTCCTTTCCAAGCGACCAGTACACAAGGAACTCCAAAGCCAAAACGTAAAAGGCGTAGCCGTCCACAACCAA
Source organism: Schistocerca americana (assembly GCF_021461395.2). Lineage (NCBI taxonomy): Eukaryota > Metazoa > Arthropoda > Insecta > Orthoptera > Acrididae > Schistocerca > Schistocerca americana. The sequence goes on along the minus strand of NW_025725481.1, from coordinate 7,176,851 downwards.
GTATGCATAAGCTATCAAAACTACACATACATGTTGGACAGCGACAACACGGTGTGGAAAGGTTCAAATGGTTCAAATGGCTCTGAGCACTATGGGACTTAACATCTGTGGTCATCAGTCCCCTAGAACTTAGAACTACTTAAACCTAACTAACCTAAGGACATCACACACATCCATGCCCGAGGCACGATTCGAACCTGCGACCGTAGCAGTCGCGCGGCTCTGGACTGAGCGCCTAGAACCGCGAGACCACCGCGGCCGGCGGAAAGGACACTACCTGAATTTTATGCCAGCGGCCAGGACCGGTAACCGGAACGCTAACGGCCACAAGCCAGAAAATGCGGCTGGTGGACTTGGACTTCAAATAACGAAAATACAATTAAACTCCACCTGATAGTTGCCAAACTTTCACCAACTCGAACATTCGCTGTTGCTCACGGGAATATCCCCAACAGCCAACCATGAAAACCAACGGCACAATGTGAACCGACTGTCTTCGGTAATTAAATAACCACTGAAATTTAATGTCCTGGGTCGGTGAGCCACGAACCTCGTAGCAATCGGAACAGCTCCCACACACTCCGACACTGCGTGTAGACCGCCAGTGGGCCCAGCCCACTGCGCCGCGCGGAGATTTCCTGGCTGATCCACACCAACCGACCGACTGCTCGCACACCAGCACGGAGACAGCACTAAAATAACTGAGCAGTTGAGATCACAAGCTGCACACAATTTCACAAAGACTAAGACGAAGATCGCAACCAATGCTAAAAGCAGTGACCGAGCAATGACACGGCCGAACCACAAGTTGAGACACACACCGCCAACCCGTAAGCGACCAGCGAGCAAATACACGTCCTCTGGTAAGACGACCAACCGACGATCGACCGAGACCGTCCCCAGTTCAAGTCATGTGTGTCGGCGACGGTCGGGCGAGTCACGGCTATCCAAGCCTCACTACTGCTCCAATCCGACTGACTTCCGGGGCGTCCCAACTCTACGGCTGCCAGGTCCGGACTGCACTGCAGGCACGTTCCTACTCGCAGCACGACAGACGTGAACCGTGAAGTAATAGCAGACAACAATGATAATGCGGCAGGGCTATATCGGTAAGCGCTGCTGCTGCCGCTCACGGGCAGGCAAAGCAACAACGCAGTGACAACAGAAATTGAAACTAACATACCGAGGTGGCGGTATTGTTAAAAAAAAGAAAGAAAAGAAAAAAAAACAGGATGTAAAACACGAGGTGAAGCGAACACGAGCCTCCCACGGCTCACTCAGTTCACGTCAAATGAATTTGAAACATTCTGTGAACGCAACCCAGTGGCATACAGCATCTAACTAGTGCACCGTCCCATCCACAGTCAAACGGCGAAGCGGAACGTTTTGTCAGAACCCTCAAGCTGCAGACTGCTAAGCTTCGCTCCACACGCACTAGGATCAAGCATTGCAACTGTTTCTCGCCTCTTATCGTTCGCATCCACGAGGTGGACCCTCGCCGGCGGAATCGTGTCACAGCCGCCACGATCGGACACCGCTCTACCTGTTCCACCCTCCTCTGAGCCCGGCGCCGAAGGAAGGTCGCAAGTGCCGTTTCGTGCCGTGTGTTATTGTCTTTTACAGGGTTCTTAGCCGCAGCAGATGGTGGGCGCGAGGCGAGCCCCTTCGTCGACTTGGCGCATGCGTGTACCTCATTTCAGGCCCAGACGGATTGCAGCGCCGACATCACAATCAGTTTCGCCACCGTCATGTGTACGGTGATCCTTCCCTGCTTCTTCCCCCAGATTCACGTATCACGAAGACGGCGCGGCCACAGCAGCCGCCAGACGGTGTCATCACGACAACGCCGGACGTCCCCACGGAGACGGAGCCTTCGCCTCCTCCGCCTCCTCTCGTCCTACCGGTGGACCTGGAGCCGCCGGCGCCGCAGCAACCGACGCCTTCTACATCTTGCTATGGGCCTCAGGAGGTGGATGCGTACGCTTCTTGAGGTTTTCCGGGCACGTTTCCACCAGAGCGAAAACCGGGGGGTGGGGTACGTCTGGAGGTGACGTTCCCTGCAGCCACAGCTTCCAGCCCATCAGGACGTCAAGGCGTCCACGCTCCCGACTGGTCGCGGCCCAGCTGAAGAGTTCAAGATTAGCGAGTTCGATAGCAGCATTGACACTAGTTACTTTGCTTGTACAATCTATGTAACACAGACTTGGGAATCGTTTATACTGAACAACATTGCTTATTTTTCATGTCACCCTTTGCTTGCGAGACTTCTGTGAAACTGACAAAGTGTTGTAATCTTTTCCGCTTGTAATAAAACTTATTAATACGATTTCTTTGAAAGTTGTCTAGCGATCCGATAATGAAGCTTTCCTAGACACCCATATTTGACGACGAGGTTGGATTTAACATCTTCTGAACAGCACGTTGCAAGGCATCCGAGATATTCTCAGTAATGTACGTGTCTGGAGAGTTTGGCGGCCAGTGGAAGCGTTTAAACTCAGAAGAATGTTCCCGAAGCCACTATGAAGCAATTCTGGACGTGTGGGGTGTCGCATTGTCCTGCTGGAATTGCCCAAGACCGTCGGAATGCACAATGGACACGAATGGATGCAAGTGATCAGACAGAATGCTTACATATGTGTCACCTGTCAGAGCCGTATCTAGACGTATCAGGGGTCCCATATCACTCCAACTTCACACGCCCCACACCATTACACACCCTCCACAAGGTTGAACACTCCCTTGCTGACATGCATGGTCGATGGATTCATGATGATGTCTCCATATCCGTACATGTCTATCCGCTCGATACAATTTGAAACGAGACTCGTCCGACAAGGCAACATGTTTCCAATCATCAACAGTCCAATGTATATGCTGACGGGCCCTAGCGAGGCGTAAAGTTTAGTGTCGTGCAGTCATCAAGGATAGACGAATGGGCCTTCGGTTCCAATAGCCCATTTCAATGATATGGTGACCCGGCATTGAAATCTGCAGCAGTTTGCGGAAGGATTGCACTTCTGTCACGTGGAACGATTCTCTTCAGTCGTCGTTGGTTCCGTTCTTGCGGTATCTTCTTCTGGCCACAGTCATGTCGGAGATTTGATGTTTCATCGGATCCCTGATATTCACGGTACACTCGTGAAATGGTCGTACGGGAAAATCCCCACTTCATCACTACTTCGGAGATGCTATGTCCTATCACTCGTACGCCGACTATAACACTACGTTCAAACTAACTTAAACCTTGATAACCTGTCATTGTAGCAGCAGTAACCGATCTAACAACTGTGCCAGACATTTGTTGCCTTATATAGGCGTTGCTGACCACAGCGCAGTATTCTGCTGTTTATATATCTCCGTATTTGAAGACGCATCCCTATACCAGTTTCTTTGGTACTTCAGTGTACAAAAAACATAAATACACTCTAAGACCAAAAAACGACGCATCACGAAAGATTTATGGAAATTGGTTAAAAATTTATATGTATACACGTATCGACGGACAATGCAAAATTGTAAACTTTAGGGAAAAGCGCAATTTCAGGGCGCAGCTGACACGTACTGTAAACGGGGGACATGTCGATTCCACGGTATTAGGCCACTGCTAATTTCATTCCACGTACTCAGTTGCACAGTAACATCGATGACACCCGCGTTGATAATGTATGCTGATGTCAGTAAATGAGAGAAATGCAGGTGGGCTCAATGAAGGCAATTAGAATAATCGGTGAACTTCTCGACGATTGAATAGGAACAATGCCAGTAATGTGGATAAAATGGTGAGTAATTTTAAGCAGCGCAACCACAAAGAGAGCGCAAGAGACATAAAATGTGTTGGGTTATCCGCTAATGATGATATTGGGCTGAAATGGATTTCTCGAAACTAAAAATGGTGTTCCAGCGGTAGTCACAAAATTTGTCTGCAAACGCAAAAGTCCTTTGGTGAAGAGGGCTCGAATTACAGCAGGCGAAAGGCGGAAAATGTGAGAATCAAAAGATATCCAAACCGGCGAGGTAAATATTGTATGTGACAACGGCAACAGAGTTGTACCTTGCGGACGAAGAGTGTAGTGTGAAAAAAATTGTGTATAAATAAGGGTCTTCCCATGTGCAGTTGTTAAGATTTTATGCTTTGCATAATGTAATGATGAATTGAAATTGTATGTGATAAAGTAGGGAGGCACAATTTAATAAAAGAAGGGAGTATATATTGGTTGTGCAATTCCTGGTGCGCGGAGGTCGGCAGACCAAAATTAATTTCATTATTTGTATAAGAGAGGAATCAACTGTTCTGTTCACAAGACCTACAGATGAAATTTCAAGGGGTGTCTTAAATGTGTTGCTTTTACTAGATCTAATTTTCTTGTGATAACTGTTCGCACAAAAACTGGTGTGAAGAGGTCATCAGACATCACTAAAATTTTAATAGTTTGTGAGAGTAGAACATGTAGTAGTAGTAGTAGTAGTAGTAGATCATAGCCAGCGTCACCCCACTCTGAATTGCTGCCAAATTTATTCAAGATGGCGAATCCAAGACGACAGCCATAGCTGTGGCAACGTTGCACTGATGTGACGGGAAATTCAAATTTTGACGGGAAAATAGAACATTTGGGCTATCTGCACTATCCTAACGCACTTTCCCTCCCCTCCCCCTCCCCCTCCCCCCTCCCACTCTCCCCCCTACCCCCTCCCCCTCCCCCTCCCCCTCTCATCCCCTCACCCTCCCCCTCCCCCTCCCCCTCCCCCTCCCCCTCCCCCTCCCCCTCTCATCCCCTCACCTGCCCTATCTTCCCTGCACCATCTGAAAATTGGCAGGAGGAGGACTCAGTCTGTGCTGGGCTGCTGGATAGCATGGACGTTAGCCTCTATTTTGCATGCATTGTTTATTTAAACAATTTGAGTTGTTACAGACAGTAGCTCCACCCAGTGTGTTCACCATGAGGTCCAGGTCCAATTGACCAAGTTCACAGTATTACCACCAAAGGCCACTGTCGTCCCTCTCCCCTCCCATGACGTAATCAAAGATGGTGATCTGGGGGAAAATGGTGAGAAAGGACTCACTCTGTGTCTAGCTGCTGGACTGGGAGGATGGACGTAACTGTTTACTGTGTTCAATGGACGAGATGTCTGTGCTGGAGATGGAGTATTATATTAGCATCTGAGGACTGTGTCGATAGCATTGATATTTGGTGAAGTCAAATACAGACTAAGTTACGCTTCGCAGCTCAAACTGATAAATGCGTGTGCTGTAAATGTAAAGTGTTTGCTAAAAGTCCAGCTGAATCACGAGAGGTGAGATGCTCTCCCACTCTGGCACATGCATCCATGTGAACAACTGAGGAAATGCTGACGATGAGCAGGGATGAATTTAATATGTGTACTACATGCAAGCCCACAGCTGAGGGCAGTATCCATAGCTTTGCCGTATTCCACATGAGCTATAGGTGTTCACCCTGAGGGTTGGAGACCGACTGAACTAGTTCACAACACAACCACCAGAGAGCAGTGTGCCTCCCCCCCCCCTCCAACACCACCTCTCCCATGATGTAGTCCAAGAAAGCGGTCCAGAGGAAAAGGGCAAGAACCAATAGCAACCCTAAATCTGGTCGTGTGTTAGACTTCAGCCAGTAGGATGGTGGTATCTGGCGACGCCACTGGAGGGGGTATGGGGCAGGCTCAGCAGCTCTGTGACCCCAGCCTCGCTCAGTCAGTCAGCAGCAGCAGCAGCAGCAAAAGAGGAAGAAGATTAAGGTTATCCATTATGGATATTTTAGAACCCATGACCATTACCTGAACGTAAATATATGAAACAGCACCCAGTCACTTTTTTAATAGTTTTTTATTATTGCATGAACCGATTTTTGAACTTTTTCAGGTTCATCTTCAGATGGTTTTCTAGAAGTTACTTCACTATTTCTAGCATAATGCTGGTTGCAGGCTCTGTGACAAGAAGATGGAACACACTTTAAAGTATCGCCATGCATATTGTTCACCTGTCAATATGGATGCAAAATTTTGTTTCTTACTTACTCGGACAGTGTGGTTCGCCTTTTCCGTTAGTGTCCATCAGTTGGCTTCCATTTTGTTGGCCACTTGGTACATCACTTCGCTTACTTTTACACAGTCCGTATTTATTTACACTGTGGCAACGAAACTCGGCCAGCATCCAAGTGTTGCTTCTAACAAAGATCTTGACAGAAAGATATGGAGTAGGTCCATTTTGCTCAGAGATGCAATTTGTTCTTGTTTAAACGTGTTAAGTCGATGTAATGGCAAATATTTAAATCAGACTGGCGATAACATGAGAGCACAAAATAAATAAATAAATAAATATATATATATATATATATATATATATATATATATATATATATATATATATATATATATATATATAAACTACAGGAGCAAACTTCAAGTGATCTGATGTCTTACAAGTCCAAGCTTGCAGGGGCGAGCGCCAACATGTCGATCTTTGCGGTGGCCAGACTTGTAGCAACCTCAGCTGCCATCTTGTCGAGACCTGCACCGACCTCTGAACCTGCGGCAGCAACAGCCTCCAGAACGTCAGACCCGTAGCGAGCACGTGGGATTCTGTAGCATACGTAGCCCATTTGCTGGAGCAGGGCAAGGAGCTGTTATTGTCTGACCCACTCATCGATTTGTGTGATGAGGACGCGCAGTCTCGTCCCAACACATCGAACGCTGCTGGTGCTCCTAAACAACAGCAAGATACAGGACAGTACTAGTCACTGATACACGACCCATGCCAGCAGAACATCCCTTTGCTAGTGCCGGCACACAGGGCAGATGCTGTGGATAGGAAGGTATCGATTGTACCCATGCTTTTCAGTTCAACATACCGATTAACTCCCAGTGGAACAAAACGTGTAAACGTGGGTATAGAAGCACATCGTTACTGGGCCTTGCATGTGGGAATACAAATCGTAAACGCATCGATAACTTTATTTTTGAGTTTGGCTAGGACGAAATATGTCTTGCAGAGTGCTACATCAATCAGCAAATGACTTATCCAATTCATACCACCCCCGCCGCCCCCCCCGCCCCGCCCCCCCGGACATTCGCCTTAGTAGTGTGACATTGTGACATTATCTGTTACAACAGCGTCACTCTGCACTACGTGTGAAATCGGCTGACAAGTGTGTCTATCTACGGCACGCCTCAGTTATGAAGTTACACGACCTGGATACTGCGCTACCCCTTGCATTGGAGAGCGTGAGTCATTGGTTGTCGAGCCTAGAATCCGCATACAATGATGTAAACTTCCCACGTCTGCATAGTGTACATTATGATGATTTGGAGCAGTAACTTTGTTTGCACATGAACGCAGAATCAAAACAGAACCTGTACAGGTGCGAAGAAGAAGAAGAGGAAGAAGATAGAGAGTCTGATGATTTTTTTTTAATACTGCACCTGATGTATGAAATTTAAATAAATAATGTATGTATATATAATCTCAAACAGTGTTCGTGTTTTATTTCATACCTCTCTCACCATAGTCCAAGTACTACACCTATTAATATCATTATTTTCAATTCTACACCTATATCATGCCCCCCCTCTCTTCAGTCATTGAATGAATGATGAAGTGACTCTTCACGGGCAAATTAAATAGCTCATTTCTCTACTAGCCAATGTAGCTAAGTTGGTTAAGTGATGCAGCTATAGTGGCTACACATACTATTGCCAGCCTTACAAGTTTATATATGCAAACTACATGTCAGTACCTGACGCAGTGTCATGGCAGGGTGGGTGAAACATCATCACCACAAGGACTTTCTCATTGTAGGTCCATCCAAATGTGACAAGGCTTATGTCGTCATGGTGTCGGCCGTGCTGGCCGAGCGGTTCTAGGCGCTTCAGTCCGGAACCACGCGACTGATATGGTCGCAGGTTCGAATTCTGCCTCGGGCATGGATGTGTGTGTTGGCCTTAGGTTAGTTAGGTTTAAGTAGTTCTAAGTTCTAGGGGATTGATGGCCTCAGATGTTAAGTCCATTTGAACCATCTTATGTCATGACGCTGCTAACACATGTAGATGGAGTTCGATTTGAACATGTTTCCGTATTGTCAAAAACAGCATTTCAGCCCAAATATGAGCCATTACAGGAGACATCGCGCGCTATAAAAGGTGTTACGTACACGACGTTCAGCGAAAGCAGTGATATCCTCCCACCTGACGATTTTCCTGTGGAAAACCAAGAGCAAACTCGAAAATATTTCTGTTGCAGTCGTCATATGGGTGCTGAAATATTTTATATAGGAAAAACATATTCCAGATTCCGGAAACCGTTGGTTAGGGATAATTATAACCTCATCATTACCTTCAGAAAAGAAAATCTGAATTTAAAACACATTTACCATGCACATGTACGAACTGACATGTTGTTCAATGATTTTCTAAAAATATGTGCAGATTGCTGGAATCATTCACAGTATGGGTTTGTCGTTATTGATAAAACAAGAAAATTGAGTGATGGTTGGTACAGGAGAAACTTCCAAGAGTTTCTGTGTATATAACCTGGTAAGAGAGGTGAGTACATGATTATACGCTGCACCATGGACAAATTCTGGTACACGTCTAGCTCTCAACCCGAGAGGATGGGTGTGCGCAGACAGAACACTCGCTTGTACATGGATTCAAGCTATTGGGCATAAAGTTGGAGGTATGAGCAGGGAGCTAGAGACGTATTACCAGACTGTTCTGTGAATGGTCATTGAATTAAATGAGGTAATTAATGAAATCTGTAAGAAAGTAACAGACTTAACTGAAAAGATCGAGGCTATTGAGGGGAAATTAAATATAGAGGTCTTTGTTGTTGAGAAGGGGAGAAGGCAGATAACAAGAGGAACAAGAGCGGATGTGTAAAGTCTCAGGCTATAGAGACGTCTGAGTAGTATACACCGAGATGTCATCGAAGCAGAAAGTCATTCAAGCGCGGGAAGCCATTCGAGAGAAATTACGGTTATTAAGGTTAGGGCATATGGATCGACAGCAAACGCCAAGAGAGGCCTTTAAGCCGTTTACCGTATTTCACAGGCAGCTCTTGGCAAAAACAAAACCACGTGATAACGATGGAGTTGCATTGACGAATTCATTATCCGTCACGTCCGTCGTTAGATAGACAGAACATTTGGCATTAGCAGGGGAAGACTGCACATGTTGGGCACGCAGCATATACACGTAACTGATGACACAACACAGATTGGTGATAACGGTTTGAGAGGACACCTGGGTTTATAAATCTTATTTTCCTAAGACCCACCAAAAAGAACTATAAATTATTCAGTTACTGATGGGGAAATGTATCGAGAAATACTGCATTTGACTGACGTACATACGATCAGCAAAAATCTTGAGCAACAAGAAATATAAAACGATTATAAAACCAATACCTAATGACGAAAACAAAAACAAGAACAATAACAGTAACGGCGATGGTATTGACATTGTGCATAAAGTAGTGATGCCACAGTATATATATATATGATGACCCCGACGAGAGAATAGATCGACTATGACTACTAATGGCATCAGCTGCTGCAGGCTATACAGCTCATTCGGATGAGGCCGTTTCAATAATTTATGAGCTTGGAGAGAGAGACATCATCGAATAAGTGTGGAGACAGTAGTTCGAGAACTTCACAAAGCAGCACTCAGAACATACCCTCGTAAGCATGTTATGATTGAAGGTTTGGGTGACTTACGGCAGGCTGATCTTATATATATCAGGGAATATTCACATAAGATTAATGAATTAAAATATATTTAAATGTTTATTCATACAAACTCCTAACCTGCTTGGGCATTACCTGTTAAAACAAAAACGGGTAGAAATCTCGCGAATGTGTTTGAGTGCTTGCTGCATACAGGGACGAATCGATCCCCAGACAACCTCAAAACCGATCACGGTGGAGAGTTTTACAATAGGTTTTCCAAGACCGTGATGCAGCGGTATGGAATACGTTACAACATTCGCCTACCTGAAAGCAAGTATCGTGGAGCGTCCGAAAAGAACAATAAAAGGTCAAATGTGAATGCGTTTTAATCTTCGCGTATCATACAAGTGGACAGATATCCTCCAAGAAATAATTGCTCAGTATAATCGAACCAAACATACCACAATAAAAATCAGACATCGATGTTCGTGATGCCGTGGACTATCACATTAAAATACCGGATTCATGCAAACAGAAATTTAATCCAAATCATTTGTTAGGTATCTCAAAATATAAGAAAACATATGAGAAATCATATCTACCGAAGTGTTCAACAGAGATATTTACAGTTCGCAAAGTGCAAAGAACGAATCCTAGAACTTACATCTTGAAAGATCGTAAAGGCAAGGAAACTGCAGGTTGCATATACACCGATGAGTTGCAGAAAAGCTCAGAACCGGATATGTTTCTTGTAGAGAGAGTCATACGACGTCGGGGAAATAGAGCACTAGTCAAATTGCATGGGTTTCCTGCAGCACAAAACAGATGGATTAATGCTAACGATTTGCAGGTGCACAGTCCACAACCACCGCAGTAGCATAACATGCGTGCTATGAGACGCATTATAGGAGGAGTGGTATTCGAGACAAGACAAACTGCCACTAGTATTACACATTCCGGGGTATAGCTACTGTGGACATGCAACAAAGATTCGGAAACGCTTGGCACGAGGTGATAAGTGGGTTAATCTGCTCGACGAAGCGTATATAGAACATGACATTGCATATGTAGCAAATAAAGATCTCTCAAGTCATCACATCGGAGATAGGATTTTAGCAGATAAGACTAAGGCGATACGGAAAAGAAAGGATATTGTTGTACATCACTGCATTGCAGCATTTGCAGTATAAGAGTGATGAACTTCAAGCGAGTTATGAATGCTGCACGTTGTGCAGTAAACAAGAAAAAGAAGAAGGGTGAAAGCAGAGCTGTTTGAAGAACTGTATCCTGACAGCGAAGTATGAAGCTAAAACCGCTCTGAAAGGCGCGAGAAGAAGAAGAAGAAGAGGAGAAGGAGGATCCCTTAAAGCTCCTCTAATTCTACCAATACCCAAGACGTCTGGTGTTTTCTTGTTCCTCATCCCCGCACTCTCGGCGGTAGGTTCCCTCGCTGGTGGTGCTGCAACTATTGCTCGAACAGTCAAGAACGCGCAGAACTCCGAAGCGCAGTTAGAAGGGGCAAGAAGACATAACCACTTGATGGAAGCCAGAGCCATCGGGAAAGGACTATACTTGAAATCGTACGGGAAAGGGCTTGCTGTATCCATAAATTAAAGGAAAGTCCGTTAGCAGTTCTACAGGATCACAAATGCTGCTCTTTTCAAGTTTGTTAGAAAAAATTCAACATTCCGAGATTCCATGATGTGTTTATGCGGGATACATTACCGAAGACTATGTAGAAAACTGATGAATGTGCCATTGTAAATTTATATGTTGCTGAAGGTCCTGGCACTCACTGGGTGTCACACGCCATGATAAATGTGGATACGTCTACTATATAGGCTCATTTGGTGACCTGCAACCGCCAGAATGAATACAGCGATACTTCACCCACAGAAGACGTGCGCTCTACAATTATCGTAGCTATCAAGACTTTAATGCATACCTCTGTGGACATCTGTGCATCATGTTTCTCTTGACATTCACAAAGAAAAAGAAGCGTGCTACTATATAAGGAGGAGCTTAAAACATTCTTTCATCAGTTGAGGTTCAGATGTAATGTCGTACACTTTGACGTTAAAATAACGATCATCTGTATTGCGTGCAAATTACTTCCCTCCAGTTGATTTGAGCATTGGTGTTTGAAGTATTGCATTGATTGGACTGGAGCCGTACAACGGTATCCCAAATATCACTGAGACTAACAACAAACTACATCTGGATATTAATGGTGAAAAAGGCATTGTGGAAATAGAACCGGGCGCATACGATATCGACGACTTAAACGAAGTCTTAAAACAGTCTGGAAAATTTATTGAGCTGATTTATTGAGTTGATTTGGGCATTGGTGTTTGAAGTATTGCATTGATTGCACTGGAGCCGTATAACGGTATCCCAAATATCACTGAGACTAACAACAAACTGCATCTGGATATTAATGGTGAAAAAGGCATTGTGGAAATAGAACCGGGCGCATACGATATCGACGATTTAAACGAAGTCTTAAAATAGTCTGGAAAATTTATTGAGCTACATGCAAACATCAATACACTTAAATATGAAATAAGGACTGTAAATGCAACGATTGACTTTCACCAGAAAGGTTCAATAGGGCTTATGGGGTTTCACAAAATGACATGTTTTGAAGAAAGATCCAAGTAAATATTACAAGTCAGATCAGGCTGTGGATATACTGCCCGTCAGCACAATCGGAGTGTTACGTTGCAACGAACTCCTATCACAACGACCGTCTGATTCATATTATTTACGGATTCTTCCCCTGAGTTGCAACGAGGTACAAGACTGTTGAAACTCCTTCCATTGCAATATACCTTCCAGTAACAGTTCAGACACTGGACTATTTGGAGTAGCGTATTGTGAACCAGAATAATCAACTTGTTGACTTTCGTGGCGAGGAAATCATTGTACGATTACATCTAAGCCGAGATCGGCACACAGTACAAATCCACTGCACGCAATCCATCGCACGTCACTTCGGCGCGGAACCGCAAAGTGATAACACGTGCCAACTACGAGTTTCTTAAATCAGTTGGCTTGAAACCTCGCAATGAGGACGTCACTCAGTATAACCAGTTCAGTAGAGAATGATGAGAGAATTATACTTCAGAAATACTTCTCACATAAACCTTACACTTCAACCACATTTAACAAGAATGGTGAAATTAGGATTGTCCTCCAGCACCAAGAAGCGCTGACGCTTCCATGCAAGTGTTTCATATATTTGGAGGGGTGATTCAATGAAACCGACGGCGGATACAGTGGGAGACAAGTTTACACGTAACGCCTTAGCATCCCTGTTTCAAGAGATACGCTATCAACTCAGTTGGTCTGAGATCGACCGTGCACACAATGTGGCATAACATCAACCCTTAAAGCATATGTCTCTACATCAACCACGGATTTCAATGCCTTAGAAAATGCGGGATGATTCATAGACGATCCGGAGGATAAAGCAGTTGCAGAGTACAAGCGATTTACTGCATGCATTCCTCTAAAAATGTTTATGGGTTACTTTTAGGACATGAGACAGATTGCTAGAAATGCTAAACAGGAACTCACTCTGGTGCGGAGTGCGACGGATAATAACTCATACATTAAAGGAGCTCAAGAGGAGAATATGATCACAATTAGCAAGATAATACGAAAAATACCCCACATCAGTGTATCAGACGAGGAGCGTTTGAAGCTTTTAAAAGACCTGAATTCCAGTACATTTCTATCACTAGGATTTCTCTCTTGGGAAGTTTTCGAGTAGCCAGTGTTACCGACTGCAAGCAGACAAACATGGGGTATTAAAACCTGTTCACATCTACAGACGTCTACATTCATCATACTTGATTTTCAGACTGACAAAAGCGGGAATATATCTAATGATTCCACTGCATTCGACAACTGCAAGTTAACTAACGCCAGAGTCTGCGTGAATTCAGAATTCTACCCATATGCAGTGTGCGATTTGTGCTTTTACCAGTGGGGGGATGTCTTAGGGGGTAAGTATAATTATATATGTTACTAGCTTGGACCGTGGCGTTACCCATGGTTAAACAGTTATTTATAAATAGATGTTAATGCCGAAACTCACTGCTCACGCGTATGCACTATCAGAAAAGCCATCCCTTGTTATATCTTTAAAAGTACATTATAGGTAAAGCTTATTTACAAAATCATCTACATACAGGTATACGGGGGAATTCAAAAAGTAAAGGCACATTTGTGAAAAGCTGTACTTATTCTGGTGATAGAAAAACATGCATTATTTTTCTACGTAACCTCCCTGGACTTCAATGCAGTTTTTCCGACGTTTTACGAGTTTCTTTTTTATTTCATCAGAAAATACGTTTTTCGGTTGCATCGGTGACCAATTTTGCACCGAAGCAATGGCGTCTTCATCACTTTCAAATCTTCTTCCGTGCAGTGCTTTCCGTTAAGGGTCCAAACATGTGAAAATTGCTTGGAGCCAGGTCTGGACTGTATGGTGGATGTTCCAGCACCTCGAATCTCAACTCTTTTATTGCGTTGGCTGTCCGTTTGGCAGAATGTGGGCGAGCGTTATCTTGCTGCAGGATGACAGCTATTCACAGTTTTCCACGATGTTTGGATCTGATTGCAGGTTTTAGTTTCGCACGCAACACATCACATCCACCATACAATACAGACCTGGCTCTAAAGTCTCGTCTACGCTGGGGCGACGTCTTGCAACATTGTGGCATGCTACGGAAATGTGGCGTGCGTCGTCTTGTAGCATGCTACAACAGGCAACATCTTATGGCGTATGTTGCATGCGGCAGGTTAATTTATACCAAAGCAACAGAATTTGTGCCACACGTGTGTCGGTCTTGCAGTATAATGGATGATAAAGTGATCGCAGCGGCGGCCTACTTGGTACTTGCACATGCAGTTAACAACGGAAATAAAAACCAAACGAAAAGAAAACGATGTTGGAAGAGGAGAGTATTTAAAGAAGGTCCACGAAATAGTGTCCTAAGAACTAGAAGCAGAAGATGGTGCATTATTTAGTAATTTTACGAGAATGTCGACTGAAGACTTTAATTACTTACTTCAGTTAACTACACCTCTTACTGTAAAGAAAGATAACAACTGCCAAGACAGTATTTCCCCAAGAATTCTATGGGCCATCACATTACGATTTTTAGCCACTGGCGATATATACAAGTCACTAATGTACTTATTTAAAGTATCATATTCTGCTATTTCCCTCATAGTGCCAGAGGTATGTGAAGCTTTTTAATTAGTGTTGAAGAATTACATAACGGTATGCACGCAACATTCAATACTGATTTCATTTAAGTAATGTTTTATTGGCATTCTTAAGCAAATTAAAATTGATATTAGAGAACTGTTAAAAACACTTCTTTCTAAAATCGAATTAATTTGAGCTCTTCTGTTTCTGTTTGAACAAATTCCTCACTATTATTATTGTCCACATACACAATTTCACAGCTAGGTTTAAAACCAATGTTTCGATGCTCGGAGTTTTCTATTCATACTCCCCTAAGGGCGCTTTAAAAATAACATTTGAAAATATGTGCTTGACATATGTGGGAGGTACATGTTGTTCAAGAGATACATTGCCGTCAGCTTTTGATACTGTGTCATCAGTCTGAAAAAATAGGGAAAGTAATGAGTATGTTTTACTTTTCAGATTCCAAAATATACTGAAGAATGGCAGAAGGTAGCAAGATTTTTCGAAGTGAAGTGGAATTTCCCTCACTGCATAGGGGCCATACATAGCAAACATGTGCAAATTATGTGTCCCCCGAATACTGGAAGTGAAGTGAATACATCAACTACAAAAAAACATTCAGCATTGTCCTTATGGCAATTGTAGACGCAAATTACTGTTTTCAATATGTAAATGTTGGATGTCGCAGGGACAGAAAGAGAGCGAAGGAGGAGATTGACTTAGAGGGGAGAGAAATTGACCTTAGCGAAGGGGAGAGTGACGGAGGTTGTAGGAGGTGATAGAGGAGAAAAGCAGATGGACAGAGAGAACGGCAGAAGAAGGTGGGTAGTGGGAAAAGAAGGAGATGGACATAAGGGGAAGGTAGAGACATCCGGGCAATGCAGAGTTTACTTACCTCATTTATAAAATTAATAAATCTTCATATGTAGTTAATTAACAACTTTGTAAATGATTCATGTAATACTCAAAGTATACTAAAATATGAGATGAATAAAATGTAAAATAAAAATTTTGGTTTTGTTTTGTGCTTAACTTTAACACGCTTAAATTATAAGTGAATGTTAATTTGTTAAATCATCGTATTATGACAAAGCCACACCAAATTGTGGCCGGTTCAGCTAGTACTAAAGTGTATAATTGTCATTTTAACTTACAGAGTTTAGTTGAAGAGACGAGATGAATGAGACTGCTCCTGAAGGTTCGAGGGTTTGCCTGTTGGTTTGTCAAGGGCGCTATGGTGCTGAGAAGCAAGGCTTCTTTTTCTTATCCACCTTGCTGCAAATTTTCCTGCATCGAAGCAATGCAGTGGAGGTCCATTTATTGAAATGAGAAGTAGATTTGAAAGTGTCGGAATTTGTAAGTGATTTCTCTGATTAGTCAGTGTTAAATTCATGGCACTAAATCCGCGTTCACATTCAGCCGTAGATATAGGTATAACTTCGACTGCTTTCAAAAGTTCCTTCACAGAATTGGGCATGTGTTGAGGATTTTCTCTATAGATTCGAAAATCTTTAACTAGTAACGCACACGTGCATCCACGCAATTTAAAATCCACCTTATTACACAAGCGAGAAATTGCATGTCAACATAAAACACCATCATCTGAAGGCCATGTATCTGAATTTAATACGGCTACACCCGAAAAGAAATCCAAGTCCTCAAAGCGGTTTTTTATATTGTCTACCAAAGACTGAAAAAATTTCTTCCGAAATGTCTGAAATCTATTATATTCATCACAAGTTGGTTCTTTCTTTAATACCCCTTTGAATGTGCGCTTTTCCTCCATCTCTTGTACTATCATCCTAATTCGTGGCGTTTTCAGGGTTTCAAGAGTTCTTATAGCCACGTCAATTTCCTGTTTTGCTTTAAGGACTGAACAATTTCTGTTTTGCGTAAAGAATGATAATACTTGCAGAACTTCCAGGGCCTCATAAAGCACAACTAATTCCATTACAAGCAACCACTTTGTGAGATGTTTTAGTAAACCTTCAAATTTAGATCTCTCCTGAGTTGATCAGGAACCATCATGTCTCAGTTTTTCAAAAAGACGGACAAGAGAACTGTGACTTTCAAGAAAAGCTCGAACAGCATTAAATGAGGAAGCAACCTACCGTACGTGAAAAAGACGGCCTAGTTTTAATAGCTGCGAGGATAATTCTTGTGAAACACTTTGTAGTAATCTCTGATTTTTGGGACTTTGAAAAAACACAGAATATAAGGAATCTAAAAAAAACCTGTATATGGTATACATGCAGAGATGACTAGAGGACAAATGTGAGGATATAGAGGCTTATATAACTAGGGGTAAGATAGTTACTGCTTACAGGAAAATTAAAGAGACCTTTCGAGATAAGAGAAAGACTTGTATGAACATCAAGAGCTCAGATGGAAACCCAGTTCTAAGCAAAGAAGGGAAAGCAGAAAGGTGGAAGGAGTATATAGAGGGACTATACAAGGGCGATGTACTTGAGGACAATATTATGGAAATGGAAGAGGATGTAGATGAAGATGAAATGCGAGATACGATACTGCGTGAAGAGTTTGACAGAGCACTGAAAGTTCTGAGTCGAAACAAGGCCCCCGGAGTAGACAATATTCCATTGGAACTACTGACGGCCTTGGCAGAGCCAGTCCCGACAAAACTCTACCATCTGGTGAGCAAGATGTATGAAACAGGCGAAATACCTTCAGACTTCAAGAAGAATATAATCATTCCAATCCCAAAGAAAGCAGGTGTTGACAGATGTGAAAATTACCGAACAATCAGGTTAATAAGCCACAGCTGCAAAACACTAACACGAATTCTTTACAGACGAATGAAAAAACTAGTAGAAGCCGACCTCGGGGAAGATCTGTTTGGATTTCGTAGAAATACTGGAACACGTGAGGCAATACCGACCTTACGACTTATCTTAGAAGAAAGATTAAGGAAAGGCAAACCTACGATTTGTAGACTTAGAGAAAGCTTTTGACAATGTTGACTGGAATACTCTCTTTCAAATTCTAAAGGTGGCAGGGGTAAAATACAGGGAGCGAAAGGCTATTAACAATTTGTACAGAAACCAGATCGCAGTTATAAGAGTCGAGGGAATGGAAGGGAAGCAGTGGTTGGGAAGGGAGTAAGACAGGGTTGTAGCCTCTCCCCGATGTTATTCAATCTGTATATTGAGCAAGCAGTAAAGGAAACAAAAGAAAAATTCGGAGTAGGTATTAAAATCCATGGAGAAGAAATAAAAACTTTGAGGTTCGCCGATGACATTGTAATTCTGTCAGAGACAGCAAAGGACTTGGAAGAGCAGTTGAACGGAATGGATGCTGTCTTGAAGGGAGGATATGAGATGAACATCAACAAAAGCAAAACGAGGATAATGGAATGTAGTCGAATTAAGTCGGGTGATGTTCAGGGTATTAGATTAGGAAATGAGACACTTAAAGTAGTAAGGGAGTTTTGCTATTTGGGGAGCAAAATAACTGATGATGGTCGAAGTAGAGAGGATATAAAATGTAGACTGGCAATGGCAAGGAAATCGTTTCTGAAGAAGAGAAATTTGTTAACATCGAGTATAGCTTCAAGTGTCAGGAAGTCATTTCTGAAAGTATTTGTATGGAGTGTAGCCATGTATGGAAGTGAAACATGGACGGTTAATAGTTTGGACAAGAAGAGAATAGAAGCTTTCGAAATGTGGTGCTACAGAAGAATGCTGAAGATTAGATGGGTACATCACATAACTAATGAGGAGGTATTGAATAGAATAGGGGAGAAGAGGAGTTTGTGGCACAGCTTGACAAATAGAAGGGACCGGTTGGTAGGACATGTTTTGAGGCATCAAGGGATCACCAATTTAGTATTGGAGGGCAGCGTGGAGGGTAAAAATCGTAAGGGGAGACCAAGAGATAAATACACTAAGCAGATTCAGAAGGATGTAGGTTGCAGTAGGTACTGGGAGATGAAGAAGCTCGCACAGGATAGAGTAGCATGGAGAGCTGCATCAAACCAGTCTCGGGACTGAAGACCACAACAACAACAACATGGTATTCATCTGCTACATCATTCATAACATCGTGGACAGCTAATTCCATTTTGTGGTTCATACAATGAACGACAGTTAAATCCTTATGTGAATGACTACGCAGTAGAGCAGCTACGCCTTTGTAAGGGGCAAGTATTGTTGAGGCACCATCTGGTGTGATACCTACAAGGTGTTTCTTTAGTACATAATTTGTAATGCCATACTTTTCAAGAGCTGCTAACAGTGTGCTGAAAATGCATTCTCCTGTCCCACTTTCTAATTCAACAATGTCAAAAAAATAATTGCAAGCAACTACCTCAAAGGACAAACGTAAATATATTATTAAACAAGTTTTATTGGAAACCGTTGTACTTCCGTCCATCATGATACTGAAGTTTGTACCCGATTCTACAAGGAAGTGAGCAAGATTTTTTTTCATTTCTTCTCCTACGAACATAATGATATTTCGGCATGCATGGTCAGAATGAAGCATATTACCGACTGATAAACCATTAAGCTGTTGTAGTTCGATTACTGCAGGATACGATTTGAATGATAATTTCTGTTTAGCTATTATATATGCAGATCTGAACAACGAAGCAGTTGCGATAACTTTTTCTTGATGCTGCTTTCCCCACAACTTTGCATTTCAGTGACGCATTTTTGTAAACTTTTCTTCTCTTTTATACTCGTGTTTTCTACGCACTTCATGTGTGATTTACACTTTGCATGATCCCCGATTTTATCATTTATTTTTTTGGCGTTATTAGCAGAAACACAAGCTAAAAACGCGTTATCGATACGCACACGTTCACTGCTTTCCACCTTAAGTTCACAAACTTGTAAACACACTGTGCGTATTACTAAGTTTTTGTCATTTACGGGCAGCCACGCATTAGTCTTTTGCCAGTTCTGAAAACGTGATAAGGTAACACAATTTCCTACTATAATTCCAAGAGTACTGTTACTCCCATTCCTACCTTGAGACGTGTCACAGTTTCCAGTCACCGGAGATTCAGTCTCTTCCCCTGTATTAGCACCATCATTACCGTTTTCTTTTTTACATTCACTATTTTAACTCTTTTTAGCACCACTGTTAGTATCCTGACTGTCACGGTTTGTACACGTATCAGGTAATGCACTGCTCTTAAGGAAATCAGAAATTTTCCTTTGTTTGAATGACATCCTGAAATTCCGTAGTTCTTACAGGCCCGGACGCACTCAACTCACTAATGAAGCTACTGAAGCGGGAACGTGTGAAGATCGCCGTGTGTGTGGCGGACGCGCGGCAAAGAACGGACGGCACCAATTAATTTGGAGTACGCGATGCTGGGGAGCCTGTGTTATGCTCCACCCACGTGGTTCGCGGCTAGCGAAGTCAAACTGTCCGATCCCGTCTGACCTGTACCGTTGCTCACTTCGCACCACTTTGTGCTTTCGTCCCTGTTAATCCGCGTCATACCGTTGCCAAAAGGTGGCCTAATGGTAATTGTTCGCACAGGTACCGGGCCGGTCGCCACCCTGTGTCAGGGCCCGGGGTGGGAATTTCAGCCCCCCAGCTCACCCAACTCTGCGGTACGACTGATACGGTATCACTGCCACACTACTTCCCTCGCAAGCTCGCAAGTAAACGGATGACGCACCTTAGACGAAAGCAACAATGACAACATGTTAATGATGATGTAGTTCTAAATGTTTTGAAATGCTTAACTACTACATAACACTTTTTCAAAATTAATAAGCAAAAATATTAATATTATTAATAGTAAGACTGTATTAAAAACTTTCAGTGTTCGGCTCCACAAATTTAAATTATATTTAAAGTTTTACTCCAGTGCATGGGAAATAAACATCCCAGGCTGGGATGCATAAACTAAAACCAGAGGAGGGGATGGTCTGATGCATATTGGGGGAAATCCCCCCCCCCCGTACCTCTCCCCCCCCCCCCATCCCCCCCCCCCCCCGCCCCCCTGCAAATCGCACACTGCCCATATGACAATTTACACCTGCAGTGGGATGAAATTTGTAGTCTAGCATATGACATGTACGCTAGGTATCATGCTTCTTACTATGAAAGTGCTGAAGAAGGGGTTGTCTACTCAGTCCACAGAAGCCATCACCGATCATCGTAATAGGCCGCTCGAAACACAACGAGATAATTACATCTGCACCAGATGTACGTATTGAATTTAAATCTTCTGCAAATTTCCTGGAACACACTGCCATGTATGCTCTAGTTCCACATGACTGTGTGATCAACGACCGCTCGCTCACAGGCGTTGTACAACGAGCTGTATAAATGAACAGGTGCTGTGCCATACCTAGAGCATTCCACAATGGCATCTCAAGGTGTAAACATCATTGCAGACGCTCAGGGATTCTATGATGGTGAGCGTAGACAGTTCATATTTAAAGATGTTGCATTCGTAGTGTACATAGAAGATGCCGTAATAATAGAGACATTCTCAGCAAACAAAGCGTCACCGAGGTCTTTTAAGGATGTGAAGTGCGTTGGAATTCACTGAGATGATACTGGCATACCATATAACGATATGGTGATGTCGCGTCTACTATTCAACCACACAGATACCATTATCTACGTGAAGGGGTAGGAGAAGATCTCGTGAATGCATCGAATCCTCATGTTTGTTGCTGTTCAAGACTTGTAATTCTACGGGTGCCCTGCTCTCCATTGACTCAAGAAGAAGAAGAAGAAGAAGAAGAAGATGTAAATTTACTTTTAGGCTGGGTAAAAAATAAATAATTTTTTACTTTACAACCTGTGTTCTTTTTTCAACCCTGTTCCAGCTTTGACAGTGTTCATTTTTAACCAGATACTACGTCTGTGAGTTTCTTCAAGCACCAGAGGTATAATTTTAGACATGTGTGCTGTATGTCTTTGGAAGTGGACACTGTCACATGCCTCCTGCTCCCATAACCCAATTCGGGCTGCACGATAGGGATAATTCCACGCAGCCATTCTGTATATTTTGCTATCATCCATCTTAAACTTGATCTCCTTTATAGCACTCACTCTTCAGCAAAACTAATGTCATTTATGAACAGACAGCCTTATATATATATATATATATATATATATATAGGGTGAGTCACCTAACGTTACCGCTCGATGTATTTCGTAAACCACATCAAATACTGACGAACCGATTCCAAATACCGAACGTGAGGAGAGGGGCTAGTGTAATTGTTTAATACAAACCATAGAAAAATGCACGGAAGTATGTTTTTTAACACTAACCTACGTTTTTTTAAATGGAACCGCGATAGTTTTGTTAGCACATCTGAACGTATAAACAAATACGTAATCAGTGCCGTTTGTTGCATTGTAAAATGTTAATTACACCCGGAGATATTGTAACCTAAAGTTGACGCTTGAAACATCCGACGTTCAGTTGCGTGTTGTAACAAACACGGGCCACGGTCGGCGAGCAGCATCTGCAGGGACATGTTTACGATGACGACCGTGTTTACGAGTGTGGCTGTAGTGCACTGTTGTGATTTGGTCTAGCTGTCGCAGTGTCCGCATGTAGCGCTTGCTCCTATTGTTATTCTGCATTCGTCTCCGCACGCAGACCAACTGTAGTACACCGTGTTACCAGACGTCTGTGATAGTGTAGTGTTGTAGGAACTGTGACCATGGTGTATTCGAACTCTGAAAAGGCGGAGATGATACTCATCTATGGCGAGTGTCGACGAAATGCAGCTGAAGCCTGCAGGGTGTATGCAGAACGGTACCCGGACAGAGAGCATCCAACGTGCCGCACATTGCAAAACATCTACCTCCAACTGTATGCAACAGGTATGGTCGTAGCACGCAAACGGGTCCGTAACAGGCCCGTCACAGGAGAAGCGGGTGCAGTTGGTGTGTTAGCTGCTGTTGCCATGAACCCACACATGAGTACACGGGACATTGCGAGAGCCGGTGGACTGAGTCAAAGTAGTGTCATGCGCATACTGCATCGTCACCGTTTTCACACGTTTCATGCGTCGCTACATCAGCAATTACATGGTGATGACTTTAATCATCGAGTGCAATTCTGTCAATGGGCATTAACAGAGAATGCGTTGCAGTTCTACCTGTTTACCGATGAAGCGGGTTTCACAAACCACGGGGCAGTGAATCTACGGAACATGCATTATTGGTCCGTGGACAATCCTCGCTGGCTCAGACAGGTAGAGCGACAGCGACCGTGGACTGTAAATGTATGGTGCGGAATCATTGGCAACCACCTCATTGCTCCTCACTTCATTGCAGGGGCCCAAACAGCTGCAACATACATCGCGTTTCTACAGAATGACCTGCCAACGTTGCCCGAAAATGTCCCACTGGAAACGCGTCAACGTATGTGGTATCAGCATGATGGTGCACCTGCACATTCCGCAATTAACACTAGGCTGACCCTTGACAGGATGTTCGACGGGCGTTTCATAGGACGTGGAGGACGCATAAATTGGTCAGAACTTTCTCCTGATCTTACACCTCTGGACTTCTTTCTGTGGGTTACGTTAAAGGAGAATGTGTACCGTGATGTGCCTACAACCCCAGAGAATATGAAACAACGTATTGTGGCAGCCTGCGGTGACATTACACCAGATGTACTGCGGCGTGTACGACATTCATTACGCCAGAGATTGCAATTGTGTGCAGCAAATGATGGCCACCACATTGAACATCTATTGGCCTGACATGTCGGGACACACTCTATTCCACTCCGTAATTGGAAACGGAAACCACGTGTGTACGTGTACCTCACCCCTCATGGTAATGTACATGTGCGTCAGTGAAAAAGACCAATAAAAAAGTGTCATCATGTGGACGTAATGTGCTGTTCCAGTCTCTTCTGTGCCTAATGTCCATCACCGTTCCCTTTGGATCCGTACGTAATTCGGTGCTCTCCGATACACACGATCGAACAGCGGAGGAGTGGTACTCAAGCGTCAACTTTAGGTTACAATATCTCCGGATGTAATTAACATTTTACAATGCAACAAACGGCACTGATTACGTATTTGTTTATACGTTCAAATGTGCTAACAAAACTAACGGGGTTCCATTTAAAAAATCGTAGGTTTGTGTTAAAAAACATGCTTCCGTCCATTTTTTTAATGGTTTGTATTAACCAATTACACTAGCCCCTCTCCTCACGTTCGGTCTGTGGAATCGATTCGTCAGTATTTGATGTGGTTTTCGAAATATATCCAGCGGTAATGTTAGGTGACTCACCCTGTATATATATATATATATATATATATATATATAACGCTATTGGGGACAGGATTCATGTAAATACTGACGACAAAGACGTATAGTGACAATTTTTTTTCGTTTATTCAGTTGACACAAATATAACATACTTCTTGAGGTACAATATAATTCTTGAGGCACAATGTAGTTTTTGAGGTACGATATAGTATTCTTGAGGTACAATTTCACTCTTATATTCCAGTTCAGATACTTTTACCTTACATACTACAAAATCAAGAATATTTTTTTACAGTTTTTTTCTCCAATAACACTGGAAATTTTTTTTAAATCTACGCTAAAAACTAATGTGGAGATACTTTCTTTACTACAGCTAAATTCCACAGTCCCAGTAGCATAGCTTTTACAGTAATTCTGGTCGACTGTGCTCACTTAGAATCTAAATTGAACAGCCCCAATAGTAAAGATTTTTACAATAACAATTCTGATGGACTCTGAGCTACATAGATACACTCCTGGAAATGGAAAAAAGAACACATTGACACCGGTGTGTCAGACCCACCATACTTGCTCCGGACACTGGGAGAGGGCTGTACAAGCAATGATCACACGCACGGCACAGCGGACACACCAGGAACCGCGGTGTTGGCCGTCGAATGGTGCTAGCTGCGCAGCATTTGTGCACCGCCTCCGTCAGTGTCAGCCAGTTTGCCGTGGCATACGGAGCTCCATCGCAGTCTTTAACACTGGTAGCATGCCGCGACAGCGTGGACGTGAACCGTATGTGCAGTTGACGGACTTTGAGCGAGGGCGTATAGTGGGCATGCGAGAGGCCGGGTGGACGTACCGCCGAATTGCTCAACACGTGGGGCGTGAGGTCTCCACAGTACATCGATGTTGTCGCCAGTGGTCGGCGGAAGGTGCACGTGCCGTCGACCTGGGACCGGACCGCAGCGACGCACGGATGCACGCCAAGACCGTAGGATCCTACGCAGTGCCGTAGGGGACCGCACCGCCACTTCCCAGCAATTTAGGGACACTGTTGCTCCTGGGGTATCGGCGAGGACCATTCGCAACC
The DNA here is from genome assembly GCF_021461395.2 of Schistocerca americana. Lineage (NCBI taxonomy): Eukaryota > Metazoa > Arthropoda > Insecta > Orthoptera > Acrididae > Schistocerca > Schistocerca americana. The sequence continues at coordinate 7,151,635 of NW_025725481.1, read as the reverse complement.
GTCTCCATGAAGCTGGGCTACGGTCCCGCACACCGTTAGGCCGTCTTCCACTCACGCCCCAACATCGTGCAGCCCGCCTCCAGTGGTGTCGCGACAGGCGTGAATGGAGGGACCAATGGAGACGTGTCGTCTTCAGTGATGAGAGTCGCTTCTGCCTTGGTGCCAATGATGGTCGTATGCGTGTTTGGCGCCGTGCAGGTGAGCTCCACAATCAGGACTGCATACGACCGAGGCACACAGGGCCAACACCCGGCATCATGGTGTGGGGAGCGATCTCCTACACTGGCCGTACACCACTGGTGATCGTCGAGGGGACACTGAATAGTGCACGGTACATCCAAACCGTCATCGAACCCATCGTTCTACCATTCCTAGACCGGCAAGGGAACTTGCTGTTCCAACAGGACAATGCACGTCCGCATGTATCCCGTGCCACCCAACGTGCTCTAGAAGGTGTACGTCAACTACCCTGGCCAGCAAGATCTCCGGATCTGTCCCCCATTGATCATGTTTGGGACTGGATGAAGCGTCATCTCACGCGGTCTGCACGTCCAGCACGAACGCTGGTCCAACTGAGGCGCCAGGTGGAAATGGCATGGCAAGCCGTTCCACAGGACTACATCCAGCATCTCTACGATCGTCTCCATGGGAGAATAGCAGCCTGCATTGCTGCGAAAGGTGGATATACACTGTACTAGTGCCGACATTGTGCATGCTCTGTTGCCTGTGTCTATGTGCCTGTGGTTCTGTCAGTGTGATCATGTGATGTATCTGACCCCAGGAATGTGTCAATAAAGTTTCCCCTTCCTGGGACAATGAATTCACGGTGTTCTTATTTCAATTTCCAGGAGTGTATTTATACACTTAAAAACTATTCTAACTTAGATGGCTAACGGCAGGTGAAAAACCTAAAAAATTATTCCATTTACCAGACGCACATGGTGCTTAGAAATATACGTTGACAGTCTGCACATGCATTGCATATGAACAAATAAATAAATATAAACATATTTTTTGTGTTTATGGTTTTTAATATTTTTGTGTAGGCTTTTTTAACATTTTTCTCTCACACACATGGTGTACATATAAATAAATTTTTCTTTTACTTTTTTTATATTTTTTTCCACACTTGGCCCATGTGCGTATATACACTTGAATCCAGTATACACAAATATTTACACGACACACACACACACACACACACACAAAATCACTTACACTATGAAATAGGGTTCTACTACTGCTCTGCAGACACACTCTCTCTCTCCCTCATTCTCTCACTCTCACTCAATCAGAGTCTACCATCTCTTCTCTTGCTAAACATGAGTAGTATGTGAGTATCGGAGAGTTTCAGTCCCCTCGTCACAAATGAGCCTTTTATCATCATAATATGACAGGCCGATTTTAGACTACACCACAGTTTACACCTCATGTGCTCTCGACTGGATACTGGTCTGTCGTACCATATCAGGCAGCTGTAGTGAAGCACCATGAACACCACTGCACAAGCACCGCTTCTAGTCTTCGATAGAGAGGACTCTCAATGCCATACGATGCGCATCCTTATCCCACCTCTGGGTGGCACCTTCCAATGGGCTGGCCGGAGTGGCCGAGCAGCTCAAGGCGCTACCGTCTGGAACCGCGAGACCGCTATGGTCACAGGTTCGAATCCTGCCTCGGGCATGGATGTGTGTGAAGTCCTTAGGTTAGTTAGGTTTAAGTAGTTCTAAGTTCTAGGGGACTGATGACCTTAGAAGTTAAGTCCCATAGTGCTCAGAGCCATTTGAACCATTTGGAAACTTCCAGTGCGGGAGTGCATGCATGTTTGATCACAGACCTACAAACTCCACATTTGGCAATCCTTTCGCCTCGTCCTTCATAAGGCTGATAACCTTCTTATTCTGTGGGACATCAGTTTTGGGGTGGAGCCTTCTTGTGGAACTCGCTCTAGACAGAGCGCCAAATAGGCGTGTGCATCATGCAAACTAATAGGGTATTTGAGTTCTCCCTCCACCACATGCCTTACATCAGAATTAGCTGCCACACCCCCCCATGATTTTTCCACGTAATCCCTTGCATTCGTCTTCGGTCACCCATGATTGCTGCTGTCGTGTCCATATAAGTTAATTATGCCCAGATACATTATGTAACTTGAATCAATGAATACATTGAACGTGTCACTCATCCGTGAGCTGTTTGCCTTCACGTGCCTATGGACACAATGGCAAAGTCCCCCCATGGATCCCACGCTCAAAGAAAAGAAGCATGTCAGTATTGGTCTATAATTCGACACTGCACTTCGTTTTCTTGAGCACTGCGCCCAAGATGACCCAGGTGCCATGTAATAAAAGACGGGATTCAAACAGTATGTGACCATGCATAGACTTCATAATTTCTCAAAAACTTCTGCAAGAAAGCACATAGTTGTGTCCACGTAAAGTTGTACGTCCTCTCCTAAAGTGGACATTTTGAATTCTTACCAGACTTTTATGGCAAGCTCATACCTTGCATCCATTATGGCGTTGCCTGTAAGATTTCTGGAGAATGCAGTTATGTTGGGTAGTTGGGTTTCATTGAATTTCTCCATGTTATCCACATACTCGTAAGGCAAAACCCCTTCCTAGTCACAAGCTGAAATGTGTCCCTGTCGGGAAATGCAGCTTGAGGCAGAGATTCAATGACTTTCAGGAGTGTTGCTTGAAGAAACGTAGCCTATCAAGGAAGTGGAGCATAATTTTTGGCTTCATTCATTTGGAAGATGAAATGTATTTCTCGATGTTCTCATGTACAACACTGATCTAATTCTTCTCCCAACCACAACCAGACAAGTGCTCAACTAGACAGTGAACGTCATACCCACTTAAATTATGGAAGACAATGGGTATGTGCCTTGGTAGCTGGTACTTAAAATTGCACACTGAACTGTCAGTGGTATTTATGAGGAGCTCCCATTTTTCTGTCTAACGGCAGCTCACAGATATAGCAGTCAACTGCATTATTATACAAATCATCATTCTCCTCCGATTGGGTAAAGGGGAACGTTGTCGCTATAAAGCTTATCAACATCCGATGAAAGTCTTTCGAGCTCATTGAGCAGTCAAACCACAGGATTACCCCTGACATAAGACTTGTGGTCGTTAAGACTCGAATCATAGTATAATATTACTGGTATTTAAAAAAAAATTTATATTATGTTAACCACTTTTGCTGCTGGCAATTCTTCTGAAATGCGAAAATAGTGCATAGAAAATTTTTACTTCTTTATGATGGAATTATATTTCGCAAACCAGCATCATATTCCCTAATCAGACCGACAAGAACGTTGACTGAGGGCATTGTTTAAAGGCCAATCACCGATCTCAAAATTATGCAGTTTGTGTAAGTATTGGAGCAAGGGGGACACAAGGACTCTCTGCATTGTTGCCAGATGCATTCAAGATGCCAGCAGTGACATTATTCAATATGGTGTCATGTAGACTTGGCAACAGCGCATGGCCTCATCCAAGATGGCAGCCATGACGTCATTCAAGATGACGGATTTTGGCAGGAAGTTTGAATTTTGGTGCCTGACCCCCCTCCCCAAGAAAAATGGCGGGAAGTTCAAATTCCAACAGGATAATGCACCGCACTAAGGTTATCTCTACTAAGGTCAGAAAATCGCGGGAACATAGCTCACTTGGCCTACCTCCACTAACCTAAGTCATCCTACTGCCACCTCTTCCTATGAACTGGCACCAAGTTTGAATTTTAGCAGTAAACAAAGGTTAATATGCATATCTCTACTAAGCTAAGAAAATGGCGGGAAAGAAAGGGCACTTGCTGTAACATCAGTCACCTAACCACCACCTACTCCTAAGGAATTGCGGGGAAAGGACTTGCAAATAATTCTTTATTTGTGAATTTTAAAATTTTCCCGGCGAATTGACTGTTCAAACAAATTTTGGGCTTGCAGCCGGTCGTCGTTCAATACTTCGCACGATATTTCAACTGGGCACCTGCCAGTCATCTTCAGGTGAGCCGTCGCAGACTGGCGATAAAGATCTCCGCTCCGCAATATATAGCGTACTGCAACTATTCTGCGCATGCGTCGAAAACTTGATAGTTGAACCAACACTGCCCACCGGCAGCGCCCTCGCTGGTGGAATAGCGGAACTCAGTCGCCCTCTGCGTTGCTGTTAGCCACGGCCATCGACGCACTCTGTCGTCTTCGATTTGAGCAAATCAAGGAGATGATGGGATTCCATGCACTGTCCAGCTGGTAGCCGCTGTCACGGTTTAACAGATTTTCCGCCAGTCGTATTTCTACGGATTCTTTAATAATGGAGTCCCAGAAAGACGTTGCTGTAGACAATATCATTGTTTTCTCATACTCCATTGAATGTCCAGTAGAAATACAATGTATGTAAGCTGTATGAACAAAATATGAATCACATTAACTAACAGTAAACACTCAAAAGATGACGTAAATGTATTTTAGAAATGGTTTGTCTTCTGTAATGCTGATACTGCTGGTCACGGTCAGTTTTGCCCAATACTATGTGCTCTGGCCATGCTGCACCTGCTGCTATCTTCCTGACATTAGAAAATGGCAACAGTGAGCATCTGTGAGTAGTGATTCTATGCATGTTATGCCTCATTGTTTCAGTTTTTGCCGCTCGGTGGCACCATAGTTGGGCCGCAGTAGTCGCGTTTGGAGAGAAATTTAAAAACGTCCAAGTTGGCTGGCAGTAGCAAATACAAGAGTTAGAAGGAGATTCAAAACAAACCTGCTTCTCGGCGTACTATAATGCAGAAAATTTAGAAGTCAAAGTTTGCAGATGGCAGTAAATTCAAGTAAATTAAAGATTTCAGTGTTGGGAAATTTAAAAAGAACTGCTGGGAAATTAAAAAATCCAACTAGCTGAGTTAAGTATTATACCGCAGCCCCCCTCCTTTCATTTCGCAACTAACCACAGCGAATTATTGAAAGAAGGCATACTGTCAATGTAGTTTTTAAAATACTCACCCCTCCCCTCTCCCCTCTTCACTTCCCCCACACCTCCACCCACCTCTCTGCCCTCCTCTTCTCATCTTCACCAAAGTGCAGTACAGTGCTGCTCATCTCCAGTGCAATATTAAAATACCAAGATGACGAAAACAGAGTAATTATCTGGCTTATACCCTCTCCTCCCTTTCCTCTTTCCAAGCAATCAGAGTGTAATATTAACAAATAGCCCAGCTGTGATAACGGGAAATTTAAAACACTTTTCCCCTCCCCTTTTTCTGTATTTCCATACAATCATATCACCTTATTAAAAGTCCAAGATGATCTAAGAAGACCAATTGTGTGGTTTATAATCAGAGTCCGTTTCTTCTCAACCACTCATAGTGCAATATTAACAACCCAAGATGATGAAAATAGACCACCTGTGAGCCTTATACCCCACATCTCCTTCAGTAAAAGCTAGAGTTTACATTAAACATAATAGTAAACGGGGAACGCTATACGACGACAAACTAAACACTAAACGGTAGATGCTAAGTAGTGAACACTAAATGGTAAATACTAAACGCTAAATAGCAAACTTTAAATTCTAAGCGGTGAATGCTCAACAGTTGACAGTCAACGTCAACCACCTAATGGTGAAAGCTAAACACCACACACTGAACGCAAAATAGTGAATGCCATAAAGTAAGCACTGACTGCCTGAAGGTAGTTGATAATAATAAACGCTAAATGTCTAATGCTAATCGCCTAACAGCAACTGATAAACAACAAGAGCCCAATTGTTTATGGTGTATGGTAAATACTAACCACTTAACAGTAAACCAAAATGCTATATGATGAACGCTAAGAGTCTAATGAGAAACGCTAAATGGGAAATGCTAAATGGTAAACACGAGATGTTTAATGGTGAATGCTAATATCAAGTGCAACATGCAAATATATTACAAATGTCTACGAAAAGTGGTGACGGATAAAGATATTGTTTAGCTGAATCAGTGTATGAAAAGTGAAATATGATTGTCAATCCAAGTAGACCTCCGGTATAATGTTAAAAAGTGATTCCAAGGACTACATTATGCATCATTGACATACAAACATATGTCTGTATTTCTCACATCATTAAGTGCTGTACACTTTACCGTTGTCTCTCTTTGAAAGTAATAATTTCTTTTCTCACACACAACAACATCAAAATTACTTTATTTTTTAATATATTGCAGACGAACAAGGGATGGGAGCATAGTATTTAAACAATTTTAAAATTATAATATTTCCGACGTATGAGTACACTTCCTTCTATTGTCCTCCCTACATACATTAAGCCACAGTTTAGTGTTGAAAGATAAAGATTTTCACCATATCCTTTCAGAGTCCATAATACTCATCATTTCCGTCATAAAAGTGGTGCCATGTTACATTATTTACATATGCAGTTATATCTGTGACATAATATTAATGTGATGTCATTGTTTTTGTATCCCGCTTGGAAGGCAGCGCGTGGCTCTACTCCTTAAAACTGACAAAGAGGCCGAATGAAAGGAAGCGAGTAGGAGCAGGGGTGGTAAAGTACGTCGGTACTGCAAGTAAAGTAAAAGAAGTTTTCACTGGTGCATGAAAATATACAAGTGAATATGTATCTTTGGTACAAATGAGCACGTAGGTGCGAAGCCAAAGTCCGGATAAGAAAATCTCCATAGTAAGCTAAGCTGAACCGATGGTTCTCGGCCGTCTGCTCTTCATGAACTGGGTGAAAGTGGAGCGGCGCTCGAGGAGCTGCACAGCGTCTCCTAGATGGCGCCGTCGTCCGTGTAGATGGTCCGCTCTCGTAGTGCCAACCTACACTGTGGCATCGGAACTGTCGATACCACAAATGTCAAAGTTATATATTATTTACTTCTCGCTAAGGATCAAAATGTCTCCAAGGCCAAATGTATATATATATATATATATATATATATATATATATATATATATATATATATATATCTGTGTTAAGTATGTCAAATGCTGCGACCTCTGGTAATCATTTCCCTTTCCCTCCCTCTGCCTCCTTCTTGCTCACACATATCTTGGTACTTCATATATCAAACACAACTAGGCTCCTTAAACACACATGTGATCAGTAATAAGTTCTGGTTGGTTTTACAGAAGTTGCAATAAATTTTCCATGAAGTTACCCTCTGCACTACATTGTAATTTAATTTCCTCATTAAATCAATTCTCTTACATAGCTTGTGTGCATCTGTCTCGTCATTAAATATCATCTCTAGATATCTTTTTTTTCTGCAAAACAATATAAATGCTAGACCTCTGAAACATTGTGCTCATCAGCAAGCCACATTACACGTGTTACTTACTGTCAGTTCAGCTCTTCGCCCGCCACTGCCACACAGCGATAGCAACACAGCCCACACTGAGATGCCTCTGCACGTCTAACCTATCCTGATAAGATACAGTCCAGCTGAGAGGCAGAGACAGTCACTAACGTTTAATGGGAACAGCGCATAGAACGAAGAGTGTTGCTCACCGTACTCAATTCATGGATGCGTGTATAAATTTTTGTAGCTATTACCTGACGCAAACACCAGAGAATCAGATCTGGCTCACACTGCGAGTCACAGTCAGACTCTAGGGGACACAAGGAGTGCACTGTTGCAGTAGGCAGAGCACTCTTCATAGTACATCTCCATACCGAGCCTTGTCATAATAAAGAGGTGCAGACAGCATCTAACGGCTCATTCTGTGCGCCTTGCACCGTGTAGCCATAACACGTAAGCTGTATGCTCAGCTACTCCTTGACATCCGAGCACTGAGTGAAATTTCGAATGCAACGCTAACTGAGAATAACTGAGACAGCATGGCTGGGAAAAATCCACTGACACCTCTAGAGAAAGTGGGAAAACGGTGGTCTCTCCTGGTTGGATGAGGCTATGTCCAGCTTAAATACGAGTCTTTCCAAACCAACAGTCTCAGTGCTTATATTCAATATATTCTCATTCATGATTTGTTTTACATGACACTGAGGTGACAAAATTCATTGAATACTTCCTAACATTCTGTCGGACGTCCTTTTTGCCAGTGGAATGCAGCCACTCGACGTGGCTTGGACTCAAGTAGTCGCTGGGAGTCGCCTGCTGAAATATATTCATCCGTGCTGCTTCTGTAGCAGTCCATAACTGTGAAAGTGTAGGGCTTCGTGTGCGAACTGACCTCTAGACTATGTCCCATAACTATTCAATGTGATTCACGTCGGGTGATGTGGGTGGCCAAATCATTCGCTCAAATTGTCCATAATGTTCTTCAAACAAGTCACTAACAATTGCGGCCCAGTGACACGTTTGGGAACATGTAGCCACTAATGTCAGAAACTGGTCTCCAAGAAGCCAAACATAACCATTTCCAGTCAATTATCGGTTCAATTCGATCAGAGGACCCAATCGATTCCATGTAAACACAGTCCACCGTAATGGAGCCACCATCATCTTGCACAGCAGTGCCTTGTTGACAACTTGTATCCGTGGCATCATAGGGTCTCCATGACACACAAAATCTACCATCAATTCTTACCAACTGAAATCAGGACTCATCTGACCAGGCTACGGTGTCCCACTGTAGTGTCCTACCAGTATGGCCATGAACACAGGAGAGGCACTACACGTGCTGTCGTGCTGTTAGCAAAGGAACTCGTGTTGGTCGTCTAATGAAAAGCCCATTAATGCCAAGTTCGCGGCCCTGACCTAACGGATACGTTCGTCGTACGTCCCACACTGATTTCTGCAGGTATTTCACTCAGCATTGCTTGTCTGTTAGCACTGACAACTCTACTCAAACGCCGCTGATCTCGGACGTTAAGTGAAGGCCATCGGCGACTCCATCGTCTGTGGTGAGAGGTAATGCGACAAGAAACTGTTTGGGATCTTTGAACCCATCATGGTTGACTGTTATGCCAATAAATATTCGATTTTTGAAAACTGAAATCCTGCAAACACATTCTAGACAATAATCTCTGGTATCAATACGCTTTATGTATGGGTTACCCATTATTTATAGTTATATACTTCTTTCTTAGTTCTGATACTAAGAACGGCGGTCATGATAATGATGACGATGTCCAAAAAATTTCAGGTGTTCTTCTGCTATTGCAGCTTCTCATGCTGTTGCTGCTCGATAATTAATATAACATTAAATGACGAAACACACATGAGTGATTAGTAATACTGTTAATAGTGAAATACGTATTAAATAAAAATAAAAACAGGTATGAGTTATCAGGATATATAGGTTGTTCAAAAAATGTCGATTACTTCGAGAGGTCGTCGTATTCACCGAAAGAAGAATACTAAGTCCGATAAACATGGCTCCAGAAATACATACTTTCCGACATAAACACGTTGTTATAGGAAGGGCTGCATGTCGGTTGGTTGCTGATATTAGCACAGTTCTTGTATTGGCACTCCATCAAAAGCGTCGGCAGGGTATTATGATGTCTTACTCACAGTATCCTACCTACCATTAGGTGGTCTGCTGTCAGTTGTGCGGTTCGAGTCGTGTTGTCGGCTACGCTAGTTTTCGTCGTGTTTCTGTGCCATATTGTACACTACTGTCAACCGTGGGTAGGTATCATGGCGTTTTATCTTCTTCACTTATTGTTTACTGTTACTGTACGTACAAATGGTGTAGTATATTTACATTTTCTCTCTTCCACCACTTCTTACCAACGGACGCCTACTACTCGACAAATGAAATGGCGGATGTGATATTCTGCTATGGTTTAGCAAATGGACGTAGAGTGCGAGCCTGTGCCATCTACGCTAAAGAAGTAATAATAAAAAAAATCCATAGTACAGAGTGCTCTCTGAAACTCTGTTCAGCAGACTCTGTTCATCAGACATTTCAAACGTCTGAGGGACTCAGGTACCCTTGCACATCGGAAGACTCATAGTGGAAGGCGCTGCACAGTACAAACGCCTTATATCTTGTTATGGAGGAATGTGTGCTGTGTTTGGTGAAAAACAAAAAAGCACCATATTATCGGCGTGTGACGATTGACAACAGCAGAAGGCGAGTTTCACTCTCCTATCTGTGGGGTAATTCATGAATAATTGCTATGCTCTTATCATCTACAGCGTGTTCGGGACCTAAGGCCACAGGATCATCATAGTAGACGGTGGTTCTGTAAATGGCTTTGCAGAAGTGTGCCACAGATCCCCTGTCCACATCCAATATTTTATTTACCAATGAGACACAGTTCGTAAGAGATGGTGTTTTGAATTTTCATAACCGTCGCATATGTGCAGATGTAAATCCGCAAGCATTTCAGGAAAGAGGACATTAACACTGATTCTCAAACAATGTATGGGCTCAAATAGTTGGCGATAGATTAATGTGCGACCACGAAAGTTAACTGGGGCACATTATCTAGAACCTTTCATTAATGTATTGTCTACCTTGTTGGAAGCTGTACCAGTGCAGTAACGATTATGAGTGTGCTTCATGCATGGTGCCGCACCAACACACTTTAGTCACAATGAGCACAGACATCTGACGCAGACATTCCAGAACCGCTGGATTGGTCAGGGGAGCCCCACACCATGGCCTGCTTGTCCCCCACATCACCACCCCCTAGACGTTTGGTTGTGGGAAAACTTGACGTACGAACATTAGAGTGTCGCATTTTCAATGCATGTGAGTAAGTAGAACAACAACTGGGTGTACTTCAAAGGATGTGTCATTCCTTGCAGAGGGCAGAGGAGTAAACTGTCATGAATGGACACACACACACACACACACACACACACACATATATATATATATATATATATATATATATATATATATATATATATATAATCGAAACAGTTGGTAAATTGAAGATTTATTTAAACCCCTTTACCACAGTTTCAACGTTCATAAAAACGTCTTCTTTAGAAGCAAATATTGAGAATGTAAACACGTTAACAGTGAAAACACACACACACACACACACACACACACACACACACACACACACACAGACAGATATATAATGTCTATGTTTAAGTTGCACCAGTTCATTTATAATGGCTCCGTCTTTGTAAGTACAATGTTTAAAATTCCTCTAATTCATCTACTACATGAAGCCTATAACCTCTACCTCCTTTGTGCAAAAGTCTTAAGTCTTCTAGCTTCTGTGTAGTGTTTTACAGAAGACTCCCACTGTCATTAACGTAACAAAGAAGTAGCTTGAGCTTGCTTAGGACTAATGGATATATCATTTTCCCCGTCAGTTAAGGCTAGTGGCACTGTGTTTCTTCGTCGTTATGATGTAAATATATTTCTAGAGGTTTGTTGTTCACAGTTTTTCAGCTATGTTATTTTTGTGTGTTATACTCGTTTTACCATCTTCACCACCCTATCACTATCCCTCCCCCCTTCCTTTTCCTTTCCCCCACTCAACATCTAACTTTCCCACCTTCCCTCTCTTCCCCTCATTACGACCATGGTCTTTTCGCTATTGCTTCTATTTGCAATATCTCACAGTCTACGTAATTCGTTTTTACCACAGTGACCTTTTTAGATGGTAACTTATTATCTGTTTCCTAAAAACACTCAACAGCCCAAACCATATAAAACATCGCTTTATGTAAGGCAATCGGTTCCGTCGGACGTTGCTATCGTTTTCAGGTCTGTGTGAAAGAGCATATACACGGAAAAAGTCTCATAATATGATTTAAGAGACAACATTTGTGATAAACGTTTGAGTTTGGCATTACATAAACGGGAGTGGAACTGTAAATTTACATATCTTAAATTTTTTTGTTTAGAAACGTGCTTATTTTAAGTTGCGTGTCACGCGAAGTAGTCATGTTTATAAAAATCAGCACATTATAAAAGGCTTGCCATAACTAAAATATATATATAATGGCAACATGGGCTTTTTTCACTGTTTAGATTACGTCAAGCTTACTTAAATAATGAGCTGCTGTGTTCTGCGTTCATGTGATCTAACAAATATATTACATCACATGAACGCAGAACACAGCAGCACATTATTTAAGTAAGCTTGACGTAATCTAAACAGTGAAAATCCGCTAGAAACGGTGTATAAGGTACACCTGACCGGTAACATTGCAAAAGATAACATTTGTAAAGCGTCCTACAATCGCTAAGTGACTCTTACATCAGCACCGTGTAAGAGACTGTAAATAATATTCTTTTCACATTTAGATTTAACTACTTTAATGAGTGACCTTTACGAATAATAACAGTTACAAAACTGCACTTTACTTACAACTGAATCACATTTTTATTCATATTTTCCAATTCGCATGTTATTACTACTGCATGCATAATAGAAAAATTAAGGTATTTACTTTGCAACAGTTTACTTCTTTTTTTTTTTTGTTGTCGCGCATCCATACCGCAAAGCAACAGTCGCGAAAGCGCACAGGTCCATTGCTGCAGGTGATGGTGAGGGAGTGGGGCGAGAGTGGGTTTGGTAGGATACGTCCTGAACAATGATAGAGTTGCACTTGCAGTGCATAGGTTCATTAAATACCCTCAAACTACAAAATATGTACAAATCTTTCCAACTAGTTTATTGTGACCTTGAAGTATAATTATTCACATACAGCTATGTGTAAAAGCGTAGAATACCAATATTGTGAGCCTGGTGAGACTAGAAACAACCACAGTTCAAGCATGCCACATAGATAATCGTCCTTTAGATGGACAGAGTTTTTCTTCACAAAAGTTGCTATAGACAGGCGCCAGTCATATTTTGCTATGTGGGGCTGTGCACACTTAGGTGTTGTACTGCAATGTAGGAAAATGTATATGGATACGTATGACAGAGAAATTATCACATAAACAGCAGTATGTGACCAACCATGACAAAAACTAATAGTACCTGTTATTTATGTTATGCAGGTAGCAACATGGCTGCTTTCCTATTTCTGTGTTTGGAGTACAATATTTCTAAGAATAATGATCTTAGCATAGTGACAACTTGGGGTGCATATCATTTCTGCGGTGGGTAACTGCAGAAGGGTAATTAAAGGTATAACTAAGAAGTGCCATTATATTTGTGCAAAAAGTCTCAAACATTAAAAACATAAGATTACACTCATTTAAGATAAAGAGTCTTGGTAGATCTTTACATTGTGAGAAATGTGGTGTACTCATAATATCAATGTACATATAGTAACATTATGGATACTAGGAGATGGTGTAATCTAACAGCTGACATAGCTTGTCTCCATATGTGCAGTCAAATTTTCTTTTAATTTTTTTAGAACATGGCAAATTACTGACATAAATATACAATAATAACACCTTACGTTATGGGATCCTTCCTTACATCCCGCTGTTGCAAATGGATGTTACACCACGAGACGTACACAAATTTGAATACAGCGAATACAGAGAACAAAATTGTGCTGATGGAGGTTTGAACACAGTCCAACCCTTGAACACTTAACCACGACGCCGCAGCTATAAATATTAGCTGAATATTGAACTTGTTAAGCTTGGACAGCTCATTGTTTCTACTTCGCTTTTTCTTAACAGTTCAGTATACCTTCTTCTTATTTTAATGCTTGATCTAGGTTCAGATTTTGACAGACTTTTCACTGGACCATCTTATCACTAAAACTGAGGGGGATGTCAGAGGGAGATTCCGTTGTTAGGTGAAGCTAGTACATAGGCTAAAAATTGTTTCGATATATCTTGCTTCTCACTGGTTCACACAGTAGTATGATTTTACAGCAATTGTAAATTAGTTACATAGATGACTTCAAGATGTAACATATTTGTAAGGAGAGACCATATCAAAGAAATTCGTGTGAAACTGTTACTGAACATAATAGTGCGTTGTGGTGGGTGGTGGACAGAAACCACAATTAACATTTCAAGGTAAAGGCTAAAAATGTGAAAGTGCAACATATTTTATAGGCGCCAGAAGTATTTAATATTATTTAGATATGTTATATATAGTTTAAGTAGTGTGCAACATACAGCATGCCTGTATTACAGCATAGTTTTAAAAGTCTGTACTTACGTTATGCTATGTTTCTGTGTGCCATGTGACATGAATAAAATAAAAGATAAGGGTTTTTCCAACATATGGAAGATGGTAGAGCAATCATTATCGAAAGTGCTGACGAATATTATCATATAATGTAAAGTCGCTTTCAGGTTAGTCATTTATATCATACTCTGTTACTAATTTCTCATATAAGAAAAGGCATAAAACTGCTGGTGTTAAAGGGAAGTATTAGAATACATTATTATACAGGATGAAGAAATTGTTATCTACAAATTCGAACTGCTCATTAAGAACATCACTTGCTTGTCTTTTTCCTCGGCTATATACTTGTAATTTTAAAACAATGTCTAATTTTCCAGCCTTAGGGGAATAGCGTAAAATTTTCATGTCATGCTCTATATTAACTATACTGGGCTTGGACTCTCTTACGCGCTCACTGAAGCTAGTGGTATTATAATTTCCACTATGCTCCGCAAACTTGTGTAAAATATCAAAGACACAAAATCTTTTGCATTTACCACATTTTAATTTATAGCCACCTATGCAGTTATACTTATTCTCATGGTCTTCTATTTTATGCCTAAGTTTGACTCCTAACTTGCTGAGGTGTTGATTTTTATCCACATAACAACTTGGCGTAAGGTCCAATGTAAAATGAAAACGTTGCACAACAAAAAGAGTTTTAGGTATGTAAATGTACAGTTCAACTTCTGTTTTCTGTAATGCCAAACTAAATCTTTTATGTCAAATATTACGTCACAACTCATGTTATGAAACATATTCCATGTATGTGTGTTTTCTTACAGACCTGAAGATGACAGCAAGTCTGTCGAAACTGGTCGTCGTAAATAAAGAAGTGTTTTACGAGATCTAAGATGTTGAATGCTTTTAGCAAGTATAACAGATCACTCCTTCAGGATTCTCAAAGCAGGAAAATTCAATCAAGTTATGCCCCATCACGCACTGTAGGAAACCTATATATTACAGGATACGAAACAGAAAATAAAGGAGTGTATCCTACACATTATTTTTAACAAGGTATGTACTAAACACAACGTAACGACGAATTAAACAAGAATTTACCTTAAAAGTACGTTTCACTCTGCGGAAAAGGTGAAAAGTAAATTAGAATTAATTTGGGTCAGATTGCTAAAAACAAATCTTTACAAAAATCGTTTTCTGACTGAAGAAGTAACAAGAACAGAAAATAGTTTCAAAACCATATTACCGAGAAACAGTTTAAAGGAGTCCCACGAATAATGCAGAACAAAATTAAACAGTTATCTGATCACATTACTGCCACGCATAACAAAAGGTTAGAATGGCTTTTACCTACTCTACCAAAGCATTATGATGCTCAAATAGGAACCTTTCCAACATTTGCAAGTAGAAAAGAAATATTAAAGTCAGTGGATTTTAGAGACACCGAAAAAATACTTTCAGAGAAAGTTTTTCAACACAGATTATAGAATCAATGGCAAAGCAAATGAAAGAATAATAGCTGGCAAAAATACCACTTAAACTGGGCTGGATAGAAAAAAAGAGGTTATTACCACATCTATAAAAAGAGCACAACCATTAAATAACGAAAAAATTATAACTCGCTAAAAACACTCGATATTTAATTTTAAAAATAATAAAAAACTAAATGATACCTGCATATCCACATACCTCTGCAATAGGCATTATGAGTTATTTAAAGAATAATTATTAACACATTCCGTATGTGAATGGAATGGGAACGAACAGTAATAAACGTTGCAATAGGACGTATTCTCTACCATGCATTTGAAAGTGGTTCACAGACAGATTACAGGTGTGGATTTAGATTGGATAATGTGTGAGAGGTCATATTTGCTTCTTCAAATGAACTGAAAATGTTAATCAAATAATTGAGTCAGGATTACGTTTACATTGTACAGGGCAAGATATGTGAGCAAGAAGAGGTTACAGTCATTGTAAGAGATTACGCCGCAGAATTATCAGCCACATGGCTGCAGTGAATGCTGAGTAGGATCACATTACCATCGAACCTATGACACGTGCATTGCCACTTCAATTTTTATGGCGTACTCATTAAAAATATGCTTTGCAGCAATACCTTTGTTAACAATAGGTTTTGTTTTGGACCATCAAAATCCGCCTGCTTAACTAGGTTTCCCTTCCAACACACACACACACACACACACACACACACACACACACACACACACACACACACAGAGAGAGAGAGAGAGAGAGAGAGAGAGAGAGAGAGAGACTCCGTCTCCGGGAATGGTACAGGGAGACAATTATCGAACTGTATGAAAGAAACGTAAATTAGCTACAAGCTACGGCAGATACACACTTTATTCAACATGTAAACGTCACTACAGGTATTTGGATATACCAGCAGATTATGACATTCGATATGCCTACCATCATTCGCGATGATGTGTCATAGACATATAGCGAGATCCTTCATGACCCACTGAAGTGCCGGAACATCTATGCTATCGACGACCTCCTCAATGGCTGTTTTCAACTCAGCAATGGTATTAGGGTTGTTGCTGTACACCTTGTCTTTAATATAGCACCGCAAAAAGGAGTCGCATGTGCTGAAATCCGAAGGATATGGCGGCCAATCGAGGCCCATCGCAGTGGCCTCTGGGTACCCCAGAGGCAGAGCGCGGTCCCCAAGGTGCTCCTCCAGGACATCAGACGCTCTCCTACTTCGCTGGGGTCGAGTTCCCTCTTGCGTGAAACACATCTCGTCGAAATCATGGTCACTTTATGTAATGGGGATGAAATCATCTTCCAAAACCTTCACGTAGCTTTCGGCAGTTACCGCACGATCAAGGAATATCGCACTGACTACTCCGTGACAGGAAATTGCACACCACACAGCCACCCGTTGAGCGTGACGAGATTTCTCGATCGCGAAATGCGGATTCTCAGTTCCTCAAATGCGCCAACTTTTGCTTATTGACGAACCCATCGAAATGAAAGCGGGCTTTGTCACTAACCCAAACCATACAGCGCATACTAATTCCAATCATGGCTCGCAGCCAACCGTGCAGTTTTAACGTCCTAACACAAACAGTTCGGAAGCTATGGCAACGTTATTTGATATCGTGATTAACTGACTGATTAATGCCTCTTACTCACATACTTTTCATGCTGATTCAGGAGGAGGGCGTAAGATAAATGCGGGAAAAATTCGTTAGGAAGTTTTCATCTGATGCTGAACCTTCCTGCTACTAATAAGAATTTATACGCTTTGCTAATCGACTACTTATCGTAATACATGAAAACAGGGGTAACACATTACAAAACAGGAAGTGTCTGAGGAGTGCGGTATGCCCTATCGGCATTGGAGAAGGGGCGGGGCCATCAAATAGTGAGCACAGAACATGTTTCCCACAAATTTGGAGCAACGGTGCTGGTTCATCTTAAGGATTGCAAGGTGTATCTGCCATCAAAATTTTCGATCATCAGTCTCACTAAACTATACTTTCTCAACAGTGGTAGACTGTGCATAATATATCGTAGAAGAGACAAAAACACAGGCACAGTCGATTTAGAAAATTTTATTAGGTAATTTTTTATCAGAAAATATCAGTTTCTATTCACAAAGTACTACTCTCTATAAGACATGTTAATATTAGATCTGTGATAAGACTGACGTGACTCCTTGCTATATTCAAGACGCTGTCTCACAGAAAAGGTCATTGGTGAGTTAAAAGCCCTTATAGTAGTCACTGAGCACATAAGACAGTCGCTTCAGGGGCAGTGGTTTACTGATTCCAAGTACGGCGCTGTTCTAGAAGACTACGATGTTACAAACGACAGTAAAGTTTCTGTTCCAGTACAAGTAGCTAGCAGATACCGATATTTGAAATATGTTATTTGTAATGTGCACAGATTGCACGCAAAATGCCATTCAGTACTGTTTCGATTTCGTTAACGTAGATCCAGCAGTGAAATTCTGGATGCCTACTCGAGTTAATTCAAATACGATCTCAGACCGAAAGAAATTGCTGCTTACCATAGACAATACGAAAAAAGTGTGGAAAACGATTAATAATGTGCATGAAATTCCTATATTTCAACATTATAGATTGTAACAGTTCTCTGAGAAAATTTTTATCTAAAAAAATTCTTAGCTCTTCAGTATATTGTTTGTCTTTCCCTTTCGTCCTCAGTAATCTGTTATTAAATAATAAAGTAATTATGATACAGTATTGTTCCTATCTCTGTCTCTCTCTCTCTCTCTCTCTCTCTCTCTCTCTCTCTCTCTCTCTCTCTCTCTCTGTTTCTCTGTCTCTCACTTTGTGTGTGTGTGTGTGTGTGTGTGTGTGTGTGTGTGTGTGTGTGTGACAGAGAGAGAGAGGGAGGGAGAGAGAGAGAGAGAGAGAGAGAGAGAGAGAGAGAGAGAGAGAGAGAGAGAGAGGGGGGGGGGGGGGGAGAGAGAGAGATGAGGAGAGAGCCAGTCGGAGAAAGACATGAAATTATTACTTTGCAATAGTGGCAACACAAGAGTATAGCATTTTTTATATAAGAGATACAGATATATGTGTGTATATAAATATGCATAACTTTGATCTTCGAGTCACTTTTTAATATTATTCCAGAGGTGTGTTAATGTACACATACAGCACTGACTTCATAGAAATAATTTAAACACAATTTTTACGCATGATAAATTTCGTAGAGGTCTGTACTTACACTCGGATATTTCAACAGTGTTTAACGTTTACCACTAAGCATTTAATGTTCACCATTTAAAGTTCACCATTTATTGTCCATCATTTAGGATTTACTGTTGGGCATTTACCGTTTAGTGTTTACAATTAAGCGTTGTGTGTTTACCGTTAGGTGTTCAAGGTTTACTGTTTACCATACAGCATTTACAATTTAGTGTCTACCACTTAGCAGTCTGAGTTAAGGGTTTAGTATTTACCGTCTAGCATTTAGTATGTACCATTAGCATTCAGTGTTCACTGTTTGACGTTTACCACTTAGTATTTATTGCACAGTTTGTGCTGTGTAGCATTTACTGTTTGCCATAATATGCTTAATGTCTACCGTTTAGCATTTACTGTACGTTGTGTGGGGCATAAAACATAAAACTCATCAATTTCAATCATTTTGGAATTTTATTACTTCCCTGGGATTGGTAGTAAAACACAAGGAGGTATATTATAAAATACACAATCATTCTGTACGTTAGTTGTGTAATTTGACACAATTTTTTTGCTGGAAATAATGCACATCTTTGACTTCGTAGTAAACAATGAATATTTTTCACGTTCAAGTATAGGTTCCACAGATTTTACTACATCTCTGGTACAGCATTTAAACACTACACTGATGAGTTAGAAACATGAATGGTATTCGCGGGAGGGGGGTTTCAGGCACACAATCGATGTGCTTCCGTCATTACAATTGAGTGGAGATTAGGAGAGGAAGAGGCTTTAATTTTTACTTGATGAATGCATCAGAAATAACGTAATTTGCCACCGTCTTTATAGTATGGTTATTTATTGAAAGAGAGGAGGGTCATGCGGTATAAACCACGCAATTGATCTCTTCCCGTCATAACGGACTTTTAATCCTGTGTTATGATTCATTAGAAATATGGACTTGGGAGGATTCGGGGAAAGGATGGGGAGATATTTTTAATTTCCCATTCATGCAAATAGGCTATGTTCTCATACTACACTGTGACGAACTGGAAAGACTAGAGAAATGAGGGGGAGTAAAATACGCACTTGTCTGTTTCCATCACCATAGACTTTTAATATAGTGATCGACATAAAGAGTACTTTGCTCTGAATGGTTGAAGATACGGAGGGGAGGGAAGAGGTGAGGAGGACAGTCTTTCTAAGTTTCCATTACAGGATGCCTTGATTTAATACTTTCCTACGATTTCTTGGGAAATAAGTTGGGGAAGGGGGGTTGGGGAATGAAGCACAGCCGGGCTGCTCACCACACTCTGGGCCACACTGTGCTGCAGTGTTAGCGGTCCCGTGTGCCTCAGCCGTGACAGGTGCCGCAAAGCTCCTCCGTTCGCAGTGTCAACAATACTGCCCTGTAGCTTACTTCTTTAGCACACCGGCTGTGCTCATCGCTACTAACTGACTACGGCTGGGTGAAACTTAAAAAAAAAAACTATATTTCCCACACAAAACTTTTTCGAGGCGCAGCGATACGTAGTTTCATTTCTCCCATTCAGAATTTCGTGCTACACAGTCATTGATTAGCTTTGTAAATCATTTGGCCCAGCAAGCACTAACCTTTCTACCGAGAGTTCGCAGATCCTGTTCTGAGTCCTTAAGAAACGCTATTCGGCCGCTGTGATAGCTAAAATTGCCACAGAAATACTGGGGCAGTTGACTTTGCGTTTTGTGAACGAACGACAAGAGATGGTACATCGTAAATATATACAAAATTAAACTGTGATGGAACAGGAAGATTATATGATTAAAGGCGACTGTCATTTATTAGCCTTCCACTATATTAAGAATGAATCTGGAGCCGCTTATTGATTCCAGCTCCACGATGAAACAGAAAACAACAACCATTAGTGTGATGTACCAGAATTCTATATGTCATTCCATCATATACTTTATCTATATTCATGTAGTGAGTCTCGTACGCACATTTACTCAAAGGCTTTTATACCAGTGTATTATTTTACAGTTGGACACTGTCTTTCGTAACATAATGTAGACAAACAAATATTGCGCCGTGTCTTCGCCTAGGTCGTGGTCACCGCGTAAACATAATTGCAGTAGAAACTACAAATGGCATCGTTTATGAGATAAAGAAGACATCAAGAAGCCTTGTTGATTACAGACGGTACGTCAATGGCAATTTGCAAACTTGAAGCGTGTGGTTGGCTGAGTTTAGAAGTTAAACAACAAGTTTATTTCAACGCCTCACCTCGTGCACACACAGTCTGTGGTGGTTCATAATGAAGCTAATAAATCTCTCCTACTTGGCGTCTCGGTTGAATACGAGATGTGGTCCTGCAGCAAGGCATACTTATCGCTCCAGGTGACCACATACCAACACGGCAGCGATGTTCCTGCGCTTATGACGGTCCACTAAGCACAGGAGGCAGAGTTACACGTTGTTCGCTGCGGCTTCCTTTCTCCAAAAGTATGATGTGGTTCCGGAAGGCTCCTGAAAGAATCCGGTTTGTGTTGTCCATCACTGAATTACCGAGTGACTTTTTGCACACTACTTGATTTACAGGTAGCCACAATCCACAAAATTCGGTAGCGATCTTTGTCATCAGCATGCTCTAGACAGCGATCTCTATGATATATCAGCGACCCACAGTCCGGCCGCCATGAAAAGGGCAGGTCTGGACCGTGCAGGCCATCCTTCTTCGACGGCTGGTAAAAGGTGTGACGTCAGACCGGTCACTTACTGCGCCGCACTGTTTCATCGCCCTCCAGTACAGCACTGCCTTTAATGTACGGTGACCACACGTCCCGTATTTTACGGGATCGTCCCCTGTTTAGCTTGAGAGTCCCTTTGGCGCCACAAAATACATATGGGACGCATGTTGTCCCGTTTTTCATTAACCGTCCCGTACATTTTGAAATACTGTGTTATTACGAAATGAGCAGCATAACCAAATGGAGAACAAATGTGGTCATACCCAAGGGACGAAGAAAACGAACTCCTTGATTAAAATAAACTGGAGGAGGTCTCTCATCTTCAACTTCCTTGCATCTCAACAGGAGTTTCCAGCTCGTTACTGAATTTCTGCTAGCCCTACCTGGCACTAACGCTACTACATAAATGGTATTCTCGATCGCAAACACTTGACGAACCAGACAAAAGAAGAGGTTTAGTGTGGAAACTGTCAAGAAAATAACTATAAGTAAGACAGTTCCATAAAAACATGGGAGAACTGCCGGAAATCAGTAACATCCTGCCACGATACTTCGGCACAGAGTCTTCTGGTCATCTTCAGGTGAGTACCACTGTAGTAGTACTGCCGAGTACGCGCTGAGCTCCGCTATTTAAAGCCACACTGAGGTGACATTGCGCATGCGCTGCTCAGCGTGCGCGTTCATAACAACTCCGTGCGCTGCGCCTCGCGCCCTCCACGGTGAAAGCTTGGCGTGTCGATATCAGGTCGATTTTCATATTTATGCAGATAACTACGTCGACTGCGAAGTATCTCTATAACAGGATTCCAGGCAGAGTTTAGCTGATAACCGCTATCTCGATTGATGAGAGTCTCGTTGTCAGACAATCTTATTTCCACAGATTCACTGATAATCGAACTCCAAAAGTTTGATGTATAAGCCAAAACTTTTGTGTCATTGTAGTTCGTGGAATAGTCGATGGAAGTACAATGTTCGGCGATTGCAGACTTGGTGGTTTAGAGAAGGCGAGTATGCCGTTGGTGTTCCACAATGCGTTCCTGCACAGTTCGTGTTGTTTGCCGCATTCACACGGAATTTTGTAAACACCTGATTTACGCAGACCCTGGTCGTCATTAACGGATCCCACCAGTGATGAAATTTTGGAAGGAGGGCGAAGATAAATCTCACTTGATACTTTCGCAATATTCTGCCTATATGTGAAGAAATATTAGCAATAAACGGCAGATAAGCAATCGACCTGAAAGCCTCTGCCTCTTCCTTGTTCCGTCCTTTATAGGTCTTCATCACTCTGCACGGCTTTAAATAGCGGAGCTCAGCGCGTACTCGCCAGTACTATTACAGTGGTACTCACCTGAAGATGGCCAGAAGACTTTGCGCCGAAATATCGTGGTAGGACGTTACTGATATCCGGCAGTTCTCCCGTGTTTTTATGGAATAATCAGTACGCTGGGAAAGCTTCAAACATCACAGAAGTAAGATACATTTTCAGGATTATTCATGTGCTGATTTTTGTAAATTTCTGCTTGAAAATGTATAAAATTCATGAATGACATACATCATCATCATCATTAGCATCATTGCTTAAGACTAATTATGCCTTTCAGCGTTCAGTTTGGAGCATAACCCCCTTATAAAATTCCTCCATGATCCCCTATTCAGTGCTAACATTGGTGCCTCTTCTGATGTTAAACCTATTACTTCAAAATCATTCTTAACTGAATCCAGGTACCTTCTCCTTGGTCTGCCCCGACTCCTCCTACCCTCTACTGCTGAACCCATGAGTCTCTTGGGTAACCTTGCTTCTCCCATGCGTGTAACACGACCCCACCATGTAAGCCTGTTCGCCCTGACTGCTACATTTATAGAGTTCATTCCCAGTTTTTCTTTGATTTCCTCATTGCGGACACCCTCCTGCCATTGTTCCCATCTACTAGTACCTGCAATCATCCTAGCTACTTTCATAATGACATACATTCTTCTGCAAAATATAAGAAAGAAACATTTTCAGAAACTATCTACTGAAGATCTTCCAGACCAATTGCGAGGACAAAATAAGTATCCTATGTAGTTAATTTTCTACCCTAGTCAAGGACTTAGTTATATTAAAGTGATATACTGTGTTTGCATGTCGCAACGATAAAACAGTAAAGTATTTACTCGATTAGTAATGCAAGGTATTTTGTTCGATGATCTGTGTAGTTGTTCCGTAAACCAAGTAGTTTGACAAAAATCTAATATACGCAAAATGTCCATTCATTTCATCTTTTAAGCTGTGTCCAGTATATTGATTTTGGAAATCTGGTCAGCCTGTTTTGATGGTCCATCAGTGTAAGTGAGCGAGGCTGCACAGCGGTTAGCGCACTGGATTCGGAGTCGGGAGGACAAAGGTCAAAATCTTCGTCTGAGCATCTCTGTGACTTTCCTAAATTACTTAAGACACACGCTGCGATCTTACTTCTGAAAGGCCGTGGCCGGTTTTGTTCCCCTGTCCTGTCCTAGTACGACCTCGCACCACATCTCCGATCACTCCATCAAACACCAATCTTCCTTGCTCGTACGATCATGAGGAAGAGAAATAACAAGTAAACCATTTAAAGTAACATATTTTTATTTCTAGATGAGTCGCTAACATTTGTTAATGGCAAACAGTGGTTATGTCCCAGATTAAGAATGTAGCCCACTTCGACAGCCAAATTCATCCACGATAGGCAGGATTGTACTAGAGATAAAAGTTTTGAAAACATCACCGGTGAAATCAGCGAACAAAATATAATCGTTGGAATAAATCCTAACAGTCTAGATCCCAAGGCACGTTTATTAGAAGTTGACCAGTCTAGATCATCACGTGATCGTCTTCATACCTACAGCCATATTGATGGACAATCTCCTTGTGGAGCAGGAAGCACTGACTGACGATAGGCAATTGCTGATTGTCGTCATTCAGCGGGTCTTGCTCCACACACAGGAATCGTCCATCAATATGGCTGTGGGTCTGAAAATGGTCGTGTGATGATCGAAACTGGTCACCTTCTAATAAACGTGCCTGTCACGGTTTATTACGAAGCGCTAGTTATAGCTCTACTGGTGCCGAAACTTCTCATGCGGCATTCGACTACCTCCGTCTCTATGCTCATCTTCAGCCTCCAACATGTGTTTGTGTCCCATTGATAAACTCTGTCCTTCAAGTAGCCACATAGTCAGAAATCACAAGTGTACAAACCTGGTTATCTTGTGGTCACACAATTTGGAACGATCAGCCAATGATTTTGTTTGCTCCAGATGTGTTGCTGTGCAAGCGATTGACCTCATGACTAGTGTGAGGTGGAGCTCCACCATGCACCAAAACAGTGGATTCCAAAGCACCTCTCTCTGTAGAGTGGGGATCACATGTGACTTCGTATGTCGATAACTAGACAGAAATCTGATTTATGCAGAATATAGTAATTTGCTAAGGCTTCTTTTAACTCTTCTTAGTGGATCATACAATCAGTCGTCTATATCCATAGCGCATTTTTGTTTGAAAGAGCTAGTAAGTTTGAACTATTCAAAAACTTATCACATACAAATCTACTGAAATACTAGAATAAAGCCAAGGGTGTTTCAAGTTGCATCTTAATACTTGGATATGGAAAATTGTTGGTGGCATTGATTTTTATCACAGTCAGGTGTAATTCCAGTTGAGGTAATAACATCACCAAGAAATTTAATCTTTTCGCTGACAAATTCTGATATTTGTAACTTAGCTTTTACTTCTGCCTTTGAAAACTTGTGTTGTGTCTTTTCGGGTGACTGTGTATCTTCTTCTCCCGTCTGTGTATGGTCAAGTAGTTCAGGATCCAATATTGTGCGCAGTGCAGTTACGATTACTTCTGCGCTTACATGTAAGCCAAGTGGCAGCACACACAACTGATAGCTTCTAACAACGTAAATAATGGCCGTGTGTTTCCTGTATTCTTAGGTTGGTCTTATCTTCTTGTAGGAACTTCGGGAACCAGTACTAGTGACGAATGTAATTCCAAAAAATTGTGTAATTCCTCTTGCAGTATCTATGATTTTGTACAGGAAAGATAGTTTCGTTAATTGGCCTCACATCCTAAAACAAACGAACATTGCCCTCAGGTTTCGCAACTCTAACAACGGACTCTGTGGTGCAATTGGTGGCTCCGTTATGTACCGCACAGCATGTGTTTCATTCCATTACTAGTTGCTGTTTTCTTTGACAATGGAATGGAATATGTACTGTAGCAACGAATCTCTTCCGAATGGACACTGATGCGATATCGGTAAGTGGTTTTGAAACCAGGTCACTCACTAAATATGTGTACATGTTTCAGCACTAAGCTTACTAACTCAATGCGTGAGGCAACAGTGATAGAGTGAATTACTTTATTGACTCCCTGTATCATCAACTTGACCACTGTGTGAAGACGTGGTGCTCTTTTGGGTTAAATTAATTGAACTTTTATCTCTTGGCAGTACTTACGAGGGTTTACTTTTGCCTTTTTCAAGATCTGTTGGATTCTTAGGTTGTCGACGTTCAAATGGCATTTACCCATGGAGAAGGTTATTACCGCGTTCTTCGCATGTAAAACGTCTGGGACCGAAATAAACTTGACTATTAGTCCATATGTGATTAAGAACAAACATAATATTACTCAATTTTCTAACGTTACTTCTAGTAGTGCCTAGATGCTGAAATACTGTGACTTAACCCCAATAGCATCCAGAAGTCAATAGTTCTTGAGAGGGTTATTACTCAAACTGATGGAGCTAATATTTACCATTGTCCCTGTATCAGCTGCAATATTTCCTACTAGCGCATGTGCAGTAACCAGTGCAATTTCTTGCTTTGCACATGACTTTTAAAGTGACTGATTACTAATTCTTCCCTGATATCATTATCGTCATTATAATGTAGCAGCTTAGGTGTATTTCCTACGATGCCTCCAGAACCAACCCATGCTCTGCATTTGAAGGCTTAATGTAACCTTGTCTAGGTTGTTGACCCAGTGTCTGAGAAATGTGGTTCGTTTGCACTACAATTATGTTTACAGTCAGATGTCTATTCCGCCAGTCTCCTTTAACGGTAAATATATGTTCCACCGTTGACTCCTACATCTCGTGTCTATCATATTTATCGAGTATTTAGTGTTGCTCATCAATTCCTGTAGCGGAAATACACCTAGGGTTGTTTCCATTGTTGTCAAGGTTATTATGATAATTCAGCCGGTCCCCAGTTCCATACCCATAATAAGCCAGAGAGCATCGAGTGTCACATCGTTTTCTTTTACTATTCCTTGGCGGGCCTGTGTCTGTTTACAGCGAATTTTGCATATGAGACGGCCCCGACTGTGCCACTCAATGTACTGTGTTGTCTGTGGTGACGCAACTGTGTCTACGATGGCGAAGCTTGAGCCACACCATCGTTCCGGTGGCTGTCCGCTCTTGACTCTTCTTGTATCAGGCCAAGGAAATCCATAAAAGTCGTCCCAGTACCTGGTCTTGATTATATAATTTTCAGAATATTTATGGAGTCTGCCCTGTTTGCTGTTAAAGGGCTCTGTGCTAAAGACATTCGTAAGTCTCTCTTGCACAGAAATAGACAAATATTTTGCTAGAAATGCCTGCTCAAAATGAGCATAATCTTGCCAATTGTCAGGTGTTGTTGTGGCCCAAGGGATGTCTTCCTCCAGTATGAAACCTGTAAGGTAATGTATGTTCTGTTTGTCCGTAAATGACCTGGGCAGTACACATTGAAAATCCTTAATCTATACAACAGCATAAACACTTTTTCTCAGGAATGAATGTTTGAAACTGCCTATGTTTGATTAAGCCTTCATCCAGTAGGACAGACGATAATTATGGCGTTATCCGCATACCATACAACACATCGATAGGAGACATACCACTATGATTTAGCTCATGCCCACAAGGCACAAGGCTAGAGCTGCCGTCTGCTCTAGTTCTAATATGCGACAAACTATTTACATATTGCTTGACGTTCGGTAATTCCTGTTGCATTTCTTGGACTTGTGACCTGTAATTCTCTCGCCACTGTGGGAAGTCTCTATCCGCTAAGACCTTTAATTGTTTACTTTCTCAGTTAAGGACCTTGGCTGGACTGCCTCCTTGTGGCAATCGCTCATTCACATACTGCCGAACTACGTGTGACAGTTCAGAATCTAAACGTCCATTTACAAACTTATCTTTGTTTGGATGCCACTCAGAATTACCTTTATCATAGCTGAGTAGCTGTGATTGTAATAGCAGTTTAACGTTATCCTGTTGTTCACTAGTAAATTTTTCTACTTTAAGATTTAATTTACGCACAGTCTTACCATTACGTTTGATCTCTTCAGACAATCGTTTCATTTATCAGACAATCACTGATTACATCTTTCAGTGTAGTTACTTCAGCACTCACTTCACTTTGTCAGAACAACATATCGTTTGTTGCAGCGATAAATTTGTAACATCGGTTATCGGGGTATTACACTTTAATCTTAATTCTGATACGCCCGCCGATAAATCCACTATTTGTGTAAAAATATCATTACAAGACTCTTCATCCTTTGTGGAAATTTCGCCAATAATTTAGTGGACAATTGATCACATTTAGTTCATATGTCAGCAGAAAACTTGGTAGAAATCTCTCCAACATTTTATTACGTATTTTAGATGTCAGTTTAGTTATTATTTGAAAACATAATTAATCATATATTTCTTTTACCACATCCACTAAACTGGTCGTAGGTTGTGTTCCAAAAATGAACAGCATAGAGACAAAGTGATAACACTTTCTACAGGACTTGACATCATTTTGCACGACAATGCTAAAGCACATACAATGAAAGCTGGTACTGATTTGTTTGGCTAATGGTGCTGCTAAGTGCTATACCACCTACTGCACTCCCCTGACTTAAGCCCTCGTAAGTTCAACTCGATTTCTGAACTGAAGAAAACACTTCAAGGCATTCGCTTCAGAACTGCTACAAATTCGTCGGGCAACAGGCCGCGCCGCTCGAACTGTCAACACAACTGGCACTGCTAAGAGTATCCTACGACTTCCACATCGCTGTCAACGGGTTATATACAACGGTGGTGACCATTTTGAAGGTGAGTAAAACTTTGAAACACGCATCTATTTTGTACGAGTTGTAAACAAATACTTGCCACTATGAATGTTCCAACCCTCGTATCTATGACGTTTCGCTGCCATACGATAATTACAGTTCACAGTGGGCGTCTGTAGGTAGCTGGACTTTAATTATACACCACCTGTTATTTTTGTCTTCCATTCAATATTTCCAGTGTGAGTCAAAACCATACAATAACAGAAAGAAAGTTTCTACAACTTATTATAGTCCTGCTCTGAGGGAACTATTGTAATATAATTAAATTACTTGAATACTTTTGAACTGATTATTAGTAACACGATTACTTCTTCTTTCATACATAGGCTTTTAATTTTTTTCTTCTTTGTCTCTGCGGTTGCCGATTTATTTACGTGGATTACACTCCGTGTTACAAGTTCGCTGAACTGACCATTAACATTGTTATTCACTTATTTTGCTTCGTACGATGAATTCGAACAAATATTCCGACGATTGCAAACTCCAGCGTACGTGTCCGTCTACTTCTAAACAACTACTTTAATCCACTAAACATGTGTAATAATATTCGGAAATATAGGGGTTCTGTACCTACAAGAACAACAATATCTGGGAAAAGATCACACAGCATGTGCCCCTTTTATTCAATGCAATGCATATTTTAAAACGTGCCGTTGCTGTGACGGTACTTTCTTTTTTAACTCGATCTTTAAACTTCATTTTAAGTTGGTCTCGGTTAATGAACAGTAATTTATATATTCTGCAAAATACTCGAGTGAAAAACTGTTTTAGTCGTGCATTTTAATTCTAACGATACACAGTTTCTCATGACAGTGATTTTTTATTTTTTTCTATACTGCTTGTTAAATACTGACACAATAACTGATACACACGTATATGCACTCCTGTTCTCACGATGTTAATAGAGTCCATTGAGTACACACTAAGAGGAATGTTACATTAACATGTGGCCAAGTGCAGTTCCATTGCTTATTGCTAAACTAAACTACTGTCCTGTTCTTTTCTGGTGCCATTATTTGTGTGTAGATAAATCATTATTTATGAAGCCTGACGTATTAATAGGTTCGGTTGATTTCATGAAACCATGGTTTTGGGAAATAGAACTGAAGTAATAAATGTGTACTGCAATATTTTATGCTTTCTACTTGTGTTCGTTTGCTTTAGTGCAAGAGGAACTTGTAGCTATACTGAGTGGTCAGATGAGAGAAAATAGTATTTCAGGAAAGATACAAGGCTGATGAACTGGCTACTGCTGTAGCCCAGCTGCCTGTCAGTGGTAAGCAGAGCTCGGATAGCCCAGTGCAAGCCAGTGTTTGTGGCTGAGCTCACAGCGTGTTAGGTGGAGCTGGTGGATGCACCTGCTGACCACACAGTACATGTAAAACCAGCATTGAGAGATGAATCTATGTTAGAATTATTTAAATTAAGTGTACAATAGGAGTTAGGGGTCATTATGGTAGTGGAAGAATGTGATGAACTTGGCACAGAGCCTGTCATGGGCCTTGTTGAAGGGAAACTATTACAAGGCCAACGAAAACTTTTTTTGAAAAACTGCTTTTTACTTTGATAGCTGCTCTTGATAAATTTTTATGAGCTGAATCAATATATAGCCTTAGTTTTTTTTGTATCACCTATAGTTTTCGAGCAATATACTTTTTATTATACAGTACAAAAATTCGAAGTTACATGGTAAATGGGGAAATTTGGTAAAGCCACCTTGCTGACCAAGGAACATGTGTATTACTTTTAGATCGCCTGTTATCATCCAACCATGAGCAGAATATCCTGTCTTATTTAGCACTATTGCTAGGTTTTCATAGCTTTCTCCAACAGGTACAGATGCATACATGTTACAAATGTGTAATAAAATTGACTTTAAACTAGTTTGAGATGAATACAGCCTTCAGTCTTCATTTTTGTATTCAATACCAAACTCATTCATTAAACCGGGAATGTCTGAGCAGTACTCTAATTCACATTCTTGTTAAAAAAAATTGGAAAATTGCTGCTCTCTCTATATATACATGTATATGCTGGTTCCAACTGCCAATAAGTTCTTTTCTTTTAATCAAGAGCCAAGCAATACAGCTTTTTCTTTCATGAAGCACAGATCCCTAACCAAATTCTTAAGCTCGGTCTGAGTGAACAATTTGGGCTGTAGATTTCCTGTATTACAATGGAATTCATCATCACCTGTTTCATCTAAATCAGATTGTTCATCAGAAAATACTTCTGTTGGAATAAAATTTAAATCATATGGTGGTTCAGGAACTGGCAAAACTGCACCATGCCCTATTTGTTGGATGGCATACAGAAGGTTAGGATAGCTTAATACCTTCATGTTTTTCGAATTATGACCAGTAATATCAACACTGCAAGAGTAGCAATCATCGGAATCATTTCTTTGCTCCCTCCACATCATGGGAACAGCAAATATAAAGGCTTTTTTCTCCTTTTTGTGCCATTTTCTCCGATCTTCAACACACAGATAACATACCTTGTACAGCACCCAAGATTTGTCTTCATCCCCAAGTTTATATCCAAAGAATGATAGATAAACCTTTCTCACAAAGTCTGTAATGTTTCTTCTGTGTTTTTTAATCAAAATTCACCATGAACATAACAACAACTGTCAGCAGAGCTTTTACAAGCGCAATTAGATATTGCACTGAGCACATGTACAGGAAACAGTAAAGTGAGGTTAGGTTGACAGTAAACAAAACACCATCTGTTAAAATAAAAATAGAATCGGCCTTTTTTTCCCAGAAAATGTTTTTCGGCAGTGTTATCAACGTCATCTACATACATTACACCTCATTTTTAAATTATTTTAACTATATAAAAGCTGTCAAATTCTTTAAAAAATCGCTTTGCTTTATAAATTTAACTGTAAAGGATGAAGAAATGGTAGGGGATACAGTTTTTTGTCGGTATCTCCAACCTACTTCAATGTATACAACTGACAGGTTTCAGATAGATTATATAATGGTAAGACAGAGATTTACGAACCAGGTTTTAAATTGTAAGGCATTTCCAGGGAGCAGATGTGGACTGTGACCACAATCTATTGGTTATGAACTGTAGATTAAAACTGAAGAAACTAAAAAAAGGTGGGAATCTAAGGAGATGGGACCTGGATAAACTGATAAACCACAGGTTGTACAAAGTTTCAGGGAGAGCATAAGGGAACAATTGACAAGAATGGGGGAAAGAAATACAGTAAAAGAAGAATGGGTAGCTTTGAGGGATGAAGTAGTGAAGGCAGCAGAGGATCAAGTAGGTAAAAAGACGAGGACTAGTAGAAATCCTTGGATGACGGAAGAAATATTGAATTTAATTGATGAAAGAAGGAAATATAAAAATGCAGTAAATGAAGCAGGCAAAAAGGAATACAAACGACTCAAAAATGAGATCGACAGGAAGTGCAAAACGGCTAAGCAGCGATGGCTAGAAGACAAATGTAAGGATGTAGAGGGGTTAAGATAGATACTGCCTACAGGAAAACTAAATAGACCTTTGGAGAAAAGAGAACCACTTGTATGAATATCAAGAGCTCAAACGGAAACCCAGTTCTAAGCAAAGAAGGGAAGGCAGAAAGGTGAAAGGAGTATATAGAGGGTCTATACCAGGGTGATGTACCCGAGGGCAATGTTATAGAAAGGGAAGAGGATGTAGATGAAGATGAAATGGGATATACGATACTGCGTGAAGAGTTTGATAGAGCACTTGAAAGACCTAAGTCGAAACAAGGCCACAGGAATAGACAACATTCCAGTAGAACTACTGACGGCCTTGGGAGAGCCAGTCCTGACAAAACGCGGTTGGTAGGACATGTTCTGAGGCATAAAGGGTTCAACAATATAGTATTGGAGGGCAGCGTGGAGGGTAAAAATCGTACAGGGAGACCAAGAGATGAATACACTAAGCAGATTCAGAAGGATGCAGGTGCTAAAAGCACTATGGGACTTAACATCTAAGGTCATCAGTCCCCTAGACTCAGAACTACTTAAACCTAACTAACCTAAGGACATCACACACATCCATGCCAGGGGCAGGATTCGAACCTGCGACCGTAGGAGCAGCGCGGTTCTTGACTGAAGCGCCTGGAAGGATGTAGGCTGCAGTACGTACTGGAAGATGAAGAAGCTTGCACAGGATAGAGTAGCATGGAGGGCTGCATCAAATCAGTCTCAGGACTGAAGACCACAACAACAACAACAACAACAACAACAGTTTCTTTAAGTATATTATTAAGATTTCCCACCCTAAAAGCATAAGAATAAGGTATTTTCAGCAAAAAAGGTTTTTCCATCCTTGGCCTGTATTATTAAATAATGAGATAGCAAACTGAAGTTTAAAGAGAAGTTACTTCACACCTACAGTGGTTATGTGAATGCTGCCCCAACAAAGGATATAAACAACAAAACATGAAATTTTTTTTCCTGAAATGTAGCACATACTTCTTTCTGTTACTGGATAACTATCTCTAATGACCCCAGTATCAATCAGAAGCTAAACAATAGTCTTAGAACAAATAGGAACATATAAAATTGATATAGTGTCAAGTCGAAATCTTACTTTGTGATAGTGTGAAGCTACCATATTTTCTGATGTTAAGGTATCTAGTGTAAAATGTCTGGTGTTTTACTTATGTGCCAGTTAAGTTTCTTTTTCTATCGAGACCATTCCACGTGTTCTCTTTTCAGTATATTTTCACGTTTCATAGATTTTTTTTCATGACTGAGGCATTAGCCTGATGTATAAATAATTTCTTCTGTATGAGTGGTGATGTAGCCAATGAGCTCGCCACATTGGATCTCGCAGATTAAAAAAAGTTAAAAAATGTCAGGCTTGGTTAGTACTTGGATGGATTTTCTTCTGGATATTCCAGGTGCCATCGGATTTGAGAGATTTGCTGTTGCGCAGTATGACTATTATTATTATAGTGGAACATGTGATGAGCAATTTAATGTTCTTGAGGAGTACTATTGATGAGACAATTTATAGTGCTTTTCTTGATTATGGGGACGAGTGAGACAGAGTGAAGTGCTCTTACACATGATGATTTAATTAGAGATGTGATTACCATGTCTCACATAGATACATAACACCTTCTTATTTTTGTTTTATTCATTAATGATGTAATTTTCTGCATGCACTGTGCAGTTTCTTGTTGGAGTGTCAGATCTGCATTTGATTAACGTCCATTTTCATCGTATCATTGTTATGAATATTTTGATGTAGTGATATTGGGTTTATCAGAATAATGTATGATATAATGAGATGATACTACTTAGGAATTTTCGTTTGTTTGTTGTGAGTCTGAAACTGTGACGTGTGATTGTAAGTGGATATTATCTATCTAGTGAGGTTCAGTACACACTGTGCATGATATAAAGGTGGATTTATGCCAGTTATGTTTAGCCTTTACTAGATATTTTACTTGATGATAGTTCCCTTGAATGAGTAACATTCGTCTTTGATAGAGAGCAATTCGTATGCAAGACAAGTGTGGGCACAATTTGATATGTTGTGGATATTTATATTTTGCGGACGTTTGAGATATGGCTTTATGATTCTACTGTGTTCCAAATGACGAGACGATTCTGCCCTAGTATACTGAAAAGTGAGTTATGATTTGCAATTGTTGTGTCCTGGTCTGTAAAGATGAGTATATGATGTGACAGATGTTTCGTTTGTTCGATATTTGAGCCAGAGTGGGTACACTGTGAGCATTAAAGTGAATATAATGTGTAGTGAGGTTACCATCTTTATGCTCAGCGGCTTGTACTGACCGTGTCTGTGAAGACTGTAGAAAGTTCAAAGTCTTTCCTGCCAAGGCAGTGCATATTTTGTCTTTCATGCTATATGTTGTTTTCTACTCTTCTCTTGTTCTGCACCGTGTCTGTGTTTGTAGATCTATTACTATCGATGGAATTGGTGTGAGAGTTATTTGAAGAACTTGGCCAGCTGAAAGAAAATATGTATGTCCATATGGTGTAAAAGAAAAATGATTCACTCGGGTTGCTTGAGACATATCTGATTGTGTCAAGGCAAGTAATAACAGTGATTGAGATCGCGACATGGATTCCGTTTCATTGATGCTTGATTACGTTTTATGATGGTCTCTCGAGACTGTCGTGGTGTTCAAGGCTGTAGTGCCGCGATTTCGCTATGCAACAATGCAAGTAGCAGTTACGTTAACGTCCGAGATTAAGGCTAGTGTAACTTTTGATGCGGTACGTTTTTTCAGCTGCAATAAATCATGTTTGACGTCCAACTGCATAAAGTGATGAAACACCGTTAACGTTCACCCGCGTCAGCTAATGTTTCTGGTCTTCTTCTGTTGTCGCGTCCTGTTGTTAGTAACTGTGGCTCCGTGTCGCATCTGAACCTCTTTGTCAACCTTCCGCCTCCTTCTGAGGAACACAGCTTCTGTCCCCACTAAATTATTCCAGTTGTTGTTCCTGAACTTTTCTCTTTCTTTTACGTGAAATAACTTCACGTGTGTTCCAAGAATTACAAATTCGTACGATTTATAATTTTAAGTAATTCATTTCTCTCGTGCTATTAATAATTACCAATTGTGTGAAAATGTAATTCAGTGTGGAAACTGCAGCAGTTTTGTTCCCTGTTTCAATCGATGGGAGATTTCCTGTTGGTTTTGAGCGAAACTAGACCCTGTAACTAGATACACTGCACAATAGAGTTGAACACGTCCATCTGCGCACCCCTTCGCTGTGCTATACTAGTATAATGCTAAACAAGGAAACACTTTGAAGAAGAATGGTCTCATCTGTTAAAATGCTGCAGACTCTTAATAGCTCTTAATCATAGAAACACAGTTATAGAATTTAAGTGATGAAGAGTCCCTGTTCACCAATAGTGCTGTAACAATATTTAGCAGGCTGTCCTTTTTTTCAGAACGCTTCCCAGAAAGTTAACAGAATCACAGTACAAGTTGTAAAGAAAGACAAGGAGGCAATCAACATCTGCAAATCCAAGCAAACGACGCCGTAAAGTTGATGAGTGGGACTCTGGCTGCGGACCAGGCGACAGAAGTGGCGCAGCTCTGACGTTTCTGAGCTGCGGAGAGTCGAACCCAGGAGTATTGTTCAAATGACTCTGAGCGCTATGGGACTTAACATCTATGGTCATCAGTCCCCTAGAACTTAGAACTACTTAAACGTAACTAACCTAAGGACATCACACAACACCCAGTCATCACGAGGCAGAGAAAATCCCTGACCCCGCCGGGAATCGAACCCGGGAACCCGGGCGCGGGAAGCGAGAACGCTACCACACGACCACGAGCTGCGGACAACCCAGGAGTAGCCGACAGAGGACAGGAGCTGTCTGCGCCGCCACCCTGGACAGCGGTTGCGAGGCTACTGTCACCATTAACACCAGTGACGACTGCCACGACAGAAACAACATGTGTATCGCCACTAGCTGTTTCTGCTGACGTGTTAAGACTGCGGCAACTACATTCCAAGATATACTGCACAGTGCAGTCACCATTAAGACTATCTCGTGGGCTGAAAGAACCTCCTGGGACAGGTGGCACAGTGCGGAGAGACTCTCATCGCGGTAGCGGTCTGCAAGTGGTCGCCGCTGGCATCTCACTTGGGCTGTAGCTCTCAGACGCTGGTTGACCTGGCGCGAGTCACTCCTCACAAGAAGAACGAGCCCCACATACCTGCAAACAGCTGTAGGTAGAATACCACATGAGAACAATGATAACGTATACGTCCATTTCATCCCTTCCATCAGATATACTGACGTCACAGCAACTACACGTAGCGCGAGAGAGCCTGCGTACAGCACTTTGTAGCAGATCCTCACCGCCGTGCTGGAGAAATGGCGACACTGCGACTTACCGCTGTCCCGGTAAGACAATAGAGTGAGTATTCTCAGGTACTTGTGGGTATTTCGAAACAGGTCTACGGCTACCGCCGCCACCGTGTTGACGTGGGATGCCATCACATAGGCCACAGGCCACACAAAGGTGATGGAATCATTTTTCATCGCGTTCATTGCTTGCATCCAGTTTATCATAATCGCTGCTAGTATCAGGCTCATGACGAGAACAGCCGCTGTGTACAGTGTACCAGCACGTGTCCTCCATACCGTGGTGGCCGTGCGGTTCTAGGCGCTCCAGTCCGGAGCCGCGCTGCTGCTACGGTCGCAGGTTCGAATCCTGCCTCGGGCATGGATGTGTGTGGTGTCCTTAGGTTAGTTAGGTTTAAGTAGTTCTAAGTTCTAGGGGACTGATGAGCACAGCAGTTGAGTCCCATAGTGCTCAGAGCCATTTGAACCATTTTGTCCTCCATAGCTCACACCTCTCAGTGTCCACTGTGAACGGCGTCAGCCCGAAAACCCTGCAGATGGCGTGGTATCGTATACAGATCTTAAGAAGTCCCTTCTATTCGCCATTTCAATATCGGATAGCACTACAGGACACCATCAGTACCTGTGATAAAAGAAAACATGTCCCCAGTTACAATAAGAAAGTTGCTTGCATTACATAGAGAACAAATCTTAAATTATCGACATAGAAATGATTAACAGACTAAACTCAGCTCAGAGATAGCACATTCATGACAAATGAGTTTTCCTTAACGTATGTTTTCAAAAACCATTTCGGTAATAATGGAGTAACTACAGGGATGATCAATATTTTTCGACATGTCAAATAGGTAAACAAAACATAATCTTGCAGTCCAGTATAGTTATCGCTTCCCTACAAACCGCAAATAGTGAAAACTAAGACAATTCGAATCATTCATAAATTGTTGAGTATGAGGAGTAGGTAAGTTCTGTTTGTTTTATGTTCTCTTAACAGAACGAATAAGACTGACTTCCCTGTAATATGTTTATTAATTACTACAAGTGCTACTATTGTTTCGTAAAAAACACCCATCAAGCACATTGCAAAATCTACTGTTATGAGTGTCTTTAGTGAGTCTTCGTTACACCACATACAGAGCCTGAAACATTTAAATAATTCTGAGTAAAGTAAGTAAGTAAATGAAAATAAATTAGACTGAAAAGAAGGAACGTCAAGAGGCAATATTTTATCATAACCGGGAACATTGTCGACGGAACACTAAATCAGTTCGAGATGGAAGTGGCGATTTCGACTTGAAGGAGTAGTGTCGGCAATCTTCAAGATAAGCCAAGAAAACCTAATTCATGTGGAAACATCGGAATTCATACTCCATTTCTCTCATATACATGTTTAGCAACTTATATTTGATCTGAAATTTTTTGCCAGTGTGCTTTGGCAGTGAAATGAGCTATTTTTGTTATGTTTTCTTGTTAGCGTAATGCTGTCCTTAATTTTGTTTCCATTTACGTGTAGCTTCTTAATACAAATTTTGTTGGCTAACATGGGATCGTAGCCATCGTTTTCTCCTAATACTTTGCTATTTGACTTATATCTAGAAAGTTTATTTTATCGTGGTGTTCATGTTCGATTATAAATATATTATTGTGTGAAATCAAATACTGGAATAACAGCAATGTGGGACGAGTGTATTGCCGCTCACCGCATAAAGGAATCATTGAGTTGCAGACAGGCACAATGAAAAAACAGGCTAAATACTGAGCTTTAAGACAGTGCTTCTTCAGAAAAAGAAAACAAACAGATATTCCCACAAGAAAAACTCACACAGACCTGGTCACTGCCGATGGGCACTGGAGCCTGGCTCATGATAAGTCGGGCTCCAGCGTCCAGAAACAGTGGCCATTTTTATGAGAGTTGTGCTCGAGTGAATGTGTGTGTGTGTGTGTTTTCTATTTCCGAAGAGGAATATTGTTATACTGCTCAATACTTCAGCTGTCTTTTTGATTGAGCCTCTTAGTGACTCAGCGCCTCCTCATGTGATGAGTATCAATCTATTCTTCCGTATTGATTATATTTTTGTGTAATTTATTCCATTCTGAGGAACATCTCTATTTACGTTTCTGATCGGTCTTGTAACAGTAGTGTGTCATCTACCTATTTGTAGAGGTAACGGATCATATTAATCCATTTAGGATGGATATAAGGGAACTGGTTCTCAGTGTGGTGTAGTGAAATATTAGCGAGTATTCCAGCAAGCTGGTTTCCCATTACTAAACTGCATTCTAGTACATATATTTGGTTACTGAACTTGGAATGGTTGTAGGAAAGTTACAATTTTAGTAAAGTAATAAAATTCCCCCACAAATACTGCGTTCGACGTACGACGTGTGGGAACCTTCTTTTCGGCAATTTCAATGGTCTCATTGACTATTGAGTTGGTGTACATGTTGATTCTATCTAACAAAACATGTTTTAAATAGGATGGGATATCGATGTCTGTAATTTGTTGTGTCACTCCACTAGAACTATTCACTGTACACTGATTTCCATATGTACAGTCATGAGCAAGTATACAAATTACCTTTGTTTTAGTCAGAATAAATAACTACTTTGCAGTTTATTACTGGATTGATAGGGTTACTCTCTTTATGAATTTTTGGCAGTGACTACAGTTTATTGGCAGATGGGTTCACCATGTTACAATATGTTTCTTTCTCTTTTGTCAAGTAAAATTTTTAATTTGGACAGAAATCAAGTAGCTGGATGTCCTTTTGTACAAATCACGTTATTTTTGTTGGACAGTCGATTCTTTTTATGCAGACTATTTTGAACATGCCTCCTACAGTATTCCATTCATCAGTTACTATTACACTGTTAGTGTTTATTTCACAGAAAGTACGAAGATTTTCCTATTGAGAAGATTATCAAATGATATCAAACGCTCAATTGAAATGTCCAAGCTGAGAATAAACATCAGAACACACACCAGAACACGAAGTTGTCATTCCATGGAATAGTGCTATAAATTCACTCACTAGGGAGTCTATAAGTTAAAGAGGCATAGCCTTGAGATAACATACATGGCAAAGGTACGAAGAAATGAAAACAATATCCGTAGAAGATGTGAACGCCACTGACAGAAACCTATCTCCCTGTTCTCCCTCTTCTCCGCTCATAGGAAGCACACCGCGTCTGGTACACGCAGTGATTGGGGACCACAGCACAGCTACGACACCTGAGGATGGGCTCTTAACAGTCCGAAACTGGTCGTGTGAAACTAAAGTAATTTACAACTGAAGCGGTATTTTCAACCTCTGCTTTCTTTATTTAGTTTACATCTAAAGACACAAAAACATTCAGCTAGTGACATAAAACAATGCCTGGTAGTCCCAGCAACTGATGGAAAACGTACCAAACTAACTACTTTAGTTAAAACACGAAGTTTCACACGCTTGACAAAACATCCTGTCATTGTTTCCAACGAAGAGACAGTGTTAAACAACAAAAAATAGTCGAAAATATCACCCATGTTGTTGTAAGTGTCTGTTGTTGCAATACATTCTTTTGTATGATATTATGTTAACAAAAATAATGTAATATGTTAAAAGAAAAGAAAAAATTCCTTGACGTCTATATTTATGTGCTGCTCCATGAGTCTGCTGTCAATATCTTTATTCTTGGCTTGTGTGTAACTTCTGTGTATTTTCTTACAGTAAATGTGTTTTTTTCGTATCCAGGGTGTAATTACAAAGGTAATAAAATGTTTTCTTGCCTTCAAATAATATTTTTCATCAGGTTATGGGCCCAGTACACGTGTAAAGGCAAACAACACAGTTTAATTAAAACAATATTTGAAATGAGCGTATGTCTGTAAAGAAACATGACTGCTAGCGGCGATTATAAGGTCAGCATTGATAAGCTTGAAGGACCTGACGACTGGGCCAAATGGAAATGGCGTATTTCTATGGTGCTACGTTCGTATGGCCTAGAAGATATTATTAACGGTACACGTGAACGTGTAGAGTTGATAATATCTTCTAGTCCATATGAACGTAGCACCATAGAAATATGCCATTTCCATTTGGCCCAGTCGTCAGGTCCTTCAAGCTTATCAATGCTGACCTTATAATCGCCGCTAGCAGTCATGTTTCTTTACAGACACACGCTCATTTCAAATATTGTTTTAATTAAACTGTGTTGTTTGCCTTTACACGTGTACTGGGCCCATAACCTGATGAAAAATATTATTTAAAGGCAAGAAAACATTTTATTAGCTTTGTAATTACACCCTGGATACGAAAAAAACACATTTACTGTAAGAAAATATACAGAAGTTACACACAAACCAAGAATAAAGATATTGACAGCAGAGTCATGGAGCAGCACATAAATATAGACGTCAAGGAATTGTTTACATCCAAATCCGACGAAACAATAAATGGTACAATGCTAGAATGGACAATGTTTTATACGTCCCTGATGCAAGTGCTAATCTGTGAGAGCCATTGCCTGCAGAGGCTACAGTACTAATTTTAGTTATAATAATGTCTGTGTTCGAAAACAAGTCAGTGGCAATATTGTTACGACAGGTTATGTGAAAAATGGACTTTATGTGTTGAACATGCGTGTTGTTAGAAATGCAAAAATGAATCGTAGGAGCTTGATGACTTCATCCGAAACATTGCAAGTGTACCATGAAAGGTTTGGTCATCAGAATAAACGACATGTGAAGAATATTTTAAAAGAAATGAACATTAATGTGGAAGATGCCAAGAGTGAATATTGTGACGGCTGTGCGGTTGGAAAGATGCATAGGCTGCCATTCAAAACACGAACAATACGCGCTACCAGTACTGGTGAATTAATCCACGCGGATGTAAATGGACCAATGACCACGAAATCTTTTGGATGCAAGCATTATTATGTATGTTTCAAAGACGATTTTAGTAAATTTCGTCGAATTTTATTTTTAAGACACAAAAGTGAAGTGTGTACTGT
This sequence comes from Schistocerca americana, assembly GCF_021461395.2. Classification (NCBI taxonomy): domain Eukaryota; kingdom Metazoa; phylum Arthropoda; class Insecta; order Orthoptera; family Acrididae; genus Schistocerca; species Schistocerca americana. The sequence goes on along the minus strand of NW_025725481.1, from coordinate 7,110,252 downwards.
GCTTAAGCAGTTTTTAAATGAATCACGAACTAATGAACATCTTGTGAAACAATTTAGATGTGATGGTGGCAACGAATTTAACAATAAAAATAACAGTGAACTGCTTGCAGACAGGGGAATAGAGCTACTGATTCCTCCTCCTTACACTCCTGAACAAAATGGTGTGGCTGAACGGGAAAATAGGACCATTGTTGAAGCTGCCCGGTCAATGATACATCCGAGTAAATTACCAAAAGGGTTGTGGGCAGAGGCATGTAGCACAGCAGTCTACGTAATAAATCGTACTGTAAAATCTTCAGTTGAAAATAAAACCCCTTATGAACTATGGTTTAATCGACCAGTAGGACGACTTGATCATCTCAGAATTTTTGGTACAGGCTGCTATGTTCACATTAACAAACAATTCCGTTCCAAGTTTGATGATTAGGCATTTTTTGGACGAATTGTTGGATATGTTAATGACAAAGATGGGTTCAGAGTTTGGATTCCATCTAAAAGGAAAGTGGTGTTGAGTCACGATGTAAAATTTAAGCCAGAAATTGTTTGTGATTTACATAGTGATCATGTTGAATTTGAAGTCCCTCGGGAAGAATTTAATGATCCGAATTCATCTAAAGATAACCAATGTAAATCTCCTAGGCTGTACACTTCTGGAGGAAGCCAAACTCAAGAAAAAATTGGCACTCTCGATTCCAGAGAAAGTCAAGAGCCGAGTGAATCTGAAGAAAATAAAGAATTAACAGAATTTCTAAAAGCAGAAGCTGCTGAATCTTCTAATGAAGAGAAACAGAAGAATAAAAGACAACGAAGAAAACCAACCTGGATGGAAAGTGGTGAATTTTGTATGGCAACAGAAGTTGATGCACTTGGATACAAAGATCCAAACTGTTTTTCAGAAATATTGCAGTCAAACGAGAAGGAAGAATGGATGCAAGCTATTAGTGAAGAACTTCAATCACTTAAGGAAAACAATACCTGGGTGCTGGTTGACCGTCCGAAGAATGCCAAAGTATTGCAAAACCGCTGGGTTCTACGGCGAAAGGTTGCAGTCAATGGAGGTACTCGCTTTAAAGCCAGATTGGTTGCAAAAGGCTGTATTCAGAAAGCAGGAATTGATTATGGCGTCGCCTTTAGCCCTGTGGCACGTTATGACACCATACGAACTCTGTTGGCTGTAGCTGCTTCAAAGAAAATGCTGCTAGAACAATTCGATGTAAAGACAGCTTTTTTGAATGGAATACTTGAAGATGAAGTATATATGGAACAACCAGAGGGTTTCGAAGACGGTGCAGGCCGAGCATGTTTCTTAAAAAAAGGTCTTTGTGGGTTGAAGCAAGCGCCACGTTGTTGGAACAAACGTTTTGTTGAGTTCATGAAGAAAGCTGGTTTTTCAAACAGTGATGCAGACCCATGCCTATTTTATCGTAGACAAAATGGAAATAGCGTTTATGTGGCAATCTGCGTTGATGATGGCCTGATTGTCGGCAGTAACAAGAAAGAAATTGCTTTTTTTATGGATGTTTTACAACATGAATTCGAAATAACAACTGGCAGTCTTGACAATTTTCTTGGCATAAAAATAAAGCAATATGAAGATGGAGCAATAATGATAAGTCAAGAGAAATACACAGAAGAAATTCTGCAAAGATTTCGAATGGCAGAATGCAGTACAATCTCAACTCCTATTGGACGTGAGGACAATAATCAAAACGAATAAGTTTCGTCATCTGTACCCCACCGTGAAGCAATTGGTTGTCTCACGTACCTTCCAACAGTAACTCGTCCAGACATCACTTTTGCAGTCAATAAAGCTGCTCGAGATGTGGAGAAACCAACCACTGAAGACTGGAATAGAGTAAAGCGCATTTTCCGATATTTGAAAGGGACCTTAAATTTTGGAATTGTATATAATAAAAAAGAATAGTTAAAGATTTACGCTGATACAGATTTCGCAGGTGATAACCGGACAAGGCGCTCAACAACTGGAATTCTTGCAAAGTACTCAGGTGGTGCAGTGTCATGGACAAGTCAGTTGCAGAAAGTAGTGGCCACATCCACAACCGAGGCGGAAATAATTGCAGCTAGTGAAGGAGCAAAAGAGTTAGTTTGGTTACGTCGTCTGCTATCAGAATTAGTGGAAATGTCGGGGCAGCCTCCAGTTCTTTACATTGACAATGCTAGTGCATTGAAGTTGGCAAAAAATCCAGAATATCATCGACGTTCTAAACATATAGAGGTCCGACATTTCTATGTTCGTAAAAGATATCTGAACGGTGAGATTTTCTTGGAACACATTGATGGACACAACCAGTTGGCAGATATTTTGACGAAACCTCTTGAACGAGTTCGATTTAATTTTCTATGTTCAGAAATTGGCATGCAAGAGACAAAGCAATAATTTCATGATTTTTTCTTTTGGAGGAAGTGTTAAAAGAAACGAAAAAATTCCTTGACGTCTATATTTATGTGCTGCTCCATAACTCTGCTGTCAATATCTTTATTCTTGGCTTGTGTGTAACTTCTGTGTATTTTCTTACAGTAAATGTGTTTTTTTCGTATCCAGGGTGTAATTACAAAGCTAATAAAATGTTTTCTTGCCTTTAAATAATATTTTTCATCACTGTTCCTTGACCGTACGCACACATTTTCACATCTTGTTTTCCCAATGAAATTGCTTGAGGAACATCAAATTCACTATACGAAACAAAATACTGTTTGTTGGGAGTGATATGATTTGTAGCGCCACTGTCGCAATACCATTTATTTGGGTCACTGTGATTACTGGTACACACACCCATAGCGTATGAAGTAAATGCAGCGTGTTCACTGTCTCGCTTCTTCTCTTTTCTTTTATTGCTTTCACGAGTGTTCTGTGGACACTCTGCTGCCCAGTGACCTAATTGTTTGCATTTATTTCTGTTTTAATTGTGACTTCGTCATCTATACTTGCTGATTACTTGTTTGCCGTTTTCATGTTTTAGAAACGACAAAAGCTGCACTTCCATTAACGTTTTGTTCACGCAGTTCAATAGTACAGAGTTTTTCAATCAATAAATTCAAGCTTTGCTTTTCTGTCGGTATCGTATCCCAGAGATCCTTAAAATTGTCGTAGTCTTTTCCCAGTGTAGACAAATTCGACCATTTAAGAGTCTTTCAGATAGCGTATTTTCTTCATGTTTTGATAATTCATCGTTCAGGTCCACAAATAACTTTTGCAGTTTGGCCACATGTGCACTAATATCTTCCGATTCATCACGTTTAACACGGAAAAATGTTTCAATCAACATATTCAAACGCTGAGTACTGCTACGTTCAAATCGGGAGCGTAATTTGTCCCAGATTTCTTTAGCATTCTTGCACGTTAAGACGAGTTCTGCAACAGGTTTACTTAGAGCACTTGCTATAAGACTTGCTGCCTTTGCGTCGTCCTTGAGCCATTCCACATACACTTCTTTTTGTTCACTTGTCGCATCTTGCGGCAACTCTACACGTTCACGTGTACCGTTAATAATATATTCTAGTCCATATGAACGTAGCACCATAGAAATATGCCATTTCCATTTGGCCCAGTCGTCAGGTCCTTCAAGCTTATCAATGCTGAGCTTATAATCGCCGCTAGCAGTCATGTTTCTGTGTCTGTTGTTGCAATACATTCTTTTGTATGATATTATGTTAACAAAAATAATGTAATATATAAACGAATTTGTATAGTCTGAGATCAGTCCAGGTAATCATTACCTTTGGATGTAAATTACATCAAATTTGACAGTTAAACATTAACAAAATCTACAGTGCGATTCAAAATAATATGAACAATCTTAATTTACAGTTTTTTATTCCATGTTGTTGATACTCACAGATGAAAGAGATGTGAACAGGGAAGAATGGAGATAGCTTAAGGAACGTTGTACAGTCGGCGACAGAAGTGTGATGAAGTTTTGTAGAATGATTTCATTACAGATGGCCGCCAACTCTTTTAACAATTTATCGCATTTACCAGAACGTTTGTGTCAACTCGATTAGTAGCAGACAATTATCGCAAAACTGTACTGTTGCACGTTGATTTGAGTGCATCAATCGTGTTGGTTGTCAGGTTGAGACTCCATATATTGACATCCCTGAGTAAATAATTTCTGTCAAACAGTGTGCACGAATTATGACTCAACTGTATGTGCTGAATATCACTGGTATATGCTGAGGTAATAATGGGTAAATTATTGGCAAAAATCGTTCGCAAATCCTAAAAGCTGTACACGTAGCTTGTACGTTGAACTATAAAAAACTGATATGGAACACTCTTCACCTGAGGTAAATGTACTCTGTAGCGCAAGTACCGCTGATGATGGGTACATGTCCCAATTCTGTGTTGCTTGAGGCTTTCCCGACGGTCATGTTGAATATATGGTTCTCGGGCGAGACGTCGGATGTCATAGTGAAAACTCCACAACATTTCGTGAGCGCAACTGGCCGACATATTCAGGGGCGACGAACACACTGCTAAGACAGGACCAGAGCCCCCTATTTATGCCAGTCTACGTGCCACTTTCCGACAAAATGGATACTCCGAACGGGAGATTCGCCGTGCCTTGCAACCGAAGCGGGTTACCCAACGTGAGGAAGTGGAAGAAGGCGAAGAACAAAGGGGAATGGTCGTGTTGCCATACACCGTCGGTGTCTCTTCAAAAATAGGATGATTATTGAAGAGTCATAAAGTTAAATGTGTCTTTCGTCCGCCGGCAAAACTCAGAGCTCTCTTGGGCTCATCTAAGGACAGCCTTGGCCTAAGAAAACCCGGTGTTTACGAGATTCCTTGTAGCTGCGGCATGTCGTACATCGGACAAACTTGTCGCACTGTAGAAGAGAGATGCACTGAACACAGACGCTACACTCGTCTGGAGCAACCAGTAACGTCTGCAGCGGCCGAGCATTGTCTCAGTACAGGCCATTCTATGAATTATCAACATACCAAAATTCTCGCATCGACGAGTTCGTACTGGGACAGTGTTATTAAGGAAGCAGTGGAAGTACGTAGCTCGACGAATCTTGTAAACACAGACACGGGCTTTCAGCTTAGTACAGCTTGGGATCCAGCACTGGCCAAATTGAAGTCGCTTCGAGCAGACAGGAGTGCTATTGGTCATAAAACGGATGACGATTCGCCCGCAATATAAATATTCTGTTGACAACGGGAGGATAATCAAGGCGCCTACGTGGACGCGCATTTTTGCTTGCGGCTTCCGACAGAGGTCGCTGGGGCGGCCGATGGCAGCGCAGAGCAGCGGCGGCAGCCTCCGCGCGTGCGCCGAAGTCTTTGGTTCTTCATCCTGTAGGTGGCGCTGCTGTCCTTCCAGCTATCGGTTGATATCGTCGCTATTGGCCATCGAATTTGGCGCCTCCATGCATGCGCACTTCCTGCCCAAGACTGGCATAAATAAGGGGTCTGGTCCTGCCTTAGCAGTGTGTTCGTCGCACCTGAAGATGTCGGCCAGTTGCGCTGACGAAATATTGTGGAGTTTTCACTATGACATCAGAAGCCTCGCCCGAGAACCATATATACAACATGTCTCAATTCTACTCCGTATAGAAATAAATAAGAATATAATCTAGAGGATAATTTGTCAGTCAGCCTTATTCTACCACCAATCCTTTCCCGCTCTGATCTTTTGCATATGTTATATCAGCACTTTCCACCTACCTTTTGTACTTCAACGCTTAACAACTTTTTTCCAGTTCCCTTTCAACAATCTCCACGCCACAAAGCATAAAGTAATTCCAGAGAGCAAACCATCTTATTGGCTTTCATGTAGCACACTCGTCCCATCAGAAGTGAAGGCCCCAGCTCATTCCCTTCCCACAGAAGTGAAGTACTATGTATCTCCTGGTTCTTCTCCTTCACTTTTGCTTTTACCAGTTTCCTACGTGATCGATATTGTTATATGGTTTAAAGTAATGATAGTGACTGCTAGCGACCGGATTCCCTCCCTAACGCCATCGCTCCCCGTGGGACAGAGTCTGTGCAGCAGATCTGTCTGCTTGTAGTGTACTGTTCATGTTTGAGTGCGATAACTTTCTTCCAAACATTTTTGTAGTACTATCTGACGTGGGACAGAAGTTACACCCCAGTATTTACCTAGATGTCTGTGGAAAACCACGTAAAAACCACCTATAGGATGACTGGCTAACGAGCGCTTGTCGTTAATCCACTAGGGGGATTCAATCTGAGGCAGGTTCACCTCCTCGAATCCCTGAAGTGGTGCATGAACGCGGTCGGATATTTGGGCAGGTTTGTAGCTTCTAGTTACTAAATGCCAGATACCAATTATTACCAGCATAAACATCGCACATTTTTCTCCAAGCAACAGTCTTCCCAGCTGTTTCCTCATCGTGATTCCTGGCCCACAGGTCCCAGCAGTCCCGACTGTCACCAGACCGTTATGCAAGTTTTCAGGAATACGTGGAAGAAAATTAGGCGGCGCGAAAATCGACGAATCTTAAGTGCGAAACCGATCCTGTTCGATAGATTTACCACTTCTGAATTCCATCAGTTTCATCCCCTAAGGAATATTGTGATTAGGTTTGTGAATGTGGGTTTTTCATAGAATGTTATGTATTCATTTGGAGGAATAGATTGCACTCTTAATGTTACTGTCCCTGCTTTTAGTTTCAGCGAAGGCTGTTCCGACTTTCTTATATGCTGAGCCAGTCCTTCCGACAATCATTTCGTTTTCGGTTTCTTCACATTTTTCGTGCAGCCATTTCGTCTTAGCTTTCCTGCACTTCCTATTTATTCCGTTCCTAAGAGATTTGTGTTTCTGTATTCCTAAATTCCCCTGAATATTTTTGCACTTCCTTCTTTCATCGATAAACTGATCAGCCGAAGTGTTTCTACTATCAGCCACGGTTTCTTCTCAGTTATCTTCATTGTACCGTCAGTTTCCTTTCCAACATCTATAATGGCCGTTTTTGGAGACAGCCATTCCTCTTCAACTGAACTGCCTACTGAACGTTTCCTTATAGCAGTATCTATACTCTGAGAACTTCAAGCGTGTCTCTTTATTCCTTAGTTCTTCTGTATCCATCTTCTTTGAGCGTTGATTCTTCCTGACTAGGCTCATTAAACTTCTTCATCGCTGCTAAATTGTGATTCGAGTGTATATCTGATCCTGGATATGTCATTCAATCAATTATCTGATTTCGGAATCTCTGTCTGCCCATGATATAATATAACTGAAATTTTCCTGTATCTCCAGGTCTTTTGCAAGTATACGTCATCCTCTTGTGTTTCCTGAACATATTATTCTCTGTTGGTAGCTGTAATTTATCGCAGAACTCAATTTAAGCTTTCTTCCTCATTCCTATTACCAAGCCCACATTCTCCTATAACCCTTTCTTCTACTCCTTACCCTACAACCGCATTCTAGTCCCCCATGACTATTAGATTTTCATTTCTCTTTACATGCTGACTTACCCGTTCAATATCCGCATACACGTTCTTCATCTCTTTATATTCGACTTGCGACGTCAGCATGTATTCCTGAGCTGTTGTTGCCGGTGTTGGTTTATTGTCGATTCTCTTTCCTTGTAAAAGGTATCATACGACAAAGGCAATATTCGGAAGCATTGATAAGAAAACCCCATGCCGGATTAAACACAAATATTTAAGTTAGTAGATTGTACGGGCGAATGCATCGTCTCGTAGCCACGCTCAACAGCGTATACATTTATAAATGATATACACTGATGAGCCAGGACATTGTGATCACCAGCCTACTGTCGATATAAACGACTCAAGAAGACACCAGCGTCAACTGGCTAGGAATGAGTGGTAGTCAGAGACACGCACGGCGCACGTAGTATATGTGGGCGTGCTGTCCGCGTGTGGAATGGGGAGGCCGCGCGACCTGTGTGAGTTTGATCGAGGGAAGATTGTGATGGCCGGCCCTGAGGCTCAGCAGGAGCGTTTCGGAAACTCCACGACTTGTCGGATGTTCGGGGAGTGCTGCGGTGGGTGTCTTCAACAAGTGGCGGAACTAAAATGAAACCACGTCCAAACGTCGTGGGGGTGTGCGGCCACATCTCATTACGGATGTTGTACGTCGTGGGCTGTGCAGACTTGTAAGACAGGACAGTCGGCGAACTGCAGCGGAAGTAACATCAGACTTTAAAGCCAGGCAGAGTACAAGTGTGTCTGAACACACAGAGAACTGAACACTCCTAACTGTGGGCCTCCACAGCCGACGACCCATGCATGTGCCAATTTCAACACCACGACATCGGCAGCTACGACTGAAATTGGCACGTAACCGTCGGCACTGGACGTTGGTGCAGTGCCGGCCGGAGTGGCCGTGCGGTTCTAGGCGCAACAGTCTGGAGCCGAGCGACCGCTACGGTCGCAGGTTCGAATCCTGCCTCGGGCATGGATGTGTGTGATGTCCTTATGTTAGTTAGGTTTAATTAGTTCTAAGTTCTAGGCGACTGATGACCTCAGAAGTTAAGTCGCATAGTGCTCAGAGCCACTTGAACCATTTGAACCGTTGGTGCAGTGGCAGAGCGTTGCACGGTCTGATGAATCCCGATACCATCTTCATCGTGCCGATGAGAAGGCGCGAATCCATCGTCTTCCAGGGGACCACCTCTTTGACACCTACACTGCAGGACGGCGGTAAGTTGGCGGCGGCTCCTTTACGCGCTGTGGAACGTTCTCGTGGGCATCCGTGGATCCAGTGCAGCTCTAGCAAGGCGCCATGACGCGCCAAGGAGTATCGCACACCTCATCATGACGATCGTGTTTCCCGACGCCAGAGACATTTTTAAGTACGATAATGCACCATGTGACAAGATCAGGAGTGATGCGGAGTGGTTCGCGCGGCGGTTCGGCCTGAGCCAGGGAGGCGCGCGCATCGGTGCCGCTGCGGGCTACGGTTTCTCGGCCGAGGACAGCTCCAGATTCACTTATGTGCTGTGGGCGCCGCGAAAAGCAAATTGTCGTTTGTGTAGTTCTCACAACGCCAGCAAATTGTCTTGTCTTGCGCCCCACAGCATGGGAAAGACGTACGCGCAGAGGAAGCCTGCTGCCACTAGGGGGCCTTCGGTTTTGCGTATCACTCAGTCTGCCGATCAAGCAAGGAAGACCCGAGAAGATGAGTCGCAGCCTGTTCCCCCTTCGTATGTCAAGTGCAAAGACGGGTTTACGGCGCTGTTCGACTTAATGACGAATTGCGCCAAGAACGAGGTGGTTTACGGGCCTGTCGCCACAGACTCGCTGATCTGCGTTCGGGCAGCACACCTGGCCGACCACAGGGCGATCAGAAGTGCTGTGGCCGCCCACACTATCGACGCGCCGCCGACGCGTGAAAAGGCGCCTTCCGATGGAAGGAAGAAGACGACCGAGGCACTCCTAAGGGGGCTGCCTTGCTGCTGTGACGAAGCAACGGTTCGGCAAGGGCTGCTGCGAGCAGGTTTCGCTAACACAACCGCAAGGCTACACAACCAGACCAATAAGGAGAGAGCGCCGCCCTGTGCCGTGACCGTCCAAACGGCCAACAACGAGGGTGACCGACTTGCGGAAGCTGCTGGGTTTACCGGTTACGACGGAGGCTCTCCCCACCGCCACAGACCCCCAGCGCCAGTGCGGCCATGTCGCGAAGTACTGCCGCAACGCGGCGCGGTGCGTCAAGTGCTCTGGAGAGCACGACAGCCGCGCCTGCGACCGCGGTAGAGAAGCTTCGCCGACTTGCGCCCGGTGTGGCGGCCCGCAAGTCGCCAGCTGGCTCGGCTGCCCGGCTTTTTCAGTCCGCAGTCGCGCCGAAGACGGCGAGACGACCGCGGCCGCACCGACGCAGCGGAAGAGACGACGACGTCGGCGACGACGGCGGGTGCAGACCAGCCGTGCTCAGCCGAGGGCAGCTCCTCCGGCCAAAATCGGGGACGACCTGCCGGAGGCTGACGTTCGAATGCAGCCCGCGCCCCTGTGAAGAGCAGCGGCGTCGACATCAGCACCGCCGTGGAGACGGCCACAGCAGTCCTCACAGCCGCTTTGGTTGCAGAGAAGGAAGGGGCCTTGACGCAGCTGCGTGCAGTTCTCGCCCGAGGCCTCCGTGCAGCAGAAGTTCGAACCCGTGCGAACGCTCCTGCAGCCTCGCAGAAGGGCGTTCTGGTGCCTCCCCCGCCGGCCGCCCCAGCAGCGCCGCAGGGGAAGGATGCCGTGAAGACGAACGCCGCCCCAACGGTAGCGGCGGCGACGCCGACCGCCGTGGGGCAGACCCGCTAGGGACCGAGAAGCCAAAAGGGCAGCCTACGTCGCGCATGCGCGAGAGAACGGCCTGCAGCTCTCCGGTGATACCGCGGCGCAGTCCGCCGAGCAAGCAGAGCTGCCGGAGGAGCGGCTGCGGCAGAACTTCGCCACGCAGCAGCAGGGGGCGCCGGCCGACAGCGAGCTGCAGCTGTTCAGCACCAGCCCGGTGATGCTGTGCCAGGTCACTGACGAAGCGGCGCAGCAGAGGCCTCGAGGCAACGCACTGCGCTGCCGCACCGGTCTCCTTTAATTATAACGACCACGGCACTGACACGATATCTTCGTGCACGATATTTCGAAAAATCTACCCTTGCATGAACTGTCGCAGTCAGCAAGGCATCCGCTACTGCTCTTACTACCCGACCTAACTATCACACTTTTTTGCCTCTGCCCTCCAAACCACTTCCCTTCGTTCGACTTTCGACCCAATCTATCTCCAGATGAGCACCTATAAATGGTTAACCTTAACCAGACGTACGCAAACATCGCAGTACCCACATCCTGCGACACCTCACTTTAGTGATCACTAACCCTTATGCACAGATGGCGATAGACCTTTCGAGTTGGCCACCCTGCCGGTGTGGGGGTGGAGGGGCTCCACCTCCACTCCATCAAATATGAAATTGGTGGGTTCCTATGATTTACGCATGACACCGAATAACCGCTTTACATTGCCATACCTTGTTGAAGACGAACATGTAAACCATGTAGGTCTTCCTGTCTTGACTGCTGGAAAAGCTTTGACATCCTTGTACATTTTCTTCTTTGTGTCACGTTTCTTCGTCAATACTCACTTACTTAATATGTTTCCATATCCACTGACCTGTAATTTTTTGGTAACCAACTGTATTTTTTGACATCGAGAAGGCCTACGATACCACTTGGAGGTGTCTCATTCTGGAGCAGCTTCACGAATGGGGTTTTCGTGGTTCTCTATCTATTTCATTCAGTGTTTCCTCTCGTGACGATATTTTAGATTCCGAATTGGTGACGTCCTGTCTGACCGCTTTGAGCAGGAGAACGGTGTCCCTCAGAGTATCGTTTTAAGTGTGACTGTTTTTGTCATAGCTATTAATATCACTACCTCTATAGTGCAAAGTCCTGTCCAGTGGTGCTTGTTTGTGAATGTTTTCTCTTTGTTTTGTTTTTCTTCAAGCCTTCCAACGACAACGCATCAGTTGCAACTTACTCTCAGACGTTTGGATGACTGGGCGCAGAAGAGTGCTTTTAAGTTTTCCACCGAGAAGTCCGTATGTGTTCATTTTCACCGTTCTCGTTCGATTTTAACCATCCCTGAGTTGAGGATGAGGGACACTGTCCTTACTTTTAAAGACACGGCGAGATTTCTGGGTCTCGTTTTTGACTCGAAGCTTACGTGGTTACCTCATCTTAAAGACCTGAAACGACGGTCACATCACGCTTTAAGTATTTTAAAATGTCTTAGCCACAGTGCATGGGGAGCCGACAGGACTTGTCTGCTCCAGTTTTACAGGCCGTTTGTGCGACCTCGGCTCGATTATGGGTGCACGGTGTATGGGTCTGCGAGGCCTTCACACTTAAACATGTTGGACGTTGTGCACCATGAAGGGCTTCGGTTGGCCACTGGGGCATTCAGAACTAGTCCCATACCAAGCCCGTGTGCAGAGGCTGGTGAACCGCCACTTCATATGCGGCGGCGGCTACTTACGGTGCGCCAGGCGGATAAAACTTTGTCCACACCTGACACACCAGCATATCATACCGTTGCTCAGCTTCCTCTGGCACGGCTATTTCATAACCGGCAACGAGCGACGCAGCCCTATGGGATTCGCGCACAGGATTGCCTCTCTGCGATGGATATGGCTGGTCTTCAGGTTTTCCGTCGTGGTTGGAGCAAATTTCCCCCTTGGCTACTCCGGAGACACACTTATTTTAGATTTGACTAATTTTATGAAAGATAGTACACCAGATTTTACATTCCAGTCTCAGTTTTTTAACATTTTAGATGCGCATCACGGTTTCACCGTCGTTTACACTGATGGCTACAAACAGGAGAATTTCCTTGGCTGTTCTGTAGTGTTCGATGGTCATGTTACCCGGATTCGCCTCCCTGATGAATATACTGTTTTCGCAGCGGAACTCCACGGGATCCTGAAGGCACTGGAGCAGATGAATCCTGTTCGGGGCAATCGATTGCTCCGATTCCCTTAGTGCCTTACAATCATTACAGAATCTGTACCCAACTAAGGAGATGGTCCAGCTGATATATGACCAACTGTACTTGCTCCAGAGGCGGGGTAAGGAGGTGTCCTTCTGCTGGGTGACTGGTCATGTAGGAATATGGGGCAATGAACAGGCAGATCGGGCTGCCAAGGAAGCCTACAGAGAGCAGGATGTGGTCCAGTGTACTATTCCCTTGCAGTCTGTGATTTCTGCACTCCACAAGAAGTGCATGAAGTTATGGGAGGAAGAATGGCTGGCGGTGACGGCCAATAAATTGCGGTTGGTGAACTCAACAACTCGGCCATGGCGTTCCTCCTGTCGGTTGCTCAGGCGGGAAGAAGTGACCCTCACGCGTCTTCGGATCGGACACTGTCCTCACACATAGCTTTCTATTACGGCGGGAGGATCCCCCGTTTTGTGATGCTTGTCGTGTGCAGATCTCTGTCCGCCACATTTTAACAGACTGCATTTTATACCGTGATGCAAGGGCAGAAGCACAAGTTGATGGGGATCTGCCCCGTGTTTTAGCTAATGATAAGACGTGTGTGTCTAGGTTTCTAAAGTTTTGTGATGTGTCTGGACTCTGGCCTAAACTTTTAGGCTGGAGGTTCTATTGTACTGCAAAGTGGCTGGCTCCTCCCTTTTTTCCTTGCGATCAGCCGGCCACTTCCATCTGATATATTGTTTTAGATCCCTCTACCACTTTCGTCTTGTGTTGTCCATGTTTTACTGTTGACGGCATGCTCCGTCCCACGTTTCGATGTGGGTAGGCCCATATTTTTCCAACCTTGTTACCTGTGTTTTACCTTCTGTTCTGAGTCTTTTGATGACACCCGTCTCAATCTGTTAATGAGCGAGCGCTGAAGACCTTGCCGTCGTGCGCCCGTACAACCCTCTTCATCCAACCATCCATGACCGGCTTTTTGTGTGTATCTATCAACCCTTTTTATATTACAGCAAAAGGTTACTGATGTCAAAGATTTGGCTAAGAATAACAATACTCACTTGTCATGTATCCCTCTCCGCCTTTTAAACGTGCCGTGCTAGTGGGTGAACGTTACTGGTACTGATAAAATCTTCTCTAGTTCCAGTCCTGGCGGCTGCGTCGAAATTCCGTGACGTTTCGATGAGTGTCACTCTCATCCCCTTCTGGTGAAGTATCGAGATTGCGCAGGTGTCCCAGACACGTCAATATATTAGATTTTACAAAAAAAAAAAACTTAGTTTACACCACAGTCCACGTCTTATCACAAGAAAATGCTTCATTTTTTGTATAGAAAACTGTGAAGAAGCACAAAAGTGAAGTAGATCTTACTGCACATAAAAAAGTGTGGTTTCAGATGCGTGAGACTGCAGTTGTGTGTGGGAGTTGCCTTTGCATGAGTGTGTGTGTGTGTGTGCGTATGTGTGTCTAGTGTTGACGAAGATCTTAATGGCTGAAAGCTTTATTTGTGAGAGTCTTTTTTTGTGCCTATCTGCGACTCAGCATCTCCGCCATACGGTGAGTGGCAGCATTAACTTCTCAAAATATTGTTAAAAACAGGTTTGTTTGCCTTGATGCACACTTGTAGCCCGTGTTGACCTCTGCTGCTCAATAATGGCAGCACAGCGTCTCGGCATACCTCGAATCAGCTTTCGAGTGAAATCCTGTGGTGTTCCTTGCCACTCCACTAGTAAGGCTCCCTGCAACCGCTGCAGCGGTTCAGGAGGATTTGCACGCGTCCTGACTCTTTCTTCAGTAAATCCCATACGTGTCCTATGGGGTTTATCTCGGGACTACATGCTGGCCACTCTAGAACACTGATATTGTGTCGCCGAAGAAAATTTTGCGCTGGAGCTGCAACATGGTCACGAGCGTTGTCGTGCATTAGAAGAAATCTTTACCCAACATCTTGTGCCGAAGGTTGTACAAAGGATCAAGCATTTCGTTGACATACTTCTCCCCTATTACACGTGTGTTATGCCTCCTGTGGACCATAACCAATTCTGTTCCAGTGTACGCGGTAATTCCTTACCACAGCTTTATAGAGTACCGTCCATAATTGACTGTTGGAGACACTGCAGCTTCCTTATTACGTTCCTCACGAGTTCTCCATACCCCGGTACGAACATAAATACCACGGAAGTTCACTCTGCTTTCGTCGCAGAACAGCGCATTAGCGACCGATGCCTGTGGTCTTCGGCAAAGTGCAGTCTCCTTTTTCTACGTAAGTTTATTTCGCCGTCGATACCTAAACTGATTCTCGTGTAGTCTGTTATGGATTCTTTGGTGTATTTTTCACTGATAGTGGAAGTGCTACAACCAGTAAAGTTTACTCTTGTGCAAAAGATCTCGATAGTAACAACAATTTAGTTTTTTCTCCTTTTTGATTCGTGTATTATACCTTAGCGGCGGTTGTCTCTCCATAGAAGAGTGGCGTGGAGTGGCGGGGAGGGGGGGAGGGGGAGCAGCTGGCGACTTGTCGTTGTGGCTGAGGGCGGGGGCCGTACGTGGAGCGAGGGCGAGTTCCCGCAGTGACAGATGAGCAAGTGACTGCCTGTGGCAGAGGTTGTCGGCACGCACGTAATGATCAGCTGGTGTCCGCGGCAGCTGCTCGGAGGCGGCGCTGCGAGAAACTCGCGCTGCAGCTGAGGCGCTCACGCGTGGGGCTGCTCGGTCCTCCTAGTAGCGGAAGGGAAATCGGAAAAGTGTTGTATGGAAGGCCTGCAATGAAAACTAAAAGTATGACAAGCACACATTTAATGAATTCATTATTTCGTCATGACAGTGTTTTTACTTCTGCTTTGGTGCTTTTATTAATCATTCGCAATTTATGAAATTGTTTCATGACTTCTTTGAGTATTCCTAAAAGTATGACATACGAAGAACTCGTCACATGCTACTTTGGCGCTTAATGTCACCCTCATAACCAGAAGCATCCCTTTGACCCACATTCAGAAATTAAAAACGGCACGAATAAACATTTATTATGACAAATAGATGCCCTAAGCTTTTACCTAGCCTCTTTAAAACAATAAAGCAATATTTTCGAAAGTAGAGAGCAATCAAAAAAGGAGGAATGAATTTTTTTGTGATGGTCGTACCCTTACTGGCGCCAAGCTGAAATTATTTGGACAGTTGACTCGGTATGTAAGAAGATGTCATCTAGTGACGACATGCACCACCTGACGGACAGCAGATGTACTGACAATGGTTTAAACGTCGTCCGCCGACATACAGTGCAGTGACACAGCTACCACAGAGCCATCTGTGTCTACCCTCTGATAGGAGCAAGGAGGCTCAGTTTGGTGCTTAGGTAGGGATCACGCAGGCAGCTGCACGTGCTTCCTGCAGCCAAATGGGCGAGTCTGAAAGGGGACAGATTGTGGCCTTCCGGGTGGTGGGATGGTGCTTTCGGAGAATTTCCACACAGGATGAGTGTGCTGCGTCAGTTGCGTAACCGTGCCAGTATCAGTGGTCACACGAATATTCTCATACGTGCAGATAAGGTTCTGGATGTCCACATAACGCAGACACCCGTCAAGATCGTCGTGGCAGCTGTGAAAGAGGTACAGCACTTGTATTTTACTAGCTGTAAGAGACCCAGTTCAAGTTATATAGTGTTGTGGGTTGGCGGGAGAGCCAACACCGGGTTACAAGAGGAAGCCGAAAGGCACGCGTTTTAGCTCACGCAGGCTGGCGTGAGGTCTGGAACAGGACGGGGAAATTAAACTTTAGAAAAACGGACGTAGCTGGTGGAATACTTAACTTTAATCCATTAATGGTGAACATCGGTCTGACGGCACATGAATCACAAGATCAATAGCAACTGATAAAGGCGCCTTGCTAGGTCGTAGCAAATGACGTAGCTGAAGGCTATGCTAACTATCGGCTCGGCAAATGAGAGCGTATCTTGTCAGTGAACCATCGCTAGCAAAGTCGGCTGTACAACTGGGGCTAGTGGTAGGAAGTCTCTCTAGACCTGCCGTGTGGCGACGCTCGGTCTGCAATCACTGATAGTGGTGACACGCGGGTCCGACATATACTAACGGACCGAGGCCGATTTAAAGGCTACCACCTAGCAAGTGTGGTGCCTGTCGGTGACACCACATATAGAACCTTAACATAAGCAGGCAATGAGGATGACGTTACTAATCGCCTGTTTACCTGCTCAAGGTATAATTGGCAAGCAGAGTACGCCACAATGTTTTTGCTGAGAAACGACACGGAACAAGGACGGACGTTGTGAACTAGCGGGCCATTCCGTGCTGCGTGTCACGGATAGATCATCGTTTCTGGGCTGCCTGAGGGCCTGCGTCGCTGGGGCGGCCACATTCCGGAGTCAGTGGCACAGCAGGGGGTGCGGGCCCGACGGCTGAAAGCCGTCTCTCAGCAGTACACGTCTGTAGGGGCTCGGGCCGTTGAGACTCTACAGAAGGAGGAGTGGAAAGTGAAGCCCGGTGCTGCAAAGCAGGTCCAGCCCAGCCGCAGTCCAGCGGCCACAGCTTGGATTTGGAGAAACCAACAGCTATTGGCTCTTCTGAAAAACTAGGCAGGAGTAGGAGTTTTGCTCGAAATTTCCACTGAACTGCTACGTCGAGTAGCACGTGTTGGCGGAAGGCTGTATGACTCGAAGTAGGAAGGGGGCACTCGTCTAGAGGCAAGTTCAGTACAATTAACACCAGGCCATACTGAGGGACATTTTTAAGGACATAGGACATTCCTATCAATCGAAAATTTAATTTACTAATGAAAAATCGATTTTGACAATAAATTTTGTACATATACGGCCAAAAATTCGTTATCCTTTTTTATTATTTATCATCCCCTTCCAACACCACAACATCGACGTGCAAGACCCGACTGGTGACGTCAGAGGATCACCTGGAAGGTGGAATGACGCAGCTGCTCTTCAGCGATGAAAGCTGATTCCGCCTGCATGCAAGCGATGGTCGTTCGTGCTTATGGCGCTGACCTGCTGACCTCTGTTTCGTAGAGTGCATTCGTCGAAGACGCACTGGCCTAATTCGAGGCCCCATGGTCTGGGGTGCGATAAGCTATAACTTTCATTCACCTTTTGTTCTTCAGGAGGAGATGCTTATGTAGAGTGTTGTTAACACGTTCTTTCGACGTTCTTGCAATGGGAGGGCGATGTGTTGTTGCAAAAGGAAAATGCTCGCTAACACAGTGCCCGTGGAAGTCGACGTTCTGTGAATGCCGCGCAGCAACTTCCCTGGCCAGCACGATCAGCAGACCCGTCAGCAGTCGAGTACCTGTGCGGTGTGACGTGGCGAGAAGTGACTCGTGCGACTCGTCAACCGACAACTCTCGCAGAGCTGCGTGAACAGGTCGACCAGGCGAGGCACGGCGTATCCCAGGACAGTACTCGCCACCTGCACGATCGACTGCATGCCAGGGTCAGCGCAACGCTGCCGCCTGTGGGCGCTGCACTACGAAGTAATACGGGTGTCACACCAACGGTCGATGCCTGGTACCTTAGAACGACTTATGCTTCCTGCTACTGATCTGTAAGTGTAATCATTTTTTGTACTTAATATGCACTGTTGCAATAATAAATCGAAAGTGAACTGGAAACCTCTAGACGGGTGTACTTCTTTTCTGGCAGTGTACTTCAGCCGGCTTTTGACGGAAAGGTATCTGGAGCCAAGGCATAAAGAACATGACATGGGCTTCATGATGGATGATATTAGGTTTAATAAGTTTGGGAAGTTATTTCCCCTGTTTCACGGAATTTATTCTTTTGAGTTTATATCGGAATATCAGCACGAGAATCTAGAAGGGTCAGATGTAGTATATGAAGCAGTTGTGGGCAATGCCAGAGGACATGCTACCTCAGAGTGAGTAGACCTACGGAATGCTCATTACAAGAAATTATTATAATAATTTTTGTTCGAATCTTCATATCTTAGACTATTCTCGTACACTGATATTTACCATAAAATGAAAAATTATTTACAATATTAGTAACTGCTAGAGAAAAGTGCTCTGCATGATTTTTGAGCTGTTGTGAGAACGTGCGAAAGTATCTGCAAGTTGGATGGTCTGCATGAAAAGGATACATCCTTACTTCTTCTCCTCCCTCGTTGTCAATAGCTGCATTTTTTATGTGAACAAACCAGTACTACGCAGTTATACGATGTATGGAATACAAGAGGGTATTGTGAAAAATGATGCCTAGGAATTTTTTATGTGCGATATCAAAACCCTTTAAATAAAGTTTATTAACATTGATCATTTTTATTCTTCACGTGAAAATATTTATTACTCAACTGGCGACGAACACATTTCTCGTGAGGAGAGCGGAATTCATTGATTCCGTCGCAGTGTTTAACGTTGTTGACAGAGCGACAATATCGCCACTGCTTGTACCGCTTCACCACTATCAAAGTGAAGTCATCAACAGTGTTTGGAAGTAAATGTTTTGGAAACAGACGAAAATCAGGGGGCAGGGGGGGGGCGGATCGAGGTGGGGCAGCATAGATGATGATCAGTGACAGCGAAGGCATCGCGTCGGATTGCTGCAAATGCCGCAGGGCTCATGTGTGTTCTAGCGTAGTCACGTTGAAGGAGAAGATGCTCCATGTATGGACGACCTCTTCGAATTCGTGCTTTCAGTTTCCTGTGGGTCTCGCAGTCCGTTCCAGAGCTAGTGGTGGTGCCATTGGAAGTGAATACCAAACGCACCGGAACTTGAACATCTTACAGTACTATGTGTGTGACTTTCCCTCCTGGCAGCATGGCTGGTGATCTTTTGTAGTGGAACTCGATTAATACTTTCTTGTTTTCGGAGTCAAAATGGTGAATGTAGCTTTCGGCACCTGTCACAATACTGCTAAGGAGCCAATCAGTCTCACGCTCAAAAAGAAATGTTGTGCCAGACCTGGACTTGAGCCCGTATTTCCCAGTTTACGAAAGTGCCTTAACTGATTTGGCTATGTGATCGTGCATCCAGGGCCGATCTGCATTTCAGGCAATCATCATGCAAACTCGATTACGGGCACTGTTTCTCACACACCGAGACAGTTACATTACACAGCACCATGTTACACAGTAGAATTCTGATCACTGTAGCGGCAAAGGCTTAGAGCCTTCGTCAGTTAAGGTCGAACTGGACTGAGTAACATGAAAAGCGTGTAATATCTGAAGCGATAATCAGAACCGAGCAAGAAATTTGGTGGCATTGTCTTTTTGCATCCCGTTGTAGTTATTGCTTCCCACCCTGAATCCAACAGCCTTGCCACAGTGGTGACACGAGTTGCTGTCAGATCACGGAAGCTAAGTGACGTCGGGCTTAGCTAGCACTTGTCTGCACTGGTCTGCCAGGCGCTGCTAGCGAGCAGTGTGCGGTCAGCCCTTGTGAGGCCAATTGATGAGCTGCTTCATTGGGAAGTAGCGCCTCCAGTCATGAAAACTGACAACGGACACGAAAGCGGTGCGTTGACCACATGCCACTCCATATCCGCATCAAGTGATGCCTATGAGCTGAGAATGAAACGGCAGCCGGTCGGTACCGTTGGACCATCAAGGCCTGTTTGGATGGAGTTTAGCTTTTAGTTTACCTCGCACACTTACATTAATGCACTCACCTAGAGGTGTGTACAGATGCAATGTAATAGGTCCCAGTGAGAAGCGAGGCACGCTCCGGGCGGGCAGGGAGGTGCGATGTGACAGCAGCGGTCAGCGGGCTCCCAGCAGCAGGGCTGCGGCATAACGTACCCTGAACCAGTCTTACAAGTCCAGTCGGAACCTGCAGGCTCAGTTTGCCAGGTGTCAGGAGCCCGATCGTGCTACACTGCACCTCGTATTCCACAGACCTTGATAACGGTGAGTACGCGACAAGACAGTGACGAACTTAACAAGCGAGTCTGAAGGCGAAGATGGCGACTGCATGTAGTCTGTAAGGTATGCTCGATCATAATGAATCACTTTGGAGAAAACGATTTATTAACACATAGCCAACATGCAATAAGAGTTGTTCTGAAACGCAACTTGGTTCTTACTCACATGAACTAATGAGTGTTATCGAGAGGGGCAATCAAATTGATTCCAAATTGTCTGACAAGATTCTCGATTTCCTCTCACGAAAGTCACACTTCCTCTTATCTGCTGGAACTTCATCGAGTAATTGAGAAGTAATATCTGGCGTTCCCCAAGGAAGTGTTATTGGCCCTTTTTTTGTTCTGGTCTACGTAAGGGAATTAGGAGACAATCTGAGCAGTCCTATAAGACTTTTTGCTGATGATGCTATCGTTTACCGTCATATAATGCCATGAAATGATCACAAGGAATAGCAAAACGATTTACACACGATATTTACATGGTGAAACAAGTGACAATTGACTAGAGTTCATGAAAATTGTGATGTCATGCACATGAGCTTTAAAAATAGTCGGCTAAGTTCCAGTTAAACGATAAATCACACGTATCTTAAGGCTGTAAACTCAAATAAATACTTTGGAGCTACAACTATGAATAACATAAAAGGGAACGATCATGCAGACCAAGGACTGCGATTCATTGGTAAAACACTTAACATATAACAGGTAATGTAAGCAGGTGGCGCAATGGTTAGCACACTGGACTCGCATTCGGGAGGACGACGGTTCAATCCCGCGTCCGGCCATCCTGATTTAGGTTTTCCGTCATTTCCCCAAATCGCTCCAGGAAAATTCCGCGATGCTTCCTTTGAAAAGGCACGGCCGATCTCCCAACCCATCCTTCCCTAATCCGATGAGACCAATGAACACGCTGTTTGGCCGCGCCGGGTTAGCCGAGAGGTCTAGGGCGCTGCAGTCATGGACTGTGCGGCTGGTCCCGGCGGAGGTTCGAGTCCTCCCTCGGGCATGGGTGTGTGTGTTTGCCCTTAGGATAATTTACGTTAAGTAGTGTGTAAGCTTAGGGACTGATGACCTTAGCAGTTAAGTCCCATAAGATTTCACACATATTTGAACATTTTTTGAACCACGCTGTTTGGTCTCTTCCCCCAAACAACCAACCCAATCTAAAGCGACTACTTACGCTACATTTGTCCGCCTCTTCTGGAGCACTGCTGCGTGGTGTAGTATCCACATCAAATACACTACTGGCCATTAAAATTGCTACACCAAGAAGAAATGTAGATGATAAACGGGTATTCATTGGACAAATATATTATACTAGAAGTGACTAGAAATGTGATTACATTTTCACGCAATTTGGGTGCACAGATCCTGAGAAATCAGTACCTAGAACAACCACCTGTGGCCGTAATAACGGCCTTGATACGCCTGGGCATTGAGTCAAACAGAGATTGGATGGAGTGTACAGGTACTGCCCATGCAGCTTCAACACGATACCACAGTTCATCAAGAGTAGTGACTGCCGTATTGTGATGAGCCAGTTGCTCGGCCACCATTGACGAGACGTTTTCAATTGCTGAGAGATCTGGAGAATGTTCTGGCCAGGGCAACAGTCGAACATTTTCTGTATCCAGAAAGGCCCGTACAGGACCTGTAACATGCGGTCGTGCATTATCCTGCTGAAATGTAGGGTTTCGCAGGGATCGACTGAAGGGTAGAGCCACGGGTCGTAACAAATGTGAAATGTAACGTCCACTGTTCAAAGTGCCGACAATGCGAGCAAGAGGTGACCGAGACGTGTAACCAATGGCACCCCATACCATCACGCCGGGTGATACGCCAGTATCGCGATGACGAATACACGCTTTCAATGCGCGTTCAACGCGATGTCGCCAAACACGGATGCGATCATCATGATGCTGTAAACTGAACTGAAAAAATGACGTTTTGCCATTCGTGCTCCCAGGTTCGTCGTTGAGTACACCATCGCAGGCGCTCCTGTCTGTGATGCAGCGTCAAGGGTAACAGCAGCCATGGTCTCCGAGCTGATAGTTCATGCTGCTGCAAACGTCGTCGAACTGTTCGTGCAAATGGTTGGATTCATCCGAAAAAATTAAGTTCTGCCATTCGTGCACCCAGGTTCGTCGTTGAGTACACCATCGCAGGCGCTCCTGTCTGTGATGGAGCGTCAAGGGTAACCGCAGTCATGGTCTCCGAATTGATAGTCCATGCTGCTGCAAACGTCGTCGAACTGTTCGTGCAGATGGTTGTTGTCTTGCAAACGTCCCCATCTGTTGACTCAGGGATAGAGACGTGGCTGAACGATCCGTTACAGCCATGCGTATAAAATGCCTGTCATCTCGACTGCTAGTGATACGAGGCCGTTGGGATCCAGCACGGCGATCCGTATTACGCTCCTGAACCCACCGACTCCATATTCTGCTAACAGTCATTGGATATCGACCAACGCGAGCAGCAATGTCGCGATACGATAAACCGCAATCACGATAGGCTACAGTCCGACCTTTATCAAAGTCGGAAACGTGATGGTACGGATTTCTCCTCCTTACACGAGGCATCACAACAACGTTTCACCAGGCAACGCTGGTCAACTGCTGTTTGTGTATGAGAAATCGGTTGGGAACTTTCCTCATGTCAGTACGTTGTAGGTGTCGCCACCGGTTCCAACCTTGTGTGAATGCTCTGAAAAGCTAATAATTTGCATATCACAGCATCTTCTTTCTGTCGGTCCAATTTGGCGTCTGTAGCACGTCTCTTCATGGTGTAGCAGTTTTAATGGCAAGTAGTGTAGGATTGAAGGAAGATATCGAAAAAGTTCAAAGAA
Organism: Schistocerca americana; assembly: GCF_021461395.2. Taxonomy (NCBI): domain Eukaryota; kingdom Metazoa; phylum Arthropoda; class Insecta; order Orthoptera; family Acrididae; genus Schistocerca; species Schistocerca americana. The sequence continues at coordinate 7,087,072 of NW_025725481.1, read as the reverse complement.
GGGCAGCTCGTTTCGTATTATCGCCGAATGTTGAAGGGAGTGTCACGGATATGATACACGAATTCTGGTGGTGGTCATTAAAAGGAAGATATCTTTCGCTGAGCCAGCACCTACTCACGACATTTCAATCACCAACTTTCTCCTGTTGTCTGTCACGTAAATTATATGAAGAAATTCCGTTCATTTTATGTGCATGGTGTAGGAAAACGTTACATTTTAAGCCTTTATTTATAAAATATCATTAATGAAATGATTTGTAACATAATAATGAATTACTTATTATTTTCAAATAACAAAATATGCATACATAAAAGAGTAAACTAAGAAACAAAGGAAAGAATGTAAAATGTAAAATATCAGTTTAATACATGAAACAAATACTATTAAAATAAATAAAATCACTAATAGAGAATGTTTCGCTATGTTAATGAGGAACATAGAAACTACTCTGTCAGCATGTTGTGTATAGGTAATTTTGCACAAATGGTATTTCGGATCCAAGCTTTATTATATAGGGACATATGTCGCTTGAAAGCTTCTTTAATTGAATCCTGTAAGAAAAGTTTCCATTTCTCAAAATACATTAATGGTGTTGGTATATTTTGCGAAAAGTACAGTTATTACAAAAATCAGTTTCATGAACACTAATTGTATGTGAACTTTTATATGAGAAATATTTCTATATAAATATTCCACATCACTTTTCGGGATGTGTTTTAGCGCTCGAAAGTGACGCTACACAGAAACAAAAGCAATACATACTGCATTATTTTGCCTCCTCTACACACACCAAGTTTTATTAGGCTCGTTTATTGATACTTGAGAATGTCCCCTTGTCACTGATGTGCATAGGTCACATTATATATGTTTTTTTTTTTTTCATATGCATTTCACCTTTGTTATCTGCAAGGCATCTTCAGTGGCCTGGAATGTATGTGGATTTACGTTTAAGCTGTTTTGATTTACATTCTGGACATTGTGCACTGAGGTTATAAACAGTTCCAGCACTTTCTTCTTATCTATGATATAGTGAAGTATAAATTTCTGGTTACAAATTCCGTACATGCTAGTCAACATTCATTCTTTCTCCTCTTTTACACCTGTTCTTCTGTTTTCTGCCATACGATATTTCGTTTTCGCAAGCTAGGAAACGAACATCTGTTTACTTGATGTTTCGAATGCTGTCTCCTCCTGTTGAATGTTATTACGAACTGTTGAATACCTCTTTGTGTTATCAGTGAACCATCCCTGTGTCGCAATGCATGCGTTTTTTAACATGGTAGTATGTACTGTTTTAACATGGTTGTGTACATTTCGGGTTGGTTGGTTGGTTAGGGGGAATGGGACCAAACAGGGAAGTGATAGGTCCCATTGGATGAAGGAAGGATGGGGAAGAAAGCCGGCCGTGCCCTTTCAGAGGAACCATCCCGGCATTGCTTCAGGCGATTTAGAGAAATTACGGTAAACCTAACCACTCCGCCACCTCGGTGGCTACCATTTTAAGATTTTTATATTTACAATTTCATTTCTTCTAGTAAGTTTAGCAGGCTGTTTGTGCCGATGTGTGTCTAGTCCCTTAAACGTTTTTCTTCTCTCCTGAGGCTTTCTGAATATTATGCTGTTCTTGTGTTTGTTGTGGACGTTTGCTATACTTATTTTCATATCGCGTTCTAAGTTGGTTGGATAAAGGGTATGATGTTTTAAGTGTTCCTCAAGTGGAATATTTAGTTTGATTTTTCCAACTCCTGATGAATTCTTGGTACTGTGTTTTAAAATTCCTGCACCGTCTTGTTTCTGAAGTGCAGAAGCACAGATTCTGTGAAATTTATTTTTGTTAACTATTTAGAGGACTGTGGACTCTAGCAAGACAAACGTCCATCAAATTATTGTAGCTCTAGACGTTTCGCGATACAGAAACTGGTTACTTGAGATAACGTCCAATAGGATATAGCCTGGTGGAAAAGTACCTGCACGTAGCCACGTCAGATGTTTCGCGCGGCCTTCTTTCTTTGCTCCGGTGGACCGGCATCCCCCTGGCCATTCCCGTAGGTCCGCTGAACAATCCATCTTCACTGGGGAACTTCAGCCTCAGTCTGACAACAGCCTTCTACAGCCTCTCTTCCGCCACTCTGCTACCAGCAAAATACCTTCTGTTTTTTGTTACTGTTAACCTAGCAGCAGTTTTATTTTGCCTCCTATGTTTTAGAGTGATATTTACTATTTTACTTTTTTATTTTATTTTCAATTTATTCATCTGTTAAGCTTGATCTGATGACGACTGTCAAACCCTCTGTTATATTTCGAGTGATATTTATTCATTTATTTTACTTTTATTTTCTATTTATTAATTTTTTAGGTTGATCTGATAACGACCGTGAATCCCTCAGTTACATCACACCAGGGTTTCAAACACTCAGTGCCTTCTCTACATCTCTGTCACCTAGTAAATAACAGTTTTAATAAGACAAATAATATTAAGATAATATGAATGTCTGTTGTGGCATTGTGAGGAAATAGTACTGATAATGAACTAGTAAAGTGAATACTGGCAGCACGTTACTACTGTTACTGCTACTAATATTCCTAGTAATAATAACAATAATAATGATAATAATAGTAATAGTAATAATAACAATAATAATGATGGTCAGATAGAGCTATATGACTTCAGAGACTTTCCCAAGTCTCAGGCATCTATGATGTATTCATGCAGACTAAAGCGACAAACTAAAATTCCAGCCCAAGTCCCCTGCTCGCCAGGCAGACGCGCCAACCACCGCGCCACGCTGTCACAGTGGTTTCGCACATCTGCGCGGGCTAACCTGGCGCACTTCCCTCCTCTGTCCAAACTCAAGCCAATCCACCCTCAGACCTCACGCTATTGCCCGTAGACACTAACAACAGCACTGGAGAGGCTGTCCGACTGTACTGGAATACCACCTCAGCATTGAACTAAACCAAGGCATAAGTTCTTTAATCAAATGAAAGTATATGGTTCCAGATACCATTTCAAGTGTCAAACATCTACGGTGTATATATGTAGGCTGAATCTGAAGTGGGCTGAGGCCTGTACGGAATTTTGGAGGCCTGCTAGGATAGTCCATGCAGTCGTGCAATGCCAGTATTCTAGGGTGGCGTAGCAGTTAGCGGATCTGCCTGGTGAGTAAGAGGTCTCTGTACGAATCCTGGCCTTAGTACGAATTTTCACTCGTCGCTTCAGTCTGCACGTATAACATCACAATAACAACAGTGGAAGATATTTAACAAACTATAGGTGTGCAAAATATACGTGCTCTGAGATAGCGAGTTCTTAGGAAAGGAAATTTAAGGAGACTGGACCATCGAAGAATACTTGGAAATGAGAGAGATCTGGTTCGAATGAAGTATGTGCAAGGTAACGTTTGTGTACAGGGACAATAGTAATAATCAGTATTGCTTTTAGATATGTCATTAACTGTCTTCTTAAACTGGAAATATTGTTCAGTTCTCTAATATGACGTGAGACGTTATTCCAAAGTTGCGTCACTGCTACTAAGAATGACACAAGAAAATGGCCGAACGGTGGAGTGAGACCAAAAGGATTTTGCTCTAACGGGAACGCGTGTTACTGTTACTTTTTTCAAAAAAACACTGTTAAAGCTTAGGAGACTTATGAGGGACAGTGTTCGTTCATATAACAGCAGAGAAAACAAATGGTATGGAAATCTCTGCGCTTGTCTGCATCCAGCTGTGTATTTACACATACCATGGTGAAATCTGATCAGAGACTCGAACATCGACATATAACGAACAGAGGCGTTCATAACCACTTCCAAGAGCATAAGATTTCCTGAGAATTCCCTTGCAGTATAATATCAATGTAATCAGTAAATGGAAGTATTTGTGCAGGGCACATGGAAGTTACTGGCTGAGTCCACTTTAGATTTTCATCTATTACTATCAGACTCTTTGCCGAAGGAGAGAAGCTCATACGTTCCCATACAGGGTTAAAGATGGTAGCGATTCCCGATATTTCGGGCTAATGAGCCTAGAATGATCTACTAGTACGGCTTGTGTTTTGTTTGGGTTGAGTTTAATCCTATATCCTGCGACCATTTTGATAATGCGCAGAGATGGATATTGAGATTCCCGATACCGATAGCTGTTTTTCAGGTCTATTCGTTTTGCACTTAGATGCAGCTGGATGTCATCAGCGTACACGTGGTGTTTGCAGGAAGACAAAACCAATGACACATCACAGTAAAAAGAGTATACTGCCTAATACCGAACTCTGGGGCACACGTGATACAACCTGCCTCCATTGTCAATGTATGGTGCCAGATATGACGCATTGCTGTCGAGATGTCAGGTGAGAGGGAAACCGTTGCACTGTGCTTGACGAGAGAGGATGCTAAGTTTCACAAGCAAAACGTCAAAGTCGACAGTGTCAAAAGTTTGCTGGACTATAACAAGAACATAAGAGTCGCACTGTTAGGGGCTTAACTAGTCCTTGTTTCGAGGCATCTGGGAGAACACTTGTTGCTGAGGAGTGGCTGAAGACATGTGTTGTGTCAGTTATTAGCTTTACCATTTGTGCCGTGATGCCATTGTGTCCACTAGATGCTGATCTGATATCTGGGAGAACAACAGTTGTTGAGGAGTGCTTGAAGACATCTGTTGTAGTGGCCACTAGTGGGTCATTTACGTGCTTCATCGATTGTGTCGTGATACCATCGTGTCCAGTAATAGCTGATCTGATATGCACGATGGCCTATTTGACGGTATTGAAAGTAACATGCTTTAAAAAGAATTTTTCGTGGCTACAGTAGCTTACCCGACATGAAGATAACAATGAGACTTTATTTTGTTTGTGGATCAGTTGTGTTTGAGGGTAATGTGAAGAATCGGTTCAGTTGTTCGGTTGGGACATGGTGGTCAGCAGTAGCATTCACTTTTTCTATACCAAAAACGCGCACGCTTTTCGATGGGAGAGGTCACCTACTTCTGCTGTCGCTTAATGTACGTGGATGCGTGAATTTTGCATTTCTCGCACCATGACTGACTCTATTCCGCTTGTAAGCACTATGGCTTTTAGATTTGGGGAGCATTTCGTACACCAGAGGCCCACCGTCTCTGAGACTCATGAGCTGCTCTAGTTCTTCAGTTAGCGAAGATGAATGTTAGGTATTGGTTTTCAATGAAACTCATACCACCATTTCTGGCTATTTTACGCAAAAGACTTGAATACGTCTCCTTCCTACCCTGTAGCTACTGTGTGCAATGTTAAGTAAGGATATTACTTTGAAAAATAATGACCTCATCACAGCAGTAATCGTTATAGTATTAAAACTCAGTTTTAACAGTTTCTAACAGAGAGTTCAACAAAACCTAACGTTCTAATTACACAGAATGGCCATAAGATTAGTGAGACTGAACAGTTCAGATTACTAGACGTTTAGGTAGATACTAAACTATCGTGGAAAGCCGATGTTCAAGATCTTCTTAAAAGACTTAATGCTGCTAGTATCTGAAGTAAGTGACAGATCGACCGAAAATTGGCTACTTTGCTTATTTCCATTTGCTTATGATGTATAATATTAAGTTTTTGAGTAGCTCTTCTCATTCGCAAAGGGCATTTTTGACTCAGAAACGGGCGGTTCTGGCAATAAGTGGCATATGTTCGAGAACCTATTGTCTACCTCTGTTCGTTAGTCTGGATGTTCTGGTATTGGCCTCTCAAGGAATAAATCGGGACAGAGATGAGATACGGCAAAATGTTTTAGATAGAAGTCGTAGGTGGCAAAGAGGTTCATGTATTGCTACTAATTACCGTGACCTGAAAGCGATTTTCTTGGTGGTTTGGAGGTTAACGTGAGTTTTTCAGCAGTGTAACACTAATTTTTGCTTCAGGATTTGAAAAGAGCGAAAAATTTCACATATAAAATGATACGTTATTCATGGTCAAGGTAAGGTTCAGTTAAGATGAAATAAGCAAATACTTTTATAATTCTAGTAGCGATTAACTCGGAATAGAGGAGGGATACAGTAAATTACGTTGTTAGATACAGACTGGAAGGGGTGCAAGGGGTCAGGTATCATTACCATAACAATAATTTTAAAGGCAGTTATCGAAGGTTGAGTTGGTATCATTACCATAACAATAATTTTAAAGGCAGTTATCGAAGGTTGAGTTTTGTTTCACCGAAACTGCTGTTTGTGTTGTTGCAATTGGAAAGAGCAAACATAGATTTGGTCTTTAAGATTTAATTAATAAATTTATTGGTAAAAATAAAGGTATCACAGTGTGTAGGTTTTATTGGGGCATTTGCAAAACAGAATAAACATAAATAAAACGTAGATCATTGATTTACAAGTCGTTTAATGAGTCCCCTCCTCTCATTGGTCGGGATGCTCCTTCCAGTTGGTATCGAACGTTATATTTTGCTGTGCCCTTCTCTATTTTATGTGAATGATCTCTACTAGAACAAAAAACATATTTGCTTATTTACCGTCACTGAGCTAGCCATGATCTTGAATAATGTATCATTTTGTGCGTGTAATTTACACCTAAAACAATTTGCTGTATCTCATCTCTATCCCGCATTATTCACATTTATAGATTAAAATGGTCCACCCAGCATGACTTTTAATCTCGTTTCTGTTTTAAAATGGCAGCCTTGTCCCAAGAGTTGGCAGTTTTCACTCAGTTAATACCAGGCAGAAAGCCAATCTGCATTTGGATTGTACCGCCTTCACTCTTCTACAGAATGGGGTGCAGTATTGCGCAGCACGACAAAAATCCAAAAATCTTAGAAGTAATCCACGCGTTTTCAAATCCAAGCTGAAGAGTTTTCTCATGCGTCACACCTTTTATTCAGCAGAGAAGTTCCTTGCAAAATAAACTAATTCCTGTGTTACATTATTGATTACGTTTATATAAACTCATACTCTGTCGTATTTTTTGGGATTCACAAATATTTTCTTTTCTCTGATACTCCTTTTCTACTGTAATATCACGAACTGAGGTATTCCATGACCACAGAGATCTGTTTTTCAAAATTGTCGAACGGAACTAGACGTGTAACATAAATAAATTAAATAGTGTCCTACACTTCAAGTACAAGTTAATATAACATATGATATATTCTATAAAACCGTAGTCATAGCATCACTGTTTCAGCAATACTGCTCTTATTAATTCTTAGAACTAGTGATTCTTCAGAATACTGCCCAGAAAGTCGACAGTATGACAATACAGATTGTGATGAAGGACAAGGACGTCACCAACATCCGCAGATCCAACGGAGTGACGCCGTACAGCTGATGAGCGGGACTTTGGCTGCGTGCCAGGCGCCAGAAGCGACGCAGCTCCACCGCTTCTGTGCTGCTGAGATTCGAACCCAGCAGTAGCCGGCACAGGACAGGAGCTGTCTGCGCAGATTCCCTGGACAGCGCGTGCGAGGCCGACGTTACCATTAACACCTGTGACGACTGCCACGAAAAAAACAAAATACATATCACGTGTGTCCATCTATCCCGCTCTAATAAAATTATTGCAACAATGTTCCAGGAAATGCTGCACAGTGCTGTCGCCATGCAAGAAATTAAGAATGGCTCGTGCGCCGACAGAACCTCCTGCGACATGTGGCACAGTGCCGAGTAGACTCTCCTCAGTTTCCGGTACCGATCTGCAAGTGGTCGGCGCTGGCTGATCATTTGCTCCGAAGCTCCCAGACACTGGTTGAGTTGTCGTATGTCACCCCTCACCAGAAGAACAAGTGCCACGTACTTGGAAACAGCAGTTGGTACAATACTATTTGCGAAGAGTATGGGGATAAGTTCCCAGCTCATGCCGTTCCTCGAACAATCCAATGTAACAAGAGCAACGAGCAGAGCTAGTGACATGGCGTAAGCTGCCACATAGGAGGTCTTTGCTGCCCCATTGGAGAAACGATGAGAATCCAAGACGCCGCCGTCCCGATATGACAACAGTGTGAAGATCTTCTGATACCTGCGGGTGTTTCGAAATAGGTCTGTAGCGACCGCCGTAATCATGGTGACGTAGAGGGCCGCAGCATAGGCAACCAGCCACACAAAGTTTAAGGAATCCTTTTTTCTGACGTGCAAAGTTTGCACCCAGTACCATACAAGTGTTGATGATACCAGGGTCATAAGGAGAACAACCGCTGCGTACAGTGTACCAGCACGTGTCCTCCGTAGCTCACACCTCTCAGTGTCCACTGTGAACGGCGTCAGCCCGAAAACCTTGCAGAAGGCGTGGTATGGTGCTATTGATCTTAAGAGGTCTCTCCTACTCTCCATTTCAGCATCGGCTAGCACTGCAGGAATCTCCAGTACCTGTGATGGCAGAAAACAGATCTTCAATTATAGAATACTCGATATGTAACTGATTAACAGTGTTAACACAGCCATGAGGTAGCATTTACTTGACGCATGTGTTTTTCTTAGCACATGTTGCCACAAACCACTATGAGCGTAATGGATCATGATTAATAACGCAGCTGTAATCATAACTATAGAACAACGAACGCCGGTATGAAAATATGACCATTTAAATCAAATCAGAAACTCGACTATCCGTATATGCCGATGGATCTCTTCACAACGCAAATGAAGAAAACTGAGGTAAGTCTAATGAGACACAAATTATTGCGTATGAGAGTATGTAATCTTGTGTGTAAGTAGCTATACTCATTCCACGCAATTAATAGCACTGACGTTACCATTATACAGTGATCAACTGCGAGAATTATTATTATTCTTTCGTAAAAGACATTGACTTAACACTTCCCAACGTTCAGTACAATGAGTATCACAGTGGAAGCCTTGATAGATGAGAGAGAGAGAGCCTGAGAGCTCTAAACATTATGAGTAGAGTAAATGAAGGTAAGGAGCATAGCAAATAAGAAGACATGAGAAGTCATACACACTCACGGTCGGGAGCAACACAGATGGCGCGCTAAATCTCTTGGAGAACGAAATGGCGGTTGCCTGTTGCAGGAGTAATTTCGACAGTCTTCTAGATAAACTAAACAAACCTAAATCATCGGGAGAAACGGAAACTCTTGCCCCATTTCGCCTACACACGTGTTCAGAGACTAAAGTACTCCCTCTCGCAATTTACTATCAACTTTGCCGCTTTTCTATTCCAATTACACTGTATTTTCTAGTGTGTGCATGCTTGAAATTACGGACGTGGTTTACCTAAATTGAAACGACGTATTACATCGACATCAAATAAGTGAAAACACTCATTTACAGAATTGGGGTAGGTTTGAGAATCATTATCTCTCCACGTAACTCTGCCGTAATGAACGTCATAGAATTTTCAGTTGAGCTACGTATGTTAATCCCAAGTTGAATAACGCACCTGATTCAGTTATTTGTATTGAACCCTTTCCATCACTTTATTTTCACACACTGAGTTCATAAAAAGTAATAGCATTAACCATACAGCATATTTAGTTAAACTAAAATTAATAACGACACTGCAAACATGAAGGAAGAAGGGGGGGGGGGGGGGCGGACATGGATAGATGCACATGCTGCGGAGTGTGAGAGAGAGGCAACCTTTGGTCACTGTCGTAGATGTTCTTATGTCGAATCCAGAACATTCTATGTTCTCGTTTGCGCATATGAACCAAGTAGCCAAATCAGGATAAATGTGGTTATCTTTTGTTCTGCTATTATGTGGCCTAATACCCTTTCATGATACAATACGTCTGACTTACTATTCTAGCGATCTGTATTTTGCGTGACAACTGATACACTGTATTGCAATACTGCTGAGCTACTTGCCGCTAAATTTGATGAATTTCGCACGATAACAAGCGTTGCTTTATATTTAAATGTGAACATCAGCTGAGTAATACAAAAACACCTATGGGCCTCTCACAAAGACCAACAACGAGATAGCTAACTCGTCATGCACATTACAGCCGCAGATTTATCTTCCCACTCAGTCTTTTTCGTTGTCATACCACAAATATAAATTTTTTATTGTTTTTAATTATAATTTATTCATTTAAATATTGTAGTTCTGTATTGATATTTTATGTTACGCGGTAAATAAAAAATATTACTGGTGACCATTCTTTCATTCCTCAATAAAGGAGAAGAAGAAAGAAAGGAATTATCCTCTCTCCATTCCAAAACACCACTTTATTTCTTGTATATGGAATTTCTAAACACAAGGTATTTACTTCCACATTCAACATTTACAACAACGCTGCTGGAATTTTCAATAAATGTCTCTACGTTTTAAGTCGGTCTTTTCGTTCTAAATATGTCAGGGTGATTCCTCATAATTTTGAAACTCTATACCTATTCTAAAAAAATTAGCAAACTACCTTTTTCGGCGGCTGTGAGGACTGACAGACATCATATTGTGTCATTTTCTGAGGTTTAGGTGTGAGCAAAATGAAGACAGTTTGATGTCTGTGTGATTCAGAACTTCTGTGAATACTGCTTCGAAATTTCTTCCTCTCTGTCCTGTACATATTTTCTCTAGGCTACCGCATTTTAACTTAGAAACAATGGAATGGGTAAATTTGTGGGATTGTTCTAGTTTGTGAGAAATACGTGGTAGCATTCTGTTTTGCTTTGACACTTATTGGCAAGTTGATTGTATGACGTGCGTTTTTTATTTTATCCCAAAATTTTCCCAAATATTTTGTGACATTTACAGAACTTTCGAAAGCACTGCCAAATAGACTGGAGAAGCAAACAGACCTCCTGATTGGCGAATACCAGGTTGGGTTTCGTAAAGACATGTCGTGCGCTGAACAGATATGGAACCTCGAGGTGATACTGCAACACAAACGGAACATAATCATCACCTCCGTCGACTTCAAGAAGGCGTACGACTCAATAGACAGAGAAACCCTCTTTAAAATACTGAAAGAATGCAGAGTAGATAAGAAGACACTAACCACAATTCAGCAAACACTAACAAACGCGACATCTAAAGTGAAGTTCTGTTGAGAGCTCTCAGAACAATTCGAAGTCAGAAAAGGACTCAGACCTCTCGCCATTGCTGTTCAACATAGTACTGGACAAAATAGTGGAAGAATGGGAAAGGACACAGAAAGGAGTCCTGTTAGGAAAAGTAAGAGTCAAGTGCCTGGCGTTCGCAGACGATTTAGCCATCGCAACGGTACGAGAAACAGAGACAATATGAGCCATAGAGGAACTACACGAAATCGAAGCCAAGGCCGGACTACAGGTATCATACCAGAAAAGTTAGTTAATGAGCACCCAAAAACACTCATCACGACACACAAAATATGAGACAATACACAGAACAGAAAACTTCAAGACCTAGGAGAAACAATACACATTACAGGAAGAAATGACGTATCTAATGAAGAGAGAAGAGTGAAACGAAGACTACAGTTTTACGGACACCTCAGCAGAATAGCATCGCATAGGATAACGAGACGGATCTTTAACTGGGTTAGCACAAGGAAAAACAACAAATGGATGAATGAAGTAGGAAATGGGATGGAGAAACTCAACATCACACAGGAAACAATACAAAACAAAACACTCCTTAGGAACTTGATCAGAAAAAACAAATTACAAGAGACAGTACACAACAAACGAACACAATGGACTGAACAGAGACGACAGGAACACAGTCAAGGGATGAAGGAACACTGGGCGAACAGGAAAAAAGAGAAGCCGAAGAGAACACAAGACCTAAAATGGCCCGAAGAACAGAAGCAGAAACACAGCATACGAATAAGGGAAATTTGGGCAGAATGTAAAATGTAAAGAGAAAACAATATATATATATATATATATATATATATATATATATATATATATATATATGTACACCAAGTAAAATTAGTATGTCATCCACATATCCGTGAAATAACGAATTTCACTAACCCATTCGTAATGGTTATAAAAAGAAATAGTTCTGAGCATTGTGTTGTAAAATATTAGCAAGTGTACGAGCAAGGTAATATCCCATGCTTATAGATACTGAAGTAAACCCCGGGAGGAATGTGGTGGCTTCAGTGGGAGAAGGTGTGTGGTGCAGGGTTGTGGCGAAGTTGCAGGTGGGTGGCAACTCAGAAAAAATGGAAATGAGCGCCTGGGGTCATTGGCCGGGAGGCCCCTTACGGGGCAGGTCCGGCATCCTTGGTGCAGGTCTTATTATATTCGACGCCACATTGAGCGAACTACGCGCCGAATGGGGATGAAATGATGATGGAGACAACACAACGCCTAGTCCATGAGCGGAGAAAATCCTCGCCCCAGCCGGGAACCGAACGGCAACTCAGAGAAACACAGCTATGAAAAAATAAAAAAAAACGATTTACTTCACTCAGATCCTGGTGGGCGTTGCGTGGCCGGCGTGGAGGCAGCTGGCTGGCTGTGAGACGTGTACCCAGGACTGATGACGCCTGTGCCTACTGCACCGTTATGTGAGTTATGACGTAGTCACACTGCCTCCGCTGCGCTCGCTGACAGATGGCATACTCCCAGCAATAGCCATTTCCTCAACAGGCGGCTATGTCCTCGTGGATGATGGTGGGCGCCGCGGCCACTCCCCTTAAGACAGTGCCGAAAGCGGCTGCCATTGTTGAGCCCTGGGCGGGCACCAATCCCAAAGACGAAGTGAGCATGGGATAGCCCCACCCCGCCGTGGCAGCAAGGTATATATATATATATATATATATATATATATATATAGAGAGAGAGAGAGAGAGAGAGAGAGAGAGAGAGAGAGAGAGAGAGAGAGAGAGAGAGGCCCCAAATTGTGGCTGCTGCTGACGGCTCCACATCGTCCCCTCAGAGGGTGAAGCCTGCGTGTTCTGCTGGCACTGCTGGCTTCAAAACGACAGCTAGTGCTACAGGCCAGCAGTGCGCCTGTCATGCACAATGCGCCGTTTTCATTCGCTTTCTGGACACCACTGAAGCCTGACAGTGGAGGAAATTCCTTGCCAATATGCAGGAACCTTATGTTACGGTTGTGCTGGCAGATTTTTCAGCCTCAAGCCTGGTCCGTCTCAAGTTGGATAAACAGATAAACAGCCCTGTCACTGTAAATGAAACGCCGAAACCACGCACATGCCAGCAGCAATCATTTGCAGCAAAGCTTTGCCACCAGACTCCCACAGATTTGCCCTCAAAATAGTAATGGCACTACACTTCCCACTCCAATGGTCAGACATAGCTTCTGGGCCCGCATTTGGAAGAGATTTACATCTAAGATTACGACATCGAGCGAATACCATATCACATTTTACAGAAAAAAATCCCATCACAAGAGTATCTGGTGGCTTATACGATACGGTTTAGAGACTGCATTTAACATGTTATCATAACTCATCATATTTCTTCTTAGACTATTTATTTACTTCTTGACTTAACAGGCCACTGGATCTCTTGGAACGCATATCACATTCTACTTTTATTATCCTGCTTTTCTTGTGCCCTTGGCAATTCTTTCACCTTAGCACACAGCATGCTCAGGGCCTTCTATCCTAACACATTCCTCATGAACACACACGGTACAATATTTCCCATGCACTCACCTTCGAGACCCAGGGATCCATTCTACGAGAATGTATACTACCAGTGGATCACACTTATGGGTGGGTTTACAGATAGGAAGATGAAGTCTACAAACAGTAGCGTCATAATCACAACAGTACCAGGTATCTTATGCGCATGGTCGCAGTTTGGTTGTTCCTCTGCCCCATTCTCCTGCACATGCTACATCAACAGCTCTTCTAAAATCCGTCCTTCTTACGTAGCTGTGAGTCGTTTCGGGAATGGATACGTTCTGAAATCAGTGTGTTACTGAAGGAGGCTGAAATTCGCATCGGAAGATCCTCTAGCGGTTACTCTAGCCGCTACAACTGCGCCTTTCTTACATTCAGCTTGGTTGTTCCCATGAGCATAGCTGGTAGATGGAATATTTTCCATGTTATGCCATATGCCTTCCCATTAATCAACAACGCACCTTTCAGTTCCAGTCGCCTTGTCCCTGAGATCTGTAATCAGCTACCTTTCGTAGCTCCAAAACTATTGCTCTGATGATAACACAAATGGACTCAGCTGCCCATGTGACATCTGCTGAAGAGCTTCCTACAAGCTCGTCATCACCACCCACGTGTCCCAAATGCAGTCCACTAGTGATTACAACAGCCATTTCACTCTCACAGCCAATACATCCACCAGCGCTTGTATGATTCCCCTATCGCTAGTTATGGCCGCCCCTGATATCTTTGGATATTCCATCACTTCGCTCTGCACCTTCCGTAACATACGCGTATTGCTGAAGAAGTCACGTTTCTAGCGTGTTATCTGCGTGGTGTGCCACTCGACCAATGACGTGCTACCCGCTGCCAATTTCTTCACTGCCTCTACACTCCCGTTGAACTCTTAGAGGTCAGTGGTGTTTTCCATATCGAAAACACTCTTCAAAATTCTCCAACAAGCAAATAGCCAACCTTTATTTCATCGACATCGCGAATGCTGTATAACTTTGACTGGCTGCTGCATGTGTTCCCGTAATCGTTCATAAGGTTTCTGTAGCTTTTCGGATTTCCCTGAAACTTTTCCGAGCACACCCCTGGTCTTGGCTCCTCGTTGAAGACATGAAACACTTCCTCCAGCCTCCTCACGTCATTTCTCAGTTCCCAAGTCTTGGTAACTAATCTCAGCGTGCATTGACGGCTGATCACCACCACAAGCTCTCCCCTGCAGACAGAACTCCTCCCTCCAGGTGCTGATCTCGTGGCGCCTCCATTTCGCTCCAGGCGAAGAGATGCAGTGCGGCCGCGACGGGCCCCTCCTCCACCCTCACAGCAACTTGAGCACAGGGACTACTATCACCCTGCCACACACCTCAGAAGGACCGCTGTCATTGGTCAGCTTCCTCAAGCAAAGTAAATTAAAATGAATCCTTACATTAACCATTATTACGCACGGAACTCACTCCTTACCGACAATTCATTACAATCCGTCACTCCACTCATAAGACTGTAAGCAATTTTAATAAACGCAAAAAAATAGCTAAACTCAACGCAGACGGTAAGTTCCAGATGTATCCATCCACGTTCTCATGTCCACACCTACGCTTCTGCCTTTTCGCAAACGTGACAGAAGTGCTACCCTTTCGCAAAATGCTGCAGATTTCAATGTTGAGGCATCTACAAGTGTCAGCCTGCCATGAAACATCGCCGATATGGGCTTTCGGAGCTGAATATCGAACCGTGTACTCTTGATAACTGCTTTAGGCCTCGCCTGGGCCCGTCAATACCGACATTGGACTATTGATGGCTGAGAGTCTCGTTTCAAATTCTATCGAGAGGATGGACTTGTATGGGCTTGGAGACAACCTCATAAATTCATGTACCCTGCATGTCAGCAGGGGACTTCTCAAGCTGGTGGAGGCTCTGTAATGGTGTGGGGCACGTGCGTTTGGAGTGGTATGGGACCCCTGATACGTCTAGATACGTCTAGATACGACCAAATGCTAGAATACTGTGGTTAACTGCAAGGCCAATGTGATGCCAATTAAATATAGTGCTGCGTTCCACGTTATTTAGCTACTATCAGTCTGCTAATTAAGTGGACTATTTGCTGAAGTTCTGCAGTGTGTTGGCTCACTAGGGGTGTCTGGAGGAAAGTTGTCTTTGATAATTTGGAACCCACAGACTAAAGAAATTCAATGAGCGGCATTTTTTAGGGGTACGAGCGATGAGCGGATCTTTAGGGGATTCTATTGAGAGTGCCCATACGGTAATGATGGCGCTCTGCTTAGAAATTTTGAAGAAAAGGCAGTACTTAATGTTTCGGAAGGAATACGCCGGTAACCGGGTCACACACGTTTGATAGTTTAGATAAAATGGTTACGGAGATTGGGAATATGCGATTTAATGACGAAAAGTGGGTTGCTTTTCGGGGGAGGAGGTGGGAAGGCTACGTACTACAGCCGTTTCTACTGCCACAACTGAATGCAGGACTAGTCCTGGAGTACGTTTTTTGACTGTGATAAGTTCGGTGATTTCTCTGAGCATTGTGAGCAGTCGCAGCCGAGGAAGTGACGCAGCTGAGACGTTTTGAGGTACTTCAGTGGCAACTCGCCTCCGAATGGCTGACGTAAGGTACACGCCGTTGACAGAGAGCGTCTCCTTGCTGCAGAACTAGCTTGTGCTTTCCTCGATTCCAGCAGTAATGTTTCTCTAATTGAACACGGCCGGTATTGTATGTATCACCAAACAGTTAACAGTCCCAAAGCGCAAACCATTTGCAGGAACTAGCATCCCATTTTAGGTGAAGGTGTACCGCAGGCCTAATGGTAAACAGTAAACTCTAAACGGTTAACGGTAAACGCTAAATGCTAAATGGTGAACGCTGAGTGCTTAACAGTAAACGCGATATGGGAAATCCTAAACGATAAACAATAAATGATTAAGGGTAAACGCTAAACGGTATGGAAACATGGAATTATAATTACTGTTGTCTACGAATGGTTATGATGCACATAAATGTTGTCTAGTTCAATCACTTCTATGAGAACTCAAAGATGATCGTGTATTCAAACATAATACAAGTATAATATTAAAAAATTATTTCAAGGACAAAGTTAAGTATAATTTATACGTAAACATCAAATCTATAAATACCTTATACATGTCCATTGTCCCTTTTGCAAAGTAATAATTTCTTGTCTCACACACAACCGCATCAAAATGGTTTCTTATTTTAATAAATTACTGAGAAATAATGAATCAGAGTGTAGTATTTACATGATTTTTTAAAAATGGTGTCAAATTACATTATTTCCAAAGCACACTTCCTTTTTATATAATAAAAATTACGTGACTTCCACTTGATAGTCAAAGGTTTTCATAACATACTTGAGAGTCAGAGATATTCATTATTCCCATCATAAAAATGGTGTCATATTGCATTATTTACATACACAGAAATAATATTAAAGCGCTAACAATCTCAAAGTTAAGCTTTATTTACCTGCTCATACACAAATCTGGCTTCATACTAAATTGACTCCAAGGTCAAAGATAAGCATTAAATACATACATAAATGACTGTATTTAAAGTGTGAAATGCTGCGATTTATAGTAATAATTTATGTCCCCCCCCCCCCCCCCCTCACTAATCTTCTTGCTCACACATACCTCAGTATTTCTAACATTAAGCCCAATGACCCTCCTTCAGCACACATGCGATCAATAATCAGCTCCGGTCAGTTATCCCAGCAGCTGCAATAAATTTTGCATGAAATTATCCTCTGTATGCTCTTGTCATTTAATGTCCTCATTAAATCTGATTTCTCACATGGTTTGTGCACATCTGTCTCGTCACTATATGTCACATCACAATTTCTTTTATTGCAAAGAAATATAAATACTAGAGCTCTTAAACTTTTTTTTTCATCGGTTACTTTGTGTCAGTTCAGCTTTTCACCTGTCACTGCCAGACAGAGGGAGCAACCCAGCCCAGACTGAGACACAGCCGAGCTCAGAGACAGACACATTCCCTAATGTTGTATGGGAAAAGTCAATGGAGTGAATATTGGTGCACGTCAAATTAAGTTCCTCGGTGCGTCTATAACTTTTTGATGTTATTACTTGGCGTTGGTACCAAGGAACCAGATCTGGCTCATGCTGTGAGTTACAAGAAAATCTGGGGCAAGGAAGGAGTGCAAAGTTGCAGAGGAAAACTTTTCCACACTGAGCCGAGCTGTAATCAAGAAGTGCAGACTCCACCTAATGGCTCATTCTGCGAGTCTTGCACTACAGGACCACAACCTCTGAGTTCAGCTGCTCCACGGCGTGGTGGCACTGACGGAAATTCCGAAGCCATGGGGAACTGACAATAACTGAGTCAGCACGACCGTGAGAAGTCCACTGACACCTTTAGATACAGAGGACAAACGACTGCATCGTTGGCTGCGATGACGCTATATCCTGCCTAAATACGACTGTTTCCGAGCTCACAGTCTCAGTGTTTGGTCCTCTTGTCTGCCCCTCTGGTTCTGGAGCAATGGCAGTCTCGCTACTTACAGTGCACAATGAGGTGCCGAAAGTCATGGGAAACCTCCTAATATGGCGTAGGACCTCCTTTTTTCCCAGCGTAGAGCAGCAGCACGATGTGTAATCTATTCAGCTAGTCATTGGTAGTCCCCTGCAAAAGAATATAGGCAAGCAGCCTCTGTAGTCGTCCATTATTGCCAAGGTGTTGTCGATGCAGAAGTTTCTCCCGAACTGATCTCTAGATTATATCGCAAAATGTGCCATGGGATTCACATGAGGCGATGTGGGTGGCCCAGTCATTCGCTCCAATTGTGCAGATTGTTCTTGAAACAAGTCACGAACACTTGTTTCTCCGTAACATGTCGCACTGTCATCCATAAAAGTACCATTGTTGTTTGGGAACATGAAGGCTACGAATAACAGCAAATGGTCTCTGAGTAGCCGAACTTAACCATTTGCAGGCAATGATCGGTTCAATTGGACCAGAGGACGCACACAGTCCACTTCATGTAAGTATCGACTACGACGCCATTATGCAGCCAACACCGGCTTGCACAGTGTCTTGTTGACGACTTGCTGTACATTGCTTCGTGATGTCTGCGCACACTCGAACAATATCAACATCTCTTACCGCTGAAATCGGGACTCATCTGACCAGGCCACATTTTTACCGTCGTCTGGGGTCCAACCGATATTTTCACGAGCCCAGGAGGGGCGCTGTGGATGACGTCGTCGTGTTTGAAAAGGCACTCACGTCGGATGTCTGCTGCCACAGCCCATTAACACCAAATGTCACTGCCCTATTCTAACAGATAGCTTCGCCGTGCAGCCCACATTGGTTTCTACGGTTATTTGACGCACTGTCGCTTGTCTGTTACCACCGACAACAATACGCAAACGCAGCTGCCTCGGTCGTTAAGTGGACGCCGTCAGCAACTGCACTGCCGATGGTGAGAGTCAATCCTTCAAATCTGGTATTCTCGGCACACTTTTGACACTGTGGGTCTCGGAATAATGAATTTCCTAACAATTTCCCATGCGTCAAACTCCAACTACCATTCCGTATCCAAAATCTGTTAATTGTAGTCGGGCGGCCATAATCATATCAGAAATCGTCTCACATGATTCACTTGCATAAAAATAACAGCTCCGCCAAGTCACTTCAGTGGAACCCAGGCGTGTGGTTCGGAAGCAAACGGTTGGAAACCATTCTCTCAAATGACACTTTCTTTAAATCGATCACTGAGCAATACAATAAATTCTTTGAAAGGAGGTTGCAAACTCAAGTTAAAACCTAAAATTGTACATTCGTCACACATACATTTTTTCTCAGCTACTTATGGATATGACTTTTCCTCGGAATAAAAACACCACAGGCAGCGTTAGAATATTACTATATAATGATGACAGGAATTAGTGCTAGTCTTTGCACAGGTCTACAGGTTGTTTATGTAACTCAAATGACATGTATCTATGTTATCAGTATTCAGCAACATTAACAGACAACAAGTTCAGAGCGACGGTGTTTTGTAATATGTACCCCGATCTCTGTGTTTTTTCGTTTATCTACTACAATTATCCTATCATAATTTGAGTGCTGGATGCGATAGACAGTTATAAGCACCTCTTTAGTCTATTGTTCGAACATGTTTCAACTCCATAAGGAATAGTTAGTTGGCCAAGTTTAATTTATCTGCATATAGGATACGTTTAGAGACACGATGTGCATCTCGTCTTATAGGTTATAATCCTGCTAGAATGGGCATCTTAAATCATGAATTATCATTTGACTGGATGTATGATTATTTGCTATTACCTTCGGCATTTTGGTGTGTACTCCTGCGTAAAACCCTTATTTTCACTGATGTTAACGTCCAGTAGAATAACTTTCTTCCGTGCCCAGGCTGAATGACGAACGCTGAAAGTCTCCTTTTTTTCAAAAGTCACACTGAGACACTGGATGAGTATCATTCACTAATGTCATCAAAAACCAATAGAGGTGTGCTCTTCGTGTTCAGATTACATTTCCGTAATGTCATCTGTCTTGGGCAGCAGGAGTTTACAGACTAATGTGACGTTCATCTTCAATTATCGATTCGGCTCTTGAACTCTGACAGTGAAAATCTGGGGACATCCGACAAGAAACTGTTTCGGATCTTTGAACCCATCATGACTGAGTATTACGGCAGTTAGTACTCGATTTTTGGAAGGCGAATGCTCACAAACACATTCTAGAGGTCCATCGCTGGTTTCCATGCCTCCATCATTATTTATAGTAGCATAAAGTTCTGTTTTACTTGATCACTAGCTGAGGACGATGATGATAATGATGATAATGACGATGATGATGATGCTAGATCAGGAGGACCGTATATTCTGTAATATTAAATGAGGAAACAAACACCAGTGATCAGTAATATTGTTAATAGTAAAATATATACTAAATAAAAATAAGACATGCATGAGTTATTAAATTGCATATGTGTGTGCGTGTTTCACGATTATATTTTTTGGTTCCACAGCAGCAAGAGCTCTGATGACAGGTATGATTAGGGTGTAAAACCCTCATGACAGCTGCGATGACGGTTGTTGTTGTGGTGGTGGTTGTGGTGGTGGTGATGATATCAATGATGGCTCAGCTCCCACACCAAGCTTCCTATAGAGCTTTTCCCAACTTTTATAGCATCCTTCCCTGAATCATCAGATATTCTTTATCTTGTCTACTGGATCATAATCACACAGTAACATTACTGGAAATACCTGTCTCCCATAAACACCAAGTATGAGGAAAGAGATTAACCTAAGTAAGCTGAGTTATATGTGTCTTTTTTTCGAAGAGTAAGAAAAAAACCAGTGCTGAAAATTGGAAAGGCTTATTGCACTCAGCTGCTTCTCACAACCGCAAGCCTCTACAGAAGCGTAAGAGATATTCCCCATTAAAAAATTTTTCGTGTGAGACACACTAAAATTTACTTGTCTTATAGAGTAAAAAAATCCTGCACGTAATAATCATGACGGCATTTTTGCAAGAGATAAGGTTACACGTACCTGTTATGTTGCAGGGTGTCATCTGAAGTGAACTCGCTCATTTGCGTCGCTCCACACACTCAGTAGCACTGACTCCAACGTTTTTTATTTTTTAATTCTTCTTCAGTACTTGGGTGGACTGTTTCCGATACTAATCTTCTCATACATTAAAACCTTTAAGCAATAATCAATGTTTTGTTAAGTTATTCTTCGGTAGATATTATTTGATTATCGCATGAATTAATGCCTACTGTTTTAGAAGCTAGTAAGGATACTAATTGCTACTCATTCAAATTATTCCAGTGAACAAAACTGATATGTTCTACAAATTTGTCGGAGACTCTTTCAACCGCTAACTTCAAGCGCATTTTCGTCCCCTCTCTTACCGATATGTATATCTCACTCTTGATACACCTACTTTATTTAATGCAGGCTTCACGATCTGAGAGTATTTATAGCTACAATTTGAACGTAATGCTTTGCGAAAGGGACAACTCAGCTTATGGGCGTTGCTAAAGATGTTAAACCTCTAGTGCTGAGTAGCTCGTTTTGATAGATCTAATTTTTAAACAATAAATTATATAATCCTCTCGCTTTCGAATAGCCTGTATTGTGAATGATTAAACCATCCCCATAGGCATCTACTGGTGACTCGCCAATTATCCACACTCTTGCTGTAGGTTAGATTTGATGCTAGTTTGCTAAAAAAAAATAATGTTGCCAGCCCATCCCATGCATCCAATACAATTTTTGCTCATGCCTCTACTTCACCTTCCTCACCATAATCTCATTCTTCATAAGAACAAAAAATTCTTCTCATTTGTCTAAGTATGTCTTATTCTCCTATCCGATTAGTACTCCCAATCCCTCTAGCGGTTCAGAAATAAGTGTAAAAGTTTTTTTCCAGTACAGTGTCAGCAGCTTTAGGTTGTCATTTTAGAAGCAATACCAGTTTCAACATCTGAGTTTTAAGTCTTATCTTTCGTTCAATCGAATTGAGAGACATGTTGATCACTATAGAAAGAGCCAAGCTGGGATCTGTTGAGATAGGTTTCTTTTAGGACTTACCTCCGACTAGAGAAACGTCCAGGCTTCCTCTCTAGAAGCAAGAAAGATGCTCTACGTTAAATAAAAGCGTACCTGGTTAAAACAAGTTTTTTAATTAATATTTATTTATGTTATCACGAGAGGTGGATGTTGGTCTACTCATAAAAAAATGTAGAGTGGATTCACTACGAGAAATTTCTTATGCATCGGATGGCAGATTCCATGAAAAAAGTATGAAAGGGATTCTTCTAAATTTGTTGTGTATCATGGTCTGTTAATACGCATTTTTGAAAAAAATTGTTGTGAAGCTTCAATTTTTAATTGCAAACCACAGGAAATCCCGGTGAGACAATGACTCTCTCATGACAAAGAGTGTATTTCAGAAAAGTACTTTTGTCCACGATGGCCATCATAGCAGTGTGAGCTATCTGAGTCACGTGTTACGATTCTGAGCGAGTGAGAGTGTAAAACAGGTCAGTTGTCTCATACTATTGATTATACACAGCATCAATCCTTATTTTTGCAACACATAGTTGTTGCATGAAGTATATCATTTTGGGCAATGGAATTTTCCTCATTACTGCCATAATAGTATCCATTTTGTATGCTGTATTGCCCAGCATCTAATTCACGTTAGACATAGTGTAAGGTACCTTTATTATGTGTTTTTTGGACGTTGAGCGCGTGTCAGTTGCCTTTTAGCAACTAGGTAAGCCTTACTTTTTCTGCACAACATAGTTTTTGATGATTAATGAAATGATTCGTTGCCCACGTACTTTACGTTTCAGATCGTAGCAAGCCGGAGACGACACTAGAACTATTGGAGTGGGATGGTCGACAAATTTCTGTTATCAGGGCTAAGCAGCACTTGAAGCGATACAAAGGGCGACACCACTGAGCAGTGGACGACTGGAAACGAGGGATCTGCAGTGGTTTACTCCAGCCGTCATCAGAGAAGTACGAAGGTGATTACGGTTTATGGCGTGGGGTTGTTCTTCGTAGTTAGGGCTTGGTCCCGTTATTGCACTTAAGAAGACACTAAATACGTAAGGATATCAAGATATTATGCAGGCGAGGAATAGTTCGGAGGAAATGATTGTTTTATCAACACAATAACGCATCTTATTAAAAAGGAACTACTATGAAATAACGATTTCTGAACAATAATATTCCTGAAATGGACTGGACCGCCTCGAGACTAACATGAACCTAATGCAACAAATGTGGAATGAGTTAGAACGCTGAATTCGGTCCAAAGCTAAGCAGCCAAAATTACTGGTTTTGGTTGTTACAGAAGACTGAGCTGCCATTTCCCCACAGACATTAAGGCGTTTCATTGAAAGTGTTCCCAGCTGAATAAAAGCCGTCATAAAGCAAAGTATAGACACATGTGACACTAATTTTTGTATGTTACAATTTCGTTATGCTACGACAATTTGCTATAACATGCTTCAGTCTAGAGTGATAGGCAATATTTTGTAATGAACAGAAGAGCATCGATTTTTGTCTAAAGGTCTCTACGTTGCGTAGGGGGACATTCCATTTGAGAGACGTCCCCCAAAGAAGTTCAGTCATAAACAGTCCATGTTTTTATTTGTCTGGATCCAACGTATGCTTTAGATTATGGGCGGGAGAATGTATTCGCTTCTTCAGAAGAACTAAAAATGTTTATTAAGTAATTGGGCCAGTTTTATATCTGTTTTGACTTGGCGAGACAGCCAAGCCACTATGAGAGGAAGCCGAAAGGCACGCGTTTAAGCTCACGCAGGATGGCGTGAGGTATTGAAATTGACAAGGTCTTTATAGTAGCAAAAATAGTACGTAGCTTCTGGAATACTTAACTTTAATCCATAATTGGTGAACATCGGTCCGACGGTACATGCATCACAAGATAAATAGCAAATGATAATGGCGCCTTGCTAGGTCGTAGCAAATGACGTAGCTGAAGGCTATGCTAACTATCGTCTCGGCAAATGAGAACGTAATTTGTCAGTGAACCATCGCTAGCGAAGTCGGCTGTACAACTCGGGCGAGTGCTAGGACGTCTCTCTAGATCTGCCATGTGGCGGCGCTCGGTCTGCAATCACTGACAGTGGCGACACGCGGGTCCGACGTATACTAACTGACCGCGGCCGATTTGAAGGCTACCACCTAGCAAGTGTGGTGTCTGGCGGTGACACCACATTCCTCCCCCGCAAATCGGCGTACGGTTGTGTTATAAGGCTTCCGCCCGCCGTGGGGAGGACCCCATGTTGACGTATGTGACGAGGTGGGGAGCCTAACAACAGGCGAGGCTGTGCCACCCGCACCCTGCCATTCGGTCCGAGGGGAGCTAGGAAACGCCTGAAACGTAGTCCAGGGTGCACGCCAACATGCGGTGTATGCGCCCGTAAAGAGACAGGAGGGGCCGAAGGGTCGACCTCCATCAGGTCGGGGCACCCGACGAGCGAAGACGCCATGTGGTCCGGAGCGGGCAAGAGTTCCATGTCGGAGGACAGCTGGTCACGGGAAGCGATCGGCGGCGCGTGACCCAGGGAGGCGCCCGGCGGTTGCAGCAACGCGTCCACTGCGGGCGTCGCCGGCGAGAGAACAGGCGGCGGCGCGTCGCCATGGGGCAAAATTGAAGGCAGCGTCGGTAACACCTGGGGCTGAGGCGAGCCAGTAGATGGGTCCCCAGGGCGCTGACCGGACGGCACCGTCGCTGAAAGCAGACGGGGAGCGGCAGAACCCGTGCGACGACAGAGGCGCAGCTGATTGAGATGCCGACGCACCTCACCAGAGGCTCCCAATACCAGATACATAGCGCGGCCGAGGCAGCGAAGAATGCGCCCTTCGAGCCAACGCCGTGAACCTCGATAGTTACGATAGTAGACAACGTCGCCCAGAGCAAAAGCAGGTGTCTGCCGCTACACAGGGACCTGATGCGGCGGATGTAGCAAAGACTTCAAGGCGCGATGAGGACGACCGTGGAGCAACTTAGCCGGCGAGCGACCATCTCGGGGCTGAGAGCGATACGATGACAAAAAGAGCAACAACGCGTCCTCCCGAGAATGCGACTCTTTGAACTTCAACATCTGTGACTTGAAAGTCCGGACCAATCGTTCAGCGGCACCGTTTGACTGCGGCGAAAACGGCGCGGACGGCAGATGTTGAATACCATTGGCCTTGCAGAATGACTGAAATTCTGCGGACATGAATTGTGGGCCATTGTCGGAAACAATAGTCTGTGGATGACCTTCAATGCAAAAGATAGCGGATAACGCTTGGATGGTGGCAGATGACGTCGTGGAAGACATCCGGACAACAAAAGGAAAATTACTGAATGAATCTACCACAACTAACCATCGAGAATTCCAGAATGGACCAGCTAAATCGATGTGTAAGCGTTGCCAAGGGGTAGTGGCTTTCGGCCATGCAAAGAATTTCCGCGGTGGTGCGGATTGTTGTTCGGCACACGCCATGCAAGAAGAGCACATATTCGAATCGCAGCATCGATTCCGAACCAAGTACAGTGCTGACGAGCAAGTTGTTTCGTTCGCACTATACCCCAATGTCCTTGGTGGAGAAGCCGTAAGACAGAGGACTGTAACGAACGTGGGACCACGACCCTGGACTGTTCATTATCAGAACGCAACAGCAAAACACCACGTCGTACAAAAAGTCTCTCCTTGTGAGCAAAAAATCGGCGAACCAACGGATCCCCGATCCGTGACTTTGACAAGGGCCATTGCGTAGCAACAAAACGCAGAACGGTAGCAAGGACAGGGTCTGCAGCTGTGGCTGCAGCTACACGACGAAAATCAATCGGAAACGATTCGACCACGTCATCGGTTTCCGAATCAATAAACATGCAAGCAAGTTCGGAGGAATCGAATGCTCTATCCGCAGCAACAGGCAAACGGGACAACGCATCGGCGTTTCCGTGCTTAGCAGTGGACCGATACAAGATATCGTAGCGGTACTGCGAGAGGAAAATAGACCAGCGAATGAATTTCTGCGCTGTACGTGGAGATACAGGCTTGTTCGGTTGAAAAAGGGATGTCAAAGGTTTGTGGTCTGTGACGATGGTAAAGTGACGACCATACAGGAAATCATGAAACTTTGTAACACCAAATACGAGAGCCAAAGCTTCTTTCTCGATCTGTGAATAATTTCTTTGTGCAGACGAGAGCAATTTGGACGCAAAGGCAATAGGACGATCGTGCGATCCATCTTTGTGCGCAAGCACAGCACCGATCCCGAAATCCGATGCATCCACCATCAACAAAAGGGGCTTCCGGGGATCGAATGGCGTAAGGCATGTATTGGAAAGCAACGCCGATTTCAACTGGCGAAAGGCGCGTTCGCATTCCGTCGTCCAGACGAACGGAACACCTTTACGGCGTAAGCGATGAAGCGGAGCTGAAATGGAAGAGGCGTGGCGCACATAGCGATGATAATAATTTATTTTTCCCAGCACACTCTGTAGCTGCTTCAAATTCTGCGGCGAAGGAAAGTCTTGTATGGCACGGAGGTGCTCTGGACTGGGATGTATGCCTTGGGCATTGAGTATGTGTCCCAGATAGGGTAAGTCACGAGCAAAAAACACACATTTATCCTTCCGCAAGCGAAGACCATTTTGTCGCAAGACCTGAAATAATGTTCTGAGATTGGCTAAATGTTCTTCTTCCGTCTTTCCGGAGATCACAATATCGTGCAGGTAGTTTGCTGCAGTTGAGGCCGACGCACAAACAGTTTGTAGATATTACTGAAACAATGCTGGGGCGGATACACACCCGAAAGGCAGTCGTTTGAATCGGTACAAACCAAGATGCGTGTTAACCACCAAAACGCGCTGGGATTCTTCGTCTACCGGTATTTGCAAGTACGCATCTGCTAGGTCCAACTTCGAAAAACATTTAACTGGGCACAGTTTGTCAAAAAGATCTTCGGGGCGGGGTAAAGGATAAGTTGTAGTCACTAGTTGTGGATTCACTGTTGCCTTTAAGTCCACACAAAGTCTCAATTTTCCGGAAGGTTTTGGCAAAATGACTAAGGGTGATGCCCAGAGAGAAGCCTGCACACGTTCAATCACACCTTATGACTCCAAATCGTGTAATGTTCTTGCGACCTCATCACGCAATGCGTGGGGAACATTGCGCGCTCTGAAAAATTTCGGTTGCGCGTTTACTTTCAGTTCCAAATGTGCTTTATAGGTCTTAACGCAACCAAGGCCCGGTGCAAAAATGTCTGCAAACCCTTCACATAGACGAGAAACACTGTCTGAAGGCACAGTCTGGTTCACTGATAGGACCTCATTTACTATAGACAAGTTAAAAAACTGAAACAAATTGAAACCAAACAAGTTCACTGCAGAAGAAGAACGAAGGACGTACAATAACACAAGCTTTGTTTGTCCTTTGTATGTTGCAAGAAGGCTGCACTGTCCTAACACAGGGATTGCTTGTCCTGAATAACTACTGAGCTTAACATTTGCGGCACACAACGGAGGTGTGCCCAGCTGTTTGTACGTGTCCTGATTGATCAAAGAAACTGCAGCGCCGGTATTGAGCTGGAATGGTATCACGTTCCCATTAATGTCCAAGTCTACAAAAAGTTTATTGTCCTGCTGACGACAAGAGCGACTGTCTCGTGCAACGAGAACTGACACAGGTACAGAATCACTTGCGACTTGACGGGATTTCCGGCGTTGGCGACGCACATTATTTGAGGGACGAACACAGTCACTGTTAGAGAGAGTGGCACTGGGCGGAGTGGAATGAACTACATGAATTTCCATGGGCAAAGGTTCACGGACCGGAATATCCTTGGTTCGATGCCGATTCCGGCGCAAAGCAAAGGGCCGGGAATGGTTTTGTGCTTCCGATCGGAAGCACTTTGAACATTGCCTTTTTTATTACAAAAAAAGCAAATAGCCTGGCGTGACGGGCAATTCTCACGCGAATGTCTAGTAGCACACCGCGGGCATGATTTCATCACTGCATTTGCTCGCTTGCGCGGCACACATGGCAGAGAGCTTGGTGGCAGCTGCGCAGACGGGCGCGAGGGCTGTTTACTGTCCCGTGCAGCGCGCCTGGCGGCCGGTTAATGTGAAACACGGGTGGCGAAGTTTCAAATGATTCCTGAGCAATGTCAAGTTTGTCTTGCCGATCCAATATGTCCAGCACTTGTTGAATGGAGGGATTGACTAGTTTCAAAATCTGTTCCCTTATATGAACATCAGAAACGTTCTGTGCAATTGCATCACGTACCATAGTATCTGGATAAGGGAGTCCACATTGACACTCGAAAGCACAATCCTTAGTAAGGCCTTGCAAGGTTGCAACCCACTCCCAATTAGTTTGACCAGCCGTACGTTTCGTACGAAAGATGGTATACCTTTTGTCAACGACATTGACTGATTCTTTGAAATATGCATCTAATGCAGACAAAATTTCTTCGTAGGACAGAGTTGCTATGTCACGTCGGGGAAATAATTTCACTATCACATGGTACGTCTGGACGCCTACGGCGGAAAGGAGAAAAGGCTGCTGCTCATTACCTTGAATTCTGTAGGCGGCCAGATGGAATCCAAATTGGCGTGACCACTCCGTCCAGCTTTCCGGTGCGGCATCAAAAGGACGAAAAGGTGGTGCAACTGCGTGTTTTGGCTGCGGTAGCGGTGGAGCGGCGGCTGCCGCATCGTTTTGCATTGCACGTTGACCCTGGACGAGCTGTCCAAGGGCATCCAATAAGGCCTGCGTCTGCTGATTCTGCAAGCGATAAAATTCGGACAGTACATCTGGAGATTGTGGCGAAGCCATTACACAAGTAAATCAGTCTGTATAGATACGAACGCAAAATCCCATCCTCGTCGCCAAACTGTTGTGACTTGGCGAGACAGCCAAGCCACTATGAGGTAGCCGAAAGGCTCGCATTTAAGCCCACGCAGTATGGCGTGAGGTATTGAAAATGACAAGGTCTTTATAGTAGCAAAAATAGTATGAAGCTTCTGGAATACTTAACTTTAATCCATAATTGGTGAACATCGGTCTGACGGTACATGCATCACAAGATAAATAGCAAATGATAATGGCGCCTTGCTAGGTCGTAGCAAATGACGTAGCTGAAGGCTATGCTAACTATCGTCTCGGCAAATGAGAACGTAATTTGTCAGTGAACCATTGCTAGCAAAGTCGGCTGTACAACTCGGGCGAGTGCTAGGACGTCTCTCTAGACCTGCCGTGTGGCGGCGCTCGGTCTGCAATCACTGACAGTGGCGACACGCGGGTCCGTCGTATACTAACGGACCGTGGCCGATTTAAAGGCTACCACCCAGCAAGTGTGGTGTCTGGCGGTGACACCACAATAACTACACTGCATAGCGACAGATGCAATTGCGATCATGAATTTGCCAGCCTGCTCACAGTGTGTCATCTGAGCCGCACACTGGGGCACCTTGCACACAGACTAGCAGTGCGTGTGACTCGCAGACAGGGCACTTGGTTGTGTACAGCGCGGGGACAGGAAATTGCTTGTGCGTGTGAAAATGACGTGCGTTTGCAGTTAGATACTGGTTCTTCAGTTTCCTTGTGAAGTCATAGCACATATGACTTACTAGGCAGACGTCAATCGCAAAGGTATGTGGTGATCCATTGTGGAAGTGGGACAGCAGCTAGTAAAATGTTTAACAAAGAATTTCGCCGAACAGCTGTGCAGATTGAGAAACTATTTTATTTTGTTTTCGCTACAAGTTTCGGCAGTTCATCACGCCATCTTCAGGCTCCATATGCACCAATAAAAAATTATCTACACTGGCATACTGGTGTCATCGTCTCAGTCGCAGTCAACTCTTCGAAGCAAGCACTTGAGAAATCGCGACATCGAGAAACAGATTTTGTATTGGAGCAGCAAGGTCTGTCTGCTTACTCTGTTTTTCTCGGTAACACACATGCATTCATAACAATGAAGCGCCAGAGAAACTGGTATAGACATGAGTATTCAGATACAGAGATATGTAAACAGGCAGAATACTACGCTGCGGTTGGCAATGCCTAATGAGGACAACTAGTATCTGACGCAGTTGTTAGATCGGTTACTGCTTCTACAGTGGCAGGTTATCAAGATTTATGTGAGTTTGGACATTGTATTATAGTCGGCGCACGAGCGATGGGACGGAGCATCTCCGAAGTAGTGCTGAAGTGGGGATTCCATTTCACGCGTGTACCGTGAATATCAGGAATCCGATAAAACATCAAATCTCCGACATCTCTGCTGCCAGAGAAAGATCCTGCAAGAACGTGACCATCAACGACTGAAGAGAATCGTTCAACGTGACAGAAGAGCAATCATTCCGCAAATTGCTGCAAAGTTCAATGCTGAACCATCAGCAAGTGTCAGCGTGCGAACAATTCAATGAAACAACATCGATATTGGCTTTCGGAGCCCAAGGCCCACGCGTGTAACCTTGATGACTGCACGACACAAAGCTTCACGCTTCGCCTGGGTCCAACACCGACATTCCATTGTTGATGGCTGGAAACATTGCCTGGTCGGACGAGTCTCGTTTCATATTTTATCCAGTGAGTGGTTGTTTACAGGTATGAGGGAACCTCATGAATCCATGGACCCTGCATGTTATCAGAGGACTATGCAGTCTGGTGGAGGCATGTGCAGTTGGGCTGACATGGGACCCCTGATTCGCCTAGATACGACTCTAACAGGTGACCCATACGTAAGCATCCTGTCTAATCATCTGCCACCGTTCATATCCTCTGCATTCCGACGGACCTGGGCAATTCCAGCATAACAATGAGACACCCCACACGCCTAGAATTGCTGTAGAGTGGTTGCGGAGACACTTTTCTGAGTTCAAACACTTCCGCTGGCCACAAGCTCCGCAGACGTGAACATTATTGAGCAAAAAAGCTTTGAGGAGTATGTGGAAGAAAAAAGTATGTTCAGGCTACGTGACTATCGAAAAATCTTGAGTCCGAAACCCAAGGAATGTTGTGACTAGAAAACAGTCTGTGAAGGTCAGAGACGGGTATTTGGTAGAATCTCATGTGTTCCCTTGAAAAAATAGAATTTATTCGTTAACTGAATACGTAGGTTCGCCGAGGGCAAGTACCTTTTTGACCTAAAAATCTTTTATAGTCAGGTGAAGAACGTTTCACATTATGTTCATCCCTATATGTACCCATATAAATTCTGAAAATAGTGCCCTGCTGCATGCTATGAAAGTCAGTTAAATTCGTTCTAGCATTCTCACCTCATTGCTTATGTTACGAGACATTTCGGTCTTATGGTGTTTACCCCTGTCGGTGTACGTCAGCGTATCTGTGTCGCTGTGTCTGCTGACAGTAAGCTGCTTATATTCAGATCATGGCAACCACGACCACAAAATTAAAACCTGAACGTTATTCGTATGATACGTTTCCCATGAAGAAGCTCCATGAAAACCTCCACTAATCACATTAAATCAAGTCAACAGTACTTTAGTATAATTTGTAGTATCAAATACATTGGTACAGTAACAAGTGGGGAAAGTGGTACTCAGAGATAGTTATGACAACAAACAAGCCGCAGAGTAGAGAAGGATAGAAGATAGAATATCATGTCAGCGAATGGATGTTCTCTAAGTTAATAGTCGATGAGAGTTTTAATAATAACTGTTTCTCAGTAGACGCCTAGAAAAAAACAAACAAGCTAAACAAGATAATGTGGTGGCCAAGAAAGGAAACTTGAATCCCGTTAGATGTTACGAACTCGTTGTGTCACGACTGCGTTTCACGTGCAAAATGAACGTCAATGGACGTTAAAAATACAGTGACGGAAGAATAGCAAGTAGTTCAAGCAAACTTACTGTGCGTGTGCAGTGTACTAGAAGAATATGTGAATATAGCTCTAGGTGATTCAGGGTTATGCAAATTGAGACATCTAAAAGAGACAGCTGTAACCTCTAACACCAACATTGGTTCAAAATCGGCAGAGTATCGACTTCAACTGAGTTTCGATGACAGATACAGGTATGTCAGTAGTGTAGCAGCGGGCGGATACGAGCCCTAATACCGCTGACATCAGCATTGTCAGATTACATCTGACACAGTTGTGTTTATCAAATTCAAGGTCACTCCTGGGCAAGGGACGGGACATGAGTCGTGGGGAGAGGATGGCAGGGGAGATCAGCCAATAGTATCCCTGGACTCCACTGCTCTTGGTCAAAAGGGCCCATTCGGTTGTGGGTCTTTTATGTACTAATAAATATAAGAGTCTGAGAAATGACAGTTCATCTTCTTAGCGTTTTAGCCTCTGCTTCTCGTATGCTCGACTGACAATACACTTTTGTTGAGCAAAGAAGACTTTAACAATTGTATTCACTGTTAAAATCTATCAGAGACCTCTATGGGGACCGTTACGTGAGTAATTGGTAGCAACCCTTTTAATTTTTCAAATGTGGTTTGACCT
Source organism: Schistocerca americana (assembly GCF_021461395.2). Lineage (NCBI taxonomy): Eukaryota > Metazoa > Arthropoda > Insecta > Orthoptera > Acrididae > Schistocerca > Schistocerca americana. The sequence goes on along the minus strand of NW_025725481.1, from coordinate 7,054,526 downwards.
CCTGCTGTCAATTCGAACTCGAAACTCTTATTCAGCAAATTAATGGGGTGGTCGTGGCATAATAGCAAAACTCAATGCGAACTTATATTAATTTGCTAATCTTGAAAAGGACTCTACCACCTTAGTCATTTGCAGTGCTTGGAAAACTTCACACAGCTCGCACTAAGCTCAGGTATGTTCTCCATACTCGATAATTACATGTTCCAAGTAATTCATTTGTTTCAATATAAAATGGCACATTTCTATGCTGAGGATGAGGCATGGTGAATTTAACCTTTTATAACTGTCTTCAACATGTTGTTTAATATGCTCAGCAAATACAATATCATCAAGGTACGCTACACACTGCAATGGTTTTAATCTGCTCAAAACTTCATGCAAAAATCTTCGAAACATGATTCGCCAGTTTTCTCCAATACTGGGAATGATCCCAAGGAACTGTAAAAGCAGTTTTTGGTTGGTCCTTCTGTACTAACTGATTAAATCCATGTGGAGCATTATTTATATTATGCCGAGTTCTCCAGGGTTTCCGTATTAGTGGGTACTGGATATTCGTCAGTAACCATACGCGCATTGAAGGTACCTGTTATCACAGGAAAAGCGATATTTCATTTTCTATCTGAAGACATCTTAGCCACATTTGCTAGTGATGTACCCTACAGACTTATGCAACTCTGAGTGACAGCTGATTAATAACACTTCCATTTCTATGTGTGGATGGGGGGGGGGGGGGGGGGGAGGGGATAACCTGTACGGCTCATGGTACAAAGGCGACTGGTTTCCGACTGGAATCCTATGCTTCACCAGAATTGCTGGTAATAGATCCCCAGGATTAAAAAGTTCTTCGAATTCTGCCAATAATTACTGGATGACTACTTCTTCTGTTCCTTCAAAATATGTGACATGTGTGTAATGCAGTTGTATCAGTGGCTTGCGCATGGATGGAGTCTCAACGTATCCTGTCTAGGTCATCCTTGTCTAGAACATCCAAAATGGCAATCAATAATCCTTAAAGAGCCTTAAATCTTCGATATCAAAATTATCCACATTGGTCGACACTACTTGTTCACTCTCTATTTCACATACACATTCTTACAGTTATAAATCTTGTTATGTATCCAACTCATGGTTCTTCCACAGTGTTTCTACCACACACAATAACTATAACTTTGCAGGTAATTCTGTTCCTACATTGACCCAAAGTAGTTTACTGGTACCTTCCAGTATTTGACCACAAAAACTGAGCTTTAATGACATTGCGTGGAAGTTAATTCGTTTGTCGTTCATCATAGATGAACCTTGAAACAATACATCACTGAAAACAGCTTTCTCTATTCGGTCCCCAATTTCCATCAAGTATTTCCATACATCTACTTTAACATGATACTTAAAAGCAACTCTAAGATTGCACAATACCCTTTACCTAAGCAACCCCCCCCCCCCTCAATCCTCTGATTCTTTCCACTTCTACCTAGAAACTTAACATTGCTGATCTTTGTGACTGCAAATCGCCACACCACGTAATCTCTAATGCGGAAGTTCTAACTGTCTCTAGACTCGCCACAAACATACGGACTTCCTGTCTAACATGCCAATCGAAACACATCACTTCTACATTGCCTCTTGTAGTATCAAATATTACTAGGAATACCGTTTGGTGGTTTTGAAGTTGCCATCGTCATCAGTTGATTATTTGCACTTCATCTCTTACCATTATACCCCTTACTTCAACAGTCACACTCCAGTGTTCCACTTTCACACATTTCTTACACAATGGCAGGTCACACTCCACCAGTTGCAGTGGTGCACGAGGATGGCGCTTAAATTAGGTGTCACACTACTAGTTGTAGTGGTTATGAGCGTTGTTTACCTGGTTGGAAGATTTGAACCCAGTTGAATGTCCACTGATAATAATTGTTTCCATTTTAAAGCCGGCTAAGAGATTTATAATAACTACAATAATGTAGTGAGCTGGTGAAGGAAGTAAGGTCGAGTCCTATTAGATGTTATAAACTCATTGTATCGTGACCATATTTGAAGTATGAAAAATATACTGCAGAACATTAAAAACCAGGTAACCCAAAGCATAGAAAATAATTTACTTCTGTTTATAGTGCAGCAGTATGTATACAGTATGGCAGAGAAATACTTCATTAAATTTGTTAATTGAAGACATACAAGTTTCAGAGTGGTAACAAGATGGCGCTTGTACTTAGGTACCCCACTACTGATTGTGGTGATGGTGAGAATTGTTTAGACAGCAGAAGAGTAGGAGCCAAGTGGACGCCAGTTAATACGCCAGGAAAGTGTGAAAGAAGATTAATTTATTTACTCTATTAGTTATAGCAGGTGTTATCGTTAGCAGCGGGTGTCAGACGTCAGCCCAGAGTGCTGAACTCAGCAAGCAGCCTTCACAGACCAGCCAGTTTACAGCAGTGGTAGGCCGAGGTGAGGTGCCATGGAGTCAGTACTTGGGCAGGTGGAGAAGTGCAAAGTTTGGCTGCCAGCCTAGTTTCAGACTGCCATGGAGGGAGGAGGTGCAGGCACAATCCTGTCAGTGCACTGAGGTAGCCCTTGTGGGGGCGGCACAACTGTAGCCGGCAGAACTAGTGTGCTTGCACGAGACAGCAGCCAAGTGTGCATATAGTAAGGATGCATTGACTCATCAGCTGGTCATGCCAAGGTGCGTAGACTGGACTACCAGCTGGGTGTTGTTGAGTCAGCAGCATTCAACCAGTGAGTGGACCCCTGGTTGAAGGCACCAGTTCGACTCTCTGCAACATCAGACCTCGGACCTGCCAGTAACAGCTAGTGGAGCCACATCAAGAAGTGGCAGCTAGATGAACCATATCAGGACGGTGAGTGACATGGAACATTTCTCGAAATCTTCTGGCAGTTGCTTATACTGCCTGGCTAAAATGGGCAGCATTAATGAGAGTTTTACCCACGAATGTTATTTGAGACAGCATATTTTGTCACTTAGGATACAGAATAGTCAGGTGTTGGACCAGGAGGTGTAGTAACCTCAGTTGACAGTACTAAAGCCTGGCTTCTTTCCTCTGCTGTCTCAGCAGTGTCCGGCTCTGATGGAGGCGGTGAGCCGTATATGTGGGGTAAGGCGTGGGTGGTGATTTTTGCTGTGTCAGCCCAGGCCACCCAGAGCTTCTTGCCAAAGGACGCCTAGGCGGCCTCCTCTCTCCTGCCACCCTGAACCATCTTGTGTCAAGTAATGATGGGTACTGACATCAACTTTGCTACAAGAAGTGTTGAGAAATGGTCACACAACACAAGTGTGACTTTTAGAACACCGAGTTTCCACCTCTGACGGCAACAATGGCTCAAGACTCGCAGGGTTTTGAGTCGTAATGGAAGTGCATCACAGGTATGGGTATGTTATTGTGCTTCTACTCTGTCATGGACTCCATTACCATAGTGGTCAGTGATAATGGCATGCCAGTCTGCCGATAACTTCTTACCAGATAATTTCACTGGATGATACATCCGCAGGACGTGCTGAACTGGAGAAGTGTTGAACATCAAGAGCATCAAGGAAGGTCATGGCAGGTTTAGCAGCCTGCGACTTTGTAGTGTATTTTTTAGATACGATATCATGGTGCCACTGGCTTGAGCAGTTACACAACTATTGCTCTTTTTCACTATGCAAACCAGTAATGATTGAGCAGTATGCCCAGTCACATCCTCCACCAACACGCCAAAGGCTGTGTGCATATGACGATATTATGTTCACTTCGGAGCCCTCCACACGCGGATACGTCTCTCGTGACACAGTATGTAGGAGAGAGACACGTCTGAAAAGCTGCCGTGGCACAATTCTTGTGTCCATTGTTGTCATACCTCTGCTGGCGTAGCTCTCTGTGCTGCTTACTATGCTGCAATCCCATGATACTTCAGATGTGGTCGCGTATACATACTTGCCTTGCTGCTAACAAGCCCATTTCCTGATTCAAGATAAGTGACGTTACTGTACGATGCTGTAGGCCCGAGCAAGTCCACTTGGACTCTAGTCGTGTGGGGCCACTGAGACCTTGTGTGGTACTGAGTATAGGCCTCCTGAACCTATCAATTTCATTTTTACGTGGCAATCGTGGAATGCCAATCAATGGCCAAACAAGATTGTGGAATGATAAACTGCAGACCCGATTGGTCACGATTCTGCTGCAGTCTAATTCCAAAACCGAATTACGAATAATAAACCTGCTGCGTAACCTTTCCTTGTATACAGAATGTAGATGGCGTTAGTTCTACCTACTCTGTGGGGTTGTGCTGCAGTAATAATCACTTGCATAACCAGTCACGTGGTACAAGTACTCTTCGTTGCAATTGATCATTTGTTGCATGTCACCTTCGTGTTCATGTTGTGCTAGTTTTAATGTCCTGCTATCTACAAACATTCTTTATGTATTAAATTTAAAGGCACGTGGGTGCTGTTATTGTGACACATTAGTTTGTCTGAAAGACACAAACCTTTTTACCCAGAAGACGCAGACCCTGTGTGTACAGGTTCGGTTGCGACAAGCTTATTCCGCAATCCTAGGCACCTGTACTCGCTGAAATAACGCGTAAACACTGGCAATATAGAGTTACGCACGGTTAGACCGTGAAACAATACTTGGACGACTAGAACTATATCTGAACTGCATATTCGTTAAGAATAAGAAAGAGGAAATTAAAGCATGGAGAATGGATTGGTCTGAAACAGACGTGGCGATGGTAGGCGGTCATTTGTTTCCAAGCGACATCCACTTTAATACCTACAGTCAATATAGACCTTTCCCAGTCCCGAATAAAGAAAGTTAGCCATCAATGTAATGAAATCGAATTGAGAATTATATCAAAAATGTGTCATGTAGATTCTCTTAACTTCACAATGTATTTGTTTGTGTAAGACGACCCACTGGCCATATTTCTGCAAATCATTTTAGTAAATGTATTGTTCAACCCTCCTTGAGTATTCGATACTAATGATCAATTATTTAATAAACTGCGAGGGGCTGAGTTCAGAAAAAGATCACAACAGAAACAAAACCGCTTTATGAGAGTACGGAAGAGCACGACAGCACCCCTTTTTGTGTACAGGATATTTGTCGTTAACTGACTGGCCGAGAGTTGGCACTTTGGAAGCGAGCAGCCAGAATTTGTTATTGCATAATAAGACTGGAACGATCAGAGACGTATTCATATGAACCTAGTAACTGATTTATTAGTTAGACAATCTTGACAAGAGTTGTTAAGTGGCAAGCGTCTACATAAAATAATAATTGAATTTAAAAGCTCTATTAATACTGGTGGTCCTTTTAAACGTGTATAAATAAATCTACTACCTGAATTACTAGTTAGACAATCCTGACAGGAGTTGCTCAGTGACAGGCACCTACAAATATTGACTGTCTTACCAGCTGAATTAATACTCATGCTTGTTACCAAGAGAAAGCAATATGTTAATCTTACTAATTTAGTCTGATAAACAGACAGGTCACTAAACACGTGAACTTGAAGGTTCATCTCTGGAAAGTTACTAAATTATGCTTTGGTGTAAAAAGGTAAATACTTCTGGAACAATCGGTGCAAAACACATACTTGTGTTACAGTATTAGACCAGTAATTATACATGATAATAACAACAAGTTCGTTTAAATGGTCACCTTCCACAAAAAGGACACATACATTTGTTTTGTAAATACGAGGGTAACTCAATTTTTATCCACAACATAGTTACATTTTTGTTTATTTTGGTAGTACTGTCGTTTTACGTTGATGAGGCATGCTTTGTTTATTTTTTGTTGTATCTTTTCGATTTTCAAGGTGCTAGGTTAGCTTCGTTATCGCTCCCGTGCTGTTAATCATGGCTGCTCTGCTGTCTATTTGCACCAAAGAAGAGCAACGTTCAGTAAACCGTTTTTTGTGGTCGGAAGGCATATCAGGAGCCGAAATTCATCGAAGATCTTCGGTACAGTTCAGGAACAGTGTTTTGCCACGACGGAGTGCCTAAGAATGGATTGAAAAATTCCGAAATGGCCACACAAGTGCTACGTACAGTGAAGGAGCTGGACGACCGTTTACCGCAACAAATTAAGAAACCATTGAGCGTTCAAATGAAATGATTCTCTTGGACAGACGATTAACTATTGACGAATGGCACATCGTCTGCAGATTAGTCACGATTCTACCAACGAAATTAATCACAACGGACTTGGGTTTCACAAAGTTTGTGCAAGATGGGTCTCAAAACAATTCACACAGTTGCATAAACAAACATGCTTGGACATCTGCAAAAAAACATTTGGATCGCTATGGTAAAGAAGGGGACAAGTGCTTAGTCAGGACATTACTGGTGGCGAAACATGGATCCATCATTACGAGCAGGAGAGTAAACGGCGGAGTGTGGGATGGAAAGATCCAAATTCGCAGTGCAAGAATAAGTTCAAGACCCAACCGTCCGCAGGAACACTAATGCTCATGGTTTTTTGGCACGCCCAAGGTTCAGTACTGGAACATTATGTGGAAAGGGACACAACAATAAACAGTGTACGTTACAGTGAGATGTTTACTGCCAGGCTAAACCCTGCAATTCGAAGCAACCGCCGAGAATTGCTGTCAAAAGGTGTTGTGTTGTTGCACGCCAATGCGCGTCCGCATACTGCTACCCACACTGCTGAAACGCTCCAGAAAGTCAAATTTGAAGTACTGGATCATCGTCCACATAGTGCCGATCCTGCCCCTTCTGACTACCACTTGTTTGGTGCACTCCAGCAGGTATTAAGGGACCATCAATTTGCCTCGGACGAAGCAGTGAAAGAAGCGGTGCATTTCTGGCTCGCAGCTCAATCGAGAATCTTCTTTTATGAGGGCATCAGGAAGCTTGTACAACGATGGACCAAGTGCGTTGTAAAGAAAGGTGACTATGTCGAAAAATGATGTTCTTGTACGTTTCCTATTTGATGACAATAAAATTATATAATTACTTAGCGGATGATAATTGACTTACCCTCTTATAACCGCCTTACAGTGCAGCAAGAAAAGGCGGGGTTGTTTACAAAACAAATATATCTGAAAATACATATGTCTGAGTACGAGAATAATATCCGTTTCAATATGTCTTCAAACCCACAAGTGATGAACATAAGCATTCAGAAATGAGAAAATTATGTTCTGCATCTGACTGTAGTAATAATAATAATAATAATAACAATAATTTCTCTATTACTTTGTCTACCAGCTCAAAGAAAAGTGGGAGCATTGACGCATTGTTAACTGTTTCCACAGGCATCGACTGAGTTCACAGGATAATCACACAAGTAAATTACGCTTCACGTGGTTGTAAATCGCCAAAGTTATCATAAGGAAGCTCAAAATAACAAGAAATATACACATCGCTTTACTACTGAGAAAGGATGTAATATAACGAGCAGCGCACAAAAACATTAAATCAGTCTTTTAAAGGTTAGTGGATAGTTATGAGTTGTTGCCATAAATCCTGAAATATCACCCGTGTTGGCGAAATTATTTAACCAGCTCATAAAGATGTGAGAACTGGAGGGACTCGACAACCGGCAACGAAAACGCATAGTTGGACGTAAGTCATGTTACCACGAAAATGAGTAAATTATTCAGCCACTCACATAAATCAGCAGTGGAAAAAAATAAGAAAATCTACTCCCACGATTTATTTATGTTAGTTGTTCTACACAATCACAAGGGATAATGTCAAAAGGGCAACAGATTGGAAATACATGTGAGTCCCAACTGTACCTAATATAAGCGTCAGGAGCTGATCAACGAACTCCAGTGCCAGACAATGCAAGAAAACCATTCTCCAGCGCGCTGTGGCTTGCTGTTAAAGAGAGCGTACGTTCCTGCAACAGTCAACAAATGTATTGCTTTCTCCTACGTGTACCCCGCGAAAGAGCCGTGAACATAAAATTAGAGCGACTCGCGTCCAATCGGAGACTTACCGGCAATCGAGCTAAGCTCGAATCATTCGTTGCTGGACCAGGAAAGGTGGGATGTGACAGCGGCACACAAAACAGTGTCCACCAAGCCCCCCAAGGTGGACTGCGGGGTATACATGTGTAAAAGCTTTTCACCGAACATCATGACAAATGATTTCGTCTGCAAGTGAGAGGTTGCTCTCTTTTCCATATGAATAAATAAAAATGGTGACGAAAAAAATCGAATGGATACTCTCATCCACGTGGTCACCTAGTGGACAACCACTCAGAGAATGTCTGAGTCTCAGACGCATATTAAATGGTACACAAACGTTCTCGAAGAGGGCTACTAGAATCAGGAAACTAGTTATGGAGGCCAGCCAAAATATCTGCTGCAATGCTTTTCGCGCAAAATGCACCACTAGATCTCACCGAAGATAACTGCACAACAGACCATCGAGGTCAGCGTCCCTCACCTCCAGACCCTACAACCTGTGCCCAAACTCTTAACACAGCTCCACTGAACACGTATGGGCGCGCCACGCTAACTCTCGACACGTATAGACAATTTTCACAAGTACACAAAAAAACAGCGATATTCCTGAGCTGATGCTGTAATAGGAAGTTCATAGATCACTGGTGAATGTCATTGATACTCGCCAAAAGCATTTTATTTGAGTATGAAAACTGCAGAACTTCTGTACCAAGGTTAACTGTGCCATGTCAGTCAATAGCAACAAAATATCTTTCTTCTGAAAAGTTATTCTTTATGGTGTCTATGCACTATGTGTAACTGAACAACTCGTAACTGGATATTAAGTATAAGACGCAATTATCGTGATATTTCGCCTATATTTCTGCAGGTCGCATGAAGGAAATTAATGACATTGTTAATGTCACGTTGAAGTGCCGTATTAAACAAAATATATCAACAGTGCTGTTACCAGTTGTGTATCGGAATCTTTGCAGGTGGGTGTCGCACTTTAACCGACAATTTCATTCAGTGCCTGATCAACTGTGTGTACGGAACTATAGTTCAAACTGGTTGCACCATTGATTATCACTAATCATCTTTAAGACACAGACTGCCGTTGAGAGCTACATTAAATCAGACCACGTGCTAAGAACCAGTACAGCCACCCATCAACGAGAGAAAATAAAATAACGCGAGGAAGTAATTATGCAACACATTTAAATAAAGAGAATCACTGACGATCCGCTCATGACGCAGCAAACAGTGATTAAAAATGTCCGCAGCTCGTGGTCTAGGGTGAGAAGACAGTGTCGCATTGCGCGTCGAGCGAGCAGGTCGTAGTTAACTTCCGCCTGTGCCGCAGCGCCGCTTGTGTCGAAGCTACTCAGTCTTGTTTGTGTATCGGCCGGAGTCACATCGTAGTTGCGTAGCGGAGCTTGTTGTCGTTTTCCTCTTGGTGGCGGTGTTTTCTGCCCGAGCCATGGTGTCTGTCGAGTCTCCTAAATTTGTTCCTGGTCGAGCTACTGTTCGTTCCAGTTTTGACAAGTGTACGCGTCTTGTTCAACCTGGCTCCCTACAAATTCACGATTGGTTGGCTGATGTTATCCCTGTTACACCTGATCAGGTAGATACTGCTTACTTTGATTCTGATTTGTATACATTCCTTGTGAAGTTTTATGATCGCTTTCAAGTAGAACGCTTCTCTCTAGAGTTAGTTCTAAAGTGTCGTTTACACATCGCGATGGCTCCGTCAGCCAAGTCCTCCTTGAAAATTTGGCACTCGAGTATACTCAGGTTAGAATTTATAACCTGCCTCCTGAAGTGGACGAATTATTTCTTAAAACAGCATTGCATCCGTTTGTAGTAATACGGCATATCCGATGGGAACGCTGGTCAGCATAACATCGTTTCCAGTGTTATATTGGTATCCGGACTGTGGACATGTGCTTTGAAGAAAAATATTCCTTGCCACTTAACCGTTTGTGATTACTGCATCCATGTTACGTATGCAGGGCAAGAAGGAACACGTTTCCTCTGTAACGAAAGCGGTCATCTCAGATCTGATTGTTCGCGCCGTGCTACTGTTCTGACGTAGTCTTATCAAAAACGTGTTCCTTTAACGTTAGCTGACATAGTATCTTCGCAGTCTACTGTCAGTCAATCTCCTGCTTTAAGCGATGTAGGGGTGACATCACCCCCTACTCCTCGCGAATCACCACAGTTACGGTACGTCCCAGAGGTGACGACGGCTCCTGCAGCGCAAGTCAAACGCCGCACACAAGGCAAAATGACCACTTTAGGCGGCCAAAATTCAAATATGTTAAACAATATGTGCATTTATACTTAGAAAGGCTTAGGGTTGATGTGTATTCAGACTTGACAAGATTCTGGAAGTACCTAGCAACCTTAAAGGTCATTTATAGGTAGCTAAAAATGAAAAAGTAGAATAAAAATCAAATTAGTATATTTTACTTAAAGTTTACAGACAGTAAGACAGTTAGTATCACTCATCATCATCCATTGTTTCTTCGTCACCATTATCTTCAAGAATTTTCACAACAGGTTTTTCTAACTTTAACAGTACCTCCTTAGGAAAGGGTTTTCTTTTATTAATGTGCCTCCTCCTCTTGGACGCAATGATAGGCTCTGAAGCTATCAGCATCCAGTTGTCAATATCCGCATTGGTACGTATTCTTGACGTTTTCCTTGCATGGAAAAGTCTTAAACCTTTATATTCTTTCTGACTAGATTCCAAGACATCTTCTGATGTTCCTTTACTATGTCTGCACGATGTATTAGCAGCTTGTGCACAGATGCACTCATTTTGTACCACTTGCAAATTTCTATACAGATTTTTGCTGTTTCGAGGCAATAATTTTTAAAATTACTGTAATTAACATTAAATCCGCGACACAAAACGCTTAGGATGTTTGCAAATCTTTGTATAATTTCGGGCTCTAGACCTGTTATAATCGCAGATTTCGTGGGCTCTGCAGAAATTTTCTTGTAGTGTTCCCGTCATTGGAGTTACCTCCTCCTTGCATGGGCTGGTCTACCACTAATCCCATTTCACAATAGAATTTAGTGGTTATTTCTTCTTTTCTTCTTTTTATATTTTCTTTGGCTTCTTTATCTCTTGCTTGCCACTGCTTCAGTTCCAATTTATATGATATATGTAACAAGTACTCGTAACATCTAAGGTATGAGTGTAAAGCTGATATCCCAAACTTAAATGAAATAGTCGTAGAATATTGTTCTTACAAGAGGTTGTTGAGTTCTTTGGGTGTTGCCTTGCACACATTTCACGCTTGTGCTGACGATGTGTCTCTGAGCACATCACACGTTTTTCCGTCCATCATTGTACATACAGCACGATGTTTAAATGTGTAAGACTTATCCCCAAGGGTCTCCTCAGTAAGCTGCAAACTTGATATTTGTTCCTCAATTGCTTCGTAACGGAGTTTTGCTGCTTCCTTTGCCTCCTTTTCAATCTGCAGGCGAATGATGCCATTACATCTCGACGAAGGACGACTAGGGTTTTCCCAGGAAATCTGTTTACCATTCGTTGTGAACTCTGACATTTGCAGTGGAACTATTGCACATTGAATTATGTTGGTATCCCCGTACAGTGAGTTGTTGGCCACACATTGTTCGTAAATGGAATGTCCACCACTACCATAAAGGTCCCACTTGTAGATGACTTCAATCGCTCAGTTTGAAGTGTGATCGTGGTGTAACAAAAGTACATCCTGCTCTACAAGAGCAAGTCTTTTGATTGTGTGGTCCAAAATATCTTGAACTGCTATTTGCACTTCCGTCTCCGTGATTGTTATGTTACTCGGGTAACATTCTTTTTTTGTTTCTGCTATGACATAAGGCAGGTTTTAAATTGTAAGACATTTCGAGGGGCAGATGTGGATTCTGACCACATTCTATTGGTTATGAACTGCAGATTGAAACTGAAGAAACTGCAAAAAGGTGGGAATTTAAGGAGATGGGACCTGGATAAACTGAAACAACCAGAGGTTGTAGAGTGTTTCAGGAAGAGCATAAGGGAACAATTGACAGGAATGGGGGAAAGAAATACAGTAGAAGAAGAATGGGTAGCTCTGAGGGATGAAGTAGTGAAGGCAGCAGACGATCAAGTAGGTAAAAAGACGAGGGCTAATAGAAATCCTTGGGTACAGAAGAAATATTGAATTTAATTGATGAAAGGAGAAAATATAAAAATTCAGTAAATGAAGCTGGCAAAAAGGAATACAAACGTCTCAAAAATGAGATCTACAGGAAGTGCAAAATGGCTAAGCAGGGATGGCTAGAGGACAAATTTAAGGATGTAGAGGCTTGTCTCACTAGGGGTAAGATAGATACTACCTACAGGAAAATTAAAGAGACCTTTGGAGAGAAGAGAACCACATGTATGAATATCAAGAGCTCAGATGGCAACCCAGTTCTAAGCAAAGAAGGGAAGGCAGAAAGGTGGAAGGAGTATATAGAGGGTTTATACAAGGGCGAGGTACTTGAGGAAAATATTATGGAAATGGAAGAGGATGAAGATGAAGATGAAATGGGAGATAAGATACTGCGTGAAGAGCTTGACAGAGCACTCAAAGACCTAAGTCGAAACAAGGCCCCGGGAGTAGACAACATTCCATTAGAGCTATTGATGGCCTTGGGAGCACCAGTCATGACAAAACTCTACCATCTGGTGAGCAAGATGTATGAGACAGGTGAAATACCCACAGATTTCAAGAAGAATTCCAATCCCAAAGAAAGCTGGTGTTGACAGATGTGAAAATTGCCGATATATCAGTTTAATAAGTCACAGCTGCAAAATACTAACGCGAATTCTTTACAGACGAATGGAAAAACTGGTAGAAGCGGACCTCGGGGAAGATCAATTTGGATTCCGTAGAAATGTTGGAACACGTGAGGCAATACTAACCTTACGACTTATCTTAGAAGAAAGATTAAGAAAAGGCAAACCTACGTTTCTAGCATTTGCAGACTTAGAGAAAGCTTTTGACAACGTTAACTGGAATACTCTCTTTCAAATTCTGAAGGTGGCAGGGGTAAAATACAGGGAGCGAAAGGCTATTTACAATTTGTACAGAAACCAGATGGCAGTTATAAGAGTCGAGGGGCATGAAAGGGAAACAGTGGTTGGGAAGGGAGTGAGACAGGCTTGTAGCCTCTCCCCGATGTTATTCAATCTGTATATTGAGCAAGCAGTAAAGGAAACAAAAGAAAAATTCGGAGTAGGTATTAAAATTCATGAAGAAGAAGTAAAAACTTTGAGGTTCGCCGATGAGATTGTAATTCTGTCAGAGACAGCAAAGGACTTGGAAGAGCAGTTGAACGGAATGGACAGTGTCTTGAAAGGAGGATATAAGATGAACATCAACAAAAGCAAAACGAGGATACTGGAATGTAGTCAAATTAAATCGGGTGATGCTGAGGGGATTAGATTAGGAAATGAGACACTTAAGGTAGTAAAGGAGTTTGCTATTTAGGGAGTAAAATAACTGATGATGGTCGAAGTAGAGAGGATATAATATGTAGACTGGCAATGGCAAGGAAATCGTTTCTGAAGAAGAGAAATTTGTTAACATTGAGTATGGATTTAAGTGTCAGGAAGTCGTTTCTGAAAGTATGTGTATAGAGTGTAGCCATGTATGGAAGTGAAACATGGACGATAACCAGTTTGGACAAGAAGAGAATAGAAGCTTTCGAAATGTGGTGCTACAGAAGAATGCTGAAGGTAAGGTGGGTAGATCATGTAACTAATGAGGAGGTATTGAATAGGATTGGGGAGAAGAGAAGTTTGTGGCACAACTTGAGTAGAGGAAGGGATCGGTTGGTAGGACATGTTTTTAGGCATCAAGGGATCACAAATTTAGCATTGGAGGGCAGCGTGGAGGGTAAAAATCGTAGAGGGAGACCAAGAGATGAATACACTAAGCAGATTCAGAAGGATGTAGGTTGCGGTAGGTACTGGGAGATGAAGAAGCTTGCACAGGATAGAGTAGCATGGAGAGCTGCATCAAACCAGTCTCAGGACTGAAGACCACAACAACAACGACATGACATAAGGTGGATAGACGTTCGCGCCTCGAGATTTCGCCCCTTTCTATCAATAAATATAATCTTCTTTTCCCATGTCAGAGTCAATAATGAGGACTAAGGCTTCTTCGGGTGAGTAAGGTTTCACAACCAAATATGATGGCTTTTCGTGAATGTGTTTCATGCGTTTGTATCTGTGAGGGCTTGTGATGAGGGCTAAGTTTACTACTTGTGCAGCTGTTCTTTTTCCACTCTTATTACGGCTGCTTTGAGCAGCAGTACACAAAAGCTCTGGGGTTGAATCAGCAGTAATTGGTTGCACTATTCTTCATTGTGATCGCTGAGAGCTCTCTTCAAAAGATTTTGCATGTCTTCCTCTGGGTTTTTTCACGTGGAAATCTTCGTTTGTGGTTCTAGTGCTTAGATGTGGCAAGACCAAGTCGTTTTTTAACCATTCTAAATTGGATTTGGTAAATCTCTCCATATTCCAATTGGATTTTTTCCACTTTTGTAGCAATTTTGAGTCAAACACTTTTAAAATTGACCTAATTTTACATACACTGTCTTTTGACTGTGTATATTCACTAAATTTATCCAATATGTGAGTCGTTAATCGTTCTACACACTTAGACTGTGATTGTTTGTAAAAGTTCTCCTTTTTTAACACTAAATCTACATCCATTTTCCTCATATTTAATTCAGAGTGACTTGATCCACTTCGACTACGTGTAAAGAAAAGAGTCTGGTGTCACAATGCGTTGGTTTGAGTTCCTAGAATTTACAATACTAATAGTCAACAAATGCACAAGTGTAAATATTTAGGACAGAAAGCAGTACTAAGCGGAACTGTTTTGAAAGTCTAAGGAAAAGTATTTTTTGTAAAATCGTCATTTACTATTAATAAGGGGAAAAAATGAATTGTAACGTTGTCTATTTAATGAACACACCTGTGGCTTCCACCTCCGTGATAAATATTGAGATTTTCGCACGAAATGATCAAAAAAATTCACGTTATAATACTTTCGAGTTTAGAATGCAACTTGCCTGTCAGACCCTCACACGCCTTTATTATCAACATAACTAAGGATAGTTTACGGGATTGCGATGAACCAGTTACATGAAGTGAAGAATTTAAGGACGTTTAGACCTAATCTGTAAGTGTGAAAATCGATTTTTGTCCGCCGAAAGTGGTCATTTTGCCGTGTGTGCGCCGGCGGACTGAGGGTGCAATTTAACTACATAATTTTCTTTTTTCTTTGATTAGGTTAAGAATACGTGTAGGAAGCCTGTGCATGTCATCGGTTGCTTTAATCATAAATATACTCATGAGTGATGCTAATTCTTATTACCTTTACGCAAAGAAATGTATTGTCTTCTCGATAACCTTCAAATCGTGAGTGTCATCCATAATTTTGTATATGAAATTAGTGCATTTTCTCATAGCAGTTTTGTAGCCTAAGCCTCCTGGACACTTTCACAATTAAAACTAATCATCAAATTAATTAATTTAAGAAGACTTAGCCTTAAATTGCTTGTGTACCCATGTACGACCACAATGAACTAAAAACAGTGAAGCGTGGAGGAAGTATGAATGAGAACAGTGGCGTATTTAAGTTTGCAAAATAATGACAAGTTTTATTAATCCTTATGTAAGTACAACTAGCTGATAAAGCTTATACATAAATCACAAACACAAATCAGAAAAGGGAATAGTATTTGTTTGGCAAAGCATTCATCGAGACGGAAGCTATACAAAGTCTCCCTTGAATCAATTCTTTTACAATGCAAAATGACTTTGTTGACATGAATCCACTGCGAGGCTTAACTTTATTCAGATGGAATAAACTACGACCAAGTATACCACAAACTGTGGTTCACCTGATAACAGCAAGCTGTGAACACCATTTAACAAATTCACGCCGGCGCAGCAGTGTTTCGCCCTTTGACTTTGATTCAGGCGGCAGTTGGAAACGGCGCGCTGTGGGCGAGGAGGGGTGCGCACGGCAACTGTAGTGTTCTGACGTGTCCACGAAAATTTGCGAACTGAGCGGTCTGGCGTTCTGACTATCAGAACGCGGGAAACTTCCCTATCAGATCACTGAATCCCGACAGATTTCAGGGTGAGGTGCAGCCGTTCACTGTTCTGGCCAAATCGATCTGACTCACAGGCACCACGGTGTGTGCTGGAATTATAAAACGTCATATGGCTGACTCAGGACGAATACGTTCACCCTCATGACGCCCGATATGTGGGATGTGATATGCAGTTCCACTGCCAGTACAGCTGGAAACTGCCACTAGCTCTTAGGCCACTACAAGATACAGACAACAGGTCTCACCCTCTAGGCAAAGACCGAAAGTTCTCCACTCGGGGAAGACCAATTTCCGCGAAGCCCCGCTACGGGAGCCGAATTAGGAAAAACCAAACCGCCCCCACAGTGCAGAAACCAATGGAACTATCCTCCATTCAGTGAATCTCACCTCTTGACTGCTCTATTGGCCAGGTAATCAATCCACACACAGCTAGGATGTTCTCGCCCTTGCTGAGCAATCCTCCATTTTGCACATGCCGAGAGGAGCCAATCAGCGACTCCAAATATCTCTTGTCCGAAAAAATATGATTTTAGACTACGGAGGTGTCGTTATCAGGGTAATCATGGCCATGTTTTGGCGAAAAAGCATGTGCCTAGACGAGGTCATATCCCTCATTTACGGGGAGGTCTAATCTTTCCACGCTGCCGGCCGTGGTGGCCATGCGGTTCCAGGCGCTGTAGTCCAGAACCACGCGACTGCTACGGTCGCACGTTCGAATCCTGCCTCGGGCATGGATGTGTGTGATGTCCTTAGGTTAGTTAGGTTTAAGTAGTTCTAAGTACTAGGGGACTGATGACCTCAGATGTTAAGTCCCATAGTGCTCAGAGCCATTTGAACCATTTGAATCATTCCACGCTAACCTCTTCCAATTTCTGAAAGAATGGTGTTAAGCTTCCCAAATAGCCGTGCCCATCAAATATGTTTCTGGCACTGGCTAAATGAACATGGTGAGCTCCTGGCCTCAGGGGGGGCCTACAGCCTTTCCTCCTCTAGACAGGTACACTAGCTGTGCTGTCCGTATCGTCGCAGGATCTAACATGAGAATGCACAGACCTTCACACCGTTTTCTCAATAACTCAGTTTACAGCAGTCTTTTTTACATGGCATCCTCCACCCACTTTCTGCCACCCGGTCGCCGTCACAGGTGGACCTAGGGATGTTTACAAGTGTGGAAATCTCACGTACAGACGTGTGACACACGTGACACCCAATCACCTGACCACGTTCGAAGTCCGTGAGTTCCACGGAGGGCCCCATTCTGCTCTCTCACGATGTCTAACGACTACTGAAGTTGCTCATATGGAGAACCTGGCAGTAGGTGGCAACACAATGCACCTAATATATATATGGGGTGTCCGGATACTTTTGATCGCATAGTGTATTAACATAAAATCTCATCTAGACATATAGGCATTCACCTACTATTAAAAAAGTCATGGGAAGTACTTTCGTTACAAAAAAAAGTAAATAAGTAAAATTTATAAGGCGTGCACATTGAATGAGAATGATGTACGTGTCTTTCAACGTCAAGGGGAGATGGGACGCTCCTACTGTACGTCACCTCAAATGACAAGTCCATTGCCGTATGGACCTTAGAATTATAGGCGTACAGGACGTAGGGAAGATAGATGTACCAGTCATCGTCCCTGGAATGAACGTAATAAATTAACATGTGTCCAACTGTCTTGTGCACGCATTCGGTTCTAACGTAGGTCTACATGCAAACAGACTCGTCTGTAACTGGCCGAAGAAAAATGTTTTACGAACCGGCGCCCTTCTGTCTGACCCTGAGTAGTAGGAGGAGAGGGCTTGGGCCAGAAATCTCTCTGCAGGTACGACTCAGTGGTCCCAGAGTCACTCACAAAGGCAGGTCACTGCACTCAGCATTTTGGTCCCCAACTCATCTCTCCCCTGTTCTCCGTCACCTCCACTATGGCCGCTTGGGTACATGTTCTCTACAGGCTACACATGCAGTCATAAGAACATTGTGCCCACAATTTCCCCGTGTACAACAGTCATAAACCACACATAGAAAATGCAGTACTGGGGAACACCGAAATCATGACCTAAATTATGAACGTTAATCTGACTGACAGTGTTGTTAAAGTGTGAGAGTGGCATGCCACCTCTCAGCCTCTCCTAACGTTCTATGATGGTTTAATTTGGTGCATTATTAATAAAAGCAGATTGCTCTGTTTCAACGATTATCTGGTTATATGTGACAAGGTCTTAATTGCTGTCGTGTTCGATTTCTTGCTTAAAAATTTCTGTCTTAAGGTTTCTAGAGTCGATGAAAGGTTTCCAGTTGTGGTTTTCATTTTTGACGTCGGCAATAGATGTTTTTTTTATGAAGAGGAGGTGGTACCTGGTAATTCTATGACCTATTTCAACGTCATTGCAGTGACTAGCCATTTGCCTTGTGCAAATAATATGATCTACCATGGAGGTTTCACCGTAATTGACGAAAGTACTTGAATTATTATCAAAGTGGATTACACTGTTGTTTAGAGGTGCAATGGGTACATCGCCTTTTTTGTTGTTGATTCCTTCGCCAACAACAGTGGATCTGGCATTAAGATCTCCTGTGATGATTTCTGGGCCAAGTATAGAAATTTAATCATATATTGGTAGATCCCTAGAGGAAGTTACGTATACAGTTGCGAAGAAGATTGGTTTCCTATGTTTTCCTACTTTTTACGACAATAGCTTGTTGTGTGTTCAGTTTTTCCGGTAAATCAAGTCTTATAGTAGCCAGTTGTTTTGTGTGAAAGAAGGTGACTCTTCCTTGTGAACATCTTCCTCTACCTGTTTCGGGGTTGTGTAACCCGTGATATACGTAATCTAGAAGACTTACGTCTTTGATTATGCATTTGGTTTCATTAATTCCAATAAATGTAATGTTTTATTCTGAATCAACTTTTCTAGGAGCTCATCTTTAGCACAGAAAGCATTGGCGTGGACTAAGCATATAGTATCACTGTCTTTTCTGAAAGTGAATGTGAAAAGGTTACCAAATTTGTAGAGTGTAACAATATCTTAGACTTGGCCAGATGAGTCTGACGCGTTGCAGAGTTGCTCCACACCTGCGTAATTTTCATATACACACATCAAAAAAAGTTTTCCGTCACCTCGATTCCGAGAGTTCCGGAACCTGCACAGAAAACTGGAATAGAGGTCAATATAAACATCATTTCCGCCCTTTTTATTGCTCATTAAAGCCACACATTGCATGTTGTACCACTATACAGCGAGACCTTCAGAGATGGTGATCCAGATTGCTGTACACACAGGTACCTCTAATACCGAGTAGCACCAGCTCTTGAACTGATGCATGCCTGTATTCGTCGTGGTATACTATACACAAGTTCATCAAGCCACTGTTGGTCCAGATTGTCTCACACCTCAACCGCGATTCGGCGTAGACCCCTCAGAGTGTTTGGTGAGTCACGTCGTTCATAAACAGCCCTTTTAATCTATCCCAGTCATGTTCTATCCTAAAGGAAGTCATTCACAAGATGGGCACGATGGGGTTGCGAACTGTCGTGCATGAAGACAAATCCCTCGTCAATATCCTGGCGATATGGTTGCACTGTCGGTCGGAGGATGGCATTCACGTATCGTACAGCCGTTACGGGGCCTTCCATGACCACCAGCGGCGTACGTCGGCATCACATAATGCCACCCTAAAACAGGAGGTAACTTCCACCTTGCTGTACTCGGTGGAGAGTGTGCCTCCAAACACGTCTCCGACAATTTTCTGCTGCACTCATCAGTGAAGGGAACGTGATGCCAATCCTGAGCAATCCATTCGACATATTGTTGGGCCCATTTGTACCACGCTGCATGGTGTCCTGATTGCAAAGACGGTCCTCCCCGTGGACGTTAGGAGTGAAGCTGACCATCATGCAGTCTATTGCAGACAGTTTGAGTCGTAACACGATGTCCTGTGGCTGCACGAAAACCATTATTCAACATGGTGGCGTTGCTGTCAGGGTTCCTCCGAGCGATAATCCGTAGGTAACGGTCATCCACTGCAGTTGCAGCCCTTGGGCGGCATGAGCGAGGCATGCCATCGACAGTTCCTGTCCCTCTGTATCTCCTCAATGTCCGAACAACATCAGTTTGTCTCATTCCGAGACGCCTGGACACTTCCCTTGTTGAGAGCCCTTCCTGGCACAAAGTAACAATGCGGAAGCGATCTCACCGCGGTATTGACCGTCTAGGCATGGCTGAACTACAGACAACATGAGCCGTGTACCTCCTTCCTGGCGGAATGACTGGACTAATAGGCGCTGAACATGCGTACTTGTTTACATCTTTGGGTTGGTTTAGTGACATCTCTGAACAGTCAAAGGGACTTTGTCTGTGATACAATATCCACAGTCAACGTCTAACGTCAGGACTACTAGGAACAGGGATGATGCAAAACTTTTTTTGAAGTATGTGTTTTCGCAGAAACTTTCTGGAAATCGTTTTTATCGTTTCAGTAATGAGGGATATACGTTCCGGAAGAATTTTGAGTAGTGCAGTGGTGAATGCACGCAGAAAGTTTTCAGCTTGTAAGCATTCAGCACGAGGTACGGTGGTTCATCAGTTCACTTGATCTCATCTGTTCTGCCAGTGGAGATGGATTGCTCCTGCCATTTTGAGCAATTTACATCGTTAGCGAAGTGAGTATCATTGCAATTGCTGCAGTCAGGTTATTAGAATCAAATTTGCGCTGGAAATCAGCTGAGATACACTGCATTTCCCACATTTGGATTCGTTGCGACAGTTTTCGAAGGTGTGCTGAAAATTGTTGCATTTTTTGAATTGTTTGAGTTGCGGAGGTAGTGGATTGGATGGTTGAAACTTATGTAGTACGCAGTGCATCCTGAGATGCTATGAAAGCAGTTTCTCTATGGTTTCGTTGTATTCGTAGATGACACGTAATTTTTTGCTGGGTCGTTTGGTGAGTCGTGAGTAGGTGCGGGCTGCTTTTTTTGAATGGGTGTCCCCGCATCTTTAGTTCCTCTTCGACTTCCTGACTGGTGACGTCGTGATCGACACTAGTGGTGACGCCACTTCGGAAGGGTCCACGTGGTTTCCAGTCAGGTTGCGGTTTACTGCGTGAGTTCGCTGACTTGATAGTTTCTACCAGTCTGGTGCTAGTTGTTTTCTTGAGTTTGATTTCAAAGTCAGTTGGTAAGTGCTGAGTCTGACGTGGTTCCTTCTAAAATTCGTGTCAGTCACAAATTATGCTTGGTTGAATTGTTTTAGTGAAGGTGTGAAAAGACTTAGTAGTTCCCTTGGGGACAGATTTTTAATGATAACAATTCCAGATTGAATGTTCATATCAAACTTCAGAATGGTTTGTTAGACAGTGAGTACCTGGCTGTTGGTCGGACTGAGAGTGTTGAGGTTGCTAAGATTGTTGAGGGTAGGTTGGTGACTCTTGAGATTGGCCTGTGTGCCTGTGTCACATCTGTTGTTTTTTGTCAGGTTTCTTTTTTGGCGTGTACAGCGTTGATTCTGCATGGTGGAGATGGGATGACTCAGTAGCCTGCAAAACCTGCTCGCGTTCTGTACTTCTAGAGTTAAACTACGTGCCTTAGCTTTGGTACACGAGGGCTGAGTGTCCTTGGGATAGGACCGAGGCCTGCAGTAGCTGTAACTATTCGTCCCTAGGTCTAGCACATCTACTGGGACGCGCTACTGTGCTCCTCCAACCACTCCATCAGACTTCTGGCTCTGTGACTTGGCACATTATATTGTTGAAAAATGCCTCTGCCATCCGGAAACGCGATCGCAATGAAGTGGTGTACGTGGCCTGCAACCAGTGTACGATACATTATGGGCATCATGGTGTCTTTTACGAGCTCTACTGGACCCGTGGATGCCGATGTGAATGTTCCCCAGAGCATAATGGAGCCGCTGCGAGCTTGTCTCCTCCTGCAGTACAGGTGTCAAGGAGCTGTTCTACTGGAAGACGAAGGATTCTCACCCTTCCATCGTCATGATGAAGTTATCGCTATTCATCAGGCATCTCTGCCACTGCTCCAACGTCCAGTGTTATCGGTCGCATTGCCATTTCGGTCGTAGTTGGCACAAGCATGGGTCATAAACTGCAGAGGCCCATTGTTAGGGATGTTCAAAAAATGTTGAAATGTGTGTGAAATCTTATGGGACTTAACTGCTGAGGTCATCAGTCCCTAAGCTTACACACTACTTAACCTAAATTATCCTAAGGACAAACACACGCACACAAGCCCGAGGGAGGACTCAAACCTCCACTGGGACCAGCCGCACAGTTTATGACTGCAGCGCCCTAGACCGCGCGTCTAATCCCGCGCGGCTGGGAGTGTTCAATGCACTGCGTGTTCAGACATGCTTGCAATCTACCCAGCATTAAAGACCTATGTCAGTTCCGCCAGAGTTCGCCACCTGTCTTGTTCTACCTTTCTGCCCAGCCTATGATGTCCAACATCTGTACGAGGGGCGGCCGGCCAACCCAACAACGTCTGCACGTGGTCTCCCCTTGGTCCCACCACCTGCTGTAGACATTCATCACAGCTCTCCTCCAACACCTGCCAAGTCGTTTAGTTTCCAAAATGCTTATGCCTAACCTCCGGGCCAGCACAATCTGCCCTCAGTCAAACTCGGTAGATCACGCGCATTCCCCTATCCTACACATGGACAGCAAACTCACTGATACTGTGTGCACCATGCGTGTCTGACTAGCAGCCAATTCTCGACAGGTGACGCTGCTGTCACCTGGATGGGTTTATAAGTACAATAGGTCACTGGTCATAATGTCCTGGCTGATCGGTGGACACTCTCCTATACACTCACCCTAAACACCCCCAACAAATCAGTCATATAGCTTACATACGTGACCTTGACCTATATGGCACATCATGCACCATATATGTGTCACCAATTCCAGGTCCCTGCTTATTACCTATTGTAGCTTTCTTCTCCTGGTTGGTTGTCGATAAGTGCAGTATGCCCTTCAACATTCCTTTAAATGGCGTTATGCGGCACACTTATATAAGAGACGTTTTTGTGGAAACTGTATCTTTACGTTGACCAGTGAGATCGTTTCTACAATCTAATAAGATCCTTCGTACTTAGTTAAAAATTTCTTTGTTGCTGTCTGGTATATAGGGATTTGTAATTATTATCCATTGTCTCGCGCAATACTAAGACAGCTTGTCTATGCCTCTGTTCACCTTTTCCTGTCGTTCTAGCACCTTCGTGTTTGCCTTCTGTACATTCCTACAAACTTCCCTTATACAGCCTTAATTTAGGAGACAAGACGTTAAAAGTAGTGCCTAATCTCTATGATATGCGAAATAATGAGAAATCTTGTAGTTAATTAACCAGATACGGAAGGATTTTTTCGATTTAGCATTTTCGCCTTATGCGTCTATAAAAATGTTCCCAACTGGATAACCCTAATACTCACTACCACGTATTCAGAATAAGTCATCGTACTTTTACCACGTCGAGGGTAATTTTATTCATGACCTCTCTTGCTGTAAGGGGGAAGATCCAGATTAGGCTATTAGCGGTAACGCAATAGCAATGCCAGTATCGGATCTGCATAAACCAACCCAGCCGTAACATGAAAAAATGCAAAATCCTTCCGACCTTACTCAGACCGCCGACATAATGCATTTATTAATTAATTATCTTGCTAATCATAATTATTTTACAGGGGACTTGCAAACTATTCCCAGGTGAGGGGGTAGATTTCAAGTGAATGAAATAAACGTAAATTGATACTAGTATTGCATCTTAATTAACAAAAGATGAGAAAAAGGATCTTTTACAAGTACAAAAAGTGAACCTAGTTACTCTTACTCGCTCTGGTGGGTTTAGAACATGACCCTATGAAAGGGGGGGAGGCGGAAAGTTGAAGTGTGGGAGATGGTCCAGCATGACGAGGAAAGTAAGGGATGGCGGGCAAGGAAGCGAGGAATCTGGTTATTGTGACTACACGTTACGTTACTTTTTAACGACAGAATGAAGCTACCTCCATACGATCGCTGCTACTGTAAACTAAACAGAACAAGTGCTGAGTATTAGAATAAGAAGTCGCCAAAGTGGCCTACCGTCGTGAATCAAGTAAGTCTCATCAGTGTCTATGATAACTTTCGCCTGAGCGAAGAGGGTCAGAGTGTGAACCTTTGAAACGGAATCAACAGAACGAAAGGCCAGCCGCTCGCCACATGGCCACAATCTAGCACGTAAACCAAGCCCTTTCACAATGGTTACAATTAAACGAATCTTAATTCAACGCCCATATCACAAACAAACGGAGAAGAAAAGCCCTAATACGAACAAGAACCAATTTCGCACGGTTAACGGCGCAGGTTGGGTACAGAACACAGAATGATAAAGAAATCCTTAGATTTGGGGACATAACACTGGAAAAAATAATTACGAGTGTGCTTCAATGAGAAATTTCCTAACTCGCTCGCGATATTGTAACCAATGAAGCTGGAGTTCACAAAGAACACTCATGGTTACCGATACGGGACCTCGCCGCCGGACCTCCAGCCATGAGCAGCAGCAGACCAGCACTGACCGACGACTCCTTGTCTCCAGAGGGGCTCTGGGAGTGTCAGGTAGCGAGCACTGGCGCCCTCCTACACTGGCCAGTCAGGGGGCCCAGTGAGTGAGAAGAGAAATTTCAGAGTTGATACGACAGCTTGAGAGACTAAGAAGAAGAACAACATTGGTCATCACCTAGCATTCAAACTGGTCCCACGTGCTCCCCATAGAACAACGATCGAGAGGGAGATGTGGCGCCATCGTGGCTACAGTGAAGCTGCTGAACTGACTGCACAAATAAAGGAAAATACCCTGCACCCGTCCTCTCTCGCTAATCAGAGTGATACACTATGTGATCGAAAGTATCCGGACACCTAGCTGAAAATGACTTACGAGTTTGTGGCGCCCTCCATCCGTAATGCTGGAACTAGATTTGGTGGTGGCTAGCCCTTAGCCTTTAAGACAGCTTCCACTCTCGCAGGCATACGATCAGCTAGGTGCTGGAAGTTTTCTTGAGGAAAGGCAGACCATTCTTCACGGAGGGTTGCATTGAGGAAAGATATCGATATCTGTCGGTGAGGCCTGGCCCGAAGTCGGCGTTACAAAACATCCCAGAGGTGTTCTGTAGGATTCAGGTCAGGACTCTGTGCAGGCAGTCCATTGCAGGGATGTTATTGTTGTGTAACCACTCCGCTACAGGCCTTGCGTTATGAACAGGTGCTCGATCGTGTTGAAAGATGTAATCGCCATCCCCGAATTGATCTTCAACAGTGTGAAGCAAGAAGGTGCTTAAAACATCATTGAGGCCTGTGCTGTGATAGTGCCACGCAAAACAAGAAAGTGTGCATGCCCCTTCCATGAAAAAAGCGACCACATAATAACGCCACCGCCTCCGAATTTTAATGTTGACACTACACACGCTGGCAGATAACGTTCACCGGACATTCGTTGTACCCACACCCTACCATCAGGTCGCCACAATGTATACCGTGATTCGTCACTCCACACAACGTTTTTACATTGTTCAATCGTCCAATGTATACACTCCTTACACTAAGCGGGCCGGTGTTTGGAAATTACCGGCGTGAGGTGTGGCTTATGAGCAGCCGCTCGACCATGAAATCCAAGTTTTCCCACCTCCCACCTAACTGTCGTACTACTTGCAGTGAATCCTGATGCAGTTTGGAATTCGTGAGTGATGGTCTGCAAGGATATCTGCCTCTTACACATTACGACCGTCTTCAAATGTCGGCAGTCTCTGTCGGACAACGGATGAGGTCGGCCGGTACGCTTTTGTGCTGTACGTATCCCTTCACGTTTCCACTTTTCAGATCAGAAACAGTGGACCTACGGATATTTAGGAGTGTGGGGATCTCGCGTACAGATTTATGACACAAGTGACACCCAACCACCTGACCGCGTCCGACGTCCGTGAGTTCTGCGGAGCGCCCCATTCTGCTCTCTCACGATGTCTGATGACTATTGGGGTTGTTGATATGGAGCACCTGGCAGTAGGTGGCAGCACAATGAACCTAATATGAAAAACGTATATTTTTATGGGGTATCCGAATACTTTTGATCGCATAATGTTTTAACATAAAACTCATCTAGCCATATAGGCTTTCACCTAGTATTAGAAGAGAGTGATTGAATGTACTTTCGCTACAATAAAATAAGTAAAATACGAGGTCTATCCACAAAGTACATTACGTTTTGGAATTAAAAATAAAGTATTGGAAATTTTTTGTATTATATACAGATGAAAGCAAGACTTAAATACTACTTTTCTACATAGTTGCCATTTAAATTAAGGCACTTATCGTAGCGATGGACGAGCTTGGAAATTCCTTCGTCGTAAAATTCGGCCGCCTGCGCCTTCAATCACGTGGTTACCTCTTCTTAAAGCTGTGCGTCGTCATCAAAACGCTGCATAGCCAACCACTTCTTCATTTCTGGGAATAAGTGGAAGTCGCTCGGTGCCAGGTCGGGACTGTACGGCGGATGAGGAAACAACTCCCACTTAAAAGGTTCGAGAACTTCACGAGAGGCATTTGCCGTGTGGGCCCGGGCGTTTCGTGAATCAGCGAGATCTTTGAGCCCAACTTTCCCCTGCGCTTGTTTTGTATTGCTCTTCTGAGGTTGTGCAGAGTTTGGCAATACCTTTGAGAGTTTATTGTAGTGCCTCTTTCCAGGATATCCACAAAAATCACACCTTTTCTGTCCCAAAAGACAGTCGCCATCGCCTTCCTTGCCGACATTGTCTGCATGCATTTCTTGGGTTTTTGGGGGGAATTTGTGTGCCCCCACTGCATTGACTGCAATTTTGTCTCGCAGTTCACATGCTTAACCCATGTTTCGTCACCAGTAACGATGCGATCGAGTAATGAGTCGCCATCTTTCGCGTAAGCATCCAAAAACGTAAACGCTGCAGCCATTCGCTGATTTTTCTGAATCTCTGTCAAGATTTTTGGTATCCATCTTGCACAAAACTTGTGGTAACCAAGCTTTTCGGTGATGATTTCGTGCAACAAACTTCGTGAAATTTGTGGAAAACTCATAGAGAGTACCGTTATTGTGAAATTACGGTTTTCACGGACCGCGGCATCGACTTTTTCGACACGTTCGGCAGTCACTATGCTGAGTCTTCCACTTCGCTCTTCGTCGTGAACTTTAGTTCGGCCATTTTTAAATTTTATGACCCATTGACGCACTCCACCTTCAGTGATTATGTTGTCCCCATACACTTCACAAATCTGCCGATAGGTTTCTATCAGTGTATAGTTTTTTGCAGTCAGAAACCTTATTACAACACGCACTTCACACTTCGCGGCATTTTCAATTAACGCTGAAATTTCAAACTGTCACGGTAACTCAACGGAGTACAGCACGAACCTTCCACTAGTATGCCAGGATGCCGACTGAGCGGCGGAATGCCATGACACCAAGATGGCCACGATAGCCCCGCCCCTAACGGACACAAACGAAAACGTAATGTACTTTGTGGATAGACCTCGTATATATGGCGTGCAAAGTAAATGAGATTGAAGTCCATGTCTTTCAACGTCAAAGCGAGATCTGACGCTCCTACTGTACGTCACCTCAAATGGCGACAAGTCCATTTCGGTATGGACCTTCGAATTGTAGGCGCACAGGACGTAGGGAACGTAGATGTTCCAGTCATCGTCCCTGAAGTGAACGCAATAAATTAACATGTTTGCAGTTGTCTTGTGCACGCATTCGGTTCTCCCGTTGGTCTGCATACAAAGAGACTCGTCTGTAACTGCCGAATTCGTAGCACTTGGCATAGTCGTTTCTTTAAATCTGGGGCAGATATGGTACTCTGATCTTTAACTATGGTATGGGGTACTCCAAACGTCAGTACCCCCCTGTTTAATAACGCCCGTGCCACGGTACTCGCCAGTTAGTCTGGCATGGATACGATTGCCAAAACTCGAGATAAATGATCGACGATCGTGATAAAATACCTATTCACTGCAGGTGTTGTATTAAATGGCCCTGAGGACATGCGTCCCCAACATAGAAAACGCTCTGGACGCATCTGGTAGTCTCTGAAATGGCACTTCGCGATGCCAAATGTCGGCCCTTTGCACGCGTGGCACACAGTTCTTAACATCTATCCGTCGCACGTAGCTCTCCAATACCTGATAACAAATGCTCATAAACTTGCTGCGAAACGTCCTTCTTAAAAGCAGCCGAAACCACCACAGGCGGTCTACACATCGTCTTCCTAGACAATAGGCCAACGTGGTTGTAAAAAGTGTGGCCGTGACTGAGATATGTGGCACTCCTTATCTTTTGCCTGTGCCCCCTTCCAACTTTCCATGCCCCTCCCTAACGTCCTCAACAACGCTAATCAACCACTTAATGCATCTATGTCTGCATGTGATCCCGCTGGCTTATTAATTACATTGGACATGAATTCACCGAGCTTAATTGTCCACAAAATTAATATGCTAGACGCATCTTTGAAACCAAGCAACCATTTAAATAAGGCGTAGTCTGTCGTGACCTTAAACTTCCTACCATACAGATAGAATCGAAAATACATAATACCTAATATGACCACCAGCATCTCATTTTTAGTCACTGAGTAGCTACGCTGTTTCTGCACAATTTGATAGAATTACCTCCCTTATACCAATGCTATCCACACTAACCAGAACCATCCATTACCCGTGAATGTCACTCACAAGTGCATAACTCCAGCGGGCTAAACAATGTGATCCATCTAACCCTTTACTGCTTAACAGAGGCTCAATCACATTATGTGTCTCTCTACGAATCAGTATCGCCTGAAAGCCGCACTATTTCCCCAATACCTGCTGGTATTTTGTCCTGCTATTCAATCTATACTGAAAACGTACACAGTTCATTTGGCGTCGCCCCATGGTAAGTGGGGCTAAACAATGTGATCCATCTAACCCTTTACTGCTTAACAGAGGCTCAATCACATTATGTGTCTCTCTACGAATCAGTATCGCCTGAAAGCCGCACTATTTCCCCAATACCTGCTGGTATTTTGTCCTGCTATTCAATCTATACTGAAAACGTACACAGTTCATTTGGCGTCGCCCCATGGTAAGTGAACCGTGCGCCATTGCCTTAGTTGCAATTGTTTCTCCCAACTGAAACAAAGTTCCACTGAATTGTACAGTGTGTTGCCAAAGATCAATCTTTGTCAAGAAAGTGTAGCGTAAGAATCACTGAATAACCTTCACCTATGCACAGCAATATCTCCATGCGTTCCTTGGACTTGGTTTCCCCAACTTCAGTACTGCTGTACCCAATGAGTTCACAATTTTATCGCCAATATCTCCTCTTCCCAATAAGGTGCGGATTGATAACGGACACAAGCGCTCTTGTGTCTATCAACAATCTGTTCTAGCCACTCACCAAACGTATTAAGCAGCATTTCATCTGTGAACCAACTTGTGCCATGTTACGGTCTATATTGATTGCCTTCCAATGGCTGAACCACTCTCGTACGTGTTAAACAGATGCTTCCCTTGCCAGGTCTCACCATCCTTTCCACCTCTACAGTCAGATGCCTGATGACCCACTCCGCCAGGGAACACTATGGTTGTCTACATTGCTTCCCTATAAGCCCCTCCTGACAGCATACATAACTCCTTAATACCTCTGTGACATCTCTGCGGGTATATCACGCAGAAAAACGTCAACTGCTCTATTTCTGCCTCATGCAGTGACACCGTATTAGCTTTCACACTGTGGCACCGCGCATATATCTTTGCACTCAGTTTATGGACTCTATTAGAGAACGCATCCACCGACTCGTTGCTCTACATTGATAAAGTCCTTAGTCTCCCTGTTAAAACCGTCCACTAGTTTGCTTTTGGTTCCACTGGCACAGTCCAACGGCCACTTCTGAAACGGCTGTGCTTTGCTCAAGGGCTCGTGGTGTACAACGTGTGCTTTGGCGTCCCTGCCAAACGCAGATTCATCTGAACTCCCGTGCTCTGCGGCAGCACACCTGATCTCTTTAATAAAAATTGTCACGTCCTCTGTGGTCTTGTCAGAGAAGGAATTAATTAAGGTGACCACTGCCGGGTCGTTTTGGACAGGAAGCACTCTGCATTTGTATCTTTTTTCGTGCAATTGCGGCTGAATCTGACTCGCTTTCTCAGCTTCTAACTCACGATTAATTTCGTATTTTCTTTGCCTCTCATGCTCCAGTTCTTCTCTTAACACGTGCACTCGCTGAGTTAAAGTACCAGCTGCTTTCATGTATTTCTGCCGTTTGGAGTACTCTACGCCTACCTTAATTAAACTGTTCCAAAAAAAAAAAAAATAAAATAAAATAAAACACGCAGGAACTCCCATTTAAGCACATTACACGAAAAATTGAAACGCAAATTAATTCTTCCGGCTAATCATCACCCATCTACGCTCAGCAGAGATACTAGCCAGATGGTGAATTCACCCACACACAGAACAACCAGGTGCTACAGCACTGGTACACGGCAGTTCGAGGCCAGACAAATTACAGAATAAACACCTAAACGGCACTACATTGTCATGTTCACCATTACCCCTAAACGAAAGTAAGTAAATGGGTTCCTGTGGGTTCACAAAAGTAACTCTAAACATCTCATACTGTAGCTGACAACATTAATTCTGACACCAAGTGCTACCGCCCAATGCAACGCAAAAAAAGAAACTAGACCCACTGAACGACATTGTGCTGAACTGATACCACCGAACCTACATGAAGTGCCACTGCCTCGCTCACCACTCACTAAACCTCGCTCTCCCCAAACCATAGTGTTTTACATCGAGAAACACTTTCTGACATTACTTGTTACGTTGCTAAGCAAAACGACCAATCTGACAACAAATTCTTACGATCCCTTGGTCTCAGAGGGTTGAATGTACCAGGATGACTGAGACATATGTTTTGGTAGGAAAGGGTGAATCAGCCCAGCCCGTGCAAACATGCATAGATAAGTTTGGCACTGACCTTTATTCCGCCGAAGAATACATAGTGCCTATGTTGATTCAGACGACGGCGACTTGACGTTCATAAGTCTTTCAGCGCAAACACGAACGCCGGAGTCTGCTGTTACGGCACCTGACGTTCCGCCCCCTTGACGTAAAGGCTCCTGTTCTCGCCGAGGCGGTGTGGCCGGTAGCGCGTGTCGGCTGACGCGAACCACTGTGCCTGCCCTCCGGTGTACTCTCTCAAGTGCTGCTTATGGCCACCGTGCAGGGTGCGAAAGGGTAACAGCCAGCAGCCTTAGTTGTGGGAGAGGCACAGCACGTCCAGTCGCCCGCTCAGGGTGACTCTGTCGGTGGTTGGGGACAGCCTAGGGACCGCGAGGCTGCGAGGCCGTGACCCAGCTCCATCCTTGCAGACGGCAGCTTGCAGCCCGCCGACGACGTCACATAGAGACTGGGGACTGGTGGCCACCTGCTCACAGCACCCATGCAGTGCCAAGTGCCCCCTCCCCCCTCCCCTCCTACCCACATACAGTTACACACTGTTGTGACTACAGGGTATAGGTTTTTCATGGCACACAACAGCCCTGTGTTGTGCCTGATTACTCTACACCTTGTCACCACATCAGTTGCTTATAATGCCTGCCGAGCCATGCTTCCTCACCTGCGAGCGGTGTCGCAAACCTGCCTAGCAGAACTGATTGCTTAATAAGGACCTTGCCCGTTCGCACTAGCCAAATATCTGTAGGCCTCTTTACTTCTACATTCTAGCCACAGCTGTGCAAAATATTCACGAATTCCGCAAATTGTGTCGCAGTAATAGCAGCAACATGCAGAGTACATACCCGTCTTAACCGTTTGCATTAACATACAAACTTCTGCATACACTGCCTACAGTGGTACTAGACTAGTAACTTAGTCACGAAATTGTGTGATATACACGAATATTAGTGGGCCTAGTAGTATGTGGCCTCTTTAGAGCTGTAAGCATACTAACTGCCTATGGATTTTTTGCACTGATATCTCTGTGTTTCCCTTAAACCTTGTATACCTTAATACTTTCTCTTAACAGTATGTGCCATTAATATATTGAGATCCATCACTTACAAGATTGTCCCTGATGCACATGTTGTCTTAGCCTCATTTTACAAGCAGACACTACATATCTCTTTATAATCAGTATCGAATTAAAACAGTGCTTCTCTTATTAATGTTTATTACTATGGTTTAGGTCGATATGGTTATTCGAAATAAAGTGAATTTTTCTGTTTCTCCTAAAATATTTACTAGACATATTTCCTCAGTTGGCAGTCATATTGAAAGGCGTTGTGCTATTGCCTGTGCATTTATGTTGTTTTAGGTGTAAGGGAGATAAAGACAATTTCATGATTTTGAGATTTTAGATGATCTGTGAACAAAAAAAAAAAAAAAAATAAATGGTTCAAATGGCTCTGAGCATTATGGGACTTGACACCAGAGGTCATCAGTCCCCCTGAAGTTAGAACTACTTAAACCTAACCAACCTAAGGACGTCACACACATCAATGCCCAAGGCAAGATTCGAACCTGCGACCGTAACGGTCACGCGCTTCCGGACTGAAGCGTCAACAACCGCTCTGCCACACCGGCCGGCGGTCTGTGAACACTTTCTTGGGACTTCATATCTATCCGTGGCATGTGTCCACACATCAACTTTTAAAAATCTTAAAGGCTAAATTTACAAGACTGTCTGAGGAAATGACAAATTCATGGTCGTACTGTGTTATGTATTGCGAAAAATATTCTAAGGTTGGTTTTTATGCAGTACAGTTGTAATCTGACATCAAATTTTTTCCAGTATGTTATGACAGTGCATAGACATTTCTAAAATGAAGTATTCTGGTTTATGTAAAGCTCTCTTATAGTTCCTTTTTATTAATGTATAGCGTATGAGCGTAAATATTTTGACTAAGATGTCATTGTAACCACATGAAGCTTGCTATTTCTTCTGTTTTTAGTTCAGGTATTCTGTTTCCTTCGTTAAGTAAGTATTTTTTTCTCCATACAGGTTTTTAAATATGTCAACGGACATTATTTGTTAATTATGCAGTCTGTGGTTGTCTGGTGTGTGTACTCAACTCAACGTTTTGTAGTTTAGAGGTTTAGAAAGTTTATTTATTCTGTTGCCCTTGCTGAATACGAATTCAATAACCTTTGCTCTATCCTTGTACATGTAATTAATTGCATATACAATAACGAGCCAGTGCTAATGTATGATGTGTTTGCAAATTATGTTTAATAACTTAATTAGATTTGTCAACTCGTCCACTGGTGTACAAGTTTGTTACCTCTAAGAAAATAACTGTTGGCCTGTCTTAATGTGATACCTGTAATGTGTTGTATCACAAGACTCGAACGCTTTACTGGACACTGATTTCTCAATACATAGTTCTAAGTAAAAATGTAATTGATCTCTTTCATGGTAAGAATGCAAGTTTAATCACGTTCTTTACTATTGGGTTGATAGGACTGTTTTCTTTATGAATTTTTGTTGGGTCTGCAGTTTATGTGGAGTTGGATTGGATTTTTCTTTTGTTAAATAGAAATACGGTTTTAGTTAGCAATAGTTTAATTAGGGTGTTTTCCATGTGGACTTGTTTCTTTTCACCCAGTCCGGTTTGTTCATGATTACTGCTATATTCCCTTTGTTATTATTAAATTATTTCCCTTTATAGTTCCTGATTTCTCTCAAGTGGTAGAAATATTTCCCACACTGAGGAAAAATATCGGATCAGATTAAACTTCCACTTTAACAAAAACTAATTTGAGGAAAAGTAAGAGATTACACGACCTAACATGATCACAAATTTATCTTTCTCTAGCTGAATCCCATACATTTACTCTATCAGGTATTAATATGTTGAAATGTGTCAGGGGAAAGAAAATATACATTGGAGTAGGCAGAAGGAATTTTCAAAACAATATTTAAACCACATCTGAATTTCACTGGCATGAAATTATCTTCATTTTCTCACAGTTAGAACAACAAGTTTGGTGACATTACATAATGGCTGCCCGTTCCACCCGCCAGGGAAAAAGGATATATGATAAACATTTTACAAGAAGCTGGAATTTACATGTGTGATACGAAACATCGAGACATTATTTTGAACGAACAGATGGAACTACAAACAGAACCATTGAAGATTTCGTCAATGTTAATCTAAATGTTTAATTTTGAAATAGATTACTTTCTTCAGATAATGTTTTAACATTGGTGAAATTATCTACAGGTGAAATTCTGTAATCTGTTTTACAGTCAAAGTAATCATTATCTTTGGATATAAAACTAACTGCCTCTGAAAACTACACAATAACCAAATTTATACACTGATTGCCACTGGCATATATGAAGATAATTATACAACTTACTTAAAAATGTCTTTGATATATACTAAGAAGTCAGTTTATGTAACCTGGAGGAGAATACAGTCGTGTGTTAACTAACAAGAAACACTTATCACTCAACTTCAACCTATTTGGAAAAATATTTTGTCTTCTGTAATGCCAATAACGCAAATGATGGAGAGCTGCGCTCCTTAGTATCCCACCAAAGAGTAAATAAAGATATACCCGACTGTTTATTCCACCAAGCCCCAGTCAGTCACCAGCCCGGATGCCCCATACGTTTCGTAACCCAAAGCAAAATATCTTTTTGGCAGTTCAGTTTTTACAATCACCATCTAATTGTATTTACATACAATAGTCGAAGAGACCTACCCATTTGTTAAATTTAAATGTAGCACAGTAGTTATGATACCACTGAAGGCCCCAAATTATTCTCTTCCCATAGAATCCAAGTTCTTACACGCCAAAAATTAGTTCCTTGCCTCACAAATATCGGAAATTTTTTTCTTCTAACTTTATTCCTGATTCTGTCCTGATCATGATTCCTTACCTGTAGCTGTCAGCAGTCCCCAAAATCAGCAACTTCCTTCATTACGCAAATAACTGTAATAACTGGATGAAAAATGGATGAGAAGAATCTGAACGCAATACTAAACTATTCTTACTTTTGAGTAATGCACGTACGCCGAAAGATGTTTAAGCAACATAAAAATCAAAGAATCGTAAGTGTAAATTGATGTAAAACCCTTTAAGGTCGGTAGGTTTATCGATTCCGATCTCAATCAATTTCTACGTCTAACAAATTTTGGGGCTAGGAAAAGCATTATAACAGTGCTACTTTAGAATCAGGTACAATTCCATGAATTATGCACCAAGGACATAAAAGGGGATAACTGATAAATCCAGGTCCATCGATAATAGGTACTTTTTTTTACCGCAAAATTCTCTTATTATCAAATGAAGAATGTTTCTCATTAAGTCCGTCCTTATCTTTGTATACTCGTGAGATAAAATCCGGTCTCAGTCTGCATGATTGCTTGCTTTGTACGATAAAAGTTAGTTAAATTCGTACTATATTTCCACCTCGATGTTTCTGTCATCAAGCGTTTGGACCTTTCGACGTCCATCACTGTCAATACAACTCTAGAACTACTGTTTACTGATAACCAGTTGCTCCAGTTCAGATTCTGGTATTCACAAGCACAAAAATTCAATTTTGGTAGTAAATAGTGCGATAAAATTACCGCTAAAAAGGTGGACATAAAACCTCAAATTCTGACATTGACTGAAGCTAGCAGCACATAAATATGCAACACAACATCAACTGAACTGGTGTAATAACACCAGGAAACTGGCACTGGGAAAAAGTTACGTCGGTACAAAACGTGTGGAGTAGAAAAAATTTTCAAAAAAGAAGATAGAATGTCGTGTAAAATAATGATGTTCCTTAATGTGACTGGCTGCTAACATTGTTAATAATAACTGTTCCTCAGTAAAGCTGTAACAGAAACAAGTAAGACACAATACCGTTATTATGTGGCGAATAATATTTGGTCTAATCTCGTTAAACAGTCAGAACTCACCGTGTCATAATTGTGTTTCAAGTACAGAAAGTCCCACTTCTAACGTCCAGCTGTGTTGTTTTCTGATTTTTTAGACTTGGTTTCTCATCTAGACCACAACCAAAACATTTGCTGCAATGGTGTTTTAATCTTCTTAGTATCATTTTCATAGATTGCAGACAGTATTTAAATATATGAGCCAAAATCCAAACAAAATTCTCAACTCACTTTGGGTATCGTATAACGAAAGTACGTTTATTGCTTCCTCTTTGAGGTTGAATTATCACAATAGGGCTAAAGCTTCTCGAATTTATTGGCTGAAATTGTGCACCACATTACCTAGCATGTATTCCCAGAAAACTACCAAAGATTCTTCTAAGACCTGTCGCCTGTGTTCAAACTTAAAAGGTTCCACAGTAGATAAACTTCGTGAAATTATTCTATGTTCAGCTCACGCTAAGATTGTTCAACATGCAAATACTTGCAACTCCGAACACTCGCTAACTCGTGGAAATATTCTATGCTAAATCTGTCCAACTTGGGAGAATTATTACAACTTCAAAATGCATACAAATTCATGAAAATACCGTATACTACTCTGTGATTGTCCCACTTGCAAGAATTATTGAAAGTTCGAAAACCCTTAACTCGCGACAATATTCTAAAACTACATGATCTGTTTATCAACAATTTTGAATTTGCGCTGATATGCTAAGCATCTGCATCTAAAAGCATGTAGTACAATTCAGCCAATTTGCCGTTTGTTGCGTGCCCTCTTGCTGGACAAGATCCTGAGATTTTTAATGGCAGTTGTGTACATTTGTTTCTTCAGTGTTAAGTTACAAATTAGGCGAGTGACAGTTATTCATCATTGAATATTATAGACTTAAGCACTAACCTCTTTCCCAAGAGCAAGTAGTTTCTTTGCCTTGGAAATTACGTCTAAGAATTGTTATTGCGCCTTCCTCGACAGTTGCGATCCCTGAAATGACGGTTGGGGGGGGGGGGAGGGGGACAGGTATTTATGTTGCGTCTGCGAGAAACGCCGAAGAAAGTGTAGGCTATCTCTCAACCGTACGCTCGTGATGAGCAAGAAAGTGAGAAACATGTGAATTGGTCTGAAATCGACATGGTGTAGGAGGGAAGTAATATTTTTTAAGGTGGCTGTTATTTTAATGGACATTGCAAGTACTGTCGAATCAATACAGAAGGGTAAAAGCCAGACGTTTCCTCTGCTCCAAAACGTCTTTGTTTGTGTACTTCAGTATTTCGTATTTTCTTAATCCTTTGCTGTCAATGTAATATTTTACCGTGTTTCACGCTATCAGAATTAATTATCTATGGATTACGTAGCACCACACATGCTGATACTCATGTCACGAGAGAAACCCAATTGGCAAGGAAACAGGTTGGGAGGTTTCAGTGCATGCGATGAGAACCTCTTACTGGGTCACAGCGACGATTGTTACGACACTTATTTCGTTGTTATTTATTTGCTGGCTATTTTTACTCAGTTATTTTAGCTCTAAAATACAACATGCATTACATGTAAAAATTCTCATTTAACATGTAATGTATTAAGATACAGTGTAAAATGTATTCATTTTTGTATCCATCCTTATTACAGAACAGCGAAAGGTCTCCTGGCCACAGTTGCAGTGTGTCTATCCAAAGGCTTCCAGTAGTAATAAATATCGATTACCAACGTTTAATACAATTATTGACATATGTAAGTAGTATAAAATGCTAACACGTTATACTCATTAAGAAGTATATGAGTATTGTTACATTAAATGTTTAGCGCAGTAAGTCAAGCACTAACTCCTTTGTAAAGTAAAATTACTTGTAATGAAAATAAAGGAGTTTACTTACTATGGATTGCTCCTCTGACACGCAATTTTTCAGATCTAAAACTTAGAAAGCACACTACGTGCTAACGTTCTACAGTACTCTCCCACCATTGCTACACCACAGTTACTATTTAGAATGCCGGCCGGAGTGGCCGTGCAGTTCTAGGCGCTACAGTCTGGAACCGCGAGGCCGCCACGGTCGCAGATTCGAATCCTGCTTCGGGCATGGATGTGTGTGATGTCCTTAGGTTAGTTAGGTTTAAGTAGTTCTAAGTTCTAGGGGACTGATGACCTCAGAAGTTGAGTCCCATAGTGATCAGAGCCATTTGAACCAACTATTTAGAATTCTACATCACGCTGATCTTCATTGCTGTAGTTAGTAATTTAACATCTCGTTAATGCTGACCTATTTTAAAGTCACATCTTTTATATTTAAGCACTTAACTTTTTTGTGTATTTACTAAATCTCCTTATTTTACAGAATAACATTACGACGTCAACGATTTGTCTGAAAATAAATATGTTTACTTGCCCTTTTTCTGTCTTGACCTTTTAATGTGCCATGTTCTTGCGTGAACGTTATTGGCACTGATGAAATCTTCAGTTTCTATCTCTGTGGCTTCGTCGAAATTCTGCGACGTTTCGATGAATGCCACTTCCATCATCTTCTGGCGAAATGTCGAGGTTGTGTGGGTCTCCCATTTAGAGAATGTAACGTATTTAAGTGCAGATATTTTTATATGTGATACCTTAATATTTACGCTTATCACTGCCTTGGTTGTTTCCCTGCGTCGAACTGTCTTCTTGCAACTATGTCACGAATTTTCGACGTGATGTTTTCTGCATGGTCGTGAATACACCGCTAAGCAGACAACGCCTTTCGTTATAGACTAACCGTTTTCCGACCACGTGTCCACGCTTCAATCCCTGACCATCTTCCCAGGGGAGAATAGACATTAATGGATTGTTCTTGCCACACCTACTTGGAGGTACCATGAAACCTACAAATAGACGTCTTGTAACATCTATAATTCTTGATTTGCAAATGACGTGAATACTGTTGTAATGTCGATCGACGTGCCGTCCTCAGTCAACAGCACAAAAATCGGCACTCAACAGCCGTTACACCTTGTATATAACTGAGAGGTCACCGACTTTCCTCAGGTCTGGCGTGTGGTGGGGGTTGTGGACCGCCGTTCGCCTCTCGGTGCATTCAGTGCCCAGACTCGCAAGGAGTCAACTGCTGCTAGAACAGGGTCCCTTGCCGAACTCAGGTGACAGCTGTCGTCCCTGCTGACGAGATTATCATGGAGCCTTATCTCACTAAATTCTTTGATTATTCTCTCCCAAAATCCACTAGCTCGGCAAAACAAATTCGCTTTCTCAAATTTGAACATATGCCCCTCGTTGAGGCTGCGTTTTCCAGTACTGATTTGTCTGTATTTCCCAAATGTACGCATCTAGTGTTGTGGGATGCTGTGCTATGTTTGGATGATCTATTGGGAGCCACACTCTCAGGGAATGTCATATATACCCGGTATTCGCAAGTGTATATTGTCCTTTACTGAACCGAACACATTATTCGTTTCTCGTGCTGATCGGACGGTGGCCCTGATGTTTTCTTTTTTGGAAGATTCTTCCAGTTTTGACTTAGGCGAGGCTCTGTTCGTCTTTCTGTACCTCTGATTTCTTGATGGCTGTATCATTCGTTTTCTTCGATGCACGTCAGTCTGTTCTTCGCTCTACTTTTTTGGCAACATACAGTTCTATGGTGTTGCAGAATACCTCTACACCGGCTGATGCTAGCTCGTTGCATGAAAGTACAGATCTGAGCGAGTCTTTTTCGTGGACTGCATGTCCTAGTGTCTTCTTTCCTTTAGTGTTCAACCCTGACGTTGGTTTGCAGCAGAGCTCTATCCTATCTGCCTTCCTCTTCATTTCCACGTGTGTTACATCCAGCGTCGTTCATGATCTGCTGCATGTATGATATCCTTGGTCGCCGCCGCATTTTCTTTCCCTCAATACCTCCTTCTGCTATTGTCCCAATGATGTTGTTGTGCACTACAAGTTTGTCTGTTCTTGTTTGGATGTGCCTCCACAGAGATCTGGTTTCCTGTACTCTTCTAAGCACCTCTTTATTTGTTACTTGGTCTCTCCAGCTGATCACCATCCTCCTTCTATAGAACCACATCTCCAGGGTCCAAGTTTCACATCCATATAGGGCCACACTCCAAACGAAACCTTTCATGACACGTTTCCTTATTTTCAGACTGATGTTGTTGCTGGTAAGTTCCTTCTCCGATTTAATGCAACTTAGATAATTCATAAATCAGAAACTACATGTATTCTGGAGGTCATGTTTACAAGCCCACATTGGTCTTTCCCCTTCTGTAAATGTGTTTACATATGTTATAGCTTTCTTGGATCAGGGCTTAGAGGATATTGATCTACTTAGCAAGTGTTAGTAGTCTCCCGTTTCCACCATGGTGGCTAGAACGTCACGTTCCTCTCCAGTGATTAATTGCACCTGGGTTTTCCCAGCCTACCGGTTTATCTGCTCCCTGAAACCGTAACGCCCTCCTCCTACCGAGGATACCCTACAAGATGTCGGATATGGACCTGCTGATACTATCAGTTCCATCTTCCCATGACGATCGAGGGATTCCGATTAACGCCAACAGCAGTCTTGATAAGCAAAGATTCTGATACTGTCGACATTCGGCAGGTACTGGTATTTCTACTTTTTACATGAGGCATATCTCAGCTATCTCAGAAACAAACAACGTGGAAATACGGTATATGAACGAGAAACTCCATGCTTGTTCTTTAGTTATATTCGATATCTAATTTGCGTTATTCCCACCCACCTCGTGCTCTTGCACTGATATGCAAACCATCTGCATGTAAAGCGTGTAGTGCACTTCAGCTAATATGCCGTTTATTGCACGTGGCGTTCAAGATCAAAGTCTTGCAGCTTTAATGAACATTGGTGTAGATTTGTTTCTTCGGTACTGAATTACAAAGTGCGTGGATGACAGTCATTTGTTATGGATTACTATTATGTAATGGATTACTATTATCTGAAGCACTAACCTGTTTCCCAAGAGCATGTAGTCCAGTTACGTCTGAGAGTTCTTACTGTGCCTTTCTCGGCATTTCTGGTCGCTGAATTAATGTTTGGGAGGTGACAGATAAATATGTTGCGTCTGTGAGAAACGACGCAGAAGTCTTGGGCTGTCACTCTATAGTACGTTCGTAGTGAAAGAGAAACACATTGATTAGGACATGAAAAAGGAAGTGGTCTTAAATTGACATGGTGTAGGAAGGAAGCCATATTTTTAAGGAAGTATTATTTATTATGGTAGCTGTCATTTTAATAGCCACTGCAGGAACTGTCGAATCAATACAGAAGACTAAAAGCCACACGTTTCTTTTCTGCTCCAATATTTATTTGTTTGTCTATTTCGTATTTTTTCATACCCTTTGGTGTTAATGTTATATTTTATCTGCTTCATACTCTCGGAATTAATTATCTAACGACTATGTAGCACCATGCAGTCTCATATTCATCTCATAAGAGAAACACAGTTTGGCAGGAAACTAACAGATAGGGAGATAGCACTTTGGATGAATGCAGTGAGAACCTGTTACTGGATCACATAGCTGGAGCGACGACTGATACAACAGTTTTCATTATAATTTGCTTGTTGACTGTTTTTAGTCAATTACTTCAGCTCTAAGATACCACATACACTGCATGGTAAAATTCTCATATAGCATGTGATATTTTAAGATACAGTTATCAATGTATTCTTTTTTCCCAATCTTTATTGCAAAACATCAAAAGGTCACTGGGCCCAGCTGCAGTCTGCCTATTCACCGGTTTCCAGGGGCAACAAAAAATTGATTATGAATATTCATTATAATTATTGACGTATGTAGGCAGTTTAAAATGCTGCCAAATTATAATCATTAAGTGTTTAGCACAATGTGTCCAATATTTATACATTTGCAAAGTAATGTTGAGCTTCGTCGAAATTCCGGGACGTTTTGATGAATGTCACTCCCACCATCTCCAGGTGAAATGTTGAGGTTGCAATGGTGATCCATATACAGGGTGAAACGGGTATAAGTGCAGTGGTATCTTAATAAGTACACTTATGAATGTGTTGGTTGTCTTTTGTCTCCATCGTACAGTCTTCACACAAAGACGTCACAATCTTTACTGCTTGATGTTTTCTGCGCGGTCTGAACCACACCACTTCGGTATAGCCTGACCGTTTTGCGTCTACGTGTCCACGCTTCAACACCTGAGCTGCTGCCCAGCGGGTAATAAGCATCAATAGCTTGTTATTGCCACACGTACTTGGAGATGCTAACCAAAGTACAAGCATACGACTTGTGTTAGCTATAATTATGAGTCTGCAAATGGCGTGAATACGGATGTAATGTCGTTCAATACACTGTGCTCAGTCAACAATAGGAATACCTGCACTTATAAACGTTACAGCCTGTATATATGCGAGAGGTGTTCGACTCTCACCAGGTGTGTCGTGTGGTGGGGGCGCTGGCCGCTATTCGACCCTTAGTGCATTCAGTGTTGCCCAGACTGGCGAAGTGTCAACTGTTGGGTGCGCTCTTGGCGTAAGGCTGCCAATACAGGGTCCCTCGCCGAACTTAGCTGATGGCCCTCGTCTACTGACGAGACTGTTATGGAGTCGTATCTCATTAAATTCTTTTATGATGCTCTCCCAAAATTGAATAACTCGACACAACATATTTGATGTCTCAAATCCTAACGTATGCCTCTCGTTGAGGCTGTGTTTAGCCAGTGCTCATTCGTCTTTATGCCCCAGGTGTACGCCGACACTGAGAAGGAATGCCATATACACAATGTATTAGGAAATGTATTTCTTCCTTTACCGAGCTAAACATATTTTTCCTTTTTCGTAATGGTCGAAAGACAGCCAGTATTTTTCCCAAAGTTTCTTCCAGTTTGCATAGGGAGTGCCAATACAGGGGATAAATATCTGTTCCTGTTTCCCTACCTCTTATTTACGGATGGCTGTATCATTCATTTTCTTCACTGCAACTCAATCTGCGCTGTACAATGTTCTTGGCAGCAAACAATCTAAGCTGCCGCAGAGTTTCTCTGTACCAGTGACGTCAGCTTGTTGCATGAAGGTACAGATCCGAGTGAGTCTTTTTTCTATAGACAGCGTGTCCAGGGGACCATCTGTACTTCCTCTTATTAGCATCTCTAAAACTGGAAGATATTTCTTACTTTCTAGCTCCATTGTCAATTGTATGTTTTCATGGACACTGTTCAGGCAGTCCAGTAACTCAGTCAGGGCCTGGCTGCCACGTTCCCACTTGACGAAGGGTCATTCACGAAAATTACTTGCTCTCGTTTTGGAAATGTTTGCATTGAAAGTCATATCAACCGTCGAGCTAAAATGTATGAAGTCGCTAGAAGAAACGGTTCGTTTATTAACCCGTTCACTACCACTGAGATATATGTGTCGCGTGATACGTTGCCAGAGGACCGTTGGGCATTTGCTGTGTGTTATTACTTTGTGTAATACGGGCTGACAGAAAATATTAGAGACTGCAACTGAAGG
The DNA here is from genome assembly GCF_021461395.2 of Schistocerca americana. Taxonomy (NCBI): domain Eukaryota; kingdom Metazoa; phylum Arthropoda; class Insecta; order Orthoptera; family Acrididae; genus Schistocerca; species Schistocerca americana. The sequence goes on along the minus strand of NW_025725481.1, from coordinate 7,011,011 downwards.
TTACGCTGTCTTATTACCTAGAGTTGGGACTGTATGGCAGATGTTCTCTTTATATTTTTTTGTGATGCGATTGCGTTTCCACTATTGAGTATCGCAGGACGTCTATCATGGAGCTCTTGTAACAACTTTGCAGAATATGGGACTCCTTCCAAAACTAAATTAATAGCACTTACTCTAACCAACGCCAAATCGAAAGTTAAGTTCAGAGGAGAAATTTATGAAACGTTTCCTTACAAAAACACACTTAAGTCATGACGACTACCACCATTGCTGTTCAACAATACGCTGGAATACACAGTATAAAATGGTACAAGCATCTCCCAAAGAAAATAACTGGAAGTGCTAAAAATAATATAAGTTTAAACCACTTGGGATTTGCTGATGATCCTAGTCTCCTAGCCAACAACGTTCAATAAACCAGGCAACAAGTTAAATCACTACAAGAAATAGTACAGAAAAATCGCCTAAGGCTGTCATTAAAAAAAAAAAACAGAGGTTATGCTAACTAATCCACCACTTGCAAACAGAATTACATCAGGAGAACAATAAATCAAAATGTTGATCAATTTAAATATGTCGGTGAAATCGTAACTTACAATCTAAATGAGAACTCATGATGGAAAAATGGAATAAAAAACTTAAAAAAACAAATTACATTACCAAAGCGAAATACGACGAAAGAAGCCTCCCCATTGATGCTAAATTAAAACATTAAACAATACTTAAATGACCAAAAATAACTTATGCAACTGAAACTATCTTCAAAACAACTAACAGATCATAAATTGATAAAATACTAAAGACAAAAAGAAGAATAATTAGGATATTCGCCCATAAACACTATCAAGTAAGTGGGCATTGGAGAACAGCTTCAAGTGAAAGAGTGTACAAGAAAAAGCAATGTGCATAATCAGGAAGAAGAGTTTCCCGTTCTATGGACATCTCATGAGAACACCAGCAAACAGATTTAGCAAGGGAATTATTAAAAAAAATTGTGCAACAGTAAGAGTAACACCAAATGGACCACATAAATTAAGGAAGATATAAGAGAACTCCAAATTACAATGAACGAAATAAAAAATTAAACAGAGGAAATCAGAATACTGCAAGACACACAAGCCAGACCACAAATTAAGACCAATAAAAGAGCTATGGAAGAGTGATCTCAGACGAAGCAAGAAATAAAATATCGGAAACTCTTTCCATATCACAATAAATTTAAATAATCCCTAAATAACCACTGCACTATTGGAGTATATTATTGGATTATTATTGAATTTCATTGTATTACTGAAAAGCAACAACCTGTATAAACCTTTGTATAACTGGCTACAATGTTCCAGTGAAGACCGCAAGATAAAAAAATGAAATAAAAATAAGTTCATCGTTTTAATTTCACCTCTTGTGTTTCTGCATAAATGCAAACTTTACTCACACAATCTAATGGTCTGAAGGTGTTGTGAGAGGAGAGTTATATGTGTTCACCTTTAGAAAATATTGTACTCTGTTCAGGCACTTTATACACTGATTGAAAAACAGTCGCAGCACCAAGAAGGACGAAAGATGGTAGGCTCGTTCCTACTTCTGAAAGATGATGTCTGTTCAAATTTCCCTCCAGTGCCATAAGAGGAGTGCCAGGAGCACCGCTATGAGGATGCAGTTTTTTATTTATTCGTATGGTTGACATGCACTTTAAAATTATAGGTATATAACTTTAGTAATACTATATATAACAGGAATATGAAAGTACAAAACTAAATAAATGTCAATATAGGAACGCAAGGGGCATTCATCTCTAATGTGCTTGATTGTCTGTTTCGGAGCCCCACAGTCACAAACAGGAAACTTTGTAGCAGCCCATTTGTAAAGAGAGTCTGCGATTCGCAGAGTACGAACTCTGTTCAGTTTGAGCCACAGTTTTTTGTCGAGTTCCGTGCCAGCAGTATTACAATTATACTTACGAAACCACTCACGCTCTTCAGGATTTTCAATGATTTCACAGTTCTGGTTCCACAGCTCTCTCACCCCAGTATTACTGGCATCTGACTTGTCTGCTTGCCGTAATGGTGGGTTTCTTGAACAGAGTCTATTTCGTCGTAAACTTGGTACATCTTCCTCTATGGGTAATTCCAGGTTCCCCTGTAACTTGCGGTATTCCCTAAGCAAGACCTCGCTTCTGCGGATTGCGAGTGGATAGATGTTTCTCAGGAGAGGGAGGGAATAAATCGGCGTTGTCGGATTGCCCCAGTTATTAACAGCATAGTGTTGTTCAACTAATCGTCGATCAAGTTGGTGTGGCAGCTGTTTAGCCACATGGGAGCACAATACTCGGCTGCTGAGAAGACAAGCGCAATGGCAAAGAGTGTTTCCGTGAAGTTTCACTCTGAGATTCGCGTTAGCTCGTTTGTTGTTCAGATGGAATGTACATACTTCAGTTTTACTTGTACTGGGTTTAAGTCACCATTTTTTAAAAAATAAAAGCTCGCAACGGCTAGATCTTCTGTGAGAATTGTCTCCGCTCATCCAAGGTTCTTGGTTCTACAAGCAAGAGCAATATCGTCCGCGTAGCAGAATTTCGCTGACCTGGTACTGGGGAGAGCGCAGATACATAGGTTGAATAATTGGGGGGCTAAGGCGGAGCCCTGTAGTAGACAATTACTTAACTTCCTCTCCTTGCTCACATGTTCTCAAAAGTAAACACGGAAATATCTGTTGTTTATCATGGTATTGATGGGAGTTACAGTTTTTCGGCAATGGATTGTTTATAAATACAGCTCTAAAGGGAAATTGCTCTGAAGCTTTAATGTTGGTCAGCTGGTTCACCTGGTTTCAAAACTGCCACTGTTTTTGTTCTCTTTAGCTCGTTGGGCAGTGATCTACTGTCTAGGATGTTGGAGAAGAAACGGACCAGCCATTTTGTTCCACCATTACCCATGTTTATCAGAAATTCCGGTGCTTTACCATTTTTCGTTTGTTTCATGGCTTCATAGAATTCAGTCAGTGTAAATGGTGAAGAGAATTTGGATTCGTTTGGATTCTGAGCTTTTAGAGAGGTGAGTGCTTGTTTAAGTTTAAAAGCATACTGTTTGTCACGGGATGATATAGATGTTTCCACTATATGGTCAGCGATTTGGTTACCTGAAATACCAGGTTTCTGCCCGGATTTATTGGAGGCTCCGCCAAGTTTACACAGAAGGCTCCATGCCTTTCTACTCGAATGTCTGAAGTTTACTTTCACTGCGATCACATGCCATACCATTCTTCTAGCAGTGTCAAGACCTTGGAGGAGGTCGTCTGCAATATCGCTGTCGCCAGTTTCGCTATACTGTTCATAAAGTTGTTCACGATGTTCATTCCAGCCTGGTATGTATTCCTTTCTATACCCACGAAGCCTAAACTTCTTCACAGTAGTAAGAACAGCCCCAACGAATTGTGGGTATTTTTTAGGTTCTGATAGAATAAAACAGATACATTTATCTAGGTGGTCAGCAAAACTCCGCCAATCAGCCCTGCGGAAATTCCATCTTGGTTGTGCTACAGTTCTAGCTATTGGGACAGAGAGCCCCATATCCAGGATTACTGCACTGTGCTGGCTGTGTGGAAAATTAGGCATGACCTCTCTGGGTATAGGCACTGGGTGGCCTCTGCATTCCCGGGACACAAAGCAGAGATCCGGGTTGTAATGTCTTCACCAAGCTGCCGATCTCAAAGTTCCCAAATCCTTGTTATCATAAACCGGGTATAGATTTTCATTTTCAGCCCAGTCGTTGAGTGCAACACCACACTCATTGTCCCGTGCATAGTTCCAGTGACCGTGGTGACCATTAAAAACTCCAGCATAAATCGGTGGGTGGGAAGTAATTGGCAGAACATCCAGTGGTCATGGCACAATAGGTGGAATGTAAATATTGTTTATAATGGTCTCCTCCACTTGCGTAGAGACGTAATGGACTTTATTTTCTGTATGCGTTGACATCAGAGGAGATGCTCGATATTGCCACGTGATACTACCGAGAGGGAAAGCCATCGTGTTCGGCGTATGGCTATGGCGTGCCGGGGCACTGAGACCAAACCACCGCGAACTGCGACTTCAGTGATGTCAAGCGAGAGCTCATTGGATAGCTGGATGGATGTCTGCTGTGTTTTCTGATGAACGTTGGTTCTGCCACAGCGCCAGTGATGGCTGTGGGTTGGTTAGGAGGACAGTGCAGGGCCTGCAGCCAATCTGTTCTCGTGCTAGACACACTAGATACATACCTGGAGTTATGGTCTGGGGTGCAATTTCATATGAGAACGGGGACACTTCACCCCCACTGCGAAACTGTACATCAGTCTGGTTATTCGACTTGTCGTGCTGCCGTTCATGAATAATATTCCAAGGGATGTTTCCCAACAGAATAACGCTCACTCCATTTGAGCGAATATGGGACATCATGGACCGACAAACGTATTTACGAAATTTCATTACTCTACATAAATTATTTTTTGGTACTGCAATTTTTTCCATCAGTGTATTTTAAAATTTTGAAAACATTTTTGTTTTTAATGAAATATTCTACGACATTCCACAGTTTCCAGTTCAGGGACCTAAGTTTGACATAAATCTCTTTAAAAGGTTTGCTGTGAGTATAAGTAATCAGTAACTAACGAAATTGGTATTTTTAAACTTTTTTGTGGTGGTCACAAAGTATAACCCACGTCCTTGGTAGAACCTGTGAGTTATTATTGCTAAGTGTATATGCTAAAAGATAGTTTCAGTTACTGTACCCTAGTTACAGATCTGTACCTCTTTAAAAAGGGTGTTTTTATTATATACGAACGATCATAAAATGCTGGGGCAACGGTGTGTACCTAGCGAAGGGATCTTTCGCTTCTAAGTTTTGCCTGTCAGAATTTAAAATGGAAGTGTTCGAAAACAGTAAAATAATTAAGCTTTCAATAGCATACAGCGTCTTTCAAGATCATTGTAATAATGAGGATAATAACCCTTGTCAGACGTAAATACCAAGGTACCGAACAGTGCCGAGTGAAGGTAACACCTGGTCCTCCGCTATTTTAGATTTAAATATAGTCAGTTTGACCATAATCATCTGCAACTGTTATCAGTGCTAGCGAGTGGAATTAGTAACAATCGGTTATTTTACAACACGCTGAGCATTCGTACAAGTGCCAAACTGCAAACTAGTAATACTTTAGCTAACCACATGTTGTGCGAGTTTACACAGTCAACACCGAATTCCTCATGTGAAAGAACATGTCGAAGCAAAGTAAAATATCTAGCAAATGGACTCAATGATAGATTAGCGAAAGGACACTTCTGTCTCAAATAAAAATCCTGTTAAGTAAGATTGTACTTTCTTTAAAATGAAATTGGCACTTCGGTGAAAGAATGGCCTAGTTAAACACTAGGACAGCGAGCAGTTCCTAACTAAAACGAACCAACCCATCAAAGGTTTGGAAAGCGATTGTCTGAAGTGTAACGCATTTCAGCTGCTCTAACGGGATGGAATATCCGATATTCATATCTACGATGCACTAAGTCAAAACATGGTTCAAATGGCTCTGAGCACTATAGGACTTCACATCTGAGGTCATCAATCCCCTATAACTTAGAATTACTTAAACCTAACGAACCGAAGGACATCACACACATCCATGCCCGAGATAGGATTCGAACCTGTTACCGTAGCAGTCTCGCGGTTCCGCACTTTTTATTTATTTATTTATTTTATTTTTTCTTGTAATCCCATTTTGTTCTTTATAGTTCGTTGCAATTGTTCGTGGCGGACGTCCCTTGACGCCCGTTGAAGTTCATTATTGATCCAGTCACTCAGTTCTTTTATTACAGAGCGCATCTTACCCTCTGACCGAACACGCTGAGCTACCGTGCCGGACTGAGCGCCTAGAACCGCTCGGCCACCTCGGCCGGCTGCACTAAGTCACTTCAACTCGAACTTATGTGTGCCTTGTAACACTATACGCCGCAGTAACAGGTTCATCGTATTTACACTACTGGACATGGAAATTGCTACACCAAGAAGAAATGCAGATGATAAACGGGTACGCATTGGACAAATATATTACACTAGAACTGACATGTGATTACGTTTTCACGCAAATTGGGTGCATAGATCCTGAGTAATCAGTACCCAGAACAACCACCTCTGGCCGTAATAACGGCCTTGATACGCCTGTGTATTGAGTTGGATGGCGTGTACATGTACAGCTGCCCATGCAGCTTCAACACGATACCACAGTTCATCAAGAGTAGTGACTGACGTATTGTGACAAGCCAGTTGCTCGCTCACCGTTGACCAGACGTTTTCAATTTGTGAGAGATCTGGAGAATGTGGTGGCCAGGGCAGGAGTCGAACATTTTCTGTACCCGGAAAGGCCCGTACAGGACCTGCAACACGGTGCCGTGCATTATCCTGCTGAAATGTAGGGTTTCGCAGGGATCGAATGAAGGGTAGAGCCACGGGTCGTAACACATCTGAACGGTAACGTTCATTGTTCGAAGTGCCGTCAATGCGAACAAGAGGTGACCGAGACGTGTTACCATTGGCGCCCCATATCATCACGCCGGGTGATACGCCAGTGATACACTCTTCCAATGTGCGTTCACCGCGATGTCGCCAAACACGGATGCGACTATCATGATGCTGTAAACAGAACCTGGATTCATCCGAAAAGATGACGTTTTGCCATTCGTGCATCCAGGTTCGTCGTTGAGTACACCATCGCTGGCGCTCCTGTCTGTGATGCAGCGTCAAGGGTAACCGCAGCCATGGTCTCCGAGCTGATACTCCATGTTGCTGCAAACGTCGTCGAACTGTTCGTGCAGATGGTTGTTGTCTTGCAAACGTCCCCATCTGTTGACCCAGGGATCGAGACGTGGCTGCACGATCCGTTACAGCCATATCGATAAGATGCCTGTCATCTCGACTGCTAGTGATACGAGGCCGTTGGGATCCAGCACAGCGCTCCGTGCCGGCCGGTGTGGCCGTGCAGTTCTAGGCGCTTCAGTCTGGAACTGCGTGACCGCTACGGTCGCAGGTTCGAATCCTGCCTCGGGCATGGATGTGTGTGATGTCCTTAGGTTAGTTAGGTTTAAGTAGTTCTAAGTTCTAGGGGACTGATGACCACAGAAGTTAAGTCCCATAGTGCTCAGAGCCATTTCAACCATTTTTGAACGGCATTCTGTATTACCCTTCTGAACCCACTGATTCCATATTCTGCTAACAGTCGTTGGATGTCGACCAACGCGAGCAGCAATGTCGCGAAATGATAAACGGCAATCGTGATAGGCTGCAATCCGACCTTTATCAAAGTCGGAAACGTGATTGTACGCATTTATCCTCCTTACACGAGGCATCACAACAACGTTTCACCAGACAACGCCGGTCAACTGCTGTTTGTGTATGAGAAATCGGTTGGAAACTTTCCTGATGTCAGCACGTTGGAGGTGTCGCCACCGGTGCCAACCCTGTGTGAATTCTGTGAAAATCTAATCATTTGCATATCACAGCAGTTTCTTCCTGTCGGTTAAATTTCGCGTCTGTACCACGTCATCTTCGTGGCGTAGCAATTTTAATGGCCAGTATTGTATAAGGAGGTTGCGCACTACCTGTTTAAGCTGGGCACAGGATGGTCGGTTGGTTTGGATGAGGGGACCAAAGAGCGTGGTCATCGGTCCCATCGGATTAGGGGAGGATGGGGAAGTAAGTCGGCTGTGATCTTTCAAAGGAATTATCCACCATTTTCCCGAAGCGGTTTAGAGAAATCACGGAAATCTTAAATCAGGGTGGCCGGACACGGGTTTGAACTGTCGTCCTCCCGAATGCGAGTCCAGTGTAATAACCACTGCGCCACCTCGATCGGTCTGAGCACACAATTCTCGCACTCACTTTCTTGCTTTCGTTATTTCCCACATTTTCTGATGGAACAATGAATGTATACCGAGTCCTTTCAATAAATCAGTGCACGAGTGGTGGAGTAATAACTGCACGGCGCATACCGTTAGCGTTGTCGTGTTTACTGTGGTTGATTATTTGGACCTGTACTCTTGATCACAATTTTGTTGCCAGATTATTCTTCTCCGAGGTCAGTATACGTTAATTCCGGACCACTAGCATCGCTTCAGGCTCATATTTTCTTTTCCTGTACGTGGTGCCACTGTCTGCAACTGAAGGTGTAATGCGTGAACATTGTTTCACTGCGTTATACACATTCAAAAATATTTCAAATTATTCTCTTTTTTTACGAAGAACGGTTTATAATACAAAATCACAAATTAACATTCACTCAGTAGCGATTACAATGGATTCCAACGAAGTAATACAAAACAAATACATCCATGTAAATTACTTATATCTTTGGGTCCCACTTTATCGAATTAGGTATACAAAATGCCAGTATTTTCATTTAGTAGACTTTTCCTGTAGCTACAGTATTGGTCCTAACTCTCCATTTACCCACAGTCAAGTAAAGTACAGGATGAGGCAGGAAAATGAACTATTTTAATTAATCTCTAAAAGTGGAATGTTATTATTGTCGACACTTAACACCAGTCACGCGTTTCAGGCAGGTCCACTATTTGCCGAGATGGAGCAGTGGAGCGGGTCAGGACGTGCTGTGGCTGTGAAGGCCTCTCACGAGGACGGTGGCTGTGTGTCGCTGCTGCTAGACGGGAATACCGCCGTCAATTCGGCACATGAAATCATGTTGTGGGTGAAAAACTATGAAGCTATGGGATGTGCACTTCAGTTGAAACCGCCAGGAAGGCCCAGAAGTTGTCACTCACAGGAACGGATGGAGGACGTTACTGACGCGAGGATAATGCTCAACAGCTCCACAAGGACCCTTACACGTCCAGAAAGCCACAGTTTGGTGCACAGCCTCCTCAATGGACGTAATCGATCCTTTCTTTTGTCGGGACAAACATGAACTCGCGACCACAGCCACATCTCAGCGGTTTGCTACCATCGTTGACGTATTCCTCGTTCCTGAACTTGAGCAGTTTCCTGCCAATAAGTATTGGTTTCGACAAGAAGGTACTACGTCTTATTGTGCTCAAATTTCAGTGACATCAGTGAACAGAGGGTTTGGGAACCACATCATTTCAAGGACAAGGTACATTTTGTGGCTTTCAAGGCCTCCCGATTTATCTATCTGTGACTATTTCTTTTGTGAGTCCCTTAAACAAAGGGCGTAAGATAGACTTCTGCACACAATTGCCGAATTGAAAGACAGCATTCACGCTGCAATCTGAATCATTCCTATAAAGTTGCTTGTATGTCTAATAAACGATTTACAGCGAAGATTGCAAGGGTCAACGTAACAATGGGGTCCATCTATAAAACATCATTTCCCAAACATGAACGGTGCGTGAAATGGCAATACGCAAGGGTTTCATTGTTGTGATTGAAAATTTCTTACAGTATATTTCTCTACCTGTTTCGCTATATCCAAATCGGCCCGCTTTTCTACTACGCACTGTATTTGTTAACAGTTACAGATTTCTCCCGAATGCGCTCACAGCCGCTACAACTCTCTCTACGCGCTTAGTACCCCGTTTACTGTAATCAATAATTCTTGAATTAGTGTCTCGATCATACACATCTCCCTACAACTATTTGTCTGCGTCCCCCGCTACAGACTTCTACGCCAGCTACTCTTATTGTTACGCTCTGTGAACGCAGCACTGGTCCGTCTCTAGGCAATTTTCTTTTGAACTGGTCAACCCAGCTGCTCTTGCCGCATTCAGAAGAAGTTTCGCTGCTATACATCGCCGTACTTTTGCAACCTGGTGTACACCGGGCGCCTACTAATGGAGGTAAAGAACATACGTATTATGTGATATACCTTAAATAGTCTGTGTGCCGTCCTTTTCACGCTGAAAGGTATGGATTACGGAAGGCCGATACGTACTTTCTTAGCAGTGAAGTAGCAGAAAATAAAAGCTCACTTGGGCGTATAAAAGTGTAAAAAAGCAAAAAATTACAAAATAATGGTTTGGGTACAGTAAAGAATGAAGATTCGTTTGTGTGACACATGGCCAATATTGGTGGTTGGTTGACCCGCTTTTTATCGTGACGGTTCTAAACAGTTTACCATTAATTACATTTGCGTCAACATTGTGTTTCGTTATAAAACTAACTTGACTGAAAGTCTGTTAGATTAGCTCCTCCTGCCTACACTGGGAAATTTTTGTCTATTGGAGTTTATTGTATCGATCATGTATAAAGTGAAATAATCAATGCTCCCTCGAATAATGATATATGTGAAACAGGCCGATTAAACGCCATGCCTAAGATTAGGCTAGTCTAGCTTTATAGCTTATGGTCCTCTTCGTCGTTCATAAACTAATTTATTAGGTCTACAACTTTGCTTTCGCCACTTACAACAGATGGTAGCAGCGGAAAATGGTGGTGCAGCTGGCAGCTAGTAAGTGTCACAAAATAAACTGCTTCTGTGAGCATAGCGCCATCAGAATATTTGTCTGTTTGTGATGGCATCATAAAGATAATCTTGATGGAATATGTCAACTTCCTTGCGCAGCTCTAGTCGTCTGTTATAAGTAATAATTTTCTGCATTAACATGAAGAAATCTGCGGCAGAGGACCATCAAATGCTGCGTAAGATCTATGGTGAGTTACCTATTAGAGAATGGTCTTTGTAATTCAGAAACGGTGATTCTGACATCGAATACCGGAGCGGCGATGGAAGAGAAAAGGTTTTCGTAGCTATTGGAACCGACGGAAACAACCACAGGAGATTGTTCTCGAAAGCAATTGATGCATTTGAGCCCAATCCTGGAAGACAAATGACCACAATACAGTGACAGTCATGAAAATGTGATTTTGCAGCGTGACTGTGCCACGGTTTGATGAAGACTAGTTAAGAAATGATGAAAATACAGAACAATAGTGTAAAACTATTTTGGCAAACAGACTTAACGAAGCCAAAGATTGCGTAGGAGAGGATACTGAAGAAAGATTGAAACGGTCAGTGAGACTGCTGAAACTATACAGGCTAGAAAGAAGAAATCGAGATCCCAGGTCTGGTTTAATGAAGATTGTAGGATGAAGACAGAAGACAGAAGAAAGGAATGACCCAATATAAAGAATGCTGGAGAGGAGAACAAGAAACACTGTAAAAGAATACCAGGAAAAGAGAAGTACATAAGGAACATAGGAGGAAAAAGAGAGAATTTGAAAAACGGTGGACTGATGAGTTAGAAGAGAGAAAGACTGCTCAGGAAACAAGGAAAATATATATGTGGGTGAAAGATATAAATAAACGATCCGAACTCAGAGCAATTACCTGTAACAGGAGGAATTCTGATTAGAGGAAAAGATCAGTTTTAGACAGATGGGTGGAATATTTTAGTGTACTGAATACAGAAACGGAAAACGAAGGTGAGGTTCATGCTAGTATCGTAGAGGAGCTGCAGCAAGAAGTAAACAAAGGAGAAGAGTACCGGGTATCAGCAGACGGAGCATCACTGAAGAAGTTAACGGTAGTATCAAGACTCTTAAAAACAATAAATCTCCGGGAGAAGACAATACTACAACAGAAATGAGAACATATGGCTGAGAAAATCTAATAAGGGTTATGTATGAAATTATAGTGGAAAGAAAATATTGCTGAACAATGGAATAGATTAATACTCTGCTATATGCAGAAGAAACACGACAAAGCCGACCGTGCGAGTTATAGAGGAATTTCAATGCTCGATATAGTATATAATGTAATAGGAAAAAAGATGGTTGGCCCTCTAACAGGATATGTATAAATCTAAGATACTACCAGTGTGGTTTCAGAACTAATAGATCAACTACAGATAAGATTTTTACTATCAGGCAGATCCTTGAAAGATTTTATGTGTATAACCGCGATGTCTACCAGCTGTTCACTTATCTCAAACAATGATTAAATCAAAAGGGATGAACTCTCGAATGCAATGCAAGAGGCAGGCGTACCCAATAAACTGGGAAGACTAGTTCAAACGACTTGAGAAGAATAGTATCTAAAGCAAAGATTGAGGGAGCATTATCAACGGCATTTGAAGTTAACCGAGGACTGCGACATGGTAATGTGCTCTCCATTATTCTGTTCAATGTCGCCTTGGACAGGGTAATACGAAAGACACAAAGCGGCAACCCTGGGGGACCACTGTTTAATAGACTGACACAACGATCTTCCATATGCAGATACACTGAAGAGCTAAAGAAATTGGTACACCTGCCTAAAATCGTGAAGGGCCCCCTTCAGCACAAACAAGTGCCACAACACGACGTGTCATGGACTTGACTAATGCCTGAAGTAGTGCCGGATGGAACAGACACCATGAATCCTGCAGGGCTACCCATAAATCCGTAATAGTACGAGGAGGCGGAGATCTCTTCTGAACAGCACGTTACAAGGCATCCTAGATATGCTCAATAATGATCATATCTGGAGATTCTGGTGACCAGCGGAAGTGCTTAAACTCAGAAGAGCGCTCCTAGAGCCAAGCACTCTGTAGCAATTCTGAACGTTTGGGGAGACGCATTGTCCTGCTGAAATTGCCCAAGACCGTCGGAAGGCACAATGGACATGAATCGATGCAGGTGTTCAGACAGGATGCTTAAGCACTTTGTCACCTGTGAGAGTCGTATCTACACGTATCAGGCACGAATACAGAGCTGCACACTCTCCACACCATTACAGAGCCTCCAACAGCTTGAGCAGACCGCTGCTGACATGCAGAGTCCATGGATTCATGAGGTCACCTCCATACCCGTACACGTCCATTCGCTCGATACAATTTGCAACGAGACTCATGCGATCAGGCAAAGTGTTTCCAGTCATCAACAGTCCAATTTCGGTGATGAAGGCGAGTGGTAAACTTTGTGTCGTGCAGTCATCAAGGGAACAGATTGGGCCTTTAGCTCCGAAAGTCCATAATGGATGATGTTTCGTTGAATGGTTCGTACGCTGACACGTGTTGATGGCCCAGCAATGAAATCTGCAGCAATTTGTGAAAGGGTTGCACTTCTGTCACACTGGACGATTCTCTTCAGTCATCGTTGGTCCCGTTCTTGTAGGACCTTCTCCCTGCCGCAGCGATGTCGGAGATTTGATGTTTTACGGGATTCCTGATACACACGGTATGCTCTTGAAATTGTCGTACAGAATAATCCCCACTTCGTCGCTACCTCGGAGATGCTGCTTCCTATCGCTCTTGCACCGAGTATAGCAACACGTTCTCACTCACTTAAAACTTGATAGTCTGCCATTGTAGCAGCAGCAACAGAACTAACAACTACGCCAAACACATATTGTCTTATACAGGTGTTTCCGACCGCAGCGCCGTATTCTGCCTGTTTACATATCTCTGTAATTGAATACGTATGCCTATATCAGTCTTGTTTTGGTGTTTGAGTGTATAATGATTTGTTATCCAGGAGGAAACGGTACCTGAGAGAAAAGGTTAAAAAATTAGAAAGATATGGAGCGGAGATGTGGCTGACAATTAATTAGTCAAAGACCAAGTGTATGTTAACATCTAGGAAAAGGTATGGTGAAGGAAAAATAAGCATGACTTTGAATGGGGGGGAATATGAGCACTGTGAGAGCTTAAAATATCTTGGGCCCCTGGTAACTGAGAATAATCTTATGAGAGAAGAAATACATACATGAATTGCGGCTGGTAACAGGAGTTACACTGCATGGATTAAAGTATTAAAAGCAAGAAGCCTTAGTAGGAATCTGAAGCTGACTGTGTATCCTACAGCAGTGACACCTGTGGTGATGTATATTTCGGAGACTTGGACGATAAGGCAAAACGATGGGGAGTTGTTGCAGAGATAGGAAAGGAAGATACTAAGCAAAATCTACGGACAAATGGATGATAGGGGAGCTTTGGTGAATCGGAAATGATGAGGAGATCAGAGAGGTGTATAACAAAGCAGGTATCGTGACACAAATAAAGAATAATAGACTAAGTTAGTCGGGAAGTACACAAAGACTGGTGAAGATCAGGACAGCCAAGAAACAGCCAAGAAAGTTTTCAAAGGAAAACCAGGGGGACGCCATCTAAGGGGCAGCCCAAGAATCACATGGCTAGATAACGTGGAGGAGGACTTGAGAAGAGTGGGAGTCAGAAGATGGAGAGCCGAGGCACCCAGCAGAGAAGATTGGGCGTAGATTGTCCAGGAGGCCAAGGCCCTACATGGGCTGTACCACCAATTAGTAAGCAAGTAAGTAAGATGTATGGTGATGGACCTTTTAGTGAAAGTACTTGTAGAGAATGCTTACAGCGCTTCAATAACTGTGATTTTGACGTCGGAGACCGGCATAGCGGTGGAAGTGGGAAGCCTTTCAAAGCGACTGACACCGAGTGGAAACAGTCACAAGAGGTACTTGTCGAAAGCAATTTATATTTTTGAGCGGAACACTGGAAGGCAAACGGCCACAGTACAGAGAAAGGCATGAAAAGGTGATTTTGCATCATGACAGCGCTCGACCTACTGTCGCAAAACCCGTCAGAACGTGGCTGGAAACGTTGAAATGAGAAGTAATAACCCACTTGCCGTAATCTGCAGACATTGCTCCTTCTGACTACCACCTTTCTTGGACATTTACATAAGGCCTGGCTGACCAGTGCTTCCGGTCATATGAGTAAATGCAAAATTGGATCGATTCATGGACCTCCTCAAAAGATGCCCAGTTCTTCCGCCGTGGGATTCCTATGTTATCCGAGAGACGGGAGAATGTGGTGACCCGCGGACGATTTTCGAATGTGACGAGACCTGAAATATTGCAAAATTTATGGAAAGAATTTTTGGTTAAAGTTACATCATTTATTGAACAGCACATGGTTGGCTGTGCTTGAGATCTGTAAGCGTACCTGGCGCTGTACTAACATCAGCACGCTGCCGAGGCATTGACCAGCGCCAGGGAGCACTGAACTGTGTGGAGCGACATGTTCTGGCAAAAAAGTCGTTTGTAACGCTGCCCAGCGTTGACAGCCATCTAACGCTGGTAAAAAGCTTTCCTGTGTGCTGCTGTTCGTACCTAATCGGTTATCATTGCTACAGCTGTCAAACCCGACCAGTCACGGAATACTCATGAAATTATATGACTGTATCCCGACACATATGAGTTTAACATTATACTGAAAGTGCCTACAAAGAGGAAACATCTAGGTATAGAAAGTAAAAATAAAATAGATATAAAAACAACCAAAGCAGGAAGCCAATTTATTTCAAGCGGTTTACCACTGGCGAGGAACCTGTTGCAACTAAAAGCTATTAAATGAGATTGTAGCCTAATCGGATTTTGGGATTTTTTTTAACATTGTTGTTTGTTATCTTCTAGTTTTTTAGCGAGCAGAGAGTGCTATTTGTCGCTTATCGATTAATATCTAATTGCTTGGTATATATTTACGACTATATTATTTTACGAAACTATGATGTGATATTGCAATTCATTGCCTTTTATGTTTAGTCTTGCTGATCTGTGGCCCTACCCGTTACCACTCTCTCATTTTTTTACGTATCCCAGTATTTTGTTTCTTATAGCAACTTCGTAAGTCAACTGAAGCGTATGTATATCTTTTGCTTTCTCGCTGGTGTGGTACTTATTCCGTCCCACTGATCTAACGAACATCTTGCTGCGGTACCAGCTGATGCTACGTGCGTCCCTCTAGTGCAATAGATTTGGTATTTAATTTAGGTCACGTCTCTTCGCGATTTTGGTTCTTGTTTAGGCACATATCGATAAAAATATCAGTACAGAGTCTGCTTCTGACGTATATGTATTACCGTGTTTGGCATTTTGTGACCTCAGCGTGAAATACGTGCTTCTTGGAGCCATGTTATCCGTTGCTTATTGAGGAACAGGTCATCTGAAGACAGCTTTCATTTTGTTGTAGTTTTGTTCTACCGTAACCTTTTTCTTTTGCACACGTGGCGAAGAGCATTACCATTGCAAGGCAAATGGTCACATAATGTTTTATTTTTCATTGATGTACATGAAACAACTTTAATTTGCAGACGTTCATGGCTCTGTATTCGTTGTGGTTGATTTGTAGGGAACTGACAAGGAAAAGGCGACGTTGCCTATAATGTCCCGCTATAAGTTTCAGTTACAATTTAAGAAACTTCTTCCTATACTCGAGTTGAAAAACTTGTTTAGCATTATTAGTGGAACATAATTCTTAAATATGATGTGGTGCATTTTATCACGTGTTTTTATGCGACGTTATTAATCGAACAATAATGTTGTATTATAATATGGTAACATAAAGGCGTTATGACAAGTGAAACGCAGATGAATTGGACATAGTTGTAACAGTATATCTAAGTGGCAATCATAGATTAAATGTATATGAACAAATATAAAATGTCCCTAAGCTAAATATTTTGAGACACGCTGAAAATGAGAAGGAAAACGCCAACGGGCATGTTAAAATGTTTCCCAACAAAGCTGAAAACGAATTGGCATGATATACTCTTAAATTCTAAGAGATTATGGTCCATTTAAGCTTCTCGGACGTAATAAAACTTGCGTTAGACTTTGCAGAACGAGTCTGCTTGTCCCATAGTTTCGATCCAAAAGGAGCAACGACAGACAAAAACAATGCTGAAGCTGTCCATCAAATCGAAGATGAAGAAAATTAGAACTACAGTTCGACCTGTGAAATGGAAGTGTATCGGAGATTGCGGGAGGCCATTACAGCGACTCATTCCTAAAACACAGAAATGGTGTAGTGAGTTTTTGATGAAGACCAAATGGAAAAAGTGACCAGACGCATGAAGTAAGAAAATGTGGGCTCCTGCCAAGTGTAAAGGGGCAAGGAACGCAGGGAAGAAGTTGTATTCCGATGCATACAAATAGTGTTTTAAGAACTAAAACTTCGAACATTACCTTAAACTTGAATAATACGTATCTTTAAGTACAGAGATATAGTTTACAAGGGAATTACAAATTAAGATACCAGATTCTCAATTTCTTCAGCCTGTAGATGTTTATAAAATTAAGTGCAGTGTGTTTAGCTTTCCAAGAGTTTGAGTTCCTTAAATCAGACAACGAGAACAACATCCTACAGTTGAGGATGACAATGTTTAAATAATTTTATAACGCAATTTTCAGTCTATAGCGAATAAAATATCAAATGTGGTACAATTCAGACAACTCTCATTTACTTGTTCAGGTTATTGTGTGCAGTCCTAAGGATAAGATTATTTTAGTAATTACGAAATAATTTATCTCTCCTTTTGCTTAATTTCAGCAGATTCGCTATCAATTGTACTATTTATTACAATTTCCACGATTGTAATTTCGACTTTCGATCATTTTAATGTGGTTGAATGTGCTGAAAATACAGCAGCTATCAGTAAAACGAATAAAAATAATTTAAACCTGTGTTCACTTTATTAATGTTGACAACTGCTGTGTTCTCAGAACAAACAAAGATTTATCGTTTCTGTTTCGTTGGTACGGAACTCAGTAAGAAATGCGAGACTGCGTTGCAGCTTACGTCTACTCACAGGTTACAACTGGAATACTTATTTGTTTGTGTGAAACACATCAGCAGGTAACCTTAAGTGGGACAAAGAAACGTACATCTACATCTACATACATATAGCGCAAGCCACCGTGCGGTGCGTAGTGGAGAGTACCCTCGTACCCTGTACCAGTACTACTAATCTCCATTTCTGTTCCACACGCAGACAAAACGAGGCGGCTGTGCTCCGATGAACCGAAAGTTACGACCACGTGCTCAATAGCCTGTCTGTTCGTCTCTGGAACGAAATACATCACTCATTCTGCGTATCAGGGATCCGGCAGTTTGTTGGTAGGTTTGTGGATGTATGTGGCATTCTATGTCTACGGACAGATCATGTAACTCGCACAAATAACGAGCCGCTGCTTTACATACAGGATGATGGGGCCAGATATCGACTCAGATGGGTTCCATGGGATTTACATCAGGCAATTTTGGTCGTCTAGACGTTTACGTGAGTTCGCTCCTCAAACCATTGTAGTAAGGATCTTGTTCCGAGACACGAGCAGTTATACTGCTGGAAGATGACATCGCCGGCGGGAAAGACATCAAGCGTTAAGGGATGCAGAGGGGAATGTCTTCCACAGCAAAATACTGCTCCCACCAACCTGTGTCCGTGCTGTGCTGCACGTCTCGAGCCGCGGTTCACTTCGATGACGGCACGTGTGGAGACAACCAGTGACTCAGTGTGGCAAAAATGTGATTCACCGTATGGGTCGAGGCGTTTATATTAATCGGCTGTAGAATCTCAATAGCCCTTTGCTCATTGCAATCATAACTGACAATGTCGTTGGATCAACATGCGAAAATGTAGGCGTGATCCGCTGCGGAGCTCCATGTTGAACAACATATGATGAACGGGGTGCTCCGAAATACCTTTGCGTGCACCAGCATTCTACTCTTTCGGCAGATATGTCACAGATCGTCATTTATCATACTTTATAGAACACGCTTTAAAGTTCCTCCATGAGAAGAAAGTCGCTTTCCCTCCAGGAAGCATCTCCGTAATACTTGCGTATTGTTCGGACCTAGCAGTGACAAATCTAGCAGCGTGTCTCTGAATTGCTTCGATGTCCTCGTTTTTAATCCGACCTACGTATCCAAACCAAATAAGCAGAATTCAAGAGTAGCTCGTACTAGTGTCCTACATGCGGTCGCCTTGAAGGATGAATCACAATTTCCCAAAATTCTCCCAATGAACCGAAGCTATATATATAGATATTTAAACGTCAATGTCTCAAGCAGGTCACTAATAATGCTGTATCCGAAAATTACAGGTTTGTTTTTCCTACTCATCCGTATTAACTTACATTCAGCTCTAGATGTCATTCATCACACCAACTAGAAATTTCGTCTGAGTGATCTTGTATCTTCTTACAGTCAGTCAACTTCGACACCTTCCAGCACAACACAGCAACATCACCAAACAACTGCAGATTGCTGCTCACCCTCTTCACGGATCATTTACGAATATAATAATTAACAATGGTTCTGTCTCACTTCCCTGGGTCACTCCTGACGATGCTCTTGTCTCTGATGAAAATTCGCCGTTGAGGACAACATACTGGGTTCTATTAGTCTTCGAGCCACTCGCATATCTGGGGATCTATTCCATATGGAATCTGCCTGTTTCCCTTATCCGTAATTAGCAGTATTGCACGTGAGAAAAGAGCAAGCTGAGTTTCGCATGAGCGATGCTTTCGAAAACCATGCTGACTCGTGGACATAAGCGTGTCGGCATCAAGAAAATTTATTGTATTCAAACCGGGATTACGTTCACAGATTCTGCAGAAAGCCGATATTAGAGATATTGGTATGTAAGTTTGCGAGTCGTTTCGTTTGCCCTTTTTTTTGTAGTGTAGTCAAATTCACAAACCACCCATTAACCCGTATCTTACCCAAAACCACCTTCCATTCAACAGCAGATTGAAGCTTAACATGTTACCGTCGGCATAGCTTCCTTCTCGGTATATCCCCGCTGTCTTTCTTCCGTCCACCGGGGAATCAGTATTTCTGGCTCATAGTCAAGACTGTCCCAGATTCCCTCCAAACTACCCATTTCTTTAATTATTCCCTTAAACTCATCTGCTAACTTTTCAATACTATTTCTTTCTCTTCCCCGGAGCAGTCATCTTGATCCTCCGATATTACTGCATCATAACTAGTTGACTTGTACTACTGTTTGTTTATCATTGTTTCCATTCGAAAGGAATGAAACATTACGTGATAATTATTTAACACAATTTTGATAGCACCGGCATTACTGTAACAGCACACATTCACTTTCTTTAGTATTGGTAGTAGCAGTATTGATAACATTAGTGTTATGAGGTGCAATTCATGAACTAGCCAAAGTTCAGCGTTAACTCCCCCAAGACGGTTTAGATGTTAGAAAGGGCTGAATTCCTTACTATTGCCTCGTAAAATAAGTATGTAAATAAATTAATTAACAAATAATTCAGTTTTCTTTAGAAAATATCCTATAATTGTAGTTATAGCACGTAAGTTGTTAGCTGCACCAAAAATTCCTTACACAGGTATATCTCGAATGATATATGTTGGCCTACAGCCATATAATCACTAGAACTCTTAGGAAAATCAGTGTTACAGTTAATGATCGTCAGTTTTCCATTTTCGTTATTCTTAGTTACAAAAAATCGCTATCGAACATTGTACAAATTTTGATATCAGATAAATTCATCCCCTAAGCCTGGAGGTATTATTAAATTTATCTGCTTAGTAACAGACTTTTCGAACGTTCACCAGCGCGTACAACAAAGTACTGCTCTTCACAGAACTAGTTTTCAGGGCTTTCTGCCCAAAACTATGTTTCACATAAACATGTGGTTACGGGCGGCTCAGGTACTTGAGTACGAAAATAGCACCTATGTTCAAGAAAGAAAATCGTATCAGAGTCATTTAAAAATATTCTCAACTCAGCTTCATTAATACTGAGGTGATAAAGGTCACGGGTTAGCGATATGTACGTACAGAGACGGTGTTAGTGTGGCGTGCACAAGGTGTAAAAGGGCAGTGCATTGACGGATCTGTCGTTTGTACTCAGATGATTCATGTGAAAATGCTTCCCTTTGAACGTGGGATAGTAACTGGTGATGGGATATTCAACTTCGGTAATCTTCAGGGAATTCCGTATTCAGAGGCCCACAATTTGCTGGAGTACGCCTTCGCCAGCACACCGGTCGGCACTGGGAAACACTGTACAGCAGGCTCTGAACTAGGCGTCCCGATGAGGAGAGGAGATCAGGACACGGCCCCAGGGAACGCGCCGATGGCGCACCCTGGGCCGCGTGCATATAGGCAGCCGTCGACGACCGGCCTGTCTCCCTCGTCAGCCCCCCTTTTCTCCCCTCATCTGTCCGGGTCCACCCCCCACCCCCATCCCTCCATCGGCCATAGGTTGTGGTGTCTCATCTCCGTGATAATTTTTTAGTGCAGTGTTTACGTGAGTGTTTAGTGTTGAATTTCCGCCATTTCAAAATTTAAAAGGTCACCGTTTCTATCGCCTGCTTTTATTGTTTATTATATTCTTATCACATTTTTAAATATTTTGTAGGCTGAAGAGCGACGTACTAAGCTGCTACCAGCCCACTCCATGGAGGGGGGGGGGGGAGATCGAAACCCAATTCAGAAAAAAAACAGCTCTCACATTCTCTCATCTAGGTATACTGCCTTGCTATGTCGCATCGAGACTCAGCTGGCATTGCGCCTCAATATGCCACACTGTGCTCTAGTCTTACACATCAATAGTCGTCGTCTCGCACCTTCGCTAGCTATGATAATCGTTAGACATAGTATTTTGATTGCTGTTAACCAAAGAACTTCAGATTGGACATCATTCAAATTAAGCACCACGTGTGCATTTTTTGTTGTAGTGAGAGGAAACCGTCCACCCACCTATCATTCCACCCTCCCCTCACGCAGCCAGGAATCACGAAACATCACGGGAGGGCACAGCCGCAATAAGTGGCGACGATTCTGATCAACAAGTTTTATTTAATTATCATGTGTTCTAGGTTGCTGCCGGGGAGCTGTCGTTAATGATTCTACACGCAAAAAAGAGTTTTGCATCACCCTTGTTCCCAGGACTCTTGAAGATAGAAGTTGACTGTGGATATTTTATCACAGACACAGTCCCTTTGACTGCCATTAAACTCGGCCAAAGGTGTAAACAACCATGCATGAGCAGCGCCTATTAGACGGAGAGGGTCTGACAGCCGATCAGTTCCAGTCATTCCACCAGGAAAGAGGTACATGGATCGTGTGGTCTGTAGTTCAATCATGCCTACACAGTAAATATTGCAGTCCGACCACGTCCGCATTTTTACTTTGCGCCAGGAAAGACTCTCAACAAGGGAAGTGTCCAGGCGTCTCGCAGTGAACCAAAGTGATGTTGTTCGGATATGGAGGAGATTCAGAGAGACAGTATCTGTCGATGACATGCCTCGCTCAGGCCGCCCAAGGGCTACTACTGCAGTGGATGACCGCTACCTACGGATTATGGCTCGGAAGAACCCTGACAGCAACGCCACCAAGTTGAATATTGGTTTTCGTGCAGCCACAGGATGTCGTGTTACGACTCAAACTGTGATGCATGATGCGCAACTTCACTTCCGACGTCCATGGCGAGGTTCATCTTCGCAACCACGACATCATGCAGCGCGGTGCAGATGGGCCCAACAACACGCCGAATGGACCGCTCAGGATTGGCATCACGTTCTCTTCACCAATGAGTGTCGCATATGCTTTCAACCCTACAACCCTCGGAGACGTGTTTGGAGGCAACCTAGTCAGGCTGAACGCCTTAGACACATTGTCCAACGAGTGCAGCTAGGTGGGGACTCCCTGCTAAAATTAAATGTCATGTAACTAGGGTCTCCCGTCGGATAGACCGTTCGCCGGGTGCAAGTATATCGATGTAACGCCACTTCGGCGATTTGTGCGTCGATGGGGATGAAATGATAATGATTAAGACAACACAACACCCAGTTCCTGTGTGGAGAAAATCTCCGACACAGCCGGGAATTGAACCCGCACCCTTAGAATTGACATTCTGTCGCGCTGACCACTCAACTACTGGGGGCAGACTATTCCCTGCTGTTTTGGGGTGGCATTATGTGGGGCCGATGTACGCCGCTGGCAGTAATGGAAGGCGCCGAGAGGCTGTACGATACGCGAATGCCATCCTCCGACGGATAGAGCAGCCATATCGGCAGCATATTGGCGAGCCATTCTTCTTCATAGACGAAAATTCGCGCCCAAATCGTGCACATCTTGTGAATGGCTTCCCTCGACTAGAGTGGCCAGCATGTTCTCCAGACATTAACCCTATGGAACATGCCTGGAATAGATTGAAAAGGGCTGTTTATGGACGAGGTGACCCACCAACCACTCTGAGAGCTCTACTCAGAATCGCCGTTGAGCAGTGGGACAATGTGGACCAACAGTGCCTTGATGAACTTGTGGATAGTATCCCACGACAAATACAGGTAAGCATCAATGCAAGAGGACGTGCTACTGGATATTCGAGGTACCGGCGTGTACAGCAATCTGGGCCACCACCTCTGAAAGTGACGCTGTCTGGTTGTACAACATGCAATGTGTGGTTCTCATGATCAATAAAAAAGGCGGAAATGATGTTTATTTTGATTTCTATTCCAATTTTCTGTACAGGTTCGCGAACTCTCGGAACCGAGGTGATGCAAAACGTATTTGATGTGTGTAGATCGATTACAAGTACAGGATATAGTATGACAGTTGTTTGAATAGGTTGGCCATCTACGAGAAAGTGTGTATCTCTACATGACACAACGTGAATTGATTCATTTGGGTTGAGTGAGACATGGTGGACTGTGTCATGGGAAGCATGGAGGTCTCGATATGGATACCGTTTCATTGATGTTTCGCTGTGTTTAATGATGGTTTCTCCAACTGACTTGGTGTTTAAGACTGTGTTGGTCCCTTTCCTCTACGCAGCAAAGCAACTAGCAGTCATTTTCATGTCCGAGATTAACTCTAGTATAATTTTTGTGAATAGCTTCTTTGAACTGCAGTCACTCATGTTTGACGTCCAACTGAAGACAGTGACGAA
This sequence comes from Schistocerca americana, assembly GCF_021461395.2. Lineage (NCBI taxonomy): Eukaryota > Metazoa > Arthropoda > Insecta > Orthoptera > Acrididae > Schistocerca > Schistocerca americana. Next base: position 6,987,345 of record NW_025725481.1, on the reverse strand, counting down.
ACATCGCTTACTACGTCAGCTAGGGGCCGTGGCCTACTTCTGTTGACGCATGCTGTTGGTTCCTGTACGTCCATGTAACATTTGAACCTCTTCGTCAACCTTCCGTCTTCTTCTGACGAACACAGCTTCTCTGTCGTCTCTCTAAAAACATTCGAGTTTCTGTTTCTAATCTTTACTCTGTCACTTAAATGCAATAACTTATTGTGTGCCTTAAGAATTATAAATTTCCTACAATTTGTATCTTCGTTTAAGTAAATCATTTCAGTCTTGCTATTAACAGTTACCATTTGCGTGAAAGTTTAACTTAGTGAAGAAAGAAGAGTAGCTTTGATTTGTGCCCTTCGGTTTCCAGCGATGGGGGGTTACATGTTGGTTTTGAGAGAAGCTGACCGAACTGTAACTGGATATACCGCACAAGAGACTGGAATACGTCCACCTTTGTACGCCTTGGCTGTATTGTACAATACTATGCAAGGTAAAATTTTGAAGAAATGAAGTCCCATTCTTTACATCACTAAGACTTTTAATAACTACCTGAGACTCTGGTAAAAATTAATGTAATAGCCATGTATTCTACAAGTTCGCAATCATAGCAACACTTATAGAATGTTAGTGCAGGACAACCCATAATCACCAATACTGCTGTCATAATATTTAATTCACTGTTCATTTTTTTTCAGAGAAATTCCCAGAAAATCAACAAAATTACGGTGCAAGTTTTAACGAAAGACGACGAGGCCAATAGCATCCGCGTGTCCAAGGGAACGACGCCGCAAAGTTAATGAGTTGGACTCTGGCTACGAGCCAGTCGTCAGAAGTGGCGCAGCTCTACCGTTTCTGAGGTGCGGAGAGACGAACCCAGGAGTAGCCGGTACAGGACAGGAGCTGTCTGCGCCGCCTCCCTGGAAAGCGCGTACGAGGCCACTGTCACCATTAACACCAGTGACGACTGCCACAGTATATGCTAAATAAGTCTCTCCACGAGCTGTTTCTGGTGCTGTAATAAAACAGCGGCAACTGTATTCCAAGATATACTGCACAGCGCTGTCACCATGAATAAAACTAAGAATATCTGCTGGACCGAAACGACCTCCTGGGACAGGTGGCACAGTGCGGAGTAGACGCTCCTCAGCTTCCGGTAGCGGTCCGCAAGTGGTCGCCGCTGTCATCTGACTCGGGCTGTAGCTCTCAGACACTGGTTTAGCTGGCGTAACTCACTCCTCACAAGGAGAACGAGGCCCGCATACCTGGCAACAGCGGTAAGTGCAATACAACATGAGAGTAGTGGTAACATATATGTCCATTTCACTTCGTTCGTCAGACATTTCAACGTCACAGCGGCCACACGTTGCGCGAGAGAGCCTGCATACACCACTTTGCAGGAGATCCTCACTGCCGCAGTGGAGAATTGGCGCGACCACAGGATGCCACTGTCCCGATAAAACAACAGAGTGAGCATCTTCTGGTACTTGTAGGTGTTTCGAAACAGGTCTGCGGCGATCGATATGGCAGTGGTGGAGTCGTATGTCGTCACATAGCCTAACAACCACGTGAAGGTAATGGAGTCCTTTTTTCTTGCGTTCGTAGCTTGCAACCAGTCCTCCACATGCGCAGTTATTACTAGGTTCATGACGAGAACAAAAGCTGCGTATAGAGTACCAGAACGTGTTCTCCGTAGTTCACACTTCTCAATGTCGACAGTGAACGGCGTCAGCCTGAAAACCCTGCAGACGGCGTGATATCGCGCCACAGAGCTTGAGAGGTCTCCTCTATTCGCCATTTCAGCATCGGCTACCACTCCAGGATGCCTAAGTTACCTGTGATGAAAGAGAAAAGTTCTCTAGTTATGGTAAGCAACCTGCTTGCATTACAGAGAGATTTAATTAAAATTAACGACATACGACTGATCAACAAAGCACACTCAATCTGAGATAGCACTTCGAACGTAAATGAGTCAAGGTTCCACAAATCAATAGGAGATCAATGGAGTAAACATAGTCATGATTAAAAAACTCCTTCATAGTCACGATTTTCCGGCATCTGAAATCGATACAAAGGTACGATCATTATAGCAAAACAAAACTTGACTATCCAGTTCAGTTGCTGCATCTTGCAGACCGCAAATAGTGAATACTGAGAACTCGAATCACTCACGTATAAGTTCTTGTGTAGACCTATATTCAACAAAGTCAGTAAGACTGACCCTGCCGTAATATATTTATTAAATACTACAAGTATAGTTATTGTTACGCAAAAACCACCTATCAAGCTCATAGCAAAGTTTACTGTTACGAATATCTTTAAGAAGTCTTGCTTACATCTCAGAGAGAGTCTGAAAGATTTCAAAATTTTGGGTAAAGTAACAAAATAAATGAAAGTAAATAAGACAGTAAAGATGGAGAGTTAAGAGAATATATTGGATCGTAATCGGAACCATTACAGACGGCGCACTAAATCAGCTGACGAGGGAAGTGGCGGTTGCCACTTGAAGGAGTAATGTCGACAGTCATCAGAGTAAGCGAAGCAAGCCTACATCATCTGGCTGAACAGAAATTCGTGTTCCTTGCCCCCTATACATGAGTTTAGTATTCCAAACTTTATCGGAAGTTTTTTTGCCAATATGGTATGACAGTAAACTGATCTTCTTTGTTATCATGTTTCCTCGTTAGTGTGATGCTGCCTTTTATTTTATTTTCCTTCCATTTCGGTGTAGCTTTTTAATAAAAGTTTTGTCGTGTAAAGTGGAATAGTAGCCATAGTTTTCTTCTGTTTTTGGTATTTAAGTTAGCTCTAAAAAGTTTATTTTATTTCGGTGCTCATGCTCGATTGTACATACATTTTTGAGTGAAATCAGATAATGGAATGACAATATGGGAAGATCAGATTGCTGCTCATCACACAGACGAGGAATTGAGCTGCAGACAGGCACAATGAAAAGACAGACTAAATCCTGAGTTTCAAGACGAAGTCCATCTTCAGAAGTAGAAAACACACACATATTCAGTCAAGCATAGTCCACACAGACATGGCCACTGACAGTAGGACCTGACTCATGCTATGTCGTACTCAGGCGCCTAGGGACAGTGGTAATGTCTGTGTGAGTTGTGCTCGTATGAATGCGTGTGTGTTACTTATTTCTGAAGAGGAATTTTGCTCTAAGGCTCAGTTTTGTAACAGTCTGATCGAACCTCTCTGTGACCCAATGCCTCCTCATGTAGTGAGCAGCAATCTATCCTTTCCATATTGCTTATATTTTTGTATAATTTGTTCGTTTCAGTAGAATATATCTATTTATTTGTCTGATCGGTCTTGCAATGTTAGGGTGTTATCTACATACCTGTACAAGAAATAAATATTATTAATCCATGTGAGATGGTATGAGGAAATTAGTTCTCAGTATGGTGTAGTAAAATACTAGCTAGTGTACCAACAAGGTAGTTTCCTATTACTAAACCGTATTCTAGCACATGTAGTTGGTTATTGGACGTGGAATATTTATGGGAGAGCTATAATTTTAGTAAAATAATGAAATTCGTCTACAAATATTGCGTTCATCTGACGATGAGTGCATTATATTTGACATTTTCAATGGTGTCATCAACTGCTACGTTGGTGATCATGTTGATTACATTCAACAAAATGTTTTAATTGGTGTAGAATATCGATGTCTATAATTTGTGATATCATTTCGCTCAAACTATTCACTGTATACTGATTTCTGCTTATACAGTCTTGAGTAAGTATATACATTACCTTGTTGTTTTAGTCAGATTGCAAATCTCTTTTACAGTTTATTACTAGATTGATAGGGCTGCTACGTATATGACTTTTTGGTAGTGACTGCAATGTATATGCGGATAGGTTCATTATGGAGCAATATGTATTCTTCTCTTCTGTCAAGTAACTGTTGAAAACTATTAAGAGATATGTAATTTTTTATGCAAATGAAACTCTAAGATTCTTTTTCTACATACTTTCTTCAACATGACTGCTACTGTATTTCCTTGTCAGTTACTATTGCTTTGTTAGTGTTTATTTTCTCATAAATGGTACCGTTGGTTTGCATATTGAGGAAAGTGTCAGATAATATGAAACGATCATGTCAAAAGTCCAAGCTGAGAATAATTATCAGAACACGCAACAGAAGACAAACTTGTCATTTTGTGGAACAACCCTGTAAATTCACACATTCAGGAATGTATAAGTTAAAATGCGGTTGCCATGAAATAACAATCATACGACTAACAGGAATATTTCAAAACAATATCCATGGAATTTGCGAACGTCATTGACATGAAACTGTCTAAACTTAGTTCACACCTAAAACTACAAAAACTCGGTTAGTGACGTAACACGATGCCTGGCGGTCCCAGCGACTGCTGAAAACCGTAGGCAAGTAAATATTTTAGATGATAAATGAAGTTTTACATTTGTGACGAAACATTCTGCATTGCTTTTAACACAGAGACGGAGCTAAAAAACAAAAAAAATGCATCGAAAATTTCACGAATTCTCTTACAAATGTTTACTGTTGAAATACATTCCTTTGTAGGATATTCTGTTAACAAAGATAATGTAATGTACAAATGATTAGGTATAGCCTGTGATCAGTCAAGTTAATCGCCTTTGGATTTAAAGTACATCACATTTGATAGTCATCTACCATATCTACAGGGTGAGTCAAAATTATGTGAAGAATTTTAATTTTTTCTTCCTTTTTTACTCCAGTTTGTTGGAACCGATGTCTGATAGACTCACACTTGAACAGAGAAGAATGATTGCAAGCTTACTGGAAGTTGTGTTGCCGGCGAAAAAAGTGTGCCGCAGGCTCGCAGAACGATTTTCAGGTAGATGGTCACCTGCTCGTTTACCAGAAGATTTGTAGCAATTGGATTAGTAGCAGACAATTATCAATAAACTGTATTGCTGAACGTTGAGTGCATTAGCTGTGTTGATCAGGTTGAGACTCTGTATAACGAAATCTCGGAGCAAGTCCTTTTTCTCAAATAGTATTCACATAATAATGAATCACCCTGTATGTGCTGAGTACCAGTGACATACGCTAAGGTAATAATATGTAAATTATTGACAAAAGTTTTTGGCATGTGCAAAGAAAAAATTACGTAACTTGTGGGTTAGATGGAAAAATAACAGATATGGGACACTATGCACCTGAGGAAAAAGTCTTCTGTTGTGCTGATACCACTGGAGATGAGTATGTATCCCGGTTCTAATATGGAAATAAGTAAATAAGAACATTATCTACAGGGAAATTTACGACAGTCAGCCTCAGTCTATCACCAATCCTAGACAGCTCTGGTCTGCTGCGCTCGTTGTATCTGCATATTCCTTCTATCTTTCGTTTCCCAATACTTAAGAGTCTTTTTGCAGTTTACTTTTAATAATCTGCATCTCACAGGGTATAAACTAATTCCAGAGAGCAAGCCATCGTATTAACTCTCATACAGCACAGTCGTCCCCTCAGAAGTGAAGGCTCCAACTCATTCTCTTCCCACAGAACTGAAATATTACGTGTCTCGTAGTTCCCCTGCGGGATCGAAATTGTTATATGTGCCGAAGCAATGTTGGTGACTGTTGGCGACCAGATACCGTTCCTGAGCCGACCACTCCCCGTGGCACAGAGTCTGTGTACCTCATCTGTCGGCGCCTGGTGTACAGCTCATGTCTGAGTGCGAAAGCTTCCTTCTGAATGTTTGTGCAGCAGGTATCTGGCACGGGGTGGAGGCTACAGCCCAGTATTTACACTGGAGGCTTAGGGAAAGTGCATAAAAGCCACCTCTAGACCGAGTGGCTGAAGAGCCCTCATCGTTAATCCGAGAAGAGAATTTGCGTGACACGTGTCTTCAAATACTGCTCAATGAAGAGTCTCAAAAAGTGTGTGTAGTGAATACTCAGTTGGGCTTGTGTAAATATTTGCGTTTGCCTCTTGGCAGTGCTTCCTCACCCACCATTTTCCAACGGTATTTTGAACAGCTGACTGCACAAGGTCCAAACTGTTCAAACTATTTTGACGATATTGTCATAGCAGGTCGTACACCTAAAGAACATTTGCAAATTTGACTGCTTTGTTTCGTATGTTATCGGATGCAAGACTGAAGTGTAGACTGGACAAGTGTGATTTTCTTAAACCCGAATTGAAATATCTTTGTCATGTCATAAACCGTCAAGTTGTATATGCTCTTTAGTCGCATTTGTTAGCTATACGAGATTTGCCTGTTCCTCGCAATGTTACAGAATTGCAGTCAGGTTTAGGGAAAATGAACTATTACATTTGGTTCATACCTAATGCTGCACAAATTACAGCTCCATTTCTTCATTTGCGTCGGAAGAATCTCCCCTTTGTTTGGATAGTTGAGTACCAAGTAGCTTTTCAAAAACTTAAAGATGCATTGTTCAGGGATCGATACTTAGTTCATTTTGATCCTGACAAACCATATGTATTGCAAGTTTAACGCTTCCACAGAATTGGTGATAAAGAGAGGCCTATTCCTTTCGCATCAAATGTGTTGTCCAGAGATCAGTGTAACTATTCAGAAATTGAAAAGGATGATTTGGCCCTTGTGTATGGTGTCACCAAATTCCACCACTATTTGTATGGCACAAAATTCTACTTAATAACGGATCACAAGCTATTTCAGTCCTTGTTTCATCCAACGAAACCGGTTCCTTTCCAAACTACCCAAAACTTGCACAGACGGGCTTTGTTGTTGTCTCAGTACCAGTACAAGGTTGTGTACCGTCCGACTGCTCAACATGGTAGTGCGGACGCCCATTCACGTCTTCAGATTGGCCCTGATACAGATTTTGACGCTTCTGCTGCATCTCGTTGCCACATCGATGCTCAGGTTTCAATCTTTTCGGCTGAACTATAGGAAAATGACACAGGCTGTGGAACCTGATTCAGATTTGTACATTTTGCTAAAATTCATTCGCACATATTGGCGTCGTTTCATGTGTAGCATAAAGAACTCAGTCGTGCGCCGATACTTTGCATGTCAGCGTAGCCTCGCTATACTGAAATGGGTGATTCTTGTTCAAAATGACAGTGGACACCCAAGTGTGTTGATCCCTAAAGCTTTGCAGAAAGGAGTGTTCCACTTACTTCACCAATGGGGATTGTTCGGACGAAACATTCAGCGCGTCGACACTCTACGTGGCAGGGTATGGACGCCCAAACAGAACAGATGACGTCACAGAGTGACGCATGTGCGGAAAACCAGTCCGCTCCGCCACAAACATCACCATGGCAATGGGTGCACATAGACTTTGCAGGACCTTTTTGGAACGCTCGTTGGTTGATTGTGGTTGACTCGTATAGCACATTGACTTTTGCTGTGCCAATGAACTCGACAACGTCACGTAGGTGCTGTCCTCTAATTTTGCCTCGAAGGTTTACCTGAAGTAATAGTGTCAGACGACGGACCTCAGTTCACGTCAAACGAGTCTGAAACTTCCTGTGCACGCAATGGCATACAGCATGTAACTATCGCACCGTTCCATGCACAGTTAAGCGGCGAAATGCAACGTTCAAACAGTAAATGGCCAAACTTCGCTCCGCACACACCAGGGATGAAGCATTGGAGCTGTTTCTCGCCTCCTATCGTTCGCACCCACGAATGCACCATCGCCGGCGGAATTTTTGTTGATAATTCTTCCGGGTTATATGGGCGTGGTCCATGGAATTCTTCTATTCCTAACGTTTCGTCCAATACTACGTTGGACATCTTCAGAGGTATGGCTGGTCCTGCTGGACTCCGGCAGGACTCAGCAGGACCAGCCATACCTCTGAAAATGTCCAACGTAGTATTAGACGAAACGTTAGGAATAGAAGAAGTCCATGGACCACGGCCATATAACCCGGAAGAATTATCAACAACAGTACCATCCGGTCGTGAAAGCCTTCATTGCCGGCGGAATTGCTTCACAGCCGGCGCCATCGGACACTGCTCCACCTGCTCCACCCTCCTCAGCATCCGGCGACGAAGGAAGGCCGCAAGTATCGCTTCGCGTCGCATGTTACTGTCTTTTTCAGGGTGTTTAGCGGCAGCAGATGATGGGCGCGAGGCGAGATCGTCCGTCAGCTTGGCGCATGCATGTACCTTATTTTAGGTTCAGACGGCATGTAGCACCGCCATCAAAATCAACTTCGACACTGCCATGTGCACGGTGATCTTTCTGTGCCTCTTGACCCAGATTCATTGATCCCGAGGACAGCGCGGCCACATCGGCCGCCAGAGAGTGTCATCACGACACCGCGGGACGGTCCCATGGAGACGGAGCCTCCGCCTTCTCTAGTCCTACCACTGGAGCTGAATCCGCCCACACAGCAGCAGTCGACACCTTCCACATCAGTTTATTGGCCGGTGGAGGTGGATGCGTACCCTTCTGGTTGCTTTCCGGGGGACGTTTCCAGGGCGCAGGCCGGACGGAGCGGTGCGAGCCGAACCGGAAGTTCGACGCCACCTGCAGCCACAGCTTCCGGTCCAGCGCAACTTCCACCCCCCGGCCTCCCCCGCCGTTGCCACGCTCTCTACCCGACGACGGTCCGTCTCCTTGAGGGGGGGGGGGGGGAGGGGGGAATTTTCCGGCGTAACATCAAGCGTCGGCACGTAGGCATGGAAACTCACAGTAGAGAAGGCTGTGAGACGACCTCAGCCAATAGTATGCTGACTAGAACGACACCACTGTAGGAGCGGCATCTGTACGAAGACAATGTAAGTGCTCCTCCAGCTAGCTTCGATCGCACTAGAAGAGCCGCACTAGAGCTGTGGTATAAACTCTATAGCAGTAACTTATGAGCTTGGATGATCTGCTTGCATGGAAATTCTATATATCGAGAGACATTAATTGTTTGCATGTCGCCATTTGATTGTTGCTCATCTTTGTGGAAACGCAAGTGTTGTCAATTTAACATATTGAAATAAACTCTATTAATAGGATTTGCCTGAAATGTTGTTTAGCTATCCGAGAAAGGAGATTCCTAGGCACCCTACATTACACGATTGGGCAGGATCCCACAAATCGGATCAGTCAGGTTCTTCGGAAATTCTTCAGTCACCTTCCATGGCACATCAGTTGATGGTTTGATGGTCACCATAAGAAAGCGTCTCATGTTCGGTGTTCTTCTTGCTGTAGAATGATTCTATTTGCCTCAACATTACCTATCCACTGATAGGTATTAACACTGATCCACCATATCATATCTAGAAACATTTCGACAAACTCATTCTCCTTTTGTGATAAACATTGAAGTGCTCTCGATAGAATCTAGCGTTGTGCTGATTCATATTGGCTGTCCTGTTCCTTATACCACTGTACCCACCTCTCTTTGTTTCCTCAAACCTACTATATTTCAAATACAAAGAGTACACTGCTGGACATTAAAACAGAGCAAAAAAAGCATAGTCAATAATTTAGTTGTATTTTTAGTGCAACACTATGTAACGCTTGGCAGAGGAATACTTTATTTAATTTTTTCATTGAAGATGTACAAGGTGCAGAGTGGTGTCAGGACTGCGCTTGTATTCGGGTGTCCCGCTGCTGATTATGGTGATTATGAGTGTTATTTAGCTGCGTAGAAGAATTTTAACCAAAGAGATGCCAGTTAGTAGTTCAGCGAAGTGTGAAAGAAAGATTAATTTATCCATCCCATTAGTTATAGCAGTTGATTTGCGGCCCTGAGCAGCGAGTGTCAGACGTCGGTCCTGGATATTAGTAAAGTGTTAAACTCAGCTAGCAGCCTTCACAGACCAGCCAGTTTGAAGCGGTGATAGGCCAAGGAGAGGTGTCAATGGCGTCAGCGCTTTGGCAGGTGGAGAAGTGTCAAGTCAGGCCCCTGGGCCAGCGTCAGGCTGCTGTGGAGGCGAGGAGATATAGGCACGATGCTGTGAGTGTACTGAGGTAGGCAGTGTGAGCGGGAGCGACAGTCGTGTGCAGAACTAGTGAGCCAGCAAAAGACAGCAGCCGAGTGTGCATGCAGTAGGGACGCAATGACTCCTCGACTGGTCAAGCCGAGGTGCGAACCCTAACCCACTGTCAGCCAGTGAGCGGTCCCCTGACTAAAGGTACCAGGTCGACACTCTGCAGCATCGGGCCTAGGTCCTGCCAGTAGCAGCCAATGCAGGTCACCTCTAGTAGTGGCAGCTAGATGAATTACATCAGGTCAGCGAGTGGCATGGAGCATTTCTCGAACTCTGCTGGCAGTGGCTAATGCTGCCTGTCTAAAATGGGCAGCATTAATGTGAGTTTCACCCACGAACGGTTTGCTGAGGCAGCATATCTTGTTACATAGGAAAAATAATAGCCAGGTGTTGGTCCAGAACGTGTGGTAACTCTGGTCGGCCTTGCTACATTCTGACTCCTTCACTTCTACTGTGTCACCAGTGTTCGGCCCTGATGGAGACGGTACTCCTAGAAGTATGGTAACTTTGTATATGGCAAGGAATGAATGGTAATTTTTGCTGTGTCAGACCGGTCCATTCAGAGCTTCTTGCCAAAGAACGCCCAGACGCCCTCCTCTGTCCTGCTACCATGTACCTTCTTCTGTCAAGTAATGTTGGCTACTGACATCAATCCGGCCACACTAAGTACAAAGAAACCGTGACACAACGAAAGAGTGACATTCATAACACAGAGCTTCCACCTCTGATGGCAACAGTGGCTCTGAACCTGCAGTCTACGTAGCCGAAACGGAACTGGATCATTGATATGGGCACATCATTCCATTGTGCGTAAGCTTTGTCGTGGATGTGGTTAATTAGTGATTAAGGAATTCCAGTAACTCTATAACTTATTACCAGATAGTTTCATTAGATGACACATCCCACCATAAGCTGAGTTGGGCAAGAGTTGGATATCAACAGTATCAAGGTACATCATTATAGGATTGGCAGCCTGCAGCTTTATAGTTTCTTGTTTAGATGTAGCGTCACGGGGCCACCGACCTGATAAGAAATGCAATAACTGTTGTTCATCTTATCGACTATGCGAACCAGAACTGATCGTGTAGCGTACCCAGTGACATCCCACACCTATACGCCATGTGCTGTGCCCATATGACAGTCTCGCGCTGACTTCAGAGGCTTGCGCACACGGATACGTCTCTCGGGACACAATACGTAGAACAGAGACTCGTCTCAAAAGATGCTGTGGTGTCACTCTAGTGTCCATTGTTGCCGTTCCTCTGCTGGTATACCTCCCTCTGTTGCTGACATTCCGTGGTGCTCCACTCGTCGTTGCACATCGCGTATACATTCTTGCCTTGCTGGAAGCAAGCCCATTTCCCGACTCAAGAAATGTGATGTTACTGTACGATGCTGTAGGGTCGAGCCAGTCCTCTCGCACTCTAGTCGCGTGCGATCCTTGAGGCCTATCGTGGTGTTCGGCAAAGTCACTATGATCTCATCAATTTCATATTTACGTGGAAATCGTGGCATGCCAAACAACACGTGCAGCAACATTGTGGAACTGCAGACCCGATATGTCATGATACTGCTGCAGTCGAATACCAGAATGTGTTGGCAGACAGTCCACGTTCTTATGCAAATTACAGTAATCAACATTCACATACCATTTATGAATAAGAAACCCCTCTGTCTAACCTTTTCTTTTATACAGAATGTGGCACAAGTAGTATTCACGCCATTTGCTTGTTTCTTGCGTGCCATCTTCATGTTCGTGTTGTTTCACTTTTAATAGGCAGCAATTTACAAACATTTCCTAATGTATTAAATTTCAAGGCACACGGGTGCCATTATTATCAAACATTACTTTGTCTGAAAGACACTAACCTCCCCCCCCCCCCCCCCCCCCCCCCGGCCGGCCAGAGGAACAGAACTGCGTAAGGAAGCAGAAACTGATTCACGGCATTGTGGACATACAGAAGATCACGACAGTATCCCTTGTTCTGCATAAACACAGGGAACAGAGAGTTACGTATCTTTCGACTGTGAAAAAATACTTGGATGACTACAGCTATGTCTGCATTCGGAAAGAACAAGGAAGAGAAAATGAGTGCATGGACACTGGATTGGCCTGGAACAGACGTGTTGGTAGTAGGTATTCATTTGTTTCCAAGCGAGAGCCACTTTAATACCCACTCCAAGGTAAAATAGAATCAACACGGACTTATCTTCCCAGTTCCGAATAAAAAGCATTAGCCATTAATGTCATGAACGGGAATTCAGGGTTACAACAAAAAATTACATTTTGTCATATACATTTTCTTACCTTCACAATTTAGTTGTGCGTGTAGTTCGCAACATAGGCCGTATTTCTGCAAATAATTTTAGTAGATGTAATTTTCCAGTCCGCTTGAGTTTCGCGATATTAATAATGGATTATTAAATAAAATGCGAGTGGTTTGGTTCAGGAAAAGTTCACAAGAGGAACAGAAAAAAAATGGCTCTGAGCACTATGGGACTTAACTTCTGGGGTCATCAGTCCCCTAGAACTTAGAGCTACTTAAACCTAACTAACCTAAGGACATCACACACACCCATGCCCGAGGCAGGATTCGAACCTGCGACGGTAGCGGTCGCGCGGATCCAGACTGTAGCGCCTAGAACCGCTCGGCCCCCCCGGCCGGCCAGAGGAACAGAACTGCGTAAGGAAGCAGAAACTGATTCACGGCATTGTGGACATACAGAAGATCACGACAGTACCCCTTGTTCTGTACTGGCTATTTGTCGTTAACTGACTGACCGAGAGTCGGCACTTTGAATGGGAGCAGCCAGAATTTGTGTTTGCATAGTACGACTCGAACGCACTGAAACATATGCATATAACCAACCAACTAAAATATTAGTCAGACAATCTGAACGGGACTTCCTAAGTGACAAGCATCTACAAAGCATTCTTGAAAAATCTTTCATTCCATCTTAAAGGAGATGTTGGGTTACAGGCCTTTCCAACCGGTATTTGTATTCTGTGTTGTTGTGACGCCAATTATTTACGACAACTGGATCCTTATTTAATTTTGTAGAACTTTTAACTGGATCTAGATGGATAGCTGAGAGTAAGATGTTGTTAATTAAGTTTCTTTCGTGCCATGTTCCTGCATATGCCTTACGCCTGAGAGAAAAACCCCTCTGTCGATAAAAAACCCCGGTAGGAATTTGTTGCTCGTTGTTCGTCTTACGTACGCACATATTGTCTCAGTGGTCTTGATAGTGCTATAGTGTGATTTTGTAATTCGTTGGTGTAGAAACGTTTCTGTCTAATTCTGTGGAAGACGCGAAACTTTAAAATCTTGCCGGTGCAGAGAATATTATCTTCTGATATAGGAGTTGTTTGAAGTAATTTTGCTCAGTAAGTTGTTCTCCTGTATATCAGGCTGCTACATTATCCCAAATACTTGTAGATGCTCTTGGTTTGTGGACAGTTTCATTGAGTTCTTCGTTTTCCAGAGGATTCGGTTGGAGTGAATTGGATACTGCTTCGAGAAAAATATAGGGGAAAATGAACTTTTGAATTTCGGAAAATTAAACGTTGTATGATAGGGCTACAAGAGTGATTTTGTGAGTCTGTTGTTACGTAGTCTGTTGATCCCGAATCTGGTGATTTCTTCTTTTATTCTGTGTAGTATGTTCTTGGTTTTAAGTGTTTCGTAAGGAAGTTTGTTTTGAAGCTATACCGTCGATCTACAGCAGTGTGTTCTTGGTTTTAAGTGTTTCGTGAAGGGAGTTTGTTTGGAAGGTATATCGTAGATCTTCAGCTAATTGAAGCATCCTCTGGTTAGCAGACAGAGGTTATTTTTTCGTTTCATTAGAATGTAAGAAGAGAAACTGGTAGCTCCAGTCCATTTGTTTGATATTTCGTGAGACGTCAAAATTATATCGGCTTTCAGCTTGTTTAATCTTTTCAGTCCTGCCTTTCTGGCTACTTAAGATTTCATCTAGACAGATGTAGACAAGGTATTTGACGTTTAGTTGTGGAACAATTTCTTGTCCACAAAGTCGAATGTAGAGTTTTGGGTTATCCTGTAGTCGGCGATTAGTAAGATTGCCATGTCTGAAAAGGAAAGGTTTACTTTTTGGTGGATTAGATCAATCAGATTCTCCATTTACTGGGCTACGTTTCAAATTTGCTGATGTAGCTGTTGACTTGTTCATTGATTGCATTCGAGTTGGGCGCATGACACCAGTAAGTGTTGTCATCTGCATATAGAACCATGTCTTCATTCCACCACCGGGGTCTTGGAATATCTGCTGTGTATATCGTACATAACAAAGTGGATATGACGGCAGCCTGAGGTACTCCGGGTCTGGGTGTGGAATAGGATGATTTTTGATCCTCGTCTCGTAGTTGTACTTTTCAGTTTCAAATGAGTTTAACTAATAATTGTACTACTGCAGATGGGAAGCGGTGCTTTAGCACTTTGTGAAGATGTCTGTACCTTATCAAAAGCGCGTCCTATGTCCAGAAAGAGGGTAGCAGTTGCACCTGTGAAATTGCAGGCTTCCGCTGCATTCCTAATTAGCCTTAATCGTGGACCAGCGGGATTGTGTTTCTGAAACCAGCTTGTTCATGTGATATAATGCTTTTGTCTCCTGCAAAATGTTGTAGTATGTTGTTAACTTTGTCTTTCAAAGTCTTGTCAATTATTTATAATTATTTTTATATTTCTAAGTTTGGTTTCAAAGTCGGTTTGCTGAGTGGTGAGTTCGACACGGTTTCTTCTTTATTTCATGTAAATCACAAATTGTACAAGGTTGAATTCTTTCAGTCCAGGTATGAAAAGACTTAACGATTTCCTTGGGGTCCAGATTTTCAATGATAACAATTCTAGTTAGAACATTCAGATCAATCATTACTGGGTTCTCACCGGATTCTGTGGACATGCTGGCGTTTCATTTCGAGTTACGCCTGGAGCGTGCCTTTTAAAAACCTTCGTCGTTATGTATCTCAAGAGATTCCGTTTCATGAGGAGAATCATTTGTTTAGCAATGAGTAGCTGGTTGTTGGACGCACTGAGATTCCTGAGGCTCCTGAGGTTGTTGGGGTCGGTTGGTGACTGTTGAGATTCGACCGGTGTCGTTGCGTCAGATCTGATCATTTTCTGACGTTTTTTGTTTGGCATGAAGAACGTTGACTCTGCATGGTGGAGATGGGATGACCTGAGCGTTCTCTTCATACAGTTTGTCCTGAACATGATTCCTGCCATATACCATTTGCTTCTTTTACTAATTTGACATTCATAGTACCTATATTTTGTCAAACAACAAAAATATTTGCTACGTTGAGGAAAACTAACAGATGAAATTACACTTACACCTAAAAAAAACCAGTATGAGAAAAATAAACATCATTATACGCAACGTAATGAAATCACAAATATCTCATTCTCTAGATCAGTGCTGTAAATTCACTCGACCTTGTGTTTATAAATTGACATATGGAAGCCAAAATAAAATATACATTAGAGTAGACAGAAGGAATTTTCAAAACAATGTTCATACCACATCTGAATCTCACTGCCATGATATTATCTTGATTGGCTCACCGTTAAAACAACAAGTTCCACACACCAATGAAAAAGGACATGTGTTAAATATTTTACAAGAAATAGAAAGTTTCTTGTATATGATAAAGCATCAAGACATTATTTTGAACGAACAGGTTGAATCAAAACAATTCATTGTAAATTTCACCAATGTCATTCTAAATGTTTCATGTTGAAACATATTTCTATCTTTAGATAACGTGTTAAAATAGATAACACTATTTAGGAGTGAAATTATATAGTCTGTCATTTAGCAAAGTTAGTCATTATCTTTGTATGTAATGCACTCTTCCATTCAAACTTAAACAATAACCAAATATATTTTCTGATTGCAACTGGTATATTATCAGTTAAGATTAAATAGGTCACTGGCTGACGTCTGCTATGTAAGTTGTGTGACTGCTCAATAGCTACACTAAAACGGTGTGTTTCTTTTGCAGAATTGGAAAAACACGACCGTGACAGAATTCGAACCTGCAATCTTCGGATCCGAAGTCCGACGCCTTATCCATTAGGCCACACGGTCACTGACGACCAAGTATTCCTTACATTCGTGTCATCTCGAAACGCCCATACCGCTGAGGAATTGTGTTTTTGTTCTACACAGCCGCTGCCTCTTGCTGCTTCCCACCCATTCGTTACATTCAAACCCTTACGAGACCGACCAAATAGAGATTGGGAATCAAGACCACACACTTTGTGCATTCGGAATCGAAGGCAGGGCGTCCCTCGCCGCATTTACGTAAATCTGCCTCGAAGTATATTTTGTCTTCTCTAATGCTAGTAGTGCTACTGATGGACGTTTGCTTTTGTTACTATCCCAGCAATGTATAAATAAAGGAATTCTCTGTTGTTCAGTTTATTTGAGTCAACTCCAGTACCAACAGCCCTCGTGCCTCGTACTTTTCGTAATCCAACACAAAACCCGTTTTTTAATGGTTCAGTTTTAATAATCACTATCTCCCAACGAATAAAATAGTGCCAGAGACCTACCCATATTTTAAACTTTAATGTAACACACTCATCACATCAAAAGTGAAAGCTCAAAATGATTCTCTTCCAGCAGAACTGGAATATTACATATCTCCTAGTTCTTACATACTACAAATTAGTTCCTTCCCACTCCAGTGACCAAGTGCACCTGGATTTTCCCACTCTATCACTTTATCTGCTCCCTGAAACTGCAGCGCCCTCTTACTGTCGAGGATACCCCGCATGACGTCGGGTATGAACCTGCTGGTCCCATCAGTTCCATAGTCTCATGACGGTCGAGAGATCCGATTAAACCAAACAGAATTATCCTGGAATAATAAGATGCAGTGTTGATACACTAAGATTCTGATGCTGTCGACATTCGGCAGGTACTGGTATTTGTACTTCTCGTTCGAGGCACATCTCAGTCATCTCAAAACAAATAACGTTGAAATACGGTCTGTGAATGAGGGACCCCATACTTGTTCTTCAGTTATATTCAATATGCAGGTGGCTTTATTTCTATCCATGTCGTGTGTTTGCGCTGATATGCAAACCATCCGCATGTAAAAGCATGTAGAGCACTTCAGGTAATTTGCCGTTTACTGCTTGTTGCCTTCAAGGTCAAATTCCTGCTGCTTTAACGACCATTGATGTAGATTTGTTTCTTCCGTGCGAAATTACAAACAATATGGGTGGCAGTTATTTGTCATTGAATATAATTCTGTATGAAAGCACTAACCTGGTTACCAACACATGTAGTCCATTTGTCTTCGCAGTTACGGCTTAGAGTTCTTTTACGCCTTCCTCGGCGCTTTTGCTCCCTGATATAACATGGGTGAGGTGACAGATATGTATGCCGGGTCTGTGAGAAACGACGCAGAACATTTGGGCTGTCTCTCAATTGTACGTTGGTAAAGAACGAGAAACACATTGATTAAACTATGAAAATGAAGTAGTCTCTAGTTGACATATTGCAGGAAGGAAGTAGTTTTTTATGAAAGTAATTTTTCTTAAAGTGGCTGTCATTTCAATAGCCACTGCAGGAACCGTCGAATCAATACAGAAAGCTTAAAGCCACTCTTTTTTTCTGCTCAGTAATTTGTTTCTTTGTTTACTTCAATATTTCCTATTTTCTCAAACCGTTTGATATCAATGTTATATTTTATAGTGCTTCGTACTCTACGAATTTATTATCTAACGATTATCGAGCTCAACGTAGACTCATGTACATCTCATGAGAGAAACAAAGTCGGTCACAGAACTAACGGTTAAGGAGTTATCACTTTGAATACATGCAGTGAGAACCTCTTACTAGATCACAGAACTTGAGCGACGATTGTTACGACAGTTTTTTATTATTATTTACTTGATGATTATTTGTTAAGAAGTATTCGACTATTCTTACACTAAATGTTTAGTACAATATGTCAAATATTGAGTCGTTTGTAAAGTAATGTTGAAGGCGCATTATACATGGGAGAGCGATTATTTAACTAATAAGGATTTTTCGGGGTGGGGTTAAGGGGCAGAGGGGCGTTTCTTCTATAAAAAACGAAAAGTATTTGGAATCTAAAATAATCAAGGGGAATAAGACAAATTACTTGTAATGGAAATAAATTAGTTTTGTTACTATGGACTGTTACTGTAACACGCAATTACTCCGATACAGAATCCGGAAAACACGATACATTCTCATATACTACAGTACTAACCCACACCTCTGAAACACAGATTCCTAAATTTAGAATTCTGCAACATTAAACGCCACTGCTGTAGTGAGTAATTTAATATCTCGTTGAAACAGACGTATTTTAAAGTCATATTTTTTGTTGCTTTCTTTTGGCAAGTACAAAACGAATGTTATTCTCTTCTATATTTATCAAAGCTCTTTGTATTACAGAATAATATTACCTACGTCGAAGATCTGGCTAAGAATAATAATACTTACTTGTATTTTTTCTTGTATTTTGATCCTTCAGATGTGCCTCGCTAGTGCGAGAACGTCGAGATTGCGTGGGTGTCCCATACACAGGGTGTAACGGGTATAAGTGCGTTGGTGTCTTAATAGGTACACTCTCCTCATCCTACAGTCTTGTCACATATACGTCACAAACTTTATGATTTGATGTTTTCTGCCTGGTCCTAACAACACCACTAAGTCAACTACACCTTTCGGTATAGACTGATCGTTTTGCGTCCACGTGTCCACACTTCAGCACCTGACCTGCTTCCCACGGGAAAATAAGCATTAACGGCTTTTTCTTTCCACACATACTTGGATAGGCTAACCAAAATACAAACATATGACTTCTGTAAGCTATAATTATGAGCCTGCAAATGACTTGATGTAATGTCGTTCAATACACCCTCCGCAGTCAACGTAGTGATATCTGCGCTTACAGTCGTTACACCCTGTATACAGCCGAGAGGTGGCCGACGCTCCCCAGGTGTGGCGTGTGGTGGGGGCGCTGACCGCCATTCCACCCTCGGTGCATTCAGTCTTGCCCAGACTCGCGAAGCGTCAACTGCCTGGTGAGTTCTTGACGATAGTCTTATAGTAAAGGGTCGCATGCCGAACTCAGCTAATAGCCCCCGTCCCTGTTGACGAGAGGATCGTGTTTCTTTCTCAAATTGGAACGTATGCTTCTCGTTGAGGCTAAGTTTAGCCAGTGCTGATCTGTCTTTATGCCCCAGGCATACGCATCTAATGTATTCCATCCATCGCTGCTAGATGCGTGCTGCGTTTTTCCCTTTCTTTGACGCTGACACGCTCAAGGAATGTCATATAAACCTGGTATTCGCAAGTGTATGTTGTCCTTTACTGAGATAAACATAGTTTTCGTTTTTCGTAGTGGTCGAAAAATGGCCAAATTTTTTTTCGCAGTTTCTCCCAGTTTTGGCTTAGGTAGCCCCAGCACAGGGAATAAAGTTAAATTTCTGTTCCTCTTTCTTTTCCTCTTATTTGCGATAGGCTGTGTCATTTGTTTCCTTCAATGCACGTCAATTTTGGCAGCATACAGTCTAAGTTGTTACAGACTATCTCTGTGCCAGTGATGTCAGCTCGTTGCATGAAGGAACAGATCTAAGAGGGTCTTTTCTCCATAGACTGCATGTCCTAGGGGACCATCTGTATTGCCCTTGTTAGCACGTCCTAAACTGGAATACATCTCTTACGTTCTAGCTCCACCGTCAATTGTTTGTTTTCATGGACTTGTTGAGTCAGTCTGCTATATCTTCGCCATGTCCCCGCAGGACGAAAGGACATCCACGTAGCTTATTGGCTCTTTATTTGGAAACGTCTGCGATGAAAGTGATATCTACCGTGGAGCTAGTATGTGCGTAGTCAGCGAGAGGAAATGGTTCGTCTTTTAGCCCGTTCACTACCACTGGGAAATATGTGTCGCATGATAGGCTGTCAGAGAACCACTTACTGTATGTTACTACTATGTCTAGTATGGGACGATTGAGAGTATTAGAGATTGCCCTTGAAAGTTGTGCTGTCTCAATTATTACGTACAAATGGGAGAAATTTATCACCTTTTAGAACAGAGTGGAGTTTATAGAATTTCCTGCACTCTGTGTGGCAAATTATATGTAGATCAATCAGTTAGGGCTATAACTCCTAGACTAACTGAGCATGAAGGGAGTTGGAGACTGAGAAAGAAAGAGTTCACCTTCGCTAAACATGCTCTGACTGAATGTCATCCATATGACATGAAGTGTGATATTCTCCATAAAAGAACTAAGGGGAGAAAACTAACATTACTTGGAACTCTGGTCGTTAATAAACCACACTCAAAGAAACCTGACCTTGTCCTTAATGACCAAACACAGTTCCATTACTCATCCTTATTAAAATTGTAGCCAGCTATTATGCCCCTCATCATTGGCTAATAAGCTTTCTGTAACTGTTGTACACCCACATTCCATAGCCTTTTTCTTCCCCTCCCTTTATTTAGTCTGTTCATCACATCCACCAGTTTGTCCATATGACGTATGAGTCCATGCCATTACTCATTTGTAGAACATTTCTGTTTTATACGCTTACATACTTTTAATATTTGAATATACGGTAATATAAGATTTATTTATTCAGAGCCTCTTTAGGTGCTTCAAAAATAGTTGAAATGGCTCTGAGCACTATGGGACTTACATCTTAGGTCATCAGTCCCCTAGAACTTAGACCTACTTAAACGTAACTAACCTAAGGACATGACACACATCCATGCCCGAAGCAGGATTCGAACCTGCGACCGCAGTGGTCGCGCGGTTCCAGACTGTAGCGCCTAGAAACGCTCGGCCACTCTGGCCGGCCTTTAGGTGCTACATCATACTTGTTTCGTATCGATATAGCCATAAAAGTCACACATCTTTGTACAGCATTCTATGTACACTTATAGATTCTTGCTGAAGTTGTGTGGATTAGCTGTTTAGCATCACGTTATCTAACGATGGCCTGAGAGGCTGAAAGCCAGTTCATAAAAAACTAGTAAATATTATTGTGGAACACTAATACTTTGTATTGAAGTTATTAATATGTATAATTTCCTCCAAAATCTGGCAGAATATTCTATTAATATTAATGTTCATTTTATATGTGGTTGATTCCTTAATGAGGTAATTTTCTACATCCATTGTGTAGCTTCTTCTTTCAGTATCAGGTCTGATTTGCTGAATGTCTAGTTTCATCATATGATTTTCATGAATATTTTGATGTAATATAATGGATTTATCTCAATAATGTATGACATAACGAGAAGATACAGGTAAGAACTTGCGTATGTTGCGAATCTCAAAGCGTGACGCGTGATTATCAGTGGATATTTTCTATGTAGTGAGGTCCAGTATGTGCTGTGAATTTTATGTGGGGGGATTTATGCCGGTTTCGTTTAACCCTTACTTGTTATTCAGATTGATTTTTCCTTGAATGGGTGACCTTCTTTAATAGAAACCAGGCCTTATGGAAGATACGTGTAGGCACTATCTGATATGTTGTGGATATTTATATTTTCCAAAGTTTCTGTTATAATTCTATGGTTCCGCAGTTGCCCACATGAAGAGATGGTTCCGTCATAGTATTTTTAAAAGTCAGTTTTTATTTGCAATGATTGTCTCTTGGTCTGTGTGAGATGAGTGTATGGTGTGAAAGATGCCTCGTTTGGTCGATATTTCAGCCAAGCGAGTACGCTGTGACGATGAGAGTGAATGTGATGAGTAGTGAGGTTACCACCTTAACGCTTAGCGGCTTATACTGACTGCGAATGTGGTGAGTGCAGCAGGCTCAGTGTCACTCACGTCGAGGCCGTGCATATTTCGTCTTTCATTTTGTGTGCTGTTTCCGACTCTTGCTCCGCCTTGTGTCTGTGTGAGTGTAGATCTACTACCATCACTGGACGTGGTGTGAGAGTTGTTTAAAAAGGTTGGCCATCTACGAGAAAACTTGTACGTCCACATGTTACAAAAGTGAAATGATTCTTTCGGGTGGGGTGATAAATAGTGGATCGCGTCAAGGGAAATAATAATTGTTATTAAGGTTTCGGTATGGATCCCAGTTCACAAATGCTTGATTATGTTTTATGATGATTATTTCAGAGTGTCGTGATGTTTAAGACTGCGATAGTCCCTTTTCTCTATGCAACAAAGCTGGCATCACTCAACTTTACGTCCGAGATTCACACTAGTATAACTTTGGTAGCGGTAGGTTTTTCTACCTGCAATAACCCTTATTTGATGTCCGACTGAAGACAATCACGTAACACCGTTTACATTCGCCGACGTAAGGTAGTGTTCGTGACCTTCTTCTGTTGCCGCATACTGTTGTTTGTTGCTGTAGCTCTGTGTCGAATTTGAACATCTTTGTCAACCTTCGGTCTTGTCCTGAGGAACACAGCTTCCCTAGAATCTCTTGAGACACTCTGTAACCACTAAAACATGCCAGTTGTTGTTCCTGAACTTTTATTAAATGGTTCAAATGGCTCTGAGCACTATGGGACTTAACATCTGAGGTCATCAGTCCCCTAGACTTAAAACTACTTAAACCTAACTAACCTAAGGACGTCACACATATCCATGCCCGAGGCAGGATTCGAACCTGCGACCATAGCAGCAGTGCCGTTCCGGACAGAAGCGCCTAGAACCGATCGGCCACAATGGCTGGCTAAACTTTTAACTTTCTCTTAAATGCAATAATTTATTATGTGCTTCAAGATTTATAAATTCGTGCAATTTATACCATTTCTAAGTAAATCATTTTAGTCTTTGTCATTGATAATTACCAACTGCGTGAAAATTTTACGTATTGAAGAAAGTGCAGCACTTTTAATTTGTTTACCATGTTTTCCACAGATTGGAGGTTACATGCTGGTTTTAAGTGAAGCTAGCCACATTATAACTGGATAAACTGCACAACAGGTTTGAATCCGTCTATCACTGTACCCCTTGGCTTCGTCGTGCACTACTAAGGAAGAAAAAATTTTCAAGAAGAAGGTAATACCATTTACAATACTACAGACTTTTAATAGATATTTGCGGTTCAGGTGAAAATTAATGTAATAGCAGTGTACTGTACAAGCTCATAATCATACCAAAAACGCTATAGAATTTTAGTGCGTAACAGTCCATGTTCACCAGAACTACTGTACTCTTCTTTATTCTTCAGAACACTTCCCAGAAAGTTAACAGAACCACGGTACAAGTTATGATGAAAGACAAGGACGCCACCAACATCCGCATATCCAAGGGAACGAAGCCGTAAAGTTCAGGAGTGGGAGTCTGGCTGCGGACCAGGTGGTTAAAGTGGCGCAGCTCCACCGTTTCTGCGCTACGGAGAGTCGAACCCATGAGCAGCCGGCACACGACAGGAGCTGTTTGCGCCGCCTCCCTGGACAGCGCGTGCGAAGCCACTGCCACCATTAACACCTGTGACGACTGCCACGATATAAGCAAAATCTGCATCACCCTGGATGTTTCTGCTGCTGTGTTAAGACTTCGGCAACTGCGTTCCAGGATATACCACACAGCACTGTCATCACGGATAAAGCTAGCAGTACCTGGAGCGCTGAAAGAACCGCCTGGGACAGGTGGCACAGTGCGGAGTAGACTCTCCTCAGCTTGCGGTAGCGGTCTGCAAGTGGTCGCCGCTGGCATCTCACTTGGGCTGTAGATCTCAGACACTGGTTGAGCTGGCGCAAGTCACTCCGCACAAGAAGAACGAACCCAACGTACCTGGAAACAGCTGTAGGTATTATACCACTGCAGAACAATGATAACATATATGTTCATTTCATTCCGTACCACAGATATCCCAACGTCAGAGCAGCTACATGTAGAGCGAGAAACCCTGTGTACACCACTTTGCAGGAGATCCTCACCGCCGCCCTGGAGGAATGGAGCAATTCCAGGATGCCACTGTCCCAATACGACAACAGAGTGAAGATCCTCTCGTACTTGTGGGGGTTTCTAAACAGGTCTTCGGCGTTCGCCGTCACCGTGCAGGCGCAGTGTGTCATCATGTAGGTTACCAACCACACAAAAGTGATGGAATCCTTTTTTCTCGCGTTCACAGCTTGCAACGAATTTACCGTAAGCCCTGTTATTCCCAGGCTCATGACGAGAACAACAGATGCGTAAAGCGTACCAGCAGTGGTCCTGCGTAGTTCACACCTCTCTGTCTCCACTGTGAATGGTGTCAGCCCGAAAAACCTGCAGATGGTGTGGTATGGTGTTGCAGATCGTAAGATGTCTCTTCTGTTCGCCATTTAAACATCGTCTAGCACTCCGATATACCTTCGTTACCTGTGAAGAAAAAGTTCCACAATTATAGTAGGCCAGCTGCTTGCATTACACAGAGAATTAATCTAAAATTCTCGAATCACTCATAAATTGTTGAGTATGTTGTGTAGGTAAATTTTGGTTGTTTCGTCGTATGTCCATTTAAAAAAATTAAGAAGACAGACCTTGCTGTAATACGTCTGTTAAATACTACAAGCATTATTATTTCTTCATAAAAATCACGTATCGAGCACATTGCAAAGTTTATTGTTTTGAGTGTCTTTAAGGAGTCTATGTTACATTAGAGACAGAACATGAAACATTTAAACATTCTGGGTGAAGTAGCTAAATAAATAAAAGTAAATCAAACAGTAATGAAAGAAAGTTAAGACCAAATATTTGATCATAATGCGGAAAGCTACAGACGGCGCACTAAATACCTTAGACATCGAAGCGATGGCTGCCACTTGAAGGAGTAGTGTCAGCAGTCGTCAAGATAAGCCAAGAAAACGTAAATCTTCTGGTACATTGGAAATTCATATAACATTTCTCCCATATACGAGTTTAGCAACTCAGCTTTCATCAGAAACTTTTTGCCACTGTGTTATGACAGCGAACAGAGATTTTTTGTTATCACGATTTCGTGTTAGCGTAATTTCGTCTTTTATTTTATTTACATGTACGTAAAAGTAGTCAACATAAACCTTATGGACTGAAGTGGGATCGTAACCATCGTTTTCTGCTATTTTTGCTACTTAAGTTAGATCTAATTTTTTTAATTTATTATGGTGCTTATCCCCCCCCCCATGAACCATGGACCTTGCCGTTGCTGGGGAGGCTTGCGTGCCTCAGTGATACAGATAGCCGTACCGTAGGTGCAACCACAACGGAGGGGTATATGTTGAGAGGCCAGACAAACGTGTGGTTCCTGAAGAGGGACAGCAGCCTTTTCAGTAGTTGCAGGAGGAACAAACAGTCTGGATGATTGACTGACCTGGCCTTGTAACACTAACCAAATCGGCCTTGCTGTGCTGGTATTGCGAACGGCTGAAAGCAAGGGGAAACTACAGCCGTAATTTTTCCCGAGGGCATGCAGCTTTACCGTTTGATTAAGTGATGATGGCGTCCTCTTCGGTAAAATATTCCGGAGGTAAAATAGTCCCCCATTCGGATATCCGGGCGAGGACTACTCAAGAGGACGTCGTTATCAGGAGAAAGAAAACTGGCGTTCTACGGATCGGAGCGTGGAATGTCAGATCCCTTAATCGAGCAGGTACACTAGAAAATTCAAAAAGGGAAATGGATAGGTTAAAGTTAGATAGAGTGGGAATTAGTGAAGTTCGGTGGCAGGAGGAAGACTTTTGGTCAGGTGAACACAGGGTTATAAATACAAAATCAAATAGGGGTAATGCAGGAGCAGGTTTAATAATGAATAAAAAAAATAGGAATGCGGGTAAGCTACTACAAACAGCATAGTGAACGCATTATTGTGGTCAAGATAGACACGAATCCACGCCTACTACACTAGTACAAGTAAAATGCCAACTAGCTCTGCAGATGTTGAAGAAATTGATTAAATGTATGATGAGATAAATTATTCAGGTAGTGAAGGGAGACGAAAATTTAATAGTCATGGGTGACTGGAATTCGGTAGTAGGAAAAGGAAGAGAAGGAAACGTAGTAGGTGAATATGGATTGGGGCTAAGAAATCCAAGAGGAAGCCGCCTGGTAGAATTTTGCACAGAGCATAACTTAGTCTTAGCTAAGACTTGGTTCAAGAATCGTGAAAGAAGGTTGTATACATGGAAGAACCCTGAAGATACTAGAAGGTTTCAAATTTTATAATGGTAAGACAGAGATTTGGGAACCAGATTTTAAATTAAGACATTTCCAGGGCAGATGTGAACTCTGACCACAATCTATTGGTTATGAACTTTAGATTAAAACTGAATAATCTGCAAAAACGTGGGAATTTATGGATATGGGACCTAGATAAACTGACTAAACCAGAGGTTGTACAGAGCTTCAGGGAGAGCATAAGAGAACAATTGACAGGAATGGGGGAAAAAAATACAGTAGAAGATGAATGGGTAGCACTGAGGGATGAGGTAGTGAAGGAAGCAGAGGATCAAGTAGGTAAAAAGACGAGGGCTAGTAGAAATCCTTGGGTAAGAGAAGAGACACTGAATTTAATTGATGAAAGAAGAATAAACAAAAATGAACTAAGTGAAACAGGCAAAAAGGAATACAAACGTCTCAAGAATGAGATTGACAAGAAACGCAAAATGGCTAAGCAGGGATGGATAGAGCACAAATGTAAGGATGTAGTAGCTTATCTCACGAGGGGTAAGATAGATATTACCTACAGGAAAATTAAAAAGACCTTTGGAGAAAAGAGAAAAACTTGCATGAATATCAAGAGCTCCGATGGAAACCCAGTTCTAAGCAAAGAAGGGAAAGCAGAAAGGTGGAAAGAGTATATAGAGGGTCGATACAGGGGCTATGTTCTTGAGGACAATATTATGGAAATGTAAGAGCATGTAGATGAAGATGAAATGGGAGATATGATACTGCGTGAAGAGTTTGACAGAGCACTGAAAGACCTATGTCGAAACACGGCCCTGGGTGTAGACAACATTCCATTATAACTACTGACAGCCTTGGGAGAGCCAGTCCTGACAAAACTCTACCATCTGGTGAGCAAGATGTATGATGTGGTGTCACCGCCAGACACCACACTTGCTAGGTGGTAGCCTTCAAATCGGCCGCGCTCCGTTAGTATACGTCGGACCCGCGTGTCGCCTCTATCAGTGATTGCAGACCGAGCGCCGCCACACGGCAGGTCTAGTCTAGAGAGACTCCCTAGCGCTCGAGCCAGTTGTACAGCCGACTTTGCTAGCTATGGTTCACTGCCTACACACGCTCTCAATTGCAGAGACGACAGTTTAGCATAGCCTTCAGTTACGTCATTTGCTACGACCCAGCAAGGCGCCATATTCAGTTACTATTGATATTGATATCGTGAATCACGTACCGTCAAGAGCGACGTTCATCATTAATGGATTAAAGTTAAGTATCAAACTAATTCCGCCCGCTTTCTGAATTCTAATTCCTTGTCATGTTCCAGACCTCACGTCAGTATAGTCCTTCCCTCCTCACGCCAGCCTGCGTAAGCTGAAACGCGTGCATTTCGGCCTCCTCTAGTAACACGGTGTTGGCTCTTCTGCCAACACAACACATGAGACAGGCGAAATTCCATCAGACGTCAAGAATCATATAATAATTCCAATCCCAAAGAACAGAGGTGTTGACAGATGTGAAAATTACCGAACTATCAGTTTAATAAGTCACAGCTGCAAAATACTAACGTGCATTCTTTACAGACGAATGGAAAGACTGGTATAAGCCGACCTCGGGGAAGATCAGTTTGGATTGCGTAGAAATGTTGGAACACGTTAGGCAATACTGACGACTTATCTTAGAAGAAAGAGTAAGGAAAGACAAACCTACGTTTCTAGCATTTCTAGACTTAGAGAAAGATTTTGACAATATTGACTGGAATACTCTCTTTCATGTTCTGGAGGTGGCAGGGGTTAAATACAGGGAGGGAAAGGCTATTTACAATTTGTACAGAAACCAGATGGCAGTTATAAGAGTCGAGGGGCACGAAAGGGAAGCAGTGGTTGGGAAGGGAGTGAGACAGGCTTGTAGCCTCTCCCCGATGCTATTCAATCTGTACATTGAGCAAGCAGTAAAGGAAACAAAAGAAAAATTCGGAGTAGGTATTAAAATCCATGGAGAAGAAATAGAACTTTGAGGTTCGCCGATGACATTGTAATTATATCAGAGACAGCAAAGGACTGGGAAGAGCAGTTGAACGGAATGGACAGTGTCTTGAACATCAACAAAAGCAACACGAGGATAATATAATGTAGTCGAATTAAATCGGGTGACGCTGAGGGAATTAGATTAGGAAATGAGACACTTAAAGTAGTAAAGGAGTTTTGCTATTTGAGGAGCAAAATAACTGGTGTTGGTCGCAGTAGAGAGGATATGAAATGTAGACTGGCAATGGCAAGGAAAGCGTTTCTGAAGAAGAGAAATTTGTTAACATCGAGTATAGATTTAAGTGTGAGGAAGTCGTTTCTGAAAGTATTTGTATGGAGTGTAGCCATGTATGGAAGTGAAACATGGACGATAACCAGTTTGGACAAGAAGCGAATAGAAGCTTTGCAAATGTAGTGGTACAGAAGAATGCTGAAGATTAGATGGGTGGATCACATAACTAATGAGGAGGTATTGAATAGAATTGGGGGGAAGAGGAGTTTGTGGCACAACTTGACTAGAAGAAGGGACCGGTTGGTAGGACATGTTCTGAGGCATCAAGGGATCACCAATTTAGTACTGGAGGGTAGCGTGGAGGGTAAAAATCGTAGAGGGAGACCAAGAGATGAATACACTAAGCAGATTCAGAAGGATGTAGGCTGCAGTAGGTACTGGGAGATGAAGAAGTTTGCACAGGATAGTGTAGCATGGAGAGCTGCATCAAACCAGACTGGCGGCGCTTACCAGTCCCCAGCTCAGGAACCCCAGGGTCGCCAAGCCCGTACTCACCAAACAAATGCCCTTGAGATCATCGACATGCGGCAGGTGCTGGTATATCTACTTCTTACGCGAGGCATATCTTTGTCATCTCAGAAACAAATAACGTGGAAATACCATTTGTGAATGAGAGACACCGTGCTTGTCCAGTTTATTCAATATGCAGGTGGCGTTATTTCTATCCACGTCGTGCGTCAGCGCTGATATTCAATCCGTCTGCAAGTAAAAGCATATAGTGCACTTCAGCTAATTTGCCGTTTACTGCATGTCATCTTCAAGGTCAAAGTGCCGCAGGTTTAATGCCCGTTGGTGTAGATGTGATTCTTCTGTACTAAATTACGAACTACTCGAGTGGCAGCCATTCGTCATTGAATACTATTACTTTTGAAAGCACTAACCTGTTTCCCGAGAGCACGGAATCCACTTACCTTGGCAGCTACGGCTGAGAGTTCCTACTGCGCCTTCCTCGGCATTTGTGGTCGCTGAAATAACATCTGGCAGGTGACAGATATGTACACTGCGTCTGTGTGAAGCGAAACAGGATGTTAGGGCTGTCTCTCAGCTGTAATGAACGAGAAACACATTGATTAAAACATGAAAAATGAACGGTCTGAAATTGATGTAGCGTAGGAAGGAAGTTATATTTTAAGCAAGTAATATTTTTTAAGGTGGCTGTCATTTTAATAGCTACTGCAGGAGCAGTCGAATCAATACAGAACACTAATAGCCACATTTATTTCAGTTCCATAATTTGTTTGTCTACTACAACATTTCGTATTTTCTCAAGCCCTTTGGTGGCACTGTTATATTTTATCGTGCTCATACAATCGGAATTAATTACCTAACCATTATGTAGCACCATGTAGGCTCATATTCATCTGAAGAGAGAAACACAGTCGGGCAGGGATCTATGAAGTAAGAAGTTAGTATCTTGAATGGATGAAGTCAGAACCTCTTGACTGACCATTGTTACGACAGTTTTTTATTATTATTTATTTGTTAATTATATTTAGTCAGTTAGTTTAGCTCTAAGGTACCACATCCATTACATGTAAAAATTCTCATATAACACGTAATATACACTGAAGCGCCAAAGACACTGGTATAGGCATGCGTACTCAAATACAGAGATATGTAAACAGGGAGAATACGGCGCTGCGGTCGGCAATCGCTGTATAAGACAACAAGTATTTCGCGCATTTGCTAGATCGGTTACTGCTGCTGCAGTGGCAGGTTTATCAAGATTTAAATGAGTTTGTACGTGGTGTTACAGTCGGCGGACGAGCGATGGGACACAGCGTCTCCGAGGTAACGAAAAAGTGGGGATTTTCCCACACGACCATTTCACGAGTATACCATGAATATCAAAGGTCCGACATCGCTGCGACCAGAAAAAGATCCTGTAAGAACGGGACCAACGAAGACTGAAGAGAATGTCCTTCAGAATATAAATCAATTGAGCAGTACTGCCTTTTGGGTTGAAAGCAGAAACAGAAAGTACATTGTCGTGAATAGGAAGACCAAACAAATGAAATGAATCAAAGCCAAGAATATTTTCACAGTGACGTGAAAGTGGAATTGTAAATGCCCTTGTTTTCGTGTGAGACTGGAATATGGCAGGTAAACAACGCGTACCAGGTAGCGGAATGTCCTGACCGTTACCCGCCTAAGTCGCGTGCAAGATTTTCTGAACTGTGTCGAGCCCAGCTGTTCATAAGTGGCTCGAATAAGCAACGAAACAGAAGTGTCACTGCCTAACTGAAGTCGCACAAAGCGTCTGACACTGACTAAGTTCATAAACAGTTTATCTGACTGTCGTTGCACAGAATTTGGGTAGGGTGAAGGCACATCCTGTATTTAATCATTACTAGTACCGGTAACCGCATAGAAAAAAACTAGATTCATTGAATATGAAGGTGCTTCACACTTACGAGAGCGAACGTGGGTAGAGTTCTTTTCTGATGCAAGCATACAGGCTGCACATGAGCTGGCATTACAGAAGCAAGGCAGTGACGTTCCACGAGGGTAAATTTTGTCTTCACATGATTTTGTGGTGTCACCGCCAGACACCACACTTGCTAGGTGGTAGCCTTTAAATCCGCAGCGGTCCGTTAGTATACGTCGGACCCGCGTGTCGCCACTATCAGTGATTGCAGACCGAGCGCCGCCACACGGCAGGTCTAGTCTAAAGAGACTCCCTAGCACTCGCCCCAGTTGTGCAGCCGACCTTGCTAGCGATGGTTCACTGTCTACATACGCTCTCATTTGCCGAGACGACGGTTTAGCATAGCCTTCAGCTACGTCATTTGCTACGACCTAGCAAGGCGCCATATTGAGTTACTAACTGATAATATTGTGAATCATGTACCGTCAAGAGCGACGTTCATCATTAATGGATTAAAGTTAAGTACCAAACTAGCTACGTCCGCTTTCTGAATTCTAATTCCTTGTCATGTTCCAGACCTCACGTCAGTATAGTTCTTCCCTCCTCACAGCAGCCTGCGTGAGCTAAAAGGCGTGCATTTCGGCCCCCTGTAGTAACACGGTGTAGGCTCTTCTGCCAACACAACAGATTTCACAGCAGAAACATGCGTTAACGCTTGTTTACTCTATCCATGACGCGGTGCCTAGTTTGTGTGTGGTGGTCGGTGGCAAGACCGTATCTGTTTGTCACTTTGTGTTACACTGCAAATGGGAGCTACCTTACAGTTTTCCACGGCACTGTCGCATGAGTCCTGATGTTCAATAACTTGTAACACTTGTTTCAAAGTAGGATGTGGCACATTGTACATAACTGCATTACTAATCATTGTGTCACTACAGTGCCGTCCACAGCTACATTGCAAACGACACTGCGGTGTCAAAGACTGAAGTTCAGTGACCTATTGATGATATGTCTGTTCTGACCTTCCCCACAATCGAAATAACTTGTAACGAGCTGCAGCCACCCGCACCTGATCCTCGTATTACTTAGTGAGGGCAGAAATTAATTCTTCAAAAACCAGCAACTCTAGCCTACTAGTCGATAATAGCTTCTGAGGGAGTTGGTAAACACCTATACCACCCATTGACGTGAAACGAGTAAGTTTAACAGTACACTGCACTTGACGTGTAGCACATTGAACGTCGAAATGAACGTAGTGCTCGTTACATTCCTCTTGTTGTTCACTGAAAGTTCGGGACGGTGGAATAGCACGGAGGCTGTGTCGTGGATGTGGCTGGCTGTTGTGGCGAAGTTGATACAGCACCTGCTTGTGTATTAACCTATAAAAGATACTTACTTAGCTCGTAAATTTTGATTCGCTAACACAAAATCCCTCCGTCTCCTCACATAGGGTGGGGTTTTAGAGCGAGCAATTTGTTATTTATCAGTAACCATTTTCCACACAAAAATGAGAACATGAATTTTCTTGAATTAGAGCGCCAACTACCAAGAATCAAAACAATTAATTAAGACAAAATGTAGGTAGTTTTTTATGTAGATTCTGATTCTGCAATAAAAAGGGGGTTCCCATTTCAAATTTTGAATTTGCCTCCCGTCCTGACCCTAGGGGGCTGGGGTGGTGGGCTGATTTTAGCACCAACAGATGTACCCCTCGAAAATAATCATCTTTGGATTCTACACATTCTTTCGTGTGAAGCGTATTTTTCAAGTTAATCTGGTTTGCCAACTTAAAATTTACACCCCGTATATACAAATAACTGATCTTCTTGAAATTTTTTTATGAGTCTTTGCATGGAATGGAAAGTTGAGCGGTGCCAGCCCACCGTTGTTCTTGAAGACAGCTGGGCCTATGATGTGGGGTTCTATTTCATATGACAACAGGAGCACTGTCCTGGTTACCCCACGCACACTGACTGCGAAATTCTACGCCAGTCTGTTGATTCGACCTGTTGTGCTGTCATTCATGAATGGCATTCCAGGAGTGACTTTTAACAAGATAACGCTCACCTGCATACCGCTGTTGAAACCAAACATGCTGTACAGAGTGCCGACATGTTGCTTGGCATGCTTGACTACCGGATTTGTCTCCACTTGAGCTGATATCGAACATCATCAGACGAGATATATTCCCGAAATTTCATTACTCTACGTAAATTATTTTTTGGTGTTTGGTTTTTTCCGTCAGTGTATTTTAAAATTGTGAAATAAATATTTGTGTTTTTAATGAAATATTCTACGAGATTCCATAGCTTCTAGTATAGGGACCATTGTGAGACACAAAGATCTCTCTAAAAAGTACGCTGTGAGAAATTAAAGAAATTTGTATTTACTTTTGTGTGTGTGTGTGTGTGTTAAAAGATAGTTTGAAGTTCTAGACCCTACTTAAACATTAGTACTTCTTTAAAAAGTATGATGTTAATATATGTCAACAACAATTAAAACTTTTGTTTTTTCTTAGTTTTTAAGGTGCGCATAAAGTACCCCCGCCTCCTTAAGAAACGTTAGTAATGCGAGGATTAATATTATAGGTGTTTGAAAATTATGTCTTTATTGTCAATACACTGAGTTATTCGAATTTTGATCTTACGTTGAATCTGGCTGGGATAGAGATGGATGTGCGGGCCACTGCTGAGAGTATATTGTCCTTCCAGTGTGCAGGAGTCCTTGGACGATCGCTGTACGGAGTGGATTCTGGAAATCCCATAAGAAACGTCACAAGGGTATAATTCGATGAGGCAACTATCACGGAAGATCAGATGAGGCGCCCGGAGGGCTTCCCTGCAAAACACGCAAATCAGTTCGCACTGTATGCGCCGTCGTCCAAGCTACATGCAACTAAGCAACCACAATATTAATTTGTCCAAGAAGAGGCAAGAAACAGTCCTCAGTCATG
The DNA here is from genome assembly GCF_021461395.2 of Schistocerca americana. Lineage (NCBI taxonomy): Eukaryota > Metazoa > Arthropoda > Insecta > Orthoptera > Acrididae > Schistocerca > Schistocerca americana. Next base: position 6,953,637 of record NW_025725481.1, on the reverse strand, counting down.
CTGAATACTCTCCGAGAATTCACATTTAGTGTATTCTCAACTCTGCACACCAAAGTGCTACACGTAATGGATGCGTAAGGGCTGTCTGGTCCTCTCGTGAAGTTGTCCAGGTTTGTCAGCCCACTAGCACAGCGTGTCTTGTTTATTAGCGCACTCAGATAAATGAAAGTGTGCCTCGTCACTAAAGAACAGCAGCGCAGTGTGTGGCAACTGTTCAAACAAGTCTCCACATGAACTTTTTCGCAGCAATAAAATCGCATTTTGCACCACACCCAGTTTATATGGGTTAAAATTGGACGCGTGGTGAGAAAATCGTCTCACAGAATGATAGTAAAGTGCAAGGACAGCGGTGTGTGTGCCTGCCGAGCGACGACGACATAAATAGCTTCTACGTTTTGCAGCAATCAGAACGTAAAATGGAAATGTTCAAAAACAGAATAGTAACTAAGCTTACAATAACATGTACTATTTTTGAAAATCAGCGTAATAATGAAGTTAATGACCCGCATTGGGCGTAATTACCAAGGCATGTACAGTGCTGGGGTTAGGTAACACCTGGTGCTACACTGATTCTAAATAAAATATAATCAGTTTGATCATAAACATCAATATTCAGCAGCTCCATCGTAATCGAATATCCAGCATTCACAACTATTATGCACTACTCACTTCTAATCAAAAGGTTGTTACGTTAAACACCGCAGTATCAGGTTCATTGTATTTATACGAAAGCTGCACACTGCCTGTTTATGCTTGGCACTTTGCTCGCTCTCTCTTTCTTGTCTTCGTTATTTCCCACACTTTATGATGGAATAATTATAGTACTTTGATGCCATTCCGTAAGATGTTATACATTTCAGTTGTCCGGAAAGATGGAAACAGCCCAAATTAATATATGGCAATAAAAGAATATGAAGTTTGAATTAATAGACAATTAGTTATTTTTATTTAACTTCCTGGCTTGACTGAGTCCTTTTAATAAGTCACCACGCGAGTGATGGGGTATTAACTGCACCACGCATATCGTTAGCGCCGTCGTGTTGTAGGCGAACCAATTCTACTGTGGTTCATTTGCTTGGAACTGTCCTGATCACATTTCTTTGGCAGGATTTTCTTCTCTAAAGTCAGTTCATTAAGTCAGGACCACTAAGTTCACTTCAGGCCTATCATTTCATTCACCAACCAAACCACTGAGGAGGTAAAACAAACGTTCTTCACATCATGTTTCCACACACCCATTTCTCCAGTACGCGCCAAAACTTCGCAAGTATCTTTCTTGATATATGTGGTACCATTACTCACAACCGAAACTGTGTTGCGTGAGATTCTGTTTCAGCACCTTATACGAATTCAAACATATTTCAAATGATCCTCTCTTTCTTTATTTTTACGAAGAACGGTTTACGGTGCAAAAGCACATATTTACATAGGTTCAGTAACGATTACAATGCATTCCAACGAAATAATATAAAAGAAATACTTTTATATAAATGTCTTTGGGTCCTGTTTTAATCGAGTTACGATATAAAATACCAGTAGTTCCATCTAGTAGATTTAGGCGATAGCTACACTGTTACTCAAAACTCTCGTAGCCACATAAATTACAGGTAGTGGCAGAAAACGGGCAGTTTTAATTAGTCTCTAAAAGCCGAACAGTATTATTGGTCACACTGAATGTCTGTCATGTGTTTCGGATAGGTCCGCTTGTTGCCGAGATGGAGTGCTGAAGTGGGCCTGAAATTGCTATGGCTGTGGAGGCCTTTCACCTTTCACAGGAACGTTGAGCGCTTGCTGCTGCTACACAGGAATACCGTCGTCAGTTCGACCTTAGACGGAATGATCCTGTACCACGTTATAGGTGAGAAATTATGGAGCAACGGGAAGAGCCCTTAAGCTGAAATCGCCTGGAAGAACTAGAAGTTGTCAGTCACAGGAACGGATAGAGGAAGTGCAAATTGTTGTCACCGAGCGAGGCGTCGCAGTGGTTAGCAGACTGTACTAGCATTCGGCCATCCTGATTTAGATCTTCTGTGATGTCCCTAAATCGCTTCAGACAAATGCCAGGATGGTTCCTTTGGACGGTCACGGCTCACTTCCTTCCCCATCCTTCCCTAACCCGATAGGACCGATGATCTTGCTGTTTGGTCCACTCCACAACCAACCAAGTAACAGTCCAATGCGTTCTGTGAGACAGATTGTGGTTCTAGTGAGATTGTTCAACCGTATTGTGCACAGAAATTTACGGAACAATTTGACGTTACAAATATACAAGATAGAGGTTGTGCATCAGTTAAACGAAAATGGTTACGAAAAGCAAATACATATGTCTGTTGAACTGTTTACTAAAAGTAGGGACAACGAAGTTCTTAAATTTGCTATGGCTGAATTACAACGCACATTCTTATCGCAGCGGTTGTGTCACCAAACAAAACTGCTGTTACTGGTGCGACGATAGTCCTCAGTAACTTCATCAACGCCCCTCACACAGCCAGAAAGTCACAGCAAGGGGCGCCGCCTCCTCAGTGGACATAATCGACGCTTTCTTTTTTGAGGATTAACATTTACGTGCAGCGGACAGAGGGTTTGTTAACCACATCGTTTCAAGGAATGGGGATACTTCGTTGCCTTAAAGGCCTCCACACTTGTTGATGTGCAACCATTTCTTTTGTGGGTCCTTAAACAAAGGGTGCGTGCTACAAGACTACACACGATTGCGGTACTGAAAGACACCATTCAGGTGGAAATCAGAAACATTCCTATAAATATGCTCGTTCGTGCCCTAAACGATTTGCATCACAGATTGTCCGTCATTGTGACAATGTTGGCCATCTAGGAGATATCATTTCCAAAACACGAACTGTGCGTGAAATGGCAATACTCAAGGGTTTCGTTGCTGTGTATGAAAATGTTTTACAATATACACTCATGGAAATGGAAAAAAGAACACATTGACACCGGTGTGTCAGACCCACCATACTTGCTCCGGACACTGCGAGCGGGCTGTACGAGCAATGATCACACGCACGGCACAGCGGACACACCAGGAACCGCGGTATTGGCCGTCGAATGGCGCTAGCTGCGCAGCAATTGTGCACCGCCGCCGTCAGTGTCAGCCAGTTTGCCGTGGCATACGGAGCTCCATCGCAGTCTTTAACACTGGTAGCATGCCGCGACAGCGTGGGCGTGAACCGTATGTGCAGTTGACGGACTTTGAGCGAGGGCGTATAGTGGGCATGCGGGAGGCCGGGTGGACGTACCGCCGAATTGCTCAACACGTGGGGCGTGAGGTCTCCACAGTACATCGATGTTGTCGCCAGTGGTCGGCGGAAGGTGCACGTGCCCGTCGACCTGGGACCGGACCGCAGCGACGCACGGATGCACGCCAAGACCGTAGGATCCTACGCAGTGCCGTAGGGGACCGCACCGCCACTTCCCAGCAAATTAGGGACACTGTTGCTCCTGGGGTATCGGCGAGGACCATTCGCAACCGTCTCCATGAAGCTGGGCTACGGTCCCGCACACCGTTAGGCCGTCTTCCGCTCACGCCCCAACATCGTGCAGCCCGCCTCCAGTGGTGTCGCGACAGGCGTGAATGGAGGGACGAATGGAGACGTGTCGTCTTCAGCGATGAGAGTCGCTTCTGCCTTGGTGCCAATGATGGTCGTATGCGTGTTTGGCGCCGCGCGGGTGAGCGCCACAATCAGGACTGCATACGACCGAGGCACACAGGGCCAACACCCGGCATCATGGTGTGGGGGTGTGGGGAGCGATCTCCTACACTGGCCGTACACCTCTGGTGATCGTCGAGGGGACACTGAATAGTGCACGGTACATCCAAACCGTCATCGAACCCATCGTTCTACCATTCCTAGACCGGCAAGGGAACTTTCTGTTCCAACAGGACAATGCACGTCCGCATGTATCCCGTGCCACCCAACGTGCTCTAGAAGGTGTAAGTCAACTATCCTGGCCAGCAAGATCTCCGGATCTGTCCCCCATTGAGCATGTTTGGGACTGGATGAAGCGTCGTCTCACGCGGTCTGCACGTCCAGCACGAACGCTGGTCCAACTGAGGCGCCAGGTGGAAATGGGCTGGCAAGCCGTTCCACAGGACTACATCCAGCATCTCTACGATCGTCTCCATGGGAGAATAGCAGTCTGCATTGCTGCGAAAGGTGGATATACACTGTACTAGTGCCAATATTGTGCATGCTATGTTGCCTGTGTCTATGTGCCTGTGGTTCTGTCAGTGTGATCATGTGATGTATCTGACCCCAGGAATGTGTCAATAAAGTTTCCCCTTCCTGGGACAATGAATTCACGGTGTTCTTATTTCAATTTCCAGGAGTGTATTTCTCGCCCTGTTTCGTCACATCGAAATCGGTCCGTACTTCTGCTGCAGTTTTCTCCCAAATAGGCTCACAACCATTACAACGCGTATTTAGGCGTTTAGTACCCCGTTACTCCCACTCCTCTTCTTTGCACATTTCCAGTTCCTCGGCGAGTTTTGATCCACGATGCAACTGATTGTCGGCCAGCAACAGGACGTGGGTACTTACTATAACTTCCTTTCTATGTCAGGGCTGCTCCCTCCCTTCTGCCTCTCCATTTCTGCCCACCACTTCAGCTCCCGATGTCAGGGTTCTACACACCCACCAAATCTATCCTTCATTTCCGTGTTCCCACTATTCATCCTACCACCTTCATTTTCAGTATCATCCAACGGCTTATATACTAACTCGCGCACTCCAACCCACTACAGAACTACCAAAGTTTAATCTTCCCACAACTTTTTTAACCAGCGCCGGTCCTTCATCTTTTTAAACGGTAGATGTTGCTCCTTTTTAATCAACATCACCATTTTTTCAACTTACTTTAAATATCTATTTTGTCTTTTTATTCTTGTCTGTTGAACTGTTTATTTCTATTTATATTTGAAAGGAAGGAAACAACATTGTATTTTGTAAGTATCATCGAATAATCAGCATTATATAATCTTTAAAAACATTTTTAAATTCTCCACCTCTAAACCTTGCTGTAATGTCCGTACTTACATTTTGTAAAGGCATTTGGCTCAAGAGCGATATATTGTAGCGGAGGGAGACCACCTCCAGCACATACGTGGCGCGAACGGCGAAATAACAATAAAAAAAAAATCAGAAGTTGGGTCGAAAATTCTGAAGTGCATACGCGATGTACGCTGCTCTGCCATGATCCGTCAGCCGTTAGAAAAGCGAGCCTCTACGACAACGGCGCGTTGCTCCTTCGGCGAATGCAATGTTCCTACTGGTAAACAAACTTTCCGAACAACTGCTTCGAATGAGACCATTTCCATCCTCTGCCTACCATGGCTCGCTTCACCCCACATCACCCCACCCTGAATAAAAGCAGTAACCTTCGTTGCCACATCCTTTGCGGAAGAAGAGGCACGATTGGAAAAAATCTACCTTCATCACGATAGCGCACCTGGACAAAGACGTGCTTTGGCAGTGGCAAAACAGACATTTGAACTATGAATAGTTGCAACTTCCATCCTGCCGTTTTGACGCCTTGACTTTTACCCATTCCTACGTATAAAAAGATCTGTGAATGAATTTTTTTAGAATTAAATGGGATACACACACAGAATCAGACTTCGAAGATCAAAGCTACCAACTGAAAGGTAATGGACAATGTAAAATGTCTTGAAAAGAGCATTTACTAACAATTTTCTTGCTTTAATTATACACTCTAATACAAAAAAAGACGACTGTGAAGGAATTATCTGAATGGAACGTAAATACAGTAGTAGACGTGCTGTACATGTACAGACAAATAAACATTCTCCCTTTCAGAAAAATTGAGCATATCAGTAACCCGTTGGTCCACCTGTGGTCCTTATGCAAGCACTTATTCTACTTGGCGTTGACTGACAGAGTAGTTGGATGTCATCCTGATGGATATTGTGCCAGATTCTGTACAAATGGCTCGGTGGGTAACCAGAATCACCAGATGACCAGAGTGTCCTGCCCAGATCGCTCCAGACGTTCTCAATTGGGGAGCGACCCTGAGGCCTTGTTGGCCAAGACAGAATTTGACAAGCACGAAGACAAGCTGTAGAAACTCTCGGCTTGTTCAGCGGGCATTATCTTGCTGAAATGTGAGGCCACGATGGCTTGCCATGAAGGGCAACAAAACGAAGTGTAGAATGTCGTCGACCAACAGCTATGCTGTAAGGGTGCCGTGAATTAGAAATTAAGCGGTCCCGTTATTAAACAAATGACACTCGAGACCATCACTCCTGCTTGTCGGACCAAATGGCGAGCGACACTCAGGTTGGTATTCCACTGCTGTCATGGGCGTCTCTAGACACGTCTTCTGTCTTAAATGGCACTGATTGGTGAAGAATTGTCTTCAGTGAAGAGTCTCGATGAGCAGCGAAGACCTGTCTGAAGACGATCCAGGCAGTTGTGGGATACCAAACTGACTGTCTAAATGGAAGAGTTAAACGCTCACACCTGTCACACGTAATCGTAAAGAGGGAGGGACAATCCACTACATGGTCTGTTAAGACGTGTTTCGAAAGGAAGTAGAATTGTCATCATTCATGCTGGCGTGTAGGACGGCTATGTATTGAATGTGTACATGAGGTTAAGACAACGGCCAGACGACAGAGGCTTATCACAGCGACATACATTCCTCAACTTATTAAAAGTGGTTCAGGGAGAAATTGATACCTAATCTACCTCCTCATACTGTCCGTGTTAGATATAACGCCCCTTATCGCAGTAAGTGTCTGTCTCGTGCTACAATATCAAAGTCCACGAGGAGTGAAATGACGTCTTGGTTAACAGAAAAGGAAATTTCTTTAAAAAAGAACGTATTGGGGCCCTAGTTGTATTTATTGATAAAATGAACAAACCAGGGTACATTACATATAAAACAGACAATATTTTAACCGAAAATGGTCATACTGACGTACGAATACCTCCATATCACCCCTAGTTGTATTCTACAGTGCAGATATGGGCAAGAGTCAAGGACGGTGTTTGTGAACGTAATAGGCCTTTCTGAATGGACACGTTATTAACACTTATAGATGAACAAGTTGTTCCCATAGCAGAAGAAGACTGGAAGAGACGCTGTGAACACGCAAGTAAAATTGGAGAGCAGTATATTTCAGGTGGAGGCTTGCTGGACCGAGCGCTGGAGACAATCGGAAATGTGGAAAGTGGAACAGATTCTAACAGTGATAATCATAGTGATGCAAGCAGTACTGATTCTGCAGTTGAAGATGAAACTGAATCAGCGGACACTGCCAGTGCAAGTGAAACAGACGTGGCTAATGAAAATGAAGAAAAGAAAAGTGCGGTGGAGTGTTTCCGAAATGTGTTTTGTGTGTGGAATCAGTGACACTGAAATATCCATAGCATTATGTCACTCGACGAACTTATTATTTCTAATGTGGAATTGCGTATCCAATTAGTCTAAGAATCTGTGGACGTGTTCTCACCACTGTAGCTACTACACATGACCAAATCGTACGTTTGCTGGCAATGCTTGTGAAACAAATCCACTTAACGCCTCCAGCCCCAGTGGTCGTCCGCCACACAGCGGTACCTGCTGCCCTCCCTTGCAGTGGGACTCCGGCGCACAGGAATGTCCTCTGTTTGCAGGGAGTGCGCACCGGTGTTCATGTGTGTACGCTATGTATTTATTGCCACGTTTGTATTTTTTGTAGCCAGTAACTTACATGCTCGTCTGGTTGTAACGCAAGACTTATGTACCTGGATGATTTAGTGATGAAAAGGGCGTCCGAAACTAATCAATAAATAAATCTTCCCGTGCAGTTTAAAGTCGCCCACTAAATGTTACTGCGATCAATAACTCTTTAATTGGTGCCGCGATCATACTCACCTCCCTACAACTAATTGTCTGTGTCCCACGCTGCAGACTTGTACGCCAGCTGCTGTCATTGTTACGTTCTGTGAACGCAGCTCTCGTCCGTTGCTGGGCAACGTTCTTCTGAACTGGTCAACCGAGCTGTTCTCGCCGCATTTAGAAGAAGCTTCGCTGCTGTACACAGTGGTATTTTGGCAAGCTGGTGGACACCGGGTGTGTACTGACGAAGGTAAAGGACATACTTCTTCTATAAGTTATGTAAACTGTGTATCGTCCATTCTACGCTAAAACGTACGGATTATGGAAGGCTAATACGTACTTTCTTAGACGTGAAAATAAAAGATCAATTCGGTGTATAAACCTGTACAGAACACAGAAAGCAAAAAATGACAAAATAATTGTTTGGTTGCACTAAAGAATGAAGATTTCCCGTCTTGACAGTTGGAAACAGTTCCCCATCAATTACTTTTTCGTCACCATTGTATATCGTTATCAAACGAACTTGACTAAAACTCTATTAGATTAGCTCCGCCTGCCTGTAGAGTAACATTTTTGTCTTTTGGTGGTTAACGTATCAGTCAGGCATAAAATGAAATCCCTCGAATAATGACATAATTGTGACAGATCGGTGCCGCGTGGAGTGGCCGCGCGGTTTGAGGCGTCCTGTCACGGGCCGCGCGGCCACTCCTGCCGGAGGTTCGAGTCCTCACTCGGGCATGCGTGTGTGTGTTGTTCTTAGCATAAGTTAGTTTAAGTAGTGTGCAAGTCTAGGGACCGATGATCTCACACACATTTGAACATTTGAAACAGATCTGTCAAACACGGCGCATAAGATTGGTCTAGTCTAACTGTATAGGTGTGACTACTTTTGTGTCTGTTTCTTGTCTGTGCCGTTTCAAACTGATTTATTATGGTCCTCTTCGTCGTTCATAATCAATTCCATTAGGTCTACAGCTTTGCTTCCACCGTTTGCAGTAAATGGCAGTGGCGACAATCATTAGTGCAGGTGATAAGTCGTAACTGTCATAAAGTTATCTTAAGCATTTGTAAACATAACTCCGCCAAAATATTTGTCAATTTGTGATTGCATTATAAAATTATTCTCCATTGAATATGTCAAATTACGAGCTCACTTTTCGTCGTTTGCAGAAAGATGGAATTTTCTGAATTAACATAAAGGAATCTGCGGCTGAGTTTCATTAAATACTGGGCAAGATATATGTTGAGGTATCTGTTAGTGAGAGAACTTGCACAGAATGATTTCAGCGCTTTAAGAACGTTTGACGTCGAAGCCCGACATGGCGGTGGCAGAGAGAGGACTTTCGAGGTGACTGAACCGACGGAAACAGTCACAGGGGCAATTATCTAAAGCACTTGACGCCTTTGAGCCGAACACTGGAAGACAAATGTTTACAATACAGCGACAGAAACGAAACCGTGAGTTTTCAGCATGACTGTTCTCGACCTTCTGTCGAAAAACCCGTCGAAACGTACCTGGAAAGTTTGAAATGGGCAGTCCTGTCCCATTCACCTTCATCGCCGGACATTGCTCCCTCTGACTAGCACGTTTCGCGATCCGTGGCACAAGGCCTGGCTGACCAGCACTGCCGGCCTTATGAACAAGTGCAAAATTAGATCGATTCATGGATCTCCTCAAAGACGCCCAGTTCTTCCGCCGCGGGACTCGTATGTACCTGGAAGATTGGGGAAAGTAGTGATCCGCGGTGGCCAATACTTTGAATCGTAATTTTTTCGGAAGTTTTTCACAATAAAGTCTCGACCTTCGAGAAAAAACAGCGCAAGCAAAGTTGTAGATCTAAGAAGTAACATTCAGATATCTACTTCCACATCTAACACCCTTCTTCTTTGTTATGGTCTGTACGTGAAAAATTATTATTATTATTCATTCTTTCTTTACTTTCTCAGACGTTAAGTCTGGTTAAAAATGGAAAGTGACGCGGACCTTGATGAAGCGTCACTTCCTTTTAACTATATGGTATGTGTTATATTGCATTTTGGAACTTTCGGGTAATTGAACATGTATCAATAATTACAGATTTCTGTAGCTGTATGTATAAGTTTGGATGTAGCAGTATTGCATTGATGTACTGGTGGATATTGTGTGGTATGACTCGTGTAGTTGATATTATAATTGGTATAATGTCAACTTTATCCTGATGCCACATGTCCTTGACTTCCTCAGCCAGTTGGATGTATTTTTCAATTTTTTCTCCTGTTTTCTATTGTACATTTGTTGTATTGGGTATGGATATTTGGATTAGTTGTGTTAATTTCTTCTTTTTATTGGTGAGTATGATGTCAGGTTTGTTATGTGGTGGTGTTTCATCTGTTATAATGGTTCTGTTCCAGTATAATTTTTATTCATCGTTCTCCAGTACATTTTGTGGTGCATACTTATATGTGGGAACATGTTGTTTTATAAGTTTATGTTGTAAGGCAAGCTGTTGATGTATTAATTTTGCTACATTGTCATGTCTTCTGGGGTATTCTGTATTTGCTAGTATTGTACATCCACTTGTGATGTGATCTACTGTTTCTATTTGTTGCTTGCAAAGTCTGCATTTATCTGTTGTGGTATTGGGATCTTTAATAATATGCTTGCTGTAATATCTGGTGTTTATTGTTTGATCCTGTATTGCAATCATGAATCCTTCCGTCTCACTGTATATATTGCCTTTTCTGAGCCATGTGTTGGATGCGTCTTGATCAATGTGTGGCTGTGTTAGATGATACGGGTGCTTGCCATGTAGCGTTTTCTTGTCTGGTCCTCTTCGTCGTTCATAAACAATTCCATTAGGTCTACAGCTTTGCTTATTATTATTATTATTATTGTTGCCGCACGTTCAGTTAGTCACCTACAAGAGGCGGATTTTATAGTTTAATGTCATTAACTACTCAGTAGTAAAGGCGCAAACGGTTTTGGAAATGTGACGAAGTTTGAAATATTAAATATCTCGTTCAGATAAATTTTTGGTTACAGCCATATAATTTCGTGGGCAGCACGTAGTTGACAGAGCTTGAAAGCTGTAAATATCTACTAACAGCAGTATACAGCCAAGGGATCGCTGAACTATGTACATCGGCACCTCGTGCCAAACAATTCGTTTGTAATGTTGAATACAGTTCAGAGCCAGCCCACACTAGTAAAAGGCTTGGCTGTGTTGCTATTCGTGCTAAACCGGTTGTCATGGCAACAGCTCTCAAGCCCGACCACTTACGGACAGTTCATGAAATTATATGAATGTATCGCAAAATATATATGTTTAACGCGTTCAACATTATACTGAAAATTGCTACAAGGAGGAAACGTCGTGGTGTACAAAGCAAAAATAAAATGGATATAAAGAAACAACCAGTGGACGAAATAAATGGCTTTTAAGAAAATTACCATTGGCATGGAACCTGTTGCAACTAAAAGCTATTAAATAAGCTTCTAGCGTAACTGCATTTTCGACTTTATTTTGATGTAACATAATGTCTATTACCTTATAGTTTTTCAGCGAGTGTAGAGTACTATCTATCTCGTATCGATCAATATCCAATTGCTTGGTATATCTTTAGTACTATATTATTTTCCGAAACTATGATGGGACATTGCAGTCCATTTCATTTTATGTTTCAGTCGTGCTGAGCTCCAGTCCTACACATTACCATTCTCTCATTTTTGTACGTATCTAAGTATTTTGTTTGTTACTGCAACTGTGAAAGTCACCTGAAGCTCTTGTATACCTTTTGCTTTTCTCGCTGGTGTGGTATTGATTCCATCCCACTAATCTTCTAAGGAATGTCTTGTTGCGCCACCATCTGTTGCTAAGTATGTACCTCTGGTGGAATGCAGTTGGTATTTAATTGAGGACACATCTGCTCGCGATTTTTGTTCCTATTCAGATGCATAGTGCTGTCTATCGACAAAAATATCACTATGGAATCTGCTACGCTAGCATGTGTAATGCAGAGAAATGTCTGAAACGTTTTGCACACATTGTGACAGTTTTCTTCACAAATTTGAAGTAATAAATTCTAATAAAAGGAAAATATAAATTAAGTGCTAATCTGCAATTTGTCGTCTACAACTGACATATGTAGGAGAGAGGTGCCTTTATAGTACGAGGTCCCAATGCATACCACAACTACAGAATACTGCCTCTAGCACTGTCCGACATCTTGTGACGTCGGAGTGAAGTTCCTGCTTCTTGGTGCCATATTATTGGCTACGTGTTGAGGAAGAGGTCGTCGGAAGGCAGTGTTCATTTTGTTGTGGTTTTCATAGACCGTAACCGTTCTCTTGTGCACGTTCCGAGGAGAATTAACGTTAAACATAATGTTTTATTTTTGGTTAACGTACATGAAACAGCTTTCATTTACAGACATTCATGACTCTGTATTCGTTGTGGTTCGTTTGTAGGAAACTGGCAAAAGGAAAATAGCGACGTTGCTTATAATCTACCGCTAGAAGCTTCGTATATTCCGCTGGTACAATTTATGAAACTTTTTCGTGTAATGTGCTTTAAAAATGTGTTTAGCACTATTAGTGCAACATAATGTTTAGAAATGACGTGGTGAATCTTATCATGCGTTTTTTATGCTAAGTTATTAATCGAATAATCGTTGTGTATTATAGTACGGAAACAGATAGGTGTTATGGCAAGTGAGGCATAGAAGAATTGCATTTAGTTGTAACAGTATATTTAACTGGCAATCACGGATTGAATGTATGTGAACGAATATAAAATGTTCCTAAGCTAACTATGGAGAGGCACGCTGAAAATGAAAACAAACATGCTAACGAGGATACTGCAATGTTTTCCAGCGAAACTGAAAACGAATTGCAATGATATGTTCTTACATTTCAAGAGATAATGTTCGATTCACGCTTGTCGGACGTAAGACTTGCGTTAGACTTTGCACGACGAGTCGGTTTGCCCCAGAATTTCAGTGCAGAAGAAGCAATGGCAGACAAAAAGTGGGCTGAAGGTGTCCATTCAAGCAAAGGAGAATAAGACTGGAGCTACAGCTCGACCTGTGAAAAGGAAATATTTTCGAGACTCTGTGGGGAAAACCCCACAGAAAATCATTCCTAAAATACAGGAATGGTGCAGTGAGGTTTGTAGAAAAGCGAATGGAAGAAGTGACCAGACCCATGAAGTAAAAAAATGTTGACTCTTGTGAAGTGGACAGGGATGGAGAAAGGAGGGAAGAAGTTGTGTCGTGATGGCAGCAAATGGTGTTGTAAGAACCAATACAAGGGACATTTCCTTAAACTTAGACTAATAGGTATCATTCAGGTCAGGGATATAGTTTATAAGGATGTTACAGTTTATGCACACACTTACACATATTAAGAAAGCAGATTCTTAAGTTGTATCAGATGTTTAGAAATTTATATGTAGTGTGTTTAGTTTTCCAAGATTTTTAGTTCCTTAAATCAGATACCGAGAACAACGTCCCACAGTTGAGTATGGCATTTTTTAAATACCTTTTTAAGTTGCTGTTTAGACAATAGTAAACAAAATCTCAAAAGTGATTAAATTTAGGCAACTCTTCCCTAGTCGTGTAGATTATTCTATGCAATAGTAAGGAAAAGATTGTCTTGATAGTTACGAAATAATTTCTCTCTCTCCTTCATTAAGTTTCATTGTTTTCGGCTAGGACGCCACTGTTTATTACATTTTCCCCGATTGTAATTTCGACCTTCGGTCTTTTTAAAGTGATTAAATGTGCCGTAAAAACAGCAATTGTCACTAAAACAGATAAAATGGATTTAAGCCTACGTTCATTTCATTAACGTTGATTATTGCTGTGTTGTCAGTACCTTTAACCACTATAAAATGACCGAAAGTGGAAATTACAATCGTGAAAATCATAGTAAATAGTACAGTGGATGCTGAATGTGATGCCATTAAACAAATTCTATGGCACTACCATCCCACAACAAATACAACTGTGAAATCTGTCGTTTATTTCGGTGGTACTGAAGTCACGAGGAAATGCGAGACCGCAGAGCAGCTTACGACTTCTCAAAGATTACGTCCGGAAAACTTATTTGTTTTGTGTGAAACATATTAGCAGGTAACATGAAGCGGGCCAAAGAAATGTATATCTACATCTGGATAGTATTCCGTAACCCACCGTACGGCCAGTAGCGGAGGGTACTCTGTACCACTACTAATCATTTCCCTTCCTGTTCTACTCGCAAATAGAGCTAGGCAAAATCGATTATCTACACAATGACGAGCCAAAACGTTATGACCATCTGCTTAATAGCTTTTCTGTCTGTCTCGGAACGAAATACATAACCGATTCTGCGTATCAGGGAGCCGGTAATTTGTTGGCAGGTTTGTGCAAGTACGTCGCATCATGTGTCTACGCACAGGTCATGTTATTCTCGTAAATAACAGGTGACTGATTTAAGTACGCGGTGATGACGCCCGATAGCGACTCATACGGGTTCCATAGGATTTATATCAGGTGAATCTGCTCGCAGAGACATCAACGTGAGTTCACTACAATGCTGCTCAAACCACCGTAGCACGGTTCTGGCTCCGATTCACGGTCAGTCATACTGTTGAAAGATGACGTCGTCGTCAGGGAAGACATCAAGCATGAAGGACTGCACGTGGTTCGCAGCTGGCAGAGTGTCTTCGGTCACTACCGCAGGTCCTACGCAAGAGCAGGAGAATGTCTCCCATAGCTTAATACTGCTCCCCTCGGCCTGCATCCGTGGCGCGCTGCACATTTCGAGCCGCCCTTCAGCACGATGAGGGCGTTTGTGGAGACGACCATTGGCCTAGTGTAGGAAAAATGTGATTCACCCGAATAGCTGACATGTTTCTGTTGATAGGCGATCGAGTCCCGATCGCCCCATGCTCACTGCAAGCGTAATCGACGACCCCTTTGGGTCAACATGTGAACACGTAGGGGTGGACTGCAGTGGAGATCCATGTTCATCAGTGTACTATGCACGGTGTGCTCCGAAACGCCTGTGCGTGCATCAACACTGTGCTATTTCGGCGGAGATGCCACGGATCACCATCTATCCTACTTTACAGCACAATCCACCGAACCCCACATTCTTTGAAGAGTTGCGGACGTCCAACCACTTAGCACCTAGTGGTAGTTTCACTGTCCTACCTCTTTTCCGTAGACGCTCACGACAGTCGCAAGTGAACAGTCAATCAGCTTCGCACTCTTCGAGATACACGTCCACAGGCTCTGCGTAATAATAAATTGCCGTCTGTCAGAGTCGCTTATCTCAGCGGATTTCACCATTTGCAGCCCATATCTTGGCTAGGGTGGTCTCCCGTCCGTGTCTGCTCCGTTTACATACTTTTGTTTCCACGTCACGTGCCGGCAACGACAACAGGCGGCGTCGTACGTAGCGGTGGGCAGTGGTCGTAACGTTCTGGCTGCTCATTGTACGCATCCGTACGAGACCTACTCTTTCTGACCTGATCTTCATAGTCCTTACGCGAAATGTAAGTGGGAGGCTGTCAGTTTCAAATGCCGGTCCTCTAAGCTTCCCCAGAGGGTCCCTTGAGAAGGAAGTCGCCTTGCCTCCAGGAATTCGCATTTGATTAATTAAAATTTCTTGGCTGAATTGCCGTGGTCCATATATAAATGTTCTTCTCCTTCCTGACGTTTCGTTTCCTACTGCGGGGAACATCTTCCTAGGTGAGTCGGCGACTGGCTGGTAGGCTCGCTCCCTCGCAGTAAAACACTGGCGACATATACCACGCGTAGAGGCAGTGTAGGCAGCGGAGCTACTGTTCCTGCGCTGACCTGTGGTGTTGGCAGTGGGGCCTGTTTTGACGAGCTGTCCTCAGTGAGCGTCCCTGGCTGTAGAGTCGCTCTTTGTATCTTTATCGGGACTGCGGGAGGGAACTACTCCGGCAGTAGGTCGGGCCAGCGTGTTGTCGGCCTGTGGTGGACCTGTTGGCCCAATCCACGAATTAGAAGTCTGACAGAGTGTTATGCGTTGTTGTAGAACACCCTGACGATTTGCCGGAAGCGATCCCGCAGGAAAGGGATGCCTGCTTCCTCGTGGAGCAACCTCGTGGGGTAGCGAGGTGGCTTGTGGAGCACCAGTCGCAGCGCCCTATTCTGGAGGCCCACACCAGGGCCGCATATTCCGGAACCGGCCGTACCGAGGCCAGGTGCATGGAGAGGCCGTGGAGCGGAGGTAGTACAGACCAGGAGTTGAGCAGCGCGTACAGCGTACGTAGTCTCCTCACTGCTTTGCCTCTGACGTCGCGGACGTGGGGCAGCCACGACAGGTGCCTGTCCAGTGTGACACCGAGGTATTTGCTGGTCCGCAACCATGGGATGCCCCCCCCCCCCCTCCCTCGATTGTGGCCCGCGGCAGGTCCGCAGGTAGCCTCTTCCTGCTGAAGACGACAGCCTGGCTCTTCGCAACGTTGTACTTCAGGAGCCACTTCGTGGACCAGGCACCCAGGACGTCACATCCGAGCTGGAGGCGGCGGCGCATCTCGCCCGCGTTAGTGCTGCAGGTGAACAACGCAGTGTCGTCAGCATAAAGCGCTAATTCCACGCGTGCCACCCGCGGTGCGTCGGCGGTGTACAGGGAGTACAGCAGAGGGCCGAGAACCGACCACTGCGGCACTCCCGCTCGCATCTGCCGCTCGGTGGAGGTGCCTCCATCTGCGCGGACGTGCAATGTGCGGCCCGATAGATACGAGCGCTGTAGGACCACGTACGACGTTGGTACCCCATGTACAAAAAGTTTGTACACGAGGCCGTCGTGCCACGCGCAGTCGAAGGCCTCGGAGACGTCGAGAAGCACCGCCCCTGGGTACTCCCGCGTCTCCAGCGCTCGCATCGCCTGCTCCAGGAGGCGCAACACCTGCTGGGTGGTCGAGCGGCCGCTCCGGAACCCGAACTGTTCCTCGGGGATGAACTGCTGCTCCGTCACGTGGCGTGGCAGCCGCTCCACCTACAACCTCTCAAAGACTTTTGAGAAGGACGGGAGCAGGCTGATCGGCCGTAATTCCTGCCTGACGTGGGTCCTTGCCTTGGGGAAGGGAAAGTCCCAGAGCGGAGGATGCTCTTGAAGATGTACGCTAGAGCCTGGTGTACCTCTGGCGGTAGCAACCTCAACATGCAGTCGGTGACACCATCCGTGCCAGCCGCCTTTTTGGGGTTGAGGCGACGCAGCTGCAGATCGACTTCTGCAACCGTGATTTCCTCTATCGTGTCGTCCTCCTCACTCTCAGTGAGGAAAACCGGGAGGCGGTCTTCCACTGGGCGGACGAGGTCGGCATCGAACACGCCATTGGCGGGCTGCAAATTTTCCGCGAAGTGTCCGCGAGCATGTTGGCTTTTGCATCCGGCTCGCACACAATGTTCGCACCCACGTGGAGGGGGCGGGACTCGCTGGTGACGGCGAAGGAAGCGCCTGGCCGTCCGCCAAGCACTGCAATGTGTCGTCGTTAGGGTGGCCACAAGGCGCGCCCACTCAAGATTCCGGTGATCATCTGTGGCGGACCGAATCTCGCGCCGCGCCCTGTTGAGGCGACGCTTCGTCTCGGGTAGCCGCGTCAGCTGCCGCTCTCGAAAGAGGCGATTCTAGTGCTTGATCGCCTCCAAGATGTGCGGCGGGAATTGGCGCGACATTTTTCGCGGCCGTCCCGGCCGCCTGGGAGTGGCCGACTCTGCTGCGCCGAGAGTGTGCCGGGGGAAGAAGGCCAACGCTGCGTCGGCTGTCTGTACATCCGGGTCGGGCGCGCCTTCGAGGCATTCTAGGACCTCGGCACGAAATCTGGCCTCATCTCTGGCGCGCAAGTTGAGGCGGTGCGTTGGCATTTAGGCACGGATGACGTCCACGTCGAAGACCACCGGAAAGTGGTCGGACGACACGGTCCGTCTAACAGTGGCAGACGTCAACTGTCCGACACCTTTCAGTACGGCGACGTCAGGCTGGCCGCGATGGGCGAAGACGGTGTGGTCGTAGGGCCCCAGTACTATCGCGCCATGACGTTCTGTGGCGCGAAGGAGGCGGCGGCCGCTGGCGTAGGTGATGCGGGAGTTCCATTGCGTGTGGTTGGCGTTCAAGTCGCCCACAATGAAGATCTTCCCGCGCAACGCCAGCAGGGTGTCGAAGTGAGCCTCCTGGAGCAGTCCCTTCGGCGGCCTGTAGGCCGCAGCGCAGGTGATGACCCCGCCGTAGTGGTGACAGCCACCCTAGTGGCTCCCACCGCGGTGTGGGGCGGCAGCTGGACTTCGTGATGTTTGAGGGACGCCTTGACTTAGATGACCGTCCTGCCACCGTGGGTCAGCCTGTCGGTGTGGTAGCACCGATAGTTGGCCGACTTGACATGAACTCCCGGCTTCAGGAATGTCTCGAACACGAGGCAAAAGTCAGTTGCCTCGTCGCGCAAGAACGTCCTGAATTCCCCTTGCTGGGGGACCGAGCTGTTCGCGTTGAAGGCGCAAACGGTGAGGCCACGGATGTCGCGGTTATCCGTGGCAGCGAGAAGCAGCAACGGCGGCCTGATGGGCCGTCGTGACCGCGGTGACGAGCACCGGGAGTTGCTCGAGCAGCTGGCTCAACGACCGCAAAAGCGATCGGAGCCGAGTCGGCGGTGGGGGCGCTGGGGCGGCCTCCGCTACGGGGCGGCTCGTTGCGACCGCTCCGTAGAAGACGACTGCCGTGGAACATCGGCAGCTAGTTGCAGTGGCGGCGCAGCACGAGTTGCCGGGGGCTGCCGCGGCAGAGTGACGGCGGCAGTCCGTCGCACAGTGGCAGGGTTGCCCCGGCTCGCGCGCAGGCTACGCCTGCGTGTGGCGGCATCCCGCCCGTCAGGCGTGGGTGCCGCGGTTGCCAACAACCCGGGCGAAGCCGCAGAAGGCGCAGTCGGCTGCTGCCGCTCGCCAGCGACCTGCTCCGTTCTTGGGTGGAGGAGGCAGTCGGTCCGCCCTCGGAGGCGGCAGCAAAGCTGGTGGACGGGTGCACTTTACGAGAAGGAGCAGCCACGCCCAGTTGCTGGTTTCGGCCCCGTTTGAAGGCCGAACAGCGTCTGTAACTGGCGACGTGCGGCCCGCCGCAGCACGTCGGGTTTTCTTCTCGGTTGAGCCCACAGGATTTGCTCTCGTGCTGTCCCGCGCACTTAACGCAGTGGGGCAGCATGGAGCAGTAGCGGGAAACGTTGTCCAGCCTCTGGCACGAGAAGCACTGGGTCCTCTTGCCTTTGGCCCGAATCGGTTCCACCGCGACCTTGACATTGCCACCCGCTGCAGCTGGAAAATCTTCCGGTTTTCCAGGTTGTCAACGAGGACAACCTGGTACAGCGGCATGTCTCGGTGAGTTGAGTTCGAGGGGACTTCATCAGGTTGGTGGACCGGATGCTAAAGCCGATGTCCTCGAGCTCCTCTCGGAGGTAGTCCGCGCCATACTTGAGGGGAAGGTTGCGGAAAACCACCTTCAGAAGTTTGGCGGCTCGGAAGGGTGCGTGTAGCACGGGAGACCATCCTTGCAGGTGGTGTCCATCACCGTGCGGTGCTCTTCGTTGGACGTCACTGTGACCTTGAAGAGGACGTAACCACCCTGTCAAGTTTTTGCTGGAAATCCTTGTAGACGCCGTCCCATTGGACGACGATAAGCGGAGGGGGCGGCGGCTTGTTCTGGGCGGCGCCAGAGGCGCGTCGCCGTCCAATGGGACGGCGTCTACACTGGCGCCTGCAAACGCGTTGGCGGTCGGCAGCGGCTGCGTTAGCTGCAGCGCATCAGCCCTGGGGGTGCCCCGCCTGGATGGGGCAACAGAGCCGTCCGCATCAGGCTGCCGGGAGGCAGCAGGCGAGCGAGGGGGTGGCTGCGTCTTCGTTGTCGGTCTCGGCTCGGCGGTGCTTCGGGAGGAGCCCGCGACCGTCTTCACAGCCTCTGTGGTGGAGACGCGGGAGGCCCTAGACGCCTTCTTCCGCGGCCTCGCGGTGTCAGGGAGAAATTGTCATAATGGAAGTGCGTCACAGCCCGGCGCTTTCTGGGCGAGCGGGCATCGTCAGGGTCGATGCCCGGAAAAAGCCTCAGCAAGATTTGCGTCCGGCAGTTCGATGGCGTCCACCTCGGTGGTATCTGCAGCAGACTGTGCCCCCGTCCAGACCGCGGGGTTTCTCCTAGCGCAGGACGGAGCATCAACTAGCGCAGCCGCCGGCTCTTCCTGTGTCTCTGGGGCCAGAGGGGTAACCGGGGCCACATCGACCTCTCGAGTGGTCGAGTCCAGCGGCGCAACACCCGCCGAGGCCGCCACCGCCGGGGCAGAAAACTCTTGCAGTGCGGCCGGCGAGGCTCTCGGTGGCACACCCGACTCTTGCTGTCTTTTGTGCGGTAGTGCAGCAGCCTTCAGAATGGTACAGAAGGCTAGTATGGCCGCTTCATCATCTTCTCGGCCAAGGTAGGAGCTCTCGTGAGCGAGCTTGTTCGTAAGAATGAACGCTCGGCCACTATAGTGCCAGTTAGACGTAAAAGAGTCATCCTTAGCATAGTCAGGAGTCGGTAGCCGGTTCGTCACAGGTGGGGGGCCGGACGGGGCCGCCACCGGGATCAGCTCAGTCGCCTGAGCTGCCCCGACGCACGACGATCCGCCGCACCCTTCCCATGGAAACACTCCTCTCTCGTCGACATCTCGAGCAGCACTCGAGTGCGTGCGTATGCGCGTGCGTCGTGCGTGTGTCGTGTGGCTGCTAGGCGCTGGAGTTCCCGCTTATACAGAGCGTTTGGATAGCGCGACCACTCATCACGTGCTTTCGACTCTGCCATTTATTCATAACATCACGGACCGTATTGCAAAGTTTTGGCCAAGTTTCAAGCGGAGACAATCTTTCGACCTACCAAGAAAATTTGTGAAAGTTTAAGATCTGTGAAAGACTCACGACACAACCTAGCTACTGCAGGTGTGTATAAAATTCCGTGTTGCTGTGGCTTATATTGCTGTGGTTTATATTGGAACAACTAAAAGGAGTGTTAATACCCGCCTAACGGAACACAAAAGGAACTGTAGATTGGGACAAATTGACAAATCAGCTGTAGCGGAACACGTTTTCAAAGACGGTTATCACGAAATAACATTTAGTGAGACAAACATGATAGCTAGGACCTCACATTATTATACCCGCATGTATAGAGAAGCTATAGATATCTACAAGCACGAAAATAATTTTAATAAAAAAGAAGAAGGATTAAAACTAGACAAGATATGGCAGTAGACTTTGCACCAACGAAGTGACAATCGATTACCTGTACTCGAGAGAGATGGCACTACCCAGAGATAGTATTAAAGTCAAAAGCACGTGATGAGTGGTGGCGCCATCTAAGCGCTCTATACAAGAGGGGCCTCCAGCGCCTAGCAGCCAGTCGCCGACTCACCTCGAAAGATGTTGCGCGCAGTAGGCAACGAAACGTCAGGAAAGAGAAGAAGTTTTATATATGGACCACGGAAATTCAGCCCGGAAGTTTTAATTAATGAAGTCGCCGGCCGTGAAAGCTTACATGTTATGATTAATTCCCATTTGAGTTACCGAAGCATCTCTGTAATACTTGCGTGTTTTTCGTACCTATCGATAACAAAGCTAGCAGCGTGCCTTCTAATTGCTTCGATGTATTCCTTTAATCTGACCTGGTACGTATCCAAAAAACACTAGCAGTATTCAAAAATACGAAGCACTAGTGTCCTATATGCGGTTTCCTTTACAAATGAATCACACTTTCCCAAAATTCTCCCAATTAACCGAAGTTCACCATTCACCTTCCCTATCACACTCATCACATAATCGTTCCATTTCATGACGCTTTGCGACTTTACTCCTATATATTTAGACAATGTGATTGTGTCAAGCAGTACACTACTAATGCTGTATCGGAACACTACATATTCATTTTTCCTTTCATCCGCATTAACTCACATTTTTCGTCATTTAGAGCCAGCTGCCTTCCATCACACCAGCTAGAAATTTTGTCTTAGTCATTTTGTATCCTCTTACAATCAATCGACTTCGACAGCTTCTCAGAATCTGTACTAACCTTTACTGTCGTCATTGCGCATTCCATTTTGAACCCAGAGTGCAACAGCCTCTGCCTCTACATCATTTTCAGAAGTTTGTTGTTATAAATGGTTAGTCTTTTCCGTCCTTAATCCACCTACTACGCTCATATGTCTCCAGACCACGATTTACAGTCGGCTTGCACTTTGTCCATAGAAACTTCACATCCATCTTACTGGAACTACGTGATGTCAGATCACTGACTAAGTGAGATGCTAACGACTGTTTATCTGCTCTTTGTGGCATAAATACTCTCCAAGCCTTCTTGAATGATTAAATAACTTTCGTAACTATAGTTGTTATGATGTCATCATGATCCCCGTTTCTATAGTAATTCCATCGACAAGGTCCGGCCTGTTTTTACCTACTGGATCTGAGAGACCTCCATCGCGTGTGGTCTGCCGAAGTAGGTGCTCAAGACAGTTTGCAGAAATCATATTCAATAGCCTGAGATTTGGTAGTCTCGGCACACTCTTGACACTGAGGGTCACGGAATATTAAATTCCATAACGATTTTCGAAATGGAATGTTCCATGTTTCTAGCTTTAACTACAATTCCGAGTTCAAAGTCTGTTAATTCCTCTCGCGCGGCCATAATCACGGCGGAAGCCTTTCCACATGAATCACGTGACTAAAACTGACAGCTCCGTCAAAGGACTGCCCTATTATACCCTGTGTGCTTGATATTACGGCCATCTGTATGTGTGCACATCGCTACGCCATCTTTGTCACCTCAGTGTAAACGAGTCTGAGGTGAGAATATTTTTAAAT
Source organism: Schistocerca americana (assembly GCF_021461395.2). Classification (NCBI taxonomy): domain Eukaryota; kingdom Metazoa; phylum Arthropoda; class Insecta; order Orthoptera; family Acrididae; genus Schistocerca; species Schistocerca americana. The sequence continues at coordinate 6,930,915 of NW_025725481.1, read as the reverse complement.
GACTGTAATATGATTTTTATTATTGAACCCAGGACTTGTAGTTGTACAGAAGTAACTGAAACATCGAGAACCAGATGGATCAGCAGAGCACAGTGTTTTGGTAGAAACACCTGAAAACCAGTCCTCCATTTGTTTCATACAGACGTAACATAATTCCTACACTGCACTTAGTCTTGTATTGAAATGGAGAGCTTTTGTCTTAAAGAGAGAGTTGTAATGGTGGGCGATACTAATAATATACATTGATAGCTTAAAATGTTTGTCAAGTTCCGTGTTTTGCTTGCGCTTAGAAAAGTTGTCATATACTTCTTACATTTGTTTTCAGTTTGAATATAATGTTGGATCATGAAAACATAACCTATTTCCATACATGCAGCGTTTCGTTCTTAGTAAAAAAAAAGCTTAGAAATAAATAAGCAATCAATATCTAGCGGCGGCTCCGGTACTAGTTTACTTTTCCGATATTATCGAGGTATCGAGAGAATTTCCGATATTTGCACTGATACCAAATATCGCATCGCTTCTGGTTCCGAACACCTATAACTGTAAATCAGGGCTGGCCCCAATCACAGTGCCGAATCAACAATAATTTGACGTTCACATTACATTAACCCTACTCCGTTGACACGACGGGGAAGGTTCTGGGACCTGTAAATAAGTCATGAAATTTCATTTTGTGTAATTGTAATACAATGAAATTACTAAACATTGCGGAACAGTGCATATTCTAGGCTCACAATGGCGAGTTTATTTATGTCGTGGTCTTTTTAGGCCCACATTGTTATGATGTGTAGTGGCACAGTTGTTAATCACTTTTGGAAGCTATTTCTGTCGTGACGTATTTATGGAAAGTGTAACTGCAGCCTTTGGAACCAGTAACATAAGGGCTGCACTCGCTCCACTAGCTACACCTATGCTATACACGAACATTATCACTGCATTTATTTCCTCGAGATGTATATATTTCGGCCGTAACTGTATTGACTGTGGTTATCCTTTAGACGCCTACTAAGTGATTCTGATGGTTTCCCCAGTTTTAGTGAGTGTCTCGAAGCATTTTTCAATTTATTTATTGCTACGTTGTCAGGACCTGCCCTCTTGAATCTCTATTTCAAATCATTTAACACGCAAGTGGCATAATACTGCAGCGCAACTAATAGCATTGAGTGCTGTAGATCGCAAGTTCAAACACAGCCACTAGCATTGATTTGCTATTAAGTATTTATAAGTTGAGGAAGGTTCTTGAAATGTCTAATGTTCGTGATGTCTGTGTATTGCGGAATATTCGATGTATATGTAAATACCAGCATTCTGAAGTAGTCGCTGTCTATACCAACACCAGTGTTCTTCAATGCTTGATGTCTGTATAAATAGCTACATTCTCCGTCCAGGAGTTCACTTCTGTTGTAGCTCCACATTGATGTCGGTAAAAAAATAGCTTCAGTTCTAAGTAGTCTATTTCGCTGATGACCCTGCCTTCGGATTTGGCCTTCACTACGGTTTCGACGTGACAGTATTACAAAACATTAGTGTTCAAATTGCAGTCTTAAAGTAATTTGCAGCGAAGCAATGTGTTAATAGAACATTGCTCTAGCATTGTTCCGGATTAAGAATATGTGGGGTTTTACTAGTCATTCAAGGTGTTGTCATAACCAGTTTGCAAATACTTACGGACTTGCGGAGAAAAAATGTCCATAAGACAAGGATCTACGAACGGGATCATAAGAAGCACGTAAATTAATATTTTCTTATAATTCATTATGAACAAAGTTTTACACTGATACGGCTACACTTACATGCAAAAGATAGGTTCTTTACAGTATATATATATATATATATATATATATATATATATATATATATATATAAAATCAGTCATTACCTTTCACCTCAGACAACGCTGTGGCCGATAGCCTTCGCTGAACGACCGACAGCAGCGGCGTTTCCGTAGAGTTGTCAGTGCTGACAGACAAGCAACACTGCGTGAAATAACCGCATAAATCAATGTGTTACGCAAGACGAGCGTATCCGCTAGGACAATACGGCGAAATTTGACGTTAATGGGCTATGTGCAGCAGACGACCGACGTCAGTGCCTTTGTTAACAACACATCGCCCACAGCGCCTCTCCTGGACTCCTGACCCTGGATAACTGGAAAACTGTGGCGTGCTCAGATGAATCCTGATTTCAGTTGGTAAGACTTCATGGTAGAGTTCGAGTGTGGTGCAGACCCTACGTATTCGTGGACCCCGGGTGTGAACAAGACACAGTGTTAGCTGTTGGTGCTCCATAATAGTGTCGTTTGCGTTTGTATGGAATCGACTGGCTACTCAGTTATGTTCAGCTACTTGGAAAACATTAGCTGCCTTTCATGAACTTTATGTTCCCAAACAGCTATGTAATTTTCATGGTTGACAGTACGCCATGTCAAAGGGTGACAGTTGTTTGCGATTGGTTTGAAGAATATTCTGGGCAATTCAAAGAAACGATTTGGCCAATCAGATAGCCCGACATGAACTCCATCGAACACTTATGGTACATAATCGAGAGAGCAGTTCGTGCACAAAACCCTGCATCGGCAACATTTTCGCAATTGTAGGCGGCTACAGAGTTAGCATGGCTCTTTCTGCTGGGGACCTCCAACGACTTGTTGAGTCGGTGCTACGTTGAGTTGCTGCACTACGCCGAAGAAAAAGAGCTCCGACACGATATTAGGAGGTACGCCATGACTTTAAGTCGCTTGCTTGCGTCCATCTGTAAAGGCAGGCTAGTCTCAGGAAATTCTGTGGGTGCTTTTTACCCGATTTTTACTAACAGATACGCTGAGTCTTGAGGAAAGTTTTTCTACGTAGCTTATATACATTTCATACATACTGTCTGAATAAGGACGAATTGAAATTAAGTTGTGAAAACGGTACCATTTTCAACTACCAAACAGGGGCCATAACCAGAGACAGCAGCAATGTCTTGTGAATGCAGCAAGCAGGACCTAATTCGTAACATCTCATGTGGTGGTGTAGTGAGCGGTAGAACGTGTCGCTGGAAGCCGAAAGGTTGCGTGATCAAATCCCTGAAGAGTTCCCTTTTTCCACTCTGTCTCTTAACCTAGTATCACCTCTCAATGATCTGGCGATACGCCTTTCGAAATATGGCTACAATTTCAATCTGCCAATGGCTGCTTGCCTCAGATTAGCAATCACAGTTCGCACACTCAATTCACAGCAAATTCCTAGAACAATGGGCAGTCACTCACTCAACCCTGAAGTATCATAATAAATATGGGCAATGACGAAAAGATAACCACTTCATCATCAGGCTGTGATGAGACACAGTTTGAAATAATGAAGTACTTTTAACCAAGAATTGCATTGCGAAGAAAACATGCGAATCCAAAATATGTGATGTTATTTTTTTTTTCTACGAGTAAAATTTTTTCCAAAAAGCATCTTTGCTTCGTTGACTGGCTAAAACCGATACGGGTATTTTTCGGTATTTGTTTGGCCTTGGTCATATTAAGTGCTTCTATATTTTTACTAATAACCGGGTAGAAGTAATCGAAATATCAATTAGCCATTGCAGCAATGCTAAAACCGCCTGTTTTTAAATAAAACTTTTTTAAGGAACGAGTGTTTTTATTAATAAAATTAGCATTGGTTTGAAATATTGTGTTATAATAGAAAATGGGAAAAAGAATCACTTCTATGTTAGTAACAATACCGACAGATACAGGCAACAAACGAATAGTATAAGAATTGGTATACCTCTGCTGGGTCAATAATGTACAGTTACCATGTGGCGTGGCATATTATTTGGTATTCGTGTACATGCAGTGTGTGTGACTTGCGCTATCTGGTCTATGTGGCAGTTTCTCACAGTCATCGTCACAGAATGGAACCATTCCTCGTCTGAGGTATTTTACGAAGTCCGTTTGCTTTAAAAGATTAAAAATGGGAGAAGCCGCAACAAACTTGCGACATCAAGTAACGAGAAAACTTGGAACTTAACAGCTCACTAATAGTTTAAAATAAAACCACAAATCAATTCATCTACTGCCTGTGTACACAAAACGCCTTTATCTGCTTTTAACAAATGAAAACGGACAAATTAACACGAAAAATAGAGTTCTCCAACCTTAGTTTTCACCCTATAGCACTGACTGATTGCAATGCCCAAGCAGTGGTACGATCCGCTATTACAACACGACTTTTGAGCAGAGCTACAAAAACTTCCAGTCAATAGGAGAACACTGGGGATTTTTTGTTGTAGTCAACCACGTTTCACTGTTCGAGAAAAGCGGCGAACCGTACATGGACTAAGTCTTTTTCTGTTTTCCTATTAGTTCAATATTCTGATTCTTTGTGTTTTGAAATTGAGGGAGAAAAAACTTTTTCAATCTTTGTTCGATTTCCATCCTTATTTACAGAACATAATAGGAACAAAAAACCGAAAATCGGTTATCTCTTAAACCAGTTATTTTGAGCGGTTTTCACAGTCCAGTTAAACTGAACTTGAAAAAAAAAACGATATAACCGAAAACCAGTCGTTTCAGCAATAATCGCCATCGTTACTGTCAGGTTTCTGCCTTTGTTGAATCAAACCCAGATATGGACGCAGTTATCTATGCGGTATAGAGAGTCCACAGCAAAGAGCTGCAGCAATGAGCCTCGACAATGCATCACAGTGCGTGCTAAGCTTCACAAGGGAAGTACTGTTAACACAAAATAAACATCTTCATTTCGCCAGTTCCTCATCTCCTTCCTTCCAAACTTCACAGATGTTCTCCTGCGTACCTTGCAGCGAAAGCCTGGAGGATGTTTACAGAATGAATTTTCACTTTGCATCGGAGTGTGCGCCGATATGTAACTTCGTGGCAGGTTAAAACTGTTTGCCTGAACGAGGCTCGAACCTGGGATCTTCGCCCTTCACGCTCAAGCGCTCTACCAACTGAGCTACCCAAGTACGAGTCAAGACCAATCGTCTCTGTTGGTAGAGCACTTGCCCGTGGAAGGTAAGGGCCTCAGGTCCCAGTCTCGCTCCAGCACACAGTTTTAACCTGCCAGGAAGTTCCATATCGGTGCACGCTCCACCTCAGGGTGATTCACATACAGTTTTTGCATTCGTTGCAAACATATTTCTTATATCACGTTGTGCCACCATTATTGCCATGAGATATCACTCCAACCGCCAATTCAATATCGAACACGTAACATTCATGCCTCCTGTCAACTTTTCTGTCGTGTGCCACTTACATCGCGTAAGTTATATGGAAGTGACGATATTCAGTTAAAACGTTGTTCTCTGAAATTTGTTCATAACTCCACGCAGTAGCCTGCTAGCAAAATATGCTACGCCACACAAGCTGTCTGACTGTACATAATACTACCCGTGCGTAGTCGGCTGTGTCACTCGTGTGCGAAGGCAAATCGGAATGTCTTTGCCCCTGTTTTCTATTAGCCGAAGTAAGGTACATACAGGTATTGACAAATATACATCCAAATCATTTCACATAGTCCCCACACCGATTCACACATTTTTCCCATTGCAACACTAAATTTGATGTGCCCCTGAAACATTATTCGATTATGGAACCACCTTCGGACTGCTGTCTTGGTTCATTGTTACTTGTGAATCACTGTCCTGCCAGTAACTTCTTCAGTGGTGCTAAAACGTGCAAATCAATAGGGGCGGGGTCTGGGCTGTATGGTGGGTGGTCCGGAATGGCTGGAGCTTTTAGGCAGTTCTGATTGCCACCCCTCGGCCTTCGCCTGACGGGAGCCCTCGGATGTGACAGTGTGGAACAATAACTGTCGACGTTGACGGTTGCACATCGTGGCGTGAAATCCAGCAGGAGCAGTCCACGGCTATCTCAAAAGGTCGTTAACATCACTTTCCCAACAGATGGCGTTGAACGGAATTTTTTTGTCATAGGCGAACCTGGATGTTTCCACAACATGCTCTGCTGCTTGAATTCCGGTGTCAAATGCAGTATCCACGTTTTATCGCCAGTAATATGGGTGTCCAGGGAACTTTCACCCTCCTCGGAGTACCATTGCAGATGATTCAGTGAAGACATCATTCGTTTGCCTTCCATCATGTCGTCCAATTGCTTAGGCACCCACGGACATGAAACTCTGCGATACCATAACGACCGTTGAACGATGTCGTAAGCACTCCCATACAATATGCCAAGCTCTCGGGAAATGGTCGTGATTTGCACGCACCGATCTGCTTTCAACATAGCATCGGTGCGAGATTATGGTCATCAGTCAGCAACAAACGCGGCCTCCACGATCGCTCATTGAGATGGAAGACCTCATGGCCTTTGTCGAACTAACAACACTACCACGTCCTCACAGTTCTCAAAGCGAGGCAGTTTTCCACACATGTGGGCTGCACGTCCCTGTAGATCTCAGAGGCTGTTCGTCCCTTGCTCCATGGAAAACAAATCAAGCTTCGTTGCTCCAACGCCACCGACGTATGAACCACAACCGCCAACTTTAAGAACTCATAGCAGCGCCGTGCGGCGGAGCTACCGGAAGATAAGGCCGGAACAAGCCAAGATGAGTCCAACGCCGGAAATGGATATGTTGACTTCGAATTTATAACCGTAATTTGGCTACAAAAGTTAGGGGCTAGGACTTGCTGATTTGCTCTCATACATGTAGTGTCCCCCGTCGCATTTTTCAATCTGTATGTGAACGATAATTTCGACAACCACTGTAGGGATTTTGATACGGTTCTCACTGACAGACAGACTGTTTTATTTACGAGGAAGGCTTCTGTCTAAAATTTATTACCGCTCTGACACAGTGGAAACTTCGTAGGTTGAGAGAAGAGTGAAAATAAAGGAACACGTACGTCGACCTAAACTCAATAGTTTTCGAGAAAATGACATTCCAGCTTTCCACGCGACTTCAATAGTTCAGTAGCGCATCGTACAGTACTGGCCATTAAAATTGCTACGCCACGAAGATAAGCTGCTACAGACGCGACATTTAACCGACAGAAAGAAGATGCTGTGATATGCAAATGATTAGCTTTTCAGAGCATTCACACAAGGTTGGCTCCGGTGGCGACACCTAAAACGTGCTGACATGAGGGAAGTTTCCAACCGATTTCTCATACACATACAGCAGTTGACCGGCGTTGCCTGGTGAAACGTTGTTGTGATGCCTCGTGTAAGGAGGGGAAACGCGTACCATCACGTTTCCGACTTAGAAAAAGGTCGGATTGTAGCCTATCACGATCGCGGTTTATCGTATCGCGACATTGCTGCTCGTGTTGGTCGAGATCCAATGACTGTTAGCAGAATATGGAATCGGTGGGTTCAGGAGGGTAATACGGAACGCCGTACTGGATCCCAACGGCCTCGTATCGCTAGCAGTCGAGATGACAGGCATCTTGTCCGCATGGCTGTAACGGATCGTGCAGCCACGTCTCGATCCCTGAGCCAACAGATGGGGACGTTTGCAAGACAACAACCATCTGCATGAACAGTTCGACGAAGTTTGCAGCAGTATGGATTATCAGCTCGGAGACCATGGCTGCGGTTACCCTTGACGCTACATCACAGACAAAAGCGCCTGCGATGGTGTACTCAACGACGAACCTGGGTGCACGAATGGCAAAACGTCATTTTTTCGGATGAATCCGGATTCTGTTTACAGCATCATGATGGTCGCATCCGTGTTTGGCGACATCGCGGTGAACGCACATTGGAATCGTGTATTCGCCATCGCCATACTGGCGTATCACCCGGCGTGATGGTATGGGGTGCCATTCGTTACGCGCCTCGGTCGGCTCTTGTTCGCATTGACGGCACTTGGAACAGTGGACGTTGTATTTCAGATGTGTTACGACCCGTGGCTCTACCCTTCATTCAATCCCTGCGAAACCCTACATTCCAGCAGGATAATGCACGACCGCATGTTGCAGGTCCTGTACGGGCCTTTCTGGATACAGAAAATGTTCGACTGCTGCCCTGGCCAGCACATTCTCCAGACCTCTCACCAACTGAAAGCGTCTGGTCAGTGGTGGCCGAGCAACTGGCTCGTCACAATACGCCAGTCACTACTCTTGATGAACTGTGGTATCGTTTTGAAGCTGCGTGGGCAGCTGTACCTGTACACGCTATCCAAGCTCTGTTTGTCTCAATGCCCAGCTGTATCAAGGCCGTTATTACGGCAATAGGTGGTTATTCTGGGTACTGATTTCTCAGGATCTATGCACCCAAACTACGTGAAAATGTAATCACATGTCAGTTCTAGTATAATATATTTGTCCAATAAATACCCGTTTATCATCTGCATTTCTTCTTGGTGTAGCAATTTTAATGGCCAGTAGTGTACTTAACTTAAATTATCCTAAGGACAAACACACACACCCATGCCCGAGGGAGCACTCGAACCTCGCCGGGATCAGCCGCACAGTCCATGACTGCAGCGCCTTAAACCGCTCATCTAATCCCGCGCGGCTGTAATTAACTGCCAAAGCATTTGCAACAAAGTGCCAGAGTTCAATGTGCATCTGGAAAGTAATGAAGCCTACAGAATCTGAGGTACAGAAAGATGGTTGGCTCCTGACATTGATAGCCATAACGTTTTGGGAAAAATGTAACTTTGATAAAAAAGATAGGGTAGTGGGATATACGGTTGGTGTATTTGTCGTAATAAACAAGGAACACAGACCCGCCGAGACAGAATTTGAAGCTGAGTGAGAGATTCTTTTGGCAAGACTCTTTGGGCAAAATGGTAATTGGATCATTCGATCGACCAGCAGATTGACGTTCCATTGTAAGCGAAAAGTTTAGAGAAAACCTCATTTGTTTGCACATAAGTTCCCCAATCATAATATTATCATTGATGGAGATTTTGGTCATGCAGCAACCCAATGGTAAAATTACAATTTTGGTAGAAACGATCATGACAAACCATCCTTGGAAATGTTATCCAATCCCTTCTTCGAAAAGTACTTAGAACATAAAGATTGGAAACGGACTCTTGTACACCAACTTTTGTGTACAGTCACAGCTACGGAAGCAAAAGCTAAAATGCTTAACTCCAGTTCATATATGCCTCTACAAAGGAAGAACACAGAAGAATTACCCAACTTTAATTTTCGTACCATGTAGAATATACCCTGAGCCAAAATATAAAGAGATATCTCGAGCCGGCATAAGTGGCCATGCGGTTCTAGGCGCTGCAGTGTGGAACCGCGAGACCGCTACGGTCGCACGTTCGAATCCTGCCTCGGGCATGGATGTGTGTGATGTCCTTATGTTAGTTAGATTGAACTAGTTCTAAGTTCTAGGGGACTAATGACCTCAGAAGTTGAGTCCCATAGTGCTCAGAGCCTTTTGAACGATTTTGAAGATATCTCGAACAAAATGACAAAATGACCTACTTCATGCCAGCCAGCATGGTTTCCGTATACATCGAACATGGGTGACACACATTAATCACGTCATATAGTCCGAGTTTTGACCAAAGCAGTCTGGTAGATGCAGATTTCCTGATTTCCGAAAAGCGTTTGACCCAGTACGACATCTGCACTTCCTATCAAAACCAGTTCTAGAATATTGCTCATGTGTCGAACTTGCACCAAATGGGGCAAAGAGAGAATATTTAAAAATTGCGAAGAACTGCAATAATTGTCACAGGTTAGTTTTACATGTGAGACAGTCACAGGTTAGTTTTACATGTGAGAGAGTGTTACAGAGATGCTGAGGGAAGTGAACTGGCCGACTGTTGAAGATACACGTAAGGTATCCAACGAAAGCCTACTTAGAAGGTTTCAAAAACGGCTTTATCTGATTACTCTAGGAATCTACCAATACACCCTACATATCAGTCTCATAGGAATTCTGAGGACAATTAATTACCGTACTTTTAGAGGCATTTAAACCATCATTCTTCGCACGTTCCAAAGGTGAACGGAATGGGAAGAAACCCTAATAATTGGCACAACGGGACAGACTCCCTGCAATGGACTTGAAAGTGGTTCGTAGACATAGATGAAGTCGTGGATTCGATAAAATGTGAGAAATCGTATTTTCTTCCGCAAGACAATTGAAAATGGTAATCAAACAACTGAGGCAGGTTTACGTCTACCTTGTACAGTGTAAGATAAGTGACCCAGCACTGGTAACAGGCATCTGTCAGAGGTAACGCAGCAGAATTATCTGTCACAGGGCTGCAGCGAGTGCTGAGAAGCCTCACACTACCATCTCACCGGTGACAAGTCGAGTGCCACTTCAACGTTCATGGTGCTCCCGTTAGTAAATATTCCTACACAAATTTCTTTTTTAACACGAAGTTTTGTTTTGGAGCAGCAAGGTCCATCTGCTTAACCTACTTTCCTCTCCCAAACACCATAAAGAAAGAAGGAGAGAGAACCTGCTTCTGGGAATATCTGAAGAATAATTCCTCTTTCCATGGGAAATGGTTGCTGTGAGCATGATATGAAAATAACTTGCCGCCTGATGCCTCATAATCACATTTTGCCTGCTGATTCAGCAGACAGACGTTAGATAAAAAACTCATTAGGAGGCTTTCAGTTGATTGTGAACCATACTGCTACTAATAAGAATACATACATTTTGCTTATCTACCATTTATCGTAATACATGGTAACCAGTATTGGAGAACTTGAAGAGTCCGAGGTCTGTAGCACACACAGTAACACTGTCAGCAGGGGCGTAAGGGCGGCGGCATCCGATGTTCAGCGCAGAACTCCGAACGTGACATCTCCAAGAGCGATGGTGCTGGTTCATCTGAAGGACTGCTAGATATATCTTCCATGAAGAATTTCGACCATCAATCCCTCTGAAATACACTTCCTCAACGGTGTTAGCCGGCCGGAGTGACCGAACGCTTGTAGGCGCTTCAGTCTGAAACCACGCGATCGCTACGGTCACAGGCTATGATCCGGCCTCGGGCATGGATGTGTGTGATGTCCTTAGGTTAGTTAGGTTTAAGTAGCTCTAAGTTCTACGGGACTGATGACCTCAGAAGTTAAGTCCCATAGTGCTCAGAGCCATTTGAACGTCAACGGTGTTAAAGTGTGCATAGAATATGGCACAAGAGACAATAACATTGACACAGTCGATTTTGAAACTATTCTTAATAATTTTTGTGAAAAATTACATTTTCCAATTACAAAGTTTCACATAATGGAAGAATAAGAGGTGTTAATGTCAAATCTCTAAAAAGATTTATGTGACTCCTTGCTGTATTCGTCACAACTTCTCAGATATAAAATAACTGGTGGGCTAAAAGCTCTTAGAGAAGTCAGTGAGCACGTAAGACAATAACTTCAGGGACAGTGCTTTACCGATCCCGAACACTACGTTGTTTTAGAAGTATACCGTAGTTACGAATGTCAGAAGTGTTTCTGTCCCAGTATAAATAACTGCTTGATAGCTGCATTAAGATACGTTATTCGTGATGTGCACAGTTTGCCTGTAAAATGCTGTTCAGCGGAGTTTCAATTTTATTAAGGCAGTTGCAGCCGTGAAATCATTTTTCAAATATAATCTCAAATTGGAAAAGACTACTGCTTACAACAGACATTCCTGGCAAAGATGTGGAAAACGATATTGAATGTTCATGAGATTAGTATGTATCCACAGTATAAACTGCAGTAATTATCTGACAACGTTTTTATATTGTAAAATTGTTAATTTTCCAATTTATTGTTTATTCCTCAGTAATATATTATAAAAAAATGAAGTAATTACGATACAGATTGCATGTGTATGTTCTTGTGTGTATGTGTGTGTGTGTGTGTGTGTGTGTGTGTGTGAGCGAGAGAGAGAGAGAGAGAGAGAGAGAGAGAGAGAGAGACAGACAGACAGGCAGACAGACAGAGAGAGGAAGAGAAGAAATTATTACTTTGGATAAGAGGCAATACAAGGGTGTACAGTATTTTGGAGATTCGAGGTTTAGATACACAAATACGTCTGTACATAAATGATGCGTAATTTTGATCCTACAATCACTTTTCCACATTATTCCGGAGGTATTCTAATGTATACAGTCAACACTGCGTTTCACAGAAATAATTAAAACACCATTTTTATCTGTCGTAAATTTCTAGAGATCTGTAATTATAACTGCATATAGCAATAGCGCTTAGTGTTCACCATTTAGCGTTTACTATTTGGTGTTTGCCGTTAGTTATTCAGTATTTACTGTCTACCATATAGCAGTTACCATTTAGTGTCTACCATTTAGCTTTTAGTGTTTAAAGTCAAGCATTTAGTGTTTACGATTAACTTTCAGCATTTACTCTTTAGCGTTTACCATTTATGGTAGTATTTACTGTTTAGTGTTTATGGTACCACATTTATCATTTACCATTATATGTTTTATGTTTACCTTTTAGCATTCACTGGATGTTATGTGAGGCATAAAGAACAAAACTCATCGATTTCCACCATTTGGGATTTTTTTGCTTCTCTGTGACTGGTCCGAAGAAATAGAGGTAAATTACAAAGTATACAATCGCCCTCTACGTAAGTTATGTAACTTTAATGCCATTTTATATTGGATATAATGCATATACATGGATTTCAAATACATAACGAATATTTTTGTCTTTCAAGTTTAGGCTGCATGATTTACTGCATCTCTCACACGCCATTTAAATATTACAAAAAATGGGAATGAGCGTATGGCACCGTTGTCCGAGATGCACCATCTGGGGAAGTTCGGCCGCCAAGTGCAAGTCTTACTTCAGCAGAAGCCACACTGGGTCTCTTGCCCGCTGCTGATGAGGATGAAATGATGATGAGGACAACACAACAACCAGTCCACGAGCGCCGAAAAATCTCTAGCCCGGCGGGCAATCGAACCACGGCCCGCTTGCACCGGGAAAAGGGGGGGGGGGGCTGCAAGCACGTTACCACCCAGCGAAGCAGGCGGACATTTAAATATTACTCTCTCACTGGTTGGAAAGATGAGAGAATTGTTCTGTTTCCTTCATCTTGGAATTTTAGTATTGTGACTGCAGTAAGGAGTACTATGCTGTGAACGGTAGGAGATACAGTGGACTGGAGAGGAGAGGGCAGGGGAGAGTGTTTTTAACTTTCTGTTTACAGGATGTCTTGTTTTAATACTTTTCCCCGATTTCTTGGTAAATGGCGGAAAAGGGGGTTGGGCTATGAAGCACAGCTGAGCTGAGTCACTTCACGCCGGGTCAAACTTTCTCACTGTGTTTGCGGTTCTGTGTGCCTCAGCCGTGACTGTTGTCGCAAACCTCATCTGTCCACAGTGTTTTGGCAAAATGTCAACAGTACTGACTTATTTCCATAGCACACCGGTTTTGCGGGTCCCCACTGCCTAGCCGTGGCTCGCAAAAATTTAAAAAAATAATTACATTTCGCTAGCCAAAGTTTTTAGAGCGCAGAAACGCGTACGTTCATGTCTTCCGTTCAAAATGTCATGTCGCACAGGCATTACTTGTCTTCGTACACCATTTGGCCCAGCAAGCACTAACTTTTCTACCGAGAGTTCGTAGATCCTGCTGTAAGTTCTTAATAAACAGTAATCGGCCGTTGTGATCGCAGAAACTGCCACAGAAAGACTGCAGGTAAGTGGCTTTGTGCGTTGCCAACGGACATAGAAAAGTGCATTATGAATGTGTGAAAAATTAAACAACAGTGGTGGAGAAAGATTATCTGAATAAAGGCTACAGTCGCTTACTAGCCTTCCAGCGACTTAATAATCAATGCAGAGCCGCTTATTGATTCGTACTACACGATGCAATAGAAGGCAACAGTCATTAGTATGATGTACGAGAATGTTCCAGGTGTTATGGTCATACACTTTTTCTACAGTCACCTAATGAGTTTCATACTGTTATTTTCGTAGAGGGCTTTATGCCGGTGTAATACACTCCTGGAAATTGAAATAAGAACACCGTGAATTCATTGTCCCAGGAAGGGGAAACTTTATTGACACAATCCTGGGGTCAGATACATCACATGATCACACTGACAGAACCACAGGCACATAGACACAGGCAACAGAGCATGCACAATGTCGGCACTAGTACAGTGTATATCCACCTTTCGCAGCAATGCAGGCTGCTATTCTCCCATGGAGACGATCGTAGAGATGCTGGATGTAGTCCTGTGGAACGGCTTGCCATGCCATTTCCACCTGGCGCCTCAGTTGGACCAGCGTTCGTGCTGGACGTGCAGACCGCGTGAGACGACGCTTCATCCAGTCCCAAACATGCTCAATGGGGGACAGATCCGGAGATCTTGCTGGCCAGGGTAGTTGACTTACACCTTCTAGAGCACGTTGGGTGGCACGGGATACATGCGGACGTGCATTGTCCTGTTGGAACAGCAAGTTCCCTTGCCGGTCTAGGAATGGTAGAACGATGGGTTCGATGACGGTTTGGATGTACCGTGCACTATTCAGTGTCCCCTCGACGATCACCAGTGGTGTACGGCCAGTGTAGGAGATCGCTCCCCACACCATGATGCCGGGTGTTGGCCCTGTGTGCCTCGGTCGTATGCAGTCCTGATTGTGGCACTCACCTGCACGGCGCCAAACACGCATACGACCATCATTGGCACCAAGGCAGAAGCGACTCTCATCGCTGAAGACGACACGTCTCCATTCGTCCCTCCATTCACGCCTGTCGCGACACCACTGGAGGCGGGCTGCACGACGTTGGGGCGTGAGCGGAAGACGGCCTAACGGTGTGCGGGACCGTAGCCCAGCTTCATGGAGACGGTTGCGAATGGTCCTCGCCGATACCCCAGGAGCAACAGTGTCCCTAATTTGCTGGGAAGTGGCGGTGCGGTCCCCTACGACACTGCGTAGGATCCTACGGTCTTGGCGTGCATCCGTGCGTCGCTGCGGTCCGGTCCCAGGTCGACGGGCACGTGCACCTTCCGCCGACCACTGGCGACAACATCGATGTACTGTGGAGACCTCACGCCCCACGTGTTGAGCAATTCGGCGGTACGTCCACCCGGCCTCCCGCATGCCCACTATACGCCCTCGCTCAAAGTCCGTCAACTGCACATACGGTTCACGTCCACGCTGTCGCGGCATGCTACCAGTGTTAAAGACTGCGATGGAGCTCCGTATGCCACGGTAAACTGGCTGACACTGACGGCGGCGGTGCACAAATGCTGCGCAGCTAGCGCCATTCGACGGCCAACACCGCTGTTCCTGGTGTGTCCGCTGTGCCGTGCGTGTAATCATTGCTTGTACAGCCCTCTCGCAGTGTCCGGAGCAAGTATGGTGGGTCTGACACACCGGTGTCAATGTGTTCTTTTTTCCATTTCCAGGAGTGTATTTTACCCTTGTGCATACTCTTCCGTAAACTGATGTATGACGAAGAGATATAGCGCCATGACTAGGCCTAGGTGGTGGTCACCATGTAAAAACAATTGCTTTAGAAATTACAAACGGCGTCGTTTCTTAGCTAAACAAGACAAGAGCAAGCCTTGTTGATTACAGACGGTATATCAACGGCAGTTTGCGAACACACTGAGGGAGCAGCACCAGACCCGTGACCAGCCATGGCAGCGGAGATCTGCTCTGAACTCCCGCCTGTTAACTACCCACATCACACAGGCCCCCAAATGGACTCAACTACGGCACACTAAAACTCTAAATGAACATATTGTTGCATACAAGGATGAAAAATTACAAAGGGGGAACAAACCAAATCCACCTAACGGAAGTGAAAGTAACGTTCCTACATTAGTCTATACAAACACTGCCTGTTCGCATCAGCAACAGCTTTTAATTGAAGCTGCAAAAAACTGGGGACTCAACCAAAAGTCAGGCAATGAATATTATTACTGGTACATCAATAATAGCCACCAAACTCATGGCAGAATATTAGGCTAATAAGAGCAAAGCGATCTTTCTAACTGTCACAACTATATATCATTTTGAATATCATATATTAGACTCCTTCAGAACATTAGCTGTCTTAGGTGGAGGCTAATTACGCCTCAAAAATGCTGGAAATCTTGTCCATAAGTTTCACTAAAACTTTCAAGCAGAGCACGACGTTGTCCTTTACATGTAAACATGCAATTATCAGGCGAAGTGTCTTACCACATTCATAAATTGGAATTGGTCACATGGATCACCGAGAGGTTCTGGATGAAAACCAGCAGCTGAAGGTCTTCGCTCCTCCCAGCAGTGAGGCCGACGTCCAAACACCACACAGGCAGGCAGCCTCACCGACCAGGGCACAACACAGTCCCTCTCCTTGACTCCACACACGCCACTCGTGGCATCATCTCCAATTATTAACTGTTACTGCTCTCCATAGCGCATATCCCCTACTATATTCTGTGGACTCACTCGATGCCAACATACCACTCGCGTCATTTCTGGGACTTGCTTCATACCACCAGCCAGACAATTTTACATGCAAGGATCGGGAACCAGCCCGCTAGTGATACATCGAATCAAGCGCTACAGCTCATTCTTCCCCCATCAAAAACTCCACAAAGCCCGTCCGCTAATTTATGTCAAACGAGGAACAGAGAATTTAGTTCCATCCCTTCACCTTGGAGATATGTACTCTAGAAAACTTCCCAGTAGCAATGTTACGTACCGATAGGGTGACTGGGTAAAGAATCTGGATAACCTCACAAGGTGCTACAAAGCACGGTGCCAATTTATGAGGAATTGGGGCCATATCTTGACCCCTGGCAGAAAGATTTTGGATGAAACCTTATCACCAACTGGCACCTTAAACTCGCTTTGTCCCTGGCTGTAACGGCGCACCTGCCTCTAGTATGTGATACTAATGTTTCGTCACACTTGTTTCCAGTTCTTTTAAATTAGGTCACGTGTTCGTTTCTCAAGGAGCTGGTCATTAACTGACCACAGGTTGGCCAAGGGGAGTTGAGACCATGAGCAAACATCAAGGAAGTGGGGTGGTTTTAAGGACTTTATGGTAGATGTAATTAACCGCCAAATTAAACCATGGTACATAAGGAACCCACTTGTGGAGTGAATGAGAATGGAAAATAATAATGGCTGCCTGCAGATTGTAGTTCACTCCTTCAACAAATCATGGTTTCGGTCAGTATGGTATAGTCGTCGAATGAGATCGTGCGTTGTCGAAGCAGAATCTGTAACCAGTTGTAGAAAAGAAGACAAGAACTTTGCACGGCAATGGTACAGGGAGTGACAACTATGAAGAGTATCGGTGACAAGTGAAGAACAGTTCTTCCAACAGTTGCCACCCTACTTCTTGATACCAACCACACTCATCTGAGCAGGCATCAACACATGACCAGAATGTACCAGTTGCTGTAACTATTACATGGAAGGGGCCGACATAGTCAATAAAGAGCGTATTCATGAGAAGGTGATCACTTGAAGATTGTAAAAATCCCCTACAAGTATTGGAACTGGGTTTAGCAATTTTACATTCATGGCATTGACCCACCAAATGCTATATGTCTTGTTACAAAGTAGGTCAACTAAGAAATTCCCTAACCCTGGCCAGGATCCAACAGATTTCTAAATGCCCTCCAATCACAGACTTATGAAAGCAATGGAAAATTCCGGCAATCAAGTCTTGCTTAACACAAATCTTGGTCTGCTTATTCCGCTTGCTCTAATAACACAATTTCCCTTTTGCATGTTAATAAATTTTGTTTAATCTTACACAGAGCGGGTTCTTGGACTTGATGGTGCTCCAAATTACAAAATAACTTATGGACCATGTTTAGTACCTCAGTAACCCAACCTGGTTCCCTTATTCCCTGCCGGCCGGAGTGGCCGAGCGGTTCTAGGTGCTACAGTCTGGAGCCGCGCGACCGCTACGGTCGCAGGTTCGAATCCTGCCTCGGGCATGGATGTGTGTGACGTCCTTAGGTTAGTTGGGTTTAAGTAGTTCTAAGTTCTAGGGGACTGATGACCACTGCAGTTAAGTCCCATAGTGCTCAGAGCCATTTGAGCCTTATTCCCTGTTCCTTATTGTGGTGACAGCAACTCTGCTCGAACATTTGACTCAGTGCTTCTGCCATAGCGTTGTCGGTTCCCCTAATATGCCTGATGGTAAAGCGAACCGCAGAAATGCCCACGGCCCACTGGACAATTCGTCCCGTGTTCCTGGGCCAGGTGAGTACCCAACTTAAAGCTTGGTTATCAGTTTCAAGACAAAGTTTCCGGTGATCGACGTCGAACAAACTTTTAGAGGGGGAACACTACCGCCAGGGCCTCACACTCGTAAACATAATATTGAAGTCCCACTGGCGAAAGGGACCTTAAAGCGTACGCAATAGGTTTACGTTCTCCATGATTTCCTGGAAGAGTACCGCAGCGATACCCAATTTTGAACCGTCGGTCTGCACGACAAAACAGATGTGCAAAGTCAGAAATGGCTAGCACTGGAGGGTTAATCAAGGAGACAGCTGTGACACCCTGCATTCAAATGTCTGATTCTTCTTACGCAGCTGGTTTAAGGGGGGCCGCTATCTGGGCAAACTTAGGGATGAACTGTCGACAGAAGTTCGCTGTCATAATGAACCAGACGACACCCTTCTTGGTCTTAGGCGGGAAAATATCTGTAAGTATGTGCTCCTTTTCTGGTCTTCTCGGATCCGGCCAGTAGAAACCAAATGATCAGGGGAAGAAATCTAGTGCTTAGCAAAATTAGTTCAGGAAGAATCTACAGAAAGACAAGTGACAAGAAAGCGCCTCAAAACCTCCTACAGGTATTGCAAATGTCGATGGAAGGTATTACTATAAATTGCCAAGTCATCTAAGTAATAGCAATCTGACTTAAATTTTACATCCCCCAATATTATGTCCGAATTCTGGAGAGAACAGCAGCCCCAATCCATAAGCCGAAAGGTACACGGCTAAATTCGGATATGCTCCAACCCGGACGACCACTTACAAAAGTGTTGGGTGAGCCAGCCACCCTGTTGACACATTAAAAACATCTCCACAAAATCCTGCAAGGATTCACTCTGTCCCTGAACGCGAAGGTAGTATATGTTGGTCATTTTTCGTATGTGGACACATTTATGCCTAACAATATTCTTCCTCAAATCCTGCAGGCTTTCTTGATACTGTAATACTTCCGCAAGATTAGAACTCGACCGCCCTTTCACCAGAGGATATCTCGTATGATTGCAGAAAAACTGACGACTACACGTTGCTGCAGGCGCACATTTTGTTTTTAAGCAATACGCCAATAAGGCGAGGTTTATTATCTTCATTATAGAACCACCTCAAAATCTGTGCGTGCAGCAGCTTGGGAGTTGAAGTAAACTCATCGTTTACATCCTAACCACAGCCTTTGTAATTTTTCATCCTTGTATGCAACAATATGTTCATTTAGAGTTTTAGTGTGCCGTAGTTGAGTCCATTTGGGGGCCTGTGTGATGTGGGTAGTTAACAGGCGGGAGTTCAGAGCAGATCTCCGCTGCCATGGCTGGTCACGGGTCTGGTGCTGCTCCCTTAGTGACAGTGATGTGCTGGTGTTAGGAAAGGCCGAGCCATCTCATGTCGGCCTGATGGCATGTGGAGGTAGGAACTGAGAAACAGTAAAAAGTTTACTGTATGTACCTTACTCTTTTATACACATATGGCTTTATTCAGACGAACGCTTACGTTTAAATTCGGACCTTATTTCGCACTGATCTCTTGGTGTTTAATGAATCATTTGTTGAGCGCCTTGGCGCGTTTCGTCTTCAGTATCTTAGACTTCGTGAACACAGTGGCGCATGTTTCTTAATTACAATTGTTAATGGGAAGGTTATTAACATAGTCTAGTAAGAGCCAGGCGCGTATTTTTCAAAAATTGCAAATATTGTTCAAATTGTTTTTAAAACATAAATTGTTACAGACAGGTGGTTTAGTGAGCTTTAGGCGGATATTTTCTTAAGTCTAAAATTCATTTATATTCTTACGAACATCAGCATTTTGGAGTACTGTGAAGAATATTAACTACAAACGGTTTACTGTGTACTAAATACTTCATTGGTGTATTTTATGCAGGAAGAAATTTGCTGCATTGGTCCACACATTCACTGGTTAAACTTGTACAAATGAATTATCGTCCAAACTGTGAATGGTATTACCGTTTCTGCGCTAACCATCCCACTCCATAGCCTTGTATTCTGAACTGTTCCTATGACCGCCCCGCCCCCCCCCCCCCCCCCTCGTCACCACACACAGGGCACACCACTATTTGGACAGTTTTTGTTTGGCTACCATGGGGCCGCAGCCTTTGCAGAAACTTTTGCCTTCAGTGTTGCATGTCCATGCTCCTGCAATCCTTTTTCCGCATCTTTGGAGAACCTGTCCGCGATATTTTTTTTTTTTTTTGAACGTGTTCAGAATTTTCACTAGCCTGACATCGGAACAGGCCCCACATTTTTTTTTCTTTCTTTCCACTTCGTACTCAATCTCCTATTATTCATCCGCTTCAACGCCTGAGGTTCCTCTTTATTTGTTTCTCCTCCCTCCCTGGGTGCTCCTGAAAGCTAGTCCATGCTTCTGCCACGTGACAGGTGACTGGGTAACGCGTAATTCCCAGCCCTGGGTAGACACTTAGGGTCCGCATGTACTCCCTGGTACAGGACAGTCCCAGAGAGAGGTGACTGACTGCCTGAGCTATTACGAGGGTCACTCTATTTTTTTATAAATCCATCTTTTATTTTACATGTGTGACAGTTTTACAGTGTGTAGATACATTCTTCAGGAACAATATTTTCATTTCTCCACATAATTTCCACCCCTCTCACCTGCCTTACCCCATCTTGGAACCAGCGCCTGTATACCCCCACGGGAAAATTCTGGACCAACCTGTTGGAGCCACTGTTTGGCATGTTGCCCAAGGGAGTCATCATCATCAAACCTTGTTCCACGAAGAGCGTCTTTCAGTTTCCCAAAGAGATGATAGTCACATGGGGCCAGGTCAGGATTGTAAGGCGGGTGTTTCGATGTTGTCCATCCGGCTTTTGTGGTCGCTTCCATGGTTTTTTGACTGACATGTGGTCGTGCATTGTCGTGCAACGGCAAAACATCATGCTTTTGCCGATGTGGTCGAACACGACTCAGTCGAGCTTAAAGTTTCTACATTGTTGTCACTTATGCATAAGAATTTATGGTGGTTCCACTTGGCATAACGTCCACCTCTAGCAAGAGTCCTTCGGAATCGAAAAACACCGTAGCCATAACTTTTCCAGCAGAAGGTGTGGTTTTGAATTTCATTTTCTTGGGTGAATTTGCATGGTGCCACTCCACTGATTGCCCCTTCGTCTATGGTGAAAAATGATGGAGCCATGTTTCATCACCTGTCACAATTCTTCCAAGAAATTCATCTCCACCATTCTCGTACTGTTCCAAAAGTTCGCTGCATACCGTTTATCTTGTTTCTTTGAGAGCCACTGTCAACATCTTGGGAACCCACCTGGCACAAACCTTTTTTAATGACAACACTTTCAGTATTCTGCAAACACTTCCTTCCTCTATCCCAACCTAACGTGACAATTAGTTCACTGTGATGCGTCTGTCAGCAGTCACCATTCCGTAAACTCTCTGCACATTGTCTGGAGTGTGTCCAGTACGAGACGTGCCGCTGCAAGGACAGTCCTTAATATTGCCGTGCCCTCTTTCATGACATAACCTGTTTGCCCAATGACTAACTGTACTGCGATCGACAGCAGCATCTCTTTACACCTTTTTCAACCCCTTGTGGATGTTTCCCACTGTCTCGTTTTCACAGCACAAGAATTCTATGACAGTATGTTGCTTGTGACGAACATCAAATGTAGCTGCCATCTTGAAGACATGCTGTGACGGCACCACTCACAGGAACAGGTTGAAATAAGTTTGAAAACAAGCAGGAAGGATGTATCTACA
This sequence comes from Schistocerca americana, assembly GCF_021461395.2. NCBI lineage: Eukaryota > Metazoa > Arthropoda > Insecta > Orthoptera > Acrididae > Schistocerca > Schistocerca americana. The sequence goes on along the minus strand of NW_025725481.1, from coordinate 6,909,040 downwards.
CACTGTAAGACATTCACACATGCAAAATGAAAACTGTATTCTTAAAAAAATAGTGTTCATTTCTTTTGGAGTGACCCTCGTACCTTCACAAATCTCCAACTGGCCCCTCTGTCAGGAGCTTGGGAAGTGTGACATGAGGTGTGAACGATCACCTAAAGTGGGCATGCCACCCCTCTGAGGGGGGGGGGGGGGCGGGGGGGGCAGTTGGAAGCAGGACGCCATTGCATTAGAGACGCTGGCAAGCACGGAGGATTTGCTCACAATGAGCCAGTCACCATCTCAGTCTATATCTACTAAATGCAGATGGAATGAAGATAAACATTCCCAGACTCTCTCAGCTTCACTTCAGGTCCTTGTGTTGTCACATACCGAAGAAGGTCAGTTCTTTTCTACAGTTAATCCATTTAATATTCAGAGAGGTGCTGATGCAGTTAGTGGCCCTGTGAAATCCTGCTCTCGTTTATGTAACGGCAATTTGCTTAGGAAGACTAATTATGTTACTCAAGCCCAACGACTGGTGGCAGCTTCGCTTCTCCATGACTCACCTGTTCATGTAGAGGCCCATCGAAAGCTGAATTTTTCGCGTGTTGTTATTTGCAATCAATTGTTCGATGATAAGACCATCGTCAATGAAGTCCATTAGGTCATGTAAAATGTTGATGCAACCTTAGTGGCTTAATGCACTCTTTTTCTCACGTTTAACAGGATAGTGCTCCCATCAGTGATCAGAGCAGGCTATGAAGTCATCAAAGTTCGACTGCACATTCCAATTCCGATGCGGTACTACCAGTGTCAACCTTACAACCACACTCGAAGGTCCTGTCGAAACAGAACAAAATATGTCACTTGTGTTAGAGGTGCTCCTGAGGGCGATCGCCCACCTCCTTCTTCCCATTATATCAACTGCAATGGCAACCATGCAGCATTATCCCGAGGATGTCACATGTGTCTCGATGAGGGGACCGCCTGGGAGATCTGGATAAAGAAAAAGTCCTTATGCTGTCTCTCCCAAGCTGTTGGTTACTAGAAAACCCTGTGTTTTACCATCTGGCACTTACACTACTGTTCTCGCTACACCTCGCTCCACGAAAGACACAGCCACGCTGGCTTGAGACCTCAAATTCTGCACCAGAGTTGTAAAAGCGCCCAGTGTAACGGTTGCATACCCATCTCCTTCTCCTCCAGCTGTGCAACAAGCAACTATACCTTCACCTTTTGGGGCGAATTCACTGCTATACAACCGAGAGCCAGGAAAGGATAGAAGGAACTCTCCCATGAACACTTTTTACATCCCTCTGGCCAAGAAACATGCGAGTATTCTTCCGCCAACCGCAAAGGCTCCCAGAAATCTTACAAAGGCAAATGGTCTCTTTTGCCGAATAGACTATCCTCTACAACGGTTTCGATGGTGCCCACCGCCAACCGCTTTTCCGCCCTGAAACCCGCAGGCCAACCCAGTTAGGATGCTGATGTCTTTGTAGATCTCATGGAACAGGATCCTCCAGCCCCTGAACCATGTAGCAGTGAGCCTTGGAAGGCTGGCACTCGGTGACTGCCGAGGTGACAAACCTTCATTTGTTTCCCTCCTCCGCTTTCCCTGTCGCGACTCTTCCCCAATGGAATGTTCACAGCATTAGATCCAACAGGAAGAAATTACGGCTGCTCTTGAAATCACGGGGTCCACTTCCTTTCTGCCTCCAGAAAACTAAATTGCGTCCTTGCAACTCCTTTGCCCTCACGCATTCTTTTCCAGTCAGCTTACACCTTCCCCCAAGGACGGCATTCTGTCTCATAGGGAAGTCATGCTGCTCATCCAGGATTACATTTATAGTCAAACCATCTCAATGAACACCCAGTTGCATGCTGTGGCAGCCCACATTTTCCTTCCTCATTTAAACTTTTCTCTTTGTAATGTCTAATTCCCTCCATCGTCAGGTGTTGAGCCATGCCGGTCTTGCAGCTATCGATATCCGTTCAGAGATGCTGACTTTTCGGCGCTTGTGTCTCGGCCGCGAGGTGGCGCGGTGGTGACTGGATCGGCGGCCGACCGGGAGAGGTTCTTTGGAGGTGGGGAGAAGGCGGTGCGACTGTCCGTGGAAGGGAGGTAACCCGGTCGGTGAAGTGGTGTTTTGAAAAGTCATTGTACAGGTGACAGTTGTAACGGTTGTGTCTTGCGATGGTCTTCACAGCCAAGCAGTTGGTGGCCGTTAAGCGATTACATTTTATTGGAAGACTATACTGGCGACCTACTTCTCTGACGATTATTTCGCTGGCGTGATAAGGTGACATCATTCTGTTTATGTCTTTCACTGGCCACGCACTTTTCACCTTCCGTATTGCAAGTGCTCAGTTATGAAATTCTGTTAGTAATCCATGTTGTGGTCGGACACTACGCAATTTGTTGGACAATTCTAATCGAACTGTTGTTGCTTGGTGTCTAGTGACGTCGGTATTCTGCCTTACCACCCGGGCCGTGGGGCTTATTGTGTATAATGTTTTAAAACTGAGTGTTTAGTTTGCTCCAGACACTATTGTAGATCTTGAACTGTAGGATGTACCAAAGTACGCTAACTCCGTGAGATACTTGTGCAGAGGTTTGAATGTCAGTACCAACCAAGGGCTCGATTTACGTGAGGATATAATATCATTTGGTGTTTTTTTGGGGCATCACGTGTGCAAGTGATCTCAATCGGTTACTGGAAATATCTCATCCGGAGCGCTCGTTAATTATTACTTGTAAGCTATATTTAGCAGTCGCAATTTGTTTTAATTCTTGCGATACTGCTACTATGCCCTTTTATTTAAAGTTGTTTTAAGTGACTGATTTTGGTGTTATTAACATAGCACTGTATCAGACATTTGGTTGTAGCATGCAGTTGCTGCATCAGCACACGCGATTCCTTGGACTATCATTGTTGACAATGTGTTCTACACCTGTGCCTAGGTGGTTGGTCTGAGCCACCCCTCCCAGGTGCACACAATGAGATCCGTCTGAGTTAACCGTTTGGGGCGGGGGGGGGGGGGGAGGGTCACGCGTAAAGTGAATTCGGACGCACCCACTGTGCTTCGCGCCCTCCGTCGGGCCGACAAATCGGGCCCGAGCGGCACAACCAGGTGTGGCCCGCGTTAGCCGCTCCGACGGACGTTCATATCCGCACTTGGTCGATGCCGAGAGCTGGGAAATATTTGTTAGAGAAGTGTCTGATGTATATTATTTCCTGTCTAGTTGGGAGCCCGTATGTAAGGTTACTGTTTGTTTTAAACGAATATATTTCTGGAAGGATTCAAAAATGTCTGTAAGTGAATTTACGATAGCCCTTTGGGGGTGCAGTATTTTCTATTTTCTATAAAAAGGGTATTACATTTCTCATTTGAAAAGTTGTTATACATTCATTGGTAACTAAAGTCAAGTGATAGGCTTCATGTATAAATGATCTCTCACTGGGAGTGTATTATTATAAATGTTATTTCTTCACTATTTTTAATACAAAACATAGTTCCCCATTCTTTTATAAACGAATATGTCTGGGAAAGCTTTTAAATCTGTCTCTAAGTGAACTTACGGTAGGCCTTTGGGCGTTAAGTGTATCCTATTCTTTGTAAAAGGATATTATCTTTCTGATTTGAAAATTTGTTACACTTTCTTTAGTATTTAAAGCCAACTCAGGAGTTTCATGTACAAATGTTCTCCCACTTGAAGTTTATGACAACTGTTATTTGTGTAGATTGACTTCCATAAATACTGTGATCAATAAAAGGTGAATGCTCCCCTGCCCAAAGGTCCACTCCTTCCACTTAGTCGTTTGGGTGTTTTATGATACGCCGAGGTACTACCGGTATAAGGTGTCACCGGGGAAGACTTCCTCCAGCTTATTGGTCAGCTGCCTTACCCATTGTGCCTGTCGTCTCGAGTGGTCTGTTCTCTTGGACATGTAATCGAGCGATCATTTCCCGTGTGTTATCCATTTACTCCTCCTACCCCACCAATGTGTAAACCCAACTGGCAGCTTTCTAAGGCTAAATAGGGGCTTTACTCCTCCCTGCCGATCTTCTCCGAGCAATATTTTCCCAATTCTCACGAACAGGTACAATACCTTAGAAACGTTATCCTGACCGCCACAGAATGCTCTATTCCTCGCACTTTATCTTTACCTCTCCGTGTCCCGGTCCCTTGGTGGACTGAGGAGTGTCACGACGCCATTTGCGCGCGAAGACGTGCTCTCTGCTTTTCTAACCCTCATCCTACAATGGAGAAATGCATCCATTATAAGCAGTTGCGTGTGCTGTGTCATTCTATTCTTAGGGACAGTAAAGAAGGTAGTCGTATTTCATTTACTAGATATTTTGGCAGTTCCACTCCCTCTTCAGTCGTGTGGGCCAACCTCCGGCGGCTCTCTGGGACCAAGGCCCATTCCCCAATTTCTGGCCTGACCGTAACGGATCTAACTGTGGACCGCATTGCTCTCTGTAACACCCTACACCGCTATTTTTCGGAGATTTCGAGCTCTACCCATTACCGCCCTGCCTTTCTCCATCGGAAACGAGTGGAGGAGGCCCGGGTGATACCCATTTCTTCTCAGAATCGTGAACACTACCATGCTGCCTTTACTACGAAGAAGCTAAACCACCGCAATCTTCTGCCTCGGGGCTGGACGATGTTCTCATTCAGATGTTGCAGCACCTTTCTCTTGTGGGCAAGCACTTTCTCCTCCATACATAAAGTCGCATTTGAGCAGATTGCACGTTTCCCAGACACTGTCTTACCAATATCTAATTCCTGTAAGGACAAACACCTTCCTCCTACTTACCGCCCCATTTCTCTCACCAGGTGTGTTTGCAAGGTGACGGAACATATGATTCATGCCCAGCTGTTATGGTTTCTCGTATCTCGCAATTTATTAACCACTGCCCAGTGTGGATTCCGAGCGAGTCATTCTGCATTCGACAATCTCGTAACTCTGTCAGTCTATTTGATTTACGGTTTTCTGCTGAAACACCAGACTTTGGCTGTGTTTTTTGATGTGGAGAAAGCCTACGAGACCTGCTGGACGACTGGTATGGTTCAAATGGTTCAAATGGCTCTGAGCACTATGGGACTCAACTGCTGTGGTTATAAGTCCCCTAGAACTTAGAACTACTTAAACCTAACTAACCTAAGGACAACACACAACACCCAGCTATCATGAGGCAGAGAAAATCCCTGACCCCGCCGGCAATCGAACCCGGGAACCCGGGCGTGGGAAGCGAGAACGCTACCGCACGACCACGGGATGCGGGCGGACGACTGGTATCCTGTGTACTCTATACACTTGGGGTTTCCGACGTTGCCTGTCCTATCTCCGTCAGGAATTTTTAAAAGACGGAGATTTCAAGGTCCGGGTGGATTCTGCCTTGTTGGACACCTTCATGCAGAAAAATTGGGTGCATCAAGGTTCTGTCCTAAGCGTCGTCCCCTTTGCTGTAGCCATTAAACCTGTTATGAACTGTCTCCCACCGGACATCTCTTTCTCCCTTTACGTCGACGATTTCGCTATCTGTTGCATTTCTCCACGGACCTGTCGCCTTGAGCGTCGTCTTTAGCGATGTCTTTACTCGTGGATTATCGACTACGGTTTTCGCTTTTCTACTGACAAAACAGTTTGTATGAATTTCTGGCAGCGAAATGGGTTTCTTCCAGGGTCTTTTCACCTTGGGCCCATTACCCATACGTTCGATGAAATTACGAAATTCCTGTGACACAGTCGTGATATAAAGCGTCCTTGGTCCTCCCATGTATCTGATCCGGCCGCCCACAGCACCCGCTCTGCAGTGTCCTACATGTCGTAAGCGGTACTTCCTAGGGACCATATGGGACCACTAAACTCCATTTGTATCGATCCATTGTCCGTTCGAAATTGGACTATAGATGTTTCGTCTATGCATCTGCACGTCTTTCCATCTTACACCGTCTGATTACACTCCACAATCGTGGAATCCGTTTGGCCTTTTACACTACCTTGGTTGAGAGTCTCTATGCTGAAGCTGCTAAACTACCTCTCTCCTACCGCCGTGACTTCTCCTCTGCAGATACGCATGCCGTTTGTGTGCCGTGCGTGGCCACCCATCCTGTGTCTCCTCTTTCGATGACTCTTTTGACTGCCAGTATGCAGCACGTCCCTCCTCTCTGCTACCTCCTCGAGTTCGCTCTCGGCTATTGCTCCAGCAGCTCAACAAGACGCTACTTGTCACTTTCCCGATTGGTGTGAACCCTTCACCACATTGCCTACGTACGTGTTCACCTTGGACTTAATTCACTTCGTAAGGAAACTACTCCAGATTCGATCTATTGCTGTAAGTTTCTCAACACTAGCACAGAACTCACAGATAGCACATTTGTATACACTGATGACTCTCGTACCGGCCATGGTGTCGGGCGTGCCTCTATCAGTGGCACCGACGATTTTCGGTATCGGCTTCCGGAACACTACTCACTATTTACAGCAGGACTCTTCGCCCTGTATCAGGCCACACAGTACATCAGGCGACACAGACTTTTCAGTTGTGTCATCTGCTCTGACTCTCTGTACCCTTCAGAGCTTCTAACTGCCGTCCACCGTCCACCCATCAGTGCAAGCGGTCCTAGAAAGCTTCCACTTGCTTCCTCTTGAGGGAACCAACGTGACGTTTATGTGGGTTCTTGGTACGTCGGTCTGACGGGAAATGAGGCCGCTGACGCTGCTGCCAAGCCTGCAGTCCCCCTACCCCGCGCCGCTAGCTCTTCCATTCCTTCCCATGAACTCCGCGTTGCCATCTGTCAGCAGTTGGTGTCACTTTGGCACCACTACAAGTCTTCCCTTCATGGCAACAAGCTCCGGGGAATAAAAATATCCTAACGGGCTTGGCCGACGTCCTCTCGGCCCTCTCGCTGTGATGAGATCATTTTAGCCACATTCCGTATTGAAGACTGTCGTTTTAGCCATCGCCATTGGCTAAGTGGTGATCCCCCACCGCTTTGTGCTCGTTGTCATCAGCCATTGACAGTTCGCCATTTCCTGACAGAATGCCCCCTTTTTAAACCACTTTCGTTCTAATGTATGTATGCCGCCTGAATTACCGGCCGTTCAACCGAGCGACGCGCGAGCTGCCACATGCGTATTACTTTCTATCCGTCGCAGCAGTATGGCGAAGCACATTTAATCTTTAGATCGGAACCTCCACTGTCTCTACTGAGCATTTTATGGACCTTTCTCCTTCTTCTTAACGTTCTTTCCTCCAATCGATTGAGCTTAACGTGTAGTCATTTTCAAGTCCTTTTTCGTATATGTGTACTAAGGTTCTGACATGGTCGCGTATGACCTTGGTTGTTTTTTCGCCCTAAAATAAAGCAAAAGAAACCTATGACCGTCCTTTCATTTAGCAATTGTGAAGCATTGCCGGGTTCACTAGGGCATTATATATGTAATCATTTCTGTACGTCATTCTCGTATTCACAGTGCCGGATCAGCACACAGAGACCAAAATTGGAAGAAATTCTTTTCAACCAACATTGAATAACTGTTAAATTCGTGGTTTTTTGATTTATTCCTTACACAACTTCTAATGTTACTGACTCTATTGCTCATTAAGTACTGACACATTAATTGATAAACATGCGTATGCACTTCTGTTCTCCGCTGTTAGTCGAGTCTGTTGAGTAAACTGTAAGTGGAATGTTACATTCACATTTGACGAAGTGCAATTACGCCGCTTATTGCTAAACTATTGTATTTCTGTTCTTTTGTGGTAACATACGTATATCAGCAGATAAATTACTATCTATCAGGGCTGACATATTAACACGTTGGGCTGACTTCATGAAACCAGGTTTCTAGATGGTACTAAAGTGATAAGTATGTACTGGGATATTTTTATCGTTTCTATTTGTGTTTAATTGGGAGAGGCAAATGCTCGCGTGCTTCCCTGCAAAAGGAACTTGTAGTTCTGTTGAGTGGTCAACTGTGAGTTGCTAGGCCACTAGTCCCCGTAGAGAAATCCTTCGTGAGGTTCATGGCATTTAAGATACTTTTGAATGTTATTAGGAGTGTGATATTTCGATCTTGTGGAATCGGTACTAACTTAGTTATACATTAAACAAGCATTTGTGATCAATAATTTTTGAAACTGAACACTGTATTTAACGTTGGGGTTCGCTGTGTGGATATCTGTATTGAAATTCTGCAGGCAAAATCCTTTTCTTCTGCTGATTATGTGAACTATTACTGTGGATCAAACGTATATAATTGTACGGAACCTTAGTCTAAAACTTTCGACGATTATTGACTGTAGATATGTTTTTCCCCGTTGGTGGCTATAGTATCTGTAATGAAACTTATTACTGGGTTGCTGTGGGCTGTTGTAATAGGCAGTCTAATTAGAATGGAATCCTATGAGTAACTTTGATTGCCAATTTCATCGTTGTAATTTGCAGTGCTGACAAGTCGTAGCTAGAATAATGGAGCAGTCCCCATCCTTCAATCCTCTCGCCTTCCCAGCACCCTCCCATCTCGATTATGTTAACTTTAATTTTCACAAAGTGGAGTTTATAATCATCTTCATATTTCTTAAGAATATTAAATACTTGATCTGATGACTTGATTCATTTGCTTGGAGAAAGTGTATACTGGACTTTGTAAATGTTGTCGCATGAGCAACTTAAAGCTACAAAGCTGAACTGTTTCAAATTTCTAATACTGATTGTCTACTACTTGTGTTCAATATTAACGCCTTGCTGAATTAACACGCTGCGCTTTAGTGCGCACTTGCACTGAAACTAATGCTATGTTGTGGGAAGTTCGGTTGGATTCAGCTCAATGTACTTCATGTTACTTCAGTCCCCAAGTTATCCCTCATTAGAACTTTGTTTGCAAAATTTCTGCATTCTACAGGGGATGACATTCCCATGTTACAACAGACTGCACAGGACTACAAGGAAGTGTTACAACCAAACAGGTTAATAGCACTTGAGGACGACAATCTTAAGCAATATAACAGTCATAGACCAGTAGATAAGAAGTGAAAGACCAAGACGATAGAATCTATGGAAGAAGGGAAGAATCTGAGTTACATCATAGGCTAGAAACTGCTCTAGAAATAATGTTTGAGGGAACAGAAACGGCTGATGAAGTTGTTACTGTTGTAGCCCAACTGTCTATTTGCTGTAAGCAGAGCTTGGATAGCCCAGTAATCTGGACTCCAGTGTTTGTGACTGAGCTCACAGTGTGTTGGGAGCACCTGGCGACCACAAGGCACATGTCAAACCAGGGTTGAGAGATCAATCTGCGGTAAGATTATTTTCAGTATATATACAACATGTACATGTCACGTCTTTGTATGAAGCATTTGCATAACGATTGGAATTCACGATACCCAGTATTTTATGGCGCTATACGGTAAGTTCGATTATTTGGATAAAAGCCTGTGGGTCCTGAATGTGGCAAAATTATTCGCCAAGACCAGTTGCTTTCAGGATAAAGTAAAATATCTTAAAGTATACGGGTGTTGGTGAAGTTTATTGACACTGAAATGTCATTGGTGTTGTTGAAAGTGGATTATTAGTAAATTAGGAGCCAGCAGTCCTAAGTTCAGTGAGGAGATGCGACTCCCCACCTACAGCGGTTTCGTGCATGCTGTCCCAACAAGGAATAACGTTTCAAAACCGAAATTTTATTTCCGCAAACTAACATGTATCTGTTTCTGTTACGAGATGACCATCTCCGATGACCTCAATGTCAATGGCAAGTTAAACACTAGTGTTAGAACCTTTAGAACTTACGCATGACCAAGTGAAGACCTCAGTGTGTGGTAGTGTGGAGGTACCATATTTCCTGATATTCAGGTATGCAGTGTAAAATATCTAGTGTTCCTGCTTATGTGTTAGTTAAGTTTCTTTGATTAATATTAACACAAATTTACTATTCTTTTCTGGTACTCCTGGCACCAGTGGATTTGGAAGACTTGGACTCGGCTGTTGCACAATATAATTATTGTTATTATAGTGGCAACTTGTAATGAGGGATATAGTATTCTTGAGGAGTACTATGGATGAGAGTGTACAATGATGTTAATTATGAGGACGAGTGAGACAGTGTGCAGCGCTGGAAAGATCACGATGACATTAGAGATGTAGTTACCATATGTAATACACATATACATATATTTTCTTACATTTCGTTTATACTGTTGTGACTTGGCAAGACAGCCAAGCCACTAGGAGGTGAAGCCGAAAGGCACGCGTTTAAGCTCACGCAGGCTGGCGTGAGGTCTGGAACAGTTAAAAGGATTTGAGTCTAGCAAATAAAGTACGTAGCTGTTGGAATACTTAACTATCGTCACGGCAAATGAGAGCGTAATTTGTCAGTGAACCATCGCTAGCAAAGTCGGCTGTACAACTGGGGCGAGTGCTAGGAAGTCTCTCTAGACCTGCCGTGTGGCGGCGCTCGGTCTGCAATCACTGACAGTGGCGACACGCGTGTCCGACGTATACTAACGGACCGCGGCCGATTTAAAGGCTAACACCTAGCAAGTGTGGTGTCTGGCGGTGACACCACATATACACTAATGAGGTAATTTTCTACATACATTGCGCAGTTTCTTCTTGGAGTGTCAGGTCTGATTTGATGAATGACAAGTTACATCATATGATTTTTGTGAATATTTTGATGTACTGGTATTACACTTATATGAATAATGTATGTTATAAAGAGATGATGCAGAGAAACAACTTTTGTTTGTTGTGAAGCTGACACAGTGACACTTGTTTATGAGTGCATTTTTTCTATTAATGAGCAGCTCCAGTACATGCTGAGAATCATATGTAAGAGGATTTAGGCAAGTTATGTTTAGCCTTTAACGGATGTTTTTTTTAATGATGTTTTCCTTCAATGAGTGACATTCTTCTTTGATAGAATCCAATCCATTTGCAAGTCGTGTATGCACGATCTGACATGTTGTGGATCTTATATTTTCCAAAAGTTTCAATTAGAGCTGTGTGATTACACAGTTTTCTGCTTGAAGAGATGCTACAGTCCTAGTAGGCTGGAAAGTGAGTTTTGATTTGCAGTGGTTGTCTTGGTCTGTGAGATTAGTATATGATGTGAAAAATACCTCGTTTGGTCGATGCGCTCTGAGGATGAAAGTGAATGTAATGTGTAGTGAGTTTATCATCTTAGCGCCCAGCGGCTCATTCTGACTGTGTGCACGATGAGTGTAGCAAGCTCAAGGTCACTCCTGCCAAGGCAGTGCACATTTTGACATTCATTTTCTGTGCTGTTTCCTGCTCGGGTTCTGTCCTATGTTTAAATGTATGTAGCTCTATTACAATCACTGTCTTGGTGTGGGAGTTGTTTAAAAAGGTTGGACATCTACGAGAAAATTTGTACGTAACATGATACAAAAGTAGAATGGTTCATTCGGTTGCGTGAGACACATTGGGTTGTATCAAGGGAAGTAATAACTCTGATTAAGGTCTCGATATGGACGTCGTTTCACTGATGCTTGACTATGTTTTACGATGGTTTCTGCAGGCCGTCGTGGCGTATCAGACTCTGATGGTCCCATTTCTCTATGCAACAAAGCGAGTAGTAGTCATCTTTATGTCCGAGATTAACACTAGTATAATTTTTGTAGCGGTAGCTTTTTCGAGCTGCAGTAACTCATAATTGCCGTGCGATAGAAGACAGCGACGAAACACCGTTTACATTCACCTAGGACAGATAGTCTTTGTGGCACTCTTGTGTTGCCACGTCCTCTTGTTGGTTCCTGTAGCTCCGTGTCGTACTGCCACCGCTTTGTCAAACTTCCGCCTTCTTTTGAGAAACATAGCCTCTCTTGCAACATTCTGTGCCCACTAAGAACATTCCAGTTGTTGCTCCAGAACTTTTTTCTCTTTCACTTAAATGCAGTGACAGCACGTGCGAGGCCGCTATCACCATTAACAATTGCGACGACTGCCACGACAGAACCTAAGTATATACCACCTCTGGCCGTCTATGCGGAAGTGATAAGGTTATCGCCACAACGTTCCAAGAAATAGTGCACAGTGCTGTCACGATGAATGAAACCAAGAATGTCTCATGTGCCGAAAGAACCTCCTGGGACAGGTGGCACAGTGCTGAGTGGACTCTCCTCAGTTTCCGGTAGCGGTCTGTAAGTGGTCGGCTCTGGCACATCATTTGATCCGAACCTCCCAGACACTGGTTGAGTTGACTTATGTCGTCCTTCACCAGAAGGACAAGTCCCACGTACCTGAAAACAGCTGTTGGTACAATACTATTTTCGAACAATATGGGGAAAAATGACCAGAGGGTGCCGTTGCTCGGACAATCCAGCGTAACAACAGCTATAATCAGAGCAAGAGACATGACGTAAACTGCAACGCAGGAGATCTTTACTGCCCCACTGGAGGAAAGATGAGACTCCAAGACGCCACTGTCCCGATAAGACAGCAGAGTGAGGATCCTCTGGTACTTGCGGGTGTTCAGAAAAAGATCTGCGACGACAGTCATCACGGTGGTAGCGAAGCGTGTCGTGATATAAGCAACCAACCACACAAAGGTGATGGAATCCTTTTTTCTCGCGTTCACAGCTTGCAACCGGTTTTCCACAGGCGCTATTATTACTAGGCTCATGACAAGAACAACAGCCGCGTATAGCGTTCCTGCACGTGTCCTCCGTAGCTCACACTTCTCAGTGTCCACTGTGAACGGCGTCAGCCCGAAAACCCTGCAGATGGCGTGGTATGATGCTGCAGATGTTAAGAGGTCTCTTCTATTCGTCATGTCAACATCGGCTAGCACTCCAGGATACCTCTGTTGCCTGTGAAGAAAGAAAAAGTTATGCAGCTGTAGTAGGCAAGATGCTCGCATTACATAGAGAATTAATCTATAATTCTCTACATAGAACTAATTAACGGAGTAAACTCAGCCATGAACACTTCTACGACAAATGATTTTTCCTTAACTCTTGTTTTCACGAACGATTAGGAGAATGATAGAGTAACCATAGGCATGATTAGAAACACCGTCATAGTCATTATTTTCCTACATCTGAAATCTGTACAAAGCTACAACAGTTATGACAAAACTAAAACTTGACCAACCAACACAGTTGCCGCATCTCTGCACATCGCAAATTGTGGGAATTGAGAACTCGAATCACCCGTAACTTGTTGAGTATGACAAGTATGTGAGTATTGGTTGTTTTATCGCAAAGTACTTATGGTCATTTAATAAAATTAATGAGAATGGCCTCGCCGTAACACGTTTATTAATTAGTACAACTATTATTATTCCTACATAAAAACCACCTATCAAGCACATTGCAAAGTCTACTCTTATGAATGTCTTTAAGGAGTCTTGCTTGCATCTCAGACAGAACCTTAAGTATTTAATAATTTTGGGTTAAGTAACTAAATAAATGAAAATAATTAAGACAGTAAAGAAGGAAAAATAAGAGGAATTAATGGATAGTTATGGGGAACAGTAGAGACCTCGCATTATACACGTTAGAGATTGCCACTTGAAGGAGTACTGTCGACAGTCATCAAGGTAAGCCTAGCAAACCTAAATCATCTGGAAGAATGAAAATTCATATTCCGTTCCTCCCATATACAAGTTTAGCAACTCAAATCTTTCCTGAGCTTTTTTATTATCATGTTCCCTTGTTACCGTAATGCTGTCTTTTATTTTACTTCTACTTACGTGTAGCTTTTTAATATCCGTTTAGTCGTCTAAAGTGCTATTTAAGTTAGATCTAAATAGTTTATTTTATTATGATGTCCACTCTCAGTTGTAAATCTATTTTTGCATGAAATCAAATAATGGAATAACAGCAGTACCATATAGAAGAGGCATTGAGTTGCAGACACGCACAACGAAAAAATAGCCTAAATACAGAGCTTTAAGACGAAGTTCTTCTTCAAAAATAGGAAACACACACATACTCACAGAGCTACAGTTCACACAGTAATGGCCATTGTCTCTGGACACTGGAGCCTGACTCACGTTAAGTCGTGCTCCAGCGCCTGGAAACAATGGCAATGTCCGTGTGGGTTGTACCTGTGTGAACGTGTGCGTGTTTCCCATTACTGAAGAAGAATTTTGTTCTAAATCTCAGTATGTTAGCAGTCTTTCGGATGAAACCTCTCTGTGACTCATCGCCTCTTAATGTGGTGAGTAGCGATGTATCCTTTCCACACTGTTCATATTTTTGGATTATTTATTCAATTCAATGGAGTAATTTATCTTTCTCATCGCTCTTTTAATATTAGTGTGTCATCTACAAAGAATTTTTTATCCATTTGGGATTGTTATAAGGAAATTATTTCTCAGTATGGTGCAGTAAAATACTAGCTAGTAGACCAGCAAGATAGTGTCACTTTACTAAACCATATTCTAGTACATGTATTTGGTTATTTAACTTGGAATAGTTATGGGAGAGTTGTAATCCTAGTAAAGCAATAAAATTCGTCTACTACTATTGCGTTCCTCTTATGATGCGTCGGTGTATTATGTTCGACAACTTGAATGGCCTCTTCAATTGTTCTGTTGGTGTACATGGTGATAACATAAAAAAAAATTTTTTAGGCAGGATAAGATGTCGACGTCTGTAGCTTTTTGTACCACTTCACTCAAACTTTTGACTATATGCTGACTTTTGTATGTACAGCCTGAGTAGGTGTATACAATACCTTACATTTGTGAGTCGGTTCATCATGGGACAATATTTTTTTCTCTTTTTTCAAGTGAATATTTAGTACAGTTTAGTGATTTTTAATTAGGACAGGTGTCAGTTGGTTGAGTGTTTTTGTTTTCATTGCAAATGATGTTACTTTCGTTGGAGACTCGATGATTCTTTTTATACAGACCATGTTGAATACTACTACTCCATTCCCTTGTCAGTTACTATTGCACTGTTAGTGTTTATTTCTTCACAAATCTACTCATATTTTTCATATTGGGAAATTATCATATAATATCAAACGTTCATATCACAATTCCAAGTTGAGAATAAGTATCAGAGCTCACAACAAAACACAATCTTGTCATTCTAGGGGAAAACGCTGTAAATTCACCAATTCAGGAGTGCATGAATAAAAATGCGGTTGCCATGGGATAACATACGTAGGACTAACAGAAATATTTCGAAACAGTATTCATAGAAGGCGTGAAATTCACTGGCATGAAACTGTCTTCAGCTGGTTCACATCTTCAGCTACAGAAACTCAGGCAGTGACATAACACAATGGCTGGCAGTCCCAGCCACTGGTGAAAAACATAGGCAACGAAATATTTTAGATGTAATATGAAGTTTCACATGTTGGACAAAACATCCTGTCATTGCTTGGAACAAAGAGACGGAGTGAAAAAATTCATTGAATTTTTTCGAATGCTTTGTTTAAATACACTCCTGGAAATGGAAAAAAGAACACATTGACACCGGTGTGTCAGACCCACCATACTTCCTCCGGACACGGCGAGAGGGCTGTACAAGCAATGATCACACGCATGGCACAGCGGACACACCAGGAACCGCGGTGTTGGCCGTCGAATGGCGCTAGCTGCGCAGCATTTGTGCACCGCCGCCGTCAGTGTCAGCCAGTTTGCCGTGGCATACGGAGCTGCATCGCAGTCTTTAACACTGGTAGCACGCCGCGACAGCGTGGACGTGAACCGTATGTGCAGTTGACGGACTTTGAGGGAGGGCGTATAGTGGGCATGCGGGAGGCCGGGTGGACGTACCGCCGAATTGCTCAACACGTGGGGCGTGAGGTCTCCACAGTACATCGATGTTGTCGCCAGTGGTCGGCGGAAGGTGCACGTGCCCGTCGACCTGGGACCGGACCGCAGCGACGCACGGATGCACGCCAAGACCGTAGGGTCCTACGCAGTGCCGTAGGGGACCGCACCGCCACTTCCCAGCAAATTAGGGACACTGTTGCTCCTGGGGTATCGGCGAGGACCATTCGCAACCGTCTCCATGAAGCTGGGCTACGGTCCCGCACACCGTTAAGCCGTCTTCCGCTCACGCCCCAACATCGTGCAGCCCGCCTCCAGTGGTGTCGCGACAGGCGTGAATGGAGGGACGAATGGAGACGTGTCGTCTTCAGCGATGAGAGTCGCTTCTGCCTTGGTGCCAATGATGGTCGTATGCGTGTTTGGCGCCGTGCAGGTGAGCGCCACAATCAGGACTGCATACGACCGAGGCACACAGGGCCAACACCCGGCATCATGGTGTGGGGGAGCGATCTCCTACACTGGCCGTACACCACTGGTGATCGTCGAGGGGACACTGAATAGTGCACGGTACATCCAAACCGTCATCGAACCCATCGTTCTACCATTCCTAGACCGGCAAGGGAACTTGCTGTTCCAACAGGACAATACACGTCCGCATGTATACCGTGCCACCCAACGTGTTCTAGAAGGTGTAAGTCAACTACCCTGGCCAGCAAGATCTCCGGATCTGTCCCCCATTGAGCATGTTTGGGACTGGATGAAGCGTCGTCTCACGCGGTCTGCACGTCCAGCACGAACGCTGGTCCAACTGAGGCGCCAGGTGGAAATGGCATGGCAAACCGTTCCACAGGACTACATCCAGCATCTCTACGATCGTCTCCATGGGAGAATAGCAGCCTGCATTGCTGTGAAAGGTGGATATACACTGTACTAGTGCCGACATTGTGCATGCTCTGTTGCCTGTGTCTATGTGCCTGTGGTTCTGTCAGTGTGATCATGTGATGTATCTGACCCCAGGAATGTGTCAATAAAGTTTCCCCTTCCTGGGACAATGAATTCACGGTGTTCTTATTTCAATTTCCAGGAGTGTACATTCCCATGTAAGATATTGTCTTAACAAAGGTAACATACAAATGATTTTGTAGAATCTGAGATCATTCAAGTTAATCTTGACCCTTGTATATAAAGTACTTCACGTTTGACAATTAAATATTAACCAAATCTACAGAGTCAGTCAAAATTATGTGAAGAATCTTAAAAATGGTTCAAATTGCTCTAAGCGCAATGGGACTTAACATCTGAGGTCATCAGTCCACTAGACTTACAACTACTTAAACCTAAGTAACCTAAGGACATCACACACATCCTTGCCCGAGGCAGGATTCGAACCTGCGACCGTAGCAGCAGCGCAGTTCCGGACTGAAGTGCCTAGAAACACTCGGCCACAGCAGGCGGTGAAGAATCTTAACTTTGTCCTGTTTTTTAATCCAGATTGTTAGAGCCTATAGCTGATAGACTCACATTTGTGCAGAGATGAATGTTTGCAAGCTTACTGTAAATTGTGCTGCCGGCGAAAAAAGTGTGGCGAAGGTTTGCAGAACGATATCGAAGTAGACGGTCACCAACTCGTTTACCAGAAGGTTTGTAGAACTGGATTAGTGGCAGACAATTATCACTAAACTGTACTGTTGAACGTTGAATGAGTGCCTTAATCGTGCTGATAAGGTTGGGACCCTATTCTCCCAAAAAGTATTCAAATAGTTATGACTCACCCTGTATATTCTGAATACCACAGACATGTGCTAAGGTGATAACATGTAAATTATTAACATAGGTTTTTGGCATATGCTAAAAAGTATACATAACTTGATTCTCATATGAAAATTAACTGATATGGGACACTGTACCCCAGAGGTAAATGTATTCTTCAGCGCCAGTGCCACAGTTAGTGGGTGTGTGTCCCAATTCGAGTCTGGAAATAAATAAATAAGAATGCAATATATTGGACAATTTATGACAGTCTCGTTCTCTTACTAGTCCTAGACAAGTTTGTTCTTCTACCCTTATTATATTTGCACATTCCATTCATCTTTCGTATCCCAACAATTAACAAACTTTTTCCAGTTCGGTTTTATTACTCTGCACCTTACAAGATAAAAAGTAATTCCAGAGGGCAAAGCATCATATTAACTTTAATACAGCACCCTCGTCCCGTAAGGAGCGAAGACCTCAATCACTTCTCCTGCACAGAAATGAAACACCACATATCTCCTAGTTCTTCCTCTTCACTTTTTCCATTTACTAGTTCCCTACGGGATCGACATTGTTACGTGGGTTGAAGCAATGTTGGTAATTGTTGGTGACTGGATACCCTTCCTGACGCCACCACTCCCTGTGGACAGAGTCTGCTTACCAGATCTGTCTGCATCTAGTGTACAGCTCATGTTCAAGTGTGAGAAGTTTCTCATAAATGTTTATGTAGCAGGTATCTGGCGCGGGACGGAGGCTGCTGGCCAGTATTTATCTCGGTGGATGTGTGGAACCGCATAAAAGCCACCTCTGGGCTGGCTGGCTGAAGAGCGAGGAGCATTCGATCTGAGACTGGGTCACCTTCCCGGCAAACTCAAGCGGTGCATTAACATGCTCGGATATCTGGATGGGTACGTTTCCCCTTGTTACTACACGCTAGATATCTATTATTACCAGCATAAGTATCGCACCTCCTTTTACAGGCAAAATTTATCCCAACACTTTTCTACATCATCATTCCATACCCAATGCTGTCCACACTGTTTGTAGCACACACAATAATTTTGCAGTTAGCTCTGTTCCTAGATTCATTCAAAGTATCTCCCTTGTATTTTGTGGTACCTTATCACATAAACTGACCTTAATGACTATGCATGGAATTTAATTCGTTTTTCCTTTATGACAGATAAACTCTGAAACTATACATCATTGACTACAGTTTCCTCTAATAGTGACAATGGTTCCCCGTTTCCACCATGCATCTCCAAATATCAACTTCAGCATGATGTGCAGGACCCTTCACCTCTGTGGGGCTACACTCCCTGATCCCCAAACTTTCCATCGTTCCACTCCTACCTAAAAACATAACATTGCTGATTCTTGTGATTGCACATTGTTGTTGTTGTTGTGGTCTTCAGTCCTGAGACTGGTTTGATGCAGCTCTCCATGCTACTCTATCCTGTGCAAGCCCCTTCATCTCCCAGTACCTATTGCAACCTACATCCTTCTGAATCTGCTTAGTTTATTCATCTCTTGGTCTCCCTCTACGATTTTACCCTCCACGCTGCCCTCCAATGCTAAATTTGTGATGCCCTGATGCCTCAAAACATGTCCTACTAACTGATCCCTTCTTCTAGTCAAGTTGTGCCACAAACTTCTCTTCTCCCCAATCCTATTCAATACCTCCTCATTAGTTACGTGATCTACCCACCTTATCTTCAGCATTCTTCTGTAGCACCACATTTCGAAAGCTTCTATTCTCTTCTTGTCCATGCTAGTTATCGTCCATGTTTCACTTCCATACATGGCTACGCTCTATACAAATACTTTCAGAAACGACTTCCTGACACTTAAATCTATGCTCGATGTTAACAAATTTCTCTTCTTCAGAAACGATTTCCTTGCCGTTGCCAGTCTCCATTTTATATCCTCTCTACTTCGACCATCATCAGTTATTTTACTCCCTAAATAGCAAAACTCCTTTACTACTTTAAGTGTCTCATTTCCTAATCTAATTCCCTCAGCATCACCCGATTTAATTTGACTACATTCCATTATCCTCGTTTTGCCTTTGTTGATGTTCACCTTATATCCTCCTTTCAAGACACTGTCCATTCAATTCAACTGCTCTTCCAAGTCCTTTGCTGTCTCTGACAGAATTACAATGTCATCGGCGAACCTCAAAGTTTTTACTTCTTCTCCATGAATTTTAATACCTACTCCGAATTTTTCTTTTGTTTCCTTTACTGCTTGCTCAATATACAGATTGAATAACATTGGGGAGAGGCTACAACCCTGTCTCACTCCTTTCCCAACCATTGCTTCCCTTTCATGCCCCTCGACTCTTACAACTGCCATCTGGTTTCTGTACAAATTGTAAATAGCCTTTCGCTCCCTGCCACCTTTAGAATGTGAAAGAGAGTATTCCAGTCAACATTGTCAAAAGCTTTCTCTATGTCTACAAATGCTAGAAACGTGGATTTGGCTTTTCTTAATCTTTCTTCTAAGATAAGTCGTAAGGTTAGTATTGCCTCATGGGTTCCAACATTTCTACGGAATCCAAACTGATCTTCCCCGAGGTCCGCTTCTACCAGTTTTTCCATTCGTCTGTAAGGAATTCGCGTTAGTATTTTGCAGCTGTGACATATTAAACTGATAGTTCGATAATTTTCACATCTTTCAACACCTGCTTTCTTTGGGATTGGAATTATTATATTCTTCTTGAAGTCTGAGGGTATTTCACCTGTCTCATACATCTTGCTCACCAGATGGTAGAGTTTTGTCAGGACTGGCTCTCCCAAGGCCGTCAGTAGTTCTAATGGAATGTTGTCTACTCCGGGGGCCTTGTTTCGACTCAGGTCTTTCAGTGCCCTGTCAAACTCTTCACGCAGTATCGTATCTCCCATTTCATCTTCCTCTACATCTTCTTCCATTCCCATAATATTGTCCTCAAGTACATCGCCCTTGTATAGACCCTCTATACCCCTTCCGCCTTTCTGCTTTCCCTTCTTTGCTTAGAACTGGGTTTCCATTTGAGCTCTTGATGTTCATGCAAGTGGTTCTCTTATCTCCAAAGGTCTCTTTAATTTTCCTGTAGGCAGCATGTATCTTACCCCTCGTGAGATGAGCCTCTACATCCCTACATTTGTCCTCTAGCCTTCCTTGTTTAGCAAGTTTGCATTTCCTGTGGATCTCATTTTTGAGACGTTTGTATTCCTTTTTGCCTGCTTCATTTACTGCATTTTTATATTTTCTCCTTTCATCAATTAAATTCAATATATCTTCCGTTACCCAAGGTTTCTACTAGCCCTCGTCTTTTTACTTACTTGATCCTCTGCTGCCTTCACTACTTCGTCCCTCAGAGCTACCGATTCTTCTTCTACTGTATTTCTTTCCCCCATTCCTGTCAATTGTTCCCTTATGCAATCCCTGAAACTCTGTACAACCTCTGGTTTAGTCAATTTATCCAGGTCCCATCTCCTTAAATTCCCACCTTTTTGCAGTTTCTTCAGTTTTAATCTACAGATCATAACCAATAGATTGTGGTCAGAGTCCACATCTGCTCCTGGAAATGTCTTACAATTTAAAACCTGGTTCTTAAATCTCTGTCTTACCATTATATAATCTATCTGATACCTTTTAGTATCTTCCATGTATACAACCTTCTTTTATGATTCTTCAACCAAGTGTTAGCTATGATTAACTTACGCTCTGTGCAAAATTCTACCAGGTGGCTTCCTCTTTCATTTCTTAGCCGCAATCCATATTCACCGACTAAATTTCCTTCTCTCCCTTTCCCTACTACCGAATTCCAGTCACCCATGACTATTAAATTTTCGTCACCCTTCACTTTTATTTCATCATACATTTCTTCAATTTCTTCGTCATATGCAGAGCTAGTTGTCATACAAACTTGTACTACTGCAGTAGGCGTGGGCTTCGTATCTATCTTTGCCACAATAACGCGTTTACTATGCTGTTTGTAGTAGCTTACCCGCATTCCTATTTTTCTATTCATCATTAAACCACCTCCTGCATTACAGCTATTTTATTTTGTATTTATAACCCTGTATTCACCTGACCAAAAGTCTTGTTCCTGCTGCCACCGAACTTCACTAATTCCCACTATATCTAACTTTAACCTATCTATTTCCCTTTTTAAATTTTCTAACCTACCTGCCCGATTAAGGGATCTGTCATTCCACGCTCCGATCCGTAGAACGCCAGTTTTCTTTCTCCTGATAACGACATCCTCTTGAGTAGTCCCCACCCGGAGATCCAAACGGGGGACTATTTTACTTCCGGAATGTTTTACACAAGAGGACGCCATCATCATTTAACCATACAGTAAAGCTGCATGCCCTCGGGAAAAATTACGGCCGTAGTTTCCCCTTGCTTTCAGCCGTTCGCAGTACCAGCACAGGAAGGCCGATTTTGTTCGTATTACAAGGCCAGATCAGTCAATCATCCAGACTGTTGCCCTTGCAACTACTGAAAAGGCTGCTGCCCCTCTTCAGGAACCACATGTTTGTCTGGCTTCTCATCATATACCCCTCCGTTCTGGTTGCACCTACGATACGGCTATCTGTATCGCTGAGGCACGCAAGCCTCCCCACCAACGGCAAGGTCCATGGTTCATGGGGGGAGTTTTTATATTACAGTGTAAAATTTCTGCAGCCACGCAGTTGCTTGAGAATATTTACTTGCATTTCGTCTGTCTTTGACTTTTAATGGGCCACGCCAGTTTGCGTTATGCGCGATATCTACCTTCTATCTGGCAAATGTGAATGCGCCCAGAGAGAATGGTTGTGTTCTTAACTCCGTTTTGCGTCATTTGTCCGACAGTATGGGTTATGTTAGTATCCTACACTTTTAGTTGTAATCTAACTGGATTAACTAATGTAAATACGGAAGCATACTGGTGGTAGGTATTTCATTACGTGATTACAAGTTTTGCAGCCCATAGAGAAGGATTCTGGAAAACTGACATCAATGATCATTTTTGGTGATCAGCCACCTTAAGCCGATGGTATCCTCTTATAGCTGATAGCCCTCGCCTATTGACGAGACGGTCATATTTCACTAAATTCTTTGTTGATACTCTCCCAAAGTCCAGTAACTCGACACAACATATCTGATTTCTCAAATTCGAACGTACGCCCCTCGTCGAGGCTGTGTTTAGCCGCTGCTGATTTGTCTTCATGCCCGAGGCGACCAAGCGTAATGTGTTCCATCCACCATTGCGAGATGCTGTGTCGCATTATAACGACCTGTTGGTGGCGGCACTCTCAAGCAATGTCGTACAGTGAAGCGCCAAAGAAACTCGTATAGATATGTGTACTCAATTACATAGATATGTTAACAGGCAGAATACTGCGCTGTGGTCGACAACGCTATATATGACAGCAAGTGTCCGGCGCAGTTGTTACATCTGTTACTGCTGCTACAATGGCAGTTTATCAATATTTAAAGAGTGGGGGGGGGGGGGGGGGTAAGACGTCAGACGGGCTAACCTGGAGCAGGAGAGGCTGACGTCCTACCTCTCTTGAGTGAATTTGAACGTGGTGTTATAGTTGGTGCAAGAGCGACGGGACACAGCATCTCCGAGGTAACTACGAAGTGAGGATTTTCCCGGACGATCATTTCACGAGGGTACCGTGAATATCAGGAATGCAGTAAAATATGAAATCTCCATTATCGCTGTGGCTGGAAATAGATCTTGCAAGAATGGGACGAATGACGACTGAAGAGAATCGTTCAACGTGACAGAAGTGCAACCCTTTCGCATGTTGCTGCAGATTTCAGTGCTAGGCCATCACGAAGTGTCAAACTGCGAACCACTCAACGAAACATCGTCGATATGGGCTTTCGGAGCCGAAGGCCCACTCGTCTACCTTGATGACGTCTCACCTGGTCCCACAACATCAACAATGTGTGTTGATGACTGGAAAAATGTTGCCCAATCGGACTAGTCTCGTTACAGATTTCACCGAGCAAATAGACGTGTACAGGTATGGATACAGCCTAATGAATCCATGGACCCTGTATGTCAGCAAGGAACTGTTCAGGGTATTGGAGGGTCTGTAATGGTGAGGGACACCTGATAGGTCAAGATACCTCTCTGATTGGTGGAACGTACGTAAACATTCTGTCTGATCACCTGCATCAATTCGTGTCCATCGTCCATCCCGACGGACTTCGGCAATTCCAACAGGACAACGCGACATTCCACATCTCCAGAATTACTACAGAGTAGCTCCAGGAACAGTCTCATGAGTTTAAACACTTCTACTGGCCACCAGACTCCGCAGACAAGAACATTATTGAGCATATCTGGGATCCTTGCAACGTGCTGTTCAGAGGAGATCTCCATACCCTCTTACTCTTACGGATTTATGGACAGCCCTGCAAGATTCATGGTAAGATTTTTGAAAACATAGCCAGCAATCTTGAAAGTAGTTACCATTAAAATTTACAACAGTCTTGATCGCAGTCTTATTAAAATACTTTTTAATTGGAGTGAATGACCGGTTTCAACTCTATGAAAGAGTCATCTTCAGACTCTGTAAAAATATGTTGCCAAAGTTGTATAGACCTTATAATAATCATATAAAAATATATAAAAATAAGATAAAAAGTAATAAATTATACCCAGAGCGGTGGATGGACACTGCTCGATGAGTTCCGTCGACCCTCGACGCTCGTGTAACAGCTGACTGTGCATGGAGGGAACGGGTATTAATAGGAGTGGTCACACACACCGTTCTGAGTAGGACATCATAAGTAGCCAATCAGAAAACACGTTCATCATTACATAACTTAAAACATGACTACAAAGGAACAGTTGCAGTTGGAGTACATCGTAATGTCAGTTATTGATCATTAATCGTCAGTGAATATAAATTATGCTATTAAAATGGTCCATCGGTATGAAATAAGGCTTAGAGTATGCTGCCTGCCTTCTAAACTAGAACTACATAATCTACATCAAAGATTGTCGTTCCCCAGAGTTTAAGTGGACTTTTCCTCTCTTCTGAAGTACTATGGTGGAACCACGCCGACACTTCTGTAATAACAGCGGAACGATGTTACTCAGGTGCATCGATAGTTGCCGTGGAAACGGCGTCTTAGCCCTTTGAGGCAGGCATCAGAGATTATTGGGTACTGCGAAAGATATTTCAAGGATTGACAATTCGACCATGAAAACAGTGTTTGCGTAGATATGTCGGCGGTTCCCATGGAAATAGCGTCTTATTCTCACTGCGACAATCTATGGTGCTGTAACCAGGTAATAATTGCTGGAATTTGACACTTTTTGTCAGTATTAGCGTAGTATACGTCATGATGACAAAATTATACGTCAAAAAGGATAAAATTATAGGTTAATAATCAGCTTAAAATTAAGTTTTCACCAAAAATCTGTTCGCAAGAAATTGTCTATGTCAGGTTGGACATAGTATAGGTTCTAATATTGGCAACATGATGCTAATGATGGTGTATGGTGATTGGTGGGAACCAGGTGCCTGATACCGCTATGGCAAAGTACAAAGTGGAAATCAAAATTAAGCGACGACTATCACCCTTTGATGGAAAAATATGGATAACAAAATAAAAAATAAGAAAAGTGTGAAATGACAGTTCACATGTTGTTGTGTTGTGGTTTTTAAAATAAGAACCATTATAAAAATGAGATACACATAGTTTAAAACGTTGTTGTGAGATACTAATGATAAAACAAGCGTCAGCATAATCTATATACAGAAAACAAAGTCGGGTTTGTTACAACACTTATAACTCGAGATCTGCTGGACCAATTTTCATGGTTTTTGATTTGTTGGATTTGTCTCCGCCCTGAATAGCAGAATACATCTTAAAAATAATGAAAAATTGACGAATAAAAATTTTCATGGTTATTGATTTGTTGGATTTGTCTCCGCCCCGAATACCAGAATACATCTTAAAAATAATGAAAAATTGACGAATACTTGAAACATGCGTTATTTTCCCTAAAAGTTCTTCAGTTTCGGAGCTGTCAATTTTTTTTGTCAAAATCTGTAAGTAATGATTGACATTTATGCATGCGTTCATAAACTATTTAAAATGGATGAATAAACTATTATGTGTATTTTTTTTAAAAAAAGATTGCAAAATGTTACGCGTGCGTTCAGAAATGTGTAATGAATACATAATCATTTCAATAAATGCTCATTTGTTTATTACATGTCAAACACTTGTTGTCCAATCCTGTCAAATACTGTAACAACTATTTATGTGTGCGTTCAGAAATTTATTTTGTGTAAAATGTCTCGAAAGTTCAGGTAGGTACTGTTATATTTGTTTGTTTTAGACATTAATTTGTGTAAATTATTTATTAAATTAATTAAAGATTTATTCTACAAGTTAACAAAAGTGTAAATGTCTTTTCATAGGTTGTCTATGACTTTTCTTGATAAGCTATTGTCTATGTCTCGATTGTTTTATGTGGTTTTGTGCGAGTGCATATTCAGTATTACTGTTACTAAAAATGCCGCATCCTAGAAGATCTAATATTTCCCAGCGGAGCCGTAATGCAATTAGGCAACGGAATATCGCGAGTCAATTATCTGACGAAGAACGAGAAATTGCCCGAGAAGAGCGCCGCGTTAGGATGGAGCAAAGAAGGGCCTTAATTCGTGCTTCTCAAACACAAGAGCAAAGAGAGGCAGCCCGTGAAACGGCTAGATTAGAAACGAGAAATCGTCGAGCTTATCGTACCGATGAACAGAGGAATAATCTTCGAAACGCAAGAAGAAATGGTTCAAGTATTGATTTGAATCGAGCAGCGTTTCGATACGATTGCACCATCGACTACAGCTTGCATCGTGTAGTTTGCATTGGTCCAATGGACGTTGTTTGCCAGCATTGTGGCGCATTGAAGTTTGCTGGTGAAACGCCTGGTTTGTGCTGCCTTAGTGGTAAAGTGACATTGCCATTAGTGATCCCGCCACCAGAGCCATTGCGTTCCCTGCTTTATGGTGAAACACTAGACTTACGACATTTTCTAGCGAACACACAAAAATACAATGTCTGTTTCCAAATGACTTCATTTGGGACGGAAATTATCGAAGAACACGGATATAATCCGACATTTAAGGTAATTTACGTTAAAACTTTACTTTCTATGATTGTGAAAAAAATTTGGAATGTAGTTTGTTAGATTTCTGTATTTGTCTCTAAAATAAAAATGGTATGTTATTATTTGAAAAGAAAGTGTTTGTAAATCTAACTATAACTATGGCTTTGAATTTACAGATTCAAGGCCAGATTTGCCATCGCATTGGATCATTGCAACCTATTGAAGGTGCACAGCACAAATTCTTGCAAATATACTTCATGGGCAATATGGAAGAACATCTTGACCGGCGTCAAGGGATCAACACAGCTACGAAAAGAGCAATTCTCCAAGATTTGCAGCAAATGCTTCATGAACATCATGCATTGGTCAGGCTGTTCAAGACTGCTTTAGAGCGCATGCCAAGTGATGACTATAAAGTTGTAATCAGAGCAGATAAAAGACCAGCTGGAACACATGAACGCACATTTAATGCTCCAACAATCGATGAAGTGGCAATCCTGATTGTTGGTGAAAACTTGGAAACACGTGATATCGTGCTTACACGACGCAATACTGGGCAACTACAAAGAATATATGAAACACACCGTTCATATGACGCGTTACAATACCCGCTGATGTTTTGGCAAGGAGACGATGGATATCACTTTAATATCAAAATGATTAATCCATTGAATGGTAAGATCAATATCATTGTTTTTATTTTAACTTGATATACATTTTATTCTGTTTGCTTTTGGTACACAAAAAAAGTTGTCACTCCTAATTTAGTAGAGAGTTGCTGTAAGAGTCGTTAACCTATTAGGGGCTCTAAAATACAATTTTTACTGTATTTATTTCAGGTGAGGAAACTACCAAGAAGGTTAGTTCGATGAATTATTACGCATATCGTTTGATGATCCGTGAAAATTCTGACAATTATTTGTTGCGATTTCGTCGACTGCTTCAACAATACTGCGTTGACATGTACGTTAAAATCGAAACGGAGCGCCTGACTTTCATCCGGTTGAATCAAGCTAAATTGCGTTCGGAAGAGTATATTCATTTACGCGATGCAATAAGCACAGATGGAGATCCAGAAAATGTTGGTCGATTGACTATTTTACCAGCGACATACACAGGTAGCCCGCGTCATATGCATGAATATGCGCAAGATGCAATGACATATGTTCGTCATTATGGTCGGCCAGATCTATTCATTACATTTACATGTAATCCGAAATGGATGGAAATTATTCAATTGCTGCTTCCCGGACAAACATCAAGTGATCGACACGACATCACTGCACGGGTTTTCAAGCAAAAAATTCGATCACTAATAAATTACATTGTTAAGCAACACGTCTTTGGGATTACTCGATGCTGGATGTATTCAGTCGAATGACAAAAACGAGGCCTACCGCAAGCTCACATTCTAATTTGGTTAGTAGACAGAATTCGGCCAGGTCAAATAGATGACATCATATGTGCGGAGATTCCTGCTCCTGAAACCGATCCAGACCTACGTGATGTTGTAATCACGAATATGATTCATGGACCATGTGGCACTATCAACCGCCAATCACCGTGCATGGTCGACGGCAAGTGTTCCAAACGGTATCCGCGAACATTCACGGCAGAGACCATTACAGGCAACGATGGTTATCCATTGTATCGGCGTCGATCGCCCGATGATAATGGTAGAACTATCACAACTAAAGTGAAAGGAAACGATTTCATAGTTGACAACAGTTGGATTGTTCGCTATTCGCTACTTCTTTCCAAAACATTGAAGGCACATTGTAATGTTGAGTATTACAATTCGGTCAAATCTATTAAATAAATTTGCAAATATGTCACGAAAGGGAGTGACATGGCGGTTTTTGGTATCCAAACATCCAATATCAACGATGAAATCACGCGCTATCAAGTTGGTAGATATGTGAACTGCAATGAAGCAATTTGGCGTATATTCTCATTTCCTATTCACGAACGTTATCCCACTGTTGTACATTTGGGGGTGCATCTAGAGAACGGTCAGAGAGTATATTTCACAGCGTCGAATGCTGCTCAACGTGCCGAAACACCTCCAGCGGCAACACTGACCAGTTTCTTTGCGATTTGTCAAAACGATCCGTTCGCACGAACGTTGCTTTACTCGGAAATGCCACGTTATTACACTTGGAACGCTACATCGAAGAAATTTCAACGTCGGAAGCAAGGCGATGCAGTTTCTGGTCATCCAGATATGCGTTCTGCTGATGCTCTTGGTCGTATTTACACAGTTCATCCGAAGAATGATGAATGTTTCTATTTGCGGTTGTTGCTGGTACATGTTCGAGGGCCAACATCATTTGAATCACTACGAACTGTTAATGATATAGTGTGCCTCACATTTCGTGTAGCATGTCAAGAGCTGAATTTGCTTGAAAACGATACTCATTGGGACACGACAATCGCTGAAGCAATTATTTCTGCATCTCCAAGTCAGATACGCACATTATTTGCTATCATCACTTCGACATGCTTTCCATCGAACCCACGTGACCTGTGGAACAAATACAAAGATAACAAGTCAGAAGACACTTTATATCGAATTCGTGTCAGCTCAAGAAATCCCGATCTTGAGGCGAATGAGGAGGTGCATAACCAGGCTTTGCTCTTGATCGAAGATATGTGTTACCTCATGTGCGGCAGTTTGTTAGTTAGGTTAGGAATGCCAGCGCTAGATCGCGGAATGAATGACGCATTTAATAGAGAATAGGAACGTGAACGTGAATATGATCGACATGAACTAATCCAATCAGTTCAAACGAATGTACCACTGTTGAATCCTAAGCAGAAGGAAGTCTATGATACACTGATTAATGCAATTGTTGATGGAAATGGTGGCTTATTTTTTTTTGGATGCCCCCGGTGGAACTGGGAAGACATTCCTCATGTCAATGATTTTGGCCAATGTACGTGCGAGATCCGAAATTGCGGTAGCAATTGCTTCTTCTGGAATAGCGGCCACATTGTTAGTCGGATGCCGTACGGTTCACTCAGCGTTAAAATTGCCATTAAACCTTCAAACTACTGAACAACCGACATGTAACATTTCGAAACACTCCGCAATGGCCAAAGTTTTAGTAGCATCAAAAATCATCATATGGGACGAATGCACAATGGCGCACAAACGCGCATTGGAAGCACTAGACCGAACATTAAAAGATCTGCACAATGACTCGAGATGTTTTGGTGGTTCAATGATTTTATTATCTGGAGATTTCCGACAAACACTACCAGTAATTCCAAGAGCCACTGCTCCCGACGAAATAAACGCTTGCCTCAAAGCATCAAATCTGTGGCGATATGTAAACCAACTTCAACTGTCTGCAAATATGAGAGTTGTATTGTTGAACGATCTATCTGCTGATGATTTCTCGAAGCAATTGCTGACTATCGGTAATGGCCGTGTTCTTGTTGACGAATCGAGCGGTTTGATTTCATTTCCTCCAAATTTTTGCAATTTCGCCTCATCAAAAGACGAGCTTATCAACAAAGTATTTCCGGATATCATTGCTAACCACAAAAATACTAAATGGTTAAGTGAGCGAGCAATTTTGGGGGCTAAAAATAAAGATGTAGATGACCTCAATTTTATAATTCAAAATCAAATCGTAGGTACTCTGTATTCATTCAAATCTATCGACTGTGTAACAAACGAAGAAGAAGCCACTAATTATTCAACTGAAATTTTGAACTCCTTGGATGTGCCTGGTTTACCACCGCACAGTTTACAACAAAAGGTTGGCTCGGTAGTCATCATGCTTAGAACTTTTAAACCAACCAAACTGTGCAATGGAACGCATTTGGTGATAAGAAAATTGATGAGCAATGTGATTCACGCGTCGATACTTAAAGGAAAATTTAAAGATGAGGAAGTTCTTATTCCAAGGATTCCGATGATCCCAACAGATATGCCCTTTGAGTTTAAACGAATTCAATTCCCGATTCGTCTTGCCTTCGCCATGACGATCAACAAATCACAGGGCCAATCCTTGACTATTTGTGGCCTCAATTTAGAAAATGTGTGTTTTTCTCATGGTCAATTGTACGTGGCATGCTCACGTGTCGGCAAACCATCCGCATTATTTGTTCTTGCGCCTGACCAAAAATCAAAGAATGTCGTTTACCACAAGGTGCTTGAATGAAAATCCGATTAATGAATTAATCAGAGTGTATCCCAACCTGCACAAAATAGTTTTAAATGATTTTTTTCTGACATGTGTTTGAAATACTTAATTATTATTATTTTTTTAATTTTTATTCTCATTCTGTATGTATTCATCACCATTCATCAAAATAAAATACTTTTATATTTCTATCTATATTAATATTATTTTGTATCATTGTATTACGTTCATCAAAGCCTAAATTAGTTCAGCTAAAAATGGTAACACGCCATTCATTGACTGTTAGGCAGTACGAAGTTCGCCGGGTCAGCTAGTATAAAAATATATAAGAATGTAATTATACGAAAACGAAAGAGCAGTTCTTCATAACAGGTCTTCAAAAAGATCATAAAAATGTTTTTCCCTAAAGTCTAGCTGTTCATTGAGTAGAGCTAGGGGTTCACTTTTACGATGTGCAAAGATTTCAATTTTCTCTAATGCATTAAGTAAAGGTCCTTTTGGGGCAAAGTGAAGGACTATTAAATTCGTATGAATTAATCCTTGGGAATAGTTGCAGTTATTCAAATGTTGGCCAAACAAGGATTTACTACGACTGGTACCAGCCACATGTTCTTTAAAACGAATAGCAAAGTTACGGACAGTTTGTCCGCTACATTCTTTTTGCAGCCATCACATTGTATTTTATACATTCTTGAATTTTGATATTTAGAGTTGTTTTCTGATTGATATTGTGTCTGAGTCTATTCTGAAGATGGTTTTTGGTGACGAATGCTGTTGTGAGCTCGGTATTTTTAAGTATTTCATTTATTTTATCGGAGAGATACCCCATGTATGTAATTTTGGAGCATTCTCGATAACCGGATTCAGATGCACTATTTGTCTGGTACCGCGCGGAATTTGAATCCACGCCAGACGTCATGGACGCCGAAGACCCATAGAGGTCTCTGCACCATCGCGCCGTAAGCTGTTGCGGCGCGCGCCTCCTGGTCCGCTTTTAGTGTGGGGGCGCCACAGTGGAACACGTGGTCACAGCGGCCAATAGCGGCGCCCCCGAGAGCGTACTTAAGCGCCGGCCACTCGCCCATTAATTCACCCTCCAGATCCTTGAGCGTCATGCACTCCGCCTCGCCTTCCGTATATGCCTCTCGTCCCCCACGCGGATCCTCTATGATCTCATTCCTTTCCCCCATCTGCTCCTATTCCTCGAACATATCCGCATCCTCTACACCTCCCGCCGTCTTGAACCCTCTCACCCCCTGGTTGGTCCTCTCCTCTCCAATCTCCGCCCCCTGCCACGTCTTCACCGTTGTGTCACCCCTACCCTCCATCTCTACACCCTACATCTCCTTTCCCAAGGTGGCTTCCATCAACTCCCCCTCCTGGATGATGCCCTCTCTCCCTCCATTTATCCCTCCTATCAACTCTGATCCTCACTCCCCCCCATTTCCTCTGTCATTTTCCCGGGCTCCCTCTCCTTTCCCCTCCATCCTCTTTCTTCCCCACCTCCCCTCTCTTTGCCCCCTTCTCACCCCCGAGTCCTTTTACATTTCCCTCCTCTGCCTCCTCTCATTCCCTCTTGCGTCTGCCCTTCTTCCCCTTTATTTGTCCTCTCCCTCCTTGGTTCCCCCCCCCTTTTCGTTTTTTCCTCTCCTCCCTCCTTGTTTTTCCCCCTACTCCAAGTCCCCCATCTGCGTTGGATTGGGAGTGCCATCTCTGTGCCGCCATTTTCGTGCAGTGTTTTATGGCGTGTTTTTCCAGTGCGTGCTCTGTGTTGTGTATTTTGGGAAGTGTAGCGAACAGCCATCATACTGTCGCTGGGTGTGCTTTTTTTTTATCTCTCGCGAACAGAAACCAGACTGTCGCCATGTTTTTTAATTGTGTGTCTACTATGTTACTTGTCTGATTCATGTGTATTTTATTAACCTTGCTAACCCCTTTTGCTTTCTGTTTTAACTTTCCGCATTTTTACGTCATTTTACACTTTAAATCACCATTTTATCGCCTGTTTCTCCTTGTTTCTTTCTTCTTCCTTTTTCAAACAAAAGTCTGTAGGCTGTAGAGCAGCGTAGTAAGCTGCTGCCACCCCTCCCCCTTCGCAGGGAATTGAAAATCAATAAAGGAAAAAAAAAAACCCATTAATTCAGTCTTATCGTGCTTACGTCGGTTTACACGTCGCTTGCGCTAGACTGCTTTCTTCCTGGTTCGTGTACGAGTTTGTTTCCTCGTGACTCTGTTGTTCGGTCTTGCCGTATTCTTTCCGTCCTACGCTGGTCGTGTCCGTCCTCTCCCGTTCTGTTGTTGTACGCGGGCCTCTCCGCGGGTCCCGCCGCGCCTTTCGTCAGTGCCAACCCCGACCCTCCTGGTCGCAGTTACAACAATGTGTACCCTGTATCTTATTGAACATGAAGTCAATTTCATTGGGATTGAAATCATTTACACTAGCAATCTGCTTCAATATTAGTCTCTCTTTCTGTAGTTCCTGTGTGGTGAGTGGTGATTTATACAGTCAGCAGTTACATGAGCGTCGAGGGCCGACTGAACTCATCGAGCAGTGTCCATCCACCGCTCTGGGTAAGATTTATTATTATTTATCTTATTTTTATATATACTTTATATGCTTATTATAGCGTCTATACTACTTTGGCAGAGTATCTTTAACAAGTCTGAAGATGACTCTTTCATCGAGTCGAAACCGGTCACTCACTCCAATAAAAAAATATTTTACACGTTTGCAATCCAGAATGTCGTAAACTTTAATTTTAAGATTCATGGTGTCAGTTCCCCACAGCATTCTTTCAGACATTAGTCAAGCCCATGCCACGTTGTGATGCGGCACTTCTGCGTGCTCGAGGAGGCCCTACACGGTATTAGGCAGGTGTGCCAGTTTCGTTGGCTCGTCAGTGTAAAAGTGGTTTGTAACGCCACTTGATTTGTCTGAGGAGGGGGAGGCGATAGGAGCTACTGCATTCTGGAAAGCGGCTAAGCTAGAATATGGATTGCGCTTGAAAGCTCTGAAATAAGCCGATGACTTTTGCGCAATTAGACGGATTAGTGGTTAACATATATTTTTTTTTTTTTCGTTATGTCGATACGAAGTGGGAAGGAGGGCAGGGATCGGTTGTCAGAAAAACCGACCGGTAGGTAGGGAGCAGAGTGTAGTCGGTATGCTGGGTTGGTTAAGACCAAGCAGGCATTCCGTTGAGGTGATCCCAGACAATCGGTGAATCGGTGTCCTACACCATTTAACGCGTGTGTGGCCAGCTGACGCCAGACGCGTGCGGGCGCTTTGAAATTCAAACCTCCTATTGGATGCTACGGCGGGATTAGACCTTCCGTCAGTTCATTTTTACCCCGTGTTAACAGTGTAGTAAATCAGGAACTGATTCAGGCAGCAGCCTCTCACTGCTTGAGTGTGATATTTGTAATAGCAGCATTTGTAAGTTTCCTAGCGTACAACCGGTCTTGCAGGGATGTGTTACTGTCAATGGGTAAGCGTTGCTTACGAATGGTCGCTGTAGGGCGAGTATTTCTGTGCAAGGGTTCTCTGGGCCCGTTTAGTTCGTTATTGTCAAGCATTACTGAAATGGTGTTTCACTTTTCCTTGTTTATTTTATTCCTCTAAATAAAGCCTGTAGAATTTCACTATTTGTCACACAAAATCACATACTTCTTTGCGATTTTTAAAATAATACACATAAATGGAGTGTTAGAGAACTGATTTACTCTTTCTGAAACGTTATACGAGTCTGTAGCAAGTAAATTTCCCTACAAAACTAAATTCCAATGCTTAAATTTGGACGTATAATATCTTCTCGATAGGTACAAAAACAAAGTCTACAAAATAGTTGAGGTGATGGTACTTACAACTCCAGAGAGTAGCCCACCACAATCGATAATTCTCTCTCGGAACACTCTTAGTGCACCAGCTGTATGGGTTGGTACTACACCGAGAACTGCCATTGGCCGCAGATGCCATGTGTGGACAGAGATTGGTCGGTGCCTCGTTAAACACCGGGGCACTGAGCTATGGCAGCCGGGACTCCATTGCCTCACAGGTCGAAAGCTACACTCTTACCTTTCACCGCCCCACTGACATCACCCATGCCTCTTCCTTCCTCCAGAAGGCCATCACTGACGCTGTGGAGGCCCCAGTTCCTATCAAACTCATTCAACCTCACCTCCCTATTTGGCCTCCACAGGTCGCCCTTCTTCTTTGTGAATCCGCAGGCTTTACCGCTCCTTCCTCCACACCTACGACAAGGATACACTCCTCCGCCAGTGGCAATTACAGCGACACATCTGGAACCTTCTTACAGCAAAGAAACGTCGGGACTGGCGCCACACACGTACACGCCTCGACTCCACCCTCCCTCTCAACTCCTCCAAGTGCCGCTCAGTCTTCCACTGCCTTACTGGTAGCCATTCCACCCCACATTACCCTATTCTCCACGACTGAGGTCTTCTCCATTCCTGATGATTCCCATTTTGATTACTCCCTCTTCCCCACCGTCCTTGAATACACTGATATCTCTGTCCCACAGCTCACTCCTTGTTTCCAGTTCTTGGTTCAGTTACCCTCTCAGATAGACACTCCCATCACCGCACATGATGTTACACTCGGCCTCTGCTCAAAACGCAACACCACCCCTGGTCACGATGCTGTCACCTCTTGCCACCTCAAGGAATCCCCCCATTTTCCTGGCTGCCCTTGCTACCCTGTACAACGTTCTCCACTCCACTGGCTTTTACCATGACCTGTGGAAGAGTTCCCATCTCCTGTTGTTCCCTAAACCCAACAAACCCCCCCTCTAACACCTCTTCCTATCGTTCCATATGCCTCACTGCTGTGTTCAATAAGGTCTTCGGGTCCATCCTGTCCTGCCAGATTCATCGCCACCTAAACTAGCACCACCTACTTCCCCTTACCCAGTGTGGCTTCTGGCCCTCCTTCTCAGCGACCAACCAACTCCTTAACCTTACCAATCTTCTTTTGCCCAAACTTAACTCTCATCGCTCCAGTATCTTCAATTCCTTCGACCTCCAGAATACCTACGACCATGCCTGGAATCCCAAGATTATCTTCAGACTCCATACCTATGCTCTCCCTATAAATGTCGTCTGTCTCGTTGCTTCCTTCCTCTCCCTACGTCCCACCTATATCAATATTCACAATTCCCACACCTGTACTTTCTAGCCCACTGGCGTGCCCCGAGGCTCCATCCTTTCTGCTCTCCCCTATTTCCTGTATACTGCCAATATGCCCAAACCTTCCCTATCTGTCCATCTCCTCCAATTTGCTGATGACACCACCTTCTCGCCATTTCTCTTAGCCTTCAAAGGAAAAGATCTCAGTGTACACTCGAAACTCACCTTGACCAGTTCACTGCTTGGTGCAACCCATAGTTCCTTCGTATCAACCCCTCCAAGGCACAGGCAATCATCATTGGCTGCACCACCCCCTCTTTCCGTCTCCATGATTTCTACCTAACTATTTATGATCGTACTATTCACCTCACTCCTACCCTAAAATACATTGGCCTCAGTCTTGACCGCCACCTAACCTGGACTCCCTATCTCCTTATCATCCAACACAAAGCCCACAATAGATACCTGTCAGGCCGGACGTGGGGGCTGCACCCTTCCATCATCCTTCACACCTACATGTCCTCGATCCGCCCCATCCTTTGTTATGCCAGTGTCGCTTGGATTTCCGCACCCCCCCCCCCCCCCAGATTCCATAAAGCTTTCCAAATCCTGGAACACCATGCATTTCACAACGAACTGCGTCACCCACGCGCATCGTCTATGACCCCTTACCCCACCTTCTTCATTTCCTTGAACACATCCACACCCTGTACATTATCCACTGACTCGATACCCCTATCCTCTTGTGTCCCCCTGTACAAGTTAAAAGTATAAAAATCACAGAGAGCGAGTCACTTAAGAAAAGAAAAGAAAACAAAACCAAAGAAAAAGAAAAACACTGGAAACGATGGCGCACTCATGTAGAATAAAAACCGCTGATAGGGACCTACCGAGGGACTGGAGGCCAGAAAGAGGGGGAAAAAGCTATAGCAGGCATAGCAGGTAGTTCTCTTCAGTGCACCGCACCGTGTGAAGCTTCCAGTTACCGGCGAGTCTACTAGCTGCAGTGTTCGTCCATCATTTCCAAAGGCATCATAGGCCACTTCTAGACTCTAAATGGGCATCACTCAGAGGCACAGAGACAGAACTTTAATATCTTACAGGACTTGAAATAATTTCAAACGTATGATTGTGCTGGACATTACACAAGACGAAGCATCGTTTAAGTCGAGTATTTCTTCATATTTGATAAATACCATCTTATTACTATATGTTGGGAATATTTCTGATCAAAGATAACCTACGCCTCCTTCTTGCAGTCCCAACGATGAATATTAAATGCTGGTTTCTACGGAACTGCATTTGACTTTAACTGACACACTAAGTATTTTATTGGAGAAGCAAATCCCCGCCATAGTTTTCCTGAGGTTCTTCCTCTGAATAATGCTCTTGTTCCACAGCAGAATTGTGATCACTGGCTATTGTACAATCAACTTTTTTGTCTTTTTCTTGACCTGTATCAATGACACATTTCTCTATTCACCGAGTAACAATTTCATCAGACTCCAGGATATTACAAGTGTCACGTTCCTGCGACCAAATTTTGTAATACACTGTACTGAAGAAAACAGCCACTTAGTTCACGAGGCGAGATCTAGGAGACCCTAACACCTGTCAGTAACATGTGTAAAAACAATTAAAGAACGCAATGACGCAACCGACTGTAAAACATTGTAAAGTTGGCAATCTATGGAGGGTTGGGAACAGTATAGAAGCATTCTATCACAGCTGAACTTACAGAGAGAGTTCGAAAATTTTCACGCCATTGAGAGACCACACCTTGTGAGCTGAGGGTTAAGGATCTTTTGGGCGGCGACTGAGTTCAGCGTATTGGTTCTGTCTTCTATTATGTAGAAAGGAAGTTTCTTTTAAATTTCACCCCAACTAAAACTTCAAGTTGTACCAGTGTTTTCCTGTCAAAGGAACCAACGCCGTTACTGTGCAGGATTGTAAATTTAAGGCAGGTCATTTTGGTGATTGTGAGGCTGAGGCGATGCTGCTCCTTCTGGCCGAGTTCCTGGATGCCGTAACTGACAAATCAGGTGTTAACAACACGACAAAATGTAGGATCTGCCTTGCTGACGATTTTCAGTGCGTCAACCCCCATATAGATTGACACCACCCGAAATGAAAATATTGCGTCAGCTGGTGGAGCGGATGCTCTGTGACGGGGTTATTAGGTCTCCTACATCAACTTATCCCTCTCTTATCTTTCTAGTTACAATGGTTGAAGAATGCGGTTATCGACTGGTGGTTGAGTAGACTATTAAATAAGAAGTTTGTTCGTGAATCTATGCCACTATCCAACTTGCACCACTGTTTCACCTGGTTCTCTGATACACGTTTTTCTTCTATTCTCGATCTTAATCAGGCTTACCACCAGACCCCCTTAGCCAAAACTGTAGACAGGTGACAGCATTTTGTATGGATTGGAATTTATTCGAATTTATCCGTGTACTAATTAGCTTATCAACTTGAGCTGCTGTTCTCTCTAGACTTTTGGACAACGTTTCCAGAGATGTAAAATTTAAGTCTTAGGTGACGTTGTAGTTTGCGGTATTACCTTCCAACAAGATTTACAACACCTGGAGGAGTTTTTGAGCCGAATTCTTGCCACTGGTCTTTCCGTTTAGCATTCCAAAATTAATTTAGCTGAGCAGAAGATTTCTCTTCTTCGTATTTGATTTCTACTGGCGGGACCTGAGTGGATAGAGAGAGGACCAAGGCCTTACAAAAAAAAAAACAAAGACAGGTGTTGCCGAGTTCATTATACATTACTTTGTGTAGAAATACTTCCACAGTAGAGGGAGGCGACCATTCAGATTTGGCACAACTTTGAAATGTAGAGAAGTCCAGATCGCACAATTCTTTATTAGGCAAAATGGCAATTGTATCATTCGATCGACAAGCAGATTCACGTCCTATTGTAAGCGAAAAGTTCAGAGGAAACCTCATTTGTTTGCACTTAAGTTCCCCAATCATACGGTAATCATTGATGGAAATTTTGGTCAGGCAACAACACAATTGTAAAATTACAATTTTGGTAGAAACGATCATGACAATTCATCCTTGGAAATGTTATGCAATCCCTTCTTCGGAAACTACTTAGAACATAAAGATTGGAAACGAACTCTTGTACACCAACTTTTGTGTACAGTCACACGTGAGTGAGACAGGAACTGGAATTTAGGCTACTGAAGCAAAAGCTAAAATGTTTAACTCCAGTTCATATATTCCTCAACAAAGGAAAAACCCAGAAGAATTACCCCACTTTAATTTTCGTAGCATGTAGAACATATTCTGAGCCAAAATATAATGAGATATCTCTAACAAAATGACAAAATGACCTACTTCATGCCAGCCAGCATCGTTTCTGTATACATCGAACATGGGAGACCCAGCTCACACATTAACCATGTGATATAGTCAGAGTTTTGACCAAAGCAGTCTGACAGATGCAGTATTTCCTGATTTCCGAAAAGTATTTGACCTAGTACAGCATCTGCACTTCCTATCAAAACCAGTTCTAGAATATTGCTCATGTGCGAACCTGTACGAAACAGGAGAGCTTTAAGAGTCAGAGGAGTGTAGTTCACATAGTAACACTGTCAGCAGGGGAGTAAGGGTGGCGGCACCCGACATTCAGGACAGAGATGGTGCTGGTTCATCTGAAGGGCCGCAAGGTATACCTCCCATGAAGAATTTCGACCATCAGTCCCGTTAAACAACACTTCCTCAACGGTGGTAAAGTGTGCATAGTATGCCATGTAAGAGGGAGTAACACAGATACAGTCAATTTTGAAACTGTTCTTCGGTATTTTTTTGTGAAAAAAATGACAGTTTCCCTTCACAAAGTATCATACAATGCAAGGATAAGAGATGTTAATATCAAATCTCTAAAAACAAGATTTATGTGACTCCTTGCTATATTCGCAACAACTTCTCAGATATAAAATCATTGGTAGGCTAAAAGCTCTTAGAGAAGTCAGTGAGCACGTAAGGCAATAACT
Source organism: Schistocerca americana (assembly GCF_021461395.2). Taxonomy (NCBI): domain Eukaryota; kingdom Metazoa; phylum Arthropoda; class Insecta; order Orthoptera; family Acrididae; genus Schistocerca; species Schistocerca americana. The sequence continues at coordinate 6,869,115 of NW_025725481.1, read as the reverse complement.
TCAGGGACAGTGCTTTACCGATCCCGAACACTACGTTGTTTTAGAAGTATACGGTAGTTACGAATGGCAGACGACTTTCTGTTCCAGTATTAATAACTGCTTGATAGCTACATTAAGATACGTTATTCGTGATGTGCACTGTTTGCCCGTAAAATGCTGTTCAGCTGTGTTTCAATTTTATTAAGGCAGATTCAGCAGTGAAATCATGGTTGTCTAATGGTGTTGTTTTAAATATGATCTCAAATTGAAAAACAAACTACTGCTTTCAACAGACAGTGTTGTGAAAGATGTGGAAAACGATACAGAATGTCCATAAGATTGGTATGTCTCCACAGTAATTGCAGTAATTATCTAATCAAGTTTTATATTGTAAAATTGTTAATTTTCCAATTTATTGTTTATTCCTCACTAATATATTATAAAATAATGAAGTAATTATGAAACAGATTGCGCCTGTGTCTGTATGCGTACTTTCGTGTGAGTGTATGAGAGAGAGAGAGAGGGAGAGAGAGAGAGAGAGTGAGAGGAAGAGAAGAAATTATTACTTAGGATAAGAGGCAATACAAGGTTGTACAGTATTATGGAGATTAGAGGTTTAGATATACAAATACGTCTGTACATAAATGATGCATAATTTTGATCCTAGAATTACTTTTCACATTATTACGGAGGTATGGTAATGTATACAGTCAACACTGTGTTTCACAGAAATAATTTAAATACCATTTTCATCTGTCATAAATTTCTAGAGATCTGTAATTATAACTGCATATAGCAATAGCGCTTAGCGTTCATCATTTAGCTTTCACCATTTAGCGTTAACTATTTGGTGTTTACCGTTAGTTATTCAGCATTTACTGTCTACCATATAGCACTTACCATTTAGTGTCTACCATTTAGCTTTTAGTGTTACCTGTTCAGTGTTTAAAGTCAAGCATTTACTGTTTACGATTAGCTTTCATGATTTACTCATTAGCGTTTATCACTTATGGTAGTATTTAATGTTTAGTGTTTATGGTACCACATTTACCATTTACCATTATATGCTTTTTGTTTACCTTTTAGCATTCACTGGAGGTTATGTGGGGCATAAAGAACAAAACTCATCTATTTCCACCATATTGGAATTTTGTTACTTCTCTATGACTGGTCCGAAGAAATAGAGGTAAATTATAAAGGATACATTCGCTCTCTAAGTAAGTTATGTATCTTGAATGCCATTTTATATTGGAAGTAATGCATATATTTGGCTTTCAAATACATAACGAATATTTTTGACTTTCAAGTGTAGGCTGCATGTTTTACTGCATTTCTGACACGTCATTTAAATATTACAAAAAATGGGAATGAGCGTATGGCACCGTTGGCGGAGAGGCCCCATCTGGGGAAGTTCGGCCGCCAAGTGCAAGACTTACTTCAGCAGAAGCCACACTGGGTGTCTTGCCCGCCGGTGATGAGGATGAAATGATAATGAGGACAACACAACAGCCAGTCCACGAGCGCTGAAAAATCTCCAATCCGGCCGGGAATCGGACCAGGGTCCACTTGCACGGTGGAACGGGGGATGAGGCAAGCCCAGCGAAACGGGTGGACATTTAAATATTACTCTCTCACTGGTTGGAAAGATGAGAGAATTGTTCTGTTTCCTTCATCTTGGAATTTTAGTATTGTGACTGCAGTAAGGAGTACTATGCTGTGAACGGTTGGAGATACAGTGGACTGGGAGGGGAGAGGGCAGGGGAGGATGTTTTTAACTTTCTGTTTACAGGATGTCTTGTTTTAATACTTTTCTCCGATTCCTTGGTAAATGGCAGGAGACGTGTTGGGGAATGAAGCGCAGTTGAGCTAGCTACTTCACGCCGAGTCACACTTTGTCGCTGTGTTAGAGGTTCTATGTGCCTCACCCGTCACTGTTGTCGCAAACCTCATGTGTACCGAGTGTTTTGGCAAAATGTCAACAGTACTGCCCATTGGCTTATTTCATTACCACACTAGTTGTGCTGGTCTCCACTGCGTATATGTGCCTTGCAAAAACTTTAAAAAAAAATTACATTTCGCTCGCCCAAGTTTTTAGAGGCGCAGAAACACATACGTTCATTTCTTCCGTTCCAAATCTCATGTCGCACAGACATCGTTTGTCTTTGTACACCATATGGCCCAGCAAGCACAAATCTTTCTACGGAGAGTTCGTAGGTCCTGTTGTAAGTTCTTAATAGACGCTACTCGGCCGCTGAGATCGCAGAAACTGCCACAGAGCCACAGAGAGACTGCGGGCAGGCGGCTTTGTGCGTAGTTAAGGAAGCACAAACAAAAGTGCATTATGAATGTGTGAAGAATTAAACTACAGTGATAGAAAAAAGTCATCTGAATAAAGGCCACTGTCGTTTGCTAGCCTTCCAGCGACTAAATAATCAATGCACTGCCGTTTATTGATTCGTACTACACTGTGCAATAGTATTATGTACAAGAATTTTCCAGGTGTTATTCCGTCATATACTTTTTCTACATTCATATAATGAGTTCCATACGCAACTTTTCTTGCAATGCTTTATGCCGGTGTAATATTTTACCCTTGTGTATACTCTTTCGTAAACTAATGTATGATGAAGAAATGTAGCGCTATGACTAGGCCTGGGTCGTTGTCACCATGTAAAAACAATTGCGTTAGAAATTGCAAACGGTGTCGTTTATGAGCTAAAGAAGACAACAGCTAGCCTTGTTGATTACAGACGGTATACTAACGGCAGTTTGCGATCTTGAACCGTGTGGCTGGCTGTGGTTACGATGTAAACAATAAGTTTATTTCAACTAGCAAGCTGCTGCACGCACACATTTTGAGGTGGTTCTATAATGAAGCTAATAAACCTTGCCTTATTGGCGTCTTGCTTGAAAACAAAATGTGGGGGTGCAGCAACGTGTAGTCAGTCGTCAGTTTTTCTGCAATCATAATATCCTCTGGCGAAAGGACGGTCAAGTTCTATCCTTGCGGAAGTGTTACAGCATCAAGGAACCGTGCAGGATTTGAGGAAGTATATTGTTAGGCATAAATGTCTCCACATACGAAAAATGAATTGACCAACATATACTACCTCCCCGTTCAGGATTTTGCGGAGATGTTTTTGATGTATCAACAGAGTGGCTGGCTCACCCAAGATTTTGTAAGCGGTCAGCCGGTTACATTTCCCTGTGTTGTTATTTTAGCTCTTCTGTGTTTTGTTTTCACTCTGTTTTGCTTTCTATGTCTTTCTTGATCTTCCCTCCTCACTGTTTTTAGTGCATGTGAGATTGCCTGTGCGATAGGGAGATTGTCTGGTCATTTCGAGGGCACGTTTGCACGACAGTTTTAGTTCTTATCCACAATCGTTTGTTTCAATAAATGTCAGGGCGCTGATAACCTTGCTGTTGGCCGCCCATTACATGCCAAAACACACACATACACCTTTCAGGAATATATAGAAGGGGTTCGTAACGCCGTTATGGCTTTGGAGCTTGAGTGATGAGGAAGCGATCGAAACTACTGCATTGTGCAAGGGGCTAAGCTCGAAGACCGATCGCGCTTGATATTTTGTAATAAGCCCGTGACTTTTGCCGAATTACACAGATTAGTGCATCAGGCTGATTCGATTCGTTTCACCGATACTAAGCGGGAAAGTGCGAGGTGCGTTTCACAACAACCGAGAGTTGGACAGGGCGCGGAGAGTAGTCGAGATGCCATGTTGGTTAAAGCCAAGTGGTGTTTCCGATGCGGTGATCCTGGACTAATGGTGAGCCGGTGTTTTGCGCCACGGAACCAGCGTCTGACCAGCTGACACCGAAACCGTGCGGGTGCGTTGAAGTTTAAATATCCTATTTAATGCTGCAGCCGCATTCGACGTTCTGTAAATTCACTTTTGCCCCTTGTTTGTGCTGCAGTAAACCATGAATTCGTGTGTGCTTTAATTGATTCAGGCAGTATCCTTTAACTGCTTGATTAATACTTGTATATTTTCAGTCGCAGCAGTTGTGAGTTTCCTAGCCTAAAGCCGGTCTTTCAGGGAGGTCGTACTGCCAATGGGCAGGTGTTGCCTCTGACTGGTAGCTATGACTTTTCTTGGCCCGTCCAATTCGAAATTGTCAAGAATTTTTTGTGTTAATGGCCTTGTGTTGCGAGTGGATTCAGCGTAGTAGTTTTATCATGAATTATGTGGGTAGGACGTTTTCTTTTAAATTTTACCCCAAAAAGAGCTACGAATTGTGAGAGTGTATTCCGGTCACAGGGAAAAACAGCGTTACTGTGCATGATGTAAGTGTAAGGTAAGTCATGTTTGTGATCCTGAGGTCAGTGATTCCGGTGTCAACCTGTTGTTGATTATAGGCTATTAAATAAGAAGTTGGTCTTTGAATCTGTGCCGCTGTCCGACTTGCACCACTGTTTCACCTGGTTTTCTGGTTCTCGTTTTTTTTTTCTATTCTCGATCTTAATCAGGCTTACCACGAGATCCCACTGACTGAAAATTCTAGACAACTGACAGCGTTTCGTCCGGATTGTATTATGTTCGAATTTAGCCGTGTACCATTTGGCTTATAGATTGGGGCTGCTGATATCTCCAGACATCGGACATAATATTGGGGGATGTAAAATTTAAATGCCGGCCGGAGCGGCCGAGCGGTTCTAGGCGCTACAGTCTGGAACCGCGGGACCGGTACGGTCGCAGGTTCGAATCCTGCCTCGGGCATGGATGTGTCTGATGTTCTTAGGTTACTTAGGTTTAAGTAGTTCTAAGTTCTTGGGTACTGATGACCTCAGAAGTTAAGCCCCGTAGTGCTCAGGGCCATTTGAACCATTTTTGTAAAATTTAAATCCAATTGTTATTACTTAGATGACATGCAATTTATAGCACTACCTTCCAACGACATTTACAATACCTGGAGGAGGTTTTGAGCCACTTTCTTGCCACTTGTCTTACTGTAGAGCCTTCGAGAACTAATTTAGCTGAGTAAGAGTTTTATTCCCCTGATCATTTCGTTTCTGCTGGCCGGATCCGAGAAGATCAAAAAAATAGCACGTACTTACAGATATTTCCCCCACCTAAGACCAAGAAGGGTGTCGTCCGGTCCATTATGACAGCGAACGACGAAAGTTCATCCCAAATTTTGCCCAGATAGCGGCCCCCCTTGAACCAGATGCATAAGAAGAATCAGACATTTGAGTGCAGGGTGTCACAGCTGTCTCCCTGATTAACCGTCCAGTGCTAGCCATTTCTGACTACGCATATCTGTTTTGTCGTGCAGACCGACGGTTCAAAATTGGGTATCGCTGCGGTACTCTACCAGGAAATCAGGGAGAACGTAGACCAATTGCGTGCCCTTCAAGGTCCCTTTCGCCAGTAGGACTTCAATATTATGTTTACGAGTGTAAGGCCCTGGTGGTAGTGTTCCCCCTCGAAAAGTTTGTTCGACGTCGATCACCGGGAACTTTGTCTTGAAACGGACAACCAAGCCGTAAGTGGGGTACTCGCCGGCCCAGGAACACGGGACGAATTGTCCAGCGGGCCGTGGGCATGTCTGCGTTTCGCTTTACCATCAGGCATATTAGGGGAACCGACAACGCTATGGCAGAAGCACTGAGTCGAATGTTTGAGCAGAGGTGCAGTCACCACAATAAGGAACAGGGAATGAGAGAACCAGCTTGGGTTGCTGAGGTACTAACCATGGTCCATAAGTTATTTTGTAATTTGGAGCACCATCAAGACCAAGACCCTGCTCTGTCTAAGACTGAACAAAATTTATTAAGCGGCAAATCACTGCCGAATATAACATGCAAAAGGGAATATTCTGTTATTAGAGCAAGCGGGATAAGCAGACCAAGATTTGTGTTACGGAAGGCTTGGTTGCCGCAATTTTCCATTGCTTTCATAAGTCTGTGATTGGAGGGCATTTAGCAATTGTTGGATCCTTGGCCAGGTTAGGGAATTACTTAGTTGACCTTGCTTGTATCAAGATATATAGCATTTGGTGGGACAGTGCCATGAATGTAAAATTGCTAAACCCAGTTCCAATGTACAATGAAGGCTTTCAAGACCAGATGGTACTGTTGTTTATAATTCTTCCGGGTTATATGGCCGTGGTCCATGGAATTCTTCTATGCCTAACGTTTCGTCCAATACTACGTTGTACATCCTCAGAGGTATGGCTGGTCCTGCTGAGTGCGATTACTCCTACACATGCACCAGTGTAAGAGATTATTGTGAATGTGGAAGCAGTGATTCTAACCCTTCCTAAGGCAACTGCTAATGCAATTCGTTTTGAAATCACAAGGGTCTTATGCCATATTAAGCCACTGGAGTGTAATTTAACTAAGGAGGAGAGAAAGGCCCTCAGGGATTTAAATGCGGGCGAAGGGATAGTTGTTCTTCCATCTGATAAAGCAATGCCACTGTGGTGATGAACAAAGAGGACTACAGAAGTACGATTTTGGATCCATTAGTGGCGGGACATTACAATAAACTTAGAACAGACCCGACGGCTGTTATTTTGAGGATAACTAATACGTTGATAGTCTTATACTTCCATTCCACAGAAGGCTAAAAACGTTTTGCTAAGGAGTGAAGCCAAGTGTCCCAGACTTTATGGTTTACCTAAAGTTCACAAAATAAATCTCCCTCTGAGATCCATTGTTAGTGCGATCGATTCCCCTACTTATCAAATATCTAGGTATCTAGGTACTCTTCTACAACCATACATTGGTAAGACTGATCCATATGTGAGGGATTCAAGTCATTTTATTGGGAAATTGAAGCTCTAACCTTGGCTCCTGAAGACATTCTGGTCAGCTTTGATATTGTATCTCTGTTTACTATGATTCCGGTCAATGAAATTATGGTTCACATAACGGAAGTTTTCCCTGAAGATTTGATCGCTCTGTTTAGACACTGTCTCACATCTAGCCAGTTTTAGTGGGATGAGGAGATTTATGAGCACGTGGATGGTGTTGCCATGGGTAGCCCATTGAGCCCTGCGATTGCCAATTTTTACATGGAGAAATTTGAACAATTAGCGTTGAATAAGGCAAATAAGAAACCATGTTGTTGGTATCGTTATGTAGACGACACATTCGTGGTTTGGACACATGGTAGACGAATTTTTTCATTATTTTAATAGCATAAACCCTAAAATTCAGTTTACCATTGAATTGGAAAAAGACCAGGCTATTTCGTTTCTCTATGTGTTAGCCATGAGACAGACATATGGCAGTCTAAAAGATAAAGTGTTTTGGAACAGCACACATACTGATAGATACTTACATAAGAACTTCAATCATCACCCACAACAAAAAAGATGTGTAATCAAAAGTTTAGTGGACAGGGCAAAACGGATTTGTACGCTGGAACATCTGGATACGGAACTGAATCATCTGAAACAGGCCTTCGAGAAGAATGGGTACTCAAACAAAGAAATTAATAGAGTGTTAAGATCTAATTACAGCAGGCCAAAGGACAAGCATGGTACACAGCAATGGAAGAATACGGTGTCTTTACCTTTCATTAGTAAGGTTACAGATCAATTCGGCAAAATTTTGCTGAAACATAAAGTGAAACCGGTATTCAAACCTACCAGCAAAAGAGGACGAGTACTTCGTTCTGTTAAAGATAGAAGGCCACCATTATCATCTAGCGGTGTGGATGAAATTGCGTGTACTTGTGGCAAGGTCTACATTGGTACTACGAAAAGAAGTGTGAATACGAGGGTAAAGGAGCATAAAAGTCTTTGCCGACTGCGAAAAACAGATAAATCGGCCGTTGCGGAACGTGCACTTCAGTCAGGTGACCATGTAGTTAAGTTTTCTGAAACTACAGTTTTAAGTGCTACCACGAACTATTATCCACGACTGTATAGGGAGGCTATTGAAATTTATAAACATGAATACAATTTTAATAGAAAAGAAGAGGCCTTGAAATTAAGCGAGATATCGACAGTGGCGTTACAGAATCGATAAGTGATTTTTATTTATGACGGACTATAATCGATAGTTATATTTTATCCTTGACTAGTTTTCTCTCTGCTACTATGTGCAAGAGAGACCACGCCCACTTTCCTCGGTATTTAGGCCGCTTTCCGACGCCCGACTCGTCAGTCGGCAGGACTCAGCAGGACCAGCCATACCTCTGAGGATGTCCAACGTAGTATTGGACGAAACGTTAGGAACAGAAGAATACCATGGACCACGGCCATATAACCCGCAAGAATTATCAACACCCGTTCCAATACTTACAGGGGATTTATGAAATCGTCAAGTGATCACTTTCTCATGAACACGCTCTTTGTTGATTACGTCCGCTCCTCCCATGTAATAGTGGCAGCAACCGGTACATTCTGTTCATGTGTTGATGCCTGCTCAGATTTGCCTGGTTTGTACCAAGAAGTAGGGTGACTGTTGGGTGAACTGTTCTTCACTTGTCATCGATGGTTTTCATAAATGTCACTCCCTGTACCATTACCGTGCAATGCTCCTGTCTTCTTTTCTACAACTGGTTACAGATTCTGCTTCGGCAACGCACGATCTCATTCGACGACTATACCATACTGACCGAAACCATGATTTGTTGAAGGAGTGAACTACAATCTGCAGGCAGCCATTATTATTTTCCATTCTCATTCACTCCACAAATGGGTTCCTTATGTACCATGTTTTAATTTGGCTGTTAATTACATCTACCATGAAGTCTCTTAAACCACCCCACTTCCTTGATGTTTGCTCATGGTCTCAACTTCCCTTGGCCAATCTGTGGTCAGTTGATGCCCTGCTCCCTGAGAAATGGACACGTGACCTAATTTAAGAGAACTGGAAACAAGTGTGACGAAATATTAGTATCACACACTAGAGGCAAGTGCGCCGTTACAGTCAGGGGCAAAATGAGTTAAAGGTGCCTGTTGGTGATAAGGTTTCATCTAAAACCTTTCTGCCGGGCGTGAAGATATGGCCCCAATTTCTCATAAATTGGCACTGTGCTTTGCAGCACCTTGTGAGGTAATCCAGGTTCTTAAGGCGGTCACCCAAATGGTTCGTAACATTGATACTGGGAAGTTTTCTAGAGTACATATCTCCAAGGTCAAGTTATGGACCTAAATTCTCTGTTCCTCGTTTGACATAAATTAGCGGACGGGCGTTGTGGAGATTTTGATGGGGAATAATGAGCTGTGGCGCTTGATTCGATATATCACTAGTGGGCTGGCTCCCGATCCTTGCATGGCAAATTGTGTGGCTGATGGTATGAAGCAAGTCCCACAGATGACGCGAGTGGTATGTCGGCATCGAGTAAGTTCACAGAACGAGGAAGCGGAGCTGCGCTATGGAGCGCAGCAGCAGTTGCGAACTTCGAGATGGTGCCGCGAGTGGCGTGTGTGGAGTCAAGGAGAGGGACTGTGTTGTGCCCTGGTCGGTGAGGTTGCCTGCCTGTGTGGTGTTTGGACGCCGGTCGCACTACTGGGAGGAGCGAAGACCTTCAGCTGCTGATTTTCATCCAGAACCTCTCGGTGACCTATGTGACCAATTCCAGTTTCTGAATGTGGTAAGACACTTCGCCTGATAACGGCATGTTTACATGTAAACGACAACGCCATGCTCTGCTTGAAAGTTCTAGTGAAACTTATGGACAAGAGTTCCAGCATTTGTTGAGGCGTAATTAGGCTCCACTTAAGACAGCTAATGTTCTGAAGGAGTGTAATATGTGATAGTCAAAATGTTACAGAGTTGTGGCTGTTAGACAGATCGCTTTGCTCTTATTAGCCCAATATTTTACCTTGAGTTTGGTGGCTATTATTAATGTTCCAGCAATAATATTCATTGCCTGGCTTTTGGTGGAGTCCCCAGTTTGTTGTAGCTTCAATTCAAAGCAATTGCTAATGTGAACAGGCAGTTTTTGTATAGAGTAATGTAGGAACTTTACTCTCACTTCCCTTAGGTGGAATTGGTTTGTTCCCTCTTTGTAATTTTTCATCCTTGTATGCAACAATATGTTCATTTAGAGTTTTAGTGTGCCGTAGTTGAGTCCATCTGGGGGCCTGGTGATCTGGGTAGTTGACAGGCGGCAGTTTAGGGCAGATCTCCGCTGCCATGGCCGGTCACGGATCTGATGCTGCTCCCTTAGTGACAGTGAGGTGCTGGTGTTAGAAAATGCCGAGCCATCTCATGTCGGTCTGCTGGCAGTTGGAGGTAGGAACTGTGAAACAGTAAAACGTTTACTGTATGTGTCTTACTCTCTTATACACATATGGCTGTATTCAGGTGGCTGCAAACGGTTAAATTCGGACTTTACTTCGCCCTGATCTCTTGGTGTGTAATGAATCATTTGTTGAGCGCCTTGGGGCGTTTGGTCTTAAATATCTTAGACTTCGTGAGCACAGTGGTGCATGTTACTTAATTACAAGTGCTAAGAATACACTAAGTAGATTCAGAAGGCTGTAGGCTGCAGTAGGTACTGGGAGATGAAGCTTGCACAGGATAGAGTAGCATGGAGAGCTGCATCAAATCAGTCTCAGGACTTAAGACCACAACAACAACAACAACAATGGGAGGGTTATTATCATAGTGTAGTAAGTGCCAGGCGCGTATTTTTCAGAAATTGCAAATATTATTCAAATTGTTTTGAAAAGATAAATAGTTATTTACAGGTCGTTTAGTTAGCATTAGGCGCATATTTTTTTAAGTCTAAAATTCATTTATATTCTTATGAACATCAAAATTTTGGAGTATTGTGACGTGTATTAACTACAAACTGTTTACTGTGTAATCAGTACTTCTTTGTTGTATTTCATGCAGGAAGATATTTGCTGCATTGGTCCACACACTCACTGGTTAAACTCGTAAAAATAAATTATCGAGCAAACTGTAAATGATATTGCCGTTGCTGCGTGCTGCGCTAACCATCCCACTCCACAGCCTTGTATACTGAACTGTCCCTATGACCGCCCCCCCCCCCCCCCCCCCCCCCGCCCCGCCCACAGGGGACAACACTCTTTGGTCAGTTCGTGCTTGGCTACCATGGGGCCTCAGTCTTTGCAGCATCTTTTGCCTTTTGTGCTGCATGTATTTCCTCCTCCTATACTTTTTGCGCTGCTTTGGAGGACCCGTCTGGGATATTTTTGGGAATGTGTTCTGAATTTTCAGTAGCCTGACATCAGAACAGGCCCCACAATATTTTTTTTTTCTTTCTTTCCACTTCGTACTCAATCTCCTATTATTCATCCGCTTCAACGCTCGAGGTTCCTCTTTATTTGTTTCTCTTCCATCCTTGGGTGCTCCTGAAAGCTAGCCCATGGATCCGCCACATAACAGGTGACTGGGTAACACGTAATTCCCAGCCGTGGGTAGACAGGTAGGGTCCGCATGCACTCCCTGGCACAGGACAGCCACAGGGAGAGATGACTGATTGCCTGAGCTATTACTTTCCCAAATTTCCAATTGGCCACTCTGTCAGGAGCTTGGGAGGTGTGACATGAGGTGTGAACGATCACCTAAAGTGGGTAAGCCAGCCCTCTGAGAGGGGCCCAAGTTGGAAGGAGTACGCCACTGCGTTTGGGACGCTGGCAATCACGGGGGATTTTCTCACAATGATCCAGTCACCATCTCAGCCTACATCTACTAAATGCAGATGGAATAAAGATAAACATTCCCAGACTCTCTCAGCTGCACGTTGGGTCCTTGTGGTCTCATATACCGAAGAAGGTCAGTCCTTTTCTACAGTTAATCCGTTCAGAGAGGTGCTGATGCCGTTACCGGCCCTGTGAAATCCTGCTCTCCCTTATGTAATGGCAATTTGCTTAGGAAGACTAATTGTGATACTCAAACCCAACGACTGCTGGCAGCTTCGCTCCTTCATGACTAACCTGTTCATGTTGAGGCCCATCGAAAGCTGAATTTTTCGTGTGTCATTATTTACACATGGTTGCTCGACGATCTGACCGTCGTGAATGAAGTCCATCGGGTAATGTAAAAGGTTGATGCAACCTTAGTGGCTAAATGCACTCTTTCTCTCACGTTCGATAGGATAGTGCTCCCATCAGTGATCAGAGCAGGCTATAAAGTCATCAAAGTCCAGCTGTACATTCCAAATTCGATACAATACTACCAGTGTCAAACTTACAACCACACTCGAAGGTCCTGTCGAAACAGAATCAAATTTGTTACTAGTGTTAGGGATGCTCATGAGGGCGATGGCCCACCTCCTTCTTCCCACTATATCAACTGCAATGGCAACCACGCAGCATTATCCCAAGGATGTCCCGTGTGTCTCGACGAGGGGACCGTCTGGGAGATCTGGGTAAAGAAAAAGTCCTTATATTGTCTCTCCCAAGCTGTTGGTTACTAGAAAGCCCTGCGTTTTACAATCTGGCACTTACACTACTGTTCTTGCTACATCTCGCTCGACGAAAGACACAGCGACGCAGGCTTGAGACCTCAAATTCTGCCCAGAGTTGTAATACGCCCAGTGTCACGGTTGCATCCCCATCTCCTGCAGCTGTGCAAGAAGTAACTGTATCTCCACCTTTGGGGCGAAATCAACCGCTACACACCGGAAAGCTGGAAAGGACAGAAGGAAATCTCCCATGAACACTTATTCCATCCCTCTGGCCAACAAAAATGCGAGTCTTCCTCCGCCAACCGCAAAGGCTCCCAGAAATGATACAGAGGTAAATGGTCTCTTTTGCCGAATCAACGATCCTCTACAACGGTGTCGATGGTGCGCACCGCCTACCGTTTACCCGCCCTGGAATCCGCAGGACAACCCAGTTAGGATGCTGATGTCTTCGTAGATCTCATGGAACAGGATCCTCCAGGCTCTGAACCCTGTAGCACTGAGTCTCGGAAGGCTGGCACTCGGCGACTGCAGAGGTGACAACGCTTCACTTTTTACCCTTCTCCGCTTTCCCTGTCGTGACTCTTCCCCAATGGAATGTTCACAGCATTAGATCCAACAAGTAGAAATTACGGCTGCTCTTGAAATCACGGCGTCCGCTTCTTTTCTGCCTCCGGAAAACAAAATTGCGTCCTCCCGACAGTTTTGACCTCTCGCATTCCTTTCCAGTTGGCTTACACCTTCCCCCGTGGACGGCATTCTGTCTCATCCTGGATGAGCAGCATTGCTTATCCAGGATTACATTTATAGTCAAACCGTCTCAACTGCCGTTGCAGTACACATTTTCCTTCCTCATTTCAACTTTTCTCTTTGTAATGTCTACATCCCTCGATCATTAGGTGTTGATCCACGCCGATTTTGCAGCTATCGATATCCGTTTCGAGATGTTAACTTTTCGGCGCTTGTGTGTCGGTTGCGAGGCGGCTCTGCGGTGAGAGTGTCGACGGGCGAGCGAGAGAGGTTGTTTGAAGGTGGGTAGACGACGGTGCGATTGCCCGAGGAAGGGAGGTAACCCGGTCGGTGAAGAGGTGTTTTGAAAAGGCATTGTACAGGTGACAGTTTTAACGCTTGTGTCTTGAGGTGGTCTGCGCAGCCAAGCAGTTGGTGGCCGTTAACCGATTACATTCTATTGGAAGACTGCACTGGCGACCTACTTCTCTGACGATTATTTGGCTAGCGTGATAAGGTGACATCATTCTATTTAAGTCTTTCACTGGCCATGCACTTTCTGTCTTCCATATTGCAAGTTCTCAGTTATGAAAATCTGTTGGTAATCCATGTTGTGGTCGGACACTACGCAATTTGTTGCACCATTCTGCTCGAACTGTTGTTACTTGGTGTCTAGCAACGTCGGCATTTTGCCTTACCGCCGAAGCCGTGGGGATCCTACATCTATATCAACATCTACATCGTTACTCTGCAATTCACACATAAGTGCCCGGCAGAGGGTTGATGGAACCATTTTCATACTACTTCTCTACCATTCCAGCCTCGAACGGCGCGTGGGAAAATGGAACAACTAAATCTTTCCATCGGAGATCTGATTTCTCTTATTCTATTATAATGATCATTTCGCTCTACGTAGGTGGGTCTCAACAAAATATTTTCGCATTCGGAAGAGAAAGTTGGTGATGAAATTTTGTAAATAGATCTCGCCGCAAAGAAAACCGCCTTTGTTTCGCTGACTGTCACTCCAGCTCACTTATCATATCACTGACACTTTCACCCCTATCGCGAAATAACACAAAAACCGCTGCCCTTCTTTGCACATTTTCCATGTCCTCCGTCGATCCCACCTGGTAATGAGCCCATACCGCGCAGCAACATTGTAGCAGCGGACGGACAAGAGTAATGTAGACTGTCTCTTTAGTGGGTTTGTCGCATCTTCTAAGTGTTCTGCAACAAAGCGCAGTCTTTGTTTTGCCTTCCCCACAATATTATCTATGTGGTAATTTCCCATTTAAGGTGCTCGTAATTGTAATTCCTAGGTATTTAGTCGAATTGACAGCCCTTAGATTTGTTCGATTTATCATATATCCAAAGTTTATCGGATTTCTTTTAGTACCCAAGTCGATGACCTCGCATTTTTTTTTTTTTTGTATATTGCAAATTGTCACTTTTCGCATCATACAGAAATTCTCTCTAGATCATTTTGTAATTGGAACTGATCGTCTGATGATTTTACAAGACGGTAAATTGCAGCGTCACCTGCATGCAATGTAAGGGGGCTGCTCAGATTATCACCTAGATCATTTATATAAATCAGGAATAGCAGAGCGCGTATCACACTACCTTGCGGAACGCCAGATATCACTTCTGTTCCATTCAATGATTTACCGTCTATCACTACGAGGTTATTGTGTATAATGTTTTAAAACTGAGTGTTTAGTTTGTTCCAGAGAGTGTTGTAGGTCTTGAACTGTATGATGTACCAAAGTACGCTAACTCCGTGAGATACTTGTGCGGAGGTTTGAATTTCGGCACCAACCAAGGGCTCGATTACCGTAAGGATAGAATATCGTTTGGTGTTTATTTGGGAGCATCACGTGTAGAAGTGAGCTCAATCGGTGACTTAAAATATCTCAATCCTGAGCCTTTCTTAATTGTTGCTTGTAAGCTATATTTAGCAGTCGAAATTTGCGATACTGCTACCGTGCCTTTTTATTTAAAGTTATTCTAAGTGATTGATTTTGGTTCTATTAACATAGCACTGTTTCAGACATTTGGTTGTAGCGAGTTGTTGGTGCACCAGCACACGCGATTGCTTGCACTATAATTGTTGACAATTTGTTCTACATCTGTGCCTAGGTGGTGGGTCTGGGCTACACCTCCAAGGTGCACACAACGAGATCTCTCTGAGTTAACCGTTTGGGGAAGGGGCACTCGGGTAGTGAAGTCGGACGCACCCACTGTGCTCCGTGCCCTCCGTCGGTCCGATAAATCGGGCCCGAGCGGCACAACCAGGTGTGGCCCGCGTTAGACGCTCCGACGGACATTCATATCCGCACTTGGTCGATGCCGTGAGCTGGGAACTATTTGTAAGAGAAGTGTCTGATGTATATTATTTCCTGTCTTGTTGGGGGCCCGTGTTTCTTTTAAACGAATATATTTCGGGAAGGTTTTAAAAATGTCTGTAAGTCTACAAGTAAACTTACGATAGCCTTTTTGGCCTGCAGTGTTTTCCTTAAAAAGGGTATTACCTTCCTCATTTGAAAAATTGTTATAGATCCATTGATAACTAAATCCAGCTGATAGGCTTCATTATAAATGATCTCCCACTTGGAGTTTATTATTATAAATGTTATTTCTTCACTATTCTGTTAATACAAAATATATTTACTGATGTGTTGGCAAATGTGCCAACACCTTGTAGATAGAGGAGGCCGAAATGCAAGCTATCTAGCGCAGACGGGCGTGAATTCTGGAACAGCATAAGTAGTGAATGCTAATAAGAAAAGTATGCAGCTCCTTCATGTGAATACAGCATTCTTGATGAGACATTTCATACGATAACTATCAAACTATGTAAGGCTAATGGCGTCTTGCTAGGTCGTAGCCATGGACTTAGCTGAAGGCTATTCTAACTGTCTCTCGGCAAATGAGAGAAAGGCTTCGTCAGTGTAGTCGCTAGCAAAGTCGTCGTACAACTGGGGCGAGTACTAGCCCGTATCTCGAGACCTGCCTTGTGGTGGCGCTCGGTCTGCGATCACACAGTGGCGACACGCGGGTCCGACGTGTACTAAATGGACCGCGGCCGATTTAAGCTACCACCTAGCAAGTGTGGTGTCTGGCGGTGACACCACATTTACCCTTTCTTTTAAAAACGAATATATTTGGGAAAGGTTTTAAACTGTCCGTAAGTGAACTTACGGTAGCCCTTTAGGCGTTCAGTGTACTCTATTTTTTATAAAAGGGTATTATCTTTCTCATTTGAAAAGTTGTTATACTTTCTTTGGTATTTATAGCCAACTGTGGGGCTTTATGTACAAATGTTCTCCCACTTGCAGTTTGTGACAATTGTTATTTCTGTTGATTGACTTCAATAAATACTGTGAACAATAAAAGGTGAATGCTCCCCTGCCCTAAGGTCCAGTCCTTCGACATAGCCCTTTGAGCGTTTTGTGATACGCCGAGGTAATGCCGGTACCAGGTGTCACTGGGGAAGACTTCCTCCAGCTTTTTGGTCAGCTCCCTCACCCCTTGTGCTGCTCAGTGACTTCAGTGCACACCAGCTCCTCTGGGGCTCTTCCAGAACCTGTCCGAGGGCAGTCCTCTTGGCTGGCCTTCTCAGTTAACTCGACCTCATCTGCCTTAAAACTAAAGCACCCACGCTCCTTCAGACTCCGCGTACACTTATTCCCATTTGAACCTCTCGTTCTGCACCACCAGCTTGCCTCTCGTCTCGAGTGTTCTGTTCTCTCTGACATGTACTCGAGCGCTCATTTGCCGTGTTATCCATTTACTTCTCCTACCCCACCAATGTGTAAACCCAACAGGCAGCTTTCTAGAGCTAAATGGATGCATTACTCCTCCCTGGCGATCTTCGCCTAACGGTATTTCCCCGGTTGTCATGAACAGGTACAATACCTTACAAACGTTATCCTTACCGCCACAGAAAGCTCTATTCCTTGCACTTTATCTTTACCTCACCGTGTCCCGGTCCCTTGGCGGACAGAGGAGTGTCACGACGCCGGCTGCGAGCAGAGACGTGCTCTCTGCTTTTCTGATCCTCATCCTGCAATGAGGAACTGCATCCTTTATAAATAGTTACGTGCGGAGCGTCATTCTGTTCTTCGGGACAGCAAAAAAGCTAGCTCTATTTCATTTACTAGATCTTTTGGCAGTTCCACTTCCTCTTCACCTTACGCCACCATACGCTTTTACTTTCAGAATTGTGAACACTACAGTGCTGCCTTTACTACGAAGAAGCTGAACCACCGCAATCTTCTGCATCAGGACTGGACGATGTTCTCATTCAGACGTTGCAGCACCTTTCTCTTGTGGGCAAGCACTTTCTCCTTCATACATAAAATCGCATCTGAGCAGATTGCACGTTTCCCAGACACTGGCGTGAGGCCACTGACATACCCACACCTAAGCCCGATAAGGGCGAACGCCTTGCTCCTACTTACCGCCCCATTTGTCTCACCAGGTGTGTTTGCAACGTGGTGGAACGTATGATTCACGCCCAGCTGGTATGGTTTTTCGTACCTCGCAATTTATTAACCACTGCCCAGTGTGGGTTCCGAGAGAGTCTTTCAGCATTCGACAATCTCATCACTCTGTTAATCTATTTCAGTAACTATTTCTGCTGAAACACCAGACTGTGGCTGTGTTTTTTGATTTGGAGAAAGCCTACGAGACCTGCCGGACGACTGGTATCCTCCATGCTATATACACTTGGGACTTCCGACGTTGCCTGTCCTTTCGCCGTCAGGAATTTTCAAATGACGGAATTTACGAGGTCTGATTGGATTCTGCCTTGTTGGACATCTCCATGCAGGAAAATTTTTTGCTTCAAGGCTCTGTCCTGAGCGTCGTCCCCTTTGCTGTAGCCATTAAAGCTGTTATGAATTGTCTCTCAATGGACATCTCTTTCTCCTTTTCCGTCGACGATTTTGCTATCTGCTGCATTTCTCCACGGACCTGTCGCATTGACCGTCGTCTTTAGCGATGTCTTTACTCGTGGAGTATCGACTACGGTTTTCGCTTTTCTACTGACAAAACAGTTTGTATGAATTTCTGGCGGCTCATTGGGTTTCTTCCAGGGTGTTTTCACCTTGTGCCCATTGCCCTTACGTTCGCTGAAATTACGAAATTCCTGTGACTCATTCGGGATAGAAAACGTTCTTGGCCCTCTCATGTATCTGATCCGACCGCCCGCTGCACCCGCTCTGCAGTGTCCTACATGTCGTAAGCGGTACTTCCTAGGGAGCGTGTGGGACCACCAACCTGCATTTGTATCGATCCATTGTCCGTTCGAAACTAGACTATAGGTGTATCGTCTATGCATCTGCACGTCTTTCCATCTTACACCTTCTGATTACACTCCACAATCGTGGAATCCGTTTGGCCTTTTACACTATCTTGGTTGAGAGTCTCTATGCTGAAGCTGCTAAACTACCTCTCTCCTACCGCCGTGACTTCTCCTCTGCAGATACGCATGCCGTTTGTGTGCCGTGCGTGGCCACCCATCCTGTGCCTCCTCCTTCGATGACTCCTTTGACTGCCAGTATGCAGCACGTCCCTCCTCTCTGCTACCTCCTGGAGTTCGCTCTCGGCTATTGCTCCAGCAATTTAACATCACACTACTTGCCACTTTCCCAATTGGAGTGAACCCTTCACCACATTGCCTTCGTACGACAGCCCGTCTTCGCCATGGCCTAATTCACTTCATGAGGAAACAACTCCAGAATCGATGTATCGCTGTAAGTTTCTCAACAGTTGTACACAACATACAGATAGTACATATGTATACACTGATGGCTCTCGTACCGACCATGGTGTCGGGCGTGCCTTTGTCATTGGCACCGACGATTTTCGGAACACTACTCACTATTTACAGAAGCACTCTTCACCCTGTATCAGGCAACACAGTACATCAGGCGACACAGACTTTTCAGTTGTCTCATCTGCTCTGACTCCTTGTACCCTTCAGAGCTTCTGCGTGCTGCCCACAGTCCACCCTTCAGTGCAACGGGCCGAAGAAAGCTTCCACTTGCTCCCTCTTGAGGGAACCATCGTGATGTTTATGTGGGTTCCTGGTGCTTCGTCCGCAGCTCGTGGTCGTGCGGTAGCGTTCTCACTTCCCAAGCCCGTGTTCCGGGTTCGATTCCCGGCGGGGGCAGGGATTTACTCTGCCTCGTGATGACTGGGTGTTGTGTGATGTCCTTAGGTTAGTTAGGTTTAAGTAGTTCTAAGTTCTAGGGGACTGATGACCATAGATGTTAAGTCCCATAGTGCTCAGAGCCATTTGAACCATTTGGACCTGGTGCGTTGGTCTGACGGGAAATAAGGACGCTGACGATGCTGCCAAGCCTGCAGTCCCCCTACCCCGCGCCGCTAGCTGTTCCATTCCTTCCGATGATATCCGTGTTGCCGTCTGTCAGCAATTGGTGTCACTTTGGCATCACCACCTTCATGGTAGCAAGCTCCGAGGAACAAAAAATATCCCAACGGGCTTGGCCGATGTCCTCTCGGCGCTCTCGCCGTGAGGAGATCATTTTAGCCAGATTCCGTATTGAACTCTGCCGTTTTAGCCATCGCCATTGGTTAAGTGGTGACCCCCCAACGCTTTGTGCTTGTTGTCATTAGCCTTTGTCAATTCGCCATTTCCTGACCAAATGCCCCCTTTTTTAAACACTTATGTTCTGATGTCTGTATGCCGTCTGAATTACCGGCCGTTCAACCGAGCGACGCGCGAGGTGGCGCCTGTTTATTACTTTCTATCCGTCGTAGCAGTATGGCGAAGGACATTTAATCTTTAGTTCGGAAACTCTATTGTATTGCGTATTTTATGGAACTTTCTCCAAGAGTAAGTCCTTCTTCTTAACTCTCTTTTCTCCAATCGAATGGGCTTAACGTGTAATCGTTTTTAACTCCTTTTTCGTATTTGTGTTCTAAGGATCTGACATGGTCGCATATGACCTTAGTTGTTTTTGCGCCCTAAAATGAAGCAAAACAAACTTATGACCGTCCTTTCATTTAGCAGTTGTGAAACATTGCCGGGTTCACTAGGCCATTATATATGTAATCATTTCTGTACGTCATTCTCGTATTCACAGTGCCAGATCTGCACATGGTGACCAAATTGGAACAAATTTTTTTCAATCAACATTGAATAACTGTTGAATTCGTGGTTTTTTGATTTTATCCTTACACAACTTATGATGTTACTGACTTTTTTCTATATAGCCCATTAAATACTGACACATTAATTGATAAACATGCGTATGCACTTCTGTTCTCCGCTGTTAGTCGAGTCTGTTGAGTAAACTCTAATCGGAATGTTACATTCAAATCTGGCGAAGTGCAATTACGCCGCTTATTACTGTCTTTCTGTTCTTTTGTGGTACCATACGTACCAGTATATCAGTACATAAATTACTATCTATCAGGGATGGCATATCAACACGTTGGGTTAATTTCATGAAACAGGTTTGTGGATGGTACTGAAGTGATAAGTGTGTACTGGGATATTTTTATGGTTTCTATTTGTGTTTAATTGGGAAATGCAAATGTTCGTGTGCTTCCCTGTAAAAGGAACTTGTAGTTCTATTGAGTGGTCATTTGTGAGTTGCTAGGTTACTAGTTCCCGTAGAGAAATCCTTCGTCAGGTTAATGGCATTTTTGATGCTTTTGAATGTTATTAGGAGTGTGATATTTCGATCTTGTGGAATCAGAACTAACTTACTTATACATTAAAAAAACCTTTCTGAAGAATAATTTTTGGAACTGCACACTGCATTTAATGTTGGTGTTTGCTGTGCGGATACCTAAATTGAAGTTCTGCGTGAAAAATCTTTTCTTCTGCTAATTATATGAACTATTGAAATGGAAAGGAAGTCCCATGCTTCTTTACAGAGCGGTGGGACCATGGGGGAGACCCGCTCCGCTTTACTAGGCAAGGGGATGAATGATGATGATGAAGACGACACAACATCACCCAGTCATCTCGAGGCAGGAAAAATCCCTGACCCCGCCGGAAATCGAACCCGGGACCCCGTGCTCGGGAAACGAGGACACTACCGCGAGACCACGAGCTACTGAATGTGTATTATATGTTTATAATTGTACGGAATCTTAGTCTAAAACTTTGGACGATTATTGACTGTAGATATGTTTTTCCTGGTTGGTGGCCTTAGGTATCTGTAATGAAACTTGTTCTGCGTTTCTGTGGACTGTTGTAATAGGCAGTTTAATTAGAATGGAATACTATGAGTAACTTTGATTGCCAATTTCATCATTGTACTTTGCAGTGATGACAAGTCGTAGTTAGAATTGTGGACCAATCCCCATCCTTGAAACCTCTCGCCTTCCCACCACCCTCCCCTCACGATTATGATAACTGTAATTTTGACGGAGTAGAGTGTATAATCATTTTCATATTTCTTAAGAATACTAAATACTTTGCAATCCATAGATCTGATGACTCTACTGGATTCATTTGCTTGGATAAAGTGTATACTGCACCTTGTAAATGTTGCCGCATGAGCAACTTAAAGCCGCAAGTCTGAATTGTTTCAGATTTCTAATACTAATTGTCTACTGCTTGTGTTTAATACTAACGCCTTTCTGAATTATTACGCTGCGCTTTAGTGCGCACTGGCAGTGAAACTGATGCTATGTTGTTGTGAGACATTGGGTTGGATTCAGCGCAATGTACTTTGTTACTTCAGTCCCCAAGTTACCCCTCATTAGAACTTTGTTTGCAAAATTTTTGCACTCCACAGGGGATGACATTCTCATGTTACAACAGACTGCATAGGACTAAAAGGAAGTGTTTTATCCAAACAGATTAATAGCACTTGAGGACGACAATCTTAGGCAGTTATAACTGTCATAGACTAGTAGACAAGAAGTGAAAGACCAGGAAGATAGAATCAATGGAAGAAGGGAACAATCTGAGTTACATGATAGGCTAGAAACTGCTCCAAGACAGACTCTTGCGAGTCAGGTCAAGGAGCAAGTAGCTAGTCATACAACAATTATGGCAAATCATGAGGAGGGAGTAGAACTACTGAAAGTCAACAGAGAAAATAATGTTTGAGGAAACAGAAACGGCTGATGAAGTTGTTACCGTTGTAGCCCAACTGGCTACTTGCTATAAGCAGAGCTTGGATAGCCCAGTAATCTGTAATCCAGTGTTTGTGAATGAGCTCACAGTGTGTTGGGAGCACCTGCCGACCACAAGGCACATGTCAAACCAGTGTTGAGAGATGAATCCGAGGTAAGATTATTTTCATTAAATATACAACATGTTTATGTCACGTCTTTGTATGAAGCATTTTTCCGAACAAATGCTTCGAATGTGACCATTTCCATCCTCTACCTACCATTGCTCGCTTTACCCCCACCTCACCCTACCCTGAATAAAAGCAGTAACCTTAGTTGTCACATGCTTTGCGGAAGAAGAGACAGGACTGGAAAAAATCTACCTCCCTCACGATAGCGCACCTGGACAAGGAAATGCTTTGTCAGTGGTAAAACAAACATTTTAACTATGAATAGTTGGAACTTCCAACCTGCCGTTTTGACACCTTATGAATTTTACCCGTTCCTTCGTATAAAAAAATCTGTGAATGAAATTGTTTTAGAATGAAATGCGATATTAGGCACACACAGAATCACACTTCGAAGATGAAAGCTAGCCGCTGAAAGGTATTGGACAACGTAAAATGTCTTAAAAAGAGCATTTACTAACCAGTTAGTTTCTTGTTTTAAATATACACGCTTAAAAAAAACAAAAAAAAAAAAAACAAAAAGAACATGATTATGAAGGAATTATCTGAATGAGACGTAAATACAGTAGTAGATGTGCTGCACATGAGCAGACTAATAAATGTTCACCATTTCAGAAAAACTGAATGATTTATTCAGGACATAGAGCATCACAAATTGAGCAGTAACCCGTTGGTCCACCTGTGGTCCTTACGCAAGCAGTTATTCTACATGGCACTGACTGACAGAGTAGTTGTATGTCATCCTGGTGGATATTGTGCCAGATTCTGTAGAAGTGGCGCACTGGGTAAGAAAAATCACCAGATGGCTAGAGTGTCCTGCCCAGATCGCTCCAGACGTTCTCAATTGGGGAGCGACACTGAGGCCTTGTTGGCCAAGACAGGATTTGACAAGCACGAAGGCAAGCAGTAGAAACTCTCACAGTGTTTAGCGGGCGTTATCTTGCTGAAATGTAAGGCCAGGGTGGCTTGCCATGAAGGGCAACAAAACGGGGTGTAGAGTATCGTCAACCAACGGCTATGCTGTAAGGGTGCCATGAATTAGAAGTAAAGCAGTCCTCTTAGAAAAGAAATGACACTCGAGACAATCACTCCTGCTTGTCGGACCAAATGGCGAGCGACACTCAGGTTGGTATTCCACTGCTGTCATGGGCGTCTCCAGACACTTCTTCTGCCTGAAATGGCATTGATTGGTGAAGAATTGTCTTCAGTGAAGAGTCTCGGTGACCAGCGGA
The DNA here is from genome assembly GCF_021461395.2 of Schistocerca americana. Lineage (NCBI taxonomy): Eukaryota > Metazoa > Arthropoda > Insecta > Orthoptera > Acrididae > Schistocerca > Schistocerca americana. The sequence goes on along the minus strand of NW_025725481.1, from coordinate 6,845,526 downwards.
GACCTGTCTGAAGACGATCCAGGCCGTTGTGGGGTACAAAGCTGACTGTTCAGATGGATGAGACAATTGCTCACACCTGTCACACATAATCGTAAAGAGGGAGGGACAATCCACTACACGGTCTTTTAAGACGTGTTTCGAAAGGAAGTAGAATTGACATCATTCATGTTGGCGGGCGGGACGGTTTTGTACTGATGTGTACATGAGGTTAAAATCAGGCCGGACAACAAGGGCTTATCACAGCGACATAGATTCCCCAACGTATGAAAAGTGGTTCAGGGAGAAACTGATAGCTAATCTACTTCCTCATAATGTCCTTGCTAGATATAACGCCCTTTATCGCAGTAAGCATCTGCCTCGTGCTACAACATCAAAGTCCACGAGGAGTGAAATGACGTCTTGGTTAACAGAAAGGGAATTTCTTTAAAGAAGAATGTATTGGGGCCCTAGTTGCATTTATTGATAAAATGAACAAACCAGGGTACATCACTTATAAAACAGACAATATTTTAACCGAACATGGTCATATTGATGTACGAACACCTCCGTATCACCCCTAATTGTATCCTACAGTGCAGATATGGGCAAGAGTCAAGGACGGTATTTCTGAACGTAATATGCCATTCAGAATGGAGACGTTATTAATCGGAAGTTCCGCACGGCGATGCTTGCGAAACAAAGCCACATAACGCCTCCAGCCCCAGTGGTCGTCCGCCGCTCTTGCCCTCACTTGCAATGGAACTCCGGCGCAAAGGAATGTCCTGTGTTTGCAGGAAGTGCGCACCGACGTTCATGTATGGACGCTATGTTGTGTATTGCCCCGTTTATATGTTTTGTGGCCAGTAACTAAGATGCTCGTCTGGTTGTAACGCAAGACCTGGGTGAGTTAATGATGAAAATTCCGTCCGAAACTAATGAATAAATAAATCTTCCCGTGCAGTTTAAAGTGGCCCTCTAAATGATACTGCAATCAATAATTCTTGAATCGGTGCCTCGTTAATACTCACAGCCCACAACTAGTTGTCTGTGTCCCAAACTTCAGTCTTCTACGCCAGCTGCTGTCATTGTTACGCAGCTCTCGTCCGTTGCTGGGCAACGTTCTTCTGACCTGGTGAAACGAGCTGGTCTCGCCGCATTTAGAAGAAGCTTCGCTGTTATACATCGTAGAATTTTTGTCAACTTTTGGACACCGGATGCGTGCTGATGAAGGTAAAGGACATACTACTTCTGTGTTATAAATTATGTAAACTGTGTATCGTTCTTTTTACGCTACAACGCACGAATTATTGAAGGCTAATACGTACTTTCTTAGACGTGAAAATAAAAGCTCAGTGCGGTGTATAAACCTGTACAGAAAGCAAAAAATGACAAAACAATTGTTTAGTTGCACAAAAGAACGAAGATACGTTTCTGTGACATATGGCTAACATTCCTGGTCACTTGGTGTGCTTTCCTGTCTTGACAGTTGGAAACAGTTCCCCATCAACTACTTTTTCGTCACCATTGTGTTTCGTTATCAAACGAACTTGACTGAAATTCTGTTAGATTATCTCCGCCTGCCTCTTATGTGACTTTTTTGGCGTTTGGTGGTTAACGTATCAGTCAGGCATAAAATGAAATACTCAAAGATGCCTCGAATAAAGACGTAAGTGAAACATATCGGTGTCGCGCGGAGTGGCTGCGCGGATTGAGGCGTCCTGCCACGGGCTGCGCGGCCACTCCTGCCGGAGGTGCGAGCCCTCCCTCGGGCATACGTGTGTGTGATGTTGTTAGCATAAGTCAGTTTAAGTAGTGTGTAAGATGATCTCACACACATCTGAACATTTGAGACAGATCGGTCAAACACGGCGCATACGCGACTGCTACGGTCGCAGGTTCGAATCCTGCCTCGGGCATGGATGTGTGTGATCTCCTTAGGTTAGTTAGGTTTAAGTAGTTCTATGTTCTAGGGGACTTATGACCACAGATGTTGAGTCCCATAGTGCTCAGAGCCATTTGATCCACGGCGCATAAGATTAGTCTAGTCTAACTGTATAGCTGTGAGTACTTGTGTGTGTGTTTCTTGTCTGTGCCGTTTCAAACTGATGTCTTATGGCCCTCTTCGTCGTTCATAAACAATTGCATTAGGTCTACAGCTTTGCTTTCGCCGTTTGCAGTAGATGGCAGTGGCGACAATCATTAGTGCAGGTGATAAGTCGTAACTGTCATAAAGTAATCTTAAGCATTTGTAAACATAACTCAGCCAAAATATTTGTCAATTTGTGATTACATTATAAAATTATTCTCCATTGAATATGTCAAATTACGAGCTCACTTCTCGTCGTTTGCAGAAATATGGAATTTTCTGAATTAACATAAAGGAATCTGCGGTTGAGATTCATTAAATACTGGGCAAGATATATGTTGAGGTATCTGTTAGTGAGAGAACTTGCACAGAATGATTTCAGCGCTTTAAAAATGTTTGACGTCGATCCCGACATGGCGGTGGAAGAGAGAATATTTTCGAGGTGGCTGAAACTTACGGAAACAGTCACAGGGGACAATTATCGAAACCACTTGACTCCTTTGAGCCGAACACTGGAAGACAAAGGGCTACAATACAGCGACAGAAACGAAACCGTGATTTTTCAGCATAACTTTTGTCGATCTTCTGTCGCAAAACCCGTCGAAACATACCTGGAAAGGTTGAAGTGGGAAGTCCTGCCCATTCTCCTTCATCGCCGGACATTGCTCCCTCTGACTAGCATGTTTCTCGAACAGTGGCACAAGACCTGGCTGACGAGCACTTCCGGCCCTATTACCAAGTGCAAAATTAGATCGATTCATGGATCTCCTCTAAAGACGCCCAGTTCTTCTGCCAAGCGGCTCGTACGTACCTGGAAGATGGGAGAAAGTAGCGATCCGCGGTGGCCAATACTTCCAATCGTAAATTTTTTGTAAGTTTTTCACAATAAAGTCTCTACCTTCGAGAAAAAACAGCGCTGGCAAAGTTGCAGACCTAAGAAGTAACATTCAGAAATCTACTCCTACATCTAACACCCTTTTTCTGTCTTACAGTGTTGATGTGCAAAATTATTATTATTATTATTGCCGTATGTTCAGTTAGTGGCCTACAAGAGGCGGATTTTGTAGTTTAATGTCATTAAGTGCTCAGTAGTAAATGCGCAAACGATTTGGAAATGTGACGAGGTTTGAAATATTAAATATCTCGTTGAGATATATTTTTGGTTACAGCTACATAATTTATTGAACAGCACATAGTTGACAGAGCTTGAAAGCTGTAAATATGTTCTAACAGCAGTACACAGCCAGGGGAGCGCTGAACTGTGTACATCGGCTCCTCGTGCTAAACAATTCGTTTGTAATGTTGCATACAGCTCAGAGCCAGCCCACACAAGTAAACGGCTTGGCTGTGAGCTGCTGTTCGTGCTAAACCGATTGCCATGGCAACAACTCTCAAGCCCGACCAGTTACGGACAGTTCATGAAATTATAAGGCTGTATCGCAAAACATATATGTTTAACGCGTCCAACATTATACTGAAAATTGCTACAAGGAGGAAACGTCGTGGTGTACAAAGCAAAAATAAACTGGATATAAACCAACAACCAGTGGACGAAATAAATAGCTTTTAAGAAGATTATCATTGGCATGGAACCTGTTGCAACTAAAAGCTATTAAATAAGCTGCTACCATAATTGCATTTTGGACTTTATTTTGATGTAACATTATGTCTATTACCTTACAGTTCTTCAGCAAGAGTAGAGTACTATCTATCTCGTATCGATTAATATCCAATTGCTTGGTATATCTTTAGTACTATAACATTTTTCGAAACTATGATCCGACATTGCAGTCCACTTCATTTTACGTTTCAGTCGGCCTGAGCTGCTGTCCTACACGTTACCATTCTCTCATTATTTGTAGGAAACTGACAATAGTGACGTTGCTTACAATCTACCGCTAGAAGCTTCCTATATTCCACTGGTAGAATTTATGAAACTTTTTCGCATAATGAGCTTTAAAAATGTGTTCCGCATTATTAGTGCAACATAAGTTTTAGAAATCACGTGGTGAATCTTATCATGCGTTCTTTATGCTAAGTTATTAATCGAACAATCATTGTGTATTATAGTACGGAAACAGATAGGCGTTATGGCAAGTGAGGCACAGAAGAATTGTGTGGTGTCACCGCCAGACACCACACTTGCTAGGTGGTAGCCTTTAAATCGGCTGCGGTCCGGTAGTATACATCGGACCCGCGTGTCGCCACTATCAGTGATTGCAGACCGAGGGCCGCCATACGGCAGGTCTAAAGAGACTTCCTAGCACTCGCCCCAGTTTTACAGCCGACTTTGCTAGCGATGGTTCACTGACAAAATACGCTCTCATTTGCCGAGACGATAGTTAGCATAGCCTTCAGCTACGTCATTTGCTACGACCTAGCAAGGCGCCATTATCATTTGTTGAAGGGAGGGATTGACTAGTTTCAAAATCTGTTCCCGTATACGAACATCAGAAATGTTCTGTGCAATTGCATCACGTACCATAGTATCTGAATAAGGGAATCCACATTGACACTCAAAAGCACAATCCCTAGTAAGGCCTTGCAAGGTTGCAACCCATTCCCTATCAGTCTGACCTGCCGTACGTTTTGTACGACAGAAGGTATACCTTTTTGCAACTACATTGACTGATTCTTTAAAATATGCATCCAATGCAGACAAAATTTCGTCGTAGGACAGAGTTGCTACGTCGCGTCGGGGAAATAATTTCACTATCACACGGTACGTCTGGACGCCAACGGCGGAAATGAGAAAAGGCTGCCGCTCATTACCTTGAATTCTGTAGGCGGTGAGATGGAAACCAAATTGGCGTGACCACTCCGTCCAGCTTTCCAGTGCAGCATCAAAAGGGGGAAAAGTTGGTGCAATAGCGTGTTGTGGCTGCGGTAGCGGTGGAGCGGCGGCTGCCGCATCGTTTTGCACTGCACGTTGACCCTGGACGAGCTGTCAAAGGGCATCCAATAAGGCCTGCGTCTGCTGATTCTGCAAGCGATAAAATTCGGACAGTAAATCTGTAGATTGTGGCGAAGCCATGACAGAAGTAAATCAGGGCAAAATAGTTACGAACGCAGAATTCTCGTCGCCAACTGTTGTGGACTGGCAAGACAACCAATCCACTATGACGGGAAGCCGAAAGGCACGCGTTTAAGCTCATGCAGGCTGGCGTGAGGTCTGGAACAGGACAAGGTATTAAGACTAGCAAAAAAGGTACGTAGCTTCTGGAATACATAACTTTAATCCATACTTGGTGAACATCGGTCTCACGGTACATACATCACAAGATAAATAGCAAATGATAATGGCGCCTTGCTAGGTCGTAGCAAATGACGTAGCTGAAGGCTATGCTAACTATCGTCTCGGCAAATGAGAGCGTATTTTGTCAGTGAACCATCGTTAGCAAAGTCGGCTGTACAACTGGTGCGAGTGCTAGGAAGTATCTGTAGACCTGCCGTATGGCGGCGCTCGGTCTGCAATCACTGATAGTGGCGACGTATACCACCGAACCGCGGCCGATTTAAAGACTACCACCTAGCAAGTGTGCTGTCTGGCGGTGACACCACAAATTGCATGTAGTTGTAACAGTATATTTAACTGGCAATCACGGGTTGAATGTATGTGAACGAATATAAAATGTTCCTAAGCTAACTATGGAGAGGCATGCTGAAAATGAAAAGAAAAATGCAAACGGGGATACTAAAATGTTTTCCAGCGAAACTGAAAACGAATTGCAATGATATGATCATACATTTCAAGAGATAATGTTGGATTCGCATTTTTGGGCGTAAGAAAACTTGCGTTAGACTTTGCTCAACGAGTCGGTTTGCCCCAGAATTTCAGTGCAGAAGAAGCAATGGCAGACAAAAAGTGGGCTGAAGATTTCCGTCCAAGCAAAGGAGAATGAGAACGGAGCTACAGCTCGACCTGTGAAAAGGACGTATTTTCGAGACTCTGTGCGGAAACCCCCACAGAAAATCATTCCTAAAATACAGGAATGGTGCCGTGAGTTTTTTAGAAACAGCGAAAGGAAGAAGTGCCCAGACGCATGAAGTAAAGAAATGTGGACTCCTGCACTCCTGCGAAGTGGACGGGGATGGGGAAAGGAGGGAGGAAGTTGTGTCGTGATGGCAGCAAATGGTGTTGTGAGAACTAAAACATGGGACATTTCCTTAAACTTAGACTGATAGATATCTTTCAGGTCAGGGATATAGTTTATAAGGATGTTAAAGTTCATGCACACACTTACACATATTAAGAAACCAATTACTTAAGTTGTATCATTTGCAGATGTTTAGAAAATTAGGTGTAGTGTGTTTTAGTTTTCCAAGATTTTTAGTTCCTTAAATCAGATACCAAGAACAGCGTCCCACAGTTGAGCGTGGCATTGTTTAAATATCTTTATAACTGGCTGTTTGGACTATAGTAAACAAAATCTCAAAAGTGATTAAATTTTGGCAACTCTTCCCTAGTCGTGTAGGTTATTGTATGCAATAGTAAGGAAAAGATTGTCTTAATAGTTACGAAATAATTTCTCTCTCTACCTTTATTTAATTTCATTGTTTTAGCTATGGACGATACTATTTGTTACAATTACCACGATTGTAATTTCGACCTTCGGTCTTTTTAAAGTGGTTAAATGTGTTGAAAATACAACAACTGTCAATAAAACAGATAAAATGGATTTAAGCCTACGTTCATTTTATTAACGTTGATTATTGCTGTGTTGTCAGTACCTTTAACGACTATAAAATGCCCGAAGGTGGAAATTACAACCGTGGAAATCATAGTAAATAGTACAGTGAATGGTGAATGTGATGCCATTAAACAAATTCTATGGCACTGTAATCGCACAACAAATACAACTGTGAAATTTGTCGTTTGTTTCGGTGGTATGGAAGTCAGGAAGAAATGCGAGACCGCAGAGCAGCTTAAGACTTCTCAAAGATTACGTCTGGAAAACGTATTCGTTTTGTGTGAAACATATTAGCAGGTAACATGAAGCCGACCAAAGAAATGTACATCTACATCTGCATCTACTTAGGCGCAGTCAGCTTCAAATGCCGGTCCTCTAAGCTTACTCAGAGTGTGCCTTGAGAAAAAAGTCGCCTTGCCCCAGGAATTCCCATTTGATTCATGAAAACTTCTGGGCTGAATTGCCGTGGTCCATATATAAAAATTCCTCTCCTTCCTCACGTTTCGTTGCCTACTGCGGTCAACATCTACCGTGGTGGGTCGGCGACTGGCTGCTAGGCTCGCTCGCTCGCTGTAAAACACTGGCGACATATGCCAGGTGTAGAGGCAGTGTAAGCAGCGGAGCTGGTGTTCCTGCGCTGACCTGTGGTGTTGGCAGTGGGACCTACCTTGACGAGCTGTCCTCAGTGAGCGTCGCTGGCTATAGAGACGCTCTTTGTATCTTCATCGGGACTGTGGGAGAGGGCTACTCCCGCAGTAGGTCGGGCCAGCGTCTTGTAGGCCTTTAGTGGATCTGTTGGCCCAGCCCACGAATTAGACTACAGTCAGAGTGTTCTGCGTTGTTGTAGAACACCCTGGCGATTTGCCGGAAGCGATATCGTCAGGAAAGGGATGCCTGCTTCCTCGTGGAGCAGCCTCGTCGGGTAGCGAGGCGGCTTGTGGAGCGCAAGTCGCAGCGCCCTATTCTGGACGCGTTGGAGCGTCGCAATGTGTGTCGCTGCTGCGTTACCCCACTCCACGGCCGCATATTCCAGAACCGGCCGTACCGTGGCCAGGTGCATGGAGAGGCCGTGGAGTGGAGGAAGTGTACACTAGGGGTTGAGCAGCGGGTACAACGCACCTAGTCTCCCTACTGCTTTCCCTCTGTCACGGACGTGGGGCAGCCACGTCAGGAACCTGTCCAGTGTGACACCGTGGTTTCCAGAATGAGATTTTCACTCTGCAGCGGAGTGTGAGCTGATATGAAACTTCCTGGCAGATTAAAACCGTGTGCCGGACCGAGACTCGAACTCGGGACCTTTGCCTTTCGCGGGCAAGTGCTCTACCAACTGAGCTACCCAAGCACGACTCACGTCCCGTCCTCAAAGCTTTACTTCTGCCAGTATCTCGTCTCCTACCTTCCATACTTTACAGAAGCTCTCCTGCGAACCCTGCTGAACTAGCACTCCTGAAAGAAGGAAGTTTCATATCAGCGCACACTCCGCTGCAGAGTGAAAATCTCATTCTGGAAACATCCCCCAGGCTGTGGCTAAGCCATGTCTCCGCAGTACCCTTTCTTTCAGGAGTGCTAGTTCTGCAGGTTTCACATGAGAGCTTGTGTGAAGTTGGTCGGCGATGTACAGAGAGTATAGCAGGGGGCCGAGTACTGACCCCTGCGGCACTCCCGCTCGAATCTGCCGGATGTACCACCATCTGCTCAGACGTGGAATGTGCGGCCCGATAGATACGAGCGCTGTAGGACCACGTGCGACGTCGGTACCCCGTGTACAAAAAGTTTGTACACGAGGCCGTCGTGCCACACACATTCTTAGGCCTCGGAGACGTCGAGAAGCACCGCCCCTAGGTACTCCCGCGTGTCCTGCGCTCGCATCGCCTGCTCCAGGAGGCGCAACAGCTACTGGGTGGTCGAGCGGCCGCTCCGGAACCCGAACTGTTCCTGGGTTATGAGTTGCTGTTCCGTCACCTGGCGTAAAAGCCACTCCACGTACAACCTCTCAAAGACTTTTGAGAGGGACTGGAGCTCGCTGATCGGCCGGTAGTTGGCTGCCTCACGTGGGTCCTTGCTGCTCTTGCGGATGGCAACCACGCGGAAGGGAAAGTCCCAGAGCGAAGGATGCTGTTGAAGATGACCGCCAGAGACTGGTGTACCTCTGGCGGTAGCAATCTCAACTGGCCGTTGGTGACACCATCCGTGCCACCCGCCTTCTTGGGGTTGAAGCGACGGAGCTGCAGATCGACTTCTGCAGCCGTGATTTCCTCTATCGTGTCGTCCTCTTCACGCGCAGTGAGGAAAACAGGGAGGCGGTCCTCCACTGGGCGCACGTGGTCGTCATCGAACACGTCATCGGCGGGGTGGAAATTTTCCGCGAACGTGTCCGCGAGGAAGCTGGCTTTCGCATCCGGCTCGTAGACAACGTTCGCAACCACGTGGAGGGGCGGGACTCGCTGGTGACGGCGAAGGAAGCGCCTGGCTGCCGCCAAGAACTGCCATCTGTCGTCGTTAGGGTGGCCACAAGGCCTGCCCAGTCACGATCCGGTGATCATCTATGGCGGCCGGAATCTCACGCCGCGCCCTGTTGAGGCGGCGATTCGTCTCGGCCAGCCGCGTGAGCTGCCGCTCTCGAAAGAGGCGATTTTTGTGCGTAATTTTCTCTAAAATGGTCGGCGGGAGTTGGTGCGACATTTCTCGAACCCCTCCTACAACTTCTGGATGGGGATGAGAGGTTAGACGTAATTGTCGCCTACGCAGATGACCTATTAGTTGTTGTAACTGCAAACAACAGAGCCCAGTTAGAAGAGAAAGCCAGTGGAATACAACAAACAATTACACAGTGGTGTCACAACAACAAACTCAGGATAGCCGGAAACAAAACAACATACACTTTACTGAAAGGATCACTCCAAAGGAATCCTTCGGTTAAAGTTGGGGACACAAACATCAAACGAGCACGCATTACGCGCTATCTTGGGGTACACATAGATGAAAAATTGAATTTCCACGAACACATAAGGCTAACAACAGACAAAGCAGAAAAAATACTGCATAAACTGGTGAGGCTAAATTCAAAACAGTACAGACTACCTCTACCAGTCATACGTACATGCCACTGTGCGCTCTTCGAATCAGTACTCAGCTTCGCAGCTAGCACGTGGGCACATAGGCTGAACGTGGTCACCAACAAAGCATCCGTCAGACGAGGGTAGAGAAGTGTCCTACTTAGGCTATACATGGCAAGGTGAGTGGGATGTAAGTGATAAGGGACGTAGACTGCACGACTTCCTCCCTGACGTAAGGGAGAGGTTGAGAATGAAACATATGGATCCCAGCCGCGGTATGGTACATTTCTTAAACGGACACGGAACTTGTCCCACGCACTCAAACCGCGTGAGTCTGAGGCAGACACCTACATGCACATGCGGGAAGAAGGTTCCCCAGAACACACTGTCTATTTCTGCGGGCAATACGCAGACAATAGACATACACTACACTTAGATTACACAGATACAGACATAGATCTATACACAGCAATAAGAGACGAAGAACAGTGGGCACAATTGAACGCACTGACAAACAGTATTTGAAAAACAACACATGAAGGGTATATGCGGACACGAGATTACAGACATGCCTATGTGCAGTGTAACAGTAATCTCCAGAGGATGGACAGCGATACCCACAGTGACAACGAAAATAGTGACAATGAGGAGGAACAGGAGGAGGAAGGTGAGATGTGACAGTAAATAAGCAAAAGTGCTGGCAATCTAGCCAAGAAAACACCAAATGGTGTACATGGATGGGCACCTAAAGTAGTTAATACGTAGGATTAGTAATAAATAGGATAAGCAACATAATGTCTCTACTAATAACCATTTGTGAGTGTATGTGTGTGTGTGTGTGTGTGTGTGTGTGTGTGCGTGTGTGTGTATGTGTGTGACTGGCGGTTAACGGCTCGAAGAAACCATTGCGAGGTATTCGCTGTCAGTCCCATTCGGTGATGGTACTAACGTATCTCTCATCTATCCTATCTTCCTTTTATATTCTTCTTAAGAAACAACAAAATTTTATTTATATTTCAACCTTAAATTATTGTTATTTTGAAAAGTATCATTCTGTGTAAATGTTGTAGATAAAACAAAAGGAAAGAATACTGTAAAAAGATGAAAAACGAAAATTGTAACATGTACGACCTGTTATAAACATCCGGTAACAGGTCTATACTTTGGCAATAAATAAATAAATGAAATAAATAGAAACAAATCTAACGGTGGCAGACGTGAAGTGCCCGACACCTTTCAGTACGGCGACGCCGAGCACGTCAGGCTGGCCGCGATGGGAGAAGGCGGTGAGGCCCAAGGGCCCCAGTACTATCGCGCCCTGCCGTTGTGTGGCGCGAAGGAGGCGGCGGCGGCCGCTGGCGTTGGTGATGCGTGTGCTTGCGTGTGCTTGGCGTTCAAGTCGCCAGCAGTGAAGATCTTCCCGCGCAACGCCAGCAGGGCGTCGAAGTCAGCCCCCTGAGCAGTCCCCTCGGCGGCCTGTAGGCCGCAACGAAGGTGAGGACCCCCGCCGCAGTGGTGACAGCCACCCCAGTGGCCTCCACCGCGGTGAGGGGCGGTACATCTACATCTGCATGATTACTCTGCAATTCACACTTAAGTGCTTGGCAGAGGGTTCATCTCCCTACCATTACACTCCTGAACAGTGCGCGGGAAAAACGAACACCTAAACCTTTATGTTCGAGCTCTGATTTCTCTTATTTTATTTTGATGATCATTCCTACCGATGTAGATTGGGCTCAACAAAATATTTTCGCATTCGCAAGAGAAAGTTGGTGACTGAAATTTCGTAAATAGATCTCGCCGCGAGGAAATACGTCTTTGCGATAATGACTTCCATCCCAGCTCGCGTATAATATCTGCCACACTCTCTCCCCTACTACGTGATAATACAAAACGAGCTGCCCTTTTTTGCACCTTTTCGATGTCCTGCGTCAACCCCACCTGGTAAGGATCCCACACCGCGCAGCAATATTCTATCAGAGAACGAACGAGTGTAGTGTAAGCTGTCTCTTTAGTGGACTTGTTGCATCTTCAAAGTGTCCTGCCAATGAAACGCAACCTTTGGCTCGCCTTTCCCACAATATTATCTATGTGGTCTTTCCAACTGAAGTTGTTCGTAATTTTTACACCCAGGTACTTGGTTGAATTGACAGCCTTGAGAATTGTACTGTTTACCGAGTAATCGAATTCCAACGGATTTCTCTTGGAACTCATGTGGATCACCTCACACCTTTCGTTATTTAGCGTCAACTGCCACCTGCCACACCATACAGCAATCTTTTCTAAATCGCTTTGCAACTGATACTAGTCTTCGGATGACCTTACTAGACGGAAAATTACAGCATCATCCGCGAACAACCTAAGAGAACTGCTCAGATTGTCATCCAGGTCATTTATATAGATCAGGAACAGCAGAGGTCCCAAGACGCTTCCCAATGGAACACATGATATCACTTCAGTTTTACTCGATGATTTGCCGTCTATTACTACGAACGGCAACCTTCCTGACAGGAAATCACGAATCCAGTCGCACAACTGAGACGATACCCCGTAGGCCCGCAGCTTGATTAGAAGTCGCGTTGTGAGGAACGGTGTCAAAAGCTTTCCGGAAATCTAGAAATACGGAATCAACTAGAGATCCCACGTCGATAGTGGCCATTACTTCGTGCGAATAAAGAGCTAGCTGCGTTGCTCAAGAACGATGTTTTCTGAAACCATGCTGATTAGGTATCAATAGATCGTTCCCTTCGAGGTGATTCATAATCTTTGAATACAGTATATGTTCCAAAACCCTACTGCAAACCGACGTCAATGATATAGGTCTGTAGTTCGATGGATTACTGCTACTACCCTTCTTAAACACTGGTGCGACCTGCGCAATTTTCCAATATGTAGGTACAGATCTATCGGTGAGCGAGCGGTTGTATATGATTGCTAAGTACGGAGATATTGTATCAGCGTAATCTGAAAGGAACCTAATCGGTATACAATCTGGACCTGAAGACTTGCCCGTATCAAGCGATTTGAGTTGCTTCGCAACGCCTAAGGTATCTACTTCTAAGAAACTCATGCTAGCAGATGTTCGTGTTTCAAATTCTGGAGTATTCCATTCGTCTTCCCTGGTGAAGGAATTTCGGAAAACTGCGTTCAATAACTCCGCTTTAGCGGCACAGTCGTCGGTAACAGTACCGTCGGCACTGCGCAGCGAAGGTATTGACTGCGTCTTGCCGCTTGTGTACTTTACATGCGACCAGAATTTCTTCGGATTTTGTACCAAATTTCGAGACAATGTTTCGTTGTGGAACCTATTAAAGGCATCTCGCATTGAAGTCCGTGCCAAATTTCGCGCATCTGTAAGTTTTAGCCTATCTTCGGGATTTCGCGTTCTTCTGAACTTCGCATGCTTTTTCCGTTGCCTCTGCAAAAGCGATCGGACCTGTTTTGTGTACCATGGGGGATGAGTTCCATCTCTCACCAATTTATGAGGTATGGAACTCGCAAGTGCTGTTGCTACTATATCTTTGAATTTGAGCCACATCTCGTCTACATTTGCATAGTCAGTTCGGAAGGAATGGAGACTGTCTCTTAGGAAGGCTTCTAGTGACACTTTATCCGCTTTTTTAAATAAAATTATTTTTCGTTTGTTTCTGGTGGATTTGGAAGAAACGGAATTGAGCCTAGCTACAACGACCTTGTGATCACTAATCCTTGTACCAGTCATGATGCTCTCTATTAGCTCTGGATTGTTTGTGGCTAAGAGGTCAAGTGTGTTTTCGCAACCATTTACAATTCGCGTGGGTTCGTGGACTAACTGCTCGAAATAATTTTCGGAGAAACCATTTAGGACAATCTCTGAAGAAGTTTTCTGCCTACCACCGGTTTTGAACAAGTATTTTAGCCAATATATCGAAGGAAGGTTGAAGTCCCCACCAACTATAACCATATGAGTGGGGTATTTATTTGTTACAAGACTTAAATTTTCTCTGAACTGTTCAGCAACTATATCATCGGAGTCTGGGGGCCGGTGGAAGGAACCAATTATTAACTTAGTTCGGCTGTTAAGTATAACTTCCACCCATACCAAATCGCACAGAGTATCTACTTCGACTTCACTACAAGATAAACCACTAGTGACAGACACAAACACTCCACCACCATCGGAGTCTGGGGGCCGGTGGAAGGAACCAATTATTAACTTAGTTCGGCTGTTAAGTATAACCTCCACCCATACCAAATCGCACGGAGCATCTACTTCGACTTCAGTACAAGATAAACCACCACTGACAGACACAAACACTCCACCACCATCGGAGTCTGGGGGCCGGTGGAAGGAACCAATTATTAACTTAGTTCGGCTGTTAAGAATAACCTCCACCCATACCAAATCGCACGGAGTATCTACTTCGACTTCACTACAAGGTAAACCACTACAGACAGACACAAACACTCCACCACCAACTCTGCCTAATCTATCTTTCCTGAACACCGTCTGAGGCTTCGTAAAGATTTCTGCCGAACTTATTTCAGGCTTCAGCCAGCTTTCTGCAGCTATAACGATTTCAGCTTCTGTGCTATTTTATTAGCTGGACTTCGTGATGTTTGAGGGAAGCCTTGACGTAGATGGCCGTCCCGCCACCAAGGGTCAGCCTGTCGGTGCGATAGCACAGATAGTTCGCCGCCTTCACACGAATTCCCGGCAGCAGGAATGAGTCGCACACGAGGTAAATGTCAATTGCCTCGTCGCGCAAGAACGCCATGAATTCCTCTTGCTGGGGGACCGAGCTGTTCGCGTTGAGGGCGCATACGGTGAGGCCACGGATGTGGCGGTTATCCATGGTGGGCAGAAGCAGCAAGGTCAGCCTGGAGGGCCGTCGTAACCGCGGTGACGAGCACCGAGAGTTGCTCGAGCAGCTGCCTCGACGACCGCAAAAGCGATCGGGATCCGAGGGTGCCGTTGGGGCGGCCTCCGCTACGGGGGCGGCTAGTTGCGACCGCGCCGTAGAAGGCGACTGCCGTGTATCACCGGCAGCTAGTTGCAATGGCGCCGCAGCACGAGTTGCCGGCTGCTGCCACGGCAGAGTGTCGGCGGCAGTCCGTTGCGCAGCGGCAGGGGTGGCCCGCCCCGCGCGCCGGCGACTCCTGCGTGGGGCGGCATCGCGTATGCCAGGCGTGGTTGCCGCGGTTGCCACTCGCCCGGGGGAAGCCGCGGACGGTGCAGTCGGCTGCTACCACTCGCCAACGGCCTGCTCCGTTCGCTGGGTGGAGGAGGCAGACGGTCCGCCTTCGGTGGCGGCAGCAAAACTCGTGGACGGGTGCACTTTACGAGAAGGAGCAGCCACGCGCCGTTGCTGGTTTAGGCTCCGTTTGGAGGCCGAACAGCCTCTGTAACTGGCAACGTGCTGCCCGCCGCCTCTCGCCTTTGGCCCGAAGCGGCTCCACCGCGACCTCGACACGGCCGACCCGCTGCACCTGGAAAATCTTCCGGTTTTCCAGGTTGTCGATGAGGGCAACCTGGTACAGTGGCATGTCTCGGTGAGTTCCAGGGACTTCATCGGGCCGGTGGACCGGATGCTAAAGCCCACGTCCTCGAGCTCCTCTCGGAGGTAGTCCGTGACAAACTTGAGGGGAAGGTGGTGGAAAACCACATTCAGAAGTCTGAGGGGGTCGGAAGGGTGCGTGTAGCACGGGAGGCCATCCTTGCAGGTGGTGTCCATCACCGCGCGGTACTCTTCATTGGACGTCACTGTGACCTTGTAGAGGTCACGGCCGGCGGCCTTGACAGTAGTGGACGTTGCCACCCTGTCAAGTTTCCGCTGGAAATCCATGTAGGCGCCGTCCCATTGGACGAATGATGGGCGGCGGGGGCGGCGGCTTCTTCTGGGGCGTCGTCGTCCTCTGCCGCGTCCGCATCAGGCTGCCGGGAGGCAGCAGGCGAACGACTGGGTCGCTGCGTCTTCGTTGCCAGCCTCGGCTTGGCGGTGCTCCGGGAGGAGCTCGCGACCGTCTTCACAGCCTCTATGGTGGAGGCGCCGGAGGCCCTAGACGCCTTCTTCCGCGGACTCGCGGTGTTAGAGGTCAGGGAGGCGTTGTCGGAATCGTCGTGTGTCACAGCCCGGCGTTTTCTGGGCGCGCGGGCATCGTCAGCGTCGATGTCGCGACGCTCTGCCTCTGCAATCGCCTCAGTAAGCTTTGCGCCCGGCAGTTCGATGGCGGCCACCTCGGTGGCCTCTGCAGCGGACTGTGCCCCCGTCCAGACCGCGGGGTTTCCCCTAGCGCAGGACGGGGCTTCAACTGGCGCAGGCACGGGCTCTTCCTGTGTCTCTGGGGCCAGAGGAGCGACGCGGGGCACAACGACCTCTCGAGTGGTCTCGGCAAAGATAGGACCCCCCGTGAGGGAGCTTGTTCATAAGAATGAACGCTCGGTCACGAGAGCGCAGGTCAGAAGTAAAAGAGTCATCGTTAGCGTAGTCAGGAGTCGACTGCCGGTTCGTCATAGGTGGGGGGCCGGACGGGTCCGCCTTCAGGATCAGCTCAGTCGCCTGAGCTGGCCCCACGGACGACGATCCGCCAACCCTTCGCATGGCGATACACCTCTCTCATCGATATCTCGAGCAGCACTCGAGTGCGTGCGTAAGCGCGTGTGTCGTGCGTGCGTCGTGTGGCTGCTAGGCGGTGGAGGTCCCGCTTATACAGAGAGATTAGATGGCGCCACCTCTCATCACGTGCTTTCGCCTTTAAAACTATCTCCGGCTAGTGCCATCTTTCTCGACTACAGGTAATCGATTGTCACTTCGTAGGTGCAAAGTCGACCGCCATATCTTGTCTAGTTTTATTCCTTCTTATTTTTTATTAAAATTATTTTCGTGTTTGCAGATCTCTATAGCTTCTCTATACATGCGTGTATAATAATGTGAGGTCGTAGCTATCATCACCGTCTTTGAAAACGTGTTCCGTTACATCTGAATTGTCAATTTGTCCCAATCTACAGTTCCTTTTGTGTTCTGTTGGGCGGGTATTAACACTCCTTCTAGTTGTTCCAATATACACCATGCAACAGCTACACGGAATTTTATACACACTTGGGGTAGCTAACGGGTGTCGTGCGTCTTTCACCGATCTTAAAGTTTCTCTTATTTTCTTGGTAGGTCGAAATATTGTCTCCACTTTCCCAATACGATCCGTGGTGTTATGAATAAATGGAAGTAAAACTTTTCCAGACGACGTTTGTTGTTGTCGTGTTTTTTCGGACACTTTTCTTCTAGGGTGGAGTGCTCGATCTATCTCGTTGTCAGTGTACTCATTTCTCTTGAAAGCCGTTCGTAAGTGGCTTGATTCATATTGCAAATAAATAGGCTCACAGATTTTATTAGCTCTGTCCACAAAAGTTTTTATGACTCCTCTCTTCTGGCTAGGATGATAATTCCGTGTAGTTGTGGCATGGTTTATATTGGAACAACTAAAAGGAGTGTTAATACCCGCCTAACGGACACAAAAAGAACTGCAGATTGGGACAAATTGACAAATCAGCTGTAGCGGAACGCGTTTTCAAAGACAGTGGTCACGAAATAAAATTTACTGAGACAAACGTGATAGCTAGGACCACACATTATTATACCCGCATGTTTAGAGAAGCTATAGAGATCTACAAACACGAAAGTAATTTTAATAAAAAAGAAGAAGGATTAAAACTAGACAAGATACGGCGGTCGACTTTACACCAACGAATTGACAATCGATTACCTGTAACTGAGAGAGATGGCACTAGCCAGAGATTGTTTTAAGTCGAAAGCACGTGATGAGTGGTGGCGCCATCTAAGCGCTCTATACAAGAGGGGCCTCCAGCGCCTAGCAGCCAGTCCCCGACTCACCTCGGAAGATATTGCCCGCAGTAGGCAACGAAACGTCAGAAAGGAGATGAAGTTTTACATATGGACCACGGTAATTCAGCCCGGAAGTTTTATTTAATGAAGACACCGGCCGTGAAAGCTTACATGTTATGATTAATTCCCATTTGAGTTACATAAGCATCTCCGTAATACTTCCGTGTTTTTCGTACCTATCGATAACAAATCTAGCAGCGTGACTCCTAATTGCTTCGATGTATTCCTTCAATCTGTCCTGGTACGTATCCAAAACACTCTAGCAGTATTCAAAAATACAAAGCACTAGTGTCCTATATGCGGATTCCTTTACAAATTAATCACACTTTCTCAAAATTCTCCCAATTAACTGAAGTTCACCATTCACCTTCCCTATCACAGTCCTCACATAATCGTTCCATTTAATGTCGGTTTACAACTTTACTCCTATACATTCAAACAATGTGATTGTGTCAAGCAGCACACTACTAATGCTGTATCCGAACACTACACGTTCATCTTTCCTTTTCGTCCACATTAAGTCACATTTATCCTCATTTAGAGCCAGCTGCCTTCCATCACACCAGATAGAAATTTTGTCTTATTCATCTCGTATCCTCTCACAATCAATCGACTTCGACAGCTTCTCCGAATCTGTACTAACCTTTAGTGTCGTCATTGCGCATTCCACTTTGAACCCAGAGTGCAACAGCCTCTGCCTCTGCATCATTTTCAGAAGTTCGTTCTTAAAAAAATTGTTAGTCTTTTCCGTCCTCAATCCACCTTCTGCGTTCATAGTTCTCCAGACCACGATTTACAGTCCGCTTACACTTTGTCCATCAAAACTTTACATCGATCTTACTGGAATTACATGATGTCAGATCACTGACTAAGTGAGATGCTAACGACTGTTTATCTGCTCTTTGTAGCAGAAATAATCTCCTAGCCTTCTTGACTGATGAAATAACTTCCGTAACCATAGTCGTTATTTGTCATCATGATCCCCGTCTCTATACTAACGCTATCGGGAAGGTCCGGCCTGTTTGTACCTACAGGGTCTGAGAGATCTCCATCGCGTGTGGTCTGCCGAAGTAGGTGCTCAAGACAGTTTTCAGAAAATATGTTCAATAGTCTGAGTTTTGGTATACTCGGCACACTCTTGACACTGAGGGTCACGGAATATTAAATTCCCTAACAATTTCCGAAATGGAATGTCCCGTGTTTCTAGCTCCAGGGATCAGAGTCTGTTAATTCCCGTCGCGCGGCCATAATCACGGCGGAAGCCTTTTCACGTTAATCAGGTGACTAAAACTGACAGCTCCGTCAAAGTATTGCCATTTTATACCCTGTGTGCTTGATATTACGGCCATCTGTATATATGTATATCGCTACGCCAATTTTGTCACCTCAGTGTAAACGAGTCTGAGGTGAGAATATTCTTAAATGACTGTAATATGATTTTTATTAATTAACTCAGGACTTATAGTCGTATAGAAGTAATTGAAACATCCAGAACCAATTCGATCAGCAGAGCACGGTATTTTGGTAGAAACACCTGGAAACCAGTCATTCATTTGTTCCATACAAACGTAACATAATTACGAAACTGCACTTGACCTTGTATTGATATGGAGAGCTTTTGTCTTAAAGAGAAAGTTGTTATGGTGCGCTATACTAATAATATAGGTTGATAGCTTACAATGTTTGGCAAGTTTGCTTCTTACATTTGCTTTCAGTATGAAGTTAATGTTGGATCGTTAAAACATAGACTATTTCCATACATGCAGCGTTTCGTTCTTAATAAGAAAAGCTTAGAAATAAATAAGCAATCAATACGTTTCGTCGGCTCCGGTACTAGTTAACTTTTCCGATATTATCGAGGTATTGCATCGATTCTGGTTCCGAACACCTATAACTGAATTCAGGGCTGGCCAGAATCACAGTACCGAATGAACAATAATTTGTCGTTCACAGTACATTAATCGTATTCCATTGAAACCACGAGGAAGGTTCTGGGACCCGCAAATGAGTCAAGAAATTTCATTTTGTGTAATTGTAATACAATGAAATTACTAAACATTGTGAAACAGTACATATTCTAGGCTCGAAATGGCAAACTTATTGACGTCGTGGTTTTCTTGGGCCCACATTGTTATGATGTTTATGTGTACTGGAACAGTTGTTACCTCACTTTTGGAAGCTATTTCTGTTGTGACGTATTTATCCCATTAGACAGAATGGAAAGTTTAACTGCTGCAGTATCATAACGCCTGCACTAGTTGCACCAATGTTACACACGGACATTATCGCTGCATTTATTTCCTCGAAATCTATCTATTTCGGCCATGACTGTATTGACTGTGACTATCCTTTAGACGACTACTAACTGATTCTGGTCGTCTCCCCACTTGTTAGTGAGTGCTACGTTGCTAGGTTGTCAGGACCTGCCCTCTTCAATCTCTTTTTCAAATCATTTAACATGCAAGTGGCACAATACTGCAGCGTAGCTAATAGCATTTCGTGCTGCAGATCACAAGTTCAAACACAGCCTATAGCATTAATTTGCTATTAAGTATTTATAAGTTAAGGAAGGTTCTTGAAATGTGTAACGTTTGTGATGTTTGTGTATTATGGAATATTCGATGTAAGTATGAATACCAGCACTCTGAAGTATTCGTTGTTTATATCAACACCAGCATTCTGCAATATTTGATGTCTGTATAAATAGCTACACTCTCCGTGCAGGAGTTCACTTCTGTTGTAGCTCCACGTTGACGTCAGTAATAAAAATTGCTTTAGTTCTAAGTGGTCTATTTCGCTGATGACCCTACCTACGGATTTGGACTTGACTATGGTTTCGACGTGACAACAATACGAAACATTAGTGTCAAATTGCACTCTTAAAGTAATTTGCAGAGAAGCAATATGTCAATAGAACATTGCTCTGGCGTTATTCCGGTTACTAATATGTGGGGTTTTACTAGCCATGCAAGATGTTGTCAAATCCAGTTTGAAAATATCGGGACTTACGGATTTGAGAATAAAAGATGGACAAGGATCTAAGATTCGGAACATAAGAAGCACGTAAATTAATATTTTCTTATAATACATTGATACAGCTGCACTTGCATACAAAAGATAGGTTCTTCATATATATATATATATATACATATATATATATATATACGTACATACATATAATCAGTCATTACCTTTCACCACAGACAACGCTGTGGCCGATAGCCTTCACTGAACGACCGACAGCAGCGGCGTTTCCGTAGAGTTGTCAATGCTGACAGACACACAACACTGCGTGAAATAACCGCATAAATGAATGTGGGACGCACGACGAGCGTACCCGCTAGGACAATACGGCGAAATTTGGCCTTAATGGGCTATGTGCAGCAGACGGCCGACGTGAGTGCCTTTGTTAACAACACGACATCGCCTGCAGCGCCTCTCCTGTGCTCTTGACCGTATCAGTTGCACCCTGGATAACTGGAAAACTGTGGCCTGCTCAGACGAATACCGATTTCAGTTGATAAGAGCTCGTGGTAGAGTTCGAGTGTGGTGCAGACGCTACGAATCCGTGGACCCAAGGTGTCAACAAGTGTTAGCTGTTGGTGGCTCCATAATAGTGTGGTTTGTGTTTATATGGAATCGACTGGCTACTCGGTTATGTTCGCCTACTTGGAAAACATTAGCAGCCTTCCATGAACTTCATGATCCCAAACAGCTACGTAATTTTTATGGTAGACAATACGCCATGTGAGCGGGTGACAGTTGTTTGCGATTGGTTTGAAGAAAATTCTGGGCAATTCAAGCAAACGATTTGGCCACCCAGATAGCCCGACATGAACTCCGTCGAACACTTATGGTATATAATCGAGAGGTCAGTTCGTGCACAAAACCCTGCGTCGGCAACACTTTCGCAGTTGAGTCGATGCTACGTTGAGTTGCTGCACTACGCCGAAGAAAAAGAGCTCCGACACGATATTAGGAGGTACGCCATGACTAAGTCGCTTGCTTGCGTCCGTCTGTGTAGGCAGGCTAGTCTCACGAAATTCTGTGGCGCTTTTTACCCGATTTTTACTAACAGATACGCTGATTCGTGAGGAAGGATTTAGCATCTAGTTTATATACATTTGATACATACTGTCTGAATTAGGGCGAATACCATTGCCACCTAGCAAACAGCCGCCTTAACCAGACACAGCAGCGGTGTCTCGTGAATGCAGCAAGCAGGACCTAATTCATAATATCTCATGTGGTGGTGTAGCGAGCAGTAGAACGTGTGGCTGGAAGCGGAAAGGTTGTGGGATCATATCCCGGAGTGAGCAGTAGAACGTGTGGCTGGAAGCGGAAAGGTTGTGGGATCATATCCTGGAAGAGTTCCCTTTCTCCACTCTGTGCCTTAACCGAGTATCACCTCTGAATGATCTAGCGATACGCATTTCGAAATATGACTAAAATTTCAATCTGCCAATTGCTGCTTCCCTCAGATTCGCACGCTCAATTCACTGCAAATTCCTTGAACAATGGGCAGTCAGTTACTCTACACTAAAGCATCGTAGTAAATATCGGCAATGACGGAAAGGTAACCACTTCATTATCAGGCTGTGATGAGACACAGTTGGAAATAATGAACCAATAAATCCCCTCCAATCATTTGAGAACAATTGCATTGCGGAGAAAACATGCGAATCCAAAATATGTGATGTTTTATTTTTTTTCTAGGAGTAAAATTTTTTCCAAAAAGCAACTTTGCTTCGTTGACTGGCTAAAACCGGTACGGATATTTTTCGGTATTTGTTTGGCCTTTGTCATGTCAGGTGCTTTTATTTTTAATTAATAACCAGATAAAATAGTCGCAATATCAATTACCTATTGCAACAATGCTAAACCCGTCCGTTTTTAAATAAAACGTTTTTTAAGGTTCAAATGGTTGAAATGGCTCTGAGCACTATGGAACTTAACATCTGAGGTCAACAGTCCGCTTGACTTAGAACTACTTAAACTTAACTAACCTAAGGACATTACACACATCCATGCCCGAGGCAGGATTCGAACCTGCGACAGTAGCAGCAGCACGGTTCCGAACTGAAGCACCTAGAACTGCTCGGTCATAGCGGCCGGCTTTTTTTAAAGCAACGAGTGTTTTTTATTCGTAAAATTGCATTGCTTTGAAATATTGTGTAATAATAGAAAACGAGAAAAACGGTCAGTTCTATATTAATAACAATAAGACAGAAACGGACATCAAACGAATAGTATAAGAATCGGTATAGCTTTGCTGGGTCTATAATGTACCAGTTACCATGTGGCGTGGGCTATCAGATGGTATGCGTGTAGAAGCAGTGTGCAGGGCCTGGGCTATCAGGTCTATACGGCAGTTTCTCATTGTCATAGTCGAACATCACTCGTATTACAAAATGGAACCATTCCTCATCTGAGGTATTGAAGTGTGATATCAGTGAATTACGCTAGTCCATTACTTTAAAAGATTAAAAATGGGAGAAGTCACAACAAATTTGAGACATCATATAAGGGGAAAACTTGGAACCTAACAAATCACTCTCAGTTTAAAATAAAACCACAAACCAACTCATCTAATGCCCGTATACACAACATGCCTTTATCTGCTTTTAACAAATGAAAACGGACAAATTAACACGAAAAATAGAGTTCTTCAACCTCAGTTTTCACCCTATAGCACCGACTGTTTGCAATGCCCAAGAAGTGGTATGAACCGCTATTACAACACGATTTTTGAGCAGAGTTACAAAAATTTCCAATCAGTAGGATAACACTGGGGATTTTTAGTAGTACCCAACCACGTCTCACTTTTCGAGAAAAGGGGCTTTTTTCTTTGACTATTAGCTCAATATTGTGATTCTTTGTGTTTTGAAATTGAGGGAGAAAAAATGATTCAATCTTTGATCGATATCCATCCCTATTTACAGATCATAAACGGAAGAAAAAACCGTATATCGGTTGTTTCTTAAACCAGTTATTTTGAGCGCTTTTCACAGTTCAGTTAAACTGGCATTGAAAAAGCCGATATAACCGAAAACCCGTCGTTTCAGCCAAATAATCGCCATCGTTACTCTCAGCTTTCTACCTTTCTTTAATCAAACCCATA
The DNA here is from genome assembly GCF_021461395.2 of Schistocerca americana. Classification (NCBI taxonomy): domain Eukaryota; kingdom Metazoa; phylum Arthropoda; class Insecta; order Orthoptera; family Acrididae; genus Schistocerca; species Schistocerca americana. Next base: position 6,821,713 of record NW_025725481.1, on the reverse strand, counting down.
TTTGGACGCAGTTCTCTATGCGGTGTAAAGAGTCCACGACAAACAAATGCAGCAATGAGCCTCTACAATGCATCACACTGCGTGCCAAGCTTCACAGAGGAAGTACTGTAACACAAAATAAACAACTTCATTTCGCCAGTACTTCATCTCCTTCCTTCCAAACTTCACAGACGTTCTCCTGCGTAACTTGGAGAAAGTGTACTGCGGAGAAATTGCTAAGCCAACACTTGGAGGATGTTCAATCTGCAGTTGAGTGTGCGCCGATATGTAACTTCCTGGCAGGTTAAAACTGTGTGCCTGAACGAGGCTTGAACCTGGGATCTTCGCCCTTCACGCAAAAGCGCTCTACCAACTGAGCTACTTAAGTACGAGTCATGACCAATCGTCTCAGTTGGTAGAGCACTTGCACGTCGAAGGTAAAAGGCCTCAGGTTCCAGTCTCACTCCAGCACACAGTTTTAACCTGCCAGGTAGTTTCATATCAGCGCAAACTCCACCTCAGGGTGAAAATTCATTCCAGAAACGAGCTAAACTTGTATTGTCATGCGTGGTTTATTATTATTATTTATTTGCGTCACCTCTGCCAGCCTCTGACACAAATTGAATCATTCACACACACATACACCCATGATTCGCATACAGGTTTTGCATTCGTTGTAAACATATTTCTAACATCACGTTGTACTCCCATTATTCCCATGAGATATCACTCCAACCTCCAGTTCAATATGGAACACGTAGCATTCATGCTTCCAGTCAACTTTCCTGTCGTGTGCCACTTACATTGCATAAGTTATATGGAAGTGACGATATTTAATTTTTTAACGTTGTTCTCTGAAATTTATTCATAACTCCACGCAGTAGCCTGCTAGCAAAATACGCTACGCCACACAAGCTGTCTGACTGTACATACTTAATGCAACCTGTGCGTAGTCGGGCTGGGTCACTCGTGTGCGAAGGCAAATCAGAAAGTCTTTGCCCCTATTTTCTATAAGCTACGTAGCTCACACACCGATTCATACATTTGTCCCATTGCAGCAGTAAATTTGATGTGCCCCTGGAATAGAATTTGTCTGGCCGATTATGGAACCACCTTCGGACTGCTGTTTTCGTTCTTTATTACTTGTGAATGGCTGTTCAACCAGGAACTTCTTCAATGGTGCTAAAACGTGGAAATCAGTAGGGGGCGAGGTCTGGACTGTATGGTGGGTAGTCCGGAATGGCTGGTGCTTTTTGGCAGTTCTGAGTGCCACATGTAGTCTCGCATTGTCGTGCAGCAGAATCACGTTGTCCACATCGAGAATCCCTCGGCCTTCCCCTAACGGCAGCTCTCGGATGTGACAGTATGGAACAAATACTGTCGACATTCTTGTGGCGTGAAATCCATCAGGAGCAGTCCACGCCTATCTCAAAAGGTCGTTAAAAAGGCTCTGAGCACTATGCGGCTTAACTTCTGAGGTCATCAGTCGCCTAGAACTTAGAACTAATTAAACCTAACTAACCTAAGGACATCACACACATCCATGCCCGAGGTAAGATTCGAACCTGCGACCGTAGCGGTCGCTCGGCTCCAGACTGTAGTGCCTAGAACCGCATGGCCACTCCGGCCGGCAAAATGTTGTTAACATCACTTTCCAAGGAGATGGCGCTGAACGGATTTTTTTTTGTCACAGGCGAACCTGGATGTTTCCACAGCATGCTCTGGTGCTTGAATTTCGTTATGAAATGCAGTATCCACGTTTTATCGACAGTAATATGGGAGTCCAGGAAACTTTGACCCTCCTTGGAATACCATTGCAGATGATTCAGTGAAGACGTCATTCGCTTGCCTTCCATCATGTCGTCCAACTGCTTAGGCACCCACTGACATGAAACCTTCCGGTACCATAGCGCTCCTGGAACGATGTCGTAAGCACTCCCATACAATACGCCAAGATGTCGGGAAATGGCCGTGATTTTCACGCACCGATCTGCTTTCAACATTGCATCCGCGCGGGAATATGGTCATCAGTCAGCAAAAAACGCGGCCTCCACGATAGCTCATTGAGATGCTAGACTTCATGGCCTTTGTCGAACTAACAGCACCACCACGACCTCACAATTCTCAAAATGAATCAGTTTTCCCCACATGTGGGCTGCATTTCCCTGTAGATCTCGATGGGTGTTCGTCCCTTGTTCCATAGAAAACAAATCAAGCTTCGTTGCTCTAACGCCACGGACGTGTGAACCACAACCGTCGTGCGGCGGAGCTACCGGAAGATAAGGCCGGAACGAACCAAGATGGGTCCAACGCTGGGAAAGGACATGTTGACTTCGCATTTATAACCTAATTTGGCTATAAAAAGTAGGGGCTTGGACTTGCTGATTTGGTCTCACACATGTAGTGTCCCCCGTCGCGTTTTTCAATGTTTATCTGATGGATAATTTCGAGAACCACTGTAGGTATTTTGATACGGTTCGCACTGATAGACAAACTGTTTTATTTACAAGGAAGGCTTGTGTTTAATATTTATTACCGCAACGCTAGACAACTCGTCCGGTTACAGGCACAAGGGCAACCCGCCGTAGGCTGCTCTCTGACACAGTGGAAACTTGGTAGGTTGAAAGAGGAGCGAAAATAAAGGGACACGTACTTCGACTTACAGTCAATAGTTTTCGAGAAAATCACACTCCAGCATTCGACGCGGTTTCATCAGTCCACTAGCGCATCGTACACTACTAACATTTAACATTGCTCCACAACGAAGATGAGGTGCTACAGACATGAAATTTAACCGACAGGAAGAAGATGCTGTGATATGCAAATGATTAGCTTTCCACATTGTGCACTCACACAAAGTTGGCGCCGGTGGCGACACCTACAACGTGCTGACATGAGGAAAGTTTCCAACCGATTACTCACACACAAACAGCAGTTAACCGGCGTTGCCTGGTGAAACGTTGTTGTGATGCCTTGTGTAAGTAGGAGAAATGCGTACCGTCACGTTTCCGACTTTGATAAGGGTCGGATTCTAGCCTATCGCAATTGCGGTTTATCGTATCGGGACATTGCTGCTCGCGTTGGTCGAGATCCAATGAGTGTTAGCATAATATGGAATAAGTGTAACGGATCGTGCGGCCACGTGTCCATCCCTGAGACAACAGATGGGAACGTTTGCAAGACAACAACCATATGCACGAACAGTTCTACGACGTTTGCAGCAGCATGGACTATCAGCTCGGAGACCATAGCTGCGGTTACCCTTGACGCTGCATCACAGACAGGAGCGCCTGCGATGGTGTACTCAACGACGAACCTGGGTGCACGAATGGCAAAACGTTATTTTTTCGGATGAATCCAGGTTCTATTTACAGCATCATGATGGTCGCATCCGTGTTAGGCGACATCGCGGTGAACGCACATTGGAAGCGTGTATTTGCCATCGCCATACTGGCGTATCACCCGTCGTGATGGTATGGGGTGCCATTGGTTACACGTCTCGGTCACCTCTTGTTCGCACTGACGGCACTTTGAACAGTGGACGTTACATTTCAGATGTGTTACGACCTATGGCTCTGCCCATCATTCGATCCTTGCGAAACCCTACATTTCAGCAGGATAATGCACGACCGCATGTTGCAGGTCCTGTACGGGCCTTTCTGGATACAGGAAATGTTCGACTGCTGCCCTGGCCAGCACATTCTCCAGATCTCTCACCAATTGAAAACGTCTGGTCAATGGGTACCGAGCAACTGGCTCGTCACAATACGCCAGTCACTATTCTTGATGAACTGTGGTATCGTGTTGAAGCTGCATGGGCAGCTGTACCTGTACACGCCATCCAAGCTCTGTTTGACTCAATGCTCAGGCTATCAAGGCCGTTATTACGGCCAGAGGTGGTTGTTCTGGGCACTGATTTCTCAGGATCTATGCTCCCAAATTGCGTGAAAATGTACTCACATGTCAGTTTTAGTATAATATATTTGTCCAATGAATACCCGTTTATCATCTGCATTTCTTTTTGGTGTAGCAATTTTAATGGCCAGTAGTGTACTCATCCTAAATTATACTAAGGACAAAGACACACACCCATGACCGACCGCTCATCTAATCCCGCGCGGCTGTAGTTAACTGCCAAAGCATTTGCAGCGAAGCGCCTGAGTTCGATGTGCATCTGGAAAGCAATGAAGCCTACGGAAGCTGAGGTACAGAAACATGGTTGCGCCTGACATTGGTAGCTATAACGTTTTCGGGAAAATTTAACTTACTGTAAAAAAGATAGGGTAGTGGGAAATGCGGTTGTTGTATTTGTCTTAGTAAACAAGGAACTCAGACCCGCCGAGACAGAATTTGAAGCTGAATGAGAGATTCTTTGGGCAAGACTCCTTGGGCAAAATGGCAATTGTATCATTCGATCGACCTGCAGATTCACGTCCTGTTGTTATTGTGGTCTTCAGTCCTGAGACTGGTTTGATGCAGCTCTCCATGCTACTCTATCCTGTGCAAGCTTTTTCATCTCGCAGTACCTACTGCAACATACATCCTTCTGAATATGCTTAGTGTATTCATCTCTTGGTCTCCCTCTACGATTTTAACCTCCACGCTGCCCTCCAATACTAAATTGGTGATCCCTTGATGCCTCAGAACATGTCCTACCAACCGATACCTTCTTCTAGTCAAGTTGTGCCACAAACTTCTCTTCTCCCCAATCGTATTCAATACTTCCTCATTAGTTATGTCATCTTCCCATCTAATCTTCAGCATTCTTCTGTAGCACCACATTTCGGAAGCTTCTATTCTCTTCTTGTCCGAACTATTTATCGTCCATGTTTCACTTCCTTACATGGCTACACTCCATACGAGTACTTTCAGAAATGACTTCCTGACACTTAAATCAATACTGGATGTTAACAAATTTCTCTTCTTCAGAAACGCTTTTCTTGCCATTGCCAGCCTACATTTTATATCCTCTCTACTTCGACCATCATCAGTTATTTTGCTCCCAAATAGCAAAACTCCTTTACTACTTCAAGTGCCTCATTTCCTAATCTAATTCCCTCAGCATCACCCGACTTAATTAGACTACATTCCATTATCCTTGTTTTGCTTTTGTTGATGTTCATCTTATATCCTCCTTTCAAGACACTGTCCATTCCATTCAACTGCTCTTCCAAGTCCTTTACTGTCTCTGACAGAATTACAATATCATCGGCGAACCTCAAAGTTTTTATTTCTTCTCCATGAATTTTAATACCTACTCCGAATTTTTCTTTTGTTTCCTTTACTGTTTGCTCAATATACAGATTGAACAACATCGGGGAGAGGCTACAACCCAGTCTTACTCCCTTCCCAACCACTGATTCCCTTTCATATCCCTCGACTCTTATAAGTACCATCTGGTTTCTGTACAAATTGTAAATGCCTTTCGCTCCCTGTATTTTACCCCTGCCACCTTTAGAATTTGAAAGAGAGTATTCCAGTCAACGTTGTCAAAAGCTTTCTCTAAGTCTACAAATGCTAGAAACGTAGGTTCGCCTTTCCATAATCTTTCTTCTAATATAAGTCGTAAGGTCAGTATTGCCTCACGTGTTCCAGTGTTTCTACGGAATCCAAACTGATCTTCCCCGAGGTTGGCTTCTCCTAGTTTCTCCATTCGTCTGTAAAGAATTCGTGTTAGTATTTTGCAGCTGTGACTTATTAAACTGATAGTTAGGTAATTTTCACATCTGTCAACACCTGCTTTCTTTGGGATTGGAATAATTATAATCTTCTAGAAGTCTGAGGGTATTTCGCCTGTTTCATACATCTTGCACACCAGATGGTAGAATTTTGTCAGAACTGGCTCTCCCACGGCCGTCAGTAGTTCCAATGGAATATTGTCTACTCTGGGGGCCTTGTTTCGACTCAGGTCTTTCAGTGCTCTGTGAAACTCTTCACGCAGTATCATGCCTCCCATTTCATCTTCATCTACATCCTCTTCCATTTTCATAATATTGTCCTCAAGTACATCGCCCTTGTATAGACCCTCTATATACTCCTTCCACCTTTCTGCTTTCCCTTCTTTGCTTAGAACTGGGTTTCCATCTGAGCTCTTGATATTGATACAAGTCGTTCTCTTATCTCCCAAGGTCTCTTTATTTTCCTGTAGGCGGCATCTATCTTACCGCTAGTGAGATAGGCCTCTACATCCTTACATTTGCCCTCTAGCCATCCCTGCTTAGCCGTTTTGCACTTCCTGTCGATCTCATTTTTGAGACGTGTGTATTCCTTTTTGCCTGCTTCACTTACTGCATTTTTATATTTTCTCCTTTCATCAATTAAATTCAATATTTCTTCTGTTACCCAAGGATTTCTACTAGCCCTCATCTTTTTACCTACTTGATCCTCTGCTGCCTTCACTACTTCATCCCTCAAAGCTACCCATTCTTCTTCTACTGTATTTCCTTCCCCCATTCCTGTCAATTGCTCCCTTATGCTCTCCCTGAATCTCTGCACAACCTCTGGTTCTTTTAGTTTATCCAGGTCCCATCTCCTTAAATTCCCACCTTTTTGCATTTTCTTCAGTTTTAATCTACAGGTCATAACCAATAGATTGTGGTCAGAGTCCACATCTGCCCCTGCATATGTCTTACAATTTAAAACCTGGTTCCTAAATCTCTGACTTACCATTATATAATCTATCTGATACCTTTTAGTATCTCCAGGGTTCTTCCATGTATACAACCTTCTTTCATGATTCTTAATCCAAGTGTTAGTTATGATTATGTTGTGCTCTGTGCAAAATTCTACCAGGCGGCTTCCTCTTTCATTTCTTACCCCCAATCCATATTCACCCACTATGTTTCCTTCTCTCCCTTTTCCTACACTCCTATTGTAAGCGAAAAGTTCAGAGGAAACCTCATTTGTTTGCACGTAAGTTCCCCAATCACACGGTAATCTTTGACAGAGATTTTGGTCATGCAACAACCCAATTGTAAAATTACAATTTTGGTAGAAACGATCATGACAATTCATCAAAATGGCTCTGAGCACTATGGGACTCAACTGCTGAGGTCATTAGTCCCCTAGAACTTAGAACTAGTTAAACCTAACTAACCTAAGGACATCACAAACATCCATGCCCGAGGCAGGATTCGAACCTGCGACCGTAGCTGTCTCGCGGTTCCAGACTGCAGCGTCTTTAACCGCACGGCCACTTCGGCCGGCGACAATTCATCCTTGGAAATGTTATGCAATCCCTTCTTCGAAAACTACTTAGAACCTAAAGATTGGAAACGAACTCTTGTACACCTACTTTTGTGTACAGTCACACGTGAGTGAGACAGGAACTGAAATTTAGGCTACCAAAGCAAAAGCTAAAATGTTTAACTCCAGTTCATATATTCCTCAACAAAGGAAAAACCCAGACGAATTACCCCACTTTAATTTTCGTAGCATGTAGAACATATCCTGAGCCAAAATATAATGAGATATTTCGAACAAAATGACAAAATGACCTGCTTCATACCAGCCAGCATGGTTTCTGTATACATGGAACATGGGAGACCCAGCTCACACATTAATCATGTGATATAGTCAGAGTTTTAACCAATGCAGTCTGACAGATGCAGTATTTCCTGATTTCCGAAAAGTATTTGACCCAGTACAACATCTGCACATCCTGTGAAAACCAATTCTAGAATATTGCTCATGTGTGGAACCTGTAAGAAACAGGAGAGCTTTAAGAGTCCGAGGAGTGTAGTTCACATAGTAACACTGTCAGCAGGGGAGTAAGGGTGGCGGCACCCGACGTTCAGGACAGAGGTGGTGCTGGTTCATCTGAAGGGCCGCAAGGTATACCTCCCATGAAGAATTTCGACCATCAGTCCCGCTAAACAACACTTCTTCAACGGTGGTAAAGTGTGCATAGTTTGTCCTGTAAGAGGGAATAACACAGATACAGTCGATTTTGAAACTGTTCTTCGGTATTTTTTTGTGAAAAAAATGACAGTTTCCCTTCACAAAGTATCATACAATGCAAGGGTAAGAGATGTTAATATCAAATCTCTAAAAACAAGATTTATGTGACCCCTTGCTATATTCGCAACAACTTCTCAGATTAAAAGCTCTTAGAGAAGTCAGTGAGCACGTAAGGCAATAACTTCAGGGACAGTGCTTTACCGATCCCGAACACTACGTTGTTTTAGAAGTATACGGTAGTTACGAATGGCAGACCACTTTTTGTTCCAGCATAAATAACTGCTTGATAGCTGCATTACTCGTGATGTGCACAGTTTGCCAGCCGGCCGCGGTGGCCGTGCGGTTCTAGGCGCTGCAGTCCGGAACCGCGGGACTGCTACGGTCGCAGGTTCAAATCCTGCCTCGGGCATGGATGTGTGTGACGTCCTTAGGTTAGTTAGGTTTAAGTAGTTCTAAGTTCTAGGGGACTGATGACCTAAGATGTTAAGTCCCATAGTGCTCAGAGCCATTTGAACCATTTGAACAGTTTGCCCGTAAAAAGCTGTTCAGCTGTGTTTCAATTTTATTAAGGCAGATTCAGCAGTGAAATCATGGTTATCTAATGGGGTTGTTTTGAATATGATCTCAAATTGAAAAAAAAACTACTCTTTGCAACAGACAGTGTTGAGAAAGATGTGGAAAACGATATAGACTGTCCATAAGATTGGTATGTCTCCACAGTAATTGCAGTAATTATCTGATCAAGTTTTATATTGTAAAATTGTTAATTTTCCAATTTATTGTTTATTCCTCACTAATGTATTATAAAATAATGAAGTAATTATGAAACAGATTGCGCCCGTGTCTGTATGCGTATGTTCGTGTGTGTGTGTGTGTGTGTGTGTGAGAGAGAGAGAGAGGGAGAGAGAGAGAGATGAAGAGAAGAAATGATTACTTTGGATAAGAGGCAATATAAGGTTGTACAGTATTTTGGAGCTTAGAGTTTTAGATATACAAATACGTCTTTACATAAATGATGCATAATTTTGATCCTAGAATCACTTTTCACATTATTACGGAGGTGTGGTAATGTATACAGTCAACACTGTGTTTCACAGAAATAACTAAAATACCATTTTCATCTTGTTGTGGCGTAACAAGCTAGTTACGCCACATTGAGAAGGGAGCCGAAAGGCACGCGTACTCACACGCCGACTGGCGTCAAGTCTGGAACAGGATACGTTATGACTGCTATCAAGAAAATACGTAGCTTTCGAATATACTTAACTTTATTCTTTGTTGGTTTACAACGTTCTTCTTGAGATATTTATACGATAACTCTCAAACTAGGTAAGGCTGATGGCGCCTTGCTAGGTCGTAGCCATGGACTTAGCAGAAGGCTATTGTAACTGTCTCTCGGCAAATGAGCGGAAGGCTACGTCCGTATTGTCGCTAGCAATGTCGTCCGTACAACTGGTGCGAGTGCTATCCCGTATCTCGAGACCTGCCTTGTGGTGGCGCTCGGTCTGCGATCACACAGTGGCGACACGCGGGTCCGACATGTACTAAATGGACCGCGGCCGATTTAAGCTACCACCTAGCAAGTGTGGTGTCTGGCGGTGACACCACATTCCTCCCCCGCAAATCGGCGAACGGTCGTGTTATAAGGCTTCCGCCCGCCGTGGGGAGGACCCCATGTTGACGTTTGCGATGAGGTCGGGAGCCTAACAACAGGCGAGGCTGTGCCACCCGCACCCGGCCATTCGGTCCGAGGGGAGCTAGGAAACGCCTGAAAACCTAGTCCAGGGTGCACGTCAACATGCGGTGTATGCGCCCGTAAAGAGACAGGAGGGGCCGAAGGGTCGACCTCCATTGCGTCGGGGTACCCGACGCGCGAAGACGCCATGTGGTCCGGAGCGGGCAAGAGGTCCATGGCGGAGGACACCTGGTCACGGGCAGCAATCGGCGGCGCGTGACCCAGGGAGGCGTTCGGCGGCTGCAGCGAAGCGTCGAATGCGGGCGGCGCCGGCTGGAGTACCGGCGGCTGCGGCGGCGGCGGAGGCTGCGGCAGCGCGTCGCCATGGGGAAAAATGGAAGGCATCGTCGGGAACACCTGGGGATCAGGCGAGCCAGTAGGTGGGTCCCCAGGGCGCTGACCGGACGGCACCGTCGCTGAAAGCAGACGGGGAGCGGCAGAACCCGTGCGACGACAGAGGCGCAGCTGATTGAGATGCCGACGCACCTCACCAGAGGCCCCCAAAACCAATTACATCGCGCGGCCGAGGCAGCGAAGAATGCGGCCTGCGAGCCAACGCCGTGAACCTCGATAGTTGCGATAGAATACAACGTCTCCAGGAGCAAAAGCAGGAGTCTGCCGCTGCACAGGAACCTGATGCGGCGGATGCAGCAAAGACATCAAGGTTCGATGAGGACGACCGTGGAGCAACTCAGCCGGCGAGCGACCATCTCGGGGCTAAGAGCGATACAATGACAAAAAGAGCAACAACGCGTCCTCCCGAGAATGCGACTCTTTCAACTTCAACATCTGTGACTTGAAAGTCCGGACCAATCGTTCAGCGGCACCGTTTGACTGAGGGGAAAACGGCGCGGATGTCAGATGTTGAATACCATTGGCCTGGCAGAATGACTGAAATTCTGCGGACATGAATTGTGGGCCATTGTCGGATAGAATAGTCTGTGGAAGACCTTCAATGCAAAATATAGCAGACAACGCTTGGATGGTGGCAGAGGACGTCGTGGAAGACATCCGGACAACAAAAGGAAAATTACTGAAGGCATCGACCAGAACCAACCATCGAGTATTCCAGAATGGACCAGCAAAATCCATGTGCAAGCGTTGCCAAGGGGAAGTGGCTTTTGGCCACGCAAAGACTTTCCGCGGCGGCGCGGATTGTTGTTCGGCACACGTCATGCAAGAAGAACACATATTCGTAATCGCAGCATCGACTCCGAACCAAGTACAGTGCTGACAAGCAAGTCGTTTCGTTCGCACTATACCCCAATGTCCTTGGTGAAGAAGCCGTAAAACAGAGGACTGTAACGAACGTGGGATCACGACTCGGGACTGATCATTATCAGAACGCAACAACAAAACACCACGTCGAACAAAAAGTCTCTCCTTGTGAGCAAAAAATCGGCGAACCAACGGATCCTCGATCCGTGACTTTGACAAGGGCCATTGCGTAGCAACAAAACGCAAAACGGTAGCAGGGACAGGGTCAGCAGCGGTGGCTGTAGCTACACGACGAAAATCAATCGGAAACGATTCGACCACTTCATCAGTTTCCGAATCAATGAACACGTAAGCAAGTTCAGAAGAATCGAATGTTGTATCCTCAGCAACAGGCAAACGGGACAACGCATCGGCGTTTCCGTGCTTAGCAGTGGACCGATACAAGATATCGTAGCGGTACTGCGAGAGGAAAATAGACCTGCGAATGAATTTCTGCGCTGTACGTGGAGGTACAGGCTTGTTCGGATGAAAAAGCGATGTCAAAGGTTTGTGGTCTGTGATGATGGTAAAGTGACGACCATACAAGAAATCATGGAACTTAGTAACACCAAACACGAGAGCCAAAGCTTCTTTTTCTATCTGGGAATAATTTCTTTGTGCAGACGAGAGCAAGTTTGACGCAAAGGCAATAGGGCGATCATGCGAGCCAACTTTGTGCGCAAGCACAGCACCGATCCCGAAATCCGATGCATCTACCATCAACAAAAGGGGTTTCTGGGGATCGAAAGGCGTGAGGCAAGTATTTGAAAGCAACGCCGATTTCAACTGGCGAAAGGCGCGTTCGCATTCCGTCGTCCAGACGAACGGAACACCTGTACGGCGTAAGCGATGAAGCGGAGCTAAAGAGAAAAGGCATTGCGCACATGCACCCACACCTTGTGATGCTAAATCAGGTAATGTTCTTGCGACCTCATCACGCAATGCGTGAGGAACATTGCGCGCTCTGAAAAATTTCGGTTGCGCGTTGACTTGCAGTTCCAAATGTGCTGCATAGTTTTTAGCGCAACCAAGGCCCGATGCAAAAATGTCTGCAAATTCTTCACCTACACTAGAAACACTGTCTGTAGGCACAGTTTGATTCACTGATAGGACCTGATTTACAATAGACATGTTAAACAACTGAAATAAATCCAAACCAAACAAGTTCACTGCAGTAGAAGAACGAAGAACGTAAAATGACACAAGTTTTGTTGGTCCTTTATATGTTGCAAGAAGAGTGCACTGTCCTAACACAGGGATGAGCTGTCCTGAATAACTCTTTAGCGTAACATTTGCGGCACGCAACGGAGGTGTGCCCAGTTGTTTGTACGTGTCGTGATTGAGCAATGAAACTGCAGCTCCGGTATCGAGCTGGAATGGTATGACCTTGCCATCTACAAAAAGTTTATTGTCCTGCTGACGACAAGAGCGACTGTTTTGTGCAATTTGAATGGATACTGGTACAGCATCACTTGCTAATTGATGTGATTTCCGGCGACGTCGACGCACAGTGTTTGTGGGACGAACACAGTCACTGTTAGAGAAAGTGGCATTGGACGAAGCGGAATTAACGACATGAATGTCCCTGAGCGAAGGTCCACGATCCTTAGTGTCCTTGGTTCGATTCCGGCGCGAAGCAAAGGGCCTGGAATGGTTGTGATTGTCTGATCTGAGCTTTTTCTGGCAAACACTTTGAACAGGTCCTTTCCTATTGCAGAAAAAGCAAATAGCTTGGCGTGACGGGCAATGTTCACGCGAATGTCTAGTAGCACACTGCGGGCATGATTTTACTGCATTTGCGTGCTGGCGCGGCACACCTGGCTTAGAGCGCGGCGGCAGCTGCGTCGAAGTGCGCGAGGGCCGGTTACCATGCTGGCTGGTATGAAGCAGGTCATTTTGTCATTTTGTTCGAAATATCTCATTATATTTTGGCTCAGGATATGTTCTACATGCTACGAAAATTAAAGTGGGGTAATTCACCTGGGTTTTTCCTTTGTTGAGGAATATATGAAGTGGAGTTAAGTTGTTGAAGGGAGGGATTAACTAGTTTCAAAATTTGCTCCCGTATGCGAACATCAGAAACGTTCTGTGCAATTGCATCACGCACCATAGTATCTGAATAAGAAAGGCCACAGTGACAGTCAAAGGCACAGTCCCTTGTAAGGCCTTGCAAAGTTGCAACCCACTCCCTATTACTTTGACCGGCCGTACGTTTTGTACGACTGTTTCTTTGAAATAGGCATCTAAAGCAGACAAAATTTCTTCGTAGGACAGAGTTGCTACGTCGCGTCGGGGAAGCAATTTCATTATCACACGGTAGGTGGACACACCGACACAAGAAAACAAAAACGGCTGCCACTCATTACCTTGAATTCTGTAGGCGGCTAGATGAAAGCCAAACTGTCGGGACCATTCTGGCCACGATTCTTGCGCTGGATCGTAGTGCCTAGAAGGCGGTGCAACTGCGAGTTGTGGCTGCGGTAGCGGTGAAGCGGCGGCTGCCGCATCGGTTGGATAGGCACGTTGACCCTGGGCGAGCTGTCCAAGGGCATCCAATAACGCCTGCGTCTGCTGATTCTGCAAGCGATAAAATTCGGACAGTACATCTGGCGAAGCCATGACAGAAGTAAATGTAAGCAATCAGAAAGAACACGCCAATCTGTTGAGGCGTAACAAGCTAGTTCCGCCACACTGAGAAGGGAGCCGAAAGGCACGCGTACACACACACCGACTGGCGTCAAGTCTGGAACAGGATACATTATGACTGCTATCAAGAAAATACGTAGCTTTGGAATATACTTAACTTTATTCTTTGTTGGTTTACAACGTTCTTCTTGAGATATTAATACGATAACTCTCAAACTAGGTAAGGCTGATGGCGCCTTGCTAGCTCATAGCCATGGACTTAGCAGAAGGCTATTCTAACTGTCTCTCGGCAAATGAGAGGAAGGCTTCGTCCGTATTGTCGCTAGCAATGTCGTCCGTACAACTGGTGTGAGTGCTATCCCGTATCTCGAGACCTGCCTTGTGGTGGCGCTCGGTCTGCGATCACACAGTGGCGACACGCGGGTCCGACATGTACTAAATGGACCGCGGCGTTGGAAGGGGGGGTGAGGCAAGCACGTTTCCACCCAGCGAAGCAGGCGGACATGTAAATATTACTCTCTCACTGGTTGGAAAGATGAGAGAATTGTTCTGTTTCCGTCATCTTGGAATTTTAGTATTGTGACTGAGGTAAGGAGTACTATGCTGTGAACGGTTGGCGATACAGTGGACTGGGAGGGGAGAGGGCAGGGGAGGATGTTTTTAACTCTCTGTTTACAGGATGTCTTGTTTTAATACTTTTCTCCGATTCCTTGGTAAATGGGAGGAAAGATGTTGGGGAATGAAGCACCGCCGAGCTAGCTACTTCACGCCGAGTCACACTTTGTCGCTGTGTTAGCGGTTCTATGTGCCTCACCCGTCACTGTTGTCGCAAACCTCATGTGTACGGATTGATTTGGCAAAATGTCAACAGTACTGCCCATTGGCTTATTTCATTACCACACTGGTTGTGCTGGTCCCCCATTGCGTATATGTGGCTTGCAAAAACTTAAAAAAAAATTACATTTCGCTCGCCCAAGTTTTTAGAGGCGCAGAAACACATACGTTCATTTCTTCCGTTCCAAATCTCATGTCGCACAGACATCGTTTGTCTTTGTTCACCATATGGCCCAGCAAGCACTAATATTTCTACCGAGAGTTCGTAGATCCTGTTGTAAGTTCTTACTATACGCTACTCGGCCGCTGATATCGCAGAAACTGCCACAGAGAGACTGCGGGCAGGTGGCTGTGTGAGTAGTTAAGGAAGCACAAACATAAGTGCATTATGAATGTGTGAAGAATTAAACTACAGTGATAGAAAAAGGTCATCTGAATAAAGGCTACTGACGTTTACTAGCCTTCCAGCGACTAAATAATCAACGCACTGCTGTTTATTGATTGGTACTACACTGTGCAATAGTATCATGTACAAGAATCTTCCAGGTGTTATTCCGTCATATACTTTTTCTACATTCATATAATGAGTTCCATACGCAAATTTTCTTACAAGGCTTTATGCCGGTGTAATATTTTACCCTTGTGTATACTCTTTCGCAAACTAATGCATGATGAAGAAATGTAGCTCTATGACTAGGCCTAGGTCGTTATCACCATGTAAAAACAATTGCGTTAGAAATTGCAAACGGCGTCGTTTATGAGCTTTGAAGACAACAGCTAGCCTTGTTGATTACAGACGGTATACTAACGGCAGTTTGCGAACTTGAACCGTGTGGCTGGCTGTGGTTGGGATGTAAACTGATGTGTTGGTAAATGTGCCAACACCTTGTAGATAGAGGCGGCCTTAATGCACGCTATCTAACGCAGACGGGCGTGAATTCTGGAACAGGATAAGTAGTGAAATCTAATAAGAAAAGTATGCAGCTCCTCGAATACTTATCTTTTATTCTTTGTTGTTTACAGCATTCTTGATGAGACATTTCATACGCTAACTATCAAACTATGTAAGGCTAATGGCGCCTTGCTAGGTCGTAGCCATGGACTTAGCTGAAGGCTATTCTAACTGTCTCTCGGCAAATGAGAGAAAGGCTTCGTCAATGTAGTCGCTAGCAAAGTCGTCGTACAACTGGGGCGAGAGCTGTCCCGTATCTCGAGACCTGCCTTGTGGTGGCGCTCGGTCTGCGATCACACAGTGGCGACACGCGGGTCCGACATGTACTAAATGGACCGCGGCCGATTTAAGCTACCACCTAGCAAGTGTGGTGTCTGGCGGTGACACCACATAAACAATAAGTTTATTTCAACTAGCAAGCTGCTGCACGCACACATTTTGAGGTGGTTCTATAATGAAGCCAATAAACCTTGCCTTATTGGCGTCTTGCTTGAAAACAAAATGTGGGGGTGCAGCAACGTTTAGTCAGTCGTCAGTTTTTCTGCAATCATAATATCCTCTGGCGAAAGGGCGGTCAAGTTCTAATCTTGCGGAAGTGTTACAGCATCAAGGAACCGTGCAGGATTTGAGGAAGAATATGGTTAGACATAAATGTCTCCACATACGAAAAATGAATTGACCAACATATACTACCTCCCCCTTCAGGATTTTGCGGAGATGTTTTTAATATATCAACAATGTGGCTGGCTCACCCAAGATTTTTGTAAGCGGTCAGCCGGTTACATTTCCCTGTGTTGTTATTTTAGCTCTTCTGTGTTTTGTTTTCACTCTGTTTTACATTCTATGTCTTTCTTGATCTTCCCTCCTCACTGGTTTTAGTGCATGTGAGATTGCCTGTCCGATAGGGAGATTGTCTGGTCATTTCGTGGGCACGTTTGTACGACAGTTTTAGTTCTTATCCACATTCGTTTGTTTCAATAAATGTCAGGGCGCTAATAACCTCGCTGTTGGCCGCCCATTACATGCCAAAACACACACATACAACTTTCAGGAATATATAGAAGGGGTTCGTAACGCCGTTACGGCTTTGGAGCTTGAGTGATGAGGAAGCGATCGAAACCACTGTATTCTGCAAGGGGCTATGCTCGAAGACCGATCGCGCTTGATATTTTGTAATAAGCCCGTGAATTTTGCCGAATTACACAGATTAGTGCATCAGGTTGATTCGATTCGTTTCACCGATACTAATCGGGAATGGGCGAGGTGCGTTTCACAACAACCGAGAGTTGGACAGGGCGCGGAGAGTAGTCGAGATGCCACGTTGGTTAAGGCCAAGTGGTGTTTCCGATGCGGTGATCCTGGACTAATAGTGAGCCGATGTCTTGCGTCACGTAACCAGCGTCTGACCAGCTGACACCGAAAGCGTGCGGGTGCGTTGAATTTTAAATCTCCTATTTAATGCTGCAGCCGCATTCGACGCTCTGTAAATTCACTTTTGCCCCTTGTTTGTGCTGCAGTAAACCATGAATTCGTGTGTGCTTTAATTGATTCAGGCAGTATCCTTTAACTGCTTGATTATTACTTGTATATTTTCAGTCGCAGCAATTGTGAGTTTCCTAGCCTAAAACCGGTCTTGCAGGGAGGTCGTACTGCCAATGGGCAGGTGTTGCCTCTGACTGGTAGCTATGAGTTTTCTTGGCCCGTCCAATTCGAAATTGTCAAGCATTTTTGCGTTAATGGTCTTGTGTAGCGACTGGATTCAGTTTAGTAGTTTTATCACGAATTATGTGGGCAGGACGTTTTCTTTTAAATTTTACCCCAAAAAGAGCTACGAATTGAGCCAGTGTATTCCGGTCACAGGGAAAAACAGCGTTACTGTGCATGATGTAAGTGTAAGGTAGGTCATGTTTGTGATCCTGAGGTCAGTGATTCCGGTGTCAACCTGTGGTTGATTATAGGCTATTAAATAAGAAGTTGGTCTTTGAATCTGTGCCGCTGTCCGACTTGCACCACTGTTTCACCTGGTTTTCTGGTAATCGTTCTTTTTTATATTCTCGATCTTCACCAGGCTTACCACGAGATCCCACTGACTGAAAATTCTAGACAACTGACAGCGTTCCGTCCGGATTGTATTATGTTCGAATTTAGCCGTGTACCATTTGGCTTATGGATTGGGGCTGCTGATATCTCCAGACTTCGGACATAATATTGGGGGATGTAAAATTTAAATGCCGGCCCGAGTGGCAGAGCGGTTGTAGGCGCTACAGTCTGGAACCGCGCGACCGGTACGGTCGCAGGTTCGAATCCTGCCTCGGGCATTGATGTGTCTGATGTCCTTAGGTTAGTTAGGTTTAAATAGTTCTAAGTTCTAGGGGACTGATGACATCAGAAGTTAAGTCCCGTAGTGCTCAGAGCCATTTGAACCATTTTTGTAACATTTAAATCAGGTTGTTATTACTTATATGACATGCAATTTATAGTACTACCTTCCAACGACATTTACAATACCTGGAGGAGGTTTTGAGCCGCCATTTGTCATACTGTAGAGCCTTCGAGAACTAATTTAGCTGAGCAGGAGTTTTCTTCCCCTGATCATTTGGTTTCTGCTGGCCGGATCCGAGAAGATCATGAAAGGAGCAATTACTTACAGATATTTTCCCTACCTAAGACCAAAAAGGGCGTCACCCGGTCCATTTTGATAGCAAACTTCTATCGACGAAAGTTCATCCCTAATTTTGCCCAGATAGCGTCCCCCCTTGAACCCGGTGCATAAGAAGAATCAGACATTTGAGTGCAGGGTGTCACAGCTGTCTCCCTGATTAACCGTCCAGTGCTAGCCATTTCTGACTACGCATATCTGTTTTGTCGTGCAGACCGACGGTTCAAAATTGGGTATCGCTGCGGTACTCTTCCCGGAAATCAGGGAGAACGTAGACCAATTGCGTGCGCTTCAAGGTCCCTTTCGCCAGTAGGACTTCAATATTATGTTTACGAGTGTAAGGCCCTGGTGGTAGTGTTCCCCCTCGAAAAGTTTGTTCGACGTCGATCACCGGGAACTTTGTCTTGAAACGGACAACCAAGCCGTAAGTGGGGTACTCGCCGGCCCAGGAACACGGGACGAATTGTCCAGCGGGCCATGGCATTTCTGCGTTTCGCTTTGCCATCAGGCATATTAGGGGAACTGACAACGCTGTAGCAGAAGCACTGAGTCGAATGTTCGAGCAGAGGTGCAGTCACCACAATAAGGAACAGAGAATAAGGGAACCAGCTTGGGATGCTGAGGTACTAACCATGGTCCATAAGTTATTTTGTAACTTGGAGCACCATCAAGACCAAGACCCTGCTCTGTCTAAGGCTGAACAAGATTTATTAAGCGGCAAATCATTGCCGAATATAACATGCAAAAGGTAATATTCTGTTATTAGAGCAAGCAGGATAAGCAGACCAAGATTTGTGTTACGGAAGACTTGGTTGCCGCAATTTTCCATGGCTTTCATAAGTCTGTGATTGGAGGGCATTTAGCAATCTGTTGGATCCTTGGCCGGGTTAGGGAATTTCTTAGTTGACCTTGCTTGTATCAAGATATATAGCATTTGGTGGGACAGTGCCATGAATGTAAAATTGCTAAACCCAGTTCCAATATACAATGAAGGCTTTCACGACCAGATGGTACTGTTGTTGATAATTCTTCAGGGTTATATGGCCGTGGTCCATAGAATTCTTCTATTCCTAACGTTTAGTCCAATACTACATTGGACATCCTCAGAGGAATGGCTGGTCCTGCTGAGTGCGATCACTCCTACGCATGTACCAGTGGAAGAGATTATTGTGAATGTGGAAGCAGGGATTCGAACTCTCCCTAAGGCAACTGCTAATAAAATTCGTTCTGAAATCACAAGGGTCATATTCCATATTAAGCCATTGGAGAGCAATTTAACTAGGGAGGAGGGAAAGGCCCTCAGGGATTTAACTGCGGATGAAGGGATAGTTGTTCTTCCATCTGATAAAGGCAATGCCACTGTGGTGATGAACAAAGAGGACTACAGATGTAAGATTTTGGATCCATTAGTGGCGGGACATTACAATAAACTTAGAAGAGACCCGACGGCTGTTATTTTGAGGAAAACTAATACGTTGATAAAGTCTTCTGCTTCCATTGCACACAAGGATAAAAACGTTTTGCTAAAGAGTGAAGCTAAGAGTCCCAGACTTTATGGTTTACCTAAAGCTCACAAAATAAATCTCCCTCTGAGACCCATTGTTAGTGCAATTGATTCCCCTACTTATCAAATATCTAGGTATCTAGGTATTCTTCTACAACCATACATTGGTAAGACTGATTCTTATGTGAGGGATTCACGTCATTTTATTGGGAAATTGAAGCTCTAACCTTAGCTCCTGAAGACATTCTGGTCAGCTTTGATATTGTATCTCTGTTTACTATGATTCCGGTCAATGAAATTATGGTTCACATAACGGAAGTTTTCCCTGAAGATTTGACCGCTCTGTTTAGACACTGTCTCACATCTAGCCAGTTTCAGTGAGATGAGGAGTTTTATGAGCAAGTGGATGGTGTTGCCATGGGTAACCCATTGAGCCCTGCGATTGCCAATTTTTACATGAAGAATTAGCGTAGAATAAAGCAAATAAGAAACCATGTTGTTGGTATCGTTATGTAGAAGACACATTCGTGGTTTCGACACACGGTAAAAAAGCCTTAGAAGAATTTTTTCATTATCTCAATAGCATAAACCCTAAAATTCAGTTTACCATTGAAGTGGAAAAAGACCAGGCTATTTCGTTTCTCGATGTGTTAGCCACGAGACAGACCGATGGCAGTCTAAAACATAAAGTGTTTCGGAACAGCACACATACTGATAGATACTTACATAAGAACTTCAATCATCACCCACAACAAAAAAGATGTGTAATCAAACGTTTAGTGGACAGAGCAAAACGGATTTGTACGCCGGAACATCTGGATACGGAACTGAATCATCTGAAACAGGCCTTCGAAAAGAATGGGTATTCAAACAAAGAAATTAGTAGAGTTTTAAGATCAAATTACAGCATCCCAAAGGACAAGCATGGTACACAGCAATGGAAGAATACGGTGTCTTTACCTTTCATTAGTAAGGTTACAGATCAATTCGGCAAAATTTTGCTGAAACATAAAGTGAAACCGGTATTCAAACCTACCAGCAAAAGAGGACAAGTACTTCGTTCTGTTAAAGATAGAAGGCCACCATTATCATCTAGCGGTGTGGATCAAATTGCGTGTACTTGTGCAAGGTCTACATTGGTACTACGAAAAGAAGTGTGAATACAAGGGTAAAGGAGCATAAAAGTCTATGCCGACTGGGAAAAATAGATAAATCGGCCGTTGCGGAACATGCACTTCAGTCAGGTGACCATGTAGTTAAGTTTTCTGAAACTACAGTTTTAAGTGCTACCACGAACTATTATCCACGACTGTATAGGGAGGCTATTGAAATTTATAAACATGAAGATAATTTTAATAGAAAAGAAGAGGCCTTGAAATTAAGCGAGATATCGACAGTGGCGTTACAGAATCGATAAGTGATTTTTATCTATGACGGACTATTATGGATAGTTATATTTTATCCTTGACTAGTTTTCTCTCTGCTACTATGTGCAAGAGAGACCACGCCCACTTTCCTCGGTATTTAGGCCGCTTTCCGACGCCCGACTCGTCAGTCGGCAGGACTCAGCAGGACCAGCCATACCTCTGAGGATGTCCAACGTAGTATTGGACAAAACGTTAGGAGCAGAAGAGTACCATGGACCACGGCCATATAACCTGGAAGAATTATCAACACCAGTTCCAATACTTGCAGGGGATTTTTGAAATCGTCAAGTGATCACTTTCTCATGAATACGCTCTTAGTTGATTACGTCCGCTCCTCCCATGTAATAGTGACAGCAACCGGTACATTCTGTTCATGTGTTGATGCCTGCTCAGATTTGCTTGGTTTGTACCAAGAAGTAGGGTGACTGTTGGGTGAACTGTTCTTCACTTGTCATCGATGTTTTTCATAAATGTCACTCCCTGTACCATTACCGTGCAATGCTCCTGTCTTCTTTTCTACAACTGGTTATAGATTCTGCTTCGACAGCGCACGATCTCATTCGACGACTATACCATACTGACCGAAAGCATGATTTGTTGAAGGAGTGAACTACAATCTGCAGGCAGCCATTATTATTTACCATTCTCATTCACTCCACAAGTGGGTTCCTTATGTACCATGGTTTAATTTGGCGGTCTACCATGAAGTCCTTAAAACCACCCACTTCCTTGATGTTTGCGCATGGTCTCAACTTTCCTTGGCCAATCTGTGGTCAGTTAATGCCCTGCTCCCTCAGAAATGGACACGTGGCCTAATTTAAGAGAACTGGAAACAAGTGTGACGAAATATTAGTATCACACACTAGAGGCAGGTGCGCCGTTACAGTCAGGGGCAAAGCGAGTTAAAGGTGCCTGTGGGTGATAAGGTTTCATCTAAAACCTTTCTGCCGGGCGTGAAGATATGGCCCCAATTTCTCATACATTGGCACTGTGCTTTGCAGCACTTTGTGAGGTAATCCAGGTTCTTAAGCCAGTCACCTAAATAGTACGTAACATTGCTACTGGTAAGTTTTCTAGAGTACATATCTCCAAGGTCAAAGGATGGACGTAAATTCTCCGTCCTCGTTTGACATAAATTAGCGGACGGGAGTTGTGGAGATTTTGATGGGGAATAATGAGCTGTGGCGCTTGATTCGATATATCACTAGTGGGCAGGCTCCCGATCCTTGCATGGCAAATTGTGTGGCTGATGGTATGAAGCAAGTCCCACAGATGACGCGAGTGGTATGTCGGCATCGAGTGAGTCCACAGAATGAGGAAGCGGAGCTGCGCTATGGAGCGCAGCAGCAGTTGCGAACTTAGAGATGGTGCCGCGAGTGGCGTGTGTGGAGTCAAGCAGAGGGACTGTGTTGTGCCCTGGTCGGTGAGGCTGCCTGCCTGTGTGGTGTTTGGACGCCGATCTCAGTACTGGGAGGAGCGAAGACCTTCAGCTGCTGATTTTCATCCAGAACCTCTCGGTGACCTATGTGACCAATTCCAGTTTCTGAATGTGGTAAGACACTTCGCCTGATAACGGCATGTTTACATGTAAACGACAACGCCATGCTCTGCTTGAAAGTTCTAGTGAAACTTATGGACAAGAGTTCCAGCATTTGTTGAGGCGTAATTAGGCTCCACTTAAGACAGCTAATGTTCTGAAGGAGTGTAATATGTGATAGTCAAAATGTTACAGAGTTGTGGCTGTTAGACAGATCGCTTTGCTCTTATTAGCCCAATATTTTACCTTGAGTTTGGTGGCTATTATTAATGTTCCAGCAATAATATTCATTGACTGGCTTTTGGTGGAGTCCCCAGTTTGTTGTAGCTTCAATTCAAAGCAATTGCTAATGTGAACAGGCAGTTTTTGTATAGAGTAATGTAGGAACTTTACTCTCACTTCCCTTAGGTGGAATTGGTTTGTTCCCTCTTTGTAATTTTTCATCCTTGTATGCAACAATATGTTCATTTAGAGTTTTAGTGTGCCGTAGTTGAGTCCATCTGGGGGCCTGGTGATCTGGGTAGTTGACAGGCGGCAGTTTAGGGCAGATCTCCGCTGCCATGGCCGGTCACGGATCTGATGCTGCTCCCTTAGTGACAGTGAGGTGCTGGTGTTAGAAAATGCCGAGCCATCTCATGTCGGCCTGATGGCAGTTGGAGGTAAGAAGTGTGAAACAGTAAAAAGTTTACTGTATGTACCTTACTCTCTTATACACATATGGCTTTACTCAGACGACCGCCAACGTTTAAATTCGGACCTTATTTCGCACTGATGTCTTGGTGTTTAATGAATCATTTGTTGAGCGTCTTGGCGCGTTTCGTCTTCAATATCTTACACTTCGTGAACACAAGGGCGCATGTTTCTTAATTACAATTGTTAATGGGAAGGTTATTAACATAGTCTAGTAAGAGCCAGGCGCGTATTTTTCAAAAATTGCAAATATTGTTCAAATTGTTTTTAAAAGATAAATTGTTATAGACAGGTGGTTTAGTGAGCGCTAGGCGGATATTTTCTTAAGCCTAAAATTCATTTATATTCTTACGAAATTCAGCATTTTGGAGTACTGTGAAGAATATTAACTACAAACGGTTTACTGTGTACTAAATACTTCACTGGTGTATTTCATGCAGGAAGTAATTTGCTGCATTGGTCCACACATTCACTGGTTAAACTTTTACAAATGAATTGTCGTCCAAACTGTGAATGATATTGCCGTTTCTGCTCTAACCATCCCACTCCATAGCCTTGTATTCTGAACTGTCCCTATGACCGCCCCCCCCCCCCCCCTCGTCGTCACCACACACAGGGCACACCAGTCTTTGGTCAGTTCTTGTTTGGCTACCATGGGGCCTCAGCCTTTGCAGAAACTTTTGCCTTCTGTGTTGCATGTCCATGCTCCTGCTATCCTTTTTCCGCATCTTTGGAGAACCTGTCTGCGATATTTTTTGGAACGTGTTCTGAATTTTCAGTAGCCTGACATCGGAACAGGCCCCACAATTTTTTTTCTTTCTTTCCACTTCGTACTCAATCTCCTATTATTCATCCGCTTCAACGCCTGAGGTTCCTCTTTATTTGTTTCTCCTCCCTCCCTGGGTGCTCCTGAAAGCTAGTCCATGCTTCTGCCACGTGACAGGTGACTGGGTAACGCGTAATTCCCAGCCCTGGGTAGACACTTAGGGTCCGCATGTACTCCCTGGTACAGGACCGTCCCAGAGAGAGGTGACTGACTGCCTGAGCTATTACGAGGGTCACTCTATTTTTTTATAAATCCATCTTTTATTCTACATGTGTGAATTTTCTTTTCTTGGGTGAATTTGCATGGTGCCACTCCACTGATTGCCCCTTCGTCTCTGGTGAAAAATGATGGAGCCATGTTTCATCACCTGTCACAATTCTTCCAAGAAATTCATCTCCACCATTCTCGTACTGTTCCAAATGTTCGCTGCATACGGTTTTTCTTGTTTCTTTGAGAACCACTGTCAACATCCTGGGAACCCACCTGGCACAAACCTTTTTTAATGACAACACCTTCAGTATTCTGCAAACACTTCCTTCCTCTATCCCAACGTAGCGTGACAATTAGTTCACTGTGATGCGTCTGTCAGCAGTCACTATTCCGTAAACTCTCTGCACATTGTCTGGAGTGTGTCCAGTACGAGACGTGCCGCTGCAAGGACAATCCTTAATATTGCCGTGCCCTCTTTCATGACATAACCTGTTTGCCCAATGACTAACTGTACTGCGATCGACAGCAGCATCTCTATACACCTTTTTCAACCTCTTGTGGATGTTTCCCACTGTCTCGTTTTCGCAGCACAAGAATTCTATGACAGCATGTTGCTTCTGACGAACATCAAGTGTAGCAGCCATCTTGAAGACATGCTGTGACGACACCACTCACGGGAACAGGATGAACTAAGTCTGAAAACAAGCAGGAAGGATGTATCTACACACTGTAAGACATTCACACATGCAAAATGAAAACTGTATTCTTAGAAAAATAGTGTGCATTTCTTTTGGAGTGACCCTCGTACCTTCACAAATTTCCAACTGGCCCCTCTGTCAGGAGCTTGGGAAGTGTGACATGAGGTGTGAACGATCACCTAAAGTGGGCATGCCACCCCTCTGAGGGGGGGGGGGGGGCAGCTGGAAGCAGGACGCCATTGCATTTGAGACGCTGGCAAGCACGGAGGAGTTGTTCACAATGAGCCAGTCACCATCTCAGTCTATATCTACTAAATTCAGGTGGAATGAAGATAAGCATTCCCAGACTCTCTCAGCTTCACTTCAGGTCCTTGTGGTGTCACATACCGAAGAAGGTCATTCCTTTTCTACAGTTAATCCATTTAATATTCAGAGAGGTGCTGATGCCGTTAGTTGCCCTGTGAGATCCTGCTCTCGTTTATGTAACGGCAATTCGCTTAGGAAGACTAATTGTGTTACTCAAGCCCAAAGACTAGTGGCAGCTTCGCTTCTCCATGACTCACCTGTTCATGTTGAGGCCCATCGAAAGCTGAATTTTTCGCATGTTGTTATTTGCAATCAGTTGCTCGATGATCTGACCATCGTCAAGGAGGTCCATTAGGTAATGTAAAATGTTGATGCAACCTTAGTGGCTAAATGCACTCTTTTTCTCACGTTTAACAGGATAGTGCTCCCATCAATGATCAGAGCAGGCTATGAAGTCATCAAAGACCAACTACACATTCCAATTCCGATGCGGTACTACCAGTGTCAACCTTACAACCACACTCGAAGGTCCTGTCGAAACAGAACAAAATGTGTTACTTGTGTTAGGGATGCTCATGAGGGCGATCGCCCACCTCCTTCTTCCCACTATATCAACTGCAATGGCAACCATGCAGCATTATCCCGAGAATGTCACATGTGTCTCGATGAGGGGACCGCCTGGGAGATCTGGATAAAGAAAAAGTCCTTATGCTGTCTCTCCCAAGCTGTTGGTTACTAGAAAACCCTGCGTTTTACCATCTGGCACTTACACTACTGTTCTTGCTACACCTCGCTCCACGAAAGACACAGCCATGCTGGCTTGAGACCTCAAATTCTGCACCAGAGTTGTAAAATCGCCCAGTGTAACGGTAGCATCCCCATATCCTTCTCCTCCAGCTGTGCAACAAGCAACTATACCTTCACCTTTTGGGGCGAATTCACTGCTACACAATCGAGAGCCTGGAAAGGACAGAAGGAACTCTCCCATGAACACTTTTTACATCCCTCTGGCCAACAAACATGCGAGTATTCCTCCGCCAACCGCAAAGGCTCCCAGAAATCTTACAAAGGCAAATGGTCTCTTTTGCCGAATCGACTATCCTCTACAACGGTGTCGATGGTGCGCACCGCCAACCGCTTTTCCGCCCTGAAACCCGCAGGCCAACCCAGTTAGGATGCTGATGTCTTTGTAGATCTCATGGAACAGGATCCTCCAGCCCCTGAACCATGTAGCATTGAGTCTTGGAAGGCTGGCACTCGGTGACTGCCGAGGTGACAACCCTTCATTTGTTTCCCTCCTCCGCTTTCCCTGTCGCGACTCTTCCCCAATGGAATGTTCACAGCATTAGATCCAACAGGAAGGAATTACGGCTGCTCTTGAAATCACGGGGTCCACTTCCTTTCTGCCTCCAGAAAACTAAATTGCGTCCTTGCAACTCCTTTTACCTCTCGCATTCTTTTCCAGTCGGCTTACACCTTCCCCCAAGGACGGCATTCTGTCTCATAGGGAAGTCATGCTGCTCATCCAGGATTACATTTATAGTCAAACCATCTCAATGAACACCCAGTTGCATGCTGTGGCAGCCCACATTTTCCTTCCTCATTTAAACTTTTCTCTTTGTAATGTCTACATCCCTCCATCGTCAGGTGTTGAGCCATGCCGGTCTTGCAGCTATCGATATCCGTTCAGAGATGCTGACTTTTCGGCGCTTGTGTCTCGGCCGCGAGGTGGCGCGGTGGTGACTGGATCGGCGGCCGACCGGGAGAGGTTCTTTGGAGGTGGGGAGAAGGCGGTGCGACTGTCCGTGGAAGGGAGGTAACCCGGTCGGTGAAGTGGTGTTTTGAAAAGTCATTGTACAGGTGACAGTTGTAACGGTTGTGTCTTGCGATGGTCTTCACAGCCAAGCAGTTGGTGGCCGTTAAGCGATTACATTTTATTGGAAGACTGTACTGGCGACATACTTCTCTGACGATTATTTCGCTGGCGTGATAAGGTGACATCATTCTGTTTATGTCTTTCACTGGCCACGCACTTTTCACCTTCCGTATTGCAACTGCTCAGTTATGAAATTCTGTTGGTAATCCATGTTGTGGTCGGACACTACGCAATTTGTTGGACAATTCTAATCGAACTAATGTTGCTCGTTGTCTAGTGACGTCGGTATTCTCCCTTAATAGCCGGGCCGTGGGGCTTATTGTGTATAATGTTTTAAAACTGAGTGTTTAGTTTGTCCAGACACTATTGTAGATCTTGAACTGTAGGATGTACCAAAGTACGCTAACTCCGTGAGATACTTGTGCGGAGGTTTGAATGTTAGCACCAACCAAGGGCTCGTTTTACGTGAGGATATAATATCATTTGGTGTTTTTTTGGGGCATCACGTGTGCAAGTGATCTCAATCGGTTACTTGAAATATCTCATCCGGAGTCCTCTTTAATTATTACTTGTAAGCTATATTTAGCAGTCGCAATTTGTTTTAATTCTTGCGATACTGCTACCATGTCCTTTTATTTAAAGTTGTTTTAAGTGACTGATTTTGGTGTTATTAACATAGCACTGTAACAGACATTTGGTTGTAGCATGTAGTTGCTGCATCAGCACACGCGATTCCTTGGACTATAATTGTTGACAATGTGTTCTACACCTGTGCCTAGGTGGTTGGTCTGAGCCACCCCTCCCAGGTGCACACAATGAGATCCGTCTGAGTTAACCGTTTGGGGCGGGGGGGGGGGGGGGAGGGTCACGCGTAAAGTGAATTCGGACGCACCCACTGTGCTTCGCGCCCTCCGTCGGGCCGACAAATCGGGCCCGAGCGGCACAACCAGGTGTGGCCCGCGTTAGCCGCTCCGACGGACGTTCATATCCGCACTTGGTCGATGCCGAGAGCTGGGAAATATTTGTTAGAGAAGTGTCTGATGTATATTATTTCCTGTCTAGTTGGGAGCCCGTATGTAAGGTTACTGTTTGTTTTAAACGATTATATTTCTGGAAGGATTCAAAAATGTCTGTAAGTGAATTTACGATAGCCCTTTTGGAGTGCAGTATTTTCTATTTTCTATAAAAAGGGTATTACATTACTCATTTGAAATGTTGTTATACATTCATTGGTAAATAAAGCCAAGTGATAGGCTTCCTGTATAAATGATCTCTGACTGGGAGTTTAATATTATAAATGTTATTTCTTCACTATTTTTAATATAAAACATAGTTACCCTTTCTTTTATAAACGAATATGTCTGGTAAAGCTTTTAAATCTGTCTGTAAGTGAACTTACGGTAGCCCTTTGGGCGTTCAGTGTATCCTATTTTTTGTAAAAGGATATTATCTTTCTGATTTGAAAATTTGTTACACTTTCTTTAGTATTTAAAGCCAACTTAGGAGCTTCATGTACAAATGTTCTCCCACTTGAAGTTTATGACAACTGTTATTTGTGTAGATTGACTTCCATAAATACTGTGATCAATAAAAGGTGAATGCTCCCCTGCCCAAAGGTCCACTCCTTCCACTTAGTCGTTTGGGTGTTTTATGATACGCCGAGGTAATACCGGTATAAGGTGTCACCGGGGAAGACTTCCTCCAGCTTATTGGTCAGCTGCCTCACCCCTTGTGCCTGTCGTCTCGAGTGGTCTGTTCTCTTTGACATGTACTCGAGCGATCATTTCCCGTGTGTTATCCATTTACTCCTCCTACCCCAACAATGTGTAAACCCAACTGGCAGCTTTCTAAGGCTAAATAGGGGCTTTACTCCTCCCTGCCGATCTTCGCCGAGCAATATTTTCCCAATTCTCATGAACAGGTACAATACCTTACACACGTTATCCTGACCGCCACAGAATGCTCTATTCCTCGCACTTTATCTTTACCTCTCCGTGTCCCGGTCCCTTGGTGGACTGAGGAGTGTCACGACGCCATTTGCGCGCGAAGACGTGCTCTCTGCTTTTCTAACCCTCATCCTACAATGGAGAAATGCATCCATTATAAGCAGTTGCGTGCGCAGTGTCATTCTATTCTTAGGGACAGCAAAGAAGATAGTCGTATTTCATTTACTAGATCTTTTGGCAGTTCCACTCCCTCTTCTGTCGTGTGGGCCAACCTCCGGCGGCTCTCTGGGACCAAGACCCATTCCCCAATTTCCGGCCTGACCGTAACGGAATTCACTGTGGACCGCATTGCTCTCTGTAACACCCTACACCTCTATTTTTCGGAGATTTCGAGCTCTACCCATTACCGCCCTGCCTTTCTCCATCGGAAACGAGTGGAGGAGGCCCGGGTGATACCCATTTCTTCTCAGAATCGTGAACACTACCATGCTGCCTTTACTACGAAGAAGCTAAACCACCGCAATATTCTGCCTCGGGGTTGGACGATGTTCTCATTCAGATGTTGCAGCACCTTTCTCTTGTGGGCAAGCACTTTCTCCTTCATACATAAAGTCGCATTTGAGCAGATTGCACGTTTCCCAGACACTGTCTTACCAATATCTAATTCCTGTAAGGACAAACACCTTCCTCATACTTACCCGCCCCATTTCTCTCACCAGGTGTGTTTGCAAGGTGACGGAACATATGATTTATGCCCAGCTGTTATGGTTTCTCGTATCTCGCAACTTATTAACCACTGCCCAGTGTGGATTCCGAGCGAGTCATTCTGCATTCGACAATCTCGTCACTCTGTCAGTCTATTTCATTTCCGGTTTTCTGCTGAAACAGCAGACTGTGGCTGTGTTATTTGACGTGGAGAAAGCCTACGAGACCTGCTGGACGACTGGTATCCTGTGTACTCTATACACTTGGGGTTTCCGACGTTGCCTGTCCTATCTCCGTCAGGAATTTTTAAAAGACGGAGATTTCAAGGTCCGGGTGGATCCTGCCTTGTTGGACACCTTCATGCAGAAAAATTGGGTGCTTCAAGGTTCTGTCCTAAGCGTCGTCCCCTTTGCTGTAGCCATTAAACCTGTTAAGAACTGTCTCCCACCGGACATCTCTTTCTCCCCTTACGTCGACCATTTTGCTATCTGTTGCATTTCTCCACGGACCTGTCGCCTTGAGCGTCGTCTTTAGCGATGTCTTTACTCGTGGAGTATCGACTACGGTTTTCGCTTTTCTACTGACAAAACAGTTTGTATGAATTTCTGGCGGCGAAATGGGTTTCTTCCAGGGTGTTTTCACCTTGGGCCCATTGCCCTTACGTTCGCTGAAAATTCCTGTGACTCATTCGGGATAGAAAACGTTCTTGGCCCTCTCATGTATCTGATCCGACCGCCCGCTGCACCCGCTCTGCAGTGTCCTACATGTCGTAAGCGGTACTTCCTAGGGAGCGTGTGGGACCACCAACCTGCATTTGTATCGATCCATTGTCCGTTCGAAACTAGACTATAGGTGTTTCGTCTATGCATCTGCAGGTCTTTCCATCTTACACCGTCTGATTACACTCCACAATCGTGGAATCCGTTTGGCCTTTTACACTACCTTGGTTGAGAGTCTCTATGCTGAAGCTGCTAAACTACCTCTCTCCTACCGCCGTGACTTCCCCTCTGCAGATACGCATGCCATTTGTGTGCCGTGCGTGGCCACCCATCCTGTGTCTCCTCCTTCGATGACTCCTTTAGCTGCCAGTATGCAGCACGTGTCTCCCCTCTGCTACCTCCTGGAGTTCGCTCTCGGCTATTGCTCCAGCAGCTCAACAAGACGCTACTTGCCACTTTCCCGATTGGTGTGAACCCTTCACCACATTGCCTACGTACGGCAGCCCGTGTTCACCTTGGACTTAATTCACTTCGTAAGGAAACTACTCAAGGTTCGATCTATCGCTGTAAGTTTCTCAGAACTCACAGATAGCACATTTGTATACACTGATGACTCTCGTACCGGCCATGGTGTCGGGCGTGCCTCTATCAGTGGCACCGACGATTTTCGGTATCGGCTTCCGGAACACTACTCACTATTTACAGCAGGACTCTTCGCCCTGTATCACGCCACACAGTACATCAGGCGACACAGACTTTTCAGTTGTGTCATCTGCTCTGACTCTCTGTACCCTTCAGAGCTTCTAACTGCCGTCCACCGTCCACCCATCAGTGCAAGCGGTCCTAGAAAGCTTCCACTTGCTCCCTCTTGAGGGAACCATCGTGACGTTTATGTGGGTTCTTGGTACGTCGGTCTGACGGGAAATGAGGCCGCTGACGCTGCTGCCAAGCTTGCAGTCCCCCTACCCCGCGCAGCTATCTCTTCCATTCCTTCCCATGATCTCCGCGCTGTCATCTGTCAGCAGTTGGTGTCACTTTGGCACCACTACAAGTCTTCCCTTCATGGCAACAAGCTCCGGGGAATAAAAATATCCTAACGGGCTTGGCCGACGTCCTCTCGGCCCTCTCGCCGTGATGAGATCATTTTAGCCAGATTCCGTATTGAAGACTGTCGTTTTAGCCATCGCCATTGGTTAAGTGGTGATCCCCCACCGCTTTCTGCTCGTTGTCATCAGCCATTGACAGTTCGCCATTTCCTGACAGAATGCCCCCTTTTTAAACCACTTTCGTTCTAATGTATGTATGCCGCCTGAATTACCGGCCGTTCAACCGAGCAACGCGCGAGCTGCCACATGCGTATTACTTTCTATCCGTCGCAGCAGTATGGCGAAGCACATTTAATCTTTAGTTCGGAACCTCCACTGTCTCTACTGAGCATTTTATGGACCTTTCTCCTTCTTCTTAACGTTCTTTCCTCCAATCGATTGAGCTTAACGTGTAGTCATTTTCAAGTCATTTTTCGTATATGTGTACTAAGGTTCTGACATGGTCGCGTATGACCTTGGTTGTTTTTTCGCCCTAAAATAAAGCAAAAGAAACCTATGACCGTCCTTTCATTTAGCAATTGTGAAGCATTGCCGGGATCACTAGGGCATTATATATGTAATCATTTCTGTACGTCATTCCCGTATTCACAGTGCTAGATCAGCACACGGAGACCAAGATTGGAACAAATTCTTTTCAACCAACATTGAATAACTGTTAAATTCGTGGTTTTTTGATTTAATCCTTACACAACTTCTGATGTTACTGACTCTATTGCTCATTACGTACTGACACATTAATTGATAAACATGCGTATGCACTTCTGTTCTCCGCTGTTAGTCGAGTCTGTTGAGTAAACTGTAAGTGGAATGTTACATTCACATTTGGCGAAGTGCAATTACGCCGCTTATTGCTAAACTATTGTATTTCTGTTCTTTTGTGGTAACATACGTATATCAGCAGATAAATTACTATCTATCAGGGCTGACATATTAACACGTTGGGCTGACTTCATGAAACCAGGTTTTTAGATGGTACTGAAGTGATAAGTACGTACTGGGATATTTTTATCGTTTCTATTTGTGGTTAATTGGGAGAGGCAAATGTTCGTGTGCTTCCCTGCAAAAGGAACTTGTAGCTCTGTTGAGTGGTCAACTGTGAGTTGCTAGGCCACTAGTCCCCGTAGAGAAATCCTTCGTCAGGTTCGTGGCATTTACGATGGTTTTGAATGTTATTAGGAGTGTGATATTTCGATCTTGTGGAATCGGTACTAACTTAGTTATACATTAAACAAGCATTTGTGATCAATAATTTTTGAAACTGAACACTGTATTTAACGTTGGGGTTCGCTGTGTGGATATCTGTATTGAAGTTCTGCAGGCAAAATCCTTCTCTTCTGCTGATTTTATGAACTATTACTGTGGATCAAACGTATATAATTGTACGGAACCTTAGTCTAAAACTTTCGACGATTATTGACTGTAGATATGTTTTTCCCCGTTGGTGGCTATAGTATCGGTAATGAAACTTATTACTGGGTTGCTGTGGGCTGTTGTAATAGGCAGTTTAATTAGAATGGAATACTATGAGTAGCTTTGATTGCCAATTTCATCGTTGTAATTTGCAGTGATGACAAGTCGTAGCTAGAATAATGGAGCAGTCCCCATCCTTCAATCCTCCCGCCTTCCCAGCACCCTCCCATCTCGATTATGCTAACTTTAATTTTGACAAAGTGGAGTTTATAATCATCTTCATATTTCTTAAGAATATTAAATACTTTGCAATCCATTGATCTGATGACTTGATTCATTTGCATGGAGAAAGTGTATACTGGACTTTGTAAACGTTGTCGCATGAGCAACTTAAAGCTACAAAGCTGAACTGTTTCAGATTTCTAATACTGATTGTCTACTACTTGTGTTCAATATTAACGCCTTGGTGAATTACCACGCTGCGCTTTAGTGCGCACTTGCACTGAAACTAATGCTATGTTGTGGGACGTTCGGTTGGATTCAGCTCAATGTACTTTATGTTACTTCAGTCCCCAAGTTATCCCTCATTAGAACTTTGTTTGCAAAATTTCTGCATTTTACAGGGGATGACATTCCCATGTTACAACAGACTGCACAGGACTACAAGGAAGTGTTACAACCAAACAGGTTAATAGCACTTGAGGACGACAATCTTAAGCAATATAACAGTCATAGACCAGTAGATAAGAAATGAAAGGCCAAGACGATAGAATCTATGGAAGAAGAGAACAATCTGAGTTACATCATAGGCTAGAAACTGCTCTAGAAATAATGTTTGAGGGAACAGAAACGGTCGATGAAGTTGTTACTGTTGTAGCCCAACTGGCTACTTGCTGTAAGCAGAGCTTGGATAGCCCAGTAATCTGGACTCCAGTGTTTGTGACTGAGCTCACAGTGTGTTGGGAGCACCTGGCGACCACAAGGCACATCTCAAACCAGTGTTGAGAGATGAATCTGCGGTAAGATTATTTTCAGTATATATACAACATGTTTATGTCACGTCTTTGTATGAAGCATTTGCATAACGATTGGAATTCACGATACCCAATATTTTATGGCGCTATACGGTAAGTCCGTTTATTTGGATAAAAGCGTGTGGGTCCTGAATGTGGCAAAATGATTCGCCAAGACCAGTTGCTTTCAGAATAAAATAAAATATCTTAAAGTATACGGGTGTTGGTGAAGTTTATTGACACTGAAATGTCACTGGTGTTGTTGGAAGTGGATTATTAATAAATTAGGAGCCAGCAGTCCAAAGTTCAGTGAGGAGATGCGACTCCCCACCTACAGCGGTTTCTTGCATGCTGTCCCAACAAGGAGTAAAGTTTCAAAACCGAAATTTTATTCCTGCAAACTAACATGAATCTGTTTCTGTTACGAGATGACCATCTCCGATGACGTCAATGTCAATGGCAAGTTAAACACTAAGTGTTAGAACCTTTAGAACTTACGCATGACCAAGTGAAGACCTCAGTGTGTGGTAGTGTGGAGGTACCATATTTCCTGATATTCAGGTATGCAGTGTAAAATATGTAGTGTTCCTGCTTATGTGTTAGTTAAGTTTCTTTGATTAATATTACCACAAATTTAAAATTTTTTCTGGTATTCCTGGCGCCAGTGGATTTGGAAGACTTGGACTCGGCTGTTGCACAATATAATTATTGTTATTATAGTGGCAACTTGTAATGAGGGATTTAGTATTCTTGAGGAGTACTATGGATGAGAGTGTACAATGATGTTAATTATGAGGACGAGTGAGACAGTGTGCAGCGCTGGAAAGATCACGATGACATTAGAGATGTAGTTACCATAGGTAATACACATATACATATTTTTTCTTACATTTCGTTTATACTGTTGTGACTTGGCAAGACAGCCAAGCCACTTGGAGATGAAGCCGAAAGGCACGCGTTTAAGCTCACGCAGGCTGGCGTGAGGTCTGGAACAGTTAAAGGATTTGAGTCTAGCAAATAAAGTACGTAGCTGTTGGAATACTTAACTATCGTCTCGGCAAATGAGAGCGTAATTTGTCAGTGAACCATCGCTAGCAAAGTCGGCTGTACAACTGGGGCGAGTGCTAGGAAGTCTCTCTAGACCTGCCTCGTGGCGGCGCTCGGTCTGCAATCACTAACAGTGGCGACACGCGGGTCCGACGTATACTAATGGACCGCGGCCGATTTAATGGCTACCACCTAGCAAGTGTGGTGTCTGGCGGTGACACCACATATACACTAATGAGGTAATTTTCTACATACATTGCGCAGTTTCTTCTTGGAGTGTCAGGTCTGATTTGATGAATGACAAGTCACATCATATGATTTTTGTGAATATTTTGATGTACTGGTATAAGAATTATGTGAATAATGTATGTTCTAATGAGATGATGCAGAGAAACAACTTTTGTTTTTTGTGAAGCTGACACAGTGACACTTGTTTATGAGCGCATTTTTTCTGTTAGTGAGCAGCTCCAGTACATGCTGAGAATCATATGTAAGAGGATTTAGGCAAGTTATGTTTAGCCTTTAACGGATGTTTTATTTAATGATGTTTTCTTTGAATGAGTGACATTCTTCTTTGATAGAATCCAATCCATTTGCAAGTCGTGTATGCACGATCTGACATGTTGTGGATCGTATACTTTCCAAAAGTTTCAATTAGAGCTGTGTGATTACACAGTTTTCTGCTTGAAGAGATGCTGCAGTCCTAGTAGGCTGGAAAGTGAGTTTTGATTTGCAGTGGTTGTCTTGGTCTGTGAGATTAGTATATGATGTAAAAAATGCCTCGTTTGGTCGATACGCTCTGAGGATGAAAGTGAATGTAATGTGTAGTGAGTTTATCATCTTAGCGCCCAGCAGCTCATTCTGACTGTGTGCATGATGAGTGTAGCAAGGTCAAGGTCACTCCTGCCAAGGCAGTGCACATTTTGACATTCATTTTCTGTGCTGTTTCCTGCTCGGGTTCTGTCCTATGTTTAAATGTATGTAGCTCTATTACAATCACTGTCTTGGTGTGGGAGTTGTTTAAAAAGGTTGGACATCTACGAGAAAATTTGTACGTCACATGATACAAAAGTAGAATGGTTCATTCGGTTGCGTGAGACACATTGGGTTGTATCAAGGGAAATAATAACTCTGATTAAGGTCTCGACATGGACGTCGTTTCCCTGATGCTTGACTATGTTTTACGATGGTTTCTGCAGGCCGTCGTGGCGTATCAGACTCTGATGGTCCCATTTCTCTATGCAACAAAGCGAGTAGTAGTCATCTTTATGTCCGAGATTAACACTAGTATAATTTTAGTAGCGGTAGCTTTTTCGAGCTGCAGTAACTCATAATTGCCGTGCGATAGAAGACAGCGACGAAACACCGTTTACATTCACCTAGGACAGATAGTGTTTGTGGCACTCTTGTGTTGCCACGTCCTCTTGTTGGTTCCTGTAGCTCCGTGTCGTACTGCCACCGCTTTGTCAAACTTCCGCCTTCTTTTGAGAAACATAGCCTCTCTTGCAACATTCTGTGCCCACTAAGAACATTCCAGTTGTTGCTCCAGAACTTTTTTCTCATTCACTTAAATGCAGTGACTTTTTATGCCTCAATAATTACAAATTCGTGCAATTTACATCTTGATCTAAGTAAATCATTTGTCTTGCTATTAATAATTACCCCTTGCGTGAAAGTTAAACGTAGTGAAGAAAATATTGCAGTTTTGTCTCCTTCAGCTTCCACCGTTGGAAGGATATATAGACTTGAATACGTCCATCCTCGTACCCCTTGGTTGTATTGTGCAATAGTAAGCAAGGAAAAATTTTCAAGCAGAGAGGTCTCATCATTCACAATACTACAGAGTTTTAATAGCTATCTATGGTTAAGGTAAAAGTTAATTTAATAGGCATGAATTTTACAAGCTCGTATTCATAGCAACACAGTTACCGATCTTAGTGTAGAACAGTCCATATTCATCAACACTGCTGTAATAATTATAGCACACTGTTTTCTTTTTGAGAACGCTTCCCAGAAAATTAACAAAACCACGGTATAAGTTGTAATGAAAGACAATGAGGCCACCAACATCCTCATATCCAAAGGAACGACACCGTAAAGTCGGTGAGTGGGACTCTGGCTGCGGGCCTGGCGGCAGAAGTGGCGCAGCTCTACAGTTTCTGAGCAGCGGAGAGTCGAACCCAGGAGTAATCGGCACGCGACGGGAGCTGTCTGCGCCGCCTCCCTGGACAGCGCGTGCGAGGCCGCTATCACCATTAACAATTGCGACGACTGCCACGACAGAACCAAAATATATACCACCTCTGGCCGTCTATGCGGCAGTGATAAGGTTATCGCCACAACGTTCCAAGAAATAGTGCACAGTGCTGTCACGATGAATGAAACCAAGAATGTCTCATGTGCCGAAAGAACGTCCTGGGACAGGTGGCACAGTGCTGAGTGGACTCTCCTCAGTTTCCGGTAGCGGTCTGCAAGTGGTCGGCTCTGGCACATCATTTGATCCGAACCTCCCAGACACTGGTTGAGTTGACTTAAGTCGTCCCTCACCAGAAGGACAAGTCCCACGTACCTGAAAACAGCTGTTGGTACAATACTATTTATGAACAATAATGGGAAAAATGACCAGAGGGTGCCGTTGCTCGGACAATCCAGCGTAACAACAGCTATAATCAGAGCAAGAGACATGACGTAAACTGCAACGCAGGAGATCTTTACTGCCCCAATGGAGGAAAGATGAGACTCCAAGACGCCACTGTCCCGATAAGACAGCAGAGTGAGGATCTTGCGGGTGTTCAGAAAAAGATCTGCGACGACAGTCATCACGGTGGTAGCGAAGCGTGTCGTGATATAAGCAACCAACCACACAAAGGTGATGGAATCCTTTTTTCTCGCGTTCACAGCTTGCAACCGGTTTTCCACAGGCGCTATTATTACTAGGCTCATGACAAGAACAACAGCCGCGTATAGTGTTCCTGCACGTGTCCTCCGTAGCTCACACTTCTCAGTGTCCACTGTGAACGGCGTCAGCCCGAAAACCCTGCAGATGGCGTGGTATGATGCTGCAGATGTTAAGAGGTCTCTTCTATTCGTCATGTCAACATCGGCTAGCACTCCAGGATACCTCTGTTGCCTGTGAAGAAAGAAAAAGTTATGCAGCTGTAGTACGCAAGATGCTCGCATTACATAGAGAATTAATCTATAATTCTCTACATAGAACTAATTAACAGAGTAAACTCAGCCATGAACACTTCTGCGACAAATGATTTTTCCTGAACTCTTGTTTTCACGAAGGATTAGGAGAATGATAGAGTAACCATAGGCATGATTAAAAACACCGTCATAGTCATTATTTTCCGACATCTGAAATCTGTACAAAGCTACAACAGTTATGACAAAACAAAAACTTGACCAACCAACACAGTTGCCGCATCTCTGCACATCGCAAATTGTGGGAATTGAGAACTCGAATCACCCATAACGTGTTGAGTATGACAAGTATGTAAGCATTGGTTGTTTCATCGCAAAGTACTTATGTTCATTTAATAAAATTAATGAGAATGGCCTCGCCGTAACACGTTTATTAATTACTACAACTATTATAATTCCTACATAAAAACCACCTATCAAGCACATTGCAAAGTCTACTGTTATGAATGTCTTTAAGGAGTCTTGCTTGCATCTCAGACAGAACCTTAAGTATTTAATAATTTTGGGTTAAGTAACTAAATAAATGAAAATAAGTAAGACAGTAAAGAAGGAAAAATAAGAGGAATTAATGGATAGTTATGGGGAACAGTAGAGACCTCGCATTATACACGTTAGAGATTGCCACTTGAAGGAGTACTGTCGACAGTCATCAAGGTAAGCCTAGCAAACCTAAATCATCTGGAAGAATGAAAATTCATATTCCGTTCCTCCCATATACAAGTTTAGCAAGTCAAATCTTTCCTGAGCTTTTTTATTATCATGTTTCCTTGTTACCGTAATGCTGTCTTTTATTTTACTTCTACTTACGTGTAGCTTTTTAATATCCGTTTAGTCGTCTAAAGTGCTATTTAAGTTAGATCTAAATGGTTTATTTTATTATGATGTTCACTCTCAGTCGCCGGCCGAAGTGGCCGTGCGGTTAAAAGCGCTGCAGTCTGGAACCGCAAGACCGCTACAATCGCAGGTTCGAATCCTGCCTCGGGCATGGATGTTTGTGATGTCCTTAGGTTAGTTAGGTTTAACTAGTTCTAAGTTCTAGGGGACTAATGACCTCAGCAGTTGAGTCCCATAGTGCTCAGAGCCATTTGGACCATTTTTTTCACTCTCAGTTGTAAATCTATTTTTGCATGAAATCAAATAATGGAATAACAGCAGTACCATATAGAAGAGGCATTGAGTTGCAGACATGCACAATGAAAAAATAGCCTAAATACCGAGCTTAAAGACGAAGTTCTTCTTCAAAAATAGGAAACACACACATACTCACAGAGCCACAGTTCACACAGTAATGGCCATTGTCTCTGGACACTGAAGCCTGACTCACGTTAAGTCGTGCTCCAGCGCTTGTAGACAGTGGCCATGTCTGTGTGGATTGTACCTGTGTGAACGTGGGCGTGTTTCCTATTACAGAAGAAGAATTTTGTTCTGAAGCTCAGTATGTTAGCAGTCTTTCGGATGAAACCTCTCTGTGACTCATCGCCTCATAATGTGGTGAGTAGCGATGTATCCTTTCCATACTGTTCATATTTTTTGATTATTTATTCAATTCAATGGAGTATATTTATTTTTCTCATCGCTCTTGTAATATTAGTGTGTTATCTACAAAGAATTTTTTATCCATTTGGGATTGTTATAAGGAAATTAGTTCTCAATATGGTGCAGTAAAATATGAGCTAGTAGACCAGCAAGATAGTGTCACTTTACCAAACCATATTCTAGTACATGTATTTGGTTGTTTAACTTGGAATAGTTATGGGAGAGTTGTAATCCTAGTAAACCAATAAAATTCGTCTACTACTATTGCGTTCCTCTTATGATACGTCGGTGTATTATGTTCGACAACTTGAATGGTCTCTTCAATTGTTCTGTTGGTGTACATGGTGATAACATCCAAGAAAATGTTTTAGGTGCGATAAGATGTCGACGTCTGTAGCTTTTTGTATCACTTCACTCAAACTTTTCACTGTATGCTGACTTTTGTATGTACAGCCTGAGTAGGTGTGTAAAATACTCTACATTTGCGGGTCGGTTCATCATGGCGCAATATTTTTTTCTCTTTTCTCAAGTAAATATTTAGTACCGTTTAGGGCTTTTTAATTGTGACAGGTGTCAAATGGGTGAGTGTTTTAGTTTTCTTTGCAAATGATGTTACTTTCGTTGCAGACTCGATGATTCTTTTTATACAGACTATTTTGAATACTACTCTTCCATTCTCGTGTCAATTACTATTGCACTGTTAGTGCCTTTTTTTCACAAATCTACACATATTTTTCATATTGGGAAATTATCAGATAATATCAACCGTTCTTCTCAAAATTCCAAGTTGAGAATAAGTATCAGAGCTCACAACAAAACACAATTTTGTCAATCTAGGGGAAAACGCTGTAAATTCACCAATTCAGGAGTGCATAAATTAAAATGCGGTTGCCATGGCATAACATACACAGGACTAACAGAAATATTTCGAAACAGTATTCAATGAAGGCGTGAAATTCACTAGTATGAAACTGTCTTCATCTGGTTCACACCTTCAGCTACAGAAACTCAGGCAGTGACACAACACAATGGCTGGCAGTCCCAGCCACTGGTGAAATACATAGGCAACTAAATATTTTAGATGTAATATGAAGTTTCACATATTGGACAAAACATCCTGTCATTGCTTCGAACAAAGAGACGGAGTGAAAAAAATTCATCGAACTTTTTCGAATGCTTTTATAAATGTCTGTTGTTAAAATACATTCCCATGTAAGATATTGTCTTAACAAAGATAACATACAAATGATTTTGTAGAATCTGAGATCATTCAATGTAATCTTTACCTTTGTATATAAAGTACTCACGTTTGTCAATTAAATATTAACCAAATCTATAGGGTGAGTCAAAATCATGTGAAGAATCTTAAAAATGGTTCAAATGGCTCTAAGCGCTATGGGACTTAACATCTGAGGTCATTAGTCCACTAGACTTAGAACTACTTAAACCTAAGTAACCTAAGGACATCACACACATCCATGCCCGAGGCAGGATTCGAACCTACGACCGTAGCAGCAGCACAGTTCCGGACTGAAGTGCCTAGAACCACTCGGCCACAGCAGGCGGTGAAGAATCTTAACTTTGTCCCGTTTTTTAATCCAGATTGTTAGAGCCTATTGCTGATAGACTCTCACTTTTGCAGAGATGAATGTTTGCAAGCTTACTGGAAATTGTGCTGCCGGCGAAATAAGTGTGGCGAAGGTTTGCAGAACGATTTCGAAGTAGACGGTCACCAACTCGTTTACCAGATGGTTTGTAGTAACTGGATTAGTAGCAGACAATTATCTCTAAACTGTACTGTTGAACGTTGAATGAGTGCCTTAATCGTGTTGATAAGGTTGGGACCCTATTCTCCCAAAAAGTATTCAGATAGTTATGACTCACCCTGTATATTCTGAATACCACAGACATGTGCTAAGGTGATAACATGTACATTATTAACATAGGTTTTTGGCTTATGCTAAAAAGTATACATAACTTGATTCTAATATGAAAATTAACTGATATGGGACACTGTACCCCAGAGGTAAATGTATTCTTCAGCGCTAGTGCCACAGTTAGTGGGTGTGTGTCCCAATTCGAGTCTGGAAATAAATAAATAAGAATGCAATATATTGGACAATTTGTGACAGTCTCGTTCTCTTACCAGTCCCTGACAAGTTTGTTCTTCTACCCTTATTATATCTGCACATTCCATTCATCTTTCGTATCCCAACAGTTAACAAAGTTTTTCCAGTTCAGTTTTATTACTCTGCACCTTACAAGATAAAAAGTAATTCCAGAGGGCAAAGCACCATATTAACTTTAATACAGCACACTCGTCCCGTCAAGATCGAAGACCTCAATCACTTCTCCTGCACAGAACTGAAATACCGCGTATCTCCTAATTCTTCCTCTTCACTTTTTCCATTTACTAGTTCCCTAGGGGATCGACATTGTTATGTGGGTTGAAGCAATGTTGGTAACTGTTGGTGACTGGATACCCTTCTTGACGCCACCACTCCCTGTGGACAGAGTCTGCTTACCAGATCTGTCTGCATCTAGTGTACAGCTCATGTTCAAGTGTGAGAAGTTGCTCCTGAATGCTTACATAGCAGGTATATGGCGCGGGACAGAGGCTGCTGGCCAGTATTTATCTCGGTGGATGTGGGGAACCGCATAAAAGCCACCTCTGGGCTGGCTGGCTGAAGAGCGAGGAGCATTCGATCTGAGACTCAGTCACCTTCCCGGCAAACTGAAGCGTTGCATTAACGCGCTCGGATATCCGGGTGGGTACGTTTCTCCTTGTTACTACACGCTAGATATCTATTATTACCGGCATAAGTATCGCACCTCCTTTTACAGCCAAAATTTAACCCAACACTTTTCTACATCATCATTCCATACCCATAGCTGTCCACACTGTTTGTAGCACACACAATAATTTTGCAGTTAGCTCTGTTCCTACATTCATTCAAAGTAGCTCCCTTGTATTATGTGGTACCTTACCACATAAACTGACCTTAACGACTATGCATGGAATTTAATTCGTTTTACCTTTATGACAGACAAACCCTGAAACTATACATCATTGACAATAGTTTCCTCTAATAGTGACAATGGTTCCCCGTTTCCACCATGCATCTCCAAATATCAACTTCAGCATGATGTGCAGGACCCTTCACCTCTGTGGGGCTACACTCCCTGATCCCCAAACTTTCCATCGTTCCACTCCTACCTAAAAACATAACATTGCTGATTCTTGTGATTGCACATTATAATCCTCAAACCACAGAACGTATAACGTGTAAGGTCGACTCGCCACTGACATATGAACCTTCTGTCTGTTGTGCTAGTCAAGAAACGCCCCATTTCTTACAGCATCAAATATTACTCGGAACGCCACTCAGTGGATTTGAAGTTGCCATTCTCATTTAACAGTTGATTATTTGCACTTCATCTTCTACCATTGTACGTCTTACTCCTTCAGTCCAACTTCCAGTGTTCCACTTGCCCACATTTTATACGTTGTGGCTGGCGACATTCCTTTCACATATGACCCAAACGTTCTCAGCGATAGAAATTCACATCAGTAGAGTATGCATTTCTCCTATCGAGGACCTTTGTCGCTATACCTATTTCTTCCAGTATACTGGGTACGTGAACAGGATTAGTCAGGTCCTTCGGAAATACTTCACTCACCTTCCTTAACGCACTACGTGGTAGTCTGCATAAGAACGCTACTATTTGTTTATGTTCTGCTTGCTTTTGAATGATTCCATTTGCTTCAACATTATCTCTACACTAATAGGTGTGTGTGTGTGTGTGTGTGTGTGTGTGTGTGTGTGTGTGTGAAATCTTATGGGACTTAACTGCTAAGGTCATCAGTCCCTAAGTTTACACACTACTTAACCTAAATTTTCCTAAGGACAAACACACCCATGCCCGAGGGAGGATTCCAACCTCCGCCGCCACTAGCCGCACAGTCCCAGACC
Source organism: Schistocerca americana (assembly GCF_021461395.2). Taxonomy (NCBI): domain Eukaryota; kingdom Metazoa; phylum Arthropoda; class Insecta; order Orthoptera; family Acrididae; genus Schistocerca; species Schistocerca americana. Next base: position 6,777,955 of record NW_025725481.1, on the reverse strand, counting down.
GTTCGGCTAATCCCGCACGGCCACTGGGAGGTATGAACATGGATCCTCCATATTTTATCTACAAGTTTCGACAGAATCCTTCTGCTTTTGTGATACAACGTTGAATGTCTCTGGTAGAACCTCGTGTTATCCAGTTTCTAATAGCATTGTACCCACTTTTCTTGAGTTCCTCAAACCTAGCTTCTTAAGCCATCTTGGTAACGCAACTTGATGATCTTTAACAACTGCGCATCAGTCCAGAATCCCGTATTTGCAACCGCTAGTAGATTACCTACAAATGCCAGTACATCCTCTCCTGCCAGGAGCAGTCCAAAAGACGAGATTATTTCCTCCTTTGCTGTACTCAACTTTTTATGCACTTCTTTATTCTCTTCTCTTAAATAAGCTAGGTACTGCTACAAGAACCGATCTGCTTCCTCAGTGGTAACTGTCTGTGTTCCTCATTCAACCATTGCGTGGTTTTTATACAATAGAGATAACAAAAATCGATCGGAGAAAACAGTAAATACCAACATGAAGACTTAATATATAGGTAATAGTAAGATTCAAGCACTACTTCCAATGCTTGTGGCGGGCCACAAGCCATTCAGACTGATGTCGCAGCCATTGTGACCATGCCTATAGCATGTACAACGCATCATCTGGGCTGGTAGTGTACAGGAGGCACTGTAGCCTAACAGTTTACATGGTGCACACCACACAGGACACATGCCTTGATGTTCCTCCCCAGTATTCTCCCAAAACTAAGGCACCCTAATGTGTGACTCTGGCATACTATACGCTACCCTTAAATTCCAATGCCAACTAAAGTTTAACCATCACACTTGCCATCAACCCGAGAAGGCGAAAGAAGAGTCTCTGGACTGGCGCTACAGACGTGATGACGACGTGTGATGCGACTGTAGACATGTTCCAAATAATTCTGTCATCATTTGTGGCGGTGGCTCCAGCACTTCTCACAAGAGTTGTAGTGGAACATGGGGATGGGGCTTGGATCAAGTACCTCACTACCAGTTATAGTGATCATTAGCGTTGTTTACCCAGCTGGAGGATTTGAAGCCAATTGGATGTGAACTGGTAACTGTTTCCATGCGTTCAAGCCTGCTAAGAGTCTTAGTAATGACTGTTTGTCAATGAAAGTATCAGAGACACATACAAGCCACAGTAATACAGTGAGGTGGTGAAGAAAGTATGGTCGTTTCTTATTAGATATTAGGAACTCATTGTATCATACCTATACTGGTTGAGTTGCTTTAGGGGAAGAGAGAAAACAGCGAGGTCATCGATCTCATCGGATTAGGGGAGGATGATGAAGGAAGTCGGCAGTGCCCTGTCAAAGGAACCATCCAGGCACTTGCCTGAAGCGATTTAAGGAAATGACAGAAAACGTAAATCAGGAATGAACCGCCGTCCTCTCGAATGCAAGTCCATTGTGCTAACCACTGTACTAACTCGGTCGGTTGGCTATATTCTAAGTACTACTAATATGCTGCTCGGCATTAAAAACAGTAGAACAGGAAGTATAGCAAATAATTTAATTCTGTTTGTAGTGAGACAGAACGAATACAGTATGGCAGAAGAATATGTGATCAAATTTGTTCATTATTTGAGGACGCACAAGGTACAGAGTGGCGGCGGGATGGGGCTAGTATTCTTGTACCCTGCTACCGATTATGGTGGTGGTGAGTATTTTTTGTTTGGTCAGCAGAATTAGAGGCAAGGGATGCCAGTTGGTAAGTCAGGGACGCGTGGCAGAAACATTCATTTATTTATTCCATTAGTTATAGCGGATGTGTTGTCGCTCTCAGCAACGAGTGTCAGACGTTGGCCCCAGAGTGTTAGTAAAGTGCTGAACTCAGCAAGCAGCCTTCACAAACAGGCCAGTTTACAGTGTCGTTAGACCCAGGTGAGGAGTCGTGGCGTCAGTACTTCGGCAGGTGGAGAAGTGCAAAGTGAGGCTCCTCGCCCAGGGGGTCACTCTCCTAAGGAAGCAAGGAGACGCAGCCGCGGTACAGTGAGTGCGCTGAGATACCCCAGCGTGGGCAGCAACACAGTGGCCTGCAGAACAAGCGACCCAGCAAAAGAGAGCAGCCGAGTGTGCAGGCAGTAGGGAAGGAGTGACTCATCAGCCGGTCAGTCTGCGGTGAGAACCCTGATCTCTCGGCTGGACGTCGTAAAGTCGGCAGCAGTCAGCCAGTGGGTGGTCCCCTGGCTGAAGATGCCAGGTCGACGCTCTGCAGCATCGGACCTAGACCCGGCCTGTAGCAGCCAGTGGAGGCCACGTCCAGTAGTGGCAGCCAGATGAACCATATCTGGCTGGTGAGGGGCATTGACGATTTCTCGAAATCTGCCGGCAGTGGCTAATGCTGCCTGGCTAAAATGGGCAGCATTGATGGGGGTTTTACCCACGAATGGTCTTCTGAGCCAGCATATCTCGTCATTTAGGACAGGGAATAGCCAGGCGTCGCGCCGTGACATTTGGTAACGCGGGTCGGCATTGCTACAGACTGTCTCCTTTACTGCAGCAGTGTTCGGCTCTGATGGAGGCAGTGAGTCCTAGATGTGAGGTGAATTTGTATATGGCAAGGCCTGAATGGTGACTTTTGCTGTGATACCAGGCCATCCAGAATTTGTTGACAAAGAACGCATCGGCGGCCTTCTTTCTCCTGCTAATCTGACAAAAACTCTGCCACAAGACATGCAATGAAATCGTGACACAACAAAAGAGTGACATTTAGAGCACTGAGCTTCCACCGCTAATGGCAACAATGGCTTTAAACTCTCAGGGTACCGGGTCGAAATGGAGTTGGATGACAGATGTACGTCATTCCATCATGCTTCCACTTTGTCCTGGAGTTCATTACCACTGTGGTTGGTTAATGACGACGGCATGCCAGTCTCTCGGTAATTCATCACTGAGTGACGCATCCCAGACCATGCTGAGCTGGACAATTGTTACATTCGAACAGTATCACCGTAGGTCATGATGGAACTGGCAGACTGCGGTTTTGTAGTATCTTGTTTAGATACAACGTCATGGAGCCACTACACGTAGAATAGAGACTCGTATCAAAAGATGCCGTAATGTCACTCTTGTGTTTATTGCTGCCATACCTCTACTGGCGTATCCCTCTCTACTGCTCCAACAATGGTCACCGTGCTGCAGTCCCATGATGCTCCAGATGTCGTCGCAGTATGCTATACATTCTTGCCTTGCTGGAAGCAGGCCCATTTCTTGACTCAGGGCACGTGATGTTGCAGTGCGATGCTGTAGGGTCGCGCAAATTCTCTCGCGCTCTAGTCCCATGCTACCATTGAGATCTTGCGTGGTGTTGAGTAAAGACCTACTAATTTCGTATTTACGTGGCAATCGTTGAATACCAACCAATGCGTGCAGTAACACTGCGTAGCTGCAGACCCGATAGGTCATGATACTGCTGCAGATGTGTTGGTAGGCAGTCCTCCTTGTTATACGACGTACAGCAACCAACATTCGATATTTGGATAAGAAACCGTTTGCATTACCTTTCCTTGTACACAGAATGCAGCTGGCGTTTATGCTATTTACATTGTATTTTTGCACTGTAATGGTAATCAACTTCATTTAAAAGCAGCAATTCAAAGTGCCAGAGGCGAACATTTCATCTAAAGTATTCAATTAAACGGAACATGGGGGGTAATTATCACTGAATATTACTTCTTACGAAAGGCACTGACTTGTTTCCAGAGAGCCCCTTTGCTCCACAGTTAAAGGTTTTGTGTCCTTACTCCATGCTCCTCGGCAGCTGTGATCGCAGAAATAAGGCATAAAGGCTGGCGCCAGATAGATATCTATGTTTCGATTGGCCAACGACGCTGGTCGTTTGGGCTATCACTCAGCTGTACATTCGTAATGGATGAGAATGATTTATACAGAAAGTGGAAATAGTCAGAAACTGACATGGCGGAGGACGGAGGTCATTTTCTTCAGGCGACTGTCACTTCAACAGCCTTCGCACGGACTATGGAATCAATACGAAGAGATAAACGCCTTTCCATACGTTTTCTCTGCTATTCAATTCATTTGATCGCGTACTTTACTCCATACATCATCTTTTCTCAAAGACGTTACCTTCAGTCAGGTATTTAACCCCGCAGCATACTACCGGAAATATAACCGCCCAGCGAAGTACCCAGTAGGGAGTTTGCACTTTTAATGCATAGAGCGACAAACTTCTACTAGAACACATAACGAATGTGTGACTGGCATGACACTTCTAAATTTTCATTTATTTCTTTAAACTAAAATTCCCATATTACACTAATATACTAATAAAAAGTTTAAGATGTATCCATTTATTTAATAGTAAAGATTACTTTCTGGTAATGACAATCAATTAGTTTACTTATTATTGGTTGCCCTTCGACATGCAGACACATGCGCGTCAAGAATCTGGAAAGCAGAGCACATGCCAGGATGCTGCAGTGCCCTCCCACTCTGCTGCACTAACGATTTTTAAATTTACGATTCTACGTCACACTATAGGTGACTGCAGTAGCGAGCTGAGTAGTATCAGGCTGAAGCAGACGTATTTTTAAGTCTAAATTTGTTGCGTTTCCATTTTAGATAGATGTTTGACAGTTTCATTGCAATATTTATTTTCCTACGTATTTGTCCCAAGTTTTTATATTACAGTATAAAATTACTGCAGCCACGCAGTTGCTTGAGAATATTTACTTGCATTTCGTCTGTCTTTCCCTTTTAATGGGCCACGCCAGTTTGCGTTATACGCGATATCTACCTTCTATCTGGCAAATGTGAATGCGTCCAGAGAGAATGGTTGTGTTCTTAAGTCCGTTTTGCGTCATTTCTCCGACAGTATGGGTTATGTTAGTATCCTTCACTTTTAGTTGTAATGTAACTGGATTAACTAATGTAAATACGGAAGCATACTGGTGGTAGGTATTTCATTACGTGATTACAAGTTTTGCAGCCTATAGAGAAGGTTTCTGGAAAACTGACATCAATGAACATTTTTGGTGATCAGCCACCTTAAGCTGAAGGTATCCTCTTATAGCTCATAGCCCTCGCCTATTGACGAGACGGTTCTGAAGTCACATTTCACTAAATTCTTTATTGATACTCTCCCAAAACCCACTAACTCTACACAACATATCTGATTTCTCAAATTCGAACGTACGCCCCTCGTCGAGGCTGTGTTTAGCCGCTGCTGATTTGTCTTTATGCCCCAGGCGACGGCGCATAATGTGTTCCATCCACCATTGCGAGATGCTGTGCTGCATTATAGCGACCTATTGGTGGCGACACTCTCAAGTAATGTCGTACAGTGAAGCGCCAAAGAAACTCGTATAGACATGTGTACTCAATTACATAGATATGTTAACAGGCAGGATATTGCGCTGTGGTCGGCAACGCTATATATGACAACAAGTGTCCGGCGCAGTTGTTAGATCTGTTACTGCTGCTACAATGGCAGGTTATCAATATTTAAGGGTGTGGGGGGGGGGGGGGGGGGTGGCAAGACGTCAGACGGGCCGACTTGGAGCAGGAGAGGCACCACAGGACATTTTAATTTCCACTGTCTGTGGGGCGTCTGCAGTTTGAGTGATATGGGACACCTGATAAGTCAAGATACCTCTCTGATTGGTGGAACGTACGTAAACATTCTGTCTGTTCACCTGCATCAATTCGGGTCCATCGTGCATCCCGACGGACTTCGGCAATTCCAACAGGACAACGCGACATTCCGCATCTCCAGAATTGCTACAGAGTAGCTACAGGAACAGTCTCATGAGTTTAAACACTTCTACTGGCCACCAGACTCGGCAGACAAGAACATTATTGAGCGTATCTGGAATCCTTGCAACGTGCCGTTCAGAGGAGATCTCCATCCTCTCTTACTCTTACGGATTTATGGACGGCCCTCCAAGATGGTCAGATTTTAGAAAACGTAGTCAGCGATCTTGAAAGTAGTTAAAATTAAAATTTACAACAGTCTTGATCGCAGTCTTATTGAAAAACTTATTAATTGGAGTGAATGACCGGTTTCGACTCTATGAAAGAGTCATCTTCAGACTCTGTAAAAATATGTTGCCAAAGTTGTATAGACCTTATAATAATCATATAAAAATATATAAAAATAAGATAAAAAGTAATAAATTATACCCAGAGCGGTGGATGGACACTGCTCGATGAGTTCAGTCGACCCTCGACGCTCGTGCAACTGCTGACTGTGTATGGAGGGAACGGGTATTAATAGGGGTGGTCACAGACACCGTTCTCAGTAGGACATCATCAGAAAACACGTTCATGATTACATAACTTAAAACATAACCACAAAGGAACATTTACAGTTGGAGTAAATCGCAATGTAAATTATTGATCATTAATCGTCAGTGTATATAAATTATGCTATTAAAATGGTTCATTGGTATGAAATAAGTCTTAGAGCATGCTGCCAGCCTTCTAAACTCAGAACTACAAAATCCGCACCAAAGACTGTCGTTGCCCCAGCGTTTACGTGGATTTTGTAGTGTTGGCAGAAGAGCCAACACTGTGTTGCTAGAGAAGGCCGAAATGCACGCGCTTAAACTCACGCAGGCTGGCGTGAGGTCTGAAACGGTATACGTAATGAATGCTATAAAGAAAAGTACGTAGCTGCTGGAATACTTAACTTTAATCCATAATTGGTGTACATCGCTCTTGTACAGATATAATCTCCATTTTAATATAACTTAGTGATGGCGCCTTGCTAGGTCGTAGCAAATAACTTAGCTGAAGGCTATGCTAACTATTGTCTCGGCAACTGAGTGCTTATTTGTCAGTGAACTGTTGCTAGCTACGTCGGCTGTACAACTGGGGCGAGTGCTAGTAAGTCTCTCTAGACCTGCCGTGTGGTGGCGCTCGGTCTGCAATTACTGACAGTGGCGACACGCGGGTCCGACGTATACTAACGGACCGCGGCCGATTTAAAGGCTACCACCTAGCAAGTGTGGTGTCTGGCGGTGACACCACAGATTTTTGCTCTCTTCTGATGTCAGCGCCATAGAAAATAACTGTACTATCGCGGAACCACACCAACTTTTCTGTAATAACAGCGGAACGATGTTACTAAAGTGCATCGATAGTTGCCGTGGAAACGGCGCCCTAGCCCGGTGAGGTAGGCATCAGATGATCAGAGATTATTGGCTACTGCGAAAGATATCTCAAGGGTTGACAATTCGACAACGAAAACAGTGTCTGCGTAGATATGTCGGCGGTTGCCATGGAAATAGCGTCTTATTCTCACTGCGACAATGTATGGTGCTGTAACAAGGTTATAATTGCCAGCATTTGACGCCTTTTATCAATATTAGCGTAGTATACGTCATAATGACAAAATTATACGTCATAAAAGCTTAAAATTACGTTATTTTCTAAAATCTGTTCACAAGAAATTGCCTATGTCAGGTTGGACATAGTATAGGTTCCAATATTGGTAACAGGATGCTAATGAATGTGTATGGTGATCGGTGGGAACCAGGTGCCTGATACCGCTATGACGAAGTACAAAGCGGACATCAAAAATAAGCGACGACTAGCATCCTTTGATGGTAAAATATGGATAACAAAATAAAAAATAAGAAAAGTGTGAAGTGACATTTTACATGTTGTTGTGTTGTGGTTTTTAGTATAAAAACCATTAGAAAAATGAGATCCACGTAGTTAAAAACGTAGTTGTAAAATACTAATGATAAAACAAGCGTCAGAAGTGAAACATGGACGGTAAATAGTTTGGACAAGAAGAGAATAGAAGCTTTCGAAATGTGGTGATACAGAAGAATGCCGAAGATTAGATGGGTAGATCACATAACTAATGAGGAGGTATTGAAAAGAAATGGGGAGAAGAGGAGTTTGTGGCACAACTTGACAAGAAGAAGGGACAGGTTGGTAGGACATGTTCTGAGGCATCAAGGGATCACAAATTTAGCATTGGAGGACAGCGTGGAGGGTTAAAATCGTAGAGGGAGACCAAGAGATGAATACATTAAGCACATTCAGAACGAGGTAGGTTGCAGTAAGTACTGGGAGATGAAGAAACTTGCACAGGGTAGAGTAACATGGAGAGCTGCATCAAATCAGTCTCAGGACTGAAGACCACAACTACATCAATACGAAAACAAAAGAGCAGTTCTTTATAATAGGTCTTCAAAAAGATCATAAAAATGTTTTACCCTAAAGTCTAGCTTTTCACTGAGTAGAGCTAGGAGTTCACTTTTACGATGTGCATAGATTTCTATTTTCTCTAATGCATTAAGTAACGGTCCTTTTGGGGCACAGTGAAGGATTTTTAAATTCGCATGAATTAATCCTTCGGAATAGTTGCAGTCATGCAAATGTTGGCCAAACAAGGATTTACTACGACTGGTACCAGCCACATGTTCTTTAAAACGAATAGCAAAGTTACGGCCAGTTTGTCCGCTGTATTGTTTTTCGCACTCATCACATTGTATTTTATACATTCTTGAATTTTGATATTTAGTGTTGTTCTTTTGATTAATATTATGTCTGAGTCTATTTTGAAGCTGATTATTGGTGACGAATGCTATTGTGAGCTCGGTAATTTTAAATAATTCATTTATTTTATCAGAGATATACCCCATGTATGTAGTTTTGGACTATTTTCGATGACCGGATTCAGGTGCACTATGTGTATCCTGTATCTTATTAAACATGAAGTCAATGTCATTGGGACTGAAATCATTTACACTAGCAGTCTGCTTCAATAGTAGTCTGTCTTTCTGTAGTTCCTCTGGGGTGAGTGGTAATTCATACACAGTCAGCTGTTACACGAGCGTCCAGGGTCGACGGAACTCATCGAGCAGTGTCCATCCACCGCTCTGGCTATAACTTATTACTATTTACCTTATTTTTAGATATATATTTTATATGCTTATTATAACGTCTATACTACTTTGGCAATATTTCTTTACAGAGTCTGAAGATGACTCTTTCATAGAGTCTAAACCGATCACTCACCCCAATAAAAGATATTTTAACAAGATTGCAATCTAGACTGTTCTAAACTTTAATTTTAAGATTCATAGTGTCAGTTCCCCCCAGCACTGGTTCACACATTAGTCGAGTCCATGCCACGTCGTGTTACGGCACTTCTGCGTGATAGAGGAGGCCCTACACGATATTAGGCAGATGTGCCAGGTTCTTTGGCTCGTCAGTGTAAAAGTGGTTTGTAGTGCCACTATGGATTTAGAGATTGATGTGAGTGAAAAGGAGGAGGCGATTAGAGCTACTGCATTCTCGATGGGGTTAAGCCAGAAGATCGATTGCACTTGAAAGCTCTGAAATAAGCCGATGGCTTTTGCGCAATTAGACGGATTAGTGGTTAACATAATTCTTTTTTTTTTTTCTTTTCGTTATGTCGATACGAAGTGGGAAGGAGGGCCGGGATCGGTTGTCAGAAAAACCGACCGGTGGGCAGGGAGCAGAGTGTAGTCGGTATGCTGGGTTGGTTAAGACCAAGCAGGAATTCCGTTGAGGTGATCCCAGACAGTCGGTGAATCGGTGTCCCACATCATGTAACGCGTGTGTGGCCAGCTGACGCCAGAAGCGTGCGGGCGCTTTGAAATTCAAATTTCCTATTGGATGCTACAGCGGGATTAGAGCTTCCGTCAGTTCATTTTTGCCCCATGTTTACACTGTAGTAAATCAGGAACCTGTGTGTGATATAATTGATTCAGGCAGTAGCCTCTCATTGCTTGAGTATGATATTTGTAATCGTAGCGTTTGTAAGTTTCCTAGCCTACAACCGGTCTTGCAGGGATGTCGTACTGCCAGTGGGTAAGTGTTGCTTATGAATGGTCGCTGTAAGGCGAGTATTTCTGTGCAAGGGTTTTCTCGGCCCGTTTAGTTCGTTATTGTCAAGCATTACTAAAGTGATGCTTGACTTCTCCTTGTTTATTTTACTCCTCTAAATAAAGCGTGTAGAATTTCACTATTTATCACACAAAATCACATACTTCTTTGCGATTTTTAAAATAATACACATAAATGGACTGTTAGAGAACTGATTTACTCTTTCTGAAACGTTATACGAGTCTGTAGCAAGTAAATTTCCATACAAAACTAAATTCCAATGCTTAAATTTGGACGTAAAAATTCTTCTCAATAGGTACAAAATCAAAGTCTACAAAATGGTTGGGGTGATGGTACTCACGACTCCAGACAGTACCGCATCACAATCGATAATTCGCTCTCGGAACACTCTCAGTGCACCAGCAGTATGGGTTGGCACTACACCGAGGACTATCACTGGCCGCAGCTGCCAAACATGGGCATCACGTGTGTGGATGGAGATTGGTCGATGCCCCGTTAAACACCGGAGCACTGAGCTGTGGCAGCCGGGAATCCATTGCCTCACAGGTCGAAAGTTACACCCTTACCTTTCACCGCGCCACTGACATCACCCATGCCTCTTCCTTCCTCCAGAAGGCCATCACTGACGCTGTGGAGGCCCCGGTTCCGGTCAGACTCATTCAAGCTCACCGCCCTATGTGTCCTCCATGGGCCGCCCTTCTTCTTTGTGGATCCTGCAGGCTTTACCGCTCCTTCCTCCACACCTGTGACAAGGATACACTCCTCCGCCAGTGGCAATTACAGCGACACATCTGGAACCTTCTTACAGCAAAGAAACGCCGGGACTGGCGCCACACACGTACATGCCTCAACTCCACTCTCCGTGTCAAGTCCTCCAAGTACTGCTCAGTCTTCCACTGCCTTACTGGTAGCCATTGCAACCCACATTACTCTGTCCTCCACGACAATCACACCACCTCAGTAAGGCTAACCATTTTGCTTCCCACTTATTTGAGGTATTCTCCATTCCTGTTGATCCCCATTTTGATTACTCCCTCTTCCCCACCGTCCTTGAATGAACTGATATCTCTGTCCCACAGCTCGCTCCTAGTTTCCAGCTCTTGGATCAGTTACCCTCTCAGACATAAACACTCCCATCACCGCACATGGCGTCACACTCGGCCTCTGCTCCAAATGCAACACCACCCCTAGTTACGATGATGTCACCTACGGCCACCTCAAGAAATCCCCCCCGTCCTTCCTGGTCCCCTTGCTACCCTGTAAAACGTCCTCCTCTCCACTGGCCTTTACCCTGACCTGTGGAAGACTTACTGTGTCCTGCTGTTCCCTAAACCCAACAAACCCCCCTCTGACGCATCTTCCTATCGTCCCATATGCCTCACTTCCTTGTTTAGTAAGGTCTTAGAATCCATCCTCTCCTGCCAGATTCATCGCCACCTAAACTAGTAGCACCACCTCCTTCGCTCTACCCAGTGTTGCTTCTGGCCCTCCTTCTCAGCCAATGACCAACTCCTTAACCTTACCAATCCTCTTTCCCTCCAACTTAACTCCCGCTGCTCCATTGTCTTTGTTTCCCTCGACTTCAAGAATGCCTATGACCATGCCTGGGATCCCAAGCTCATCTTCAGACTCCATACTTATGCTCTCCCTATCAATTTCGTCTGTCTCGTTGCTTCCTTGCTCTCCCTTCCTCCCATCTATGTCAATATCCACAATTCCCACTCCTGTACTTTCTAGCCCACTGGAGTGACCCAAGGCTCCATCCTTCCCCCTCTCCTGTATTTCCTGAATTCTGACAACATGCCCAAACATTCCCTACCTGTCCATCTCCTCCAATTTGGTGATGACACCACCTTCCTGGCCCTTTATCTTAACCTTCAAAGGTAAATGTCTCAATGTACACTCGAAACCCACCTTGACCAGTTCACTACTTAGTGCAACCAGTAGTTCCTTCGTATCAACCCCTCCAAGACACGGTCAATCGTCATTGGCTGCACCACCCCCTCCTTCCATCTCCATGATTTCTACCGAACCATTTATGATCGTACTATTCACCTCACTCCTGCCATAAAATACCTTGGCCTCAGTCTTGATCGTCATCTAACCTGGACTCCCTATTTCCTTATGATCCAACACAAAGCCCACAATAGATACATGTCTGGCCGGATGTGGGGGCTGCACCCTTCCATCATCCTTCATACCTACAAGTCCTCGATCCGCCCCATCCTTTGTTATGCTAGTGTTGCTTGGATTTCTGCACCCCCCCATCCCCCCAGATTCTATAAAGCCTTCAAAATCCTGGAACACCATGCACATCGCAACGCCTTCCGTCCCTCATGCGCATCCTCTATGACCTCATCCACTTACCCACCTTCTTCTCTCCCTTGAACACATCCGCACCCTGTACATTGTCCACTGATTCGATATCCCTACCCTCTTGTGTCCCCCTGTACAAGTTAAAAGTGTAAAAATCACACAAAGCGAGACAGTTAAAAAAAAAAAAAAAGGAAAACGCTGGAAACGATGGAGCACTCATGTAGAATAAAAACCACCGAGGGACTGGATGCCAGACAGGAGGGGAAAAAAAGCTATAGCAGGCAGTTCTCTTCAGTGCGCCGAGTCTTGTACAGCTTCCAGTTACCGCCGAGTCTACAAGCTGCACTGTTCGTCCGTCGTCTCCGGAATTTAGGCTCCAAAAGCATCATAGGCCATATCTGCACTCTACATGGGCATCACTCAGAGGCACAGTGACAGAACTTCAATATTTTACAGGACTTGCAATAATTTCAAATGTCTAATGGTGCTGGACATTTCACATGAAGAAGCATCATTTAAGTCGAGTATTTCTTCGTATTTAATAAATACCATTTTATTACGATATGTTGAAAATCTTTCTGATCGAAGATAACGTACGCCTCCTTCTTGCACTCCCAACGATGGATATTAAATGCTGGGTTCTACAGAACTGCATTTGATTTTAACTGACACACTAAGTATTTAATTGGAGAAACAGACAAATCCCCGCCACAGTTGTCCTGAGGTTCTTCCTCTGAATAATGCTCTTGTTCCACAGCAGAATTGTGATCATCTTTTTCGTCTATTTCTTGACCTGTATCAGTGACACATTTCTCTATCCACCGACTAACAATTTCATCAAACTCGAGGAAATTAAAAGTGTCACGTTCCTGCGACCAAATTTTGTAACACACCGTACTGAAGAAAACAGGCACTTCGTTCGCGAGGCTAGATCTAGGAGACCCTAACACCTGTCAGTAACACGCGTAACAACAAACAAAGAACGCAATAACGCAACCGACTGTAAAACATTGTAAAGTTGGCAATTTATGGGGGATTGGGAACAGTATAGAAGCATTCCATCACAGCTGAACTTACAGAGAGAGTTCGAAAATTTTCACGCCATTGAGAGACCACACCTTGTGAGCTGAGGGTTAAGGATCTTTTGGGCGGCGACTGAATTCAGCGTATTGGTTCTGTCTTCAATTATGTAGAAAGGAAGTTTCTTTTAAATTTTACCCCAACTAAAACTTCAAGTTGCACCAGTGTTTTCCTGTCAAAGGAACCAACGCCGTTACTGTGCAGGATTGTAAATTTCAGGCAGGTCATTTTGTTGATTGTGAGGCTGAGGCGATGCTGCTCCTTCTGGACGAGTTTTCGGAGTCGTTAACTGACAAACCAGGTGTTATCAACACGATACAATACAGAATCTGCCTTGCTGACGATTTTCAGTGCGTCAACCCCAATATAGATTGACACCACCCGAAATGAAAATATTGCGTCAGCTGGTGGAGCGGATGATCTGTGATGGGGTTATTATGTCTCCTACCTCACCTTACACCTCTCTTATCTTTCTAGTTCCAATGGGTGACTGGTGGTTGATCATACTATTAAATAAGAAGTGTGTTCGTGAATCTATTCCACTATCCAACTTGCACCACTGTTTCACCTGCTTTCCTGGTGCTCGGTATTCTTCTATTCTCGAGCTTAATTAGGCTTACCACCAGACCCCATTAGCCAAAACTGTAGACAGGTGACAGCGTTTTGTATGGATTGGAATTTATTCGACTTTATCGGTACACTAATTGGCATATCAACTTGGGCTGCTGTTCTCTCTAGACTTTTGGATGACGTTTCCGGAGATGTAAAATTTAAACCTTAGATGACGTTGTAATTTACAATATTACCTTCCAACGAGATCTGAAACACCTGGAGGAGGTTTTGTGCCGAATTCTTGCCACTGGTCTTGCTGTTAAGCCTTCCAAAATTAATTTAGCTTAGCAGAAGATTTCTTTTCTTGGTATTTGGTTTCTACTGGCGGGACCCGAATGGATAGAGAGAGGACCAAGGTCTTACACAAAAAACAAGCAAAGACAGGTGTTGCCGAATTCATTATCCATTATTTTGTTTAGAAATACTTCTATAGTAGAGGGAGATGACCATTCAGATTTGGCACAACTTTGGAAAGTAGAGAAGTCCTGATCGCACAATCCTTTATTAAGCGTCATGCGTTTAAATATTTTATCGTCAGACTGAAGCTGTGGAATGAACTGTACAAGAAAGTAATGACAGAAAATATACATAAGCGTGTATCTAAGTACGTATTCCAGTACACAGATGTTCCAAATAGTATCGTACTTACATAAAAAACAAATTTTAGTACAAGTTCACGAAAGCGAGCACATGAACTGAATGCAGTAGAAATCTCATGTCATGTAGGCATATCTTTCAGTCCCATCGTCTATCGAATCGAACCAGTGCCAAACAGTGTGTGGCGACTGAACTTACGAGAGGTAAACGATGGCCTGTAGGTGGTGCTAGCATTGACTGAAGAATGCGAATCAAACAGTAAGTTTACTTACTAATGCGATTAAATACATGTCAACACCGCGTGAACAAATTTGACAAAAAAATTATAGAAGAGATACTCATACTAACGCCATGAAAAGTGCGTCGTTAGGTAACATCGTAAAAAACGTTGCAGAGGTAGTCTTTAGTCAGTAATCGAAATAGAAGACAATTTTAGCCAGTAACTGGTGAGGTACAATATAAATGTAAAATCAATATGAGCAATAAGTAAAGAAGGAATAATAACGAATAAGTTCACAAGCATCACAAAATAAATGTACATAATTGTCACAAAATGTAATGAAATGACATAACAGAGTCATTTAGATGAGCTAAGATTAGTGGTTACAACTTGAAATGTAAGATGTATTACGCAATAAATGGGTATTTTTTGTTTTTTAATACTATTTAACTTAGTGTTAGATCGTGCATGTATAACAACTCTCCTTAAGCTGACGGTTGAGGACATCCAAAACGTCCTAGCATATTGTGACCAAAGATGTAAATTTAGGATCATTTGGTGACAAAAACTGATGCCTAGGCAATCGTAATATTGGTCATACTGTTTCGGACTTATACGGAATGCATTGCGATCGTGTATAACAGTATGGGATTGTAGAGCTATACATAACAAAATAAGCTCTTTGAGTTACTAGCGAAACCCAAAACTTCACCTTTCGTAATTTTTTTTCTATACTGTAATTTCATTCCTACGGCCCCATATGGGTAAGGGAGGGCTGGCACAATCCGCTGCTCATCAACCGAATGATACAGTTAAAATGGATAAAACATACAAAAGGCGATGAGATGGGAGACATAAAAACATAATAAGGAGAGACAATGGGGGTTAAAATACACACTTACACAGAGACGTTAATTGTAGGACAGCTAAAAAAGTCCACATAAAGATAAAAAAGCACAGTTGGCGATTTTTGTAACACATAAAAATACACGGAGGTCACACAAACAAGTCAAAAGTTGGCCACAGTATTGCAAAACGCCAGAACGACGACACTTTAACAACAGCACGAGATGAAGGACACACGACAAAGATTAAACAGTGCCAGGAGGATTCGGCCGAGGGAGGGGACATCCTGAGAGGAGAGAAAGATGGGACAAAAGAGAGCAGTGGTAGACGGCGTCTAGAGAAGGTAGTGGAAAAGGAAATTGGTCGCGGGGCGTAGCAAGGGCCAGGGACGAGCGCGATAGCAAGGGAGAGAGAAGGCAAATCAGGAGGGAGTGCAGAGATGCGGGAAGAGATGCACTAGAAAGGGAGAGCGCGTGGCAGGGAGAAAAAAACTACTCATGGGAAGACAAAAGAATGGGAGTAGGAGCCATGAGGAGGGGGTGGATGGTGAAGTTAGAGTTCGTAGGAGGAGTAGACATAAGGGCGAAGCTTATCATCTGGGAGGGGTATGCACTGGAAGGCACATCAGTAAAGGAGGCTGAGAACGTGGAGATGGAGAGAGGGTGGCACACAACAGTAAAGGCACAGCAACAGGCTCTGGGTAGGGAGGATAAGAGACAACAGGGGGTCCGAGCAATCCAGTCTGTGGACAATGTACAGGGTGTGGATGTGTTTGAGGAAAAGGAGAAGATATGGGAAGGGGTTGATGTGATAGAGGATTTGTATCGGGGACGGGAGACAGATGTGGAAAGCAGGGCAGAGTGCATGGCGTTCGAGGATTTAGAAGGCTTTATTGAATATGGGTGGGGTAGAGATCATGGTGACTATGGTATAAGGAAGGATGGGGCTGATCAAGGATTTGTAGGTGTGAAGGATAAAGGAAGAATGCAGGCCCCATGTCCAGCAAGACAACAGTTTCAGAATGTGGAGTCTGTTGTGGGCTTTGTATTGGATCATAAGAGGATGGGGAGTCCAGGTGAGGTGACAGTCGAGGTCAAGGTATGAGGGAGGTGGATTGGACAACCATAAATGTGTGGTAAAAATTGTGGAGCCAGAAAGTGCGGGTGGTATGACCTGGGTTTGGAAGAGTTGATGTGAAGGGACACTCGTTGCACCAGGCAGTGAACTGATTGAGGTGGGTTTGAAGGAATACTTTGGCCCTGTTCAAGGGGAGGATACAGGTCCAGAAAGACGGTGTCATCAGCAAATTGGCAGCAAATTAGTAGAAGATGTGAGGCGGAATAGATTTGGGTGTATCTGCAGCATAAAGGAGATAGAGGAGAGGGAAAAGGATGGAGCCTTCGGGCACGCTCATGGAGGGATAGAATGCATAGGTGTTGGTATTGTGGATAGTGACATAAGAGGGACGACAGGAGAGGAAGGAAGCAACGAGACAGAGAAAGCCCTGGAGTTTAAGGAGTAGCCTGGGATGCCAGACATGGTGAAAGGCAGTCTGGAGGTCGAAGGAGACATAGAAAGAGGAACAATAGGATTTATATTGGAGGGAAAGAAGACTGATAAGCTTAAACAGCTGGTTATTGGCTAAGGAAGAGGTTTGGAAACCACACTGGGTAAGGGGAAAGAGGTGGTGCTGATTAAGGTGGTGATGAACACGTCAGGAGAGGATAGACTCAAAGACCTTAATGAACATGGAGGTGAGGGAGGCGATATGATAGAGGGTGGTCTGTCGGGATTAGGGAACAGCAGGATGTGGGAAGTTTTCCAAATGTCAGGGTACAAGCCAGTGGAGAGAATGATGTTGTCAAGGTAGCAAGGACAGCCAGGACGAAGAGGGGGGATTTCTTGAGGTGGCAGTAGGTGACACTGTTGTGACAAGTGATGGCATTGCACTTGGACTGGAGTATGAGTTTGATGTCACTTGCTGCAATGGGAATGTTTATGTACGATGAGGGTCCAAATACTAGAAACTGTAGGCGAGTGGCAGAATGGAGGCATCAGAGTGTTCATGGCTGGTGGGGAAGAGGGAGTAATCAAAGTGAGGATCGTTGGGAAAGGAGAAAAAGTTGGAGAGATGGGAAGCAAAATGGTTAGCCTTACTGAGGTTGTCACAGAAAAGGTGGTCATGGTGGAGAAGGGTGTACTGTGGGGCAGGATGACTACCAGTTAGATGGTGGAAGACAGAGGAGGAGTTGACAGGGATGGTGGAGCTGCTTCATGTACATGTGTGTCGCCAGTCCTGCTGTTTCTTTGCTGTTCAGACGTTGCAGATGTGTACTTGCCAGTGTCTGGGAGGGTATCTTAGTCACAGGTGCAGAGGAAGGAGCAGTAGAGCCTGTGGAATCCATGGAGGAGAAGGACAGCGTGTGGAGCAAGTGTAGGGTGGTGACGGTGGATAAGTTTGTTAGGAACATGGACCTCTACGGCATTAGTGACGGTCTACTGAAGTAACGAAGAGGCATGTGTGATGTCAGCGGGATGGTGGTAGGAAAGATGGTGGTTTTTGACCTGTGAGGCAATGGATTCCCAGTATGCATCCCAGTCAGCTCGTTGGTAGTCATGGACTTGG
Source organism: Schistocerca americana (assembly GCF_021461395.2). NCBI lineage: Eukaryota > Metazoa > Arthropoda > Insecta > Orthoptera > Acrididae > Schistocerca > Schistocerca americana. The sequence goes on along the minus strand of NW_025725481.1, from coordinate 6,759,784 downwards.
CAGGGCAGCTAGCAAGGGGCTGGATTGAGGCAATGTGCTGAGGAGATTGTGTGAACCACTGGGAGGTGATTGGTACCAAAAGGGTCCAGAATATCCGTGGCAATACGACCAAGGAGGTAAGGGCAAGTGATGATGACACCAGGGATGGAGTTACTTTTAGAATGGGTGATCTGTAAGAGGGGAACTAGATTACCATGGAGGGTAGTGAGGAACTGATGCCACCACTGAAGGTATCAGGGTCACAGTTGATGATGTTGAGGCATGTGGTAATAACATAGCTGTAGAAGGTGGGCCATATTGGGAGATGAATTCATAGGGAAGAGGAGCTGCGGGTTAGATGTAGATAGTGGATAATTGCACAGGTGATGACGGGGGGGGGGGGGGGGGAGGAGAAAGATGTTGAGGATGAGGTGTTTGGTTGTCATTGAGCAGGGGTTGTGGTAGGACAGGGACATAGATATATGCTTCAGGTGTCCAGTAGTGACCCCACCTCCCTCTAGCAAATGGGGATTGTCAGTGGAGTGAATGAGGTACAGAGAGGAGCGGACAACATGATGATGTTGGAGGAAGGTTTCACTAAGGATGAAGGAGTTGATCTGGTGATGGGACAGGGTACGCATGAAGAGGTATTTGTTGGTAGGGAGGGAGCAAATGTTGATGTATAGGAGATGATACTGTTGGCGCGTCATTGGGGAAAGGTGGAGAGTGAGTGGAGGGAAGAGAGGGGCTCAAATGAGGGTGTCTGGGTGGGTGAAGATGAAGTGGGCCTGGTTGTGGGAGTATGTAGTGTAGGTATTGAAATGAAAGATGGATCAGGTGGCAAGGGAGATCTTCTGGAGGGTGTGGGGGCGTTGGAAGGGGTGAATATTCTGGAGTATGATGGTCAGGAAACAGATGATGTTGTCAGCTGTCTGTATTGGGCAGAGGGAATTGATGCATTGGATGGGCTGATCGATGGTGTGAATGGGAACAGTTAGTTTGGAGTTGGTGGGAAGGAGTTTGGCCTTGCATTTGGAGGTGTAGATGGGGTGGGATTCGTTGCAGGTGTTGCAGGAAGGAGGGGAGGCGAGGTTAGAACATTGTTTGAGGAAGTGGGAGGCTTTACAGTAGGGGCAGATGGGGGCAAGGTGGTTGAAGCTTTGGGTGATGCGGCCATCATAGAGGAGACAGCATTGGCGGTGATAGCATTGAATAGGAGAAAGGAAGGGATTAATGGGGTGGCAAAAGGTGATGTATGGAGGAGGTGCACTCTGTGAACACATGTGCCAAAAGGGTAGGGCTGGAGTTGTTACAGATACCACAGGCTGAGCAGATTTCCAGGGCAGGGTGGGCATTCAATTCTGCCAATAACTTCACCTTAATTACCACAATGATGAGCTTTGCAATCACAGTGGTGAGGGTTTTGGGATGATGAGGGCTTTAGGATTGACAGGAAAAGGAGGAGGTAAGTAAAGATGTGAGAGACATGTGGGCTAAAGGTGATATGGAGAAGTCTCCGGAAGAGGTCAGTGTGGAATGAGAAGGGAAGTGGATAAGGACAGAGCCTCTGTGAGGCATGAGCTGAGCAATAGCGGCACTGGGGTATACTTGCAGATTTGTAAGTAAAGATGTGAGAGACATGTGGGCTAAAGGTGATATGGAGAAGTCTCCGGAAGAGGTCAGTGTGGAATGAGAAGGGAAGTGGATAAGGACAGAGCCTCTGTGAGGCATAAGCTGAGCAATAGCGGCACTGGGGTATACTTGCAGATTTCTAGTGTTTAGGCAGTGAGGAATTTAGTATTGGGTTGGGAAATGACGAATGTATGTATGGTGGGGGCTGGGCATGCAAGAGGGGTGGGCAGTGGTTTCTTGGAAGGGGGGGTGGAGGTAGGGTGAGCACTTGGGCGTTTGGAGGTTTTTTGGCAGGTGTGGCCTGGAAGGAGGGTGAGGGACTGGGAGAGGTGGCGGAAGGCAGGGCCCTCATGAGAGGTGGAAGCACTTTGAAGGAAGGGTGGGTGTCTGTGGTGGTGACTGTGGAGCGGTGGTCCATGTCATGGGCAGGCGAAGTAGAGGAAGTCATAGCAGGGCGAGTGCGGAGTGCATGAGAGTCATCCCTACACATGGTAGTGGCGGGAATGGCGGCAGGAGCACGAGCAGGAGCAGGGGGAGGAGCAGAAGTAGAGGCAGTAAATAGGTGGGGGTACAGGGGATAGGTGGATATGACAGGGATGAAGCTGTGAAGAGAAGAGGTGGGGCAGATGGGGGAAGCTGGAGGAGGGACTTACGGAGGTAATGGTGGGGGCAGAGGAAGGAGGGGTGTATATAATCGTGGTGGTTGGGGTGTCCATGGTGGACTTGCAGCCTAGCAGCAACAGGTGGCACGAAGATATGGAAAGAGAACTTAGCAGGAGCATCTTCCGTAATTGTTTTGTCTTTATTGTAATTTCATTTCCCGGCCACTTATGAGCAGGTGACGGCTGTCAGTGGCACAGTCCGCCACTCTTCAGCCAAGTGACACAACAAATAAGAAGATGAAATGACACAAATAAAATGTGATAAAAAGCGGGACATAAGAACCGAAATAAGTGGAGACAATAGAGATTAAAATATAAACTTACTTGAAGACGTTCACTGAAGGACAGGTAAAAAATTTCGAAGAAAGTCAAAAAAACACAGTTGGTGTTTCGTGGACCACATAAAATACGCATGCACAAGTTAAAAGTTGGCCACTCCAGCATGAACACACTTTAAAAAACCACCGTAAGTGATTAGACACATGTGACGAAGGATAGAATCTGTCAGGAAGGGCCTGCCAATGGTAGGAGGCCTGAGAGGAGGGAAAAAGAGGGTCGGTGGAATGGGGAGGGGGGCGGGATGAAAAGGAAAAGGGTGGTTGGGGAGCGCCCCAAGGGGCAGGAGTCAGGAAGGATGGGAGTTGGAGGGGGGAAGGCAAGTCAACAGGTGACACAGAGACACAGAATGGCAGCATGGTAAAGGGGTGGCGCTCAGGGGAAGGGAAAAGGAGGGGAGAGGAAGCCCTGAGGAGTAGGAAGGGGGAATGTAGGGTTAGAGTTGGTAGGAAGGGTGGAGATCAGGATGAAGCTTATCACCTGGAAGGGATAAGTGCTGGACGTTGTGTTGGGAAGGGAGGTGGAGGGTGTGGACATGAGAGAGGGTGGTTAAAGGCGCGACAACAGGCTGAGGGTAGAGAGGACAAGAGACAACAGCAGATATGGGGGATCGAGTTGGTGGATGATGTACAGGATGCAGATGTGTTTGAGGAAAAGAAAAAGGGTGTGGGAAGGGAATGAGGTCACAGAGGATCTCTGTGGGGGACATGAGGTGGAAACAAAAGGCAAGGCGGATTGCATGGTGTTCAAGGATTTGGAGAGCGTTATAGAATCTGGCAGGGGCGGAAATCCAGGCAACGCTGGCATAACAAAGGATGGGGCTGATCAAGGATTTGTAGGTGTGAAGGATTGTGGCAGAATCTTAAAGTTTACTGAAATTCTATTTTACAGTGTGTCATGACGTATTGTTCTTAGCTAAAAAATGTGTACTGTGTAGTTCGAAGTTCATACAGGAAGAAATTTGCTTTTTTGTGTCCATTCACTCACTGGTTAAACTGGTACAAATAAATTTTCATCATGCAAACTGTCAATGATAATGCTGTTGCTGGGTTAACCCTCACACTACACAGCATTCTGTGTTGACCTGTCCCAATGACAGTCATTCCATTTAGCAATTGTGAGGCATTGCCAGGTTCACTACTCCATGGTATATGGAAGCGTTTCTACAAGTCTTTCTCGCATTCACAGTCCCACATTTGCACCTGGAGACCAAAAGTGGAACAAATTTTTTTTACGACGTAAGCCAGTTCCAAGTAAGAGCATTAGAGTATCTACCAAGTTTCACCGCCGTACGATAATTACAGTCCACACTGCGCACCTCAACGGGCAGCTGCACTTTAGTTATGACCATCTGGTATTTTCCACTCAATATTTCCACTGCTTCAGACAAGGAAACATGAACTTCATAAATGTAAGGTATTTAATAACACAACGAAAATTTGTAGAACTTACTATAGTAATATTGTGCTATAATTAAATTATTTTAATACTTTAGAATTTACTATTAGTGGTAGAGTTACTTTGCTTTTACGTATAGGCTTTTAAATTTTATCTAATTTTTGTTTCTGAAATTGGGGATGTACACTCCTGGAAATTGAAATAAGAACACCGTGAATTCATTGTCCCAGGAAGGGGAAACTTTATTGACACATTCCTGGGGTCAGATACATCACATGATCACACTGACAGAACCACAGGCGCATAGGCACAGGCAACAGAGTATGCACAATGTCGGCACTAGTACAGTGTATATCCACCTTTCGCAGCAATGCAGGCTGCTATTCTCCCATGGAGACGATCGTAGAGATGCTGGATGTAGTCCTGTGGAACGGCTTGCCATGCCATTCCCACCTGGTGCCTCAGTTGGACCAGCGTTCGTGCTGGACGTGCAGACCGCGTGAGACGACGCTTCATCCAGTCCCAAACATGCTCAATGGGGGACAGATCCGGAGATCTTGCTGGCCAGGGTAGTTGACTTACACCTTCTAGAGCACGTTGGGTGGCACAGGACACATGCGGACGTGCATTGTCCTGTTGGAACAGCAAGTTCCCTTGCCGGTCTAGGAATGGTAGAACGATGGGTTCGATGACGGTTTGGATGTACCGTGCACTATTCAGTGTCCCCTCGACGATCACCAGTGGTGTACGGCCAATGTAGGAGATCGCTCCCCACACCATGATGCCGGGTGTTGGCCCTGTGTGCCTCGGTCGTATGCAGTCCTGATTGTGGTGCTCACCTGCACGGCGCCAAACACGCATACGACCATCATTGGCACCAAGGCAGAAGCGACTCTCATCGCTGAAGACGACACGTCTCCATTCGTCCCTCCATTCACGCCTGTCGCGACACCACTGGAGGCGGGCTGCACGATGTTGGGGCGTGAGCGCAAGACGGCCTGACGGTGTGCGGGACCGTAGCCCAGCTTCATGGAGACGGTTGCGAATGGTCCTCGCCGATACCCCAGGAGCAACAGTGTCCCTAATTTGCTGGGAAGTGGCGGTGCGGTCCCCTACGGCACTGCGTAGGATCCTACGGTCTTGGCGTGCATCCGTGCGTCGATGCGGTCTGGTCCCAGGTCGACGGGCATGTGCACCTTCCGCCGACCACTGGCGACTACATCGATGTACTGTGGAGACCTCACGCCCCACGTGTTGAGCAATTCGGCGGTACGTCCACCCGGCCTCCCGCATGCCCACTATACGCCCTCGCTCAAAGTCCGTCAACTGCACATACGGTTCACGTCCACGCTGTCGCGGCATGCTACCAGTGTTAAAGACTGCGATGGAGCTCCGTATGTCACGGCAAACTGGCTGACACTGACGGCGGCGGTGCACAAATGCTGCGCAGCTAGCGCCATTCGACAGCCAACACCGCGGATCCTGGTGTGTCCGCTGTGCCGTGCGTGTGATCATTGCTTGTACAGCCCTCTCGCAGTGTCCGGAGCAAGTATGGTGGGTCTGACACACCGGTGTCAATGTGTTCTTTTTTCCATTTCCAGGAGTGTATTTACGTGAATAACAATGCGCGATACAAGTTCGCCGAGTTGACGATTGCCGTTGTTATTCTTTTTTTTTTCTCGTAACTTGAGTCCGAAATAATATTCGGAAGATTGCAGCTTCTAGTGTAGACGTCGATCTACTCGAAAACAATTATTGTAACCCACTAAACATACGTAATAATATTTTAAAATACAATGATTCTGCACCTACAAGAAGAACAATTTTTGTGAAAAAAATATCACAGAACATGTCCCGTTTATTCGATGCAATACATAGTTTACAATATAGCGTTTCTCTAACAGTGCATTCTTTTTTCATCTGATGTTTGAACTTCATTTTAGTTGATCTGTGTTAGTGAAAGGTAATTTATACACCTTGAAATATACTCTAGTCAATAACTGTTACATTCAAGCATCTTAATTCGATCCTTACACAACTTCTAATGTTAGTTATGTCATTATTGCTATGTTGCTCATTAAATACTGACACAATAGCTGATACACATGTGCATGGACCCCTGTTCTCAAGTTGTTAAAGGAGTCTTTCGAGTGCACGCTAAGGGGAATGTTACATTCTCATCTGACGAAGTGCAATTACGTTGCTTCTTGATAAAGTACTGTCTTTCTCTTCATTTGTGGTACCATTTTATTATGTGTAGAGAAATTACTATCCAATACGGTTGACATATTAATATGTTAGGTTGATTTCATGAAACGAGGGTTGTGCATAACAGTACTGAAGTGGTAAGTGTGTACTGGTATATTTTTATGTTTTCTACTTGTGTTCAGTTGGGATAGGCAAATGCTCCTGTGCCTTGCTGCAAAAGGAACTTGTAGTTGTACTGAATGGTCAGATGTGAGTTGCTAGCTCACAACGTCCTGCAGAGATTCTTTGTCAAGTTGGTGGACTTTAGGATTTTTTTAATGTTTAGTACGAAAGTGATATTTTGGAACTGTGAATGGCTCAAGGAATTTATCGAGATTAGCAAAGTTAGTGGTACTGGTAGGTGAAGTTTGTCAGATAGTGATGTTTCCGTAGGTGGAACTTGATGAGTGGTACTACTGACATTGGATTATACTTTCTGAACTTGTAAAATCACAACTGTCCTAGTTTCGCACTACGAAAAAGTTTCTGGTATATATTTCTGAAGCTGCACGCTTCATTGGAGATCTATACTGATATTATGAGTGCAAAAACTTGTTTCTGGAAATTGTATGAAATATTGCTGTCTTTGAAATGTACCCAACTGTATGGGATCCTATCCTAAAAAGTTTCCAAACTGATTTGCTGCAGCTGTGTCTATGCCACTGAGCATTCTTATGGACCTGCAGTTCATCTGATGCCTGTTGGAGATTTTAGTACATGTAACGAAACTTATTACTAGCTTTCTGTTGGCCGTTGAAATACACCAGTTTAATTAGAATTGAGCAGTAGGAGTAAGTTTGACTGCCAATTTCATCGTTTTACTTTGCAGAGGTAAGAGTTTCTGCATAGTAGAGTGGAGAGTTGGACCAGTCCCCACCCTTCTATCCTTTGGCCCTTCCGCCTCCCCACCCTCACTATGATATTAACTGTGAAATTGAAGAGTTGAGTTCATAATTTTCAAATTTCTTAAGAATGCTAAATGCATACATTGCGATACATGGATTTAATGACTTCATTAAATTTACTTCTCCAGAGGAGTTGTATACTGAACTTTGTAAGTGTTGTCAAATGAGCAAGTTAATGTCAGAAATCTAAAACGTCTCAGGCTACTTTAGTTGCTGATTTATTACTCTGCCTTTTACTGCGCACCTGCGGAGAAACTAATATTGTTTTGTTTTGGGTAGGTGGACTGGATTCAACTTAGTGTGATTTATGTTACTTCACTCCCTCAGTTATCCCTCTTCAGAAGTTTTTTTGGAAATTTTTATGGGATGAAAGTTCCATGTTACAACAACAGACTGCACTGGACTACAAAGAAATGATAAAATTAAACAGATTCATTGCACTTGAGGAGAGAAATCTTAGACAATTATAACTGTCAATAACTAGTCGAAAATAAGTGCTAGAACAGGAGAATAATGTTTGTGGAAAAAGGAAAAAACGTGAGTTACAGGATAGACTAGGAGCTGCTCCAAGTCAGACTATAGCGAGTGAGGTTAACAAACAAGTAGTCATGCAACAGCTTTTTAATAGCTTGAACATGAAGTAGGTGTACTGAAGGCCAACACAGAAAGTAGCATTTCAAGAAACAGAGAATTGTGATGAACTTTCTACTGCTGTAGCCAAACTGCTGCTAGTTGCAAGCAGAGCTGAGGTATACAGCGTGGTCCATTGATAGTGACCGGGCCAAATATCTGACGAAATAAGCATCAAACGAAAAAACTACAAATAACGAAACTCGTCTAGCTTGAAAGGGGAAACGAGATGGCGCTATGATTGGCCAGCTAGATGGCGCTGCCATAGGTAAAACGGATATCAACTGCGTTTTATTTTAAAAAAAAAGAGGAACCCTCATGTTTTATTACGTATTCGTAAAGATATATGAATGTTTCAGTTGGACCACTTTTTTCGCTTTGTGATGATGGCGCTGTAATAGTCACAAACGTATAAGTACGTGGTATCACGTAACATTCCGCCAGTGCGGACGGTATTTGCTTCGTGATACAATACCCGTGTTAAAATGGACCGCTTACCAATTGCGGAAAAGGCCGATATCGTGTTGATGTATGGCTATTGTGATCAAAATGCCCAACGGGCGTGTGCTACGTATGCTGCTCGGTATCTTGGTTCAAAATGGTTCAAATGGCTCTGAGCACTATCGGACTTAACATCTGAGGTCATCAGTCCCCTAGAACTTAAAAATACTTAAACCTAACTAACCTAAGGACATCACACACATCCATGAACGAGGCAGGATTCGAACCTGCGACCGTAGCGGTCGCGCGGTTCCAGACTGTAGCCTCTAGAACCGCTCGGCCACATCGGCCGACTCGGTATCCTGGACGACATCATTCAAGTGTCCGGACCGTTCGCAGGATAGTTACGTTATTTAAGGAAACAGGAAGTGTTCAGCCACATGTGAAACGTCAACCACGACATGCAACAAATGATGATGCCCAAGTAGGTGTTTTAGCTGCCGCCGCAGCTAATCCGCACATCAGTAGCAGACAAATTGCGCCAGAATCGGAAATCTCAAAATCCGTCGGTGTTAAGAATGCTACATCTACATCGATTGCACCCGTACCATATTTCTATGCACCACAAATATCATGGCGACGACTTTGAACGTCGTGTACAGTTCTGCCACTAGGCACAAGACAAGTTACGGGACGATGACAGATTTTTGCACGCGTTCTACTTGGCGACGAAGCGCCATTCACCAACAGTGGTAACGTAAACCGGCATAATATGCACTATCAGGCAACGGAAAATCCACGATGGCTGCGACAAGTGGAACATCAACGACCTTGGCGGGTTAATGTACGGTGCGGAATTATGGGAGGAAGGATAATTTGGCCCCCATTTTATTGACGGCAATCTAAATGGTGCAGTGTATGCTGATTTCCTACGTAATGTTCTACCGATGTTACTACAAGATGTTTCACTGCATGACAGAATGGCGATGTACTTCCCACATGATGGAAGTCCGGCACACAGCTCGCGTGCAGTAGAAGCGGTATTGTATAGCATATTTCATGACAGGTGGATTGGTCATCGTGGCACCATACCATGGCCCACACGTTCACCAGATCTGACGTCCCCAGATTTCTTTCTGTGGGGAAAGTTGAAGGATATTTGCTATCGATATCCACTGACAACGCTTGACAACACGCGTTAGCGCATTGTCAATGCACGTGCGAACATTACGGCAGGCGAAGTACTCGCTGTTGAGAGCAATGTCGTTACACGTATTGCCATATGCATTTAGGTTGACGGACATCATTTTGAGCATTTATTGGATTAATGTGGTATTTACAGGTTATCACGCTGTAACACCATGCGTTCTCAGAAATGATGAGGTCACAAAGGTACATGTATCACATTGGAACAACTGAAATAAAATGTTCAAACGTACCTACGTTCCGTATTTAATTTAAAAACCTACCTGTTACCAACTGTTCGTCTAAAATTGTGAGCCATATGTTTGTGACTATTACAGCGCCATCTATCGCAAAGCGAAAAAAGTGGTCCAACTAAAAGATTCATATTTCCTTACGTACTACACTAATATGTAATAAAATGGGGGTTCCTATTTTAAAAAAACGCAGTTGATATCCATTTGCCCTATGGCAGCGCCATCTAGCGGGCCAACCATAGCGCCATCTGGTTTCCCTCTTCAAGCTAGACGAGTTTCGTACTTTTTAGTTTTCTCATTTGACACTTATTTCGTGAGATATTTGGCCCGGTCACGATCAGTGGACCACCCTCTACATGATAACCACATCTGCAATCAAATCATGTGTAAGAACACAGCACACTGTCTCACTCATCCCCATAATTAAGAAAATCACTGTACACTCTTTCATCAATAGTATTACTGAAGAGTACCAAATTCTTCATCACATGTTGCAGCTACAGTAATAATAGTCACATTGTGCAACAACCAAGTACCAGTCTTTCAAATCCAATAGCACCTGGAATATGCAGAAGATAACCCACCCAAGTACTAACCAGACCTGACATTGCTGAACTTTGTTGGCTGTGTGAGATCCAACGTGGCAAGACTGTTGGATATTGTGGTGTCACCGCCAGACACCACACTTGCTAGGTGGTAGTCTTTAAATCGGCCGCGGTCCGTTAGTATAAGTCGGACCCGCGTGTCGCCACTGTCAGTAATTGCAGACCGAGCGCCACCACACGGCAGGTCTAGACAGACTTACTAGCACTCGCCCCAGTTGTACAGCCGACGTAGCTAGCAACAGTTCACTGACAAATAAACTCTCATTTGCCGAGGCGATAGTGGCTTAGCCTTCAGCTACTTCATTTGCTACGACCTAGCAAGGCGCCATACCATTTGATATTGAGATTATAACATGTACCGTCAAGAGCGATGTACACCAATTGTGGATTAAAGTTAAGTATTATATCAACTACGTACTTTATTTGCTACTATTAATTCCCTTAACTGTTCCAGACCTCACGCCAGCCTGCGTGAGCTTAAACGCGTGCCTTTCGGCTTCCTCTCATTGTGACTTGGTTGCCTTGCCAAGCCACAACATTTTTGGCGACGAGTCTCAAAAGAGGATTTTGTGTTTGTTGATAGACCGATTTCATTGTGTCATGGCTTCGCCACCATTTCCAGATGTACTGTCCGAATTTTATCGCTTGCAGAATCAGCAGACACAGGCCTTATTGGATGCTCTCTTCTCGCCCATTAGATTGGTTATCTGACATATCCCTCATTCTTTTGCAACACTATATTTCAAAAGCTTCATTCACTTCACGCCTACTGTTTGTCGTTCATGTTTACTCGCAAACATGGCTACAGTCCCGACAGATACTTTCAGAAGATACTTCCCAACGTTTAAGTTTAATTTTAAGAAAAACTTCTCTTTCTATTGCAAGTCCGCATTTTATATCTCCTCTTCCGCTCTCCTTAGTTGCAATGGTACCTAGATAGCAAAACTCGCCTTCTGCTCTCAGTGTCTCATTTGCTAAGCTAATTCGCTCAATATCACCAGCTTCATTTAAACTACAATCTGTTAACTTTGTTTTACTTTTCTTGATATTCGTCTTATAACTTTTTTTCATGATACTGTCATCCTTCCCGATCAACACATCTTCCAAGCCGTGTAATGAGGAAATGTCACCAACTTGATGTCATATTTTAATGACAAAAAGACACACTTGCATGATATCGACCGCAGCAATCGACACCGCGTGAATATTTAGGGCGTAATTGTAGAGTGCGCAGTTACGACCTTCCGAAAGGACGGGTTTGAAACTTTAGCGCGCACAGGTAGTTTGTCACTCGTTCCGCCCCACAGCAGCCGCCTAATGCCCGGACGCGATGTGCGGTACGTCGTGGTGACAACTAGAGCATTCGTATTCGCATGATGCTGAAGACGAGGGAAGTGGAGGAGGGAGCTGGACTCATCTGCCCAGCGAGTTTTAAAATCTTGTTCCACAACACATATCACTCTGCCCGAAACATAACAAGTAATACGAGTTTATAATGTCACCTTCATGCACATTAAATGTTACCGAGCGAGGTGGCGCAGTGGTTAGCACACTGGACTCGAATTTGGGAGGACAACGGTTCAATCCCGTCTCCGGCCATCCTGATTTAGGTTTTCCGCGATTTCCCTAAATCTTTTCAGGCAAATGCCGGGATGGTTCCTTTGAAAGTGCACGGCCGACTTCCTTCCCCAACCCGAGCTTGCGCTCCGTCTCTAATGACCTCGTTGTCGACGGGACGTTAAACACTAACCACCACCACCACCACCACCACATTCAAAAATGGCTCTGAGCACTATGGGACTTAACAGCCTTGGTCGTCAGTCCCCTAGAACTTAGAACTACTTAAACCTAACTAACCTAAGGACATCACAAACATCCACGCCCGAGGCAGGATTCGAACCTGCGACCGTAGCAGTCGCGCAGTTCCGGACGGAGCGCCTAGAACCGCTAGACCACCGCGGCCGGCAACACCACATTCAATGTTAACAATATTCTAGTACTGAAATGCTGCAGTTACATACACGCCCCAAAATCAAAATGAATAAACCGGAGCCGGCCGCGGTGGCCGTGCGGTTCTGGCGCTGCAGTCCGGAACCGCGGGACCGCTACGGTCGCAAGTTCGAATCCTGCCCTCGGGCATGAGTCTGTGTGATGTCCATAGGTTACTTAGGTTTAAGTAGTTCTAGGTTCTAGGGGACTTACGACCTAAGATGTTGAGTCCCATAGTGCTCAGAGCCATTTGAACCATTTGAATAAACTGGAGCGAGTGAAGATTTATTATAAAATGAAGTTAGTGGTTTTCGATTTACAATTTAATCACGGTTGAAGAATAGCGCGTCTGCTACAAATATACATCACTCTTACAGTGCTAACTTCAAAATCCAAAGACAATAAAGTACTATAGCGATGTCAATAATTGAACAGCGCTACACTTCTTCCTTAATGATACAGTCAATCGCCTCATTAAATTATACTGCATTTGTGTGAATCACAACGTAAAAATGTTCGAAGCAAAGACATCTGTGGCACCATCTAGAGCTTGCAAATCGAGCTCTCTGACACAGCCAAAGCAACAGCAGTGGGGTGGCAACGAATGACAAAAAAATTGTAAGCGCGCAGGTTTAAAAGAGGTACTTCCAGAAGTTCATAACTGCTTACAGTCTACATCTACATCTACGTAGACACTCCGCAAGCCACCGTACGGTGCGTGGCGCAGGGTATGCTATACCACGACCTGTAATTTCCTTTCCTGGTCCACACGCAAATAGTGCGAGGAAGAGCCAAAGAAACTGGTACACCTGCCTAATATCGTGCAGGTTCCCCGCGAGCACACAGAAGTGCCGGAACACGACGTAGCATGGACTCGACTAATGTCTGAAGTAGCGTTGGAGGGAACGGACACCATGAATCATACAGGGCTGTACATAAATCCGTAAAAGTTGGATGGGGTGGAGATCTCTTCTGAACAGCACGTTGCAAGGCGACCCAGGTATGCTCCATAATGTTTATGTCTCGGGAGTCTGGTGGCCAACTGAAGTGTTTAAAGTCAAAATAATGCTCCTGGAGCCACGCTGAAGCAATTCTCGATGTGTGGGGTGTCGCATTGTCTTCCTGGAATTTTCCAAGTTTGTCGGAATGCACAAAGAACATGAATGAATGCAGGTGATTAGACAGGATGCTTGCATACGTGTCTCCTGTCAGAGTTATATCTAGACATCTCAGGGGACCCATACAACTCTAACTGCACAGGGCCCACACCATTACAGAGCCTCCACCAGCTTGAACTGACCCCTGCTTATATGCAGGGTCCTTGGATTCATGAGGTTGTCTCCATAACCGTACCCATTCATCCGCTCGATACAATTTGAAACGAGACTCGTCCGACCAGGCTACATGTTTCCAGTCATCAACAGTCCAATATCGGTGATGACTGTCCCAGGCGAGCCGTAAGGCTTTGTGTTGTGCAGTAATCAAGGGTACACGAGTAGGCCTTCGGCTCCGAAAGCCCATACCGATGATGTTTCGTTGAATGGTTGGCACGCTGACACTTGTTGATGGTCCAGCACTGAAATCTGCAGCAGTCTGCGGAAGGGTTGCACTTCTGTCACGTTGAACGATTCTCTTCAGTAGTCGTTGTTTCCGTTCTTGCAGCATCTTTCTCCGGCTGCAGCGATGTCTGTGATTAGATGTTTTACCGAATTCCTGATATTCACGGTACACTCGTGAAATGGTCGTACGGGGAAGTCCCAACTTCACCTCTAGCTCAGAGATGATGTGTCCCATCACTAGCGCGCCGACTATAACACCATGTTCAAACTCACTTAAATCTTGATAACCTGCCATCGTAAAAGCAGTAATCGATCTAACAACTATGTCAGACACATTGCCGACCGCAGCGCCGTATTTTGCCTGTTTTCACATCTTTGTGTTTGAATACGCATGCCTATACCAGTTTCTTTGGCGCTTCAGTGTATATGCCTCCGTGTGAGGCCCAGTTTCTCGTGTCTTATCTTCGTGGTCGTTACGCGCAATGTATGTTGGCGGCAGCAGTATCGTTCGGTAGTCAGCTTCAAATGCCGATTCTCTAAAGTTTCCCAATAGTGTTTCTCGAAAATAACGTCGCCTTCCCTCCGGAGATTCCCATTTGAGTTCCCGAAGCATCTCCGTAACACTTACGTGTTGTTCAAACCTACCGGTATCAAATCTAGCAGCCTGCCTCTGAACTGCTTCGATGCCTTCCTTCACTCCGACTTGGTACGGATCCGATGCACACGAGCAGTACTCAAGAATAGGTTGGACCAGCGTCCTATATGCCGTTTCCTTTACAGGTCAACCACTCTTTCCTAAAATTCTCCCAGTAAGCGAAAATCGACAATCTGCGTTCCCTGCCAAAGTTCTCATATGCTCGTTCCATGTCATATGGCTTTGCAACGTTACACCCAGATTTTTAAAGGACGTGACCGTATCAGGCAGGAAACTAGTACTATTGTATCCGAATATTGCAGATTTGATCTTCCTACTCATCCGCATTGACTTGCATTTTTCTACATTTAGGACTAGCTGCCATTTATCTTCCTATAGTCACCCAACATCGACACCTTACGGCACACCACGGCATCATCAGCAAACAACCGCACATTGCTACCCACTCTGTCTGCCGAATCAGCCTATCACATTTCCCTGGGGCACTCCTGACGATACCGTTGTTTCTGATCGACACTCACCGCTGAGGACAGCGTACTGGGTTCCATTATTTAAGAAGTCTTCGAACCGCTCACGTATCTGTGACCTTATTCCTTATGTTCGTACATCCGTTAACAGCCTGCTGTGGGGCATCATGCTAAATACTTTCCGGAAATATAGAAATAAGGAGTCTGCCTGTTGCCCTTACCGTGTGAGAAAAGGGCAAATTGAATTTCGCACGAGCGACGCTTTCTAAAACTATGCTCATTCGTGGACATAAGCTTCTCAGTCCCAAGAAAGCTTTCTATTTGGGAACTGGGAATATTCAAGGATTCTGCCGCAAATAGAAGTTAGGGATATTGGGGTGTAATTTTGCGGATACGTCGCTTACCCTTCTTATGCGCTGGAGGCACCTGCGCTGTTTTGCACTCGTTTGGGACTTTGTCCTGGGCGAGAGATTCACGGTAAATGCAAGTTACGTAAGGGGCCAATGCCATAGAGCACTCTTCGTAAAGAAGAATTGGAATTCCATTTGAATCTGACGATTTACCTGCTTTCAAAATTTTTAGTTGTTTCTTTACGCCAGGTATGCTTATCACTATCTCGTCTGTATTGTAGTTTGTCCAATGGTCAAGTGACGGTATGTTCGTACGATTCCCCTGTGTGAATGGTTCCTTGAAAGTGAAATTTAAAACTACGGCTTTCGTTTTGCTATATTCAATCAAAATTATGGCCCAAATTTTCCCTCGGGTTCGATTGACGTGGCTGATATCTTGCAAGGGTGCTTTTTTCTCCTTAAAATATGACGTCAAGTTGGTGAAAAATATGACGTCAAGTTGGTGATGTTCCCTTGTAAGAAAAGTTGTAGAGTCAATTTTGCCTCAAAAGTTCGCACATTTCCTCGAAATCCATACTGGTCCTCCCCGAGGTTTGGTTCTCCTGGCCTCCGTTCTTCTGTAACTAACTGGTCCCTGTATTTTGCAACCGTGACTTATAAAACTGATGTTCCGGTAGTAGTCTCACCTTCCAGCATCTCCTTAGTACTCGTATAGGAATTGTAATGTTCCACTTCAAATTTGACGGTCTTTCTCATGTGCCTTCCGTATCATGAGAAATACTTTTCTCGTTGTCCGTTCTCCTAAAGATCTTAATAACTGTGAG
This sequence comes from Schistocerca americana, assembly GCF_021461395.2. Classification (NCBI taxonomy): domain Eukaryota; kingdom Metazoa; phylum Arthropoda; class Insecta; order Orthoptera; family Acrididae; genus Schistocerca; species Schistocerca americana. The sequence continues at coordinate 6,743,666 of NW_025725481.1, read as the reverse complement.
GGAATCATGTCCACTAGAGGTTCTTTCTTTCGACTTAAGTCTTTAAGTCCTGTGACAAATCATTCACTTACCCTTCCCTTTCCATAATACTGTCTTCAGTTTTATCACTCTTATATAACTCTTCCACACTGTTCATTCCACTTCCAGACTGCCATTAGTGCAGGGTTTATAAATGAACTTCCGATGTACTAACAACTTCGCTCTTTTCTAAGAAAATATTCTAAATTTTCCCATACGCGACATTTACCTATCCTACAGTCTTAAGTACTACCGCATAACTCCCGGTGTGACGGTAAAGGTGTCCTTAAAATAACGCGACGAAGGTCGACTGTTGGTTCTTTCTTAATAAGAACATTCTAGTATATTGGTCGAAATTTTCCACAAACTGTTACAATACAATAGGCTCCGAAGTTCTTGATTGCCTTCAACAGCTGTAACACTGTCCCGTTTGAATTTGCTTTCTCTTTGGAACTGTTGAACCGATGAGAGGACCAGAGGAAGTGATCGTAATGGCATGGCTCGACGAATGTGCCAGAAAACGTTTGGGATTATTTTCGAGTGTGAAGAGATGCATCGAGTGCAGTGGAAATCAATTTAATAAAGTACAATGTACACACTTGACCTGCAAAACTGCTAAGTAGTTGTCGTATTTGAAGTATGGGCAAATCGGTGATGACATTAGTGCCAGTGGGCCAGTTGTGGTGTTTGGATCCAGTCAATGTATAGCCGCTTCCCCTTCCCTTCCTTCTCTCTCTGTCTGTCTCTCTCTCTCTCCGTCTCTCTCTGTTTTCCAGTCTTTTTTTTCATTTCGTTAATGTAGAAATCAGTGAATTAGCACGTAATACCGAGCCGCGTAAACTTAAACAAACTTCAAATATACAAGGACTAAATATACTCCGCATAACAAATTGAGAAAGAAATACCAAGAACGTAAGAATGTTTGCGATATCTTCTAAATAGTTGAGAAGACATTCAATGCATTTTTGACAAGCGTGTAAATGTGACGATAACCGATGTTAATGTATATTTGCTTGGATGCCAATCCCAAAGCAATGCACTTTCCTTAAGTCCACTGAGTATTTTTACCAATTATCAATAAGATAACTCAACTCTGCTGCTGTATACCTGTAGGAGTCACGCAAATAAAATGTCCCAGTACGACGTACAACGAAAAATAAACGTAAACAACAGAACGTATCCTGTGCTAGCTTCTTACGTAACACCATCCGTTATCGATACGATAATCGTAGCGAGGTTATCAGTTTTTGCGTATCTCAATGTAGAAATCTGCAGCCAGTGATGACGACTGTTTCGTGCATCAACTCCCTCTAGTAACATGGACGTCATTCCTTCGTGTCTTAACAAATGTCCAATCATCCTGTCTCTCTTCCTTGTCAGTGTTTTCCACAATTCCTTTCCTCTCCTATTCTGCGCAGAACCTCCTCATTCCTTACCTTATCAGACCACCTCATTTTCAACATTCGTCTGTAGAGCCACATCTCTAATACTTCAATTCCGTTCTGTTCCGGTATTCCCACAGTGCATGTTTCACTGTCATACACTGCTGTGCCCCAGGACAGCTGATGAAATCTGACGTGGCATTGGAACGTCTGTTGTCTCCAATCAACACACCAACTCACTCCATCAGTCTTGAGTCACTTCCCACAGTCGCCCGATTCACAAGCCCTGAGATTAACGTTCTCACTCACCTACAAGCAGCAACTGATTCTTTTTTAGAATCCATAGGTAGTCGTAAATACACATTGCGGAAAAATTAGTTCTTTAGGAATCAATGAACGTGCAGCCACAGTCTTCACGAGTCTTGGAAAATTGAAGAAATTTCACTTCTGCACTTCTAGGTATGGCATTTCCGCAGCTGTGGATGAGTGGGCGGGGGGGGGGGCGAGGGTGAGGAGTGAGATATAGCCATCGTCACGTGCTTCGAGAACTACGCTTTTAGAATTGCGCTAAAAGATAAACTTAATGGATGGAGTGATAATTAGTTTGTATTTAATAGTTTCTGTAATTATATCAGTAAGCAGTTAGTTAACAGTAATTTAGTTCTGCGGATCTTCTGTATATCTGATACCTGATTCGCTGTGAAAAATGAGTTTTGTAGAATGTGGCGAGACATTTCGTATCCATTTAGTCAGCGTCTTTCTCATACAGGAGAGGCAGGAGGTAAGCGGCGAGGAGTCGGAAGGAGACGGAGAACAAGAGGAACTGGAGGTCAAGGGCGGCGTGCAGAAGCGGGAGGAGGATGAGGAAGAGGTCGAGTAGGAGGAGGAAGACGAGGAGGAGGAGGAAGAGGCGTCCACGACGACCACGCGCAGCCGCTCCAGCGCGCAGCCCGACTCTGGGTTCGAGCCGTCGCCGCGGCGGGAGCACGAGCAGCCGGGCGAGGCCGGGGACAGCGATGGGGGCGGCGGGGGCGGCGGGGGGGGGCAGGGTGCCGTGGCCCTGCAGGCAGGACGGCCGGCCGCCGCTCAGCACCGTCACCGTCACGCAGGCCGTGCAGAACAGCATGCGCAAGTGAGTGCACGCCACGCTTTATAGAACCCAGTTCGCTAACGATACTAATAGTGTCACATTACTACTAGCCTTCTTCCTGCGGCTTCGCCCACATATGCTGTCGACACATATACTGAACACACCTCTCCCTCCTTCTGTTTGTCTGTTCAACTCTACCTCTCTATCCCCTCCTCCCTGCCTCTTTGTCCATTTCCTCTACCCCTCTCTCTGACCATATCTTCATCCTCCTCACGCTGAGCATACGCTCCTGCGCCTTCCTTTTCCATCTCGACCTCTCCCTCCTCCTTCGCTATTTGCCCACTATTCCTCTACACATTTCACCTGTCTCATGCATCTCCCCCTCCTCCCCTGACCATTTGCTACTCCCCCTCAGTCTATTCATCTGCTCCTCTGCCCATCTCAAACTATCCCCTGCCAAGCTCGTTGTCACATGTAGCCACTGCAATACAGTTCAGTAAAGGAGGCAGGTACTACTTCCACAATTAGCCTACCATGCAGGGCAGGCAACATATCAGGAGCTACAAAATCATTTATTTGTCCCTGATATACAGGTGTAAAGCCGGTCGATAAATCAGGCTGACACTGCTCCAACAAAACACGCCTGTTATACAGGGCAGCCTATAAATCAGGGCCCAGAAAGTCATTTATTGCCCCTGACTCGTAGGCTGCCTTGCAAAGCAATTTGGTTGGACACGCTGACACTGTTCCCACACTAAGTACCTGTTGCATAGGGCAGCCTATACACCAGAGGTGAGGAAAACACTTTTTTCCCATATCTCCACTCCTATTGGAGCTAGGAGGTTATAAACCCCACAGTGCTAAGCCTGCTGAGCCAAATTTGGTTGTAAGCGTCTCTTTGGAAATTTAGTATCGACATACTGGAAAACTATCCATGTATTGGGAGGTGGAGCACCTTTGTGCGAAAACCACATTCGTTGGCTGACTTCTAGAGATACATAATCAACTAAATGAAACAAATCATCTCTGAGAAACAGCAGATTCGTTTATCCGGTAAGAAGTTGAGGAAAGACATAGAGGCCAGTTACATGATCATTAACGATTCCACAGCACACATTGAGGCTGAACCTCTGTTGACATATGTCTTGTCGCAATTTGCGATGGTTTGCATAAGCCCAGTCGCGATTGCTATGATCATTGAAGATCCCTACCCATGAACTTAAAAGCCAGCCTCATCAGTGAATCAGGTACATGCTAAGAAACGCAGCATACTGGCTTAACATGCGTCGCCTCATTTAATCCTTGCACCTGTTGAAGTCGATACGAGTACATAAGTTTCCACACTAACTGCTTCACGTCGACATGTCACTGAGGCCTTCCCTTCCGGTATTCTCTTTGTACTAGCTGCTCGAGCTCCATCCACAGGAATAAGAACATATTATTCAATCTCACGAATTCTTACATCACGTGGTCTTCATCTGAAATTTTCTTCTCAAATGAGGCTGTCTCTCACAAGCATTGACGGTGTCGTACAAAAGTTCCTGCACAGGTAACTGCCTATCGGAGTTATGTTCAGCCATAAAATTGACGTGCTGAATCCGCATTCCTATCTGCCAGGCTGTAGATGTAGTGCATGTACGTCATTTCAGACACAGAACACACAGTTACGATATGTTGCGATGGAAGTTACACTGAAACAGAACAAATGCAAATCAGAGAAAAAATTCCATGACTGTAAACAGTAATGTCAGCAAAAACGCAAGTTTGAGGTAAATTACACAACCAAGAGACACAACAGGGAATTCATTTCATATCTCTTTAACGAAACATTTTCTTACCCCTGTTCATCTTCTGTTTCTCCACTATGAGGTATATCAATCTGTGTCATTTTTATGGTTATTTTTGTTGATATCCAACAGCATTTTCTCGATCAGTCTGATTTTTTCTGGTTTATCAATAACAACTTCTGTAGTGAATACTGTCTGGCTTCATTTGGCAACTCGCTGGATTTAATCATATGAAGATGTCATTTTAGACCGTAAAATGAAAATGGTAGCATCTATTTTCGCATTAAAAATATAAAAACGTTTAGTTTGCATGTTCTAATGTAATGTGCTTATCATTTAGGTGTCAAATCAATCTACCTTCGACAAATGTGACGTGTTGATAACAATCAATTCTCGACTATACAATGAAATTTACGTACATTCTGTTACATACTATTCTGGAGGGATGACACATTGTGAAGCTTACCGAACGGATTATAGCAAAATAGGAAATTTTAAAATCTTGCTCCCTTTCGGATAGATTTGTGCGGAGCCTGTGCTCACGACCGACCATGTGGTTCACCACCTTGCACAAGGAAAACTTGAGAGTACAGCTATTTTGAGACAAAGTCTGCGGTGCTACTGAGACGCTGCCTGTGTAGCCGGGTCGCCGACTAACGCTGCCGGAGGTACCACATGGAGCGGTGCATCTTCCAGCAGCTGCTGGAGCTCAAGAGCCTCCAGACCCGCGCGGGCCGCGCCAACGAGCAGGTGCTCGTCAAGAGGCTCGTCGACGACTACCGCCGCGCCGGTCTCTTCGTCGGCCTCGAGGGCTTCCACGGACCCTTCACCTTCCGCGCCTTCGAGAAGTACCTCTACGGTAGGGAGGAGCAGCCGCCGAGCCTCGTTTGTGCGAAAAGCAGCGGTCTCACGCCACAGCCGAGAGACAAAAAAGAGTTGCCGCACGGTTCATATAAACCACACTACTGCGAGCTACCCTTTTCACCGGATCTTTGTATGCATTTAGTTACAAGGGCTGTTCGGAAAGAAATGTTCGATCGGTCGCGAAATGAAAACCACAGTGAAACTGAAAATTTTTTTATTCGCAACTGTTAGCCACACCTTCCACCTACCTCTCTAACTAGTCTCCGCTCAGACTTAGAAATTTGTCGCACTATTGTTCAAACTTTCCACTGTCCTCGTCACAGAAAGCAGCCGCCTGTGCTTTTCACCAATTCTCTACGCTGGTCTGCCTATCGTTGTTTGTGCCAAAATGTTGTCTTCGTAGCCAGCGGTTCATGTGAGCAGAGATGAACATCAGAGAGAATTAAGCGCTCTATTGTGGGTGATCAAGCACTTCCAATCGAAAACGCCACAGGAGCGTCTTCATTGCCCCTGCAGAACGCGGCTGAGAATTGTCTTGAAGAAAGATTTTTGTTACGTGGGCTGCATAGCTTCAGGCGAATCTCTCACCAGGGATTTCTACGGCATCACTTTGCGCTCTGATCTGAAAAGAGCGACGTGAAGCGATCGACAGGCACACTAAAGACACTGCCCAACACATCTGATCGAAGCTACATCGGATTTTCACAGTAGTTCCCACTTCGCGCCAAATCGGACATTACTTTTTGAATGCGCCTCGTATTTAGTCGTTTCGCCCCTTTAGAATCACCGGTGACGTATTCAGTACGCCAAGACATTTTCGTTCTCTCGCTCCTCCTGTTTCTCTCTGCTTCCGTGATCTTAATTGTGATTCTGATAGCTGCCCACCTGTATTCCTACAGCTGGACCAATCCTGCACTGTTAGGTACGAAGTTTTTCACTTATTCCAATTCCTTTGCAGTCCTCCCTGATTTCTTTCGCCCAGTTCTCTGTTAGGCGTGCTGTGTTCCATATCTTCTTTGTCAACGTGTTATTCTCCATTCTCATGATGCCTCTGACAAATGTCAGCCTTCTCTTTCGTGTCATGCTTTAAACTGGTTAACGCTCTCACACAGCTCCTTCGTTTGTCTGTGCATCCAGGTTTCAGCGTGTTCTTTCGTGTCTCATATGTGTTTCAAGATCTTTCGCTTCTCTTTCTCCAGCCGGATGCAAGCTCACTAATCCAAGGTGGTCCCCTCCGTTGCATACACGCGGTGTTTCTAATTGAAGACATACACTCATGTTTAGGAAAGACAGATCACCTTGAACGACTAGAGATAGGACGTTCATATAATTAGAATTTCAGTCACCTCGATTGAGCATGTGTCCTGTGATAGACGACTAGTCTGGTGACCTGGCATGCCAGGGCTAAAGGCTGATAACCTGTGAGAGTACGATGGCACAAGTTCGTGCAGTAACGTGTGGTCTTGCACTGTCTTGCTGAGAAATGGCGCCGGCCGGAGCGGCCTAGCGGTTCTAGGCGATACAGTCTGGAACTGCGCGACCGCTACGGTCGCAGGTTCGAATCCTGCCTCGGGCATGGATGTCATTTGTGAAAAATGGCCTCTGAAGTGCTGTGGAGCAAGGCTGTGGCTACGGGTCACAGGATGTCATCCACGTAGTTCACACTGGTCACAATGGTCTGGACACGCGCCAACTGTGACCTGTGGCCGTGCCCAGTAGCACCCAACACCATAAGGCCTCGAGATGGTGCTGTGTGTGTTGTGTGAATACAGCCACTGTGATGACGCTCCCCCTGTCTGTGGCGAACCACAATGCGGCCATCATCTTCAAACAAACAGACCTCGGATTGGTCTTAAAACACTATCTGATGCCATTCCTGTCCCCTGTTACGTCGTTCCACACACAATTGCCTAACATGTTCCTGCACATTCCTCAAAGATAGGCGGAGAAGCCGACTACGCACGTAACCTATGCCGTAATGAACGGCGACGAGCAGTCACCCCTGACAGAGTAGGACGTGTTGCACTGTTCCGCTGTTGGGCCACAGCTGAGGAGGACGAAGGTCTGTCCTCTCTGTCCTGGAGTGCCATTCAGGTGGGGTGTCGATCTTCTTGGGAGGGGGGGGGGGTGAATGGTGTGAGCTGACCCATCTCGTCATGTTCTGTGGCCTTAAGTCAGCCATTCTGCACACACATGTTCCTGCACTGCTGAAACACATCGTCTCACACAAGCTGCAATTTCCCGGGTGGATGGGAATCATTCTCCCATGCCAGTAATGCGCCCACTTTCAAACATTTATTTGAGGGCACCGTTCGAGCATACGTTTACGAGGCATCCTGCATGTCTGCTCACGTCACACTGGTCCATTGCCTTCGGTTTACAGCAACGAGAGCCGCAGGCAGATTTTACAGGTAGGTGGTGTTGTGCCGCGATATCCATCTTGGCCTTGAACCCGCGAGCCGACATGGTTTAAATGCAGAACGTACTAATCTAAAATTTAATGTCCTGTGAATATGAGGTCCTGTATCTATCGTTCAAGGTATTTTTTTCCCTGTACGTTAGTGTATAATATCTCACTTTGGCGTTCGTGGACCGGTTTTTCCTTCCATAGGTTGTCTTTGCAGCATACCGTAGTTTCTGCGACGTTTGGGACCTGTCTGTCACGCCCTTGTTGATCTGTAGCCCGTCTGTTTGATTTACCTCCAACTAGCGGAAGCTTTTCACATTCTGCACCACGTAAACTTCAACCTTCAACTTGGTCTTTGCATTCAGGACCTAGATCTTATTGTACGCTATCTTGTACACTGATCTCATGATCAACCATTTTTCATCAGCAGCTGGTGAAAGACCACTTCAAGCCTTCGCGTTATTGTGTTCATTTCATTAAAAATTGTTTACCCCTTCCCTATCAATGTTTTTTACCTGTTATAACTTCTTCGTTTACTGTAGGCAGACACAGCAAATCTGTGTTGCTGCACTATGAATGTGAATCTAGTCGAACTGGAGTGGGAACGTTAAATACTGTAATACAAAGAAACTCCAAAAGGTGTCCTTAACTCACCTCTCTATTCGTGTCTTCGTAGTTAACCCATTAGTGTTAAACAGTTTATTTTGACTGCTCACAATGGCATCGGACGCTTTGCCAGTAGAAGTGCAATCTTCTCATCGTTGTGACGCGTATTTACATTCCTTTTCTTGTGACACATGAAACTGAGGCGGGAGGACAGATGTAAATGCTCAAGCGAGAATCTAATCGACGACAACATACACCAAGATGAAGAACTATTAACGTCACTGTAAACCACTAAACTAATTTACATCGCAGGTAGGGGAGGTGTAACACTACCACGTATTACCGTTTTTAACTTTTTGCGTCCATCATAACGATGTCCGTCTTTGCTGCTCCTACCCACCTTCCGTTAAGTCCTCGTTTGGAATTTACATATTTTCTGATCACGATAAATCCACGGTTTTCGGCCAAATTTTTCAGCGGAGCAAACACATGACACCGCAGAAATTAAATAACGGATTTTTCCCAACATTTTCATAGCCAAACGAAGAGTGGGAAACGGACAGACAAGTGGGGTATCAAACAGACCAGCGTCAGGTCTAGTTTCGTAAAAACTGATTCAATTTTTCGAAAGTAATCAAAGTAATTAAGAAAATCTAAATAAGCAATTTGAGGGAAAATTGAAACTATGACGAACAGCTCCGGCAGTATCAAAAAATATCAAATAACAGCATAAATTAAAACTTCTCTAATTTCTCTTGATGCATATACTCTACTAATAATAGGCTATTCGTCGATATTCAAATATGTTTCACGCTTTCTGAAAAAAACTTGAAATAGAAAAATATTGAAGAAAATAACGCTCAATTATTTTAGGAAATCACTTGTCTAAAAGTAAGAAATAAAATAGATAATAGACACATTGGGCACGCCTTTGAACGATGCTCGAAACCATGAACACCAAGTGAGTATTTAAGGCTCAATGTTTAACTTTGAATCTAATAAGTTTAAAGAGCTGTGTGTAGGGGATAGGATGGAGCCTCAAGCACACCTGTAGTCGATCGGGAAATGCGAGAGTGTGTGTGTCGTTTGCCGCTGTAATCTGCCTTCTTAGTGTGGCCGTGCTGGTCGACGGCCGGCAGACCAGCTGCGCACGCTGCAGTCGGCGGAGCGGCGGCTGGTGCGGCGGCTCCGGAGCAGCGACGACCTGGAGAAGCTGAGCGCCGAGCTCAACAACCTGCTGCCGGCGGGCGACCCGGCGCTCTGCACGCGCGGCACCCACCGCTGCCGCCACACCGCCCACGCCTACACCGGCGTGCCCTGCGCCGCCTACAGTGAGTCCGTCCTCTCTCTGTCACAGCCGGCGACCTATACGGGGTGGCCTTATCCGCCGTGTGCGAACTCTGCGGATTGGTCGATGAGAGGATACGGAACAAAGAAGGTCAAATGCGTCGTGCCCATGCTAGAGACCATTTATTCAATCCTACATTGCTGCATGCCACAGTAGCACATACCGCAGTAGTATAAGTTTATTTGCCAACTGGCTCTGCAGATGAAGAAGAGATTGAAGAAATGTGTGATGCGATAAGAGAAATTATTCAGATAGTGAAAGGAGATGAAAAGTTAATAGTCATATGGAACTGGAATTCGATAGTAGGAAAAGGAAGAGAAGGAAAAGTAGTAGGTGAATATGGACTGGGAGTAAGGAATGGAAGAGAAAGCCGCCTGATAAAATTTTGCACAGAACGTAACTTAATCATAGCTAACACTTGGTTTAGGAATCATGGAAAGAATGTTGTATACGCGGAAGAGGCCTGAGGACACCTGAAGGTTTAAATAGTTTATATAACGGTATGACAGAGATTGGGAACCAGATTTTAAATTGTAGGATATTTCCAGGGGCTGATGTGGATTCTGACCACAATTTATTGGTTATGAACTGTAGATTAAAACTGAAAAAAACCTGCAAAGAGGTGGGCATTTAAGGAGATGGGACTCGAAAGAAGAAGAGGTTGTAGAAAGCTTCAGGGAGAGCATTAGGGAACGATTGATAAGGGCGGGGGGAAGAAATACAGTAGAAGAAGAATTTGTAGTTTTGAGAGATGAAACAGTGAAGGCAGCAGAGGATGAAGTAGCTGAAAAAACGAGGGCTAGCAGAAATCGTTGGGCAACACAAGAGATATTGAATTCAGTTGATGAAAGGAGAAAATATAAAAATGCAGTAAATGAAGCAGGCGAAAAGGAATACAAACGTCTCAGAAATGTGATCGACAGGAAGTGCAAAATGGCTAAGCAGATATGGTTAGACAACAAATATAAGCATGTAGAAGCATATATCAGTTGGTGTAAGATAGATACTGCCTACAGGAAAATCGAAGAGACCGTCAGAGAAAAGAGGGACCACCTGTAGGAATATGAAGACATAAGATGGAAAACCAGACCCAAGAAAAGAAGGGAAAGCACAAAGGTGGAAGGAACATATAGAGTGTCAGCAAAAGGGCGATGTACTTGAGGGCAATATTATGAAAATGGAAGAGAATGAAGATGAAGATGACATAGGAGATATGACACTGCGTGAAGAATTTGACAGAGTACTGAAAGACCTAAGTCGAAACAAGGCTCCAGGAGCAGACAACATTCCATTAGAACTACAGATAGCCTTGGGAGAGCCAGCCCTGACAAAACTCTACCATCTGGTGAGCAAGATGCATGAGACCGGAGAAACACCCTCAGACTTCGAGAAGAATATAATTCCAATTCCAAAGAAATCAGGTGTTGACAAGTGTCAAAATTACCGAACTATCAGTTTAATAAGTTACGGCTGCAAAATTCTAACACGAATTCTTTACAGACGAATGGAAAACTGGTAGCAGCCGACCTCGGGAAAGATCAGTTTGGATTGGGTAGAAATGTTGGAACACGCGAAGCAATATCTATCTTAGAAGATAGGTTAAGGGAAGGCAAACTTACGTTTCTATCATTTGTAGACTTAGAGAAAGCTTTTGATAATGTTGACTGGAATACCCTCTTGCAAATACTGAAGATGGCAAGGGTAAAATACAGGGACGGAAAGGCTATTTACAATTTGTACAGAAACCAGATGGCAGTTATAATAATCGAGGAGCATGAAAGGGAAACAGTGGTTGAGAAGGGAGTGAGGCAGGATTGTAGCCTATCGCCGACGTTACTCAGTCTGTGTATTGAGCAAGCAGTAAAGGGAACAAAAGAAAAATCTGGAGTCGGAATTAAAATCCAGGAAGAAGAAATACAGACTTTGAGGTTTTCCGTTGACATTGTAATTCTGTCAGAGACAGCAAAGGACCTGGAAGGGCAGTTCAACGAAATGGACAGTGTATTGAAAGGAGGATATAAGATGGACATCAACAAAAGCAAAACGAGGATAATGGAATGTAGTCGAATTAAATCAGGTGATGCCGAGGGAATTAGGTTAGGAAATGACACGCTTAAAGTAGTAGATAGGTTTTGCTATTTGGGGGGAAAAATAACTGATAATGGTCGAAGTAGAGAGGATATAAAATGTAGACTGTCAATGGCAAGGAAAGCGTTTCTGAGAAAGAGAAATTTGTTAACATCGAATATAGATGTAAGTGTTTGGAAGTCCTTTCTGAAAGTATTTATATGGAGTGTAGCCATCAATGGATGTGAAACATGGACGACAAATAGTGTAGACAAGAAGAGAATAGAAGCTTTCTAGATTTGATGCTACAGAAGAATGTTAAAGACTGGATGGGTAGATCACGTAACTGAAGATTAGGTATAGAATGGAATTGGAGAGAAGAGAAATTTGTGGCACAGCTTAACTAGAAGAAGGGATCGGTTGGTAGGACACGCTCTGAAGCACCAAGGGATCACCAATTTAGTATTGGAGGGCAGCGTGGAGGGTAAAAATCGTAGAGGGAGACCAAGAGATGAATGCACTAAGCAGATTCAGAAGGATGTAAGTTGCAGTAGTTACTCGGAGACGAAGAAGCTTGCACGGGATAGAGTATCATGGAGAGGTGCATCAAACCAGTCTCTGGACCGAAGACCACAACAACAACTTTGCTACAGAGACTGCCGTCTAATACGTTCACATCAGCCAGGGTGCATCCGGACAGTGTCAAAGGCAGTGTGAATACGTTGGTGCAGTGTCGCCACATCTGGAATGTGCTCTGCATACACGATACTTTTGAGATGGCCCCATAACGAAGAACCACACGGGTTGAGATCCATCGAACGAACGGGCCTTGCAATTAGGCCCCCTTGTCCGATTCATCAAGCAGGAAAGACACAACTGAGATGCATCCACACGTTAACGGTGAAGTTGGCTGGAGCACCGTCGTCTAGCAGCCACATAACCTTTAGAATCATGAATGCTTCTTCCAGCAGGTGAGGTGAAGTTATCCGCAAAAACGTTTATATTTCCGTCCTGTTAGGTGACGTGGAAGAAAGACTAGTCGCAAAATACAGTCACCAATTATCCTGGGCCACACATTCCGTTTTCACCGATGCTGGTGATTCGCTCGTACCGTGGGGATTCTGCATACTATCCCTCAGATGACTGTTGTGAAAGTTCAAAATACCACTACGTGTAAAGGTGGCCTCCGGATATATAAACGATCTAGTAGAAAGCGTCGGATGCCCTTTAAGGCTATTCACAAGTGCTGCAGTTGTCTATTCCAAACTAGCAACGCTAGAAGATGGTAAGAATTTGCAGAACGACCTGCAATGAATTGATGACTGGTGCAGGCTCTGACAGTTGACCCTGAACGTAAATAAATCTAACATATTGCGCATACATAGGAAAGAAAATCCATTACTGTATATCTACACTATAGACGACAAACAGCTGGAGACAGCGTCTGCCGTAAAATATCTAAGCGTAGCTATCCAGAGCGACCTTGAGTGGAATGAGCATATGAAACCGATAGTGGGAGACGCAGATTTCAGGCTCAGACTCATCGGTAAAATCTTAAGGAAATGTAACTCATCGGTGAAAGAAGTGTCTTATAAGGCGCTTGTTCGCCCGATTGTTGAGTATTTTACATCTAACTGCGATCGCTATCAGGTAGAACTGATAGAGGAAATAGAGAAGATACAATGAAAAGCAGTGCGTTTCGCCACGGGATTGTTTAGCTGGCAAGAGAGCGTTACGGAGATACTAAACAAACTCCACTGGCAGACGTTATTAGAAAGCCTTTGTGAATCACAGATGGAGCTACTATTGAAATTTCGGGTCAGCATTTTTCAGCATGAGTCGGACAACATATTACTTCCTCCCACATACATCTCGCCTATTGACTACGAGGAGAAAATTCGAGAAATTAGAGCCAACACAGAGGCTTAGCGACAATCATTCTTCCCCCGCACTATGCGCGGTTGGAAGGATCAGATAGTGCTATCGAAAGTACCCTCGACCACACACCATTAAATGGCTTGTGGAATATGATGTAGATGTAGCTGACACAGAGCCCGGAAACGTTGTTGCTTGGTGTACAAACCAGTGACGAAACTGCTCCCGATGAGGAAAGTCTGTCGCTAGTAAGCCCTGCACAGGCTGTAAGTGGTAAGAGTAGTAACAATTGTCGTGGAAAATATTCCACACGGATGTCTGGCTTACCCCGTACTGGCGGGCCAACTGCCTGGTACTGACACAGCGGTTGCCTGCCACATTTTCCTCCAAGTCTGGTGTCCGAACGTTTCGGGTACGTCCTTCATGATTTCCTGCTTCCTGAAACGACCCTGTCTCAGACAAACGGTGAAAAACTGTTGCAAACGTTAAATGCTGCGGTGGTTGTCGGCGGGGTTAGGTCTCGTGATCCAACCGTGTTGCCCGCCGCCCGTTGCCATTTGCCTTTCCGTGTCGGCAAGCTCTCCATTCGAATACGGAGCCACTGTGTACTGTGTACACGGGGACTCAGCAAGAGAGGTGAAGCGGACACAACATTACCAATTACTATGGCAAGAGAGGGCGCTAGGGCATGACGTATGAGGAACAGTGCCCCCCTCTAGGAGGGAATCATGCATACCGCTGCATGGTACAGCGCGTGTTAGCCCGCTGACTGTGTAACAAAGTATGATTGAATAAATGATCCCTAGCCTGGAAACCACTCATTTCCGGACGTAGGTTCATTACGCCTTTCTCGTTCCGTATCCTCACATCGATCACCACTTAGTACACGGTGAAAAAAATCACCATTTATATACAACACAAGCGCCGCCATATTAGAAGCCAATTGCATACTTAGCCGCCACGTTTTGCAAGGTCATGTCGAGTGGTACTAATCGTCTACTAGTACAGAATGGTATAGCTTTGTTTGTTATACAAAGGGTCCCAAATAAAGGTGGTACGCCACACGTACTTGTTAATCGTCTCTCATCGAATTGCTTGTGAAGCGGGTACAGTGTCTCGGGAGTCGGCTACACTGCATTTTTTCGGAAAGTTGAGTGCAGTTGTATGTTCGTGTGTCAATTATTCTGAGAAGCTAGTACTGTTGAAATGTTACAGGAATGGGGCAGTTTGCATTAGAACAGTGAACTGATATAGTAGAATGTTACATAAAGACAGGATCCATAGAATAATGTTAAGAAATGTTCGAAGCAAAGTATTCCGGTAGAAAACTCCTCACGACCAGCACAATTCAAGATCTGTACAGGAAATGGATGGCTGCAGGATCTGTTTGGAATGTGCAGAGGAAAAGGCGACCGACAGTGAGGTCCCTTGAAACTACAGGCAGAAGTCCCACGGGCATTACGAGAAGTCCCTGCAAGTCAGTAAGGAGCTTATTGCAGTAGGTTGGTGTACTGAAACACCTATAGTGTGAGTGTGGTGCAAAATTGAAATTTGAGGACCAGGAAAAAATGAGTTCATTATTGTAACTGGCTATTAATATCAAGTACTAACAGCTACTTGAACCCCTCGCTTTACTTCATATCATATGAGGCGTGGTTTCATTTGTCAGGTTAATTATACTCCCTGAACTGTAGTTCCAATCGCAGGACAACGTACGTATCTTGCATGAAGAACCTCTCCACTCAGAGAAGACTGGCGTTTAGTGCGGGGTTGGTCGGCATGCACATTAGTTGTTCCATATTTTTCTATTACACCTTAAACAGTACCAGATATCTAGAGGTCTTTGACTCTTTCTATCCATAGTTAACAGATGCAGAAGAGCTGTATGTAGCATTGAAACAAGATGGAGCGACCGTTCATACATCGACCAAAGTACGGCCCACATCATCAACGTGTTCCCTCAAGACAGACCTGAAGACAGACCTGAAGACAGACAGTCATCAAATGCTCAAGTTCTTTGGTTAAGCTGTCTGCGTCGGAAATGGCATATGCTCTCCGTAAAAAAGTCCTAAGGACGCCACTACGTTGGTGTGGTGGATGACAACAATTAGGATGCAGATACCAGTCTGTGTGTGTCGGCTTTCGGTGAACACTGTGTCCCAAAGTTCCATCCGGTTTTTTATGAACCATTACGTCTAAAAATGGAAGCATCCCATCATTTTCTACCTATATAGTAAATTTGAGACGGGGATGAAGACAGTTGAAGTGGTCCAAAAATCTGTTAAGAGCATCACGTCCATGCGGCCAGACTAAGAAAGTATCGTCCACGTATCTCCAGAAGCACGTTGGTTGCAAAGCTGAAGTCCTCAGTGCCATGTCCTCGAAGTCCTCCATAAATAATAGGATTGAAAATGATGGGATGTTTCCATTTTTAGACGTAATGGTTTATAAAAAACCAGATAGAACTTTGGGACACAGTGTTCACCGAAAGACGACACACACAGATTGGTATCTGCATCCTAAGAGTTGTCATCCACCACACCAACGTAGTGGCGTCCTTAGGACTTTTTTACGGAGAGCATATGCCATTTCCGACGCAGACAGCTTAACCCAAGAATTTGAGCATTTGATGACTGTTTTTAAGGAAAATGGGTACACCGAGAAGCAGATTCGTCGGGCTATGGAGTTTGGACCATCTCCGGAGGTGTACGAAGAGGAACATAGATCTGTGGCCTTTCTTCCTTATGCTGGATGCTTGTCGTTTAAGATTGGAAGAAATTTTAAAGAATTTTAACATAAAGAGTGTGTTCCGTCCACCTTCTAAGATTAGGCCTCTGCTCGGCTCTGTGAAGGATGATTTGGGGCTTAGGAAACCCAGGGTGTATAAAATTCCGTGTCAATGTGAGAAAGCTTACGTTGGCCGTTCTATTCACACAGTGCATGAGAGGTGTGTGGAACATCGCCGTCATACGAGGCTATAACAGCCGGAAAAATCGGCGGTAGCAGAACACTTCCTAAATGAGGGACACAAAATTAAATGTGAGGAAACTGTTGTGGTTGTCAGCATTTCCGGTTCTTGGGACAGTGTCTATAAAGAGGCGATTGAAATTAGGTTGACTGATAATTTAATCAACAGGGTCAATGGGTTTCCTCTTAGCAAAACGTGGAATCCTGTATTATCCCACATCAAAACTGAACGTTCTTCGGTACGGCCTTGATTGCGATATATCGTTGCCAGCAGTGTTTCACTAAGGGCGGCGCCACATCCCTGTTTTGGAAGGCAGAGACCGCGATGGGCGGCGCATGTGCCGTATACTGAACGGTGGCCTATATAGGACGTCGATATGCAACCTGGCGTCAGTTCTCAGCGGGACTCATCAGCAGAAGCAGCATTTTCCTGAAGATGGCGACCAGTTGGATCGCCGAAATATCGAGTCAAGTTGATTTTAGGATCCGGCAGCAAACCCGAAGAGACTTTCACGTCCTCTTAGTTTACTTTTGCAAAGCACTTTGTGATGACAAAGCATTATATGACCTCAGAAATTAAATTCAGGAAGAACTAACAACACAGATTATACTAGTGTTATTTTTTTTGTGACAAACTGCATCACAGGAGTATTATTACATTTAAATTGGGGGAGTGTGAAATATGGAATACCACAAGACCTGGTATTGGATCCATTTCTGATCTTCAGTTAAATGAATAACTGCCAAAATACTTCAAATCATCAAATGTAAATGAGGATGTTCACTAGTGACAAGCAATTTGATAAAGGCTAAAATCCAACGATGTGAGAGAAAATTCTGTTGATAGTTGAGCAGGTGTGCAATTGATCATATCAAATCACTGGAGATCAGTTTCAAATGAGAAATTGTATCTTACTGAAAATATATTGCTTGACAAAAAACGAAGTGTAGCAGCCAGAAGACATGGTCGGATGTCAATGCCACTTTGCAGATATATACACTATTGACAGATAAGTGAATGATTACAGTTGCAGTTCTCTTTGACAGGTATAATGGCCACCAGAGTCCTTTGGTTTGTTCAAGACCGAGACCCTGCTCTGTGTAAGATTATGGAAGCGTTGTTAAACGGCAAATCAGTGCTGGAATGCAACCCACAACAGGATGTATTGTGTTATCGGGGCAAACAGGATGATCTGTCCAAGATTTGCTTTCTGGTAATCTTGGTTCCCGCCATTTTCCATTACTTTCTTGAGTTTGTGGTTAGAGGCCATTTAAGAATCGGTAGAGTCCTTAGAAAGGTTAGGGATTTTCTTACTTGGTCTACCTTGGACAGGATAAATGGCGTTCGGCGGGGGAAGTGCTGTAACTATAAAAATCCTAAACCCAATTTCAACACTCGTAGAGGATTTGTACTGTCTTCTGTGAATTATAACGAGCCCCTGCCATGCACTGGTAACGGCACTCATTATATCCTGGCCTGGTTCGTATCCAGGAGCAAGGTGGCCGCTGGGTTCATTATTCTTCATTTGTCTGGGATATTTTTCATATTTGTCCCTCCCTATACCGCTGTCATGGACTACGCTCTTCCCTTCCTCTCACAACAGTTTAAAAGATTTTGCTACGACAATGTGATAACTCACTCCACGACTATACTGAATTGTCTGCAGCTTCATTTACAGAGAGACAGAAATGCAATCTGAAGGCAGCCTCAATTATTTTCCATTCTCATTCACGCCACAAGTGGGATTATTCAGTACGTGGCATACTTGGCATTTAATTCCGCCAAACATGTAGCCCCTGGTACCACCTCCACTTCCTTGATGTTTGATCATCGTCTCATGTTCCCCTTGCCCAACCTGTTGTAGGGAAGCAGTCTACATTAGTCTTTCCATTGTGTGCCAGACAGTCCGCTGTAACTAGTTCTGACGTCATAAATATTGCGCAATACCTTAAAATGAAGTAAATAACCTGAAACGTTTCTAGCATGTCAGGAGTAATACAAAATCAATATGTGTTGGATATCAGTGAAATAACGTTAACCATTTTCGAAATTTGGACATTTTTCTGTAAAAATCATTGGCGCAACAGAAAAGGGCTAGAAACTTAAAAATTTATATTTAGCTTCCTTTTGAATAATAATTTAGTAGAAACAGTATTCTGGATCACACAAATTAAAATTTTAGTTGAAATTCACGATTTTCTGGTTTCTGTCATAGAAATTATGGAAGGAAGATAGATTAAGTAGGCGAATAAATAAAGCTAGGATGTTTAAATTTAAGTAGAAGTGAGATCCGCTATAATCATAAAAACGTGAGAAGTTTCAACAGAATAACTATAAAACTATATCTATAGCGTATCTCCAAACAGTAACTTCAGAGCTCGTCTACTACGTGTAGTGTAATTAAATTAATTCCCTCGCCCAAAATATTTACCTTAGCCACTTCAGACTTTTATTTTAATTACTTACTTGTGTGCTGATTGCACATTAAATTGAAAGTTTCATCGGCCATCAGAAATGGAAGCAATGATTTATTCGATAACTTACGGTGGTGCATTACTAGCCCAGCGTCTAGTCGGGAGAGCAGATTTGATCAGGCGTTCCCTTAGCCGTCCACACCGCGGCTTTATATGTAAGAACGCTGCGCGAGAAAGAGAAGGCCCCAGTTCTCTCCAGACGCTGATTAGCGCACCACCTGTGCCGGGAGTCGCGTCGCATCGGTATCGTTGATATAAACAGCCTCGGATGCAGTGATAAGTTACTCGGGATATGTGTAGCCATGATATCGTTTTCGAGTGAAGTGTTAATTTTGGGATGATGTTAATGATCTATCTTTAGTTTGTGTATGTCGTATTTTCACGTGCCGCCGCAGGACAGACATTCTACCATTATTAGCGTGGCGTTTGATGAACATTATCATCAAATTATTGCGAGCATTCACTTAAACATTTAATTTGAACAGTTATAGTTGCATCAGCGCATTAGACTCTGAACTGCTCTGGTAGTTGTGCTGTGTGGATTCTTTTTGGTCTGTGACTTTCAGAATATAGCGAACATTTTAGAGAGAATAGTTTTTGATTATGAATCCCAGACAATCTCCTAGTTCCTCAGAGCTATAAGCTGTAGCTATAAATGTATTTCTCAGATGAAGTGGGCACTAGGAATTCTAATTACAGGCTTCACGTTTTGCTAATCACTTTCTGGTTGCCAATATTGTAGTTAGAGAGCCAGTGTTGAGAACAGAAAACAGCATCAATAATAGGAACATTAACAATTATTCCACCCGCCGCTGCACATATGGTGCATCGGCCGGGAAAGAAACTGAGTAAAAGTGAAAGTAATTTTTAAATATTCGGATTCGGGAGTGAAATGCGACACGCAACTGAGTAATAGAACAGTGATAGTGTTATGTGTGCATGTGGACGACGTAATTGGATTAACAACGCATCTGGATTGATGGAGCTGGCACTGAGTCTAGCAGCGTTGCTGGCGTCGCGAGAACCAAGTTTCACCTCACCACAGTGCCTGCAGTTGCGGGCCACGCAAACTCACGGTAGCCGTCGAAGTGCCGTCTGCAGTTCAAAGCGCCGCGTCACTCTCAGTAATCCTGGTATGCTGCGCCGGCAAGGCCATACGTCGTGCAGAAGGAACTAAGTTAAGTGAAAAGCTGTTAAAGTTTTTACTAACCTGCACTAAAAGACTGTCGGCGATGGAACCGTCAGAAGAAACTGAGGTTAACGTTAAATCAGAACCTATGTCTGTTGAGGGAACTGTAAATGCAGTGAATGGTTCAAGTGTAAATATGCATGACAATAGTAACGTTAAATTGAAATATGAAGTATTGTCTCCTGACAGTAGTATGAAAAGGGGCAATGATTCAGTAGTAGAGACCCCTGTAATAAATCAGAAATCAGAAATTGTTAATTTATTGGATGATAGTTTATCTGATGACGTAAAAACGAATCAGTCATCAGAGGAGGTAGAGTTTAAAAAGGATAAGTTAGATATGACTGATAAATCAGATGTTTCATTTCGTTTTGATGATTCTGGTATTGGAGCTAGTTTTTTGTCACCTGAGTGTGATAAAAAACCAGCTAGTCAGCAACCCAAAGATATTGGCGCTATTGATTTAAATGTTATATTACAAGCACTAGCTACCAGTAATGCTAAAATGACAGCTGAATTAAAGTCTGAAACAAGTGAGGTCAAAAGCAGTAATGCTGAATTGAAGTATGAGATTGTGGCCAGCTAAACTAATTTTAATAAACGGTTGGAGGTAAGCCAGCCGCTGGTGGCCAAGCGGTTCTAGGCGCTTCAGTCTGGAACCGCGCGACCGCTACGGTCGCAGGATCGAATCCTGCCTCGGGCATGGATGTGTGTGATTTCCTTAGGTTAGTTAGGTTTAAGTAGTTCTAAGTTCTAGGCGACTCATGACCTGAGATGTTAAGCCCCAATAGTGCTCAGAGCCATTTGATTGGAGGTAATGGACAGTACCTTCAAGGCTGGTTGCAATAAGTTGAAAGAGGATCTGGACAGTTTGAATTATAAAATTGATTACAATCATGAGGGTATTAAGAAAAAGGTTGCTCAACAATTTTCTGAAATGTATAAAACAGTAAAATCCGAAGTTGCTGAGGTTCGCAAAGACTTCCAAATGGAAGATGCGTAGCTGGAGCACAAGTTAACAGAAAAGATGGAGCTGGAATCTGAACTGTGCTCAGATAGGTTTAAAGATGTTAATATAAAAGTAAACATATGTCAAGCAGGAGTAGATGCAATCAAAACTGATACTACTCATATTGTGCAAAGAGTAGATAATGTTGAAATGAGAGTAGAAAATTTAAGTACTAACATTGAGAGTAAAGTAGCTGCAGTAACTTCTGGTAATGGTAGTATACAACAAGTTGTAGCTGCAAACGCCGCATTTATCGGATGTCGGCAGTTCTTGCGGTTCGATCCAGATAAAAATATCCACCCGCTACGTTTCTGGAACGATTTTGAAGATTTGATTCCACCAACTTGGTCTGAACGAGAGAAAATCTCATTTATTAGAAGCCATTTAGCAGACGACGCCGTGCATTGGTCAGCTGATGTTATGTGGAAGTGTAAAACATTAGCGGAATTTAAAACAGCTTTCATTAACGAGTATTGGTCTAGCAATAAGCATAATGAAGTGTTGAGAGACTTTTGGAGTGGAAAATGCTTCAATGCAGGCAAGGAATTTATTAAAGAGTTTGCTAGGTCATGGATTTCACGTTTGTCACATTTGGCGGAAAATCTGAAACCTGAAATGATAATACTAGGTCTTGAAGCCAAATTGCCATGGTATTGGCAAACTAGAATTGTATCTGCCCCTCGAGACAATCTTGATCGTTTCATTGAGTATTTGGAACGTGTAGAGCGTGTTGCTGCCAATGAGGAGCAAGCACGTAATAACAGAAATGGTAATAACACTAGTAGTAATTTTAAGAACTAGCAGAATGGCAATGTAAACATCAGAACAGTAGGTGTTCGCCATCCAAAGAGAGGTAGGAATTGCCGGCCGCGGTGGCCGTGCAATTCTAGGCACTTCAGTCCGGAACCGCGTGGCTGCTACGGTCGCAGGTTCGAATCCTGCCTCGGGCATGGATGTGTGTGATGTCCTTAAGTTAGTTAGGTTTAATTAGTTCTAAGTTCTAGGCGATTAATGACCTCAGAAGTTAAGTCGCATAGTGCTCAGAGCCATTTTTGAGGTAGGAATTGGAGAAATAATTATCAGAACCAACAATGGCATCCAAATGATAGTAATTTTGATCCGAACAAAATTATGCAGCTAAACAACAGTGCGGAAAGCAATGCTGTGCCAGTTAACTATAACGGAAATAAAGGAAACAGTAGTAGGCCGAGGCAGGAAAACTAGTTCCCGTCTATGAGGACACTGGCGCTCACCAGGTGGTTACTTTTCCTAAGCCAGTAATTACAGTAATTGGTAAGACACATCAGAATACTCAGACTGAACATGTGGATGAGGGGTCGGTAGCATCTAAGGATACAGCAGAAATATTAAATCACTCACAGTATTAAATAGATACCATGTTACAGATGCTTTCTAAGTGGGAAGAGAAAGAGAAGGCGCAGCAGTGTAACGGTAGGAAAGAGCTACAAAATACTGAATTGTCAGATGAAGAAGCTGAAGAAATTCATGCTTATATTTACGATAAGGATGATGTGCTCTTATCTAAAGTGCCTCTCGCGGGACGTAAGTGAGAATGTAGAGGATAGCCTGTTGCGGGTCGATGAACCCAGTAGCTGTGACCAGTTGTCACTTGAGAAGGAAGCCGACGATAATAGTGAAACTGCTTTAGCTGTAACTAGTGTTATGCCCGTTCTGGAGGCGCAGAATCGCTCAGACTATAGTAATTTGGGTCATGTTCAGCAAACTAAATGTAATGAAGTCGTGCGGTGTTTCGATTTAAAATTAATAGACCGACTGGAAAAGGCAGCTGAAAATGTAATTCAGGAAACCCCTACACACTTTGACCTAAATGTAATGAAGACAGATTTCGATCACTTTAGTTGGAGACAAATCCAAAAGGAACTATTGGATGAGCTTGAGGAACCACCTGAACAACCTTGAATAAGCCATCCTATAATAATACTGAATATGTTGGGTATCAATGTACGTTGTCTTTTAGACAGTAGAAGTGCGGTGAGTGCGATATCTCAGTCCTCCTTTGATGCAGTGCCTAGTAAAGACAAGCGTACCGTAATGATGGTATCAGGACTAAGAATAATTGGTGCTACTGGCAAGGTGTCAAAAACGGTAAAGCAAGAAGCTTTGCTGCCCTTTAACATTAATGGCAATTTAATTGAACATCCATGGTTAATTGTAAATAATCTCAGTATTGAGGTTTTAATTGGCATAGATTTCTTGTCAAAATATCAGTGTGTTGTTGACTTTGAAAGAAGCCAGTACAAAAATTGTCTTCCAATAACCAGAGTAATTACGGTACCTTTTATTGATAAATATGTAGTAACTAATGATGAAACTTGGGAGCTGCCTATACGAGTTCTGAAAAATAGGAGATATTGTGACGAAGACGTTAATCTTAGTAAAAATAAGCTAAACACAGAAGAAGAAGAAGAAGAAGAAGAAGAAGAAGAAGCAATTATTTTGGGCAAGATAGAAGCTAAATTGCAGGAAATCGATAAAATTTCAGCTAATCAGAAGGAAGAACTGAGACAGGTTTTAAAAAGGCATCATAAGGTATTTTCAAATCGACCTAGCGTGGTCAAAGGTTATGAATTTCAATTAAAGATGAAACCTGGCGAAGTGTTTTTCAGGAAGCCATACCAAATACGTGTAGCTAGGAAGGAGTCGGTTCAAAAGGAGATGCATAGAATGCTAGAGTGGGGTGTGATTGAAAAAGCGATCAGTGAGTACAATAATCCTCTTGTTGTTGTACCAAAAAGAGACGGGAGTGTCAGATTGGTCTTGGACGCTCTTTGGTTGAATGAAATAGTAGTTAGGGAAAGTGATAGACCGCAGAACATGGACGAGTTATTGCAAAAGTTCCGGGGAGTAAAATTCTTAACTTCTATGGACATCACGTGTGGATATTGGAATTTGCCACTGGCGGGAAGTTCAAGGAAGTACACAGCTTTCTTGTACGAAGGAGTTTGTTA
The DNA here is from genome assembly GCF_021461395.2 of Schistocerca americana. Lineage (NCBI taxonomy): Eukaryota > Metazoa > Arthropoda > Insecta > Orthoptera > Acrididae > Schistocerca > Schistocerca americana. Next base: position 6,719,592 of record NW_025725481.1, on the reverse strand, counting down.
CCAATACCGTGTGGTAGCTTTCGGACTTAATATCTCTGTTTGTGACTTCGTACGTGTGATGTGCCATGTTTTAGGACCAGCCTTAATTATTAAAATCGCAGTCTACGTAGATGATCTGTTAATAGCAAATCCTACCTGGGAAGAACACATAGTTTTATTAGAGGAAGTGTTAGAGGCTATTGAGAGAGGTGGAATGAAACTGAAGATTGAAAAGACAGAGTGCATTAAAGAGGAAATAGGTTTCTTGGGATATATGATAAGTGGAAAAGGTATTCTGCCTGACCCAGGCAAGCTATCAGTCATCGAAAAATTTGAGGCTCCCAGAAACAAGAAGCAGTTGAGATCGATGTTCGGTCTTTTCGGCTTCTATGGGCGTATTGTTAGTGATCAGGGTTTTAATGCACCCTGTCTTCACCTCCTGCTGAAAAAGAATGCCCCTTGGGTTTGGACAGCACAATGCCAACAGGCGTTCGAGGTGCTTAAACAATCCTTAATTAATAGTCCTATTTTACATCATCCTGATTTTGGAAAACCATTCTGTATGTCTGTTGATGCTAGTGGCTATGGTATAGCTGTGGAGCTATTCGAAGTAGAAATAGAGAAGGAACAAGAAGTGCAAGTCGATCTTTACAGGCAGCAGAGAGAAATTATGGCATCTCAGAACTGGAAGCATTGGCAATTGTATTTGGGGCACAGAAATTTGAGCAGTATCTACTAGGTCACAAGATAATTGTTTACAGTGACCATAAGGCGTTGACCTTTTTAAAGACCTGTAAGTTGAGGAATGCTCGTTTGGCATTGTATCACTAGCAGTTTGACCTTGAAGTTAGATATATTCAAGGGAAAGATAATTTGGTAGCTGATGGGTTATCTAAAAGTGCGGAGCTCTGTGATGACGCGGGAATTACAGCAACAGACCTAAGTGAAGTCGAATGCTTGCGTTGCACGAAGTAAAGGAAGAAAGTGCATTAAAGAGGATGATTAAGAACTTGAGACGTGAGCAGAATGCAGATGACCAGCTGAAATTAGTAAAGAGCTATTTGGGAGATGCAAACTATCATAAGGTTGTCTGCATAAAGGTATTCTGTTTAGGAGGAAAAAGGTAGGTGTTTCTGAGTGGAAGCTGTGCTTTCTCTCACAACATGTAGACTTACTAATCGACTATGCACACCTGAGGTATGGGCACTATGGTGCAAAGAGGTGCATTGCAATATTAAAATAGAAAGTTGTGTTTGACAACATGTACCGCCGTGTTGCCAAGCGTCTAGCATCTTGTGTAGCGTGCCAGAAAGTCCGTGCTGCTAACACCAGAATACAAGGGGATATGCATTCAGTAGAGCCAACTGAAACCCTAGAATTACTGGCTTGTGATTTGTTTGGCCCTCTTCCTGCTTCGAGAGGTGGGTGCACCCATGTTTTTGTTGTTGCGGATGGATTTAGTAACTATGTTAAGCTATACCCAATTAAAAGAGCAAATGCAAAAACGTTGGTAGAGAAGTTGGAAAAAGATTTCTTCATGAACGTTGGCGTTCCGAAGAGTTTGCTGTCAGACAATGGGCCTCAATTTACTTCTGATAGATTTAAAGAATGTCTGGATAAGCCCGGAGTGAAACATCTGAAAATATCTGCGTATTTCCCCCAAGGAAATATGAGTTAACGTATTAAGAGAGAATTGAATAGGCTTTGCAGGACTTATTGTGCTCAGAAACACTCAAGTTGGGCAGAGCACATGAAGTATTTTGAGAATATAATTAACAACGTAAGGCATGATGCAACTGGTTTTGCGCCTTGCGAATTGATGTTTGGCCAAGAACCGCACAATTTGATTGCATATATGGTAGAATTCCCTATTCTAACGCAAATATTCTTAGACGAGAAGAAGCTAAAGGCTAGGGCAAATATAAGAAAAAGTGCATTGGAAAGGAAGAAGCGTCATGACGCAAAAGCTGTACCCACCAGTTTTGAAATAGGTCAGTTAGTCCTTGTCAAAACCAAGGAAAAATCAAAGAAAATATATGCAGAAACAAGGAAATTCGTGTTCGTAAACCAAGGACCTTTCAGGATCATAGGAAAACCACATGCCAATGCATATAGGCTAGAGTACCCAAAAAGTGAAAAGCTATTCCGTCTCAGGAACGTGATCGACCTAAAGAAGTTCATAGGTAGTGAATGAATTCTGTAGGGAGGAGGTTGTTCTGTAACCTCTACACAGTGTGCAGCTCTGCAGCCCCAGCTGTGTGAGATCTTCTTTCCCATTTCAGATTTCACTCTCTCTTCATCTTTTCTATCCACCTAAAATTTCTACCTCTTCTTTCCAACACATTAAATTTTCCGTTATGGTTATCAAGCGAATAATAAACTAATGAATTCTGTAGGGAGGAGGTTGTTCTGTAACCTCTACACAGTGTGGCAGCTGTGCAGTCCCAGCTGTGTGAGCTCTTCTTTCACATTTCAGATCTCACTCTCTCTTCAGGTTTCCTATCCACCTACAATTTTGACCCCTTCTTTCCAATACGAAAATTTTCTGAAACCAATGAATTCTGTAGGGAGGAGGTTGTTCTGTAACCTCTACACAGTGTGGCAGCTGTGCAGTCCCAGCTGTGTGAGATCTTCTTTCCTTTTCAGGTCTCACTCATTCTTCATCTTTCCTATCCATCAAAGTTTCGACTCCTCCTTTGCAATACAAAAATTTTCGGTCATGGCTATCAAGCCATGAGTTCTGTAACCATTCTGTCCACCGAATAGTGAAGAAAATACCTAATGTGACAAACCTAACGGTGACATAAACAATAGAGAAGTATGATGTAATTAAGATACAAAGGTATTTGAGTAACAAGTATGTATAGAACCCTGGTAATATTATAGGTACAAAGTTGTTGTTTTATTGGAAATGGTCCACCAACAGTAATTTAAAAAGATATACAAATTCGTGTAGAAGCAGGATCTTAAGTGGCAGTGAAACCTAGTGTATGCATTAGAGCTAACTACTAAATGGTAAGAGAGAGTGCTTAGTGTTATGAAAAATAGACAGATAAGTTGTAAAAATGAACTCACCTTGTTTAGCAAGGAATGGCAGTGTAATAGAATTGAGCAGTGTTGGTGGTTGAGACGTGAAGGACACATCCCTGAAGTATTAATAAGGTCGGAGCTGGCCATTACTTTGGTGTTGGGTGTGCGGTGACGCACCTACATGTATTGAGGTTATGAGTTGGAGGCGTGAATGCGACAATAGGTACCCTTATGTTAGATGAGACAGAGCAGCTCGTGGTGTCCTATAGGTTCAAGGAATCTAGCATTACGCTCGGCCATAATTACTTAATGAACTTTAGTGGTAGGTCGAGAGAGACTACCTGTGGTTTCAGCATCCAATGAAGTGGAAATGGATTGCAACGTGAACAAACTGATCAGCTGCAATACACTATAGATATGAAATAAATGTGCTATCCTATGCATTAAATGTTAATAGAGTGAGTGTTAAATAAATACATACACTAGCAACATAATTGAGTAACATAATGGCAGACGTGAAACATTATTTATAGCTCAGCATAAATACACTTCGATGAAGTAAGTACATAATTGCAGATGTGGAACGGACACAGCAGCAGAGGACCAATAAGTGAATTTAGTAGTCAACTAAACGTAGTGTGTTTTGAACACTCAGAACTGTACTATTACCACAAGTTACTCACATGTACAAAGAGGCTGAGAAGACAACTGCTAATCAAATATACTCATACTATCTCTAAGAATAAGATAATCGAAGATGAGTCAGTTAAGTAAATAAAATAGAGATTTGTCAGGAATGTACCGAGCATTGGTTCAGTGTTCCGGCCCATAAATAATAAATTGAGATTAAATAGGGTTTATGATTGTATGCCTTGAACATAAATTTTCTGTAGTACGTGACTAACGGCGTTTTGAGCCGTTTATTTACCGATTTTATGACAGTTAAGTAACCGCGAGAGTTAAATTGAGAAAGTTCTGTTAACTTTGTTCCAGTAACATATTGAAAGATAAATTGTGTATATCCCCATTTCATTGTGACCCACCCCTTAGATATTAAGTGAACAGAGTCTGAGGCACCCTTTTTGTTTGTGCTACAGTACAAACCAGATAATGGCAGCCTGGTAGCTGTGTGAAGGCGTGGAGTGACTTGGACACAACTCACAGTGACCCCTCCCCTTTCCCCATGTAATTTAGAGTGAACGTGAAGGTCGCACACCATAGCAACTTCCCCTCCTCTACCCTTGTGAATGGAAGTGTAGAACGCCAGCCAAAGCGGCTACAACCACGTGTGTGAAAATGAAATTGCTATGATTTGTGAAATTTTCTTTCAGGTTTAGAAAAGATTGCTCAGATATAATTATCTGTTTATGTATCATGAATAACTGTGCTATTTTCTTTGAATTTATGTATGTAAAAATATTTACAGAAAATTTAATGGATTTAAGATTTTCATAATTTTACATATTTTTATGTGTTTTTCTGTTTAAGGCAATATATATGCCAAAGTGTTTCGTTGATTTTGCTTAAATTTTGATTGATAATGTTGCTTAAGAGGCAGTGAACATGCCAGCAATTTAAATAATTGAAGCAGGTAATAAGTTTTATTTTAATATTTCTATATGTTTACATTTCAATTTTAATTTTCATAGGGAGTTAAGCTGTACTCTTGCTTCCCTTTCTGTAATTAATTTTTTTCATTTACAATCAAAAAATTTAAGTAGAGGGTGATGTACGGAAGCAGCCCACTCACGCATTATAAAATTCACATCAGTCTTTCCATTGTGTGCCAGACAGTCCGCTGTGACTAGCTCTGACGTCATAAATATTGCGCAATACTTTAAAATGAAGTAAATAACCTGAAACGTTTCTAGCATGTCAGGAGTAATACAAAATCAATATGTGTTGGATATCAGTGAAATAACTTTAAAAATTTTCGAAATTTGGACGTTCTTCTGTAAAAATCATTGGCGCAACAGAAAAGAGCTAGAAACTTAAAAAATTATGTTTAGCTTCCTTTTGAATAATAATTCAGTTGAAACAGTATTCTGGATCACACAAATTAAAATTGTAGTTGAAATTCACGATTTTCTGGTTTTTGTCTTAGAAATTATGGAAGCAAGATAGATTCAGTAGGCGAATAAATAACGCTAGGATTTTTAAATTTAAGTTCAAGTGAGATCCGCTATAATCATAAAAATGTGAGAAGTTTCATCAGAATAACTGTAAAACTATAGCTATAGCGTATCTCCAAAGAGCAAGTTCAGAGCTCGTCTACTGCGTGTAGTGTAATTGAATTAATTCTCTCGCCCAAAATATTTGACTTAGCCATGTCAGACTTTTAATATGATTACTTACTTGTGTGCTGATTGCACAATTAAATTGAAAGTTTCATCGGCCATCGGCAAAGGAAGTAATGATTTATTCGATAACTTAAAGTGGTGCATTACTAGCCCAGCGGCTAGTCAGGAGAGCAGGTTTGATCAGGCGTTCCCCTAGCCGCCCGCACTGCGGCTTTATATGTAAGAACGCTGCGCGAGATAGAGAAGGCCCCAGTTCTCTCCGGACGCTGATTAGCGCACCACCTGTGCCGAGAGTCACGTCGCATCAGTATCGTTGGTATAAACAGTCTCAGATGCAGTAATAAGTTACTCGGGATACGCGTAACCATGAAATCGTTTTCGAGTGAAGTGTTAATTTGGGATGAAGTTGATGATCTATCTTTAGTTTGTGTATGACGTATTTTCACGTGCCGCCGCAGGACAGACATTCTACCATTATTAGCGTGGTGTTTGATGAACATTATCATAAATTATTGCGAGCATTCACTTAAACATTTAATTTGAACAGTTATAGTTGCATCAGCGGATAAGACTCTGAACTGCTCTGGTAGTTGGATTGTGTGGATTCTTCTTGGTCTGGGACTTTCAGAATATAGTGAACATTTTAGAGAGAATAGTATTTGATTATGAATCCCAGACAATCTCCTAATTCCTCAGAGCTATAAGCTGTAGCTGTAAATGTATTTCTCAGACGAAGTGCGCACTAGGAATTCTAATTACAGGCTTCACGTTTTGCTAATCACTTTCTGGTTGCCAATATTGTAGTTAGAGAGCCAGTGTTGAGAACGGCAAATAGCATAAATAATAGGAACTTTAACAATTATTCCACCCGCCGCCCCACACTGTGATCTGTTAATGACCTGCCCTTTGAGGAAGTGACACCTAGCCTGCTTACGGAGACGAAATATTAGCATCACACACAAGAGGCAGGCTTGCCATTGCAACCTTGGGGAAAGCGAGATTAAAGGGTGTGTTGGTGATATGGTTTCACCCAAAACCTTGCTCCCAGGGCTCAAGGTACGACCCAAATTTCTGATAAATTGACAGCTTGCTTTGTAGGACCTTGTGACGTTATCCAGGTTCCTAACCCAGTCACCCTACAGGTACGTAACATGGCTACTGGGAAGTTTCCTTTAGTACATGTCTCCATGATCAAGGGAGGAAGCTAAATTTTCTGTTCCCTGTTCGAGATAAATTGGCGGATGGGCTGTGATGAGGTTTTTGTGGGGAGGATGAGCCGTGGCTCTCGATTCGATATATCGTTACAGGGCCGGATCGCGATCCTTGCATGCAAAACTGGCTGAATGATGGTATGAGGTAAGTCCGAGAGAGGGCGTGAGTGGTGTGTCGGCAACGAGTGAGGCCACGGGATACAGAGGGGGAGCCACACCGTGAAGAGGAACATGTTGTGCATTCGAGGTGTGGCATGAGTGGATACAAAGAGAGGAACCATGAACTGTACACGGGGTTACTGCCTTCATGTTGTTGCGTGTGGTGTTTGGAAACTGGTATCATTGCTGGGTGGAGCGACAACCTTCAGTCGCTAATATCCATAACAGACTTCTCGGCATCCTATGTGGCTAATTCCATTTCCTGTATATGGAGAGACGCTTCGTCCGATAAGCACTTGTTTACACGTAAAGGACAACATACTGCGCTGCTTTGATGTTCTAGTGGAGCTTACAGACGAGATTTCTACAAATTTTTTAGGCGTAATAAGCCAGCACTTAAGGCAGCCGATGTTACAAAGCAGTGTAGTATATGATAGTCAAAATCTTATATATTTCGCAATGTTAGACAGATCGTTGCACCGTCTAAGCCTCATATTCTACCTTGCGTTTAGGGGCGATATTGAAGTTCCGGAAACAATGTTAACTGCCTGACTTGTGACAGAGTTCCCTGTTTCTTGTAAGCTAAATTCAAACCATTGCTATTGTGTACAGACAGTATTTATGCGGACCAAAACAGGAACGTCACTCTCACTTCGCTCAAGTGGAACTGATTTGTTGCCCATTTGTAACTGTTCATCCTTGTGTTTAAGAGTTTGTAGGTTTAGAAATTTATCCTATGTCATTTCCACAGTTCAGAGGCGAAACTTAAGGCCAGGTTTCCGCTGCCCTGGTCGGCCGCAGGTCTGGCGCTGCTGTCTTAGCGACCGACCGGCCGCCGTGCCGGTGTTAGAAAAGGCCGAACCACCTGATGTCGGTCTGCTGACAGAGGTCGGAGCTGTAAAACAGTAACAACTTTATTGAATGTGTCTTACTTTCTTAAACATATCTGGCTTTATTCTGATAGCTGTTAAAGTTTAAGTTGAGAGATTACTTCGCACTGACCTGTTAGTATTTAATTAATCATTTAATGAGCGCCATGGCGCGTTTTGATCTTAAATACTTTGTAACCTGAGTTGATATCAATTAAAGACTTAGTGAGTGCTGTGGAGCATGCTCCTTAATTACAATTTTAATTCGTAGGTTGTTAATAGTTTGCTAAGTGCCAGGCGCAATTTTTCTGAGATTGCAAATATTATTCAAATAGTTTTGAAAAGATAAGTTGTTTTTGACAGATAGTTCAGTAAGCGCTAGCTACATGCTTTCTTAAATCTAAAGTTTACTGAAATTCTTACTGACATCTGTTTTACAGTGTGTCGTGACATATTTTTCTGAGATAAAAATGTTTACTGTGTAATCAGAATTTCATTCATGTATTTCATCCAGGAAGAAATTTGCTTTTTTTGTGTCCATTCACCCACTGGTTAAACTGGTACAAATAAATTGTCATCATGCAAACTGTGAATGATGATGCTGTTGCTGGGTTAACCCTCCCACTCCACAGCATTGTTTGCTGAGCTGTCACAATGACAGTCATTCCATTTAGGAATTGTGAAGCATAGCTAGGTTGACTACTCCATGATATATGGAATCGTTTCTATAAGTCTTTCTCGCATTCACAGTCTCAGATTTGCACCTGGAGACCAAAAGTGGAACTAATTTTTTTTTTACCGACATAAGTCAGTTCCAAGTAAACGCATTAGAATAACTAGCAAGTTTCACTGCTCCACCATAATTAAAGTCCACACTGCACCTCAACGAGCAACTGCACTTTAGTTATAACCATCTGGTATTTTCCACTCAATATTTCCACAGCGTCAGCCAAGGAAACATGAACTTCACAAATGTAAGGTATATAATAACACAAAGGAAATTTGTAGAACTTACTATAGTAATAATGTGCTATAATTAAATTATTTGAATACTTTGGAATTTACTATTAGTGACCGAGTAACTTCGCTCGCACGTATAGGCTTTTAAATTTTATCTACACTACTGGCAATTAAAATTGCTACACAAAAGAAGAAATGCAAATGACAAACGGGTATCCATTGGACAAATATATTATACTAGAACTGACATGTGATTACATTTTCATGCAATTTGGGAGCATAGATCCTGAGAAACCAGTACTCAGAAAAACCACCTCTGGCCATAGTAACGGCCTTTATACGCCTGGGCATTGGGTCAAACAGAGCTTGGATGGCGTGTACAGGGACAGCTGCCCATGGAGCTTCAACACGATACCACAGTTCATCGAGAGTTGTGACTGGTGTATTTTGACGAGCTAGTTGCTCGGCCACCACTGACCAGCCGTTTTCTATTGGCGAGAGATCTGGAGAATGTGCTGGCCAGGGCAGCACTCGAACATTTTCTGTATCCAGAAAGGCCCGTACAGGAACTGCAACATGCGGTCGTGTATTATCCTGCTGAAATGTAGGATTTCGCAGGAATCGAATGGAGGGTAGAGCCACGAGTCGTAACACATCTTAAATGTAGCGTCCACTGTTCAAAGTGCCGTCAATGCGAACAAGAGGTGACAGAGACGTGCAACCAATTGCACCCCATACTATCACGCCGGGTGATCCGCCAGTATGACGATGACGAATACACGTTTCCAATGTGCGTTCACCGCGATGTCGTCAAACACGGATGCGACCATCACGATGCTGTAAACAGAACCTGGATTCACCCGAAAAATTGACGTTTTGCCATTCGTGCACCCAGGTTCGTCGGTGAGTACACCATCGCAGGCGATCCTGTCTGTGATGCAACGTCAAGGGTAACCGCAGTCATGGTCACCGAGCTGATAGTCCATGCTGCTACAAACGTCCCCCAACTGTTCGTGCAGATGGTTGTTGTCTTGCGAATGCCGCCATCTGTTGACTCAGGGATCGAGACGTTGCTGCACGATCCGTTACAGCCTTGGAGATAAGATGCCTCTCATTTTGACTGCTAGTGATACGAAGCCGTTGGGATCCAGCACGGCGTTCCGTATCACCCTCTTGAACCCACCGAATCCATATTCTGGTAACAGACATTAGATCTCGACCACCGTGAACAGCAATGTCGCAAAACGATAAACCGCAATCAAGATGGGCTACAATCCGACCTTTATCAATGTCGAAAACGTGATGGTACTCATTTCTCCTCATTACAAGAGGCATCACAAGAACGTTTCACCAGGCAACGCCACTCAACTGCTGTTTGTGTACGGGAAATCGGTTGGAAACTTTCCTCATGTCAGCACATTGTACGTGTCGCCAACGGCGCCAACCTTGTGTGAATGCTCTGAAAAGCTAATCATTAGCATATCACAGCATCTCCTTCCTGTCGGTTAAATTTCGCGTCTGTAGCACGCCATCTTCGTGGTGGAGCAATTTTAATGGACAGTAGTGCAATTTTTGTCTCTGAAATTTAGGATCTATTTACGTGAATAACAATGCGTGATACAAATTCACCGAGTTGACGATTACAGTTGTTATTAATTTTGTTTTTTCTCGTAACTTGAGTTCGTAATAAAATTCGGAAGATTGCAGCCTCTAGTGTAGACGTCGATCTACTCTCGAAACAGTTATTGTAACCCACTAAACATTCGTAATAATATTTTAAGATACAATGATTCTGTACGTACAAGAAGAACAATTTTTGTGAATAAAATACCCCAGAACATGTCCTATTTATTCGATGCAATACATAATTTACAATATAGCGTTTCTATAATAGTGCACTCTTTCTTCATCTGATGTTTGAACTTCATATAAGTTGGTCTGTGTTAATGAAAGGTAATTTATACATTTTGAAATAAACTCTACTCAACAACTGTTACATTCAAGCACCTTAATTCGATCCTTACACAACTTTTCATGTTCGTTATGTCATTATTGCTATGTCTCTCATTAAATACTGAACAATAACTGATAGACATGTGCATGGACCCTTTTCTCAAATTGTTAGAGGAGTATTTTGAGTGCACGCTAAGGGGAATGTTACATTCACATTTGACGAAGTGCAATTACGTTGCTTATTGCTAAAGTATTGTCTTTCTATTTCTTTGTGGGACCATATTTTTAATGTGTAAAGAAATTACTATCCAGTAGGGCTGACATATTAATATGTTAGGTTGATTTCATGAAACGAGGGTTGTGCATAACAGTACTGAATTGGTAAGTGTGTACTGGTATAATTTATCTAATACTGTTATGCTATTTGCCTCGTTTGTTCTATATTTGAGCCAGAGTCAGTACCTTGGTAGGATGAAAGTGAAGCTTATGTGCAGCGATCTTAACGCTCAGCGGCTTACACTGACTGAGAATATGACGAGTGTAACAAGGTCAAGGTCACTCCTGACGAGGCAGTGCATCTTTTGTCTTCCATTCCAATGATTCATTCGAGTTGCGTGAGACATGGTGGGTTGGGTCAAAGGAATTAACAATTGTGATTAAGGCCTCGATATGGACTCAGTTTCACTGATGCTTGATTATGTTTCATTACGGATTCTCCAAATAACGTGGTGTTTTGTTGGTCCCATTTCTCTATGGAACAAAGCAAGTAGTAGTCCGAAATTAACACTACTATGATTTTTGTAGCGGTAGGTTTTTAGAGCTGCAGAAAACCGTATTTGACGTCCATCTGCAGACAGTGGCAAAATATGGTATGCACTCGCCTACGTCAGCTACTAATCGTGACCCATCTTGTACCTCATTTAGCATTTGAAACTGTTTGTTAATCTTCTGTATTCTTCTTAGGAACACAGCTCCTCTGTCGTCTCTTGCAACACTGTGTCCCCTCTAAAAACATTCCAGTTATCGTTCCTGAGCTTTTCACTTACACTTAAATGTAATAACTTATTACGAGCTTCAAGAATTACAAATTGGTGCAATTTATATCTTTATCTAAGTAGATCATTTCAGCCTTGCTATTAATAAGTACCGATTGCGTGGAAGTTTAATGTAGTGAAAAAAGTGCAGCAGTTTTGATTTATCTCCTATGGTTTCCACCGATGGGATTGTACATGCTGGTTTTGAGTGAAGGTAGCGACTCTATACCTGGATATACTGCACAACAGACTTGATAACATCCATTTTTGTACCCCTTGGCTGTGTTGTGCAATACTAAGCAAGGGAAGATTTTGAAGAAATAAGGTCTTATTATTTACAACACTACACGCTTTTAATAACTATGTGAGATTCTGATAAAAATTCATATAATAGGCATGTACTCTACAAGATCGTAATCATAGCAACACTGTTATAGAATTTTACTGCAGAACAACCCATGTTCACAATACTGTTGTAATTATATTCAACTCACTGTTGTTTTTATTTTCTTTTTTCGAACACTGTCCAGAAAGTTAACAAAATCGCGGTGCAAGTTGTAACGAATGACAAGGAGGCCACCAACATCCGCGTATCCAAAGGAACGACGCAGTAAAATTGATGAGTGGCAGTCTGATTGCGGGCGAGTCGGCAGAAGTGGAACAGCTCTACCGTTTCTGAGCTGCGGAGAGTCGAACCCAGGACTAGCCGGCACAGGTCAGGAGCTGTCTGCGCCGCCTCCCTGGACAGCGCGTGCGAAGCCGCTGACACCATTAACACCTGTGACGACTGCCACGATATAAGCAATATATGCCACACCACTAGGTGTTTCTGATGCTGTAATAAAACAGCGGCAACTGCATTCCAAGATATAATGCACAGCGCCGTCACCATGAATAAAACTAAGAGTATCTGGTGGGCCGAAAAGACCTCCTGTGACAGGTTGCACAGTGCAGCTTCCGGTAGCGGTCCGCAAGAGGTCGCCGCTGGCATCTCCCTTGCGCTGTTGCTCTCAGACACTGGTTGAGTTGGCGTAAGTCACTCCGCACAGGAAGAACAAGGCCCACATACCTGGCAACAGCGGTAACTGCAATACAACATGAGAGCAGTGGTAACATGTATGTCCATTTCATTTCGATAGTCAGAAATTTCAACGTCACAGCAGCTACACGTAGCGCGAGAGAGCCTGCACACACCACTTTGCAGGAGATCCTCACTGCCGCACTGGAGAAATGGCGTGACTCCAGGATACCACTGTCCCGATAAGACAAAAGACTGAGGATTCTCTGGTACTTCTGGACGTTTCGAAACAAGTCTGAAGCGACCGCTGTCACCGTGGCGGCATAAAATGTCATCATGTAGGCAACCAACCACACAAAGATGATGGAATCCTTTTATCTCGCGTTCATAGCTTGCAACCAGCTTACCATGTGTTCTGTTATTGCCACGTTAATGACGAGAACAACAGCTACGTACAGCGTACCAGCACGTGTCCTCCGTAGCTCACACTTCTCAGTGTCCACTGTGAACGGCGTCAACCCGAAAATCGTGCAGGTGGCGTGGTACGGTGCTACTGACCTTAAGAGGTCTCTTCTATTCGCCATTTCTACATCGGCTAGAACTCCAGCATACCTTCGTTACCTGTGCTGAACGAAAAAATTTCCCCACTTATAGTAAGCAAGACGCTTGCATTAGAAAGAGAATTAATCTGAAAACATCAACATGTGACTGACTAAGAGAGTACACTCAGCCTTAAGATAGCACTTCAGCGACAATGGGTTTTCCTTGACTCATGGAGTAAGCATAGGCATGATCAAACAGCGCCTTCACAGTCTCTATTTTTCGACATCTGAAATCGATACAAAGATGCAACAATTATAACAAAACCGAACTTAACCATCCAGTACAGTTGCCGCACCTCTGCAAACCGAAAATAGTGAAAAATGAGAACTAGAATTAGTCATAATTCCTTGAGTATGATGTGTGGGTAAATTTTGGGAGTTTGATCGTATAAGTTCTTATGTTCATTTAAGAAAGTGAGCTATCTGACCTTGCCGTAATACATTTATTAATTACTACGAGTATTATTATTGTTGCGAAAAGCCATCTATAAACTTCATTGCAAAATTTACTGTTACGAATATCTGCAAGAAGTCGTGCTTACATCTCAGACAGAGCCCAAAATATTGAAACATCTGAGTAAAGTAACAAAATAAATGAAAATAAATAAGGCAGTAAACAAGAAAAGTGAAGAGGAAATGTTGGATCGTAATCCGGACCGTTACAGACGGCGCACTAAATCACCTGCAGAGGGAAGTGATGGTTGCCACTTGAAGGAGTAATGTCGACAGTCATGTAGTTAAGCCAAGCAAATCTAAATCATCTGGCAGAATGGAAATTCATATTTCGTTTCACCCATACAGGAGTTTAGTAACTCAGATTTTATCGGAAATTTTTTTGCCAATATGGGATGACAGTAAACTGAGTTTTTCCGTTATCATGTTTGCTTGTTAAAGTAATGCTGTCTTTTATTTTATTTTACTTCCATTTAGGTATAACTTTTTTATATAAATTTTGTCGTGTAATGTGGGATAGTAACAATCGTTTTCTGCTATTTTTGCTATGTAAGATAGACGTAAAAATTTATTTTACTATGGTGTTCATGCTCGATTGTAAATGCATTTTTGTGTGAATTCAAACAGTGGAATAACAATATGGGAAGAACAGATTGCTACTCACCATATAGAGGAGGCACTAAGCTTCATACAAGCACAATGAAAAACCAGTCTAAATACTGAGCTTTCAGACAAAGTCCTCCTTCCAAAATAGAAATCACACACGTATTCAGCCAAACACAACTCCCGCTGACATGGCCATTGTCTCAGGGCACTGGGGAAATAAGACAGGGGAACGACTAATTAATTCCTTTACATAAAATTCACTAGTAATGGGTAACACATTATTTGAACACCACAAAAAGAGACGGTATACATGGATAACTATTTTGAGTAGGGAAAGATATCATTTGGGCAGAGGTTTAGGAACTGTTTGAAGAATGCCAAAGCTTATCCAGGAGCGGATATAAATCCAGACCACAACCTAGTAGTGGGAGAAATACAAATGAAGTTGAAAAAAGTCTGGAGAGGTAAAGGAAAAGAAAGACTAAGAAAGACTAAACATGAAAAGTCACAAAGAAGTAGGGAAGGGATCAGATTTGGAAAACAGACACATGGAAAAAGGTGAAAGAGGTAGTGTTGATGAAAGTGTTAATGACAAATGGAAAAAAATGAGGGAAGGACTCATAGACTCTGCCAAAGAAGTACCAGGAATTAGACTATCCCAAAGTACCAGGAAAGAATGGATAACAGAAAACATGTTAAAAAGGATGGAAGAGCGGAGAAAGTGCAAAAATTTAGAAACTGAATAAGGCAAAAAGAGGTACAGGAAACTGAATAATGAATTAAGAAGAGAAACTGAAGTAGCAAGGGGAAAATGTATGAAACAGAAATAGAGAAAATGAAGAAAGAGGGAAAGTATGAAATGATGTATAGACTGGTTAGTGAGATAGTTTTTGAACGTAAAAGAAAGAGGAATAACATGGAAACTAAAAGAGCGGAATTTACTCTAGCAGAACAACCACAGGAGCTTTTCAACAGACGGCAAGAATATACTGAATGTTTATATAAGTGGGATGAAAAACGAAGCGAAATTAATGTTGAAGAGGAGCCATATGTGCCGGAAGATGGAAAGGGATTCACCATCTTGGAAGCAGCAGTAGTAAAGGCGCTGAAGGAGATGAATAGGAAGGCATGTGGAATTGACGATATGCCAGAAGGTCGGGTGAAGAGTCTGGGAAACAATGCAACAAAAGAAATAGTCTACCTCTGTAATGAGATATTTGACAGAGGGGAATGGCCTGAGGACTTCCTGGAAACAGTTTTGATACCAACAGAGAAAAAGAGAAGCACTAAAATATGTGAAGAGCATAGTTCCATCAGTCTAATTTCTCATGCAGCTGAAGTGTTGCTGAGAGCGTCGAATAGAAGGCTATATGGCAAGCTGGATAGAGGGATTGCAGAGGAGCAGTTCAGATTAAGAAGAGGAAAAGGAACAAGAGATGCTATTGAGCTGTTAAGAACTATAGGGGAAAGATATATGGAAAAAGGTAGAGAAATCTTTGCTGTTTGTACACAAATGGTAGTTGAAATCATTTCTAGGTTTGGCCTCGTTTCTTAGAAAATTTGTACCCAACCATCTACTGGGTAACGATCATTTATTAAATTTGTTTCGGAAAAATTCTCCTTGGTACAGGTCAATAAATGGTGCGGAAGTATATAAACAGATCAAAAATGTTTTGGCTAACCCTTGTATTTTGTACCACCCTAATATAACTGAAGGCCTTTGTTTATTCACTGATGCAACTTTAGCTGCATTAGGCGCATCTTTATTCCAGGTAATAGGGGATGAAAAAGAAATTAGAGTAATTGAATTTCTGAGTCAAGTTGTATCATCCAGCGAACATAGTTATACCGTAACAGAGCTGGAGGTGTTGACTGTAAAATGGGCATTAGGAAAGTGCAGTTATTTCATTTATAGAAAACACATTAAAGTACATACACACCACCAGTCAGTATGCTCTCCATTGACCTGTAAATTACTTCATGTTAGACTTGTAAGATGGGCGTCAGTGCTTCAGAGTTATGATACAGAAATAATACACATTAGCGGAAAAGATAATGTAATGGCTGAACCTCTATCTTGACTGCCACAAGGCCTAAATGGTTTAAATGATATTGTTGAATAATCATCTGCTTATAGAACACTGATAGTTAAGAATTATCCATTCAGAAGTCAATATTTGTCTATGTGTAAAATTCTAGGGCTGTTACAAACGGGAGACACGTACCAGAAACAAATAAGAGATCGAATTTCAAATGAAGGGAGAACTGTTCTGTTAAATATAAGTTGTGTAATGATATTTTATAAGAGGAACAACAACTTTAGGATATGGAAGGCACGTATTCCTGAAAATTACTTATTGCACATAATATTATCTGATAATGCTTCATATTTCATTAGAAATAAATGGAAACATTGTATGACAGGGAATAAGATGAAACACATGTTAATAAGTTGCCTCCATCCAGAATCCAGCCGAGTTGAGAGAGTGTTTGGAGTTCAATCGATTTATTAGATCATATGCTCCCTGGCAACAATATAAGAGGATACACCATGTACCTGTATGCGAAAATGTACTGGATAACCTACCGCATTTATCTACCAATCATACACCTGTGGAACTGATGCTTAACGAACTTGAAAAGTATGAGTGGATTAATTCCATACCTGTAGTTTCTGAAGTGGCAAGACGCAAAGCAGACACTATCCAACTTGTCCTAGAGAAGTTAAAATTTGCTGCTCTAAAAAGGAAGGCAAAATATAATACTGAAATGGATAACATTTAGTATATAGTATTGGGATAAGACATTGTTAAAAAACGACCTGAAGTCATCTCTAATGAAGATACAGAATAAGAAGTGGCAAGAAGTTTATTCTGGACCTTACATAATAAGTAATACACCACATGAAGCTATTTATTACAACACCCTGAAACTAGAAAGGTGAAGGGTTTATATCATTATAGGGACCTGAAAAAGTCCTATGAGTGATGCCTTTATTCAATAATAATATAGTAGATTTTTGTGTGAATATCTTTATGTGGGGGAGGCTTAATTTTTAGTGTATAATAAATATCTAAGTCTGTCTTCTTTTAATGTGTTTTCTTAGAAGTAAGTTTTGTTCTGTTAGATGTTAGGTAATGTTTCAGTGTTGTCATGTTCCACTGTGAGTTAAAGTTATAGTCTGGCAAGTTGCTATTCTCGCAGTTGAATAACTGGATTCGTAATATTTAAGTAAAGGGCTGCAATAGACTGTTTAAAGTTAATCTTTTGAGTTTTCTGATGGTATATCTAAAATTCTTCCTTAAATGAGTTATTTTGTTGAAACTTGAGGATTTCAACTATTGGGTCCATATTCTCGCAACTAAAGATCTTTCTTACCAATTCATAACGGAAATGCTGCAATATGTAGGTTTTAAATCGTAATACATTTCCAGGGGCGGATGTAGACTCTGATCACAATCTATTGGTTATGAACTGTAGATTAAACCTGAAGAAACTGCAAAAAGGTGGGAATGTAAGGAGATGGGATCTAGATAAACTGACTAAACCAGGAGTTGTACAGAGTTTCAGGGAGAGCATAAGGGAACAAGTGACTAGAATGGTGGAAAGAAATACAGTAGAAAGCAGAGGATAAAGTAGGTAAAAAGACGAGGGCTACTAGAAATCTTTGGGTAACAGAAGAAATATTGAACTTAATTGATGAAAGGAGAAAATATAGAAATGCATTAAATGAAGCAGGCAAAAGGGAATACAAACGTCTCAAAAACAAGATCGACAGGAAGTGCAAAATGGCTAAGCAGGGATGGCTAGAGGACAAATGTAAGGATGTAGAGGCTTATCTCACTAGGGGTAAGATAGTTACTGCTTACAGGAAAGTTAAAGAGACCTTTGGAGAAAAGTAAACCACTTGTATGAATATCAAGAGCTCAGATGGAAACCCAGATCTAAGCAAAGAAGGGAAAGCAGAAAGATGTATGGAGTATATAGAGGGTCTATACAGGGGCGAGGTACTTGAGGACAATATTATGGAACTGGGAGAGGATGTAGGTGAAGATGAAATGGGAGATATGATACTGCGTGAAGAGTTTGACAGAGCACTGAAAGACCTTAGGCGAAACAAGGCCCCCGGAGTAGACAACATTCCACTAGAACTACTGACAGCCTTGGGAGAGCCAGTCCTGACAAAAATCTTTCATCTGGTGAGCAAGATATATGATACAGGCGAAATACCCTCAGACTTCAAGAATAGAATAATTCCAATCCCAAAGAAAGCAGGTGTTGACAGATGCGAAAATTACCAAACTGTCAGTTTAATTCTTTAAAGACGAATGGAAAAACTGATAGAAACCGACCTCAGGGAAGATCAGTTTGGATTCCGTAGAAATGTTGGAACACGTGAGGCAATAGTGACCCTACGACTTATCTTAGAAGTTAGATTAAGGAAAGGCAAACTTACGTTTCTAGCATTTGTAGACGTAGAGAAAGCTTTTGACAATGTTGATTGGAATACTCTCTTTCAAATTCCTCAGGTGGTACGGGTAAAATACAGGGAGCAAAAGGCTATTTACAATTTGCGCAGAAACCAGATGGCAGTTATAAGAGTGGAGGGGCATGAAACGGAAGCAGTGGTTGGGAAGGGAGTGCGACAGGGTTGTAGCCTCATCCCGGTGTTATTCAATCTGTGTATTGAGCAAGCAGTGAAGGAAACAAAAGAAAAATTTGGAATAGGTGTTAAAATCCATGGAGAAGAAATAAAAACTTTGAGGTTCGCCGATGACATTGTAATTCTGTCAGAGACATCAAAGGACTTGGAAGAGCAGTTGAACGGAATGGATAGTGTCTTGAAAGGAGGAAATAAGATGAACATGAACAAAATCAAAACGAGAATAATGGAATGTAGTCGAATTAAGTCGGGTGATGCTTAGGAAATTAGTTTAGGAAATGAGACACTTAAAGTTGTAAAGGAGTTTTGCTATTTTGGGACCAAAATAACTGATGATGGTCGAAGTAGAGAGGATATAAAATGTAGACTGGCAATGGCAAGGAAAGCGTTTCTGAATAAGAGAAATTTGTTAACATCAAGTATAGGTTTAAGTGACAGGAAATTGTTTCTGAAAGTATTTTTATGGAGTGTAGCCATGTATGGAAGTGAAACGTGGACGATAAATAGTTTGGACAAGAAGAGAATAGAACCTTTCGAAATGTGGTGCTACAGAATAATGCTGAAGATTAGTTGGGTAGATCACATAACTAATGACGAGCTATTGAATAGGATTGGGGAGAAGAATAGTTTGTGGCACAACTTGACTAGAAGAAGTGATCGGTTGGTAGGACATGTTCTGAGGCATCAAGGGATCACCAATTTAGTATTGGAGGGCAGCGTGGAGGGTAAAAATCGTAGAGGGAGACCAAGAGATGAATACACTAAGCAGATTCAGAAGGATGTAGGTTGCAGTAGTTACTGGGAGATGAAGAAGCTTGCACGGGATAGAGTAGCATGGAGAGCTGCATAAGACCAGTCTCAGGACTAAAGACCGCAACAACAACAACGTGCAGAATTAAACGAGATTTATTAAACAGTTGCAGTTAGTCATCATTTATTCCAGGGTACTCTAACTAACTGAAAACCTCAGCTGCCGACAGGTGTTGTTGATATACCTCGATGTGGACAGATGAAAATGTGTGCCCCGACCGGGACTCGAACCCGGGATCTCCTGCATACATGGCAGATGCTCTATCCATCTGGGCCTCCGAGGACACAGATGAATAGCGCGACTGCAGGGACTTATCCCTTGCACGCTTCCCGTGAAACTCACATTCCCAACTGTCCACAATTCTACATATGTAATGTACCTTATGGACATTTGCCCACCCACTCATTACTCGCGCACGCTTTGGCGATTCCCGTAAGAGTTTGGGCAACCTGTGCGCATTCGCACAGACGAAGGTCAATGGCTGGTTAGCCTTTAACTATATCAAGATAACGAGTCACAGCTGGGTGTTCAGATCGTGGATATCCACCCACCGATCATAGGTCGCATAAAGGAGGAGGAAGGCACCCTAAATTGACTATCAATTGTCATCACATGAGGTACCTCAAGGCATTTGTAGAATAGGGTGCATTGTATATAGAAATTATAAATAAAGTAGAATAGAATGTAAACACATAAAATTTACTCTAGAAACTAGAATGAGGTAAAGTTAGTAGCAACAATTTTAAAGTCGGGGCTAAATGAATGTTGATTTGAACCAGAAGGTATGACGCAAAGTTCATGAGTAATCCCGAAATAAAACTTTACAACTAAGACACAACCCAAACATCTGACCTTTTCTTGTGCTACCAACAGGATTTTGGCTGATGGCATTGTTATATAGTTTAAACAAGATATAGTACGTAGGGAGTTGAGGTGAAAACAATAAGTCAAAGGCAGAATGAACTGAAAGTACCTGCTACATGATGAAATCTTTGTTGTAAGTCAGTACATACAGGTATCCTCAGTGTTTCGTTTAGCAACTCGAGAATATGATTTAATGATCTACTGATTAGCGTGACGTTAAGTCATCAGTTGTTTGTTGGGTGAGTCAGTGTAACTGAGTTACCATTATTGTATTGCTCAATGTCAATTTATATCGAGGTTTTAACCGGGCTTGTCGTAGGGCCACTAGATGTGTGCGTAGCATGGCTGGAATTTTCGGCGTCCCAATTCCAGAGTGTCAGATGAGGGTCAGCATTACGCCAGAGATGGATGGTCTGCTGCAAATTATTTTTGAGCACTTGAACAAATACATCACCTTACACTCAGAACATTCCGTAGATAACTTGCCCCCCATCAATTTCTTCGAACCAGTCTTTAGAGGCTCCTGTGTCACAGCACAAAGGATGTCTTGTGAATGAATTGAGCATTCTGATTGGCTCTTACTGAATTTATCTGCCAAATTATTGATGCTGCTGGAGTACAGATCGCCATATTGCACTGACAGTTAAATCGTACTTCCTTCAGGCAAGCTCACCAAGCTCAGGGAGTTGCGCACCTGCTTGCATTTCTTCGTGTTGAAGGTCATGACTGACTCTTCGAAGTTGTCCACAGTCAAGAGGATCCCCCTCTTCTGCTCGAGGTTGTGGGACCTCAAGATTTACTTCTCTTCTACTATGTAATCATACTCCGATGTTATTCGGTCATCGTGTTTCACCACAAAGAAGGGGATTCCATTGTCCTTGAGAAATCTAACGTTGTGCTCCTTCATTTGTTTGAATTTTTCACAGGAATAATCGTATTTCCATGCATTTTCCGTTCAGTTCCTCGCTGGTAGAGAGTTGGTCGCAGGTCTATCACCTGCCGTATTTTTTGCTGAATTTACAGAGGTCGAATAATTGCATTTTTGGCTAAGTTGGTCGCTGTCAGCCGTTTGATCGCGCCACCGGTCGCTTTCAAGTTTTGTTCTGACTTTGCAGCAGTCAAATAATTAACATTTGCGCCATCAGGGAAGGTGCTGTCTTCTAGCGAGTTCAATTCAGACTTCAATTCTCTGATGTTTGAGTTGCTTTCACCCAAACTGAAGAAGAAGACTCTTGGCCTGGAATGTTGTACAAAAACTCAAGGATGTCGTTCGTGATGAGGACATTCTTCTCCTCATACAGAGGCACACACATGTCAGCAAACCATTTGCCCACGTTCAAGCCGTAGCTCTTCCCTCGGATGAAGTCAAAGATGGAGAGCATCAGCCAATGACTTTCGTCGCTAGCGGTGCTCGAATGTTCTTCAGTTGCAGTGAAAGTGTTGATTGAGTCTTGCTTACATCTTACTCAGTTGCAGCGACAGTGGCTTTAGAGTCTTTAGTCGCAGCGATGCTTACATCTTGTTGAGTCACAGAATCAGTGTTGTAGACATTTTATACAAATATTTTTCACTTGACGCACGAAAAGGCACAGAATTGTGATGTTGGTTCATTCACGCAAGGACGCATGTGCGCCCCAGGGGATGGTCTGTCTTGCAGGTGCATTCAGTTCTTGCGAAATTCCAGAGGACAAATTCTTGAACCCTGTAATACAGTTCAAAAACGTTCATCATTCTTGTGCCACGAGGTGGAATCTCTTGAGTTGGTTCATTCACGCAAGAATGCATCCACTCCCTCTCAAGGTTGCATTCTCTTGAAGACAGCGCATGCAGCCGCGTTCAGTTCTTGCAAAATTCCAGACGTGGGAATTTTACACGCCTGTAATTCAGTACAAAACGTTAGAGCATCACATTCAAGGTCACTGAAGATGCGACGAGAGTCTCTTGCGTTGGTTCGTTCACGCGTGCATTCATATGCGACCTGTGGAGGATGGTCTAGCAACGACATTATAAATTCCAGAAGGTAAATTTTTACTGCCTGCGATTCAGTCCAAAAACGAGAACATCGGCCATGCTCTAGACGCCCATTCGAAGGGCGATGTGATGAGAGGCTCTTGCGTTGGTTCTTTCATGCAGGCATTCACATCCTAAGAGTGGATCGTCTTGCAAGTCTGCATTCTCTTGAAGAAAATTGGTGCGATCCCGTCCAATTCTTGCAAAATTCCAGGTGGGAAATATTTCGCGACTGAATTCCTGTACAAAAATGTCAGAGCATCTTTCATGGTCAAGACAGTCACTCAAGGGATGATGAGTCGAGTCACCATCGATGCCCGAGACGCTCACCTGAAGGATGATGAGATAAGAATCTCTTGCGTCGGCTCGTTCACACAAGAATGCATGCGCGCTCTAAGAAGATGATCATGTCTCGCAAGGACGCATTCTCTTGAAGTCAATGCGCGATCATAGCCAATTCCCGCGAAATTCTAGGCGGTATATATTTACTGTCGAGAATTATGCACAAATACACTCAAGAATCGTCTGCGTATGAGACCAGTCACTGAAGGGAAGATAAGATGAGAATCCGTTGCATTGGTTCGTTCACGCAAAAGTTCATTCATTGCCTACACAGCATCATCGCATGCGAGAAACGACATGAATCTTCTTCTTTTACCGAGGAATAATATTATTCCTGCGCAAGTGTGCTCACTTGAATTCACTTCAGCCGGCTGCTGGTGGCCGAGCGGTTCTGGCGCTACAGTCTGGAACCGCGCGACCGCTACGGTCGCAGGTTCGAATCCTGCCTCGGGCATGGATGTGTGTGTTGTCCTTAGGTTAGTTAGGTTTAAGTAGTTCTAAGTTCTACGGGACTTATGACCTCAGCAGTTGAGTCCCATAGTGCTCAGAGCCATTTGAACCATTTGAATTCACTTCATAGGTGAAGACAGAAGTGGGTCACTCACTAAAGTTTACTCATTGAGGCATGTGCACTAAGGTGCGTTAAGGAATGATCGCTTGCATTCGCCTCATCTTTGAAGAGGTTCTTCCACTAATCCTTGCTCTCTGAGGGGAATTACTTTCTCCGTGAATGTTGCACATTCACTAACTTCATCGCTGAAGCCAGAGTCTGAGGTACAGTCACCGGCGTAATGTGGCACATTCACGCCACCGGCTCCACCTGCTTGAGTTCACTTCATCTTCGAAGACAGAGACCTACCGTGCATTCGCTATCACCACGCTTCATCTTCAAAGAAAGAGAGAAGAAGTTTGCCAACTGAAGCTAGCTACAAGAGCTCGCACTAAGGTGCCCTCACTGGCGTACGTTCACTGGTGTGTGTTCACCTATGTTGTCCATTGTATGTCGTTCATTCAAATTATATTTCCTTCGATTTTTCATTTACCTATGTTGTCTATTGTTTTTTGTCCATTCAACTTCTATTAACTTCGATTTTTCATTCACTTACATTCATTGACCTGTGTTGTGCATCGTTCGATGTGCATTGTATGCTATGCATTGTTTGTTGTCCATTCAATTTCTATTTACTTCGACTTTTCATTCACTTACATTCATTCACCTATGTTGTCCATTGTTTGTTATCTATTCCATGTTGTCCATTGTTTGTTGTCCAATCAATTTATATTTACTTCGATTTTTCGTTGACTTACATTCATTCATCTATGTTGTTCATTGTTTGTTGTTCATTCTGTGTTGTCCATTGCTTGTTGTCTTCAGTTTTTCATCAGTATACAGATAACTACATTGAAGCTGTGTGCAACTTTTAATTATAAAGTTTTCGAATGATACACTTATACATGTGGTAATGTATGGTAAAAAGGATTTGACATATGATTAGCAACACAGAATTTTGACGGAAAATTTTTAATTTTTACTTCTTCGTGAGGCATCGGCCACCGCTGGCCGCAGTATGTGCGAGAAACTGCGTAAGTTTTGCCCGTATGAGATCGCTAGAGGAAACAGCAGGCTGTTATAGAGCAGCTGGCGCGACCTTCAGAAAACTAGCCATTCCTCCTTATCTCTGTCTCCCTCGGTATCAGCTACACTTGTCATGCAGCAGTTAAGCAAGGTCTCAGTAGATGCCTCTGGATGCAGGACAAAGCCTGCTTCAGCTGGAGCTTCACTGCAGAAAATTAATATTACGATTATTTTGCTATTTCTGAATGAAGCTAACGCAATCTGAGATTGCTTCAGCAGTTGCTGAATTAAACAGTTTCCTATAGCTTCTAAGTGATTAAAATAGATTTTAATGGGAGTTATATAGCTCAAAACGTTTTGCTCTCGTGCCAAATTTGTCACTCAAATACCAACTATATATACAAACTTCGAGCCTCTTTTTCTCTGTTAAACGTTGTAACCGAGTACGCAGTCTGCTTTCCGCAGCGCTGCGGCGAGGACGTCTTGTTTACGTCCCGTCCGCGCGGTCGCGAGTGCCCGTAGTTGTTTACTACTGCGTTGTCGCTAGTTTAGAGTCCATCATTACCGACGCAACATGGCACATTCATACAGACAAACCACCATCAAGATCAGTTTTCAACCCGATCATGCACGACCGCGAGCTTTTGAAGTGGAACGTTTTCTACGTGACGACGTTAAAATTGACCCGCGAGACATAATTGGTATCCCTCTCTCTATCACGAGCAGTGTTGTCTACGTCAAGCTAGTAAGTGACGAGGTGTGCAACAGAATCGTGAGAGCACATGCGAACGATCTTAAATTCAAACATTCTGATGGCCATATTGGGGCGGTCTCTATCGATCACGCGGGGCTTGGCCTCCGTACGATACGCGTCTTCGAACTCCCTTTCGAAGTACCACCGGACGTAGTCACCGCGGCATCCGGCCCTACGGCAGAGTGATCAGCCATACGGCCGAAAAATGGACAACCTTTACAACGTACCCCGTTCTTAACGGGGTACGTTAAAATTGAACTGACCAAACATGTTCCGTCATATCTTGTCATCGGCGGATGTAGGGCCATCATCATGTATGACGGTCAGCCACGCACTTGCTCTGGTTGTGGCCAAGTAGGCCACGTCCGGTCGGATTGTCTCCGACGACGGCTTACTCAAATCCCGACAGGTGAATCTGTGACTCCTTCTACGGTGACGACCCTTCCTCTCAATTACGCCGAAGTTACACGGGCAGCAACCTTTTCCGATGGTGACGACATTAGTCTGACAGCCGCCCTCGATGGCGAGAGCATAATGGCTTCTGCAATACAGGATCCGGCCTCTACAACGGCGCCCCCACCTGAAGATAATCACCGACCGACCTTGCAAGAAGGCGTGGATGCCAGGATGGACATTGACCCACGGGTTGTGCCGACAGCGGATTTTCTTCCAGACACCGGAGCAGCTGTAGAAATCCACCCACATTCAGATACTGAAACACACGTCCGTAAACAGCGTTCCCCGCGAAATCACAAGAGACGGCGGCGTGGTCCATCGGACGAGTGTTTGCAGCGATCGTCTGACATGGACTGTGGAAATTCCGACGACGGTACCGGCGGTACATGTTGTGGCGTAACAAGCTAGTTACGCCACACTGAGAAGGGAGCCGAAAGGCACGCGTACACACACGCCGACTGGCGTCAAGTCTGGAACAGGATACGTTATGACTGCTATAAAGAAAATACGTAGCTTGGGAATATACTTAACTTTATTCTTTGTTGGTTTACAACGTTCTTCTCGAGACATTTATACGATAACTGTCAACTAGGTAAGGCTAATGGCGCCTTGCTAGGTCGTAGCCATATACTTAGCAGAAGGCTATTCTAACTGACTCTCGGCAAATGAGAGGAAGGCTTTGTCCGTATTGTCGCTAGCAATGTCGTCGTACACCTGGGGCGAGTGCTCGTCCGTATCTCGAGACCTGCCTTGTGGTGGCGCTCGGTCTGCAATCACACAGTGGCGACACGCGGGTCCGACATGTACTAAATGGACCGCGGCCGATTTAAGCTACCACCTAGCAAGTGTGGTGTCTGGCGGTGACACCACATTCCTCCCCCGCAAATCGGCGGACGGTCGTGTTCTAAGGCTTCCGCCCGCCGTAAGGAGGACACCATGTTGACTTATGCGATGAGGTGGGGAGCCTAACAACAGCCGAGGCTGTGCCACCCGCACCCGGCCATTCGGTCCGAGATGAGCTAGGAAACGCCTGAAAACCTAGTCCAGGGTGCACGTCAACATGCGGTGTATGCGCCCGTAAAGAGACAGGAGGGGCCGAAGAGTCGACCTCCATCGCGTCGGGGTAGCCGACGCGCGAAGACGCCATGTGGTCCGGAGCGGGCAAGAGTTCCTTGGCGGAGGACAGCTGGTCACGGGAAGCGAGCGGCGGCGCGTGACCCTGGGAGGCGCTTGGCGGCTGCAGCGAAGCGTCGAATGCGGGCGGCGCCGGCGGGAGAACAGGCGGCGGCGGCGGCGGCTGCGGCGGCGCGTCGCCATGGGGCAAAATGGAAGGCATCGTCGGTAACACCTGGGGATGAGGCGAGCCAGTAGATGGGTCCCCAGGGCGCTGACCGGACGGCACCGTCGCTGAAAGCAGACGGGGAGCGGCAGAACCCGTGCGACGACAGCGGCGCAGCTGATTGAGATGCCGACGCACCTCACCAGACGCCCCCAAAACCAAAAACATCGCGCGGCCGAGGCAGCGAAGAATGCGCCCTGCGAGCCAACGCCGTGAACCTCGATAGTTGCGATAAAATACAACGTCGCCTGGAGCAAAAGCAGGAGTCTGCCGCTGCATAGGAACCTGATGCGGCGGATGCAGAAAAGACATCAAGGTTCGATGAGGACGACCGTGGAGCAACTCAGCCGGCGAGCGACCATCTCGGGGCTGAGAGCGATACGATGACAAAAAGAGCAACAACGCGTCCTCCCGAGAATGCGACTCTTTCAACTTCAACATCTGTGACTTGAAAGTCCGGACCAATCGTTTAGCGGCACCGTTTGACTGAGGCGAAAACGGCGAGGATGTCAGATGTTGAATACCATTGGCCTTGCAGAATGACTGAAATTCTGCGGACATGAATTGTGGGCCATTGTCGGAAACAATAGTCTGCGGAAGACCTTCAATGCAAAAGATAGGAGACAACGCTTGGGTGGTGGTGGAGGACGTCATGGAAGACATCCGGACAACAAAAGGAAAATTACTGAAGGCATCGACCAGAACCAATCATCGAGCATTCCAGAATGGACCAGCAAAATCGATGTGCAAGCGTTGCCAAGGGGAAGTGGCTTTTGGCCATGCAAAGGCTTTCCGCGGCAGTGCGGATTGTTGTTTGGCACACGCCATGCAAGAAGAACACATATTCGTAATCGCAGCATCGATTCCGAACCAAGTACAGTGCTGACGAGCAAGTTGTTTCGTTCGAACTATACCCCAATGTCCTTGGTGAAGAAGCTGTAAGACAGAGGACTGTAACGAACGTGGGACCACGACTCTGGACTGATCATTATCAGAACGCAACAACAAAACACCACGTCGTACAAAAAGTCTCTCCCTATGAGCAAAAAATCTGCGAACCAACGGATCCTCGATCCGAGACTTTGACAAAGGCCATTGCGTAGCAACAAAACGCAAAACGGTAGCAAGGACAGGGTCACCAGCTGTGGCTGTAGCTACACGACGAAAATCAATCGGAAACGATTCGACCACTTCA
This sequence comes from Schistocerca americana, assembly GCF_021461395.2. Lineage (NCBI taxonomy): Eukaryota > Metazoa > Arthropoda > Insecta > Orthoptera > Acrididae > Schistocerca > Schistocerca americana. The sequence goes on along the minus strand of NW_025725481.1, from coordinate 6,691,408 downwards.
TCGGTTTCTAAGTCAATGAACAGGCAAGCAAGTTCGGAAGAGTCGAATGCTTTATCCTCAGCAACAGGCAAACGGGACAACGCATCGGCGTTTCCATGCTTAGTAGTGGACCGATACAAGATATCGTAGCGGTACTGCGAGAGGAAAATAGACCAGCGAATGAATTTCTGCGCTGTATGCGGAGGTACAGGCTTGTTCGGATGAAAAAGCGATGTCAAAGGTTTGTGGTCAGTGATGATGGTAAAGTGACGACCATACAAGAAATCATGGAACTTAGTAACACCAAACACGAGAGCCAAAGCTTCTTTCTCTATCTGGGAATAATTTCTTTGCGCAGACGAGAGCAATTTGGACGCAAAGGCAATAGGGCGGTCATGCGAGCCAACTTTGCGCGCAAGCACAGCACCGATCCCGAAATCCGATGCATCTACCATCAACAAATGCGGTTTTTGGGGATCGAATGGCGTAAGGCAAGTAGTTGAAAGCAACGCCGATTTCAACCGGCGAAAGGCGCGTTCGCATTCCGTCATCCAGACGAACGGAACACCGGTACGGCGTAAGCGATGAAGCGGAGCTGAAATGAAAGAGGCATTGCGCACATTCACTCACACCTTGTGATTCTAGATCGTTTAATGTTCTGGCGACCTCATCACGCAATGCGCGGGGAACATTGCGCGCTCGGAAAAATTTCGGTTGCGCGTTTACTTTCAGTTCCAAATGTGCTTCATAATTTTTTGCGCAACCTAAGCCCGGTGCAAAAATGTCTGCAAATTCTTCACACAGACGAGAAACACTGTCTGAAGGCACAGTTTGATTCACTGATAGGACCTGATTTACAATAGACATGTTAAACAACTGAAATAAATCTAAACCAAACAAGTTCACTGCAGTAGAAGAACGAAGAACGTAAAATGACACAAGTTTTGTTTGTCCCTTGTACGTTGCAAGAAGAGTGCACTGTCCTAACACAGGTATATTCTGTCCTGAATAACTATGTAACTTAACATTTGCGGCACGCAACGGAGGTGCGCCCAGTTGTTTGTACGTGTCGTGATTGAGCAATGAAACTGCAGCTCCGGTATCGAGCTGGAATGGTATGACCTTGCCATTAAAGTCCAAATCTACAAAAAGTGTATTGTCCTGCTGACGACAAGAGCGACTGTTTTGTGCAATTTGAACAGACACTGTTACAGAATCACTTGCTAATTGACGTGATTTCCGGCGACGTCAGAGCACACTTTTTGTGGGACGAACACGGTCACAGTTAGAGAAAGGGCCACTGGACGAAGAGGAATTAACTACATGAATGTCCATGGGCGAAGGTTCACTAGTCTGAGTGTCCTTGGTTCGATTCCAGCGCGAAGCAAAGGGCCGGGAGTGATTAAGAGTGTCTGATCTGGCTTTTTCTGGCAAACACTTTGAACATGTCCTTTTCTATTGCAGAAAAAGCAATTAGCTTGGCGTGATGGGCAATGTTCACGCGAATGTCTAGTAGCACATCGCGGGCATGATTTCACTGCATGTGTGTGCTGGCGTGGCACACCTGGTTTAGAGCGCGGCGGCAGCTGCGTCGAAGTGCGCGAGGGCAGGTTACCGGGCCGCGCAGCGCGTCCAGCGGGCCGGTCAATGTTACACACGGCTGGCGAAGGTACAAAGGATTCCTGAGCACAGTCAAGTGTGTCTTGTCTATCCAATATGTCTATCACTTGTTGAAGGGAGGGATTAACTAGTTACAAAATTGCTCCCAAATGCGAACATCAGAAACGTTCTGTGCAATTGCATCACACACCATTGTATCTCAATAAGAAAGGCCACGGTCACAGTTAAAGGCACAGTCCCTAGTAAGTCCTTGCAATGTTGCTACCCACTCCCTATTAGTTTGACCGGCCGTACGTTTTGTACGAAAGAAAGTATACCTTTCTGCAACTACATTAACTGTTTCTTTGAAATAGGCATCTAAAGCAGACAAAATTTCTTCGTAGGACAGAGTTGCTACGTCGCGTCGGGGAAACAATTTCACTATCACACGGTAGGTGGACACACCGACACAAGAAAGCAAAAACGGCTGCCGCTCATTACCTTGAATTCTGTAGGCGGCTAGATGAAATGCAAACTGGCGGGACCATTGCGTCCAAGTCTCGTGGGTTTGGTCAAACTGGCGAAACTGCAGTGCAACTGCATGTTGTGGCTGCGGTAGCGGTGAAGCGGCGGCTGCCGCATCGGTTTGAATGGCACGTTGACCCTGGACGAGCTGTCCAAGGGCATCCAATAACGCCTGCGTCTGCTGATTCTGCAAGCGATAAAATTCGGACAGTACATCTGGAGATTGTGGCGAAGCCATGACACAAATAAATCAGAGCAAAGCAAGTAGAAAGATCACTTCTCTCGTCGCCAATCTGTTGTGGCGTAACAAGCTAGTTACGCCACACTGAGAAGGGAGCCGAAAAGCACGCGTACACACACGCCGACTGGCGTCAAGTCTGGAACAGGATACGTTATGACTGCTATAAAGAAAATACGTAGCTTTGGAATATACTTAACTTTAATCTTTGTTGGTTTACAACGTTCTTCTCGAGACATTTATACGATAACTCTCAACTAGGTAAGGCTAATGGCGCCTTGCTAGGTCGTAGCCATATACTTAGCAGAAGGCTATTCTAACTGACTCTCGGCAAATGAGAGGAAGGCTTTGTCCGTATTGCCGCTAGCAATGTCGTCGTACAACTGGGGCGAGTGCTCGTCCGTATCTCGAGACCTGCCTTGTGGTGGCGCTCGGTCTGCGATCACACAGTGGCGACACGCGGGTCCGACATGTACTAAATGGACCGCGGCCGATTTAAGCTACCACCTAGCAAGTGTGGTGTCTGGCGGTGACACCACAGTACAGAGGCCGCTGTAACTTCAAACTCAACAGATCGCCGTGGTGACGGCTTCAGCCCCTCCGACCCCACAGAACAGCAGGATCACAAGCAGACAGCCGTTGCCGATTCCCAGCCAGCAGAGCCGATGGAGTCAGCGCCGAGTGCCGCAGCAGCCATAAACAGCCACCAACAGCCGATGGTATTTCATGGCGACTGGGCGGACGACTGTGAGGAACACTCCTTGCCCATCGTGTCAGACGACACGGGAGGAAATTTACCCCACCAGTGTTGATCCTTTCCCGCCGTCAATTACAGTGACGAGACAGCCTTACAAGGGTATTGATGGCCAACACGGATGCTGTGGATATACCTAAAACTTATCGCGTTGCAACTATAAACATCAACACTATACGGACGCGTGCTAAGTTATCCTTGCTTCTGGATATGTTGAACTCTGCTTCCATCTACATAGCCCTTCTCCAGGAAGTGTACGTCGACGACTTCCCAGGCATGTACGGTTACGATGCTTGCGCCTCTCCAGCTTCCCTAACAGGCAGCGGTGTCGCTGTACTTCTTCGGGAAGGAATAGTGGCGGACGATATCCTGTTTCTGCCTGGGGCAAGAGGAATGGCACTCACAGTACTGGGTGTCCGCCTTATCCATATCTACGCACCTTCCGGGGCGGACAAACGTCGCGAACGTTCACGATTCTTTGCGGAAGACGTCGCCCCGCTCTTCCAAGGCCGCCACGACCATCTGGTGTTTGGAGGTGACTACAATTGCGTACTGGCGCCCAGAGACCAACTCCCACGACATAATCCGTGCCCGGAACTTGAGACGCTAATTCGAGACCTGCAGATGGTGGACACTTGGAAACATCTTCACGGCCACCGACCGGGATTCACGCACTTCACAAGTCACTCTTCCAGTCGTATCGATCGGATTTATGTCTCACACTCTCTCGCCGCTAGAACACAGGATGCGGAACTGTGGCCTGCAGCATTCTCGGACCACTCAGCTTACATTTGTGCCGTCACCCTGCGGCGGCAACAAGTGTGGAGTAGCCGCAGCCCGTGGAAATTAAACATCGCTCACCTGTCGTACCCGGATTGCCGCCAAGCCGTTGAGGATACGTGGCATTCGTGTGAAAATCGCCTCCGTGCATATCCCACAACGATCCGCTGGTGGTTGGACTGCGCCAAACCGGCACTGAGGCGAACGTTGATAATCTACGGTCGTGACCACGCTACTTGGCGAAGACATACACTCGACTTTTACTCCCGGGTCCTGCGGGAATGCGATGCTATGGCGCCGTCTCCGGAACGACAAACGGTTGTCCACCGTGCTAAGGCTCAGATCCTCGCTCATATGCGACGCCACCTAGAGGGGGTAGTCATCCGCTCGAGGACGCAGGATCGGATACCTAGCGAACGCCCGTCAGTGTTCCACGTCCTTCGTGAACGTAAACGACGCCAGCGAGCGCTGATACGCTTCATCGACACGGACGGTCATCGCCTCACCACGCAACAAGACATAAACACAGCGTTCTATAATCATTATTCTCAACTCTATTCCGCTCAGACCCCTGATCTGACAGCACTGGAGGACGTCTCTCAGACGATTTACGGCACCGTCACCCCGGTAATGGAAGCGGCCTTGATGGAAGAAATTACAGAAGAAGTGATCGACGCCATTAGAAAATGAGCTGTCAACAAGTCTCCGGGTCCTGATGACCTCCCGTTGGATTTTTCCGGACTTTTCAATATTTATTAGCCTCCCGATGGGCGGACATCTGTCGCGAACTACTATCCCCGGACGTGCCGCTCCCTGCGGCCCTTGTGGAAGGGATGATTATTCCTATTCACAAACCGTCAGGTGGCTCACGACTGCAGGGCTACCGCCCGTTGACGCTATTGAACTGCGAATTTAAGATCTTTTCGCAACTGTTGGCGGCGCGGATACGCCAGACCCTACGAAATGTTATCTCACCCGATCAAACGTCATTAGGAGGCGACAATAATATTCAAACAGCACTCAGTGAATATCGTGACTTGATCTCACTGGCGAGGGCACGTCGTCTGAAGGGTGCACTGGCGGCAATCGATTTTAGTCAAGCTTTCGACCGAGTGGACCACAACTATTTGGAAGCGGTCCTCCAACATATGCGGTACCCACCGCCATTCGTCACTGTCGTCATGCGACTACTCCGTGGCGCGACGTCCAAGGTGATCGTCAACGGCCGCCCTTCGCAGCCCCTCACCATTTCTCGATCAATACGCCAAGGCTGCCCTCTGTCCACTTTACTTTATGCTGTGGCCATGGAACCTCTCCTCTACGGCCTGCGCCAACGACTGACGGGTATGACGTTACGAGGCCACACTTTCCGGTGTAAAGCGTACGCTGACGACCTGGTGATTGTCATCCGCAACGGTCACGACACCGCTGGCGCACTAAATTGGATAGCGAAATATGGCATGGCGACTGGTAGTCGTATCAACGTCGCAAAATCGGTGGCGATGAACATCGGGGTCGGATTGTCTGAGAACAGTGTCACCCCCTTACAGCTCAGAGATAGTTTGAAATGTCTTGGCATTGATTTACAGACGATATACGACGGACCGCTGCTCACAACTTTCGACGGCTTTTACGAAATGTTCGGACTGGAATTGCCAACAACCGCCTACGAGCCCTGGACATCGTCCAACGGACCCAATATGTCAACACACATTTAGCGTCACGCATTCCACACATCGCCGAGATATTACCTATACCGGTGATGTTAGCTCGCCGTATACTTGCGGCTTTTGGGTCCTTCGTGAGTTCAGGAATGCTTTTCAAGATGAAATATGAGACTCTCACCCTTCCCTCGGATCGGGGAGGGCTTGGCCTTTATCACGTTTATGACAGAGCGTTCGCCCTATTTGTGAGCACATTAGTCAAACTATGGCACCGCCGTCCGGACAGTCTGACCAGTTTGTTGATATAAGAACTAGCACCGCCCTCCCTGTTGCCGCCTGTGCCGATACACCACGTCCCCTCCTCGCTCTTCTACATCGGTGTCTTTTACCTCGAACTCAGTTACGTTCGACTTGCCTTACCAGCGACTCAACTGGCGACGACAAAGACGGTTTATAGGGTCCTGCAACGTGGACGACCCGACAACGTCGTGGAGAGAAAGCACCCGAACGTCAACTGGCGAGTAGTGTGGAGGACAATTCACCACGTAACACTGGACACTGACGTCACGGCGATGTGGTATATAACTGTCAACGGTAAGCAGGTGACCAGATCAAGGCTACATGCGATCTACATGCTAGACTCACCCACGTGCACGAGCTGTGGCGTTCAAGACACCGATGAACACCGTCTTGGCTGTGGCGAGTCTACGGCAGTGTGGCACTTAGTGAGGCAAATGTCAGCATACTTCCTTCGGGTAACGCCGAATCATATCGACTGCAAGACTATCTTATTCTCGGATGAAACATATTACCCACGCACTAAAACTAATGCACTGACGTGGCTTCGTGGACATGCAGTGCATTATTTGTTTCAAGACGGCGCCAAGGACACATTAGACTTTTGGAACTATTTGCAGGAACGACATTGCAAGATCCTCCGTAACCCAAAGTGTCGACAATATTTTTCCAATTTTTTGTGGAGTGCGTTCCACGACCCTCCACGTAGCTGGAACATCACGGGTAAGAGAAGCTAAAACTACAATACGATGATAGAACACTGCACGGTACAACGTGGGATCTACTTTTATCATTACGAGAAGTCATACCTGGATGATACAGCAGATGGAGAGTTTCCTTGTGAACCCTCACACTCTGTAGCAGTATTTGCCCCATTTCCTCTTTTTGTCCCCGGTGCGAGAAGGTCTTCGCAGTTTTAGTTTTCCCATCCGGTGCAAGATGTAGCACTGGTTAATGGTGGTATGGATTCCACCCTTCAGTTTTGTTTCATGGTTTTCTTCGCCCCGCACTTCGCTCTCTTTCTTTATGTTTTTTTCTACAACTATTAGCATGGTTTTAGTTATGTGTGTCCCCAACTCAACGCAACAAGTGCACTTACTAGTTTTCAGTTCCTTACTGTTAAAAAAAAAAAAAAGTACGTAGACTCAATGATTTTGGCCATTATCTCATGGAGTCATCATACGTCAGTGGTCTGAGGAGAGCTAGCCATTTCACAAAATATATTCTATCCTCGGTTCTGTACGACTTATCGCCATCTATGGGCGCATTTGAGACCTGTGTAACGTGTTTCTGCCCGAAATAATGGAGCACTCTGTTAAATTATGGGAGGGTGCCGTGATGCGCTGACATACAGAAGGCAGAGGCCTGAAGCTCAGTGATCACTGAGTGGAAGGTGTTCGATAGGGAATGTTTTGCACTTTTTCTTGATCTGGGTAGTTTTTTCGGCGGGCCTTTCATCGAATTTTCATTTGCAGGTGAGTAGTAAGTGGGTGTGTTGAGCTTGCTAGCTGATAATCTTCCTGCACTGAGCTTGCTTGCAGATAATCCTCCTTAACTGAGCCAGTTATGGAGGACTATCTACAAGTGTGCTCAACCTACGGAAGATTATCTACGAGTGCGCTGAACCTACCCTTGTGCTACTAACGCGCAAGTCATCCAATGTTGCTTCGAATGCAGTAAGTACTTGCCCTCAGCAGCCGAACTTCCCCAGATGGGAGTCACCCGGCTCACAATGCCTTATGCTCATTTCCATTTTTTCTGATGACCATTATTACAAAGAACAAAACTGTAGCAAATACCATACAGACAGAACCAAGAAAATATAAATGTATTAACTGTAGCTTTCAATTCAATTGGATCAATTATACCGAATTTCTTTTATTCTCTCAACTACGCAATCCCGCTCTTGCTGGCAGTGAAGCGGTCCTGGGTAGAAAAGGCCTGGACGTGGAAGTGTCAAGAGTTGGTTACCCACAAAATAAATATTTTTGTTAGAGTGTAATGCACCGATTTCTCAGAGTCGTTTGTCCTTTTCTCTTTTTTTTTAGAACCAAATTTAGTACAGGGATAACCCTCATCAGCTATTCGTTAACAATAATTAAGTTAGCAGACCAATGTACTGAGCTCTATTGTTACTGCTTTTATCTTAATTTGAAACAAAGATTTCGGCTAAAAGAAAAATAGAATTAAGAAAATGTAGCGTGTTTTAGGGCAAATGAGATTTAGTGAATCTTTCAATATCCAGTGTAAATTTATGTAAGTAGAACTTAATTAACCAAATAAAACTTCAAACCCCAAAAGGCTTACTTGCATCTACTCTTGAGAAATTTTTATACCAGATTTGATATACTTAATAGGACCTATATTCATCGAGAAAATTTGATAAGAAACATATGGACCAAAACAGTGAATGAATTGGTTTCCATGCGAAGAAGCGAAACAGCCACGTGATGCCTGCAGTTTAGACGCTCATCGAACCGTTAATGGGACCCAGCTCAATGCAGAGAGTCACCTGGAGACCGCGGAATTGCCGAACGAAAATGGACAGCAAAATTCTGCCCGTGTTTTGTACAATTGGCATTAAAAGATGCCTGAAACAGAACTCGAATCCTGAAACTGAGTGCTGGAGGTATTGCTGCAATGCAGCCGAATAAAGGTAACAACTAATTGCTTCCAGCCTTCAAATGCATACTCTACTTCACTTGTTACGCTTACTAGCACGGAGGAAGTAAAAGTCAAAGCAAGGCCAGGGCCATTACAAGAGCAGGGCGCTCTGAACACAGTCACAAGATACTCCCAGAGGCAGATGCCCACCTGTTTCATCTACGGCGGTACTAATCCAACAGGTAACACTCCAAAGCTCCACCTTGGCTGCGACCATGGACGAGCGGTCACATTCCGTACAGCGCACTCAGGAACGACTTGGCCTGGGAATTTCCGTTTAGTCATCCAAGCAACAGTTCGTCCCACACCCAGGAAGTGGCGCTGCTATTTCCGCTTTTCTGTCCAGCCATGTAGCCAGTTTCCGTCTGCCGCTCTGGTTGCCGCTAAGTGAACACACGCACTGCCACGCGCATGGTGTCCACGTGGCGACCGGGGGAATCTTGCGTGTAGCAAAGATATCGACTAACTCTGATCGGCGCCAGAATCACATCGAGCAGAAATACTGTTCAAATACTGTATTTGTCTTTAATTCTATTACGAAGTTTACTGATGCCCATTACTGTGGACTTTTTGTCTGATTGTTTTCAGTTGTTGTAGTTTATCTACAGCCTCGCCCTCTAATACGCTATTTTATGTTGCTCGGAGTGACGTGATGAGCTGCTGACTATGACGTCGGCTGCAGTCGGTATTGTGTATATTTTAAACTTCCTTTATGCGTGTTATTTACTAATTTTTAGAACTAAGAAATCTATGCCATTATTAGTTTCATACTCAACATTAATTTTGTTTCGTTTTGGTGCAGTTTATTTAGTTCTATTGCAGACTGATCAATTTCCTCCACTGTTACATCGAACAATGTAAGTGTACCACCCACATAGTGTTTGTAATACATAATTTCCCTTATTGTCAAATTGGATTAGAAAAAAAGATGGTTCCAAATGATTTACGTAAAATTTGCCTAGCAGGCTAGCCAGCCAAAATATCAAAATTAGTTTTCCATAAAAATAATATGAAACACAAAATTGTTTATAAGTTAGAAATAAAGAATGAAGTACACCACAAGTGTGGCACGTATAAATGGAAATAGCTGTTACCCATGGCTGCATTCGCATATCAGTAGCATGAAATGAAATGTGCGAAGGGCTTTACTGGCTGGTCTGGAAGTTTGGGCAATTTGTGCAAGTCTTTTTATTTCAGACAGCTTCGGCGGCTTGGGTGTAGATTATGGTAAAATTACGATGGCTGTTGTCATAGGAACGAGGGGGGGAAATCTACCTGACCGGAATTCTAACCCAGCGCCTCAGAGACGTAGGTCGAAAACACAAACCACAAGAAAAAATTGTTCAAATGGCTCTGAGCACTATGGGACTTAACTTTCGAGGTCATTAGTCCCCTAGAACTTAGAACTACTTAAACCGAACAAACTTATGGACGTCACACACATGCATGCCCACGGCAGGATTCGAACCTGCGACCGTAGTGGTCGCGCGGTTCCAGACTGTAGCGCCTAGAACCGCTCGGCCACCACAGCCGGCTCCAAACCACAAGAGCACCAACTGTCCAGTAAAGTCTCCACGCGTCATAGAAGCCATATGAGACCTATGATGATCGGCGACTAAACTGCAATGGGTTTGTGGCTGATATTAGTATGGAAGTACGGATTAAACACGTAGAGGATTGTGTAAAGCATTGTATCTATCACGTTAAACCGCACTACGTAGACCATATGGAACAATGAAACCTTTTTCACAAACTTAATAAAGCTGAAAAGTCAAAGAGTGTGTAGTGTTTTTGAAGTGTTATTATCGTTCCAGATTTCGCGTTATATTCTTTAAGTCAATAAATGTGTTGTACTACATGCTGAAAGACGCGCACTTCATTCACCATTCAGTGCTCGCATTTTATGTTTCTAATCCCAGCACTCTGGTATTCGGTAATATAATAATTCAGGACGTGTTAATAATTCCTATGGGTTGCCTCATTTATTTGACGATGTTTGCAGTTTGTCTCACACTGAACTGTGAGAGGAGCTTGGCGCTAGAGGAATTTTCTTTATTTATGGGAGAGGGCAGCAGTCTTCCTAGCAGCCATGATGGCTTCCCGTTTCCGATCGCCAGGGTAGCACGTGGTGTCGTTTGAACGTTCAGTAGTGGCCAAAGTTTCTCCTGTTCTCAGTTCCCCAACCTGCCTTACCAACCTTGTAACTGCTATTTCTGCTCGATTTTAACGTCGCGAGGTCACGTCCCTGTGAGATTCCGGCCCTCTGACTGGCCAGTTCAGGTGCGCCCGTTTTTCGCCGGTAGGCGCCAACCGCCCTCCGCGGGTGGACAGAGGACAAAGGGGCGGCAGTTCAGTTCTAGTGTGAGCGAGCCTGAGGCCGGAGGTGCTGCTTACAGGAGATCAAGTTCGGTAAGCATGAGCGCCGACGTGCTCTGTAGCTTCGCGCCATGTGGCCCAGAGGGAAACTTATAGGTCATTTTACTTACGTGCATTAAGTACAGGCTTATGCAATTTTTCCGGGTTATAAGACTGTAGGTTTTCCTTGTACAGTTGGGCATAATGGACGAGATGTGTTGGTTAGTCACAGTAGCTTGCAGTACGGCACTAAAGTGTATACTTTTCCGCTTCGTCTGGCAGTGGCTCTTTCATTTCTCGCGTGCAAAATTCGACTCGGAATTTAGGTCTTTCTAGATTGAAAACTTGTACCCTTTGTCCTACGCCACGTGGTGAGTGTCTGGCACCTCTTCATATTTCGTTAACGTAGTTGGACCGCGAGCCAAAGTTATCTAGTATCGCCAATATGAATAATTTCGCGTCTTGTTGCTTTTATTCCTTTTGTACAGGGGGCTACCTAGCGATTCACCCACAGTAGCATCTTTTTTAGTCTTTGGCTGATTCATGGTGGTGGACGTTGCATGCCTGCAACACCTTCCTTTAGTGAATTGGACTTCAATTGATAATAAGGCGATCGTTCCTAAAATTCCTTTTCTCCTGCTATCGTGGCTTATTATTAACGAGAGTTGGGGTAGGCTGCTGAACTCAATTCTTTCTTCCCAACACCCCCTTTTGATTGTATAATTGTTCAGTATTCAACTGTTAAATGAAAGAGTCCTTTAATCTTTACATTATCCCTTTCATTAAGTAAAATCACCCCTTGTGTCACAGTAGGACAATGCAGAACTATATAGGTTGCTATAAGGTCGTCAAGTCTCGCGCAGTTAATGATACGATAAAGATTCAATATCGCGCGCCTGGCACGACCATTGCACGCATGGTACCGATAACAGTAATAATAATTTTCAAATATCCTCCATTGATAAACTGGTAAGTGTTCACGGCGCAGTGTGAGAACGTGAGCACTAAATCCACTAGATGTGGTGGAAGTAGCGGCCTCTGTTTAACCTTGCTGGTTTAGAAAAAATGTCAAAATTACAGCCCCTTCAGGAGGGTATAGTAACCTTAAAAATAAAACGAGACACCCCTTTTAATGCATTCTAAAGTAGCCCGTGTTCTTCCTTATTGTTCAAAGTATCTCCATACAAAATTTCCTAAAAATAGGATGAGCGTTTTAGTCATGAAAGCGTAGACTCCTCGTAGGGTACGGTGGTCGATACACAGTGACCAATTTTTATCCAAACCGTTGGGCAAGTTCATTGGTATTTTTTTTTTTGTTTTTTTTTTTCAGAACGGTAGGTAGACAAGTGTTTGCCATCTTTCAACTGACTGGCGATTACAGAATCGAAGCGTACGCCTTGCAGTCTTCCTAAAACAATTTTACAGAAACTATTCGGTAAAAAGTTCATTTTCGCTTTACTTACAGTTTTTTATGTCAGGTTGATGATGATATTTCCATTATTTCGTGAATGGTCATAGTTATTGAAATATTTACGTGGAAATCAGATGCTGCGCGAAATTCGGAAAAGTTTGCAGTGAAAAACAGAGATCGCTATGAATTTGTGTTTGGGGCACATTACATATTATGCTGCTGCATATGAAATTTAGCTAACATTTGAATTTTCCTTCAGACTCGAGAAAACTGATCTGACGTAGCACATTCATGTGCGGTCACGCTTCGCCAGCGATAAGGCCAAAGTGAAATATGCACAACTTTCCCTATATTTCATAAACGGCTTCGGACATCAAAATGAGATTTTGGCAAATGAGAGCACATCAAGAGGAGAGTATTTTGCCATATGGTTATAATGCGAAACTTCGTTATCTGTCATGTTATTCTACTAACTACGGACTTTTTCGATGAAAGAATGTAATTTTTAAGGGCTATTGATAGCTGGTGGAACGTGAAATGTGAAGACATTATATTTCCTTTTTGGACCGAGGATATGCCTTTTCATAAGCTACTGACCTCACATTTCCTCAGTTGCTCACTTAATAAACCACTGCTTCACGATTATCTCGCAGTAGTGTCTGTACAACACGGTAGTAAGGTGAGACTATGTAAACTCCGCTGTTTTGGGCAAAAGAAGCGAACTTTAACATGGCAACCAGAGAAATGTGTAGGTTTTACTTAAAATTTGCCATGCACGACGCTTCTCTGAAAGTTACGAGTGGTATACCAAAGTTTTGCCAGACTGTATCTATCCCTAACACACTGCGTGAGAAAGTCAAATAGGAATTGGACATGTTAGAATAAAAATAACATAATTGAGCCTGTCGCGATCACTAATTAGGACACACCCTTGAAACAAAGACACCTACAGAAGCAAATTACATAGGTAATAAAGTAGTCTCAGTTAGTACAACGAAAAAAACCTTTTGTCAACTTGTCTAAAACGCTACTGAAAGTGGGACTCTGTGATAATAAGGACAAATATTCCTTCATTTACAAAGAAATACAGTATCTCAGACACATACCGTTAGGAGATGGTATGCGCCTTGCCACCAAAAACTTGCAAGCCATTTCAATGCCTCCAAAACCCACTAATGTAAAACAATTCCAATCAGTCTTAGGTCAAACTGATTGTTATAGAGGGTCCATACTGGCTGAGATGATACACATGTTGCCCACAAAAGGCGAAACGTGTAATTGGAAGAAGGAGGATTGTCAAATGCCTTCTGCTACGCTGGAATGCACTTCACTGGATTCTGAAGGCTTAGACATGTACGATCCTAATACAACATAAATAGCTGCAGCAGATGGTTCATAGAAAGTAGATGACGGTACCCGCTTTTATGGTACGGACCAACTCTGGCCGCCACATGATAAACCTCTGCAAACCTTCTTCCATTTCACATGGGTCCACAGGCGAGCACTGGAGTAGTTGGTGGGGCTGATGGGGGGGGGGGGGGGGGTGGAAGTCACAGAATTGCAGCCGTCAACCAGCGACGGAGCCCTGCCACAAACTATAAACCTGTGGAGCAGAACCCACCAGTAATGGCGCTGAGGTCAGCGTGGCGGTGGATCTCGGCTGCGCACAAGAGGACCAGGAGGAGAAGGTGCTCTGCCTCTCCACTTCGAGGGCATGGAATGATGTGGCCGTGAGTCGCGACCCCTGTAAGCTAGACTTCCATCAAACGACGCGAGCTGCGCAGTACGACTGAGTCGCCAGGCGAAACGGGTCTGCCAGAAAACTCTCGCGGAACTACCTTCCGATTTGAATCACGTTGAAGAAGTATTTCCGAGCTCAGTATGCCTGCAGGCCACGATATAAGTCGTGAACTGCCGCTTACCCAGCTGCGTACTCCAGAATACGTTTGAGATCGCGCTCCTGCCAGAGTTCCAGTGAGAGCTCACCTGAGCTGCTGTTCCAGCTGGCGCCGCCGCCACTACCGCTACATTTCATCGAAGCTCGCGTGTCTGAAGGAGGATCTGCTGCTCTTCGACGAAGTACGACACCGGCACAGCGCTGTATGCACCGCATGGAAGAATGTACTGCGCAGCACTTGGAGGTAATTTCAGAGCAGCACTATCATAGGCTGGAAATATTTTACGACGATCTCTTGAAGTGGATATTGTTGTGACACTGACTAAATGAGCATTTTGGAAATAGGATTACAGTCGTTTCAGTAGTTGTGTTTCTACGTTTCCATGCTTGATGTTCGGATGGGCGTGGCGCCCCTGCTTTCAGTGACTTACGTGGCACATCGGTGTTTAGTTGCCAATATTCACGTTGTTTGGTTGATTTGGAGGTCACCGATCCCACCGGATAAGGGGAGGATGGGAAGAAAATCGGCCGTGCCCTTTCAAAGGAACCATCCCGGCATTTGCCTGTAGCGATTTAGAGAAATCACGGAAGACCTAAATCAGGATGGCCAGACGCTGGTTTGAACCGTGATACTCCCGAATGCGAGTCCAATGTTCTAACCACTGCGCCACCTCGCTGGATCATTCACGTTTGTCACAACATGTAGGTATAACAGTATCTGTATCACAAACCAAAAAGATGTCCCAAAAACGTCGGCCCTGCTGCATTTGATGTTAGGCACGGCATGACTCGGATATTGTTCATGTGTTTACTATTGTGACTTTCAAATCAAGTGTTCAAAGTGTGACTTTAAACAGCAATATATGCTTTAAAGAGACTCGGACAGACAATGCTGCTTGTTTAATTGCATCTGGACCTTTCGCAGCATAAGTCCATATTACATGACTTTTCATGTCGTTGAAGTCAGTTTTTCTTTGTATACGTATTATTTTATTCTTTTCCTTGGATAAAGTCTGCAAGTGTTAAATCTGATGATCATGTAGGTCATTTGTGCTTGTCAAACGACCAATTTGAACCGATGTTGCCTTGTTACTATTTGATGAAAGACAAGTTCCACTGACACAGGAAACAACAATGAGGACATAGAAAAAAAAGTTCACCCTTCGGCAGTTACAAACGTTAAAAATAACTTGTGCAAGCCAAAAATTTGCCACATTGTCACCATAACTTAGAGAAAGACGAGAAAACCTCAATATGTTGTGACATCGCTTTGGCGCCATTCGTTGCAGCTTCTGTGACTTCAGTACGCTGTAAGGTGTCGGGATTTTGAACATCTTACATGTCGGGTGCCTCAGTTTTACGTGTGGTTTATAGTGTTGCAAGACACTGGTTTTGCAACTTGGGCCGGCTCTTTGTGTGTATATTTCACTTGTTTGAGATACAGTATACGTGGCATCGAGAGTGACGAGAATAACTCTCTTATGTAAATTTGCATGTTCAAGATATGTTCAAATGTGTCTGAAATCTCTTGGGACTTAACTGCTAACGTCATCAGTCCCTAAGCTTACACACTACTTAACCTAAACTATCCTAAGGACAAACACACACACACACCCATGCCCGAGGGAGATCTCGAACCTCCGCGGGACCAGCCGCACAGTCTATGACTGTAGCGCCTCAGACCGCTCGGCTAATCCGGCGCGGCTTGCATGTTTAAGTTAGGTAGACAGAGCGTGGAATCATCACAGGAGGAGAAGCCAGTTTTAGTCACTCACGCTGTGACACAATGGCCTGCAGAGCCGCAGCCTAGTCAAGGTCAATGGCAGGTAATGGGCTCGGCAGAGAACTGGGGGAAGAACAGTATATCAAGTGAGCGGCGCGTGAGGACGTAACTTACCACTCTTGTGGATGATGGATTGTTAATAAAGGGTAACAGACGTGGCTGTTTACTTGAAAGCCAGCCAGCTATTCTACACTGTACTTATTAAGCCCTCTGGTGATTGGGCAGCCGTGGCTACTAGAAGCGAAAGAGCGACTGCCATTGGCTGTTGCACCCAGTATCCAACACGACTGTAGAGGGAGAGGAAGCGAGGCTGAGGAGACGCGCAACTGCCCAGTGCAACAGGCACTTTCCCTTGAGACGTCGCCGAGTGTGGTCGCAGGACATCCCTCTCTAACATGACGACAGGGAAAGGACTGCTGTCAACACTTTGTTCCCCCGGCTCCTAAATTAAGTCAACAGCCGGCTCAATTATTTTCTTAAATCGCCTGAGAGGGGAACGGATACAGCCAATTTAGCTAAATTCTTGCGAGAACAGCGAGGGCAGAGTAACAAACGGCGCACCAACCTTGCGCGTGTGCTTAGCCATTAAAATCAGACTAGGGGAAAGTTAGCGTTTTTCGGTTTAGCGTTTTTCGGTTCACGGAAACGTAGGGCAAGTATTCTAATACAGAACCAGCCAGGCTCAGTGTATGATTTTGATAGATTTACAGATCCTATGACACGCGACAGCAGCCAATCCAACGACGCTGTGCAACACAAGGTTAGAACGCAGCACGCTATTTAATGTAAATGTCGTGTCACAAGCCAATTTTTACTCCAGTGATACTAAGCTCAAAGTAGGAAGACCTGTCCTCCTTGTGGTATTTCGGGAGGTTAACGCATTTTCTTCGTGACCTCGACGACCACGTTTGGTTAACATTTGTGGGGAAAGAATAAAATTTCTTAAAACTGATTACATTGTTCGGCTGGACATTAGGATAGTCTTCCACCAGAGCGTCTTCCTCTCAGTTTAAATAATTAACTACCCTGAATTTTGTGATAGTATTGATCTTTTATATTTTATGTTATTTTAGAAATTTGATACCAGGATCGCCTTGTCTGAGCAGGCGACTCCTGAGATTGCTCTTGTGCGTTGTAATGACCCAACATGTGCACATGTGATTCCAGTAAAATACAATTACAGGGAATAGTTGTTGTCTGTTCCCAGATAGAGATCTTCTTTCTACTCCACTGGAAAATTTTAGGAACATTTGGGGCAGCTATACTTTTGAACTCTAAACCTTTGGTGAATAATAGCACATTTCCTTACAGGTCGGGTTCAAACTGCGTTATGCGTGCTAAGAGGAATCTTGCACGCAATGCATACAAAGCATTCACTTATTACCGAACAGAGGCACGGTTAGAACGTTGACACCATTCTAAGAGTTGCTTATGACACATCTGTACGAACAGGGATGCTTCTCGCAACAAACAGTGTCAGGTACGCATGCACAGACGTATTAGAACTACTGAACTAAGTACAAATGTCTGTGTCCAAAAGATTGATTTATTCAGTAGCACAGATATTTAACTTCCATGTAATTCTTGTAGAAATAGTCCTAGCCTGTGGCCACGTCCTGTTTAGAGATTAACCTCCAATTGGTGAATACAACTGTCTTCTTCCCGACACACACACTGCTCCGCGGCGCCTTTTTGCGTTGTCGTGGCATACATACTGATTTGGTTGGCAAGCAAGTAGAGGCTCTTCAGCAGGTGAGCCGCTATAGAACTGCTTGTTGAGACGTGGAATGCGCAGTCGTGTGAAACTGTGCACTGGTGGTTCCGGATGTGCAGCACGGTTCTTTTCATACTGGCGACCTCTGCTGCAGGCTGCCGAACAGCTGGCAGTCTCACTGCGATTAGCGTGTAGGCTGCCCCGCTCAACTTGCGTTGGTAGAGGGAAGGCTAAACCTGCATGGGGTTGCCATCAGGCAACTCGGAATCACAACACTGGATATATTTGGAGTGGCCTAATTCAGCTGGCCCATTTTGCAAGGAAAATTGTGATTCGGTACAGATATCCTCGTCGATGCACCGTCATCGTGCGTAATCAGAGTTTTCTTGGCTATTATGTATGCCGGGAGTAAAATCAAGAAAGGTGTAAGGCAGGGCTGCTCATTATCAGCGGTGATATTTAATTTATATTCAGAAGAGACAATAAGGAATGTAAAGGAGTATCGTAGTGTGGGAACTCCTTGTGATGGATGGCAAATTGACGTGATGTGTGTCGCTAATCAAATAACCTTAGTCGCCTAAAGAGGACATCAATGAAGCCAGGTGCTCAATGAAATGAAACGTGTGCTACTTGATTACTGCAATATGCACAAAAATAATGAAGGCAGTAGTGAGTGCAACGTGTGGCCCAGCTGAATAACTTGGTTCAGAGTCGTGAAGATGATGAATTTCGCTACACAGGGTATAGAAAATTGTGTCACGAAATTTTAAACCTGGATATCTGATGCCAGTAGGAAACAAAATTACTAATGTTGTGTAGGTCAACAATGCACAATTCTTAAACTACGGAAACTTGACGCCACGCGTTCTGATTGGCCACGGAATTGTCCTGTTCCCGGATGCTCTGGACAACGCATGGCAGTGAATGCTTTGCCTGCCGGAGATCGCGACGTATCCGTGGTAGCGCACCAGCCCTCCACTCCGGGGGCCTTGGGTCGAATCCGCCAGGCTCTCGACACATCCATTGTATTTTTATGGTGAGACGTGCAGGGAACAAACTGGTCAACAGTTATTAGTTCACGTACAGAAAGTCTTTTACAAATTGTGTTGGTCCTGATAAGAGCCTTCTTTGTAGCTGGAACATTGTTTACTTAAATCAGGTGCTCGAACTGGCGACCCTCTGACGCGACACAAGCTTGGAAACGCCGAACGGTGTTTTGCCGAACTCTTTCAAAGATTCCTGGCATTGTCCTGATGTGATTGGGGGCATGTTGAAAGCGATCCATTAATTCCTCCTCGTTTCAAGGTGTTTCGCATTCTGGTGGGTGAACTACAAACTTGAAGTATCCTCACAGGAAAAAGTCCGGTGACGTTAGGTCTGGTGATCGCGGAGTCCAAGTCCTATGAGCATCTCCGCCAATTACACGGCCGTTAAACAGTTCATTTAAATATCTGAGCACAGCACGACTGTTATGTGCGGGCGCTCCATCATGCTGCAACCACATGCGTAGCCGTATAAACAGGGGAACATCTTCCAGGAGGCCGGGTAGAGTTTCTTGGAAAAACTGAAGGTAATTTGTCCCGGTATGTCTAGGAGGTAGACGGACCAGCCAAATCAGATGGTTACACGCAATGCCTGCCCAAATGTTGAGCGAAAATCGTTTCTGGTGTCCGTGGACGTACGTGACGTGAGGATTTCCCCTTGCCCAGCATTGAACGTTGCTAGCGATGTAATGGCCATCCCAATGGAAGGTTCCCCCGTCGGTAAACAACACCATGGCAGCGAAGTTGGAATCTCGTGGAACATGTCGCAGAAACCACCGGTAAAACCCTAGCCTGTGTTCATAGTCAGCCACAGGACTTAGATCTTGGAGAGGGTGGAAACTAGATGGATGCTCGCCGTCATCCCTCCAAACATCCCAGATTAATCGATGAGTGAACCTCACGTCATGTCCAAGAGCTCGAGTACTTGTCATAAGTGATTCCTCAAAGCACTTGAAAACAGTCTCTTCAAATTCAGCATCACCATTATATGCCGCCAACGAGCTGTTTCGCGAAGTCGCCGGTGAATTGCTGTAAACGTTTGCTTGTGTGGGTGGCGTCTTGCTGGGTACCATTCCTCGTACAACCGTCGAGCTTCATGCGCATTAACGTCGGCAAGTCAGTAAGCAAAAACCATATCTCGTTGCTCTTCAAACGAATACTGTGCCGCCATGCTTACTGTATGATTTAATCGCACGTGACGTGTGTGCTCTGAAGCGAAGCTTACATGTGAATGATTCTGATGTGAGGTGGAGACAAACAGCAAGACCTATTCGACACGTGTGCTTATTACGTTGGGGCAGTGACGGGGCGACGGACGTTTGTATGTGTGAACCGACAACAATAGCGGTGCCCATCAACTGACGAACGGCAACAGGGCAATCCCATGGCCAAACAGAGCACGTGGCGCCAAGGCTCCGTAGTTTAAAAATGGTTCATTGTCGACCTACACAACACTAGTAATTGTGGATCCTACTGGCATCGGCTATCCAGAGTTAAAATTTCGTGACACAATTTTTCGCACCCTTTATAAGGAAAAGACTAGACAAATAGAGAAGATGCAAAAGGACATAGCCGAAAGTATTGCAGGAGGAGTATTAATTTTCTATTGGAAGTACAAATGCAAACATAGAATAATGTAAATCTTGAGAACAGAAAACATTAATGAAAAGCAGTGTGTTTGAGCTCACCTCGCTGGCTGCGAAACGTGGTCAGTGGTGTGAAGGCAAGGCCATGGTTTCACGAAGCAGTTCTAATGTAAATGTGAACACGCAGGTGTCACTAGTCATGAATATGCACAACGGGAAATCCATAAAGCAATGAATTTACGTATGACAACACCATTATAATGATCGAAACAGTTATAGAGAATGGTTAATCCCTCACGGTGGAATAGAATAAACAGACATAGTGATATACACCGATATACGAAGTTGCCAATTTACATAATCATAATATTACAGAAATGTTTACAATTCTTTTACGAGACAGAGGTGGAATATCGCAAGTCATTTGTGTCCACGGAAGTATGAGTTATCACTGAGTATTGGCCTCATTGTGCTCAGGCGAAATAGAACGAACCAAAAATAAATACTCATTTCCCTCAGATAACACAATGAACACGCAAAACGAGAAGTTAGTTTGATTGAGCATAGCTTTAAAGAATACGTTAAATTCCTGTAGCGCATGTGAAACTTGAATGGACGAAGCAGTTAATGATCTCATCAAGTTCATCGAAAAAGTATGCTGAAAGCAGCTATCTCAGTCCTCACAAAGCAAGCATCTAGTATACATTCAGTCAAATATGAAGCAGGAGCAAGCGTGAGGCGTTGTTCCACAACACGCCGCTCTGCAATTTGGTTTTGCTGGCCAGTGTTCTGATTCTACTTAGACCATCCGCCCTTACTACTCGGTTATGCTGAAGTATTGTCCGTGATCGCGTGAGCCTGATCGCATCGGAGAACGTTAGGGCAATTGCCTACAAATTGAATAACTGATGACTGAGGAGAAGTATGTCATAAGCTATTTTGAAAATAGCTTTCTCCATTCTCGGCTTACGTCAATTTAGAATAATGTATACAAGCCGGTGCAATCACACACTGTAAAGAACGGAACGAAGACAGGGCAGCACGAAATTCTGAATAACTGGCGGCAAAATTAAATGAAGTAATTTCTAAATTTAAACGCCCGTAAGTCCAAAAGGAAAATGCCTGCTTGTTACCTGATCGATAATAACCGGAAGAGCAAGAAGGAAAGGTATTTTCAGACTAACATGCGCTATCAGAAGGTTGTCACACACGTAACCAACACCACAACACCGCACAAAATAAAACTGAAAAAATATTAGTAACTGCTTTAAGCAAAAAAAAGGCAGTCAAAAGTTATAATTCGGAATGTTAAGTACGTCATCGTTACTGAAACGACTGACTGATTAAGATATTTTACTATATGAAAAACTGCATTTCCTCACCCTAACCTATAAGTACATGTACGAAACTCATCAAATTCACAAAGAAGGTCATTGAAATATCTTAAAAAACTGAGAAATTACTTGAGTGAATGAATTACAGCAATAATGCAACGCCAGAATACGAACCAATAAAATCAAAACAATTTAACACTCTGATGAAATAGCATTAAATTAAATTGGGCCAGTGCTTACATTTAATTTTAGTCTGCCAATAGTTCTTTAATTAAATGTACTATACTTCTCATTTAAACCATTACACTTCGTCTCTGTTATGCTGGAATTGAAAAGCTAACACACTGTGGTGTCATTACTCATACATAGTTTAACAGAAAAAATTGGCGGTATTAGTCTACTTAATATTATTCATTTCGTTTTCTATGAGTGAACGACACTCTGTGTTTGAATGTAGTAGGAAAGGTGATAATGACATAGATGAAAGATGAAATCGATGCGCTAGCATTGTAATATATCGCTATTATTACTTGAAATAAAATTAACTCAAAGTCAATATGAACGAAAATTGAAATGTTTCACAATCAATTGGAGATACTGAAAGGATGATTTCTAATTCAGTGACAATGTTCATTTCAATCCATTTATTTCGGGCACACACTGATTAGAAAATCTACATCTACATCTACATACATACTCCGCAATCCACCGTACGGCGCGTGGCAGAGTGTACCTAGTACCACCACTAGCATCTTCTCTCCCTGTTCCACTCCCAAACAGAACGAGGGAAAAATGATTGCCTATATGCCTCTGTACGAGCCCTAATCTCTCTTATCTTATCATTGTGCTCTTTCCGCGAAATATAAGTTGGCGGCAGTAAAATTGTACTGCAGTCAGCCACAAATGCTGGTCATCTAAATTTCCTCAGTGGCGATTCACGAAAAGAACGCCTCCTTTCCTCCAGGGAAAACGCTGGAACAGTACAGTAGGTCGTATTAGTGTTTTATAAGCGGTCTCCTTTACAGATGACCCACATCTTCCCAAATTTCTACTAATGAACCGAAGACGACAATCCGCCTTCCCCACAACTGCCATTACATGCTTGTCCCACTTCATATCGCTCTGCAATGTTACGCACAAATATCCAATCGACGTGACTGTGTCAAGCGCTACACTACTAATGGAGTATTCAAACGTTACTGGATTCTTTTTCCTATTCATCTGCATTAATATACATTTATCTATATTTAGCTGCCATTCTTTAGACCAAACTCAAATCCTGTCCAAGTCATCTTGTATCCTCCTACAGTCACTCAATGACGACACCTTCCCGTACACCACAGCATCATCAGCAAACAGCCGCACATTGCTATCCACCCTATCCAAAATATCATTTATGTAGATAGAAAACAACAGAGGACCTACCACGCTTCCCTATGGCACTCCAGATGATACCCTCACCTCATATGAACACTCACCATCGAGGAGAACGTACTGGGATCTATTACATAAGAAGTCTTCGAGCCACTCACATATTTGGGAACCAATCCCATATTGTCGTACCTTATTTAGAAGTCTGCAGTATGGCACCGAGTCAAACGCCGTCTGATACCCTTCATCCATGGTTCGCAAGGTGATATGTGAAAAAAGGGCGAGTTGTGTTTCGCAGGAGCGATGCTTTCTAAAGTCGTGCTGATGCATGGTCAGAAACTTCTCTGTTTCAAGGAAATTCATTATATTCGAACTGAGAATATGTTCGAGAATCCTACAACAAACCGATGTTAAGGATATTGGTCTGTAATTTTTAGGATCCGTCCTACCATTCTTATATACAGGCGTCACCTGCGCTTCTCTCCAGTAGCTCGGGAC
The DNA here is from genome assembly GCF_021461395.2 of Schistocerca americana. NCBI lineage: Eukaryota > Metazoa > Arthropoda > Insecta > Orthoptera > Acrididae > Schistocerca > Schistocerca americana. Next base: position 6,667,916 of record NW_025725481.1, on the reverse strand, counting down.
TTTATGTTGGGCAAGAGATTCGCGATAAATGCAAGCTAAGTAAGGAGCCAATGCAGTAGACTACTCTCTGTAAAACCGAATTGGAATCCCATCAGGACCTGGCGATTTATTTATTTTCAACCCATTCAGCTGCTTCACAACCCCAGGGATGTCTATTACTATGTCCTCCATACGGGAATCTGTACGAGACTCAAACGGCGTTATGTTTGTACGATCCTCCTGCGTGAAAGGTTTCTCAAATGCTAAATTTAAAATGTCAGCTTTCGTTTTGTTGTCTTCCGTTGCCAGGCCACACGAATCAATGAGTGACTGGATGGAAGCCTTCGACCCGCTTACCGATTTTACGTAAGACCAGAATTTCCTTGGGTTTTCAGCATGATCTTTTGCTAAGGTATGACGGTGGTAGTGGTTGTATGCTTCGCGCATCGCTCTTTTTACAGCAGCACGAATCTCTACTAACTTTTGCCTGTCCACATTCTCCCGATCTTTCTCGTACACACTTTTTCGGCACATACTTCTCCAATGCGTGTTTTACAATGTGTTTAAAATTTGCCCATAATTCTTCCACGTCCATCGTACCGGAAGTAAATGAAGTCGATTCATTTACTAAGTGGGATGCTAACAACTGCTTATCTGCTCTTTCTATTAAGAAAAAACCAATCATGTGGGAGCATCTTGATATTCTTAAGGCCTCCCACATCTGACGGCACTTCTCACGCCCTGTGATGCTGTTATTACGTGGTGGGAGACTGTGGGTACTGTATTTAGGTATATCAGTTTCTTGTGTAAGAATAAAACTGTGTGACATATAACTATGATATGTGTATGTTTTAAGACTCGATGGGATAAAAACATTTCTCGAGAGTGATTACTATTTAACGCTTTCACACATTTTCTTACACTACATTACAAACGTTAATGTGTTTTGGGCCTGACAGGTTCACCACAAGCCAAAGATCGAGTAATCTCGTCTTGCGGAATTCTTTTGAAATAACGAAATCAGTAAACTCTGCGTGGCCTGTAGAAAGACTATCGCACTTCTTTCTTGTAATTTGGAAAAGATACAGATCCCATTTTGCAGATACGTTTGACTCACTTATTGTTGCGGATCCGACCAAAAATTTCTGCTATAATAGCTTCAGTTAATACAATGCTGAAGGAAATATATTGTGACTCACGATACGTAAATAATAGACTCAACTCCAAGTAATACTGTTCTTGGAAATTATACTTCATCTTGAATGCACTTGCATGAATCAACAACGAGCAATAAGAATAGCAGTCTCAGTAGCAGTTGGTGGAGGAGAAGTGGAAGTGAATGATTTTACATTGTTTTGTCAGGTTTATAGTTCTACAAGAGAAACAGTTTAGGTACGTAATGCTGTATTTTACATCATGTCTCTGGTTAACTTATAGTTGTTAGCTCTGGTAATTTATTATCTTAAGCACGTTGCCTCTTAATTAATTACAGTTTACTACTTGTAGGAAAAGAAACGTGAATAAAAATTTGAAAAATAACTAAAATCAGGGAAACGAGGCGCCATACAGCCCCGTGAATGATGAAAACGCTTTCACATTTCTAACCAAAGTGAATTCTGCACTGTGTCTTTGAATAGTACTGATAAATAAGTCTTTAAAATTGTATGACTGAAGTTTCTTTTTAAGTTCCATCATTTTTTCCTTGGCATAAATATTATTTTTGTTTTGTAGTATTTTGCTACATAATGCTTTTGTTTCTTTAATCAGATAATATTTCCTATTGTATGAACGATCTTTCTCGACACCCATCAAGAATATTATTTACACTGTTGTGAATCAGCTTCATCCGTAGTAACCTCTGCGAAATTTCTGTCTACGGCTTCACTTCATTAGTCGTTCATTTTATAACACAGTTCGATGGTTTCTCCGAGTCTTCACTCTTTATGGCATATATGAAGGGCATATTTCAATAGTGGTAAAAGTCAAATTTTGTTCATTTTGAGATACAGAATCCTAAAGTTAAATGAGCGCTGAAACATCTGCAGTTGAGGTATCAGAATTATTCAAACATATGGCTTCTTGCTAGAGATGAATCTTTCTTTGTTTGTTTGGATCATTAATTTCAGAAGCTTTATAGACAGAAAAGTGGAGGTAATGGACTTGTACCACACAAGAAAAAAAATGTTGAAATGTGTGTGAAACATTATGGAACTTAAGCTCGAAGTTCATCAGTCCCTAAGCTTACATACTACCTAACCTAAATTATACACACACACACACACACATCCATGCCCGAGGGAGGACTCGAACCTTCGCCGGGAGCAGCCGCACAGTCCATGACTGCAGCGCCTTTAGCGCCCTTTTTTTATCGAACGCGGGACCCTGTTATCCAGAGGCAGCAACACTACTCACTTTTTTTAACAGGATCGAACCCTCGCCCTCCTGCTGACTAACTCAAAACTCCATTTTTTTTATAAATATATATACCACGAAACAGAGAGAATTTTTAATAAAGTGAAAAAAGAGAAGTAATATTGGCACCAGAGAGGGTTTATTTTTTTTTTTTTTTTTTTTTATGAACCAGCCAACCATGAAATGCAATAATTTATCAATCTATCACGCTACCGATTCCGCTTTTTTCTTTTCTTTTTCTTTCACACACAGGAAACGTACCGTAATATACACTCAAATGGCAGTATATTCCTTCAAAAAACGAAAATATTATCTTTTCCTCCAAAACAGTTATTGAAGGCAATCAATTAAAATAAAACAAAAGAAGCCATTTCGACAAATACGAAAGGGTGAAATCAGAAAAACGTATAGGAAGGAATGGGCGTCAATTTTAACGTTCCCACACATTCTTTCTTCCGCCACTTCCACATTGTGGAACATCTGAATCCATAGAAGTGTCCACAAAAAATTTAAAAAAATTTAAAAGGGGGCCATGGCAACTCATCCAACGCCTTGGCGATGAAAAACAAGATACAAAATATTAGAAAAAAACTCACGATTATGGGGCATCCAGAGCCACGTCCAATGTGCGGTTGCCATATAGTGGGAAAAGGCACACGGATCTGCGTCATATTCACCATCACGTAGTGGACATGATGGCCTACAAGCCACATGACGGTATTGTTCTTCGATCGAGGAAAGAGAGTGGAATCGGGACGCACGAGAATCTCCCTCGAGATAGCCGCCTCCGACGTCCTGAGGTGAAAAGACAGTTGTCGGCGAAGCCATCTCCAATGGTCATGACCGCAGGAAATCAACCGATGAGATAATGTATCAGTTTCATGGCAACGATTGCAGCGATCCGTTACACTGGGGCCAATACGAAAAAGTCGCACGTTGGTAGGTACAATATCATGAACAACTTGGTACCACGAGGACGCCACTCCCATCGGCAAAGTCGGGAGGCTGATGTTAGACCAAACAAGCTTCCAGTTCGCGCCTGGCCACAGGGCTTCCACAGAGGGAAGACTATAAGGAGCTGGCCAGCCGGTTAACAGCATTTTTAGGGAGAGATTCGCTTGGGAAAGGATATTTACTCCTAAACAACTGACCTCAAGAAAAAATTCCCTGACGTGCCGTAATTTATAACTAATCGTACCAATATCTACTGGAGGTGTTAAACTCTCCGGTCGGATGCAGTCATATAGGCGAGCTTTAAGTGACTGGGGGGGGGGGGGGGGGGCGTTGACACGTTAACACGGTGCGACGGATGAATGAGGCAGACGCCTTAACCTGAATGTCAGGTGTTGTGAATTGGAGGAGCCAATTCACGGGGTTTGGAGGAAGCCGAAAGGCTCGCGTTTAACTCACGCAGGCTGGCGTGAGGTCTGGAACAAAAGTAATTATACTATCAAGAAAAGTATGTAGCTGCTGGAAAACTTAACTTTAATCCATAATTGGTGAACATCGGTCTGACGGTACATGCATCACAAGATTAATTGCTAATGATAATGGCGCCTTACTAGGTCGTAGCAAATGACGTAGCTGAAGGCTATGCTAACTATTGCCTCGGCAAATGAGAGCGTAATTTGTCAGTGAACCATCGCTAGCAAAGTCGACTGTACAACTGGGGCGAGTGCCAGGAAGTCTCTCTAGACCTGCCGTGTGGCGGCGCTCGGTCTGCAATCACTGATAGTGGCGACAGGCGCGTCCGACATATACTAGCGGACCGCAGCCAATTTAAAGGCTACCACCTAGCAAGTGTGGTGTCTGGCGGTGACACCACATCAGGGATGACCAAACCTCCCAGCAAACGGGGCCGCGACATGGCCCCATAACGCACGCGAAATACAGAGAGGCGCCAGATAAACCTGCCAGTTAAACTTTGTAACTTGCAGGACACCATCGCAGGAAGTGGAAATATTTGTGCAATAAACATACGTTTCCATGACCCGAACCTTATGAAGAAGTGAGAGGGAGCGACGCTCGCGTTCAATGATTGCACCCTGAATCTTATCCGTGACAGACTTGCAGTTTATCGTAGCCATCTTTAGCGGACAGCTGTCAATTATAACACCCAACGATCGATATGGGGTGACCTTCGAAGCCCATGGAATTTCAGCAGCGTTAAATCCTCGCTAACTGAGTAAACGACATTTCTGGTCATTAACCCGCGCTCCCGTAAGACGACAAAAGGCATCCAAAACTTCCTTCAGCGGTGGTATATCATCATGGGTACGGAGAAGAACCATAACGTCATTAGCATATGCGCAAACGGTAAACCTTCCTCCCAGCAGCGACCATCCACTCAAACGAGCAGCTATAGTTCGCAATAATGGTTCCAGATACAGCACGTAGAGCGACATTGATAATGGACTCCCTTGAAGGACGCCCTGACACACTGCTATGGTGGAAATAAGACGGCCATTTACGTCAATGGATGCCCGAATATCAGTGATTAGAGAGCTAAACAGCCGTCGTGCAGCATTGTTAAAACCAACAGTCGTCAATACTCGCATAAGGAATCCATGATTCACGCGGTCTAACGCGTGAAAATCTATAAAAATCAATGAAAAGCAAAGCGCTTGGCACAGGAATGGTGGAAGCAATCGAAATTAAGTCTCGACATTCAGCAACGGGAGTCAAGAAAGTACGACCCGGAAGACAACTTTGATGACTCGCGATGATGGTAGTCAACAATACAGATATTCGGCTATTGACCGCCTGCTTCACTATTTTATAATCATAGTTGAAGAGGATTATTGGGCGGACCTGATCCACACGCGAACGTCCCGGGTTTATGGGAATCAGGACGATTTTAGCAACCTTAAAGCTGGGCGGGAGAAGGCCTCCCTGAAACACTTCATTCACCATGGAAGTTATCGTATTTCCTATTAAGGGCCAAAATCGAATATGATATTCTTTGGGAAGGCCATCGGGGCCTGGTGATTTGTGGGATGGAGAACGAGCCACAATATCAAGTATCTCATCGAGATGGAAAACAGAGAAAAAATCTTCAAGGAGAGCTGGTGTAACAACACGATCAAGGAGGGAGGTGAAATCAACAGACGCTGGACCATCTGAATCCACTTCAGCATAAAGCTCGGACTAGTACTGGTAAAGTTCACGCATGATATCAGATTGGGAGGACCTCTCACGCCCATCTGGAGAACGAATGGTAGAAAGACACGTTCTTTGAGATCGCTTGTGAAGCCGGAGAAGATGATAGAGAGAGGTCAACTCATCCTGTACGATTGAGCGAGGCTGGGAACGCAGTCACACCCCGTCCACTTGCCTGCGTTTGAGTTGGAGAAGTTTTGCCTTCACACGGTGGACGTCGACGACTCTCAAGGGGCATCACGAGCATTATCGTAAAGATCTCGAAGGACTGCATAATAAAATTCCCTAGTGCACCTTATTTCAGCCGCCTTTTCAGCGCTAAAATGCTTGAGTGTATTTCGAATCCGGGGTTTAGCAAAGGTAACCCACCATTCGAGAAGTGAGGAATAACGCGTCTTGGACTGGGTTGTCCACTGCCATACGTCTGCGATGATGCCTTTCAGTAGTAGTAGAGGTAGAGGGGTTTTTTGGGCGCACGACAGCAAGGTCTTCAGCGCCCGTTCAGTAACATAGAGAGATGGGTGTCAAGAAAAATCCCACAACAGGAATATAATACGGAACATAAAACACGGATAACAATCGTTGAAAAATATGTGCTCATCCACACCGAAGCGTGGGATGAAGCAAGGTGTCAACAGTATAACATGGACAACACAGGAAGAAAATGGTAGAGGGACCTAAAACAATGTAGCAGATGGAAGTGGCGGGCTGACCGCAAGGAAAAAAGAGAGGAGTCAGCCACTCTGCAACACACTAAAACCTCCAGCCTAAAAGTTTAGGCCAGAGTCCAGATACATCACAAAACTTAAAAACCCTAGACACACACGTCTCATCGTTAGCTAAAACACAAGGCAGATCCCATTCAACTTGTGCTTCCGGCCTTGCGTCACGGTATAAAATGCAGTCTGTTAAAATGTGGCGGACAGAGATCTGCACACAACAAGCATCACAAAACGGGGGATCCTCCCGCCGTAATAAATAGCTATGCGTCAGAGACAGTGCCCAATCCGAAGACGTGTGAGGGCCACCTCTTCCCGCCTGAGCAACCGGCAGGAGGAACGCCACGGCCGAGTGGTTGACTTGACCGACCGCAGTTTATTGGTCGTCACCGCCAGCCATTCGTCCTCCCACAACTCCATGCACTTCCTGTGGAGTGCAGCGATGACTGACTGCAAGGGGATAGGACACTGGACCACATCCTGCTCCCTGCAGGCCTCCTTGGCAGCCCGATCAGCCTGTTCATTGCCCCATATGCCGACATGACCAGGCACCCAGCAGAAGGATACCTCTTTACCCCGCTGTTGGAGCAAGTACAGTTGCTCATGTGTCAGCTGGACCATCTCCTCAGTCGGGTATAGGTTCTGCAGTGATTGTAAGGCACTAAGAGTATCGGAGCAGAGAAGAAATCGATCGCCCCGAACACGATGCATCTGCTCCAGTGCCTCCAGGATCGCGTGGAGCTCCGCTGCGAAAACGGTATATTCAACAGGGAGGCGAATCCGGGTAACATGATCAGGGAACACCACAGAACAGCCAAGGAAAGTCTCCTGTTTGGAGCCATCAGTATAAACGACAGTGAAACCGTGATGCACATCTAAAATGTTAAAAAACAGAGATTGGAACGTAAAATATGGTGTGCCATCTTTCTTAAAATTAGTCAAAACTAAAATAAGTTTCGGTCTCCGGAGGAGCCAAGGTGGAGATCTGCTCCAACCGCGACGTAAAACACGAAGACCAGCCATAGACATCGCACCGAGGCAACCCTGTGCGCGAATCCCATAGGGCTGCGTCGCACGTTGCCGGTTATGAAACAATCGTGCCAGAGGAGGCTGAGCAACGGTATGGTATGCAGGGGTGTATGGTGTGGACAAAGTTTTATACGCCTGGCGCACTGTAAGTAGCCGTCGCCGCACATGAAGTGGCGGTTCACCAGCCTCTGCACAGAGGCTTGGTATGGGGCTAGTTCGGAATGCCCCAGTGGCCAACCGAAGCCCTTCATGGTGGACAACGTCCAAAATCCTTAAGTAAGAAGGCCTCGCAGACCCATACACCGTGCACCCATAATCGAGCCGAGATCGCACAAACGCCCTGTAAAACTGGAGCAGACAAGTCCTGTCAGCTCCCCATGTACAGTGGCTAAGACATTTTAAAATACTTAAAGCCTGAAGCGACCGCCGTTTCAGGTCTTTAAGATGAGGTAACCACGTGAGCCTCGAGTCAAAAATGAGCCCCAGAAATCTCACCGTGTCTTTAAAAGTAAGAATAGTGTCCCTCAACCGCAACTCAGGAAAGGTTAAAATCGAACGAGAACGATTAAAAAGAACACATACAGACTTCTCGGTGGAAAACTTAAAACCACTCTTCCGCGCCCATTCATCCAAACGCCTAATCGTAAGTTGCAACTGACGAGTTGTCATTGCAAGGCTTGAAGAAGAGCAGAACAAAGAGAAATCATCCACAAACAAAGAACACTGGACGGGACTTTTCACTATGGACGTAATGCTATTAATAGCGATGGCAAAGAGAGTCACACTTAAAACGCTACCCTGAGGGACACCATTCTCCTGCTCAAAGCGATCAGACAGGACGTCACCAATTCGGTATCGAAAATATCGTGGCGAGAGGAAAGACTGAATAAAAAGAGGAAGACAACCACGAAAACCCCATTCGTGAAGCTGCCCCTGGATGAGACGCCTCTAAGTGGTATCTTAGGCCTTCTCGATGTCGAAAAATACACCTAGAAGGTGATGACGGCGGAGGAAAGTTTGTTGTATAGCCGCATCCAGGAGGGCAAGGTTATGGAAAGTGGAACGAAACCTCCTGAACCCACACTGAAAGTGACTAAGGAGTTGCCGGGATTCTAACGTCCAGACAAGGCGGCGGTTGACCATCCGCTCCAAGGTCTTCCCTATGCAACTAGTGAGGGCAATACTACGGTAGCTACTTGGGCTCGTGCTGTCTTTCCCAGGTTTCAAAAAAGGGATTAAAACTACCTCACGCCACGCGTCAGGAAAGTGACCCGACGCCCAAATGGCATTAAAAAGTGCGAGGAGGAGTTCTCTGTTGCGCATTGTGAGGCGCCATAGCATACTGTAATGGGTCCTGTCGGGACTAGGGGATGTGTCACGAGCTCCAGACAATGCAGAATCCAGCTCCCACATAGAGGATGGGCAGTTGTAAACTTCATGAGAGGTGGACTGGAAGTTCAGACTACATCTCTCAGCAACCGCTCTATGGCGCTGGAAACCTAGATCCTGACTGGTTGTTGCAGTAACTGTGGCAAAATACGCTGCCATAGTCTGGGCAATGTCTCGCGGATCCGTGTGGAGAGTGCCATTAGTCATTACAGCAGCTATGGGGCACCTCCCTCCTCTACCAGAAATTCTCCTGATGGTCTCCCACACAATGGAACTTTTGGTCGAACGATTAATGGTGTTCAGGAACGTTTGCCACGACCTCTTCTTGCTCTCACGAATAATGCGGCGACATCTTGCCCTCGCCACCCAAAAGGCTGCAAGATTCTCAGCAGCCGGCCGACACTTGAACCGACGCAGAGCTGCACGCCTGGCCCTGATTGCAGAGCGGCATTCGGCACTCCACCAAGGCACAGGTGGCCTCTTCCGGTGGCCTGTGGACTGTGGAATGGATGCTGCAGCGGCGTGGTGGACCGTTTTGGTAATATGATCCACACACACCTCAACATTCGCACAGTGTTCGAATTGGACCAACTGGCTATAAATTGTCCAGTCAGCTCCACTGAGCACCCATCGTGGTGGTCTCCTTTCGGGCCCCACGCCATCTGGCAGGTAAATCTGGATTGGGAAATGATCACTGCCGTGCAAGTCAGCAACCACTTCCTAGTGAGAACTGGCGGCAAGAGCTGGAGAGCAAAGCAAGAGATCAGTGGCAGAGAACGACCCAGTCACCGTGCAGAAATGAGTACTCTGTCCTCCATTGAGCAAGTAGGCACAGGATGACAGGGGAAGCCTCTCAATCGCTCTACCCCTGGGGCAGGTAATTGCAGAGCCCCAAAGCACATTGTGGGCATTAAAACCACCACAAATAATGAATGGCTGGGGGAGCTGTGTAAGAAGGTCAGTGAGGGCCGCTTCATCAAGAGCATCATGTGGGGGCAAGTAAAGTGAACAGACAGTCAATGGATGACGCACGTGCACGGACACAGCGACGGCCTGTAAAGTCGTCGTAAGTGAGAGAGGCGAGGAGTGGTAGTCCGTCCTGACGAAAATACCTACGCCTCCTCTAGATCTCTCTCCACGCAGGTAGTCCTTTTTGTGGAGTGTATAGCCTCGTATCTCAGGGGAATATGATGGATGGAAATACGTCTCCTGGAGACAGAAACACAGTGGTCTACCCTGAGAGAGCAGACGAAGTTCCTCCACATGGGTCCTGAACCCTCGCAAGTTCCACTGGAGTATGGGAGCCATCTATGATGGGGGTAGCACCTTCATCCTGTCTCTCCGACGGGGCGGGAGACTGCAGCAGGTGGAGGGGCAGGCGTGGGGCGAGATGATTGCCCCACACACACATCGGAGTCCATCAACTCTGGGGAAGAGTCAGAGGAAGCCTCACGGAAAACCACATCTGCATGGTCAGACGGTTTACTACGGGATTTGACCCGCTGTTGCTGCTGTATGGGAGCTTTCTGCGGTTTGGTGGGCTTTGGGGGAGCTGATGTGGGAGTGGTAATGGCTGTACTGGGCTTCGGAACATCCTCAGCTGTTGGAGGCGTCAGGGGCTGGCCCAAGTTCGCCACTGTACCTTTGTCTGCCATTCCAATAGGGGCTACTGGCTCTGAAACACTGGCTGCGTTGCAAGTGCACTGACAGCTGCATGTATTAGTGCCAACACTCACCACCTCTGTCTGCGTGGAGGCATCGACTTTTGGAGTAGGCTTCTGAACCAGGGAGGCAAAAGATGTAGCAAATGTGGGAGGTTGCATCGACTGAAAGATCTTCTTGGCCTCACCATAGGGGATACGCTTAGTTGTTTTGATTTCCTTGACTTTGCGTTCCTCTAAAAATATTCGGCAGTCCCTACTCCAAACAGGGTGGTTCCCACAGCAATTGATACATTTGGCTGGAGAGGAGCAACCAACTCCGTCATGAGCACCTATACCACACTTGCCACAAGTCGCGTCGCCTTTGCATCCTAAGTTGATATGCCCAAAACGCTGGCATTTGAAACAGCGCATTGGGGTCGGGAAATAAGGCCTCACACTAAGGCGAAGAAAGCCAGCTTTCACATGTTCAGGAAGTTTCGTGCTACTGAAGGTTAGAATAAAGGAGTCGAATTTGACAAGATTGCCATCAACCCTCCTCATGATATGTTGAACATCAACAATACCTGCCGGAGCCCACTTGCGTTGCAGTTCTTCCTTGGGAATGTCAACTAGATCATGGCACGTCACAACACCTTTGCTGTAGTTCAAGGTGCTGTGCAGTTCAGTGTCTATGGCATACTCTCCAAGGCATTTAGCAGACTGAAGTTTAGTCGCTTGCTGGGAAGTGGAAGTTTCCACTAGCAAGGTCCCATTACGTAAGCGCTTCACCGATTTTAAGGAGCCACAGATTCCCTCCAATCCCTTTTGTATATAGAAGGGCGAAACCTTCTCGAAACTACCCTCCTTCCGTTTCACAACGAGAAACACATTCGGATCACCAGAATGCATTCTGTTACCTAAGACTGGACTTGTCAAAGAAGTGCCGGAGTCAGGGGGACTGACTGCACGAGCCCTCTTAAGAGACTGGGTGTTAGAACCCTCCAGCGGCCCACCCTTTCCGCTGGGAGGAAGAAAAGAGGATTTCGAAGGATCCATCTCGGTCCCACGAGCAGCTAGGGAACTACAAGTCCACCTAGACAGAGCCCCGCGTGCCTAGGTAAGCCTTATACAACTGAGGTGTGGAAGGTTCCCCAGAGGTTACCCGCTAACGACTGTTCCACCTCAACAGCCATGCATCTCATCAGCGCGCAGCACACCTAGAGATTGAGGGGTTGTTTATAGAGGTTTATTCCATCCTCGCGATCCGGGCGGTTAAGCCAAGATCCCCACTCCCTGAGACAGACAACATTCCACCGCCGCGCCGCATGGTGGTCGTTGAAGTATGCCCAGAGCTTACGGTGACAGAGGACAGGCGGCGCTTACCAGTCCCCAGCTAAGGAACCCCGGGGTCGCCAAGCCCGTACCCAGCAAATGAATGCTGAGCCCCTGGGGGCGATGCCTTCCAGAGAGAGGTCCGTGAGATGTAGAGTGTTTAGCTTCCATAAAGGGCGAGAGATATGGACCCGCTGCGGGACTTGGTTAAAAGTCATTTAAACAGCACGGTGATCAGTGAAACTGGCAGGAATTACATCAATCCATAGAAGCTGACCACATATGGGGGCAGATAAATTAAAACGGTTCAATCGGCTACGTGAAGTAGCTGTAAGAAATGTAAACCGCACCAGTGTAGAATATCTGCAAACCCAAGCATCCTGGGGATGCAAGGACGTCACCATATCATTACTTTCACGACAAAATGTATAATTGGGGGTCTGATCAACACGGCGTAAGACGCAGTTAAAATCGCCCCCTAACAAAACCTTGCGCAGGTTCCGTCGGAGTAAATAAACAACTTCTTCCTTATAGAACCGCGTGCGATCGGATGAAAGACCAGATCCAGACAGAGCGTAAAGAAAAATTAAGGCGAGGTCATAAAAACTACAGCCTATACCTTGACCATCGTCTAGCGTTTCGAAGTCCGTCAGCGGGATTCCATCTCGATAAAGTAAAGCCATAAAAACACAGAATATCCAGGAAGACAAAACACATCAAGTAATACCTCTTGTAAACACACGATATCAGCCAGGGAATCGTAAATAAACTGGCGTAACGCAGCAAGCCGTAATTGGGAACGTAACCTATTAACATTGAGAATTAAAAATTTATACGCCTGCATCCGTTAACACATGCAAGGTCAATAAAACAACATTAAGGAAAAAGCACTATCACGTCCATCTCTCCCCAACGTCCGGAGGCGGGGAAAAGAAGGTCTAATGCTAGTCCTCCCCACCTGACGCCGAGGAATCCTCGCTTTTCTTTTACGACGCGCCGCGGCACGGGCAGGTTGAAAACGCTGTTTCACACCACTCCGTGAAAATATACACTCTTTATGTGGAGAGGTTGGGGGCACGTCAAGCTCCGATTTGACAGAGGAGCCATCGGCACCGCACTTATCGGAAGTCGGGAAACACAACTCAGAACGACCAACAGCAACATCAGGTACAGAAGAGACAGGTAATGCAGTGCCGGTGTCGGGTGGCATCTCCTGAACATCAGAAAGTGAACCCGTAGAATCTTGTTGCTCGACCGTCTCAGCGTGGAGGAGGGGTGGTACTGCACTAGAACACTGTAAAGGCTGGCCAGCAGGAGACGTCTCTGCGGGAACAACGGAACCCACGAGAACCGTCACGTCGACGGGTGAAGTGGGGGACGCAGATTGAACGCTCATTTCAACATCAACAGAAGCAGCTACATCCTCTCTGGTAATAATGGAACCACAATTAACATCAGTAGACAACGCATTACCGCCAGAAGGTGCACCCTCTGTCGCCGGCCGCGGTGGTCTCGCGGTTAAGGCGCTCAGTCCGGAACCGCGCGACTGCTACGGTCGCAGGTTCGAATCCTGCCTCGGGCATGGATGTGTGTGATGTCCTTAGGTTAGTTAGGTTTAAGTAGTTCTACGTTCTAGGGGACTGATGACCACAGAAGTTAAGTCCCATAGTGCTCAGAGCCATTTGAACCATTTTTTTTGCACCCTCTGTCAACGCCGTGTCAGAAGAACGAGACTGGAGTGGGGCGTCCTCGAAATCTGTACAGTCCTCAGTCCGCCGGCGGTTGACGTGCTCTGCAGGAGCCGTCGTCCCCTCGTGGACAGAAGCCGCACTGGTACTCGTCGGTAACGGTGGAAATTCGCGAGGAGTAGGGGATAATGTTGCCCCTACATCGCTTAAAGCTGGAAACTGACTGACAGCTGACTGCGAAGTTACTATGTCTGCTAACGCTAAAGGAAAACGTTTTTGATAAGACGACGTCAGAACAGTAGTACGGCGTTGGCAGTTAGATCTGAGATGACCACTTTCGTTACAGAGAAAACAAGTTCCTTCTTGCCCTGTATACGTAACATGGACGCGGTAATCACAAACAGTTAAGTGGGAAGGAATATTTTTTTAACGCACATTTCCACAGTGCGGATACCATTACAACACTGGAAGCGATGTTGTGCTGACCAGCGTTCCATCGAATATGCCGTATGATTCCAAAAGGAGGCAACGCTGTTTTAAGAAATGAATCGTCCACTGCAGGAGGAAGGTTATAAATTCTAACCGGAGTATACTCGAGTGCCGCATTTTCAAGGATGACGTGACTAACAGAACCATCGCGATGTGTAAACAACACTTTAGAACCAACTTTTTCTCTACTTGAACGGCATCATAAAACTTGACAAAGAATGCATACAAATCAGAATCCAGGTAATCATTATCTACCTGATCAGGTGTAACACGGATAACATCAGCCAACCAATCGTGACTTTTTAAGGAGCCAGGTTGAACACGACGCGTACTCTTGCCAAAACTGAAACGAACAGTAGCTCAACGAGGAATAGATTTAGGAGACTCAACAGACACCATGGCGCTGGCAGAAAACACCGCCGCCAAGAGGAAAACGACAACAAACTGCGCTACGCAACTACGATGTGACTCCGGCCGATACACCAACAAGACTGAGTAGCTTCGACCCAAGCGGCGCTGCGACACAGGCGGAAGTTAAGGACAACCTGCTCGCTCGACGTGCAAGGCGACGCTGCGGCTAGACCGCTCGGCTAATCCCGCGCGGTCCACTGTTGAAATAAGCCCTTCATATACTACGTGGCTTGAAGTACAGAGCCAAAAAAAATATTTTTACCGCTCAGGAAAATCGATCGAAAACAAACTCCCCCATATGGGCAACGTCCGTCCCAAAACCTGACCTGAAGACCTGAGCGGAGCTTCAGGACCTTACGCTTTGCATTTTCTTCACAATCCTTCGTGCCACATATGATCAGTTATTGATTGATATAAATTATTTTCAGAATATTTCTGTCTTTCGCGCTGCCAACTTTGTTTACTTTGGCGAAGAATTTGTGGTGAACGCTACGAAGGAGTTTCGTCTATAATCTCTACCTCTCATACGGATTATGCACTTGTGTCTGAACATAGCAGCTCTGTGGAAAGATAAGCGACACCTTTAGTCCTGCATACCTTTCTACAGAGCTACATGTCGCCCATTTCGATGAAAATTGTCTGCACTCATAAGAGCGTATGTCGATCATCACAATAGACATAAAGCACTGACACCCTTTTTTATAAGCTTCGTGTCAATATCTACACACACTCTGTTTCAATGAATACTGTTGTGTTGGCAGAAGATCCAACACCGTGTTGCTAGTGGAGGCCGAAATGCACGCATTTTAGCTCACGCAGGCTGGCGTGAGGAGGGAAGAACTATACTCACGTGAGGTCTGGAACACGACAAGGAATTAGAATTCAGAAAGCGGACGTAATTAGTTTGATACTTAACTTTAATCCGTTAATGATGAACGTCGCTCTTGACGGTACATGATTCACAATATTATCTGTTCAGAATACATTCATAGTAACTGAATATGGCGCCTTGCTAGGTCGTAGCAAATGACGTAGCTGAAGGCTTTGCCAAACTGTCGTCTCTGCAAATGAGAGCGTATGTAGACCGTGAACCATCGCTAGCAAAGTGGGCTGTACAACTGGAGCGAGTGCTAGGGAGTCTCTAGACTAGACCTGCCGCGTGGAGGCGCTCGGTCTGTAATCACTGATAGTGGTGACACGCGGGTCCGACGTATACTCACGGACCGCAGCCGATTTAAATGCTACCACCTAGCAAGTGTGGTGTCTGGCAGTGACACCACAAATACTCAATATTTCATAAGTAATAAATTTATGTTTACCCATATAGATAGCGATTGCAACAGGTATTTGTCTTGATTACAACCTCAGTACAAAATTAAGTACTCACGTAAGGCTGCTTTGAAACCACAGCATGTGTCCATATGTACAAGTGAACTTTGGCGGGAATTAAATACCTTCTCACAAACAGTACTTGTTTTGTAATGTGAGTTTCGTTTTGTGAAATACGGAGGACATCAATGCTGAGGTCTCTGACTGTGAGAAAAAATCTCCTAGAAACAGATGGAATTGCACGCAGGGAAAACTTTGCAGTAAAGCAGGATGTACGACGTAAAACCAACATTACCCAATTAAATGGCATTTCCGAAAAAAATAAGCTGAAATCCAGATGAACCATGGTTCAAGATAATGTTTGCTGACTGCCTATGGAACTGTCTACAACCAGGGATTTGTAAAGTCTTAGACATAAAACCTGTCCAGCTGCCACAAAGGCAGTCAGAATCGTTCACTCAAGATGGCCACTATAATCAGCTGGCCATGAGCATTCTATGTCTGCCCATGTGCACTACCTGGCAACACTGTAGGATGCAAACGTCCATGGAGTAAGTGCTGTCACCCTCCACGAGCTGTCGCAGTGCTGTATCTACTCAGGGGCTAGTGTTAAGCACCGTCCAATGTAAGTATAAAGTTTCGAGTTCTAGTCCACTCCATTCCTTTATTTTTAAATGACATTTAGATTGACTGAAATATAGTACGCTTCACATTCTAAGCCAGTTGTAATAACCAAACCTTCCACAAACTATTCTTCAAAACAGCTCGCGGCTGCATCAAGATAAGAACAGTTTATGCTTGAGAGGTTCCTCGCCTTCAGTGGCCACTGGCTACCAGCCATATTCCAAATGCCATCTAACGCAGGGTGCCGGTAGCTGGATGAATGTGGCACAGGGCTTTGAGTGAATTAACGAGATGTGTCAGGAAAGCAACAAGACTGATTTTCCTATCTACCAATGTTTTTATTGCTTTCAAACAACGATATTTTCCTCTTCAGAGTACTTCCCTTCGTCAGCTACTCACCAGTGGAGTCGTTGTTCTAGTCTTGGTAGTGGCGCTGAAAGGCCTTTAACGTGCCGGGCACATTCTTGACAGTGTTCTCCATAGTCCCAAAATACCAAAATAACGTCCTTTTTTAGGCATTTTCCAGTTTAGGGTGAATAAAAAAGTCACAAGGACTCACATCAGGTAAAAACAGGAGCTGCTGAACGGCAGGGGTCCCTTTTGAGGTCAAAAATTCCGTGATGGAAGTGGCCCTGTGGTATGGGGCATCGCCATGACGCAGCATCCAGTTGTCTGCAGTGTCTGGTCTCCCTCGTGTCACCCTTTCCCTGAGTCTTTCAAAGACAGCTTTATACAACTCTTGGTTGCCAGTTCGTCCAGGAGGAGCAGTCTCACAGGATCACTCACATTTCCCTTGTTTTCGTTGGTTTATGAAACTGTTCTCCCTCAGCGAGATTCATCTTCAACGCGTTCTCGACTTCCAAAAATGAATTGTGCCAGCAGAAATCTAGGGCTTTATATTAGAAATGTTCCCCAAAGGCCTGTTTCAACTTGTCAAAGGTCACACACGTGGATTTCCCAAGTTCGACACAAAACGTAATGACATAACATTGCTCTAAATTCCACTGTTCCATTTTCATAACACACAACAAGGATATCACTACACTGATGGCGCTCTCTGACATCCCCTGATAGCTGTAAGGAGCTGAAACTCGAATGAGCATTTGGAAGGGATGAACACATAGGTCTGCACAAGTAGAACGACACAGCGTTGCCAGCTCGGTTTGCAGTGTTGTCAGTCTCATTGCTTTTCTGAATGAGATTTTCACTCTGCAGCAAAGTGTGCGCAACCATGCGAGTGATCTGGTAATGCTGTGTTGTTGTTCTTGTGTAGGGCAATGCTTTCATCCCTCCCTGATACTCAGAGTTTCACCTCTGTATATACATTATGTGATTCCTGAGTGTGCCATGAGTGGTGTTGCGTTTTTATTGTCTGTTACGAAAATGGAACAGGGGAATTTAGAGCAGCGTTACGCCATCAAGGTTGATGTTTAATTGGGGAATCCGGGAGTTTGACCTTAGATAACTACACTCCTGGAAATGGAAAAAAGAACACATTGACACCGGTGTGTCAGACCCACCATACTTGCTCCGGACACTGCGAGAGGGCTGTAAAAGCAATGATCACACGCACGGCTCAGCGGACACACCAGGAACCGCGGTGTTGGCCGTCGAATGGCGCTAGCTGTGCAGCATTTGTGCACCGCCGCCGTCAGTGTCAGCCAGTTTGCCGTGGCATATGGAGCTCCATCGCAGTCTTTAACACTGGTAGCATGCCGCGACAGCGTGGACGTGAACCGTATGTGCAGTTGACGGACTTTGAGCGAGGGCGTATAGTGGGCATGCGGGAGGCCGGGTGGACGTACCGCCGAATTGCTCAACACGTGGGGCGTGAGGTCTCCACAGTACATCGATGTTGTCGCCAGTGGTCGGCGGAAGGTGCACGTGCCCGTCGACCTGGGACCGGACCGCAGCGACGCACGGATGCACGCCAAGACCGTAGGATCCTACGCAGTGCCATAGGGGACCGCACCGCCACTTCCTAGCAAATTAGGGACACTGTTGCTCCTGGGGTATCGGCGAGGACCATTCGCAACCGTCTCCATGAAGCTGGGCTACGGTCCCGCACACCGTTAGGCCGTCTTCCGCTCACGCCCCAACATCGTGCAGCCCGCCTCCAGTGGTGTCGCGACAGGCGTGAATGGAGGGACGAATGGAGACGTGTCGTCTTCAGCGATGAGAGTCGCTTCTGCCTTGGTGCCAATGATGGTCGTATGCGTGTTTGGCGCCGTGCAGGTGAGCGCCACAATCAGGACTGCATACGACCGAGGCACACAGGGCCAACACCCGGCATCATGGTGTGGGGAGCGATCTCCTACGCTGGCCGTACACCACTGGTGATCGTCGAGGGGACACTGAATAGTGCACGGTACATCCAAACCGTCAGCGAACCCATCGTTCTACCATTCCTAGACCGGCAAGGAAACTTGCTGTTCCAACAGGACAATGCACGTCCGCATGTATCCCGTGCCACCCAACGTCCTCTAGAAGGTGTAAGTCAACTACCCTGGCCAGCAAGATCTCCGGATCTGTCCCCCATTGAGCATGTTTGGGACTGGATGAAGCGTCGTCTCACGCGGTCTGCACGTCCAGCACGAACGCTGGTCCAACTGAGGCGCCAGGTGGAAATGGCATGGCAAGCCGTTCCACAGGACTACATCCAGCATCTCTACGATCGTCTCCATGGGAGAATAGCAGCCTGCATTGCTGCGAAAGGTGGATATACACTGTACTAGTGCCGACATTGCGCATGCTCTGTTGCCTGTGTCTATATGCCTGTGGTTCTGTCAGTGTGATCATGTGATGTATCTGACCCCAGGAATGTGTCAATAAAGTTTCCCCTTCCTGGGACAATGAATTCACGGTGTTCTTATTTCAATTTCCAGGAGTGTAGAAACCGGTCCTTAGGAAACAATTCTATAAAGAGCGCAAGTTTCTCACTGTCGCTAATAGATTTAGGAAGACCTAGAACACGTTGAAGAAGAACTGTGCCCAGAGAGAGCCTTCAAAATCCGACCAAAAGATCGAATGTATGTGGGCTCTTGTGAGATTCTTCATCCACGACAAACCGTCAAGCAAGAGTTTCACAAAGGCGTCCTTTAAAAGCCAGGAAAAGTGTGAATCGAGTGAGGCTGGACAATACAGCAGGTGGATGCTGCTGGATTATGACAACACTCCACTTCGAGTGGTCACATCCATCACAGATTTTTTGACCTCAAACGGCATTTCTGTTGTTCCATAACCCTCAGTATTCACATGATTTGAGTCTCTGCCACTTTTTCTTTTCCCAAAACTGAATGTTGTTCAGAGTTCTCAAATTACGTCCATTTAAATTATTTTTCAGAGGATTGTGACAACCATGTTAAATGACCTAACAATTGAAGCCCTTCAGTTCTTATACCAAGACTGGAGTGACTCTACCGGAGTGCACATCCTGAAGGGAACTACTTAGGAGTGGACAATATTCTCGATGAAAAAATTAAAACTATGGTAGAAAAGTAATGACACTGATGTTTTTTCTTACACATCTTGTATATGACATACACATACTGGGGCCAAACTGCTGGTACGAGGGTTGTATTCTCCTAAACTGTACTTGTACAATACGTCTTCTTTGTATGCGATTTCTACTTTTTGCGAGAATGCATTGAATGAAGTGTACAAGGATTTAATGCTTTACATTTTTCCTTTTCTTGGTTTAATACCATAACGTTGCATCGGTGTCAAAGCTAAAATTTATTCTGAACTTCTTTAGTCACAGTACTTTCCATCAAATACAAGAGTGATATTTTTTCCTGGTGCAGTAGGTTTGCTTGTGTCATGAGGAAGCAAGACAACTCAGTCGCAAAAACAGCGCTCCACATCAACCCAGGAGGAACAAGACTAAGAGGAAGACCGGCAAAGAGATGGACTGACAACGTCAGGGGAGACAAGCACGTTGTTGTCTTAACACCAGAAGATGTCAACGACAGGGAGAAATGAAGGACATGTAACAAAACAGCAGACACCGTAAGTCGGGATTAATGCTTGGTAAGAAAGAGAGAGTAGGTCAGCTTGTATTATTCTTCCTGTCTGACGTTATGGATTTCAAGTGTGATGGTATACTTTGAAGCTATTACTGTGATAACCTTTTTACTATTTACTTTTGTCCGTCTGTTTACTTTCCTTCATTTCCGTTTTAAACTACATAATCTCCTTACATTCGAGCGCTTACACACTTCCAACAATGAAATGTATGCCTCACCCCTCCTTTCTGTTGGTGTTATAGGATCCACCTGTCTAACGGAGGGTTAAACAACAGAATTTTTGAAACGTATTTCTTGTTTTCCCAATTCCATAACATGCATTGTTGTACATTACAAAATATCTTTGAGACTATGATTTACTTTTTCTGTACCATCACAGTCCTCACGCTTATGTGTACTTTGTCAATAGGCATAATAATAATCATTTTATATCTTACTTCTCATTCACTCCATCATTCCGCGACTACATCTGCATGGATACTCTGCAAATCACATGTAAGTGCCTGGCAGAGGTTTCACCGAACCACCTTCACAATTCTCTATTATTCCAATCTCGTATAGCGCGCGGAAAGAATGAACACCTATATCTTTCCGTACGAGCTCTGATTTCCCTTATTTTATCGTCATAATCGTTTCTCCCTATGTAGGTCGGCGTCAACAAAATATTTTCGCATTCGAAGCAGAAAGTTGGTGATTGGGCTGGACATCATTAAAAGAAAGGCGTTTTTAGTTGCGACGCAAACTTCTTACGAAATTCCAAATCCTGCATCATTTCTGTGGCACTCTCTCCCACATTTCACGATAATAGAAAACGTGCTGCACTTCTTTGAACTTTTTCGATGTACTCCGTCAGTCCCATCTGGTACGTCTTCCATACTGCGCAGCAGTATTCTAAATGAAGTACATGTGTTACGTTTTCCAAGTGTCCTGCCAATAAAACGCAGTGTTCGGTTAGCCTTCCCCACATTTTCTATGTGTTCCTTCCAGTTTCAGTTGGCAATTTTCGCACCATACAGATATATTTTCTAAATCGGTTTGCAATTTGTTTTGATCTTCTGATGGCTTTATTAGTCGATAAACTACAGCGTCATCTGCAAACAACCTAAGATTACTGCTCAGATTGTCTCCCAAATCGTTTATATAGATAAGGAAAAGCAAAGGGGCTATAACACTACCCTGCGGAACCCAGAAATCACTTCTTATTTACTCGATGACTCTCCGTCAGTTACTACGAACTGTGACCACGCTGACAGGAAATCGCAAATCCAGTCACATAACTGAGACGATGTTCCATAAGCACGCAATTTCACTACGAGCCGCTTTTGTAGTACCGTGTCAAAAGCCTTCCAAAAATTCCAGAAATACGGAATCGGTCTGAAATCCCTTGGCGCGACCTTTACGGTCGCAGGTTCGAATCCTGCCTCTGGCATCGATGTGTGTGATGTCCTTAGGTTAGTTAGGTTTAAGTAGTTCTAAGTTCTAGGGGACTGTTGACCTCAGATGTTAAGTCCCTAAGTGCTCAGAGCCATTTGAACCGTTTTTTCTTTTTTTTTTTTTTTGAAATCCCTTGTCAACAGCACTCAACACTTCACGTGAATAAAGAGCTTGTTGTATTTCACAGAAACGATGTTTTCTAAACCCATGTTGACTGTGTCTCAATAGACCGTTTCCTTCGTGGTAACTCATAATGTTAGAACACAATATATGTTCCAAAATCCTGCTGCATATCGACGTTAACGATATGGGCCTGTAATTTAGTGGATTACTCCTACTTCTTGAATATTAGTGTGACCTGTGCAACTTTCCAGTGTATGGGTACGGATCTTTGTCGAGCGAACGGTTGTATATGATTGTTAAGTATGGAGCTAATGCATCAGCAAACTCCGAAAGGAACCTAATTGGTATACAGTCTGGACCAGAGGACTTGCTTTTTTAAGTAACCTAAGTTGCTTCACTACTCCGAGGATATTTACTTCTACGTTACTCATGTTGGCAGCCATTCTCGATTCGAATTCTGGAGTATTTACTTCGTCTTCTTTTGTGAGGGCATTTCGGAAAGCTGTGTTTACTAACTCTGCTTTGGCAGCACTGGCTTCGCTAGTACCTCCATTGCAATCCCGCAGAGAATGCACTGATTGTTTCTTGCGCTAACATACTACACTTACGAACAGATTCTATTTGGATTTTCTGCCAGGTTTCGAGACAAAGTTTCGTTATGGAAACTGACCATCTTTTACAGAAGCTCGAAATTTAGCGTGGACTTCAATGCGAGATGCTTATAACAATCTTGGGGATTTTGAGTCTTTTTAAATTTGGCATGTTTGTTTCGTTGTTTCTGCAACAATGTTCTAACCCGTTTCTTTACCAAGGAGGATCAGCTTCGTCGTTTGCTAATTTATTTGGTCTAAATCTCTCAATTGCCGCCGATACTGTTTCTTTGAATTCAAGCCACATCTGGTTTACACTTATATTATTAACTTGGAATGAGTGGAGATTGTCTCTCAGGAAGGCGTCAAGTGAATTTTTATCTGCTTTTTTGAATAGATATATTATTGGTTTATTTTTGGACTATTAGGGGGTTACAATATTCAATCTCGCTACGGGAACCCTATCTTCACTAATCCCTGTATCCGTTTTGATGCTCGTTATTAACACAGGATTATTTGTTGCTAAGATGTCAAGTGTGTTTTCACAAACGGATACGATTCACGTGGGCCTATGAACTAACTACTCGAAATAATTTTCAGTGAATGCATTTAGCACAATTTCGGCTGATATTTTATGCGTACCTCCGGAATTAAACATGTATTTTCGCCAACATATCGAGGGTACCACCAACTGTTACCGTATGAGGCTGGTGCGAGTTTGAAATCAAACTCAAGTTTTCTTTGAACCTTTCAGCAACTGCATCATCTAAATTGGGAGGTCGGTAAAAGGATCCTATTGTTATTTTATTCCGGTTGCCAACAATGACCTCTGCCCATATTAATTCACAGGAAGTATTTACTTCAGTTTCGCGACAAGTTAAACTACTTCTAACAGAAACAAACACACCACCGCCAACAGTGTGTAGCTTATCCTTTCAGAACACCGTTAGGTTCTTCGCAAAAATTTCGGCTGAGCGTATATCCGGCTTTTGCCAGCTTTCAGTGCCTATAACGGTTTGAGCATCAGTGCTTTCTATTAGCGCTTGGAGCTCTGGTACTTTCTCAACACAGCTACGACAGTTTACAACTGTTATACCAATGGTTCCCCCATCTACGTTGTTCCTGTGTTCGGCCTGCCCCTTTGTGCCTTAAGCCCTTCTTGTTATTTCCCGAGATCCTCTAACCTTAAAAACAGCCCAGCCCACGCCACACAGTCGCTGCTACCCGTGTAGCAGCCTCCTGCGTATAGTGGACACCTGACCCAGTCAGCGGAACCCGAAACCCAACAACACTTTGGCACATGTCGAGGGATCTGCAGCCTCTACGGTCGCAGAACCGTCTGAGCTTCTGATTCAGACCCTCCACTCGGCTCTGTACCTCAGGTTCGCAAGCGGTCCTGTCGATTATGCTGCAAACGGTCAGCTCCGCATTGCTCTTGCAAGCAAGACTGGCCGCGTTTAACACTTCTGTTAGCCGCTCGAAATCAGAGAGAATCTCTTGTGATCCATAGTGACACACATCATTGGTACCGACACCCACCTGCAGTTGGCTGCATCCTTTGCTCTTCATGGCATCCGGGAGGACCCTTTCCACATCTGGAATGACTCCACTCGGTATGCACTCGGACATTGGTTTTCTTTCCCTTCTTGGCAGCCAAGTCCCTAAGGGGCCCCATAACGCGCATAAAGTTGGAGCTCCGAACTACCGATAATCCCACCCTCTGTGATTGCCCGGATTTGCAGGCTGAGTGGTTTCAATTATTAAACAAATTAGCAATAATTAATTACAGTCGTAATAAGCATAATGACCACAGTTTTGTTTCGAAATTATGTTTTAACCACCAGATAATTTCATAATCCATAAGAAGCTGATGCCTCTCGTCCACAGACGTAACGATAACCATGGTTCACTGCTGAAAGCTGCTGCCCGCTGCGGGTTTCTTACATAATATGGGCGCGTAATGAAGCGCTGTGCCACAAGGTCATTCTTATTTTTTTACTTTATTTTTATGTTTTTCATAGAATTGCTCTTACAAAAAATGGCTCTGAGCACTATTGGACTTAACATCTGAGATCATAAATCCCGTAGAACTTAGAACTTCTTAAACCTAACTAACCTAAGAACACCACATACATCCATGCCTGAGGCAAGATTCGAACGTGTAACCCTAACGGTCGCGCGGTTCCAAACTGAAGCGCCAGGAACCGCTCGGTCACTGCGGCCTGCAATTGCTCTTACAGTGCATGGTGATTCAGTTAATTGTGCAACTGGCGAAGATGATAACAGAAAACACGCAGCGACACATTCAATGTAAATGATGAAGTTCCTAGAGATTTCATATATATAGTTATCCTTCACTGCTTCAGCGTTTACTAAGGAATTGGCATCGGAATGAAAAACAGTTTGAGTCACTCCAGTTTATCTTCCTTTCCCAGTATTGTATAATCATGATAGATCTAACGATAAATATGTGATACACGAGAATTGGTAGAATGTAAGACATATCTTGGTAGTGTATGATATTTGCTAATGATTTGGACAAATGCACAGGCTGCGCATTTAGTAACAGAAAGTGACTGTCGGACAGTATTATCACAGCTACAGTCCACCTGTAATGTAAATGAGTCGTGTGAACAAGGACCGACGCTGTAAATTTACCAATACTTTTCTGGATTCTAATATGGTACGAAACTTGTGGGAAGGTTACTGCTTAAACAAGACAATTTTGCATAACTCGGCACACGCAGTACTCTAAAAACTTTTACGCGTGTGGTGCGACACTATACTCCAATCACAAAAGATTACCGTTTCATTCGTATTTCCACTTCTTCTGCTGCAGGGCGACAGTACAATTTGTTATGAAAATTTTGCACTTACGTCTTTTTACTATACAGCGGAAAAACACTGCAGTTGGCAGTCAAAACACCGTCTTTAACAACACAACCACCTTTAACCAACTCTGTTGTGCGTTACAACCATTCAGCTTAATATTTCCCAATTGGAAATTCTAACGTGAATAGCTGTAATTAAAACTACACTCCTGGAAATTGAAATAAGAACACCGTGAATTCATTGTCCCAGGAAGGGGAAACTTTATTGACACATTCCTTGGGTCAGATACATCACATGATCACACTGACAGAACCACAGGCATATAGACACAGGCAACAGAGCATGCACAATGTCGGCACTAGTACAGTGTATATCCACCTTTCGCAGCAATGCAGGCTGCTATTCTCCCATGGAGACGATCGTAGAGATGCTGGATGTAGTCCTGTGGAAAGGCTTGCCATGCCATTTCCACCTGGAGCCTCAGTTGGACCAGCGTTCGTGCTGGACGTGCAGACCGGGTGAGACGACGCTTCATCCAGTCCCAAACATGCTCAATGGGGGACAGATCCGGAGATCTTGCTGGCCAGGGTAGTTGACTTACACCTTCTAGAGCACGTTAGGTGGCACGGGATACATGCGGACGTGCATTGTCCTGTTGGAACAGCAAGTTCCCTTGCCGGTCTAGGAATGGTAGAACGATGGGTTCGCTGACGGTTTGGATGTACCGTGCACTATTCAGTGTCCCCTCGACGATCACCAGTGGTGTACGGCCAGTGTAGGAGATCGCTCCCCACACCATGATGCCGGGTGTTGGCCCTGTGTGCCTCAGTCGCATGCAGTCCTGATTGTGGCGCTCACCTGCACGGCGCCAAACACGCATACGACCATCATTGGCACCAAGGCAGAAGCGACTCTCATCGCTGAAGACGACACGTCTCCATTCGTCCCTCCATTCACGCCTGTCGCGACACCACAGGAGGCGGGCTGCACGATGTTGGGGCGTGAGCGGAAGACGGCCTAACGGTGTGCGGGACCGTAGCCCAGCTTCATGGAGACGGTTGCGAATGGTCCTCGCCGATACCCCAGGAGCAACAGTGTCCCTAATTTGCTGGGAAGTGGCGGTGCGGTCCCCTACGGCACTGCGTAGAATCCTACGGTCTTGGCGTGCATCTGTGCGTCGCTGCGGTCCGGTCCCAGGTCGACGGGCACGTGCACCTTCCGCAGACCACTGGCGACAACATCGATGTACTGTGGAGACCTCACGCCCCACGTGTTGAGCAATTCGGCGGTACGTCCACCCGGCCTCCCGCATGCCCACTATACGCCCTCGCTCAAAGTCCGTCAACTGCACATACGGTTCACGTCCACGCTGTCGCGGCATGCTACCAGTGTTAAAGACTGCGATGAAGCTCCGTATGCCACGGCAAACTGGCTGACACTGACGGCGGCGGTGCACAAATGCTGCGCAGCTAGCGCCATTCGACGGCCAACACCGCGGTTCCTGGTGTGTCCGCTGTGCCGTGCGTGTGATCATTGCTTGTACAGCCCTCTCGCAGTGTCCGGAGCAAGTATGGTGGGTCTTACACACCGGTGTCAATGTGTTCTTTTTTCCATTTCCAGGAGTGTATCTTCACTTCTAGGTCGTCGTTTGTAGAATGATTAGTATAAATTTTAGAGTACGGTACGTTTCCTGTGTGAAAGAAAAAATGGAATTATTGTTACTTTTTACTCAGAACTTGCATTGTATATAAATTTTATTTACCACCTACTTAGATTCATGGCTTTACCTCAGACTATTCCTAAGCCGTGACGTCTATTTGTAGGTGATGATGTAGATATACAGCATTCTCAAAGGGAAAACATCAAATAAATGAGATGAAACACGTGGTCTCCACACACACACACACACACACACACACACACACACACACACATACACACAATGAACAGCTTCAATTATCCTGAAACTATATTCATTAAATGTAAAGATCGAATAGAAAGCCATTTACATATATGATTCTATTAAATATTACATGCTTTTTAACTCGTCGGCAAAAAGTCAAATAATAATTTCTCGGAGAGTGGCAACAATTTTAGATCGATCCTATTTACGGCAAAGTTAAATTCAGTTTTCGACACACATATTATAGTTGGATGTCAATTAAGCTCGAAGCTCACATTTTGCTAACGGGTGTGGTCAGTTATTCACATAAACAACTGAGACGAACAGTGTAAAAGAAGCCTCAAATACTTCCTGCGCGGCTGCATGCGGGTTCCGCATGTCACTTGCGAGAATCTCCACTCGGGTTTAACGCTCTGAAATGATTACCATTGCTCTTCTTGGTCACGGAGTCTATGTGACGGCTTGACTTTCATCCTCCAAAGCGATAACATTGAAGGCACGGCACACGCAACAATAAATGACAGTTGCCGATCGCTGAAGTCATATCCGCGGAAACGCATCCCTTCAGTCGAAGCGTGTCGGGAAGTGTTCCCGTCGCTGTGCCCGAGGCGAAGAGGAAGCCGTACTACGTGCCGTGGCACGAGCACGGAAAGATAAGTGATGTGTTGCGCACGGTATCAGGTAAGAGACGTAGCAGTGGAAAGCGCATTGATTACAAGTTGCAGAATTTGGATGCTGTGTTTACCCCCCCACTTTCATGACAGGCCTTTAATATGGACTCAGCAGCTTTGCAAGTTTCATTCAACGATATTACTTATTATGAGAGACAGAGATACTGAAGCACAGTGTAGTCGTTATTTCTTTGCTTGAAATGCGGGGCGGTTTGCGTGGTTTTGTTTGCTATGCTGTTCGTAAATACACGAAATGTAAAAGACATTATATATGACTATCAAAATTCCCTTAGTGTTGATACACATTTCGAAGTGCTAGAGTTTAATCACTGTAGCTTCCATTTTGTATCTATTTTGCGTTTCATTAATACTTTGCTGAACTGACGTGAACTTATAGCGCGTGCTACTCAACCGTTGTACGTTCCTGTTGGTAATTCGTTGTCGTACGTCGTAGCCAGTCTGATTTTCAATTCCTACTGTGTACTATCACCAGTCGCTTTGGTTTTTTTTCCGACTACATCTGCATTTACGAAATTGGGGCTAAAAATTGCTCCGAGTGAAAGATAGTACAAATCAACTTCGTGTATGAAACACAGAAAGTTACGAAGAAGCAGTGTTGCTCTTTATCCACATCCGATTAATTATTCACCTTGTTCACTTCCTACCATTTTTCACGGGAACTCTAGCAATAAAAAGGTCATACGCAGGGTAAGTGCACCTTTACCTTTTCTTATGCAACGGTAGTTTGACGTGTGAGATGCACATGTGGTTGACTTGTAATCTTTGTTAATGTCTATATCAGCAGACACTGGTTGTAATATCATTTGCCTAACATCAGTAATATTACAACGTTCGCAGCAAATATGAGTAAGAAATACTTTTTGTGTTTCATTTATTCCTAAATTTCAGTTTTATAGATAAAGTGAAGAAGGTTCTACATCCAAAAATGGGCCATACGATCAAGTCTGAACGTAATGGGTTGGGTATCCATGACCAAAAACTTAACATTAACTTTATAACCATAGTCAGCTTAACATTAACTTTATAACCATAGTCAGGAATGCGATCTCTCCATCCCCTCTACCCAATAGCGATTAAACAAAAATGCGTTACGCAAATTGATACACCTCACATCATCATTTTCCTTTCAAGAATTAGGCTATCGCCCCTTCCAAACCTAACAAACAGAATCATTTCAATCTTTTCTGAAGTCCTCCAACAACTCTTTTCCCATTATAATTGTAGTTCACGATTTTCTGTAGAACCTGGCATTCTCATGAGGTTTTGTATCTATTTTTCAAGATCCATTTGATTTTCATGTTGAAAATATTTCATTCTGTTCCATGATTTCCAATCACGTCACTGTTCTTTCTTTTCATGGTCTCCAAAGTTTCATTTACATAGTGTAACAAAGTAATCACCATCATCCAGCATCATTAATATCCTTAGATCTTTGTCACACTTTAACAAAGTAATCACTATCATCCATCATCATTAATATCCTTTGGGCCTTTGTCACCCTTTTAGCGTGGGGTCGGCCTTGATACCATTGATTTGGCGATGTTAGGGTTAGTGGGTGGCTGGATGCACTTCCTCTTGTACCCCATACTCCCCGTGATGGAATTGGTGTACCTCAGATGTATGTGTCTAGTGTTAGCCATGAAATAGTGCGAACGTTTTGAAATGTCTGCGAGTAGTGTATCTGAAACGTATGGCGTGGGGGGGGTGGGGTGGGAAGAGCCCAGTATCCACCTGGTGGGATGTGGAAAACCGCCTAGAAACCACATCCAGGCTGACTGGCCGTCGTCGGTAATCTGCCGGGGGGCTACGATCCAGAGCCGGGGCGCCTATGTGAGTCCAGGAAGCAGCGCATTAACGCCCTTGACTAATCTGGCAGGTCTAACGAAGTAATTACCATCACATTATAAAATTTCGTACTGGTTTCTTTTTGCACTTTAGGGGTCACTTTTCTGTTACTGGTTCCAAACACAGTTCGAAGGTGCATTAATTTGAAAACAAAATTTTCAGTATCGTCGCCTAAGTAAGATGTTTGAAACACTGGTTCTAAAAGCGAACTATCTAAGACACTTTCTGTCACACTGGATATTTTATTCGGAATGTCATTATTTTTGTTTCATAGCTAGAAACATTTATATTGCAAACTCATAGGCAGCTGTGATACGGGATATGCATGTAAATCATACTTAAGCTGAACTGCAAATCTAAAGTCTAGTGGCGGAACATATTCACCTTTTAAAAATATCATAACATGGAAATAAACTGCAGTGGTGCATCGGAATCTACTACTAGACCTCGTTAAAGGTTCAAAGCACACACCGTTTGAAGCGTTACTCCCCCTGGACAGATGTCGGCATTGTGCACTTTGTGTGAAGGTACAAGGCTCACAGCAAACTTGCAGTAGTCCATCAAAATCTAATACTGGTCTCCCAGGAAAGGTTCAAAGCACAGACTGTTTGAAGCGTTACTGCCCCTGGACAGAAGTCGGCATTGTGCATTTTATATTCAACCCCGATGAAATTTCTGTGTCTCATCGTCAATGTGATGGTTCAAGGGTTACAGTAATCCTGCAGTGCTGCTTCGGAATTTAATTCTGGTCTCAAAGGAAAGGTTCAAAGCACATATTGTTTGAGGCGTTACGACCCCTGAACAGAACTCGGAATTGTGCCTTTTGTATTCAATCCCGATGCAATTTCTGTGTTTCATCATCAATGTGAAGGTCCAAGGGTTACACTTAACTTGAAGTGGTGCATCGTAATCTACTGCTGCTCTCACAGGAAAGGTTCCAGCACGGACTGCTTGAAGAGTCTCTCGCCCTGGACAGAGGTCGTCATTGTGCCCTTTCTGCGATTTTTGTGTTTCATCGTTAATGCAAATGTCCAAGAGTTACAGTAAACCTCCAGTTGTGCTCCGTAGTCTACTGCTGGTGTCACGGGAAGGGTTCCAAAACAGACTGTTTGAGGCGCTTCTTCCCCTGGACACAAGTCGGCACTGTGCCTTTTATTTCATTCCGATGCAATTTCTGTGTTTCATTGTCAACGTGAAGGACAGACCAATGGTTACAGTAACCTGCCGTGGTGCATCGGAATCTATTACTGGTCTCCCAGGAAAGATACCTACTCAGATTGTTTGAAGCGTTACTCCCCTTGGACATAAGTCGGCATTCAGCCTTTTGTATTCAATCCAATGCAATCTCTGTAATTCATTATCAGTGTGATGCACCAATGTTTACAGTAACCTGCTGTGGTTCATCAGATTCCAATACTAGTCTCACAAGAAATGTGTAGTGGCTTGGCAAGACAGCCTAGCCACTAGGAGGTAGCCGAAAGGCACGCGTTTAAGCTCACGCAGGCTGACGTGAGGTCTGGAACAGGTAAAGTAATTATACTATTAAGAAAGGTACGTAGCTGCTGGAATACTTAACTTTAATCCATAATTAGTGAACATGGATCTGACGGTACAGGCATCACAAGATTAGCAGCAAATGATAATGGCGCCTTGCTAGAGCGTAGCAAATGACGTAGCTGAAGGCTATGCTAACTATTGCCTCGGCAAATGAGAGCGTAATTTGTCAGTGAACCATCGCTAGCAAAGTCGGCTGTACAACTGGGGCGAGTGCTAGGAAGTCTCTCTAGACCTGCCGTGTGGCGGCGCTCGGTCTGCAATCACTGACAGTGGCGACACGCGGGTCCGACGCATACTAACGGACCGCGCCCGATTTAAAGGCTACCACCTAGCAAGTGTGGTGTCTGGCGGTGACACCACAAAATATTCCATCTCAGATTGTTTGAGGCGTTACCCCCCTGGACAGAAGTCGAAATTGTGCCATTTTTATTCAATCCTGATACAGTTTCTGTTTTTCATCGGCAATGTAAAGGTCCAAGGGATACAGTTAATCTTTCATGGTGTATCGGAATGTAATACTGGTCTCACAGGAATGATTCAAACACAGAATTTTAGAGGCGTGACTCCCCCTGGCAGAAGTCGCCATTGTGCTTTTTTTATTCAATTCCGATGCAAATTCTGTGTTTCATCGTCAATGTGAACGACCAAGGGTTACAGTAATCCTGCAGTGGTGCATCGGAATTTAATACTGGTTTCAAAGTAAAGGTTCAAAGCACAGATTTTTTGGGGTGTTTCTTCCACCTGAACAGAACTCGGCATTTTGCTTTTTGTATTCAATCCCGATGCAATTTCAATGTCTTATCGTCAATGTAGATGCCGAAGGATTACTGTAAACTTGCAGTGGTGCATCGTAATGTGCTGCTAGACTCCGAGGAAAAGTTCCAGCACAGACCGTTTGAAGCGTTTCTCCCCCTGGACCGAAGTCAGCATTGGGCATTTGTATTCAATCCCGATGCAATAGCTGTGTTTCATCATCATGTACTATACCTGCCGAGATGCATCAGAATCGTATAATATACTCCCAGGGAAGGTTCAGATCACAGTTTGTTTGAAGCGTTACTCCCCCTGTACAGTAGTCGGCATTGTGCCTTCTTTATTTAATCCAGATGCAATTTCTGTGTTTCAACGTCAATGTGAATGTCCAAGATTTTCAGTAAACCTGCAGTGGTGCATCGGAATCTACTATTGGATTATCAAGAAAGGTACATAGCACAGACTGATTGAAACATTACTCCCCACTGGACAGAAATTGGCATTGTGACTTTAGTATTCAATCCCGATGCAATTCCTATGTTTCATCGTCAATGTTATGGTCGAAGGGTTACAGAAATGCTGTAGTGGTGCATCGGAATCTAATACTGGTCTCCCAGGAAAGATTCGAACACAGACTGTTTGAGGCGATACCCCCCATGGACAAAAGTTGGCGTTGTGCCCTTTTTATTCAATCCCGAAGCAAATTCTGTGTTTCACCATCAATGTGAAGGTCAAAGGGTTACAGTAAACCTGCAGTGGTAAATCGGAATCTACTACTGGACTCCCAGGAAGTGTTCAAAGCACAGACTGTTTGGAGCGTTACTCCCACTGGGCAGAAGTCGTCACTGTGCCTTTTGTATTCAGTCCGATGCAATATCTGTGATTCAATGTCAGTGTGAAGCACCAGGGCGCACAACTACAGTGGTCATTAGCGCCCTGACTAAGTAATGAATGCACTGCGAGGCACAAGGTTAAAACAGCAACTAAAAAGGACAAAACTATGAGAGACAAAAGATTGATAGAAAACAGTTTAATCAAATGTCCTTAGACAGGTCTATCAGGTGGATAAAACTAAGAATGCGAGGAGATGCTCCTGGGTCATCCGCTAAAATGGCATCCAGAGTACATGGCAATGTGGCGTACAGTCAGCAAGTGCTCACACGGGCAGAACCGCGCCGGCGCAGCCGTCAGCAGACGGCGATGGCTGAACCGGCAGTGTTGCATCGGAATCTATTGCTGGACTCCCAGGAATGGTTCCAAAGCACAGAACTTTAGAGACGTTATTATCTTTGGAAAGAAGCCGACATTGTGCCTTTTGTTTCAATCCTGATGCAATTTCTATGTTTCATAGTCAATGTGAAAGTCCACGGGTTACATTAAACCCGCAGTGGTGATTCCCAATTTAATACTGGTCTCCCAGAAAAGTTGACAATACAGACTGTTTGAAGCGTTACTCGCCATAGACAGAAATCGGCGTTGTGTCTTTTTTATTTAATCCCTACGCAATTTTAGCGTTCCACCGTCAATATAATGGTCCAAGGGTTACAGTAAATCTATAGCGGTGCATTGCAACCTACCATTGCACTCCCAGGAATGGTTCAAACACAGACTGTTTGAGGCGTTTCTCCACCTGGACAGAGGTCGGCATTATGCAATTTGTTTTTAATCCTGATGCAACTTCTGTGTTTCATCGTCAATGTGAAGGTCCAAGGGTTAAAGAATACCGGCCGTGGTGTATTGGAATCTGAAATTGGTCTCCCAGGAAAGTTTCCAACACAGTCTGTTTGATGCTCTATTCCCCCTGGACATAAGTCGGCATTTTGACATTTGTATTCAATCTCGTTACAATTTCTTGTTACTTTGTCAATGTGATGGTCCAAGGATTACAGTAAACCAGCCGTGGTCTATCGGTATGTTATACTGGTCTCCCAGGAAAGGTTCAAGGAACAGACTGTTTGAAGCGTTACTAGCCAATCACAGAATTTGACATTGTGCATTTTGTATTCAATCCCGATGCCATTTCTGTGTGTCACCGTATGTGTGTGGTCCAAGGATTGCAGTAAACGAGCCGCAATGCATCGGAATTAAATACCGGATCTCCAGGAAAGTTCAAAGCATAGACTGCGTGAGACGTTACTCTCCCTGAATAGAATTCGGCATTGTGCCTTTTTTATTATATACCGATGCAATTTTGCGTTTCATTGTCAATGTGAAGGTCCAAAGGTTACAGCAAACCTGCCGTGGAGGATCTAAATCTAATACTGGTCTTCCTGGAAAGTTTCCAACACAACCTGTTTTAAACGATACCCCACCTGGGCAGAAGTCGGCATTACGACTTTTGTATTCAATCCCGATGCAATTTCTGTGTTTCATCGACAATGTAAAGGTCCAAGGCATACAGAAAACCTACACTGGTGCATCGTAATCTAATACTGGACTCCCAGGAAAGTTTCAATAACAGACTGTTTGAGATTTTAACCCCCTGGACAGACGTCGGCATTGTGCCTTTTGTATTCAGTCACGATGCAATATCTGTGATTCATTATCAATGTGTAGATTCGAGTGTTACAGTGAGCCAGCAACCGTCTATCGGAATCTATTACTAGATTCCCATGAGAGGTTCTAACCACAAACTGTTTGACACCTTACTCCTCTTGACAGGAGTTGGCATTGTTACTCTTGTATTCAATCCCGTTGCCATTTCTGTATTTCATCGTCAATGTAAAGGTCCAAGGGTTAAAAAATACCAGCAGTGGTGCATCGGAATCTAACACTGGACTCACAGGAATATTTCAATCACAGACTGTTTGAGGCCTTACTCCCCTGGACAGAAGTCGAAAATGTGCATTTTGTATTGAATACCGATGCAATTTCTGTGTTTCATCGTGTATGTAAAGGGCCACGTTTTACAGGAAACCTGCAGTGGTGCATCGGAAACTAATACTGTACTCCCATGAGAGTTTCAATCACAGACTGTTTGGGGCGCTACACCCCCTGGACAGAAGTCGGCATTGTGCCTTTTGTATTTAACCTCGTAGCAAGTTTCATCGTCAATATAAGGGTCGAAGGGTTACAGTGAGCCTCCAGTCTTGTATCAGAATCCATAACTGGATTCCCATGAAACGTTCAAACCACAGACTGAAGCCGTACTCCACGTGGACACAAGTTGTCATTGTTCCTTTTGTATTCAATCACGATGTAATTTCTGTCTTTCATCGTCAATGTAACGGTCCAAGGGTAACAGAAACCCTGCAGTGATGCATCAGAATCCAATACTGGAGTCTCAGATAAGTTTCAGTCCCATGCTGTTTGAGGTGTTGCTCCCCCTGGACAGAAGTCGGCATTGAGATTTTTGTATTCAATCACGATGCAATCTCGATGTTTCATCGTCAATGTAAAGTTCCAAGGATTACAATAATCACGCAGTGGTGCATAGGAAACTAACACAGGACTCCCACCGAAGTTTCAATCACAGACAGTTTGAGGCGTTGCTCCCCCTGGTCAGAAGCCGGCATTGTTCCGAGTGCATTTAATCACGATGTAATTTCTGTATTACATCGTCAACGTAAAGGTCCAAGGTTTACAGTGAGCTTCCAGCCGTGTATCAGAATCAATTCCTATATTGCCATGAAAGGTTCGAACCGCAGATTGTTTCAAGCCATACTCCCTCTGGAAACAAGGCGTCATTGTTCCTATGGTATTCAATCACGATGTACTTTCTGTGTTTCATCGTCTATGGAAACGTCCAAGGGTTATAGAAAACCTGCAGTGTTTCATCGGAATCTAATACTGGACTCCCAGGAATGATTCAATCACAAACTGTATGAGGCGGTCCTCTACCTGGACAGAAGTCGCCATTGTGCATTTTGTACTTAACCTCGATGCAATCTCTGTGTTTCATCATCAATGTAAAGGTAAAAGGGTTACAGTAAACCTGCACTAGTGAATCGGAAACTAATACTGGACTCCCAGGAAAGTTTGAATCACACACTTTTGGGGCGATACTCCCCCCGGATAGAAGTCGTACTTTTTCCACTTGTATTCAATTCTGATGCAATTTCTGTGTTTCATACACAATGTAAAGGTCCATGGCATACAGAAAATCTGCACTGGTACATCGGAATCTAATACTGGACTCCCAGGAAAGCTTCAATCACAGACTGTTTGAGGCCTTACTCCCCCTAGACATGAGTTCTCATTGTTCTTCCCGTATTCAGTCCCGATACAATTTCTATGTTTTATCGTCAACGTGAGAGTCCAAGGGTTGCAGAAAACCTACAGTCGTGCATCGGAATCTAATACTGGACTCCCAGGAAAGTTTCAATTACTAACTGTTTGAGGCGTTACTCCCCCTGGAAAGAAGACGGCATTGTGCCATTTGTATTTAATCCCAATGGAATCTCTGTGTTTCATCGACAATGTAAAGGTCCAAGGGTTACAAAAAACCTGTAGTGGTGCACCGGTAAAGTACTACTGGATTCCCAGGAAAGTTTTAATCATAGACTGTTTCAGGCGTTACTCCCCCTGGATAGAAGTCGGCAGTGTGCATTTTGTAGTCATCCCGACGCAATTTCTGCGTTTCATCGTGAATGTAAAGGTAAACCTTCATTGGTGCATCGGAAACTAATGATGGACTCCCGGAAAGTTTCAATCACAGACTGTTTGAGGCGTTACACCCTCTGGATAGAAGTCAGCATTGTTCCGCTTGTATTCAATCCTGATGCAATTTCTGTGCTTCATCGTCAATGTGAAGGTCCAACGGATAACAGAAAACCTGCAGTGGTGCACCGGAATCTATTACAGGATTCCCAGGAAAGTTTCAATCACAGACTGTTTGAGGCGTTACTCCCCCTGGACAGAAGTCGGCATTGCTCCTCTTGTATTCAATTCCGATAGAAATTTTGTGTTTCATCGTCAATGTTAAGGTCCAAGGCTTACAGAAAAACTGCAGTGGTGCATCGGAAACGAATACTGGACTCAAAGGAATGTTTCAATCACAGACTGTCCCAGGCGTTACTCCCCCCGGACAGAAGGGGGCATTGTGATTTTTATATTCAATCACGATGCAATCTCTGTGTTTCATCGTCAATGTAAAGGTCCAAGGATTACAATAAACGAGCAGTGGTGCAAAGGAAACTAACACAGGACTCCCACGAAAGTTTCAATCAGAGACTGTTTGAGGCGTTACTCCACTTGACAGGAAACGGCAATATTCCTCTTGCAATCAATCACGATGCAATATAGGGTTACAGTAAACCTGCACTAGTGAATCGGAAACTAATACTGGACTCCCGGTAAAGTTTCAGTCATGGAATTTTGGGGCGATACTCCCACCGGACAGAAGTCGTCATTGTTTCTGTTGTATTCAATTTCGATGCGATTTCTGTGATTCATAGACAATATAAAGGTCCAAGGCATACAGAAAATCTGCACTGGTGCATCAGAATCTAATACTGGACTCCCAGGAAAGATTCCATCACAGACTGTTTGTGGCCTTAGTCCCCATTGTTCTTCCTGTATTCAGTCCCGATACAATTTCTATGTTTCATCCTCAACGTGAAAGTCAAAGGGTTGCAGAATACCTGCAGTGGTGCCTCGGAATCTAATATTGAACTTCCAGGAAAGTTTCAATCACAGACTGTTTGAGGCGTTATTCCCCCTGAACGGAAGGCGGCATTGTTCCAATTGTTTTCAATCCCGATGCAAAATCTGTGTTTCATCGTTAATGTAGATGTCCAAGGCTTATAGAAAACCTTCAGTGGTTCAACGGGATCTAATACTGGACTCCCTGGAATGTTTCAATCACAGTCATTTGAGGTTTTACTCCCCCTGCACAGAAGTCTTCATTGTGCCTTTTCAATTCAATCCCGATTCAATCTCTGTGTTTCATTGTCAATGTAAAGTTTCAAGGGTTACAGAAAACTGGCAGTGTTGCATCGGAAACAAAAACTGGACTCCCAGGAAAGTTTCAATCGCAGAATGTTTGAGGCGATACTCCCTTGGCCAGAAATCGGCAATGAGCCTTTTTTATTCAATCCCGATCCAACTAATGAGTTGCATCATAAATGTACACTCTTGGAAATTGAAATAAGAACACCGTGAATTCATTGTCCCAGGAATGGGAAACTTTATTGACACATTCCTGGGGTCAGATACATCACATGATCACACTGACAGAACCACAGGCACATAGACACAGGCAACAGAGCATGCACAACGTCGGCACTAGTACAGTGTACATCCACCTTTCGCAGCAATGCAGGCTGCTATTCTCCCATGGAGACGATCATAGAGATGCTGGATGTAGTCCTGTGGAACGGCTTGCCATGCCATTTCCACCTGGCGCCTCAGTTGGACCAGCGTTCGTGCTGGACGTGCAGACCGCGTGAGACGACGCTTCATCCAGTCCCAAACATGCTCAATGGGGGACAGATCCGGAGACCTTGCTGGCCAGGGTAGTTGACTTACACCTTCTAGAGCACGTTGGGTGGCACGGGATACATGCGGACGTGCATTGTCCTGTTGGAACAGCAAGTTCCCTTGCCGGTCTAGGAATGGTAGAACGATGGGTTCGATGACGGTTTGGATGTACCGTGCACTATTCAGTGTCCCCTCGACGATCACCAGTGGTGTACGGCCAGTGTATTAGATCGCTCCCCACACCATGATGCCGGGTGTTGGCCCTGTGTGCCTCGGTCGTATGCAGTCTTGATTGTGGCGCTCACCTGCACGGCGCCAAACACGCATACGACCATCATTGCACCAAGGCAGAAGCGACTCTCATCGCTGAAGACGACACATCTCCATTCGTCCCTCCATTCACGCCTGTCGCGACGCCACTGGAGGCGGGCTGCACGATGTTGGGGCGTGAGCGGAAGACGGCCTAACGGTGTGCGGGACCGTAGCCCAGCTTCATGGAGACGGTTGCGAATGGTCCTCGCCGATACCCCAGGAGCAACAGTGTCCCTAATTTGCTGGGAAGTGGCGGTGCGGTCCCCTACGGCACTGCGTAGGATCCTACGGTCTTGGCGTGCATCCGTGCGTCGCTGCGGTCCGGTCCCAGGTCGACGGGCACGTGCACCTTCCGCCGACCACTGGCGACAACATCGATATACTGTGGAGACCTCACGCCCCACGTGTTGAGCAATTCGGCGGTACGTCCACCCGGCCTCCCGCATGCCCACTATACGCCCTCGCTCAAAGTCCGTCAACTGCACATACGGTTCACGTCCACGCTGTCGCGGCATGCTACCAGTGTTAAAGACTGCGATGGAGCTCCGTATGCCACGGCAAACTGGCTGACACTGACGGCGGCGGTGCACAAATGCTGTGCAGCTAGCGCCATTCGACGGCCAACACCGCGGTTCCTGGTGTGTCCGCTGTGCCGTGCGTGTAATCATTGCTTGTACAGCCCTCTCGCAGTGTCCGGAGCAAGTATGGTGGGTCTGACACACCGGTGTCAATGTGTTCTTTTTTCCATTTCCAGGAGTGTATAAGTCCAGGGGTTACAGAAAACCTGCAGTGCTGCAACGGAATCTAGTACTGGACTCCCAGGAATGTTTCAGTCACAGACGGTTTGAGGCGTTACTCCCCCTGCAAAGCAGTCGACATTGTTCCACTTGTATTCAATCCCGATTATATTTCTGTGTTTCATCGTCTATGTAAAGGTCCAAGGGTTACAGAAGACTTGCAGTGGCGCATCGGAATCAAACGCAGGACTCCCAGGAAAGTTCCAGCCACAGACTATTTGATGCGTTACTCCCCCTTGATGGAAGAGGGCATTGTGCCTTTTGTATTCAATCCCGATGCAATCTCTGTGTTTCATTGTCAATGTAAAGGTCCAAGGCTTACAGAAAACCTGCAGTGGTGCATCAGAATCTAATACTAGACCCAAAGGAATGTTTCAATCACAGACTGTAGAGGCGTTAATCCCCCTGGACAGAAGTTGGCATGGTGCCATTTGTATTCAGCCCAAATGCAATTTCTGTGTTTCATCGTCAATGTAAGGGTCCAAGAGCTACAGAAAGCATGAAGTGGTGCATCGAAATCAAACACTGGACTCCCAGGAATGTTTCAATCAGAGACTGTTTGAGGCGATACTGCCCCTAGACAGATGTCGACAATGTGCATTTTGTATTGAATCCCGATGCAATTTCTGTGTTTCATCGTGAATGTAATGGGCCGCGTTTTACAGGAAACCAGCAGTGGTGCATCGCAAACCGGAAACTGATGCTGGACTCCAAAGAATGTTTCAATCACAAACTGTTTTAGGCGTTACGCCCCCCCCCCCCCCCTGGACAGAAGTAGGCTTTGTTCCCTCTGTACGCAATCTCGATGACATTTCTGTGTTTCATCGCCAATGTAAACGTGAAACGGTTACAGCAAACCTGCAGTGGTGCATCGAAATCTAATACAGGACTCCCAGGGAAGTTTCGCTCACAGACTCTTTGAGGCGTTGCTCCCCCTGGATAGAAGTCGATAATGTGCATTTTGTATTGAATCCCGATGCAATTTCTGTAATTCATCGCGTATGTAAACGGCCAAATTTCACAGGTACCTGCAGTGGTGCATCGGAAACTAATACTGGACTCCCACGAAAGTTTCAATCACAGACTGTTTGGGGCGCCAATCCCCCTGGACAGAAGTCGGCATTGTGCCTTTTGTATTCAATCCCGATGAAATATCTGAGTTTCACCGACAATATAAATGTCCAAGGGTTACAAAAAAACCTGTAGTGGTGCACCGGAAACTACTACTAGACTCCCAGGAAAGTTTTAATCATAGAATATTTCAGACGTTACTCCCCCTGGACAGAAGTCGGCAATGTAAATTTTGTATTCATCCCGATGCAATTTCTGTGTTTCATCGGGAATGTAAAGGTCCACGGGTTACAGTAAACCTGCATTGGTGCATCGGTAATTAATGATGGACTCCCGGAAAGTTTCAAACACAGACTGTTTGAGACGTTGCACCCCCTGGATAGAAGTCAGCATTGTTCCTCTTGTATTCAGTCCCAATGCAATTTTTGTGTTTCATCGTCAATACGAAGGTCCAACGGTTACACAAAACCGGCAGTGGTGCATTGGTATCTAATACTGCATTCCCAGTAAATTTTCAAACACACACTGCTTGAAACGTAACACCACTTGGACAGAAGTCATCATTTTCCTCCTGTATTCAATCCCGATACATATACTGTGTTCCATCGTAGACGAGAAGGCCCAAGGGTTATAGAAAACCGGCAGTGTTGAATCGGAATCACATCTAGTCTGCCAGGAACGTTTCTATCACAGACTGTTTGAGGCGTTACTCCCTCTGGACAGAAGTCGGCATTGTGCCTTTTGTGTTCAATCCCGATCAAATATCTGTGTTCCATCGTCAATGTAAAAGTCCAAGGGTTACAGAAGCCCTGCAGTGGTGCATCGGAATCTAAGACTGGACTCCGAGGAACGTTTTTATCACAGCCTGTTTGAGGCGTTACTCCCCCTGCACGGAAGTCGGCATTGTGGCTTTTGTTATCAATCCCGATGCAATTTCAGTGTTTCATCGTCTACGTAAATGTCTAAGGTTTACAGAAAATCCTGCAGTGGAGCATCGGAATCTAATAATAGACTCCCAGAAAAGCTTCAATCACAGATTGTTTGAGACGTTACTCCCCCTCGACAGGGGTCGGCATTGTGCCTTTTGTATTCAATCCCAATGAAATATCCGGGTTTCATCGTCAATGTAAACGTCCAAGGATTTCAGTGAGCCTCCAGTCGTGTATCAGAATCAATTACTGGATTCCCATGAAAGGTGCAAATCACAGACTGTTTGAAGCCATACTCCACTTGGACACAAGTTGTCAATGTTCCTCTTGTATTGAGTCACGATGCAGTTTTCGTGTTTCATCGTCAATGTAATGGTGCAAGGGTTACAGAAAACCTGCAGTGGTGCTTTGTAAACTAATACTGGACTCACAGGAATTTTCCAGATTGTTTGAACCCTTACTCCTTCTGGACAGAAGTCGTCATTGCTTCTTTTCTAATCAATCCCAATGCAGTTTCTGTGTTTCATCGTCATTGTGAAGGTCCAAGCGTTTCAGAAAACCTGCAGTGGTGCATCGGAAAGTAATACTGGACTGCCAGGAACGTTTCAGTCACAAACTGTTTGGGGCATTAATCCCCCTGGACAGAAGACGGCATTGAGCCTCTTCTATTCAGTCCCGATGCAATCTCTGTGTTTCATCGTCAATGTAAATGTACGACGGTTACAAAAAACCTGAAGTATCGCATCGGAACCTAATACTGGACTACTGGGAAAGTTTCAATCACAGACTGTTTGAGATGTTACTCCAACAGGGCAGATGTCGGCAATGTTCCTCTGGTATTCTTTCCCGTATCAATTTGTGTGTTTCATCGTCAATTTGAATGCCCAAGGTTACAGGAAACCTGAACTGGTGCATCGGAATCTCATATTGGACTCCCAGGAATGCTACAAAAACAGACTGTTTGAGGCATTACTCCCGCTGGACAGAATTCGGTAGTATGCCTTTTGTATTCAATCCCGATGCAATCTCTGTGTTTCATCGTTAATGTAAATGTCCGAGGGTTACAGTGAACCTCTAGTTGTGCGTCGAAATCTATTACTGGATTCCCATGAAAGGTTCAAACCACAGACCGTTTGAAGCCTTACCCCCCTCGAAAGAAGTCGTCACTGTACCCCTTGTATTGAATCCCAATGCAATTTCTATGTTTCATCGCAAAGTAAAGGTCCAAAGGTTACAGTGAGCGTCCAGTCGTGTATCGAAATCTATTACTGGGTTCCCATGAAAGGTTCAAACCACAGACTGTTTGAAGCCTTACTCCCCCTCGACAGAAGTCGTCATTGTTCCTCTTGTATTCAATCCCGATGCAATTTCTGTGTTTCATCGTCGATGTGAAGGTCCAAGAGTTACAGAAAACATGCAGTGGTGCAGCGGAAACTAA
The DNA here is from genome assembly GCF_021461395.2 of Schistocerca americana. NCBI lineage: Eukaryota > Metazoa > Arthropoda > Insecta > Orthoptera > Acrididae > Schistocerca > Schistocerca americana. Next base: position 6,624,992 of record NW_025725481.1, on the reverse strand, counting down.
CACTGGACTCCCAGGAAAGTTTCAGTCACAGACTGTTTGAGGCGTTACTCCCCCTGGACAAAACTCGTCATTCTTCCTCTTGTATACCATCCCGATGCCAGATCTGTGTTTCATAATCATTGTTAAGGTCCAAGGGTTACAGAAAACTTGCAGTGGTGCATCGGAAACTAATATTGGAATCCCAAGACAGTTTCAATCACAGGCTGTTTGAGGCGTTACTGCCCCTGGGCAGAAGTTGCCATTGTTCCTCTTGTATTCAATCCAGATCCAATTTCTATGTTTCATCGGCAGTGTAAACGTCCAAGTGCTACAATGAGCATCCAGTCGTATATCGGAATCTAGTAATGGATTCACATCAAAGGTATTTCTATGTTTCATCGCCAATGTAAAGGTCCAAGAATTACAGTGAGCCTCCACTCGTGTATTGGCAACTGTTACTGGGTTCCCAAGAAATGTCCAAACCACAGACTGAAGCCTTACTACCCTGGACAGAAGTCGTCATTGTTCCTCTTGTATTCAATCCCGATGGAATTTCTGTGTTTCATCCTCAATGTGAAAGTCCATGAGTTACAGAAATCCTGCAGGTTTGCATCGGAAACAAATATTGTACTCCCACGAAAGGTTCAATCACAAACTCTTTGAGGCGTTACGCCCCCTCGACAGAAGTCGTCATTTTTCCTCTTGTTTTCAATCCCGAAACAATTTCTGTAATTCATCGTCAATGTGAGGGTCCAAGGTTTACAGAAAACCTGTAGTGATGCATCGGAATCCACTATTGGACTCCAAGGAAAGTTACAATTACAGATTGTTTGAGTCGTTACAGTGAGTCGTTACAGTGAGTCTCGAGACGTGTATCGGAATATGTTACTGGATTTCCCTGAAAGTATATATACGAAGATATTAACTTGTTCTCGAAAGAAGAGTTACTGTTGAGGACCGTGATGACTAACAGAAAACCTCAGCTGCCGACAGGTGTTGTTGATATACCTCGATGTGGACAGCTGAAAATGTATGCCCCGATCGGGACTCGAATTCGGGATCTCCTGCCTACAGGGTAGACGCTCTATCCACCTGAGCCACCGATGTCACAGATGAAAAGCGCGACTGCAGGGCCTTGTCCCTTGCAAGCTCGCCGTGAGACTCACATTCATAATTGTCCACAATACTACATATGTATTGTTCCTAATAGACATTTGCCCACCCACTCATTACTCGCGCACGCTGTAACGATTCCTGTAAGAGTTTGGGCAATCTGTGAGCATTGTTCCTCTTGTATTCAATCCCGATGCCATTTCTGTGTTTCATCGTCAATATAAAGATCCAAGGGTTCCAGTGTGGTTCCAGTCGTGTATCGGAATTTATTACTGGATTCCCATGAAAGGTTCAAACCACAGACTGTCTGAAGCTTTACTCCCCCTGGATAGAAGTCATAATTGTTCCTGCTGTATTCAACCCGACGGAATGTCTGTGTTTCATTGTCAATGTGGAGGTCCGAGGGGTACAGAGAACCTGCAGTGGTGCATCGGAAACTAAAACTGGACTCTCAGGTAAGTTTCAATCACAAACTGTTTGAGGCGTTACGCCCCCTGGACAGAAGTCGTCATTGTTCCTCTTGTATTCAATCCCGAAGAAAATTCTGTGTTTCATCGTCAATGTGAAGGTCCAAGAAAGGTTCAGAAGCACAGTCTGTTCGAAGCATTCCCCCTTAAGAACAGAAGTGGGCCTTGTGCATTTTGTGTTCAATCCTGATGCAATTTCTGTGCTTCATCGTCATTGTGAAGGTCCAAGAGTTACAGTGAGCTAGTATTGGTACATCGGAATGTACTACTGGACTCCCAGGAATGGTTCCAAGCACAGACTATTTGAAGCGTTACTCCTTCTGGACACAAGTCGGCATTGTGTCTTTAGTATTCAATTCCGATGCAATTTCTGTGTTTCATCGTCAGTGTGAAGGACCAAGGGTTACAGTAAACTTGCAGTGGTGCATCGAAATCTAGTACTGGACTGTCAGGAAATGTTCAAAAGCAGAGAATGTTTGAAGCGTTACGTCCCCTGGACAGAAGTCGGCATTGTGCCTTTTGTATTCAATAACAATGCCGTTTGTGTGTTTCATCGTCAATGTGATGGTCCAAGGGTTACAGTAAAAATGTTGTGGTACATCGAAATCTATTATCGGTCTCCCAGGAAAGGTTTGAATCACAGACGTTTTGAAGCGTTACTCCTCTTGTCGGAAGTCAGCCTTGTGCATTTTGTATTCAATCCTGATGCAATTTCTGGGCTTCTTCGTCATTGTGAAGGTCCAAGGTTTACAGTGAGCCAGTAGTGGTACTTCGAAATCTACAACTGGACTCCCAGGAAAGGTTCCAAGCACAGACCGTTTGAAGTGTTACTCCACCTGGAAAAAATTCGGTTTTGTTGTGTTTTGTATTCAATCCCGGTATAATTGCTGTGTTTCATCGTCAATGTGAAGGTCCAAGGGTTGCAGAAAACCTGCAGTGGTGTATCGGAAGCTGATGCTGGATTTCCAGGAAAGTTTCAGTCAAAGACTGTTTGAGGCGATACACCCTCTGAACAGAAGTCGTCATTGTTCCTCTTGTACTCAATCCCGATGCAATATCTGTGTTTCGTCATCAATGTTAAGGTCGCAGGGGTACAGAAAAACAGCAGTGGTGCATTGTAAACTAATAGTGGACTTCCAGGAATATTTTAACCCAGATAACCCTGACGTCCTTCTGGAAGGACGACGTTACTCACTGTTGAAATTATTTATTTTTGCGAATAACGCATTGTTGCAACGGACTGTGACGCATTGTTATATGAAGTAGGCAGAGCCAGTTGCGCGGTGCGACAGTCAGTTTGACGGTGTCGTTAATAGTGAGTGAGAAACTGTGTCTTTAAGATAGGGCCGATTTTACCATGGACGAACTGACTGACCTCGTCATCGATGGGTATGTATATTTTCTTTCATATTGCGTCAATAATTCTGAAACTTGTCATATAATATCTTAAAGAATTAACCTATATTATTTATGGGCTTATATTACGACTGAAAGTTTTCGTCAGTTGTAATTCAGTTATGTTTCCAACCGTCCTTCCAGAAGGACGTCAGGATAATATGTTTTCATTTTGTATTCACAGAAAACGAAGTACACTGATGGAACTTTTGGACATGTTAGAATCAAAAGATGAAGAAATACCTAACACTGGTGTGAATGTAACATTACACCCTCCTCTAAATTTAACTGATGACGTAACAGATGAAGATTCTGGTGCTGAAGAAAATCCAAGTGTAGATAAATTACCAGCAAGTCAGCTCAATGATACTGCGCTTTGTGATTTGGCCATATTTATCAATGGTTATGCTGTCAATGCAACAAGGAAACAATTCTTCACCTCTGATGTTGTTCCAGGACCCTCCAGCAGTACAAAAACAGCAACAATAACAACAACAACCACAAACAAACCAGCAAGGCTATCGAAGAGTAAAGTTCTAAACCTCAAGAAATATAACTGGAAGAGGGGTGAAATTGTTAATCCAACACCTGTATGGCCTCTAATGTTCACAGTTGGAATGAAGAAAAGGCGAACACCACTTGAATATTTCCAACAGTTTTTTGATAACGAAGTGCTTCTAATGATGGTCACATGCACAAATCAGTACGCAGCCAAGAGAAATAGACTAGGTGATTGTTCAGAAGATGAGATGTTGGTGTTTATTGCAATACTTCTGCTAAGTGGATATGTAACAGTGTCACGCAGAAAGATGTACTGACAATCAGATAAAGACAGTCACAACGACCTCGTAACAAATGCCATGTCCAGAGATCGATTTACTTCATCTTTTCCAATTTGCATGTGTGCAACAATGACAATTTAGATAAATCAGACCGTTTTGGGAAAATCCGCCCATAACTCTGTATGCTGAATGATAGATTCGAACAATTTGGGCCTCACGTGCGGCATCATTCTGTCGATGAATCGATGGTCCCACACTTCGGAAATCACGGGTGCAAACAATTCATAAAAGGGAAATCAATCCGATACGGATTCAAATTTAGGTGTGGAGGCACAAGTGGTGGATATATTATTTGGCTCGAACCCTACCAAGGAGCTGGCACGTGTAGTAAGGATTATGAAACGAAAGGTATGGGGTACGGTGTGGTAATGACTTATGTTGACCAGTTACTTCCACGTGTTCCATATCGAATATACTTTGATAACCTCTTCACCAGCGTTGAACTTCTACATGACCTAAAAGAGAGGGCCGTGGAAGTAACCGGAACAATAAGAGGAAACAGAGTTAAGAATTGTACTCTATCACCTGTCGAAAAAATGATTAAAGAAAATAGAGGACCATATGAAGTTTGTTCTGACTCAGCATCCGGGATTTCCATTGCATGTTGGAATGATAACAATGTTGTTACTGTAGCCACCAACTTTGACAGAGTGCAACCACTACGCTCTGTAGCAAGATTTTCCAGGGAACAAAAGAAAAAGATTAGCGTGCCTCAACCTAACTTATTACACTCCTACAATACTCATATGGGAGGCATAGATCGAGCTGACCACAATGTATCCCTATATAGATGCTCTATAAGAGAGAAAAAGTGGTATTTCCCGATCATTGCACATTTCATAGACATTGAAGAGCAAAATGCCTTGGATCTTTACAAGCACAACGAAGAACCCATAGATCATCTGACATTTCGTCGTTGAATTGTCACTGCAATTCTTGAAACTCACAAAAGAGTCACTACAAGCAGAGGACGTCCTAGTAAGAGGGCAAAACTAGATTCTAGACATGATGGAAGAGAACATTATGTTGCTGCGTTACCAACGGATGAGGTAACAAAAAACAAAAAGCAGCTGAAATGTCGAAGTTGATACTAAAAAACTACTACTATGTGCATAAAATGTGATGAACCACTTCATGTTTGTTGCTTTTCACTTATCATGCTAGTGCATAAAATATGTGTATAGGTTATTTTCGTTGTTTTTTGTATTTGTTAGCTGTTTTAGCTTCTAATTCAAATTTATTTATGTTTATTTGAAAGTATAAAAACCGAAACAAGTAAATTGCGCAATGTCATATACTTTAAAAACATGTTCCCTTATTGTCCTAACGTCCTTCTGGACGGACGCCCATTTTTGGAAATAATAAATAAAAATAAATACTCAAAAGTGTTTTTACTTTCTTCCTTACAACCTTGTGAATGAATGTAGATAAGATATAACTCAATTTTGAAAAAAAAAAAATCAGGACCATCTGGGTTAAGTCTGCATTGAAGCTTTTGTATTTAATTCCGATGCAATTTCTGTGAGTCATCGTCAATGGGAAGGACCAAGGGATACAGTAAACCTGCTGATGTGCATCGGAATCTAAAACTGGTCCCACAGGAAAGGCTCAAAACATAGACCCTAAGAAAAGTTAGTCTTGTTGTAATTATATCGACATTGCGCCTTTTGTATTTAATTCCGATGCAATTTTTCTGTTTCATCGTTAAAGTGTTGGTCCAAGTGATACAGTAATCCTGCAGTTGTGAATCGGAATCTAAAACTGGTGACTCAGGAAAGGCTGAAACCTAAGACACTAAGATAAATCAGTCTTCTTGTACCTAAGTCGGCATTGTGCCTTTTGTATTTAATTCCGATGCAATTTTTGTGTTTCAGTGTCAAAGTGTAGCCCCAAGGGATACAGGAAACCTCAAGTGAAGCATCGGATCTATAACTGGTGACACAGGAAAGGCTCAAAACGTAGACACCAAGAATAGTCAGTCTTCTTGTACATAAGTCGGCATTGTGGCTTTTGTATTTCATTCCGATGCAACTTTTGTATTTCATCGTCAAAGTGTAGGTCCAAGAGATACAGTAAACCTGCAGTTCTGCATCGGAACCCAAAACTGGTGACTCAGGAAAGGCTTAAATCTTAGACACGAAGAAAAGTCAGTCTTCTTGTACTTAAGTCGGCATTGTGCCTTTGTATTTAATTCCGATGCAAGTTTTGTATTTCATCGTCAAAGTGTAGGTCCAAGGGATACAGTAAACCTGCAGTTCTGCATAGGAACCCAAAACTGGTGACTCAGGAAAGGCTTAAATCTTAGACACGAAGAAAAGTCAGTCTTCTTGTACTTAAGTCGGCATTGTGCCTTTGTATTTGACGATGAAACACAAAAATTGCTTCGGAATTAAAGTGTAGGTCCAAGGGATACAGGAAACCCGAAGTGGAGCATCGGAACTATAACTGGTGACACAGGAAAGGCTCCACGCATAGACACTAAGAAAAGTCAGACTTCTTGTACTTAAGTCGGTATTTTGCATTTTGTATTTAATTCCGATGCAATTTTTGTGTTTTTATCGTCAATGTGAAGGTCCAAGAGATACAGTAAACATGCAGTTGAGCATCGGAATCGAAAACTGGTGACACAGGAAAGGCTCAAATGATAGACAGTAAGAAGACTCACTAGTCTTGTACTTAAGACGGCATTGTGCCTTTTGTATTTAATTCCGATGCAATTTTTGTGTTTCATCGTCAAAGTGAAGGTCCAAGGGATACAGTAAACCTGAAGTGTAGCATCGGAATCTAAAACTGGTCTCACAGGAAAGGCTCATAACATCAACAGTAAGAAGACTCAGTCTTCTTGTAATTAAGTAGGCATTGTGACTATTGTATTCAATTCGGATGCAGTTGCACTGTTTGATAGTCAATGTGAAGGTCCAAGGGATACAGTAAACCTGCAATTGTGCGTCGGAATCTAAAACTGGTGACACAGGAAAGCCTCAAATCATAAACACTAAGAAAAGTCGGTCTTCTTGTACTCAAGTTGGCATTGTGGATTTTGTAATTATTTCCGATGCAATTTCTGTGTTTCATCGTCGATGTGAAGATCCAAGGGATACAGTAAACCTGAAGTGAAGCATCGGAATCTAAAACTGGTGACACAGGAAAGGCTCAAAACATAGACAGCAAGAAGACTCTTTCTTCTTGTATTTAAGTCGCCATTGTGCCAATAGTGTTTAATTCCGATGCAAACTTTGTGTTTCATCGTCTAAGTGAATGTCCAAGGGAGACAGTAAACCAGAAGTGAAGCATCGGAATCTATAACTGGACTCACAGGAATGGCTCAAACATAGACAGTAAGTAGACTCAGTCTCCTTGTACTTAAGTGAACATTGTGACTTATGTATTTAATTTCGATTTAATTTCTGTGTTTCATCCTCAATGTGAAGGTCCAAGGGATACAGTAAACCTGCTGTTGTGCATCGGAATCTAAAACTGGTCTCACAGGAAAGGCTCAAACCATAGACGGTAAGAAGACTCAGTCTTCTTGTAATTTAGTTGGCATAGTCCATTTTGTGTTTAATGCCGATACAATTTCTGTGTTTCATCGTCAAAGTGAATGTCCAAGGGACACAGTAAACCTTCAGTTGTGCATCGGAATCTAAAAATGGTGGCACAAGAAAGTCTCAAAACATAGAAACTAAGAAAAGTCAGTCTTTTTGTACTTAAGTTGGCATTGTGAGCTTTGTATTTAATTGCAATGCAATATTTGTGTTTCACTGTCAGAGTGAAAGTCCAAGGGATACAGTAAACCTGAAGTGAAATATCAGAATGTGAAACTGGTCTCACAGGAAAATGTCAAAGCATAGACAGTAAGAAGACTACGTCTCCTTGTACATAAGTCGGCACTGTGCCTTTTGTATTAAATTCCGATGCTATTTCTATGTTTCATCGTCAATGCGAAGGTCCAAGGGATACAGTAACCCTGCAGTGATACATCGGAATGTAAAACTGGTGACACAGGAAAGGCTCAAAACATAGACACTAGGAAAAGTTAGTCCTCTTGTACTTATGTCGGCATTTTGCCTTTTGTATTTAATTCCGATGCAATTTTTGTGTTTCATCGTCAAAGCGAAGGTCCAAGGGATACAGTTATCCTGAAGTGAAGCATCTGAACATAAATCTGGTTTAACAGGAAAGGCTCAAAGCATAGACGGTAAGAAGACTCAGTCTTCATGTAGTTAAGTCGGCATTGTGCCTTTTGTTTTAAATTCCGATGCCATTTTTGTGCTCTATCGTCAAAGTGAATGTCCAAGGGACACATTAATCTCGAAGTGAAGCATCGGATTCTGAGTCTTCTTACCGTCTATAATTTGAGCCTTTCCTGTGAGACCAGATTTAGTCTTCTTGTACTGAAGTCGGCATTGTGCCTTTTGCATTTAATTCCGATGCAATTTTTGAGTTTCATCCTCAAAGTGTGGTCCACGGGGGACAGTAAGCCTGAAGTGTAGCATCGGAATATTAATCTGGCCCCACAGGAAAGGGTCAAAACATAGACAGTAAGAAGACTCAGTCTTCTTGTACTTAAGTGGGCATTGTACCTTTTGTATTAAACTTCGATGCAATTACTGTGCTTCATCGTCAGTGTGAAGGTCCAAGGGATACAGTGAACCTGCAGTTGTGCATTGGAATCTAAAACTGGTGACACAGGAAAGGCTCAAAACATAGGCACTAAGAAAAGTCGGTCTTCTTGTACTTAAGTCGGTTTTTTGCACTTAGTATTCAATTCCGATGCAATTTATGTGTTTCATCGTCAAAGTGAAGGTCAAAGGAATACAGTAAACCTGAAGTGAATCATCAGAATCTGAAAGTGGTCTTGCAGGAAAGGCTCAAAACATAGACGGTAAGAAAACTATGCATTTTTGTACTTAAGTCGGCATTGTGCGTTTTGTACTTAGTACCGATGCGATTTCTCTGTTTCATCGTCAATGTGAAGTTTCAAGAGATACAGTAAACCTGCAGATGTGCGTCGGAATCTAAAACTGGTGACACAGGAATGTCTCAAAACAAAGACACTAAGGAAAGTCAGTCTTCTTGTAAGTTAGTCGGCATTGTGCCTTTTGATTTAATTCCGATGCAATATTTGTGTTACATCGTCAAAGTGAAGGTTTAAGGGATACAGTAAATCTGAAGTGAAGTGTCGGATACTAAAACTGGTCTCACAGGAAAATGTCAAATCATAGACAGTAAGAAAACTCAGTCTTCTTGTACCTATGTTGGCATTGTGCCTTTTGTATTTATTTCCAATGCAATTTCTGTGTTTCCTCGTCAATGTGAAGGTCCAAGGGATATAGTAAACCTGCAGTTGTGCATCGGATTGTAAAGCTGGTGACACCGGAAAGGCTCAAAAACATAGACACTAAGGAAAGGCAGTCACCTTGTACTTAAGTTGGCATTGTGCCTTTTGTATTTAATTGCGATGCAATTGCTGTGTTTCATCGTCAAAGTGAGTGTCCAAGGTATACAGTAAACCTGAATTGAAGCATCAGAATCTAAAACTGGTCGCACAAGAAAGGCTCAAAGCATAGACAGTAAGAAGACTCAGTCTTCTTGTAATTAAGACAGCATTGTGCGTTTTGTATTTAATGCCGATACAATTTCTGTGTTTCATCGTCAAAGCGAAGGTCCAAGGGATACAGTAAACCTGCAGTTGTTCATCGGAATCTAAAACAGGTGACACAAGAATGGCTCAAATCATAGACACTAAGGAAAGTCAGTCTTATTGTACATAAGTCGGCATTGTGACTTTTGTATTTAATTCCGATACAATTTTTGCGTTACATCGTCAAAATGAATCTCCAAGAGATACAGTAAACCTGCATTTGTGCATCGGAATCAAAGACTGGCTTCACAGGAAAGGCTCAAAACATAGAAACTAAGTGGGGTCAATCTTCTTGTACTTAAATCGGCATAGTGCCATTTGTATTTAATTCCGATGCAATTTCTGTGTTTCATAGTCAATGTGAAGGTCCAAGGGATACAGTAAACTGGAAGTGAAGCATCGGAATCTAAATTTGGTGACACAGGAAAGGCTAAAAACAAAGATACTAAGAAAAGTCAGTCTTCTTGTACTTAAGTCGACATTGTGCCTTTAGTACTTAATTCCGATGCAATTTTGGGGTTTCATTGTCAAAGTGAAGGTCCAAGGGATATAGTATACCTGATGTGAAGCATCGGAATCTAAAACAGGTGACACAGGAAAGGTTCAAAACATAGACAGTAAGAAGACTCAGCCTTCTTGTACATAAGGCGGCATTGTGTGTTTTAAGTTTAATTCCGATGCAATTTCCGTGTTTCATCGTCAAGGTGAGGGTCCAAGGGATACAGTTAACCTGAAGTGAAACATCGGAATATAAAACTGGTATCACAGGAAAGGCTCAAAACATAGGCAGTAAGAAGACTTAGTCTTCATGTATTTAAGTCGGCATTGTGCCTATTGTAAACGTCCAAGTGTTACAATGAGCATCCAGTCGTATATCGGAATCTAGTAATGGATTCACATCAAAGGTATTTCTATGTTTCATCGCCAATGTAAAGGTCCAAGAATTACAGTGAGCCTCCACTCGTGTATTGGCAACTGTTACTGGGTTCCCAAGAAATGTCCAAACCACAGACTGAAGCCTTACTACCCTGGACAGAAGTCGTCATTGTTCCTCTTGTATTCAATCCCGATGGAATTTCTGTGTTTCATCCTCAATGTGAAAGTCCATGAGTTACAGAAATCCTGCAGGTTTGCATCGGAAACAAATATTGTACTCCCACGAAAGGTTCAATCACAAACTCTTTGAGGCGTTACGCCCCCTCGACAGAAGTCGTCATTTTTCCTCTTGTTTTCAATCCCGAAACAATTTCTGTAATTCATCGTCAATGTGAGGGTCCAAGGTTTACAGAAAACCTGTAGTGATGCATCGGAATCCACTATTGGACTCCAAGGAAAGTTACAATTACAGATTGTTTGAGTCGTTACAGTGAGTCGTTACAGTGAGTCTCGAGACGTGTATCGGAATATGTTACTGGATTTCCCTGAAAGTATATATACGAAGATATTAACTTGTTCTCGAAAGAAGAGTTACTGTTGAGGACCGTGATGACTAACAGAAAACCTCAGCTGCCGACAGGTGTTGTTCATATACCTCGATGTGGACAGCTGAAAATGTATGCCCCGATCGGGACTCGAATTCGGGATCTCCTGCCTACAGGGTAGACGCTCTATCCACCTGAGCCACCGATGTCACAGATGAAAAGCGCGACTGCAGGGCCTTGTCCCTTGCAAGCTCGCCGTGAGACTCACATTCATAATTGTCCACAATACTACATATGTATTGTTCCTAATAGACATTTGCCCACCCACTCATTACTCGCGCACGCTGTAACGATTCCCGTAAGAGTTTGGGCAATCTGTGAGCATTGTTCCTCTTGTATTCAATCCCGATGCCATTTCTGTGTTTCATCGTCAATATAAAGATCCAAGGGTTCCAGTGTGGTTCCAGTCGTGTATCGGAATTTATTACTGGATTCCCATGAAAGGTTCAAACCACAGACTGTCTGAAGCTTTACTCCCCCTGGATAGAAGTCATAATTGTTCCTGCTGTATTCAACCCGACGGAATGTCTGTGTTTCATTGTCAATGTGGAGGTCCGAGGGGTACAGAGAACCTGCAGTGGTGCATCGGAAACTAAAACTGGACTCCCAGGTAAGTTTCAATCACAAACTGTTTGAGGCGTTACGCCCCCTGGATAGAAGTCGTCATTGTTCCTCTTGTATTCAATCCCGAAGAAAATTCTGTGTTTCATCGTCAACGTGAAGGTCCAAGAAAGGTTCAGAAGCACAGTCTGTTCGAAGCATTCCCCCTTAAGAACAGAAGTGGGCCTTGTGCATTTTGTGTTCAATCCTGATGCAATTTCTGTGCTTCATCGTCATTGTGAAGGTCCAAGAGTTACAGTGAGCTAGTATTGGTACATCGGAATGTACTACTGGACTCCCAGGAATGGTTCCAAGCACAGACTATTTGAAGCGTTACTCCTTCTGGACACAAGTCGGCATTGTGTCTTTAGTATTCAATTCCGATGCAATTTCTGTGTTTCATCGTCAGTGTGAAGGACCAAGGGTTACAGTAAACTTGCAGTGGTGCATCGAAATCTAGTACTGGACTGTCAGGAAATGTTCAAAAGCAGAGAATGTTTGAAGCGTTACGTCCCCTGGACAGAAGTCGGCATTGTGCCTTTTGTATTCAATAACAATGCCGTTTGTGTGTTTCATCGTCAATGTGATGGTCCAAGGGTTACAGTAAAAATGTTGTGGTACATCGAAATCTATTATCGGTCTCCCAGGAAAGGTTTGAATCACAGACGTTTTGAAGCGTTACTCCTCTTGTCGGAAGTCAGCCTTGTGCATTTTGTATTCAATCCTGATGCAATTTCTGGGCTTCTTCGTCATTGTGAAGGTCCAAGGTTTACAGTGAGCCAGTAGTGGTACTTCGAAATCTACAACTGGACTCCCAGGAAAGGTTCCAAGCACAGACCGTTTGAAGTGTTACTCCACCTGGAAAAAATTCGGTTTTGTTGTGTTTTGTATTCAATCCCGGTATAATTGCTGTGTTTCATCGTCAATGTGAAGGTCCAAGGGTTGCAGAAAACCTGCAGTGGTGTATCGGAAGCTGATGCTGGATTTCCAGGAAAGTTTCAGTCAAAGACTGTTTGAGGCGATACACCCTCTGAACAGAAGTCGTCATTGTTCCTCTTGTACTCAATCCCGATGCAATATCTGTGTTTCGTCATCAATGTTAAGGTCGCAGGGGTACAGAAAAACAGCAGTGGTGCATTGTAAACTAATAGTGGACTTCCAGGAATATTTTAACCCAGATAACCCTGACGTCCTTCTGGAAGGACGACGTTACTCACTGTTGAAATTATTTATTTTTGCGAATAACGCATTGTTGCAACGGACTGTGACGCATTGTTATATGAAGTAGGCAGAGCCAGTTGCGCGGTGCGACAGTCAGTTTGACGGTGTCGTTAATAGTGAGTGAGAAACTGTGTCTTTAAGATAGGGCCGATTTTACCATGGACGAACTGACTGACCTCGTCATCGATGGGTATGTATATTTTCTTTCATATTGCGTCAATAATTCTGAAACTTGTCATATAATATCTTAAAGAATTAACCTATATTATTTATGGGCTTATATTACGACTGAAAGTTTTCGTCAGTTGTAATTCAGTTATGTTTCCAACCGTCCTTCCAGAAGGACGTCAGGATAATATGTTTTCATTTTGTATTCACAGAAAACGAAGTACACTGATGGAACTTTTGGACATGTTAGAATCAAAAGATGAAGAAATACCTAACACTGGTGTGAATGTAACATTACACCCTCCTCTAAATTTAACTGATGACGTAACAGATGAAGATTCTGGTGCTGAAGAAAATCCAAGTGTAGATAAATTACCAGCAAGTCAGCTCAATGATACTGTGCTTTGTGATTTGGCCATATTTATCAATGGTTATGCTGTCAATGCAACAAGGAAACAATCCTTCACCTCTGATGTTGTTCCAGGACCCTCCAGCAGTACAAAAACAGCAACAATAACAACAACAACCACAAACAAACCAGCAAGGCTATCGAAGAGTAAAGTTCTAAACCTCAAGAAATATAACTGGAAAAGGGGTGAAATTATTAATCCAACACCTGTATGGCCTCTAATGTTCACAGTTGGAATGAAGAAAAGGCGAACACCACTTGAATATTTCCAACAGTTTTTTGATAACGAAGTGCTTCTAATGATGGTCACATGCACAAATCAATACGCAGCCAAGAGAAATTGACTAGGTGATTGTTCAGAAGATGAGATGTTGGTGTTTATTGAAATAATTCTGCTAAGTGGATATGTAACAGTGTCACGCAGAAAGATGTACTGACAATCAGATAAAGACAGTCACAACAACCTCGTAACAAATGCCATGTCCAGAGATCGATTTACTTCATCTTTTCCAATTTGCATGTGTGCAACAATGACAATTTAGATAAATCAGACCGTTTTGGGAAAATCCGCCCATAACTCTGTATGCTGAATGATAGATTCGAACAATTTGGGCCTCACGTGCGGCATCATTCTGTCGATGAATCGATGGTCCCACACTTCGGAAATCACGGGTGCAAACAATTCATAAAAGGGAAATCAATCCGATACGGATTCAAATTTAGGTGTGGAGGCACAAGTGGTGGATATATTATTTGGCTCGAACCCTACCAAGGAGCTGGCACGTGTAGTAAGGATTATGAAACGAAAGGTATGGGGTACGGTGTGGTAATGACTTATGTTGACCAGTTACTTCCACGTGTTCCATATCGAATATACTTTGATAACCTCTTCACCAGCGTTGAACTTCTACATGACCTAAAAGAGAGGGCCGTGGAAGTAACAGGAACAATAAGAGGAAACAGAGTTAAGAATTGTACTCTATCACCTGTCGAAAAAATGATTAAAGAAAATAGAGGACCATATGAAGTTTGTTCTGACTCAGCATCCGGGATTTCCATTGCATGTTGGAATGATAACAATGTTGTTACTGTAGCCACCAACTTTGACAGAGTGCAACCACTACGCTCTGTAGCAAGATTTTCCAGGGAACAAAAGAAAAAGATTAGCGTGCCTCAACCTAACTTATTACACTCCTACAATACTCATATGGGAGGCATAGATCGAGCTGACCACAATGTATCCCTATATAGATGCTCTATAAGAGAGAAAAAGTGGTATTTCCCGATCATTGCACATTTCATAGACATTGAAGAGCAAAATGCCTTGGATCTTTACAAGCACAACGAAGAACCCATAGATCATCTGACATTTCGTCGTTGAATTGTCACTGCAATTCTTGAAACTCACAAAAGAGTCACTACAAGCAGAGGACGTCCTAGTAAGAGGGCAAAACTAGATTCTAGACATGATGGAAGAGAACATTATGTTGCTGCGTTACCAACGGATGAGGTAACAAAAAACAAAAAGCAGCTGAAATGTCGAAGTTGATACTAAAAAACTACTACTATGTGCATAAAATGTGATGAACCACTTCATGTTTGTTGCTTTTGACTTATCATACTAGTGCATAAAATATGTGTATAGGTTATTTTCGTTGTTTTTTGTATTTGTTAGCTGTTTTAGCCTCTAATTCAAATTTATTTATGTTTATTTGAAAGTATAAAAACCGAAACAAGTAAATTGCGCAATGTCATATACTTTAAAAACATGTTCCCTTATTGTCCTAACGTCCTTCTGGACGGACGCCCATTTTTGGAAATAATAAATAAAAATAAATACTCAAAATTGTTTTTACTTTCTTCCTTACAACCTTGTGAATGAATGTAGATAAGATATAACTCAATTTTGAAAAAAAAAAAAATCAGGACCATCTGGGTTAAGTCTGCATTGAAGCTTTTGTATTTAATTCCGATGCAATTTCTGTGATTCATCGTCAATGGGAAGGACCAAGGGATACAGTAAACCTGCTGATGTGCATCGGAATCTAAAACTGGTCTCACAGGAAAGGCTCAAAACATAGACCCTAAGAAAAGTCAGTCTTGTTGTAATTATATCGACATTGCGCCTTTTGTATTTAATTCCGATGCAATTTTTCTGTTTCATCGTTAAAGTGTTGGTCCAAGTGATACAGTAATCCTGCAGTTGTGAATCGGAATCTAAAACTGGTGACTCAGGAAAGGCTGAAACCTAAGACACTAAGATAAATCAGTCTTCTTGTACCTAAGTCGGCATTGTGCCTTTTGTATTTAATTCCGATGCAATTTTTGTGTTTCATTGTCAAAGTGTAGCCCCAAGGGATACAGTAAACCTGAAGTGTAGCATCGGAATCTAAAACTGGTCTCACAGGAAAGGCTCATAACATCAACAGTAAGAAGACTCAGTCTTCTTGTAATTAAGTAGGCATTGTGACTATTGTATTCAATTCGGATGCAGTTGCACTGTTTGATAGTCAATGTGAAGGTCCAAGGGATACAGTAAACCTGCAATTGTGCGTCGGAATCTAAAACTGGTGACACAGGAAAGCCTCAAATCATAAACACTAAGAAAAGTCGGTCTTCTTGTACTCAAGTTGGCATTGTGGATTTTGCAATTATTTCCGATGCAATTTCTGTGTTTCATCGTCAGTGTGAAGATCCAAGGGATACAGTAAACCTGAAGTGAAGCATCGGAATCTAAAACTGGTGACACAGGAAAGGCTCAAAACATAGACAGCAAGAAGACTCTTTCTTCTTGTATTTAAGTCGCCATTGTGCCAATAGTGTTTAATTCCGATGCAAACTTTGTGTTTCATCGTCTAAGTGAATGTCCAAGGGAGACAGTAAACCAGAAGTGAAGCATCGGAATCTATAACTGGTCTCACAGGAATGGCTCAAACATAGACAGTAAGTAGACTCAGTCTCCTTGTACTTAAGTGAACATTGTGACTTATGTATTTAATTTCGATTTAATTTCTGTGTTTCATCCTCAATGTGAAGGTCCAAGGGATACAGTAAACCTGCTGTTGTGCATCGGAATCTAAAACTGGTCTCACAGGAAAGGCTCAAACCATAGACGGTAAGAAGACTCAGTCTTCTTGTAATTTAGTTGGCATAGTCCATTTTGTGTTTAATGCCGATACAATTTCTGTGTTTCATCGTCAAAGTGAATGTCCAAGGGACACAGTAAACCTTCAGTTGTGCATCAGAATCTAAAAATGGTGGCACAAGAAAGTCTCAAAACATAGAAACTAAGAAAAGTCAGTCTTTTTGTACTTAAGTTGGCATTGTGAGCTTTGTATTTAATTGCAATGCAATATTTGTGTTTCACTGTCAGAGTGAAAGTCCAAGGGATAGAGTAAACCTGAAGTGAAATATCAGAATGTGAAACTGGTCTCACAGGAAAATGTCAAAGCATTGAGAGTAAGAAGACTACGTCTCCTTGTACATAAGTCGGCACTGTGCCTTTTGTATTAAATTCCGATGCGATTTCTATGTTTCATCGTCAATGCGAAGGTCCAAGGGATACAGTAAACCTGCAGTGATGCATCGGAATGTAAAACTGGTGACACAGGAAAGGCTTAAAACATAGACACTAGGAAAAGTTAGTCCTCTTGTACTTATGTCGGCATTTTGCCTTTTGTATTTAATTCCGATGCAATTTTTGTGTTTCATCGTCAAAGCGAAGGTCCAAGGGATACAGTTATCCTGAAGTGAAGCATCTGAACATAAATCTGGTTTAACAGGAAAGGCTCAAAGCATAGACGGTAAGAAGACTCAGTCTTCTTGTACTTAAGTGGGCATTGTACCTTTTGTATTAAACTTCGATGCAATTACTGTGCTTCATCGTCAGTGTGAAGGTCCAAGGGATACAGTGAACCTGCAGTTGTGCATTGGAATCTAAAACTGGTGACACAGGAAAGGCTCAAAACATAGGCACTAAGAAAAGTCGGTCTTCTTGTACTTAAGTCGGTTTTTTGCACTTAGTATTCAATTCCGATGCAATTTATGTGTTTCATCGTCAAAGTGAAGGTCAAAGGAATACAGTAAACCTGAAGTGAATCATCAGAATCTAAAAGTGGTCTTACAGGAAAGGCTCAAAACATAGACGGTAAGAAAACTTTGCATTTTTGTACTTAAGTCGGCATTGTGCGTTTTGTACTTAGTACCGATGCAATTTCTCTGTTTCATTGTCAATGTGAAGTTTCAAGAGATACAGTAAACCTGCAGATGTGCGTCGGAATCTAAAACTGGTGACACAGGAATGTCTCAAAACAAAGACACTAAGGAAAGTCAGACTTCTTGTAAGTTAGTCGGCATTGTGCCTTTTGATTTAATTCCGATGCAATATTTGTGTTACATCGTCAAAGTGAAGGTTTAAGGGATACAGTAAATCTGAAGTGAAGTGTCGGATACTAAAACTGGTCTCACAGGAAAATGTCAAATCATAGACAGTAAGAAGACTCAGTCTTCTTGTACCTATGTTGGCATTGTGCCTTTTGTATTTATGTCCAATGCAATTTCTGTGTTTCCTCGTCAATGTGAAGGTCCAAGGGATATAGTAAACCTGCAGTTGTGCATCGGATTGTAAAACTGGTGACACCGGAAAGGCTCAAAAACATAGACACTAAGGAAAGGCAGTCACCTTGTACTTAAGTTGGCATTGTGCCTTTTGTATTTAATTGCGATGCAATTGCTGTGTTTCATCGTCAAAGTGAATGTCCAAGGTATACAGTAAACCTGAATTGAAGCATCAGAATCTAAAACTGGTCGCACAAGAGAGGCTCAAAGCATAGACAGTAAGAAGACTCAGTCTTCTTGTAATTAAGACAGCATTGTGCGTTTTGTATTTAATGCCGATACAATTTCTGTGTTTCATCGTCA
Organism: Schistocerca americana; assembly: GCF_021461395.2. Taxonomy (NCBI): domain Eukaryota; kingdom Metazoa; phylum Arthropoda; class Insecta; order Orthoptera; family Acrididae; genus Schistocerca; species Schistocerca americana. The sequence continues at coordinate 6,606,753 of NW_025725481.1, read as the reverse complement.
AAGCGAAGGTCCAAGGGATACAGTAAACCTGCAGTTGTTCATCGGAATCTAAAACAGGTGACACAAGAATGGCTCAAATCATAGACACTAAGGAAAGTCAGTCTTATTGTACATAAGTCGGCATTGTGACTTTTGTATTTAATTCCGATACAATTTTTGCGTTACATCGTCAAAATGAAGCACCAAGAGATACAGTAAACCTGCAATTGTGCATCGGAATCTAAAACTGGTCTCCCAAAAGGCTCAAAGCTTTGATGGCAAGAAAACTCAGTTTTCTTGTACTTAAGTCGTCATTGTCCGTTTTGTATTTAATCCCTGATGCAATTTCTGTGTTTCATCGTCAATGTTAACTTTCAAGGGATACAGTAAACCTGCAGTTGTGCATCGGAATCTAAGACTGGCTACACAGGAAAGGCTCAAAGCATAGAAACTAAGTGAGGTCAATCTTCTTGTACTTAAATCGGCATAGTGCCATTTGTATTTAATTCCGATGCAATTTCCGTGTTTCATCGTCAAGGTGAAGCTCCAAGGGATACAGTTAACCTGAAGTGAAACATCGGAATATAAAACTGGTATCACAGGAAAGGCTCAAAACATAGGCAGTTAGAAGACTTAGTCTTCATGTATTTAAGTCGGCATTGTGCCTATTGTTTTAAATTCCGATGCAATTTTTGTGCTCCATCGTCAAAGTGAATGTCCAAGGGATACATTAATCCTGAAGTGAAGCATCGGAATCTAAATCTGGTCTCACAGGAAAGGCTCAAATTATAGACGGTAAGAAGACTCAGTCTTCTTGTACTTAAGTGGGCATTGTACCTTTTGTATTAAACTCCGATGCAATTACTGTGTTTCATCGTTAATGTGAAGGTCCAAGGGATGCAGTAAACCTGCAGTTGTCCATCGGAATGTAAAACTGGTGACACAGGAAAATCTCAGAACATAGACACTTAGAAATGTCAGTCTTCTTGTACTTATGTCGGCATTGTGCCTTTTGTATTTAATTCCGATACAATTTTTGTGTTTCATCGTCAAAGTGAAGGTCCAACGGATACAGTGAACCTGCAGTTGAGCATTGGAATCTAAAACTGGTGACACAGGAATGGCTCAAAGCATAGGCACTAAGAAAAGTCGGTCTTCTTGTACTTAAGTCGGTTTTGTGCATTTAGTATTCAATTCCGATGCAATTTATGTGTTTCATCGTCAAAGTGAAGGTCCAAGGAATACAATAAACCTGACGTGACGCATCGGAATCTAAAACTGGTCTCACAGGAAAGGCTCAAAGCATAGACAGTAAGAAGATTCAGTCTTCTTGTACTTAAGTCGGCAATGTGCCTTATGAATTTAATGCCGATGCAGTTTCTGTGTTTCATTGTCATAGTGAACGTCCGAGTGAAAAGTAAACCTGCAGTTGTTCATCGGAATCTAAAACTGGTGACACAGGAAACGCTCAAATCATAGACAGTAAGAAAAGTCAGTCTTCTTGTACTTCAGTTGGCATTTTACTTTTGTATTTAATTCGGATGCAATTTTTGCGTTTCATCGTCAAAGTGAAGGTCCAAGGAATACAGAAACCTGCAGTTGTTTATTTGAATCTAAAACCGGTGACTCAGGAAGTCCTCAAAACATAGACACTAAGAAAAGTCAGTCTTCTTGTTTTTAAGACGACATTGTGCTTTTGTATTTATTTCCGATTCTATTCTTGTGTTTCATCGTCAAACGGAAGGTCCAAGGGATACAGTAAACCTGAAGTGAAGCATCGGAATCTAGAACTGGTCTCACAGGAAAGGCTCATAACATAGACGGTAAGAAAACTCAGTCTTATTGTACTTCAGTCGGCTTTGTGCCTTTTGTATTTAATTCCGATGCAATGTCTGTGTTTCATCGTTTAAATGAATGTACAAGTGATACAGAAAACCTGCAGTTTTTCATCGGAGTCTAATATTGGTGACACAGGAATGGCTCAAAGCAGAGACAGTAAGAAGACTCAGTCTTTTTGTATTTAAGCTGCATTGTGACTTTCGTATTTAATTCGAAGCAATTTTTGTGTTTCATCGTCAATGTGAACGCCCAAGGGGTACAGAAAACCTGCAGTTGTGCATCGGAATCTAACAGTGGTGACCCAGAAAGGCTCAAAACATAGACACTAAGAAAAGTCAGTCCTCTTGTACTTAAGTCGACATTGTGCCTTGTGTACTTAATTCCGGTGCAATTTTGGGGTTTCATCGTCAAAGAGAAGGTCCAAGGGATATAGTATACCCGAAGTGAAGCATCGGAATCTAAAACAGGTGACACAGGAAAGGCTCAAACATAGACACTAAGAAAAGTCAGTCTTCCTGTACTTAAGTTGGCATGTTGCACTTTGTATTTAATTCCGATTCTATTCTTGCGTTTCATCATCAAACTGAAGGTCCAAGGGATACAGTAAACCAGATGTGAAGCATCGGAATCTAAACTGGTCTCACAGGAAAGGCTCAAAACATGGACAGTAAGAAGACTCAGTCTTTTTGTATTTAAGTCGGCATTGTGCAATTTCTATTTCATTCCGATGCAATTCTTGTTTTTCATCTTCAAAGTGAAGGTCCTAGGGATACAGTAAACCTGCATTTGTTCATCGCAATCTAAAACTGGTGACACAGGAAAGGCTCAAATCATAGACACTAAGAATAGTCAGTCTACTTGTGCTTAAGCCGGCATTGTGCATTTTGTATTTAATTCCAATGCAATCGTTGCGTTTCATTGTCAAAGAGAAGGTCCATGGGATGCAGTATACCTGCAGTTGTGCATCGCAATCTAATACTGGTGACGCAGAAATGGCTCAAAACATAGACACTAAGGATAGGCAGTCTTCTTGTACTTAAGTCTGCATTGTGCCTTTTGCATTTAATTCAGATGCAATTTTTGTTTTTCAACGTCAAAGTGAAGGTCCAAGGGATACAGTAAACCTGAAGTAAAGCATCGGAATCTAAAACTGGTCTCTCCGGAAAGGCTCAGAACATAGACGGTAAGAAACTCAGTCTTCTTGTCCTTAAGTCGGCATTGTACCTTTTGTATTGAATTACGATTCAATATCTGGGTGTAATCGTCAATGTGAAGGTCCAAGGGATACAGTAAACCTGCAGTTCTTCATCGGAATCTAATACTGGTGACACCGGAAAGGCTCAAAACATAAACGGCAAGAAGATTCAGTCTTTTTGTACTTAAGTCGGCATTGTGCCTTTTGTATTTAATACCGATGCAATTTCTGTGTTTCATCGTCAATGTGAAGTTTCAAGGGATACATTATACCTGCAGTTGTGCATTGGAATGTAAAACTGGTGACACAGGAAAGGGTCAAAAATAAAAAAAACAGTAAGAAGACTCAGTTTTCTTGTACTTAAGTTGGCATTGTGCCTTTTGTAATGAATTCCGATGCAATTTCTGTCTTTCATCGTCAATGTGAAGGTACAAGGGATAAAGTACACCTGCAGTTGTGTATCGGAATCTAAAACAGGTGACACTGGAAAGGTTCAAAACATAGACAGTAAGAAGACTCAGTCTTCTTGTACTTATTTCGGCATTGTGCATTTTGCAATTATTTCCAATGCAATTTCAGTGTTTCATCGTGAATGTGAAGGTACAAGGGATACAGTAAACTTGAAGTTAAGCATCGGAATCTAAAACTGGTCTCACAGGTAAGGCTCAAATCATAGACGGTAAGAAGACTCAGCCTTCTTGCACTGAAGTGGGCATTGTGAATTTTATATTTAATTCCGTTGCAATTTCTGTGTTTCATCGTCAAAGTGAAGGTCCAAGGGATACAGTAAACCTGAAGTGAAGCATTGGAATCTAAAACTGGTATCACAGGATTGGCTCAAAACACAGACGGTGGAAAACTCAGTCTTCTTGTAGTTAGGTCGGCAATGTGCCTTTTGTTTTTAAATCTGGTGCCATTTCTGTATTTCATCGTCAATGTGGAGTTTCAAGAGATACAGTAAACCTGCAGTTATGCATCGGAAAATAAAGCTGGTGACACAGGAAAAGCTCAAAACATAGACACTAAAAATGAAAGTCTTCTAGTACTTAAGTCGGCATCGTGCCTTTTGTATTTAATTCCGAAACAATTTTTGTTTTTCATCGTCAATGTAAAGGTCCAAGGGATACAGTAAACCTAAAGTGAAGTATCTAACTATAAAACTGGTCTCACAGGAAAGGCTCAAAACATAGGTTATAAAAAGACTCAGTCTTCTTACCCTTAAGTCGGCGTTGTACCTTTTGTATTTAATTCCGAAACAATTCTTGTGTTTCATCGTCAAAGTGAATGTCCAAGGGATACAGTAAACCTGCAGTTGTGCATCGGAAACTAAAACTGGTGTCACAGGAAAGGCTCAAATCGTAGACACTAAGAAAAGTCAGTCTTCATGTACTTAAGTCGGCATAGTGCCTTTTGTAATTTATTCCGATACAAACTTTGCGTTTCATCGTCAAAGTGAAGGTCCAAGAGATACAGTAAACCAGCAGTCGTGCATCGGAATCTAAAATTGGTGACACAGGAAAGTCTCAATACATAGACACTAAGAAAAGTCAGTCTTCTTGTACTTATGTCTGCATTGTGCCTTTTGCATTTATTTCCGATGCTATTTTTCTGTTTCATCGTCAAAGTGAAGGTCCAGGGGATACAGTAATTCTAAAGTCAAGCATCGGAATCTAAAACTGGTCTCACATGTAAGCCTCAGAACATAGACAGTAAGAAGACTGAGTCTTCTTTGCACTCATGTCGGCATTGTGCCTTTTGTATTTAATTCTGATGCAATTTCTATGTTTCATCGTCAAAGTGAAGGTGCAAGGGATGCAGTAAACCTGCAGTTGTTCATCGGAAACTAAAGCTGGTGACACAGGAAAGGCTCAAATCATAGACACTAAGAAAAGTCAGTCTTCCAGTACATAAATCGGCATTGTGAATTTTGTATTTAATTCCGTTGCAATTGTTGTGTTACATCGTCAACGTGAAGGTGCAAGGGATACTGTAACCTGCAGTTGTGCATCGGAATCTAAAACAGGTGTCACAAGAAAGGCTCAAATCATAGGCGGTAAGAAAACTCAGTCTTCTTGTACTTAAGTCGGCATTGTGCCTCTTGTATTTAATTCTGATGCAATTTCTATGTTTCATCGTGAAAGTGTAGGTCCAAGGGATACAGTAAACCTGCAGTTGTTCATCGGAAACTAAAGCTGGTGACACAGGAAAGGCTCAAATCATAGACACTAAGATAAGTCAGTCTTCTTGTACATAATTCGGCATTGTGACTTTTGTATTTAATTCCGATGCAAATGTTGCGTGACATCGTCAAAGTGAAGGTGCAAGGGAAACCTGCAGTTGTGCATCGGAATCTAAAATTGGTCTCACGGGAAAGGCTCATATCCAAGACCGTAAGAAAACTCAGTCTTCTTGTACTTAAGTCGGCATAGTGCCTTTTGTATTTAATTCAGATGAAATTTCTGTCTTTCATCGTCAATGTGAAATTTCAAGGGATACAGTAAACTGGTAGTTGTGCATCGGAATCTAAAACTGGTGACACAGGAAGGGCTCAAAACATACATATTAAGGAAAGTCAGTTTTCTTGTACATAACTCGGCGTTGTGACGTTTGTATTTAATTCCGATGCAATTTTGTGTTTCATTATCAAAGTGAAGGTCCAAGGGATGCAGTAAACCTGCAGTTGTGCTACGGAATCTAAAGCTACTGACACAGGAAAAGCTCAAATCATACACTAAGAAAAGTCAGACTTCTTGTACATAAGTAGGCATTGTGCCCTTTGTATTTAATTCCGATGGAATTTTTGTGTTTCGTCGTCAAAGTGAAGCTCCCAAGGATACAATAAACCTGAAGTGAAGCATCGGAATATATTAAACTGGTATCACAGGATAGGCTAAAACATAGACGGTAAGAAAATTCAATCTTCTTGTACTTAAGTCGGCATCGTGCCTTTTGTATTTAAATCCGATGCAATTTCTGTGTTTCATCGTCAATGGGAAGTTTCAAGAGATACAGTAAACCAGTAGTTGCGCATCGGAACCTAAAGCTGGTAACACAGTAAAGGCTCAAAACATAGACACTAAAAAAGTCAGTCTTCTTTAACTTAAGTTGGCTTGTGCCTTTGGTATTTAATTTCCGAAACAATTTTGGCGTTTCATCGTCGAAGTGAAGGTCCAAGGAGTACAGTAAACCTGAAGTCAAGTATCGAAATATAAAACTGGTCTCACAGGAAAGGCTTAAAGCATAGACGATAAGAAGACTCAGTCTTCTTACCCTTAAGTCGGCATTGTGCCTTTTGTATTTAATTACGACACAATTTTTGTGTTTCATCGTCAAAGTGAATGTCCAAGGGATACAGTGAACCTGCAGTTGTGCATCGGAAACTAAAACTGGTGACAGAGGAAAGGCTCAAATCATAGACACTAAGATAAGTCAGTCTTCTTGCACTTAAGTCGGCATAGTGCCTTTTGTAATTAATTCCGATGCAAACTTTGCGTTTCATCGTCAAAGTGAAGGTCCAAGAGATACAGTAAACCAGCAGTCGTGCATCGGAATCTAAAAGTGTTGACACAGGAAAGGCTCAAATCATAGACACTAAGAAAAGTCAGTCTTCTTGTACATAAGTCGGCATTGTGACTTTTGTATTTAATTCCGATACAATTTTTGCGTTACATCGTCAAAATGAAGTTCCAAGAGATACAGTAAACCTGCATTTGTGCATCGGAATCTAAAACTGGTCTCACAAAAGGCTCAAATCTTTGATGGCAAGAAAACTCAGTCTTCTTGTACTTAAGTCGGCATTGTCCGTTTTGTATTTAATCCCTGATGCAATTTCTGTGTTTCATCGTCAATGTTAAGTTTCAAGGGATACAGTAAACCTGCAGTTGTGCAGCGGAATCTAAAACTGGTGACACAGGAAAGGCTCATAACATAGACGGTAAGAAGTCTCATTATTCATGTACTTAAGTCGGCATTGTGCGTCTTGTATTTAATTCCGATGCAAATTTTGTGTTTCATCGTCAAAGTGATGGTCCAAGGAATACAGTAAACCTGAAGTGAAGTATCGGAATCTAAAACTGGTATCACAGGATACGCTAAAACGTAGACGGTAAGAAAGGTCAGTCATCTTGTACTAATGTCGGCATTGTGCCCTTCGTATTCAAATCTGATGTACCTTCTGTATTTCATCGTCTATGCGAAGTCTTAAGAGATACAGTAAACTTGCAGTTGCGCATCGGAGTCTAAAGCTGGTGAAACAAGTAAAAAAAGACTGACTTTTCTTAGTGTCTATGTTTTGAGCCTTACCTAAGTCGGCATTGTGCCTTTTGTATTTAATTCCGAAACAATTTTTGTATTTCTTCGTCAAAGTGAAGGTCCAAGGGATAAAGTAAAACCTGACGTGAAGCATCGGAATCTAAAATTGGTATCACAGGAAAGGCTAAATACATAGACGATAAGAAGACTCAGTGTTCTTGTACTTAAGTCGGCATTGAGCGTCTTGTATTTAATTCCGATGCAATTTTTTTGTTTCATCGTAAAAGTGAAGGTCCAAGGAATACAGTAAACTTGAAGTGAAGCATCGGAATCTATAACTGGTATCACAGGATAGGATCAATGCATAGACGGTAAGAAGACTCGGTCTTCCTGTACTTAAGTCGGATTTTGCCTTTTGTATTTAATTCCGATGCTATGTTTGTGTTTCATAGTCAAAGTGAAGGTCCAAGGGATACGGTAAACCTAAAGTGAAGCATCGGAATCTAAAACTGGTCTCACAGGATATACTCAAACCATAGACAGTGAGATGACACCGTATTCTTGAACTTACGTCGGCATTGTGCATTTTGTATTTAATTCCGATGCAATTTCTGTGATTCATCGTCAAAGTAAAGGTCCAAGGGATACAGTAAACCGGCAGTTGTTCATTGGAATCTAATATTGGTGACACAGGAAAGGCCAAAATCGTAGACATTACGAAAAGTCTGTCTAATTGTACTTAAGTCGGCATTGTGCCTTTTGTATTTAATTCCGATGCAATTTTTCTGTTTTATCGTCAAAGTGAACGTCCAAGGGATACAGTGAACCTATAGTGAACCATCGGAATTTAAAACTGGTCTCACAGGAAAGGCCCAAACCATAGACAGTAAGATGACTCCGTCTTCTTGTACTTATTTCGAAAGTGTGCATGTTGTATTTAATTCCGATGCAATTTTTGTGTTTCATCGTCTAAGTGGAAGTCCAAGGGATACAGTAAACCTGTAGTTGAGCATCGGAATCTAAAACTGGTGACACAGGAAAGGCTCATAACATAGACATAAGAAAAGTCAGTCTTCTTGTACTTAAGTTTGCATTCTGCATTTGGTATTTAATTCCGATGGTAATTTTGTGTTTCATCGTAAAAGTGAAAGTACAAGGGAAACAGTAAACCTGAAGTGAAGCATCGGAATGTAAAACTGGTATCACAGGATGTGCTCAAAAAATAGACGGTAAGAAGACTCAGTCTTCTTCTACTTAAGTCGGCATTGTGCCTTTTGTATTTAATTCCGATGTAATTTTTGTGATTCATCGTTAAACTGAAGGTCCAAGGGATACAGTAAACCTGAGGAGAAGCATCGGAATCAAAAACTGGTCTCACAGGAATGGCTCAAAGCATACACCGTTGGAAGACTCAATCTTTTTGTTTTTAAGTTGGCATTGTGCCTTTTGTATCTAATTCCGACGTAAATTCTGTGTTTCGTCTTCAAAGTGATGGTCCAACGGATACAGTAAACCTGCAGTTATTCATCGGAATCCAATATTGGTGACAAAGGATAGGCTCAAATCATAGACACTAAGAGAAGTCAGTCTACTTGTACTTACGACGGCATTGTGCCTTTTGTATTTAATTCCGATGCAATTTCTGGGTTTCATCGTCAATGTGAAGGTCCAAGGGATACAGTAAACCTGAAGTGAAGCATCGGAATCTAAAACTGGTCCCACAGGAAAGGCTCAAAACACAGACGGTACGAAAACTGAGATTACTTGAACTTAAGCCGGAATTGTGCCTTTGGTATTAAATTCCCATGCAGTTTCTGTGTTTCATCGTCCAAGTGAAGGTCCAATGGATACAGTAAACCTGAGGTGTGGCATTAGAATCTAAAAGTGGGCTCACAGGAATGGTTCAAAGCATAGCCGGTAGAAGACTCTGTCTTCTTGTACTTAAGTAGGCATTGTGCATTTTGTATTTAATTCCGATGAAATTTCTGTGTTTCATCGTCAATGTGAAGGTCCAAGGGATACTGTAAACCAGCAGTTGTGCATCGGAAACTAAAACTGCTGACACAGGAACGGCTCAATCCATAGACACAAAGAAAATTCAGTCTTCTTGTACTTAAGTCAGCATTGTGCCTTTTGTATTTAGTTCGGAAGCAATTTTTGTGCTTTATCGTCAAAGTTAAGGTGTAAGGGATACAAAAAATCTGAAGTGTAGCATCGGAATCTAAAACTGGTATCACAGGAAAGGCTCAAAACATAGACGGTAAGAAGACTCAGTATTCTTGTACTTAAATCGGCATTGTTTATTTTGTATTTATTTCCGATGAAATTTTTGTGTTTCATTGTCAAAGTGAAGGTCGAAGGGATACAGTAAACCTGAAGTGAAGCACCGGAATCTAAATTTGGTATCACTGGAAAGGCTCAAAATATAGACGGTAAGTAGATTCAGTAATCTTGTACTTAAGTCTTCATTGTGCCTTTTGTATTTAATTCAGATGCAATTTTTGTGTTTCATAGTCAGAGAGAGGGTCCAAGGGATACAGTAAACCTGCAGTTGCGTATCGGAATCTAAAGCTGGTGACACAGGAATGGCTCATATCATACGCACTAAGAAAAGTCAGTTTTCTTGTACTTAAATCGGTATTCTGCATTTTGTAGTTAATTCCGTTGCAATTTTGGTGTTTCGTCGTCAAAGTGAAGGTCCAAGGGATACAGTACACCTGAAGTGAAGCATCGGAATCTAAAACTGGCATCACAGGATAAGCTCAAAACATAGACAGTGAGAAGACTCAGTCTTCTTGTACTTAATTCGGCATTGTGACTTTTGTATTTAATTCCGATGCAATTTTAGTGTTTCATCGTCTATGTGAAGGTCCAAGGGATACAGAAAACTAGCAGTTGTGCATCGGAATCTAAAACTATTGACACAGGAGAGGCTCAAAACATAGACACTGAGAAAAGTCAATCTTCTTGTCCTTAAGTCGGCATTGTGCATTTTGTATTTAATTCCGATGCAATTTTTGTGTTTCATCGTCAATGTGAAGGTCCAAAGGATACAGTAAACCTGATGTGAAGCATCGGAATCTAAAACTGGTCTCACAGGAAAGGCTCAAAACATAGACCGTAGGAAGACTCAGTGTTCTTGTACTTAAGACGGCATTGTGACTCTTCTGTTTAATTCTGATGTAATTTCTGTGTTTTATCTTCAAAGTGAACGTCCAAGGGATACAGTAAACCTGCAGTTATTCATCGGAATCTAAAACTGGTGACACAGGAAAGGCTCAACCCATAGACACTAAGAAAAATCAGTCTACTTGTACTTAAGTCGGCATTCTGCATTTGGTATTTAATTCCGATGCAAATTTTGTGTTTCATCGTCAAAGTGAAGGTCCAAGGGTTACAGTAAACCTGAAGTGAAGCATCGGAATGTAAAACTGGTATCACAGGATATGCTCAAAGCATAGATGGTAGGAAGGCTCAGTCTTTTTCTACTTAAGTCGGCATTGTGCCTTTTGTATTTAATTCCGATGGATTTTTTTTGTTTCATCGTCAAAGTGAAGGCCCAAGGGATACTGTAATTCTGAAGTGAAGCATCAGAATCTAAAACTGGTCTCACAGGAATGGCTCAAAACATAGACCGTAAGAAGACTCAGTCCTCTTGTACTTAAGTCGGCATTGTGCCTTTTGTATTTAATTCCGATGCAATTTTTGTGTTCCGTTGTCAAAGAGAAGGTCCAAGGGATACAGTAAACCTGCAGTTGCGCATCGGAATTTAAAACTGGTGCCACAGAAAAGGCTCATAACATAGACACTAAGAAAAGTCAGTCTTTTTGTGTTTAAGTTGGCATTCTGCATTTTGTATTTAATTCCGATGCAATTTTTGTGTTTCACCGTCAATATGAATGTCCAAGGGATATAGTAAACCTGAAGTGAAGCATCGGAATCTTAAACTGGTCTCACAGGAAAGTCTCAAATCATAGATGGTAAGAAGACTCAGTCTTCTGGAAACTTAAGTGGGCATTGTGACTTTCGTATTCAATTCCGATGCAATTTCGGTGTTTCAGCGTCATTGTGAAGGTCTAAGGGATACAGTAAACCTGCAGTTGTGCATCGGAATCTAAAACTACTGACACAGGAAAGGCTCAAAGCAAAGACACTGAGAAAAGTCAGTCTTCCTGTACCTAAGTCGGCTTTGGGCATTTTGAATTTAATACCGATGCAATTTTTGTGTTTCATCGTCAAGGTGAATATCCAAGAGATACAGTAAACCTGAAGTGAAGCATCGGAATCTAAATGTGGGCTCACAGGAAAGGCTCAAACCATAGACGGTAACAAATCTCAGTCTTCTTGTACTTAAGTCGGCATTGTGCCTTTTGTGTTTAATTCCGATAAATTGTTGTGGTTCATCGTAAAAGTGACGGTCGATGGGATACAGTAAACCTGAAGTGAAGCATCGGAATTTATAACTGGTAACACAGGAAAGGCTCAAAACATAACGGTAAGAAGACTCAGTATTCCTGTACATAAGTCGGCATTGTGCCGTTTGTATTTAATGCCGATGCAATTTGTGCGTTTCATCGTCAAAGTGAAGGTCCAAGGGATAAAGTAAACCTGCAGTTGTGCAGCGGAATCTAAAACTGGTGACACAGGAAAGGCTCAAATCATAGACACTAAGAAAAATCAGTCTACTTATACTTAAGTCGGTATTGTGCCTATTGTATTCAATTCCAATGCTATTTTTGAATATCATCGTCAAAGTGAAGGTGCAAAGGATACAGAAGACCTGCATTTGTTCATCGGAATGTAATCTGGTGACACAGGAAAGGCTCAAAACGTAGACACTAAGTAAAGTCAGTATTCTTGTACATAAGTCGGCATTGTGCCAATTGTATTTAATTCCGATGCAATCTTTGCGTTTCATCGTCAAAGTGAAGGTAAACGGGATACAGTAAACCTGCAGTTGTGCATCGGAATCATAAACTGGTGACACAGGAAAGGCTCAAAACATAGACACTAATAAAAGTCAGTCTTCTTGTACATAAGTCGCCATTGTACCTCTTGTATTTAATTCCGATGCAATTTTTGTGTTTCATCGTCAAAGTGAAGGTCCAAGGGGTACAATAAACCTGAAGTGAAGCATCGAAATCCGGAACTGGTCTCACAGGAAAGGCTCAAAACGTAGACGGTGAGAACACTCAGTCTTCTTGTACTTAACTCAGCATTGTGCCTTTTGTAATTGAATCCGACGCAATTACTGCGTTTCATCGTCAATGTGTAGTTTAAGAGATATAGTAAACCAGCATTTGTGCATCGGAATCTACAGCTGGTGACACAGGAAATGCTCAAAATATAGACACTAAGAAATATCAGTCATCTTGTACTTAATTCGGCATTGTGAATTTTGTATTTAATTCCGATGCAATATTTGTGTTCCATCGTCAAAGTGAATGTCCAAGGGATACAGTAAACCTGCAGTTGCGCATCGGAATTTAAAACTTGTGCCACAGAAAAGGCTCATAACATAGACACTAAGAAAAGTCAGTCTTTTTGTGTTTAAGTTGGCATTCTGCATTTTGTATTTAATTCCGATGCAATTTTTGTGTTTCATCGTCAAAGTGAATGTCCAAGGGATACAGAAAACCTGCAGTTGTGCATCGAAATCTAAATCTGGTGACACAGGATAGGCTCAAACATATACACCAAGAAATGTAAGTCTTCTTGTACTTAAGTCGGCATTGTGCCTTTTGTATTTAATTCCGAAGCTATTTTTGTGTTTCATCGTCAAAGTGAAGGCCCAAGGCAAACAGTAAACATAAAGTGAAGCATCCGAATCTAAAACTGATGTCACAGGAAAGGCTCAAAACAAAGACAGTAAAAAGACTCAGACCTCTTGTACTTATATCGGCATTGTGAATATTGTATTTAATTCCGATGCAACTTCTGTGATTCATCGTGAAAGTGGAGGTCCAAGGGGTACAGTAAATCTGCAGTTGCTCATTGGAATCTGATATTGGCGACACAGAAAAAGCTCAAATCATAGACATTAAGAAAATAGTCAGTCTTCTTGTACTTAAGTCGGCATTGTGCCTTTCGTATTTAATTCCGATGCAATTTTTGGGTATCGTCGTCAAAATGAATATCCAAGGGACACAGTAAACCTGCAGTTGTGCTTCGGAATCTAAAGCTGGTGACACTGCAAAGGCTCAAAGCATAGACACAAAGAAAAATCAGTCTACTTGTACGTAAGTCGGCATTGTGCCTCTTGTATTTAATGCCGATGCAATGTTTGTGATTCATCGTCAAAGTAAAGTTTCAAGGGATACGGTAAACTTGATGTGAAGCATCGGAATCTAAAACTGGTTTCACAGGAAAGGCTCAAAACGTAGACAGTAAGAAGAGTCAGTCTTCTTGTACTTAAGTCGGCATTGTTACTTTTGTATTTCATTCCAATACAATTTCTGTGTTTCATCGTCAATGTGAAGGTCAATGGGATACATTAAACCTGCAGTTGTGCATCGGAATCTGAAACCCTTGACACAGGAAAGGCTCAAAACATAGACACTAAGAAAAGTCAGTCTAATTGTACATAAGTCGGCATTGTGCCTTTTTTATTTAATTCCGATGCAAGTTTTGTGTTTCATTGTCAGATTGTAGGTCCAAGGGATACAGTAAACCTTAAGTGAAGCATCGGAATCTACAACTGGTCTCACAGGAGAGGCTTAAAACATAGCCAGCAGGAGCAGTCAGTCTTCTTGTACTTAAGTCGGCATTGTGTATTTTGTATTTATTTCCGATGCAATTTCTGTGTTTCATCGTCAATGAGAAGGTCCAAGGGATACAGTAAACCTGCAGTTGTGCATCGGAATCTAGAATTGATGACACAGGAAAGGCTTAAAACATAGACACAAAGAAAAGTCTGTCTTCTTGAACTTAAGTTAGCCTTCTGCCTTTTGTATTTAATTCCGATTCAATTTTTGGGTTTCATCGGCAACGTGAAGGTTCACGGGATACAGTAAATCTGCAGTTGTGCATCGGAATCTAAAACTAGTGACACAGGAAATGCTCCAACGAAGACACCAAGAAATGTCACTCATCTAGTACTAAAGTCGGCATTGTTCGATTTGTATTTGATTCCGATGCTATTTTTGTGTTTCATCGTCAAAGTGATGGTCCAAGGGGTCTGTAAACCTAATGTGAACATCCGAATCTACAAATGATCTCACAGGAAAAGCTCAAAACATAGACAGTAAAAAGACTCAGTCTTCTTGTACTTATACCGGCATTGTGCTTTTTGGATTTAATTCCGATGCAATATCTGTGTTTCATCGCAAAGTGGAGGTCCAAGGGATGTAGTGAATCTGCAGTTGCTCTACGGAACCTAATATTGGTGACAAAGGAAAGGCTCAAATCATAGACATTAAGAAAATAGACAGTCTTCTTGCAATTTTTGGGTTTCGTCGTCAAAGTGAAGGTCCAAGGGATACAGAAAACTTGCAGTTGTGCATCGGAATCTAAAACTGGTGACACAGGAAAGGCTCAATCACAGTCACCAAGAAATATCAGTTTGCTTGTACTTATGTCGGCATTGTGCCTTTTGTATTTATTTCCGATGCAATTTTTGTGTTTCATCGTCAAAGTGTATGTCCAAGGGAAAGAGTAAACCTGAAGTGAAGCATCGGAATCTAAAACTGGTCTCAAAGGAAAGGCTCAAAGCATAGACAGTAAGAAGACTCAGTCTTGTTGTACTTAAGCCGGAATCGTGCCTATTGTATTTAATTCCGGTGCAATTTATGTGTTTCATCGTCTATGTGACGGTCCAAGGGATACAAAAAAACCGCAGCTGTGCATCGGAATTTAAAACTGGTGACACAAGAAATGCTCAAATCGTAGACACTAGGAAAAGTCAGTCTTCTTGTACTTAAGTTGGCATTGAGACTTTCGTATTTAATTCCGATGCAATAATTGTGTTTCATCGTCAACATGATGCTCCAAGGGATCCAGCAACTCTGCAGTTGAGCATCGGAATCTAAAACTGGTGACACAGGAAAGGCTCAAAACATAGACACTAAGAAAAGTCACTCTTCTTGTACTTAAGTCGGCATTGTGCCATTTATATTTAATTCCGATACAATTTTTGTGTTTCATCGCCAAAGTGAAGGTGCAAGGATGCAGTAAACCTGATGTGATGCATCGTAATCTAAAACTGGTCTCACAGGAATGGCTCAAACAATAGACGGTAAGAAGACTCAGTCATGATGTACTTTCGTCGGCATTGTGCCTTTTGCATATAATTCCCATGCAATTACTGTGTTTAAAAGTCACTATTGTTGTACTTAAGACGGCATTGTGCCTTTTGTATTTGATTCCGATGTAATTTCTGTGTTTTATCGTCAAATTGAAGGTCCAAGTGATACAGTAAACCTGAAGTGAAGCATCGGAATCTAAAACTGGTCTCACAGGAAAGGCTCAAAGCATAGACACTAAGAAGCGGCAGTCTTCTTGTACTTAAGACGGCATTTTGCCTTTTCTATTTAATTCCGATGCAAATTTTGTGTTTCATCGACAATGTGATGGTCCAAGGGATACAGTAATCCTGTAGTGAAGCAATGGAATCTAAAACTGGTCTCACAGGATAGGCTCAAAACATAGACACTAAGAAAGGTCGGTCTTCTTGTAGGTAAGTCGGCATTATGCATTATGTATGTAATTCCAATGCAATTTTTGTGTTTCATCAACGAAGTGAAGGTCCAAGCGGTACAGTAAACCTGAAGTGAAGCAACGAAATCTAAAACTGGTCTCACAGGAAAGGCTCAAATCATAGATGGTAACAACAGTCAGTCCTCTTATACTTAAGTCGGCATTGGGCTTTTCGTATTTAATTCCGATGCAATTACTGTGTTTCATCGTCAATGTGAAGGTCCAAGGGATACAGTAAACGTGAAGAGAAGCATCGGAATCCAAAACTGGTCTCAACGGAAAGGCTCAAAACATAGTTGGTAAGAAGGCTCAGTCTTCCTGTACTTAAGTCGGCATTGTGCCAATTGTATTTAATTGCGATGCAATTTTTGTGTTTCATCGTGAAAGTGAAGGTCCAAGGGGTACTGTAACCGTGAAGTGAAGCATCGTAATCTAAAACTGGTCTCACAGGAGAGGCTCAAAGCATAGACGTTAAGAAGACTCAGTCATCTTCAACCTAAGTCGTCATTGTGCGTTTTGTATATATCTCCGATGCAAATTCTGTGCTTCAGCGACAAAGAGAAGGTCCAAGTGAAACAGGATCACTGAAGTGAAGCATCGGAATCTAAAACTGTTCTCACAGGAAAGGTTGAAAACACAGACACTGAGAAAAATCAGTCTTCTAGTACTTAAGTCGGCATTGTGCATTTTGTATTTAATTCTCATGTAATTTCTGTGTTTCATCGTCAAATTGAAGGTCCAAGTGATACAGTAAACCTGAAGTGAAGCATCGGAATCTAAGACTGGTCTCACAGAGAAAGGCTCAAAGCATAGACTCTAAGAAGCGGCAGTCTACTTGTACTTAAGTCGGCATTGAGGCTTTTATATTTAATTCTGATGCAATTATGTGTTGCATCGTCAAAGTGACGATCCAAGGGATACAGTGAACCTGCAGTGTAGCATCGGAATATAAAACTGGTCTCACAGGAAAGGTTCAAAAAATAGACACTAAGAAAAGTCAGTCTTCTTGTACTTAAGCCGGAATTGTGCCTATTGTATTTAATTCCGATGCAATTTTTGTGTTTCATCGTCAAAGTGAAGGTCCAAGGAATACAGTATACCTGAAGTGAAGCATCGGAATCTAAAACTGCTCTCACAGGATAGGCTCAAATCATAGACACTAAGAAAAGTCAGTCCTCTTGTACTTAAATTGGCATTGTGAATTTCGTATTTAATTCCGATGCAATTTCTGTGTTCTATCGTCAATGTGAAGGTCCAAGGGATACAGTGAACCTGCAGTGTAGCATCGGAATATAAAACTGGTCTCACAGGAAAGGTTCAAAAAATAGACACTAAGAAAAGTCAGTCTTCTTGTACTTAAGTCGGCATTGTGCCTTTTGTATTTAATTCCGATGAAATTTTTGTGTTTCATCGTCAAAGTGAAGGTCCAACGGATTCACTAAAAACGAAGTGAAGCATCGGAACCTAAAACTGGTCTCACCGGGAAGGCTCACAACATAGACAGTAAGAAGACACAGTCTTCTTTTACTTAAGCCGGCAATGTGACTGTTGTATTTACTTCTGGTGCAATTCCTGTGTTTCATCGTCAATGTGAAGATCCAAGGGATAAAAAAAAAAAAGCAGTTGTGCATTGGAATCTAAAACTGGTAACGCAAGAAATGCTCAAAACAAAGACACAAAGAAAAGTCAGTCTTCTTGCACTTAAGTCGGCATTGTGCATTTTGAATTTAATTCCGACGCCATTTATTTATTTCAACGTCAAAATGAAGGTCCTAGGGATACAGTTAACCTGAAATGAAGCATCGGAATCTAAAACTGGTCTCACAGGAAAGGCTCAAAGCATAGACGGTAACAACACTCAGTCCTCTTGTACTTAAGTCGGCATTGGGATTTTTGTATTTAATTCCGATGCAATTACTGTGTTTCATCGTCAATGTGAAGGTCCAAGGGATACAGTAAACATGAAGAGAAGCATCGGAATCCAAAACTGGTCTCAACGGAAAGGCTCAGAACATAGTTGGTAAGAAGGCTCAGTCTTCCTGTACTTAAGTCGGCATTGTATCTTTTGTATTTAATTGCGATGCAATTTTTGTGTTTCATCGTGAAAGTGAAGTTCCAAGGGGTACAGTAACCGTGAAGTGAAGCATGGTAATCTAAAACCGGTCTCATAGGAAACGCTCAAAGCATAGACGTTAAGAAGACTCAGTCATCTTCTACTTAAGCCGGTATTGTGCGTTTTGTATATATCTCCGATGCAATTTCTGTGCTTCAGCGACAAAGAGATGGTCCAAGTGATACAGGATCAATGAAGTGAAGCATCGGAATCTAAAACTGGTCTCACAAGAAAGGTTGAAAACATAGACACTAAGAAAAATCAGTCTTCTAGTTCTTAAGTCGGCATTGTGCATTTTGTATTTAATTCCGATGCAATTTTTGCGTTTCATCGTCAAAGGGAAGGTCCAAGGGATACAGTAAACCTGAAGTGAAGCATCGGAATCTGAAACTGGTCTCACAGGGTAAGCTCAAATCATAGACAGTAAAAAGACTCAGTCTTCTTGTACTTAAGGCGGCATTGTGCCTTTTGTATTTAATTCCGATGCAATTTCTGTGTTTTCGTTGTCAATGTGAAGGTCCAAGTGTTACAAAAAAACTGCAGTTGTGCATCGGAATCTGAAACGTGTGACACAGGAAATGCTCAAAACATACATACTAAGAAAAGTCAGTCTTCTTGCACGTAAGTCCGCATTGTGCATTTGTATTTAATTCCGATGCAATTTCTGTGTTCTATCGTCAATGTGAAGATCCAAGGGATACAGTAAACCTGAAGTGGTGAATCGGAATCTAAAACTGGGCTCACAGGACAGGCGCAAATCATAGACACTAAGAAATGTCAATCTTCTTGTACTTAGGTAGGCATTGTGCCTTTTGTATTTAATTCCGATGCGATTTTTGTGTTTCACCGTCAAGGTGAATTTCCAACCAATACAGTAAACCTGATGTGAAGCGTCGTAATCTAAAACTGTTCTCACAGGGAAGGCTCAAAACATAGACAGTAAGAAGACTCAGTCTTCGTGTACTTACGCCGGCATTGAGCCTTTTGTATTAAATTCCGATGCCATTTCTGTGTTTCAACGTCAAAGAGAATGTCCAAAGGATACAGTAGCCCAGAAGTGAAGCATCGGAAACTAAAACTGGTCTCACAGGAAAGGTTCTAAACATAGACACTAAGAATAATCAGTCATCTTGTACTTAAGTCGGCATTGTGCATTTTGTATTTAATTCCGATGCAATTTTTGTGTTTCATCCTCAGTGTGAAGGTCCAAGGGATACAGTAAACCTGCAGTTGTGCATCGGAATCTAAAACTCGTGACAAAGGAAATACTGGAACCATAGACACTAAGACAAATCAGTCAATGTGAAGGTCCAACGGTTACAAAAAAACTGCAGTTGTGCAACCGAATCTGAAACTTGTGACACAGGAAATGCTCAAAACATACACACTAAGAAAAGTCAGTCCACTTGCACGTAAGTCGGCATTGTGCATTTGTATTTAATTCCGATGCAATTTCTGTGTTCTATCGTCAATGTGAAGATCCAAGGGATACAGTAAACCTCAAGTGGTGAATCGGAATCTAAAACTGCGCTCACAGGAAAGGCTCAAATCATAGACACTAAGAAATGTCAGTCTGCTTGTACTTAGGTAGGCATTGTGCCTTTTGTATTTAATTCCGATGCGATTTTTGTGTTTCATCGTCAAGGTGAATTTCCAATGAATACAGTAAACCTGATGTGAAGCGTAGTAATCTTAAACTGGTCTCACAGGAAAGGCTCAAACCATAGACGGTAAGGAGACTCAGCCATCTTGTACTGAAGTCAGCATTGTGCATTTTGTATTTAATTCCGATGCAATCTTTGTGTTAAATCGTCAAAGTGAATGTCCAAGGGATACAGTAAACCTGAAGAGAAGCATCGGAATCTAAAACTGTTCTCACAGGGAGGGCTCAAAACATAGACAGTAAGAAGACTCAGTCATCGTGTACTTACGCCGGCATTGAGCCTTTTGTATTAAATTCCGATGCAATTTCTGTGTTTCAACATCTAACTGAATGTTGAAAGGAATACAGTAGCCCTGAAGTGAAGCATCGGAAATTAAAACTGGTCACACAGGAAAGGTTCTAAACATAGACCCTAAGAATAATCAGTCTTCTTGTACTTAAGTCGGCATTGTGCATTTTGTATTTAATTCCGATGCAATTTTCTTGTTTCACCCTCAATTTGAAGGTCCAAGGGATACAGTAAAACTGCAGTTCTGCATTGGAATCTAAAACTGGTGACACAGGAAAGGCTCAAACCATAGACTGTAGGAAGACGCAGTCTTCTTGTACTTAAGACATTACTGTTATTTTTGTTTTTAATTCCGATTCAATCTCTGTGTTTCTTCGTCAATGTGAAGGTCCAAGGGATACAGTAAACCTGCAGTTGTGTATCGGAATCTAAAACTCGTGACACAGGAAATACTGGAACCATAGACACTAAGACAAATCAGGCAATGTGAAGGTCCAAGGGTTACAAAAAAACTGCAGTTGTGCATCGGAATCTGAAACTTGTGACACAGGAAATGCTCAACACATACACACTAAGAAAAGTCAGTCTACCTGCACGTAAGTCGGTATTGTGCATTTGTATTTAATTCCGATGCAATTTCTGTGTTCTATCGACAATGTGAAGATCCAAGGGATACAGTAAACCTGAAGTGGTGAATCGGAATCTAAAACTGGGCTCACAGGAAAGGCTCAAATCATAGACACTAAGATATGTCAGTCTTCTTGTACTTAGGTAGTCATTGTGCCTATTGTATTTAATTCCGATGCGATTTTTGTGTTTCATCGTCAAGGTGAATTTCCAAGGAATACAGCAAACCTGATGTGAAGCGTCGTAATCTAAAACTGGTCTCACAGGAAAGGCTCAAACCATAGACGGTAAGGAGACTCAGCCATCTTGAACTGAAGTCGGCATTGTGCATTTTGTATTTAATTCCGATGCAATCTTTGTGTTACATCGTCAAAGTTAATGTCCAAGGGATACACTAAACCTGAAGTGAAGCATCGGAATGTAAAACTGTTCTCACAGGGAAGGCTCAAAACATAGACAGTAAGAAGACTCAGTTTTCTAGTACTTAAGTGGGCATTGTGCCTTTTGTATTTAATTCCGATGGAATATCTGTGTTTCATCATCAATGTGAGGGTCCAAGGAATACAAGAAACTGCAGTTGTGCATCGGAATCTAAAACTGGTGACACAGGACGTGCTCAAAACATTGACCCTAAGAAAAGTGAGTATTCTTGCACTTAAGTCGGAATTGTTCCTTTGAATTTAATTCCGATGCAATTTCTGTGTTTCATCGTCAATGAGGAGGTCCAAGGGATACAGAAAAACTGCAGTGGTGCACGGAATCTAAAACTGGGGACCCAGGAAGGGCTCAGATCATAGACACTAAGAAAAGTCAGTCTTCTTGTACTTAAGTCGGCATTGTGCATTTTGTACTTAAATCCGATGCAATCTTTGTATTTCATCGTCAAGGTGATGGTCGAAGGGATACAGTAAACCTGAAGTGAAGCATCGGAGTCTAAAACTATTCTCACAGTGAAAGCTCAAAGACATAGACAGTAAGAAGACTCGGTCTTTTTGTACTTAAACCGGCTTTGTGCCTTTTGTATTTATTTCCGATGCAATTTCTGTGATTTCGTCGTCAATGTGAAGGTCCAAGGGAGACGGTACACCTGAAGTGTAGAATCGGAATCTAAAACTGGTCTCACAGGAAAGGATCAAAGGATAGGCACTAAGAAACGTCAGTCTTCTTGGCCTTAAGTCGACATTGTGCCTTTTGTATTTAATTCCGATGCAATTTTTGTGTTTCATCGTCAGAGAGATTGACTGAAGAATACAGTAAACCTGAAGTGAAGCATCGGAATCTAAATGTGGTCTCACAGGAAAGGCTCAAATCATAGACGTTAAGAAGACTCAGTCTTCTTGTACTTATGTCGGCATTGTGCCTTTTGTATTTAATTCCGATGAATTATCTGTGTTTTCGTCGTCAATGTGAAGGTCCAAGGGTTACAAAAAAACTGCAGTAGTGCATCGGAATCATAAAACTGGTGACATAGGAAATGCTGAAAATATCGACACTAAGTAAAGTCAGTCTTCTTGCACTTAAGTCGGCATAGTGCCTTTTGTATTTAATTCCGATGCAGTTTCTGTGTTCTATCGTCAATGTGAAGGACCGAGGGATACCGTAAACCTGAAGTGAAGCAGCGGAATCTAAAACTGGTCTCACAGGAAAGGCTCAAATCATAGACAGTAAGAAAACTCAGTCTCCTTGTACATAAGTCAGCTATGTGCCTTTTGTATTTCATTCCGATGCAATTCCTGTGTTTCTTCGTCAATGTGAATGTCAACGGGATACAAAAAATTTGCAGTTGTGCATCGGAATCTAAAACTGAGGACACAGAAAATTCTCAAAACAAAGACGCTAAGAAAAGCTAGTCATCTTGTACTGAAGTCGGCATTGTGCCTTTTGTATTTAATTCCGATGCAATTATGATTTTTCTATATCAAAGTGAAGGTCCAAGGGATATAGTAAATGTGGAGGTGAAGCATCGGAATCTAAAACTGGTGACACAGGAAAGGCCCAAAACATAGACACTAAGAAAACTCAGTGTTCTTCTACTTAAGTCGGCATTGTGCCTTTTGTATATAATTCCGATGCAGTCTCTGGATTTCATCGTGAAAGTGAAGGGCCAAGGGATACACTTAATCTGAAATGAATCATCTGAATCTAAAACTGGTCTCACAGGGAAAGCTCAAAACATAGACAGTATGAAGACTCAGTAGTCTTGTTCTTAAGTGGGCAATGTGCCTTTGGTATTTAATTCCGATGCAATATCAGTGTTTCATCATCAATGGAAGTTCCAAGGGACACATGAAACTGCAGTTGTGCGTCGGAATGTAAAACTGGTGACACAGGAAATGCTCAAAACATAGACCCTAATAAATGTCTGTATTCTCGCACTTAAGTGGGCATTGTGCTCTTGAATTTAATTCCGATGCAATTTCTGTGTTTCATCGTCAATGTGCAGGACCAATGGATACAGGAAAACTGCAGTGGTGCACGGAATCTAAAACTGGTGACACAGGAAGGGCTCAAATCATAGACTTTAAAAGAAGTCAGCCTCTTTGCACTTAATTCGGCGTTGTGCCTTTTATATTTAACTCCGACGCAATTTCTGTCTTTCAACTTCAAAGTGAATGACCAAGGGATACAGTTACCCTGAAGTGAAGCATCGGAGGCTAAAACTGGTCTCACAGGAAAGGTTCAAAACATAAGTACAAGAAGACTGATCTTTTTTAGTGCCTAAGTCGGCATTGTGCATTTTGTATTTAATTCCGATGGAATATTTGTGTTTCATCGTCAAAGTGATGGTCCAAGGGATACAGTACCTGAAGTGAAGCTTCGGAATCTATAACTGTTTTTACAGGGAAGGCTAAAAACTTAGACAGCAAGAAGACTCAGTCTTCTTGTACTTAAGCCGGCATTGTGCCCTTTGTATTTAATTCCGATGCAATTTCTGTGTTTCATCTTCAAACTGAATGTCCAAGGGATAGAGTAAACCTGAAGTGATGCATCGGAATCTAAAAGTGGTCTCACTGGAAAGGCTCATAACACAGACACTAAGAAACGTCAGTCTCTCATGTACTTAAGTCGGCATTGTGCCTTTTGTATTTAATTCCGATGCAATTTCTGAGTTTCATCGTCAATATGTAGGTCCACGGGATACAGTAAATCTGCAGTTGTGCATCGGAATCTTAAACTATTGACACAGGAAATTCTCAAAGCAACGACAGCAAGAAAAGTTGGTCTTCTTGTACTGAAGTCTGCATTGTGCCTTTAGAATTTAATTCCGATGCAATAATGGTTTTTCATCGTCAAAGTCAAGGTCCAAGGGATATAGTAAACGAGGAAGTGAACTATCGGAATCTAAAACTGGTGACACAGGAAAGGCTCAAAACAGAGACACTAAGAAAAGTCAGTGTTCTTGTACTTAAGTCAGCATTGTGCCGTTTGTATTTAATTCCGATGCAGTTTCTGTGTTTCATCGTCAAAGTGAATGTCCAAGGGATACAGTAACTCTGTAGTGAAGCATCGGTATCTAAAACTGGTCTCACAGGAAGGGTTCAAAGCATACACACTAAGTAAATACAGTGTTTTTGTACTTAAGTCGGCATTGTGCAATTTGTATTTATTTCCGATGCGATTTATGTGTTTCATCGTCAAAGTGAATCTCAAAGGGATACAATAAACCTGAAATAAAGCATTGGATTCTAAAACTGGTCCCACAGGAAAGGCGCAAAACATAGACGGTAAGAGGACTCAGTCTTCTTGTACTTAAGTCGGCATTGTGCCTTTTGTATTTAATTCCGATGCAATTTTTGTGTTTCATCGTCAAAGTGAAGGTCCAAGGGATACAGTAAACCTGATATGATGAATCGGAATCTAAAACAGGTCTCACAGGAAAGGTTCAAAAAATAGACACTAAGAAAAATCAGTCTTCTTGTACTTAAGTAAGCAGTGTGGCTTTGATATTTAATTTCGATGCTATTTTTGTGTTTCATCTTCAGAGTGAAGGTCCAAGGGTACAGTAACCTGAAGTGAAACATCGGAATCTAAAACTGGTCTCACAGGGAAGGCTCAAACCATAGACAGTAAGAAGACTAACTTTTCTTGTACTTAAGTCGGCATTGTGCCTTTTTTATTTTATTCCGATACAATTACTGTGTTTCATCGTCAATGTGAAGGTCCAAGGGATACAGTAAACCAGCAGTTGTGCAACCGAATCTAAAACTGGCGGCACAGGAAAGGCTCAAAGCAAAGGTACTAACAAAAGTCAGTCTTCTTGTACTTAAGTCGGCATTGTGACTTTTGTATGAAATTCCGATGCAATTTTTGTGTTTCATGGTCAAAGTGTAAGTCCAAGGGATACAGTAAACCTTAAGTGAAGCATCGGATTCAAAAACTGGTCTCAGAGGAAATATTCAAAGCATAGAACCTAAGAAAAGTCAGTCGCCTTGAACTTAAATCGGCATTGTGCCTTTTGTATTTAATTCCGATGCAATATCTGTGTTTCATCGTCAATGTGAAGGTCAAAGGGATACAGTATACCTGAAGTGTATCATCGGAATATAAAACTGGTCTCACAGGAAAGGCTCAAAACATAGACGGTAAGAAGATTCAGTCTTCTTGTACTGAAGCCGGCATTGTGCCTTTTGTATTTAGTATCGATGCAATTTCTGCGTTTCATCATCAATGTGGAGGTCGAAGGGATACAGAAAAACCTGCAGCTGTGCATCGGAATCTGAAACTGATAACACAGGAAGGGCTCAAAACATAAACGCTAAGAAAAGACAGTCATCCTGTACTTAAGTCGGCATTGTGTCTTTTGTATTTAATTCCGATGCAATTTCTGTGTTTCATCGGCAATGTGATTTCCAAGGGATACAGTAAAGCAGCAGTTGTGCAACGGAATCTAAAACTGGCGACACAGGCAAGGCTCGAAACATAGACACTCAGAAAAGTTAGACTTCTTATACTTAGGTCGGCATTGTGACTTTTGTATTTAATTCCGATGCAATTATTGTGATTAATGGTAAAGTGAAGGTCCAATGGTTACAGGAAACCTGAAGTGAAGCAACAGAATCTGAAACTGGTATCACAGGAAAGGCTCAAATCATAGACACTAAGGAAAGTCAGTCTTCTTGAACTTATGTCGGCATTGTGCATATTGTATTTAATTCCGATGCAATTTCTGTGTTTCATCGTCAGTGTGTAGGTCCAAGGGATACAGTAAACCTGATATGAAGCATCGGAATCTAAAACTGGTTTCACACGAATGGCTCAGACATAGACGGTAACAAGACTCAGTCTTCTTGTACTTAAGTCGGAATTGTGATTTTTGTATTTAATTCCGATGTAATTCTGTGTTTCATCGTCAATGTGAAGGTCTAAGGGATACAGTAAACCCGAAGTGAAGTATCGGTATCTAAAATAGATCTCACAGGAATGGCTCAAAACATAGACACTAGAAAAAGTCAGACTTCTAGTACTTAAGTCGGCATTGTGCCTCTTGTATTTAAATCCGATGGAATTTCTGTGTTTCATCGTCAAAGTGATGGTCCAAGGGATACAGTAAACCTGATGTGATCCACGGAATCTAAAACTGGTCTCACAGGAAAAGTTCAAAAAATAGACACTAAGAAAAAACAGTCTTCTTGTACTTAAGTAGGCAGTGTGGCTTTTATATTTAATTCCGATGCTATTTTTGCGTTTCATCTTCAAAGTGAAGGTCCAAGGGATACAGTATACCTGAAGTGAAACATCGGTATTAAAAACTGGTCTCACAGGAAAGGCTCAAAATATAGACTGTAAGAAGACTCGGTCTTCTTGTACTTAAGTCGGCATTGTGCTTTTTGAATTTAATCCCGATGCAATTATTGTGTTTCATCGTCAAAGTGAAGGTCCAAAGGATACAGTATACCTCAAGAGAAGCATCGGAATCCGAAACTGGTCTCTCAGGAAAGGCTCAAAACATAGATGTTAAGAAGACTCAGTCTTCTTGTACTTAAGTGAGCTTTGTGCCTTTTGTATTTAATTACGATGTAATTTTTGTGTTTCATCGTCAAAGTGAAAGTTTAAGGGATACAGTATACTTCAAGAGAAGCATCGGAATCTAACTCTGGTCTCTCAGGAAAGGCTCAAAACATAGATTTTAAGAAGACTCAGTCTTCTTGTACTTCAGTCGGCATTGTGCCTTTTGTATTTAGTTCCGATGCAATTTCTGTGCTTCATCGTAAATGTGAAGCTCCAAGGGATACAGTAAATATGCAGTTGTGCATCGAAATCTAAATCTGGTGACACAGGAAAGGCTCAAAACAACGACACAAAGATAATTCTGTCTTCTTTTACATAAGTCGGCATTGTGCCCTTTGTATTTAATTCCGATGTAATTTTTGTGTATCATCGTGAAAGTGAAGGTCCAAGGGATACAGTAAACCTGATCTGATGCATCGGAATCTGAAACTGGTTTCACACGAAAGGCTCAGACATAGACGGTAACATGGCTCAGTCTTCTAGTACTTAAGTCGGCATTGTGCCTTTTGTATTTAATTACGATGCAATTTCTGTGCTTCATCGTAGATGTGAAAGTCCAAGAGATACAGTAAATATGCAGTTGTGCATCGAAATCTAAAACTGGTGTCACAGGAAAGGCTCAAAACAACGACACAAAGATAAGTCTGTCTTCTTTTACATAAGTCGACATTGTGCCCTTTGTATTTAATTTCGATGTAATTTTTGTGTTTCATCGTCAAAGTGAATGTCCAAGAGATACAGTAAACGAGTTAGTGAAGCATCGGAATCTAAACTTGTGACACAGGAAAGGCTCAATACCATAGGCACTAAGTAACGTCAGTCTTCTTGTACTTCAGTCGACATTGTGCCTTTTGTAATAAATCCTATGCAATTTCAGTGTTTCATCGACAATTTGAAGGTCCAACGGATACAGTAAACATGATGTGGTGCATCGCAATCTAAAACTGGTCTCACACAAAACGCTCAGATGTAGACGGTAACAAGACTCAGACTTCTTGTACTTAAATTGGCATTGTGCCTTTTGTATTTAATTCCGATGCAATTATTGTGTTTCATCGTAAATGTGAAAGTACAAGGGATACAGTAAATATGCAGTTGTGCATCGAAATCTAAAACTGGTGACACAGGAAAGGCTCAAAACAACGACAAAAAGATAAGTCTGTCTTCTTTTACATAAGTCGGCAATGTGGCCTTTGTATTTAATTCCGATGTAATTTTTGTGTTTCATCGTCAAAGTGAATGTCCAAGGGCTACAGTAAACGAGTAAGTGAAGCATCGGAATCTAAAACTTGTGATACGGGAAAGGCTCAAAACCATAGGCACTAAGTAACGTCAGTCTTCTTGTACTTCAGTCGACATTGTGCCTTTTGTATTAAATCCAATGCAATTTCAGTGTTTCATCGACAATGTAAAGGTCCAAGGGATACAATAAACCTGAAGTGAAGCTTCGGAAACGAAAACTGGTCTTACAGGAAAGGTTCATTACATAGACAGTAAGAAGACTCAGCCTTCTTGTACTTAAGACGGCATTGTGCATTTTGTACTTATTTCCGATGCAATTTCTGTGTTACATCGTTAAAGTGAAGGTCCAAGATATACAGTAAACATGAAGTGGAGCATCGGAATCGAAAACTGGTCTCACAGGAAATGCTCAAATCATAGACACTCAGAAAAATCAGTCTCCTTGTACTTAAGTCGGCATTGTGCCTTTTGCATTTAATTCCGATGCAATTTCAGTGTTTCATCGTCAAGGTGAAGGTCCAGTGGATGCAGTAAATCTGCAGTTGTGCATCGGATCCTAAAACTGGAGACACAGGAAAGGCTCAAAACACAGGCACTAAGAAAAGTCAGTCTACTGGTATTTAAGTCGGCATTGAGCCATTTGTATTTATTTCCAATGCAATTTTTGTGTTCCATCGTCAAAGTTAAGGGCCAAGGGATACAGTAAACCGGAAGTGAAGCATCGGATTCTAAAACTGGTGACACAGGAAAGGCTCAGAACATAGTCAGTAAGAAGACTCTGTCTACTTGTACGTAAAACATCATTGTGCCTTTTGTATTGAATTCCGATGCAATTTTTGTGTTTCATCGTCAAACGTAAGGTCCAAGGGATACAGTAAACCTGAAGTGAAGCAACAGAATCTAAAACTTGTCTTATAGGAAAGGCTCAAATCTTAGATACTAAGAAAATTCAGTCTTATTGTAAATAAGTCGGCTATGGGCCATTTGTATTTAAATCCGATGCAATTACAGTGTTTCATCATCAATGTGAAGGTCCAAGGGATACATAGAAACTGCAGTTGTGCATCGGAATCTAAAATTGGTGACACAGGAAGGGCTCAGAACATAGACACTAAGAAAAGTCAGTCTTCTAGTACTTAAGTCGGCATTGTGGCTTTTATATTTAATTCCGATGCCATTACTGTATTCCATCGTCAATGTGAAGGTCCAAGGGATACAGAAAAACTGCAGTGGTGCATCGGAATCAAAAACTGGTGACACAGGATAGGCCTAAAACATAGACACTAAGAAATTTGAGTAGTCTTGCTCTTAAGTCGGCATTGTGCCTCTTCTATTTATATCTGATGCAATTTCGGAGTTTCATCTCAATGTGCAGGTCCAAGGGATACAGTAAACCTTAAGTGAAGCTTCAGAATCAAAAACTGGTCTTACAGGGAAGCCTCAATTCATAGACAGAAAGAAGACTCAGTCTTCTTGTACTTAAATCATCATTGTGTCTTTTGTATTCAATTCCGATGTAATTTCTGTGTTTCATCGCCAATGTGAAGATTCAAGGGATACAGTAAACCTGAAGTGAAACATCGGTATCTAAAACTGGACTCACAGGATTGGCTCAAAACATAGATACTAGAAAAAGGCAATGTTATTGTACTTAAGTCGGCATTGTGCCATTTGTATTTAATTCCGATGCAATTTCTGTGTTACATCGTCATTGTGAAGGTCCAAGGGATACAGTAAACATGAAGTGAAGCATCGGAATCTAAAACTGGTCTCAAAGGAAAGGATCAAATCAAAGACATTAAGTCAACTCAGTCTCCTTGTCCTTAAGTCGGCAGTGTGCTTTTTGCATTAAATTCCGATGCAATGTCAGTGTTTCATCGTCAAGGTGAAGGTAGAAGGGATACAGTAAATCTGAAGTTGTGCATCGGATCCTAAAACTGGAGACGCAGGAAATGCTCAAAACACAGACACTAAGAAAAGTCAGTCTTCTTGTACTTCAGTCGGCATTGTCCCATTTGGATTTAATTCCGATGCAAATTTTGTGTTTCATCGTCAAAGTGAAGGTCCAAGGGATACAGTAAACCTGAAGTGAAGCATCGGAATCAAAAACTGGTCTCAAAGGAAAGGCTCAAATCAAAGACATAAAGAAAACTCAGTCTCCTTTTACTTAAGTCGGTATTGTGCCTTTTGCATTTAATTCCGATGCAATTTCAGTGTTTCATTGTCAGGGTGAAGGTAGAAGGGATACAGTAAATCTGCAGCAGAGCATCGGATCCTAAAACTGGAGACACAGGAAAGTCCTAAAACACAGACACTAAGGAATGTCAGTCTCCTCGTACTTTAGTCGGCAGTGTGCCATTTGTATTTAATTCCGATGCAATTTTTGTGTTTCATCGTCAAAGTGAGATCCAAGGGATACAGTAAACCGGAAGTGAAGCATCGGATATAAAACTGATGCCACAGGAAAGGCACAAAACATAGACATTAAGAAGAATCAGACTACTTGTACTTAAGTCAGCATTGTGCATTTGGATTGAATTCCGATGCACTTTTTGTGTTTCATCGTCAGAGTGAAGGACGAAGGGATACAGTAAACCTGAAGTTAAGCATCGGAATCTAACACTTGTCTCACAGGAAAGGCTCAAAGCATAGACACTAAGAAAATTCAGTCTTCTTGTAAATATGTCGGCATTATGCCTTTTGTATTTAATTCCGATGCAATTACTGAGTTTCATCGTCAATGTGAAGGTCCAAGGGATACAGTACAGCAGCTGTTGTGCAACGGAATCTAAAACTGGTGGCACAGGAATGGCTCAAAACATAGACACTGAGAAATGTCAGTCTTCTTGTACTTAAGTTATCATTGTGCCTTTTGTATTTAATTCTGATGCAATTTCAGTGTTTCATCGTCAATGTGAAGGTCCAAAGGATGCAGTAAACCTAACGTGTAGCTTCGGAATCAAAAACTGGCCTCACTGGAAAGGCTCAAAACAAAGACCGTAAGAAGACTCAGTCTTCTCGTACTTATGTCGGCATTGTGCCTTTGTATATAATTCCGATGCAATTTCTGTGTTTCTTCGTCAATGTGAAGGGCCAAGGATACAGTAAACCTCAAGTGAAGCATTGGAAACTACAGCTGCTGACACAGGAAAGGCTAAAGCATAGACAGTGAGAAGATTCAGTCTTCTTGTAATTAGCTCTGCATTGTGCGCGTTTGTGCTTAATTCCGATGCAATTTCGGTGTTTCATCGTCGATGTGAAGGTCCAAGGGATACAGTAAACCAGAGGTGAAGCATCGGAATCGAAAAGAGGTCTCACAGGAAAGGCTCGAACCATAGACGGTAAGAAGACTCAGTCTTCTTGTACTTAAGTCGGCACTGTGCTTTTTGTATTTAATTCCAATGCAATATCTGTGTTTCATCGTCAAAGAGAAGGCCCAAGCAATACAGTAAACCTGCAGTTCTGCATCAGGATCAAAAATTGGTCTCACAGGAAAGGCTCAAACCATAGGCACTAAGAATGGTCTGTCTTGTTGTACTTAAGCCGGCAATGTGTCTTTTGTATTTAATTCCGATGCAATTTCTGTGTTTCTTCGTCTTAGTGAAGGTCCAAGGGATACAGTAAAGCTGAAGTGAAGCATTGGAAAATACAACTGCTGACACAGGAATGGCTCAATCCATAGACAGTGAGAGGACTTAGTCTTCTTGTACTTAACTCGGCATTGTGCCCGATTGCATTTATTTCCGATGCAATTTCGGTGTTTTATCGTCAATGTGAAGGTCCAAGGTTTACAGTAAACCGGTTGTGAAGCATCGGAATCAAAAACTGGTCTCACAGGAAAGGCTCAAGTCATAGACGGTAACAAGACTCAGTCTTCTTGTACTGAAGTCGGCATTGTCCCTTTTGTATTTAATTCCGATGCAATTTTTTTGTTTCATCGTCAAAGTGAAGGCCCAAGTGATGCAGTAAACCTGAAGTGAAGCAACGGAATCTAAAGCTGGTGACACAGGAAATATTCAAAACATAGACACTCGGAAACGTCAGCCTTCTGGTACTAATGTCGGCATTGTGCCTATTGTATTTAATTCCGATGCAATTTCAGTGTTTCATCGATAATGTGAAGGTCCAAGAGATTCAGTAAACCTGCAGTTGTGCTTCGGAATCTAACACTGGTGACACAGGAAGGGCTCAAAACATAGACAGTGAGAAAAGTCAGTCTTTTTTTACTTAAGTCGGCAATGTGCCTTTTGTAGTAAATTCCGATGCAATATTTGTATTTCATCGTCAACGTGAAGGTCCAAGGGATACAGTAAACCTGAAGTGAAGCGTCGGAATATAAAACAGGTCTGACAGGAAAGGATCAAAACATGGATGGTAAGTTGACTCAGTGTTCTTGTCCTTAGGTCGGCATTGTGCCTTTTGTATTTATTTGCGATGCAATTTCTGTGTTTCATCATCAATGTGAAGGTCCAAGGGATACAGTAAACCTACAGTTGTGCATCGGAATCTAAAACTGGTGACACAGGAAAGGCTCAAAGCATAGGCACTATGAAAAGTCAGTCTTCTTGTACTTATGTCGAAATTGTGCCTTTTGAATTTAATTCCAATCTAATTGTTGTGTATCATCGTCAATGTGAAGGTCCAAGCGATGCAGTAAACCTACAGTTGTGCATCATAATCTAAACCTGGGGACCCAGAAAAGGCTCAAAACATAGACACTGAGAAAAGTCAGTCTCCTTGTACTTAAGGCGGCATTGTGCCTTTTGTACTTAATTCCGATGTAATTTTTGTGTTTCATCGTGAAAGTGAAGGTCCAAGGGATACAGTAAACCTGCCGTTGTGCTTCGGAATCTAACAACGGTGACACAGGAAAGGCGCAAAACATAGACACTAAGAGATGTCATTTTTTTTATGCTTAAGTCGGCATGTGCCTTTTGTGGTTAATTACGATGCAATTTTTGTGTTTTATCGTTAATGTGAAGGTCTAAGGTATACCGTAAACCTGATGTGAAGCTTCGGAATCTAAAAGAGGTCTGACGGGAATGGCTCAGAACATAGACGGTTAGATGACTCAGTCTTCTTGTACTTATGTCGGCGTTGAGCTTCTGGTATTTAATGCCGTTGCAATTTTTGTATTTCATCGCCAAAGTGAAGGTCCAGGGGATACAGTGAACCTGAAGCGAAGCATCGGAATCGAAAACTCGTCTCACAGGGAAGGCTCAGAAATAGACGGTGAGAAGACACATTCTTCTTGTACTTAACTTGGCATTGTGCCTTTTGTATCTAATTCCGATGCAATTTCTGTTTTTCATAGTCAATGTGAAGGTTCAAGGGATACAGTGAACCTGTAGTTGTGCATCGGAATCTATAACTGGTGACAGGGAAAGGCTCAAAACATGGACACTAAGAAAAGTCTGTCTTCTTGTACTTAAGTCGGCATTGTGCCTTTTGTATTTAATTGCGACGCAAATTTTGTGTTTCATCGTCAAAGTGAATGTCCAGGGGATACAGTAAACCTGAAGTGAAGCATCGGAAACTAAAACTAGTGACACAGGGAAGGCTCAAAGCAATGCCAGTGAGAAGACTCAGTCTTCTTGTACTTAAGTCGGAATTGTGCCTTCTGTATTTAATTCCGATGAAATTTTTGTGTTTCATCGTCAATGTGAAGGTCCAAGTGATACAGTAAACCTGCAGGGACCTTCTTAATAAAACTGGTGACATAGGGAAGGTACAAAATATAGACACTAAGAGAAGTCAGTCTTTTGGTACTTAGTCGGCAATGTGCCTCTTGTAGCAAATTCCGATGCCATTTTTGTGTTTCATCGTCAAAGTGATGGTTCAAGGGATACAGTAAACCTGAAGTGAAGCAACGGAATCTAAAACATGTCTGACAGGAATGGCTCAAAACATAGATGGTAAGAAGACACAGTCTTCTTGTACTTAACTTGGCATTGTGCCTTTAGTATTTAATTCCGATGCAATTTCTGTTTTTCATCGTCAATGTGAAGGTTCAAGGGATACAGTAAACCTATAGTTGTGCATCGGAATCTAACACTGGTGACCCAGGTAAGGCTCAAAACATAGACACTAGGAAAAGTCAGTCTTCTTGTACTTTTTTCTGCATTGTGCCTTTTGTATTTAATTCCGACGCAAATTTTGTGTTTCATCGTCAAAGTGAATGTCCAGGTGATACAGTAAACCTGAAGTGAAGCATCGGAAACTAAAGCTAGTGACACAGGGAAGGCTCAAAGCATTGCCAGTGAGAAGACTCAGTCTTCTTGTACTTAAGTCGGAATTGTGCCTTCTGTACTTAATTCCGATGAAATTTTTGTGTTTCATCGTCAATGTGAAGGTCCAAGTGATACAGTAAATCTGCAGTTGTGCATTGGAATCTAAAACTGGTTTCACAGGAAAGGCTAAAAACGTAGACACTAAGGAAAGTCAGACTTCCTGTGCTTCAGTCAGCATTGTGCCTTTTGTACTTAATTCCGATGCAATATCTGTGTTTCATCGTCAAAGTGAAGGTCCAAAGATTACAGTAAACCTGTAGTGAAGCAACGGAATCTAAATCTGGTCTCACTGGAAGGGCTTAAATCATAGACGGTAAGAAGACTCAGTTTTCTTGTACTTAAGTCGACATTGTGCCTTTTGTATTTAATTCCGATGCAATATCTGTGTTTCGTCGTCAATGTGAAGGTCCAAGTGATACAGTAAACCTGCAGTTGTGCATTGCAAACTAAACCTGGTGACACAGTAAAGGCTCAAACGTAGATGGTAAGAAGACTCAGTCTTCTTGTACTTAAGTCGGCATTGCGCCTTTTGAACTTAATTCCGATGCAATTGCTGTGTTTCATCGTCAATCTGACGGTCCAAGGGATACAGTAACCCTGCAGTTGTGCATCGTAATCTAAAACTAGGGACACAGGAACGGCTCAAAACATACACACTAAGAAAATCAGTCTCCTTGTCCTTAAGTCGGCATTGTGCCTTTTGTATTTAATTCCGATGCAATTTTTGTGTTTCATCGTCAATGTGAAGGTCCAAGTGATACAGTAAACCTGCAGGGACCTTCTTAATAAAACTGGTGACACAGGAAAGGTACAAAATATAGACACTAAGAGAAGTCAGTCTTTTGGTACTTAGTCGGCAATGTGCCTCTTGTAGCTAATTCCGATGCCATTTTTGTGTTTCATCGTCAAAGTGATGGTTCAAGGGATACAGTAAACCTGAAGTGAAGCAACGGAATCTAAAACATGTCTGACAGGAATGGCTCAAAACATAGATGGTAAGAAGACACAGTCTTCTTGTACTTAACTTGGCATTGTGCCTTTAGTATTTAATTCCGATGCAATTTCTGTTTTTCATCGTCAATGTGAAGGTTCAAGGGATACAGTAAACCTATAGTTGTGCATCGGAATCTAACACTGGTGACCCAGGTAAGGCTCAAAACATAGACACTAGGAAAAGTCAGTCTTCTTGTACTTTTTTCTGCATTGTGAATTTTGTATTTAATTCCGACGCAAATTTTGTGTTTCATCGTCAAAGTGAATGTCCAGGGGATACAGTAAACCTGAAGTGAAGCATCGGAAACTAAAACTAGTGACACAGGGAAGGCTCAAAGCATTGCCAGTGAGAAGACTCAGTCTTCTTGTACTTAAGTCGGAATTGTGCCTTCTCTACTTAATTCCGATGAAATTTTTGTGTTTCATCGTCAATGTGAAGGTCCAAGTGATACAGTAAATCTGCAGTTGTGCATTGGAATCTAAAACTGGTTTCACAGGAAAGGCTAAAAACGTAGACACTAAGGAAAGTCAGACTTCCTGTGCTTCAGTCGGCATTGTGCCTTTTGTACTTAATTCCGATGCAATATCTGTGTTTCATCGTCAAAGTGAAGGTCCAAAGATTACAGTAAACCTGTA
Organism: Schistocerca americana; assembly: GCF_021461395.2. Lineage (NCBI taxonomy): Eukaryota > Metazoa > Arthropoda > Insecta > Orthoptera > Acrididae > Schistocerca > Schistocerca americana. The sequence continues at coordinate 6,570,933 of NW_025725481.1, read as the reverse complement.
GTGAAGCAACGGAATCTAAATCTGGTCTCACTGGAAGGGCTTAAATCATAGACGGTAAGAAGACTCAGTTTTCTTGTACTTAAGTCGACATTGTGCCTTTTGTATTTAATTCCGATGCAATATCTGTGTTTCGTCGTCAATGTGATGGTCCAAGTGATACAGTAAACCTGCAGTTGTGCATTGGAAACTAAACCTGGTGACACAGTAAGGGCTCAAACATAGATGGTAAGAAGACTCAGTCTTCTTGTACTTAAGTCGGCATTGCGCCTTTTGAACTTAATTCCGATGCAATTGCTGTGTTTCATCGTCAATCTGACGGCCCAAGGGATACAGTAAACCTGCAGTTGTGCATCGTAATCTAAAACTAGGGACACAGGAACGGCTCAAAACATACACACTAAGAAAATCAGTCTTCTTGTCCTTAAGTCGGCATTGTGCCTTTTGTATTTAATTCCGATGCAATTTTTGTGTTTCATCGTCAAAGTGAAGGTCCAAGGGATACAGTAAACCTGTTGGGAAGCATCGGAATCTATAACTGGTCTCACAGGAAAGGCTCAAAACATAGACACTAAGTAAAGTCAGTTTTCGTGTACTTAAGTCGACATTGTGCTTTTTGTATTTAATTACGATGCAATTTTTATGTTTCTTTGTCAAAGTGAAGGTCCAAAGGACTAAGTAAACCTGAAGTGAAGCAATTGAAACCAAAACTGGTCTCACAGGAAAGGCTCAAAGCATTGATAGGAGAAGACTCAGTCTCCTTCTACTTATGACGGCATTATGCATTTTGTATTTAATTCCGTTGCAATTGCTGTGTTTCATCGTCAATCTGAAGGTCCAAGGGATACAGTAAAGCTGAAGTGAAGCATCGGAATCTATTATTGGGCTCACAGGAAAGGCTCGACAAATAGACACAAAGAAGACTCAGTCTTCTTGTACTTGAGTCGGCATTGTTCCTTTTGTATTTAATTCAGTTGCAATTTCTCTGTTTCATCGTCAATGTGAAGAGCCAAGGGCTACAGTAAACCTGCAGTTGTGCATCGTAATCTAAAACTGGTGACACAGGAAAGGCTCAAAACATAGGCACTAAGAAAAGTCAGTCTTCTAGTACTTAAGACGGCATTGTGCCTTTTGTATCTATTTCCGATGCAATTTCTGTGTTTCATCGTCAAAGCTATGGTCCAAGGGACAAAGTAAACCTTAAATGAAGTATCGGAATCTAAACCTGGTCTCACTGGAAATGCTCAAAACATAGACGGAAAGAAGACTCAGTCTTCCTGTCGTTAAGCGGGCAATGTGCGTTTTGTATCGAATACCGATGCAATTTTTGTGATTCATCGTCAAAGTGAGGGTCCAAGGTATATAGTAAACCTGAAGTGAAGCATCGGAATCTAAAACTGGACTCACAGGAGAGGTTCACAACATAGACGGTAAGAAGACCCAGTCTGCTTGTACTTAAGTCGGCATGGTGTACTTGTATTTAATTCCGATGCAACTTCAGTGCTTCATCGCCGATGGGATTCAGTAAACCTGCAGTTTTGCATCGGAAACTAAAACTGGTGACATAGGAAAGGCTCATATATCGGACACGAAGATAGGTCAGTCTTTTTGTACTTAAGTCGGCACTGTGCGTTTTGTATTTAATTCCAACGCAATTTCTGTGTTTCATCGTCAAAGAGAAGGTCCAAGGCATACCGTAAACCTGAAGCGAAGTATCGGAATCTTATACTGGCCTCATTGGAAAGCCTCGAAACATTGACGGTAAGAAGACACTGTCTTAATGTACTTATGTGGGCATTGTGCTTTTTGTATCGATTTCCGATGCAATTTTTGTGATTGATCGTCAAAGTGTAGGTGCAAGGTATACAGTAAACCTGAAGTGAAGCATCGGAATCTAAAACTGGACTCACAGGGAGGGTTCACAACATAGACGGTAAGAAGACTCAGGTTTCTTGTACTTAAGTCGGCATCGTGCATTTGTATTTAATTCCGATGCAACTTCTGTGTTTCATCGTCAATGGGATACAGTTAACCTGCAGTTTTGCATCGGAATCTAAAACTCGTAACACAGGAAAGGCTCAAAACATGGACACTAAGAAAAGTAAGTAGATGATTCCGGTACAATTTTTGTGTTTCATCGTCAGTGTGAAGGCCTTAGGGATACAGTAAACCTGAAGTGAAGCATCGGAAACTAAAACAGGTCTGACAGGATTGGCTCAAATCATAGACGGTAAGAAGACACAGTCTTCTTGTACTTAACTTGGCATTGTGCCTTTTGTATCTAATTCCGTTTCAATTTCTGTTTTTCATCGTCAATGTGAAGGTTCAAGGGATACAGTAAACCTATAGTTGTGCATTGGAATCTAACACTGGTGACACAGGAAAGTCTCAAAACACAGACACTAAGAAAAGTCAGTGTTTTTGCACTTAAGTCGGCACTGTGAGATTTGTATTTAATGCCTATGCAATTTTTGTGTTTCATCGTCAAAGTGAAGGTCCAAGGGATTCATTAATCCTGAAGTGAGTCATCGGAATCTAAAACTAGTCTCACAGGAAGGGCTCAAAACATAGACACTGAGAAAAGTCAGTCTTCCTGTACTTAAGTCGGCATTGCACGATAAGGGGACTCAGTCCTCTTGTACTTAGGTCGGCATTGTGACTTTTGTATTTAGTTCCGTTGCAACTTCTGTGTTTCATCGTCAATGTGAAGGTCCAAGGGATACAGTAAACCTGCAGTTCTGCATCGTAATCTAAAACTGGGGACACAGGAAAATCTCAAAAGATGGACACTAAGAAAGTCAGTCTCCGTCTACTTTAGTCGGCATTGTGCCTTTTGTAATTAATTCCGAAGCAATTTTTGTGTTTTATCGTCAAAGTGAAGGTCCAAGGGATACATTAATCCTGAAGTGAGTCATCGGAATCTAACACTGGTCTCACAGGAAAAGATCAAAACATAGACACTAAGAAGACTCAGTCTCCTTGTACCTGAGTCGGCGTTGTGCTTTTTGTATTTAATTCAGATACAATTTCTGTGTTTCATCGTCAATGTGAAGGTCCAAGGGATACAGTAAACCTGCAGTTGTGCATCGGAATCTAAATCTGGTGACACAGGAAAGGTTCAAAACATGTAGACTAAGAAAAGTCTGTCTTTTTGTATTTAAGTCGGGATTGTGACTTTGTACTTAATTCCGATCCAATTTTTGTTTTCCACTGTCAAAGTGAAGGTCCAAGAGATACAGTAAACCTGAAATCAAGCATAGGAATATAAAACTGGTCTCACAGGATGGGCTCAAAACATAGACGGTAAGAAGATTCAGTCTTCTTGTACTTAAGTCGGCATTGTGCCTTTTGTATTTAATTTCGTTGCAATTTCAGTGTTTAATCGTGAAAGTGAAGGTCCAAGAAATGCAGTAAACCTGAAGTGAAGCACCGGAATCTAAAACTGGCGTCACTGGATAGGCTCAAAACATAGACACTAAGAAAATTAAGTCTTCTCGTACTTAAGTCGGCATTGTGCTTTTTATATTTAATTCTGATACAATTATTGTGTTTGATTGTCAAAGTGAAGGTCCAAGAGTTACAGTAAACCTGAAGTGAAGCTTCGGAATCTAAGGCTGGTCTCGCAGGAAATGCTCTAAACATTGACACTAAAAGACTCTGTCATCATGTACTTGAGAAGGCACTCTGCATTTTGTATTTAATTCCGACGCAATTTCTGTGTTTCATCGTCAAAGTGAAGTCCATGGGTTACAGTAAACTTGCAGTTGTGCATCGGAATCTAAAATGGTGACACAGAAAAGGCCAAAAACATTGACACTAAGAAAAGTCTCTCTTTTTGTACTTAAGTCGGCATTGTGACTTTTGTATTTAATTCCGATGCAAGTTTTGTGTTTCATCGTCAAAGTGAAGGGACAAGTGATCCAGTAAACCTGAAGTGAAGCAACGGAAACTAAATCTGGTCTCACTGCAACGGCCCAAAACATAGACAGTAAGAAGACTCAGTCTTCTTGTACTTAAGTCGACCATGTGCCTTTTCTATTTCATTCCGATGCAATTTCTGTGTTTCATGGTGAAAGTGAAGGTCCAAGAAATGCAGTAAACCTGAAGTGAAGGATCGGAATCTAAAACTGGTCTCACAGAAAAAGTTCAAAGCATAGACGGATGGAATACTCAGTCTTCCTGTACTTAAGTGGGCATTGTGCCTTTTGTATTGAATTCCGATGCAATAACTGTGTTGCATCGTGAATGAAAAAGTCCAAAGGATACAGTAAACCTGAAGTGAAGCATCGGAATCCAAAACTGGTCACACAGGGAAGGCTCAAATCATAGACAGCAAGAAGACACAGCCTTCTAGTACTTAAGTCGGCATTGTGACTTTTGTATTTAATTCCGAAGCAATTTCTGTGTTTCATCGTCAATGTGAAGGTCCAAGGGATACAGTAGACCTTAATTGAAGCATCGGAATCTAAAACTGGTCTCACAGGAAAGGCTCAAAACATAGACGGTAAGAAGACCCAATCTTCTTGTACTTACGTCGGCATTGTGCCTTTTGTATTTAATTGAGATGCAATTTTCGTGTTTCATCGTGAAAGTGAAGGTCCAAGGGATGTAGTAAACCTGAAGCGAAGCATCGGAATCTAAACCGGTCTCACTGGAAATGCTGAAATAATAGACGGTAAGAAGACTAAGTCTTCTTGAACTTAATTCGGCATTTTGTCTTTTGTATTGAATTTGGATGCAATTTTTGGGATTCATCGTCAGTATGTAGGTCCAAGTGATACAGTAAACCTGAAGTGAAGCATCGGAATCTAAAACTGGTCTAACAGGAAAGGCCCAAAACATAGAAGGTAAGAAGACTCAGTCCACTTGTACTGAAGTCGGCATTGTGTCTTTTGTATTTAATTCATATGCAATATCTGTGTATCATCGTCAACGTGAAGGTCCAAGGGATACAGTAAACCTGCAGTTGTGCATCGTAATCTAAAACTGGGGACACAGGAAAGGCCCAAAACATAGACTCTAAGAAAAGGCAGTCTTCTGGTACTTAAGTCGGCATAGTGCCTTTTGTATTTAATTCCGATGCAATTTTTGTGTTAGAACGACAAATTGAAGGTCCAAGGTATACAGTAAACCTGAAGTGAAGCATCGGAATCGAAAACTGGTCTCACAGGAAATGTTCTAATCATAGACACAAAGAAGTCGCAGTCTTCTTGGACTTGAGTCGGCATTGAGCCTTTTGTATCAATTTCCGATGCACTTTGTGTTTTTCTTCGTCAATGGGATACAGTAAACCTGCAGTTGTGCATAGAAATCTAAAACTGGTCTCACAGGGAGGCTCAAAACATAGACGGTAAGGAGACCCAGTCTTCTTATACTTAAGTCGGCATGGTGCATTTGTATTTAATTCCGATGCAACTTCTGTGTTTCATCGTCAATGGGATACAGTAAACCTGCAGTTTTGCATCGGAATCTAAAATTGGTGACACAGGAAAGGCTCAAAACTTAGACACTAAGAAAAATCAGTCTTTTTGTACTTAAGTCGGCATTGTGCCTTTTGTATTTAATTCCGATACAATCTCGTGTTTCGTCGTCAATGTAAAGGTCCAAGGGTTACAGTAAATATGCAGTTGAGCATTGGAATCTAAAACTGGTGACACAGGAAAGGCTCAATACATAGACACTAAGGAAAGTCAGTCATCTTGTACTTAAGTCGGCAGTAGGCCGTTTGCATTTATTTTCGATGCTATTTTTGTGTTTCATCGTCAAAGTGAAGGTCCAAGGGATTAAGTATACCTGAAGCGAAGCATTGAATTCTAAAACAGGTCCCACAGGAAAGAATCAAATTATAGAAGGTAAGAAGACTCGGTCTCTTTCAACTTAAGACGGCATTGTGCATTTTGTATTTAATTCCGATGCAATTTCTGTGTTTCATCGTCAATGTGAAGGTCCTAGTGATACAGTAAACCTTCAGTTGTGCAGCAGAAACCAAACCTGGTGACACAGGAGAGGCACAAATCATAGACAGTAAGAAGACTCTGTCATCTTGTACTTAAGTCAGCATTGTGCCTTCTGTATTTAATTCCGAAGCAATTTCTGAGTTTCATCGTCAACGTGAATGTCCAATCGAATCAGTAAACCTGAAGTGAAGCGTCGGAATCTAAAACTGGTCTCACAGGAAAGGCTCCAAATATGGACACTAAGAAGACTCAGTCTTCTTGTACTTAAGTCGGCAGTGTGCCGTTTGTATTTAATTCCGGTGCTATATTTGTGTTTCATCGTCAACGTGAAGGTGCAAGGGATTAAGTAAACCTGAAGTGAAGCATTGAAATCTAAAACAGGTCACACAGGAAAGGATCAAATCATAGAATGTAAGGAGACTCAGTCTATTTGTCCTTAAGCCAGCAATGTGCCTTTTGTATTTATCTTCGATGCAATTTCTGTGTTTCATCGTCAATGTGAAGGTCCAAGGGATACTGAATAACTGCAGTTGTGCATCGGAATCCAAAACTGGAAATGCTCCAAACAATGACACTAAGAAAAGTCAGTAATCTTGTACTTAAGACGTCATTGTGCCTTTTGTATTTATTACCGATGCAATTTAGTTGTTTCATCGTCAAACTGAAAGTCCAAGGGATACAGTTAACCTGAAGTGAAGCATCGGAATCTAAAATTGGTCTCATAGGGAAGGCTCAAAACATAGACAGTAAGAAGGCTGCGTCTTCATGTACTAAAGTCGGCATTGTGCCCTTTGTATTTAATTCCGATGTAATTTCTGTGTTTCATCGTCAAAGTGAAGGTCCAAGGGAGACACTAAACCTGAAGTGAAGCATCGGATTATAAAACTGGTCTCACTGGAAAGGCTGAAAACATAGATGGTAAGAAGACTCAGTCTTCTTGTACTTAAGTCGGCATTGCGCCCTTTGTATTTAATTCGGATGCTATTTTTTGATCCATCGTCAGTATGTAGGTGCAAGTGATACACTAAACCTGAAGTGAAGCATCGGAATCTAAAACCGCTCTCGCAGGAAAGGCTCACAACATAGACGGTAAGAAGACTAAGCCTTCTTAAACTAAAGTCGGCATTGTGCCTTTTGTAATTAATTCCGATGCAATTTCTGTGTTTCATCGGCATAGCGAAGCTCCAAGGGATACAATAAACCTGAATTGAAGCATCGGAATCTAAAACTGGACTCACAGTAAAGACTCAAAACATAGACGGTAGGAAGACTCAGTCTTCTTGTACTTAAGTCGGCTTTGTGGCTTTTGTTTTTAATACCGAAACAATTTCTGTGATTCATCGTAAACGTGAAGGTCCAAGGGATACAGTGAACCTGAAGTGAAGCGTCGGAATCTAAAACTGGTCTTACAGGAAAGGCTAAAAGGATAGACACTAAGAAGACTCAGTGTTCTTGTACTTAAGTCGGCATTGTGCCGTTTGTATTTAATTCCAATGCAATTTTTGTGTTTAATCGACAAAGTGAAGGTCCAAGGGATACAGTAAACCTGAAGTGAAGCATCGGAATCTAAAACTGGTCTCACATGAAAGGCTCAAATCAGAGACGGTAAGAAGACTCAGTCATCGTGTGCTTAAGTCGGCATTGTGCCTTTTGTATTTAATTCCGATGCAATTTTTGTGTTTCCCGTCAACATGAAGGACCAAGGGATACAGTAATGCCGAAGTGAAGCATCGGAATATAAATCAAGTCTGACAGGAATGGCTCAAAACATTGACACTAAGAAGAGTCAGTCATCGTGTACTTAAGTCGTCATTGTGCCTTTCGTATTTAATTCCGATGCAATTTATGTGTTTCATCGTCAAAGTGAAGGTCCAAGGGATACAGTATAGCTGAAGTGACGCATCGGAATCTAAAACTGGTCTCAGAGGGAAGGCTCAAAACATAGACGGTATGTAAACTCAGTGCTCTTGTACTTAAGTCAGCATTGTGCCTTTTGTATTTAATTCCGTTGCAATTTTTGTGTTTCACCGTCAATGTGAGAGTCCAAGGGATACAGAAAAACTGCAATTGTGCATCATAATCTAAAACTGGTGACACAGGAAATGCTCAAATCATAGACACTAACAAAAGTCAGTCTTCTTGTACTTGAGTCAGCATTGTGCCTTTTGTATTCAATTCCGATGCAATTTCTGTCTTTCATCGTCAATGTGAAGGTCCAAGGGATACAGTAAACCTGAAGTGAAGCATCGGAATCCAAAACTGGTCCCACAGGAAAGGCTCAACACATAGACACTAAGAAGAATCAGTTTTCTTGCACTTAAGTCGGCATTGTGCCTTTTGTATGTAATTCCGATGTGATTTCTGTGTTTCATCGCAAACTGAAGGTCCATGGGATACAGTAAAACTGAAGTGAAGCATCGGAATCTGAGACTATTCTCACAGGAAAAGCTCAAATCATAGACACTAAGAAGAATCAGTCTTCATGTACTTAAGTCGGCATTGTGGCTTTTGTATTCAATTCCGATGCAATTTCTGTGTTTCATCGTCAAAGTGAAGTTCCATGTGAAACAGTAAACCTAAACTGAAGCATCGGAATCTAAAACTGGTCTCACAGGAGAGGTTCAAGACATAGACACTAAAAAAAGTCTGTGTTCCTGTACTTAAGTCGGCATTGTGAATTTTGTATTTACTTCCCATGCAATTTTTGTGTTTCATCGTCAAAGTGAAGGTGCAAGAGATACAGTAAACCGGCAGTTGTGCATCGGAAACTAAAACTGGGAACACAGGAAAGGCTCAAAACATAGACACTAAAAAAGTCAGTCTTTTTGTACTTACGTCAGCATTGTGCCTTTTGTATTTACTTCCGATGCAATTTATGTGTTTCATCGTCAAAGTGAAGGTCCAAGGGATACAGTAAACCTGAAGTGAAGCGTCGGAATCTGAAACTGTTCTCACAGGAAAGTCTCAAAACACAGACACCAAGAAGACACAGTCTTCTTGTACTTAAGACTGCATTGTGCCGTTTGCAATTAATTCCGATGCAATTTATGTTTTTCATCGTCAATGTGAAGGCCCAAGGGATCAGTAAACCTGTAGTTATGCATCGGAATTTAAAACTGGTGACACCGGAAGGGCTCAAAACATAGACACTAAGAAAAGTCAGTCTTCTCGTACTTAAAATCGGCTTTGTGAATTTTGCATTTACTTCCCATGCAAATGTTGTATTTCTTCGTCAAAGTGAAGGTACAAGGGATACAGTAAACCTGAAGTGAAACATCGGAATCTATAACTGGTCTCACAGGATAGGCTCAAAGCGTAGACGGTAAGAAGACTCTGTCTTCTTGTACTTAAGTAGGCATTGTGCCTTTTGTATTTAAATCCGATGCAATTTTTGTGTTTGATCAATCAAAGTGAAGGTGAAAGGGATACAGTAAACCTCAAGTGAAGCATCGGAATCTATAACAGGTCTCACAGGAAAGGCTCAAAACATAGACAGTAAGAAGACTCAGTCTTCTTGTACTTAAGTCGGCATTATGCATTTTTTATTTAATTACGATGCAATCTCTGTGTTTCAACGTCAAAGGGAATTCAAGGTATACAGTAAACCAGAAGTGAAGCATCGGAATCTAATACTGGTCTCACTAGGAAGGCTCAATACATAGACGGTATGAAGACAAAGTCTTCTTGTGCTTATGCCGGCATTGTGCCTTTTGTATTCAATTCCGATGCAATTTCTGTGTTTCATCTTTAACGTGAAGGTTAAAGGGATACAGAAAAACTGCAATTGTGCATCAGAATCTAAAACAGTTGACACAGGAAAGATTCAAATCATAGACAATAACAAAAGGTAGTCATCTTGTACATTAGTCGGCATTTTGCCTTTTGTATTTAATTCCCAGCAAATTTTTGTTTTTCATCATCAAACTGAAGGACCAAGGGATACAGTAAACCTGAAGTGAAGCAGCGGATTCTAAAACTGGTCTCACAGGAAAGGTTCAAATCATAGACACTAAGATAAGTCAGTCTTCTTGTACTAAAATCGTCATTGTGCCTTTTATTTTGAATTCCGATGCAATTTTTGTGTTTCATCGTCAAAGTGAAGGTCCAAGGGAGACAGTAAATCTGAAGTTAAGCATCGGATTATAAAACTGGTCTCACTGGAAAGGCTGAAAACATGGACGGTAAGAAGACTCAGTCTTCTTGTACTTAAGTCGCCATTGCGCATTTTGTATTTAATTCCGATGCAATTTTTTGATCCATCGTCAGTATGTTGGTGCAAGTGATACACAAAACCTGAAGTGAAGTATCGGAATCTAAAACTGCTCTCGCAGGAAAGGCTCACATCATAGACGGTAAGAAGACTAAGCCTTCTTAAACTAAAGTCGGCATTGTGCCTTTTGTATTTAATTCCGATGCAATTTTTGTATTTCATCGGCATAGCGAAGGTCCAAGGAATACAGTAAACATAAAGTAAAGCATCGGAAACTATAACTGGTCTCACAGGAAGGACTCAAAGCATAGACACTAAGAAGAGTCAGTCTTCTTGTACTTAAGTCGGCATTGTGGCTTTTGTATTTAATTCCGATGCTATTTATGGGTTCCATCGTCATAGTGAAGGTCCTAGGGATACAGTAAACCTGAAGTGCAGCATCGGAATCTAGAACTGGTCTCACAGGAAAGGCTCAAAACATAGACACTAAGAAGAGTCAGTCTACTTGTACTTAAGTCGGCATTGTGCCTTTTGTATTTAATTCCGTTGCAATTTTTGTGTATCACCGTCAATGTGAAGGTCCAAGGGATACAGAAAAACTGCAATTGTGCATCATAATCTAAAACTGGTGACACAGGAAATGCTCAAATCATAGACACTAACAAAAGTCAGTCTTCTTGTACTTTAGTCGGCATTGTGCCTTTTGTATTCAATTCCGATGCAAATTCTGTCTTTCATCGTCAATGTGAAGGTCCAAGGGATACAGTAAACCTGAAGTGAAGCATCGGAATCCAAAACTGATCCCACAGGAAAGGCTCAACACATAGACACTAAGAAGAATCAGTTTTATTGCACTTAAGACGGCATGGTGCATTTGTATTTAATTCCGATGCAACTTCTTTGTTTCATTGTTAATGGGATAAGGTAAACGAGCAGTTTTCCATCGGAATCTTAAACTGGTGACACAGGAAAGGCTCAAAACATAGGCACTAAAAAAAGTCAGTTTTCTTGTACTTAAGACGGCATTGTGCATATTGAATTTAATTCCGATGCAATTTCTGTGTTTCATCGTCAATGTAAAGGTCCAAGGGATACAGTTATTCTGCAGTTGTGCATCAGAGTCTAAAACTGGTGACAAAGGAAAGGCTCATAACATAGACACGTAGGAATTTCAGTCTTCTTGTACATAAGTCGGCATTGTGCCTTTTGTATTTAATTCCGATGCAATTTCTGTGTTTCATCGTCAAATTGAAGGTCGAAGGGATACAGTAAACATGAAGTGATGCATCGGAATCTAAAAGTGGACTCACAGGAAAGGCTGAAAACATAGGCAGTAAGAAAAGTCAGTCTTCTTGTACTTAAGTCGGCATTGTGAATTTTGTATTTACTTCCCATGCAATCTTTGTGTTTCATCGTCAAAATGAAGGTGCAAGAGTTACAGTAAACCGGCAGTTGTTCATCGGAAACTAAACCTGGTGACACAGGAAAGGCTCAAATCATAGACAGTAAGAAGACTCAGTCTTCTTGTACTTATGTCGGCATTGTGCCTTTAGTATTTAATTCATATGCAAACTCTGTGTTTCATCGTCAAAGTGAAGGACCAAGGGATACAGTAAACCTGAAGTGAAGCATCGGAATCTGAAACTGTTCTCACAGGAAAGGCTCAAAACATAGACACCAAGAAGACTCAGTCTTCTTGTACGTGAGACTGCATTGTGAATTTTGCAATTAATTCCGATGCAATTGCTGTGTTTCATCGTCAATGTGAAGGCCCAAGGGATACAGTAAACCTGTAGTTCTGCATCGGAATCTAAATCTGGTGACTAGGGCAAGGCTCAAAACAAACACACTAAGAAAGGTCAGTCTCTTTGTACTTAAGTCGGGATTGTGCCTTTTGCATTTAATTCCGAAGCAATTTTTGTATTTCATCGTCAAAGGGACGGACCAAGGGATACAGTATACCGGAAATGAAGCATCGGAATCAAAACCTGGTCTCACAGGAAGGGCTCAATTCATGGACGGTAAGAAGACTCTGTCTTCTTGTACTTAAGTCGGCATGGTGCATTTGTATTTCATTCCGATGCAACTTATTTGTTTCATCGTCAGTGGGATACAGTAAACCTGCAGATTTGCATCGGCATCTAAAACTGGTCACACAGGAACGGCTCAAAACAAAGACATTAAGAAAAGTCAGTCTTCTCGTTCTTTAATCGGCATTGACTTTTGTATTTATTTCCGATGCAACTTCTGTGTTTCATCGTCAATGTGAAGGTCAAAGGCATTCAGAAAATCTGCAGTTGAGCATCGGAAACTAAAACTGGTGACCCATGAAATGCTGAAAACATAGACACTAAGAAATGTCAGTCTTCTTGTACTTATATCGGCATTGTGCCTTTTGTATTTAATTCCAATGCAATTTCTTTCTTCCATTGTCAATGCGAAGGTCCAAGGGATACGGTAAAACTGAAGTGAAGCATCGGAAGCTAAAACTGGTCTCACAGGGAAGGCTCAAATCATAGACACTAAGAAAAGTCAATCTTCTTGTACTTCATCGTCAGCGGGATACAGTAAACCTGCAGTTTTGCATCGGAATGTAAAACTGGTGACACCGGAAGGGCTCAAAACATAGACACTGAGAAAAGTCAGTCTTCTCGTACTTGAGTCGGCATTTTGCCTTTTGTATTTAATTCCGATGCAATTTCTGTGTTTCATCGTCAATATGAAGGTCCATGGGATTCAGAAAAACAGCAGTTGTGCATCGGAATCTAAAGGATGTTACACAGGAAGGGTTAAAAACATAGACACTAAGAAGACTCAGTCTTCTTATACTTAAGTCGGCATTGTGTTTTTGGATTTAATTCCGATGCTATATCTGTGTTGCATCGTCAAAGTGAAGGTCCAAGGGACACAGTAAATCTGTAGTGAAGCATCGGAATATAAAACTGGACTCACAGGGAAGGCTTAAAGCATAGACACTAAGGAGAGTAGTCTTCTTGTACACAAGTCGGCATTGGGCCTTTTGCATTTAATTCCGATGCAATATCTGTGTTTCTTCGTCAAAGTGAAGCTCCAAGGGATCCAGTAAACCTGAAGTGAAGCATCGGAATCTAAAACTGGTCTCACAGGAAAGGTGCAAATATAGACCCTCAGGAAAGTCAGACTACTTGTACTTAAGTCGGCATTGTGAATTTTGTATTTACTTCCCATGCAATTTTTGTGTTTCATCGTCAAAGTGAAGGTCCAAGAGATACACTTAGCCCGAAGTGAAGCATCGGAATCTAAAACTGGGCTCACAGGAATGGTTCAAAACATAGACGGTAAGAAGACTCAGTCTTCTTGTACTTATGCCGGCATAGTGCCTTTGGTATTTAAATCCGAAGCAATTATTGTGTTTTATCGTCAAAGTGATGGTCCAAGGGATACAGTACATTTGATGTGAAGCATCGGTATCTAGAACTGGTCTCACAGGAAAGGTTCAAATATTAGACACTAAGAAAAGTCAGTCATCTTGTAATTAAGTCGGCATTGTGCCATTTGTATATAATTCCGATGCAATTTCTGTGTTTCATCGTCAAACTGAAGGTCGAAGGGATACAGTAAACATGAAGTGATGCATCGGAATCTAGAAGTGGACTCACAGGAAAGGCTGAAAACATAGGCAGTAAGAAAAGTCAGTCTTCTTGAACTTAAGTCGGCATCGTTCCTTTTGTATTTAATTCCGATGCTATATCTGTGTTTCGTCGTCAATGAGAAGCTCCAAGGGATACAGTAAATCTGCACTTGTGCATCGGATTATAAAACTGGTGATACAGGAAAAGGCTCAAAACACAGACACTAAGAAAAGTCAGTCTTCTTGTACTTAAGACGGCATTGAGCCATTTGTATTTAATTCCGATGCAATTTTTGTTTTTCATCGTCAAAGTGAAGGTCCAAGGGATACAGTAAACAGGCAGTGATGCATCGGAACCTAAAACTGGTGACACAGGGAACCCTCAAAACATAGACAGTAAGAAGACGCAATCTTCCTGTACTTAAGTAAGCATTGTGCATTTTGAATTGAATTCCGATGCAATATTTGTGTTTCATCGTCAAAGTGAATGTCCAAGAGATATAGTAAACCTGAAGTGAAGCATCGGAATCTAGAACTGGTCTCACAGGAAAGGCTCAAAACATAGACGGTAAGAAATCTCAGTCTTCTTGTACTGAAGTCGGCATTGTGCCTTTTGTATTTAATTCCGATGCTATTTCTGTGTTTCATCGTCAATATGAAGGTCCAAGGGAAACAGTAAACTAGAATTGAGGCATCGTAATCTAAAACTGGTCTCACAGGAATGGTTCAAAACATAGACACTAAGAAAATTCAGCCTACTTGTGCTTAACACGGCATTGTGCCATTTGTATTTAATTCCGATGCAATTACTGTGTTTCATCGTCACTGTGAAGGTCCAAGGGATACGGGAAACCAGCAGTTGTGCAACGGAATCTAAAGCTGGTGACACTGTAAAGGCACACGACATAGACACTAACAAAATTTAGTCTTCTTGTACTTACGTCGGCATTGACACTTTTGTATTTAAATCCGATGCAATTTTTGTGTTTCATCGTTAAAGTGAAGGTCCAAGGGATACAGTAAACCTGAAGTGAAGCATCTTAATCTAAAACTGGTCTCAGAGGAAAGGCACATAACATTGGCAGTATGATGACTCAGTCTTCTTGTACCTAAGTCGGCATTGTGCGTTTTGTATTTAATTCCGATGCAATTTCTGTGTTTCATCATCAATGTGATGGTACAAGGGATACAGTAAATCTGACGTGAAGCATCGGAATTTAAAACTGGTCTCACACGGAAGGCACAAAGCATAGACAGTTTGAAGACTCAGTCTTCTTGTACTTAAGTCGGCATTGTGCATTTTGTATTTAATTCCGATGCAATGATGCTGTATCACCGTCAAAGTGAAGGTAGAAGGGATTCACTAAACCTGAAGAGTAGCATCGGAATCTAAAACTGGACTCACAGGAAAGGCTCAAAGCATAGGCGGTAAGAAAACTCAGTTATCTCGTACTGAAGTCGGCATTGCTCCTTGTGTATTTAATTCCGATGCAATTTCTGTGTTTCATCGTCAATGTGAAGGTCCAATGCATACAGTAAACATGCAGTTGTGCATCGTAATCTAAGACTGGTTACACAGGAAAGGCTCAAAACATAGACACTAAGAAAAGTCAGTCCTCTTGTACCTAAGTCGGCATTATGCCTTTTGTATTTAATTCCGATGCAATTTCTGTATTTCATCGTCAATGTGAAGGTCCAAGGGATATAGTAAACCCTAAATGAAGCATCGGAAGCTAAAACTATTCTCAAAGGGAAGGCTCAAAACATAGACACTAAGAAGACTCAGTCTTCTTTTACGTAAGTCGGCATTGTGTCTTTTGTGTTTAATTCCGATGCTATATCTGTGTTTCATCGTCAAAGTAAAGGTCCGAGGAACACAGTAAACCTGTAGTGAAGCATCGGAATTTTAAACTGGTCTCACAGGAAAGGCTCAAAGCATAGACACTAAGGAGAGTAGTCTTCTTGTACTCAAGTCGGCATTGTGCCTTTTGTATTTAATTCAGATGCAATATCTGTGTTTCTTCGTCAAAGTGAAGGTCTAAGGGATCCAGTAAACCTGAAGTGAAGCAACGGAATCTAAATCTGGTCTCACAGGAAAGGTTCAAATATAGACCCTCTGAAAAGTCAGTCTTCTTGTACTAATGTCGGCATTTTGCCTTTTCTATTTAATTCCGTTGCAATTTTAGTGTTTCATCGTCAATGTGAGGGTCCAAGGGATGCAGAAAAACTACAGTTGTGCAACGGAACCTAAAACTGGTGACACAGGAAATGCATAAACATACACACTAAGAAAAGTCGGTCTTCCTGTACTTAAGTAGGCATTGTGCCTTTCGTATTTAATTCCGATGCAATTTATGTGTTTCATCCTCAAAGTGATGGTCCAAGGGATACAGTAAACCTGAAGTGAAGCATCGGAATCTAAAACTGTTCTCGCAGGAAAGGCTCAAAACTTAGACGGTAAGTAGACTCAGTCTTCTTCTACATAAGTCGGCATTGTGCCTTTTTTATTTAATTCCGTTAAAATTTCTGTATTTCAACGTCAAAGTGAGGTCCAAGCGATAAAGTATACCTGAAGTGAAGCATAGGAATCGAAAACTGGTCTCACTGGGAAGGCAGTATGAAGACGCAGTGTTCGTGTTCTTAATTTGGCATTGTGCCTTTTGTATTTCATGCCGATGCAATTTTTGTGTTTCATCGTCAAAGTGAAGGTCCAAGGGATACAGTAAACCTGAAGTGAAGCATCAGAATCTGTAACTGGTCTTACAGGAAACACCCAAAACATAGACACTAAGAAGAGTCAGTCCTCTTGTACTTAAGTCGGCATTGTGGCTTTTGGATTTAATTCCGATGCAATTATTGTGTTTCTCGTTAACGTAAAGGTCCAACGGCTAGAGTAAACCCGAAGTGAAGCATCGGAATCTAAAACTAGTCTCATTGGAAAGGCTCAAAGCATAGACACTAAGAAGAGTCAGTCTTCTCGTACTTCAGTCGGCATTGTGCCTTTCGTATTTTATTCCGATGCAATTTATGTGTTTCATCGTCAAAGTGAAGGTCCAAGGGATACAGTAAACCTGAAGTGAAGCATCGGAATCTGAAACTAGTCTCACAGGAAAGGCTCAAAACATAGACGGTACGAAGACTCAGTCGTCTTGTACTTAAGTCGGCATTGTCCCTTTTGTATCTAATTCCCAAAAAATTACTGTGTTTCGACGTCAAAGTGAAGGTCTAAGGGATACAGTATACCTGAAGTGAAGCATCGCAATCGCAAACTGGTCTAACAGGGAAGGCTCAAAACATAGACACTAAGAAGAGTCAGTCTTCTTGTACTTAAGTCGGCATTGTGCCATTTGAATTTAATGCCGATGCAATTTCTGTCTTTCAACGTCAATGTGTAGGTCCAAGGGATATAGTAAACCTTAAATGAAGCATCGGAAGCTAAATTTATTCTCAAAGGGAAGGCTCAAAACATAGACAGTAAGAAGAGCTAGTCTTCTTGTACTGAAGTCGGCATTGTGCCTTTTGTATTTAATTCCGATGCAATTTTTGTGTTTCATCGTCAAACCGAAGATCCAAGGGATACAGTAAACCTGAAGTGCAGCATCGGAGTCTAATACTGCTCTCACAGAAAAGGTTCGAAACATAGAAGGTAAGAAGACTCAGCCTTCTTGTACATAAGTCGGCATTGTGCCTTTTGTATTTAATTCCGATGCAATTTTGGGTTTCATCGTCACAGTGAAGGTCCAAGGGAGACAGTAAACCTTAAGCGAAGCATCAGAATCTAATACTGGTCTCACAGGGAAGGCTCAAAACATAGACAGTAAGAAGACTCAGTCTTCTTGTACTTAAGTCGGCATTGTGCCTTTTGTATTTATTTCCGATGCAATTTCTGTGTTTCATCGTCAACGTGAGGGTCCAATGGGATGCAGAAAAACTGCAGTTGTGCATCGGAACCTAAAACTGGTGACACAGGAAATGCATAAACATAGGCACTTAGAAAAGTCGGTCTTCCTGTACTTAAGTCGGCATTGTGCCTTTTGTATTTAATGCCGATGCAATTTCTGTCTTTCAACGTCAATGTGAAGGTCCAAGGGATACAGTAAACCTTAAATGAGGCATCGGGAGCTAAAACTTTTCTCACAGGGATGGCTCAAAACATAGACAGTAAGAAGAGTCAGTCTTCTTGTACTTAAGTCGGCATTGTGCCTTTTGTATCTAATTCCGATGCAAATTGTGTGTTTCTCGTTAACGTGTAGGTCTAAGGGATACAGTAAACCCGAAGTGAACATCGGAATCTAAAACTAGTCTCACAGGAAAGGCTCAAAACAAAGACACTAAGAAGAGTCAGTCTTCTCGTACTTACGTCGGCATTGTGCCTTTCGTATTTAATTCCGACGCAATTTATGTGTTTCATCGTCAAAGTGATGGTCCATGGGATACAGTATACCTGAAGTGAAGCATCGGAATCTAAAACTGGTCTCACAGGAATGGTTCAAAACATAGACGGTAAGAAGACTCAGTCTTCTTATACTTAAGTCTGCATTGTGTCTTTTGTATTTATTTCCGATGCAATATCTGTGTTTCATCGTCAAAGTGAAGGTCCAAGAGGTACAGTATACCTGCAGTGAAGCATCAGAATCGAAAACTGGTCTCACAGGGAAGGCTCAAAGCATAGACAGTAAGAGGAGTCAGTCTTCTTGTACTTAAGCCGGCATAGTGCCTTTTGTATTTAATTCCGATGCACTTTCTGTGTTTCATCGTCATTGGGAGGGTCCAAGGGATGCAGAAAAACTGCAGTAGTGCATCGGAACCTAAAACTGGTGACACATAAAATGCATAAACATAGACACTAGGAAAAGTCGGTCTTCCTGTACTTAAGTCGCCATTGTGCCTTTTGTATTTCATGCCGATGCAATTTTTGTGTTTCATCGTCAAAGTGAAGGTCCAAGGTATACAGTAAACCTGAAGTGAAGCATCGGAATCTGTAACTGGTCTTACAGGAAAGGCTCAAAACATAGACACTAAGAAGAGTCAGTCCTCTTGTACTTAAGTCGGCATTGTTGCTTTTGGATTTAATTCCGATGCACTTATTGTGTTTCTCGTTAACGTAAAGGTCCAACGGATGGAGTAAGCCCGACGTGAAGCATCGGAATCTAAAACTAGTCTCACAGGAAAGGCTCAAAGCATAGACACTAAGAAGAGTCAGTCTTCTCGGACATAAGTCGGCATTGTGCTTTTAGTATTTAATTCCGATGCGATTTCTGTGTTTCATCGTCAATGTGAAGGTCCAAGGGATTCAGTAAACATGAAGTGATGCATCGGAATCTAAAACTGGTATCACAGGAAAGGTCCAAAATATAGATGGTACGACGACTCAGTCTTCTTGTTCTTAAGTCGGCATTAAGCATTTAGTATTTAACTCCGATGCAATTTCTGTGTTTCATCGTCTATATGACGGTCCAAGGGATACAGTATATCTGCAGTTGTGCATCGGAATCTAAGACTGGTGACACAGGAAGGGCTCAAATCATAGACACTACGAAAAGTCAGTCTTCTCGTACATAAGTCGGCACAGGAAGGGCTCAAAGCATAGACACTAAGAAAAGTCAGTCTTCTCGGACATAAGTCGGCATTGTGCCTTTAGTATTTAATTCCGATGCAATTACTTTGTTTCATCGTCACTGTGAAGGTCCAAGGGATACGGGAAACCAGCAGTTGTGCAACGGAATCTAAAACTGGTGACAGTGGAAAGGCTCACAACATAGACACTAACAAAATTTAGTCTTCTTGTACTTAGCTCGGCATTGAGACTTTTGTATTTAAATCCTCTGCAATTTTTGTGTTTCATCGTTAAAGTGATGGTCCAAGGGATACAGTAAACCTGAAGTGAAGCATCTTCATCTAAAACTGGCCTCACAGGAAAGGCACATTACATAGACAGTAAGATGATTCAGTCTTCTAGTACTTAAGTCGGCATTGTGCCTATTGTATTTAATTCCGATGCAATTTCTGTTTTTCATCGTCAATGTGAAGGTACAAGGGACACAGTAAATCTTACGCGAAGCATCGGAATTTAAAACTGGTCTCACACAGAAGGCACAAAACATAGGCGTTAAGAAGACTCAGTCTTCTTGCACCTAAGTCGGCATTGTGCCTTTTGTATTTAATTCCGATGCAATAATGGTGTTTCATCGTCAAAGTGAAGGTACAAGGGATACACTAAACCTGAAGAGAAGCATCGGAATCTAAAACTGGTCTCACAGGAAATGCTCAAAGCATAGGCGGTAAGAAAACTCAGTTATCTCGTACTGAAGTCGGCATTGCTCCTTGTGTATTTATTTCCGATGCAATCTCTGTGTTTCATCGTCAATGTTACGGTCCAAGGGATAAAGTAAACCTGAATTGAAGCATCGGAATGTAAAACTGGTGACACAGGAAAGCCACAAATCATAGACACTTAGAAAAGTCAGTCTTCTTGTACTTAAGTAGGCATTGTCTCCTTTGAATTTAATTCCGATGCAATTTCTATGTTTCATCGTCAATGTGAAGGTCCAAGCTATACAGTCAATCTCCAGTTGTGCATCGGAATCTAAAAATGGTGACACAGGAATGGCTCAGAACACAGACACTTAGAAAAGTCAGTCTTCTTGTACTTAAGTAGGCATTGTCTCCTTTGAATTTAATTCCGATGCAATTTCTATGTTTCATCGTCAATGTGAAGGTCCAAGATATACAGTAATTCTCCAGTTGTGCATCGGAATCTAAAAATGGTGACACAGGAATGGCTCAGAACACAGACACTAAGAAAAGTCAGTCCTCTTGTACTTAAATCGGCATTGTGAAATTTGTGTTTAATTCCGATGCAATTTTTGTGATTCATAGTCAAAGTGAATGTCCAAGGGATACAGTAAAACTGAAGCATCGGAATCTAAAACTGGCCTCGCAGGAAAGGTTCAAATAATAGACAGTAAGATAAGTCAGTCTTCTTGTACTTAAGTCGGAATTGTGGCTTTTATATTTAATAAACGATGCAATTTTTGTGTTTCATCGTCAAAGTGAAGGTCCAAGGGATACAGTAAACCTGAAGTGAGGCATCGGAATCTAAAACAGGTCACACAGCGGAGGTTCAAAATATAGACTGTAACAAGAATCAGTCTTCTCGTACTTAAGCCGGCATTGTGCCTTTTGTATTTAATTCCGATGCAATTTCTGTGATTCATCGTCAATGTGAAGGTCCAAAGGATACAGAAAAACTGCAATTGTGTATCGGAATCAAAAACTGGTGACACAGGAAGGGCTCAAATCATTGACACCACGAAAAGTAAGTTTTCTTGTACTTAAGTCGGCATTGTGACTTTTGTATTTAATTCCGATGCAATTTTTGTGTTTCATCGTCAAGGTGAGGGTCCAAGGGATACAGTAAACCTGACGTGAAACATCGGAATCTAAAACCGGTCTCACAGGAAAGGCTCAAATCATAGACACTAAGAAAAGTCAGTCTTCTTGTACTTAAGTCGGATTTGTGGCTTTTGTATTTAATTCCGATGCAATTTTTGATTTCATCGTCAAAGTGAAGATCCAAGGGATACAGTAAACTTAAGTGTAGCGTCCGAATATAAAACTGGTCTCACAGGAAATGCTCGAACATAGACACGAAGAAACATCAGTCTTCTTGTACTTATGTCGGATTTGTGCCTTTTGTATTGAATTCCGATGCAATTTCTATGTTTCAACGTCAATGTGATGGTCCAAGGGATACAGGAAACCGGCAATTGTGCATCGGAATCTAAAACTGGTAACGCAGAAAGGGCTCAAAACATAGACACTAAGAAATGTCAGTCTTCTTGTACTTAGGTCGACATTGTGCCTTTTGTATACAATACCGATGCAATTTCTGTGTTTCATCATCTATATGAAAGTCCAAGGCATACAGTAAATCTGCTGTTGTGCATCGGAATCTAAAACTGGTGACACAGCAACGGCTCAATACAACGACACTAAGAAAAGTCATTCTTCTTGTACTTAAGTCGGCATTGTGCATTTTGTATTTGATTCCGATTCAATTATAGTGTTTCATCGTAAAAGTGAAGGTCCAAGTGATACAGTGATCCAGGAAGTCAAGCATCGGAATCTAAAACTGGTGACACAGGAAAGGCCCAATCACAGACACTAAGAAAAGTAGGTCTTCTTGTACTTTAGTCGGCATTGTGCCTATAGTAATTAATTCAGATGGAAATTCACTGTTTCATCGTCAATGTGAAGGTCCAAGTGATACAGTTAACCTGAAGTGAAGCTTCGGAATCAATAGCTGGTGACACAGGAAAGGCTCAAAACAAAGACAGTAAGAAGACTCAGTCTTCTTGTACTTAAGTCAGCATTGTGGCTTTTGTATTGAATTCCGATGAAATTTTTGTGTTTCATAGTCAAAGTCAATGTCTAAGGGATACAGTAAACCTGAAGCATCGGAATCTAAAACTGGTCTCACAGGAGAGATTCAAAAAATAGACACTAAGAAATGTCAGTCTTCTTGTACTTAAGTCGGCATTGTGGCTTTTATATTTGATTACGACGCAATTAATGTGTTTAATCGCCAAAGTGAAGATTCAAGGGATACAGTATACCTGCAGTGAAGCATCAGAATCAAAAACTGGTCTCACAAGAAAGGCTCAAAACATAGAATGTAAGAAGACTCAGTCTTCTTGTACTTAAGTCGGCAAATGCGCCTGTTGTATTTAATTGCGTTGCAATTACTGTGTTTTATCGTCAATGTGATGATCCAAGTGATACAGTAAATATGCAGTTATGCATCGGAATCTAAATCTGGTGACACAGGAAAGGATCAAAATGGCGACACTAAGAAAAGTCAGTCTTCTAGTACTTAAACCGGCATTGTGCCATATCTATTTAATTCCGATGCTGTTATGGTGTATCTTCGACAAACTGAAGATATAAGTTATACAGCAAACCTGAAGTGAATCATCGTAATCTAAAACTGGAGACACAGGAAAGGCTCAAAACATAGACACTAAGAAAAGTCAGTCTTCTTGTACTTAAGTCGGCATTGTGCCTTTTGTATTTAATTCCGATGCAATATTTGTGTCTCATTGTCAAAGTTAAGGTCCAAGGGAAACAGTAAACTAGAAAGTGAAGCATCGGAATCTAAAACTGGTGACACAGGGAAGTCTCAAAGCATAGACACTAAGTAAAGTCAGTGATCGTGAACTTAAGTCGACATGGTGCCTTATGTATTTATTTCCGACGCAATTTCTGTGTTTCATCGTCAAAGTGAAGGTCCAAGGGATACAGTAAACCTGTTGTGAAGCATCGGAATCAAAAACTGGTCTCACAGGAATGGCTCAAAACATAGTCGGTAAGAAGACTCACTCTTCTTGTACTTAAGTCGGCATTGTGCCTTTTGAATTTAATTGCGATGCAATTTCTGTGTTACATCGTCATAGTGAATATCCAAGGGATACAGTAAACATGAAGTGAAGTGTCTAATCTAAAACTCGTCTCACAGCAAAGGCTCAAAACATAGACACTAAGAAAAGTCAGACTTCTTTTGCTTAAGTCGGCATTGAGCCTTTTGTATTTACTTCCGATGCAATTTCTGTGATTCATCGTCAATGTGAAGGTCCAAGATATACAGTAAATATGCAGTTGTGATCGGAATCTAAAAATGGTGACACAGGAAAGGCTTAAAACACAGACACTAAGAAAAGTCAGTCTTCTTGTACTTAAGTCAGCATTGCGCTTTTGGATTGAATTCCGATGCAATTTTTCTGTTTCATCGCCAAAGTGAATGTCCGAGGGATACAGTAAACCTGATGTGAAGCATCGGAATCTAATACTGGTCTCACAGGGAATGCTTAAATAATAGACAGTTAGAAGACTCAGTCTTCTTGTACTTAAGTGGGCATTGTGCATTTCGTATTTAATTCCGGTGCGATTTCTGTGTTTCATCGTCAATGTGAAGGTCCAAGGAATACAGTAAACGTAAAGAGAAGCATCTGAATCTAAAACTGGGGACATAGGAAAAGCTCAAACATAGACACTAAGAAATGTCAGTCTTCTTGTACTTATGTCGGCATTGTGAATTATGTATTTAATTCCGATGCAATTTTTGTGTTTCATCGTCAAAGTGAATGTCCAAGGGATACAGTAAACCTGAAGTGAAGCATCGAAATCTAAAACTGGTCTCACAGGAACGGCTCAAAGCATAGACGGTAAGAAGACTCAGTCGTCTTGTACCTAAGTCGGCATTGTGGCTTTTGTATTTAATTCCGATGTAGTTTCTGTGTTTCATCGTCAATGTGAAGGTCCAAGGCATACAGTAAATCTGAAGTGTGGCATCGGAATCTAAAACTGGTCTCACAGGAAAGGCTCAAAACATGAGCAAAACTATAGACTTATATGTCTGACGTCGATCTGTTGTAAAATTTTTGAACATGTTTTTTGCTCGAGTATCGTGTCGTTTTTGGAAACCCAGAATCTACTATGTAGGAATCAACATGGATTCCGGAAACAGCGATCGTGTGAGACCCAACTCCCTTTATTTGTTCATGAGTCCCAGAAAATATTAGATTCAGGCTCCCAGGTAGATGCTATTTTTCTTGACTTCCGGGAGGCGCTCGATACAGTTCCGCACTGTCGCCTGATAAACAAAGTAAGAGCCTACGGAATATCAGACCAGCTGTGTGGCTGGATTGAAGAGTTTTTAGCAAACAGAACACAGCATGTTGTTATCAATGGAGAGACGTCTACAGACGTTAAAGTAACCTCTGGCGTGCCACAGGCAGTGTTATGGGACCATTGCTTTTCACATTATATATAAATGACCTAGTAGATAGTGTCGGAAGTTCCATGTGGCTTTTCGCGTATGATGCTGTAGTATGCAGAGAAGTTCCAGCATTAGAAAATTGCAGCGAAATGCAGGAAGATCTGCAGCGGATAGGCACTTGGAGCAGGGAGTGGCAACTGACCCTTAATATAGTCAAATGTAATGTATTGCGAATACATAGAAATAAGGATCCTTTATTGTATGATTATATGATAGCGGAACAAACACTGGTAGCAGTTACTTCTGTAAAATATCTGGGAGTATGCATGCGGAACGATTTGAAGTGGAATGATCATATAAAATTAATTGTTGGTAAGGTGGGTACCAGGTTGAGATTCATTGGGAGAGTGCTTAGAAAATGTAGTCCATCAACAAAGGAGGTGGCTTACAAAACACTCGTTCGACCTATACTTGAGTATTGCTCATCAGTGTGGGATCCGTACCAGATCGGTCTGACGGAGGAGATAGAGAAGATCCAAAGAAGAGCGGCGCGTTTCGTCACAGGGTTATCTGGTAACCGTGATAGCGTTACAGAGATGTTTAATAAACTCAAGTGGCAGACACTGCAAGAGAGGCGCTCTGCATCGCGGTGTAGCTTGCTGTCCAGGTTTCGAGAGGGTGCGTTTCTGGATGAGGTATCGAATATATTGCATCCCCCTACTTATACCTCCCGAGGAGATCACGAATGTAAAATTAGAGAGATTAGAGCGCGCACGGAGGCTTTCAGACAGTCGTTCTTCCCCCGAACCATACGCGACTGGAACAGGAAAGGGAGGTAAAGATAGTGGAACGTAAAGTGCCCTCCGCCACACACCGTTGGGTGGCTTGCGGAGTATAAATGTAGATGTAGATGTAGATGTAAGAAAAGT
Organism: Schistocerca americana; assembly: GCF_021461395.2. Classification (NCBI taxonomy): domain Eukaryota; kingdom Metazoa; phylum Arthropoda; class Insecta; order Orthoptera; family Acrididae; genus Schistocerca; species Schistocerca americana. Next base: position 6,545,453 of record NW_025725481.1, on the reverse strand, counting down.
AAGTCTTATTGCACTTAAGTCGGGATTGTGCAATTTGTAGTTAATTCCGATGCAATTTTTGTGTTTCATTGCCAAAGTGAAGATTCAAGTGATACAGTAAACCTGAAGTGAAGCATCGGAAACTAAAACTGGTTTCACAGGAAAGGCCAAAACTTAGACGGTAAGAAGACTCAGTCTTCTTGTACTTAAGTCGACATTGTGCCGTTTGTACTTAATTCCGATGCAATTTTTGTATTTCATCGTCGAAGTGAAGGTCCAAGGTATACAGTAAACCTGCAGTGTAGCATCAGTTTCTGAAACTGGTTTCACAGGAAGGGCTCAAAACATAGACACTAAGAAAAGTCAGTCTTCTTATACTTAAGTCGATATTGTGCTTTTGTATTTAATTCCGATGCATTTTCGGTGTTTCATCGTCAATGTGTAGGTCCAACGCACACAGTGAAACTGCAGTTCTTCGTCTTAACCTAAAACTGGTCGCACAGGATCTGCTCGAAACATAGACACTGAGGAAAGTCAGTCTTCATGTACTTAGGTCGGCATTGTGCCTTTTGTATTAAATTCCGATGCAACTACAGTGTTTCAATTTCAATGTGAAGTACCAAGGGGTACAGTATACCTGCAGTTGTGCATCGGAATCTATAACTGGTAGCACAGGAAAGTCTCAAATCATAGACAGTATGAAGAATAAGACTTCTTGTACTTAAGGCGGCATTGTGCCTTTTGTATTTAATTCCGATGCAATTTTGGTGTTTCATTGTCAAAGTGAAGGTCAAAGAGATCCAGTAAACCTGAAGTCAAGCATCGGAGTATAAAACTGGTCTCACAGGAAAGGCTCGAAGAATAGACTCTAAGAAAAGTCAGTCTTCTTCTGCTTAAGTCGGCATTGTGTCAATTGTATTTAATTCCGATGCCATTACTGTGTTCATCGTCACTGTGAAGGTCCAAGGGGTACAGTAAACCTGCAGTTGTGCATCGGAATCAAAAACTGGTGACACAGGAAAGGCTCAAAATCATAGATAGTAAGAAGGCCCAATCTTCTGGTACCTAAGTCGGCATTGTGACTTTTGTCTTTAATTCCGACGCAAATTCTGTGTATCATCGGCAATTGTCAGGTCCCAGGGCTACAGTAAACCTGCAGTTCTGCATCGAAATCTAAAACTGGTGACACAGGAAAGGCTCGAAACATAGACACTAAGAAAAATCAGTCATCTTGTACTTAAGTCGGCATTGTGCGTTTTGTATTTCATTCCGATGCAATTTCGGTGTTTTATCGTCAGAGTGAAGGTCCATGGGATACAGTCAACCTGAAGTGAAGCATCGGATCTAAAACTGCTCTCCCAGGAAAGGCTCAAATCATAGAATGTAAGAAGAGTCAGCCTTCTTGTACTTAGGTCGGCATTGTGCCTTGTGTATATAATTACGATGCAATTTCTGTGTCTCATCGACAATAAGACGGTCCAAGGGATACAGTAAACTTGAAGTGAAGCATCGGAATCTAAACTGGTCTCACAGGAAAGGCTCAAATAATACAATGTACAAAGAGTCAGTCTTCTTGCACTTAAGTCGGCATTGTGCGTTTTGTATTTAATTCCGATGCAATTTCTGTGTTTCATCGTCAATACGAAGGTCCCCGGGTTACAGTAAACGGGATGTGAGGCATCGGGATCTAAAACTAGTCTCACAGGAAAGGAATAAAACATAGACAGTAAGACGAGTCAGTCTTGTTCTACTTCAGTCGGCAATGTGCCTTTTGTAATTTATTCCGATGCAATTTCTGTGCTTCATCGTCAATAAGAAGGTCCAAGGGATACAGTAAACATGAAGTGAAGCATCGGAATCTAAAACTGGTCTATGTGGAAAGGCTCAAATCATAGAAGGTTAGATCAGTCAGTCTTCTTGTACTTTAGTAGGCATTGTGCCTTTTGTATTTAATTCCGATGCAATTTCTTTGCTTCATCGTCATTAAGAAGGTCCAAGGGAGACGGTAAACCAGAAGTGAAGCATCGGAATCTGAAACTGGTCTCACAGGAAAGGCTCAAATCATCGACAGTAAGAAGAGCCCGTCTTCTTGTACTTAAGTCGGCATTGTGCCTTTTATTTAATTCCGATGCATTTTCTGTGTTTCTTCGTCAATAAGAAGGTCCAAGGGATACAGTAAACCTGAAGTGATGCATAGGAAGCTAAAACTGGTCTCACAGGAAAGGTTCAAAACATAGACAGTAAGAAGAGTCAGACTTCTTCTACTTAAGTCAACATTGTGCCTTTTGTATTTAATTCCGATGCAATTTCTGTATTTGATCGTCAATAAGAAGTTCCGAGGTATACAGTAAACCTGAAGTGAAGAATTGGAATCTAAAACTGGTCTCACAGGAAAGGTTTAAAAAATACACAGTAAGAAGAGTCAGTCATCATGTACTTAATTCAGCATTGTGCCTTTTGCATTTAATTCCGATGCAATTTCTGAGTTTCATCGACAATAAGAAGGACCAAGGGATACAGTAAAATTGAAGTGAAGCATCGGAATCTAAAACTGGTCTCACAGGAAAGGTTCAAAAGTATAGACAGTAAGAAGAGTCAGTCTTCTTGTACTTAAGTCGGCAGTTTGCCTTTTGTATTTAATTCCGATGCAATTGATGTGTTTCAACGTCAATAACAAAGTCCAAGGGATACAGTAAACCTGAAGTGAAGCATCGGAATCTAAAACTGGTGTCACAGGTAAGGTTCAAAACATAGACAGAAATAAGAGTCAGTCTTCTTGTACTTAAGTCGGCATTGTGCCTTGTGTATTTAATTACGATGCTATATCTGTGTTTCATCGTCAACAAGAAGGTCCAAGGGATACAGTAAACCTGAAGTGAAGCATCGGAATCTAAAACTAGTCTCACAGGAAAGGCTTAATTCATAGAATGTAAGAAGTGTCAGTCCTCTTGTACTTAAGTCGGCATTGTGCCTTTTGTATTGAATTCCGATTCAATATCTGTGCTTCATCGTCCATAAGAAGGTCCAAGGGATACAGTAAACCTGAAGTGAAGCATAGGAAGCTAAAACTGGTCTCACAGGAAAGGAATAAAGCATAGACAGTAAGACGAGTCAGTCTTGTTGTACTTAAGTCGGCATTGTGCCTTTGGTATTTAATTCCGATGCAGTTTCTGTGTTTCATCGTCATTAAGAACGTCCATGGGATACAGGAAACCTGAAGTGAAGCATCGGAATCTAGAACAGGTCTCACAGGAAAGGTCAGAACATGAGCAGAAAGAAGAGTCTGTCTTCTTGTACTTAAGTCGGCATTCTGCCTTTTGTATTTAATTCCGATGCAATTTCTGTGTTTCATCGTCAATAAGAAGGTCTAAGGGATACAGTAAACCTGAAGTGATGCATCGGAATGTAAAACTGGTCTCACAGGAAATGTTCAAATCATAGTCAGTAAGAAGAGTCTGTATTCTTGTACTTAAGTCGGCATTTTGCCTTATGTATTCAATTCCGATGCATTTTCAGTTTTTCTTAGTCAATAAGAAGGTCTAAGGGATACAGTAAACCTGAAATGAAGCATCGGAATCAAAAACTGGTCTCACTGGAAAGGTTCAAAACATAGACAGCAAGAAGAGTCAGTCTTCTTGTACTTTAGTCGGCATTGTGCGTTTTGTATGTAATTCCGATGCAATTACGGTGTTTCACTTCAATGTGAAGGTCTAAGGGATACAGAAAACCAGCAGTTGTGCAACGGAATATAAAACTAGTGACACAGGAAATGCTCAAAACATAGACACTAAGAAAAGTCGCTCTTCTTGTACTTAAGTCGGCATTGTGCCTTTTGTATTTAATTCCAATGCAATTGTTGTGCTTCATCGTCAAAGTGAAGGTCCAAGGGGAACAGTGAACCTGAAGTGAAGCATCGGCATCTAAAACTAGTGACACAGGAAAGGCTTAAAGCGTAGACAGTAAAAAGGCACAGTCTTCCTAAGCTTCTGTCGGCATTGTGCATTTTGTATTTAATTCCGATGCAGTTTCTGTGTTTAATCGTGAATGTAAAGTTCCAAGGGATAGAGTAAACCTGCAGTTGTGCATCGCAAACTAAAACTGGTGACTGAGGAAGGGCTCAAATCTTTGACAGTAAGAAGATTCAGTCTTCTTGTAGTTAATTCGGCATTGTGCCTTTTGTAGTTAATTCCGATGCAATTTCTGTGATTCATCGTCAATGGGAAGGACCAAGGGTTACAGTTAACCTACAGGAGTGCATCGGAATCAAAAACTGGTGACACAGGATAGGCTCTAAGCATAGTCACTTAGAAAAGTCAGTCTATTAGTACTTAAGTCGGCATTGTGCGTTTAGTATTTCATTCCGATGCAATTTCTGTGTTACATCGTGAATGTGAAGGTCCAAGGGATACAGTAAACCTGAAGTGAAGCATCGAAATCTAAAACTGGTCTCATAGGAAAGGCTCAAAACAAAGACGGTAGGGAGACTCAGTCGTCTTGTACTTAATTTGGCATTGTACCTTTTGTATTTAATTCACATGCAATCTCTCTGTTCATCGTCAATTTGAAGCTCCAAGGGATACAGTAAACCTGAAGTGAAGTATCGGAATCTAAAACTGGTGCTACAGGAAAGGCTCAAACATAGACGGTAAGAAGACTCAGACTTCTCCTAGTTAAGTCGGCATTGTGCCTTTTGTATTTAATTCCAATGGAAATTCTGTGTTTCATCGCCAAGTGAAGGTCCAAGGCATACAGTTCACCTGAAGTTAAGCATCGGAATCTCAACAGGTCTCACAGGAAAGGCTCAAAGTATAGACACTAAGAAAGTCAGTCGTCTGGTACATAAGTCTGCATTGTGACTTTTGAATATAATTCCTTTGCAATTACTGTGTTTGATCGTTAGAGTGGAGGTCCAAGGGATACAGTAAACCAGAAGTTGTGCATCGGAATCTAAAACTGGTGTCACAGGAGAGGCTAAAAACATAGACACTAAGAAAAGGCAGTCATCTTGTACTTAAAACGGCATTGTGCCTTTGTAATTAATTCCGAAGAATTTATGTGTATAATCGTCAATGTGAAGGTCCAAGGGATACTGCAAACCGGAAGTGAAGCATCGGAATCTAAAACTGGTCTGACAGGAAAGTCTCAAAACATAAACGGTAAGAAAACTCAGTCTTCTTGTACTTAATTTGGCATTGTGTCTTTTGTATTTAATTCCGATGCAATTTTTGTGTTTCATGGTCAAAGTGAAAGTCCAAGGCATACAGTAAACCTAAAGGTAAGCATCGGATTCTAAACTGGTCGCACAGGAAAGGCTCAAAGTATTGACACTAAGAAAAGTTAGTCGTCTGGTACTTGAATCTGCATTGTGACTTTTGTATTTAATTCCGATGCAATTACGGTGTTTCATCGTCAAAGTGAAGGTCCATGGGATACAGTAAACCTGCAGTCGTTCATTATATTCTAAAACTGGTGACACAGGAAGGCTTAAACACAGACACAAAGAAAAGTCAGTCTACTTGTACTTAAGGCGGCATTTTGCCTTTTGTATTTCGTTCCGTTGCAATTTTTGTGTTTCATCGTCAAAGTGAAGATCCATGGGATACAGTAAACCTGAAGTGAAGCATCGGAATCTAAAACTGGTATCCCAGGGAAGGATCAAATCATAGACAGAAAGGAGACTCAGTCTCCCTGTACTTAAGTCAGCAATGTGCCTTTTGCTTGTAACTCCGATGCAATTTCTGTGTTTCATCGTCAATGAGAAGGTCCACGTCATACAGTAAACCTGAAGTGAGAATCGGAATCTAAAACTGGTCTCACAAGGAAGGCTCAAAGGTAGACAGTAAGAAAATGTAGTCTTCTTGTACTTAAGTCGCCATTCCGCCTTTTGTATTTAATTCCAATGCAATTTTTGTCTTTCATCGTCGAAGTGAAGGTCCAAGGGATACAGTAAACCTGAAGTGAAGCATCGGTATCTAAAACTTGTCTCACAGGAAAGGCTCAAAGCATAGACGGTAAGAAGTCTCAGTCTTCTTGTACTTACGTCGGAATTGTGCCTTCAGTATCTAATCTGAAGCAATTTCTGTGTTTCATCGTCAAAGTGAAGGTCCAAATGATACAGTAAAAATGAGGTGAAGCATTGGAATCTAAAAATGGTCTCACAGGAAAGGCTCAAAACATAGACCTTAAGAAGACTCAGTCTCCTTGTACTTAATTCGGCATTGTGCCTTTTGTAATTAATTCCGATGCAATTCCTTTATTTCGTCGTCAATGTGAAGGTCCAAGCGATAGAGTAAACCTGCAGTTGTTCATCGGAAACTAAAAGTGGTGATACAGGAAAGGCTCAAATCATAGACAGTATAAGGACTCAGTCTTCTTGTAGTTAATTAGGCATTGAGTCTTTTGTAATTAATTCCGATGCAATTTCCGTGTTTCATCGTCACTGGGAAGGTCCAAGGGATACAGGTAACCTGCAGGTGTACATCCGAATCTAAAACTGCTTTTACAGGAAACGCTGGAAGCATAGACACTAAGAAAAGTCAGTCTTATTGTACTTAAGTCAGCATTGTCACTTTTGTATTTAATTCCGATGCAATTTCTGTGTTTCATCGTCAATGTGAAGGTCCAAGGGATACAGGAAACCTGAAGTGAAGCATCGAAATCTGAAACTGGTCTCACAGGAGAGGGTCAAAACAAAGACGATAAATAGACTCAGTCGTCTTGTACTTAAGTCGGCATTGTGCCCTTTGTATTTAAATCCGATGCAATTACTGTGTTTCATCGTCAATGTGAAGGTCCAAGAGATACAGTAAACCAGCAGTTGTGCATCGGAATCTGAAACTGTTGACACAGGAAATGCTGGAAACATAGACACTAAGAAATGTCAGTCTTCTTGTACTTAAGTCGGCATTTTGGCTTTTGTATTTAATTCCGATGCAATTTTTGTGTTTCATCGTCAAAGTGAATGTCCATGGCATACAGTAAACCTGAAGTTCAGCATCGGAATCTAAACTGGTCTCACAGGAAAGGCTCAAAGCATAGACACTAAGAAAAGTCTATCGTCTGGTACTTGAATCTGCATTGTGACTTTTGTATTTAATTCCGATGCAATTACTGTGTTTCATCGTCAAAGTGAAGATCCAAGTGATACAGTAAACCTGCAGTCGTTCATTAGATTCTAAAACTGGTGACACAGGAAGGCTCAAACACAGACACAAATAAAAGTCAGTCTACTTGTACTTAAGTCGGCATTGTGCCTTTTGTATTTAATTCCGATGCAATTTCCGTGTTTCATTATCTATGTGAAGGTCCAAGGGATACAGTGAACCGGCAGTTGTGCATCCGAATCTAAAATTGGTGACACAGGACAAACTCGAAACATAGACACTGAGAAAAGTCAGTCCTTTTGTACTTAAGTCGGCATTGTGACCACTGTATTTAATTCCGATGCAATATCTGTGTTTCATCGACAATGTGGAGGTCGAAAGCATACAGTAAATACCCAGTTGAGCATCGGAATCTAAAACAGGGGACAGAGGAAAAGCTCAAAACATAGACACTAAGAAATGTCAGTCTTCCTGTACTTAAGTCAGCAATGTGAATTTTGTGTTTCATCGTCAATGAGAAGGTCCAAGGGATATAGTAATTCTCCTGTTGTGCATCGGAATCTTAAACTGGGGGCACGGGAAAAGCTCAAATCATAGACGGTAAGAACACTCTGTCTTCTTGTACTTAATTCGGCATTGTACCTTTTGTATTTAATTCACTTGCAATACCTGTGATTCATCGTCAATGTGAAGCTCCAAGGGATACAGTAAACCTGAAGTGAAGTATCTGAATCTAAAACCGGTGACACAGGAGAGGCTCAAAACATAGATGGAAAAAAGACTCAGAATTCTTGTACCTAAGTCGGCATTGCGCCTTTTGTATTTAATTCCGATGGAATTTCTGTGTTTCATCGTCAATGCAATGTGAAGGTCCTAGGCATACAGTAAACCTGAAGGGAAGCATCGCAATTTAAAACTGGTCCCACAGGAACGGCTCAAAACATGGACAGTGAGAAGACTCAATCATCTTGTACTTAAGTCGGTATTGTGCCTTTTGTATTTAAATTCGATGGAATTTTTGTGTTTCATCGTCAAAGTGAGGGTCAAAGGTAAGCAGTAAACTTGAAGTGAAGCATCGAATCCTAGAACAGGTCTCACAGGGAAGGCTCAAAACATAGACAGTAAGAAGATTCATACTTCTTGTACGTAAGTCGGCATTGTAGCTTTTGTATTTAATTCCGATGGAATTTTAGTGTTTCATCGTCAAGGTGAAGGTCCAAGAGGTACAGTAAACCTGAAGTGAAGCATCGGATTCTAAAACTGGTGACCTAGGAAAGGCTCAAACATAGACACTAAGAAAAGTCAGCCCTCTTGTTCTTATGTCGGCATTGTGCCTTTTGTATTTAATTCCGATGCAATTTCGGTGTTTCTTCGCCAATGTGAAGGTCTAAAAGATACAGTAAACCTGAAGTGAAGCATCAGAATCTAAAATTGCTCTCACAGGAAAGGCTCAAACCTAGACGGTAAGACGACTCAGTAAGCTTGTACTTAGTCGGCATTGTGCCTTTTGTATTTAATTCCGATGCAATTTCTGTGTCTCATCGTCAATGTGAAGGTCCAAGGGATACAGGAAACCTAAAGTGAAGCATCGGAATCTAAAACTGGTCTCACAGCAAAGGCTCAAAATGTAGACACTATAAAAATCAGAGTTCTTGTTCTTAAGTCAGCATTGTGCCTTTTGTTTAAATTCCGATGCTATTACTGTGTTTGTTTTTTAATGTGAAGGTCCAAGGGATACAGTAGACCTGCAGTTGAGCATCGGAATCTAAAACTGGTCTCACAGGAAAGGTTCAAATCATAGACAGTAAGAAGACTCAGTCTTCTTGTATTTAGGTCGGCATTGTGACTTTTGTAATTAATTCCGATGCAATTTATGAGTTTCATCGTCAATGTGAAACTCCAAGGGATACAGATAACCTGAAGTGAAGCCTCGGAATCTAAAACTGGTCTCACAGGAAAGGCTCATAGCATAGACAGTAAGGAGAATCCGTCTTCTTGTACTTAAGTCGACATTGTGCCCTTTGTATTTAATTCCGATGAAATTTCTGTGTTTCATCGTCAATCTGAAGGTCCAAGGGATACAGTAAACCTGAAGTGAAGCATCGGAATCCACAACTAGTCTCACACGTATGGCTCAAAACATTCTCACTAAGAAAAGTCAGTCCTCTAGTACTTATGTCGGCATTGTGGCTTTGTATTTAATTCCGTTGCAATTACTGTGTTTCATCGACAATGTGAATGTCCAAGGGATACAGTAAACCAGCAGTTGTGCTCTGGAATCTAAAACTGTTGACACAGTAAAGGCTCAAAGATAAACACTTTGAAAAGTCTGTGTTCTTGTACTTTAGTCGGTGTTGAGCCTTTTGTATTAAATTCCGATGCAATTTTTGTGTTTCAACGTCAAAGTGAAGGTCCAAAGGATACAGTATACCTGAAGTGTAGCATCGGAATTTAAAACTGGTCTCACAGGGACGGCTCAAATCATAGACAGTAAGAAGACTAGGTCTTCTTGTACTTAAGTCGGCATTGTGCCTATTGTACAGGGCGTTTCAAAAAGAGAGAGCAGATTTCAAACATTTATTTCTCAAAAACTACAAATGATAGAAACACAATTCAAACGTTTCTTGTCAGAGAAAGGTTCAAAGTTTTTCAATGGTCCGCGCAGAAGTTCCATGCAAATCCGCAGTGGCGCTGGCGTTTGTTTGTAGGAAAATGGCGACGACACCACAGGAACGATCATTTTGTGTGCTGCAATTTGCAAAGTTAGAGTCCATTGTTGGTGTGCAACGTGCATTCCGCCGTCAATTCAACAAACAGCCGCCTCGTCATAAGCAAATTTATGAGTGGCATCACAGATTCGTAGAAGATGGTTGCATCTGCAAGCGAAAAAGCACGGGTCGTCCACGCACATCGGATGAAAATGTCGAGCGTGTCCGTGCAGCTTACGAAAGGAGCCCTAGAAAATCCACGGCACGGGCAAGTCACGAACTAAACATGTCTAAAACAACGGTATGGCGCGTTCTGAGTAACCGTCTGCACATGAAGCCGTACAAACTGCAGTTATTGCAAGCATTGCGTCCTGACGACCACAACAAAAGGTTCGACTTTTCAACTGCAATTCTACAGGACATGGAAGAGGACAATTTTGCCGAACGATTAATTTTTTCAGATGAATCAACGTTTCACATTTCTGGTAAAGTTAATCGGCATAACGTACGAATTTGGGCGAGTGAAACTCCGAGGGACGTTATTCAACATGAAAGAGACTCACCAAAGGTTAACGTCTTTTGCCCAATTTCGGTAAACAAAGTTTATGGACCTTTCTTTTTCATGGAGAAAACTATCACAGGAACCATTTACCTGGACATGTTAGAAAACTGGCTATTTCCTCAACTTCAGGAAGATTCAAATCACTTCATCTTCATGCAAGATGGCGCCCCACCACACTTCTCTGAACCTGTACGACGGTACCTAAATAACACCATTCCAGGACGGTGGATTGGAAGAGCAGGAGCACAAGATCAATGTCATCGTCTGTGGCCTCCCAGGTCACCAGACCTTACTCCCTGCGATTTTTATTTGTGGGGGTACATAAAGGACTGTGTTTATGTCCCACCTATGCCCGCTACTCTTCAAGAGGTACGACATCGAATTGTTGCGGCCGTGAATTCGGTAACTAAAGACCAGTTGCGTCGTGTGTGGCAAGAAATGAGATACCGGTTTGATATTTGTCGTGTAACAAATGGTGCTCATATTGAGGTACAGTTTTGATATTTGTTGTGTAACATTTGGTACTCATATTGAGTGAAGGACCGTTGGAATTGTGTTTCTATCATTTGTAGTTTTTGAGAAATAAATGTTTGAAATCTGCTCTTTCTTTTTGAAACGCCCTGTATTTAAATCCGATGCAATTCCTGTGTTTCATTGTCAATGTGAAGGTCCAAGGGATGCAGTCAACCTGCAGTTGTGCATCGCAATCTAAAACTTGTGAGACAGGAAAGGCTCGAAACATATACTCTTAGAAATGTCAGTCTTCTTGTATATAAGTCGGCATTGTGGCTTTTCTATTTAATTCCGATGCATTTACTGTGTTGCATCGTCAATGTGAAGGTCCAAGGGATACAGTAAACCTGAAGTGAAGCATCGTATTCTAAAACTGGTGACATACTAAAGGGTCAAATCATATACACTAAGAAAAGTCAGTCTCCTTGTTCTTAAGACGGCATAATGCATTTTGTATTTAATTCCGATGCAATTTTTCTGTTTCATCGTTAATGTGAAGGTCCAAGGGATGCAGCAAACCTGCAGTGAAGCACGGAATCTAAAAGTGGTCTCACAGGGAAGGCGCAAATCGTAGACAGTAAGAAGACACCGTTTTCTTGTACTTAAGTCGGCATTGTGCCTTTCGTATTTAATTCCGATGCAATTTTTGTGTTTCATCGTCAAGGGGAGGGTCCAAGGTGTACAGTAATCCTGAAGTGAAGCATCGGAATCTAAAATTGGTGACCTAGGAAAGGCTCAAAACATACACATAAGAAAAGTCAGTCTTCTTGTACTTAAGTCGGAATTGTGCCTTTTGTATTTAATTCCGATGCAATTTCGGTGTTTCATCGTAAATGTGAAGGTCCACGTGATACAGTAAACCTGAAGGGAAGCATCAGAATCTAAAACTGCTCTCACAGGAAAGGCTCAAACCCAGATGGTAAGAAGACTCATAAGCTTGTTTTTGGTCCGCATTGTGCCTTTTGTATTTAATTCCTATGCATTTTCTGTGTCTCATCGTCAATGTGAACGTCCAAGGGATACAGGAAACCTGAAGTGAAGCATCGGAATCTAAAACTGGTCTCACAGCAAAGGCTCAAAATATAGACACTAAGAAAAGTCAGTCTTCTTGTTCTTAAGTCAGCATTGTGCGTTTTGCATTAAATTCCGATGCAATTACTGTGTTTGATTTTCAATGTGAAAGTCCAAGGATACAGTATACCTGCAGTTGAGCATCGGAATCTAAAACTGGTCTCACAGGAAAGGCTCAAATCATAGACAGTAAGAAGACACAGTCTTCTGGTACTTATGTCAGCATTGAGCCTTTTGTATTTAACTCCGATGCAATTTCTGTGTTTCTTCGTCAAAGTGAAGGTCCAAGGGATACAGTAAACCCGTAGTGAAGCATCGGAATCTAAACCTGGTCTCACAGGAAAGGCTCAAAAAATAGACGGTAAGATGACACAGTCTTCTTGTACTAACGTCGGCATTATGCCTTCTGTATCTAATCTGAAGCAATTTCTGTGTTTCATCGTCAAAGTGAGGGTCCAAGGGATACAGTAAACCTGAAGTTAAGCATTGGAATCTAAAAGAGGTCTCACAGGTTACACTCAAGGCATTGACACTGAGAAACGTGAGTCGCCTTGTACTTAAGTCGGCATTGTGCCTTTGTATTTAATTCCGTTGCAGTTACTGTGTTTCATCGACAATGTGAATGTCCAAGGGATACAGTAAACCAGCAGTTCTACATCTGAATCAAAAACTGGTGTGACATGAGAGGCTCAAAACATAGACACTAAGAAATCTCAGTCTTCTTGTACTTAAATGGGCATTGTGCCTTTTGTATTTAATTCCGATGCAATTATGGTGTTTCATCGTCAATGTGAAGGTCCAAGGGATACAGTAAACCTGAAGTGAAGTATCTGAATCTAAAACTGGTGACACAGGAGAGGCTCAAAACATAGATGGAAAAAAGACTCAGAATTCTTGTACCTAAGTCGGCATTGCGCCTCTTGTATTTAATTCCGATGGAATTTCTGTGTTTCATCGTCAATGCAATGTGAAGGTCCTAGGGATACAGTAAACCTGAAGGGAAGCATCGCAATCTAAAACTGGTCCCACAGGAACGGCACAAAACATGGACAGTAAGAAGACTCAATCATCTTGTACTTATGTCGGTATTGTGCCTTTTGTATTTAATTCCGATGGAATTTTTGTGTTTCATCGTCAAAGTGAGGGTCAAAGGTAAGCAGTAAACTTGAAGTGAAGCATCGAATCATAAAACTGGTCTCACAGGGTAGGCTCAAAACATAGACAGTAAGAAGATTCAGACTTCTTGTACTTAAGTCGGCATTGTAGCTTTTGTATTTAATTCCGATGGAATTTTAGTGTTTCATCGTCAAGGTGAAGGTCCAAGAGGTACAGTAAACCTGAAGTGAAGCATCGGATTCTAAAACTGGTGACCTAGGAAAGGTTCAAAACATAGACACTAAGATATGTCAGCCCTCCTGTTCTTATGTAGGCATTGTGCCTTTTGTATTTAATTCCGATGCAATTTCGGTGTTTCTTCGTCAATGTGAAGGTCTAAGGGATACAGTAAACCTGAAGTGAAGCATCAGAATCTAAAACTGCTTTCACAGGAAAGGCTCAAACCTAGACGGTAAGACGACTCAGTAAGCTTGTACTTAGTCGGCATTGTGCTTTTTGTTTTTAATTCCGATGCAATTTCTGTGTCTCATCGTCAATGTGAAGGTCCAAGGGATACAGGAAACCTAAAGTGAAGCATCGGAATCTAAAACTTGTCTCACAGCAAAGGCTCAAAATTTATACACTATGAAAAATCAGAGTTCTTGTTCTTAAGTCAGCATTGTGCCTTTTGTATTAAATTCCGATGCAATTACTGTGTCTGATTTTTAATGTGAAGGTCCAAGGGATACAGTAGACCTGCAGTTGAGCATCGGAATCTAAAACTGGTCTCACAGGAAAGGTTCAAATCATAGACAGTAAGAAGACTCAGTCTTCTTGTATTTAGGTCGGCATTGTGACTTTTGTAATTAATTCCGCTGCAATTTATGAGTTTCATCGTCAATGTGAAACTCCAAGGGATACAGATAACCTGAAGTGAAGCCTCGGAATCTAAAACTGGTCTCACAGGAAAGGTTCATAACATAGACAGTAAGGAGACTCCGTCTTCTTGTACTTAAGTCGACATTGTGCCCTTTGTATTTAATTCCGATGAAATTTCTGTGTTTCATCGTCAATCTGAAGGTCCAAAGGATACAGTAAACCTGAAGTGAGCATCGGACTCCACAACTAGTCTCACACGTATGGCTCAAAACATTGACACTAAGAAAAGTCAGTCCTCTAGTACTTATGTCGGCATTGTGGCTTTGTATTTAAATCCCTTGCAATTACTGTGTTTCATCGACAATGTGAATGTCCAAGGGATACAGTAACCCGGCAGTTTTGTATCTGAATCTAAAACTGGTGTGACATGAAAGGCTCTAAACATAGACACTAAGAAAGGTCAGTCTTCTTGTACTTACGTTGGCATTTAGCCTGTTGAATTTCATTCCTGCGTTTCATCGTCAATGTGAAGGTCCAAGGGATACAGTAAACCAGCAGTTGTACTCCGGAATCTAAAACTGTCGACACAGGAAAGGCTCAAAACATAGACACTAAGAAAAGTCAGTCTTCTTGTACTTATGCCGGTATTAAGGTTTGTATTAAATTCACATGCAATTTTTGTGTTTCATTGTCAAAGTGAAGGTCCAAGGGATACAGTAAACTTGAAGTGTAGCATCGGAATTTAAAACTGGTCTCACAGGGACGGCTCAAAACATAGACAGTAAGATGACTAGGTCTTCTTGTACTTAAGACGGCATTGTGCCTATTGTATTTAAATCCGATGCAATTCCTGTGTTTCGCGTCAATGTGAAGGTCCAAGGTATGCAATAAACCTGCAGTTGTGCATCGGAAACTAAAACTTGTCACACAGGAAAGGCTCGAAACATAGACACTAAGAAAAGTCAGTCCACTTGTACTTAAGTCGCCATTGTGGATTTTGTATTTAATTCCGATGCATTTACTGTGTTGCATCGTCAATGAGAAGGTCAAAGGGATACAGTATCCCTGAAGAGAAGCATTGGAATCTAACACTAGTGACATAGGGAAGGCTCAAAACGTAGGCACTAAGCAATGTCAGCCCTCTTGTCCTTAAGTCTGCATTGTGCCTTTTGTATTTAATTCCGATGAAATTTCGGTGTTTCATCGTCAATGTGAAGGTCCAAGGGGTACAGTAAACCAGCAGTTGTGCTCCGGAATCTAAAACTGTTGACACAGGAGAGGCTCAAAAGATAGACACTTTGAAAAGTCTGTGTTCTTGTACTTAAGTCGGTATTGAGCCTTTTGTATTCAATTCCGATGCAATTTTTGTGTTTCAACGTCAAAAGGAAGGTCCAAGGGATAAAGTAAACCTGAAGTGTAGCATCGGAATTTAAAACTGGTCTCACAGGGACGACTCAAATCACAGACAGTAAGAAGGCTAGGTCTTCTTGTACTTAAGTCGGCATTGTGCCTATTGTATTTAAATCCGATGCAATTCCTGCGTTTCATTGTCAATGTGAAGGTCCAAGGGATGCTGTAAACCTGCAGTTGTGCATCGGAATCTAAAACTTGTGAGACAGGAAAGGCTCGAAACATATACTCTTAGAAATGTCAGTCATCTTGTATCTTAGTCGGCATTGTGGCTTTTCTATTTAATTCCGATGCATTTACTGTGTTGCATCGTCAATGTGAAGGTCCAAGGGATACAGTAAACCTGAAGTGAAGCATCGTATTCTAAAACTGGTGACATACTAAAGGGTCAAATCATAGACACTAAGAAAAGTCGGTCCCCTTGTTCTTAAGTCGGCATTATGCATTTTGTATTTAATTCCGATGCAATCTTGGTGTTTCATCGTTAATGTGAAGGTCCAAGGGATGCAGCAAACCTGAAGTGATGCACGGAATCTAAAAGTGGTCTCACAGGGAAGGCGCAAATCGTAGACAGTAAGAAGACACCGTCTTCTTGTACTTAAGTCGGCATTGTGCCTTTCGTATTTAATTCCGATGCGATTTTTGTGTTTCATCGTCAAGGGGAGGGTCCAAGGTGTACAGTAATCCTGAAGTGAAGCATCGGAATCTAAAACTGGTGACCTAGGAAAGGCTCAAAACATACACACTAAGTAAAGTCAGTCTTCTTGTACTTAAGTCGGAATTGTGCCTTTTGTATTTAATTCCGATGCAATTTCGGTGTTTCATCGTAAATGTGAAGGTCCACGTGATATAGTAAACCTGAAGGGAAGCATCAGAATGTAAAACTGATCTCACAGGAAATGCTCAAACCCAGATGGTAAGAAGACTCAGTAAGCTTGTACTTGGTCCGCATTGTGCCTTCTGTATTTAATTCCGATGCATTTTCTGTGTCTCATCTTCAATGTGAAGGTCCAAGGGATACAGGAAACCTGAAGTGAAGCATCGGATTCTAAAACTGGTCTCATAGCAAGGGCTCAAAATATAGACACTAAGATAAGCCAGTCTTCTTGTTCTTAAGTCAGCATTGTGTCTTTTGTATATAATTCCGATGCAATTACTGTGTTTGATTTTCAATGTGAAGGTCCAAGGATACAGTATACCAGCAGTTGAGCATCGGAAACTAAAACCGGTCTCACAGGAATGGCTCAATACATAGACAGTAAGAAGACACAGTCTTCTAGTACTTATGCCAGCATTGTGCCTTTTGTATTTAATTCCGATGCAGTTTCTGTCTTTCATCGTCAAAGTAAAGGTCCAAGTGATACAGTAAACCCGAAGTGTAGCATCGCAATCTAAAACTGGTCCCACAGGAAATGCTCAAAACATGGACAGTAAGAAGACTCAATCTTCTTGTACTGAAGTTGGTATTGTGCGTTTTGTATTTAATTCCGATGCAATTTCTGTGTCTCATCGTCAATGTGAAGGTCCAAAGGATACAGGAAGCCTGAAGTGAAGCATCGGAATCTAAAACTGGTCTCACAGCAAAGGCTCAAAATATAGGCACTAAGAAAAGTCAGTCTTCTTGTTCTTATGTCATTATTGAGCCTTTTGTATTAAATTCCGATGCAATTACTGCGTTTGATTTTCAATGTGAAGGTCCAAGGGAGACAGTATACCTGTAGTTGAGCATCGGAATCTAAAACAGGTCTCACAGGAAAGGTTCAAAACATAGACAGTAAGAAGACTCAGTCTTCTTGTACTTAAGTCGACATTGGGCCTTTTGTATTTAATTCCGATGCAATTTCTGTGTTTCATCGTTAATCTGAAGGTCCAAGGGATGCAGTAAACCTGAAGTGAAGCATCGGAATCCACAACTAGTCTCACACGTATGGCTCAAATCATTGACACTAAGAAAAGTCAGTCTTCTTGTACTTATGACGGGATTGTGGCTTTGTATTTAATTCTGATACAATTACTGTGTTTCATCGTCTATGTGAAAGTCCAACGGATACAGTAAACCAGCAGTTGTGCTCCGGAATCTAAACTGTTGACGCAGGAAAGGCTCGAACCATAGACACTAAGAAAGTCAGTCTTCTTGTACTTATGTCCGTATTGAACCTTTTGTATGAAATTCCGATGCTATTTTTGTATTTCATCGTCAAAATGAAGGTCCAAGGTGGACAGTAATCCTGAAGAGAAGCATCGGAATCCAAAACTGGTGACATAAGGGAGGCTCAAAGCATGGAAAGTTAGGAGACTCAAGCTTGTCGTACTTAAGTCGGCATTGTGCCTTTTGTATACAATTCCGCTGCAATTTTTGCGTTTTATAGTCAAAGTGAGGGTCCAAGGAATACAGTAAACCTGAAGTGACGCATCTGAATCCAAAACTGGTCTCACAAGAAAAGCTCAAAATCTACACGGCAAGAAGAATCAGTAATCTTGTACTTAAGTCGGCTTTGTGCCTTTTTTATTTAATTCCGATGCAATTTCTGGGTTTCATCGTCAATGTGAAGGTCCAAGGGATACAGGAAACCTGAAGTGAAGCATCGGAAGCTAAAACTGGTAACACAGCAAAGGCTCAAAATATAGACACTAAGAAAAGTCAGTCTTCTTGTTCTTAAGTCGGCATTGTGCATTTGTATTTAATTCCGATGCAATTTCGGTGTTTCATCGTCAATGTGAAGGTCCACGGGATACAGTAAACCTGGAGTGAAGCATCGGAATCTAAAACTGGTCTCACAGGGACGGCTCAAAACATAGACAGTAAGAAGACTAGGTCTTCTTGTACTTAAGTCTGCATTGTGCCTATTGTAATTAATTCCGATGCAATTCCTGTGTTTTAATGTCAATGTGAAGGTCCAAGGGATGCAGTAAACCTGCAGTTGTGAATCGGATTCTAAAACTTGTGACACAGGAAAGGCTCGAAACATAGACACAAAGAAATGTCAGTCTTCTTGTACTTAAGTCGGCATTGTGGCTTTAGTATTTAATTCCGATGCAATTTTTGTGTTTCATCGTTAATGTGAAGGTCAAAGGGATGCAGTAAACCTGAAGTGAAGCATCGGATTCTAAAACTGGCCTCACAGGGAAGGCTCATATCGTAGACAGTAAGAAGACATATTCTTCTTGTACTTAAGTCAGCATTGTGCCTTTCGTATTTAATTCCGATGCAATTTTTGTGTTTCATCGTCAAGGTGAAGGTCCAAGGTGTACAGTAATCCTGAAGTGAAGCATCTGAACCTAAAACTGGCGGCCTAGGAAAGGTTCAACACATAGACACTAAGAAAAATCAGTCTCTTTGTACTTAAGTCGGCATTGTGCCTTTTGTATTTAATTCCGATTCAATTTCGGTGTTTCATCGTCAATGGGAAGGTCCAAGGGATACAGTAAACCTGAACAGAAGCATCGGAATCCATAACTGGTGACATAGGGTAGGCTCAAAACATATACACTAAGAAAAGTGAGCCCTCTTGTCGTTAAGTCGGATTGTGCCTTTTGTATTTAATTCCGATGCAATTTCGGTGTTTCATCGTCAATGTGAAGGTCCAAGGGATACAGTAAACCAGCAGTTATGCTCCGGAATCTAAAACTGTTGACACAGGAGAGGCTCTAAACGTAGACACTAAGAAAAGTCAGTCTTCTTGTACTTAAGTCGGTATTGAGCCTTTTGTATTAAATTCGGATGCAGTTTTTGTGTTTAATCGTCAAAGTGAAGGTCCAAGGGATACAGTAAACCTGAAGTGTAGCATCGGAGTCTAAGACTGGTCTCACAGGGACAGCTCAAATCATAGGTGGTAAGAACACTCTGTCTTCTTGCACCTAATTAGGCATTGTGCCTTTTGTATATATTTCCGATGCTATTTCTGTGTTTCATCATCATAGTGAAGGTCCAGGGGATACACTAAAACTGAGGTGAAGCATCGGAAACTAAATCTGGTCTCACAAATAAGGCTCAAAACATAGACAGTAAGGAGAATCAGTCTCCTTGAACCTAATTCGGAATTGTACCTTTTGTATTTAATTCAGATGCAATTACGGTGTTTCATCGTCAAAGTGAAGGTCCTATGGGTACAGTAAACCTGAAATTAAGCATCGGAATCAAAAACTGGTGACACAGGACCGGGTCGAATCATAGACACTATGAAAAGTCAGTTTTCTTAAACGTAATTCTGCATTGTGCATTTTGTATTTAATTCTGATGCAATTTCTGTGTATCATCGTCATAGTGAAGGTCCAAGGAATACATTAAAACAGAAGTGAAGCGTCCGAATATAAAACTTGTCTCACAGGGAAGGCTCAAAACATAGACAGTACGACGAATCAGTCTTCTTGTCCTGAAGTCCGCATTCTACATTTTGTATTTAATTCAGATGCAATTCCTGTCTTTCATCGTCAATGTGAAGGTCCAAGAGATACAGTAAATCTGCAGTCGTGTCTAGCAATCTAAAACTGGTGACACAGGACAGGATCGAAAAATTGACACTATGGAAAATCAATCTTCTTGTACTTAAGTCGGCATTGTGCCATTTGTATTTAATTCCGATGCAATTTCTGTGTTTCATCCGCAAAGTCAAGGTCCTAGGGGTACAGCAAACCTGAAGTGAAGCATAGAAATCTAAAACTGGCCTCACAGCAAAGCCTCAAATCATACATCGTAAGAAGACTCAGACATTTTGTACTGAAGTCGGGCTTGTGCCTTTCGTATTTAATTCCGATGCAATTACTGTGTTTAATCGCCAATGTGAACGGCCAAGGGATACAGTAAAGTTGAAGTGAAGCATCGGAATCTAAAGCTGGTGACACAGGAAAGGCTCAAAATATAGACAGTAAGAGGACTCAGACTTCTTGTACTTAAATCTGCATTGTGGATTTTGTACTTAATTCCTATGCAATATCAGTGTTTCGTCGTCAATGTTAAGGGCCAAGGGATACAGTAAACATGACGTGTAGCTTCGGAATCTCAAACTGGTCTCACAGGGAAGGCTCAAAACATAGACTGCAAGAAAACTAATTTTTCTTCTACTTAGGTCGTCATTGTGCCCTTTGTATTTAACTCCGATGCAAATTCAGTGTTTCATCGCCAATGCGAAGGTCCAAGGGTTACAGTTAACCTGAAGTGAAGCATCGGAATCTAAAACTGGTCTCACAGGTAAGGCTCAAAACATTGACACTAAGAAAAGTCAGTCTTCTTGTACTTAATTCGGCATTGTACCTTTTGTATTTAATTCCAATTCAATTTTTGTGTTTTATCTTCAAAGTGAAGGTCCAAGGGATACAGTAAACCTAAAGTGAAGCATCGAAATCTAAAACTGGTCACACAGGGAAGGTTCAAAACATAGACAGTAAGAAGACTCCGAATTCTTGAACTTAAGTCGGCATTGTGCCTTTTGTATTTAATTCAAATGGAATTTCTGTATTTCATCGTCAGTGCAATGTGAAGGTCTAAGGGATACAGTAAACCTGAAGTGAAGCATCAGATTCTATAGCTGGTGACACAGGGAGGGCTCAAAATATAGACAGTAAGAAGACTTAGTCTTCTTGTACTTAAGTCGGCATTGTGGCTTTTGTATTTAATTCCAATGCAATTTCAGTGTTTCATCGTCAATGGGAAGGTCCAAGGGATACAGTAAACCTGAAGTGAAGCATCGGAATCTAAAACAGGTCTCACAGGAAAGGCTCAAAACATAGACACTAAGAAAAGACAGTCTTCTTGTACTTAAGTCGGCATTATGCATTTTGTATTTAATTCCGATGCAATTTTTGTGTTTCTATCGTCAATGTGAAGGACCAAAGCATACAGTAAACCTGAAGTGAAGCATCGGAATCTAAAACTAGTCTCACAGGGAAGGCTCAAGTCATAGATAGTAAGAAGACTCAGTATTCTGGTACTTAAGACGGCATTGTGTCTTTTCAATTTAATTCCGCGGCAATTTTTGTGTTTCATCGTCAAGGTGTAGGTCCAAGGGGTACAGTAAACCTACAGTAGTGCATCGGAATCTAAAACTGGTGACACAGGACTGGCTCGAATCATAGACACTATGAAAAGTCAGTCTTCTTGTACTTAATTCTGCATTGTGCCATTTGTATTTAATTCCGATGCAATTTCTATGTTACATCGTCAATGTGAAGGGCCAAGGGATACAGTAAACCTGAAGTGAAGCAACGGAATCTAAAGCTGGTGACACAGGATAGGCTCAAAATATGGACAGTAAGATGACTCAGTCTTCTTGTACTTAAATCGGCATTGTGGATTTTGTATTTAGTTCCGATGCAATTTCAGTGTTTCGTCGTCAATGGTAAGGTCCAAGGGATACAGTAAACATGACGTGTAGCTTCGGGATCCCAAACTGGTCTTACAAGGAAGGCTCATACCATAGACTGCAAGAAAACTCCGTCTTCTTCTACTTAGGTCCGCATTGTGCACTTTGTATTTAATTCCGATGCTATTTCAGTGTTTCATCGCCAACGCGAAAGTCCAAGGGATACAGTGAACCTGAAGTGGAGCATCGGAATCTAACACTGGTCTCACAGGTAAGGCTCAACACATAGACACTAAGAAAAGTCAGTCTTCTTGTACTTAAGTCGGCATTGTGCCTTTTGTATTTAATTCCGTTGCAATTACTGTTTTTCATCGACATTGTGAATGTCCAAGGGATACAGTAAACCAGCAGTTGAGCATCGGAATCTAAAACGGGTGTCGTATGAAAGACTCAAAACATAGACACTAAGAAAAGTCAGTCGCCTAGTGTTTAAGTCGGCATTGTTCTCTTGTATTTAATTCCGACGCAATTTTTGTGTTTCGTTGTCAATGTGAAAGTCCATGGGATACAGTAAACCGGAACTGAAGCATCGGAATCTAATACCGGTCGCACAGGAAAGGCTCAAAACCGAGACGGTAAGATGACTCAGTCCTCTTGTACTTAAGTCGGCTTTGTGCCTTTTGTATTTAATTCAGATCCAATTTTTGTGTTTCATCGTCAACGTTTAGGTCCAAGGGATACAGGAATTCTGAAGTGAAGCATCGGAATCTAAAACTGGTCTAACAGCAAAGGCTCATATCGTAGACACTAAGATAAGTCAGACTTCCTGTTCTTAAGTGAGCGTTGGGCCCTTTGTATTAAATTACGATGCAACTACTGTGTTTGATTGTCAATGCGAAGGTCCAAGCTATACAGTAAACATGAAGTGAAGCATCGGAATCTACAGCTGGTCTCACAGGTAAGGCTCAAAGCATTGTCACTAGGAAAAGTCAGTCCTCTTGTACGTAAGTTGGCATTGTGCATTTTGTATTCAATTCCGATGCAATAACTGTGTTTCATCGTCAATGTGAAGGTCCAGGGGATACAGTAAACCAGGATTTGTGCATCGGAATCTAAAGCTGGTGTGAAATGAAAGGCTCTAAACATAGACAGTAAGAAAAGTCAGTCTTCTTGTACTTATGTCGGCATTGAGCCTTTTGTGTTAAATTCCGATGCAATTTTTGTGTTTAATCGATAATGTGAAGGTCCAAGGGATACAGTAAACCTGAAGTGAAGCATCGCAAACTAAAACTGGTCTTACAGGGAAGGCTCAAAACATAGACAGTAAGCAGACTAGGTCGTCTAGTACTTAAGTCGGCATTGTACCTTTTGTATTTAACTCCGATGCAATTCCTGTGTATCATCGTTAATGTGAAGGTCCAAGGGATGCAGTAAACCGGCAGTTGTGCATCGGAATCCAAATCTGGTGACACAGGAAGGATTCGAAGCATAGCCACTAAGAAAAGTCAGTCTTCTTGTACTTAAGTCGGCATTGTGGTTTTGTATTTATTTCCGATGCATTTACTGTGTTGCATCGTCAGTGTGAAGGTCCAAGGGATACAGTAAACCTGAAGTGAAGCACCGGAATCTAAAACTGGTCTGACAGGGAAGTCTTAAATCATAGACACTGAGAAGACACAGTCTTCTAGAACTTATGACGGCATTGTGCCTTTTGTATTTAATTCCAATGCAATTTCTGTGTTTCATCGTCAAAGTGAAGGTCCAAGGGATACAATAAACCTGAAGTGAGGCATCGGAATCTAAACCTTGTCTCACAGGAACAGCTCAAAACATAGACACTAAGAGAAGTCAGTCATCTTGTACTTAAGTTGGCATTGTGTTTTTAATATTTAATTCCGATGCAACTACTGTGTTTGATTGTCAATGAGAAGGTCCAAGGGATACAGTAAACCAGCAGTTGGACATCGGAAACTGATACTGCTGACACAGGAATGGCTCAAAGCACAGACACTAGGAAAAGTCAGTCTTCTTGTACGTAGGTCGGCATTGTGCCTTTTATAATTAATTCCATGCAACTTTTGTGTTTCATCGTCAATTTGAAGGTCCAAGGGATACTGTAAACCTGAAGTGAAGTATCGAAATCTAAAACTGGTCTCACAGGAAAAGCTCAAAGCATAGACGTAAGAAGTCTTTGTCTTCTTGAACTGAATTCGGCATTGTGCCTTTTGTATTTAATTCCGCTGCAATTTCTGTGTTTCATCGTCAATTTGAAGGGCCAAGGGATACTGTAAACCTGAAATGAAGCATCGGAATATAAAACTGGTCTCATATGAAAGGCTCAAAACTTAGATGGTACGAAGACTCAGTCTTCTTGTAGTTAAGTCGGCATTGTGCCTTTTGTATTTAATTCCGATGCAATTACTGTGTTTCATCGTCAAGTGAAGGTCCAAGGGATACAGTAAACCTGAAGAGAAGCATCGGAATCTAAAACTGGTGACCTAGGAAAGGCTCAAAACGTAGACACTAAGCAAAGTCAGTCTTCTTGTTCTTAAGTCGGCATTGTGCCCTTTGTATTTAATTCCGATGCAATGTCGGTGTTTCATCGTCAATGTGAAGGTCCAAGGGATACAGTAAACCTGAAGAGGAGCATCGGAATCTAGAACTGGTGACATAGGAAAAGCTCAAAACATAGACACTAAGAAAGGTCAGTCTTCTTGTACTTAAGTCGGCATTGTGCCTTTTGTATTTAATCCCGATGCAATTTCGGTGTTTCATCGTCAATGTGAAGGTCCAAGGGATACAGTAAGCCTGAAGTGATGCATCGGAATTGTAACATTATGTGATTGCCTTATCATTTTACATCATTCACTAATCGAGCAGTCGCTCGGCAACAGCTACAGTTAGCAAATAATGACGCGAGAATGTAAAAGGTGAACGACCTGTGACCTAACTTGTTTATTGTCGAAGCGCCGTCAGAGATGCTCTGAGTTATTGACTTTGAAAACCGCGGCGCGAAAAACGGACAGAAGAAGAACACTTTTTTATGTATATATTTTTTTTTGATGTACGAGATATTCTCGATGAACAGCTACTCATTCTTCTCTTGTCTCCTGTAACGTGTGTCGGACGCGCATGTCTTGCCGCCGTATTATTATTGTTAAAAATAATATTGTTCTAGTGTTAAGTAAATGTGTAATACTAAAAGTGCCTAGCAGTAGATTTATTGTGCGACGTGTATGTGAAAACGTCAAAGGGATTGTTTTCATTACGAGAAGTGCCAGTCAAAACGGCATCCATGTTAAATCCTTCGTTGCAGTGTAAGTTCGTCTATTAATTGCCATAAATTCAGACTTAAATGGAACTGGTGTATGGACTATTTATTTAATATAGAATCTATGTCTCACTCCTTCATGAAGTTATTTAATTTTCTTTATGTTTCTTCCAAATAGAGAGTTCACAGTCACGAATTCTTTCGTCGAAATCGGACGGAAGTTGTATGTGGCGAAATATTTTCTCCGCGCCATGTTCTATTGGTAAATGCTTGATAAACTACGGTCCCTTAGGAAATTCATGTTGAGCTATCCAAAAATAATTATATTTAGAATAGGCTTTTACTCTCTTCCGCAATGCAACTTCCGACTGATCAGACGATCCAACAAGAAACAGCCGCACACGGTCGGCGTTCGCAAATATGTTTCCACCGCTGATTATAGCTATATTTTACAGCACAAAAGTAAACATATTGTTATAATTAGCGGCCACGAACGGGGACATTTATAACTGTATGTTTATGTATACACTGTATGTTTATGTATACATATGTAAACGCCATCCAATAAAATTTCCATTCAGCGAAAGAAACGAGATATTCAGGGAAAATTACGGAAGAGAGATTTTTTTTTGGAACAGAATTTGTGCGAAAATCTAGTTGCAACGCCCAAGGCAGTTATCAACAACGTAAGTTAAAATTTCGTTAGCCATAGGCAAGCTTCCTTAATTTCGTCCGACATTAATCAATTTGTGACGATCTTTAGTAGTTGCAGTAAAAATTTGATTTGAATTCAGTAGATTGCATTTAGTAGAGTAGAAATTTCTTCAAGTATTGTTTAAATTACATTGTTTTGTATTGCATATTAATTGTTTTTAAATGTCCGCTGCCTGTTCACGGCACTGACCAGCCTTAGTTTTCATTTATTTTGACCAGTGTGCAGCCATACTTTCTTTACGGTCCAGAATAGTCTCTTGTTCTCGTGACGTGCAACTCCCGACATTCCGAACTTGGACGTAGCAGTGACAACCGACTCGCAACCGATAAATTACATATCTGTCGACAGCTGACGGCCGTAGCTCAAACGAACTTCATTGACTTACTGTTTATAAATAAGTGAGCTATGGCAGACGATAAAATGTCATCACTAGATTCAAATGAACAGAATGAAACGAGTGAAGTGTCACGTCGCTTACGGTCCCGCACAATAATTAGTAGGGCTGAGACACCAATCGAAACAATTGTAGAAAGTGAAGTGGGAAATCTTACGGACTTTGGTGCCTCACACCATAATGTTACTGGTACTGAACTAGACAATGCCAGCATAGTTTCTGCCACTAGTAGTCGTAGCCATATACCGGTTACAAGGGAGGCAGGTGAAAGTAATTCAGGGGTAGTGACAGACGATGTATTCAAACAGCTACTGAGTCAAATAAGTCAAATGATGCAGGACGGAAATCGCCAAATGTTAGCCTCGCTTGAAGATAAACTGTCTACAGTAAGCGAAGAAATAAAAACTGTTAGAGAAAACGTAGCCAAAGAAGTAGCAAAGCAAGTTAAGAATGCTGTTTCTCAAATGCGAAGTGGAATAATTATCGAACTGAATGACACTTTAGCTACCATGCAAACCGAGACAGCTGACATCCGAAACGCAACCAAGAATCTTGATTCCACCGTAACCACGGTTGATCACAGATTAGACAGAGTAACTACGCAGGTAGAAAAATTAACCGAGGGAATGTCAAACTTAACTCTGGAAACGGAAACGAAAGTAAAGGAGAGGCTAGATAGTCATGAGAGAGAATTTAGAGAAAAGTATGAGAACTGGATTGCTGGAAAGGACAAATTTGTCGAAGATAAAATTAACAAAGACCGAGTAGAGACTGTGAAAGCAACTACTCTTGGTATCTTGTCAACTCCTGGAAGCTCCGGAGATACCGTAATGTCTGAACTCGGTAGCATTAAGCGTACCCTTCAGCAAGAATTACCAAAGTGGAAGCAAGAGGTAACGGAACAGCTAAATAACCTGAAGGCACAAGTGAGTAGTAGTTCCCGAATACAGAGACCGAATTTTCCTAACTCTTTAGCCTCAGAGGAAGAAGATGAATTATTTCGTCAATTCCGAATACCTGTTGTATCTAATGAACACACTTCACCACCACATATTCCAGTTAGTCACCGAAACCAAGAATCTGACTCAGTAGTAAAAATGATGAAGGAAGAAAGCATGATAAAGCATCGACTTTTTCAAACCTTTAACCCGGAAAAACGAAATATTCACCCAAATGTTTTTCTTCGTGGATTCTCTGGCATTTTTCCAAATTCGTGGACTGATAGACAGCGTATCCAATTTGTTACCGGATATATAGGTAGCGAATCGGCAATATGGGGAACAGAAATGGTTGATAATTGTCGAACATATAAGGAGTTTGAGCACTGTTTCCTCAGCAAATTTTGGAGCGAAGGTGTTCAGAAGCGCCTTCGTAAAGAAGTCTATAATGCAGAACAATTTGACCCCAGGAATAGTAGCCTGAGAAAGTACTTCGAAAAATATCTTGGCAAAATTAGGTATTGGGATAACCCTATCAATAGTAAAGATGTAATTATGATTCTTAAGTCTAAGTTACCCATATCTATTCGTGACAAGCTGATAGCCATACCAGACGATGATCCACATACCTTTCTGTCGATATTAGATTCCCTAGACCTGATCTATGAGGACACGAGAGCTAACAAACCGCGGAATACTCCGCACAATTCTTGGCCACAACATTACGACAGTAACGGCTATGAAAATCCAGGGAACGATTCAAAAAATAGTAACGATTGGCAAAACGGAAATAAAGGCAGTGGGTATCCGCACAAAAGGAATAGACATAATCAACACAACCGATTCAATCCCGTGTATAACACAACTGGTAACCAGTACGGCAATCAATCGTACAAGCAGATGTTTGGAATCGGTTTCAGTCAAAAAGGTTGGCAACAGCAGAGCGGATCGCAATGGAATGCACCGTACTCGCGCAGCCAACACTCAGATTACGGGCAGCAACAAAGAGCTGATAACGCCCACTCATACCAATACAACTCCGCACCTAGTAAAAATCAAGCGCAGGGAATGTCCAGAAACACACAGTTTAATGGCAAACCACAGTGTGAAGGTGGATTTCACAGTAACAATTCCGGAAATCATAATAGTAATAAAAATCATCAGACCCCGCGAAGGCATTACAATCCCCCTGTATTTTTCGCAAACGCGGAAGAAAGTAACACGTATTGGACACCAGAACAAACGCAGCAACATTTTGACACGAGGTTTGTGCATAACAGTAATTTTGTTCCTCAGTGTTCTCACAATGTCAGATTGGTCGAACTTTCTAATGATGAAGGCCAATCAAAACCACACAAGCAGGAAAACTAAGTTCAGCATCTGAAAGCTCCCTAAGTGATGCTGTGAGACAGAATGGGGGCGACCACTTCGTCGGAGAGACTAACCATGATGTACATGTACTGAGATACGATGTTAACTTATAAAGTAGGCGAAAAGGTCTTGCTAAAAACACACTTTAAACCATCGTTGCTCTTACACAAAAATCGAAAATGGCAAAGTCTTTTTGAGGGACCTTACGAGATCCTTCGTATACCGCATACAGGTTGTTATCTGATTTCTGATCCCGCAAATGGAAAAATTAAAGGGTTATACCATCACTCTGATCTTAAAAAATGTCATGCTATAGAATAAGTCAAAAGGAAAGCTTTATAATGACAAGAGAAGGTTAGCCGCTAGTGACTAAGTGACAACTGATTTGACTTCGTTAAAAAAAAAGAATGCTTAGAATATATTACACGACAGTGAGTCTATCTTGCTATACAGCAGACAATTTAAAATATTTTATGTTGAGCCATAATTTAAGTACTGACAAGCTGATTAATAAAAAAAAAATTCTTGTTTAACAAAGAAAGTGATCAACTCCAAGAATTTTAGTTTTAAGATTTAGTTTTAAGGAGATAATATTTAAGAGAGAAAAATGAAATATAAAGCGAAGGATGTGCCTAACAAGCCGGCTTCTACGATATGAAATGCTAAAGAAGTGAAAATAAAACATAGTATGTAAGATTTTTTTTTTTTTTTTTAATTTCAAGGAGCATTGATCCAGAAACGAAATTTATTTTCGTCAAGGACAAGGGTCGCTTGACAATTATTGGTTCCTGATCCCATTAAAAAGGAAAACAAGTAACTAGTTTCTAAGTCATCTATGTCTAGATTAAGTTACAATGTACATAGAAATCTCGAACAGGTTCATCTCTGCATTAAAATAACGTAATGTTTACCAAGCATGTGAGTTACTTGTAAGTACCACCATCACCACGAAAGCGCTATCCTTCAGCTAGATAAACAAAGTAGCATTAATTGTAATTGCAATACGCAGGACAGATACATTCAAAGCCATAAGTGAAATAAATACCAAGTATAAGAGCGTAAGTGGCAAGGACAAAGCAATGATGACTTAAGGTCATATATAGAGGTCAATGCAGTGTAGCGCAAGCAGGCGTCAAGGCGAGAATAAAGTGACAATGAAACAGCCAGCAAAACAACCCAACTAGTTCTTAATTGGAGCGCGTACGCAGACGTACGGCGCAAAGGGAAATTAATTTCTAAGTCATAAGGAACAAGGAGTTGTTTGCTAGATTTCTTCTTCTATGTACTATTATATCGATGTCTTTCTTCTGAATTTGTGTAAATACCCTAACCGGCCTAAACCCGTCCCGTAGACTTGACGTCACAGATTGAGAAATGCGGTTGACGTGGAAGGCTGGTTTGGCATACGATTTTCAAAAGGAAACGCGTGAACGAAATCGGGAAAAGCTAGTTTTGAAATGTCTTTATTTTTCCTTTTAAAGTCAATCCGAGACGGAAACCGAGATCGGGATAAGGAATTTGAGTATTTTCTTGAATGGTGTTCTGTTCTCATGTGAGAGGGCGATCAAATGTGGCTGATTGATCCTCACATCTAGTAAAAAGAGAATTTTTGTTGAAATGACAGTGATAACTTTAATGAATCTAATAAATAGAAAGAATGGTTGAAATGAATTAAAATAATAATAATTGCTAACAGATCGGAGAAACTAATGTGTTGTGACTGTGAACTAAAAGCATAATTAGTCTTAGAGAAAGATGATGAACAATGTAAAGCGAAGTGTTAAAGATAGTTACCAACAAAGTAACAGAAATTGAAATGAACATGATAATCGAAGCTCTCAATTAGCAAGCTTCAAAGTGAGACAAACTATATGTTTATAAACTGTAAAAAAATTGTGTACATAGTAGTGTATAAGTGAAGGCTTAAAATGGTGTGGAAGTCTGCCACAGACACGTTGAAGATAAAAAGTGTTAAACGTGCAGATGGGCCGACGGACAATGATAGTCCGGTTGTGTAACCGAAGGCGATGATGTGATTACGTGCAGTGCATCGGAAACCAAGTGTGTTGGCTGCTTTGCAAAGTGCGAGCGCTAGCCTACCTTAAAATCTTCAAAATCGGCTGGAAAATGTGGAGACAGGGATGGTTTCAATGGAGTCTCTGTTCCTGGTAATCCTCGTCCCTCCGCACCAGCTCAGCAAACCACAACACCATCGACGCAACGTGTTCACTGAACCGTGCGCGGAAAAGCTGAAGTACCGCGTGGAGGCTGGTGAGCGCCTCGAGTTGCGATTCAGCTCTAACAATCAGCCTGTGTCAACGTCCATCGACGCAACAAACGCGTTAAATTTAAAGTGATGTACTTGCACAGCACTCCCGCTGCAGTTCGACGAAACGGACTTTCCATGAAAGCCCCTCCCAAAATAAAAGACTCTTATATGAATTCGCAACATATCACATACTATGCTAATGTTATATCCCGTGGATGAAATGCGAACAGCCAAACCACACGCGAATAGTGACAAAGTCAAATTCCTATGAATCCCAAGTCCTAAATTAGATTTAAGCTTAGTTCTTAGACTAATGGGTATTTATATTTTTTGTTACATGTAACGTGTGTACTTAAAGTGCGAGTGAGACTCACCCGCCAGAGCTGATGAAAAGTTTTGTACTCGGAGACCGCAAAGTAGCGATCCAACTTCTCAAGGCATAAGCTTCACCTGGAGAAGAATCAAATTTTAACTTTCCTGTCAATACACAAACAATGAAAGCGTAAAAATTATAACAACTAGTGTGCAATGGAAAATGGACACGTGTGAGAAATTCCATGTGTGAGAAGTATATGTGTATAAAAATGGACACGTGTGAGAAATTCCATGAGTGAGAATTGTGTGAGAATTATGTGTGTATAAAAAGATGAATCCCATGTGTTTTCTTTCAGGAGCAAAGAGCCTATGAGCTCTGGACAATAACTTGAGGCCACAAAGATGGTCGGTATGAACTCTGTAAAAAAAGGACTGTAATGAGTATAATGTATAATGTCCATTGTAAACTTCGTAGATTTAGTCTTAGTTTTTAAATTTTTTTGTGTATCTTTACCTTAAGAACTGACTTTGTCTATGAATGAGAGATCACCATATTTGTGTAATCCTAATAATCAAATGACAGGAATTCTGTGTTTGATCAATGTAAATCTGTAAAGTACTCAATCCCATAATGTTAACGGCGACATGTGAATCTTGGTAATCTCCATGATTTCCAAGATTCCCATCGAAGGCAATGTAACATTATGTGATTGCCTTATCATTTTACATCATTCACTAATCGAGCAGGCGCTCGGCAACAGCTACAGTTAGCAAATAAAGACGCGAGAATGTAAAAGGTGAACGACCTGTGACCTAACTTGTTTATTGTCGAAGCGCCGTCAGAGATGCTCTGAGTTATTGACTTTGAAAACCGCGGCGCGAAAAACGGACAGAAGAAGAACACTTTTTTACATATATATTTTTTTTTTTATGTACGAGATATTCTCGATGAACAGCTACTCGTTCTTCTCTTGTCTCCTGTAACGTGTGTCAGGCGCATTTCTTACCGCCGTATTATTATTGTTAAAAATAATATTGTTCTAGTGTAAAGTAAATGTGTAATACTAAAAGTGCCTGGCAGTAGATTTATTGTGCGACGTGTATGTGAAAACGTCAAAGGAATTGTTTTCATTACGAGAAGTGTCCGCTCCGGTAGCTGAGTGGTCAGCGTGACAGACTGTCAATCCAAAGGGCCCGGGTTCGATTCCCGGCTGGGTCGGAAATTTTCTCCGCTCAGGGACTGGGTGTTGTGTTGTCCTAATCATCATCATTTCATCCCCATCGACACGCAGGTCGCCGAAGTGGCGCCAAATCGAAAGACCTGCACCAGGCGAACGGTCTACCCGACGGGAGGCCCTAGCCACACGACATTTCCATTTTTATTACGAGAAGTGCCAGTCAAAACGGCATCCATGTTAAATCCTTCGTTGCAGTGTAAGTTCGTCTATTAATTGCCATAAATTCAGACTTAAATGGAACTGGTGTGTGGACTATTGATTTAATATAGAATCTGTGTCTCACTCCTTCATGAAGTTATTTAATTTTCTTTATGTTTCTTCCAAATAGAGAGATCAAAGTCACGAATTCTTTCGACGAAATCGGACGGAAGTTGTATGCGGCGAAATATTTTCTCCGCGCCATGTTCTATTGGTAAGTGCATGATAAACTACGGTCCCTTAGGAAACTCATGTTGAGCTATCCAAAAATAATTATATTTTAAATAGACATTTACTCTCATCCGCAATACAACTTCCGACTGATCAGACGATCCAACAAGAAACAGCCGCACACGGTCGGCGTTCGCAAATATGTTTCCACCGTTGATTATAGCTATATGTTACAGCACAAAAGTAAACATAATGTTATAATTAGCGGCCACGAACGGGGACATTTATAACTGGATGTTTATGTATACACATTACGTAAACATATCGTTATAGAATCTAAAACTGGTCTCACAGGAAAGGCTCAAAACTGAGACGGTAAGAAGACTCAGTCATCTTGTACTTAAGTCGCCATTGTGCGTTTTGTATTTAATTACGATGCAATTTCTGTGTTTCATCGTCAAAGTGAAAGACCAAGGGATACAGTTAGCCTGAAGTGAAGCATCGGAATCTAAAACGGGTCTCACAGGAATGGCTCAAATCATAGACGGTAAGGAGACTCAGTCTTCTTGTACATAAGTCGACATTGTGCCTTTTGTATTTAATTCCGATGCAATTTCTGTGTATCATCGTCAATGTGAAGGTGCAAGGGATACAGCAAGCCTAAAGTGAAGCATCGGAATCTTCAACTGGTCTCACAGGTAAGGCTCAAAGCATTGACACTAGGAAAAGTCAGTCTTCTTGTACTTAGGTCGGCATTGAGCTTTTGGTATTAAATTCCGATGCCATTTTTGTGTTTCATCGCCAAAGTGAAGGTCCAAGGGATACAGTAAACCTGAAGTAAAGCATCGCAATCTAAAACTGGTCTCACAGGGAAGGCTCAAAACATAGACAGTAAGAAGACTAGGTCTTCTAGTACTTCAGTCGGCATTGTGCATTTTGTATTTAATTCCGATCCAATTCCTGTGTTTCATCGTCAATGTGAAGGTCCAAGGGATGCAGTAAACCTGCAGTTGTTAATCGGAATCTAAAACTGGTGACACAGGAAAGGCTAGACCCATAGACACTAAGAGAAGTCAGTCTTCTTGTACTTAAGTCGGCATTGTGGCTTTTGTATTTAATTCCGATGCATTTACTGTGTTGCATCGTGAATGTGAAGGTCCAAGGGATACAGTAAACCTGAAGTGAAGCATCGGAATCTATAACTGGTCTCACAGGAAAGGCTAAAATGGTAGACAGTGACAAGACGCAGTCTTCTAGTACTTATGACGACATTGTGCCTTTTGTATTTGATTCCGATGCAATTTCTGTGTTTCATCGTCAAAGTGAAGGTCCAAGGGATACAGTAAACCTGAAGTGAAGCATGTGAATCTAAACCTGCTCTCACAGGGAACGCACAACACATAGACACTAAGAAAAGTCAATCTTCATGTACTTAAGTAAGCATTGTGCCTTTAATATTTAATTCCGATGCAATTTCTGTGTTTCATCGTCAATGTGTAGGTTCAAGGGATACGGTATACCTGCAGTTGTGCATCGGAATCTAAAACTGTTGACACAGGAAAGGCTCAAAACATAGACACTAAGAAAAGTCAGTCTTCTTGAACTTAATTCGGCATTGAGACTTTGGTATTAAAATCCGATGCAATTTTTGTGTTTCATCGTCAAAGAGAAGGTCCAAGGGATGCAGTAAACCTGCAGTTGTGCATCGGAATCTACAACTGGTGACACAGGAAGGGCTCGAAACATAGACACTAAGAAAAGTCAGTCATCTTGTACTTAATTCGGCATTGTGCCTTTTGTATTTATTTCCGATGCATTTACTATGTTGCATCGTCAATGTGAAGGTCCAAAGGACACAGTAAACCTGAAGTGAAGCATCGGAATCACAAACTGGTCTCGCAGGGAAGGCTCAAATCATAGACAATGACAAGACGCAGTGTTCTAGTACTTATGTCGGCATTGTGGCTTTTGTATTTAATTCCGATGCAATTTCTGTGTTTCATCGTCAAAGTGAAGGTCCGAGGTATACAGTGAAAGTGATGTGAAGCTTCGGAATCTTAACCTGGTCTCGCAGGAAAGGCTCAAAACATAGACACTAAGAAAAGTCAGTCTTATTGTACTTAAGTTGACATTGTGCCTTTAATATTTAATTTCGATGCAATTACTCTGTTTGATCGTCAATGTGAAGTTCCAAGTGATACAGTAAACCTGAAGTGTAGCATCGCAATCAAAAACTGGTCCCACAGGGAAGGCTCAAAACATAGACAGTTAGAAGACTAAGTCTTCTAGTACTTATGTCGGCATTGTGCCTTTTGTATTTAATTCCGATGCAATTCCTGTGTTTCATCGTCAATGTGAAGGTTCCAGGGATACAGTACTCCTGAAGTGAATCATCGGAACCGAAAACTGGTCTCACAGGTAAGGCTCGAAGCATTGACACTAGGAAAAGTCAGTCCTCTTGTAGTTAAGTAGGCATTGTGCATTTTGTATTTAATTCCGATGCAGTTACTGTTTTTCATCGTCAAAGTGAAGGTCCAAGGTAAACAATAAACCTGAAGTGAAGCATCGGATCCTAAAACTGGTCTCACAAGAATGGCTCATAACATAGACACTAAAAAAAAGACAATCTTCTTGTACTTAAGTCGGCATTATGATATTTGTATTTTATCCCGATGCATTTACTGTGTTGCATCGTCAATGTGAAGGTCCAAGGGATACAGTTAGCCTGAAGTGAAGCATCGGAATCTAAAATTGGGTCACAGGAAAGGCTCAAAACATAGACAGTAAGAGGACTCAGTCTTCCTGTACTTAAGACGACATTGTGCCTTTTGTATTTAATTCCGATTCAATTTTGTGTTTCATCGTCAAAGTGAAAGTCCAAGGGATACAGTTAGCCTGAAGTGAAGCATCGGAATGTAAAACTGGTCTCACAGAAACGGCTCAAATCGTAGACGCTATGGAGACCCAGTCCTCTTGTACTTAAGTTGAAATTGGGACTTTTGTAATTAATTCCGATGCAATATCTGTGTTTCATTGTCAATGTGAAGGTCCAAGGGATACAGTAAACCTGAAGTAAAGCATCGGAATCTACAACTGGTCTCACAGGTAAGGTTCAAAGCACTGACACTGGGAAAAGTCAGTCCTCTTGTAATTAAGTTGGCATTGTGCAATTTGTATTTAATTCCGATGCAGTTACTGTGTTTCATCGTCTATGTGAAGGTCCAGGGGATACAGTAAACCATCATTTGTGCATCGGAATCGAAAACTGGTGTGACATGAAAGGCTCTAAACATAGACACTAAGAAAAGTCGGTCTTCTTGTACTTAAGTTGGCATTGTGCATTTTGTATTTAATTCCGAAGCAATAACTGTGTTTCATCGTCAATGTGAAGGTCCAACGGATACGGTATATCAGCAGTAGTGCATCGGAATCTAAAACTGTTGACACAGGAAAGGCTAAAAACAACGACACTAAGAAAAGTCTGTCTTCTTGTACTTAAGTCGGCATTGAGACTTTGGTATTAAATTCCGATGCAATTTTTGTGTTTCATCGTCAAAGTGAAGATCCAAGGGATAGAGTAAACCAGAAGTGTAGCATCGCAATCAAAAACTGGTCCAACAGGGAAGGCTCAAAACATAGACAGTAAGAAGACTAGGTCTTCTAGTACTTATGTCGGCATTGTGCCTATTGTATTTAATTCCGATGCAATAACTGTGTTGCATCGTCAATGTGAATATACAAGGGATACAGTAAACCTGAAGTGAAGCATCGGAACCTAAAACTGGTCTCACAGGAAAGGCTCGAATCATAAACACCATGAAAAGTCAGTCTTCTTGTACTGAATTCGGCATTGTGCCCTTTGTATTTAATTCCGATGCTATTTCTGTGTTTCATCGTCATAGTGAAGGTCCAAGGGATACAATAAAAAACTGAAATGAAGCATCGTAATCTAAAACTGGTCTCACAGGTAAGGCTCAAAACATAGACAGTAAGAAGACTCAGTCTTCTTGTACTTGGGTCGGCATTGTACATTTTTTTATTTAATTCAGAGGCTATTTCTACCTTTCATCGTCAATGTGAGAGTTCAAGGGATACAGTAAATCTGAAGTGAAGCATCGAAACCTAAAACTGGTCTCACAGGAAAGGCTCAAATCATAGACACTAAGGAAAGTCAGTCGTCTAGTACTTATGTCAGCATTGTGCCCTTTGCATTTAATTCCGATGCAATATCTGTGTTTCATCGTCAAAGTGAAGGTCCAAGGGATACAGTAAACCTGAAGTGAAGCATCGCAATCTAAAACGGGTCTCACAGGGAAGGCTTAAAACATAGACAGTAAGAAGGCTAGGTCTTCTAGTACTTATGTCGGCATTGTGCCGTTTGTATTTAATTCCGATGCAATTCCTTTGTTTCATCGGAATCAGTAAACCCGCAGTTGTGCATCGGAATCTAAAACTGGTGACACAGGACCGGTTTGAAAATAGACACTAAGCAAAGTCGGTCTTCTTGTACTTATTTTGGCATTGTGTCTTTTGTATTTAATTCCGATGCAATTTCTGTGTTTCATTGTCAATGTGAAGGTCCACGGGATACAGTAAACCTGAAGTGAAGCAGTGCAATCTAAAACTGGTCTCACTGGGAAGGCTCAAGTCAGAAATAGTGAGAAGGCACAGTCTTCTAGTACTTATGACGGCATTGTGCCTTATGTATTTAATTCCGATGCTATTTCTTTGTTTCATCGTCAAAGTGAAGGTCCGAGGGATACAGTAAACCAGAAGTAAAGCATCGTAATCTAAACCAGGTCTCGCAGGAAAGGCTCAAATCATAGACACTAAGAAAAGTCAGTCTTTTTGTACTTCAGTTAGCATTGTGCCTTTTACAATTAATTCTGATGCAATTTTTGGGTTTCATCGTCAATGTGAAAGTCCAAAGTATACAGTAGACCTGAAGGGAAGCATCGGAATCTAAAACTGGTCTCACAGGAAAGGCTCAAATCATAGACGGTATGAACTCTTTGTCTTCTTGTACTTAATTCGGCAGTGTGCCTTTTGTATTTAATTCCGATGCAATTCCTGTGTTTCATCGTCAATGTGAAGGTCCAAGGGAAGCAGTAAACCCACAGTTGTGCATCGGGATCTAAAACTGGTGTGACATGAAAGGCTCTAAACATAGACACTAAGAAAAGTCAGTTGTCTAGTACTTATGTCGGCATTGTGCCCTTTGTATTTAATTCCGATGCAATATCTGTGTTTCATCGTCAAAGTGAAGGTCCAAGGGATACAGTAAACCTGAAGTGAAGCATCGCAATCTAAAACGGGTCTCACAGGGAAGGCTCAAAACATGGACAGTAAGAAGGCTAGGTCTTCTAGTACTTATGTCGGCATTGTGCCGTTTGTATTTAATTCCGATGCAATTCCTGTGTTTCATTGTCAATGTGAAGGTCCAAGGGAAGCAGTAAACAGGCAGTTGTGCATCGGAATCTAAAACTGGTGACACAGGACCGGCTCGAAACATAGACACTAAGCAAAGTCAGTCTTCTTGTACTTATTTTGGCATTGTGTCTTTTGTATTTAATACCGCTGCGATTTCTGTGCTTCATTGTGAATGTGAAGGCCCACGGGATACAGTAAACCTGAAGTGAAGCAGCGCAATCTAAAACTGGTCTCACTGGGAAGGCTCAAATCAGAAATAGTGAGAAGACACAGTCTTCTAGTACTTATGACGGTAATGTGCCTTTTGTATTTAATTCCGATGCTATTTCTGTGTTTCATCGTCAAAGTGAAGGTCCAAGGGATACAGTAAACCAGAAGTAAATCATCGTAATCTATACCAGGTCTCGCAGGAAAGGCTCAAATCATAGACACTAAGAAAAGTCAGTCTTCTTGTACTTCAGTTAGCATTGTGCCTTTTGTAATTAATACTGATGCAATTTTTGGGTTTCATCGTCAATGTGAAGGTCCAAGGTATACAGTAGACCTGAAGGGAAGCATCGGAATCTAAAACTGGTCTCACAGGAAAGGCTCAAATCATAGACGGTATGAACTCTTTGTCTTCTTGTATTTAATTCGGCAGTGTGCCTTTTGTATTTAATTCCGATGCAATTCCTGTGTTTCATCGTCAATGTGAAGGTCCAAGGGAAGCAGTAAACCCGCAGTTGTGCATCGGGATCTAAAACTGGTGTGACATGAAAGGCTCTAAACATAGACACTAAGAAAAGTCAGTTGTCTAGTACTTATGTCGGCATTGTGCCCTTCGTATTTAATTCCGATGTTATTTCTGTGTTTCATCGTCAAAGTGAAGGTCCAAGGGATACAGTAAACCAGAAGTAAAGCATCGTAATCTAAACCAGGTCTCGCAGGAAAGGCTCAAATCATAGACACTAAGAAAAGTCAGTCTTCCTGTACTTCAGTTAGCATTGTGCCTTTTGTAATTAATACTGATGCAATTTTTGGGTTTCATCGTCAATGTGAAGGTCCAAGGTATACAGTAGACCTGAAGGGAAGCATCGGAATCTAAAACTGGTCTCACAGGAATGGCTCAAACATTAGACGGTACGAAGACTCAGTCTTCATGTAGTTAAGTCGGCATTGCGCCTTTTGTATTTAATTCCAATGCAATTACTGTGTCTCATCGACAAGTGAAGGTCCAAGGGATACAGTAAACCTGAAGAGAAAAATCGGAATCCTAAACTGGTGTCCTAGGAATGGCTTAAAACATAGACACTATGCAAAGTCAGTCTTCCTGTACTTACGTCGGCATTGTGATTTTTGTATTTTATTCCGATCCAATTTTTGTGTTTCACCGTCAAAGTGAGAGTCCAAGGGATACAGTTAGCCTGAAGTGAAGCATCAGAATCTAAAACTGGTCTCACAGGAAAGGCTCAAAACATAGACAGTAAGAAGGCTAGGTCTTCTAGTACTTATGTCGGCATTGTGGCGTTTGTATTTAATTCCGATGCAATTCCTGTGTTTCATCGTCAATGTGAAGGTCCAAGGGAAGCAGTAAACCCGCAGTTGTGCATCGGAATCTAAAACTGGTGACACAGGACCGGCTCGAAACATAGACACTAAGCAAAGTCAGTCTTCTTGTACTTTTTTTGGCATTGTGTCTTTTGTATTTAATTCCGATGCGATTTCTGTGTTTCATTGTGAATGTGAAGGCCCACGGGATACAGTAAACCTGAAGTGAAGCAGCGCAATCTAAAACTGGTCTCACTGGGAAGGCTCAAATCAGAAATAGTGAGAAGACACAGTCTTCTAGTACTTATGACGGCATTGTGCCTTTTGTATTTAATTCCGATGCTATTTCTGTGTTTCATCGTCAAAGTGAAGGTCCAAGGGATACAGTAAACCAGAAGTAAAGCATCGTAATCTAAACCAGGTCCCGCAGGAAAGGCTCAAACCATAGACACTAAGAAAAGTCAGTCTTCTTGTACTTCAGTTAGCATTGTGCCTTTTGTAATTAATAATGATGCAATTTTTGGGTTTCATCGTCAATGTGAAGGTCCAAGGTATACAGTAGACCTGAAGGGAAGCATCG
This sequence comes from Schistocerca americana, assembly GCF_021461395.2. NCBI lineage: Eukaryota > Metazoa > Arthropoda > Insecta > Orthoptera > Acrididae > Schistocerca > Schistocerca americana. The sequence goes on along the minus strand of NW_025725481.1, from coordinate 6,505,417 downwards.
GAATCTAAAACTGGTCTCACAGGAATGGCTCAAAACTTAGACGGTACGAAGACTCAGTCTTCATGTAGTTAAGTCGGCATTGCGCCTTTTGTATTTAATTCCAATGCAATTACTGTGTCTCATCGACAAGTGAAGGTCCAAGGGATACAGTAAACCAGCATTTGTGCATCGGAATCTAAAACTGGTGTGACATGAAAGGCTCTAAACATAGACACTAAGAAAAGACAGTCTTCTGGTACTTAAGTTGGCATTGTGCATTTTGTATTTAATTCCGATTCAAAAACTGTGTTTCATCGTCAATGGGAAGGTCCAAGGCATACGGTAAACCAGCAGTTGTGCCTCGGAATCTAAAACTGTTGACACAGGAAAGGCTCAAATCATAGACACTAAGAAAAGTCAGTCTTCTTGTACTTAAGTAGGCATTGAGACTTTGGTATTTAATTCAGATGCAATTTTTGTGTTCCATCGTCAAAGTGAATGTCCAAGGGATACAGTAAACCTGAAGTTAAGCATCGCAATCTAAAACTGGTCTCACAGGGAGGGCTCAAAACATAGACAGTAAGAAGACCAGGTCTTCTAGTACTTATGTTGGCATTGTGCCTTTTATATTAAATCCGATGCAATTCCTATGTTTCATCATCAATGTGATGGTCCAAGGGATGCAGAAAACCTGCAGTTGTGCATCGGAAACTAAAACTGGTGACACAGGAATGGTTCGGCACATAGGCACTAAGAAAAGTCAGTCTTCTTGTACTTAAGTCGGCATTGTGGCTTTTGTTTTTAATTCCGATGCATTTACTGTGTTGCATCGTCAATGTGAAGGTCCAGGGAATACAGTAAACCAGCAGTTGGGCATCGGAATCTAATACTGCTGACTCAGGAAAGGCTCAAAGCACAGACACTAGTAAAAGTCAGTCCTCTTTTACTTAATTCGGCACTGTGCATTTTTTAATCAATTCCGATGCAATTTTTGTGTTTCATCGTCAATGTGAAGGTCCAAGGGATACAGTAAACCTGAAGAGAAGCATCGGAATCTAAAACTGGTCTCACAGGAAAGGCTCAAAACAAAGACGGTAAGACCTCTGTGTCCTCTTGTAGTTAATTCGGCAGTGTGCCGACAGAAAGAAGACTCAGTCTTCTTGTACTTAAGTCGGCAATGTACCCTCTGTATTTAATTCAGATGCAATTTCTGCCTTTTAGCGTCAATGTGAAGGTCCAAGTGATACAGTAAACCAGCAGTTGTGCATCGGAATCCAAAACTGCTGACACAGGATAGGATCAATGCACAGACACTAGGAAAAGTCAGTCTTCTTGTACTTAAGTCGGCATTGTGCCTATTATAATTAATACCGACGCCATTATTGTGTTTCATCGACAAAGTGAAGGTCCAAGGGACACAGTAAACCTGAAGTGAAGCATCGGAATCTAAAACTGGTCTCACAGGAAAGGCTTAAATCATACACACTAAGCAAAGTCAGCCGTCTAGTACTTATGTTGGCATTGTGCTTTTTGTACTTAATTCCGATGCAATTTCTGTGTCTCATCGTCAATGTGAAGGTCCCAGGGATGCAGTAAATCTCCAGTTGTGCATCAGAATCTAAAACTGGCGACACAGGATAGGCTCAATACATGTACACTAAGAAAAAACAGTCTTCTTGTACTTAAGTCGGCATTGTGGCTTTTGTTTTTAATTCCGATGGAATTGTTGTTTTTCATCGTCAAAGTAAAAGTCCAAGGGATACAGTTAAATTGAAGTGTAGCATCGGAATCTAAAACTGGTCTCTCAGGAAAGGCTCGAAATTTAGACGGTACGAAGACTCAGTCTTCTTGTAGTTAAGTCGGCATTGTGCCTTTTGTATTTAATTCCGATTCAATTATTGTGTTTCATAGTCAAGTGAAGGTCCAAGGGATACAGTAAACCTGAAGAGAAGCATCGGAATCTAAAACTGGCGACCTAGGAAAGGTTGAGAACATGGATACTAAGCAAAGTCAGTCTTCTTGTTTTTAAGTCGGCATTGTGCTCTTTGTATTTAATTCCGATGCAGATTCGGTGTTTCATCGCCAATGTGAAGTTCCAAGGGATACAGTAAACCTGAAGTGAAGCATCGGGATCTAAATCTGGTGTCACAGGAAAGGTTCAGAACATAGACACTAAGAAAAGTCAGTCTTCTTGTTCTTAAGTTGACATTGCGTCTTTTAAAATTTATTTCCGATGCAATTACTGTGATTGAACGTCAATGTGAAGGTCCAAGAGATACAGTAAACGAGCAGCTGCGCATCGGATTCTAAAACTGATGACACAGGAAAGGATCAATGCACAGACACTAGGAAAAGTCAGTCTTTTTGTACTTAAGTCGGCATTGTGCGTTTTATAAGTAATTACGATGCAATTATTGTGTTTCATCGCCAAAGTGAAGGTCCAAGGGATACAGTAAACCAGAAGTGAAGCATCGCAATCTAAAACTGGTCTCACAGCGAAGGCTCAAAACATAGACTAAGAAGACTGGGTCTTCTAGTACTTAATCCGGCATTGTGCCTTTTGTACTTAATTTCGATTCAATTCCTGTGTTTCATCGTCAATGTGAAGGTCCAAGGGATAGAGTAAACCTGAAGAGAAACACTGTAATCTAAAGCTGGTGACCTAGGAAAGGCTCCAAGCATATACACTAAGCAAAGTGAGTCTTCTTGTTCTTAAGTCGGCTTTGTGCCCGTTGTATCTAATTCCGATGCAATTTCGGTGTTTCATCGTCAATGTGAAAGTCCAAGGGATACAGTAAACCTCAAGTGAAGCATCGGAATCTAAAACTGGTCTCACAGCAAAGGCTCAAATCATAGACACTAAGATAAGTCAGTCTTCTTGTCCTTAAGTGAGCATTGTGCCTTTTGTATTAAATTCCGATGCAATCACCGTGTTTAATTTTCAATGTGAAGGTCGAAGGGATACAGTATACTTGCAGTTGTTCATCGGAATCCAAAATTGAGCTCACAGGAAAGGCTCAAAGCATAGACAGTAGGAAGACTCAGTCTTCCTGTACTTTAGTCGGCGTTGTGACTTTTGTAATTAATTTTGGTCCAATTTTTGTGTTTCATCGTCAAAGTGAAGGTCCAAGGGATTCAGTTAAACTGAAGTGAAGCATCGGAATCTAAAACTGGTCTCATAGGAAAGGATAAGAGACATAGACAGCAAGAACACTCGGTCTTCTAGTACTTAAGTCGGCATTGTGTCTTTTGTATTTAATTCCGATGCATTTACTGTGTTGCATCGTCAATGTGAAGGTCTAAGGGATAGAGTAAGCCTGCAGTTGTGCATCGGACTCTATAACTGGTGACACAGGAAAGGTTCGAAACATAGACACTAGGAAAAGTCAGTCTTCTTGTACTTAAGTCGGCATTGTGCCCTTTATAATTATTTCCCATGCAATTTTTCTGTTTCATCGTCAAAGTGAAAGTCCAAGGTATACAGTAAACCTGAAGTGAAGCATCGGAATCTATAACTGATCTCACAGGAAAGGGTAAATAACATATACAGCAAGAAGACTCAGTCTTTTTGTACATAAGTCGGCATTGTGCCTTTTGTATGTAATTCCGATGCCATTTCTATTTTATTCCGATTCAATTACTGTGCTTCATTGTCAAGTGAATGTCCAAGGGATACAGCAAACCTGAAGAGAAACATCGGAATCTAAAACTGGTGACATAGGAAAGGCTCAAAACATAGACACTAAGCAAAGTCAGTCTTCTTATTCTTAAGTCGGCTTTGTGCCCTTTGTATTTAATTCCGATGCAATTTCGGTGTTTCATCGTCAATGTGAAGGTCCTAGGGATACAGTAAACCTGAAGAGAAGCATCGGAATCAAAAACTGGTGTCATAGGAAAGGCTCAAAACATAGACACTAAGAAAAGTCAGTCTTCTTGTACTTATGTCGGCATTGTGCATTTTATTATTAATTCAGATGTATTTTTTGTGTTTTAATTTCAAAGTGAACGTCTAAGGGATACAGTAAACCTATATTGAAGCATCGGAATCTAAAACTGGTCTCACAGGAAAGGCTCAAAGCATAGACGGTAAGAACTCTTTGTCTTCCTGTACTTAATTCGGCATTGTGCCTTTTGTATTTAATTCCGATGCAATTTCTGTGATTCATCGTCAATAAGAAGGGCCAAGGGATACAATAAACCTGAAGGGAAGCTTCGGAATCTAAAGCTGGTGACTCAGGGAAGGCCCAAATCATAGGCTGTAAGAAGACTCAGTCTTCTTGTACTTAAGTCGGCATTGTACACTTTGTATTTAATTCAGATGCAATTTCTGTCTTTCATCGACTATGTGAAGGTCCGAGGGATACAGTAAACCTGCAGTTGTGCATCGGAATAAAGAACTGGTGACACAGGACAGGCTCGAAACATAGACACTATGAAAAGTCAGTCTTCTTGTACTTAATTCGGCATTGTGCCTTTTGTATTTAATTCCGATGCAATTTCTGTGTTTCATCATCGTAGTCAAGGTCCAAGGGATAAAGTAAAACTGAAGTGAGGCATCGAAATCTAAAGCTGGTCTCACAGGGAAGGCTCAAAACATAGAGAGTAAGAAGTCTCAGTCCTCTTGTACTTAAGGCGGCATTGTACCTTTTGTATTTAATTCAGATACAATTTCTGCCTTTCTTCGTCAATGTGAAGGTCGAAGGGATACAGTAAACTTGCAGTTGTGTGTCAGAATCTAAATCTGCTGACACAGGGAAGGCTCAAAACATAGACACTAAGAAAAGTCAGTCTTCTTGTACTTAAGTCGGTATTGTACTTTTTGTATTTAATTCAGTTGCTATTTCCGTCTATCATCGTCAATGTGAAGGTTCAAGGGATACAGTAAACCTGAAGTGAAGCATCGGAACCTAAAACTGGTCTCACAGGAAAGGCTCAATTCATAGACACTAAGGAAAGTCTGTCGTCTAGTACTTATGTCGGCATTGTGCCTTTTGTATTTAGTTCCGATGCAATATCTGTGTTTCATCGTCAATGTGAAGGTCCAAGGGATATGGTAAACCTGAAGTGAAGCATCGGAATCTACAACTGGTCTCACAGGTAAGGCTCAAAGCAATGACACTAGGAAAAGTCAGTCCTCTTGTACTTAAGTTGGCATTGTGCATTTTGTAATTAATTCGGATGCAGTTACTGTGTTTCATCGTCAATGTGATGGTCCAGGGAATATATTAAACCAGCATTTGTGCATCGGAATCTGAAACTGATGTGACATGAAAGGCTCTAAACATAGACACTAAGAAAAGTCAGTCGTCTAGTAATTATGTCGGCATTGTGCCTTTTGTATTTAATTCCGATGCAATATCTGTGTTTCATCGTCAAAGTAAAGGTCAAAGGGATTCAGTAAACCTGAAGTGAAGCATCGCAATCGAAAACTGGTCTCACAGGGAAGGCTCAAACATAGACAGTAAGATGACTAGGTCTTCTAGTACTTATAACATCATTGTGCCGCTTGTTTTTAAATCCGATGCAATTCCTGAGTTTCATCGTCAATGTGAAGGTCCAAAGGAAGCAGTAAACCTGCAGTTGTACATGGGAATCTAAAACTGGTGACACAGTAAAGGCTAGAAACATAGACACTAAGAAAAGACAGACTTCTTGTACCTGAGTCGGCATTGTGCCTTTTGTATTTAATTCCGATGCAATTTCTGTGATTCATCGTCAAAGTGAAGGACCAAGGAATACAGTTAACCAGAATTGAAGCATCGGAATCTAAACCTGGTCTCGCAGGAAAGGCTCAAATCATAGACACTGAGAAAAGTCAGTCTTCAAGTACTTGAGTTAGCATTGTGCCTTTTATAATTAATTCCGATGCAATTTTTGTGTTTCATCGTCAATGTTAAGGTCCAAGGGATACAGTAAATCTGAAGGGAAGCATCGGAATCAAAAGCTGGTGACACAGGGAACTCTCAAAACATAGACAGTAAGAAGACTTAGTCTTCTTGTACTTAAGTCGGCATTGTACCCTTTGTATTTAATTCAGATGCAATTTCAGTCTTTCGTCGTCAATGTGATGATTCAAGGGATAAAGTAAACCTGCAGTTGTGCATCGGAATCTAAAACTGGTGACACAGGACCGGCTCGAAACATAGACACTTGCGAAGTCAGTCTTCTTGTACTTATTTTGGAATTGTGTCTTTTGTATTTAGTTCCGATGCAATTTCTGTGTTTCTTCATCATAGTGAAGGCCCAAGTGATACAGTAAAACTAAAGTGAAGCATCAGAATCTAAAACTGTTCTCACAGGGAAGGCTCAAAACATGGACAGTAAGAACACTCGGTCTTCTTGTACTTATGTCGGCATTGTGCCTCTTGTATTTAATTCAGATGCAATTTCTGTCTTTCATCGTCAATTTGAAGGTCCAAGGGATACCGTAAACCTGAAGAGAAGCATCGGAATCTAAAACTGGTCTCACAGGAAAGGCTCAAATCATAGACACTAAGAAAAGTCAGTCGTCTAGTACTTATGTCGGCATTGTGCCTTTTGTATTTAATTCCGAAGCCATTTCTGTGTTTCATCGTCAATGTGAACGTCCCAGGGATGCAGTAAATCTGCAGTTGTGCATCAGATTCTAAAACTGGTGACTCAGGATAGGCTCAGTACATGTACACTAAGAAAAGACAGTCTTCTTGTACTTAAGTCGGCATTGTGCCTTTTGTATATAATTCCGATGGAAATGTTGTGTTTCTTCGTCAAAGTGACGGTCCAATGGATTCAGTTAAACTGAAGTGAAGCATCGAAATCTAAAACTGGACTCACAGGAAAGGATTAAAAACATAGACAGCAAGAGCACTCGGTCTTCTTGTACTTAAGTCGGCATTGTGCCTTTTGTATTTAATTCAGATGCAATTTCTGTCTTTCATCGTCAATGTGAAGGTCCTAGGGATACAGTAAACCTGAAGAGAAGCATCGGACTCTAAAACCGGTCTCACAGGAAAGGCTCAAATCATAGACACTGAGCAAAGTCAGTCGTCTAGTACTTAAATCGGCATTGTGCCTTTTGTTTTTAATTCCGATGGAATTGCGTTTCATCGTCAAAGTGAAGGTCTAAGGGATACAGTAAAGCTGAAGAGCAGCATCGGAATCTAAAACTGGTGACCTAGGAAAGGCTTAAGACATAGACACTAGGCAAAGTCAGTCTTCTTGTTTTTAAGTCGGCACTGGGCCCTTTGTATTTAATTCCGATGCAATTTCGGTGTTTCATCGTCAATGTGAAAGTCCAGTGGATACAGTAAACCAGCATTAGTGCTTCGGAATCTAAAACTGGTGTGCCAAGAAAGGCTCTAAATTTAGACACTAAGATAAAACAGTCTTCTTGTACTTAAGTTGGCATTGTGCATTTTGCATTTAATTCCTATGCAATTCTGTGTTTCATCGTCAATGTGAAGGTCCAAGGAATATGGTATACCAGCAGTTGTGCATCGGAATCGAAAACTGTTGACACAGGAAAGGCTCAAAACATAGACACTAAGAAAAGACAGTCTTCTTGTACTTAAGTCGGCATTGCGACTTTGGTATTAAAATCCGCTGCAATTTTCGTGTTTCATCTTCAATGTGAAGGTCCAAGGGATACAGTAAACTTGAAGTGTAGCATCGCAAACTATAACTGGTCTCACAGGAAAGGCTCAATTTATAGACACTAAGTAAAGTCAGACGTCTAGTAGTTATGATGGCATTGTGCCTTTTGTATTTAACTCCGATGCAATTTCTGTGTTTCATCGTCAAAGTGTAGGTCCAAGGTAAACAATAAACCTGAGGTGAAGCATCGGAACCTAAAACTGGTCTCACAGGATAGGCTCAAAACATAGCCATTAAGAAAAGACAGTCTTCTTGCACGTAAGTGGCATTATTGATTTTGTATGTAATCCCGATGCAATTTTTGTGTTTCATCGCCACTGTGAATATCCAAGGGATACTGTAAACCTGAAATGAAGCATCGGAATCTAAAATTGAACTCTCAGGAAAGTCTCAAATCATAGACGGTAAGGAGGCTCAGTCTTCTTTAACTTAAGTAGACATTGTGCCATTCGTATTTAATTCCGATGCAATATTTGTGTTTCATCGTCAATGTGAAGGTCCAAGGGATACAGTAAACCTGAAGTGAAGCATCGGAATCTACAATTGTTCTCACAGGTAAGGTTCAAAGCATTGACACTAGGAAATATCAGTCCTCTTGTACTTATGTTGGCACTGTGCATTTTGTATATAATTCCGATGCAAATACTGTGTTTCATCGTCAATGTGAAGGCCCAAGGGATACGGTAAACCAGCAGTTGTGCATCGGAATCTAAAACTGTTGACACAGGAAAGGCTCAAAACATAGACACTAAGAAAAGTCAGTCTTCTTGTACTTAATTCGGCAGTGTGCGTTTTGCAATTAATTCCGATGCAATTCCTGTGTTTCGTTGCCATAGTGAAGGTCCAAGGGATACAGTAAAACTGAAGTGAAGCAGCGGAATCTAAAACTGGTCTCACAGATAAGGCTCAAAACATAGACAGTAAGAAGACTCAGTCTTCTTTTACTTACGTCGGCGTTTTTCCTTTTGTATTTAATTCCGATGCATTTTCGGTGTTTCATCGTCCATGTGAAGGTCCAACGGATACAGAAAACCTGAAGTGAAGCAGCGGAATCTAAATCTGGTCTCACAGGAAAGGCTCAGAACATAGCCACTTAGGAAAGTCGGTCTTCTTGTACTTAAGTCGGCATTGTGCGTTTTATAATTAATTCCGATGCAATTATTGTGTTTCATCGTCAAAGTGAAGGTCCAAGCTATACAGTAAACCTGAAGTGAAGCATCGCAATGTAAAACTGGTCACACAGGGAGGGCTCAAAGCATAGACCGTAAGAAGACTGGGTCTTCTAGTACTTAAGTCGGCATTGTGCCTTTTGTATTTAATTTCGATGCAATTCCTGTGTTTCATCGTCAATGTGAAGGACCAAGGGATGCAGTAAACCTGCAGTTGTGCATCGGAATCTAAAACTGGTGACACAGGAAAGGTTAGAATTATAGACACAAAAAAACTCAGTCTTCTTGTACTTAAGTCGGCATTGTGTCTTTTGTATTTAATTCCGATGCATTTACTGTGTTGCATAGTCAATGTATAGGTCTAAGGGATAGATTAAACCTGCAGTTGTGTATCGGAATCTAAAACTGGTGACACAGGAAAGGCTCAAAACATAGACTCTAAGAAAAGTCAGTCTTCTTGTACTTAAGTCGGCATTGAGGCTTTGGTATTAAATTCCGATGCAATATTAGTGTTCCATCGTCAAAGTGAAGGTCCAAGGGATACAGTAAACCTGAAGGGAAGCATCGGAATCTAAAGCTGGTGACACAGGGAAGGCTCAAAACATAGACAGTAAGAGGACGCAGTCTTCCCGTACTTAAGTCGGCATTGTACCCTCTGTATGTAATTCAGATGCAATTACTGTCTTTCATCGTCAATAGTAAGGTCCAAGTGATACAGCAAATCTGCAGTTGTGCATCGGAATCTAAAACTGGTGACACAGGACAGGCTTGAATCATAGACACTATGAAAAGTCAATCTTCTTGTACTTAATTCGGCAGTGTGCGTTTTGCATTTAATTCCGATGCAATTCCTGTGATTCATCGTCATAGTGATTGTCCAAGGGATACAGTAAAACTGAAGTGAAGCATCGAAATATAAAACTGGTCTCACACATAAGGCTCAAAACATAGACGGTAAGAAGACTCAGTCTTCTTGTACTTAAGTCGGCATTGTACCTTTTGTATTTAATACAGATGCAATTTCTGTCTTTCATCGTCATAGTGAAGGTCCAAGTGATACAGTAAAACTGAAGTGAAGCATCGAAATCTAAAACTGTTCTCACAGGGAAGTCTCAAAACATAGACAGTAAGAAGACTCAGTCTTCTTGTACTTATGTCGAAATGGTACCTTTTTTATTTAATTCAGATGCAATTTCTGTTTTTCATCGTCATTGTGAAGGTCCAAGAGATACAGTAACCCGAAGTGAAGCATCGGAATCTAAAACTGGTCTCACAGGAAAGGCTTAAATCGTAGACACTAAGTAAAGTCAGTCGTCTAGTACTTATGTCGGCAATGTGCCTTTTGTGAAGGTACAATTCCGATGCAATTTCTGCGTTTCATCGTCAATGCGAAGGTCCGAGGGATGCAGTAAATCTGCAGTTGTGGAACAGAATCTGAAACCTGGTGACACAGGATAGGCTCATTACATGTACACTAAGAATAGACAGTCTTCTTGTACTTAAGTCGGCATTGTGCTTTTGTATATAATTCCGATTGAATTGTTGTGTTTCATCGTCAAAGTGAAGGTCAAAGGGATTCAGTTAAACTGAAGTAAAGCATCGGAATCTAAAACTGGTCTCACAGGATAGGATAAAAGGCATAGACAGCAAGAACACTCAGTCTTCATGTACTTAAGTCGGCATTGTGCATTTTGTATCTAATTCCGATGCTATTTCTGAGTTTCATCGGAAAGAGAAGGTCTAAGAGATACAGTGAACCTGAGGTGTAGCATCGGAATCTAAAACTGGTCTCACGGGAAGGGCTCAAAGCATAGACGGTAGGAAGACTCAATCTTCTTGTACTTAAGTCGGCATTGTGCCTTTGTATTTAATTCCGATGCAATTTCTGTGTTTCTTCGTCTAAGTGAAGGTCCAAGGTAAACAACACACCTGAAGTGAAGCATCGCAATCTAAAACTGGTCTCACAGGGAAGGCTAAAACATAGACGGTAAGAAGACTAGGTCTTCTAGTACTTATGCCGGCATTGTGCCATTTTTATTTAATTACGATGCAATTCCTGTGTTTCATCGTCAAAGTGAAGGTCCAAGGAATGCAGTAAACCTGCAGTTGTGCATCGCAATCTAAAACTGGTGACACAGGAAAGGCTCGACACACAGACACTAAGAAAAGTCAGTCTTCTTGTACTTAAGTCGGCATTGAGACTTTGGTATTAAATTACGATGCAATTTTTGTGTTTCATCGTCAAGGTGATGGTCCAAGATATACGGTAAACCTGAAGTGAAGCATCGCAATCTACAACTGGTCTCACAGGGAAGGCTAAAAACATAAACAGTAAGAATATTAGGTCTGCTAGTAATTTTGTTGGCAATGTGCCATTTTTATTTAATTCCGATGCAATTCCTGTGTTTCATCGCCAAAGTGAAGGTCCAAGGGATGCAGTAAACCTGCAGTTGTACATAGAAATCTAAAACTGGTGACACAGGAAAGGCTCGAAACATAGACGCTAAGAAAATTCAGTCATCTTGTACTTAATTCGGCATTGTGCCTATTGTATTTAATTCCGATGCAAAATCTGTTTTTCATCGACAATGTGAAGGGCCAAGGGATCCAGTAAACCTGAAGGGAAGCATTTCAATCTAAAGCTGGTAACACAGGGAAGGCTCAAAACATAGACGGTAAGAAGGTTTAGTCCTTTTGTTCTTAAGTTGGTATTGTGGCTTTGTATTGGTTTCCGATGCATTTACTGTGTTGCATCGTCAGTGTGAAGGTCCAAGTATACCGTAAACCTGAAGTGAAGCATCGCAATCACAAACTGGTCTCACAGGGAATGCTCAAATCATAGACAGTAAGAAGATTAGGTCTTCTAGTATTTAAGTCGGCATTGTGCCTTTTGTATTTAATTCTGTTGGAATTTCTGTGTTTCATCGTCAATGTGAAGGTCCAAGGGATGCAGTAAACCTGCAGTTGTGCATCGGAATCTAAAACTGGTGACACAGGAAAGGTTCGAAACATAGACACTAAGAAACGTCAGTCTTCTTGTTCTTAAGTCGGCATTGTGACTTTTATTATTAATTCCGATGCAATTTTCGTGTTTCATCTTCAACGTGAAGGTCCAAGGGATACAGTAAACCTGAAGTGTAGCATCGCAATCTAAAACTGGTCTCACAGGGAAGGCTCAAATCATAGACAGTAAGAAGACTAGGTCTTCTAGTACTAATGTAGGCATTGTGCCATTTCTATTTAATTCCGATGCAATTCCTGTGTTGCATCGACAATGTGAAGGTCCACGGGTTAGAGTAAACCTGAAGTGAAGCATCGGAATCTAAAACTGGTCTCACTGGGAAGGCTCAAATCATAGACAGTGAGAAGACACAGTCTTCTAGTACTTATGACGGCATTGTGCCTTTGGTATTTAATTCCGATGCAATTTCTGTGTTTCATCATCAAAGTGAAGGTCCAAGGGATACAGTAAACCTGCAGTTGTGCATCGGAATCCTAAACTGGTGACACAGAACCGGCTCGAAACAATGACACTAAGAAAAGTCAGTCTTCTTGTACTTAATTAGGCGTTGTGTCTCTTTTATTTAATTCCGATGCAATTTCTGTGTTCCATCGTCAAAGTGAAGGTCCAAGGGATACAGTTAAACTTAAGTGAAGCATCGGAATCTAAAACTGGTCTCTCAGGAAAGGCTCGAAACTTAGACGGTACGAAGACTCTGTCTTCTTGTAGTTATGTCGGCATTGTGCCTTTTGTATTACATTCCGATGCAATTACTGTGTTTCATCGTCAAGTGAAGGTCCAAGGGATACAGTAAACCTGAAGAGAAGCATCGGAATCTAAAACTGGTGACCTAGGAAAGGCTTAAATCATAGACACTAAGCAAAGTCAGTCTTCTTGTTTTTAAGTCGGCATTGTGCTCTTTGTATTTAATTCCGATGCAATTATTGTGTTTCACCGTCAAAGTGAAGGTCCAAGGGATACAGTAAACCTGAAGTGAAGCATCGCAATCTAAAACTGGTCTCATAGGGAGGGCTCAAAGCATAGACAGTAAGAAAATTGGGTCTTCTAGTACTTACGTCGGCATTGTGCCTTTTGTATTTAATTTCGATGCAATTCCTGTGTTTCATCGTCAATGTGAAGGACCAAGGGATGCAGTAAACTTGAAGTGAAGCATCGGAATCGAAAACTGGTCTCACAGTAAAGGGGAAAATACATAGACAGCAAGAGGACTCAGTCTTTTTGTACTTAAGTCGGCATTGAGCCTTTTATATTTAATTCCGAAGCTATTTCTGTGATTCATTGCCAAAGTGAAGGTCTAAGAGAGACAGTAATCCTGAGGTGTAGCATCGGAATCAAAAACTGGTCTCACAGGAAAGGCTCAAAACATAGACCGTTGGAAGACTCAATCTTCTTGTACTTAAGTCGGCATTGTGCCTTTGTATTTAATTCCGATGCAATTACTGTGTTTCATCGTCAAAGTGAAGGTCCGGAAGAGAAGCGCTGGAATCTAAAACTGGTGACCTAGGAAAGGCTCAAATCATAGACACTAAGCAAAGTGAGTCTTCTTGTTCTTAAGTCGGCTTTATGCCCTTTGTATTTAATTCCGATGCAATTTCGGTGTTTCATCGTCAATGTGAAGGTCCAAGGCATACAGTAAACCTGAAGAGAAGCGTCGGAATCAAAAACTGGTGTCATAGGAAAGGCTCCAAACAGACACTAAGAAAGGTCAGTCTTCTTGTACTTAAGTCGTCATTGTGCCTTTGGTATGTAATACCGATGCAATTTCGGTGTTTCATCGTCAATGTGAAAGTCGACGGGATACAGTAAACCTGAAGTGAAGAATCGGAATCTAAGACTGGTCTCACAGCAAAGGCTCATATCATAGACACTAAGATAAGTCAGTCTTCTTGTCCTTAAGTGAGCATTGTGCCTTTTGTATTAAATTCCGATGCAATTACTGTGTTTCATTTTCAATGTGAAGGTCGAAGGGGTACAGTATACTTGCAGTAGTGCATCGGAATCAAAAATTGGGCTCACAGGAAAGGCTCAAAACATAGACAGTAGGAAGACACAGTCTTCTAGTACTTATGACGGCATTGTGCCTTTTGCATTTAATTATTTTGCAATTTCTGTGTTTCATCGTCAAAGTGAAAGTCCAAGGGATACAGTAATCCAGAAGTGAAGTATCGGAATCTAAATCTAGTCTCACAGGAATGGCTCAAAACATAGACACTAAGAAAGGTCAGTCTTCCTGTACTCAAGTTGGCATTGTGAAATTAATATTTAATTCCGATGCAATTACTGTGCTTGATCGTCAATGTTAAGGTCCAAGGAATAAGGTAAACCTGCAGTTTTGCATCGGAATCTTAAACTGGTGACACAGGAAAGGCTCAAAACATAGACACTAAAAAAAGTCTGTTTTCTTGTGCTTAAGTCAGCATTGTGCCTTTTGAATTTAATTCCGATGCAATTTCTGTGTTTCATCGTCAACGTGAAGGTCAAAGGTATACAGTAAACCTACAGTTGTGCATCGGAATCTAAAACTGGTGACACAGGACAGCCTCGAATCATAGACACTATGAAAAGTCAGTCTTCTTTTACTTAATTCGGCATTGTGCCTTTTCTATTTAATTCCGTTGCAATTTCTGTGTTTCATCGTCGTTGTGAAGGTCCAACGGATACAGTAAAACTGAAGTGAAGCATCGGAATCTAAAACTGGTCTCACAGGGAATGCCCAAAACATTGATTGTAAGATGTCTCAGTCGTCATCTACTTAGGTCGGCATTGTACTTTTTGTATTTAATTCAGATGCAATTTCTGACTTTCATCGTCAATGTGATTGTCCAAGGGACACAGTAAACATGCAGTTGTCAATCGTAATCTAAAACTGGTGACACAGATCAGGCTCGAACCATAGACACTATGAAAAGTCAGTCTTCTTGTACTTACGTCGGCATTGTGCATTTTGTATTTAATTCTGATGCAATTTCTGTGTTACATCGTCAAAGTGAAAGTCCAAGGGATACAGTAAACCTGAGGTGAAGGGTCGGAATCAAAAACTGGTCTCACAGGAGAGGTCGAAGCATAGACGGTAAGAAGTCTCTGACTTCTTGTAGTGAAGTCGGCATTGTACCTTTTGTATTTAATTCCGATGCAATTACTGTAATTCATCGTCAAGTGAAGGTCCAAGGGATACAGTAAACCTGAAGTGAAGCATCGGAATCTAAATCTGGTGACACAGGAAAGGCTAAAAATATATACAGTAAGAAGGCTCAGTTTTCTTGTACTTAAGTCGGCATTGTGGATTTTGTATTGAATAGCGATGCATTTTTTGTGTTTCAACGCCAATGTGAAGTTCCAAGGGATACTGTAAACCTGAAATGAAGCATTGGAATCTAAAACTGGTGTCACAGGAAAGGCTCAAAACTGAGACGGTACGAAGACTCACTCTTCTTGTAGTTGTGCATTTTGTATTTGATTCCAATTTTATTTCTGTGTTTCATCGTCAATGTGAAGCTCCAAGGTATACAGTAAACCTGAAGTGAAGCATCGGAATCTACAACTGGCCTCACAGGTAAGGCTCAAAGCATTGACACTAAGAAAAACCAGTCCTCTAGTACTTAAGTTGGCATAGTGCATTTTGTATTTAATTCCGATGCAATTACTGTGTTGCATCGTCAATGAGAAGGTCCAATGGATACAGTAAACCAGAAGTGAAGCATCAGAATATAAAACTGGTCCCACAGGGAAGGCTCAAATCGTCGACAGTGAGAAGACACAGTCTTCTAGTACTTATGATGGCATTGTGCCTTTTGCATTTAATTCCGGTGCAATTTCTGTGTTTCATCGTCAAAGTGAAGGTCCAATAGATACAGTAAACCAGAAGTGAAGCATCAGAATCTAAATCTGGTCTCACAGGAAATACTCAAAACATAGACGGTAAGAAGACTGAGTCTTCTTGTACTTAATTCGTCATTGTGCCTCTAGTATTTAATTCCAATGCATATTCTGTGTTTCATCATCAATGTGGGGGTTTAAGGGATGCAGTAAACCTGCAGTTGGGGATCGGAATGTAAAACTGATTCCAGAGGGAAGGCTCAAAACATAGGCAGTAAGAAGGCTTAGTCTCCTTGTGCGTAACTCGGCATTGCGCCTTTTGTATATAATTCCGATGCAATTTTTGTGTTTCATCGGCAAAGTGAAGGTCCAAGGGATACAGTAAACCTGAAGTGAGGCAGCGGAATCTAAAGCTGGTGACACTGGAAAGGATCAAATCCCAGACAGTAAGAAGACTCAGTCTTCTTGTACTTAAGTCATCATTGTACCTTCTGTATTTAATTCCGATGCAATTTCAGTCTTTCATCGTCAATGTGAAGGTCCACGGGATACAGTAAACCTGACGTGAAGCATCGGAATCTAAAACTGGTCTCACAGGGAAGGCTCAAAACATAGGCAGCAAGAAAGCTCAGCATTCTTCTACTTTAGTCAGCATTGTGCCCTTTGTAATTAATTGCGCTGCAATTTCAGTGTTTCATCGTCATTGTGAAGGTCCAAGTGATGCAGTAAATCTGCAGTTGTGCATCGTAATATAAAACTGGCGACCCAAAAAAGGTTCAAAACATAGACTCTAAGAATAGTCAGTCTTCTTAGACTTAAGTCGGCATTGTGCCTTCTGTACTTAATTCCGATGCAATTTCAGTCTTTCATCATCAATGTGAAGGTCCAAGGGATACAGGAAACCTGAAGTGAGGCATTTGAATCTATAACTGGCCTCCCAGGTAAGGCTCAGAACATTGACACTAAGACGAGTCAGTCTTCTTGTACTTAAGTCGGCATTGTGCCTTTGTATTTAATTCCGTTCCAATTACTGTGTTTCATCGACAATGTGAATGGCCAAGGGATACAGTAAACCAGCAGTTGTGCATCGGAAACTAAAGCTGGTGTAACATGAAAGGCTGAAATTACAGACACTAAAAAATGTCAGTCCTCTTCTACTTAAGTCGGCTTTGTGCTTTTTGTATTTACTTCCGATGCAATTTATGTGTTTAATCGTCAAAGTGGAGGTCCAAGGTAAACAGTAAACCTGAAGTGAAGCATTGGAATCTAAAACTGGTCTCACAGGAAAGTCTCAAAGCATAGACACTAAGAAAAGCAGTCTTCTTGTACTTATGTTGGGATTGTGCCTTTTGTATTTAATTCCGGTGCAATTACTGTGTTCATCGTCAATGGGAAGGTCCACGGTATACAGTAAACCTGAAGAGAAGCATCGGAATCCAAAACTGGTGACATAGGAAAGTCTCAAAACATAGACACTAAGAAAAGATAGTCTTCTTGTCCTTAAGACAGCATTGTGAATTTTGTATTTAATTCCGATGCAATTTCGGTGTTTCATCGTCAATGTGAAGGTCCAAGGGTTACGGTAAAGCTGAAGTGAAGCATCGGAATCTAAAACTGTTGTCACAGGAATGGCTCAAATCCTTGATGGTAAGAAGACTCAGTCCGCTTGTACTTAAGTCGGCATTGTGCCATTTGTATTTATGTCCGATGCAATTTCTGTGTTTCGTCGTCTGTGTGAAGGTCCAAGGGATAAACTAAACCTGAAGTGAAGAATCGGTATCTAATACTGATCACACAGTAAAATTTAAAATTATAGACACTAAGAAAAATTAGTTACCTTGTACTTAAATCCGCATTGTGCCTTTTGTATTACATTCCGATGCATTTACTGTGTTTCATTTTCAATGTGAAGGTCCAAGTGATACAGTATACCTGCAGTAGTGCATCGGAATCTAAGACTGGTCTCACAGGAAAGGCTCAATAGATAACCAGTTAGAAGATACATGTTTCTTGTACTTAAGTCGGCATTGTGACTTTTGTATTAATGCCGTTGTAATTTTTATGTTTCATCGTCAAAGTGAAGGTCCAAGGGACACAGTAAACCTGAAGTGAAGCATCGGAACCTAAAACTGGTCCCACAGAAAAGGCTCAAAACCTAGATCGTAAGAAGACTCAGTCCTCTTGTACATAAGTCAGCATTGTGCCTCTTGAATTTAATTCCGATTCAGTTTCTGTGTTTCATCGTCAATGTGAAAGTCCAAGGGACACAGTAAACCTGAAGTGAAGCATCGGAATCTAAAACTGGTCTCACAGGAAAGGCTCAAAACATAGACAGTGAGAAAACGCAGTCTTCTTGTACTTAAGACGGCATTGAGCCCTTTGTATTTAATTCCGAAGCAATAACTGTGTTTTATCGTCAATGTGAAGGTCCAAGGGATAGAGTAAACCTGAAGTGAAGCATCGGAATCTAAAACTGGTCTCACAGCAAAGGCTCAAATCATAGACACTAAGAAATGTCAGTGTTCTTGTACTTAAGTCGGAATTGTGACTTTTGCATTAAATTCCGATGCAATTACTGTGTTTCATTTTCAATGCGAAGGTCCAAGTGATACAGTATACCTACAGTTGTGCAGTGGAATCTAAAACTAGTCTCTCTGGAAAGGCTTAAAACGTACACTCTAAGAAAAGTCAGTCTTCTTGTACTTAAGTGGGCATTGTGGCTTTTGTATTTAAGTCCGATGCTATTACTGTGTTTCATCGCCAATGTGAAAGTCTAAGGGACACAGAAAACCGGCAGTTGGGCAACGGAATCTAAAACTGGTGACACAGGAAAGGCTCAAAGCATAGACACTGAGAAATGGCAGTCTTCTTGTACTTAAGCCGGCATTGTGCCTTTTGTAATGAAATCCGATGCAATTTCTGTGTTTCATCGTCAATGGGAAGGTACAAAGGATACAGTAAACCTGAAGTAAAGCTTCGGAATCTAAAACTGGTCTCTCAGGAAAGGCTCAAATCACAGATGGTAAAGGGACTCAGTCTTCCTGTACTTAAGTCGGCATTGTGCATTATGTATTTCATTCCGATGCAATATCTGTGTTTAATCGCGAATGTGAAGTTCCAAGGGATGCAGTAAACCAGCTGTTGTGCATCGCAATGTAAAACTGGGGACACAGGAAAGGCTCGAAACAAAGACACTAAGAAAAATCGGTCTTCTTTTACTTAAGTCGGTATTGTGATTTATGTATTTAGTTCCGATGCAATATCTGTGTTTGATCGTGAATGTGAAATTCCAAGGGATACAGTATACCAGCTGTTGTGCATCGTAATCTAAAACTGGGGACACAGTAAAGGCTGGAAACAATTGACACTAAGAAAAGTCAGTCTTCTTGTACATAAGTCGGCATTGTGCCTTTTGTATTTAATTCTGATGCGATATCTGTGTTTCATCGGCAATGTGAAGGTCCAAGGGATACAGTAAACGTGAAGTGAAGCATCGGAATCTGAAACTGGTCTGACAGGAAAGGCTCAAAACATAGACAGTAAGATGAGAAAGTGTTCTGGTACTTAAGTCGGCCTTGTGGCTTTTGAATTTAATTCAGATGCAATTTTTCTGTTTCATCGTCAAAGTGAAGGTCCAAGGGATCCAGTAAACCTGAAGAGAAGCAACGTAATCTAAAACTGGTATCACAGGAAAGGCTCAAGGCTTACACACTATGTAAAGTCAGTCTTCTTGTACTTAAGTCGGCGTTGTGCCTTTTGTATTTAATTCCAATGCAATTACTGTGTTACAATTGGTGACACAGGATAGGCTCAAAGCATATACACTAAGAAAAGTCAGTCTTCTTGTACTTAAGTCGGCATTGTGCCTTTTGTGTTTAATTCCGATGCAATTGTTGTGTTTCAACGTCAAAGTGAAGGTCCAAGGGATACAGTAAACCTGAAGTGGATCATCGGAATCTAAAAATGGTCTCACAGGAAAGGCTCAAATCGTGGACGGTAAGATTTCTCAATCTTCTTGTACTTAAGTCGGCATTGTGCCTTTTGTATTTAATTCAGATGCAATTTCTGTATTTCAACGTCAGAGTTAAGGGCCAACGTAAACAGTTAACCTGAAATGAAGCATCGGAATCTAAAACTTGTCTCACAGGAAAAGCTTTAAACACTGGCGCTAAGAAAAGACAGTCCTCTTGTACTTATGTCAGCATTATGCATTTTGTATTTAATTCCGATGCAATTTTTGTGTTTCATCGCCAACGTGAAGATCCAAGAGATACTGTAAACCTGAAGTTAAGCATCGGAATCTAAAACTGGTCTTACAACAAAGGCTCAAAGTTTAGACGGCAAGAAGAGGCAGTCACCTTGTAGTTAAGTCGGAATTGTGCCTTTTGTATTTAATTCCGATGCAATTTCTGTGTTTCATCGTCGAAGTGAAGGTCCAAGGGATAGAGTAAACCAAAGGTGAAGCATCAGAATCTGAAACTGGTTTCACAGGAAAGACACTAAGAAAAGTCAGTCTTCTTGTACTTAAGTCGGCATTGTGCCTTTATATTAAATTCCGATGCAATTCCTGTGTTTCAATTATAATGTGAATGTCCAAGGGATGCAGTGTACCTATAGTTTTGCATCGGAGCCTAAAACAGGTCTCACAGGAAAGACTCAAAACACAGACAGTAAGAAGACTCAGTCTTCTTGTACTTAAGTCGGCATTGTTTCTTTTGTACTTAATTCATCTGCAATTTTTGTGTTTCATCATCAAATTGAACGTCCAAGGGATACAGTTAACCTGACGTTTAGCATCGGAATCTAAAACTGGTCTCACAGGAAATCTCAAAACATAGACACTAAGAAAAGTCAGTCTTCTTGTTCTTAAGTCGGAATTCTGCCTTTTGTATTTAATTGCGATGCAATTACAGTGTTTCTTCGTCAATGGGTTGGCCCAAGGGGTACATTAAACCCGCAGTTGTGTAACGGAATCTAAAACTGGTGACACAGAAAAGGCTCGAAACATAGACACTAAGAAAAGCCAGGCTTCATGTACAGAAGTAGGCATTGTGCCTTTTGTATTTAATTCCGACGCAATTTTTGTGTCTCATCATCAAAGTGAATTCCAAGGGATACAGTATACCTGAAGTGAAGCATCGGAATCTAAAATTGGTCTCACAGGGAAGGCTCAAATCATAGACGGTAAGACAACTCAGTCTTCTTGTACCTGTCAGCGTTGTGGCTTTTGTTATTGATTCCGATGCCATTGCTGTGTTTCATCGCCAATGTGAAGGTCCAACGGATATAGTAAATCTGAAGTGAAGCATCGTAATCTAAAACTGGTCTCACAGGTAACGTACAAAACATAGACACTAAGAAAAGTTAGTCTTCTTGTACTTAAGTCGGCATTGTCCCTTTTGTAATTAATTCCGATGCAATTTCTGTGTTTAATCGAGAATATGAAGTTCCAAGGGATACCGTAAACCTGCAGTTGTGCATCGGAATCTGAAACTGATGACACAGAAAAGGCTCGAAACATAGACACTAAGAAAAGTCTGTCTTCTTGTACTTAAGTCGGCACAGTGCCCTTTGTATTTAATTCCGATGCAATTTCGGTGTTTCATCGTCAATGTGAAGGTCCAAGGGATACAGTAAACCTGAAGTGAAGCATCGAAATCTAAAACTGGTCTCAAAGGAAAGGCTCAAATCATAGACACTAAGAAATGTCAGTGTTCTTGTACTTAAGTCGGAATTGTGACTTTTGCATTAAATTCCGATGCAATTACTGTGTTTCATTTTCAATGCGAAGGTCCAAGTGATACAGTATACCTACAGTTGTGCAGTGGAATCTAAAACTAGTCTCTCTGGAAAGGCTCAAAACGTACACACTAAGAAAAGTCAGTCTTCTTGTACTTAAGTGGGCATTGTGGCTTTTGTATTTAAGTCCGATGCTATTACTGTGTTTCATCGCCAATGTGAAAGTCTAACGGACACAGAAAACCGGCAGTTGGGCAACGGAATCTAAAACTGGTGACACAGGAAAGGCTGAAAGCATAGACACTGAGAAATGGCAGTCTTCTTGTACTTAAGCCGGCATTGTGCCTTTTGTAATGAAATCCGATGCAATTTCTGTGTTTCATCGTCAATGGGAGGTAGAAGGATATAGTAAACCTGAAGTAAAGCTTCGGAATCTAAAACTGGTCTCTCAGGAAAGGCTCAAATCACAGATGGTAAAGGGACTCAGTCTTCCTGTACTTAAGTCGGCATTGTGCATTATGTATTTCATTCCGATGCAATATCTGTGTTTAATCGTGAATGTGAAGTTCCAAGGGATGCAGTAAACCAGCTGTTGTGCATCGCAATGTAAAACTGGGGACACAGGAAAGGCTCGAAACAAAGACACTAAGAAAAATCGGTCTTCTTTTACTTAAGTCGGTATTGTGATTTATGTATTTAGTTCCGATGCAATATCTGTGTTTGATCGTGAATGTGAAATTCCAAGGGATACAGTATACCAGCTGTTGTGCATCGTAATCTAAAACTGGGAACACAGTAAAGGCTGGAAACAATTGACACTAAGAAAAGTCAGTCTTCTTGTACATAAGTCGGCATTGTGCCTT
This sequence comes from Schistocerca americana, assembly GCF_021461395.2. Taxonomy (NCBI): domain Eukaryota; kingdom Metazoa; phylum Arthropoda; class Insecta; order Orthoptera; family Acrididae; genus Schistocerca; species Schistocerca americana. Next base: position 6,483,197 of record NW_025725481.1, on the reverse strand, counting down.
TTGTATTTAATTCTGATGCGATATCTGTGTTTCATCGGCAATGTGAAGGTCCAAGGGATACAGTAAACGTGAAGTGAAGCATCGGAATCTAAAACTGGTCTCACCGGATAGGCTCAAATCATAGACCGTAAGACGACTCAGTCTTCTTGTACTTAAGTCGGCATTGTGCCTTTTGAATTAAATTCCGAAGCAATTCTTGTGTTTCATCGTCAAAGTGAAGGGCCAAGGGATACAGTAAACCTCAAGTGAAGCATCGCAATCTAAAACTGGTCTGACAGGAAAGGCTCAAAACATAGACACTAAGGACAGTCAGTCGTCTTGTACTTATGTCTTCATTGTGCCTTTTGTATTTAATTCCGATGCAACTCCTGTGTTTTATCTTCAATGTGTAGGTCCCAGGGATACAGTAAATCCGCAGTTGTGCATCAGAATCTAAAACTGGTGACACAAGTTAGGCTCAAATTATATACACTAAGAAAAGTCAGTCTTCTTGTACTTAAGTCGGCATTGTGCCTTTTGTGTTTAATTCCGATGCAATTGTTGCGTTTCATCGTCAAAGTGAAGGTCCAAGGGATACAGTAAACTTGAAGTGAAGCATCGTAATCATAAAATTGTCTCCCAGGAAAGGCTCAAATCGTAGACGATAAGATCACTCAATCTTCTTGTACTTAAGTCGGCATTGTGCTTTTTGTATTTAATTCCGATGCTATTTTTGTGTTCCTTCGTCAATGTGAGGGTCCAATGGAAACAGTAATTTGGACGTGAAGCATCGGAATCTAAACCTGGTGACGCAGGAGAGGCTCAAAGCATAGACAGTAAGAAGACTCAGTACTCTTGTACTTAAGTCGGTATTGTGCCTTTTGTATTTGATTCCCATGCAATTACTGTGTTTCATCGTTAACATGAAGGTCCAAGTGATTCAGTAAACCTGAAGTAAAGCATCGGAATCTAAAATTGGTCTCACTGGAAAGGCTCAAAGCATAGACACTAAGAAAAGTCAGTCTTCTTGTACTTAATTCGGCATTGTGCGTTTTGTATTTAATTCCGATGTAATTACTGAGTTTCATCGTCAAAATGAAGGTCCAAGGGATACAGTGAACCTGAAGTGAAGCATCAGAATCTGAAACTGGTCTCACAGGAAAGGCTCAAAACATAGACACTAAGAAAAGTCAGTCGTCTTGTACTTAAATCGTCATTGTGCCCTTTGTATTTAATACCGATGCAATTTTTTTGTTTCTTCGTCAAAGTGAAGGTCTAAGGTATACATTAAATTGGACGTGAAGCATCGGAACCTAAAACTGGTGACACAGGAAAGGCTCACAGCATACACAGTAAGAAGACTCAGTCTCCTTGTACTTAAGACGGCACTGTGTATTTTGTATTTAATTCCGATGCAATTACTGTGTTTCATCAATAAAGTGAAGGTCCAAGGGATACAGTAAATTGGACGTGAAGAATCGGAATCTTAAACTAGTTTCATTGGAGAGTCTCAAAACATAGACACTTAGAAAATTCAGTCCTCTTGTACTTAAGTTTGTATTGTGCCTTTTGTATTTAATTCCCATGCAATTTCTGTGTTTCATCGTCAATGTGAAGAACCAAGTGGTACTGTAAACCTGCAGCCCAGCATCGGAATCTAAAACTGGTCTCACAGGAAAGGCTCGAATCATAGACGGTAAGAGGACACAGTCTTCATGTACTAAAGTCTGTGTTGTGCCTTATGTATTTAATTCCGATGCAATTTCTGTGTTTAATCGTGAATGTGAAGTTCCGAGGGATACAGTAAACCTGTAGTTGTGCATCTGAATCTAAAACTGACGACACAGGAAAGGCTCAAAACATAGACACTAAGAGAAGTCAGTCGTCTTGTACTTAAGTCGGCATTGTGCGTTTTGTAACTTATTCCGATGCAACTTCTGTGTTTCATCGTCAATGTGAAGGTCCAAGTGATACAGTAAACCTGTAGTCAAGCATCGGAATCTAAAACTGGTCTCACAGGAAAGGCTCGAATCATAGACGGTAAGAGGACACAGTCTTCATGTACTAAAGTCTGTGTTGTGCCTTATGTATTTAATTCCGATGCAATTTCTGTGTTTAATCGTGAATGTGAAGTTCCAAGGCATACAGTAAACCTGCTGTTGTGCATCGTAATCTAAACCTGGAGCACAGGAAAGGCTCGAAACATAGACAGTAAGAAAAGGCAGTCTTCTTGTACTTAAGTCGGCATTGTGTTTATTGTATTTAATTCTGATGCGATATCTGTGTTCAGCGGCAATGTGAAGGTCCAAGGGATACAGTAAACCTAAAGTGAAGGATCGGAATCTAAAACTGGTCTCACAGGAGAGGCTCAAATGATAGAAAGTAAGATGAGAAGGTTATCTGGTACCAAAGTCGGCGTTGTGCCTTTTGTATTTAATTCCGATGAAATTTCCGTGTATAATCATGAATGTGAAGTTCCAAGGGATACAGTAAACCTGCAGTTGTGCAACGGAATATAAAACTTTTGACACAGGAAAGGCTCAAATATAGACACTAAAAAAAGTCAGTCTCCTTATACTTATGTCGGCATTGTGCCATTTGTATTCAATTCCGATGCTATTTCTGTGTTTCATCGTCAATGTGAGGGTCCAAGGGGTACAGTTAATTGGATGTGAAGCATCGGAACCTAAAACTCGTGACGCAGCAAAAGATCAAAACATAGACAGTAGGAAGACTCAGTCTTCTTGTACTTAAGTCAGCATTGTGCCTTTTGTATTTAAGTCCGATGCAATTACTGTGTTTCATCGTCAAAATGAAGGTCTAAGGGATACAGTAAACCTGAAGTGAACCATCAGACTCTAAAACTGGTCTTACAGGAAAGGGACAATTCATAGACACTAAAAAAACTCAGTCTTCTTGTACTTAAGTCCGCATTGTGCCTTTTGTATTTAATTCCGATGCAATTTTTGTGATTAATCGTCAAAGTGTGGGTCCAAGCGATACAGCAAATTTGACCTGAAGCATCGGAACCCAAAACTGGTGACACAGGAAAGGCTCAAAGCATAGACAGTAAGAAGACTCAGTCTTCTTGTACTTAAGTAGGCATTGTGCCTTTTGTATTTAATTCCGATGCAATTTCTGTGCTTCATTGTCAATGTCAAGGTCCAAGGGATACAGTAAACCTGTCGTGAAGAATCGGAATTTAAAACTGGTCTCACAGGGAAGGTTCATAACATAGACACTAAGAAAAGTCAGTCTTCTTGTACTTAGGTCGGCATTGTGCCTTTTGTATTCAATTCCGAAGCATATTCTGTGCTTCATCGTCAATGTGTAAACCAGCAGTAGTCCATCGGCATCTAAAACTGGGGACACAGTAGAGGCTCGAAACATAGACACTTAAAAAATTCAGTCTTCTTGTACATAAGACGGCATTGTGCACTTTGTAATTAAATTCGATGAAATTTCTGTGTTCCATCGTCAATGTGAATGTCCAAGTGATACAGTAAACCTGCAGCCCAGCATCGGAATCTAAAACTGGTCTCACAGGAAAGGCTCAAATCATAGACGGTAAGAGGACTCATTCTTCTTGTACTTAATCGGCATTGTGGCAAAGGATATAGTAAACCTGCACTTGTGCATCGGAATCTAAAAGTGGTGACACAGGAAAGGCTCGATATATAAACACTAAGAAAAGTCAGTGTTCTTGTTCTTAAGTCGACATTCTGCCTTTTGTAATTAATTCCGATGCAATTTCTGGGTTCATCGTCAATGTGAAGGTCCAAGTGATACAGTAAACCTGAAGTGAAGCATCGGAATCTAAAACTGGTCTCACAGGAAAGGCTCAAAACGTAGAAGGTAAGAAGACTTAGACTTCTCGTACTTAAGTCGTTATTGTGCCTTTTGCACTTACCTCCGATGCAATTTCTGTGTTTCATCATCAAAGTGTAGGTCCAAGGGATACAGTAAAACTGAGGTGAAGCATCGGAATCTAAAACTGGCCACACAGGAAAGGCTAAAATCATAGAAGCTACGGGGTCTCATTCTTCTTGTACTTAAGTTGGCATTGTGCCAAGGGATATATTAAACCTGCAGTTGTGCATCGGAATCTAAAAGTGGTGACACAGGAAACTCTCGATACATAAACACTAAGAAAAGTCAGTCTTCTTGTTCTTAAGACGACATTCTGCCTTTTGTAATTAATTCCGATGCAATTTCTGGGTTCATCGTCAATGTGAAGGTCTTAGTGATACAGTAAACCAGAAGTGAACCATCGGAATCTAAAAGTGGTGACACAGGAAAGGCTCGATACATAGACACTAAGAAAAGTCAGTCTTCTTGTACCTAAGTCGGCAATGTGCGTTTTTTATTTAATTCTGATGCGATTTCTGTGTTTTATCGTCAATATGAAGGTCCAAGGGATACAACAAACCAGCAGTTGTGCATCGAAATCTAAAACTGAGTACATAGAAAAGGCTCAAAACATAGACAGTAAGAAAAGTCAGAGTTCTTGCACTTAAGTCGGCGTCGTGCCTTTTGTATTTAATTCCGATGCAATTTCTGTGTTTCATCGTAAAGGTGAAGTTTTAAGGGGTACAGTAAACCCCCCAGTTTTGCATCGGAGTCTAAAACTGGTCTCACAAGAAATGCTCAAAATGTAGGCGGTAAGAAGATTAAGTCCTCTTGTAACTAAGTTGGCATTGTGATTTTTGTATTTGATTCCGATGCGATTGCTGTGTTTCATCGGCAATGTGAAGGTCCAACGGATACAGTAAACATGAAGTGAAGCATGGTAATCAAAAACTGGTCTCACAGGAATGGCTCAAATCATAGACGGTAAGAGGAATCAGTCTTCTTGTACTTAAGTCGGTATAGTGCCTTATGTATTTAATTACGATTCAATTTCTGTGTTTAATCGTGAATGTGAAGTTCCAAGGAATACAGTAAACATTCTGTTGTGCATCGTAATCTAAATCTGATGCACAGGAAAGGTTCGAACCATAGACACTAAGGAATGACAGTCTTCTTGTACTAAAGTCGGCATTGTGCCATTTGCATTTATTTACGATGCAATTACTGAGTTTCGTCTTTAATGTGAAGGTCTAAGGGATACAGAAGACCAGCGGTTGTGCAACGGAATCTAAAAATGGTGACACAGGAAAGGCTCAAAACACAGACACTAAGAAAAGTCAGTCTTCTTGTACTTAAGTCGGCATTCTGGTTTTTTAAATTAATTCCGAAGCAATTACTGTGTTTCATCGTCAATGTAAAGGTGCAAGGGATACAGTAAACCAGCAGTTGTGCAACGGAATATAAAACTGGTGACATAGAAAAGGCTCAAAGCATAAACACTAAGAAAAGTCAGTGTTCCTAAACTTAAGTCGGCATTGTGCCTTAGTATATAGCTCCGATGCAATTTCTGTGTTTCATCGTCAATGTGAAGGTCCAAGAGATACAGTAAAGCTGCAGTTGTGCATCGGAATCTAAAACTGGTGACACAGGAAACGCTCGAAATAAAGACACTAATAAATGTCAGTCCTCTTGTACCTAAATCGGCATTGTGCCTTACGTATTTAATTCCGATGCAATTTCTGTGGTTCATCGTGGAATTGAAGTTCCAAGGGATACAGTAAACCTGCAGTTGTGTATCGGAATCTAAAACTGGTGACACAGGAAATGGTCGGAACATAGACACTAAGAAAAGTCAGTCTTCTTGTACTTAAGCCGGCATTGTGCCTTTTGTATTTAATTCCGAAGCAATTTCTGTAATTCATCGTCAATGTGAAGGTCCAAGGGATACAGTAAATTAGAAGTTAAATCATCGGAATCTAAAACTGGTCTCACAGAAAAGGCTCAAAACATGGATGGTAAGAAGACTTAGACTTCTAGTACTTAAGTGTGCATTGTGCCTTTTGCATTTACCTCCGACGCAATTTCTGTGTTTCATCGTCAAAGTGAAGGTCCAAGAGATACTGTAAAACTGAAGTGAAGCATCGGAATCTAAAACTGGTGACTCAGGAATGGCACAAATCATAGACAGTAAGAAGACTCAGTCTTCTTGTACTTAAGTCGGCATTGTGCCTTTTGTATTTAATTTCGATGCAATTTCTGTGATTAATCGTTAATGTGAAGGTCCAAGGGATACAGTAAACCTGACGTGAAGCATCGGAATCTAAAACTGGTTTCACAGGTAAGGTTCAAATCATATATACTAAGAAAAGTCAGTCTTCTTGTACTATGGTCGGCATTGTGCATTTTGTATTTATTTCCGAAGCATTTACTGTGTTTCATCGTCTATGTGTAGGTCCAAGAGGTACAGTAAACCTGCAGTTGGGCATCGGATTCCAATACTGGTGACACAGTAAAGGCTCGTTACATAGTCACTAAGGAAAGTCAGTCTTCTTGTACTTATGTCGGCATTGAGCCTTTTACATTGAATTCTGATGCAATTTCAGTGTTTCATTGTCAAAGTGAAGGTCCATGGGATACAGTAAACCTGAAGTGAAGCATCGGAATCTAAAACTGGTCTCACAGGTAGAATTCAAATCATATATACTAAGAAAAGTCAGTCTCTAGTACTAAGGTCGGCATTGTGCATTTTGTATTTATTTCCGAAGCATTTACTGTGTTTCATCGTCTAAGTGTAGGTCCAAGAGGTACAGTAAACCTGCAGTTGGGCATCGGATTCCAATACTGGTGACACAGTAAAGGCTCATTACATAGTCACTAAGGAAAGTCAGTCTTCTTGTACTTATGTCGGCATTGAGCCTTTTACATTGAATTCTGATGCAATTTCAGTGTTTCATTGTCAAAGTGAGGGTCCATGGGATACAGTAAACCTGAAGTGAAGCATCGGAATCTAAAATTGGCCTCACAGGAAAGGCTTAAATCATAGACGCTAATGGGTATCATTCTTCTTGTACTTAAGTCGGCATTGTGCCTTTTGCATTTACCTCCGATGCAATTTCTGTGTCTCACCGTCAAAGTGAAGGTCCAAGGGATACAGTAAAACTGAAGTGAAGCATCGGAATCTAAAACGGGTGACTCAGGAAAGGCTCAAATCATAGACAGTAAGAAGACTCAGTCTTCTTGTACTTAAGTCAGCATTGTGCAATTTGTAATTAATTCCGATGCTATTTCTGTGTTCATTGTCAATGTGAAGGTCCAAGTGATACAGTAAATCTGAAGTGAACCATCGGAATATAAAATTGGCCTCACAGGACAGGTATAAAACATAGACAGTAAGAAGACTCAGTCTTCTTGTAGTTAAGTCGGCATTGTGACTTTTGTATTTAATTCCGATTCAATATCTGTGTTTCATCGTCAAAGGGAAGGTCCAAGGGATACAGTAAACCTGACGTTAAGCATCGGAATCTAAAACTGGTAACACAGGAAAGGCTCAAAGAATAGACAGTAAGAAGACTCAGTCTTATTGTACTTAAGTCGGCATTGTGCCGTTTGTATTTAATTCCGATGCAATTGCTGTGTTCCATCGTCATTGTGAAGGTCCAAGGGATACAGTAAATTTGAAGCGAAGCACCGGAATCTCAATCTGGCCTCACAGGGAAGGCTCAAAACATATACACTGAGAAGACACAGTCTTCTCGTACTTAAGACGGCATTGTGCATTTTGTATTTAATTCCGATGCAGTGTTTATGTTTCATCGTCAAAGTGAAGCTCCAAGTGATACAGTAAAGATGAAGTGAAGCATCGGAATCTAAAACTGGCCTCACAGTAAAGGTCAAAACATAGACGGTAAGAAGACTCAGTCTTCTTGTACTTAAGTCGGCATTGAGCCTTTCGTATTTAATTCCGATGCAATTTCTGTGTTTCATCGTCAGTGTGAAGGTCCAAGTTATACAGTAAACCTGAAGTGAGGCATCGGAATCTAAAACTGGTCTCACAGGAAAGGCTCAAAACATAGACAATAAGAAAAGTCAGTCTTCTTGTACTTAAGTCAGCATTGTGCCTTTTGTGTTTAATTCGGATTCAATTGTTTTGTTTCATCATCAAAGTGAAGGTCCAAGGGATACAGTAAACCTGAAGTAAAGAATCTGAATGTAAAACTGGTTTAAACGGAAAGGCTCAAATCATAAACAGTAAGAAGGCTCAGTCCACTTGTACTTAAGTCGGCATTGTGCCATTTGTATTTAGTTCCGATGCAATTACTGTGTTGCATTTTAATGTGAATGTCCATGGGATACAGTAAACCTGAAGTGAAGCATCGGAATCTATGACTGGTCTCACAGGAAAGGCTCAAAATATAGACACTAAGAAAAGTCAGTCATCTTGAACTTAAGTCGGCATTGTGCCTTTTGTATTTAATACCGATCCAATTTCTGTGCTTCATCGTCAATGTAAAGGTCCAAGACATACAGTAAACCTGCAGTTGTGTATCGGAATCGAGAACTGAGGACACAGGACAGGCTCGAAACATAGACACTAAGAAATGTCAGTCTTCTTGTACATAAGTCGGCATTGTGCCCTTTGTATTTAATTTTGATGCAACCAATGTGTTCCATCGTCAAAGTGAAGGTCAAAGGGATTCAGTATACCTGCCGTCGTACATCGGAATCTAAACGTGGGGACACAGGAAAGGCTTAGACAAAAACACTACGAAAAATTATTCTTCTTGTTCTTAAGGCGACATTGTGCCTTTTGTATTTAATTCCGATGAAATTTTTGTGCTTCATCGTCAAGGTGAATGTCCAAGGAATTCAGTAATACTGAAGTGAAGCATCGGAATCTAAAACTGGTCTCACAGGAAAGGCTCTAAACATAGACACTAAGAAAAGTCAGTGTTCTTGTGCCTAAGTCGTTATTGTGGCTTTTGTATTTAATTCCAATACAATTGCTGTGTTTCATCGCCAATGTGAAGGGCCAAGGGACACAGTAAACCTAAAATGTAGCATCGTAATCTGAAACTTGTCTCACAGTAAATGTTCAAAACATAAACACTAGGCAAAGTCAGTCTCCCTGTACTTAAGTCGGCATTGTGACGGTTGTATTTAATTACGATGCAATTACTGTGTTTCATCGTCAATGGGAAGGTCCAAGGGATACAGTAAACGTGAAGTGAAGCATCGGAATCTAAAACTGGTGACAGAGAAAAGGCTCAAAACATAGACACTTCGCAAAGTCAGTCTTCTTGAACTTATGTAAGCATTGTGCCTTTTGCATTAAATTCCGATGCAATATCTGTGTTTCATCGTGAATCTGAAGGTCCAAGTGATACAATAAACCTGAAGTGAAGCTTCGGAATCTGAAACTGGTCACACAGGAGAGGCTTAAGCCATAGTCGGTGAGAGGAATCAGTCTTCTTGTACTTAAGTCGGCAATGTGCCTTTTGTATTTAATTATGACGCAATCTCTGTGTTTCATCGTCAAAGTGAAGGTCCAAGGGATACATTTAACCTGAAGTGAAGCATCGGAATGTAAAACTGGTCTCACAGAAGAGGCGCAAAACATGGACACTAAGAAAATTCTGTCTTCTAGAACTTAAGACGGCATTGTGCCTTTTGTGTTTAATTCCGATGCAGTTACTGTGTTTCATCGTCAATGTGAAGGTGGAAGGGATACAGTAAACCACCAGTTGTGCCTCGGAATCTAAAACTGGTGACATAGGGAAGGATCAAAACATATACTATAAGAAAAGTCAGTCTTCTTGTACTTTAGTCGGCATTGAGCCTTTTGTATTTAATTCCGATGCAATTACTGTGTTTCATCGTCAATGTGAAGGTCCAAGGGATACAGTAAACCAGCAGTTGTTCGTCAGAACCTGAAACTGGTGACATAGAAAAGTCTCAAAGCATTGACACTATGAAAATCAGTCTTCTTGAACTTGAGTCGGCATTGTGACTGTTGTATTTAATTCCGATGCCATTACTGTGTTTCATCGTCAAAGTTAAGGTCCAAGGGGTACCGTAAACCTGAAGTGAAGCATCGGAATCGAAAACAGGTCTCACAGGAAAGGCTCATAACATAGACGGAAAGAAGACTCAGTCTTCTTGTATCTAAGTCGGCATTGTGGCTTTAGGATTTGATTCCGATGTAATTGCTGTGTTTCATCGCCAATGTGAAGGTCCACGTATACAGTAAACCTGAAGTGAAGCATCGTAATCAAAAACTGGTCTCACAGGAAAGGTTCAGAACGTAGACACTAAGAGAAGTCAGTCTTCTTGTACTTATGTCGGCATTGTACCTTTTGTATTTAATTCCGATGCAGTTACTGTGTTTCATCGTCAAAGTGAAGTTCAAAGGGATACAGCAAACCAGCAGTTGTGCATCGGAATCTAAAACTAGTGGCACTGGAAACGCTCGAAACATAGACACTAAGAAAAGTGAGTCTTCCTATACTTAAGTCGGCATTGTGCCTTTTGAATTAAATTCCGATGCAATTTCTGTGTATCATCGTCAATGTGATCGTCCAAGTGATGCAGTAAACCTGAAGTGAAGCATCGCAATCTTAAACTGGTCTCACAGGAAAGGCTCAAAACATAGATGGCAAGAAGGCTCAGTCTTCTTGTACTTTAGTCGAAATTGAGAGTTTTATATTGAATACCGATGCCATTTCTGTGTTTCATCGTCATAGTGAAATTCAAGGGATACAGTACACTTGTAGTTGTGCATCGAAATCCAAAACTGGTGACACAGGGTAGGCTCAAAACATAGGCACTAAGAGAAATCAGTCTTAATGTACTTATGTCGGCATTGTGCCTTTTGTATTTAATTCCGATGCAATTTCTGTGTTTCATCGTCAATGTAAATGTCGAAGGGATACAGTAAACCTGAAGTGAAGCATCATAATCTAAAACTGGTCTCAACGGAAAGGCTAAAATCATAGACACTAAGAAAAGTCAGTCTTCTTGTACTTAAGTCGGCATTCTGCATTTTGTATTTAATTCCGATGCAATTTCTGTTTTTCATCGTCAATGTGAAGGTCCAAAGGATACAGTAAACCGGAAGTGCAGCATCAGAATGTAAAACTGGTGACACACAAAAGGCTCAATGCATAGACAGTAAGAAGACACAGTCTTCTTGTACTTAACCTGGCATTGTAGCTTTTACATGTAATTCCAATGCAATCTCTGTTTTTCATCGTCAATGTGAAGGTCCAAGGGATACAGTAAACCTGACGAGAAGCATCGGAATCAAAAACTGGTCTCACAAGGAAGCCTCAAAATATAGACAGTAGGACTGAGTCTACTTGTACTTTAGTCGGCATTGTGCCTTTTGTATTAAATTCCGATGCAATTTTTGTGTCTCATTGTCAAACTGAAGGTCCAAGGGAGACAGTAATGCTGAAATGAAGCATCGGAATCCAAAACTGGTCTCACAGGAAAGGCTGAAAACATAGACAGTAAGAAGACTCAGTCTTCTTGTACTTAAGTCGGCCTTGTGCCTTTTGTATTGAATTCCGATACAATTTCTGTGTTTCATGGTCAATGTGAAGGTCCAAGGGATACAGTAATTTGGACGTGAAGCATAGGAATCTAAAACTAGTCTCACATTAGAGGCTCAAAATATAGACACTCAGAAAAATCAGTCTTCTTGTAGTTCAGTCTGCATTGTGCCTTTTGTATTTAATTCCGATGCAATTACTGTGTTTCATCGTCAATGCGATGGTCTAAGGGATACAGAAAACCAGCAGTTGTGCAACGGAATCTAAATTTGATGACACCAGGAAAGGCTCAAAACACAGCCACTACGAAAAGTCGATCTCATGGTACTTAAGTCGGCATTGTGCCTTTTCTGTTTAATTCCGATATTATTGCTGTGTTTCATCGTCAATGTGAAGGTCCAAGTGATACTGTAAACCAGCAGTTGTGCATCGGAATCTAAAACTAGTGACATAGAAAAGGCTCAAAACATTGACACCAAGAAAAGTCAGTCATCTTGAATTTAAGTCGGCACTGTGCCTTTTGTTTTTAATTCCGATGCAATTTCTGTGTTTCATCGTCAATGTGAAGGACCAAGAGATACAGTAAACCGGCAGTTGTGCTTCTGAATCTAAAACTGGTGACACAGGAAAGGCTCGAAACATAGACACTAAGAAAAGTCAGTCTTCTTGTACTTAAGTCGGCATTCTGCATATTGTAATTATATCCGATGCAATTTCTGTGTTTCATCGTCAATGTGAAGGTCCAAGTGATACAGTAAACCTGAAGTGAAGCATCGGAAACTAAAACTGGTGTCAGAGGGAAGGCTCAAATCATAGACAGTGGGAAGACACAGTCTTCTAGCACTTAAGTCGGCATTGAGCCTATTGAATTTAATGCCGATGCAATTTCTGTGTTTCATTGTCAAAGTGAAGGTCCAAGGGATACGGTAAACCAGCAGTCGTGCATCGGATTCCAAAATTTGGTGACGCAGGACAGGCTAAACATAGACACTGAGATAAGTCAGTCTTATTGTACTTAAGTCGGCATTGAGCCGTTTGTATTTCATTAAGATCCAATTTTTGTGTTTCATCGTCAAACTGAAGGTCCCAGGGAAACAGTAAACTAGCAGTGATGCATCAGATTCCAAAACTGGTGACGTAGGAACGGCTAAACATAGACACCAAGATAAGTCGGTCTTATTGTACTTAAGTCGGCATTGAGCCTTTTGTATTTAATTCCGATGCAAATTTTGTGTTTCATCGTCAAAGTGAAGGTCCAAGGGATACAGTAAACCAGCAGTCGTGCATCGGATTCCAAAACTGGTGACGCAAGAAAGGCTAAACATAGACACTAAGATAAGTCGGTCTTATTGTACTTAAGTCGGCATTGAGCCTTTTGTATTTAATTCCGATGCAATTTTTGTGTTTCATTGTCAAAGTGAAGGTCCAAGGGATACAGTAAACCAGCAGTCATGCATCGGATTCCAAAACTGGTGACGCAGGAAAGGCTGAACATAGACACTAAGATAAGTCAGTCTTATTGTACTTAAGTCGGCATTGTGCCTTTTGCATATAATTCCGATGCAATGTCTGTGTTTCATCGTCTAAGTTAAAATCCAAGGGAAACAGTAAACCAGCAGCCGTGCATCGGATTCCAAATCTGGCGACGCTGGAAAGGCTAAACATAGACACTAAGATAAGTCAGTCTTATTGTACTTAAGTCGTCATTGAGCATTTTGTATTTAATTCCGTTGCAATTTTTGTGTGTCATCGTCAAAGTGAAGGTCGAAGGGATACAGTAAACCAGCAGTCGTGCATCGGATTCCAAAACTGGTGACGCAGGAAAGGCTAAAGATAGACACTTAGATAAGTCAGTCTTATTGTACTGAAGACGGCATTGAGCGGTTTGTATTTAATTCCGATGCAATATTTGTGTTTCATCGTCAAAGTGAAGGTCGAAGGGATACAGTAAACCGGCAGTCGTGCATCGGATTCCAAAACTGGTGACGAATTAAAGGCTAAACATAGACACTGAGATAAGTCAGTCTTGTTGTACTTTAGTCGGCATTGTGACTTTTGTATTTAATTCCGATGCAATTTTTGTGTTTCATCGTCAAAGTGAAGGTCCAAGGGATACAGTAAACCAGCAGTCGTGCATCGGGTTCCAAAACTGGTGACGCAGGAAAGGCTAAACATAGACACTAAGATAAGTCGGTCTTATTGTACTTAAGTCGGAAGTGAGCCTTTTGTATTTAATTCCGATGCAATTTTTGTGTTTCATTGTCAAAGTGATGGACCAATGGAAACAGTAAACCAGCAGTCGTGCATCGGATTCCAAAACTGGTGACGCAGGAAAGGAAAAACATAAACACTAAGATAAGTGAGTCTTATTGTACTTAAGACGGCATTGTGCCTTTTGTATTTAATTCCGATGCAATTTCTGTGATTCATCGTCAATGTGAAGGTCCAAGCGATACAGTAAACCTGAAGTGAAGCATCGGAATCTAAAACTGTTCTGACAGGGAAGGCTCAAATAATAGACAGTGGGAAGACACAGTCTTCTAGTACTTAAGTCCTCATTGAGCCCTTTGTTTTTAATTCCGATGCAATTTTTGTGTTTTATCGGCAAAGTGAAGGTCCAAGGGAAACAGTAAACCAGAAGTGAAGCATTGGAATCTAAAACTGGTCTCACAGGGACGCTCAAACCATAGACAGTAAGAAGACTCAGTCTTCTTGTACTTAAGTCGGCACTGTGCCCTTTGTATTTAATTCCGATGCAATTTTTGTGTTTCATCATCAAAGTGAACGTCCAAGCGATACAGTAAACCTGCAGTCGTGCAACGGATTCCAAAACTGGTGACGCAAGAAAGGCTAAACATAGACACTAAGATAGGTCAGTCTTATTGTATTTAAGTCGGCATTGCGCATTTTTTATTTAATTCCGGTGGTATTACTGTGCTTCATCGTCAAAATGAAGGTCCAAGGGACACAGTAAACGTGAAGTGAAGCATCGGAATCTAAAACTGGTCTCACAGGATAGGCTCAAAACATAGACAGTAAGAAGACTCAGTCTTCTTGTACTAAAGTTGGCATTGTGCCTTTTGTATTTAAATCCGATGCAATTGCTGTGTTTCATCGTCAATGTGAAGGTCCAAGAGATACAGTAAACCAGCAGTTGTGCATCGGAATCTAAAACTGGTGACATAGAAAAGGCTCAAAGCATAGACAGTAAGAAGACTCAGTCTTCTTGTACTTAAGTCGGCATTGTGCATTTTATATTTAAATCCGATGTAATTTCTGTGTTTCATCGTCTATGGGAAAGTCCAAGGGATACAGTAAACCTAACGTGAAGCATCGGAATCTAAAACTGGTCTCACAGGAAAGGCTCGAATCATAGACGGTAAGGGGACGCAGCCCTCTTGTACCTAAGTTGGCATTGTGCTTTTTGTATATAATTCCGATGCAATTTCTGTATTTCATCGTCAGTGTGAAGGACCAAGGGATACAATATGCCTGACGTGAAGCATCGGAATCTAAAACTGGGCCCACAGGAAAGGCTCAAATCATAGACGGTAATAAGACGCAGTCTTCTTGTACTTACGTCGGAATTGTGCCTTTCGTATGTAATTCCGATGCAATTTCTGTGTTTCATCGCCAATTTGAAGGTCCAAGGAATACAATAAACCTGACGTGAAGCATCGGAATCTAAAACTGGACTCACTGGGAAACCTCAAAACCAAAACAGTAAGGAGACTCAGTCTTCTTGCAGTTAAGTCGGCATTGTGCCTTTTGTAATGAATTACAATGCAATTTTTGTGTTTCATCGTCAAAGTGAAGGTCCAAGGGGGACAGTAAACCAGCAGTCGTGCAACGGATTTCAAAATTGGCGATGCAGGAAAGGCTAAACATAGACACTAAGATAAGTCAGTCTAATTGTACTTAAGTCAGCATTGAGCCTTTTGTATTTAATTCCGATGCAATTTTTGTGTTTCATCATCAAAGTGAAGGTCCAAGGGGTACAGTAAACCAGCAGTCGTGCATCGGATTCCAAAACTGGTGACACAGGAAAGGCTAAACATAGACACTAAGGTAAGTAAGTCTTATTGTACTTAAGTCGACATTGAGCCTTCTGTATTTAATTCCGATGCAATTTTCGTGTTTCATCGTCAAAGTGAAGGTCCTAGGGATACAGTAAACCAGCAGTCGTGCATCGGACTCCAAAACCGGTGACGCACGAAAGGCTAAAGATAGACACTAAGACAAGTCAGTCTTATTGTACTTAAGTCGGCATTGAGCCGTTTGTATTTCATTAAGATCCAAATTTTGTGTTTCATCGTCAAACTGAAGGTCCCAGGGAAACAGTAAACTAGCAGTGATGCATCAGATCCAAAAACTGGTGACGTAGGAACGGCTAAACATAGACACCAAGATAAGTCGGTCTTATTGTACTTAAGTCGGCATTGAGCCTTTTGTATTTAATTCCGATGCAATTTTTGTGTTTCATTGTCAAAGTGAAGGTCCAAGGGATACAGTAAACCAGCAGTCATGCATCGGATTCCAAAACTGGGACGCAGGAAAGGCTGAACGTAGACACTAAGATAAGTCAGTCTTATTGTACTTAAGTCGGCATTGTGCCTTTTGCATATAATTCCGATGCAATGTCTGTGTTTCATCGTCTAAGTTAAAATCCAAGGGAAACAGTAAACCAGCAACCGTGCATCGGATTCCAAATCTGGCGACGCTGGAAAGGCTAAACATAGACACTAAGATAAGTCAGTCTTATTGTACTTAAGTCGTCATTGAGCATTTTGTATTTAATTCCGTTGCAATTTTTGTGTGTCATCGTCAAAGTGAAGGTCGAAAGGATACAGTAAACCAGCAGTCGTGCATCGGATTCCAAAACTGGTGACGCAGGAAAGGCTAAAGATAGACACTTAGATAAGTCAGTCTTATTGTACTGAAGACGGCATTGAGCGGTTTGTATTTAATTCCGGTGCAATATTTGTGTTTCATCGTCAAAGTGAAGGTCCAAGGGATACAGTAAACCGGCAGTCGTGCATCGGATTCCAAAACTGGTGACGAATTAAAGGCTAAACATAGACACTGAGATAAGTCAGTCTTGTTGTACTTTAGTCGGCATTGTGACTTTTGTATTTAATTCCGATGCAATTTTTGTGTTTCATCGTCAAAGTGAAGGTCCAAGGGATACAGTAAACCAGCAGTCGTGCATCGGGTTCCAAAACTGGTGACGCAGGAAAGGCTAAACATAGACACTAAGATAAGTCGGTCTTATTGTACTTAAGTCGGAAGTGAGCCTTTTGTATTTAATTCCGATGCAATTTTTGTGTTTCATTGTCATAGTGATGGACCAATGGAAACAGTAAACCAGCAGTCGTGCATCGGATTCCAAAACTGGTGACGCAGGAAAGGAAAAACAAAAACACTAAGATAAGTGAGTCTTATTGTACTTAAGACGGCATTGTGCCTTTTGTATTTAATTCCGATGCAATTTCTGTGATTCATCGTCAATGTGAAGGTCCAAGCGATACAGTAAACCTGAAGTGAAGCATCGGAATCTAAAACTGTTCTGACAGGGAAGGCTCAAATAATAGACAGTGGGAAGACACAGTCTTCTAGTACTTAAGTCCTCATTGAGCCCTTTGTTTTTAATTCCGATGCAATTTTTGTGTTTTATCGTCAAAGTGAAGGTCCAAGGGAAACAGTAAACCAGAAGTGAAGCATCGGAATCTAAAACTGGTCTCACAGGGACGCTCAAACCATAGACAGTAAGAAGACTCAGTCTTCTTGTACTTAAGTCGGCACTGTGCCCTTTGTATTTAATTCCGATGCAATTTTTGTGTTTCATCATCAAAGTGAACGTCCAAGCGATACAGTAAACCTGCAGTCGTGCAACGGATTCCAAAACTGGTGACGCAAGAAAGGCTAAACATAGACACTAAGATAGGTCAGTCTTATTGTATTTAAGTCGGCATTGTGCTTTTTGTATTTAATTCCGGTGGTATTACTGTGCTTCATCGTCAAAATGAAGGTCCAAGGGACACAGTAAACGTGAAGTGAAGCATCGGAATCTAAAACTGGTCTCACAGGAAAGGCTCAAAACATAGACAATAAGAAGACTCAGTCTTCTTGTACTAAAGTTGGCATTGTGCCTTTTGTATTTAAATCCGATGCAATTGCTGTGTTTCATCGTCAATGTGAAGGTCCAAGAGATACAGTAAACCAGCAGTTGTGCATCGGAATCTAAAACTGGTGACATAGAAAAGGCTCAAAGCATAGACAGTAAGAAGACTCAGTCTTCTTGTACTTAAGTCGGCATTGTGCATTTTATATTTAAATCCGATGTAATTTCTGTGTTTCATCGTCTATGGGAAAGTCCAAGGGATACAGTAAACCTGACGTGAAGCATCGGAATCTAAAACTGGTCTCACAGGAAAGGCTCGAATCATAGACGGTAAGGGGACCCAGCCCTCTTGTACCTAAGTTGGCATTGTGCTTTTTGTATATAATTCCGATGCAATTTCTGTATTTCATCGTCAATGTGAAGGACAAAGGGATACAATACGCCTGACGTGAAGCATCGGAATCTAAAACTGGGCCCACAGGAAAGGCTCAAATCATAGACGGTAATAAGACGCAGTCTCCTTGTACTTACGTCGGAATTGTGCCTTTCGTATGTAATTCCGATGCAATTTCTGTGTTTCATCGCCAATTTGAAGGTCCAAGGGATACAGTAAACCTGACGTGAAGCATCGGAATCTAAAACTGGACTCACTGGGAAACCTCAAAACCAAAACAGTAAGGAGACTCAGTCTTCTTGCAGTTAAGTCGGCATTGTGCCTTTTGAATTGAATTACAATGCAATTTTTGTGTTTCATCGTCAAAGTGAAGGTCCAAGGGATACAGTAAACCAGCAGTCGTGCAACGGATTCCAAAATTGGTGATGCAGGAAAGGCTAAACATAGACACTAAGATAAGTCAGTCTAATTGTACTTAAGTCAGCATTGAGCCTTTTGTATTTAATTCCGATGCAATTTTTGTGTTTCATCATCAAAGTGAAGGTCCAAGGGGTACAGTAAACCAGCAGTCGTGCATCGGATTCCAAAACTGGTGACACAGGAAAGGCTAAACATAGACACTAAGATAAGTCAGTCTTATTGTACTTAAGTCGACATTGAGCCTTCTGTATTTAATTCCGATGCAATTTTTGTGTTTCATCGTCAAAGTGAAGGTCCTAGGGATACAGTAAACCAGCAGTCATGCATCGGATTCCAAAACCGGTGACGCACGAAAGGCTAAAGATAGACACTAAGACAAGTCAGTCTTATTGTACTTAAGTCGGCATTGAGCCGTTTGTATTTCATTAAGATCCAATTTTTGTGTTTCATCGTCAAACTGAAGGTCCCAGGGAAACAGTAAACTGGCAGTGATGCATCAGATTCCAAAACTGGTGACGTAGGAACGGCTAAACATAGACACCAAGATAAGTCGGTCTTATTGTACTTAAGTCGGCATTGAGCCTTTTGTATTTAATTCCGATGCAAATTTTGTGTTTCATCGTCAAAGTGAAGGTCCAAGGGATACAGTAAACCAGCAGTCGTGCATCGGATTCCAAAACTGGTGACGCAAGAAAGGCTAAACATAGACACTAAGATAAGTCGGTCTTATTGTACTTAAGTCGGCATTGAGCCTTTTGTATTTAATTCGGATGCAATTTTTGTGTTTCATTGTCAAAGTGAAGGTCCGAGGGATACAGTAAACCAGCAGTCATGCATCGGATTCCAAAACTGGTGACGCAGGAAAGGCTGAACATAGACACTAAGATAAGTCAGTCTTATTGTACTTAAGTCGGCATTGTGCTTTTTGCATATAATTCCGATGCAATGTCTGTGTTTCATCGTCTAAGTTAAAATCCAAGGGAAACAGTAAACCAGCAGCCGTGCATCGGATTCCAAATCTGGCGACGCTGGAAAGGCTAAACATAGACACTAAGATAAGTCAGTCTTGTTGTACTTAAGTCGTCATTGAACATTTTGTATTTAATTCCGTTGCAATTTTTGTGTGTCATCGTCAAAGTGAAGGTCCAAGGGATACAGTAAACCAGCAGTCGTGCATCGGGTTCCAAAACTGGTGACGCAGGAAAGGCTAAACATAGACACTAAGATAAGTCGGTCTTATTGTACTTAAGTCGGAAGTGAGCCTTTTGTATTTAATTCCGATGCAATTTTTGTGTTTCATTGTCAAAGTGATGGACCAATGGAAACAGTAAACCAGCAGTCGTGCATCGGATTCCTAAACTGGTGACGCAGGAAAGGAAAAACATAAACACTAAGATAAGTGAGTCTTATTGTACTTAAGACGGCATTGTGCCTTTTGTATTTAATTCCGATGCAATTTCTGTGATTCATCGTCAATGTGAAGGTCCAAGCGATACAGTAAACCTGAAGTGAAGCATCGGAATCTAAAACTGTACTGACAGGGAAGGCTCAAATAATAGACAGTGGGAAGACACAGTCTTCTATTACTTAAGTCCTCATTGAGCCCTTTGTTTTTAATTCCGATGCAATTTTTGTGTTTTATCGTCAAAGTGAAGGTCCAAGGGAAACAGTAAACCAGAAGTGAAGCATCGGAATCTAAAACTGGTCTCAGAGGGACGCTCAAACCATAGACAGTAAGAAGACTCAGTCTTCTTGTACTTAAGTCGGCACTGTGCCCTTTGTATTTAATTCCGATGCAATTTTTGTGTTTCATCATCAAAGTGAACGTCCAAGCGATACAGTAAACCTGCAGTCGTGCAACGGATTCCAAAACTGGTGACGCAAGAAAGGCTAAACATAGACACTAAGATAGGTCAGTCTTATTGTATTTATCGGCATTGTGCTTTTTGTATTTAATTCCGGTGGTATTACTGTGCTTCATCGTCAAAATGAAGGTCCAAGGGACACAGTAAACGTGAAGTGAAGCATCGGAATCTAAAACTGGTCTCACAGGAAAGGCTCAAAACATAGACAATAAGAAGACTCAGTCTTCTTGTACTAAAGTTGGCATTGTGCCTTTTGTATTTAAATCCGATGCAATTGCTGTGTTTCATCGTCAATGTGAAGGTCCAAGAGATACAGTAAACCAGCAGTTGTGCATCGGAATCTAAAACTGGTGACATAGAAAAGGCTCAAAGCATAGACAGTAAGAAGACTCAGTCTTCTTGTACTTAAGTCGGCATTGTGAATTTTATATTTAAATCCGATGTAATTTCTGTGTTTCATCGTCTATGGGAAAGTCCAAGGGATACAGTAAACCTGACGTGAAGCATCGGAATCTAAAACTGGTCTCACAGGAAAGGCTCGAATCATAGTCGGTAAGGGGACGCAGCCCTCTTGTACCTAAGTTGGCATTGTGCTTTTTGTATATAATTCCGATGCAATTTCTGTATTTCATCGTCAATGTGAAGGACCAAGGGATACAATATGCCTGACGTGAAGCATCGGAATCTAAAACTGGGCCCACAGGAAAGGCTCAAATCATAGACGGTAATAAGACGCAGTCTTCTTGTACTTACGTCGGAATTGTGCCTTTCGTATGTAATTCCGATGCAATTTCTGTGTTTCATCGCCAATTTGAAGGTCCAAGGGATACAGTAAACCTGACGTGAAGCATCGGAATCTAAAACTGGACTCACTGGGAAACCTCAAAACCAAAACAATAAGGAGACTCAGTCTTCTTGCAGTTAAGTCCGCATTGTGCCTTTTGTATTGAATTACAATGCAATTTCTGTGTTTCATCGTCAAAGTGAAGGTCCAATTGATACAGTAAACCTCAAGTGAAGCATCGGAATCTAAAACTGGTCCCACAGGAAAGGCTCAAAACATAGACACTAAGAGAATTCAGTTTTCTTGTACTTAAGTTGACATTGTGCATATTGTATTTAATTCCGATGCAATTTCTGTGTTTCACCGTCAATGTGAAGGTCTAAGGGATACGTTAAATGTGCAGTTGTGCATCGGAATCTAAAACTGGTGACACAGGAAAAGCTCAAAACATAGAAATTAAGAAAAGTCAGTCTTCTTGTACTTAAGTAGGCATTGTGCCTTTGGTACTTAATTCCGATGCAATGTCTGCGTTTCATCGTCAATGTGAAGGTCCAAGGGATACAGTAAACCTGCAGTAGTGCATCGGAATCTGAAACTGGTGACAGAGGACATGCTCGAAACGTAGACTCTAAGAAAAGTCAGTCTTTTTGTACTTAAGTCGGCATTGTGCCTTTTGAATTAATTCCGATGCAGTTGTTGTGTTTCATCGTCAAAATGAAGGTCCAAGCGGTACAGTAAATCTGAAGTGAAGCATCGGGATCTACAACTGGCCTCACAGCAATGGCTCAAAATATAGACAGTAAGAAGACTCAGTCTTCCAGCACTTAAGTCTGCATCGTGACTTTTGTATTTAATTCTGATGCATGTTCTGTGTTTCATCGTCAGTGTGAAGGTCCAAGGGATACAGTATCCCTGAAGAGAAGCATCAGAATGTAAAACTGGTCTCACAGGAAAGGCTCAAAGCATTGACACTAAGAATCGTCGGTGGTCTGGTACTTAAGTCTGCATTGTGCCTTTTGTGTTTAATTCCGATGCAATTACTGTGTGTCATCGTCATAGTGAACGTCCAAGGGATACAGTAAACCTGCAGTCGTGCATCGCAATCCAAAACTGGTGGCACAGGAAAGGCTCACGCACAGACACAAAGAAGAGTCAGTCTATTTATACTTAAGGCGGCTTGTGCCTTTTGTATTTAATTCCAATGCAATTTTTGTGTGTCTTCGTCATAGTGAGGGTCCAAGGGATACAGTAAACATGAAGTGTATCATTGGAATCCAAAGCTGGTCTCACGGGAAAGGCTCAAATCATAGACACCAAGAAAAGTCATTCTTTTTGTACTTAATTAGTCGTTGTGCCTTTTGTAATTAATTCCGAAGCAATTTCTGTGTTTAATCCTGAATGTGATGTTCCAAAGGATGCAATAAACCTGCAGTTGTGCATCGGAATCTAAAACTGGTGACCCAGGTTAGGCCCGATACATAGACACTAAGAAAAGTCAGTCTTCCTTTACTTAAGTCGGCGTTGTGCCTTTTGTATTTAATTCCGATGCAATTTCTGTGTTTCATCGTGAGTGTGGAGGCCCAAGGGATACAGTAAACCTGAAGTGAAGCTTCGGAATCTAATACTGGTGACACAGGAAAAGCCTAAAGCTAAGACAGGAATAAGACTCAGTCTTCTTGTACTTAAGTCGGCATTGTGCCTTGTGTATTTAATTCCGATGCAAGTTCTGTGTTTCATCGTCAATGTGAAGGTCCAAGGGATGCAGTAAACCTGTAGTAAAGCATCAGTATCTAGAACTGGTCTCACAGGAAAGGCTCAACCATAGACAGTAAGATGACTCAATCTTCTTGTACTTTAGTCGGCATTGTAGCTTTTGTATTTAATTCCGATGCAATTTCTGTGTTTCATCGTGAATGTGGAGGTCCAAGGGAGACAGTAAATTTGAAGTGAAGCTTCGGAATACAAAGCTGGTGACACAGGAGAGGCTCAAAGCTTAGACAGTATGAAGTATCTGTATTCTAGTACTTAAGTGGGCATTCTGCCTTTCGTATTTAATTCCGTTGCAACTTCTGTGTTTCATCGTGACTGTGAAGGTCCAAGCTATACAGTAAACCTTAAGCGAAACATCGGAATATAAAACTGGTCTCTCGAGGAAGGCTCAAAACATAGACAGTAAGAAGACTCAGCCATCTTGTACTTAAGTCGGCAATGTGCCTTTGGTTTTTAATTCCGATGCAATTTCTGTGTTTCATCGTCAATGTGAAGGTCCAAGGAATACAGTAAACCTACAGTTGTGCATCGGAAACTAAAACTGGTGTCACAGGACAGGCCCGAGACATAGACACTAAGAAAAGTCAGTCTTCTTGTACTTAATTCGGCATTTTGCCTTTTGTACTTAATTCCGTTGCAATTACTGAGTTTCATCGACATTGTGAATGTCCAAGGGATACTGTAAACCAGCAGTTGTGCATCGGAATCTAAAACAGGTGTCACATGAAAGACTCAAAATATAGACACTAAGAAAAGTCAGTCTTCTTGTTCTTAAGGCGGCATAGTGCCTTTTGTAATTAATACCAATGTAATTTCTGTGTTTCATCGTCAAAGTGAAGGTCCTAGGCATACAGTATACCTGAAGTGAGGCATCGGAATGTAAAACTGGTCTCACAGGAAAGGCACAAATCATAGACACTAAGAAAAGTCAGTCGTCTGGTACTTATGTCTGCATTGTGCATTTTCTATTTAATTCCGATGCAATTACTGTGTTTCATCGTCAAAGTGAAGGTCCAAGGGATACAGTAAACCGGAAGTGAAGCATCGGAATCTAAAACTCTTCTCACAGGAGAGACTCAAAACATAGACGGTAAGAAGACTCAGGATTCTTGTACATAGTTCGGCACTGTGTCTTTTGTATTTAATTCTGATGCTACTTCTGTGTTTCATCGTCAACGTGAAAGTCGAACGGATACAGTAATTCTGTAGTGAAGCATCGGAATCTAAAACTGGTCTCACAGGTAAGGTTAAAAACATTGACACTAAGAAAAGTCAGTCATCTTGTGCTTAAGTCGGCATTGTGCCTTTTTTTATTTAATTCCTTTGCAATTACTGTGTGTCATCGACAATGTGAATGTCCAGGAGCTACAGTAAACCAGCAGTTGTGCATCGGAATCTAAAACTGGTGTCACATGAAAGACTCAAAACATAGATACTGAGAAAAGTCAGTCTTTTTGTACTTAAGTCAGCATTGTGGCCTTTGTATTTAATTCCGATGCAAATTTTGTGTTTCATCGTCAAAGAGAAGGTCCAAGGGATACAGTAAACCGGAAGTGAAGCATCGGAATCTAAAACAGTTCTCACAGGAAAGGCTCAAAACATAGACGGTAAGAAGACTCAGTCTTCTTGTACGTAATTCGGCATTGTGCCTTTTGTACTTAATTGTGATGCAATTTCTGTGTTTCATCGACAAAGAGAAGGTCCAAGGGATACAGTATACCTGAAGTGAAGCATCGGAATGTAAAACTGGTCTCACAGGAAAGGCTCAAAGCATTGACACTAAGAAACGTCAGTCGTCTGGTACTTAAGTCTGCATTGTGCCTTTTGTGTTTAATTCCGATGCAATTACTATGTGTCATCGTCATAGTGAAGCTCCAAGGGATACAGTAAACCTGCAGTCGTGCATCGCAATCCAAAACTGAAGACACAGGAAAGGCTCAAACACAGACACACAGAAAAGTCAGTCTTATTATACTTAAGGTGGCATTGTGCCTTTTGTATTTAATTCCGATGCAATTTTTGTGTTTCATCGTCAAAGTGAAGGTCCAAGGCATACAGTAAACCTGAAGTGAAGCATCGGAATCTAAAACAGGTCTCACAGGAAAGGCTCCAAACATAGACGGTAAGAAGACCCAATCTTCTTGTACTTACGTCGGCATTGTGACTTTTGTATTCAATTCCGATGCAATTTCTGTGTTTCATCGTCAATGTGAATGTCCAGGAGCTACAGTAAACCAGCAGTTGTGCATCGGAATCTAAAACAGGTGTCACATGAAAGGCTCAAAACATAGACACTAAGAAAAGTCAGTCTTCTTGTACTTAAGGCGGCATAGTGCCTTTTGTAATTAATTCCAATGCAATTTCTGTGTTTCATCGTCAAAGTGAAGGTCCTAGGCATACAGTATACCTGAAGTGAGGCATCGGAATGTAAAACTGGTCTCACAGGAAAGGCTCAAAT
Source organism: Schistocerca americana (assembly GCF_021461395.2). Lineage (NCBI taxonomy): Eukaryota > Metazoa > Arthropoda > Insecta > Orthoptera > Acrididae > Schistocerca > Schistocerca americana. The sequence continues at coordinate 6,458,007 of NW_025725481.1, read as the reverse complement.
CATACACACTAAGAAAAGTCAGTCGTCTGGTACTTATGTCTGCATTGTGCATTTTGTATTTAATTCCGATGTAATTACTGTGTTTCATCGCCAAAGTGAAGGTCCAAGGCATACAGTAAACCTGAAGTGAAGCATCGGAATCTGAAAGTAGTCTCACAAGGGAGGCTCAAATCACAGACGGTAAGAATACTCAGTCTTCTTGTACGTAATTCGGCATTGTGCTTTTTGTATTTAATTCTGATGCAATTTCTGTGTTTCATCGTCAAAGTGAGGGTCCAAGGCATCCAGTATACCTGTAGTCAAACACCGGAATGTAAAACTGGTCTCACAGGAATGGCTCAAATCTTTGACACTAAGAAACGTCAGTCGTCTGGTACTTAAGTCTGCATTGTGCCTTTTGTGTTTAATTCCGATGCAATTACTATGTGTCATCGGCATAGTGAAGCTCCAAGGGATACAGTAAACCTGCAGTCGTGCATCGCAATCCAAAACTGAAGACACAGGAAAGGCTCAAACACAGACACACAGAAAAGTCAGTCTTATTATACTCAAGGTGGCATTGTGGCTTTTGTATTTAATTCCGATGCAATTTTTGTGTTTCATCGTCAAAGTGGAGGTCCAAGGGATACAGTAAACCTGAAGTGAAGCATCGGAACCTAAAACAGGTCTCACAGGATAGGCTCCAAACATAGACGGTAAGAAGACCTTATCTTCTTGTACTTACGTCGGCATTGTGACTTTTGTATTCAATTCCGATGTAATTTCTGTGTTTCATCGTCAATGTGAATGTCCAGGAGCTCCAGTAAACCAGCAGTTGTGCATCGGAATCTAAAACTGGTGTCACATGAAAGACTAAAAACATAGAGACTGAGAAAAGTCAGTCTTTTTGTACTTAAGTCAGCACTGTGGCCTTTGTATTTAATTCCGATGCAATTCTTGTGTTTCATCGTCAAAGAGAAGGTCCAAGGGATACAGTAAACCGGAAGTGAAGCATCGGAATCTAAAACAGTTCTCACAGGAAAGGCTCAAAACATAGACGGTAAGAAGACTCAGTCTTCTTGTACGTAATTCGGCATTGTGCCTTTTGTACTTAATTGTGATGCAATTTCTGTGTTTCATCGACAAAGAGAAGGTCCAAGGCATACAGTAAACCTGAAGTGAAGCATCGGAATGTAAAACTGGTCTCACAGGAATTGCTCAAAGCATTGACACTAAGAAATGTCAGTCGTCTGGTTCTTAAGTCTGCATTGTTCCTTTTGTGTATAATTCCTATGCAATTACTGGGTGTCATCGTCATAGTGTAGGTCCAAGGGATACAGTAATCCTGCAGTTGTGCATCGCAATCCAAAACTAGTAAAACAGGAAAGGCCCTAACAGAGACACAAAGAAAAGTCAGTCCTCTTATACTTAAGGCGGTATTGTGCCTTTTGTATTTAAGTCCGATGCAATTTTTGTGTTTCATCGTCAATGTGAAGGTCCCAGGGATACAGTAAACCTGAAGTGAAGCATCGGAATCCTAAACTGGTGACACTGGAAAGGCTCAAGGCTTAGTCAGTAAGAAGTCTCTGTACTCTTGTACTTAAGTCGGCATTCTGCCTTTCGCATTTAATTCCGATGCAATTTCTGTGTTTCATCGTCAATGTGAAGGTCGAAGGGATACAGGAAACCTGAAGTAATGCAACGGAATCTAAAACTGGTCTCACAGGAAAGGCTCAAAACACAGACGATAAAAAGCCTAAGACTTCTTGTACTTAAGTCAGCAATGTGCCTTTTGTATTGAATTCCGATGCAATTTCTGTGTTTCATCGTCAATGTGAAGATCCAAGGGATACAGTAAACCTCAAGTGAAGCATCGGAATCTAAAACTGGTCTCACAGGAAACGCTCAAAACATAGACTCTAAGAAAATTAAGTTTTCTTGTACTTACGTCGGCATTGTGCCTTTTGTATTTAATTCCGGTACAATTTCTGTGTTTCATCGTCAATGTGAAGGTCAAAGGGATACAGTAAATCTGCAGTTGTGCATCGGAATCTAAAACTGGTGACACAGGAAAAGCTCAAAACATAGACACTAAGAAAAGTCAGTCTTTTTGTAGTTATTTCGGCATTGTGCCTTTTGTAGTTAATTCCGATGCAATTACTGTGTTGCATCGTCAATGTGAAGGTCCAAGGGCTACAGTAAACCTTAAGTAAAGCATCGGAATCTAGATCTGGTCTCACAGTAAAGGCTCAAAATATAGACACTAAGAAAAGCCAGTCGTCTTGTACTTATGTCGGCATTGTGCCTTTTGTATTTAATTCCGATGCTATTACTGTGTTGCATCGTCAATGTGAAGGTCCGAGGGCTACAGTAAACCTGAAGTAAAGCATCGGAATCTAAAACTGGTCTAACAGGAAACACTCAAAACATAGACACTAGGAAAAGTCAGTCTTCTTGAATTCTGACGGTATTGTGCCTTTTGTATTTAATTCCGATGCAATTGTTGTGTTTCATCTTCTAAGTGAAGGTCCAAGGAAACAGTAAACCAGAGAAGAAGAATCTGAATCTAAAACTGGTCTCATAGGAAAGGGTCAGAACACAGACGGTTAGAAGACTCAGTCTTGTTGTACTTAAGTAGGCATTGTGCCTTTTGTATTTAATTCCGATGCAATTTCTGTGTTTCATCATCAAAGTGTAGGTCCAAGGAATACAGAAAACCTGGAGTGACGCTTCGGCATCTAAAACTGCTGACACAGGAAAGGCTCAAAGATAGACATTAAGAGAACTCGGTCTTCTTGTCCTTAAGTCGGCATTGTGCCTTTTGTATCTAAATCTCATGCAATATCTGTGTTTCATCGACAAAGTGAAGGTCCAAGGCATACAGTATACCTGAAGTGAAGCATCGGAATGTAAAACTGGTCTCACAGGAAAGGCCCAAAGCATTGACACTAAGAAAAGTCAGTCGTCTGGTACTTAAGTCTGCAGTGTTCCTTTTGTGTTTAATTGCGATGAATTTACTGCGTTTCATCGTCAGAGTGAAGGTCCAAGGTAAACAGTAAACTTGCAGTTGTGCATCGGAATCTAAAACTGGTGACGCAGGACAGGCTCGCATCATAGACACTAAGAAAAGTCAGTCTCTCTGTACTTGAGTCGGCATTGTGCCTTTTGTATTTAATTCAGATGCAATTTCTGAGTTCCATCATCAATGTGAATGTCGAAGGGATACAGTAAATCTCATGTTGCGCATCGGAATCTGAATCTGGGGACACAGGAAAATCTCAAAAAATAGACACTAACAAAAGTCAGTCTTCCTGTTATTAAGTCGGCATTGTGCCATTTGTTTTTAATTCCGATATCAAATTCTGTGTTTCATCTTCAATGTGAATTTCCAAGGGATGCAGTAAACCTGAAGTGAAGCATCGGAATCTAAAACTGGTCTCACAGGCCAGGCTCAAAACATAGACAGTAAGAATACTTTATCTTCATGTACTTAAGTCGGCATTGCGCCTTTTGTATTTAATTTCGATGCAACTTTTGTGTTTCATCGTCAAAGTGAAGGTCCAAGGGATACATTAAACCTGAAGTGAAGCATCGGAATCTAAAACAGGTCTCACAGGAAAGGCTCAAAACATAGACGGTAAAAAGACCCAATCTTCTTGTACTTACGTCGGCATTGTGCCTTTTGTATTTAATTCGGATGCTAATTCTGTGTTTCATCGTCAAAGTGAAGGTCCAAGGGATACAGTAAACCTGAAGTGCATCATTGGAATCCAAAACTGGTCTCACAGGAAAGGCTCAAAACATTGACACTAAGAGAAGTCAGTCTTCTTGTACTTAAGTCGGCATTGTGCCTTTTGTATTTAATTCCGAAGCGATTTCTGTGTTTAATCGTGAATGTGATGTCCCAAGGGATACAGTAAACCTGCAGTAGTGCATCGGAATCTAAAACTGGTGACCCAGGGAAGGCTCGATACATAGACACTAAGAGAAGTCAGCCTTCTTCTACTTAAGTCGGCATTGTGACTTTTATATTTAATTGCGATGCAATATCTTTGTTTCATCGTCAATGCGAAGTTCCAAGGGATACAGTAAACTTGCAGTTGTGCATCGGAATCTAAAACTGGTGACACAGGACAGGCTCGAATCATAGACACTAAGAAAAGTCAGTCCCTTTGTACTTGAGTCGGCATTGTGCCTTTTGTATTTAATTCCGATGCAATTTCTTTGTTTCATCGTCAATGTGAATGTCGAAGGGATACAGTAAACCTGAAGTGAAGCATCGGAATCTAAAACTAGTCTCACAGGCCAGGCTCAATACAGAGACAGTAAGTGGACTTAGTCTTCTTGTATTTAAGTCGGCATTGCGCCTTTTGTATTTAATTCCAATGCAACGTTTGTGTTTCATCGTCAAAGGGAAGGTCCTAGGGTTACAGTAAACCTGAAGTGAAGCATCGGAATCTAAAACTGGTCTCACAGGGAGCCTCAAAACATAGACGGTAAGAAGACCCAACCTTCTTGTACTTACGATGGCATTGTGCTTTTGTATTTAATTCGGTTGCAATTTCTGTGTTTCATCGTCAAAGTGAATGTCCAAGCGATACAGTAAACCTGTAGTGTATCATTGGAATCTAAAACTGGTCTCACAGGATAGGCTCAAAACATTGACATTAAGAAAAGTCAGTCTTCTTGTTCCTAAGTCTGCATTGTGCCTTTTGTGGTTAATTCCGATGCAATTACTGTGTGTCATCGTCATAGTGAAGGCCCAAGGGATAGAGTAAACCTGCAGTCGTGCATCGCAATCCAAAACTGGTGACACACGAAAGCCTAAAACACAGACACAAGGAAAAGTCAGACTTCTTATACTTACGTCAACATTGTGCCTTTTGTATTTAAGTCCGATGAAATTTCTGTGTTTCATCGTCAATGTGAAGTTATAAGGGATACAGTAAACTTGCAGTCGTGCATCGGAATCTAAAACTAGAGAAACAGGACAGGCTCGAATCATAGACACTAAGAAAAGTCAGTCTCTTTGTACTTAAGTCGGCATTGTGCCTTTTGTATTTAATTCCGATGCAATTTCTCTGTTTCATCGTCAGTGTGTAGGCCGAATGGATACAGTAAATCTCAAGTTGTGTGTCGGAATCTGAAACTAGGGACACAGGAAAAGCTCAATACATCGACACAAACAGAAGTCAGTCATCTTGTACTTAAGTCGGCTTGTGCCATTTGTATTTAATTCCGATATCAATTTCTGTGTTTTATCGTCTATGTGATATTGCAAGGGGTACAGAAAACCTGAAGTGAAGCATCGGAATCTAAATCGGGTCTCACAGGCCAGGCTCAAAACAAAGACGGTAAGAAGACCCAATCTTCTTGTACTTACATCGGCATTGTGCCTTTTGTATTTAATTCCGATGCAATTTCTGTGTTTCATCGTCAATGTGAAGTTCCAAGGGATAAATTAAACTTGCAGTTGTGCATCAGAATCTAAAACTGGTGACACAGGACAGGTTCGAATCATAGACACTAAGAAAAGTCAGTGTCTATGTACTTGAGCCGGCTTTGTGCTTTTTTTTTTAAATCCGATGCAATTTCTGTGTTTCATCATCAATGTGAATGTCGAAGGGATACAGTAAATCTCATGTTGGGCATCGGAATCTGAAGCTGGGGACACAGGAAAAGCTCAAAACATAGACACTAACAAAAGTCAGTCTTCTTGTGATTAAGTCGGCATTGTGCAATTTGTTTTTAATTCCGATATCAAATTCTGTGTTACATCTTCAATGTGAATATCCAAGGGATACAGTAAACCGGAAGTGAAGGATCGGAATCTCGAACAGGACTCACAGGCAAGGCTCAAAACATCTTCTTGTACTTACGTCGGCTTTGTGCCTTTTGTATTTAATTCGGATGCTATTTCTGTGTTTCATCGTCAAAGTGAAGGTCCGAGGGACACAGTAAACCTGAAGTGTATCATTGGAAACTAAAACTGGTCTCACAGGAAACGCTCCAAACATTGACACTAAATAAAATCAGTCTTCTTGTACTTACGTCGGCATTGTGCCTTTTGTATTTAATTCCGAAGAAATTTTTGTGTTTCATCGTCAAAGTGAAGGTCCAAGGGATACAGTAAACCGGAACTGAAGCAGCGGAATCTAAAACTGGTCTCACAGGAGTAGCTCAAATCATAGACGGTAAGAAGGCTCAGTCTTCTTGTACGTAATTCGGCATTGTGCCCTTTGTATTTAATTCTGATGCAATTTCTTGGTTTCATCGTCAATATGAAGGTCCAAGGGATACAGAAAAACCTGTAGTGAAGCATCGGAATCTAAAACTGGTCTCACAGGAAAGGCTCAACCAAAGACAGTAAGAAGACTCAATCTTACTGTACTTAAGTCGGCATTGTGCATTTTGAATTAATTCCGATGCAATTTCTGTGTTTCATTGTGAATGTGGAGGTCCAAGGGATACAGTAAAACTGAAGTGAAGCATCGGAATCTAAAATTGGTGACACAGGAAAGCCTCAAAGCTTAGACAGTAAGAAGACTCTGTATTCTTGTATTTAAGTCGGTATTCTACCTTTCGTATTAATTTTTGATGCCATTTCTGTGTTTCATCGTCAAAGTGAAGGTCCAAGGGATACAGTAAACCTCCAGTGAAGCATCGGAATCGAAAACTGGTCTCACAGCAAAGGCTCAAAACATAGACTCTAAGAAAGTTAAGTTTTCTAGTACTTAAGTCGCCATTTTGCGATTTGAATTTAATTCCGGTGCAACTTTTGTGTTTCATCGTCAATGTGATGGTCAAAGGGATACAGTAAATCTGCAGTTGTGCATCGGAATGTAAAACTGGTGACACAGGAGAAGCTCAAATCATAGACACTAAGAAAAGACAGTCTCCTTGTAGATATTTCGGCATTATGCCTTTTGTATTTAATTCCGATGCTATTCCCTGTTGCATCGTCAATGTGAAGGTCCAAGTTATACAGTACACCTTAAGCGATACATCGGAATATAAAGCTGGTCTCTCAGGGAACTCTCAAAACATAGACAGTAAGAAGACTCAGTCTTCTTGTACTTAAGTCGGCATTGTGCCTATTGTATTTAATTCTGATGCAATGTTTGGGTTTCATAGTCAAAGTGAAGGTCCAAGGGACACAGTAAACCTGAAGTAATGCATCAGAATCTAAAATTGGTCTCACAGAAGAGGCTCAAAACATAGACACTAAGAAATGTCAGTCTTCTTGTACTTAAGACGCCATTGTGCCTTTTGTATTTAATTCCGATGCAATTGTTGTGTTTCATCGTCTAAGTGAAGGTCCAAGGGAAACAATAAACCTGAGATGAAGTATCGGAATCTAAAACTGGTCTCACAGGAAAGGATCAGAACAGAAACGGTAAGAAGACTCAGTCTTCTAGTACTGAAGTAGGCACTGTGCCTTTTGTATTTAATTCCGATGCAATTTCTGTGTTTCATAGTCAAAGTGAAGGTCCAAGGGATACAATAATCCTAAAGCGAAGCAGCGGAATCAAAAACTGGTCTCACAGGGAAGGCTCAAAGCAATGACAGTAAGAAGACACAGTCCACTTGTACGTAAGTCAGCATTGTGCCTTTTGTATTTAAATCCGATGCAATTACTGTGTTGCATCTTCAAATTGGTGGTCCAAGGGAAACAGCAACCTGAAGTGAAGCATTGGAATCTAAACCTGGTCTCACAGGGAAGGGATCAAATCATAGACAGTAAGAAGACACAGTCTTCTAGTACTTAAATCGGCATTGTGCCTCTTGTATTTAATTCCGATGCAATTACTGTGTTTCATCGTCAATGTGAAGGTACAAGGGATACGGTAAACCAGCAGTTGTGCATCCGAATCCAAAACTGGTGACACAGAAACGGCTCAAAACATAGACAATAAGAAAAGTCAAGCTTGCTGTACTTAAGTCGGCCAAGATCTTTTTATATTTAATTCCGATGCAATTACTGTGATTCATCGTCAAAGTGAGGGTCCAAGGGATACAGTAAACATGCAGTTGTGAATCGGAATCTAAAACCGGTGACACAAAAATAGGTTCGCAACATAGACAGTAAGAAAAGTCAGTCTTCTTGTACTTCAGTCGCCACTGTGCCTTTTGTATTTATTTCCATTGCAATTACTGTGCTGCATCTTCAATGTGAAGGTCCAAGGGATACAGCAAATTTGAAGTGGAGCTTCGGAATCTAAAACAGGTCTCACAGGGAAGGCTCAAATCATAGCCAGTAAGAAGACACAGGCTTCTAGTACTGAAGTCGGCATTGTGCCTCTTGTATTTAATTCCAATGCAATTTCTTTGTTTCATCGTCAATGTGAAGGTCCAAGGGATACAGTAGTCCTGAAATGAAATATCGGAATCCAAAACTGATCTCGCAGGAAAGGCTCAAAACATAGACACTAAGAAAAGTAAGTCGTCTTGTACTTATGTTGACATTGTGACCTTTGTAATCGATTCTGATGGAATTAGTGTGTTTCATCGGCAATGTGAAGGTCCAAGGGATACAGTAGACCAGCAGTTCTGCATCGGAACATAACACTGCTGATACAGGAGAGGCTCAAAACATAGACACTAAGAAAATTCAGTCTGCTTGTACTTAAGTCGGCATTGTGCCTTTTGTATTAAATTCCGATGCAATTGCTGTGTTTCATCGTCAAAGTGAAGGTCCAAGGGATACAGTAATCCTGCTGTCGTGCATCGGAATCTAAAACTGGTGACACAGGAAAGGCTTAAACATAGACACTAAGAAAAGTCCGTCTTCTTGTACTTAAGTCGGCATTCCGCTTTTGTATTTCATTCCGGTGCAATAACTGTGTTGCATCGTCAATTTCAAAGTCCAAAGGATACATTAAACGTGAAGTAAAGCATCGGAATCCAAAGATGGTCTCACAGGGAAGGCTCAAATCATAGACAGTAAGAAGTCACAGCCCTCTAGTACTTAAGTCGGTTTTGTGGCTTTTGTATTTAATTCCGATGCAATTTCCGTGTTTCATCGTCAATGAGAATGTCCAAAGGATACAGTAAACCTTAAGTGATGCATCGTAATCTGAAACTGGTCTCACAGGAATGGCTCAAAACATAGACACTAAGAAAATTCAGTCTTCTTATACATAAGTCAACATTGTGCCTTTTGTATTTAATTCCGATGCAATTTCTTTGTTTTATCGTCAATGTGAAGGTCCAAGGGATACAGTACACCTGAAGTGAAGCATCGGAATCTAAAACTGGTCTATCAGGAGAGGCTCAAAGCATAGATGGTAAGAAGACTCAGTCATCTTGTATATAAGTCTGCGTTGTGCCCTTTGCATTTAATTCCGATGAAATGACTGTGTTTCATCGTCAAAGTGACGGTCCAAGGGATACAGTACTCCGGCAGTCGTGCATCGGAATCTAAAACTGGTGACACAGGAAAGCCTTGAACATAGTCACTAAGAAATGTCAGTCCTCTTGTACTTAAGTCGGCATTGTGTCTTTCGTATTTATGTCCGATGCAATTACTGTGTTGCATCGTCAATGTGATGGCCCAAGGGATAGAGTAAACCTGAAGTGAAGCATCGGAATCTGAAACTGGTCTCACAGGGAAGGCTCAAATCATAGACAGTAAGAAATCACAGACTTCAAGTACTTAAGTCGACATTGTTCCTTTTGTTTTTAATTCCGATGCAATTTTTATGTTTCATCGTCAATGTGAATGTCCAAGGGATACAGTAAACCTGACGTGAAGCATAGGAATCTAAAACCGGTGACACAGAAATGGCTCAAACGTAGACAGTAAGAGAACTCAGTCATCTTGTCCTTAAGTCGGCTTTGTGCCCTTTGTTTTTAATTCCGATGCAATACCTGTGTTTCAACGTCAATGTGAAGGTCCATGGGATACAGTAAAGCTGAAGTAAAGCATCTGAATCTAAAACTGGTCTCACAGGAAAGGCTTTAACATAGACACTAAGAAAAGTCAGTTTTATTGTACTTAAGTCGGCATTGTGCCTTTTGTATTAAATTCCGATTCCATTGTTGTGTTTCATCGTCAAAGTGAAGGGCCAAGGGATGCAGTTATCCTGCTGTCACGCATCGGAATCTAAAACTGGTGACACAGGAAAGGCTTAAACATAGACACTATGAAAAGTCCATCTTCATGTGCTTAAGTCAGTATTGTGCCTTTTGTATTTAATTCCGATGCAATAACTGTGTTGCATCGTCAATGTTAAAGTCCAAAGAATACAGTAAACCTGAAGTGAAGCATCGGAATCCAAAACTGGTCACACAGGGAAGGTTCAAATCATGGACAGTAAGAAGACACAGCCTTCTAGTACTTAAGACGGCATTGTGACTTTTGCATTTAATTCGGATGCAATTTCTGTGTTTCATCGTCTATTTGAAGGTCCAAATGATACAGTAGACCTTAATTGAAGCATCGGAATTTAAAACTGGTCTCACAGGAAATTCTCAAAACATAGACGGTAAGAAGACCCAATCTTCTTGTACTTACGTCGCCATTGTGCGTTTTGTATTTAATTAAGATGCAATTTTCGTGTTATTTATCGTGAATGTGGAGGTCCAAGCGATACAGTAAACCTGAAGTGAAGCATCGGAATCTAAAACTGGTGACACAGGAAAAGCCTAAAGCTCAGGCACTAAGAAGACTCAGTCTTCTTGTACTTAAGTAGGCATTGTGCCTTGTGTATTTAATTCCGATGCAATTTCTGGGTTTCATCGTCAATGTAAAGGTCCAAGGGATACAGTAAACCTGCAGTGAAGCATCGGAATCTAGAACTGGTCTCACTGGAAAGGTTAAACCATGGACAGTAAGAAGACTCAATCTTCTTGTACTTAAGTCGGCATTGCTCCTTTTGAATACTATACCGATGCAATTTCTGTGTATCATCGTGAATGTGGAGGTCCAAGGGATACAGTAAACCTGAAGTGAAGCATCGGAATCCGAAACTAGTGACACAGGAAAGGCTAAAGGCTTAGACAGTAAGAAGACTCAATCTTCTTGTACTTAAGTCGGCATGGCGCATTTGGAATACTATTCCGAAGCAATTTATAGGTTTCATCGTCAATGTAAAGGTCCAAGGGATACAGTAAACCTGTAGTGAAGCAGCGGAATCTAGAACTGGTCTCACTGGAAAGGTTCAACCATGGACAGTAAGAAGACTCAATCTTCTTGTACTTATGTCGGCATTGCGCCTTTTGTATACTATTCCGATGCAATTTCTGTGATTCATAGTCAATGTGAAGGTCCAAGGGATACAGTAAACCTAAAGTGAAGCATCAGAACCTAGAACTTGTCTCAAAGTAAACGCTCAACCTTAGACAGTAAGAAGATTCAGTCTTCTTGGACTTAAGTCGGCATTGTGATTTTTGTATTCAATTCCGATGCAATTTCCGTGTTTCATCGTGAATGTGGAGGTCCAAGGGATACTGTAAACCTGAAGTAAAGCATCGGAATCTAAAACTGGTCTCACAGGAAAGGCTCATAACATAGACGATAAGTAGACTCAGTCTGGTTGTACTGAAGTCGGCATTGTACTTTTGGATTTAATTCCGATGAAATTACTGTGTTTCATCGTCAAAGTGAAGGTCCAAGGGATACAGTAAACCTGAAATGAAGCATCGGAATCTATAACTGGTCTCACAGGAAAGGCTCAAAACATATACGGTATGAAAAATCAGTGTTCTAGTACTTAAGTCGGCATTGTGCCTTTTGTATTTAAATCCGATGCAATTACTGTGTTTCATCGTAAATGTAAAGGTCCAAGGGATACGGTAAACCAGCAGTTGTGCATCCTAATCTAAAACAGGTGACACAGGAACGGCTCAAAACACAGACACTAAGAAATGTCAAGCTTGTTGCACTTACGTCGGCCATGAGTCTTATATATATAATTCCGATGCAATTACTGTGTTTCGTCGTTAACGTGAAGGTCCAAGGGATACAGTATACCTGCAGTTGTGCATCAGAATCTGAAACTGGTGACACAAGACAGGTTCGCAACATAGACACTAAGAAAAGTAAGTCGTCTTGTACTTATGTTGACATTGTGCATTTTGTATGTTATTCCGATGGATTTACTGTGTTTCATCGGCAATGTGAATGTCCAAGGGATACAGTGGACCAGCAGTTGTGAATCGGATTCCAACACTGGTGACACAGGAGAGGCTCAAAACATAGACACTAAGATAATTCTGTCTGCCTGTGCGTAAGTCGGCCATGAGGCTTTTATATTTAATTCCGAAGCAATTTTTGTGTTCTGTCTTCAATGTGAAGGACCTAGGGATACAACAAACCTGAAGTGAGGTTTCGGAATCCAAAACTGTTCACACAGGGAAGGCTCAAATCGTAGACAGTAAGCAGACACAGTCTACTAGTACTTAAGTCGGCATTGTGCCTTTTGTATTTAATTCCGATGCAATTTCTGTGGTTCATCGTCAATTTGAAGGTCCAAGGGATACTGTAAACCTGAAGTGAAAGATCGGAATCTAAAACTGGTCTCACAGGAAAGGCTCAAAACATAGACACTAAGAATTGTAAGTCGTCTTGTACTTATGTCGGCATTGTGCCTTTTGTATTGAATTCCGATGCAATAACTGTGTTGCATCGTGAATGAAAAAGTCCAAAGGATACAGTAAACCTGAAGTGAAGCATCGGAATCCAAAACTGGTCACACAGGGAAGGCTCAAATCATAGACAGCAAGAAGACACAGCCTTCTAGTACTTAAGTCGGCATTGTGACTTTTGTATTTAATTCCGAAGCAATTTCTGTGTTTCATCGTCAATGTGAAGGTCCAAGGGATACAGTAGACCTTAATTGAAGCATCGGAATCTAAAACTGGTCTCACAGGAAATGCTCAAAACATAGACGGTAAGAAGACCCAATCTTCTTGTACTTACGTCGGCATTGTGCCTTTTGTATTTAATTAAGATGCAATTTTCGTGTTTCATCGTGATTGTGGAGGTCCAAGCGATACAGTAAACCTGAAGTGAAGCATCGGAATCTAAAACTGGTGACACAGAAAAAGCCTAAAGCTCAGACACTAAGAAGACTCAGTCTTCTTGTACTTAAGTAGGCATTGTGCCTTGTGTATTTAATTCCGATGCAATTTCTGGGTTTCATCGTCAATGTAAAGGTCCAAGGGATACAGTTAACCTGTAGTGAACCATCGGAATCTAGAACTGGTCTCACTGGAAAGGCTGAACCATAGACAGTAAGAAGACTCAATTATCTTGTACTTAAGTCGGCATTGCGCCTTTTGAATATTATTCCGATGCAATTTCTGTGTTTCATCGTGAATGTGGAGGTCCAAGGGATACAGTAAACCTGAAGTGAAGCATCGGAATCTGAAACTGGTGACACAGGAAAGGCTCAAAGCTTAGACAGTAAGAAGACTCTGTATTCTTGTACTTATGTCGGTATTCTACCTTTCGTATCTAATTCCGATGCAATTTCTGTGATTCATAGTCAATGTGAAGGTCCAAGGGATACAGTAAACCTTAAGTGAAGCATCGGAACCTAGAACTTGTCTCAAAGTAAATGCTCAACCTTAGATAGTAAGAAGATTCAGTCGTCTTGGACTTAAGTCGGCATTGTGCCTTTTGTATTTAATTCCGATGCAATTTCCGTGTTTCATCGTGAATGTGGAGGTCCAAGGGATACTGTAAACCTGACGTGAAGCATTGGAATCTAAAACTGGTCTCACCAGAAACGCTCAAAACATAGACACTAAGAAAAGTAAGTCGTCTTATACTTATGTTGGCATTGTGCCTTTTGTATTTGTTTCCGATGCATTTACTGTGTACCATCGGCAATGCGAATGTCCAAGGGATACAGTGGACCAGCAGTTGTGCAACGGTTCTTTAACACTGGTGACACAGGAGAAGCTCAAAACATAGACACTAAGAAAATTCTGTCTGCCTGTGCATAAGTCGGCCATGAGGCTTTTATATTAAATTCCGATGCAATTTTTGTGTTTCATCGTCAATGTGAAGGTCCAAGGGATACAGTGCACCTTAAGTGAAGCATCGGAATATAAAACTGGTCTCACAGGAAACGCTCAAAACATAGACGATAAGTAGACTCAGTCTCCTTGTCCTTAAGTCGGCATTGTACATTTTGTATTTAATTCCGATGCAATTTCTGTGTTTCATCATCAAAGTGAAGGTCCAAGGGATGCAGTTATCCTGCTGTCGTGCATCGGAATCTAAAACTCGTGACACAGGAAAGGCTTAAACATAGACACTAGGAAAAGTCCGTCTTCACGTGCTTAAGTCAGTATTGTGCCTTTTTGTATTTAATTCTGATGCAATAACTGTGTTGCATCGTCAATGTGAAAGTGCATGGAATACAGTAAACCTTAAGTGATGCATCGGAATCCAAAACTGATCGCACAGGGAAGGTTCAAATCATGGACAGTAAGAAGATACAGCCTTCTAGTACTTAAGTCGGCATTGTGACTTTTGTATTTAATTCGGATGCAATTTCTGTGTTTCATCGTCTATGTGAAGGTCCAAATGATACAGTAGACCTTAATTGAAGCATCGGAATCTAAAACTGGTCTCACAGGAAAGGCTCAAAACATAGACGGTAAGAAGACCCAATCATCTTGTACTTACGTCGCCATTGTGCCTTTTGTATTTAATTAAGATGCAATTTTCGTGTTACTTATCGTGAATGTGGAGGTCCAAGCGATACAGTAAACCTGAAGTGAAGCATCGGAATCTAAAACTGGTGACACAGGAAAAGCCTAAAGCTCAGGCACTAAGAAGACTCAGCCTTCTTGTACTTAAGTAGGCATTGTGCTTTGTGTATTTAATTCCGAGGCAATCTCTGGGTTTCATCGTCAGTGTAAAGGTCCAAGGGATACAGTAAACCTGTAGTGAAGCATCGGAATATAGAACTGGTCTCACTGGAAAGGCTGAACCATAGACAGTAAGAAGACTCAATCTTCTTGCACTTAAGTCGGCATTGCGCCTTTTGAATATTATTCCGATGCAACTTCTGTGTTTCATCGTGACTGAGAAGGTCCAAGGGATACAGTAAACCTGAAGTAAAGCATCGGAATCTGAAACTGGTGACACAGGAAAGGCTCAAATCTTAGACAGTAAGAAGATTCAGCCTTCTTGGACCTAAGTCGGCATTGTGCCTTTTGTATTTAATTAAGATGCAATTTCCGTGTTCCATCGTGAATGTGGAGGTCCAAGGGATACTGTAAACCTGAAGTAAAGCATCGGAATCTAAAACTGGTCTCACTGGAAAGGCTCATAACATAGACGAAAAGTAGTCTCAGTCTCCTTGTACTGAAGTCGGCATTGTACATTTTGTAGTTATTTCCGATACAATTACTGTGTTTCATCGTCAAAGTGAAGGTCCAAGGGATACAGTAAACCTGAAATGAAGCATCGGAATCTATAACTGGTCTCACAGGAAAGGCTCAAATCATGGACGGTATGAGGAATCAGTCTTCTAGTACTTAAGTCGGCATTGTGCCTCTTGTATTTAAATCCGATGCAATAACTGTGTTTCATCGTCAATTTCAAGGTCCAAGGAATACGGTAAACCAGCAGTTGTGCATCCTAATCTAAAACAGGTGACACAGGAAAGGCTCCAAACATAGACACTAAGAAAAGTCAAGCTTATTGCACTTATGTCGGCCATGAGCCTTTTATATTTAATTCCGATGAAATTACTGTGTTTCGTCGTCAAAGTGAAGGTCCAAGGGATACAGTATACCTGCAGTTGTGCATCGGAATCTAAAACTGGTGACACAAGACAGGTTCGCAACATAGACATTAAGAAGAGTCAGTCTTCTTGTACTTAAGTCGGCATTGTGAATTTTGTATTTCTTTCCGTTGCAATTACTGTGCTGCATCTTCAATGTGAAGGACCAAGGGATACAGCAAACCTGAAGTGAAGCTTCGGAATCTAAAACATGTCTCACAGGGAAGGCTCAAATCATAGACAGTAAGAAGACACAGTCTACTAGTGCTTAAGTCAGCATTGTGCCTCTTGTATTTAATTCCGATGCAATTTCTGTGTTTCATCGTCAATGTGAAGGTCCAAGGGATACAGTATACCTGACGTGAAGCATCGGAATCGAAAACTGGTCTCACCAGAAAGGCTCAAAACATAGACACTAAGAAAAGTACGTCGTCTTGAACTTATGTCGGCATTGTGCCTTTTCTATTTGAATCCGATGCATTTACTGTGTTTCATCGGCAATGCGAATGTCCAAGGGATTCAGTGGACCAGCATCGGATTCCAACATTGGTGACACAGAAGATGCTCAAAACATGGACACTAAGAAATGTAAGTGGTCTTGTACTAATGTCGGCATTGTGCCTTTTGTATTGAATTGCGAAGCAATAACTGTGTTGCATCGTGAATGTGAAAGTCCAAAGGATACAGTAAACCCGTAGTGAAGCTTCGGAATCCAAAACTGGTCACACAGGGAAGGCTCAAATCATGGACAGTAAGAAGACACTGCCTTCTAGTACTGAAGTCGCCAATGTGCCTTTTGTATTTAATTCCGATGCAATTTCTGTGTTTCATCGTCAAAGTGAAAGTCCAAGGGATACTGTAAACCTGAAGTGAAGCATCGGAATCTAAAACTGGACTCACAGTCAGGGCTCAAATCATAGACAGTAAGAAGACTAACTCCTCTTGTACTTAAGTCGGCATTGTGTCTTTTGTATTTAATTCCGATGCAATTTCTGTGTTTCATCGTCAATGCGAAAGGCCATGGGTTACAGTAAACCTATGGTTGAATATCGGAATATAAAACTGGTGACACAGGACAGGTTCGAGACATAGACACTAAGAAAAGTCAGTCTTCTTGTACTTAAGTCGGAATTGTGCCTTTTGTATTTAATACCGATGCAATTTTTGTGCTTCATCGTCAAAGTGAAGGTCCAAGGGATACAGTAAACCTGAGGTGATACATCAGAATCAAAAACTCCAAGGGATTCAGTAAACCTGAAGTGAAGCTTCGGAATCTAAAACTGGACTCACAGTAATGGCTCAAAGCATAGACGCTAATAAGACTCAGTATCCTTGTACATAAGTCGGCATTGTGCCCTTTGTATTTAATTCCGACGCAATTACTGTGTTTCATCGTCAAATTGAAGGTCCAAGGGATACAGTAATCCTGCAGTGGTGCATCGCAATCTAATACTGGTGTCAAAGGAAAGGTTTAAATATAGACACAAAGAAAAGACAGTCTTCTTGTACTTAAGTCGGCATTGTGCCTTTTGTATTTAATTACGATGCAATTACTGTGTTTCATCGTCAATGTGAAGGTCCAAGGGATACTGTAAACCTGAAGTGAAGTATCGGAATCTAAAACTGGTCTCACAGGAAACGCTCAAAACATAGACACTAAGAAAAGTAAGTCGTCTTGTACTTAAGTCGGCATTGTGTCTTTAGTATTTATGTTCGATGCAATTACTGTGTTGCATCGTCAATGTGAAGGCCCAAGGGATTCAGTAAACCTGAAGTGAAGCATCGGAATCTAAAACTGGTCTCACAGGGAAGGCCCACATCATAGACAGTAAGAGGACACAGTCTTCAAGTACTTAAGTCGGCATTGTGCCTTGGTATTTAATTCCGATGAAATTTTTTTGTTTCATCGTCAAAGTGAAAGTCCAAGGGATACAGAAAACCTGAAGTGAAGCATCGGAATCTAAAACTGGTCTCACAGTGAGGGCTCAAAACATAGACAGTAAGAAGACTCACTCCTCTTGTACTTAAGTCGGCATTGTGCATTCTTTATTTAATTCCGATGCAATTTCTATGTTTCATCGTCAATGCGAAAGGCCATGGGTTACACTAAACCTATGGTTGTGAATCGGAATCTTAAACTGGTGACACAGGACAGGTTCGAGACATAGACACTACGAAAAGTCAGTCTTCTTGTACTTAAGTCGGAATTGTGCCTTTTGTATTTAATACCGATGCAATGCTTGTGTTACATCGTCAATGTGAATGTCCAAGGGATACAGCAAACCGGAAGTGAAGCATCGGATTCTAAAACTGGTATCACAGGGAGGGCTCAAATCATAGACAGTAAGAAGACAAAGCCTTCTACAACTTAAGTCGGAATTGTGTCTTTTGTATTTAATTCCGACGCAATATCTGTGTTTCGTCGTCAATGTGAAGGTCCACGGGATACTGTAAACCTGAAGTAACGCATCGGAATCTAAAACTGGTCTCACAGGATAGGCTCAAATCATAGTAACTAAGAAACGTCTGTGTCTTGTGCTTTAAGTCGGCATTGTTCATTTTGTATTTAATTCCGATGCTATTACTGTGTTTCATCGTCAATGGGAAGGTCCAAGGGATACAGTAAACGTGAAGTGAAGCATCGAAATCTAAAACTGGTCTCACAGGAAAGGCTCAAATCATAGACGATAGGTAGAGTCAGTCTCCTTGTACTTAAGTCGGCATTGTACATTTTGTATTAGATTCCGATGCAATTTCTGTGTTTCATCGTCAAAGTGAAGGTCCGAGGGATACAGTAAACCTAACGTGAAGCATAGGAATCTAAAACTGGTGACACAGAATAGGCTCAAACATAGACAGTAAGAGAACTCAGTCTTTTTGTCCTTAAGTCAGGTTTGTGCCTTTAGTTTTTAATTCCGATGCAATAACTGTGTTTCCACGTCAATGTGAAAGTCCATGGGATACAGTAAACTTGACGTGAAGCATCGGAGTCTATATCTGGTCTCACAGGGAAGGCTCAACGCGTTGACAGTAAGAAGACTCAGTCCACTCGCACTTAAGTCGGCATTGTGCCATTGGTATTTAATTCCGATGCAATTTTTGTGTTTCATAGTTAAAGTGAAGGTCCTAGGGAGACAGTAAACCTGCAGTCTTGCAGCGGAATCTAAAACTGTTGACACAGGAAAGGCTTTAACATAGACACTAAGAAAAGTCAGTTTTCTTGTACTTAAGTCGGCATTCTGCCTTTTGTATTAAATTCCGATGCAATTGTTGTGTTTCATCGTCAAAGTGAAGGTCCAAGGGATGCAGTTATCCTGCTGTCGTGCATCGGAATCTAAAACTGGTGATACAGGTAAGGCTTAAACATAGACACTAAGAAAAGTCCGCCTTCATGTGCTTAAGTCAGCATTGTGACTTTTGTATTTAATTACGATGCAATTTCTGTGTTTCATCGTCAATGCGAAGGTCCAAGGGATACAGCAGACCTTAGTTGAAGCATCGGAATCCAAAACTGGTCTCACAGGAAAGGCTCAAAACATAGACGGTAAGAAGACCCAATCTTCTTGTACATACGTCGGCATTGTGCCTTTTGTATTTAATTCCGATGCAATTTTCGTGTTTCATCGTGATTTTGGAGGTCCAAGCGATACACTAAACCTGAAGTGAAGCATCGGAATCTAAAACTGGTGACACAGGAAAAGCCTAAAGCTTAGACACTAAGAAGACTCAGTCTTCTTGTACTTAAGTAGGCATTGTGCCTTGTGTATTAATTTCGATGCAATTTCTGGGTTTCATCGTCAATGTGAAGGTCCAAGGGATACAGTAAACCTGAAGTGAAGCTTCGGAATCTAGAACTGGTCTCACTGGAAAGGCTGAACCATTAACAGTAAGGAGACTCAATCTTCTTGGACTTAAGTCGGCATTGTTCCTTTTGAATATTTTCCGATGCAATTTCTGTGTTCCATCGTGAATGTGGAGGACCAAGGGATACAGTAAACCTGAAGTGAAGCATCGGAATCTGAAACTGGTGACACAGGAAAGGCTCAAAGCTTAGACAGTAAGAAGACTCTGTATTCTTGTACTTAAGTCGGTATTCTACCTTTCGTATCTAATTCCGATGCAATTTCCGTGTTTCATCGTGAGTGTGGAGGTCCAAGGGAGACAGTAAACCTAAAGTGAAGCGTCGGAACCTAGAACTTGTCTCAAAGTAATGGCTCAACCTTAGACAGTATGAAGATTCAGTCTTCTTGGACTTAAGTCGGCATTGTGCCTTTTGTATTTAATTCCGATGCAATTTCCGTGTTTCATCGTGAATGTCAAGGTCCAAGGGATACGGTAAACCAGCAGTTGTGCATCCTAATCTAAAACAGGTGACACAGGAAAGGCTCCAAACATAGACACTAAGAAAAGTCAAGCTTGTTGCACTTATGTCGGCCATGAGGCTTTTATATTTAGTTCCGTTGCAATTTTTGTGTTTCAGCGTCAAAGTGAAGGTCCAAGGGATACAGTAAACCTTAAGTGAAGCATCGGAATCTAACACTGGTCTCACAGGAAAGGCTCAAAACATAGACACTAAGAAAAGTAAGTCGTCTTATGCTTATGTCGGCATTGTGCCTCTTGTATTTAATTCCGATGCAATATCTGTGTTTCACCGTCAATGTGAAGGTCCGAGGGATACAGTAAACCTGAAGTGATGCATCGGAATCTAAAACTGGTCTCTCAGGAGAGGCTCAAAGCATAGACGGTAAGAAGATTCAGTCTTCTTGTACATAAGTCTGCATTGTGACCTTTCTCTTTAATTCCGATCAAATTACTGTGATTCATCGTCAAAGTAAAGGTCCAAGGGATACAGTATACCTGCAGTCGTGCATCGGAATCTAAAATTGGTGACACAGGAGAGCCTTAAACATAGACACTAAGAAAAGTCAGTCCTCTTGTATTTAAGTCGGCATTGTGTCTTATGTATTTATGTCCGATGCAATTACTGTGTTGCATCGTCAATGTGAAGGCGCAAGGGATACAGTAAACCTGAAGTGAAGCATCGGAATCGAAAACTGGTCACACAGGGATTGCCCAAATAATAGACAGTCAGAAGACACAGTCATCTAGTAGTTATGTAGCATTGTGCCTTTTGTATTTAATTCCGATGCAATATCTGTGTTTCACCGTCAATGTGAAGGTCCGAGGGATACAGTAAACCTGAAGTGATGCATCGGAATCTAAAACTGGTCTCTCAGGAGAGGCTCAAAGCATAGACGGTAAGAAGATTCAGTCTTCTTGTACATAAGTCTGCATTGTGACCTTTCTCTTTAATTCCGATCAAATTACTGTGATTCATCGTCAAAGTAAAGGTCCAAGGGATACAGTATACCTGCAGTCGTGCATCGGAATCTAAAATTGGTGACACAGGAAAG
Source organism: Schistocerca americana (assembly GCF_021461395.2). Classification (NCBI taxonomy): domain Eukaryota; kingdom Metazoa; phylum Arthropoda; class Insecta; order Orthoptera; family Acrididae; genus Schistocerca; species Schistocerca americana. The sequence goes on along the minus strand of NW_025725481.1, from coordinate 6,436,868 downwards.
CCTTAAACATAGACACTAAGAAAAGTCAGTCCTCTTGTATTTAAGTCGGCATTGTGTCTTATGTATTTATGTCCGATGCAATTACTGTGTTGCATCGTCAATGTGAAGGCGCAAGGGATACAGCAAACCTGAAGCGAAGCATCGGAATGTAAAACTGGTCTCACAGTGAGGGCTCACTACATAGACAGTAAGAAGACTCACTCCTCTTGTACTTAAGTCGGCATTGTGACTTTTGTATTTAATTCTGATGGAATTTCTGTGTTACATCGTCAATGCGTAGGTCCAAGGGTTGCAGTAAACCTGCAGTTGTGAATCGGAATCTAAAACTGGTGACACAGGACAGGGTCGAAACATAGACACTAGGAAATGTCAGTCTTCTTGTACTTATGTCGGCATTGTGCCTTTTGTATTTAATTCCGATGCAGTTTCTATGTTTCATCGTCAATGTGAAGGTCCAAGGGATAGAGTAGACCTGCAGTTGTGAATCGGAATCTAATGCAGGTGACACAGGACAGGTTCGGCAAAGAGACACTAAGAAATGTCAGTCTCCTTGTACTTAAGTCGGCATTGTGGTATTGTATGTAATTCCGATGCAATTACTGTGTTACATCGTCAATGAGAAGATCCAAGGGATACAGCAAACCTGAAGAGAAGCTTCGGATTCAAAAACTGGTCTCACAGGGAAGCCACAAATCATAGACAGTAAGAAGGCACAGTCTTCAAGAATTTAAGTCGGCATTGTGCCCTTTGTATTTAATCCCGATGCAATTTCTGTGTTTCTTTGTCAATGTGAAGGTCCAAGGGATACTATAAACCTGAAGTGATGCATCGCAATCTAAAACTGCACTCACAGGATAGGCTCAAATCAAAGTCACTAAGAAAAGTCAGTGTGTTGTACTTTAAGTCGGCATTGTCCATTTTGTATTTAATTCCGATGCTATTACTGTTTTTCATCGTCAATGTGAAGGTCCAAGGGATACAGTAATCCTGAAGCGAGGCATCGGAATCTAAAACTGGTCTCACAGGAAAGGTTCAAACACAGACACTATGAAAAGTCAGTCTACTTGACTTGAGTCGGCATTGTTCCTTTTGTATTCATTCCGATGCAACTTCTATGTTTCATCGTCAAAGTGAAGCATCGGAATCTAAAACTGGTTTCACAGGAAAGGCTCAAACATAGACACTAAGAAAAATCAGTCTTGATGTACATACGTCGGCCGTGAGCCTTTTATATTTACTTCCGATGCAATTTTTGTGTTTCATCGTGAAGTGAAGATCCAAGGGATACAGTAAACCTGAAGTGAAGCTTCGGAATCTAAAACTGGACTCACAGTAATGTCTCAAAACATAGACGCCAATAAGACTCAGTCTTCTTGTACATAAGTCGTCATTGTGCCCTTTGTATTTAATTCCGACGCGATTACTGTGTTTCATCGTCAAATTGAAGGTCCAAGGGATACAGTAATCCTGCAGTGGTGCATCGCAATCTAAAACTGGTGACACAGGATAGGTTTAAATATAGACACTAAGAAAAGTCGGCATTGTGCCTTTTGTATTTAATTAAGATGCAATTACTGTGTTTCATCGTCAATGTTAATGCCCCAGGGACACGGTAAACCTGAAGTGAAGCATCGGAATCTAAAACTGGTCTCACAGGGGAGGTGCAAATCATTGACACTAAGAAAAGTCAGTCTTCTTGTACTTAAGGCATCATTGTGCCTTTTGTATTTAATTCCGATGCAATTTCTATGTATCATCGTCAATGTGAAGGTCCAAGGGATACTGTAAAACTGAAGTGAAGCATCGGAATCTAAAACTGGTGACTCAGGAATGGCACAAATCATAGACAGTAAGAAGACTCAGTCTTCTTGTACTTAAGTCGGCATTGTGCCTTTTGTATTTAATTTCGATGCAATTTCTGTGATTAATCGTTAATGTGAAAGTCCAAGGGATACAGTAAACCTGTCGTGAAGCATCAGAATCTAAAACTGGTTTCACAGGTAAGGTTCAAATCATATATACTAAGAAAAGTCAGTCTTCTTGTACTAAGGTCGGCATTGTGCATTTTGTATTTATTTCCGAAGCATTTACTGTGTTTCATCGTCTATGTGTAGGTCCAAGAGGTACAGTAAACCTGCAGTTGGGCATCGGATTCCAATACTGGTGACACAGTAATGGCTCGTTACATAGTCACTAAGGAAAGTCAGTCTTCTTGTACTTATGTCGGCATTGAGCCTTTTACATTGAATTCTGATGCAATTTCAGTGTTTCATTGTCAAAGTGAAGGTCCATGGGATACAGTAAACCTGTCGTGAAGCATCGGAATCTAAAACTGGTCTCACAGGTAAAGTTCAAATCATATATACTAAGAAAAGTCAGTCTTCTTGTACTAAGGTCGGCATTGTGCATTTTGTATTTATTTCCGAAGCATTTACTGTGTTTCATCGTCTAAGTGTAGGTCCAAGAGGTACAGTAAACCTGCAGTTGGGCATCGGATTCCAATACTGGTGACACAGTAAAGGCTCATTACATAGTCACTAAGGAAAGTCAGTCTTATTGTACTTATGTCGGCATTGAGCCTTTTACATTGAATTCTGATGCAATTTCAGTGTTTCATTGTCAAAGTGAGGGTCCAAGTGATACAGTAAACCTGAAGTGAAGCATCGGAATCTAAAACTGGCCTCACAGGAAAGGCTTAAATCATAGACGCTAATGGGTATCATTCTTCTTGTACTTAAGTCGGCATTGTGCCTTTTGCATTTACCTCCGATGCAATTTCTGTGTCTCACCGTCAAAGTGAAGGTCCAAGGGATACAGTAAAACTGAAGTGAAGCATCGGAATCTAAAACGGGTGACTCAGGAAAGGCTCAAATCATAGACAGTAAGAAGACTCAGTCTTCTTGTACTTAAGTCAGCATTGTGCAATTTGTAATTAATTCCGATGCTATTTCGGTGTTCATTGTCAATGTGAAGGTCCAAGTGATACAGTAAATCTGAAGTGAACCATCGGAATATAAAATTGGCCTCACAGGACAGGTATAAAACATAGACGGTAAGAAGACTCAGTCTTCTTGTACTTAAGTCGGTATTGTGCCTTATGTATTTAATCCCGATGCGACTTCTGTGTTTAATAGTGTATGTGAAGTTCCAAGTGATACATTATACCTGCTGTTGTGCATCGTAATCTCAAACTGGGGCACAGGAAAGGCTCCAAACATAGACACTAAGAAAAGTGAGTCTTCTTACACTTAAGTCGGCATTGTGCCTTTTGAATTAAATTCCGATGCAATTTCTGTGTATCATCGTCAATGTGAACGTCCAAGTGATGCAGTAAACCTGAAGTGAACCATCGCAATCTAAAACTGGTCTCACAGGAAAGGCTCAAAACATAGTTGGCAAGAAGGCTCAGTCTTCTTGTACTTTAGTCGAAATTGAGAGTTTTATATTGAATTCCGATGCCATTTCTGTGTTTCATCGTCATAGTGAAGGTCAAGGGATACAGTACACTTGTAGTTGTGCATCGAAATCCAAAACTGGTGACACAGGGTAGGCTCAAAACATAGACACTAAGAGAAATCAGTTTTAATGTACTTATGTCGGCATTGTGCCTTTTGTATTTAATTCCGATGCAATTTCTGTGTTTCATCGTCAATGTAAATGTCGAAGGGATACAGTAAACCTGAAGTGAAGCATCAGAATCTAAAACTGGTCTCAACGGAAAGGCTAAAATCATAGACACTAAGAAAAGTCAGTCTTCTTGTACTTAAGTCGGCATTCTGCATTTTGTATTGAATTCCGATACAATTTCTGTGTTTCATGGTCAATGTGAAGGTCCAAGGGATACAGTAATTTGGACGTGAAGCATAGGAATCTAAAACTAGTCTCACATTAGAGGCTCAAAACATAGACACTAAGAAAAATCAGTCTTCTTGTAGTTCAGTCTGCATTGTGCCTTTTGTATTTAATTCCGATGCAATTACTGTGTTTCATCGTCAATGCGATGGTCTAAGGGATACAGAAAACCAGCAGTTGTGCAACGGAATCTAAATTTGATGACACCAGGAAAGGCTCAAAACACAGCCACTACGAAAAGTCGATCTCATGGTACTTAAGTCGGCATTGTGCCTTTTCTGTTTAATTCCGATATTATTGCTGTGTTTCATCGTCAATGTGAAGGTCCAAGTGATACTGTAAACCAGCAGTTGTGCATCGGAATCTAAAACTAGTGACATAGAAAAGGCTCAAAACATTGACACCAAGCCCGCATCTCGTGGTCGTGCGGTAGCGTTCTCGCTTCCCACGCCCGGGTTCCCGGGTTCGATTCCCGGCGGGGTCAGGGATTTTCTCTGCCTCGTGATGGCTGGGTGTTGTGTGCTGTCCTTAGGTTAGTTAGGTTTAAGTAGTTCTAAGTTCTAGGGGACTTATGACCACAGCAGTTGCGTCCCATAGTGCTCAGAGCCATTTGAACCATTGACACCAAGAAAAGTCAGTCATCTTGAATTTAAGTCGGCACTGTGCCTTTTGTTTTTAATTCCGATGCAATTTCTGTGTTTCATCGTCAATGTGAAGGACCAAGAGATACAGTAAACCGGCAGTTGTGCTTCTGAATCTAAAACTGGTGACACAGGAAAGGCTCGAAACATAGACACTAAGAAAAGGCAGTCTTCTTGTACTTAAGTCGGCATTCTGCATATTGTAATTATATCCGATGCAATTTCTGTGTTTCATCGTCAATGTGAAGGTCCAAGTGATACAGTAAACCTGAAGTGAAGCATCGGAAACTAAAACTGGTGTCAGAGGGAAGGCTCAAATCATAGACAGTGGGAAGACACAGTCTTCTAGTACTTAAGTCGGCATTGAGCCTATTGAATTTAATGCCGATGCAATTTCTGTGTTTCATTGTCAAAGTGAAGGTCCAAGGGATACGGTAAACCAGCAGTCGTGCATCGGATTCCAAAATTTGGTGACGATGGACAGGCTAAACATAGACACTAAGGTAAGTCAGTCTTATTGTACTTAAGTCGACATTGAGCCTTCTGTATTTAATTCCGATGAAATTTTTGTGTTTCATCGTCAAATTGAAGGTCCAAGGGATACAGTAAACCAGCAGTCGTGCATCGGATTCCAAAACTGATGACGCAGGAAAGGCTAAACATAGACACTAAGATAAGTCAGTCTTATTGTACTTCAGTCGGCATTGAGCCTATTGTATTTAATTCCGATGCAATTTTTGTGTTTCATCGTCAAAGTGAAGGTCCAAGGGATACAGTAAACCAGCAGTCTTGCAACGGATTCCAAAATTGGTGATGCAGGAAAGGCTAAACATAGACACTAAGATAAGTCAGTCTAATTGTACTTAAGTCAGCATTGAGCGTTTTGTATTTAATTCCGATGCAATTTTTGTGTTTCATCGTCAAAGTGAAGGTCCTAGGGATACAGTAAACCAGCAGTCGTGCATCGGATTCCAAAACCGGTGACGCACGAAAGGCTAAAGATAGACACAAAGACAAGTCAGTCTTATTGTACTTAAGTCGGTATTGAGCCGTTTGTATTTCATTAAGATCCAATTTTTGTGTTTCATCGTCAAACTGAAGGTCCCAGGGAAACAGTAAACCAGCAGTGATGCATCAGATTCCAAAACTGGTGACGTAGGAACGGCTAAACATAGACACCAAGATAAGTCGGTCTTATTGTACTTAAGTCGGCATTGAGCCTTTTGTATTTAATTCCGATGCAAATTTTGTGTTTCATCGTCAAAGTGAATGTCCAAGGGATACAGTAAACCAGCAGTCGTGCATCGGATTCCAAAACTGGTGACGCAAGAAAGGCTAAACATAGACACTAAGATAAGTCGGTCTTATTGTACTTAAGTCGGCATTGAACCTTTTGTATTTAATTCCGATGCTATTTTTGTGTTTCATTGTCAAAGTGAAGGTCCAAGGAATACAGTAAACCAGCAGTCATGCATCGGATTCCTAAACTGGTGACGCAGGAAAGGCTGAACATAGACACTAAGATAAGTCAGTCTTATTGTACTTAAGTCGGCATTGTGCCTTTTGCATATAATTCCGATGCAATGTCTGTGTTTCATCGTCTAAGTTAAAATCCAAGGGAAACAGTAAACCAGCAGCCGTGCATCGGATTCCAAATCTGGCGACGCTGGAAAGGCTAAACATAGACACTAAGATAAGTCAGTCTTATTGTACTTAAGTCGTCATTGAGCATTTTGTATTTAATTCCGTTGGAATTTTTGTGTGTCATCGTCAAAGTGAAGGTCGAAGGGATACAGTAAAGCAGCAGTCTTGCATCGGATTCCAAAACTGGTGACGCAGGAAAGGCTAAAGATAGACACTTAGATAAGTCAGTCTTATTGTACTGAAGACGGCATTGAGCGTTTTGTATTTAGTTCCGATGCAATATTTGTGTTTCATCGTCAAAGTGAAGGTCCAAGGGATACAGTAACCCGGCAGTCGTGCATCGGATTCCAAAACTGGTGACGAATTAAAGGCTAAACATAGACACTGAGATAAGTCAGTCTTGTACTTTAGTCGGCATTGTGACTTTTGTATTTAATTCCGATGCAATTTTTGTGTTTCATCGTCAAAGTGAAGGTCCAAGGGATACAGTAAACCAGCAGTCGTGCATCGGGTTCCAAAACTGGTGACGTAGGAAAGGAAAAACATAAACACTAAGATAAGTCAGTCTTATTGTACTTAATACGGCATTGTGCCTTTTGTATTTAATTCCGATGCAATTTCTGTGATTCATCGTCAATGTGAAGGTCCAAGCGATACAGTAAACCTGAAGTGAAGCATCGGAATCTAAAACTGTTCTCACAGGGAAGGCTCAAATAATAGACAGTGGGAAGACACAGTCTTCTAGTACTTAAGTCGTCATTGAGCCCTTTGTTTTTAATTCGGATGCAATTTTTGTGTTTCATCGTCAAAGTGAAGGTCCAAGGGAAACAGTAAACCAGAAGTGAAGCATCGGAATCTAAAACTGGTCTCACAGGGACGCTCAAACCATAGACAGTAAGAAGACCCAGTCTTCTTGTACTTATGTCGGCACTGTGCCCTTTGTATTTAATTCCGATGCAATTTTTGTGTTTCATCGTCAAAGTGAACGTCCAAGCGATACAGTAAACCTGCAGTCGTGCAACGGATTCCAAAACTGGTGACGCAAGAAAGGCTAAACATAGACACTAAGATAGGTCAGTCTTATTGTATTTAAGTCGGCATTGTGCTTTTTGTATTTAATTCCGGTGGTATTACTGTGCTTCATCGTCAAAATGAAGGTCCAAGGGACACAGTAAACGTGAAGTGAAGCATCGGAATCTAAAACTGGTCTCACAGGAAAGGCTCAAAACATAGACAATAAGAAGACTCATCTTCTTGTACTAAAGTTGGCATTGTGCCCTTTGTATTTAAATCCGATGCAATTGCTGTGTTTCATCGTCAATGTGAAGGTCCAAGAGATACAGTAAACCAGCAGTTGTGCATCGGAATCTAAAACTGGTGACATAGAAAAGGCTCAAAGCATAGACAGTAAGAAGACTCAGTCTTCTTGTACTTAAGTCGGCATTGTGCATTTTATATTTAAATCCGATGTAGTTTCTGTGTTTCATCGTCTATGTGAAAGTCCAAGGGATACAGTAAACCTGACGTGAAGCATCGGAATCTAAAACTAGTCTCACAGGAAAGGCTCGAATCATAGACGGTAAGGGGACGCAGCCCTCTTGTACCTAAGTTGGCATTGTGCTTTTTGTATATAATTCCGATGCAATTTCTGTATTTCATCGTCAATGTGAAGGTCCAAGGAATACAATATGCCTGACGTGAAGCATCGGAATCTAAAACTGGGCCCACAGGAAAGGCTCAAAACATAGACGGTAATAAGCCGCAGTCTTCTTGTACTTACGTCGGAATTGTGCCTTTCGTATGTAATTCCGATGCAATTTCTCTGTTTCATCGCCAATTTGAAGGTCCAAGGGGTACAGTAAACCTGACGTGAAGCATCGGAATCTAAAACTGGACTCACTGGAAAACCTCAAAACATACACAGTAAGGAGACTCAGTCTTCTTGCAGTTAAGTCGGCATTGTGCGTTTTGTATTGAATTACGATGCAATTTCTGTGTTTCATCGTCAAAGTGAAGGTCCAAGGGATACAGTAAACCTCAAGTGAAGCATCGGAATCTAAAACTGGTCCCACAGGAAAGGCTCAAAACATAGACACTAAGAGAATTCAGTTTTCTTGTACTTACGTCGACATTGTGCATATTGTATTTAATTCCGATGCAATTTCTGTGTTTCATCGTCAATGTGAAGGTCCAAGGAATACAGTAAACATACAGTTGTGCATCGGAAACTAAAACTGGTGTCACAGGACAGGCCCGAAACATAGACACTAAGATAAGTCAGTCTTCTTGTACTTAATTCGGCATTTTGCCTTTTGTACTTAATTCCGTTGCAATTACTGAGTTTCATCGACATTGTGAATGTCCAAGGGATACTGTAAACCAGCAGTTGTGCATCGGAATCTAAAACAGGTGTCACATGAAAGGCTCAAAACATAGACACTAAGAAAAGTCTGTCTTCTTGTACTTAAGGCGGCATAGTGCATTTTGTAATTAATACCAATGCAATTTCTGTGTTTCATCGTCAAAGTGAAGGTCCTAGGCATACAGTATACCTGAAGTGAGGCATCGGAATGTAAAACTGGTCTCACAGGAAAGGCTCAAATCATAGACACTAAGAAAAGTCAGTCGTCTGGCACTTATGTCTGCATTGTGCATTTTGTATTTAATTCCGATGCAATTACTGTGTTTCATCGTCAAAGTGAAGGTCCAAGGGATACAGTAAACCGGAAGTGAAGCATCGGAATCTAAAACTCTTCTCACAGGAGAGACTCAAAACATAGACGGTAAGAAGACTCAGGATTCTTGTACATAGTTCGGCACTGTGTCTTTTGTATTTAATTCTGATGCTATTTCTGTGTTTCATCGTCAACGTGAAAGTCGAAGGGATACAGTAATTCTGTAGTGAAGCATCGGAATCTAAAACTGGTCTCACAGGTAAGGTTAAAAACATTGACACTAAGAAAAGTCAGTCATCTTGTACTTAAGTCGGCATTGTGCCTTTTGTGTTTAATTCCGATGCAATTACTATGTGTCATCGGCATAGTGAAGCTCCAAGGGATACAGTAAACCTGCAGTCGTGCATCGCAATCCAAAACTGAAGACACAGGAAAGGCTCAAACACAGACACACAGAAAAGTCAGTCTTATTATACTCAAGGTGGCATTGTGCCTTTAGTATTTAATTCCGATGCAATTTTTGTGTTTCATCGTCAAAGTGGAGGTCCAAGGGATACAGTAAACCTGAAGTGAAGCATCGGAACCTAAAACAGGTCTCACAGGAAAGGCTCCAAACATAGACGGTAAGAAGACCTTATCTTCTCGTACTTACGTCGGCATTGTGACTTTTGTATTCAATTCCGATGCAATTTCTGTGTTTCATCGTCAATGTGAATGTCCAGGAGCTACAGTAAACCAGCAGTTGTGCATCGGAATCTAAAACTGGTGTCACATGAAAGACTCAAAACATTGAGACTGAGAAAAGTCAGTCTTTTTGTACTTAAGTCAGCACTGTGGCCTTGGTATTTAATTCCGATGCAATTTTTGTGTTTCGTCGTCAAAGAGAAGGTCCAAGGGATACAGTAAACCGGAAGTGAAGCATCGGAATCTAAAACAGTTCTCACAGGAAAGGCTCAAAACATAGACTGTAAGAAGACTCATTCTTCTTGTACGTAATTCGGCATTGTGCCTTTTGTACTTAATTGTGATGCAATTTCTGTGTTTCATCGTCAAAGTGATGGTCCTAGGCATACAGTATACCTGAAGTGAGGCATCGGAATGTAAATCTGGTCTCACAGGAAAGGCTCAAATCATACACACTAAGAAAAGTCAGTCGTCTGGTACTTAAGTCTGCATTGTGCCTTTTGTGTTTAATTCCGATGCAATTACTATGTGTCATCGGCATAGTGAAGCTCCAAGGGATACAGTAAACCTGCAGTCGTGCATCGCAATCCAAAACTGAAGACACAGGAAAGGCTCAAACACAGACACACAGAAAAGTCAGTCTTATTATACTCAAGGTGGCATTGTGCCTTTAGTATTTAATTCCGATGCAATTTTTGTGTTTCATCGTCAAAGTGGAGGTCCAAGGGATACAGTAAACCTGAAGTGAAGCATCGGAACCTAAAACAGGTCTCACAGGAAAGGCTCCAAACATAGACGGTAAGAAGACCTTATCTTCTCGTACTTACGTCGGCATTGTGACTTTTGTATTCAATTCCGATGCAATTTCTGTGTTTCATCGTCAATGTGAATGTCCAGGAGCTACAGTAAACCAGCAGTTGTGCATCGGAATCTAAAACTGGTGTCACATGAAAGACTCAAAACATTGAGACTGAGAAAAGTCAGTCTTTTTGTACTTAAGTCAGCACTGTGGCCTTGGTATTTAATTCCGATGCAATTTTTGTGTTTCATCGTCAAAGAGAAGGTCCAAGGCATACAGTAAACCTGAAGTGAAGCATCGGAATGTAAAACTGGTCTCACAGGAAAGGCTCAAAGCATTGACACTAAGAAATGTCAGTCGTCTGGTTCTTAAGTCTGCATTGTTCCTTTTGTGTATAATTCCTATGCAATTACTGGGTGTCATCGTCATAGTGTAGGTCCAAGGGATACAGTAATCCTGCAGTTGTGCATCGCAATCCAAAACTAGTAAAACAGGAAAGGCCCTAACAGAGACACAAAGAAAAGTCACTCCTCTTATACTTAAGGCGGTATTGTGCCTTTTGTATTTAAGTCCGATGCAATTTTTGTGATTCATCGTCAATGTGAAGGTCCCAGGGATACAGTAAACCAGAAGTGAAGCATCGGAATCCTAAACTGGTGACACTGGAAAGGCTCAAGGCTTAGTCAGTAAGAAGTCTCTGTACTCTTGTACTTAAGTCGGCATTCTGCCTTTCGCATTTAATTCCGATGCAATTTCTGTGTTTCATCGTCAATGTGAAGGTCGAAGGGATACAGGATACCTGAAGTAATGCAACGGAATCTAAAACTGGTCTCACAGGAAAGGCTCAAAACACAGACGATAAAAAGCCTAAGACTTCTTGTACTTAAGTCGGCAATGTGCCTTTTGTATTGAATTCCGATGCAATTTCTGTGTTTCATCGTCAATGTGAAGATCCAAGGGATACAGTAAACCTCAAGTGAAGCATCGGAATCTAAAACTGGTCTCACAGGAAACGCTCATAACATAGAGTCTAAGAAAATTAAGTTTTCTTGTACTTACGTCGGCATTGTGCCTTTTGTATTTAATTCCGGTACAATTTCTGTGTTTCATCGTCAATGTGAAGGTCAAAGGGATACAGTAAATCTGCAGTTGTGCATCGGAATCTAAAACTGGTGACACAGGAAAAGCTCAAAACATAGACACTAAGAAAAGTCAGTCTTCTTGTAGTTATTTCGGCATTGTGCCTTTTGTAGTTAATTCCGATGCAATTACTGTGTTGCATCGTCAATGTGAAGGTCCAAGGGCTACAGTAAACCTTAAGTAAAGCATCGGAATCTAGATCTGGTCTCACAGTAAAGGCTCAAAATATAGACACTAAGAAAAGCCATTCGTCTTGTACTTATGTCGGCATTGTGCCTTTTGTATTTAATTCCGATGCTATTACTGTGTTGCATCGTCAATGTGAAGGTCCGAGGGCTACAGTAAACCTGAAGTAAAGCATCGGAATCTAAAACTGGTCTAACAGGAAACACTCAAAACATAGACACTAGGAAAAGTCAGTCTTCTTGAATTCTGACGGTATTGTGCCTTTTGTATTTAATTCCGATGCAATTGTTGTGTTTCATCTTCTAAGTGAAGGTCCAAGGAAACAGTAAACCAGAGAAGAAGAATCTGAATCTAAAACTGGTCTCACAGGAAAGGGTCAGAACACAGACGGTTAGAAGACTCAGTCTTGTTGTACTTAAGTAGGCATTGTGCCTTTTGTATTTAATTCCGATGCAATTTCTGTGTTTCATCATCAAAGTGTAGGTCCAAGGGATACAGAAAACCTGGAGTGACGCTTCGGCATCTAAAACTGCTGACACAGGAAAGGCTCAAAGATAGACATTAAGAGAACTCGGTCTTCTTGTCCTTAAGTCGGCATTGTGCCTTTTGTATCTAAATCTCATGCAATATCTGTGTTTCATCGACAAAGTGAAGGTCCAAGGCATACAGTATACCTGAAGTGAAGCATCGGAATGTAAAACTGGTCTCACAGGAAAGGCCCAAAGCATTGACACTAAGAAAAGTCAGTCGTTTGGTACTTAAGTCTGCAGTGTTCCTTTTGTGTTTAATTGCGATGCAATTACTGCGTTTCATCGTCAGAGTGAAGGTCCAAGGTAAACAGTAAACCTCCAGTCGTGCATCGCAATCCAAAACTGGTGACACAGGAAAGGCTCAAACACAGACACAAAGAAAAGTCAGTCTTCTTGTACTTATGGCTGCATTGTGGCTTTTTTATTTAATTCCGATGCAATTTTTGTGTTTCATCGTCAAAGTGAAGGTCCAAGGGATACAGTAAACTTGCAGTTGTGCATCGGAATCTAAAACTGGTGACGCAGGACAGGCTTGCATCATAGACACTAAGAAAAGTCAGTCTCTCTGTACTTGAGTCGGCATTGTGCCTTTTGTATTTAATTCAGATGCAATTTCTGAGTTCCATCATCAATGTGAATGTCGAAGGGATACAGTAAATCTCATGTTGCGCATCGGAATCTGAATCTGGGGACACAGGAAAATCTCAAAAAATAGACACTAACAAAAGTCAGTCTTCCTGTTATTAAGTCGGCATTGTGCCATTTGTTTTTAATTCCGATATTAAATTCTGTGTTTCATCTTCAATGTGAATTTCCAAGGGATGCAGTAAACCTGAAGTGAAGCATCGGAATCTAAAACTGGTCTCACAGGCCAGGCTCAAAACATAGTCAGTAAGAATACTTTATCTTCATGTACTTAAGTCGGCATTGCGCCTTTTGTATTTAATTTCGATGCAACTTTTGTGTTTTATCGTCAAAGTGAAGGTCCAAGGTATACATTAAACCTGAAGTGAAGCATCGGAATCTAAAACAGGTCTCACAGGAAAGGCTCAAAACATAGACGGTAAAAAGACCCAATCTTCTTGTACTTACGTCGGCATTGTGCCATTTGTATTTAATTCGGATGCTAATTCTGTGTTTCATCGTCAAAGTGAAGGTCCAAGGGATACAGTAAACCTGAAGTGCATCATTGGAATCCAAAACTGGTCTCACAGGAAAGGCTCAAAACATTGACACTAAGAGAAGTCAGTCTTCTTGTACTTAAGTCGGCATTGTGCCTTTTGTATTTAGTTCCGAAGCGATTTCTGTGTTTAATCGTGAATGTGATGTCCCAAGGGATACAGTAAACCTGCAGTAGTGCATCGGAATCTAAAACTGGTGACCCAGGGAAGGCTCGATACATAGACACTAAGAGAAGTCAGCCTTCTTCTACTTAAGTCGACATTGTGGCTTTTGTATTTAATTCCGATGCAATTTCTGTGTTTCATCGTCAAAGTGAATGTCCAAATGATACAGTAAACCCGAAGTGAAGCATCGGAATCTAAAACAGGTCTATCAGGAAAGGCTCAAAACATAGACGGTAAGAAGACTCGATCTTCTTGTACTTACGTCGGCATTGTGACTTTTATATTTAATTGCGATGCAATATCTTTGTTTCATCGTCAATGCGAAGTTCCAAGGGATACAGTAAACTTGCAGTTGTGCATCGGAATCTAAAACTGGTGACACAGGACAGGCTCGAATCATAGACACTAAGAAAAGTCAGTCCCTTTGTACTTGAGTCGGCATTGTGCCTTTTGTATATAATTCCGATGCAATTTCTTTGTTTCATCGTCAATGTGAATGTCGAAGGGATACAGTAAAACTTAAAATGTGCATGGGAATCTGAAACTGGGGACACAGGAATAGCTCAAAGCAATGACACAAACAAAAGTCAGTCTTCTTGTACTTAAGTCGGCATTTTGCCATTTGTTTTTAATTCCAATATTAATTTCTGTGCTCCATCTTCAATGTGAATTTCCAAGGGATACAGTAAACCTGAAGTGAAGCATCGGAATCTAAAACTAGTCTCACAGGCCAGGCTCAATACAGAGACAGTAAGTGGACTTAGTCTTCTTGTATTTAAGTCGGCATTGCGCCTTTTGTATTTAATTCCAATGCAACGTTTGTGTTTCATCGTCAAAGGGAAGGTCCTAGGGTTACAGTAAACCTGAAGTGAAGCATCGGAATCTAAAACTGGTCTAACAGGAAACACTCAAAACATAGACACTAGGAAAAGTCAGTCTTCTTGAATTCTGACGGTATTGTGCCTTTTGTATTTAATTCCGATGCAATTGTTGTGTTTCATCTTCTAAGTGAAGGTCCAAGGAAACAGTAAACCAGAGAAGAAGAATCTGAATCTAAAACTGGTCTCACAGGAAAGGGTCAGAACACAGACGATTAGAAGACTCAGTCTTGTTGTACTTAAGTAGGCATTGTGCCTTTTGTATTTAATTCCGATGCAATTTCTGTGTTTCATCATCAAAGTGTAGGTCCAAGGGATACAGAAAACCTGGAGTGACGCTTCGGCATCTAAAACTGCTGACACAGGAAAGGCTCAAGGATAGACATTAAGAGAACTCGGTCTTCTTGTCCTTAAGTCGGCATTGTGCCTTTTGTATCTAAATCTCATGCAATATCTGTGTTTCATCGACAAAGTGAAGGTCCAAGGCATACAGTATACCTGAAGTGAAGCATCGGAATGTAAAACTGGTCTCACAGGAAAGGCCCAAAGCATTGACACTAAGAAAAGTTAGTCGTCTGGTACTTAAGTCTGCAGTGTTCCTTTTGTGTTTAATTGCGATGCAATTACTGCGTTTCATCGTCAGAGTGAAGGTCCAAGGTAAACAGTAAACCTCCAGTCGTGCATCGCAATCCAAAACTGGTGACACAGGAAAGGCTCAAACACCGACACAAAGAAAAGTCAGTCTTTTTGTACATATGGCGGCATTGTGGCTTTTTTATTTAATTCCGATGCAATTTTTGTGTTTCATCGTCAAAGTGAAGGTCCAAGGGATACATTAAACCTGAAGTGAAACATCGAAATCAAAAACTGGTCTCACAGGAAGGCTAAAAACATAGACAGTAAGAAGACACAGTCTTCTTGTACTTTAGTCGGCAGTGTGCCTTTTGTATTTCATTCCTATGCAATTTCTGTGTTTAATCGTCAATGTGAAGGTCGAATGGATACAGTAAATCGCAAGTTGTGCGTCGGAATCTGAAACTAGGGACACAGGAAAAGCTCAATACATCGACACAAACAGAAGTCAGTCTTCTTGTACTTAAGGCGGCGTTGTGCCATTTGTTTTTAATTCCAATATCAAATTCTGTGTTTCATCTTCAATGTGAATTTCCAAGGGATACACTAAACCTGAAGTGAAGGATTGGAATCTAAAACTGGTCTCACAGGCCAGGCTCAAAACATAGGCAGTAAGAAGACTTAGTCTTCTTGTACTTAAGTCGGCATTGCGCCTTTTGTATTTAATTCCGATGCAACTTTTGTGTTTCATCCTCACAGTGAAGGTCCAAGGGATACAGTAAACCTGCAGTCGTGCATCGCAATCCAAAACTGGTGACACAGGAAAGGCTCAAACACAGACACAAAGAAAAGTCAGTCTTCTTGTACTTATGGCTGCATTGTGGCTTTTTTATTTAATTCCGATGCAATTTTTGTGTTTCATCGTCAAAGTGAAGGTCCAAGGGATACAGTAAACTTGCAGTTGTGCATCGGAATCTAAAACTGGTGACGCAGGACAGGCTTGCATCATAGACACTAAGAAAAGTCAGTCTCTCTGTACTTGAGTCGGCATTGTGCCATTTGTATTTAATTCAGATGCAATTTCTGAGTTCCATCATCAATGTGAATGACGAAGGGATACAGTAAATCTCATGTTGCGCATCGGAATCTGAATCTGGGGACACAGGAAAATCTCAAAAAATAGACACTAACAAAAGTCAGTCTTCCTGTTATTAAGTCGGCATTGCGCCTTTTGTATTTAATTCCGAAATGATTTCTGTGTTTAATCGTGAATGTGATGTCCCAAGGGATACAGTAAACCTGCAGTAGTGCATCGGAATCTAAAACTGGTGACCCAGGGAAGGCTCGATACATAGACACTAAGAGAAGTCAGCCTTCTTCTACTTAAGTCGACATTGTGGCTTTTGTATTTAATTCCGATACAATCTCTGTGTTTCATCGTCAAAGTGAATGTCCAAGGGATACAGTAAACCTGAAGTGAAGCATCGGAATCTAAAACAGGTCTATCAGGAAAGGCTCAAAACATAGACGGTAAGAAGACTCGATCTTCTTGTACTTACGTCGGCATTGTGACTTTTATATTTAATTGCGATGCAATATCTTTGTTTCATCGTCAATGCGAAGTTCCAAGGGATACAGTAAACTTGCAGTTGTGCATCGGAATCTAAAACTGGTGACACAGGACAGGCTCGAATCATAGACACTAAGAAAAGTCAGTCCCTTTGTACTTGAGTCGGCATTGTGCCTTTTGTATTTAATTCCGATGCAATTTCTTTGTTTCATCGTCAATGTGAATGTCGAAGGGATACAGTAAATCTTAAACTGTGCATGGGAATCTGAAACTGGGGACACAGGAATAGCTCAAAGCAATGACACAAACAAAAGTCAGTCTTCTTGTACTTAAGTCGGCATTGAGCCATTTGTTTTTAATTCCGATATTAATTTCTGTGCTCCATCTTCAATGTGAATTTCCAAGGGATACAGTAAACCTGCAGTGAAGCATCGGAATCTAAAACTAGTCTCACAGGCCAGGCTCAATACAGAGACAGTAAGTGGACTTAGTCTTCTTGTATTTAAGTCGGCATTGCGCCTTTTGTATTTAATTCCAATGCAACGTTTGTGTTTCATCGTCAAAGGGAAGGTCCTAGGGTTACAGTAAACCTGAAGTGAAGCATCGGAATCTAAAACTGGTCTCACAGGAAGCCTGAAAACATAGACGGTAAGAAGACCCAACCTTCTTGTACTTACGATGGCATTGTGCTTTTGTATTTAATTCGGTTGCAATTTCTGTGTTTCATCGTCAAAGTTAATGTCCAAGCGATACAGTAAACCTGTAGTGTATCTTTGGAATCTAAAACTGGTCTCACAGGATAGGCTCAAAACATTGACATTAAGAAAAGTCAGTCTTCTTGTCCCTAAGTCTGCATTGTGCCTTTTGTGGTTAATTCCGATGCAATTACTGTGTGTCATCGTCATAGTGAAGGCCCAAGGGATAGAGTAAAGCTGCAGTCGTGCATCGCAAACCAAAACTAGTGACACACGAAAGCCTAAAACACAGACACAAGGAAAAGTCAGACTTCTTATACTTACGTCGGCATTGTGCCTTTTGTATTTAAGTCCGATGAAATTTCTGTGTTTCATCGTCAATGTGAAGTTATAAGGGATACAGTAAACTTGCAGTCGTGCATCGGAATCTAAAACTAGAGAAACAGGACAGGCTCGAATCATAGACACTAAGAAAAGTCAGTCTCTTTGTACTTAAGTCGGCATTGTGCCTTTTGTATTTAATTCCGATGCAATTTCTCTGTTTCATCGTCAGTGTGAAGGCCGAATGGATACAGTAAATCTCAAGTTGTGTGTCGGAATCTGAAACTAGGGACACAGGAAAAGCTCAATACATCGACACAAACAGAAGTCAGTCATCTTGTACTTAAGTCGGCTTGTGCCATTTGTATTTAATTCCGATATCAATTTCTGTGTTTTATCGTCTATGTGATATTGCAAGGGGTACAGAAAACCTGAAGTGAAGCATCGGAATCTAAATCGGGTCTCACAGGCCAGGCTCAAAACATAGACGGTAAGAAGACCCAATCTTCTTGTACTTACATCGGCATTGTGCCTTTTGTATTTAATTCCGATGCAATTTCTGTGTTTCATCGTCAATGTGAAGTTCCAAGGGATAAATTAAACTTACAGTTGTGCATCAGAATCTAAAACTGGTGACACAGGACAGGTTCGAATCATAGACACTAAGAAAAGTCAGTCTCTATGTACTTGAGCCGGCATTGTGCTTTTTTTTTTAAATCCGATGCAATTTCTGTGTTTCATCATCAATGTGAATGTCGAAGGGATACAGTAAATCTCATGTTGGGCATCGGAATCTGAAGCTGGGGACACAGGAAAAGCTCAAAACAAAGACACTAACAAAAGTCAGTCTTCTTGTGATTAAGTCGGCATTGTGCCATTTGTTTTTAATTCCGATATCAGATTCTGTGTTACATCTTCAATGTGAATTTCCAAGGGATACAGTAAACCTGAAGTGAAGCATCGGAATCTCAAACAGGACTCACAGGCAAGGCTCAAAACATAGACGGTAAGAAAACCCAATCTTCTTGTACTTACGTCGGCTTTGTGCCTTTTGTATTTAATTCGGATGCTATTTCTGTGTTTCATCGTCAAAGTGAAGGTCCGAGGGACACAGGAAACCTGAAGTGTATCATTGGAAACTAAAACTGGTCTCACAGGAAACGCTCCAAACATTGACACTAAGGAAAATCAGTCTTCTTGTACTTACGTCGGCATTGTGCCTTTTGTATTTAATTCCGAAGAAATTTTTGTGTTTCATCGTCAAAGTGAAGGTCCAAGGGATACAGTAAACCGGAACTGAAGCAGCGGAATCTAAAACTGGTCTCACAGGAGTAGCTCAAATCATAGACGGTAAGAAGGCTCAGTCTTCTTGTACGTAATTCGGCATTGTGCCCTTTGTATTTAATTCTGATGCAATTTCTTGGTTTAATCGTCAATATGAAGGTCCAAGGGATACAGAAAAACCTGTAGTGAAGCATCGGAATCTGAAACTGGTCTCACAGCAAAGGCTCAACCAAAGACAGTAAGAACACTCAATCTTACTGTACTTAAGTCGGCATTGTGATTTTGAATTAATTCCGATGCAATTTCTGTGTTTCATCGTGAATGTGGTGGTCCAAGGGATACAGTAAAACTGAAGTGAAGCATCGGAATCTAAAATTGGTTACACAGGAAAGGCTCAAAGCTTAGACAGTAAGAAGACTCTGTATTCTTGTATTTAAGTCGGTATTCTACCTTTCGTATTAATTTTTGATGCCATTTCTGTGTTTCATCGTCAAAGTGAAGGTCCAAGGGATACAGTAAACCTCCAGTGAAGCATCGGAATCGAAAACTGGTCTCACAGCAAAGGCTCGAAACATAGACTCTAAGAAAATTAAGTTTTCTCGTACTTAAGTCGCCATTTTGCGATTTGAATTTAATTCCGGTGCAACTTCTGTGTTTCATCGTCAATGTGATGGTCAAAGGGATACAGTAAATCTGCAGTTGTGCATCGGAATGTAAAACTGGTGACACAGGAGAAGCTCAAATCATAGACACTAAGAAAAGACAGTCTTCTTGTAGATATTTCTGCATTATGCCTTTTGTATTTAATTCCGATGCTATTCCCTGTTGCGTCGTCAATGTGAAGGTCCAAGTTATACAGTACACCTTAAGCGATACATCGGAATATAAAGCTGGTCTCTCAGGGACCTCTCAAAACATAGACAGTAAGAAGACTCAGTCTTCTTGTACTTAAGTCGGCATTGTGCCTATTGTATTTAATTCTGATGCAATGTTTGGGTTTCATAGTCAAAGTGAAGGTCCAAGGGACACAGTAAACCTGAAGTAATGCATCGGAATCTAAAATTGGTCTCACAGAAGAGGCTCAAACTATAGACACTAAGAAATGTCAGTCTTCTTGTACTTAAGACGCCATTGTGCATTTTGTATTTAATTCCGATGCAATTGTTGTTTTTCATCGTCTAAGTGAAGGTCCAAGGGAAACAATAAACCTGAGATGAAGTATCGGAATCTAAAACTGGTCTCACAGGAAAGGATCAGAACAGAAACGGTAAGAAGACTCAGTCTTCTAGTACTTAAGTAGGCACTGTGCCTTTTGTATTTAATTCCGATGCAATTTCTGTGTTTCTTAGTCAAAGTGAAGGTCCAAGGGATACAATAATCCTGAAGCGAAGCAGCGGAATCAAAAACTGGTCTCACAGGGAAGGCTCAAAGCAATGACAGTAAGAAGACTCAGTCCACTTGTACGTAAGTCAGCATTGTTCCTTTTGTATTTAAATCCGATGCAATTACTGTGTTGCATCTTCAAATTGGTGGTCCAAGGGAAACAGCAACCTGAAGTGAAGCATTGGAATCTAAACCTGGTCTCACAGGGAAGGGATCAAATCATAGACAGTAAGAAGACACAGTCTTCTAGTACTTAAATCGGCATTGTGCCTCTTGTATTTAATTCCGATGCAATTACTGTGCTTCATCGTCAATGTGAAGGTACAAGGGATACGGTAAACCAGCAGTTGTGCATCCGAATCCAAAACTGGTGACACAGAAACGGCTCAAAACATAGACAATAAGAAAAGTCAAGCTTGTTGTACTTAAGTCGGCCAAGATCCTTTTATATATAATTCCGATGCAATTACTGTGATTCATCGTCAAAGTGAAGGTCCAAGGGATACAGTAAACATGCAGTTGTGAATCGGAATCTAAAACCGGTGACACAAGACAGGTTCGCAACATAGACAGTAAGAAAAGTCTGTCTTCTTGTACTTCAGTCGCCACTGTGCCTTTTGTATTTATTTCCGTTGCAATTACTGTGCTGCATCTTC
Source organism: Schistocerca americana (assembly GCF_021461395.2). Taxonomy (NCBI): domain Eukaryota; kingdom Metazoa; phylum Arthropoda; class Insecta; order Orthoptera; family Acrididae; genus Schistocerca; species Schistocerca americana. The sequence continues at coordinate 6,416,011 of NW_025725481.1, read as the reverse complement.
AATGTGAAGGTCCAAGGGATACAGCAAATAGAAGTGGAGCTTCGGAATCTAAAACAGGTCTCACAGGGAAGGCTCAAATCATAGCCAGTAAGAAGACACAGTCTTCTAGTACTGAAGTCGGCATTGTGCCTCTTGTATTTAATTCCAATGCAATTTCTTTGTTTCATCGTCAATGTGAAGGTCCAAGGGATACAGTAGTCCTGAAATGAAATATCGGAATCCAAAACTGATCTCGCAGGAAAGGCTCAAAACATAGACACTAAGAAAAGTAAGTCGTCTTGTACTTATGTTGACATTGTGACCTTTGTAATCGATTCTGATGGAATTAGTGTGTTTCATCGGCAATGTGAAGGTCCAAGGGATACAGTAGACCAGCAGTTCTGCATCGGAACATAACACTGCTGATACAGGAGAGGCTCAAAACATAGACACTAAGAAAATTCAGTCTGCTTGTACTTAAGTCGGCATTGTGCCTTTTGTATTAAATTCCGATGCAATTGCTGTGTTTCATCGTCAAAGTGAAGGTCCAAGGGATACAGTAATCCTGCTGTCGTGCATCGGAATCTAAAACTGGTGACACAGGAAAGGCTTAAACATAGACACTAAGAAAAGTCCGTCTTCTTGTACTTAAGTCGGCATTCCGCTTTTGTATTTCATTCCGGTGCAATAACTGTGTTGCATCGTCAATTTGAAAGTCCAAAGGATACATTAAACGTGAAGTAAAGCATCGGAATCCAAAGATGGTCTCACAGGGAAGGCTCAAATCATAGACAGTAAGAAGTCACAGCCCTCTAGTACTTAAGTCGGTTTTGTGGCTTTTGTATTTAATTCCGATGCAATTTCCGTGTTTCATCGTCAATGAGAATGTCCAAAGGATACAGTAAACCTTAAGTGATGCATCGTAATCTGAAACTGGTCTCACAGGAATGGCTCAAAACATAGACACTAAGAAAATTCAGTCTTCTTATACATAAGTCAACATTGTGCCTTTTGTATTTAATTCCGATGCAATTTCTTTGTTTTATCGTCAATGTGAAGGTCCAAGGGATACAGTACACCTGAAGTGAAGCATCGGAATCTAAAACTGGTCTATCAGGAGAGGCTCAAAACATAGACGGTAAGAAGACTCAGTCATCTTGTATATAAGTCTGCGTTGTGCCCTTTGCATTTAATTCCGATGAAATGACTGTGTTTCATCGTCAAAGTGACGGTCCAAGGGATACAGTATTCCGGCAGTCGTGCATCGGAATCTAAAACTGGTGACACAGGAAAGCCTTGAACATAGTCACTAAGAAATGTCAGTCCTCTTGTACTTAAGTCGGCATTGTGTCTTTCGTATTTATGTCCGATGCAATTACTGTGTTGCATCGTCAATGTGATGGCCCAAAGGATAGAGTAAACCTGAAGTGAAGCATCGGAATCTGAAACTGGTCTCACAGGGAAGGCTCAAATCATAGGCAGTAAGAAGTCACAGACTTCAAGTACTTAAGTCGGCATTGTTCCTTTTGTTTTTAATTCCGATGCAATTTTTATGTTTCATCGTCAATGTGAGTGTCCAAGGGATACAGCAAACCTGAAGTGAAGCATCGGATTCTAAAACTGGTATCACAGGGAGGGCTCAAATCATAGACAGTAAGAAAAGTCAGTGTCTTGTACTTTAAGTCGGCATTGTTCATTTTGTATTTAATTCCGATGCAATTTCTGTTTTTCATCGTCAAAGTGATGTTCCGAGGGATACAGTAAACCTGACGTGAAGCATAGGAATCTAAAACCGGTGACACAGAAATGGCTCAAACGTAGACAGTAAGAGAACTCAGTCATTTTGTCCTTAAGTCGGCTTTGTGCCCTTTGTTTTTAATTCCGATGCAATACCTGTGTTTCATCGCCAATGTGAAGGTCCATGGGATACAGTAAACCTGAAGTAAAGCATCGGAATCCAAAACTGGTCTCACAGGAAAGGCTTTAACATAGACACTAAGAAAAGTCGGTTTTATTGTACTTAAGTCGGCATTGTGCCTTTTGTATTAAATTCCGATGCAATTGTTGTGTTTCATCGTCAAAGTGAAGGTCCAAGGGATGCAGTTATCCTGCTGTCACGCATCGGAATCTAAAACTGGTGACACAGGAAAGGCTTAAACATAGACACTATGAAAAGTCCATCTTCATGTGCTTAAGTCAGTATTGTGCCTTTTGTATCTAATTCCGATGCAATAACTGTGTTGCATCGTCAATGTTAAAGTCCAAAGAATACAGTAAACCTGAAGTGAAGCATCGGAATTCAAAACTGGTCACACAGGGAAGGTTCAAATCATGGACAGTAAGAAGACACAGCCTTCTAGTACTTAAGACGGCATTGTGACTTTTGTATTTAATTCGGATGCAATTTCTGTGTTTCATCGTCTATGTGAAGGTCCAAATGATACAGTAGATCTTAATTGAAGCATCGGAATCTAAAACTGGTCTGACAGCAAAGGCTGAAAACATAGACGGTAAGAAGACCCAATCTTCTTGTACTTACGTCGCCATTGTGCGTTTTGTATTTAATTAAGATGCAATTTTCGTGTTATTTATCGTGAATGTGGAGGTCCAAGCGATACAGTAAACCTGAAGTGAAGCATCGGAATCTAAAATTGGTGACACAGGAAAAGCCTAAAGCTCAGGCACTAAGAAGACTCAGTCTTCTTGTACTTAAGTAGGCATTGTGCCTTGTGTATTTAATTCCGATGCAATTTCTTTGTTTCATCGTCAATGTAAAGGTCCAAGGGATACAGTAAACCTGCAGTGAAGCATCGGAATCTAGAACTGGTCTCACTGGAAAGGCTCAACCATGGACAGTAAGAAGACTCAATCTTCTTGTACTTAAGTCGGCATTGCTCCTTTTGAATACTATACCGATGCAATTTCTGTGTATCATCGTGAATGTGGAGGTCCAAGGGATACAGTAAACCTGAAGTGAAGCATCGGAATCTGAAACTAGTGACACAGGAAAGGCTAAAGGCTAAGACAGTAAGAAGACTCAATCTTCTTGTACTTAAGTCGGCATGGCGCATTTGGAATACTATTCCGAAGCAATTTATGGGTTTCATCGTCAATGTAAAGGTCCAAGGGATACAGTAAACCTGTAGTGAAGCAACGGAATCTAGAACTGGTCTCACTGGAAAGGTTCAACCATGGACAGTAAGAAGACTCAATCTTCTTGTACTTAAGTCGGCATTGCGCCTTTTGTATACTATTCCGATGCAATTTCTGTGATTCATAGTCAATGTGAAGGTCCAAGGGATACAGTAAACCTAAAGTGAAGCATCAGAACCTAGAACTTGTCTCAAAGTAAACGCTCAACCTTAGACAGTAAGAAGATTCAGTCTTCTTGGACTTAAGTCGGCATTGTGATTTTTGTATTTAATTCCGATGCAATTTCCGTGTTTCATCGTGAATGTGGAGGTCCAAGGGATACTGTAAACCTGAAGTAAAGCATCGGAATCTAAAACTGGTCTCACAGGAAAGGCTCATAACATAGACGATAAGTAGACTCAGTCTGGTTGTACTGAAGTCGGCATTGTACTTTTGGATTTAATTCCGATGCAATTACTGTGTTTCATCGTCAAAGTGAAGGTCCAAGGGATACAGTAAACCTGAAATGAAGCATCGGAATCTATAACTGGTCTCACAGGAAAGGCTCAAAACATATACGGTATGAAAAATCAGTCTTCTAGTACTTAAGTCGGCATTGTGCCTTTTGTATTTAAATCCGATGCAATTACTGTGTTTCATCGTAAATGTAAAGGTCCAAGGGATACGGTAAACCAGCAGTTGTGCATCCTAATCTAAAACAGGTGACACAGGAACGGCTCAAAACACAGACACTAAGAAATGTCAAGCTTGTTGCACTTACGTCGGCCATGAGTCTTATATATATAATTCCGATGCAATTACTGTGTTTCGTCGTTAAAGTGAAGGTCCAAGGGATACAGTATACCTGCAGTTGTGCATCAGAATCTGAAACTGGTGACACAAGACAGGTTCGCAACATAGACACTAAGAAAAGTAAGTCGTCTTGTACTTATGTTGACATTGTGCATTTTGTATGTTATTCCGATGGATTTACTGTGTTTCATCGGCAATGTGAATGTCCAAGGGATACAGTGGACCAGCAGTTGTGAATCGGATTCCAACACTGGTGACACAGGAGAGGCTCAAAACATAGACACTAAGATAATTCTGTCTGCCTGTTCGTAAGTCGGCCATGAGGCTTTTATATTTAATTCCGATGCAATTTTTGTGTTCTATCTTCAATGTGAAGGACCTAGGGATACAACAAACCTGAAGTGAGGTTTCGGAATCCAAAACTGTTCACACAGGGAAGGCTCAAATCATAGACAGTAAGCAGACACAGTCTACTAGTACTTAAGTCGGCATTGTGCCTTTTGTATTTAATTCCGATGCAATTTCTGTGGTTCATCGTCAATTTGAAGGTCCAAGGGATACTGTAAACCTGAAGTGAAAGATCGGAATCTAAAACTGGTCTCACAGGAAAGGCTCAAAACATAGACACTAAGAATTGTAAGTCGTCTTGTACTTATGTCGGCATTGTGCCTTTTGTATTGAATTCCGATGCAATAACTGTGTTGCATCGTGAATGAAGAAGTCCAAAGGATACAGTAAACCTGAAGTGAAGCATCGGAATCCAAAACTGGTCACACAGGGAAGGCTCAAATCATAGACAGCAAGAAGACACAGCCTTCTAGTACTTAAGTCGGCATTGTGACTTTTGTATTTAATTCCGAAGCAATTTCTGTGTTTCATCGTCAATGTGAAGGTCCAAGGGATACAGTAGACCTTTATTGAAGCATCGGAATCTAAAACTGGTCTCACAGGAAAGGCTCAAAACATAGACGGTAAGAAGACCCAATCTTCTTGTACTTACGTCGGCATTGTGCCTTTTGTATTTAATTAAGATGCAATTTTCGTGTTTCATCGTGATTGTGGAGGTCCAAGCGATACAGTAAACCTGAAGTGAAGCAACGGAATCTAAAACTGGTGACACAGAAAAAGCCTAAAGCTCAGACACTAAGAAGACTCAGTCTTCTTGTACTTAAGTAGGCATTGTGCCTTGTGTACTTAATTCCGATGCAATTTCTGGGTTTCATCGTCCATGTAAAGGTCCAAGGGATACAGTTAACCTGTAGTGAACCATCGGAATCTAGAACTGGTCTCACCTGAAAGGCTGAACCATAGACAGTAAGAAGACTCAATTATCTTGTACTTAAGTCGGCATTGCGCCTTTTGAATATTATTCCGATGCAATTTCTGTGTTTCATCGTGAATGTGGAGGTCCAAGGGATACAGTAAACCTGAAGTGAAGCATCGGAATCTGAAACTGGTGACACAGGAAAGGCTCAAAGCTTAGACAGTAAGAAGACTCTGTATTCTTGTACTTATGTCGGTATTCTACCTTTCGTATCTAATTCCGATGCAATTTCTGTGAATCATAGTCAATGTGAAGGTCCAAGGGATACAGTAAACCTTAAGTGAAGCATCGGAACCTAGAACTTGTCTCAAAGTAAATGCTCAACCTTAGATAGTAAGAAGATTCAGTCGTCTTGGACTTAAGTCGGCATTGTGCCTTTTGTATTTAATTCCGATGCAATTTCCGTGTTTCATCGTGAATGTGGAGGTCCAAGGGATACTGTAAACCTGACGTGAAGCATTGGAATCTAAAACTGGTCTCACCAGAAACGCTCAAAACATAGACACTAAGAAAAGTAAGTCGTCTTATACTTATGTTGGCATTGTGCCTTTTGTATTTGTTTCCGATGCATTTACTGTGTTTCATCGGCAATGTCAATGTCCAAGGGATACAGTGGACCAGCAGTTGTGCAACGGTTCTTTAATACTGGTGACACAGGAGAAGCTCAATACATAGACACTAAGAAAATTCTGTCTGCCTGTGCATAAGTCGGCCATGAGGCTTTTATATTAAATTCCGATGCAATGTTTGTGTTTCATCGTCAATGTGAAGGTCCAAGGGATACAGTGAACTTTAAGTGAAGCATCGGAATATAAAACTGGTCTCACAGGAAACGCTCAAAACATAGACGATAAGTAGACTCAGTCTCCTTGTCCTTAAGTCGGCATTGTACATTTTGTATTTAATTCCGATGCAATTTCTGTGTTTCATCGTCAAAGTGAAGGTACAAGGGATGTAATTATCCTGCTGTCGTGCATCGGAATCTAAAACTGGTGACACAGGAAAGGCTTAAACATAGACACTAGGAAAAGTCCGTCTTCACGTGCTTAAGTCAGTATTGTGCCTTTTTGTATTTAATTCCGATGCAATAACTGTGTTGCATCGTCAATGTGAAAGTGCATGGAATACAGTAAACCTTAAGTGAAGCATCGGAATCCAAAACTGGTCGCACAGGGAAGGTTCAAATCATGGACAGTAAGAAGATACAGCCTTCTAGTACTTAAGTCAGCATTGTGACTTTTGTATTTAATTCGGGTGCAATTTCTGTGTTTCATCGTCTATGTGAAGGTCCAAATGATACAGTAGACCTTAATTGAAGCATCGGAATCTAAAACTGGTCTCACAGGAAAGGCTCAAAACATAGACGGTAAGAAGACCCAATCATCTTGTACTTACGACGCCATTGTGCCTTTTGTATTTAATTAAGATGCAATTTTCGTGTTACTTATCGTAAATGTGGAGGTCCAAGCGATACAGTAAACCTGAAGTGAAGCATCGGAATCTAAAACTGGTGACACAGGAAAAGCCTAAAGCTGAGGCACTAAGAAGACTCAGTCTTCTTGTACTTAAGTAGGCATTGTGCCTTATGTATTTAATTCCGAGGCAATTTCTGGGTTTCATCGTCAGTGTAAAGGTCCAAGGGATACAGTAAGCCTGTAGTGAAGCATCGGATGCTAGAACTGGTCTCACTGGAAAGGCTCAACCATGGACAGTAAGAAGACTCAATCTTCTTGTACTTAAGTCGGCATTGCGCCTTTTGAATACTATTCCGATGCAATTTCTGTGTTTCATCGTGAATGTGGAGGTCCAAGGGATACAGTAAACCTGAAGTGAAGCATCGGAATCTGAAACTAGTGACACAGGAAAGGCTCAACGCTTACACAGTAAGAAGACTCAATCTTCTTGTACTTAAAACGGCATGGCGCATTTGGAATACTATTCCGATGCAATTTATGGGTTTCATCGTCAATGTAAAGGTCCAAGGGATACAGTAAACCTGTAGTGAAGCATCGGAATCTGGAACTGGTCGCACTGGAAAGGCTCAACCATGGACAGTAAGAAGACTCAATCTTCTTGTACTTAAGTCGGCATTGCGCCTTTTGAATACTATTCCGATGCAATTTCTGTGATTCATAGTCAATGTGAAGGTCCGAGGGATACAGTAAACCTAAAGTGAAGCATCGGAACCTAGAACTTGTCTCAAAGTAAACGCTCAACCTTAGACAGTACGAAGATTCAGTCTTCTTGGACTTAAGTCGGCATTGTGATTTTTGTATTTAATTCCGATGCAATTTCCGTGTTTCATCGTGAATGTGGAGGTCCAAGGGATACTGTAAACCTGAAGTAAAGATTCGGAATCTAAAACTGGTCTCACAGGAAAGGCTCATAACATAGACGATAAGTAGACTCAGTCTCGTTGTAGTGAAGTCGGCATTGTACTTTTGGATTCAATTCCAATGCAATTACTGTGTTTCATCGTCAAAGTGAAGGTCCAAGGGGTACAGTAAACCTGAAATGGAGCATCGGAATCTATAACTGGTCTTACAGGAAAGGCTCAAAACATAGACGGTATGAAGAATCAGTCTTCTAGTAATTAAGTCGGCATTGTGCCTTTTGTATTTAAATCCGATGCAATTTCTGTAATTCATCTTCAATGTGAAGGTTCAAGGGATACATTATACCTGACGTGAAGCATTGGAATCTAAAACTGGTATCACCAGAAACGCTCAAAACATAGACACTAAGAAAAGTAAGTCGTCTTATACTTATGTTGGCATTGTGCCTTTTGTATTTGCTTCCGATGCATTAACTGTGTTTCATCGGCAATGTGAATGTCCAAGGGATACAGTGGACCAGCAGTTGTGGACGGTTCTTTAACACTGGTGACACAGGAGAGGCGCAAAACATAGACACTAAGAAAATTCTGTCTGCCTGTGCATAAGTCGGCCATGAGGCTTTTATATTAAATTCCGATGCAATTTTTGTGTTTCATCGTCAATGTGAAGGTCCAAGGGATACAGTGAGCCTTAAGTGAAGCATCGGAATATAAAACTAGTCTCACAGGAAACGCTCAAAGCATAGACGATAAGTAGACTCAGTCTCCTTGTCCTTAAGTCGGCATTGTACTTTTTGTATTTAATTCCGATGCAATTTCTGTGTTTCATCGTCAAAGTGAGGGTCCAAGGGATGCAGTTATCCTGCTGTCGTGCATCGGAATCTAAAACTGGTGACAGAGGAAAGGCTTAAACATAGACACTAAGAAAAGTCCGTCTTCATGTGCTTAAGTCAGTATTAGGCCTTTTTGTATTTAATTCCGATGCAATAACTGTGTTGCATCGTCAATGTGAAAGTCCATGGAATACAGTAAACCTGAAGTGAAGCATCGGAATCCAAAACTGGTCACACAGGGAAGGCTCAAATCATAGACAGTTAGAAGACACAGCCTTCTAGTACTTAAGTCGGCATTGTGACTTTTGTATTTTATTCCGATGCAATTTCTGTGTTTCATCGTCAATGTGAAGGCCAAGGGATACAGTAGACCTTAATTGAAGCATCGGAATCTAAAATTATTCTCACAGGAAAGGCTCAAAACATAGACGGTAAGAAGACCCAATCTTCTTGTACTTACGTCGGCATTGTGCCTTATGTATTTATTTAAGATGCAATTTTCGTGTTTCATCGTGAATGTGGAGGTCTAAGCGATACAGTAAACCTGAAGTGAAGCATCGGAATCTAAAACTGGTGACACAGGAAAAGCCTAAAGCTCAGACACTAAGAAGACTCAGTCTTCTTGTACTTAAGTAGGCATTGTGCCTTGTGTATTTAATTCCGCAGCAATTTCTGGGTTTCATCGTCAGTGTAAAGGTCCAAGGGATACAGTAAACCTGTAGTGAAGCATCGGAATATAGAACTGGTCTCACTGGAAACGTTGAACCATAGACAGTAAGAAGACTCAATCTTCTTGTACTTAAGTCGGCATTGCGCCTTTTGAATATTATTCCGATGCAACTTCTGTGTTTCATTGTGACTGAGAAGGTCCAAGGGATACAGTAAACCTGAAGTAAAGCATCTGAATCTGAAACTGGTGACACAGGAAAGGCTCAAATCTTAGACAGTAAGAAGACTCTGTATTCTTGTACTTATGTCGGTATTCTACCTTTCGTATCTAGTTCCGATGTAATTTCTGTGATTCATAGTCAATGTGTAGGTCCAAGGGATACAGTAAACCTAAAGTGAAGCATCTAAACCTAGAGCATGTCTCAAAGTAAAGGCTCAACCTTAGACAGTAAGAAGATTCAGTCTTCTTGGACTTAAGTCGGCATTGTGCCTTTTGTATTTAATTAAGATGCAATTTCCGTGTTTCATCGTGAATGTGGAGGTCCAAGGGATACTGTAAACCAGCAGTTGTGCATCCTAATCTAAAACAGGTGACACAGGAAAGGCTCCAAACATAGACACTAAGAAAAGTCAAGCTTGTTGCACTTACGTCGGCCATGAGCCTTTTATATTTAATTCCGATGAAATTACTGTGTTTCGTCGTCAAAGTGAAGGTCCAAGGGATACAGTATACCTGCAGTTGTGCATCGGAATCTAAAACTGGTGACACAAGACAGGTTCGCAACATAGACATTAAGAAGAGTCAGTCTTCTTGTACTTAAGTCGGCATTGTGAATTTTGTATTTATTTCCGTTGCAATTACTGTGCTGCATCATCAATGTGAAGGACCAAGGGATACAGCAAACCTGAAGTGAAGCTTCGGAATCTAAAACATGTCTCACAGGGAAGGCTCAAATCATAGACAGTAAGAAGACACAGTCTACTAGTGCTTAAGTCAGCATTGTGCCTCTTGTATTTAATTCCGATGCAATTTCTGTGTTTCATCGTCAATGTGAAGGTCCAAGGGATACAGTATACCTGACGTGAAGCATCGGAATCGAAAACTGGTCTCACCAGAAAGGCTCAAAACATAGACGCTAAGAAAAGTACGTCGTCTTGTACTTATGTCGGCATTGTGCCTTTTCTATTTGAATCCGATGCATTTACTGTGTTTCATCGGCAATGCGAATGTCCAAGGGATTCAGTGGACCAGCATCGGATTCCAACACTGGTGACACAGGAGATGCTCAAAACATGGACACAAAGAAAAGTAAGTGGTCTTGTACTAATGTCGGTATTGTGCCTTTTGTATTGAATTGCGAAGCAATAACTGTGTTGCATCGTGAATGTGAAAGTCCAAAGGATACAGTAAACCCGTAGTGAAGCTTCGGAATCCAAAACTGGTCACACAGGGAAGGCTGAAATCATAGACAGTAAGAAGACACAGCCTTCTAGTACTTAAGTCGCCATTGTGCCTTTTGTATTTAATTCCGATGCAATTTCTGTGTTTCATCGTCAAAGTGAAAGTCCAAGGGATACTGTAAACCTGAAGTGAAGCATCGGATTCTAAAACTGGTCTCACAGTCAGGGCTCAAATCATAGACAGTAAGAAGACTAACTCCTCTTGTACTTAAGTCGGCATTGTGTCTTTTGTATTTAATTCCGATGCAATTTCTGTGTTTCATCGTCAATGCGAAAGGCCATGGGTTACAGTAAACCTATGGTTGAATATCGGAATATAAAACTGGTGACGCAGAACAGGTTCGAGACATAGACACTAAGAAAAGTCAGTCTTCTTGTACTTAAGTCGGAATTGTGCCTTTTGTATTTAATACCGATGCAATTTTTGTGCTTCATCGTCAAAGTGAAGGTCCAAGGGATACAGTAAACCTGAGGTGATACATCAGAATCAAAAACTCCAAGGGATTCAGTAAACCTGAAGTGAAGCTTCGGAATCTAAAACTGGACTCACAGTAATGGCTCAAAGCATAGACGCTAATAAGACTCAGTATCCTTGTACATAAGTCGGCATTGTGCCCTTTGTATTTAATTCCGACGCAATTACTGTGTTTCATCGTCAAATTGAGGGTCCAAGGGATACAGTAATCCTGCAGTGGTGCATCGCAATCTAATACTGGTGTCAAAGGAAAGGTTTAAATATAGACACTAAGAAAAGACAGTCTTCTTGTACTTAAGTCGGCATTGTGCCTTTTGTATTTAATTACGATGCAATTACTGTGTTTCATCGTCAATGTGAAGGTCCAAGGGATACTGTAAACCTGAAGTGAAGTATCGGAATCTAAAAATGGGCTCACAGGAAACGCTCAAAACATAGACACTAAGAAAAGTAAGTCGTCTTGTACTTAAGTCGGCATTGTGCTTTAGTATTTATGTTCGATGCAATTACTGTGTTGCATCGTCAATGTGAAGGCCCAAGGGATTCAGTAAACCTGAAGTGAAGCATCGGAATCTAAAACTGGTCTCACAGGGAAGGCCCACATCATAGACAGTAAGAGGACACAGTCTTCAAATACTTAAGTCGGCATTGTGCCTTGGTATTTAATTCCGATGAAATTTTTTTGTTTCATCGTCAAAGTGAAAGTCCAAGGGATACAGAAAACCTGAAGTGAAGCATCGGAATCTAAAACTGGTCTCACAGTGAGGGCTCAAAACATAGACAGTAAGAAGACTCACTCCTCTTGTACTTAAGTCGGCATTGTGCATTCTTTATTTAATTCCGATGCAATTCCTATGTTTCATCGTCAATGCGAAAGGCCATGGGTTACACTAAACCTATGGTAGTGAATCGGAATCTAAAACTGGTGACACAGGACAGGTTCGAGACATAGACACTAAGAAAAGTCAGTCTTCTTGTACTTAAGTCGGAATTGTGCCTTTTGTATTTAATACCGATGCAATGCTTGTGTTACATCGTCAATGTGAATGTCCAAGGGATACAGCAAACCGGAAGTGAAGCATCGGATTCTAAAACTGGTATCACAGGGAGGGCTCAAATCATAGACAGTAAGAAGGCAAAGCCTTCTACAACTTAAGTCGGAATTGTGTCTTTTGTATTTAATTCCGACGCAATATCTGTGTTTCATCGTCAATGTGAAGGTCCACGGGATACTGTAAACCTGAAGTAAAGCATCGGAATCTAAAACTGGTCTCACAGGATAGGCTCAAATCATAGTAACTAAGAAACGTCTGTGTCTTGTGCTTTAAGTCGGCATTGTTCATTTTGTATTTAATTCCGATGCTATTACTGTGTTTCATCGTCAATGGGAAGGTCCAAGGGATACAGTAAACGTGAAGTGAAGCATCGAAATCTAAAACTGGTCTCACAGGAAAGGCTCAAATCATAGACGATAGGTAGAGTCAGTCTCCTTGTACTTAAGTCGGCATTGTACATTTTGTATTTAATTCCGATGCAATTTCTGTGTTTCATCGTCAAAGTGAAGGTCCGAGGGATACAGTAAACCTAACGTGAAGCATAGGAATCTAAAACTGGTGACACAGAATAGGATCAAACATAGACAGTAAGAGAACTCAGTCTTTTTGTCCTTAAGTCAGGTTTGTGCCTTTAGTTTTTAATTCCGATGCAATATCTGTGTTTCAACGTCAATGTGAAGGTCCATGGGATACAGTAAACTTGACGTGAAGCATCGGAGTCTATATCTGGTCTCACAGGGAAGGCTCAACGCGTTGACAGTAAGAAGACTCAGTCCACTCGCACTTAAGTCGGCATTGTGCCATTGGTATTTAATTCCGATGCAATTTTTGTGTTTCATAGTTAAAGTGAAGGTCCTAGGGAGACAGTAAACCTGCAGTCGTGCAGCGGAATCTAAAACTGTTGACACAGGAAAGGCTTTAACATAGACACTAAGTAAAGTCAGTTTTCTTGTACTTAAGTCGGCATTCTGCCTTTAGTATTAAATTCCGATGCAATTGTTGTGTTTCATCGTCAAAGTGAAGGTCCAAGGGATGCAGTTATCCTGCTGTCGTGCATCGGAATCTAAAACTGGTGATACAGGTAAGGCTTAAACATAGACACTAAGAAAAGTCCGCCTTCATGTGCTTAAGTCAGCATTATGACTTTTGTATTTAATTACGATGCAATTTCTGTGTTTCATCATCAATGCGAAGGTCCAAGGGATACAGTAGACCTTAGTTGAAGCATCGGAATCCAAAACTGGTCTCACAGGAAAAGCTCAAAACATAGACGGTAAGAAGACCCAATCTTCTTGTACATACGTCGGCATTGTGCCTTTTGTATTTAATTCCGATGCAATTTTCGTGTTTCATCGTGATTTTGGAGGTCCAAGCGATACACTAAACCTGAAGTGAAGCATCGGAATCTAAAACTGGTGACACAGGAAAAGCCTAAAGCTTAGACACTAAGAAGACTCAGTCTTCTTGTACTTAAGTAGGCATTGTGCCTTGTGTATTAATTTCGATGCAATTTCTGGGTTTCATCGTCAATGTGAAGGTCCAAGGGAGACAGTAAACCTAAAGTGAAGCGTCGGAAGCTAGAACTTGCCTCAAAGTAATGGCTCAACCTTAGACAGTATGAAGATTCAGTCTTCTTGGACTTAAGTCGGCATTGTGCCTTTTGTATTTAATTCCGATGCAATTTCCGTGTTTCATCGTGAATGTTGAGGTCCTAGGGATACTGTAAACCTGAAGTAAAGTATCGTAATCTAAAACTGGTCTCACAGGAAAGGATCAACCTTAGACAGTAAGAAGATGTAGTCTTTTTGGACTTAAGTCGGCATTGTGCCTTTTGTATTTAATTCCGATGCAATTTCCGTGTTTCATCGTGAATGTGGAGGTCCAAGGGATACTGTAAACCTGAAGTAAAGCATCGGAATCTAAAACTGGTCTCACAGGAAAGGCTCATAACATAGACGATAAGTAGTCTCAGTCTCCTTGTACTGAAGTCGGCATTGTACTTCTTGTATTTAATTCCGATGCAATTACTCTGTTTCATCGTTAAAGTGAAGGTCCAAGGGACACAGTAAACCTGAAATGAAGCATCGGAATCTATAACTGATCCCACAGGAAAGGCTCAAAACTTAGACGGTATGAAGAATCAGTCTTCTAGTTCTTAAGTCGGCATTGTGCCTTTTGTATTTAAATCCGATGCAATAACTGTGTTTCATCGTAAATGTCAAGGTCCAAGGGATACGGTAAACCACCAGTTGTGCATCCTAATCTAAAACAGGTGACACAGGAAAGGCTCCAAACATAGACACTAAGAAAAGTCAAGCTTGTTGCACTTATGTCGGCCATGAGGCTTTTATATTTAGTTCCGATGCAATTTTTGTGTTTCAGCGTCAAAGTGAAGGTCCAAGGGATACAGTAAACCTTAAGTGAAGCATCGGAATCTATCACTGGTCTCACAGGAAAGGCTCAAAACATAGACACTAAGAAAAGTAAGTCGTCTTATACTTATGTCGGCATTGTGCCTCTTGTATTTAATTCCGATGCAATTTCTGTGTTTCACCGTCAATGTGAAGGTCCGAGGGATACAGTAAACCTGAAGTGATGCATCCGAATCTAAAACTGGTCTCTCAGGAGAGGCTCAAAACATAGACGGTAAGAAGATTCAGTCTTCTTGTACATAAGTCTGCATTGCGCCCTTTCTCTTTAATTCCGATGAAATTACTGTGATTCATCGTCAAAGTAAAGGTCCAGGGGATACAGTATACCTGCTGTCGTGCATCGGAATCTAAAATTGGTGACACAGGAAAGCCTTCAACATAGACACTAAGAAAAGTCAGTCCTCTTGTATTTAAGTCGGCATTGTGTCTTATGTATTTATGTCCGATGCAATTACTGTGTTGCATCGTCAATGTGAAGGCGCAAGGGATACAGTAAACCTGAAGTGAAGCATCGGAATCGAAAACTGGTCACACAGGGATTGCTCAAATAATAGACAGTAAGAAGACACAGTCTTCTAGTAGTTATGTAGCATTGTGCCTTTTGTATTTAATTCCGATGCAATTTTTTTGTTTCATCGTCGAAGTGAAGATCCAAGGGATACAGCAAACCTGAAGCGAAGCATCGGAATGTAAAACTGGTCTCACAGTGAGGGCTCACTACATAGACAGTAAGAAGACTCACTCCTCTTGTACTTAAGTCGGCATTGTGACTTTTGTATTTAATTCTGATGGAATTTCTGTGTTACATCGTCAATGCGTAGGTCCAAGGGTTGCAGTAAACCTGCAGTTGTGAATCGGAATCTAAAACTGGTGACACAGGACAGGGTCGAAACATAGACACTAGGAAATGTCAGTCTTCTTGTACTTATGTCGGCATTGTGCCTTTTGTATTTAATTCCGATGCAGTTTCTATGTTTCATCGTCAATGTGAAGGTCCAAGGGATAGAGTAGACATGCAGTTGTGAATCGGAATCTAAAGCAGGTGACACAGGACAGGTTCGACACAGAGACACTAAGAAATGTCAGTCTCCTTGTACTTAAGTCGGCATTGTGCTGTTGTATGTAATTCCGATGCAATTACTGTGTTACATCGTCAATGCGAAGATCCAAGGGATACAGCAAACCTGAAGAGAAGCATCGGATTCAAAAACTGGTCTCACAGGGAAGCCACAAATCATAGACAGTAAGAAGAAACAGTCTTCAAGAATTTAAGTCGGCATTGTGCCCTTTGTATTTAATCCCGATGCAATTTCTGTGTTTCTTTGTCAATGTGAAGGTCCAAGGGATACTATAAACCTGAAGTGATGCATCGCAATCTAAAACTGCACTCACAGGATAGGCTCAAATCATAGTCACTAAGAAAAGTCAGTGTCTTGTACATAAGTCGGCATTGTGCCCTTTGTATTTAATTCCGACGCGATTACTGTGTTTCATCGTCAAATTGAAGGTCCAAGGGATACAGTAATCCTGCAGTGGTGCATCGCAATCTAAAACTGGTGACACAGGATAGGTTTAAATATAGACACTAAGAAAAGACATTCTTCTTGTACTTAAATCGGCATTGTGCCTTTTGTATTTAACTTCGATGCAATTTCTGTGCTTCATTGTCAAAGTGAAGGTCCAAGGGATACAGTGAAGCTAAAGTGAAGCAACGGAATCTAAAACTGGTGACACAGGAAAGGCTCAAAGCATAGACTGTAAAAAGACTCAGCCTTCTAGTACTTAAGTCGGCATTGTGGCTTTTGTATTTAATTCCGATGCAATGTTTGTGTTTCATCGTAAAAGTGAAGGCCCAAGGGATACAGTAAACATGAAGTGAAGCATCCGAATCTCTAACTGGTCTCACAGGTTACGCTGAATACATAGACACTAAGAAAAGTCAGTCGTCTTGTACTTATGTCGGCATTGTGCCTTTTGTATTTAATTCCAATGCAATTTCTGTGTTTCATCGTCAATGTGATGGTCCATGGGATACTGTAAACCTGAAGTGAAGCATCGGAATGTAAAACTGGTCTCACAGGAAAGGCTCAAAGCATAGACACTAAGTAAAGTCAGCCCTCTTGTTCCTAAGTCGGCATTGTGCCTTTTGTGATTAATTACGACGCAATTACTGTGTTTCATCGGCAATGTGAAGGTCCAAGGGATACAGTAAACCAGCAGTTGTGCATCGGAATCTAAAACTGGTCTCATAGGAAAGGCTCAAAACATAGGCGGTAAGATTACTCAGTCTTCTTGTACATGCGTCCGCATTGTACCCTTTGTATTTAATTCCGATGAAATTACTGTGTTTCATCGTCAAAGTGAAGGTCCAAGGGATACAGTAACCCCGAAGGGAAGCATCGGAGTGTAAAACCTGTCTCACAATAAAGGCTCACATCATAGACGGTAAGAAGACTCTGTCGTCTTGTACATAAGTAGGCATTATGCGCTTTGTATTTAATTCCGATGCAAATACTGCGTTTCATCGTCAAAGTGAAGGTCCAAATGATACAGTAATCCTGCAGTCGTGCATCGGAAACTAAAACTGGTGACACAGAAAAGGCTTAAACATAGACACTAAGAGAAGTCAGTCTTCTTAAACTTAAGTCGGCATTGTGCCTTTTTTATTTAATTCCGATGCAATTACTGTGTTGCATCGTCAATGTGATGGTCCATGGGATACTGTAAACCTGAAGTGAAGCATCGGAATCTAAAACTGGTCTCACAGGTAATTCTCAATACACAGACACTAGAAATGTCAGTCGTCTTCTACTTATTTCGGCATTGTGCTTTTTGTATTTGATTCCGATGCAATTATTGTTCTTCATCGTCAAGGTGAAGGTCCAAGGGATACAGTAAACCTGAAGTGAAGCATCGGAAGCTAAAACTGGTCTCACAGTTAGGGCTCAAAACATAGACGATAAGAAGACTCAGTCCTCTTGTACAAAAGTCGGTATTGTGACTTTTGTATTTAATTCCGATGCAATTTCTGTGTTGCATCGTCAATGTGAAGGTCCAAGGGATACTGTAAACCTGAAGTGAAGCATCGGAATCTAAAACTGGTCTCACAGGATAGGCTCAAAACATAGACACTAAGATGAGTCAGTGTCTTGTACTTTAAATCAGCATTGTGCCCTTTTGTATTTAATTTCGATGCAATTACTGTGTTTCATCGTCAATGTGAAGGTCCAAGGGATACAATAAACCTGAAGTGTTGCATAGGAATCTAAAACTAGTCTCACTGGAAAGGCTCAAAACATAGACACCAAGAAAAATAAGTCTTCTTGTACTTAAGTCGGCATTATGCCTTTTGTATTCAGTTCCAATGGAATTGTCATGTTTCATCGTCAAATTGAAGGTCCATGGGATACAGTAAACCTTAAGTGAAGCATCTGAATCTAAAACTGGTTTCACAATAAAGGCTCATAGCACAGACAGTAATAAGACTCAGTCTTCTAATACTACAGTCGGCAATGTGCATTTTGTATTTAATTCCGATGGATTATCTGCGTTTCATCGTTCAAGTGAAGGTCCAAGTGATACAGTAAACCTGAGTGAAGCATCGGAAACTGAAACTGGTCTCACAGGAAAGGCTCAAAACGTAGACACTAAAAAAATTTAGTCTTCTTGTCCTTAAGTCGGCATTGTGCCTTTTGTATTTAATTCCGACGCAATTACTGTGTTGCATCGCCAATGTGAAGGTCCAAGGGATACAGTAGACCTGACGTGAAGCATATGAATCTAAAACTGGTCTCACATGGAGGGCACAAATCATAGACAGTAGGAAGCACAGTCTTCTAGTACTTATGTCGGCATTGTGCCTTTCGTATTTAATTCCGATGCAATTTCTGTGTTACATCGTCAATGTGATGGACCAAGGGATACTGTAAACCTGAAGTGAAGCATCGGAATCTAAAACTCGTCTCACAGGACAGGCTCAAAACATAGACACTAAGAAAACTCAGTCTTCTTCTGCTTAAGTCAACATTTTGCATTTTGTATTTAATTCCGATGCATTATCTGTGTATCATCGTCAATTTGAAGGACCATATGACACAGTAACCCTGAAGTGAAGCATCGGAATATAAAACTGGTCCCACATGGGAGGTTCAAACCATAGACACTAAGAAAAGTCAGTTTTCTTGTACTTAAATCGGCATTGTGCCTTTTGTATTTAAATCCGATGCAATTACTGTGTTTCTTCGTCAATGTGAAGGTACAACGGATACAGTATACCAGCAGTTGTGCATCGGAATCCATAACTGGTGACATAGAAAGGCTCCAACATTGACACTATGAAAAGTTAGTCTTCATTAACTTAAGTCGGCATTGTGCCTTTTGTATTTAATTCCGATGCAATGTTTGTGTTACATCGTCAATGTGAACGTCGAGGGAATACAGCAAACTTGAAGTGAAGCATCGGATTCTAAAACTGGTCACACAGGGAAGGCTCAAATCATAGACAGTAAGAAGACAAAGTCTTCTGGAACTTAGGTCGGCATAGTGCCTTTTGTATTTAATTCCGATGCAATTTCTGTGTTTCTTCGTAAATGTGAAGGTCCAAGGGATACCGTAAACCTGAAGTGAAGCATCGAAATCTAAAACTGGTCCCACAGGATGAGCTCAAATCATAGTCACTAAGAAAAGTAAGTCTCTTGTACTTTAAGTCGTCATTGTGTATTTTGTATTTAATTCCGATGCAATTTCTGTGCTTCTTCGTCAATGTAAAGGTCCAAGGGACACAGTAAACCTGAAGTGATGCATCGGAATCTAAAACTGGTCTCACAGGAAGGGCTCAAAACAAAGAAGGAAAGATGACTGAGTCTTCTTGTCACATACGTCGGCATTGTACACTTTGTATTTAATTCCGATTCAATTACTGTGTTTCATCGTCGAAGTGTAGGTCCAAATCATACAGTAATCCTGCAGTCGTGCATCGGAATCTAAAGCTGGTGACACAGAAAAGCTTCAACATAGACACTAAGGAAACTCAGTCTTCATGTACTTAAGTCGGCATTGTGCATTTTGTATTTAATTCTGATGCAATTTCTGTGTTTCATCGTCAATTTGAAGGTCCAAATGACACAGTAAACCTCACGTGAAGCATCGGAATCTAAAACTGCTCTCACAGATAGGGTTCAAAACATAGACACTAACAAACGTCAGTCTTCATGTACTTACGGCGGCATTGTGCCTTTTGTTTTTAATTCCGATGCAATTACTGTGTTTCATCGTCAATGTGAAGGTCCAAGGGATACAGTAAACCAGCAGTTGTGTATCAGAATCCAAAACTGGTGACATAGAAAAGGCTCAAAGCATAGACCCTAAGAAAAGTCAGTCTACTTGAACTTAAGTCGGCATTGTGCCTTTTGTATTTAATACCGATGCAATTTCTGTGTTTCATGGTCATTGTGAAGGTCCAAGGGATACAGCAAACCTGCAGTTGTGCATTGGAATCTATAACTGGTGACACAGGAGAGGCTCGAAACATAGACACTAAGAAGAGTCAGTCTTCTTGTACTTAAGTCGACAATGTGCCTTTTGTAATTGAGTCCGATGCAATATCTGTGTTTCAACGTCAACGTGAAAGTCCAGGTGATACAGTAAACCTGAAGTGAAGCATCGCAAACTAAAACTAGTGACACAGGAAAGTCTTAAACCATAGACAGTAAGAAGACTCTGTCATCTTGTACTTAAGTCGGCATTGTGCCTATCGTATTTATATCCCATGCAATTTCTGTGTTTCATCGTCAATGTGAAGGTCTAAAGGATACAGTAAACCTGACGTGAAGCATCGGAATCTAAAACTGGTTCAAGATGGTTCAAATGGCTCTGAGTACTATGGGACTCAACTGCTGTGGTCATAAGTCCCATAGAACTTAGGACTACTGAAACCTATCTAACTTAAGTACATCACACACATCCATACCCGAGGCAGGAGTCGAAACTGCGACCGTAGCGGTCGTGCGGTTCCAGACTGTAGCGCCTTTAACCGCTCGGCCTCTAAAACTGGTCTCACAGGCAAGGCTCAAAACATAGACAGTAAGGAGACTCAGTCTACTTGTACTTAAGTCGGCATTATTCCATTTGTATTTAATTCTGATGCAATTCTTGTGTCTCATCGTCAAAGTGAAGGTCCAAAAGATACTGTGAACCTGAAGTAAAGCATCGGATTCTAAAACTGGTGACACGGGAAAGGCTCAAAGCGTAGACAGTTGGGAGACTCAGTCTTCTTGTACTAAAGTCGGCATTGTGCCTTTTATATTTAATTACGATGCAATTTTGGTGTTTCATCGTCAAAGTGAAGGCCCAAGGGATACTGTAAACCTGAAGTGAAGCATCGGAATCTAAAACTTTTCTCACAGTGAAGGCTCAAAACATAGACAGTAAGAAGACTAAGTCCTCTTGTACTTAAGTCGGCATTGTGCCTTTTGAATTTATTTCCGATGCAATTTCTGTGTTTCATCGTTAACGTGAAGGTCCAAGGGATACAGTAAACCTGCAGTTGTGAATCGGAAACTAAAACTGGTTACACAGGACAGGCTCGAAACATAGACACTAAGAAAAGTCAGTCTTCTTGCACTTAAGTCGTTATGGTGCCATTTTTATTTAATTCCGATGCAATTACTGTGATTCATCGTCAAAGTGAAGGTCCTAATGATACAGTAATCCTGCAGTCGTGCATCGGAATCTAAAACTGCTGACACAGGGAAGGCTTAAACATAGACACTAAGAAAAGTCTGTCTATTTGTACATAAGTGTGCATTTTGCCTTTTGTATTTAATTCCGAATCAATGTTTGTGTTTCATCGTCAAAATGAAGGTCCAAGTAATACAGTAAACATGAAGTGAAGCATCTGAATCTAATACTGGTCTCACAGGAAAGGCTCAATACATAGACACCAACAAAAGACAGTCGTCTTGTACGTTTGTCGGCATTGTGCCTTTTGTATTTAATTCCGATGCAACTTTTGTGTTTCATCGTGAAAGTGAAGGTCCAAGGGATACAGTAAAAAAGAAGTGTAGCTTCGGAATCTAAAACTGGTATCACAGTGAAGTAAGATGTCTCAGTCCTCTTGAACTTAAGTCGGCATTGTGCATTTTGTACTTAATTCCGATGCATTTACTGTGTTTGATCGTCAAAGTGAAGGTCCAATGGATACAGTAAAACTGCAGTTGTGAATCGTAATCTAAAACTGGTGACACAGAATAGGTTCAAACTTACACACCAAGAAAAGTCAGTCTTCTTTTACTTAAGTCGGTATTGTACCTTTTGTATTTATTTCCGATGCAATTACTGTATTACGTCGTCAATGTGAAGGTCCAAGGGATACCGTAAACCTGAAGTGAAGCATCGGATTCTAAAACTGGTCTCACAGGAAAGGCTCAAAACATAGACACCCAGAAAAGTTAGACTTCTTGTACTTAAGTCGGCATTGTGCCTTTTGTATTTAATTCCGAAGGAATTGTTGTGTTTCATCGTCAAAGTGAAGGTCCAAGGGATACCGTAGACCTGAAGTGAAGCATCGGATTCGAAAACTGGTTTCACAGGAAAGGCTGAAAGCACAGTCAGTAAGAAGACTCAGTCTTCTAGTACTTAAGTCGGCATTGTGCATTTTGTATTTAATTCCGATGGAATTTCTGCGTTTCATCGTTAAAGTGAAGGTCCAAGGGATTCAGTAAACCTGAAGTGAAGCATCGGAGTCTAAAACTGGTGACACAGGAAAGGCATGAACATAGAAACTAAGAAAAGTCAGTCTTCTTGTACTTAAGTCGGCATTGTGCCTTTTGCATTTAATTCCGATGCAATTTCTGTTTCATCGTCAATGTGAAGGTTTAAGGGACACAGTTAACCTGAAGTGAAGCATCGGAATCTAAAACTTGTCTCACGGAGGAGGTTAAAAACATAGACACTAAGAAAAGTCAGTCTTCTTGTACTTAAGGCGGAATTGTGCCTTTTGTATATAATTCCGATGCAATTTCTTTGTTTCATCGTCAATGTGACGGTCCAAGGGATACAGTAAACCTGAAGAGAAGCATCGGATTCTAAAAGTGGTCTCGCAGGAAAGGCTCAAACATAGACACTAAGAAAACTCAGTTTTCTTGTACTTAAGTTGTCATTGTGCCTATTGCATTTAATTCCGATGCAATTTCTGTTTCATCGTCAATGTGAAGGTTTAAGGGACACAGTTAACCTGAAGTGAAGCATCGGAATCTAAAACTGGTCTCACGGAGGAGGTTAAAAACATAGACACTAAGAAAAGTCAGTCTTCTTGTACTTAAGGCGGAATTGTGCCTTTTGTATTTACTTCCGATGCAATTACTGTGATTCTTCGTCAATGTGAAGGTGCAAGGTTTACAGTATACCGGCAGTTGTGCTTCGGAATCCAAAACTGGTGACATAGAAAAGGCTCAAAACATTGACACTAAGAAAAGTCAGTGTTTTGTACTATTAGTCGCCATTGTGCCTTTTGAATTTATTTCCGATGCAATTACTGTGTTTCATCGTCATTGTTAAACTCCAACGGATACAGTACGCCTGACGTGAAGCATCGGAATGTAAAACCGATCTCACATGGAAGGTTCAAACCATATACACTAAAAAAATTCAGTCTTCTTGTACTTAAGGCGGCATTGTGCCTTTTGTATTTAATTCCGATGCTATGGCTGTGTTTCATCGTCAATGTGAAGGTCCAATGGATACAGTAAACCTGCAGTTGTGAACCGGAATCTAAAACTGGTGACACCGGACAGGTTCAAACACAGACACTAAGGAAAGTCAGTCTTCTTGTACTCAAGTCGGTATTGTGCCTTTTGTATTTATTTCCGATGCAATCACTGTGTTACATCGTCAATGTGAAGGCCCAAGGGATACAGCAAACCAAAAGAGAAGCATCGGATTCTAAAACTGGTCTCAATGGGGAAGGCACAAATCATAGACAGTAAGAAGACACAGTCTTCTAGAACTTAAGTCGCCATTGTGCCTTTTGTATTTAATTCCGATGCTATTTCTGTGTTTCATCGTCAATGTGATGGTCCAAGGGATACAGTAAACCTGAAGGGGAGCTTCGGATTCTAAAACTGGTCTCACAGGAAAGGCTCAATACATAGACACTAAGAAAACTCAATCTTCTTGTACTTAAGTCGGCATTGTGCCTTTTGCATTTAATTCCGATGCAATTTCTGTTTCATCGTCAATGTGAAGGTTTAAGGGACACAGTTAACCTGAAGTGAAGCATCGGAATGTAAAACTGGTCTCACGGAGGAGGTTAAAAACATAGACACTAAGAAAAGTCAGTCTTCTTGTACTTAAGGCGGAATTGTGCCTTTTGTATATAATTCCGATGCAATTTCTTTGTTTCATCGTCAATGTGATGGTCCAAGGGATACAGTAAACCTGAAGAGAAGCATCGGATTCTAAAAGTGGTCTCACAGGAAAGGCTCAAACATAGACACTAAGAAAACTCAGTTTTCTTGTACTTAAGTTGTCGTTGTGCCTATTGCATTTAATTCCGATGCAATTTCTGTTTCATCGTCAATGTGAAGGTTTAAGGGACACAGTTAACCTGAAGTGAAGCATCGGAATCTAAAACTGGTCTCACGGAGGAGGTTAAAGACATAGACACTAAGAAAAGTCAGTCTTCTTATACTTATGGCGGCATTGTGCCTTTTGTATTTACTTCCAATGCAATTACTGTGTTTCTTCGTCAATGTGAAGCTGCAAGGGGTACAGTATACCAGCAGTTGTGCATCGGAATCCAAAACTGGTGACATAGAAAAGGCTCAAAACATTGACTCTAAGAAAAGTCAGTCTTCTTTAACATAAGTCGGCATTTTGCCTTCTGTATTGAATTTCGATGACATTTCTGTGTTTCATCGTCAATGTGAAGTTCCAAGGGATACAGTAAACCTGCAGTTGTGCATCGGAATCTAAAAATGGTGACACAGGAAAGGCTCGAATTTTAGACACTAAGAAAAGTCAGTCTTCTTGTACTTAAGTCACCATTGTGCCTTTTAAATTTAATGCCGAATCAATTTCTGTGTTTCATCGTCAGTGTGAAGGTCCAGGTGATACAGTAAACCTGTAGTGAAGCATCTGAATCTAAAACTGGTCTCACACGAAAGGCTCAAAACATAGACTGTAAGCAGACTTAGTCTTCTTGTACATACGTCGGCACTGTGCTCTTTGTATTTAATACCGATGCAATTACTGTGTTTCATCGTGAAAGTGAAGGTCCGAGGGTTACAGTAAACCTGAAGTGTAGCATCGGAATTTAAAACTGGTCTCCCAATAAAGGCTCAAAACATAGTCGATAAAAAGACTCATTCTTCTTGAACATAAGTCGGCATTAAGCCCTTGGTATTTAATTCCTATGCAATTACTGTTATTCATCGTCAAAGTGAAGGGGCAAATGATACAGTAATCCTGCAGTCGTTTATCGGAATCTAAAACTGGTGACAAAGAAAAGGCTTAAACATAGACACTAAGAAAAGTCAGTCTTCTTGTTTTTTAGTCGGCATTGTGCCTTTTGTATTTAATTCCGATGCAATTACTGTGTTGCATCGTCAATGTGAAGGTCCAAGGGATACAGTAAACCTGAAGAGAAACATCGGAATATAAAATTGGTCTCACAGGAAAGGCTCAAAATATAGGCGGTAAGAAGACTCAGTGTTCTTGTACATAAGTCGGCATTAAGCCCTTTTTATTTAATTCCTATGCAATTACTGTGTTTCATCGTGGAAGTGAAGGTCCAAATGATACAGTAATCCTGCAGTTGTGCATCGGAATCTAAAACTGGTGGCATAGAAAAGCCTTAAACATAGACACTAAGAAACGTCAGTCTTCTTGTACTTAAGTCAGCAATGTGCCTTTTGGGGTGTCACCGCCAGACACCACACTTGCTAGGTGGTAGCTTTTAATCGGCCGCGGTCCGTTAGTACATGTCGGACCCACGTGTCGCCACTGTGTGATCGCAGACCGAGCGCCACCACAAGGCAAGTCTCGAGATACGGGATAGCACTCGCCCCAGTTGTACGGACGACTTTGCTAGCGACTACACTGACGAAGCCTCGCTCATTTGCAGAGCAGATAGTTAGAATAGCCTTCAGCTAAGTCAATGGCTACGACCTTGCAAGGCGCCATTAGTAACACAGCATGTATCTAAAGAGTCTCACTTGAATCGCCACAATTTCCAGATGTACCAAAAGGATGGATTAAAGTTAAGTATTCCAGAAGCCACGTACTTCTCTTTATAGCATTCATTACGTATCCTGTTTCAGACCTCACGCCTTCCGGCTTTACCTTAGCGTGTGCCTTT
Source organism: Schistocerca americana (assembly GCF_021461395.2). Classification (NCBI taxonomy): domain Eukaryota; kingdom Metazoa; phylum Arthropoda; class Insecta; order Orthoptera; family Acrididae; genus Schistocerca; species Schistocerca americana. Next base: position 6,390,147 of record NW_025725481.1, on the reverse strand, counting down.
CGGCTTCCTCTCATTCTGTCTAGGCTGTCTTGTCTAGACACAACATTTTTGGCGACGAGTCAACGGAAAGGGTCTTGTTCTTTCTAATTGCTTACATTTACTTGTGTCATGGCTTCGCCAGATGTACTGTCTGAATTTTATCGCTTGCAGAATCAGCAGACGCAGGCGTTATTGGATGCCCTTGGACGGCTCGTCCAGGGTCAACGTGCACTGAAAAATGATGCGGCCGCCGCCGCTTCACTGCTACCGCAGCCACAACATGCAGTTGCACAACCATTCCGTAATTTTCACGCAGACGTGGAAACATGGACGGAGTGGTCACGCCAGTTTGGAATATCATCTCTTCGCGTTCAGAATTAAAGGTAACGAGCGGCAGCCTTATTTATTGGCGTGTGTAGGGGTACAAACGTACCGTGTGATAGTGAAATTATTTCCCCGACGCGACGTAGCGACTCTGTCCTACAAAGAAATATTGTCGGCATTGGACGCCTATTTCAAAGAAACAGTTAATGTAGTTGCAAAGAGGTATGCTTTCTTTCGTACAAAACATACGGCAGGTCAAACTAATAGGGAGTGGGTTGCAACATTGCAAGGGCTTACAATGGATTGTGCTTTTGAGTGTGAATGTGGACTCCCTTATTCAGATACAATGGTACGTGATGCAATTGCACAGAACGTTTCTGATGTTCGTATACGGGAGCAAATTTTGAAACTAGTCAATCCCTCCCTTCAACAAGTCATAGACGTATTGGACAGACAAGACACGCTTGACTTTGCTCAGGAATCATTTGCAACTTCACCAGCCATGTGTAACATTAACCGGCCCGCCGGGCGCGCTGCTCGGACCGGTAAACTGCCCTCGTGCACGTCCATGCAGCTGCCGCCACGCTCTAAACCAGGTGTGCCGCGCCAGCATACAACTTCAGTGAAATCATGCATCGGATTTCGGGATCGGTGCAGTGCTTGCACACAGAGATGGGTCGCATGATCGCCCTATTGCCTTTGCGTCCAAATTGCTCTCGTCTGCGCAAAGAAATTACTCGCATATAGAGAAAGAAGCTTTGGCTCTCATGTTTGGTGTTACTAAGTTCCATGATTTCTTGTATGGTCATCACTTTACCATCATCACAGACCACAAGCCTTTGACGTCGCTTTTTCATCCGAACAAGCCTGTACTTCCGCGTACAGCGCAGAAATTCATTCGCTGGTCTATTTTCCTCTCGCAGTACCGCTACGATATCTTGTATCGGTTCACCGCTAAGCACGGAAACGCCGATGCGTTGTCCCGTTTGCCTGTTGCTGAGGATAGAGCATTCGATTTTTCCGAACTTGCTTGCATGTTAATTGATTCGGAAACCGATGAAGTGGTCGAATCGTTTTCGATTGATTTTCGTCGTGTAGCTACAGCCACAGCTGCTGACCCGGTCCTTGCTACCGTTTTGCGTTTTGTTGCTACGCAATGGCCTTTGTCTAAGTCTCGGATCGAGGATCCGTTGGTTCGCCGATTTTTTGCTCACAAGGAGAGACTTTTTGTTCGACGTGGTGTTTTGTTGTTGTGTACTGATAATGATCAGTCCAGGGTCGTGGTCCCACCATCGTTACAGTCATCTGTCTTAAAGCTTCTCCACCAAGGAGATTGGGGTATAGTGCGAACGAAACAACTTGCTCGTCAGCACTGTACTTGGTTCGGAATCGATGCTGCGATTACGAGCATGTGTTCTTCTTGCATGGCGTGTGCCGAACAAAAATTAGCACCGCCGCGGAAAGTCTTTGCATGGCCAAAAGCCACTTCCCCTTGGCAACGCTTGCACATCGATTTTGATGGTCCATTCTGGAATGCTAAATGGTTGGTTATGGTAGATGCCTTCAGTAATTTTCCTTTTGTTGTCCGGATGTCTTCCACGACGTCATCTGCCTCCATCCAAGCGTTGTCTGCTATCTTTTGCATTGAAGGTCTTCCGCAGACTATTGTTTCCGACAATGGCCCACAATTCATGTCCGCAGAATTTCAGTCATTCTGCGAGGCCAATGGTATTCAACATCTAACATCCGCGCCGTTTTCGCCTCAGTCAAACGGTGCCGCTGAACGATTGGTCCGGACTTTAAAGTCACAGATGTTGAAGTTCAAAGAGTCGCATTCTCTGGAGGACGCATTGTTGCTCTTTGTCATCGTATCGCTCTCAGCCCCGCGATGGTCTCTCGCCAGCTGTTTTGCTCCACGGTCGTCCTCATCGAACCTTGATGTCTGCTGCACTCGCCGCATCAGGTTCCTGTGCAGCGGCAGACTTCTGCTTTTGCTCCAGGCGACGTTGTATTCTATCGCACCTATCGAGGTTCACGGCGTTGGCTCGCAGGGCGCATTCTTCGCTGCCTCGGCCGCGTAATGTATTTGGTTTTGGGGGCCCCTGGTGAGGTGCGTCGGCATCTCAAACAGCTGCGCCTCTGTCGTCGCACGGGTTCTGCCGCTCCCCGTCTGCTTTAAGCGACGGTGCCGTCCGGTCAGCGCCCTGGGGACCCATCTACTGGCTCGCCTCATCCCCAGGTGTTACCGACGATTCCTTCCATTTATCCCCATGGCGAAGCGCCGCCGCCGCCTCCGCCGCCACCGCCTGTTCTCCCGCCGGCGCCGCCCGCCGTGGACGCCTCGCTGCAGCCGCCAAACGCCTCCCTGGGTCACGCGCCACCGATCGCTTCCCGTGACCAGCTGTCCTAAGCCTTGGAACACTTGCCCGCTCCGGACCACATGACGTCTTTGCGTGTAGGATACCCCGACGCAATGGAGGTCGACCCTTCGGCCCCTCCTGTCTCTTTACGGGCGCATACACCGCATGTTGACGTGCACCCTGGACTAGGTTTTCAGGCGTTTCCTAGCTCCCCTCGGACCGAATGGCCGGGTGCGGGTGGCACAGCCTCGCCTGTTGTTAGGCTCCCCACCGCATCGCATACGTCAACATGGGGTCCTCCCCACGGCGGGCGGTAGCCTTATAACACGATTTGCGGGGGAGGAAAGTGGTGTCACCGCCGGACACCACACTTGCTAGGTGGTAGCTTTAAATCGGCCGCAGTTCATTAGTACATGTCGGACCCGCGTGTCGCCACTGTGTGATCGCAGACCGAGCGCCACCACAAGGCAGGTCTCGAGATACGGGATAGCACTCGCCCCACTTGTACGGACGACTTTGCTAGCGACTACACTGACGAAGCCTCGCTCATTTGCAGAGCAGATAGTTAGAATAGCCTTCCGCTAAGTCAATGGCTACGACCTGAGAAGGCGCCATTAGTAACATTGCATGTATCTAAAGAGTCTCACTTGTATCGCCACAATCTCCAGATGAACCAAAAGGATGGATTAAAGTTAAGTATTCCAGAAGCTACGTACTTCTCTTTATAGCATTCATTACGTATCCTGTTTCAAACGTCACGCCTTCCGGGTTTAGCTTAGCGCGTGCCTTTCGGCTTCCTCTCATTGTGTCTAGGCTGCCTTGTCTAGACACAACACCTTTTGTATTTAATTCCGATGCCATTACTGTGTTGCATCGTCAATGTGAAGGTCCAAGGGATACAGTAAACCTGAGTGAAGCACCGGAATCTAAAACCGGTCTCACAGGGAAGGCTCAAATCATAGGCAGTAAGAAGACACAGTCTTCTAGTACTTAAGTCGGCATAGTGCATTTTGTATTTAATTCCGATGCAATTTCTGTGTTCCATCGTCAGTGTGAAGGTCCAAGGGGTACACTAAACCTAATGGTAAGCATCGGAACCTAAAACAGGTCTCACAGGAATGGCTCAAAATATCGACACTAAAAAAATTCAGTCTTCCTGTGCTTAAGTCAGCATTGTGCCTTTTGAATTTAATTCCGATGATATTTCTGTGTTTCATCGTCAAAGTGAAGGTCAAAGGGATACAGTGAACCGGAAGCGAAGCAACGGAATCTAAAACTGGTCTCACAGGATAAACTCAAACATAGACACTTAGAAAAGTCAGTGTCTTGTACTTAAGTCCGCTTTATGACTTTTGTATTTAATTCCGATTCAATTACTATGTTTCATCGTCAAATTGAAGGTCGAAGGGAGACAGTAAAACTGAAGTGAAGCATCGGAAACTAAAACTGGCCTCACAGGATAGGCTCAAAACACAGACACTAAGAAAAGTAAGTCTTCTTGTACTTAAGTCGGCATTGTGCCTTTTGTATTTAATTCCGATGCAATTGTTGTGTTTCATCGTAGAAGTGAAGGTCTAAGGTGTACAGTATACCTGAAGTTAAGCATCGGATACTCAAACAGGTTTCACAGGAAAGGCTCAAAGCACAGACAGTAAGAAGACTCAGTCTTGTAGTAAACAAGTCGGCTTTGTGCATTTTGTATTTAATTCGGATGGAATTTCTGCATTTCATCGGTAAAGTGAAGGTCCAAGGGATACAGTAAGCCTGAAGTGAAGCATCGGAAACCGAAACTGGCCTCACAGGAAAGGCTCAAAACCCAGACACTAAGAAAAGTCAGTCTTCTCGTACTTAAGTCGGCATAGTGCCTTTTGTATTTAATTCCGATGCAATTACTGTGTTGCATCGACAATGTGAAGGTCCAAGGGATACAGTAAACCTGCAGTGAAGAATCGGAATCTAAAACTGGTCTCACAGGAATGGCACAAATCACAGACAGTAAGATGACACATTCTTCTAGTACTTATGTTGGAATTGTTCCTTTTGTATTTAATTCCGATGCAATTTCTGTGTTTCATCGTCAATGTGAAGGTCCAAGGGATACAGTAAGCCAGCAGTTGTGAATCGGAATCTAAAAATGGTGACACAGGACAGGTTCGAAACATAGACACTAAGAAAAGTCAGTCATCTTGTACTTAAGTCGGCATTGTGCCTTTTGTATTTAATTCCGATGCAATTACTGTGTTACATCGTCAGTGTGAAGGCCAAAGGCATACAGCAAACCAGAAGTGAAGAATCAGAATCTAAAACTGGTTTCACAGGGAAGGCTCAAATCATAGACAGTAAGAAGACACAGTCTTCTAGATCTTAATTCGGCATTGTGCCTTTTGTATTTAATTCCGATGCAATTTCTTTGTTTCATCGTCAATGTGTAGGTCCAAGGGATACAGTAAACCTGAAGTGAAGCATCAGAAACTAAAACAGGTCTCACAGGAAAGGCTCAAAGGATAGACACTAAGAAAAGTCAGTCTTCTTGTTTTTAAGTCTGCATTGTGCCTTTTGTATCTAACTCCGATGCAATCGTCGTGTTACATCGTCTAAGTGAAGGTCCAAGGGATACAGCATACCTAAAGTGAAGCATCGGAATCTAAAACTGCTTCGACAGGAAATTCTCAAAGCACAGACAGTAAGAAGACTCAGTCCTGTTGTACGTAAGTCGGCATTGTGCCTTTTGTATTTAATGCGGATGCAATTTCTGTGTTTCATCGTCAATATGAACGTCCAAGGGATACAGTAAACCTGACGTAAAGCATCGGAATCTAAAACTGGTCTCACAGTGAAGGTTCAAAACATAGACACTAAGAAAAGTCATTCTTCTTGAACTTAAGTCGGCATTGTGACTTTTGTATTTAATTTCGTCAATGTGAAGGTCCAAATGATACAGTAAACCTGCAGGTGTGCGTCGGAATCTAAATCTGGTGACACTGGAGAGGCTCGAAACATAGACACTAAGAAAAGTCAGTCTTCTTGTACTTAAGTCGGCATTGTGCCTTTGTATTCAATTCCGATGCAATTTCAGAGTTTCATCGTCAATGTGAAGGTCCAAGTGATACAGTAAACTTGAAGTGAAGCATAGGAATCTAAAACTGGTGACACAGTAAAGGCTCAATGCATGGATGGTACGAAAACTCAGTCTTCTTGTACTTAAGTCGGCATTGTGCCTTTTGTATTTAATTCCTATGCAATTTTTGTGTTTCATCGTCATTGTGAAGGTCCAAGGGATACAGTATACCTGCAGTCTTGCATAGGATTCTAAAAGTGGTGACACAGGAACGGCTTAAACATAGACACTAAGAAAAGTCAATCTTCTTGTGCTTAAATCGGCATTGTGCCTTTTGTATTTAATTCCTATGCAATTACTGTGTTGCATCATCAATGTGAAGGTCCAAGGGATACCGTAAACCTGAAGTGAAGCATCTTAATCTAAAACTGGTCTCACAGGGAAAGCTCAAATCGTAGACCGTAAGATGACACAGTCTTCTAGAACTTAAGTCGGCATTGGGCCTTCGATATTTAATTCCGATGCAATTTTTGTGTTTCAACGTCAATGTGAAGGTCCAAGAGATACAGTAATCCTGAAGTGAAGCATCGGAATGTAAAACTGGTCTCACAGGGAAGGCTCAAAGCATAGACAGTAAGAAGACTCAGTCTTCTAGTACTTAAGTCGGCATTGTGCCTTATGTATTTAATTCCGATGCAATTTCTGCATTTCATCGTCAAATTGTAGGTCCAAGGGATACAGTTAACCTGAAGTGAAGTATTGGAATGTAAAACTGGTCTCCAAGTGAAGGCTCAAAACATATACAATAAGAAGACTCAGTCATTTTGTACTTAAGTCGGCATTGTGCCTTTTGTATTTAATTCCGATGCAGTTTTGGTGTTTCATCGTCAAAGTTAAGGTCCAAGGGATACAGTTAACCTGAAGTGAAGTATTGGAATGTAAAACTGGTCTCAAAGTGAAGGCTCAAAACATATACAATAAGAAGACTCAGTCATCTTGTACTTAAGTCGGCATTGTGCCTTTTATATTTAATTCCGATGCAATATCTGTGTTTCATCGTCAAAGAGAATGTCCGAGGGATAGAGTATACCTGCAGTTGTGAATCGGAATCTAAAAATGGTGACACAGGACAGTTTCGAAACATAGACACTAAGAAAAGTCAGTCATCTTGTACTTAAGTCGGCATTGTGCCTTTTGTATTTAATTCCGATGCAATTACTGTGTTACATCGTCAGTGTGAAGGCCCAAGGGATACAGCAAACCAGAAGTGAAGAATCAGAAACTAAAACTGGTTTCACAGGGAAGGCTCAAATCATAGACAGTAAGAAGACACAGTCTTCTAGAACTTAATTCGGCATTGTGCCGTTTGTATTTAATTCCGATGCAATTTCTTTGTTTCATCGTCAATGTGAAGGTCCAAGGGATACAGTAAACTTGAAGTGAAGCATCTTAATCTAAAACTGGTCTCACAGGGAAAGCTCAAATCGTAGACAGTAAGATGACACAGTCTTCTAGAACTTAAGTCGGCATTGGGCCTTCGATATTTAATTCCGATGCAATTTTTGTATTTCAACGTCAATGTGAAGGTCCAAGAGATACAGTAATCCTGAAGTGAAGCATCGGAATGTAAAACTGGTGTCACAGTGAAGGCTCAGAACATAGACAGTAAGAAGACTCAGTCCTCTTGTACTTAAGTCGGCATTGTGCTTTTTGTATTTAATTACAATGCAATTTCTGTGTTTCATCGTCAATGTGAAGGTCCAAGGGATACAGTAAACCTGCAGATGTGAATCGGAATCTAATACAGGTGACACGGGACAGGTTCGAAACATAGACACTAAGAAAAGTCGGTATTCTTGTACTTAAGTCGGTATTCTGCCTTTTGTATTTAATTCAGATGCAATTACTGTGTTACTTCGTCAATGTGAAGGTAAAAGCGATACAGCAAACATGAAGTTAAGCATCGGAATCTAAAACTGGTCTCACAGGGAAGGCTCAAAGCATAGACAGTAAGAAAACTCAGTCTTCTAGTACTTAAGTCGGCATTGTGGCTTATGTATTTAATTCCGATGCAATTTCTGCATTTCATCGTCAAATTGTAGGTCCAAGGGATACAGTAAACCTGAAGTGAAACATCGAAATCTATAACTGGTCTCACAGGAAAGGCTCGAAACATAGACTCGAAGAAAAATCAGTCTTCTTGTACTTAAGTCGGCATTGTGCGTTTTGTATATAATTCCGATACTTTTACTGTGTTTCATCGGCAATGTGAAGGTCCAAGGGATACAGTAAACCAGCAGTTGTGCATCGGAATCTAAAACTGGTGACACAGAAAAGGCTTAAACATAGACACAAAGAAAAGTCAGTCTTCTTGTACTTAAGTCGGCATTGTGCCTTTTGTATTTAACTGCGATGCAATTGTTGTGTTTCATCGTCTCAGTGAAGGTCCAAGGGATACAGTAAACCTGAAGTGAAGCATCGGAATCTAAAACTGGTCAAGGGTAAGGCTCAAACATAGACAGTAAGAAGACTCAGTCTTCTAGTACTTAAATCAGCATTTTGCATTACGTATTTAATTCCGATGGAGTATCTGCGTTTCATCGTGAAAGTGTAGGTCCAAGGGATACAGTAAACCTGAAGTGAAGCATCGGAATCTAATACAAGTGACACGGGACAGGTTCGAAACATAGACACTAAGAAAAGTCAGTATTCTTGTACTTAAGTCGGCATTGTGCGTTTTGTACCTAATTCCGATACAATTACTGTGTTTCATCGGCAATGTGAAGGTCCATGGGATACAGTAAACCAGCAGTTGTGCATCGGAATCTAAAACTGGTGACGCAAAAAAGGCTTAAACATAGACACTAAGAAATGTCAGTCTTCTTGTACTTAAGTCGGCATTGTGCCTTTTGTTTTTAATTCCGATCTATTTCTGTGTTTCATTGTCAATGTGAGCGTCCAAGGGGTACAGTAATCCTGAAGTGAAACATTGGAATCAAAAACTGGCCTTACTGGATCAACTCAAAACATAGACACTAAGAAAAGTCAGTGTCTTGTACTTAAGTCGGCATTGTGACGTTTGTATTTAATTCCGATGAAATTACTGTGTAGCATCGTCATTGTGAAGGTCCAAGGAATACAGTAAACCTGAAGTGAAGGATCGGAAACTAAAATTGATCTCACAGGAAAGGCTCAAAGCATTGACACTAAGAAAATTCAGTCTAATTTTACTTAAGTCGGCGTTGTGCCTTTTCTATTTAATTGGGATGCAATTGTTGTGTTTCATCGTATAAGTGAAGGTTCAAGGGACACAGTAAACTTGAAGTGAAGCATAGGAATCAAAAACTTGTATCACAGGGGAGGCTCAAATCATAGACACTATGTAAATTCAGTCTTCTTGTACTCAAGTCGGCATTGTGCCTTTTGAATTTAATCCCGTTGCTATTTCTGTGTCTCATCGTTAATGTGAAGGGCTAAGGGATACAGTAAACCTAAAGTGAAGCATAGGAATCTAAAACTGGTTCCACAGGAAATTCTCAAACATAGACAGTAAGAAGACTCAGTCCTCCTGTACGTAAGTCGGCATTGTGCCATTTGTATTTAATTCCGATGCAATTATTGTGTTTCACCGTCAAAGTAAAGGTCCAAGGGATACACTATACGTTCAGCCGAGCATCGGAATCTAAAACTGGTGACACAGGAAAGGCTTAACCATAGACACTATGAAAAGTCAGTTTTCTTGTACATATGTCGGCAGTGTGCCTTTTGTATTTAATCCTTATACAATTACTGTGTTGAATCATCAATGTGAAGGTCCAAGGGATACAGTAAACCTGAAGTGAAGCATCGGAATCTAAAACTGGTCGCACAGGGAAGGCTCAAATCATAGACAGTATGAAGACACAATCTTCCAGTACTTAAGTCGGCATTGTGCCTTTGGAATTTAATTCCGATGCAGTTTTGGTGTTTCATCGTCAAAGTGAAGGCCCAAGGGATACAGTAAACCTGAAGTGAAGTATTGGAATGTAAAACTGGTCTCAAAGTGAAGGCTCAAAACATATACAGTAAGAAGACTCAGTCATCTTGTACTTAAGTCGGCATTGTGCCTTTTGTATTTAATTCCGATGCAATTTCTGTGTTTCATCGTCAATGAGAATGTCCGAGGGATAGAGTATACCTGCAGTTCTGAATCGGAATCTAAAACTGGTGACAAAGGACAGGTTCAAAACATAGACACTAAGAAAAGTCAGTCTTCTTGTACTCAGTTCGGCATTGTGCCTTTTGTATTTAATTCCGATGCCATTACTGTGCTTCATCGTCAATGTGAAGTTCCAAGAGATACAGTAAATCTGGCGTGAAGCATCGTAATCTAAAACTTGTCTTACAGAGAAGGTTCAAAACATATACACAAAGAAAAGTGAGTCTTCTTGTACTTATGGCGGCATTGTGCCTTTTGTATTTAATTCCAATGCAATTATTGTGTTTCATCGTCAATGTGAAGGTCCAAGGGATACAGTAAACCAGCAGTTGTGTATCGGAATCCAAAACTGGTGACAAAGAAAAGCCTCAAAACGTAGACACTAAGAACAGTCAGTCTTCTTGAACTTAAATCAGCATTGAGCCTTTTGTATTTAATTTCCTCAATGTGAAGCTCCAAGGGATACAGTAAACCTGCAGTTGTGCATCGGAATCTAAAACTGTTGACACAGGAGAGCCTCGAAACATAGACACTAAGAAAAGTCAGTCTTCTTGTACTTCAGTCGGCATTGTGTCTTTCGTATTTAATTTCGATGCAAATTCTATGTTTCATCGTCAAAGTGAGGGACCAAGGGATATAGTAAACCTGCAGTTGTGCATTGGAATCTAAGACTGGTGACACAGGAGAGGCTCGAAACATAGACACAAGGAAAAGTCAGTCGTCTTGTACAAAAGTCGGCATTGTGCCTTTTGTATTTAATTCCGATGCAATTTTTGTCCTTCTTTGTAAAGTGAAGGTCTGAGGTATACAGTAAACCTGAAGTGAAGCATCGGAATTTAAAACTGGTCTCATAGGAAAGGCTCCAAATATAGACGGTAGGAAGACTCAGTCTTCTTGTACATAAGTCAGCATTGTGCCCTCTCTATTCAATTCCGATGCAATTACTGTGTTGCATCGTCAATGTGAAGGTCCAAGGGATACAGTAAACCTGAAGTGAAGATTAGGAATCTAAAACTGGTCTCACAGGAAAGGCACAAATCATAGACAATAAGAAGACACAGTCTTCTAGTACTTATGTCGGCATTGTGCCTTTTGTATTTAATTCCGATGTAATTTCTGTGTTTCATCGTTAATGTAAAGGTCGACCTGATACAGTAAACCTGAAGCGAAGCTTCGGAATCTAAAACTGGTGACACAGGAAAGGATCAAAGCATAGACAGTAAGTAGACTCAGTCTTCGTGTACTTAAGTCGGCATTGTGCCTTTTGCATTTATTTGCGATGCTATTTCTGTGTTGCATCGTCAATGTGAAGGTCCAAGGGATACAGTAAACCTCAAGTGAAGCATCGAAATCTAAAACGGGTCTCACAGGAAAGACACACATCATAGACAGTAAGAGGACACAGTCTTCTAGTACTGAGGTCGGCATTGTGCCTAATGTATTTAATTCCGCTGCAATTTCTGCGTTTCATAGTCAATGTGTAGGTCCAAGGGATACAGTAAACCTGACGTGAAGCATCGGAATCTAAAACTGGTCTCACAGGAAAGGCTCAAATCATAGACAGTAAGAAGACACCGTCTTCTAGTATTTAAGTCGGCATTGTGTACTTTTTATTTAATTCCTATGCAAATTCTGTGCTTCATCGTCAATGTGAAGGTCCAAGGTATACAGTAAACCTGACGTGAAGCATCGGAATCTAAAACTGGTCTCACAGAGAAGGCTGAAATTATAGACAATAAGAAAAGTCAGTCTTATTGTACTTATAGCGGCATTGTGCCTTTTGTATTTAATTCCGATGCAATTGTTGTGTTTCATCGTCAATGTGAAGGTCCAAGGGATACAGTAAACCAGCAGTTGTGTCTCGGAATCCAAAACTGGTGACAAAGAAAAGGCTCAAAACATAGACACTAAGAACAGTCAGTCTTCTTGAACTTAATTCGGCAATGAGCCTTTCGTATTTAATTTCGTCAATATGAGGCTCCAAGGGATACAGTAAACCTGTAGTTGTGCATCGGAATCTAAAACTGGTGACACAGGAGAGCCTCGAAACATAGACACTAAGAAATGTCAGTCTTTTTGTACTTCAGTCGGCATTGTGTCTTTCGTATTTAATTCCGATGCAAATTCTGTGTTTCATCGTCAAAGTGAGGGACCAAGGGATACAGTAAACCTGCAGTTGTGCATTGGAATCTAAGACTGGTGACACAGGAGAGGCTCGAAACATAGACACAAGGAAAAGTCAGTCGTCTTGTACTTAAGTCGGCATTGTGCCTTTCATATTTAATTCCGTTGCATTTTTTGTCTTTCATCGTAAAGTGAAGGTCTGAGGTATACAGTAAACATGAAGTGAAGAATCGGAATTTAAAACTGGTCTCACAGGAAAGGCACAAATCATAGACAGTAAGAAGACACAGTCTTCTAGTACTTATGTCGGCATTGTGCCTTTTGTATTTAATTCCGATGCAATTTCTGTGTTTCATCATGAAATGTGAAGGTCCAAGTGATACAGTAATCCTGCAGTTGTGAATCGGAATCTAAAACTGGTGACACAGGATAGGTTCGAAACATAGACACTAAAAATAAGTCAGTCTTCTTGTACTCAAGTCGGCATTGTGCCTTTTGTGTCTAGTTCCGATGCAATTACTGTGTTGCATCGTCAATGTGAAGGTCCAAAGGATACAGTAAACCTGATGTGAAGCATTGGAATCGAAAACTGGTCTCACAGGAAAGGCTCAAATCATAGACAGTAAGAAGACACCATCTTCTAGTATTTAAGTCGGCATTGTGTCTTTTTTATTTAATTCCGATGCAAATTCTGTGTTTCATCGTCAATGTGAAGGTCCAAGGGATACAGTAAACCTACAGTTCTGCATCTGAATCAAAACCTGGTGACACAGGACAGGCTAGAAACATAGACACTAAGAAGAGTCAGTCTTTTTGTACTTAAGCCGGCAGAGTGCCTTTTGTAATTAATTCCGATGCAATTTCTGTGTTTCATCGTCAAAGTGAAGGTCCAAGGGAAACAGTAAACCTGAAGTGAAGCATCGGAATCTAAAACTGGTGACACAGGAAAGGCTCAAAGCGTAGACAGTAAGAAGACTTAGTCCTCCTGTACGTAAGTCGGCATTGTGCCTTTTGTATTTCCTTCCGATGCATTTACTGTGTTTCATCGTTATTGTGAAGGTCCAAGGGATACAGTAAACCTGACGTGAAGCATCGGAATCAAAAACTGGTCTCACAGAGAAGGCCGAAATCATAGTCACTATGAAAAGTCAGTCTTCTTGTACTTCAGTCGGCATTGCGCCTTTTATATTTAATTTCGATGCAATTTCTGTGTTTCATCGGCAATGTGAAGGTCCAAGGGATACAGTAAACCTGCAGTTGTGCATCGGAATCTAAAACTGGTGACACAGGAAAGGCTCGAAACATAGACAGTAAGAAGTCTCAGTCCCCTTGTACTTAAGTCGGCATTGTGCCTTTTGTATTTAATTCCGATGCAATTACTGTATTTCATCGTCTAAGTGAAGGTCCAAGGGATACAGTAAACCTGAAGTGAAGCATCGGAATCTAAACTACTTCGACAGGAAATTCTCAAAGCACAGACAGTAAGAAGACTCAGTCCTGTTGTACGTTAGTCGGCATTGTGCATTTTGTATTTAATTCCGAAGCAATTTCTGTGTTTCATCGTCAATGTGAACGTCCAAGGGATACAGTAAACCTGACGCAAAGCATCGGAATCTAAAACTGGTCTCACAGTGAAAGTTCAAAATATAGACACTAAGAACAGTCAGTCTTCTTGAACTTAAGTGGGCATTGTGCCTTTTGTATTTAGTTTCGTCAATGTGAAATTCCAAGCGATACAGTAAACCTGCAGGTGTCCGTCGGAATCTAAATCTGGTGACACTGGAGAGTCTCGAAACATAGACACTAAGAAAAGTCAGTCTTCTTGTACTTAAGTCGGCATTGTGCCTTTTGTATTCAATTTCGATGCAATTTCTGTGTTTCATCGTCAATGTGAAGGTCCAAGGGAGACAGTAAACCTGAAGTGAAGCATCGGAATCTAAAACTGGTTTCACAGGAATGGCTCAAAGCTTAGACAGCAAGAAGACTCAGTCTTCCAGTACTTAAGTCGGGATTGTGCCTTATGTATTTAATTCCGATGCAATTTCTGCGTTTCATCGTCAAAGTGTAGGTCCAAGGGATACAGTAAACCTGAAGTGAAGCATCAGAATCTAAAACCGGTCTCACAGGATAAACTCAAAACATAGACACTAAGAAAAGTCAGTGTCTGGTACTTAAGTCAGCATTGTGACTTTTGTATTTAATTCCGATGCAATTACTGTGTTTCATCGTCAATGTGAAGGTCCAAGGGATACAGTAAACCTGAAGTGAAACATCGGAATCTAAACCTGGTCTCACAGGAATGGCTCAAATCATAGACAGTAAGAAGACACAGTCTTCTAGAACTTAAGTCGGCATTGTGCCTATGGATTTTAATTCCGATGCAGTTTCTGCGTTTCATCGTCAATGCGAAGGTCCAACGGATACAGTAAACCTGAAGTGAAGTATCGGAATCTGAATCTGGTCTCAAAGGAAAAGCTCAAAATATGGACACTGAGAAACGTCAGTCTTCTTGTACTTAAGTCTGCATTGTGCCTCTTGTATTTAACTGCGATGCAATAGTTGTGTTTCATCGTTTCAGTGAAGGTCCAAGGGATACAGTAAACCTGAAGTGAAGCATCGGAATCTATAACTGGTCAAGGGTAAGGCTCAAAGCATAGATAGTAAGAAGACTCAGTCTTCTAGTACTTAAGTCAGCATTGTGCCTTACGTATTTAATTCCAATGCAATTTCTGCGTTTCATCGTGAAAGTGTAGGTCCAAGGGATACAGTAAACCTGAAGTGAAGCATCGGCATCTATAACCGGTCTCACAGGAAAGGCTCAAAACATGGACACTAAGAAAAGTGACTCTTCTTGTACTTAAGTCGGCATTGTGCGGTTTGTATTCAATTCCGATACATTTACTGTGTTTGATCGGCAATGTGAAGGTCCAAAGGATACAGTAAACTAGCAGTTGTGCATCGGAATCTAAAACTGGTGACACAGAAAACGCTTAAACATATACACTAAGAAAAGTCAGTCTTCTTGTACTTAAGTCGGCATTGTGCCTTTTGTATTTAATTCCGAAGCAATCACTGTACTGTATCGTCAACGTGAAGGTCCAATGGATACTGTAAACCAGACGTGAAGCATTGGAATCTAAAACTGGTCTCGCAGAGAAGGTTCAAAACATAGACACTAAGGAAAGCCAGTCTTCTTGCACTTATGGCGGCATTGTACCTTTTGTATTTAATTCCGATGCAATTATTGTGTTTCTTCGTCAATGTGAAGGTGTAAGGGATACAGAAAACCGGCAGTTGTGTATCGGAACCCAAAACTAGTGACATAAATAAGGCACAAGACATAGGCACTAAGAAAAGTCAGTCTTCTTGTACTTAAGTCGACATTGTGCGTTTTGTATCTAATTCCGATACTATTACTGTGTTTCATCGGCATTGTGAAGGTCCAAGGGATACAGTAAACCAGCAGTTGTGCATCGGAATCTAAAACAGGTGACGCAGAAAAGGCTTAAACATAGACACTAAGAAATGTCAGTCTTCCTGTACATAAGGCGGCATTGTGCCATTTCTATTTAATTCGGATGCAATTGTTGTGCTTCAGCGTATAAGTGAAGGTCCAAGGGATACAGTAAACCTGAAGTGCATCATCGGAATCCAAAACTGGTCTCACAGGGAAGGCTAAAATCATAGACACTAAGAAAAATTAGTATTCTTGTACTCTAGTCAAAATTGTGCCTTTTGAAATTAATTCCGATGCTATTTCTATGTTTCATCGTTAATGTGAAGGGCCAAGGGATTCACTAAACCTGAAGACAAACATCGGAATCTAAAACTGGTCTCACAGGAATGGCTCAAGGCATAGACACTAGGAAATGTCAGTCATCTTGTACTTAATTCGGCATTGTTCCTTTTGCATTTCATTCCGATGCAATTTCTGTGTTTCATCGCACAAGTGAAGGTCCAAGGGTTACAGTAAACCTGAAGTGAAGCATCGGAATCCAAAACTTGTATCACAGGGGAGGCTCAGATCATAGACACTAAGAAAATTCAGTCTTCTTGTACTTAAGTCAGCATTGTGCCATTTTGTAATTAATTCCGATCCAATTTCTGTGTTTCATCGTCAACGTGAAGGTCCAAGGAATACACTAATCCAGAAGTTGTGTATCGGAATCCAAAACTGGTGACATAGAAAAGGCTAAAAACATAGACACTAAGAAAAGTCAGTCTTCTCGAACTTAATTCGGCATTGTGCTTTTGTATTTAATTTCGTCAATGTGAAGGTCCAAGGGATACAGTAAACCTGCAGTTGTGCATCGGAATCTAAAACTGGTGACACAGGAGAGGCTCGAAACATAGACACTAAGAAAAGTCAGTCTTCTTGTACTTAAGTCAGCATTGTGCCTTTTGTAATTAATTCCGATGCAATTTCTGTGTTTCATCGTCAATGTGAAGGTCCAAGTGATACAGTAAACCTGAAGTGAAGCATCGGAATCTAAAACTGGTGACACAGTAATGGCTCAAAGCATACATAGGAAGAAGACTCAGTCTTCTAGTACTTAAGTCGGTATTGTGCCTTTTGTATTTAATTCAGATGCAATTATTGTGTTTCTTCGTCAATGTGAAGGTCCAAGGGATACAGTAAACCAGCAGTTGTGTATCGGAATCCAAAACTGGTGACAAAGAAAAAGCTCAAAACATAGACACTAAGAACAGTCAGTCTTCTTGAACTTAAGTCGGCATTGAGCCTTTCGTATTTTATTTCGTCAATGTGAAGGTCCAAGGGATACAGTATCCTGCAGTTGTGCATCGGAATCTAAAACTGGTGACGCAAGAGAGCCTCGAAACATAGACACTAAGAAAAGTCAGTCTTCTTTTACTTCATTCGGCATTGGTTCTCTCGTATTTAATTCCGATGCAAATTCTGTGTTTCATCGTCAAAGTGAGGGACCAAGGGATACAGTTAACCTACCATTGTGCATTGGAATCTAAGACTGGTGACACAGGAGAGGCTCGAAACATAGACAAAAGGAAAAGTCAGTCGTCTTGTACTTAAGTCGGCATTGTGCCTTTTGTATTTAATTCCGATGCAATTTTTGCGTATCATCGTAATGTGAAGGTCTGAGGTATACAGTAAACCTAAAGTGAAGCGTCGGAATTTAAAACTGGTCTCATAGGAAAGGCTCTAAACATAGTCGGTAGGAAGACTCAGTCTTCTTGTACATCAGTCAGCATTGTGCCCTTTCTATTCAATTTCGATGCAATTACTGTGTTGCATCGTCAATGTGAAGGTCCAAGGGATACAGTAAACCTGAAGTGAAGCATCGGAATCTAAAACTGGTCTCACAGGAAAGGCACAAATCATAGACAGTAAGAAGACACAGTCTTCTAGTACTTATGTCGGCATTGTGCCTTTTGTATTTAATTCCGATGCAAATTCTGTGTTTCATCATGAAATGTGAAGGTCCAACTGATACAGTAATCCTGCAGTCGTGAATCGGAATCTAATACTGGTGACACAGCTCAGGTTCGAAACATAGACACTAAAGAAAGTCAGTCTTCTTGTACTTAAGTCGGCGTTGTGCCTTTTGTGTTTAATTCCGATGCAATTACTGTGTTACATCGTCAATGTGAAGGCGCAAGGTATACAGCCAACCAGAAGTGAAGCATCGGATTCTAAAACTGGTCTCACAGGGAAGGCTCAAAATATAGACAGTACGAAGACACAGTCTTCTAGAACTAAAGTCGGCATACTGCCTTCTGTATTTAATTCCGATGCAATTTCTGCGTTTCATCGTCAATGTGAAGGTCCAAGGGATACAGTAAAACCGAAGTGAAGCATCTGAATCTAAAACTGGTCTCACAGGAAAAGCTCAAAGTATAGACACTAAGAAAAGTCAGTCATCTTGTACTTAAGTCGCCATTGTGCCTTTTGTATTTAACTCCGATGCAATTGTTGTGTTTCATCGTCTAAGTGAAGGTCCAAGGGATACAATAAACATGCAGTTGTGCATCGGAATCTTAAACTGGTGACGCAGGAGAGGCTCGAAACATAGACACTAAGAAAAGTCGGTCTTCTTGTACTTAAGTCGGCATTGTGCCTTTTGTAATTTATTCTGATGCAATTTCTGTGTTTCATCGTCAATGTAAAGGGTGAAGTGATACAGTAAACCTGAAGTGAAGCTTCGGAATCTAAAACTGGTGACACAGGAGAGGATCAAAGGATAGACAGTAAGAAGACTCAGTCTTCGTGTACTTAAGTCGGCATTGTGCCTTTTGTATTTAATTGCGATGCTATTTCTGTGTTGCATCGGCAATGTCATGGCCCAAGGGATACAGTATATCTCAAGTGAAGCATCGGAATCTAAAACGGGTCTCACAGAAAAGGCACAAATCATAGACAGTAAGAGGACACAGTCTTCTAGTACTTATGTCGTCATTGTGCATTTTGTATTTAATTCCGATGCAATTTCTGTGTTTCATCGTCAATGTGAACGTCCAAGGGATACAGTAAACCTGACGTAAAGCATCGGAATCTAAAACTGGTCTCACAGTGAAAGTTCAAAATATAGACACTAAGAAAAGTCAGTCTTCTTGAACTTAAGTGGGCATTGTGCCTTTTGTATTTAGTTTCGTCAATGTGAAATTCCAAGCGATACAGTAAACCTGCAGGTGTCCGTCGGAATCTAAATCTGGTGACACTGGAGAGGCTCGAAACATAGACACTAAGAAAAGTCAGTCTTCTTGTACTTAAGTCGGCATTGTGAGTTTTGTATTCAATTTCGATGCAATTTCTGTGTTTCATCGTCAATGTGAAGGTCCAAGGGATACAGTAAACCTGAAGTGAAGCATCGGAATCTAAAACTGGTCTCACAGGGAAAGCTCAAATCGTAGACAGTAAGATGACACAGTCTTCTAGAACTTAAGTCGGCATTGGGCCTTCGATATTTAATTTCGATGCAATTATTGTGTTTCAACGTCAATGTGAAGGTCCAAGGGATACAGTAATCCTGAAGTTAAATATCGGAATGTAAAACTGGTCTCACAGTGAAGGCTCAGAATATAGACAGTAAGAAAACTCAGTCCTCTTGTACTTAAGTCGGCATTGTGCCTTTTGTATTAAATTACAATGCAATTTCTGTGTTTCATCGTCAATGTGAAGGTCCAAGGGATACAGTAAACCTGCAGTTGTGAATCGGAATCTAAAACAGGTGACACGGGACAGGTTCGAATCATAGACACTAAGAAAAGTCAGTATCTTGTACTTAAGTCGGTATTCTTCTTTATGTATTTAATTCCGATGCAATTACTGTGTTACATCGTCAATGTCAAGGTAAAAGGGATACAGCAAACATGAAGTGCAGCATCGGAATCTAATACTGGTCTCACAGGGAAGGCTCAAAGCATAGACAGATAGAAGACTCAGTCTTCTAGTACTTATGTCGGCATTGTGCCTTATGTATTTAATTCCGATGCAATTTCTGCATTTCATCGTCAAATTGTAGGTCCAAGGGATACAGTAAACCTGAAGTGAAACATCGGAATCTATAACTAGTCTCACAGGGAATGCTGAAATCATATACACTAAGAAAATTCAGTCTTCTTCTATTTAAGTCGGCATTGTGCCTTTTCTATTTCATTCCGATGCTATATCTGTGTTTCATCGTCAATGTGAAGGTCCAAGGGATACAGTAAACCACAAGTGAAGCACCGGAATCTAAAACTGGTCTCACAGGAAAGGCTCAAAACATAGACACTATGAAATGTAAGTCTTCTTGTACTTAAGTGGGCATTGTGCCTTTTGTATTTAATTCCGATGCAATTACTGTGCTTCATCGTTAATATGAAAGTCCCAGGGATACTGTATAACTGAAGTGAAGCATCGGAATCTAAAACTGGTTTCACAGCGAAGGCTCAAATCATAGACAGTAAGAAGACACAGTCTTTTAGAACTTAATTCGGCATTGGGCCTTTTGTATTTAATTCCGATGCAATTTCTTTGTTTCATCGTCAATGTGAAGGTCCAAGGGATACTGTATAACTGAAGTGAAGCATCGGAATCAAAACTGGTCTCACTGGATAGGCTCAAAACATAGACACTAAGAAAAGTCAGTCGTCTAGTACTTAATTTGGCATTGTGCCTTTTGAATTTGATTCCGATGCAATTACCGTGTTTCATCGTTAATGTGAAGGACCAAGGGATACAGTAAACCTGAAGTGAAGCATCGGAATCTAAAACTGGTCTTACAGGAAAGGCTCAAAATATGGACACTAAGGAAAGTCAGTCTTCTTGTACTGAAGTCAGCATTGTGCCATTTGTATTCAACTCCGATGCAGTTGTTGTGTTTCATCGTCTAAGTGAAGGTCCAAGGCAGACAGTAAACCTGAAGTGAAGCATCGGAATCTAAAACTGGTTTCACAGGAATGGCTCAAAGCTTAGACAGCAAGAAGACTCAGTCTTCCAGTACTTAAGTCGGGATTGTGCCTTATGTATTTAATTCCGATGCAATTTCTGCGTTTCATCGTCAAAGTGTAGGTCCAAGGGATACAGTAAACCTGAAGTGAAGCATCAGAATCTAAAACTGGTCTCACAGGATAAACTCAAAACATAGACACTAAGAAAAGTCAGTGTCTGGTACTTAAGTCGGCATTGTGACTTTTGTATTTAATTCCGATGCAATTACTGTGTTTCATCGTCAATGTGAAGGTCCAAGGGATACAGTAAACCTGAAGTGAAACATCGGAATCTAAACCTGGTCTCACAGGAATGGCTCAATTCATAGACAGTAAGAAGACACAGTCTTCTAGAACTTAAGTCGGCATTGTGCCTATAGATTTTAATTCCGATGCAGTTTCTGCGTTTCATCGTCAATGCGAAGGTCCAACGGATACAGTAAACCTGAAGTGAAGTATCGGAATCTGAATCTGGTCTCAAAGGAAAAGCTCAAAATATGGACACTAAGAAACGTCAGTCTTCTTGTACTTAAGTCTGCATTGTGCCTCTTGTATTTAACTGCGATGCAATAGTTGTGTTTCATCGTTTCAGTGAAGGTCCAAGGGATACAGTAAACCTGAAGTGAAGCATCGGAATCTATAACTGGTCAAGGGTAAGGCTCAAAGCATAGATAGTAAGAAGACTCAGTCTTCTAGTACTTAAGTCAGCATTGTGCCTTACGTATTTAATTCCAATGCAATTTCTGCGTTTCATCGTGAAAGTGTAGGTCCAAGGGATACAGTAAACCTGAAGTGAAGCATCGGCATCTATAACCGGTCTCACAGGAAAGGCTCAAAACATAGACACTAAGAAAAGTGACTCTTCTTGTACTTAAGTCGGCATTGTGCGGTTTGTATTCAATTCCGATACATTTACTGTGTTTGATCGGCAATGTGAAGGTCCAAGGGATACAGTAAACTAGCAGTTGTGCATCGGAATCTAAAACTGGTGACACAGAAAACGCTTAAACATATACACTAAGAAAAGTCAGTCTTCTTGTACTTAAGTCGGCATTGTGCCTTTTGTATTTAATTCCGAAGCAATCACTGTATTGTATCGTCAACGTGAAGGTCCAATGGATACTGTAAACCTGACGTGAAGCATTGGAATCTAAAACTGGTCTCACAGAGAAGGTTCAAAACATAGACACTAAGAAAAATCAGTATTCTTGTACTCTAGTCAAAATTGTGCCTTTTGAAATTAATTCCGATGCTATTTCTATGTTTCATCGTTAATGTGAAGGGCCAAGGGATTCACTAAACCAGAAGACAAACATCGGAATCTAAAACTGGTCTCACAGGAATGGCTCAAGGCATAGACACTAGGAAAAGTCAGTCATCTTGTACTTAATTCGGCATTGTTCCTTTTGCATTTCATTCCGATGCAATTTCTGTGTTTCATCGCACAAGTGAAGGTCCAAGGGATACAGTAAACCTGAAGTGAAGCATCGGAATCCAAAACTTGTATCACAGGGGAGGCTCAAATCATAGACACTAAGAAAATTCAGTCTTCTTGTACTTATGTCAGCAATGTGCCATTTTGTAATTAATTCCGATGCAATTTCTGTGTTTCATCGTCAACGTGAAGGTCCAAGGAATACACTAATCCAGAAGTTGTGTATCGGAATCCAAAACTGGTGACATAGAAAAGGCTAAAAAATAGACACTAAGAAAAGTCAGTCTTCTCGAACTTAATTCGGCATTGTGCCTTTTGTATTTAATTTCGTCAATGTGAAGGTCCAAGGGATACAGTAAACCTGCAGTTGTGCATCGGAATCTAAAACTGGTGACACAGGAGAGGCTCGAAACATAGACACTAAGAAAAGTCAGTCTTGTTGTACTTAAGTCAGCATTGTGCCTTTTGTAATTAATTCCGGTGCAATTTCTGTGTTTCATCGTCAATGTGAAGGTCCAAGTGATACAGTAAACCTGAAGTGAAGCATCGGAATCTAAAACTGGTGACACAGTAATGGCTCAAAGCATACATAGGAAGAAGACTCAGTCTTCTAGTACTTAAGTCGGTATTGTGCCTTTTGTATTTAATTCAGATGCAATTATTGTGTTTCTTCGTCAATGTGAAGGTCCAAGGGATACAGTAAACCAGCAGTTGTGTATCGGAATCCAAAACTGGTGACAAAGAAAAAGCTCAAAACATAGACACTAAGAACAGTCAGTCTTCTTGAACTTAAGTCGGCATTGAGCCTTTCGTATTTTATTTCGTCAATGTGAAGGTCCAAGGGATACAGTATCCTGCAGTTGTGCATCGGAATCTAAGACTGGTGACACAAGAGAGCCTCGAAACATAGACACTAAGAAAAGTCAGTCTTCTTTTACTTCATTCGGCATTGGTTCTCTCGTATTTAATTCCGATGCAAATTCTGTGTTTCATCGTCAAAGGGAGGGACCAAGGGATACAGTTAACCTACCATTGTGCATTGGAATCTAAGACTGGTGACACAGGAGAGGCTCGAAACATAGACAAAAGGAAAAGTCAGTCGTCTTGTACTTAAGTCGGCATTGTGCCTTTTGTATTTAATTCCGATGCAATTTTTGCGTATCATCGTAATGTGAAGGTCTGAGGTATACGGTAAACCTAAAGTGAAGCGTCGGAATTTAAAACTGGTCTCATAGGAAAGGCTCTAAACATAGTCGGTAGGAAGACTCAGTCTTCTTGTACATCAGTCAGCATTGTGCCCTTTCTATTCAATTTCGATGCAATTACTGTGTTGCATCGTCAATGTGAAGGTCCAAGGGATACAGTAAACCTGAAGTGAAGCATCGGAATCTAAAACTGGTCTCACAGGAAAGGCACAAATCATAGACAGTAAGAAGACACAGTCTTCTAGTACTTATGTCGGCATTCTGCCTTTTGTATTTAATTCCGATGCAAATTCTGTGTTTCATCATGAAATGTGAAGGTCCAACTGATACAGTAATCCTGCAGTTGTGAATCGGAATCTAATACTGGTGACACAGCACAGGTTCGAAACATAGACACTAAAGAAAGTCAGTCTTCTTGTAGTTAAGTCGGCGTTGTGCCTTTTGTGTTTAATTCCGATGCAATTACTGTGTTACATCGTCAATGTGAAGGCGCAAGGTATACAGCCAACCAGAAGTGAAGCATCGGATTCTAAAACTGGTCTCACAGGGAAGGCTCAAAATATAGACAGGACGAAGACACAGTCTTCTAGAACTAAAGTCGGCATACTGCCTTCTGTATTTAATTCCGATGCAATTTCTGCGTTTCATCGTCAATGTGAAGGTCCAAGGGATACAGTAAACCCGAAGTGAAGCATCGGAATCTAAAACTGGTCTCACAGGAAAAGCTCAAAGTATAGACACTAAGAAAAGTCAGTCATCTTGTACTTAAGTCGCCATCGTGCCTTTTGTATTTAACTCCGATGCAATTGTTGTGTTTCATCGTCTAAGTGAAGGTCCAAGGGATACAATAAACATGCAGTTGTGCATCGGAATCTAAAACTGGTGACGCAGGAGAGGCTCGAAACATAGACACTAAAAAAGTCAGTCTTCTTGTACTTAAGTCGGCATTGTGCCTTTTGTAATTTATTCCGATGCAATTTCTGTGTTTCATCGTCAATGTAAAGGGATAAGTGATACAGTAAACCTGAAGTGAAGCTTCGGAATCTAAAACTGGTGACACAGGAGAGGATCAAAGGATAGACAGTAAGAAGACTCAGTCTTTGTGTACTTAAGTCGGCATTGTGCCTTTTGTATTTAATTGCGATGCTATTTTTGTGTTGCATCGGCAATGTCATGGCCCAAGGGATACAGTATATCTCAAGTGAAGCATCGGAATCTAAAACGGGTCTCGCAGAAAAGGCACAAATTATAGACAGTAAGAGGACACAGTCTTCTAGTACTTATGTCGTCATTGTGCATTTTGTATTTAATTCCGATGCAATTTCTGTGTTTCATCGTCAATGTGAACGTCCAAGGGATACAGTAAACCTGACGTAAAGCATCGGAATCTAAAACTGGTCTCACAGTGAAAGTTCAAAATATAGACACTAAGAAAAGTCAGTCTTCTTGAACTTAAGTGGGCATTGTGCCTTTTGTATTTAGTTTCGTCAATGTGAAATTCCAAGCGATACAGTAAACCTGCAGGTGTCCGTCGGAATCTAAATCTGGTGACACTGGAGAGGCTCGAAACATAGACACTAAGAAAAGTCAGTCTTCTTGTACTTAAGTCGGCATTGTGCCTTTTGTATTCACTTTCGATGCAATTTCTGTGTTTCATCGTCAATGTGAAGGTCCAAGGGATACAGTAAACCTGAAGTGAAGCATCGGAATCTAAAACTGGTCTCACAGGGAAAGCTCAAATCGTAGACAGTAAGATGACACAGTCTTCTAGAACTTAAGTCGGCATTGGGCCATCGATATTTAATTTCGATGCAATTATTGTGTTTCAACGTCAATGTGAAGGTCCAAGGGATACAGTAATCCTGAAGTTAAATATCGGAATGTAAAACTGGTCTCACAGTGAAGGCTCAGAATATAGACAGTAAGAAAACTCAGTCCTCTTGTACTTAAGTCGGCATTGTGCCTTTTGTATTAAATTACAATGCAATTTCTGTGTTTCATCGTCAATGTGAAGGTCCAAGGGATACAGTAAACCTGCAGTTGTGAATCGGAATCTAAAACAGGTGACACGGGACAGGTTCGAATCATAGACACTAAGAAAAGTCAGTATCTTGTACTTAAGTCGGTATTCTTCTTTATGTATTTAATTCCGATGCAATTACTGTGTTACATCGTCAATGTCAAGGTAAAAGGGATACAGCAAACATGAAGTGCAGCATCGGAATCTAATACTGGTCTCACAGGGAAGGCTCAAAGCATAGACAGATAGAAGACTCAGTCTTCTAGTACTTATGTCGGCATTGTGCCTTATGTATTTAATTCCGATGCAATTTCTGCATTTCATCGTCAAATTGTAGGTCCAAGGGATACAGTAAACCTGAAGTGAAACATCGGAATCTATAACTAGTCTCACAGGGAATGCTGAAATCATATACACTAAGAAAATTCAGTCTTCTTCTATTTAAGTCGGCATTGTGCCTTTTCTATTTCATTCCGATGCTATATCTGTGTTTCATCGTCAATGTGAAGGTCCAAGGGATACAGTAAACCACAAGTGAAGCACCGGAATCTAAAACTGGTCTCACAGGAAAGGCTCAAAACATAGACACTATGAAATGTAAGTCTTCTTGTACTTAAGTGGGCATTGTGCCTTTTGTATTTAATTCCGATGCAATTACTGTGTTTCATCGTTAATATGAAAGTCCCAGGGATACTGTATAACTGAAGTGAAGCATCGGAATCTAAAACTGGTTTCACAGCGAAGGCTCAAATCATAGACAGTAAGAAGACACAGTCTTCTAGAACTTAATTCGGCATTGGGCCTTTTGCATTTAATTCCGATGCAATTTCTTTGTTTCACCGTCAATGTGAAGGTCCAAGGGATACTGTATAACTGAAGTGAAGCATCGGAATCAAAACTGGTCTCACTGGATAGGCTCAAAACATAGACACTAAGAAAAGTCAGTCGTCTAGTACTTAATTTGGCATTGTGCCTTTTGAATTTGATTCCGATGCAATTACCGTGTTTCATCGTTAATGTGAAGGACCAAGGGATACAGTAAACCTGAAGTGAAGCATCGGAATCTAAAACTGGTCTTACAGGAAAGGCTCAAAATATGGACACTAAGGAAAGTCAGTCTTCTTGTACTGAAGTCAGCATTGTGCCATTTGTATTCAACTCCTATGCAGTTGTTGTGTTTCATCGTCTAAGTGAAGGTCCAAGGGAGACAGTAAACCTGAAGTGAAGCATCGGAATCTAAAACTGGTTTCACAGGAATGGCTCAAAGCTTAGACAGCAAGAAGACTCAGTCTTCCAGTACTTAAGTCGGCATTGTGCCTTATGTATTTAATTCCGATGCAATTTCTGCGTTTCATCGTCAAAGTGTAGGTCCAAGGGATACAGTAAACCTGAAGTGAAGCATCAGAATCTAAAACTGGTCTCACAGGATAAACTCAAAACATAGACACTAAGAAAAGTCAGTGTCTGGTACTTAAGTCGGTATTGTGACTTTTGTATTTAATTCCGATGCAATTACTGTGTTTCATCGTCAATGTGAATGTCCAAGGGATACAGTAAACCTGAAGTGAAACATCGGAATCTAAACCTGGTCTCACAGGAATGGCTCAAATCATAGACAGTAAGAAGACACAGTCTTCTAGAACTTAAGTCGGCATTGTGCCTATGGATTTTAATTCTGATGCAGTTTCTGCGTTTCATCGTCAATGCGAAGGTCCAACGGATACAGTATACCTGAAGTGAAGTATCGGAATCTGAATCTGGTCTCAAAGGAAAAGCTCAAAATATGGACACTAAGAAACGTCAGTCTTCTTGTACTTAAGTCTGCATTGTGCCTCTTGTATTTAACTGCGATGCAATAGTTGTGTTTCATCGTTTCAGTGAAGGTCCAAGGGATACAGTAAACCTGAAGTGAAGCATCGGAATCTATAACTGGTCAAGGGTAAGGCTCAAAGCATAGATAGTAAGAAGACTCAGTCTTCTAGTACTTAAGTCAGCATTGTGCCTTACGTATTTAATTCCAATGCAATTTCTGCGTTTCATCGTGAAAGTGTAGGTCCAAGGGATACAGTAAACCTGAAGTGAAGCATCGGCATCTATAACCGGTCTCACAGGAAAGGCTCAAAACATAGACACTAAGAAAAGTGACTCTTCTTGTACTTAAGTCGGCATTGTGCGGTTTGTATTCAATTCCGATTCATTTACTGTGATTGATCGGCAATGTGAAGGTCCAAGGGATACAGTAAACTAGCAGTTGTGCATCGGAATCTAAAACTGGTGACACAGAAAACGCTTAAACATATACACTAAGAAAAGTCAGTCTTCTTGTACTTAAGTCGGCATTGTGCCTTTTGTATTTAATTCCGAAGCAATCACTGTATTGTATCGTCAACGTGAAGGTCCAATGGATACTGTAAACCTGACGTGAAGCATTGGAATCTAAAACTGGTCTCACAGAGAAGGTTCAAAACATAGACACTAAGGAAAGCCAGTCTTCTTGCACTTATGGCGGCATTGTACCTTTTGTATTTAATTCCGATGCAATTATTGTGTTTTTTCGTCAATGTGAAGGTCTAAGGGATACAGAAAACCGGCAGTTGTGTATCGGAACCCAAAACTAGTGACATAAATAAGGCACAAGACATAGGCACTAAGAAAAGTCAGTCTTCTTGTACTTAAGTCGACATTGTGCGTTTTGTATCTAATTCCGATACTATTACTGTGTTTCATCGGCATTGTGAAGGTCCAAGGGATACAGTAAACCAGCAGTTGTGCATCGGAATCTAAAACAGGTGACGCAGAAAAGGCTTAAACATAGACACTAAGAAATGTCAGTCTTCCTGTACATAAGGCGGCATTGTGCCATTTCTATTTAATTCGGATGCAATTGTTGTGCTTCAGCGTATAAGTGAAGGTCCAAGGGATACAGTAAACCTGAAGTGCATCATCGGAATCCAAAACTGGTCTCACAGGGAAGGCTAAAATCATAGACACTAAAAAAAATCAGTATTCTTGTACTCTAGTCAAAATTGTGCCTTTTGAAATTAATTCCGATGCTATTTCTATGTTTCATCGCTAATGTGAAGGGCCAAGGGATTCACTAAACCTGAAGACAAACATCGGAATCTAAAACTGGTCTCACAGGGATGGCTCAAGGCATAGACACTAGGAAAAGTCAGTCATCTTGTACTTAATTCGGCATTGTTCCTTTTGCATTTCATTCCGATGCAATTTCTGTGTTTCATCGCACAAGTGAAGGTCCAAGGGATACAGTAAACCTGAAGTGAAGCATCGGAATCAAAACTTGTATCACAGGGGAGGCTCAAATCATAGACACTAAGAAAATACAGTCTTCTTGTACTTAAGTCAGCATTGTGCCATTTTGTAATTAATTCCGATGCAATTTCTGTGTTTCATCGTCAACGTGAAGGTCCAAGGAATACACTAATCCAGAAGTTGTGTATCGGAATCCAAAACAGGTGACATAGAAAAGGCTAAAAACATAGACACTAAGAAAAGTCAGTCTTCTCGAACTTAATTCGGCATTGTGCCTTTTGTATTTAATTTCGTCAATGTGAAGGTCCAAGGGATACAGTAAACCTGCAGTTGTGCATCGGAATCTAAAACTGGTGACACAGGAGAGGCTCGAAACATAGACACTAAGAAAAGTCAGTCTTCTTGTACTTAAGTCAGCATTGTGCCTTTTGTAATTAATTCCGATGCAATTTCTGTGTTTCATCGTCAATGTGAAGGTCCAAGTGATACAGTAAACCTGAAGTGAAGCATCGGAATCTAAAACTGGTGACACAGTAATGGCTCAAAGCATACATAGGAAGAAGACTCAGTCTTCTAGTACTTAAGTCGGTATTGTGCCTCTTGTATTTAATTCAGATGCAATTATTGTGTTTCTTCGTCAATGTGAAGGTCCAAGGGATACAGTAAACCAGCAGTTGTGTATCGGAATCCAAAACTGGTGACAAAGAAAAAGCTCAAAACATAGACACTAAGAACAGTCAGTCTTCTTGAACTTAAGTCGGCATTGAGCCTTTCGTATTTTATTTCGTCAATGTGAAGGTCCAAGGGATACAGTATCCTGCAGTTGTGCATCGGAATCTAAAACTGGTGACACAAGAGAGCCTCGAAACATAGACACTGAGAAAAGTCAGTCTTCTTTTACCTCATTCGGCATTGGTTCTCTCGTATTTAATTCCGATGCAAATTCTGTGTTTCATCGTCAAAGTGAGGGACCAAGGGATACAGTTAACCTACCATTGTGTATTGGAATCTAAGACTGGTGACACAGGAGAGGCTCGAAACATAGACAAAAGGAAAAGTCAGTCGTCTTGTACTTAAGTCGGCATTGTGCCTTTTGTATTTAATTCCGATGCAATTTTTGCGTATCATCGTAATGTGAAGGTCTGAGGTATACAGTAAACCTAAAGTGAAGCGTCGGAATTTAAAACTGGTCTCATAGGAAAGGCTCTAAACATAGTCGGTAGGAAGACTCAGTCTTCTTGTACATCAGTCAGCATTGTGCCCTTTCTATTCAATTTCGATGCATTACTGTGTTGCATCGTCAATGTGAAGGTCCAAGGGATACAGTAAACCTGAAGTGAAGCATCGGAATCTAAAACTGGTCTCACAGGAAAGGCACAAATCATAGACAGTAAGAAGACACAGTCTTCTAGTACTTATGTCGGCATTGTGCCTTTTGTATTTAATTCCGATGCAAATTCTGTGTTTCATCATGAAATGTGAAGGTCCAACTGATACAGTAATCCTGCAGTTGTGAATCGGAATCTAATACTGGTGACACAGCACAGGTTCGAAACATAGACACTAAAGAAAGTCAGTCTTCTTGTACTTAAGTCGGCGTTGTGCCTTTTGTGTTTAATTCCGATGCAATTACTGTGTTACATCGTCAATGTGAAGGCGCAAGGTATACAGCCAACCAGAAGTGAAGCATCGGATTCTAAAACTGGTCTCACAGGGAAGGCTCAAAATATAGACAGTACGAAGACACAGTCTTCTAGAACTAAAGTCGGCATACTGCCTTCTGTATTTAATTCCGATGCAATTTCTGCGTTTCATCGTCAATGTGAAGGTCCAAGGGATACAGTAAACCCGAAGTGAAGCATCGGAATCTTAAACTGGTCTCACAGGAAAAGCTCAAAGTATAGACACTAAGAAAAGTCAGTCATCTTGTACTTAAGTCGCCATTGTGCCTTTTGTATTTAACTCCGAAGCAATTGTTGTGTTTCATCGTCTAAGTGAAGGTCCAAGGGATACAATAAACATGCAGTTGTGCATCGGAATCTAAAACTGGTGACGCAGGAGAGGCTCGAAACATAGACACTAAGAAAAGTCAGTCTTCTTGTACTTAAGTCGGCATTGTGCCTTTTGTAATTTATTCCGATGCAATTTCTGTGTTTCATCGTCAATGTAAAGGGTGAAGTGATACAGTAAACCTGAAGTGAAGCTTCGGAATCTAAAACTGGTGACACAGGAGAGGATCAAAGGATAGACAGTAAGAAGACTCAGTCTTCGTGTACTTAAGTCGGCATTGTGCCTTTTGTATTTAATTGCGATGCTATTTCTGTGTTGCATCGGCAATGTCATGGCCCAAGGGATACAGTATATCTCAAGTGAAGCATCGGAATCTAAAACGGGTCTCACAGAAAAGGCACAAATCATAGACAGTAAGAGGACACAGTCTTCTAGTACTTATGTCGTCATTGTGCATTTTGTATTTAATTCCGATGCAATTTCTGTGTTTCATCATGAAATGTGAAGGTCCAAGGGATACAGTAATCCTGCAGTTGTGAATCGGAATCTAAAACTGGTGACACAGGACAGGTTCGAAACATAGTCACTAAAAAAAGGCAGTCTTTTTGTACTTAATTTTGCATTGTGCCTTTTGAATTTAATTCCGATGCAATTACTGTGGTACATCGTCAGTGTGAAGGCCCAAGGGATACAGCAAACCAGAAGTGAAGCATCGGATTCTAATACTGGTCTCACAAGGAACACTCAAATCATAGATAGTAAGAAGACACAGTCTTCTAGATCTTAAGTCGGCATAGTGCCTTCTGTATTTAAATCCGATGCAATTTCTGCGTTTCATCGTCAACGTCAAGGACCAAGGCATACAGTAAACCTTAAGTGAAGCATCGGAATCTAAAACTGGTCTCACTGGAAAGGCTCAAAGTATAGACACTAAGAAAAGTCAGTCATCTTGTACTTAAGTCGGCATTGTCCCTTTTGTATTTAACTCCGATGCAATTGTTGTGTTTCATCGTCTAAGTGAAGGTCCAAAGGATACAGTTAACCTGAAATGAAGCATCGGAATCTAAAACTGGTCTCACAGGAAAGGCTCATATCATAGACAGTAAGAAGACACCGTCTTCTAGTATTTAAGTCGGCATTGTGTCGTTTTTATTTAATTCCGATGCAAATTCTGTGCTTCAACGTCAATGTGAAGGTCCAACGGATACAGTAAACCTGAAGTGAAGTATCGGAATCTAAGACTGGTCTCACAGGGAAGGCACAAATCACAGACACTAAGATGACACAGTATTTTAGAACTTAAGTCGGCAATGTGCCTTTTGTATTTTATTCCGATGCAAATTTGTGTTTCGACGTCAATGTGAAGATCCAAGGGATACAGTAAACCTGCATTGAAGCATCGGAATGTAAAACTGGTCTCACAGGATAAACTCAAAACATAGACACTAAGAAAAGTCAGTGTCTTGTACTTAAGTCCGCATTATGACTTTTGTATTTAATAACGATGCAATTACCATGTTTGATCGTCAATGTGAAGGTCCCAGGGATACAGTAAAACTGAAGTGAAGCATCGGAAACCAAAAATGGTCTCACAGGAAAGGCTTAAAATAAGGACACTAAGGAAAGTCAGTCTCCTTGTACTGAAGTCAGCATTGTGACATTTGTGTTCAACTCCGATGCAGTTGTTGTGTTTCATCGTCTAAGTGAAGGTCCAAGGGATACAGTAAACCTGCATTGAAGCATCGGAATGTAAAACTGGTCTCACAGGATAAACTCAAAACATAGACACTAAGAAAAGTCAGTGTCTTGTACTTAAGTCGGCATTGTGCCTTTTGTATTTAATTCGGATGCAATTGTTGTGTTTCATAGTAGAAGTGAAGGTCTAAGGTATACAGTAAACCTGAAGTTAAGCATTGGATACCCAAACTGGTTTCACAGGAAAGGCTCAAAGCAGAGACAGTAAGAAAACTCAGTCTTCTAGTAAATAAGTCGGCTTTGTGCATTATGTATTGAATTCGGATGGAATTTCTGCATTTCATCGGTAAAATGAAGGTGCATGGGATACAGTAAGCTTGAAGTGAAGCATCGGAAACCTAAACTGGTCTCACAGGAAAGGCTCAAAGCGCAGACACTAAAAGAAATCAGTCTTCTTGTACTTTGGTCGGCATTGTACCTTTTGTATTTAATTCCGATGCAATTACTGTGTTTCATCGTTAATGTGAAGGTCCAAGGGATACTGTATAACTAAAGTGCAGCATCGGAATCTAAAACTGGTTTCACAGGGAAGGCTCAAATCATAGACAGTAAGAAGACACAGTCTTCTAGAACTTAATTCGGCATTGTATCTTTTGTATTTAATTCCGATGCAATTTCTTTGTTTCATCGTCAATGTGAAGGTCCAAGGGATGCTGTATAACTGAGGTGAAGCATCGGAATCTAAAACTGGTCTCACTGGATAGGCTCAAAACATAGACACTAAGAAATGTCAGTCGTCTTGTACTTAATTTGGCATTGTGCCTTTTGAATTTAATTCCGATGCAATTACCGTGTTTCATCGTTAATGTGAAGGACCAAGGGATACAGTAAACCTGAAGCGAAGCATCGGAATCTAAAACTGGTCTTACAGGAAAGGCTTAAAATAAGGACACTAAGGAAAGTCAGTCTCCTTGTACTGAAGTCAGCATTGTGACATTTGTGTTCAACTCCGATGCAGTTGTTGTGTTTCATCGTCTAAGTGAAGGTCCAAGGGAGACAGTAAACCTGAAGTGAAGCATCGGAGTCTAAAACTGGTTTCACGGGAATGGCTCAAAGCTTAGACAGCAAGAAGACTCAGTCTTCCAGTACTTAAGTCGGGATTGTGCCTTATGTATTTAATTCCGATGCAATTTCTGCGTTTCATCGTCAAAGTGTAGGTACAAGGGATAAAGTAAACCTGAAGTGAAGCACCGGAATCTAAAACTGGT
The DNA here is from genome assembly GCF_021461395.2 of Schistocerca americana. Classification (NCBI taxonomy): domain Eukaryota; kingdom Metazoa; phylum Arthropoda; class Insecta; order Orthoptera; family Acrididae; genus Schistocerca; species Schistocerca americana. Next base: position 6,356,750 of record NW_025725481.1, on the reverse strand, counting down.
CTCACAGGATAAACTCAAAACATAGACACTAAGAAAAGTCAGTATCAGGTACTTAAGTCAGCATTGTGACTTTTGTATCTAATTCCGATGCAATTACTGTGTTTCATTGTCAATGTGAAGGTCCAAGGGATACAGTAAACCTGAAGTGAAACATCGGAATCTGAAACTGGTCTCACAGGAAAGGCTCAAATCATAGACAGTAAGAAGACACAGTCTTCTACAACTTAAGTCGGCATTGTGACTATGGTTTTTTATTCCGATGCAGTTTCTGCGTTTCATGGTCAATGTGAAGTTCCAACGGATACAGTAAACCTGAAGTGAAGTATCGGAATCTCAATCTGGTCTCACAGGAAAAGCTCAAAATATGGACACTAAGAAATGTCAGTCTTCTTGTACATAAGTCTGCATTGTGCCTCTTGTATTTAACTGCGATGCAATTGTTGTGTTTCATCGTTTCAGTGAAGGTCCAAGGGATACAGTAAACCTGAAGTGAAGCATCAGCATCTATAACCGGTCTCACAGGAAAGGCTCAAAACATAGACACTAAGAAAAGTGACTCTTCATGTACTTAAGTCGGCATTGTGCGTTTTGTATTTAATTCCCATGCAATTACAGTGTTGTATCGTCAACGAGTAGGTCCAAGGTATACAGTAAACCTGACGTGTGGCATCGGAATCTAAAACTGGTGTCACAGGGAAGGCTCAAATCATAGACACTAAGAAAATTCGGTATTCTTGTACTCAAGTCGGAACTGTGCCTTTTTAATTTAATTCCGATGCTATTACTGTGTTTCATCGTCAATGTGGAGGTCCACGTGATACAGTAAACCTGAAGTGAAGCATCGGAGTCTAAACCTGGACTCACAGGGAAGGCTCAAAAGATAGACAGTAAGAAGACTCAGTCTTCTTGTACTTAAGTCGGCATTGTTCCTTTTGTATTTAATTCCATTCAATTTCTGTGTATCATCGTCAAAGTGAAGGTGCAAGGGATACAGTAAACCTGAAGTGAAGCATCGGAATCTAAAGCTGGTGACACAGGAAGGGCTCAAAATATAGACATTAAGAAGACTCAATCTTCTTGTACTTAAGTCGGCATTGTGCCTTTTGTATTTAATTCCGATGCAGTTTCTGTGTTTCATCGTCAAAGTGAAGGTACAAGGGATTCTGTAAACCTGAAGTGAAGCATCGGAATCTAGAACTGGTCTCACAGAAAAGGCTCAAAACATAGACGGTAAGAAACCACAGTCTTCTTGCACTTAAGTCGGCATTGTGCCTTCTGTATTTAATTCGATGCAATTTTTGTGTTCATCGTGAATTTGGAGGTCCAATGGATACAGAAAGCCTGAAGTGAATCATCGTAATCTAGAACTGGTGTCACAGGGAAGGCTCAATGCATAGACAGTAGGAAGACTTTGTCTTCTTGTACTTAAGGCGACATTGTGCCTTTTGTATTTGATTCCGATGCGACTTCTGTGTTTCATCGTCAAAGTGAATGTCCAAGGGGTACAGTGAACCTCACGTGACGCATCGGAAACTAAAACTGGTCTCACAGGAAAGAATCAAAACATATACACCAAGAAAAGTCAGTCCCCTTGTACTTAATCGGCATTTTGCCTTTTGTATTTAATTCCGATGCAATTGTTGTGTTTCATCGTCAAAGGGAAGGTCCCAGGGATACAGTAAACCTGAAGTGTAGCATCAGAATCTAAAACTGGTCTCAGAGGAACGGCACATACAAAGTCGGTAAGAAGACTCAGTTTCTTGTACTTAAATGGAATTGTGCCTTTTGTATTTAATTCCGATGCAATTTCTGTGTTTCTCGTTAAGGTGATGGTCCAAGGGATACAGTATACCTGAAGTGAAGCATCAGAATCTAAAACTGGCCTCAGAGGAAAGGCTCATACAAAGACGGTAAGAAGACTCAGTCTTCTTGTACTTAAATGGAATTGTGCCTTTTGTATTTAATTCCGATGCAATTTCTGTGTTTCATCGTTAATGTGAAGGTGGAATGGATGCAGTAAATCTGCAGTTGTGCATCGGAATCTAAAACTGGTGACACAGGAAAGCTCAAAACATAAAAACTAAGAAAAGTCAGTCTTCTTGATTTTAAGTCGGCATTGTGCCTTTTCTATTTAACTCCGATGCAATTGTTGTGTTTCATCGTCAAAATGAATGTCAAAGGGATAAAGTAAAACTGGCATCACAGGTAAGGCTCAAAACATAGACGGTAAGAAGACTCAGTCCACTAGTACTTAAGTCGGCATTGTGAGTTTCGTGTTTAATTCCGATGCCATTTCTGTGTTTCATCGTCAAAGTGAAGGTCCACGGGATACAGTAAGCCTGAAGTGAAGAATCCGAATCTAAACCTGTTCTCACAGGATAGGCTCATAACATAGATGGTAAGAAGAATCAGTCTTCTTGTACTTAAGTCGGCATTGTGCCTTTTTAATTTAATTCCCATGCAATTACTGTGTTGCATCGTCAATGTGAAGGTCCAAGGGATACAGCAAACCTGATGTGAAGCATCGGAATCTAAAACTGGTCTCACAGGGAATGCTCGAATCCTAGACAATAAGAAGACTCAGTCTTATGGTACTTACGTCGGCATTGTGCATTTTGTATTTAATTCTGATGCAATTACTATGTTTCATCGTCAATGTGAGGGTCCAAGGGATACAGTAAACCTGAAGTCAAGCATCGGAATGTAAAACTGGTCTCACAGGAAAGGCTAAAAACATAGACTCTAAGAAAAGTCAGTCCTCTTGTCCTTATTTCGGCATTGTGCCTTTATTAATTAATTCCGATGCATTTGCTGTGTTTCATCGTCAAAGTGAAGGTCCAAAGGATGCAGTAAACGTGAAGTGAAGCATCGCAATCTAAAACTGGTTTCACAGGAAAGGCTCAAAGCATAGACTGTAAGAAGACTCAGTCTTCTAGTACTTAAGTCGGCATTGTGCCTTTTGTATTTAATTCCGATGCAATTTCTTCGTTTCATCGTCAATGTGAAGATCCTTGGGATACAGTAAACTTGAAGTGAAGCATCGGAATCTGAAACTGGTCTCACAGGAAAGGATCATCCCATTGACACTAAGAAAAGTCAGTGTTCTTGTACTGAAGTCGGCATTGTGCATTTGTATTTATATCCGATGCAATTACTGTGTTTCATCGGCAATGTGAATGTCCAAGGGATAAAGTAAACCAGCAGTTCTGCATCGAAATCTAAAACTGGTGACCCAGGAATGGCTCAAAGCATAGACACTAAGAAAAGTCGGTCTTCTTGTACATAAGTCGGCCATAAGCCTTTTATATTTAATTCCGATGCAATTTTTGTGTTTCATCGTCAAAGTGAAGGTTTGAGGGATACAGTAAACCTGAAGTGAAGCATTGGAATCTAAAACGGGTCTCACAAGAGAGGATTAAATCATAGACGGAAAGATGACTCAGTCCTCTTGTACATAAGTCGGCCATGTGCCATTTGTATATCATTCCGATGCAAATTACTGTGTTTCATCGTCAAAGTGAAGGTCTAAGGGATACACTAATCCCGCAGTCGTGCATCGGAATCTCAAACTGGTGACAAAGGAAACGCTCAAAGCATAGACAGTAAGAAGACTCAGTATTCTTGTATTTAAGCCGGCATTGTGCCATTTGCATTTAATTCCGATGCAATGTCTGTGTTTCATCGTCAATGTGAAGGTCCACGGGATACAGTAATCCTGACTTGAAGCATCGGAATCTGAAACTGGTCTCACAGGGAAGGTTCGAAACATAGACACAAAGAAAAAGTCAGTCTTCTAGTACATAAGGCAGCATTGTGCCTTTTGTATTTAATTCAGTTGCAATTAGTGTGTTTCATCGTCAATGTGAAGTGGCAACGGATACAGTAAACCAGCGGTTGTGAATCGGAATCCAAAACTGGTGACATTGAAATGGCTCAAAACATAGACACTAAGAAAAGTCAGTCTTCTTCAACTTAAGTCGGCATTGTGCCTTTTGTATTTAATTTCGATGCAATTTCTGTGTTTCTTCGTTAATGTGAATGTCCAAGGGATACAGTAGACTTGCAGTTTTGCATCTGAATCTGAAACTGGTGACACAGGAAAGGCTCAAAACACAGACAGTAAGAGGACTCAGTCTTCTTGCACTTAAGTCGGCATTGTGCCTTTTGTATTTAATTCCGTTGCAATTTCTGTGTTTCATCGTCAAAGTGAAGGTCAATGGGATAGAGTAAACCTGCCATTGTGCATCGTAATCTAAAACTGGGGACACAGGAAAGGCACAATTCATAGACACTAAGAAAAGTCAGTCTTCTTGTACTTAAGTCGGCTATGTGCCTCTTGTATATAATTCCCATGCAATATTTGTGTTTCATCGTCAAAATGAAGGTCCAAGGGATGCAGTAATCCTGAAGTGAGGCATCGGAATCTAAAACTGGTGACACAGGAAACGCTCAAAGCATAGACAGTAAGAAGACTCAGTATTCTTGTACTTAAGTCGGCATTGTGCCATTTGCACTTAATTCCGATGCAATTTTTGTGTTTCATCGTCAAAGTGAAGGTCCAGGGGATGCAGTAAACCTAAAGTGAAGTATCGGAATCTAAAACTGGTCTCACAGGATAGGTTCAAAACATAGACATTAAGAAAAGTCAGTCTTCTTGTACTTATGTCGGCAGTGTGAATTTTGTATTTACTTCTCATGCAATTTTTGTATTTCATCGTCTTAGTGAAGGTCCAGGGGATACAGTAAACTTGCAGTTGTGTTTCATCGTCAATGTGAAGGTCAAAGGAATACAGTAAACCTGAAGTGAAGCATCGGAATCCAAAACTGGTCTCACAGAAAAGGCTCAAAAGATAGACAGTAAGAAGACTCAGTCTTCTTGTACTTAAGTCGGCATTGTTCCTTTTGTATTTAATTCCATTCAATTTCTGTGTATCATCGTCAAAGTGAAGGTGCAAGGGATACAGTAAACCTGAAGTGAAGCATCGGAATCTAAAGCTGGTGACACAGGAAGGGCTCAAAGTATAGACATTAAGAAGACTCAATCTTCTTGTACTTAAGTCGGCATTGTGCCTTTTGTATTTAATTCCGATGCAGTTTCTGTGTTTCATCGTCAAAGTGAAGGTACAAGGGATTCTGTAAACCTGAAGTGAAGCATCGGAATCTAGAACTGGTCTCACAGAAAAGGCTCAAAACATAGACGGTAAGAAACCACAGTCTTCTTGCACTTAAGTCGGCATTGTGCCTTCTGTATTTAATTCGATGCAATTTTTGTGTTCATCGTGAATTTGGAGGTCCAATGGATACAGAAAGCCTGAAGTGAATCATCGTAATCTAGAACTGGTGTCACAGGGAAGGCTCAATGCATAGACAGTAGGAAGACTTTGTCTTCTTGTACTTAAGGCGACATTGTGCCTTTTGTATTTGATTCCGATGCGACTTCTGTGTTTCATCGTCAAAGTGAATGTCCAAGGGGTACAGTGAACCTCACGTGACGCATCGGAAACTAAAACTGGTCTCACAGGAAAGAATCAAAACATATACACCAAGAAAAGTCAGTCCCCTTGTACTTAATCGGCATTTTGCCTTTTGTATTTAATTCCGATGCAATTGTTGTGTTTCATCGTCAAAGGGAAGGTCCCAGGGATACAGTAAACCTGAAGTGTAGCATCAGAATCTAAAACTGGTCTCAGAGGAACGGCACATACAAAGTCGGTAAGCAGACTCAGTTTCTTGTACTTAAATGGAATTGTGCCTTTTGTAATTTAATTCCGATGCAATTTCTGTGTTTCTCGTTTAAGGTGAGGGTCCAAGGGATACAGTATACCTGAAGTGAAGCATCAGAATCTAAAACTGGCCTCAGAGGAAAGGCTCATACAAAGACGGTAAGAAGACTCAGTCTTCTTGTACTTAAATGGAATTGTGTCTTTTGTATTTAATTCCGATGCGATTTCTGTGTTTCATCGTTAATGTGAAGGTGGAATGGATGCAGTAAATCTGCAGTTGTGCATCGGAATCTAAAACTGGTGACACAGGAAAGCTCAAAACATAAAACTAAGAAAAGTCAGTCTTCTTGATTTTAAGTCGGCATTGTGCCTTTTCTATTTAACTCCGATGCAATTGTTGTGTTTCATCGTCAAAATGAATGTCAAAGGGATAAAGTAAAACTGGCATCACAGGTAAGGCTCAAAACATAGACGGTAAGAAGACTCAGTCCACTAGTACTTAAGTCGGCATTGTGAGTTTCGTGTTTAATTCCGATGCCATTTCTGTGTTTCATCGTCCAAAGTGAAGGTCCACGGATACAGTAAGCCTGAAGTGAAGAATCCGAATCTAAACCTGTTCTCACAGGATAGGCTCATAACATAGATGGTAAGAAGAATCAGTCTTCTTGTACTTAAGTCGGCATTGTGCCTTTTTAATTTAATTCCCATGCAATTACTGTGTTGCATCGTCAATGTGAAGGTCCAAGGGATACAGCAAACCTGATGTGAAGCATCGGAATCTAAAACTGGTCTCACAGGGAATGCTCGAATCCTAGACAATAAGAAGACTCAGTCTTATGGTACTTACGTCGGCATTGTGCATTTTGTATTTAATTCTGATGCAATTACTATGTTTCATCGTCAATGTGAAGGTCCAAGGGATACAGTAAACCTGAAGTCAAGCATCGGAATGTAAAACTGGTCTCACAGGAAAGGCTAAAAACATAGACTCTAAGAAAAGTCAGTCTTCTTGTCCTTATTTCGGCATTGTGCCTTTATTAATTAATTCCGATGCATTTGCTGTGTTTCATCGTCAAAGTGAAGGTCCAAAGGATGCAGTAAACGTGAAGTGAAGCATCGCAATCTAAAACTGGTTTCACAGGAAAGGCTCAAAGCATAGACTGTAAGAAGACTCAGTCTTCTAGTACTTAAGTCGGCATTGTTGCCTTTTGTATTTAATTCCGATGCAATTTCTTCGTTTCATCGTCAATGTGAAGATCCTTGGGATACAGTAAACTTGAAGTGAAGCATCGGAATCTGAAACTGGTCTCACAGGAAAGGATCATCACATTGACACTAAGAAAAGTCAGTGTTCTTGTACTGAAGTCGGCATTGTGCATTTGTATTTATATCCGATGCAATTACTGTGTTTCATCGGCAATGTGAATGTCCAAGGGATAAAGTAAACCAGCAGTTTTGCATCGAAATCTAAAACTGGTGACCAGGAATGGCTCAAAGCATAGACACTAAGAAAAGTCGGTCTTCTTGTACATAAGTCGGCCATAAGCCTTTTATATTTAATTCCGATGCAATTTTTGTGTGTTTCATCGTCAAAGTGAAGGTTTGAGGGATACAGTAAACCTGAAGTGAAGCATTGGAATCTAAAACGGGTCTCACAAGAGAGGATTAAATCATAGACGGAAAGATGACTCAGTCCTCTTGTACATAAGTCGGCCATGTGCCATTTGTATATCATTCCGATGCAAATTACTGTGTTTCATCGTCAAAGTGAAGGTCTAAGGGATACACTAATCCCGCAGTCGTGCATCGGAATCTCAAACTGGTGACAAAGGAAACGCTCAAAGCATAGACAGTAAGAAGACTCAGTATTCTTGTATTTAAGCCGGCATTGTGCCATTTGCATTTAATTCCGATGCAATGTCTGTGTTTCATCGTCAATGTGAAGGTCCACGGGATACAGTAATCCTGACTTGAAGCATCGGAATCTGAAACTGGTCTCACAGGGAAGGTTCGAAACATAGACACAAAGAAAAAGTCAGTCTTCTAGTACATAAGGCAGCATTGTGCCTTTTGTATTTAATTCAGTTGCAATTAGTGTGTTTCATCGTTCAATGTGAAGTGGCAACGGATACAGTAAACCAGCGGTTGTGAATCGGAATCCAAAACTGGTGACATTGAAATGGCTCAAAACATAGACACTAAGAAAAGTCAGTCTTCTTCAACTAAGTCGGCATTGTGCCTTTTGTATTTAATTTCGATGCAATTTCTGTGTTTCTTCGTTAATGTGAATGTCCAAGGGATACAGTAGACTTGCAGTTTTGCATCTGAATCTGAAACTGGTGACACAGGAAAGGCTCAAAACATAGACAGTAAGAGGACTCAGTCTTCTTGCACTTAAGTCGGCATTGTGCCTTTTGTATTTAATTCCGTTGCAATTTCTGTGTTTCATCGTCAAAGTGAAGGTCAATGGGATAGAGTAAACCTGCCATTGTGCATCGTAATCTAAAACTGGGGACACAGGAAAGGCACAATTCATAGACACTAAGAAAAGTCAGTCTTCTTGTACTTAAGTCGGCTATGTGCCTCTTGTATATAATTCCCATGCAATATTTGTGTTTCATCGCCAAAATGAAGGTCCAAGGGATGCAGTAATCCTGAAGTGAAGCATCGGAATCTAAAACTGGTGACACAGGAAACGCTCAAAGCATAGACAGTAAGAAGACTCAGTATTCTTGTACTTAAGTCGGCATTGTGCCATTTGCACTTAATTCCGATGCAATTTTTGTGTTTCATCGTCAAAGTGAAGGTCCAGGGGATGCAGTAAACCTAAAGTGAAGTATCGGAATCTAAAACTGGTCTCACAGGATAGGTACAAAACATAGACATTAAGAAAAGTCAGTCTTCTTGTACTTATGTCGGCAGTGTGAATTTTGTATTTACTTCTCATGCAATTTTTGTATTTCATCGTCTTAGTGAAGGTCCAGGGGATACAGTAAACCTGCAGTTGTGTTTCATCGTCAATGTGAAGGTCAAAGGAATACAGTAAACATGAAGTGAAGCATCGGAATCCAAAACTGGTCTCACAGAAAAGGCTCAAAAGATAGACAGTAAGAAGACTCAGTCTTCCTGTACTTGAGATGGGATTCTGCCTTTTGTGTTTAATTCCGATGCAATTTCTGTGTTTCATCGTCAATGGGAAGGTACAGGGGATACAGTATACCAGCAGTTGTGCGACGGAATCTAAAACTGGTGACACAGGAAAGGCTCAAAACGTAGACACTAAGAAAGGTCAGTATGTTTGTACTTAAGTCAGTACTGTGCATTTTTATTTAATTCCGATGCAATTTTTGTGTTTCATCGTCAAAGTGAAGATCCAAGTGATACAGTAAACCTGAAATGAAGCATCGGAATCTAAAACTGGTCTCACAGGAGGGGCACAAGCATAGACGGTAAGAAGAGTCGGTCTTCTTGTACTTAAGGCGGCATTGAGCATTTGTATTTAATTCCGATGAAGCTTCTGTGGTTCATCGTCAATGTGAAGGTCAAAGTGATACAGTAAACCTGCAGATGTGCATCGGAAACTAAACCTGGTAACACAGGAAAGGCGCAAAATATAGATGGTAAGAAGACCTAGTGTTCTTGTACTTATGTCGGCATTTTGCCTTTTGTATTTAATTCATGTACAATTTACGTGTTTCATCGACAATGCGAAAGTCCTATTGATACAGTAAACCCGCAGTTATGCATCGGAATCTCAAACTGGTGACACAGGAAAGCCTCAAAACATAGACAGTAAGGAAAGTCAGGCTTTTTGTACTTAAGTCGGTATTGTTCCCTTTGTATTTAATTCCGATGCAATTTTTTGTTTCGTCATCAATGTGAAGGTCCAAGGAATACAGTAAACCCGAAGTGAAGCATCTCAATCTGAAACTGGTCTCACAGGAAAGGCTCATAATATAGACGCTAAGAAAACTCAATCTTCTTCTACTTGAGTCGGCATTTTGCCTTTTGTACTTAATTACGATGCATTTTCTGTGTTTCATCGTCAATGTGAAGTTTCAAGGGATACAGTAAACCGGCAGTTGTATATCGGAATCTAAAACTGGTCTCACAGGAAAGGTTGAAATTATAGACACTAAGAAAAGTCAGTCTTCTTGTACAAAAGTCGTCATCGTGCATTTATTTTTTATTCCAATGCAATTTTTGTGTTTCATCGTCAAAGTGAAGGTCCAAGGGATACAGAATACCAGAAGTGAAGCATTGGATTCTAAATCTGGTGTCCCAGGAGGGCGTTAAAACATAGACGTTAAGAATACTCAGTCATCTTGTACTTAAGTCGGCATTGTGCCTTTTGTAATTCATTCCGATGCAATTTCTGTGTTTCATCGTCAAAGTGAATGTCCAAGGGATACAGTAAACCTGATGTGAAGCATCGGAATCCAAAACTGGTCTCACAGAAAAGGCTCAAAAGATAGACAGTAAGAAGACTCAGTCTTCTTGTACTTAAGTCGGCATTGTTCCTTTTGTATTTAATTCCATTCAATTTCTGTGTATCATCGTCAAAGTGAAGGTGCAAGGGATACAGTAAACCTGAAGTGAAGCATCGGAATCTAAAGCTGGTGACACAGGAAGGGCTCAAAATATAGACATTAAGAAGACTCAATCTTCTTGTACTTAAGTCGGCATTGTGCCTTTTGTATTTAATTCCGATGCAGTTTCTGTGTTTCATCGTCAAAGTGAAGGTACAAGGGATTCTGTAAACCTGAAGTGAAGCATCGGAATCTAGAACTGGTCTCACAGAAAAGGCTCAAAACATAGACGGTAAGAAACCACAGTCTTCTTGCACTTAAGTCGGCATTGTGCCTTCTGTATTTAATTCGATGCAATTTTTGTGTTCATCGTGAATTTGGAGGTCCAATGGATACAGAAAGCCTGAAGTGAATCATCGTAATCTAGAACTGGTGTCACAGGGAAGGCTCAATGCATAGACAGTAGGAAGACTTTGTCTTCTTGTACTTAAGGCGACATTGTGCCTTTTGTATTTGATTCCGATGCGACTTCTGTGTTTCATCGTCAAAGTGAATGTCCAAGGGGTACAGTGAACCTCACGTGACGCATCGGAAACTAAAACTGGTCTCACAGGAAAGAATCAAAACATATACACCAAGAAAAGTCAGTCCCCTTGTACTTAATCGGCATTTTGCCTTTTGTATTTAATTCCGATGCAATTGTTGTGTTTCATCGTCAAAGGGAAGGTCCCAGGGATACAGTAAACCTGAAGTGTAGCATCAGAATCTAAAACTGGTCTCAGAGGAACGGCACATACAAAGTCGGTAAGAAGACTCAGTTTCTTGTACTTAAATGGAATTGTGCCTTTTGTATTTAATTCCGATGCAATTTCTGTGTTTCTCGTTAAGGTGATGGTCCAAGGGATACAGTACACCTGAAGTGAAGCATCAGAATCTAAAACTGGCCTCAGAGGAAAGGCTCATACAAAGACGGTAAGAAGACTCAGTCTTCTTGTACTTAAATGGAATTGTGCCTTTTGTATTTAATTCCGATGCAATTTCTGTGTTTCATCGTTAATGTGAAGGTGGAATGGATGCAGTAAATCTGCAGTTGTGCATCGGAATCTAAAACTGGTGACACAGGAAAGCTCAAAACATAAAAACTAAGAAAAGTCAGTCTTCTTGATTTTAAGTCGGCATTGTGCCTTTTCTATTTAACTCCGATGCAATTGTTGTGTTTCATCGTCAAAATGAATGTCAAAGGGATAAAGTAAAACTGGCATCACAGGTAAGGCTCAAAACATAGACGGTAAGAAGACTCAGTCCACTAGTACTTAAGTCGGCATTGTGAGTTTCGTGTTTAATTCCGATGCCATTTCTGTGTTTCATCGTCAAAGTGAAGGTCCACGGGATACAGTAAGCCTGAAGTGAAGAATCCGAATCTAAACCTGTTCTCACAGGATAGGCTCATAACATAGATGGTAAGAAGAATCAGTCTTCTTGTACTTAAGTCGGCATTGTGCCTTTTTAATTTAATTCCCATGCAATTACTGTGTTGCATCGTCAATGTGAAGGTCCAAGGGATACAGCAAACCTGATGTGAAGCATCGGAATCTAAAACTGGTCTCACAGGGAATGCTCGAATCCTAGACAATAAGAAGACTCAGTCTTATGGTACTTACGTCGGCATTGTGCATTTTGTATTTAATTCTGATGCAATTACTATGTTTCATCGTCAATGTGAAGGTCCAAGGGATACAGTAAACCTGAAGTCAAGCATCGGAATGTAAAACTGGTCTCACAGGAAAGGCTAAAAACATAGACTCTAAGAAAAGTCAGTCTTCTTGTCCTTATTTCGGCATTGTGCCTTTATTAATTAATTCCGATGCATTTGCTGTGTTTCATCGTCAAAGTGAAGGTCCAAAGGATGCAGTAAACGTGAAGTGAAGCATCGCAATCTAAAACTGGTTTCACAGGAAAGGCTCAAAGCATAGACTGTAAGAAGACTCAGTCTTCTAGTACTTAAGTCGGCATTGTGCCTTTTGTATTTAATTCCGATGCAATTTCTTCGTTTCATCGTCAATGTGAAGATCCTTGGGATACAGTAAACTTGAAGTGAAGCATCGGAATCTGAAACTGGTCTCACAGGAAAGGATCATCACATTGACACTAAGAAAAGTCAGTGTTCTTGTACTGAAGTCGGCATTGTGCATTTGTATTTATATCCGATGCAATTACTGTGTTTCATCGGCAATGTGAATGTCCAAGGGATAAAGTAAACCAGCAGTTTTGCATCGAAATCTAAAACTGGTGACCCAGGAATGGCTCAAAGCATAGACACTAAGAAAAGTCGGTCTTCTTGTACATAAGTCGGCCATAAGCCTTTTATATTTAATTCCGATGCAATTTTTGTGTTTCATCGTCAAAGTGAAGGTTTGAGGGATACAGTAAACCTGAAGTGAAGCATTGGAATCTAAAACGGGTCTCACAAGAGAGGATTAAATCATAGACGGAAAGATGACTCAGTCCTCTTGTACATAAGTCGGCCATGTGCCATTTGTATATCATTCCGATGCAAATTACTGTGTTTCATCGTCAAAGTGAAGGTCTAAGGGATACACTAATCCCGCAGTCGTGCATCGGAATCTCAAACTGGTGACAAAGGAAACGCTCAAAGCATAGACAGTAAGAAGACTCAGTATTCTTGTATTTAAGCCGGCATTGTGCCATTTGCATTTAATTCCGATGCAATGTCTGTGTTTCATCGTCAATGTGAAGGTCCACGGGATACAGTAATCCTGACTTGAAGCATCGGAATCTGAAACTGGTCTCACAGGGAAGGTTCGAAACATAGACACAAAGAAAAAGTCAGTCTTCTAGTACATAAGGCAGCATTGTGCCTTTTGTATTTAATTCAGTTGCAATTAGTGTGTTTCATCGTCAATGTGAAGTGGCAACGGATACAGTAAACCAGCGGTTGTGAATCGGAATCCAAAACTGGTGACATTGAAATGGCTCAAAACATAGACACTAAGAAAAGTCAGTCTTCTTCAACTTAAGTCGGCATTGTGCCTTTTGTATTTAATTTCGATGCAATTTCTGTGTTTCTTCGTTAATGTGAATGTCCAAGGGATACAGTAGACTTGCAGTTTTGCATCTGAATCTGAAACTGGTGACACAGGAAAGGCTCAAAACATAGACAGTAAGAGGACTCAGTCTTCTTGCACTTAAGTCGGCATTGTGCCTTTTGTATTTAATTCCGTTGCAATTTCTGTGTTTCATCGTCAAAGTGAAGGTCAATGGGATAGAGTAAACCTGCCATTGTGCATCGTAATCTAAAACTGGGGACACAGGAAAGGCACAATTCATAGACACTAAGAAAAGTCAGTCTTCTTGTACTTAAGTCGGCTATGTGCCTCTTGTATATAATTCCCATGCAATATTTGTGTTTCATCGCCAAAATGAAGGTCCAAGGGATGCAGTAATCCTGAAGTGAAGCATCGGAATCTAAAACTGGTGACACAGGAAACGCTCAAAGCATAGACAGTAAGAAGACTCAGTATTCTTGTACTTAAGTCGGCATTGTGCCATTTGCACTTAATTCCGATGCAATTTTTGTGTTTCATCGTCAAAGTGAAGGTCCAGGGGATGCAGTAAACCTAAAGTGAAGTATCGGAATCTAAAACTGGTCTCACAGGATAGGTACAAAACATAGACATTAAGAAAAGTCAGTCTTCTTGTACTTATGTCGGCAGTGTGAATTTTGTATTTACTTCTCATGCAATTTTTGTATTTCATCGTCTTAGTGAAGGTCCAGGGGATACAGTAAACCTGCAGTTGTGTTTCATCGTCAATGTGAAGGTCAAAGGAATACAGTAAACATGAAGTGAAGCATCGGAATCCAAAACTGGTCTCACAGAAAAGGCTCAAAAGATAGACAGTAAGAAGACTCAGTCTTCTTGTACTTAAGTCGGCATTGTTCCTTTTGTATTTAATTCCATTCAATTTCTGTGTATCATCGTCAAAGTGAAGGTGCAAGGGATACAGTAAACCTGAAGTGAAGCATCGGAATCTAAAGCTGGTGACACAGGAAGGGCTCAAAGTATAGACATTAAGAAGACTCAATCTTCTTGTACTTAAGTCGGCATTGTGCCTTTTGTATTTAATTCCGATGCAGTTTCTGTGTTTCATCGTCAAAGTGAAGGTACAAGGGATTCTGTAAACCTGAAGTGAAGCATCGGAATCTAGAACTGGTCTCACAGAAAAGGCTCAAAACATAGACGGTAAGAAACCACAGTCTTCTTGCACTTAAGTCGGCATTGTGCCTTCTGTATTTAATTCGATGCAATTTTTGTGTTCATCGTGAATTTGGAGGTCCAATGGATACAGAAAGCCTGAAGTGAATCATCGTAATCTAGAACTGGTGTCACAGGGAAGGCTCAATGCATAGACAGTAGGAAGACTTTGTCTTCTTGTACTTAAGGCGACATTGTGCCTTTTGTATTTGATTCCGATGCGACTTCTGTGTTTCATCGTCAAAGTGAATGTCCAAGGGGTACAGTGAACCTCACGTGACGCATCGGAAACTAAAACTGGTCTCACAGGAAAGAATCAAAACATATACACCAAGAAAAGTCAGTCCCCTTGTACTTAATCGGCATTTTGCCTTTTGTATTTAATTCCGATGCAATTGTTGTGTTTCATCGTCAAAGGGAAGGTCCCAGGGATACAGTAAACCTGAAGTGTAGCATCAGAATCTAAAACTGGTCTCAGAGGAACGGCACATACAAAGTCGGTAAGCAGACTCAGTTTCTTGTACTTAAATGGAATTGTGCCTTTTGTATTTAATTCCGATGCAATTTCTGTGTTTCTCGTTAAGGTGAGGGTCCAAGGGATACAGTATACCTGAAGTGAAGCATCAGAATCTAAAACTGGCCTCAGAGGAAAGGCTCATACAAAGACGGTAAGAAGACTCAGTCTTCTTGTACTTAAATGGAATTGTGTCTTTTGTATTTAATTCCGATGCGATTTCTGTGTTTCATCGTTAATGTGAAGGTGGAATGGATGCAGTAAATCTGCAGTTGTGCATCGGAATCTAAAACTGGTGACACAGGAAAGCTCAAAACATAAAAACTAAGAAAAGTCAGTCTTCTTGATTTTAAGTCGGCATTGTGCCTTTTCTATTTAACTCCGATGCAATTGTTGTGTTTCATCGTCAAAATGAATGTCAAAGGGATAAAGTAAAACTGGCATCACAGGTAAGGCTCAAAACATAGACGGTAAGAAGACTCAGTCCACTAGTACTTAAGTCGGCATTGTGAGTTTCGTGTTTAATTCCGATGCCATTTCTGTGTTTCATCGTCAAAGTGAAGGTCCACGGGATACAGTAAGCCTGAAGTGAAGAATCCGAATCTAAACCTGTTCTCACAGGATAGGCTCATAACATAGATGGTAAGAAGAATCAGTCTTCTTGTACTTAAGTCGGCATTGTGCCTTTTTAATTTAATTCCCATGCAATTACTGTGTTGCATCGTCAATGTGAAGGTCCAAGGGATACAGCAAACCTGATGTGAAGCATCGGAATCTAAAACTGGTCTCACAGGGAATGCTCGAATCCTAGACAATAAGAAGACTCAGTCTTATGGTACTTACGTCGGCATTGTGCATTTTGTATTTAATTCTGATGCAATTACTATGTTTCATCGTCAATGTGAAGGTCCAAGGGATACAGTAAACCTGAAGTCAAGCATCGGAATGTAAAACTGGTCTCACAGGAAAGGCTAAAAACATAGACTCTAAGAAAAGTCAGTCTTCTTGTCCTTATTTCGGCATTGTGCCTTTATTAATTAATTCCGATGCATTTGCTGTGTTTCATCGTCAAAGTGAAGGTCCAAAGGATGCAGTAAACGTGAAGTGAAGCATCGCAATCTAAAACTGGTTTCACAGGAAAGGCTCAAAGCATAGACTGTAAGAAGACTCAGTCTTCTAGTACTTAAGTCGGCATTGTGCCTTTTGTATTTAATTCCGATGCAATTTCTTCGTTTCATCGTCAATGTGAAGATCCTTGGGATACAGTAAACTTGAAGTGAAGCATCGGAATCTGAAACTGGTCTCACAGGAAAGGATCATCACATTGACACTAAGAAAAGTCAGTGTTCTTGTACTGAAGTCGGCATTGTGCATTTGTATTTATATCCGATGCAATTACTGTGTTTCATCGGCAATGTGAATGTCCAAGGGATAAAGTAAACCAGCAGTTTTGCATCGAAATCTAAAACTGGTGACCCAGGAATGGCTCAAAGCATAGACACTAAGAAAAGTCGGTCTTCTTGTACATAAGTCGGCCATAAGCCTTTTATATTTAATTCCGATGCAATTTTTGTGTTTCATCGTCAAAGTGAAGGTTTGAGGGATACAGTAAACCTGAAGTGAAGCATTGGAATCTAAAACGGGTCTCACAAGAGAGGATTAAATCATAGACGGAAAGATGACTCAGTCCTCTTGTACATAAGTCGGCCATGTGCCATTTGTATATCATTCCGATGCAAATTACTGTGTTTCATCGTCAAAGTGAAGGTCTAAGGGATACACTAATCCCGCAGTCGTGCATCGGAATCTCAAACTGGTGACAAAGGAAACGCTCAAAGCATAGACAGTAAGAAGACTCAGTATTCTTGTATTTAAGCCGGCATTGTGCCATTTGCATTTAATTCCGATGCAATGTCTGTGTTTCATCGTCAATGTGAAGGTCCACGGGATACAGTAATCCTGACTTGAAGCATCGGAATCTGAAACTGGTCTCACAGGGAAGGTTCGAAACATAGACACAAAGAAAAAGTCAGTCTTCTAGTACATAAGGCAGCATTGTGCCTTTTGTATTTAATTCAGTTGCAATTAGTGTGTTTCATCGTCAATGTGAAGTGGCAACGGATACAGTAAACCAGCGGTTGTGAATCGGAATCCAAAACTGGTGACATTGAAATGGCTCAAAACATAGACACTAAGAAAAGTCAGTCTTCTTCAACTTAAGTCGGCATTGTGCCTTTTGTATTTAATTTCGATGCAATTTCTGTGTTTCTTCGTTAATGTGAATGTCCAAGGGATACAGTAGACTTGCAGTTTTGCATCTGAATCTGAAACTGGTGACACAGGAAAGGCTCAAAACATAGACAGTAAGAGGACTCAGTCTTCTTGCACTTAAGTCGGCATTGTGCCTTTTGTATTTAATTCCGTTGCAATTTCTGTGTTTCATCGTCAAAGTGAAGGTCAATGGGATAGAGTAAACCTGCCATTGTGCATCGTAATCTAAAACTGGGGACACAGGAAAGGCACAATTCATAGACACTAAGAAAAGTCAGTCTTCTTGTACTTAAGTCGGCTATGTGCCTCTTGTATATAATTCCCATGCAATATTTGTGTTTCATCGCCAAAATGAAGGTCCAAGGGATGCAGTAATCCTGAAGTGAAGCATCGGAATCTAAAACTGGTGACACAGGAAACGCTCAAAGCATAGACAGTAAGAAGACTCAGTATTCTTGTACTTAAGTCGGCATTGTGCCATTTGCACTTAATTCCGATGCAATTTTTGTGTTTCATCGTCAAAGTGAAGGTCCAGGGGATGCAGTAAACCTAAAGTGAAGTATCGGAATCTAAAACTGGTCTCACAGGATAGGTACAAAACATAGACATTAAGAAAAGTCAGTCTTCTTGTACTTATGTCGGCAGTGTGAATTTTGTATTTACTTCTCATGCAATTTTTGTATTTCATCGTCTTAGTGAAGGTCCAGGGGATACAGTAAACCTGCAGTTGTGTTTCATCGTCAATGTGAAGGTCAAAGGAATACAGTAAACATGAAGTGAAGCATCGGAATCCAAAACTGGTCTCACAGAAAAGGCTCAAAAGATAGACAGTAAGAAGACTCAGTCTTCCTGTACTTGAGATGGGATTCTGCCTTTTGTGTTTAATTCCGATGCAATTTCTGTGTTTCATCGTCAATGGGAAGGTACAGGGGATACAGTATACCAGCAGTTGTGCGACGGAATCTAAAACTGGTGACACAGGAAAGGCTCAAAACGTAGACACTAAGAAAGGTCAGTATGTTTGTACTTAAGTCAGTACTGTGCATTTTTATTTAATTCCGATGCAATTTTTGTGTTTCATCGTCAAAGTGAAGATCCAAGTGATACAGTAAACCTGAAATGAAGCATCGGAATCTAAAACTGGTCTCACAGGAGGGGCACAAGCATAGACGGTAAGAAGAGTCGGTCTTCTTGTACTTAAGGCGGCATTGAGCATTTGTATTTAATTCCGATGAAGCTTCTGTGGTTCATCGTCAATGTGAAGGTCAAAGTGATACAGTAAACCTGCAGATGTGCATCGGAAACTAAACCTGGTAACACAGGAAAGGCGCAAAATATAGATGGTAAGAAGACCTAGTGTTCTTGTACTTATGTCGGCATTTTGCCTTTTGTATTTAATTCATGTACAATTTACGTGTTTCATCGACAATGCGAAAGTCCTATTGATACAGTAAACCCGCAGTTATGCATCGGAATCTCAAACTGGTGACACAGGAAAGCCTCAAAACATAGACAGTAAGGAAAGTCAGGCTTTTTGTACTTAAGTCGGTATTGTTCCCTTTGTATTTAATTCCGATGCAATTTTTTGTTTCGTCATCAATGTGAAGGTCCAAGGAATACAGTAAACCCGAAGTGAAGCATCTCAATCTGAAACTGGTCTCACAGGAAAGGCTCATAATATAGACGCTAAGAAAACTCAATCTTCTTCTACTTGAGTCGGCATTTTGCCTTTTGTACTTAATTACGATGCATTTTCTGTGTTTCATCGTCAATGTGAAGTTTCAAGGGATACAGTAAACCGGCAGTTGTATATCGGAATCTAAAACTGGTCTCACAGGAAAGGTTGAAATTATAGACACTAAGAAAAGTCAGTCTTCTTGTACAAAAGTCGTCATCGTGCATTTATTTTTTATTCCAATGCAATTTTTGTGTTTCATCGTCAAAGTGAAGGTCCAAGGGATACAGAATACCAGAAGTGAAGCATTGGATTCTAAATCTGGTGTCCCAGGAGGGCGTTAAAACATAGACGTTAAGAATACTCAGTCATCTTGTACTTAAGTCGGCATTGTGCCTTTTGTAATTCATTCCGATGCAATTTCTGTGTTTCATCGTCAAAGTGAATGTCCAAGGGATACAGTAAACCTGATGTGAAGCATCGGAATCCAAAACTGGTCTCACAGAAAAGGCTCAAAAGATAGACAGTAAGAAGACTCAGTCTTCTTGTACTTAAGTCGGCATTGTTCCTTTTGTATTTAATTCCATTCAATTTCTGTGTATCATCGTCAAAGTGAAGGTGCAAGGGATACAGTAAACCTGAAGTGAAGCATCGGAATCTAAAGCTGGTGACACAGGAAGGGCTCAAAATATAGACATTAAGAAGACTCAATCTTCTTGTACTTAAGTCGGCATTGTGCCTTTTGTATTTAATTCCGATGCAGTTTCTGTGTTTCATCGTCAAAGTGAAGGTACAAGGGATTCTGTAAACCTGAAGTGAAGCATCGGAATCTAGAACTGGTCTCACAGAAAAGGCTCAAAACATAGACGGTAAGAAACCACAGTCTTCTTGCACTTAAGTCGGCATTGTGCCTTCTGTATTTAATTCGATGCAATTTTTGTGTTCATCGTGAATTTGGAGGTCCAATGGATACAGAAAGCCTGAAGTGAATCATCGTAATCTAGAACTGGTGTCACAGGGAAGGCTCAATGCATAGACAGTAGGAAGACTTTGTCTTCTTGTACTTAAGGCGACATTGTGCCTTTTGTATTTGATTCCGATGCGACTTCTGTGTTTCATCGTCAAAGTGAATGTCCAAGGGGTACAGTGAACCTCACGTGACGCATCGGAAACTAAAACTGGTCTCACAGGAAAGAATCAAAACATATACACCAAGAAAAGTCAGTCCCCTTGTACTTAATCGGCATTTTGCCTTTTGTATTTAATTCCGATGCAATTGTTGTGTTTCATCGTCAAAGGGAAGGTCCCAGGGATACAGTAAACCTGAAGTGTAGCATCAGAATCTAAAACTGGTCTCAGAGGAACGGCACATACAAAGTCGGTAAGAAGACTCAGTTTCTTGTACTTAAATGGAATTGTGCCTTTTGTATTTAATTCCGATGCAATTTCTGTGTTTCTCGTTAAGGTGATGGTCCAAGGGATACAGTATACCTGAAGTGAAGCATCAGAATCTAAAACTGGCCTCAGAGGAAAGGCTCATACAAAGACGGTAAGAAGACTCAGTCTTCTTGTACTTAAATGGAATTGTGCCTTTTGTATTTAATTCCGATGCAATTTCTGTGTTTCATCGTTAATGTGAAGGTGGAATGGATGCAGTAAATCTGCAGTTGTGCATCGGAATCTAAAACTGGTGACACAGGAAAGCTCAAAACATAAAAACTAAGAAAAGTCAGTCTTCTTGATTTTAAGTCGGCATTGTGCCTTTTCTATTTAACTCCGATGCAATTGTTGTGTTTCATCGTCAAAATGAATGTCAAAGGGATAAAGTAAAACTGGCATCACAGGTAAGGCTCAAAACATAGACGGTAAGAAGACTCAGTCCACTAGTACTTAAGTCGGCATTGTGAGTTTCGTGTTTAATTCCGATGCCATTTCTGTGTTTCATCGTCAAAGTGAAGGTCCACGGGATACAGTAAGCCTGAAGTGAAGAATCCGAATCTAAACCTGTTCTCACAGGATAGGCTCATAACATAGATGGTAAGAAGAATCAGTCTTCTTGTACTTAAGTCGGCATTGTGCCTTTTTAATTTAATTCCCATGCAATTACTGTGTTGCATCGTCAATGTGAAGGTCCAAGGGATACAGCAAACCTGATGTGAAGCATCGGAATCTAAAACTGGTCTCACAGGGAATGCTCGAATCCTAGACAATAAGAAGACTCAGTCTTATGGTACTTACGTCGGCATTGTGCATTTTGTATTTAATTCTGATGCAATTACTATGTTTCATCGTCAATGTGAAGGTCCAAGGGATACAGTAAACCTGAAGTCAAGCATCGGAATGTAAAACTGGTCTCACAGGAAAGGCTAAAAACATAGACTCTAAGAAAAGTCAGTCTTCTTGTCCTTATTTCGGCATTGTGCCTTTATTAATTAATTCCGATGCATTTGCTGTGTTTCATCGTCAAAGTGAAGGTCCAAAGGATGCAGTAAACGTGAAGTGAAGCATCGCAATCTAAAACTGGTTTCACAGGAAAGGCTCAAAGCATAGACTGTAAGAAGACTCAGTCTTCTAGTACTTAAGTCGGCATTGTGCCTTTTGTATTTAATTCCGATGCAATTTCTTCGTTTCATCGTCAATGTGAAGATCCTTGGGATACAGTAAACTTGAAGTGAAGCATCGGAATCTGAAACTGGTCTCACAGGAAAGGATCATCACATTGACACTAAGAAAAGTCAGTGTTCTTGTACTGAAGTCGGCATTGTGCATTTGTATTTATATCCGATGCAATTACTGTGTTTCATCGGCAATGTGAATGTCCAAGGGATAAAGTAAACCAGCAGTTTTGCATCGAAATCTAAAACTGGTGACCCAGGAATGGCTCAAAGCATAGA
Organism: Schistocerca americana; assembly: GCF_021461395.2. NCBI lineage: Eukaryota > Metazoa > Arthropoda > Insecta > Orthoptera > Acrididae > Schistocerca > Schistocerca americana. The sequence goes on along the minus strand of NW_025725481.1, from coordinate 6,334,870 downwards.
CACTAAGAAAAGTCGGTCTTCTTGTACATAAGTCGGCCATAAGCCTTTTATATTTAATTCCGATGCAATTTTTGTGTTTCATCGTCAAAGTGAAGGTTTGAGGGATACAGTAAACCTGAAGTGAAGCATTGGAATCTAAAACGGGTCTCACAAGAGAGGATTAAATCATAGACGGAAAGATGACTCAGTCCTCTTGTACATAAGTCGGCCATGTGCCATTTGTATATCATTCCGATGCAAATTACTGTGTTTCATCGTCAAAGTGAAGGTCTAAGGGATACACTAATCCCGCAGTCGTGCATCGGAATCTCAAACTGGTGACAAAGGAAACGCTCAAAGCATAGACAGTAAGAAGACTCAGTATTCTTGTATTTAAGCCGGCATTGTGCCATTTGCATTTAATTCCGATGCAATGTCTGTGTTTCATCGTCAATGTGAAGGTCCACGGGATACAGTAATCCTGACTTGAAGCATCGGAATCTGAAACTGGTCTCACAGGGAAGGTTCGAAACATAGACACAAAGAAAAAGTCAGTCTTCTAGTACATAAGGCAGCATTGTGCCTTTTGTATTTAATTCAGTTGCAATTAGTGTGTTTCATCGTCAATGTGAAGTGGCAACGGATACAGTAAACCAGCGGTTGTGAATCGGAATCCAAAACTGGTGACATTGAAATGGCTCAAAACATAGACACTAAGAAAAGTCAGTCTTCTTCAACTTAAGTCGGCATTGTGCCTTTTGTATTTAATTTCGATGCAATTTCTGTGTTTCTTCGTTAATGTGAATGTCCAAGGGATACAGTAGACTTGCAGTTTTGCATCTGAATCTGAAACTGGTGACACAGGAAAGGCTCAAAACATAGACAGTAAGAGGACTCAGTCTTCTTGCACTTAAGTCGGCATTGTGCCTTTTGTATTTAATTCCGTTGCAATTTCTGTGTTTCATCGTCAAAGTGAAGGTCAATGGGATAGAGTAAACCTGCCATTGTGCATCGTAATCTAAAACTGGGGACACAGGAAAGGCACAATTCATAGACACTAAGAAAAGTCAGTCTTCTTGTACTTAAGTCGGCTATGTGCCTCTTGTATATAATTCCCATGCAATATTTGTGTTTCATCGCCAAAATGAAGGTCCAAGGGATGCAGTAATCCTGAAGTGAAGCATCGGAATCTAAAACTGGTGACACAGGAAACGCTCAAAGCATAGACAGTAAGAAGACTCAGTATTCTTGTACTTAAGTCGGCATTGTGCCATTTGCACTTAATTCCGATGCAATTTTTGTGTTTCATCGTCAAAGTGAAGGTCCAGGGGATGCAGTAAACCTAAAGTGAAGTATCGGAATCTAAAACTGGTCTCACAGGATAGGTACAAAACATAGACATTAAGAAAAGTCAGTCTTCTTGTACTTATGTCGGCAGTGTGAATTTTGTATTTACTTCTCATGCAATTTTTGTATTTCATCGTCTTAGTGAAGGTCCAGGGGATACAGTAAACCTGCAGTTGTGTTTCATCGTCAATGTGAAGGTCAAAGGAATACAGTAAACATGAAGTGAAGCATCGGAATCCAAAACTGGTCTCACAGAAAAGGCTCAAAAGATAGACAGTAAGAAGACTCAGTCTTCCTGTACTTGAGATGGGATTCTGCCTTTTGTGTTTAATTCCGATGCAATTTCTGTGTTTCATCGTCAATGGGAAGGTACAGGGGATACAGTATACCAGCAGTTGTGCGACGGAATCTAAAACTGGTGACACAGGAAAGGCTCAAAACGTAGACACTAAGAAAGGTCAGTATGTTTGTACTTAAGTCAGTACTGTGCATTTTTATTTAATTCCGATGCAATTTTTGTGTTTCATCGTCAAAGTGAAGATCCAAGTGATACAGTAAACCTGAAATGAAGCATCGGAATCTAAAACTGGTCTCACAGGAGGGGCACAAGCATAGACGGTAAGAAGAGTCGGTCTTCTTGTACTTAAGGCGGCATTGAGCATTTGTATTTAATTCCGATGAAGCTTCTGTGGTTCATCGTCAATGTGAAGGTCAAAGTGATACAGTAAACCTGCAGATGTGCATCGGAAACTAAACCTGGTAACACAGGAAAGGCGCAAAATATAGATGGTAAGAAGACCTAGTGTTCTTGTACTTATGTCGGCATTTTGCCTTTTGTATTTAATTCATGTACAATTTACGTGTTTCATCGACAATGCGAAAGTCCTATTGATACAGTAAACCCGCAGTTATGCATCGGAATCTCAAACTGGTGACACAGGAAAGCCTCAAAACATAGACAGTAAGGAAAGTCAGGCTTTTTGTACTTAAGTCGGTATTGTTCCCTTTGTATTTAATTCCGATGCAATTTTTTGTTTCGTCATCAATGTGAAGGTCCAAGGAATACAGTAAACCCGAAGTGAAGCATCTCAATCTGAAACTGGTCTCACAGGAAAGGCTCATAATATAGACGCTAAGAAAACTCAATCTTCTTCTACTTGAGTCGGCATTTTGCCTTTTGTACTTAATTACGATGCATTTTCTGTGTTTCATCGTCAATGTGAAGTTTCAAGGGATACAGTAAACCGGCAGTTGTATATCGGAATCTAAAACTGGTCTCACAGGAAAAGTTGAAAATTATAGACACTAAGAAAAGTCAGTCTTCTTGTACAAAAGTCGTCATCGTGCATTTATTTTTAATTCCAATGCAATTTTTGTGTTTCATCGTCAAAGTGAAGGTCCAAGGGATACAGAATACCAGAAGTGAAGCATTGGATTCTAAATCTGGTGTCCCAGGAGGGCGTTAAAACATAGACGTTAAGAATACTCAGTCATCTTGTACTTAAGTCGGCATTGTGCCTTTTGTAATTCATTCCGATGCAATTTCTGTGTTTCATCGTCAAAGTGAATGTCCAAGGGATACAGTAAACCTGATGTGAAGCATCGGAATCTAAATCTGGTCTCACAGGAAAGGTTCAAATCATAGACACTAAGAATAGACAGTGTTCTTGTACTTAAGTCGGCATTGTGAAATTTGTATTTACGTCCAATGAATTTTCGAGTTTGATCCTCATAGTGAAGGTCCAAGGGATACAGCTAACCTGAAGTGACGCATCGGAATCTAAAACTGGACTCACAGCAAAGGTTCACAACATAGACGGTAATAACACTCAGTCTTCTTGTGCTTAAGTCGGCATTGTGTCTTTTGCATTTAATGCCGATGCAATATCTGTGTTTCATCGTCAAAGGGACTCAGTTAACCAGAGGTGAAGCATTCTGAATTTGGAACAGTTCTCATAGGAAAGGCACAAAACATAGACACAAAGAAGGGTCAGTTTTCTTGTACTTATGTCGGCATTGGGCCTTCTGTATTTAAATTCGATGCAATGTTTGTGTTTCAACGTCAACGTGAAGGACCAAGGGATACAGTAAACCTGAAGTGAAGCATCGGAATCAATAACTAGTGTCACAGGAAAGGCTCAAAACATAGACACTAAGAAGAGTCAGTCTTCTTGTACTTAAGTCGGCATTGTCCATTTGTATTTATTTCCGATGCAATTTTTGTGTTCCATCGCCAAAGTGATGGTCCAAGGCATACATTAAACCTGAAGTGAAGCATCGGAATCTAAAACTGGTCTCACAGGAATGGCTCAAAACATAGACGGTTTGAAAACTCAGTCTTCTTTTATTTAAGTCGGCATTGTGACTTTTGTTTTTAATTCCGATACAATTTCTGGGTTTCAATGAGAAAGTGAAGGTCCGGGGTATACAGAAAAACTGGAATTGTGCAACGGAATCTAAAACTGGTGACACAGGACAGGCTCAAAACATAGACAATAAGAATACTCGGTCTTCTTGTACTTAAGTCAGCATTGTGCCTTTTGGATTGAATTCCGATGCAATCTTAGTGTTTCATCGTCAAAGTGAAGGTCCAAGGGATACAGTAAACCTGAAGTGAAGCATCGGAATCTAAAACTGGTCTCACAAGAAAGGCTCATAACATAGAATGTAAGAAGACTCAGTCTTCTTGGACTTATGTTGGCATTGTGTCTTTTGTATTAAATTCCGATACAATTTCTGTGTTTCATCGTCAAAGTGAACGTCCAAGGGATACAGTAAACCTGAAGTGAAGCATCGAAATCTAAAACTGGTATCACAGGGAAGGCTCAAAACATAGACAGTAAGAAAACGAAGACTTCTTGTACTTAAGTCGGCAATGTGTAATTTGTATTTATTTCTGATGCAATTTCTGTGTTTAATCGTCAAAGTGACGGTCCAAGGGATACAGTAAACCTGAAGTTAAGCATCGTAATCTAAAACTGGTCTCACAGGATTGGTTCAAATACAGACACTCTTAAAAGTTAGTCTTCTTATACTTAAGTCGGCATTGTGAATTCTGTGTTTACTTCCTATGATATTTTTGTGTTTAATCGTCAAAGTGAAGGTCCAAGGGACTCAGTAAACCTGAAGTGAAGCAATCTGAATTTCAAAGTGATCTCACAGGAAAGTCTCAAGACATAGACACAAAGAAAAGTCAGTCCTCTTGTACTTAAGTCGGCATTTTGCCTTTTGTATTTCTTTCCGATGCAATATCTGTGTTTCATCGTCAAAGTGAAGGTCCAAGGGGCACAGTAAACCTCCAGTCAAGCATCGGAATCTGAAACTGGTCCCACAGGAAAGGCTCAAAATATGAATACTAAGAAGAGTCAGTCGTCCTGTACTTAGGTCAGCATTGTGCATTTTGTATTTAATTCCGATGCAATTTTTGTGTTTCACGTCAACGTGTAAGTCCAAGAGATACAGTAAACCCGAAGTGAAGCATCGGAATCTAAAACTGGCCTCATAGGAAAGGCTCAAAACATTGACGGTATGAAGATTCAGTCTTCTTTTACTTAAGTCGGCACTGTGTTCTTTTGTCGTTAATTCCGATGCGATTTTTGTGTTTCATCGTCAAAGTGAAGGTCCAAAGGATACAGTTATCCTGAAGTGAAGCATCGGAATCTAAATCTGGTCTATCAGGGAAGGCTCAAACCTTAGACAGTAAGAAGACTCAGTCTTCTTGTACTTAAATCGGCTTTGTGCTTTTTGTATTCAATTCCGATGCAATTTCTGTGTTTCAACGTCAACGTGAAGGTCCAAGGTATACAGTAAAACTGCAATTGTGCATCGGAATCCAAAACTGGTGACACAGGAAGGGCTCAAACATAGACACTTAGTAATGTCAGTCTTCTTGTACTTATGTCGGCATTGTGCCTTTCGTATTTAATTCCGATGCAATCTATGTGTTTCATCGTCAAAGTGATGGCCCAAAGGATACAGTAAACCTGAAGTGAAGCATCGGAATCTAAGACTAGTCTCACAGGAGAGGCTCAAATATAGACGGTAAGAGGACTCAATCTTTATGTACTTAAGTCGGCATTGTGCATTTTGTATTTAATTCCGAAGCAATTATTGTGTTTCATCGTCAACGTGAAGTTTCAAGGGATACAGTAAAACTGAAGTGAAGCATGGGAATGCAAACCTAGTCACACAGGAAAGATCAAACATAGACACAAAGAAGAGTCTGTCCTCTTGTACTTAAAACGGCATTTTCCTTAGGTATTTCTTTCCGATGCAATTACTGTGTTTCAATGTCAAAGTGAAGGTCCAAGGGAGACAGTATACCTGAAGTGAAGCATATGAATCTAAGACTGGTCTCACAGGGAAGGCTCAAAGCATAGACAGTATGATGACTCAGTGTTCATGTACTTAAGACGGCATTGTGCTCTTTTGTCTTTAATTCCGATGCAATTTTGGGTTTCATCGTCAAAGTGAAGGTCCAAAGGATACAGTAATCCTGAAGTGAAGCATCGGAATCCAAAACTGGTCTCACAGGAAAGGCTCAGAACATAGACGGTAAGAAGACTCAGTCATCTTGTACTTATATCGGCTTTGTGCCTTTTGTATTTAATTCCGATGCAATTTATGTGGCTCATCGTCAACCTGAAGATCCAAGGGATACAGTAAACCTGAAGTGAGGCATCGGAATCTAAAACTGGTCTAACAGGGAAGGATCAAAACATAGATAGTAAGATGTCACAGCCTTCTTGTACTAAAGACTGCATTGTACCTTTTGTATTACATTCCGATGCAATTTCTGTGTTTCATAGTCAATGTGATGCTCCAACGGATACAGTAAACCTGAAGTGAAGCAACGGGATCAAAAACTGGTTTCACAGGAAAGGTTCAAATCATAGACACTAAGAAAAGTCAGTCTTCTTAAACTTAAGTAGGCATTGTGCATTTTGTATTTAATTCCGATGCCATTTCTGTGTTTCATAGTCAATGTGATGCTCCAACGGATACAGTAAACCTGAAGTGAAGCAACGGGATCAAAAACTGGTTTCACAGGAAAGGTTCAAATCATAGACACTAAGAAAAGTCAGTCTTCTTAAACTTAAGTAGGCATTGTGCATTTTGTATTTAATTCCGATGCAATTTTTGTGTTTCATCGTCAAAGTGAATGTCCATGCGATACAGTAAATCGGAGGTGAGGCATCGGAATCTAAATTTGGTGAAACAGGAAAGGCTAAAAACATAGCCAGTAAGGAAACTCGGTCTTCTTGTACTTATGTCAACATTGTGCCTTTTGTATTGATATACGATGCAATTTTTGTGTTTCATCGTCAAAGTGAAGTTCCAAGGGATACTGTAAACCTCAAGTGAGGCATCGGAATCTAAAACTGGTCTCACAGGAAAGGCTCAAAACATAGACGGTAAGAAGACTCAGTCTTCTTGCACTTATGTCGGAATTGTGCCTTTTGTATTTAATTCCGATGCAATATCATTGTTTCTTCGACAATGTGACGGTCCAAGGGATACAGTAAACCTGAAGTGAAGTATCGTAATCTAAAACCGGTCTCACAGGAAAGGTTCAGTTATAGACCCTCAGAAAAGTCAGTCTTCTTGTACTTAAGTCGGCATTGCGAATTTTGTATTTACTCCCATGCAATTCTCGTGGTTCATCGTCAAAGTGAATGTCCAAGTGATACAGTAAACCTGAAGTGAAGCATCGGGATCTGAAACCGGTCTCACAGGAAAGGCTCAAAACATAGACACTAAGAAGAGTCAGTCTTCTTGTACTTAAGTCGGCATTGTGCCATTTGTATTTAATTACGATGCAAATTTTGTGTTTCTCGTTCTCATGAAGGCCCAGGGGATGCAGTAAACCCGAAGTGAAGCATCGGAATCTAAAACTAGTCTTACAGGAAAGGCTCAAACCATAGACATTATGAAGAGTCGGTCTTCTCGTACTTAAGTCGGCATTGTGCCTTTCGACTTTAATTCCGATGCAATTTATGTGTTTCATCGTCAAAGTGAAGGTCCAAGGTGTACACTAAACCTGAAGTGAAGCATCGGAATCAAAAACTGGTCTCACAAGAAAGGCTCAAAGCATAGACGGTAAGAAGACTCAGTCTTCTTGTACTCAAGTCGGCTTTGTGCCTTTTGTATTTAATTCCGTTAAAATATCTGAGTTTCAACGTCAAAGTGAAGGTCCAGGGGATACAGTATACCTGAAGTGAAGCATCGGAATCTAAAACTGGTTGCACAGGGAAGGCCCAAATCATAGACAGTGTGAAGACTCAGTGTTCTTGTAGTTGAGTCGGCATTGTGCCTTTTGTATTTAATTCCGATGCAAATTTTGTGTTTCATCGTCAAAGCGAAGGTCCACGGGATACAGTAAACCTGAATCGAAGCATTGGAATCTAATACTGGTCGCACAGGGAAGGCTCAAAACATAGACAGTAAGAAGATTCAGTCTTCATGTACTTAAGCCAGCATTGAGCCTTTTGTATCTAATTCCGATGCAATTTTTGTGTTTCATCGTCAAAGTGAATGTCCATGCGATACAGTAAATCGGACTTGAAGCATCGGAATCTAAATTTGGTGAAACAGGAAAGGCTAAAAACATAGCCAGTAAGGAAACTCGGTCTTCTTGTACTTATGTCAACATTGTGCCTTTTGAATTGATATACGATGCAATTTTTGTGTTTCATCGTCAAAGTGAAGTTCCAAGGGATACTGTAAACCTCAAGTGAGGCATCGGAATCTAAAACAGGTCTCAAAGGGAAAGCTCAAAACATAGACGGTAAGAAGACTCAGTCTTCTTGCACTTATGTCGGAATTGTGCCTTTTGTATTTAATTCCGATGCAATATCATTGTTTCTTCGACAATGTGACGGTCCAAGGGATACAGTAAACCTGAAGTGAAGTATCGTAATCTAAAACCGGTCTCACAGGAAAGGTTCAGTTATAGACCCTCAGAAAAGTCAGTCTTCTTGTACTTAAGTCGGCATTGTGAATTTTGTATTTACTCCCATGCAATTCTCGTGGTTCATCGTCAAAGTGAATGTCCAAGTGATACAGTATACCTGAAGTGAAGCATCGGGATCTGAAACCGGTCTCACAGGAAAGGCTCAAAACATAGACACTAAGAAGAGTCAGTCTTCTTGTACTTAAGTCGGCATTGTGCCATTTGTATTTAATGACGATGCAAATTTTGTGTTTCTCGTTCTCATGAAGGCCCAGGGGATGCAGTAAACCCGAAGTGAAGCATCGGAATCTAAAAATAGTCTTACAGGAAAGGCTCAAACCATAGACATTATGAAGAGTCGGTCTTCTCGTACTTAAGTCGGCATTGTGCCTTTCGACTTTAATTCCGATGCAATTTATGTGTTTCATCGTCAAAGTGAAGGTCCAAGGTATACACTAAACCTGAAGTGAAGCATCGGAATCAAAAACTGGTCTCACAAGAAAGGCTCAAAGCATAGACGGTAAGAAGACTCAGTCTTCTTGTACTCAAGTCGGCTTTGTGCCTTTTGTATTTAATTCCGTTAAAATATCTGAGTTTCAACGTCAAAGTGAAGGTCCAGGGGATACAGTATACCTGAAGTGAAGCATCGGAATCTAAAACTGGTTGCACAGGGAAGGCCCAAATCATAGACAGTGTGAAGACTCAGTGTTCTTGTAGTTGAGTCGGCATTGTGCCTTTTGTATTTAATTCCGATGCAAATTTTGTGTTTCATCGTCAAAGTGAAGGTCCACGGGATACAGTAAACCTGAATCGAAGCATTGGAATCTAATACTGGTCGCACAGGGAAGGCTCAAAACATAGACAGTAAGAAGATTCAGTCTTCATGTACTTAAGCCAGCATTGAGCCTTTTGTATCTAATTCCGATGCAATTTTTGTGTTTCATCGTCAAAGTGAATGTCCATGCGATACAGTAAATCGGACTTGAGGCATCGGAATCTAAATTTGGTGAAACAGGAAAGGCTAAAAACATAGCCAGTAAGGAAACTCGGTCTTCTTGTACTTATGTCAACATTGTGCCTTTTGTATTGATATACGATGCAATTTTTGTGTTTCATCGTCAAAGTGAAGTTCCAAGGGATACTGTAAACCTGAAGTGAGACATCGGAATCTAAAACTGGTCTCAAAGGAAAAGCTCAAAACATAGACGGTAAGAAGACTCAGTCTTCTTGCACTTATGTCGGAATTGTGCCTTTTGTATTTAATTCCGATGCAATATCATTGTTTCTTCGTCAATGTGACGGTCCAAGGGATACAGTAAACCTGAAGTGAAGTATCGTAATCTAAAACCGGTCTCACAGGAAAGGTTCAGTTATAGACCCTCAGAAAAGTCAGTCTTCTTGCACTTAAGTCGGCATTGTGAATTTTGTATTTACTCCCATGCAATTCTCGTGGTTCATCGTCAAAGTGAATGTCCAAGTGATACAGTAAACCTGAAGTGAAGCATCGGGATCTGAAACCGGTCTCACAGGAAAGGCTCAAAACATAGACACTAAGAAGAGTCAGTCTTCTTGTACTTAAGTCGGCATTGTGCCATTTGTATTTAATTACGATGCAAATTTTGTGTTTCTCGTTCACATGAAGGCCCAGGGGATGCAGTAAACCCGAAGTGAAGCATCGGAATCTAAAACTAGTCTTACAGGAAAGGCTCAAACCATAGACATTATGAAGAGTCGGTCTTCTCGTACTTAGGTCGGCATTGTGCCTTTTGTGTTTAATGCCGATGCAATTTCTGTCTTTCATCGTCGATGTGAATATCCAAGGGATACAGTAAACCTGAAATGAAGCATCGGAAGCTAAAACTGGTCTCACAGGAAAGGCTCAAATCATAGACAGTATGAAGACTCAGTGTTCTTTTAATTAAGTCGGCATTCTGCTCTTTTGTCTTTAATTCCGATTCAATTTTTGTGTTTCATCGTCAAAGTGAAGGTCCAGAGGATACAGTAATCCAGATGTGAAGCATCGGAATCTAAAATTGGTCTCACAGGGAAGGATCAAACCATAGACTGTAAGAAGACTCAGTCTTCTTGTACTTAAGTCGGCTTTGTGCTTTTTGTATTCATTTCCGATGCAATATCTGTGTATCATCGTCAATGTGAGGGTCCAAGGTATACAAGGGATTTGCAATTTTGCATCGGAATCTAAAACTGGTAACACAGGAAGGGCTCAAACATAGACACTAAGAAAAGTCAGTCTTCTTGTACTAATGTCGGCATTGTGCCTTTTGTATTTAATTGCGATAAAATATCAGTGTTTCAACGGCAAAGTGTAGGTCCAAGTGATACAGTAAACTTGAAGTGAAGCATCGGAATCTAAAACTGGTCTCACAGGAATGGCTCAAATCATAGATACAAAGAAAAGTCAGTCTTCTTAAACTTAAGTTGGTATTGTGCCTTTTATATTTAATTCTGATGCAATTTTTGTGTTTCATCGTCAAAGTGAAGGACCAAGGAATAATGTAAACCAGAAATGAAGCATCGGAATCTAAAACTGCTCTTACAGGAAGGGCTCAAAACATAGATGGTAAGAAGGCTCAGTCTTCCTCTACTTATGTCGGCATGGTGCATTTGTATTTAATTCCGATGCAAGTTCTTTGTTTCATCATCAATGGGATACAGTAAACATGCAGTTTTCCATCAGAATCTAAAACGTGTGACACAGGAAACGCTCGAAACATAGACACAATGAAAAGTCAGTCTTCTCGTACCTATGTTGGCATTGTGCCCTTTGTATTTAATTCCGATGCAATTTCTATGATTCATCGTCAATGTGAAGGTCCAAGGGATACAGTAAATCTGCAGTTGTGCATCGGGATCAAAGTCTGGTCTAACAGGAGATTCTCAAAAAATGGACGGTAAGAAGACTCGGACTTGTCGTACCTATGTCGGCATTGTGCCTTTTGTATTTAATTCCGTTGCAAATATCTGTGTTTCATTGTCAATGTGAAGGGCCATAGGATACAGTAAATCTGAAGCGAAGCCTCTGAATCTAAAACTTGTTTCACAGGGAATGCTGAAAACATAGACAGTAAGAAGACTCAGTCTTCTTGTACTTATGTCGGCATTGTGCCTTTTGTATTTAGTTCCGATGCAATTTCTGTAATTCATCGTAAATGTGAAGGTCCAAGGGATACAGAAAAACTGCAATTGTGGATCGGAATCTAAAATTGGTGACACAGGAAGAGCACAAAACATAGACATTAAGAAGAGTCTGTCTTCTTGTACTTAAGGTGGCATTGTGGCTTTTGTATTTAATTCCGATCCAATTTTTGTGTTTCATCGTCAAAGTGAAGGTGCAAGGGAAACAGTAAACCTGAAGTGTACAATGGGAATCTAAAACTGGTCTCACAGGAAAGGCTCAAAACATAGATGGTACGAAGTCTCAGTCTTCTTGTACTTAGGTCTGCATTGTGCCTTTTGTATTTAATTCCGATGCAATTTTTGTGTTCCATCGTCAAAGTGATGGTCCAAGGCATACATTAAACCTGAAGTGAAGCATCGGAATCTAAAACTGGTCTCACAGGAATGGCTCAAAACATAGACGGTTTGAAAACTCAGTCTTCTTTTATTTAAGTCGGCATTGTGACTTTTGTTTTTAATTCCGATACAATTTCTGGGTTTCAATGAGAAAGTGAAGGTCCGGGGTATACAGAAAAACTGGAATTGTGCAACGGAATCTAAAACTGGTGACACAGGACAGGCCCAAAACATAGACAATAAGAATACTCGGTCTTCTTGTACTTAAGTCAGCATTGTGCCTTTTGGATTGAATTCCGATGCAATCTTAGTGTTTCATCGTCAAAGTGAAGGTCCAAGGGATACAGTAAACATGAAGTGAAGCATCGGAATCTAAAACTGGTCTCACAAGAAAGGCTCATAACATAGAATGTAAGAAGACTCAGTCTTCTTGGACTTATGTTGGCATTGTGTCTTTTGTATTAAATTCCGATACAATTTCTGTGTTTCATCGTCAAAGTGAACGTCCAAGGGATACAGTAAACCTGAAGTGAAGCATCGAAATCTAAAACTGGTATCACAGGGAAGGCTCAAAACATAGACAGTAAGAAAACGAAGACTTCTTGTACTTAAGTCGGCAATGTGTAATTTGTATTTATTTCTGATGCAATTTCTGTGTTTAATCGTCAAAGTGACGGTCCAAGGGATACAGTAAACCTGAAGTTAAGCATCGTAATCTAAAACTGGTCTCACAGGATTGGTTCAAATACAGACACTCTTAAAAGTTAGTCTTCTTATACTTAAGTCGGCATTGTGAATTCTGTGTTTACTTCCTATGATATTTTTGTGTTTAATCGTCAAAGTGAAGGTCCAAGGGACTCAGTAAACCTGAAGTGAAGCAATCTGAATTTCAAAGTGATCTCACAGGAAAGTCTCAAGACATAGACACAAAGAAAAGTCAGTCCTCTTGTACTTAAGTCGGCATTTTGCCTTTTGTATTTCTTTCCGATGCAATATCTGTGTTTCATCGTCAAAGTGAAGGTCCAAGGGGCACAGTAAACCTCCAGTCAAGCATCGGAATCTGAAACTGGTCCCACAGGAAAGGCTCAAAATATGAATACTAAGAAGAGTCAGTCGTCCTGTACTTAGGTCAGCATTGTGCATTTTGTATTTAATTCCGATGTAATTTTTGTGTTTCTCGTCAACGTGTAAGTCCAAGAGATACAGTAAACCCGAAGTGAAGCATCGGAATCTAAAACTGGCCTCACAGGAAAGGCTCAAAACATTGACGGTATGAAGACTCAGTCTTCTTTTACTTAAGTCGGCACTGTGTTCTTTTGTCGTTAATTCCGATGCGATTTTTGTGTTTCATCGTCAAAGTGAAGGTCCAAAGGATACAGTTATCCTGAAGTGAAGCATCGGAATCTAAATCTGGTCTATCAGGGAAGGCTCAAACCTTAGACAGTAAGAAGACTCAGTCTTCTTGTACTTAAATCGGCTTTGTGCTTTTTGTATTCAATTCCGATGCAATTTCTGTGTTTCAACGTCAACGTGAAGGTCCAAGGTATACAATAAAACTGCAATTGTGCATCGGAATCCAAAACTGGTGACACAGGAAGGGCTCAAACATAGACACTTAGTAATATCAGTCTTCTTGTACTTATGTCGGCATTGTGCCTTTCGTATTTAATTCCGATGCAATCTATGTGTTTCATCGTCAAAGTGATGGCCCAAAGGATACAGTAAACCTGAAGTGAAGCATCGGAATCTAAGACTAGTCTCACAGGAGAGGCTCAAAAATAGACGGTAAGAGGACTCAATCTTTATGTACTTAAGTCGGCATTGTACATTTTGTATTTAATTCCGAAGCAATTATTGTGTTTCATCGTCAACGTGAAGTTTCAAGGGATACAGTAAAACTGAAGTGAAGCATGGGAATGCAAACCTAGTCACACAGGAAAGCTCAAACATAGACACAAAGAAGAGTCTGTCCTCTTGTACTTAAAACGGCATTTTCCTTAGGTATTTCTTTCCGATGCAATTACTGTGTTTCAATGTCAAAGTGAAGGTCCAAGGGAGACAGTATACCTGAAGTGAAGCATATGAATCTAAGACTGGTCTCACAGGGAAGGCTCAAAGCATAGACAGTATGATGACTCAGTGTTCATGTACTTAAGACGGCATTGTGCTCTTTTGTCTTTAATTCCGATGCAATTTTGTGTTTCATCGTCAAAGTGAAGGTCCAAAGGATACAGTAATCCTGAAGTGAAGCATCGGAATCCAAAACTGGTCTCACAGGAAAGGCTCAGAACATAGACGGTAAGAAGACTCAGTCATCTTGTACTTATATCGGCTTTGTGCCTTTTGTATTTAATTCCGATGCAATTTATGTGGCTCATCGTCAACCTGAAGATCCAAGGGATACAGTAAACCTGAAGTGAGGCATCGGAATCTAAAACTGGTCTAACAGGGAAGGATCAAAACATAGATAGTAAGATGTCACAGCCTTCTTGTACTAAAGACTGCATTGTACCTTTTGTATTACATTCCGATGCAATTTCTGTGTTTCATAGTCAATGTGATGCTCCAACGGATACAGTAAACCTGAAGTGAAGCAACGGGATCAAAAACTGGTTTCACAGGAAAGGTTCAAATCATAGACACTAAGAAAAGTCAGTCTTCTTAAACTTAAGTAGGCATTGTGCATTTTGTATTTAATTCCGATGCCATTTCTGTGTTTCATAGTCAATGTGATGCTCCAACGGATACAGTAAACCTGAAGTGAAGCAACGGGATCAAAAACTGGTTTCACAGGAAAGGTTCAAATCATAGACACTAAGAAAAGTCAGTCTTCTTAAACTTAAGTAGGCATTGTGCATTTTGTATTTAATTCCGATGCAATTTTTGTGTTTCATCGTCAAAGTGAATGTCCATGCGATACAGTAAATCGGACTTGAAGCATCGGAATCTAAATTTGGTGAAACAGGAAAGGCTAAAAACATAGCCAGTAAGGAAACTCGGTCTTCTTGTACTTATGTCAACATTGTGCCTTTTGTATTGATATACGATGCAATTTTTGTGTTTCATCGTCAAAGTGAAGTTCCAAGGGATACTGTAAACCTCAAGTGAGGCATCGCAATCTAAAACTGGTCTCACAGGAAAGGCTCAAAACATAGACGGTAAGAAGACTCAGTCTTCTTGCACTTATGTCGGAATTGTGCCTTTTGTATTTAATTCCGATGCAATATCATTGTTTCTTCGACAATGTGACGGTCCAAGGGATACAGTAAACCTGAAGTGAAGTATCGTAATCTAAAACCGGTCTCACAGGAAAGGTTCAGTTATAGACCCTCAGAAAAGTCAGTCTTCTTGTACTTAAGTCGGCATTGTGAATTTTGTATTTACTCCCATGCAATTCTCGTGGTTCATCGTCAAAGTGAATGTCCAAGTGATACAGTAAACCTGAAGTGAAGCATCGGGATCTGAAACCGGTCTCACAGGAAAGGCTCAAAACATAGACACTAAGAAGAGTCAGTCTTCTTGTACTTAAGTCGGCATTGTGCCATTTGTATTTAATTACGATGCAAATTTTGTGTTTCTCGTTCTCATGAAGGCCCAGGGGATGCAGTAAACCCGAAGTGAAGCATCGGAATCTAAAAATAGTCTTACAGGAAAGGCTCAAACCATAGACATTATGAAGAGTCGGTCTTCTCGTACTTAAGTCGGCATTGTGCCTTTCGACTTTAATTCCGATGCAATTTATGTGTTTCATCGTCAAAGTGAAGGTCCAAGGTGTACACTAAACCTGAAGTGAAGCATCGGAATCAAAAACTGGTCTCACAAGAAAGGCTCAAAGCATAGACGGTAAGAAGACTCAGTCTTCTTGTACTCAAGTCGGCTTTGTGCCTTTTGTATTTAATTCCGTTAAAATATCTGAGTTTCAACGTCAAAGTGAAGGTCCAGGGGATACAGTATACCTGAAGTGAAGCATCGGAATCTAAAACTGGTTGCACAGGGAAGGCCCAAATCATAGACAGTGTGAAGACTCAGTGGTCTTGTAGTTGAGTCGGCATTGTGCCTTTTGTATTTAATTCCGATGCAAATTTTGTGTTTCATCGTCAAAGCGAAGGTCCACGGGATACAGTAAACCTGAATCGAAGCATTGGAATCTAATACTGGTCGCACAGGGAAGGCTCAAAACATAGACAGTAAGAAGATTCAGTCTTCATGTACTTAAGCCAGCATTGAGCCTTTCGTATCTAATTCCGATGCAATTTTTGTGTTTCATCGTCAAAGTGAATGTCCATGCGATACAGTAAATCGGACTTGAAGCATCGGAATCTAAATTTGGTGAAACAGGAAAGGCTAAAAACATAGCCAGTAAGGAAACTCGGTCTTCTTGTACTTATGTCAACATTGTGCCTTTTGTATTGATATACGATGCAATTTTTGTGTTTCATCGTCAAAGTGAAGTTCCAAGGGATACTGTAAACCTCAAGTGAGGCATCGGAATCTAAAACTGGTCTCACAGGAAAAGCTCAAAACATAGACGGTAAGAAGACTCAGTCTTCTTGCACTTATGTCGGAATTGTGCCTTTTGTATTTAATTCCGATGCAATATCATTGTTTCTTCGACAATGTGACGGTCCAAGGGATACAGTAAACCTGAAGTGAAGTATCGTAATCTAAAACCGGTCTCACAGGAAAGGTTCAGTTATAGACCCTCAGAAAAGTCAGTCTTCTTGTACTTAAGTCGGCAATGTGAATTTTGTATTTACTCCCATGCAATTCTCGTGGTTCATCGTCAAAGTGAATGTCCAAGTGATACAGTATACCTGAAGTGAAGCATCGGGATCTGAAACCGGTCTCACAGGAAAGGCTCAAAACATAGACACTAAGAAGAGTCAGTCTTCTTGTACTTAAGTCGGCATTGTGCCATTTGTATTTAATGACGATGCAAATTTTGTGTTTCTCGTTCTCATGAAGGCCCAGGGGATGCAGTAAACCCGAAGTGAAGCATCGGAATCTAAAAATAGTCTTACAGGAAAGGCTCAAACCATAGACATTATGAAGAGTCGGTCTTCTCGTACTTAAGTCGGCATTGTGCCTTTCGACTTTAATTCCGATGCAATTTATGTGTTTCATCGTCAAAGTGAAGGTCCAAGGTGTACACTAAACCTGAAGTGAAGCATCGGAATCAAAAACTGGTCTCACAAGAAAGGCTCAAAGCATAGACGGTAAGAAGACTCAGTCTTCTTGTACTCAAGTCGGCTTTGTGCCTTTTGTATTTAATTCCGTTAAAATATCTGAGTTTCAACGTCAAAGTGAAAGTCCAGGGGATACAGTATACCTGAAGTGAAGCATCGGAATCTAAAACTGGTTGCACAGAGAAGGCCCAAATCATAGACAGTGTGAAGACTCAGTGTTCTTGTAGTTGAGTCGGCATTGTGCCTTTTGTATTTAATTCCGATGCAAATTTTGTGTTTCATCGTCAAAGCGAAGGTCCACGGGATACAGTAAACCTGAATCGAAGCATTGGAATCTAATACTGGTCGCACAGGGAAGGCTCAAAACATAGACAGTAAGAAGATTCAGTCTTCATGTACTTAAGCCAGCATTGAGCCTTTCGTATCTAATTCCGATGCAATTTTTGTGTTTCATCGTCAAAGTGAATGTCCATGCGATACAGTAAATCGGACTTGAAGCATCGGAATCTAAATTTGGTGAAACAGGAAAGGCTAAAAACATAGCCAGTAAGGAAACTCGGTCTTCTTGTACTTATGTCAACATTGTGCCTTTTGTATTGATATACGATGCAATTTTTGTGTTTCATCGTCAAAGTGAAGTTCCAAGGGATACTGTAAACCTCAAGTGAGGCATCGGAATCTAAAACTGGTCTCACAGGAAAAGCTCAAAACATAGACGGTAAGAAGACTCAGTCTTCTTGCACTTATGTCGGAATTGTGCCTTTTGTATTTAATTCCGATGCAATATCATTGTTTCTTCGACAATGTGACGGTCCAAGGGATACAGTAAACCTGAAGTGAAGTATCGTAATCTAAAACCGGTCTCACAGGAAAGGTTCAGTTATAGACCCTCAGAAAAGTCAGTCTTCTTGTACTTAAGTCGGCAATGTGAATTTTGTATTTACTCCCATGCAATTCTCGTGGTTCATCGTCAAAGTGAATGTCCAAGTGATACAGTATACCTGAAGTGAAGCATCGGGATCTGAAACCGGTCTCACAGGAAAGGCTCAAAACATAGACACTAAGAAGAGTCAGTCTTCTTGTACTTAAGTCGGCATTGTGCCATTTGTATTTAATGACGATGCAAATTTTGTGTTTCTCGTTCTCATGAAGGCCCAGGGGATGCAGCAAACCCGAAGTGAAGCATCGGAATCTAAAAATAGTCTTACAGGAAAGGCTCAAACCATAGACATTATGAAGAGTCGGTCTTCTCGTACTTAAGTCGGCATTGTGCCTTTCGACTTTAATTCCGATGCAATTTATGTGTTTCATCGTCAAAGTGAAGGTCCAAGGTATACACTAAACCTGAAGTGAAGCATCGGAATCAAAAACTGGTCTCACAAGAAAGGCTCAAATCATAGACGGTAAGAAGACTCAGTCTTCTTGTACTCAAGTCGGCTTTGTGCCTTTTGTATTTAATTCCGTTAAAATATCTGAGTTTCATCGTCAAAGTGAAGGTCCAGGGGATACAGTATACCTGAAGTGAAGCATCGGAATCTAAAACTGGTTGCACAGGGAAGGCCCAAATCATAGACAGTGTGAAGACTCAGTGTTCTTGTAGTTGAGTCGGCATTGTGCCTTTTGTATTTAATTCCGATGCAAATTTTGTGTTTCATCGTCAAAGTGAAGGTCCACGGGATACAGTAAACCTGAATCGAAGCATTGGAATCTAATACTGGTCGCACAGGGAAGGCTCAAAACATAGACAGTAAGAAGATTCAGTCTTCATGTACTTAAGCCAGCATTGAGCCTTTTGTATCTAATTCCGATGCAATTTTTGTGTTTCATCGTCAAAGTGAATGTCCATGCGATACAGTAAATCGGACTTGAGGCATCGGAATCTAAATTTGGTGAAACTGGAAAGGCTAAAAACATAGCCAGTAAGGAAACTCGGTCTTCTTGTACTTATGTCAACATTGTGCCTTTTGTATTGATATACGATGCAATTTTTGTGTTTCATCGTCAAAGTGAAGTTCCAAGGGATACTGTAAACCTGAAGTGAGACATCGGAATCTAAAACTGGTCTCAAAGGAAAAGCTCAAAACATAGACGGTAAGAAGACTCAGTCTTCTTGCACTTATGTCGGAATTGTGCCTTTTGTATTTAATTCCGATGCAATATCATTGTTTCTTCGTCAATGTGACGGTCCAAGGGATACAGTAAGCCTGAAGTGAAGTATCGTAATCTAAAACCGGTCTCACAGGAAAGGTTCAGTTATAGACCCTCAGAAAAGTCAGTCTTCTTGCACTTAAGTCGGCATTGTGAATTTTGTATTTACTCCCATGCAATTCTCGTGGTTCATCGTCAAAGTGAATGTCCAAGTGATACAGTAAACCTGAAGTGAAGCATCGGGATCTGAAACCGGTCTCACAGGAAAGGCTCAAAACATAGACACTAAGAAGAGTCAGTCTTCTTGTACTTAAGTCGGCATTGTGCCATTTGTATTTAATTACGATGCAAATTTTGTGTTTCTCGTTCACATGAAGGCCCAGGGGATGCAGTAAACCCGAAGTGAAGCATCGGAATCTAAAACTAGTCTTACAGGAAAGGCTCAAACCATAGACATTATGAAGAGTCGGTCTTCTCGTACTTAGGTCGGCATTGTGCCTTTTGTGTTTAATGCCGATGCAATTTCTGTCTTTCATCGTCGATGTGAATATCCAAGGGATACAGTAAACCTGAAATGAAGCATCGGAAGCTAAAACTGGTCTCACAGGAAAGGCTCAAATCATAGACAGTATGAAGACTCAGTGTTCTTTTAATTAAGTCGGCATTGTGCTCTTTTGTCTTTAATTCCGATTCAATATTTGTGTTTCATCGTCAAAGTGAAGGTCCAGAGGATACAGTAATGCAGATGTGAAGCATCGGAATCTAAAATTGGTCTCACAGGGAAGGATCAAACCATAGACTGTAAGAAGACTCAGTCTTCTTGTACTTAAGTCGGCTTTGTGCTTTTTGTATTCATTTCCGATGCAATATCTGTGTATCATCGTCAATGTGAGGGTCCAAGGTATACAAGGGATTTGCAATTTTGCATCGGAATCTAAAACTGGTGACACAGGAAGGGCTCAAACATAGACACTAAGAAAAGTCAGTCTTCTTGTACTAATGTCGGCATTGTGCCTTTTGTATTTAATTGCGATAAAATATCAGTGTTTCAACGGCAAAGTGTAGGTCCAAGTGATACAGTAAACTTGAAGTGAAGCATCGGAATCTAAAACTGGTCTCACAGGAATGGCTCAAAACATAGATGGTAAGAAGGCTCAGTCTTCCTCTACTTATGTCGGCATGGTGCATTTGTATTTAATTCCGATGCAAGTTCTTTGTTTCATCATCAATGGGATACAGTAAACATGCAGTTTTCCATCAGAATCTAAAACGTGTGACACAGGAAACGCTCGAAACATAGACACAATGAAAAGTCAGTCTTCTCGTACCTATGTTGGCATTGTGCCCTTTGTATTTAATTCCGATGCAATTTCTATGATTCATCGTCAATGTGAAGGTCCAAGGGATACAGTAAATCTGCAGTTGTGCATCGGGATCAAAGTCTGGTCTAACAGGAGATTCTCAAAAAATGGACGGTAAGAAGACTCGGACTTGTCGTACCTATGTCGGCATTGTGCCTTTTGTATTTAATTCCGTTGCAAATATCTGTGTTTCATTGTCAATGTGAAGGGCCATAGGATACAGTAAATCTGAAGCGAAGCCTCTGAATCTAAAACTTGTTTCACAGGGAATGCTGAAAACATAGACAGTAAGAAGACTCAGTCTTCTTGTACTTATGTCGGCATTGTGCCTTTTGTATTTAGTTCCGATGCAATTTCTGTAATTCATCGTAAATGTGAAGGTCCAAGGGATACAGAAAAACTGCAATTGTGGATCGGAATCTAAAATTGGTGACACAGGAAGAGCACAAAACATAGACATTAAGAAGAGTCTGTCTTCTTGTACTTAAGGTGGCATTGTGGCTTTTGTATTTAATTCCGATCCAATTTTTGTGTTTCATCGTCAAAGTGAAGGTGCAAGGGAAACAGTAAACCTGAAGTGTACAATGGGAATCTAAAACTGGTCTCACAGGAAAGGCTCAAAACATAGATGGTACGAAGTCTCAGTCTTCTTGTACTTAGGTCTGCATTGTGCCTTTTGTATTTAATTCCGATGCAATTTTTGTGATTCATCGTCAAAGTGAAGGTCCATGGGATCCAGTAAACCTGAAGTGTACAATGGGAATCTAAAACTGGTCTCACAGGAAAGGCTCAAAACATAGACGGTACGAAGTCTCAGTCTTCTTGTACTTAGGTCTGCATTGTGCCTTTTGTATTTAATTCCGATCCAATTTTTGTGTTTCATCGTCAAAGTGAAGGTGCAAGGGAAACAGTAAACCTGAAGTGTACAATGGGAATCTAAATCTGGTCTCACAGGAAAGGCTAAAAACATAGACAATAAGATGAATCAGTCTTCTTGTTCTTAAGTTGGCATTGTGACTTTTGTATTTAATTCCGATGCAATTTTTGTGTTTCATCGTCAACGTGAAGTTCCAAGGGATACTGAAAACCTGAAGTGAAGCATCTGAATTTAACACTAGTCTCACAGGAAATGCTCAAAGCATAGACAGTAAGAAGAGTCAGTCTTCTTGTACTTAAGTCGGCATTGTGCATTTTGTATTTAATTTTGATGCAATTTTTTGAATCATCGTCAAAGTCAAGGTCCATGGGTTACAGTAAACCTGAAGTGAAGCATCGGAGTCTAAAACTGGTCTCACAGGAAAGGCTCTTGACATAGACGGTAAGAAGACTCAGTCATCTTGATCTTAAGTGAAGCATCGGAATTTAAAACTGGTCTCACAGGAAAGGCTCAAAACATAGACGGTAAGAAGACTCAGTCTTCTTGTGCTTAAGTCGGCATTGTGCCTTTTGTATTCAATTCCGAAGTAATTTCTGTGATTCAACGTCAAAGTGACGGTCAAAGGGATACAGTATACCAGAAGTGAAGCATCGGAATGTAAAATTGGTCTCACTGGGAAGCCTCAAAACATAGACATTATAAAGACTCAGTGTTCTTGTACTTAAGACGGCATTGTGCCTTTTGTATTTAATTCCGATGCTATTTTTGTGTTTCATCGTCAAAGTGAAGGTCCAAGGGATACAGTAAACTTGAAATGAAGCGTCAGAAACTAAAACTGGGTTCACAGATAAGGCTCAAAACATAGACACTAAGATGACTCAGTCTTCTTGTACACTGCTGGCCACCGTAAATGCAACACCCTGAAGGAAGCATCCGAATCAAGTGAAATTTACACCATGGGTTTGCAGCGATGAGATATGCAACTGATTAGAATTTCAGCGCATACGCACATCACGCGCGCCTGTGGCGCCACCTCATAGCGCCATTTAAGGCTTGGCGATTTCGACGAGTGTACGTTCGGCACGTGTGTTTACCTTGTGGTTGTTTCACAAGACGATCAGTTATGCCTCGTAGACAACAGCGAACATCGTTTGATCAAGTATCCGAGTTCGACAGAGGAAGGATAGTGGCTTACCGAGATTGTGGATTATCATACAGAGAAATCGCAAGTCGTGTTGAACGAAACCAAACAATTGTAATGCGGATATGTGACCGTTGGATGCAGGAGGATACGACGGACCGACGTGGTCGATCGCATTCACCTCGGTGCACCACTGCACGTGCTGATAGGCAAATTGTGCGCATGGCAGTGCGGATCGCTCAGTGACATTCCGGACCATAGCACAGCACATTGCGTCTGTAACGCATCATCCAGTGTCTGCACGTACCATTCGACGCCGTTTACAGCAGAGTGGCCTGTCCGCAAGACGTCCATTGCTTCGTCTACCATTGACGCAGAACCACAGACGTCTCCGTCGCCAATGGTGTGATGACAGACGGATGTGGACGTCAGAATGGAATGACGTTGTCTTTACTGACGAGGCGCACTTCTGGCTGCAGCACCACGATGGTCGGATTCGAGTGTGGAGACACCGTGGAGAGAGGATGCTGGACAGCTGCATTATGCACCGCCACACTGGTCTTGCACCGGGTATTATGGTATGGGCGGTATTGGATATTACTCTCGCACGCCTCTAGTACGCATTGCCGGTACTTTAAATAGCCGGCGCTACATATCGGAGGTGCTTGAGCCAGTTGTCCTTCCTTACCTTCAGGGCTCGGCCACAGCCATATTTCTACAGGATAATGCGCGACCACACGTGGCACGCATTGTCCAAAGGTTCTTCGTCAATAAGCAGATTGAAGTGCTTCCCTGGCCGGCTCGCTCTCCGGATCTTTCGCCGATAGAAAACATGTGGTCCATAGTTGCTCAACGAGTGACCCAGATTACATCCCCAGCTGCCACACCAGATGATCTCTGCAACGTGTGGAAGCTGCTTGGGCTGCTGTACCCCAGGAACAGATCCAACGTCTCTTTGACTCAATGCCGAGACGTGTGGCAGTGGTGATCTCCAACAATGGCGGCTACTCTGGCTACTGATTCTGGCAGGAACCACATGTCACAGACGTCTGTAAACGTAATCATTTGATACTTGGTCAACATGTTACCTACAAAATAAATTTTGTTGTGCTACCTCTTGTCTTTCTTGGTGTTGCATTTACGGTGGCCAGCAGTGTACTTAAGTAAGCATCGTGTCTCTTGTATTTAATTCCGATGCAAGATCTCTCTTTCATCGTCAATGTAAATATCCAAGGGACACAGTAAACCTGAAGTGAATCATAGGAATTTGAAACTGGTCTCACAGGAAAGGCTCAAAACATAGACACTAAGAACACTCAGTCTTCTAGTACTTAAGTCGGCATTGTGCCTTTTGTATTTAATTCCAATGCAGTTTTTGTGTTTCATCGTCAAAGTGAAAGTCTAAGGGATACAGTAAACCGGAAGTGAAGCATCGGAATCTAAAACTGGACTCACAGGACAGGCAAAAAACATAGGCGGTAAGAAGACTCAGTCGTCTTGTACTTATGTCGGCATTATGCCTTTTGTATTTAATTCCGAAGCAACTTCTGTGTTTCATCGTCAGTGTGAAGGTCCAAGGAATATAGTAAACCTGTAGCAAAGCGTCGGAATCTAAAACAGGGATCACAGGAAAGGCCAAAACACAGACCATAAGAAAAGTCAGTCTCTTTGTACTTATGTCGGCAATGTGTCTTTTGTATTGATTTCCGATGCAATTTTTGTGTTTCATCGTCAATGTATAGGTCCAAGGGATACAGAAAATCAGCAGTTGTGCATCGGAATCTATACTTGAAGACACAGGAAAGGCTAAAACATAAACACTATGGAAAGTCAGTCTTCTTGTACTTAAGTCCTCATTGTGACATTTGTTTTCAATTCCGATGAAATCGTTGTATTTCATCGTCAAAGTGATAGTCCAAGGGATACAGTTAACCTGAAATGAAGCGTCAGAAACTAAAACTGGGATCACAGGGAAGGCTCAAAACATAGATACTAAGATGACTCAGTCTTCTTGGACTTAAATCGGCATCGTGTCTCTTGTATTTAATTGCGATGCAAGATCTCTCTTTCATCGTCAATGTAAATGTCCAAGGGACACAGTAAACCTGAAGTGAATCATAGTAATTTGAAACTGGTCTCACAGGAAAGGCTGAAATCATAGACACTAAGAAGAGTCAGTCTTCTTGTACTTAAGTCGGCATTGTGGCCTTTGTATTTAATTCCGATGCAATTTTTGTGTTCCATCGTCAAAGTGAAGGTCCAAGGGATACAGCAAACCTGAAGTGAAAAAATCGGATTCTAAAACTGTTCTCACAGGAAAGGCTCAAGGCATAGACGGTACGAAGACTCAGTCTTCTTGTACTTAAGTCGGTATTGTGCCTTTTCTATTTTATTCTGATGCAATATCTGTATTTCATAGTCAAAGTGTAGGTGCAAGTGATATAGTAAACCTGCAGTTGTGCTTCGGAAATTAAATCTGGTGACACAGGAAAGGCTCAAAACATAGACAGTAAGAAGACTCAGTGTTCTTGTACTTAAGTCGGCATTGTGCCTATTGTATTTAATTCACATGCAATTTCTGTGTTTCATCGTCAATGTGAAGGTCCAAAGGATACAGTAAACCTACAGTTGTGCATCGTAATCTAAGACTGGGGACACAGGAAAGGCTCAAAGCATAGACACTAAGAAAGGTCAGTCTTCTTGTACTTAAGTCGGCACTTTGCATTTTGTGTTTAATTCCGATGCAATTTTTGTGTTTCATCGTCAAATTGAAGGTCCAAGGGATACAGTAAACTTGAAATGATGCATCGGACTCTAAAACTGGTCTCACAGGGAAGGGGCAAAACATATTTATTAAGAAGACTCAGTCTTCTTGTACCCCAGCCGGCATTGTGTATTTTGAATTAATTCCGATGCAATGTCTGTGTTTCTTCGTCAATATGAAGGACCAAGGGATACAGGAAATCAGCAGTTGTGCAGCGGAATCTATATTGGTGACACAGGAAAAGCTTAAAACAACGACACTAAGAAAAGTAAGTCTTCTTGTACTTAAGTCGACATGTGCATTTTGTATTTAAATCTGATGCAGTTATGCTGTTTCATCGTCAAATTGAAGGTCCAAGGGAAAAAGAAAATCTGAAGTGAAGCATCGGAACCTAAAACTGGTCTCACAGGAAAGGCTCAAAGCATAGACGGTAAGAAAACTCAGTCTTCTCGTACCTATGTCGGCATTGTGTCTTTTGTATTTAATTCCGATGCAATTTCTGTGTTTCATCGTCATTGTGAAGGTCCAAGGGATATAGTAAATCTGAAGAGAAGCATCGGAATCAAAAACTGGTCTCACAGGGAAGGCTCAAAATATAACACAGTAAGAAGACTCGGTCTTCTTGTACTTAATTCGGCATTGTGCCTTTTGTATTTAATTCCGATGCAATTTCTGTTTTTCATCGTCAATTTGAAGGTCCAATGGATACAGTAAACCTGAAGTGAAGCATCGGGATCAAAGTCTGGTCTAACAGGAGAGGCTCAAAAAATGGACGGTAAGAAGACTCGGTCTTGTCGTACCTATGTCGGCATTGTGCCTTTTGTATTTAATTCCGTTGCAAATATCTGTGTTTCATTGTCAATGTGAAGGGCCATAGGATACAGTAAATCTGAAGCAAAGCCTCTGAATCTAAAACTTGTTTCACAGGGAATACTGAAAACATAGACAGTAAGAAGACTCAGTCTTCTTGTACTTATGTCGGCATTGTGCCTTTTGTATTTAGTTCCGATGCAATTTCTGTAATTCATCGTAAATGTGAAGGTCCAAGGGATACAGAAAAACTGGTGACATAGGAAGAGCACAAAACATAGACATTAAGAAGAGTCTGTCTTCTTGTACTTAAGGTGGCATTGTGGCTTTTGTATTTAATTCTGATCCAATTTTTGTGTTTCATCGTCAAAGTGCAGGTGCAAGGGAAACAGTAAACCTGGAGTGTACAATGGGAATCTAAAACTGGTCTCACAGGAAAGGCTCAAAACATAGACGGTACGAAGTCTCAGTCTTCTTGTACTTAGGTCTGCTTGTGAATTTTGTATTTAATTCCGATGCAATTTTTGTGATTCATCGTCAAAGTGAAGGTCCATGGGATCAAGTAAACCTGAAGTATAGCATCGGAATGTAAATCTGGTCTCACAGGAAAGGCTAAAAACATAGACAATAAGAAGAATCAGTCTTCTTGTTCTTAAGTCGGCATTGTGACTTTTGTATTTAATTCCGATGCAATTTTTGTGTTTCATCGTCAACGTGAAGTTCCAAGGGATACTTGAAACCTGAAGTGAAGCATCTGATTGTAACACTAGTCCCACAGGAAATGCTCAAAGCATAGACAGTAAGGAGAGTCAGTCTTCTTGTGCTTAAGTAGGCATTGTGCCTTTTGTATTCAATTCCGATGTAATTTCTGTGATTCAACGTCAAAGTGACGGTCAAAGGGATACAATATACCTGAAGTGAAGCATCGGAATGTAAAATTGGTCTCACTGGGAAGCCTCAAAACATAGACATTATGAAGACTCAGTGTTCTTGTACTTAAGACGGCATTGTGCCTTTTGTATTTAATTCCGATGCTATTTTTGTGTTTCATCGTCAAAGTGAAGGTCCAAGGGATACAGTAAACTTGAAATGAAGCGTCAGAAACTAAAACTGGGATCACAGGGAAGGCTCAAAACATAGACACTAAGATGACGCAGTCTTCTTGTACACTGCTGGCCACCGTAAATGCAACACCCTGAAGGAAGCATCCGAATCAAGTGAAATTTACACCATGGGTTTGCAGCGATGAGATATGCAACTGATTAGAATTTCAGCGCATACGCACATCACGCGCGCCTGTGGCGCCACCTCATAGCGCCATTTAAGGCTTGGCGATTTCGACGAGTGTACGTTCGGCACGTGTGTTTACCTTGTGGTTGTTTCACAAGACGATCAGTTATGCCTCGTAGACAACAGCGAACATCGTTTGATCAAGTATCCGAGTTCGACAGAGGAAGGATAGTGGCTTACCGAGATTGTGGATTATCATACAGAGAAATCGCAAGTCGTGTTGAACGAAACCAAACAACTGTAATGCGGATATGTGACCGTTGGATGCAGGAGGATAAGACGGACCGACGTGGTCGATCGCATTCACCTCGGTGCAGCACTGCACGTGCTGATAGGCAAATTGTGCGCATGGCAGTGCGGATCGCTCAGTGACATTCCGGACCATAGCACAGCACATTGCGTCTGTAACGCATCATCCAGTGTCTGCACGTACCATTCGACGCCGTTTACAGCAGAGTGGCCTGTCCGCAAGACGTCCATTGCTTCGTCTACCATTGACGCAGAACCACAGACGTCTCCGTCGCCAATGGTGTGATGACAGACGGATGTGGACGTCAGAATGGAATGATGCTGTCTTTACTGACGAGGCACACTTTTGGCTGCAGCACCACGATGGTCGGATTCGAGTGTGGAGACACCGTGGAGAGAGGATGCTGGACAGCTGCATTAAGCACCGCCACACTGGTCTTGCACCGGGTATTATGGTATGGGGCGGTATTGGATATTACTTTCGCACGCCTCTAGTACGCATTGCCGGTACTTTAATTAGCCGGCGCTACATATCGGAGGTGCTTGAGCCAGTTGTCCTTCCTTACCTTCAGGGCTTAGCCACAGCCATATTTCTACAGGATAATGCGCGGCCACACGTGGCACGCATTGTCCAAAGGTTCTTCGTCAATAAGCAGATTGAAGTGCTTCCCTGGCCGGCTCGCTCACCGGATCTTTCGCCGATAGAAAACATGTGGTCCATAGTTGCTCAACGAGTGACCCAGATTACATCCCCAGCTGCCACACCAGATGATCTCTGGCAACGTGTGGAAGCTGCTTGGGCTGCTGTACCCCAGGAACAGATCCAACGTCTCTTTGACTCAATGCCGAGACGTGTGGCAGTGGTGATCTCCAACAATGGCGGCTACTCTGGCTACTGATTCTGGCAGGAACCACATGTCACAGACGTCTGTAAACGTAATCATTTGATACTTGGTAAACATGTTACTTACAAAATAAATTTAGTTGTGCTACCTCTTGTCTTCCTTGGTGTTGCATTTACGGTGGTCAGCAGTGTACTTCAGTCAGCATCGTGTCTCTTGTATTTAATTCCGATGCAAGATCTCTCTTTCATCGTCAATGTAAATGTCCAAGGGACACAGTAAACCTGAAGTGAATCATAGGAATTTGAAACTGGTCTCACAGGAAAGGCTCAAAACATAGACACTAAGAACACTCAGTCTTCTAGTACTTAAGTCGGCATTGTGCCTTTTGTATTTAATTCCAATGCAGTTTTTGTGTTTCATCGTCAAAGTGAAGGTCCAAGGGATACAGTAAACCTGAAGTGAAACGTCGGAATCTAAATCTGGTCTCACAAGAAAGGCTCAAAACATAGACACTAAGAAGTCTCAGAATTCTTGTACTTAAGACGGCATTATGCCGTTTGTATTTAATTCTGATGGCATTTTTATGATTCATCGTCAAAGTGAAGGTCCAAGGGATACAGTAAACCTGAAGTGAAGCATCCGAATCTGAAACTGGTCTCACAGGAAAGGCTCAAATCATAGACACTAAGATGAGTCAGTCTTCTTGTACTTAAGTCGGCATTGTGGCCTTTGTATTTAATTCCGATGCAATTTTCTGTTCCATCGTCAAAGTGAAGGTCCAAGGGATACAGCAAACCTGAAGTGAAAAAATCGGATTTTAAAACTGTTCTCACAGGAAAGGCCCAAGGCATACACGGTACGAAGACTCAGTCTTCTTGTACTTAAGTCGGTATTGTGCCTTTTCTATTTTATTCTGATGCAATATCTGTAATTCATAGGCAAAGTGAATTTGCAAGTGATATAGTAAACCTGCAGTTGTGCTTCGGAAATTAAATCTGGTGACACAGGAAAGGCTCAAAACATAGACAGTAAGAAGACTCAGTGTTCTTGTACGTAAGTCGGCATGGTGCCTATTGTATTTAATTCACATGCAATTTCTGTGTTTCATCGTCAATGTGAAGGTCCAAAGGATACAGTAAACCTACAGTTGTGCATCGTAATCTAAGACTGGGGACACAGGAAAGGCACAAAGCATAGACACTAAGAAAGGTCAGTCTTCTTGTACTTAAGTCGGCATTTTGCATTTTGTGTTTAATTCCGATGCAATTTTTGTGTTTCATCGTCAAATTGAAGGTCCAAGGGATACAGTAAACTTGAAATGAAGCATCGGACTCTAAAACTGGTCTCACAGGGAAGGGGCAAAACATATTTATTAAGAAGACTAAGACTTCTTGTACCCAAGCCGGCATTGTGAATTTTGTATTAATTCCGATGCAATGTCTGTGTTTCTTCGTCAATATGAAGGACCAAGGGATACAGGAAATCAGCAGTTGTGCAGCGGAATCTAAATTGGTGACACAGGAAAGGCTTAAAACAACGACACTAAGAGAAGTAAGTCTTCTTGTACTTAAGTCGACATGTGCATTTTGTATTTAATTCTGATGCAGTTATGGTGTTCCATCGTCAAAGTGAAGGTCCAAGGGATACAGTAAACCTGAACTGAAGCTACGGAATGAAGAACTGATTTCACTGGGAAGGCTCAAAACTTAGACAGTAAGAAGACTCAGTCCTCTTGTACTTAAGTCGGCATTGTGCCTTTTGTATTTAATACTGATGCAATTTCTAGGTTTCATCGTCAATGTGATTGTCCATCGTACACGGTAAACCTGCAGTTGTTCATCGGAATCTAAAACTGGGTACACAGGAATGGCACAAATCAAAGACACTAAGAAAAGTCAGTCTTCTTGTATTGAAGTCGTCATTGTGCCATTTGTATTTAATTCAAATGCAATTTTTGTGTTTCATCCTCAAAGTGATGGCCCAAGGGACAAGTAAACCTGCCGTTGTCCATCGGAGACTGAAACTGGTCACACAGCAAAAAGCTCAAAACATAGACGGTAAGAAGTCTCGGTCTTCTTGTACTTAAGTCGGCATTGTGCCTTTTGTATTTAATTCTAATGCCGTTACTGTGTTTCATCGTCACTGCGAAGGTATAAGGGATACAGTAAACCAGGAGTTGTGCAACGGAATCTAAAACTGGCGACACAGGAAAGGCTCAAGTCTTAGACACTAAGAAAAGTAAGTCTTCTTGTACTTAAGTCGGCACTGTGACTTTTGAATTTCATTGCGATGCAATTTCTGTGTTACATCGTCATAGTGAAAGTCCAAGGGACACAGTAAACATGAAGTGAAGAATCGAAAGCTAAAACTGGTCTCACAGGAAAGGCTTAAAAGATAGACACTAAGAAGAGTCAGTCTTCGTGTACTTAAGTCGGCATTATGACATTTGTATTTAATTCCGATGCAATTTCTGTGTTTCACCGACAAATTGAAGGTCCAAGGGATACAGTAAACCTGAAGTGAAGCATCGCAATCAAAGACTGGTCTAACAGGAGAGGCTCCAAAAATGGACGGTAAGAAGACTCGGTCTTGTCGTACCTATGTCGGCATTGTGCCTTTTGTATTTAATTCCGTTGCAAATATCTGTGTTTCATCGTCAATGTGAAGGGCCATAGGATACAGTAAATCTGAAGCGAAGCCTCTGAATCTAAAACTTGTTTCACAGGGAATGCTCAAAACATAGACAGTAAGAAGACTCAGTCTTCTTGTACTTAAGTCGGCATTGAGCATTTTGTATTTAATACCGATGCTATTTTTGTGTTTCATCGTCAAAGTGAAGGTCCAAGGGATACAGTAAACTTGAAATGAAGCATCGGAATCTAAAACTGGTCTCACAGGGGAAGCTCAAAACATAGTCAGTAAGAAGACTCAGTCTTCTTCTACTTATGTCGGCATTGTGCCTTTTGTATTTAATTCCGATTCAATTTCTGCAATTCATTGTCAAAGTGAAGGTCCAACGGATACAGAAAAACTGCAATTGTGCATCGGAATCTAAAACTGGTGACACAGGAAGGGCTCAAAACATAGACACTAAGAAAAGTCAGTCATTTTGTCCTTAAGTCGGCATGTGCATTTGTACTTATTTCCGATGCACCTTCTTTGTTTCATTTTCAGTGGGATACAGTAAATCAGCAGTTGTGCATCGGAATCTAAACTAGTTGACACAGGAAAGGCTCAAAACCTAACACTATGGAAAGTCAGTCTTCTTGTACTTAAGTCGGTATTGTGACATTTGTTTTGAGTTCCGATTAAATCTTTGTATTTCATCGTCAAAGTGAAGGTCTAAGGGATACAGTAAACCGGAAGTGAAGCATCGGAATCTAAAACTGGACTCACAGGATAGGCAAAAAGCATAGGCGGTAAGGAGACTCAGTCTTCTTGTACTTATGTCGGTATTGTGTCTTTTGTATTTATTTCCGATGCAATTTTTGTCTTTCATCTTGAAAGTGAAGGACCAAGGGATACAGTAAACCTGATATGCAGCATCGGAGTCTACAACTGGCCTCACAGAAAGGGCTCAAAACATAGACGGTAAGAAGACTCAGTCTACATGTACCTAAGTCGGTTTGGAGAATTTGTATTAAATTCCGATGCAACTTCTGTGTTTCATCGTCAATGGGATACAGTAAAGCTGCAGTTTTGCATCGGAATCTAATACTGGTGACTCAGGGAAGGCTCAAAACATAGACACTAAGAAAAGTCAGTCTTCTAGTACTTAACTCGGCATTGTGCCATTTGTATTTAATTCCGATGCTATATCTGTGTTACATCGTCAATGTGAAGGCCAAGGGATACAGTGAATCTGTAGTTCAGCTTCGGAATCTTAAACGGGCGACACTGGAAAGGCTCGACACATAGACATTAAGGACAGTCAGTCTTCTTGTACTTTGGTCGGCATTCTGCCATTTGTTTTGAAATCCGATGCAAAATATAGACGGTAAGAAGACTCAGTGTTCTTGTACTTAAGTCGGCAATGTGCTTTTTGTATTTAATTCCGAGGCAATTTCTGTGTTTCATCGTCAACGTGAAGGTCCAAGGGATACAGTAAACCTGAAATGAAGCGTCGGAAACTAAATGTGGGATCACAGGAAAGGCTCGAAACATAGACACTAAGAACACTCAGTCTTCTAGTACTTAAGTCGGCATTGTGCCTTTTGTATTTAATTCCAATGCAGTTTTTGTGTTTCATCGTCAAAGTGAAGGTCCAAGGAATACAGTAAACCTGAAGTGAAACGTCGGAATCTAAATCTGGTTTCACAAGAAAGGCTCAAAACATAGACACTAAGAAGTCTCGGTCTTTTGTACTTCAGTCGGCATTATGCCGTTTGTATTTTATTCCGTTGGCATTTTTATGTTTCATCGTCAAAGCGAAGGTCCAAGGGATACAGTAAACTTGAAATGAAGCATCCTACTCTAAAACTGGCCTCCAGGGAAGGCGCAAAACATATTTATTAAGAAGACTCACTCTTCTTGTACCCAAGCCGGCATTGTGAATTTTGTATTAATTCCGATGCAATGTCTGTGTTTCTTCGTCAATATGATGGTCCAAGGGATACAGGAATTCAGCAGTTGTGCAGCGGAATCTAAATTGGTGACACAGGAAAGGCTTAAAACAACGACACTAAGAAAAGTAAGTCTTCTTGTACATAAGTCGACATGTGCATTTTGTATTTAATTCTGATGCAGTTATGGTGTTTCATCGTCAAAGTGAAGGTCCAGCAGATACAGTAATCCAGGAAGTGAAGCATCGGGGTCTAAAACTGGTGAACACAGGAAAGCCTCAAAACATAGACGCTAAGAAATGTCAGTGTTCTTGTACTTAAGTCGTCATTGTGATATATTTATTTAATTCCAATGCAATTATTGTGTTTCATCCCCAAAGTGATGGCCCAAGGGACAAGTAAACCTGCCACTGTCCATCGGAGACTAAAACTGGTGACACAAAAAAGGCTCAAAACATAGACACTAAGGAAAGTCAGTCTTTTTGTACTTAAGTCGGCATTGTGCCTTTTGTATTTAATTCCGATGCAATTTCTGTGTTTCATCGTCTAAGTGAAGGTCCAAGGGATAGAGTAAATCTGCATTAGTGCATCGGAATCTAAAACTGGTCTCACAGGAAAGGTTCAAATAATAGACTCTATGAAAAGTCAGTCTTCTTGTATTTAAGTCGGCATTGTGCTTTTTCAGTTTATAATCAAATGCAATTTCTGTGTTTCATCGTCAATGTTAAGGTCCAAGGGATACTGAAAAACTGCAGTTGTGCATCGGAATGTAAAACAGGTGACACAGGAATTGCTCAAAACATAGACTCTAAGAAAAATCAGGCTCTTGTACTTAAATGCGCATTGTGCCTTTTGTATTTAATTCTGATGCAATTTCTGTGTTTCATCGTCAATGTGAAGGTCCAAGGGGTGCAGTAAACCTGAGGTGAAGCATCGGAATCAAAAACTAGGCTTACAGGAATGGCTCAAAACATAGCACTAGGAAGAGTCAGTCTCCTTGTACTTAAGACGGCATTGTGCCCTTCGTATTTAATTCCGATGCAATATTTGTGTTTCATCGTCAATGTGAAGGTGCAATTGATACAGTAAACCTGAAGTGAAGCATCGGAATGTAAATCTGGTGACACGGGAAAGGCTCAAAACGACGACACTAAAAAAGTCATTCTTCTTGTACTTAAGTCGGGATTGTGCCTTTTGTATTTAATTCCGATGCAATTATGGTTGTTTCATCGTGAAAGTGAAGGTCCAAGGGATAAACCAGGAAGTGAAGCATCTTAAACTAGAAATGCTCCCACAGGAAAGGCACATAACATAAACAGTAAGAAGACTCAGTCTTCTTATACTTAAGTCGGCATTGTGCCTTTTGTATTTAATTCCGCTGCAATTTCTGTGTGTTTCATCGTCAAAGTGAAGGACCAAGTGTTACAGTAAACCAGGAAGTGACGCATCGGAATCTAAAACTAGCGACACAGGAAATGGTCAAAACATAGACAGTAAGAAGACTCA
The DNA here is from genome assembly GCF_021461395.2 of Schistocerca americana. Taxonomy (NCBI): domain Eukaryota; kingdom Metazoa; phylum Arthropoda; class Insecta; order Orthoptera; family Acrididae; genus Schistocerca; species Schistocerca americana. Next base: position 6,300,319 of record NW_025725481.1, on the reverse strand, counting down.
GTCTTCTTGTACTTAAGTCAGCATTGTGCTTCTTGTATTGAAATCCGATGAAATTTTTTTGTTTCATAGTCAAAGTGAATGTCCAAGGGATACAGTAAACCTGAAACATCGGAATCTAAAACAGGTCTCACAGGAAAGGTTCAAAAAATAGACACTATGAAAATTCAGTCTTTTTGTGCTTGACTCGGCATTGTGCATTTTGTATTTAATTCCGATGCAATTTCTGTGTTTCATCGTCAATGTGAAGGTCCAAGATAAACCGTAAATCTGCAGTTGTTCATCGGAATCTAAAACTGGGTACACAGGAAAGGCTCAGTTCACAGACACTATGAAAAGTCAGTATTCTTGTACTTAAGTCGTCATTGTGCCATTTGTATTTAATTCAAATGCAATTTTTGTGTTTCATCGACAAAGTGAAGGTCCAAGGGATACAGTAAACCTGAAGAGAGGCATCGAAATCTAAAACTGGCCACACAGCAAAAGGTTCATAGCATAGACGGTAAGAAGACTCAGTCATCTTGTACTTAAGTCGGCATTGTGCTTTTTTATTTAATTCCGTTGCAATTTCTGTGTTTCATCGTCAATGTGAAGGGCCAAGGGATACAGTAAACCTGAAGTGAAGCAACGGAAACTAAAACTAGTCTCACAGGAATGGCTCAAAACTTAGACACTAAGAGAAATCAGTCTTCTTGTACTTAAGTCGGCATTGTGCCTTTTGTATGTAACTCTAATGCAGTTACTGTGTTTCGTAGTCACTGCGAAGTTCCAAGGGATACAGTGAACCAGGAGTTGTGCAACGGAATCTAAAACTTGCGACACAGGAAAGGCTCAAGACATAGACACTAAGAAAAGTCAGTCTTCTTGTACTTAAGTCGGCATTGTGGCTTATGAAATTTATTGCGATGCAATATCTGTGTTACATCGTCATAGTGAAAGTCCAAGGGACACAGTAAACATGAAGTGAAGCATCGGAAGCTAAAACTGGTCTCACAGGAAAGGCTTAAAAGATAGACATTAAGAAGAGTCAGTCTTCTTGTACTTAAGTCGCATTGTGCCCTTCGTATTTAATTCCGATGCAATTTTTGTGTTTCATCGTCAAAGTGAAGGTCCAATTGATACAGTAAACCTGTAGCGAAGCATCGGAATCTAAATCTGGTGACACAGGAAAGGCTAAAACAACGACACTAAGAAAAGTCATTCGTCTTGTACTTAAGTCGGCATTGTGCCTTTTGTATTTAATTCCGATGCAATTATGGCTGTTTCATGGTGAAAGTGAAGGTCCAAGGGATAGAGTCAACCAGGAAGTGAAGCATCGGAAACTGAAACTGCTCTCACAGAAAAGGCTTAAACATAGACACTAAGAAAAATCAGTCTTCTTGTACTGTAGTCGGCATTGTGCCTTTAGTATTTAATTCCGATGCAATTACTGTGTTTCATCGTCACGGTGAATGTCCAAGGGATACAGTAAACCAGCAGTTGTGCAACGGAATCTGAAACTGGTGACACAGGAAAGACTCAAAACGTAGACACTAACAAAATTCAGTCTTCTTGTACTTAGGTCGGCATTGAGAATTTTGTATTTAAATCCGATGCAATTTTTGTGTTTCATCGTTAAAGTGAAGGTCCAAGGGATACAGTAAACCTGAATTGAAGCATCTTAAACTAAAACTGGTCTCACAGGAAAGGCTCAAAACATAGACAGTAAGAAGACTCAGTCTTCTTGTACCTAAGTCGGCACTGTGCCTTTTGTATTTTGATCCGATGCAATTTCTCTGTTTCATCGTCAGTGTGATGGTCCAAGTGATACAGTAAATCTGCAGTCGTGCATCGGAATTTTAAACTGATGACAGAGGAAGGCTCAAAACATCGACACTAAGAAAAGTCTTCTTGTACTTAAGTCGGCATTGTGACTTTTGTATTTAATTCCGATGCAATTTTTGTGTTTCATCGTCAAAGTGAAGGTCCAAAGGATACAGTAAACCAGTAGTGAAGCATCTGAATCTAAAACTGGTCACACAGGGAAGGCTCAAAACATAGCCAGTAAGAAGAATCTGTCTTCTTGTTCTTGAGTCGGCATTGTGAGTTTTGTTTTTTTCCGATGCAATTTCTGTGCTTCATCGTTGAAGTGAAGGTCCAAGCGATACAGTAAACCTGAAGTGAAGCATCAGAATCTGAAACTGGTTTCACATGAATGGCTCAAAACATAGACACTAAGAAATGCCAGTCTTCATGATTCTAAGTCGGCATTGTGCCTTTTGTATTTAATTCCGATGCAATTTCTGTGTTTCAACGCCAATGTGAAGGTCCAAGGGATACAGTAAACCTGTAGTGAAGCATCGGAATCTAAAACTGGTCTCACAGGGAAGGCTCAAAACAAAGACAGTAAAAAGTCTCAGTCTTCTAGCACTTAAGTCGGCATTATGCTTTAGTATTAAATTCCGATGCAATTTCTGTGTTTCATCGTCAATGTGAAGGTCCAAGGGATACAGTATACCTGCAGTTGTGCATCGGAATCTATACCTGGTATCACAGGAAAGGCTCAAAGCATAGACAGTATGAAGACTCTGTCTGCTTGTAAATAAGTCGGCATTGTGACTTTCGTATTTAATTCAACTGCATTTTTTGTGTTTCATCGTCAAAGTGAACGTCCAAGGTATACCGTTAAGCTGACGTGAAGCATCGGAATCTGAAACTGGTCTCAGAAGTATGGCTCTAAACATAGATGGTAAGAAGATTCAGTCTTCTTGTACTTAAGTCGGCATTGTGCCTTTTGTATTTCTCTCCCATCAAATTTCTGTGTTTCATCGTCAATGTCAAGGTCCAAGGGATACAGTTAACCTGGAGTGAATCATCAGAACCTAAAACTGGTCTCACAGGAAAGGTTGAGAAAATAGACACTAAGAAAAGTCAGTCTTCTGTACTTATGTCGGCATTCTGCCTTTTGTATTTAATTCTGATGCAATTACTGTGTTTCATCGTCAATGTGATGGTCCAAGGGGTACAGTAAACCAGCAGTTGTGCAATGGAATCTAAAACTGGTAACACAGGAAAGGCTCAAAACATAGGCACTAAGAAAAGTCAGTCATCTTGTACTAATGTCGGCATTGTGCCTTTTGTATTTAACTCCGAAGCAATTTCTGTGTTTCATCGTCAATGTAAAGGTCCAAGGGAGACAGTAAATCTGCAGTTGTGTATAGGAATCTAAAACTGGTCTCACAGGAAAGGCTCAAAACATAGACAGTAAGAGGACTCAGTCCTCTTGTATTTACGTCAGCATTGTGACTTTTGTATATAATTCCGAAGCAAATTTTGTGGTTCATCGTCAAAGTGAACGTCCAAGAAATACAATTAACCTGAAGTGAAGCATTGGAATCAAACACAGGTCACAGAAGTATGTTACAAGGCATTGACGTAAGTAGACTCAGACTTCTTGTAATTAAGTCGGAATTGTGCCTTTTGTATTTAATTCCGATGCAATTTCTGTGTTTCATCGTCAATGTGAAGGTACAAGGAATACGATAGACCTGAAGTGAAGCATCGGAATCTAAAACTGATCTCACAGGAAAGGCTCAAAACATAGGCACTAAGAAAAGTCTTTACGCTTGTACTTAAGTCGGAATTGTGAGTTTTGTATTTAATTCCGATGCCATTACTGTGTTTCATCGTCAATCTGAAGGTCCAAGGGATACAGTAAACCTGCAGTTGTGCATCGGAATCTAAAACTGGAGACACAGGAGATGATAGAAGCATAGGCACTAATAAAAGTCAGTCATCTTGTACGTAAGTTGTCATTTTGCCTTTGGTAATTAATTCCGATGCAATTCATCGTCAATGTGAAGGCTCAAGTGATACAGTAAACCTGAAGTGAAGCATCGGAATGTAAAACTGGTCTCACAGGAAAAGCTGAAATCATAGACGGTAAGAGGACTCAGTCTTCTTGTACTTAAGTTGGTATTGTGCCTTATGTATTTAATTCTGATGCAATTACTGTGTTTCATCGTCAATGTGATGGTCCAAGGGGTACAGTAAACCAGCAGTTGTGCAACGGAATCTAAAACTCAGTCTTCTTGTATTTAAAACGGCATTGTGCCTTTTATATTTAATTACGATGCAATTTCTGTGTTTCATAGGCAAAGTGAAGGTCCAAGGTCAACAGTAAACCTGATGTGAAGCATCGGAATCTATAACTGTTCTCACGGGAAAGGCTCAAATCATTGACACTAAGAAAAGACAATCTTCTTGTACTTAAGTCGGCATTATGCCTTTTGTATTTAATTCCGATTCAATGTCGGTGTTTCATCGTCAATGTGAAGGTCCAAGGGATACAGTAAACCTGAAGTGAAGCATCGGAATCTAAAACTGGTCTCACAAGAAAGCCTCAAATCATAGACGGTAAGAAGACTCAATCCTCTTGTACTTAAGTGGGCATTGTGCCTTTTGTATTTAATTTTGATTCAATTTCTGTATTTCATCGGCAAAGTGAAGGTCCAAGGTAAACAGTAAACCTGATCTGAAGCATCGGAATCTATAACTGTTCTCACAGGAAAGGCTCAAAACATTGACACTAAGAAAAGACAATCTTCTTGTACTTAAGTCGGCATTATGCCTTTTGTATTTAATTCCGATTCAATGTCGGTGTTTCATCGTCAATGTGAAGGTCCAAGGGATACAGTAAACCTGAAGTGAAGCATCGGAATCTAAAACTGGTCTCACAGGAAAGGTTCAAAACATAGGCACTAAGAAAAGTCTTTCCTCTTGTACCTAAGTCGGAATTGTGCCTTTTGTATTTAATTCCGATGCAATTAGTGTGTTTCATTTTCAATGTGAAGGACCAAAGGATACAGTAGACCTGCAGTTGTGCACCGGACTATAAAACTTTTCTCACAGGAAAAGCTCAAAACATAGACAGTAAGAAGACTCAGTCCTCTTGTATTTACGTCGGCATTGTGACTTTTGTATATAGTTCCGAAGCAAATTTTGTGGAACATCGTCAAAGTGAACGTCCAAGGAATACAATTAACCTGAAGTGAAGCATCGGAATCTAACACAGGTCTCAGAAGTATGTTTCAAGGCATTGACGTAAGTAGACTCAGTCTTCTTGTAATTAATTCGGCATTGTGCCTTTACTATTTAATTCCGATGCAATTTCTGTGTTTCATCGTCAATGTGAAGGTACAAGGGATACGATAGACCTGAAGTGAAGCATCGGAATCTAAAACTGGTCTTACAGGAAAGGCTCAAAACATAGGCACTAAGAAAAGTCTTTACTCTTGTACTTAAGTCGGAATTGTGAGTTTTGTATTTAATTTCGATGCCATTACTGTGTTTCATCGTCAATCTGAAGGTCCAAGGGATACAGTAAACCTGCAGTTGTGCATCGGAATCTAAAACTGGAGACACAGGAGATGATAGAAGCATAGACACTAATAAATGTCAGTCTTCCTGTACTTAGGTCGGCATTGTGCCTTTTGCATCTAATTCTGATGTGATTTATGTGTTTCATCGTCAATGTGAAGGTCTAAGAGATACAGTATACCTGAAGTGAAACATCGGAATCTAAAACTGGTCTCACAGGAAAGGCTCAAAACATAGACAGTAAGATGACAAAGTCATCTGGTACTTGAGTCGGCCTTGTGCCTTTTGTATTTAATTCCGATCCAATTTTTGTGATTCATCGTCAAAGTGAAGGTCCAAGGGATTCAGTAAACCTGAAGTGAAGCATAGGAATCTAAAATTGGTCTCACGGGAGAGGCTCAATGCATAGACACCATGAAAAGTCAGTCTTCTTGTACCTAAGTCGGCATTGTGCCTTTTGTAATTAATTCTAATGCGATATCTGTGTTTCATCGTCAATGTGAATGTCCAAGGGATACAGTAAACGTAAAGTGAAGCATCGGAATTTGAAACAGGTCTCACAGCAATGGCTCAAATCATAGACAGTAAGATGAGAAAGTCTTCTGGTACTTAAGACGGCATTGTGCCTTTTGTATTTAAATCCGATCCAATTTTTGTGTTTCATCGTCAATGTGAAGGTCCAAGTGAAACAGTGAACCTGCAGTAAAGCATCCGAATCTAAAACTGGTCTCACAGAAAAGGCTCAAATCATTGACGGTAAGTTGACTCAGTCTTATTGTACTTAAGATGGCATTGTGCCTTTTGTATTTACTTCCGATGCAATATCTGTGTTTCATCGTCAAAGTGAAGTTCCAAGGGATACAGAAAATTGGACGTGAAGCATCGGAATCTAAAACTAGTCTTACAGGAGAGGCTCAAAACATAGACACTAAGAGAAGTCAGTCTTCTTGTACTTAAGTCAGCATTGTGCCTTTTGTATTTCATTCCGATGCTATTACTGTGTTTCATCGTCAATCTGACGAACCAAGGGATACAGTAAACCCGCAGTTGTGAATCACAATCTAAAAATGGAGACATAAAAATGGCTCGAAACATAGACACTAAGAAATGTCGGTCTTCTTGTACTTAGGTCGGCATTGTGCCTTTGGTAATCAATTACGATGCAATTTCTATGTTTCATCGTCAATGTGAAGGTTCAAGTGATTGAGTAAACCTGAAATGAAGCATCAGAGTCGAAAACTGGCTCACAAAAAAACCCCAAAACATAAACAGTAAGATGACAAAGTCTTCTATTACTTAAGTCGGCCTTGAGAGTTTAGTATTTAATTCCGATCCAATTTTTGTGTTTCATCGTTAAAGTGAAGGTCCAAGGGATTCAGTAAACCTGAAGTGAAGCATCGGAATCTAAAACTGGTCTCACGAAAGAGGCTCAAAACGTGGACACTAAGAAAAGTCAGTCCTCTTGTACTTAAGTTGGCATTGTGCCTTTTGTATTTAATTCTGATGCGATTTCTGTGTTTCATCGTCAAAGTGAAGGTCCAAGGGATTCATTTAACCTGAAGTGAAGCAGCGGAATTTAAAACTGGTCTGACGGGAAAGGCTCAAAGCATAGCCACTATGAAAAGTCAGTCGCCTTGTACTTAAGTCGGAATTGTGCCTTTTGTATATAATTCCGATGCAATATTTGTGTTTCATCGTCAAAGTGAAGGGCCACCGATACAGTAAACCTGAAGTGAAGCATCGGAATCTAGTACTGGTCTCACAGGAAAGGGCCAAAGCATAGACGATATGAAGACTCAGTCTTCTTGTACCTAAGTCGGCATTGTGGCTTTTGTATTTGTTTCTGATGCAATAGCTGTGTTTCATTGGCAATGTGAAGGTCCAAGGAATACAGTAACCCTGAAGTGAAGCATCGGAATCTAAAACTGGTCTCACAGGAACGGCTCAAAGCATAGCCAATAAGATGAGAAATCCTTCTATTACTTAAGTCGTCCTTGTGCTTTTGTATTTAATTCCGATGCAATTTTAGTGGTTCATCGTCAAAGTGAAGTCCAAGGGATTCAGTAAACCAGAAGTGAAGCATCGGAATCTAAAACTGGTCTCACAGGAAAGCCTCAAAGCATAGACACTATGAAGAGTCAGAGTACTTGTACGTAAGTCGGCCTTGTGCCCTTTGTTTTTAATTCCGATGCAATTTTTGTGTTTCATCGTCAAAGACAATGTCCAAGGGATTCAGTAAACCTGAAATGAAGCATCGGAATCTAAAACTGGTCTCACGGGAAAGGCTCAAAGTATAGACTCTATGAAAGGTCAGACCTCTTGTAATTAAGTCGGCATTGTGCCTTTTGTATTTAATTCCGATGATATTTCTGTGTTTCATCGTCAATGTGAAGGTCCAAGGCATACAGTAAACCTGCAGTTGTGCATCGGAATCTAAAACTGGGGACACAGGAAAGGCTCGAAACATTGACACTAGGAAAATTCAGTCTTCTTGTACTTACGTCGGCATTGTCCCGTTTGGAATTAATTCCGATGCAATTTCTGTGTTTCATCGTCAATGTGAAGGTCCAAGTGCTACAATAAACCTGAAGTGAAGCATCGGAATCTAAAACTGGTCTCACAGGATAGGCTCAAATCATACACGGTAGAGGACTCACTCTTCTTGTACTTGTCGGCAATGTGCCTTTTGTGTTTAATTCCGATGCAATTTCTGTGTTTCATCGTCAATGTGAAGGTACAAGGGATACGATAAACCTGAAGTGAAGCATCGGAATATAAAACTGGTCTCACAGGAAAGGCTCAAAACATAGGCACTAAGAAAAGTCTTTACTCTTGTACCTAAGTCGGAATTGTGAGTTTTGTATTTAATTCCGATGCAATTACTGTGTTTCATCGTCAATCTGAAGGTCCAAGGGATACAGTAAACCTGCAGTGGTGCATCGGAATCTAAAACTGGAGACACAGGAAATGATAGAAGCATAGACACTAATAAAAGTCAGTCATCTTGTACGTAAGTTGTCATTTTGCCTTTGGTAATTAATTCCGATGCAATTCCTATGTTCCATCGTCAATGTGAAGGCCCAAGTGATACAGTAAACCTGAATTGAAACATCGGAATGTAAAACTGGTCTCACAGGAAAAGCTGAAATCATAGACGGTAAGTGGACTCCGTTTCCTTATACTTAAGTTGGTATTGTGCCTTATGTATTTAATTCCGATGCAATTTCTGTGTTTAATCGTGGAAGTGAAATTCCAAGGGATACAGTAAAACTGCTGTTGTGCATCGTAAACTAAACTGGGGAAACAGGAAAGGCTCGATACATAACACTAAGAAAAGTCAGTCTTCTTGTACTTAAGTCGGCATTGTGCCTATTGTATTTAATTCTGATGCGATTTCTGTGTTTTATCGTCATTGTGAAGGCCCAAGGGATACAGTAAACCTGAAGTGAAGCATCGGAATCTAAAACTGGTCTCACAGTTAAGGCTCAAAACATATGCAGTTAGATGACAAGGTCTTCTGGTACTTAAGTCGGTCGCGTGACTTTTGTATATAATTCCGATGCAATTTTTGTGTTTCATCGACAAAGTATAGGTCGAAGGGTTTCAGTTAACCTGAAGTGAAGCAGCGGAATTTAAAACTGGTCTCACGGGAGAGGCTCAAAGCATAGACACTATGAAAAGTCAGTCTTCTTGCACTTAGGTCGGCATTGTGCCATTTGTATTTCATTCCGATGCTATTACTATGTTTCATCGTCAATGTGACGGTCCAAGGGATACAGTAAACCCGCAGTTGTGCATCAGAATCTAAAACTGGAGACACAGGAAAGGCTCGAAACAGAAACACTAAGAAATGTCAGTCTTCTTGTACTTAGGTCGTTATTGTGCCTTTTGTATCTAATTCTGATGTGATTTCTGTGTTTCATCGTCAATGTGAAGGTCTAAGAGATACAGTAAACCTGAAGTGAAACATCGGAATCTAAAACTGGTCTCACAGGAAAGGCTCAAAACATAGACAGTAAGATGACAAAGTCAGCTGGTACTTGAGTCGGCCTTGTGCCTTTTGTATTTAATTCCGATCCAATTTTAGTGTTTCATCGTCAAAGTGAAGGTCCAAGGGATTCAGTAAACCTGAAGTGAAGCATAGGAATCTAAAATTGGTCTCACGGGAGAGGCTCAATGCATAGACACCAAGAAAAGTCAGCCTTCTTGTACTTAAGTGGGAATTGTATCCATTGTATTTTATTGCGATGCAATTACTGTGTTTGATTGTCAAAATGAAGGTCCAAAGGGTACACTAAACCTGAAGTGAAGCATCGGATTCTAAAACTGGTCTCACAGGAAAGGCTCAAAACATGGACACTAAGAAAAGTCAGTCTTCTTGTAAATAAGTCGGCATTGTGCCTTTTGTATTTAATTCTAATGCGATTTCTGTGTTTCATCGTCAATGTGAAGGTCCAAGGGATACAGTAAACCTAAAGTGAAGCATCGGAATTTGAAACTGGTCTCACAGGAATGGCTCAAATCATAGACAGTAAGATGACAAAGTCTTCTGGTACTTAAGACGGCCTTGTGCCTTTTGTATTTAAATCCGATCCAATTTCTGTGTTTCATCGTCAATGTGAAGGTCTAAGAGATACAGTAAACCTGAAGTGAAACATCGGAATCTAAAACTGGTCTCACAGGAAAGGCTCAAAACATAGACAGTAAGATGACAAAGTCAGCTGGTACTTGAGTCGGCCTTGTGCCTTTTGTATTTAATTCCGATCCAATTTTAGTGTTTCATCGTCAAAGTGAAGTTCCAAGGGATACAGTAAATTGGACGTGAAGCATCGGAATCTAAAACTAGTCTCACAGGAGAGGCTCAAAACATAGACACTAACAGAAGTCAGTCTTCTTGTACTTAAGTTGGCATTGTTCCTTTTGTATTTACTTCTGATGCGATTTCTGTGTTTCATCGTCGTTGAAGGACCAAGGGATTCATTTAACCTCAAGTGAAGCAGCGGAATTTAAAACTGGTCTGACGGGAAAGGTTCAAAGCATAGACACTATGAAAAGTCAGTCGCCTTGTATTTAAGTCGGTATTGTGCCTTTTGTATATAATTCCGATGCAATTTTTGTGTTTCATCGTCAAAGTGAAGGACCAAGGGATTCATTTAACCTCAAGTGAAGCAGCGGAATTTAAAACTGGTCTGACGGAAAAGGCTCAAAGCATAGACACTATGAAAAGTCAGTCACCTTGTATTTAAGTCGGTATTGTGCCTTTTGTATATAATTCCGATGCAATTTTTGCGTTTCATCGTCAAAGTGAAGGTCCTCCGATACAGTAAACCTGAAGTGAAGCATCGGAATCTAGTACTGGTCCCACAGGAATGGGCCAAAGCATAGCCGATATGAAGACTCAGTCTTCTTGTACCTAAGTCGGCATTGTGGCTTTTGTATTTGTTTCTGATGCAATAGCTGTGTTTCATTGGCAATGTGAAGGTCCAAGGAATACAGTAACCCTGAAGTGAAGCATCGTAATCTAAAACAGGTCTCACAGGAAAGGTTCAAAAATAGACACTAAGAAAAGTCACTCTTCTGGTACTTAAGTCGACCTTGTGCTTTTGTCTTTAATTCCGATGCAATTTTAGTGGTTCATCGTCAAAGTGAAGTCCAAGGGAATCAGTAAACCAGACGTGAATCATCGGAATCTAAAACTGGTCTCACAGGAAAGCCTCAAAGCATAGACACTATGAAGAGTCAGTCTACTTGTACTTAAGTCGGCCTTGTGCCTTTTGATTTTAATTCCGATGCAATTTTTGTGTTTCATCGTCAAAGTGAAGGTCCAAGGGATTCAGTAAACCTGAAGTGAAGCATAGGAATCTAAAATTGGTCTCACGGGAGAGGCTCACTGCATAGACACCAAGAAAAGTCAGTCTTCTTGTACTTAAGTGGGAATTGTATCCATTGTATTTTATTGCGATGCAATTACTGTGTTTGATTGTCAAAATGAAGGTCCAAAGGGTACACTAAACCTGAAGTGAAGCATCGGATTCTAAAACTGGTCTCACAGGAAAGGCTCAAAACATGGACACTAAGAAAAGTCAGTCTTCTTGTACTTAAATCGGCAATGTGCCTTTTGTATTTAATTCTGATGCGATTTCTGTGTTTCATCGGCAATATGAAGGTCGAAAGGACACGGTGAACGTGAAGTGAAGCATCGGAATCTTAAACTGGTCTCAAGGGAAAGGCTCAATGCATAGACACTATGAAAAGTCAGTCTTCTTGTACTTAAGTCGGCATTGTGCCTTTTGTATTTAATTCCGATGCAATTACTGTGTTTCATTGTCAAAATGAAGGTCCAAGGGGTACACTAAACCTGAAGTGAAGCATCAGAATCTAAAACTGGTTTAACAGGAAAGGCTCAAAACATGAACACTAAGAAAAGTCAGTGTTCTTGTACTTAAGTCGGCATTGTGCATTTTGTATTTAATTCCGAAGCAATTTCTGTGTTTCGTCGATAATGTGAAGGTCCAAGGCATACAGTAAACCTGCAGTTGTGCATCGGAAACTAAAACTGGAGACACAGGAAAGGCTCGAAGCATAGACACTAAGAAAAGGCAGTCTTCTTGTACTTAAGTCGGCATTGTGCCTTTTGTAATTAATTCTGATGCCATTTATGTGTTTCATCGTCGAAGTGAAGGTCCAAGAGATACAGTAAACCAGAAGTGAAGCATCCGAATCTAAAACTGGTCTCACAGGAGAGGCTCAAAACATAGACGATACGTTGACTCGGTCTTCTTGTACCTAAGTCGACATTGTGGCATCTGTATTTGTTTCCGATGCAATTGCTGTGTTTCATTAGCAATGTGAAGGTCCAAGGGTTCACAGTAACTCTGAAGTAAAGCATCGTAATCTAAAACTGGTCTCACAGGAAAGGTTCAAAAATAGACACTAAGAAAAGTCACTCTTCTGGTACTTAAGTCGACCTTGTGCTTTTGTCTTTAATTCCGATGCAATTTTAGTGGTTCATCGTCAAAGTGAAGTCCAAGGGATTCAGTAAACCAGACGTGAATCATCGGAATCTAAAACTGGTCTCACAGGAAAGCCTCAAAGCATAGACACTATGAAGAGTCAGTCTACTTGTACTTAAGTCGGCCTTGTGCCTTTTGATTTTAATTCCGATGCAATTTTTGTGTTTCATCGTCAAAGTCAATGTCCAAGGGATTCAGTAAACCTGAAGTGAAGCATCGGAATCTAAAACTGGTCTCACGGGAAAGGCTCAAAGTGTAGACTCTATGAAAGGTCAGACCTCTTGTACTTAAGTCGGCATTGTGCCTTTTGTATTTAATTCCGATGCAACTACTGTGTTTCATCGTCAATGTGAAGGTCCAAGGGATAAAGTAAACCATCAGTTGCGCATCGGAATCTAAAACAGGTGACATAGAAAAGGCTCGAAACATAGACACTAAGAAAAGTCAGTCTTCTTGTACTTACGTTGGCATTGTGCCTTTTGTATTTAATTCCAATTCATTTACTGTGTTTCATAGTCAATGTGAAGGTCCAAGGCATACAGTAAACCTGCAGTTGTGCATCGGAATCTAAAACTGGGGACACAGGAAAGGCTCGAAACATTGACACTAGGAAAATTCAGTCTTCTTCTACTTACGTCGGCATTGTCCTTTTTGTAATTAATTCCGCTGCAATTTCTGTGTTTCATCGTCAATGTGAAGGTCCAAGTGCTACAATAAACCTGAAGTGAAGCATCGGAATCTAAAACTGGTCTCACAGGATACGCTCAAATCATACACGGTAGAGGACTCACTCTTCTTGTACTTGTCGGAATTGTGCCCTATGTATTTAATTCCGATGCAATTTCTGTGTTACATCGTCAATGTGAAGGTCCAAGGCATACAGTAAACCTGCAGTTGTGCATCGGAATCTAAAACTGGGGACACACGAAAGGCTCGAAACATTGACACTAGTATAAGTCAGTCTTCTTGTACTTAAGTCGGCATTGTCTCTTTTGTAATTAATTCCGATGCAATTTTAGTGTTTCATAGTCAAAGTGAAGGTTCAAGAAATTCAGTAAACCTGAAGTGAAGCATCGGAATCTAAAACTGGTCTCACGGGAAAGGCTCAAAGCATAGACACTATGGAAAGTCAGTCTTCTTTACTTAACTCGGCATTGTGCCTTTTGCAATTAATTCCGATGCAAATACTGTGTCTCAACGTCAAAATGAAGGTCCAAGGGATACAGGAAACCTTAAGTGAAGCATCGGCATCTAAAACTGGTCTCACAGGAAAGGTTCGAAGCATAGACACTATGAAAAGTCAGTCTTCTTGAAGCTAAGTCGGCATTGTGCCTTTTGTATTTAATTCCGATGCAATTTTTGTGTTTCATCGTCAAAGTGAGGGTCAAGGGTTACAGTAAATTGGACGTGAAGCATCGGAACCTAAAACTGGTGACACAGGAAAATTTCAAATCATGAACAGTAAGAAGGCTAATTCTTCTTGTCCTTAAGTCGGCATTGTGGTTTTGTATTTACTTCCTGTGCAAAATCCGAGTGTCATCGTCAAAGTGAACGTCCAAGGGATACAGTAAATTGGACGTGAAGCATCGGAATCTAAAACTACTATCACAGGAGGGGCTAAAAACATAGACACCGAGATAAGTCAGTCATCTTGTACTTAAGTCGGCATTGTTCCATTTGTATGTAATTCCGATGCAATTTCTGTGTCTCATCGTCAAAGTGAATTTCCAAGTGATACAGTAAATTGCACGTGTAGCATCGGTATCTAACACTGGTCTCACAGGAAAGGCTCAAAACATAGACAGTAAGATGACGAAAACTTCTGGTACATAAGTCGGCCTTGTGCCTTTTGTTTTTAATTCCGATGCAATTTTTGTGTTTCATTGTCAAAGTGAAGGTCCAAAGGCTACAGTAAATTGGCCGTGAAGCATCGGAACGTAAAACTGGTGACGCAGGAAAAGCTCAAATCATAGACAGTAAGGAGACTCAGTCTTCTTGTACTTAAGTCGGCACTGTGCCTTTTGTATATCATTCCGATGCAATTACTATGTTTCATCGTCAACGTGAAGGTCCAAGGGATACAGTAAACCAGCAGTTGTGCATCGGAATTAAAAATAGGTGACATAGAAAAGGCTCGAAACGTAGACGCTAAGAAAAATCAGTCCTCTTGTAGTTAAGTCGGTATTGTGCATTTTGCAATTTATTCCGATGCAATTTCTATCTTTCATCGTCAATGTGAAGGTCCAAGTGAGACAGTAAACCTGCAGTCAAGCATCGGAATCTAAACCTGGTCTCACACGAAAGGCTCAAATCACAGTCGGTAAGAGGGCTCTGTCTTATTGTACTTAAGTCGGCATTGTGCCTTTTGTGTTATATTAAAATGCAATTTCTGTGTTTAATCGTGAACGTGAAGTTCCAAGGGATACAGTAAACCTGCAGTAGTGCAACGGAATCTAAAACTGGTGACACAGGAAATGCTCAAACATAGACACTTAGAAAAGTCAGTCTCTTTGTACTGTAGTCGGAATTGTGCCTTTTGTATTTAATTCCGATGCAATTTTTTTGTTTCATTGTCAAAGTGAAGGTCCAAGGGATACAGTAAACTTGAAGTGAAGCATCGTAAACTAAAATTTGTCTCACTGGAAAAGTTTAAATCGTAGACACTAAGAAAAGTGAGTCTTATTGTATTTACGTCGGCATTGTGCCTTTTGTATTTAATTCCGATGCATTTACTGTGTTTCAAAGTCAATCTGAAAGTCCAAGGGATACAGTAAACCAGCAGTTGTGCATCGCAATCTGAAATTGGCGACATAGAAAAGGCTCAAAACATAGACACTAAGAAATGTAAGTCTTCTTGAACTTAAGTCGGCATTTTGCCTTTTGTATTTAATTTCGATGCAATTTCTGTGTAACATCGTCAATGTGAAGGTCGACACATACAGTAAACCTGCAGTTGTGCATCGGAATCTAAAACTGGAGACACAGGAAAGGCTCGAAACATAGACACTAGGAAAAGTCAGTCTTCTTGTACTTCAATTGGCATTGTCCCTTTTGTAATTAATTCCGATGCAATGTCTGTGTTTCATCGTCAATGTGAAGGTCCAAGTGCTACGATAAACCTGAAGTGAAGCATTTAAGACTGGTCTCACATAATAGGCTCCAATCATACACAACAGAAGACTCACTCTTCTTGTACTTGCCGGAATTGTGGCTTATGTATTTAACTCCGATACAATTTCTGTGTTTAATCGTGAATGTGAAGTTCCAAGGATACAGTAAACGTGCTGTTTAGAATCGTAATCTAAAACTCGGGTTACAGGAAAGTCTCTAATAACAGACACTAAGAAAAGTCAGTCTTCTTGTACTTAAGTCGGCATTGTGCCTTTTGTATTTATATCTGATGCGATTTCTGTGTTGCATCGTCAATGTGAATGTCCAGGGGATACAGTAAACCTGAAGTGAAGCATTGGAAACTAAAACTGGTCTCACAGCAAAGGCTCAAAACATAGACAGTAAGATAACAATATCTTGTGGTACTTAAGTCGGGTTTGTGCCATTTGTAATTAATTCCGATGCAATTTTTGTGTTTTATCGTCAAAATGAATGTTCAAGGGATTCAGTAAACCTGAAGTGAAGCATCGGAAACTAAAACTGGTCTCACGGGAAAGGCCTAAAGCATAGACACTATGAAAAGTCAGTCTTCTTGTACTTAAGTCGGCATTGTGCCTTTTGCAATTAATTCCGATGCAATTACTGAGTTTCATCGTCAAAATGAAGGTCCAAGGGATACAGTAAACCGGAAGTGATACATCAGAATCTATAACTGGTGTCACAGGAAAGGCTCAAAACATAGACGCTATGAGAAGTCAGTCTTCTTGTACCTAAGTCTTCATTGTGCCTTTTGTAATTATATTTGATGCGCTTTCTGTGTATCATCGTCAATGTGAATGTCCAGGGGTCACAGTAAACCTGAAGTGAAGCATCGGAGACTAAAACTGGTCTCACAGGAGAGGCTCAAAACATAGACAGTAACATCACAATGTCTTGTGGTTCTTAAGTCGGCCTAGTGCCTTCTATTTTTAATTCCTATGGAATTTTTGTGTTTCATCGTCAAAGTGAAGGTTCAAGGGATTCAGTAAACCAAAAGTGAAGCATCGGAATCTAAAACTGGTCTCATGGGAAAGGCCTAAAGCATAGACACTAAGAAAAGTCAGTCTTCTTGTACTTAAGTCGGCACTGTGCCATTTGTATTTAATTCCGATGCAATTTCTGTGTTTCATCGTCAAAGTGAAGGTCCAAGGGATACAGTAAATTGTACGTGAAGGATCGGAATCTAAAACTGGAGACACAGGAAAGGCTCGAAACGTAGACACTGAGAATAATGCCTTCTTGTACTTAAGTCGGCATTATGCCTTTTGTATTTCATTCTGATGCGAATTCTGTGTTTCATCGTCAATATGAAGGTCCAATGTATACAGTAAACCTGACGTGAAGCATCGGAATCCAAAACTGGTCTCACAGGAAAGCCTCAAAGCATAGACACTACGAAGAGTCAGTCTACTTGTACTTAAGTCGGCCTTGTGCCTTTTGTGTTTAATTCCGATGCAATTTTTGTGTTTCATCGTCAAAGTCAATGTCCAAGGGATTCAGTAAACCTGAAGTGAAGTATCGGAATCTAAAAGTGGTCTCGCGGGAAAGGTTCAAAGTATAGACTCTATGAAAGGTCAGGCCGCATGTACTTAAGTCAGCATTGTGCCTTTTGTATTTAATTCCGATGCAATTACTGTGTACATCGTCAATGTGAAGGTCCAAGGGATAAAGTAAACCAGCAGTTGTGCATCGGAATCTAAAACAGGTGACATAGAAAAGGCTCGAAACATAGACACTAAGAAAAATCAGACATCTTGTACTTTTGTCGGCATTGTGCCTTTTGTATTTAATTCCGATTCATTTACTGTGTTTCGTAGTCAATGTGAAGGTCCAAGGCATACAGTAAACCTGCAGTTGTGCATCGGAATCTTAAACTGGGGACAGAGGAAAGGCTCGAAACATTGACACTAGGAAAATTCAGTCTTCTTGTACTTAAGTCGGCATTGTCCCTTTTGTAATTAATTCCGATGCAATTTCTGTGTTCCATGGTCAATGTGAAGGTCCAAGTGCTACAATGAACCTGAAGTGAACCATCGGAATCTAAAACTGGTCTCACAGGATAGGCTCAAATCTCACACGGTAGAGGACTCACTCTTCTTGTACTTGTCGGAATTGTGCCTTATGTATTTAATTCCGATGCAATTTCTGTGTTACATCGTCAATGTGAAGGCCCAAGGCATACAGTAAACCTGCAGTTGTGCATCGGAATCTAAAACTGGGGACACAGGAAAGGCTCAAAGCATAGACACTATGATAAGTCAGTTTTCTTGTACGTAAGTCGGCGTTGTGACTTTTGTATTTAATTCCGGTGCAATTACTGTGTTTCTTTGTCAAAATGAAGGTTCAAGGGATACAGAAAACCTGAAGTGAAGCGTCAGAATCTAAAACTGGTCTCACAGGAAAGGCTCAAAACATAGACACTAAAAAAAGTCAGTCATCTTGAACTTAAGTCGGCGTTGTGCCTTTTGTATTTAATTCCGATGCAATTTTTGTGTTTCATCGTCAAAGTGAGGGTCCAAGGGTTACAATAAATTGGACGTGACACATCGGAACCTAAAACTGGCGACACAGGGAAATTTCAAAACATGAACAATAATAAGACTATTTCTTCTTGTCCTTAAGTCGGCATTGTGGTTTTGTATTTACTTCCTATGCAAATTCCGAGTTTCATCGTCAAAGTGAACGTCCAAGGGATACAGTAAATTGGACGTGAAGCATCGGAATTTAAAACTAGTATCACAGGAGTGGCTAAAAACGTAGACACCGTGATATGTCAGTCTTCTTGTACTAAAGTCGGCATTGTTCTATTTGTATTTAATTCCAATGCAATTTCTGTGTCTCATGGTCAAAGTGAGTTTCTAAGTGATACAGTAAATTGCACGTGTAGCATCGGTATCTAAAACTGGTCTCACAGGAAATGCTCAAAACATAGACAGTAAGATGACAAAATCTTCAGGTACATAAAACGGCCATGTGCCTTTTGTTTTTAAATCCGATGCAATTTTTGTGTTTCATCGTCAAAGTGAAGGTCCAAAGGCTACAGTAAATTGGTCGTGAAGCATCGGAACCTAAAACTGGTGACGCAGGAAAGGCTGAAATCATAGACAGTAAGAAGACTCAGTCTTCTTGTACTTAAGTCGGCACTGTGCCTTTTGTATTTCATTCCGATGCAATTTTTGTGTTTCATCGTCAAAGTGAACGTCCAAGGAATTCAGGAAACCTGAAGTGAAGCATCGGCATCTAATCTTGTCGCACAGGAAAGTCTCAAAGTATAGCCACTATGAAAAAACAGTCTTCGTGTACGTAAGTCGGCATTGTGACTTTTGTATTTAATTTCGATGCAATTACTATGTTTCATCGTCAACGTGAAGGTCCAAGGGATACAGTAAACCAGCAGTTGTGCATCGGAATCTAAAATAGGTGACATAGAAAAGGCTCGAAACATAGACGCTAAGAAAAATCAGTCTTCTTGTAGTTAAGTCGGTATTGTGCATTTTGCAATTTATTCCGATGCAATTTCTATCTTTCATCGTCAATGTGAAGGTCCAAGTGAGACAGTAAGCCTGCAGTCAAGCATCGGAATCTAAACCTGGTCTCACAGGAAAGGCTCAAATCACAGTCGGTAAGAGGACTCTGTCTTCTTGTACTTAAGTCGGCATTATGCATTTTGTATTATATTCCAATGCAATTTCTGTGTTTAATCGTGAACGTGAAGTTCCAAGCGATACAGTAAACCTGCAGTAGTGCAACGGGATCTAAAACTGGTGACACAGGAAAGGCTCAAAACATAGACACTAAGAAAAGTCAGTATCCTTGTACTGTAGTCGGAATTGTGCCTTTTGTATTTAATTCCGATGAAATTTTTGTGTTTCATCGTCAAAGTGAAGGTCCAAGGGATGCAGTAAACCTGAAGTGAAGCATCGTAATCTAAAATTTGTCTCACTGGAAAAGTTCAAATCATAGACACTAAGAAAAGTGAGTCCTATTTTACTTACGTCGGCATTGTGCCTTTTGTATTTAAATCCGATGCATTTACTGTGTTTCAAAGTCAATCTGAAAGTCCAAGGGATACAGTAAACCAGCAGTTGAGCATCGGAATCTAAAATTGGTGACATAGAAAGGGCTCAACACATAGACACTAAGAAATGTAAGTCTTCTTGAACTTAAGTCGGCATTTTGCCTTTTGTATTTAATTCCGATGCAATTTCTGTGTTTCATCGTCAATGTGAAGGTCCAAGGCATACTGTAAACCTGCAGTTGTGCATCGGAATCTAAAACTGGAGACACAGGAAAGGCTCGAAACATAGACACTAGGAAAAGTCAGTCTTCTTGTACTTAAGTCGGCATTGTGCCTTTTGTATTTATATCTGATGCGATTTCTGTGTTGCATCGTCAATGTGAATGTCCAGGGGATACAGTAAACCTGAAGTGAAGCGTCGGAAACTAAAACTGGTCTCACAGGAAAGGCTCAAAACATAGACAGTAAGATAACAATGTCTTGTGGTACTTAAGTCGGGTTTGAGCCTTCTATATTTAATTCCGATGCAATTTTTGTGTTTCATCGTTAAAGTGAAGATTCAAGGGATTCAGTAAACCTAAAGTGAAGCATCGGAATCTAAAACTGGCGTCACGGAAAAGGCCAAAAGCATAGACACTAAGAAAAGTCAGTCTTCTTGTACTTAAGTCGGCATTGTGCCTTTTGTATTTAATTACGATGCAATTTTTGCGTTTCTTCGTCAAAGTGAGGGTCTAAGGGATACAGTAAATTGGACGTGAAGCATCGGAACCTAATACTGGTGACACAGGAAAGGCTCAAAGCATAGACAGTAACAAGACTCTGTCTTCTTGTACTTAAGTCGGCACTGTGCCATTTGTATTTAATTCCGATGCAATTTATGTGTTTCATCGTCAAAGTGAAGGTCCAAGGGATACAGTAAATTGTACGTGAAGCATCGGAATCTAAAACTGGAGACACAGGAAAGGCTCAAAGCATAGACAGTAACAAGACTCTGTCTTCTTGTACTTAAGTCGGCATTGTGCCTTTTATATTTAATTCCGGTGCAATTTTTGTGTTTCATCGGCAATGTGAAGGTCCAAGGGAACAGTAAACCTGACGGGATGCCACGGAATCTAAAACTGGTCTCACAGGGAAGGCTCAAAAAATTGACAGTAAGAAGACTCAGTCTACTTATACTTAAGTCGGAACCGTGCCTTATGTATTTAATTCCGATGCAATTTCTGTGATTAATCGTGAATGTGAAGTTCCAAGGGATTCAGTAAACCTGCAATAGTGTAACGGATTCGAAAACTGGTGCCACGGGAAAGGCCCAAACATAGACGGTAAGAGAACTCTGCCTTCTTGTACTTATGTCGGCATTGTGCCTTTTGTATTTAATTCCGATGCAATTTCTGAGTTTCATCGTCAATGTGAAGGTCCAAGGGATACAGTAAACCTGACGTGAAGCATCGGAATCTAAAACTGGTCTCACAGGGAAGGTTCAAAATATTGACACTAAGAAAAAGTCAGTCTTCTTGTTCCTATGTCGGCATAGTGCCTTTTGTATTTAATTCCAATGCAAATTTTGTGTTTCATCATCAAAGTGAAGGTCCAAGGGATACAGTAAATTGGACGTGAGGCATCGGAACCTAAAACTGGTCTCACAGGAAAGGCTCTAATGATAGACAGTAAGAAGAGAAAGACTTCTGGTACTTAAGTAGAGCTTGTACCTTTAGAATTTAATTGCGATGCAATTTTTGTGTTTCATTGTCAAAGTAAAGGTCCAATGGATACAGTAAACCTGAAGTGAAGCATCGGAATCTAAAACTGGTATCACAGAAAGGGCTCAAAGCATAGACACTATGAAACGTCAGTATTCTTGTACCTAAGCCGGGACTGTGCCTTTTGTATTTAATTCCGATGTTATATTTGTGTTTCATCGTCAAAGTGAAGGTCAAAGGGATTCCGTAAACCTGAAGTAAAGCATCAGAATCTAAAACTGGTCTCACAGGAAAGGCTCAAAGCACAGACACTATGAAAGGTCAGTCTTTTTGTACTTAAGTCGGCGTTGTGCCTTTTTTATTTAATACCGATACAATTACTGTGTTTTATCGTCAAAATGATGGTCCAAAGGATACAGTAAAAATAAAGTGAAGCATCAGAATCTAAAACTGGTCGCACAGGAAGGGGACAAAACATTGACACAAAGATAACTCAGTCTTCTTGTACTTAAGTCGGCATTGTGCCTAATGTATTAAAATTCCGATGCAATTTTTGTGATTCATCGTCAATGTGAGGGTCCAAGGGATACAGTAAGTTGGACGTGAAGCATCGGAACCTAAAACTGGTTACACAGGAATGGCTCAAAGCATAGACAGTAAGTAGACTCAGTTTTCTCGTACTGAAGTCGGCATTGTGCCTTTGTATCTAATTCCGATGCAATTTTTGTGTTTCATCGTCAAAGTGACGGTCCAAGGTATACAGTAAATTGGACGTGAAGCATCGGAACCTAAAACTGGTGACACAGGAAAGGCTCAAAGCATAGACAATAAGAAGACTCAGTCTTCTTGTACTTAAGTCGGCATTGTGCCTTTTGTATCTAATTCCGATGCATTTTCTGTGTTTCATCGGCAATGTGAAGGTCGAAGGTGTACAGTAAACCTGCAGTTGTGCATCGGAATCTAAAACTGGTGACTCAGTAAAGGCTCGAAACACAGACACTAAGAAAAGTCAGTCATCTTGTACTTATGTCGGCATTATGGATTTTGTGATTAATTCCGATTTAATTTCTGTGTTTCATCGTCAATGTGAAGGTTCAAGTGATACAGCAAAGCTGCAGCCAAGCATCGGAATCTAGAAGTGGTCTCTCAGGAAAGGCTCAAATCATTGACGGTAAGAGGACTCAGTCTTCATGTACTTAAGTCGGCATTGTGACTTTTGTATTTAATTCCGAAACAATTTCTGTGCTTAATCGTGAATGCGAAGTTCCATTGGATACAGTAAACCTGCAGCGGTGCATCGGAATCTAATACTGGTGACAAAGCAAAGGCTCGAAACATAGACACTAATAAAAGTCTGTCTTCTTGTACTTAAGTCGGCATTGTGCCTTTTGTATTTAATTCCGATGCAATTTCTGTGTTTCATCGTCAAAGTGAAGGTTTAAGGGATACAGTAAACCTGAAGTGAAGCATCGGCATCTAAAACTGGTGACACAGGAAAGTCTCTAAGCATAGACAGTAAGAAGACTCAGACTACTTGTACTTAAGTCGGCATTGTGCCCGCTGTATTTTATTCCGATGCTCTTTCTGTGTTTCATGGTCTATGTGAAGGTCCAAGGGATACAGTAAACCAGACGTGAAGCATCGGAATCTAAACCTGGTCTCACTGGGAAGGTTCAAAACATAGACACTAAGAAAAGTTAGTCCTCTTGTACTTAAGTCGGCATAGTGCATTTTGTAATTAATTCCGATGCAATTTCTGCGATTCATCATCAATGTGAAAGTCCAAGGGATACAGTACACCAGCTGTTGTGCTTCGGAATCTGAAACTGGTGACAGAGAAAAGGCTCGAAACATAGACACTAATAAAAGTCAGTCTTCTTGTACTTAAGTCGGCATAGTGCATTTTGTAATTATTTCGGAAGCAATTTCTCTGTTTCAACGTCAATGTGAAGTTCCAAGTGATACAGGAAATCTGCAGTCAAGCACCGGAATCAAAAACTGGACTCACAGGATAGGCTCAAACCATAGACGGTAGGAGGACTCAATCTTCTTGTACTTAAGTCGTCATTGTGGCTTTCGTATTTAATTCCGATGCAATTTCTGTGTTTATTCGTGAATGTGAAGTTCCAAGGGATACAGAAAACCTGCAGTAGTGCAACGGAAGCTGAAACTGGTGACATTGGAAAGGGTCAGACATAGACACTAAGGAAGGTCAGTCCTGTTGTACCTAAGTCGGAATTGTGCCCTTTGTATTTAATTCCGATGCTACTTTTGTGTTTCGTCGTCAAAGTGAAGGTCCAATGGATACAGTAAATTGGACATGAGGCATCGGAGTCTAAAACTGGAAACACAGTATATGCTCGTATCATAGACACTAAGAAAAGTCAGTCTTCTTGTACTTAAGTCGGCATTGTGCCTTTTGTAATAAATTCCGATGCAATATCTGTGTATCATCGTCAATGTGAAGGTCCAAGGAAATCGGTAAACCTGAAGTGAAGCATCGGAATCTAAAACTGGTCTCACAGGATAGGCTCAAAACATAGACACTTAGAAAAGTCGGTCCTCTTGTACTTAAGTCGGCATTGTGCCTTTTGTATTTAACTCCGATGCAATTTTTGTGTTTCATCGACAAAGTGATGGTCCAAGGGAGACAGTAAACCAGAAGTGAAGCATCGGAATCCAAAATTGGACTCAAGGGAAAGGCTCAAAACATAGACGGTAATTAGACTCAGTCTTCTTGTACTTAAATCGGCATTGTGCCTTTCGTATTTAATTCCGACGCAATATCTGTGTTTCATCCTCAAGGTGAAGCTTTAAGGGATACAAAAAACCTGAAGTGAAGTATCGGAATCTAAAACTGGTGACACAGGAAAGGCTCAAATCATCGACAGTAAGAAGACTCAGTCTTCTTGTACTTAAGTCGGCATTGTGCCTTTTGTATTTAATTCAGATGCAATTTCTGTGTTTCATCGTCAATGTGAAGGTCCAAGGGATACTGTAAGCGTGACGTGAAGCATCACAATCTAAAACTGGTCTCACAGGGAAGGTTCAAAACATAGACACTAAGAAAAGTCAACCTTCTTGTACTTAAGTCGGCATTGTGCCTTTTGTATTTAATTCCGATGCAATTTCTGTGTTTGATCGTCAATGTGAAGTTCCAAGGGATACAGTAAACCTGACGTGAAGCATCGGAATATAAAACTGGTCGCACAGGGAATGTTACAAAAATTGACAGTAAGATGTCTCACTCTACTTGTACTTAAGTCGGCATTGTGCCTTTTGTATTTAATTCCGATGCAACATTTGTGTTTCATAGTTAACGTGAAAGTCCCAGGGAGACAGTAAACCTGAAATGAAGCATCCAAATCCAAAACAGGTCTCAAGGGAAAGGCTCAAAACATAGACGGTAAAAAGACTCAGTCTTCTTGTGCTTAAGTCGGCATTGTGCCTTATGTATTTAATTCCGATGCAATTTCTGTGTTTAATCGTGAATGCGAAGTTCCAATGGATACAGCAAACTGGCAGTTGTGCATCGGAATCTAAAACTGGTGACACAGGAAATGCTTAAATCATAGACACTAATGAAAGTCAGTACTCTTGTACTTAAGTCGGCATTGTGCCTTATGTATTTAATTCCGATGCAATTTCTGTGTTTCATCGTCAAAGTGAAGTTTTAAGGGATGCAGTAAACCCGAAGGGAAGCATCGGAATCTAAATCTGGTGACACAGGAAACGCTCAAAGCACAGACAGTGGGAGGACTCAGTCTTCTTGTACTTAAGTCGGCATTGTACCTTTTGTATTTAATTCCGATGAAGATACTGTGTTTCATCGTCAAAGTGAAGTTCCAAGAGATACAGCAAACCAGCAGTTGTGCATCGGAATCTAAACCTGGTGACACAGGAAAGGCTCGAAACATAGACACTAATAAAAGTCAGCCTTCTTGTACTTAAGTCGGCATTGTGCCTTTTGTATTTAATTCCGATGCAATTTCTGTGTTTCAACGTGATTGTGATCGTCCAAGGGATACAGTAAACTTGGAGTGAAGCATCGGAATCTAAAACTGGTCTCACAGGAAAGGCTCACAACTTAGACGATAAGAAGGCTCAGTCTTCTTGTACTTAAGTCGGAATTGTGCCTTTCGTATTTAATTCCACTGCACTTTCTGTGTTTCATCGTCAAAGCGAAGGCTGAAGGGACACAGTAAACCTGAAGTGAAGCATCGGATTCTAGAACTGGTGATACAGTAAAAGCCCAAACCATAGACACTAAAAAATGTCAGTCTTCTTTTACTTAAGTCGGCATTGTGCTTTTTGTATTTAATTCCGGTTCAATTTCTATGTTTCATCGTCAAAATGAAGGTCCAAAGGGATACAGTAAACCTGAAGTGAAGCATCGGAATCCATGACTGGTGACACAGGAAAGGCTCAATGCATAGACAGTAAGATGACTCAGTCTTCTTGTACTTAAGTCGGCATTGTGCCTTTTTAATTTGATTCCGATGCAATTTCTGTGTTTCATCCTCAATGTGAAGGTCCAAGGGATACAGCAAACATGAAGTGAAGCATCGGAATTTAAAACTGGTGACACAGGGAAGGCTCGAAACATAGACACTAAGAAAAGTTAGTCATCTTGAACTTAAGTCGGCATTGCGCCTTTTGTATTTAATTCCGATGCAATTTCTGTGTTTCATCGTCAATGTGAAGGTCCGAGGAATTCAGTAAACCTGAGGTGAAGCATCGGAATCTAAAACTGGTCTCACAGGAGAGGCTCAAAAGATAGACAGTAACAAGACTCAGTCTTCTTGTACTTATGACGGTAATGTTCCTTTTGTATTTCATCCCTTTGCAATTACTGTGTTTCATCGTCAATGTGAAGATCCAAGGGATACAGTAAGCCTGAAGAGACGCACCGGTATCTAAAACTGGTGACATAGGAAAGGCTCAAAACATAGACACAAAAAAGTCAGTCTTCTAGTACTTAAGTCGGCATTGTGAATTTTGTATTAAATTCCGATGCAATTACTGTGTTTCATTGTCAATGCGAAGGTCCAAGGGATACAGTATACCTGCAGTTGTTGATCGGAATCTAAACTGGTCTCACAGGAAAGGCTCAAAGCATAGAGGGTGAAAAGACTCAGTCTTCTTGTACTTATGTTGCATTGTGATGTTTGGATTTAATTCAACTGCAATTTTTGTGTTTCATCGTCAAAGTGAACGTCAAAGGTATACAGTTAACCTGAAGTGTAGCATCGGAATCTAAAACAGGTCTCAGAAATATGGCTCAAAATATAGACGGTAAGAAGACTCATTCCTCTTGTACTTAAGTCAGCATTGTACCTTTAGTAATTATTTCCGATGCAATTTCTGTGTTTCATCGTTAATGTGAAAGTCAAAGGGATACAGGAAACCAGCAGTAGTGCTACGGCTCTAAAACTGATTACAGAGGAAAGGCTCATATCACAGACACTAAGAAAAGTCAGTCTTCTAGTACTTGAGTCTGCATTGTGCCTTTTGTATTTAATTCCGATGCAATTAATTTGTTTCATCGTCAATGTGAAGGTCTAAGAGATGCAGAGAACCAGCAGTAGTGCTACGGAATCTAAAACTGATGACACAGGAAAGGCTCAAATCACAGACACTAAGAAAAGTCAGTCTTCTTGTACTTAAGTCAGCATTGTGCTTTTTGTATTTTATTCTGATGTGATTTCTGTGTTTCATCGTTAATCTGAAGGTCCAAGGGATACAGTAAACCTGAAGTGAACAATCGGAATCTAAAACTTGTCTGACAGGAAAGGCTCAATCATAGACAGTATGATGACAAAGTCTTCTGGTGCTTAAGTCGGCCTTGTGCCTTTCGTATTTAATTCCGACGCAATTTCTGTGTTTCATCCTCAAGGTGAAGCTTTAAGGGATACAGTAAACCTGAAGTGAAGTATCGGAATCTAAAACTGGTGACACAGGAAAGGCTCAAATCATCGACAGTAAGAAGACTCAGTCTTCTTGTACTTAAGTCGGCATTGTGCCTTTTGTATTTAATTCCGATGCAATTTCTGTGTTTCATCGTCAATGTGAAGGTCCAAGGGATACTGTAAGCGTGACGTGAAGCATCACAATCTAAAACTGGTCTCACAGGGAAGGTTCAAAACATAGACACTAAGAAAAGTCAACCTTCTTGTACTTAAGTCGGCATTGTGTCTTTTGTATTTAATTCCGATGCAAATTCTGTGTTCAATCGTGAATGTGAAGTTCCAAGGGATACAGTAAACCAGTTGTGGTGCATCGTAATCATAAACTGGAGACACAGGAAAGTCTCGAAACATAGACACTAAGAAACGTCAGTCTACTTGTACTTAAGTCGCCATTGGGACTTGTGTATTAAATTCTGATGCGATATCTGTGTTTCATCGTCAATGTGATGGTCCAAGGGATACAGTAAATCTGAAGTGAAGCATCGGAATCTAAATCTGGTCTCACAGAAAGGCTCAAATCATAGACACTAAATAAGACAGTCTTCTTGTAGTTAAGTCGGCATTGTGCCTTTTTGTATTTAATTCCGATTAAATTACTGTGTTTCATGGTCAATATGAAGGGCGAAGGGATACAGTAAACCAGCGGTTATGCATCAGAATCAAAAACTGGTCTCACAGGAAAGGCTCAAAACATAGACACTAAGAAAAGTCAGTCTCCTTGTATTTAAGTCGGCATTGAGCCATTTATATTTAATTCCGATGCAATATTTGTGTTTCATCGTCAAAGTGAAGGACCAAGGGATACAGTAAACCTGAAGTGAAGCATCAGGAACTAAAAATGGTCTCATAGGAAAAGCTCAATACATAGACAGCAGGAAGGCTCAGTGTTCTTGAATTTAAATCGGCATTGTGCCTTTTGAATTTTTTTCCGATGGAATGATTGTGTTTCATCGTCAAAGTGAATGTCCAAGGGATACAGTAAAAATGAAGTGAAGCATCGGACCTAAAACTGGTGTCACAGGAATGGCTCATAACGTAGACGGTAAGAAGACTCAGTCTTCTTGTATATTTGTCGGAATTGTGCAATTTGTAACTAATTCTGATGCAATTACTGTGTTTCATCGACTATGTGAAGGTCCAAGGGATACAGTAAACCTGCAGTCGTGCATCGGAAACTGAAACTGGTGACACAGGAGAGGCTCGAAACATAGACTGTAATAGGACTCAGTCTTCTTGTACTTAAGTCGGCATTGTGCCTTTTTACATTTAATTCCGTTGCAATTACTGTGTTTCATCGTCAAAATGAAGGCCCAACGGATATAGTAAACCTGAAGTGAAGCTTCAGAGACTAAAACTGCTCTCACAGGAAAGGCTCAATACATTGACACTGAGAGAAGTCAGTCTTCTTCTACTAAAGTCGGCATTGTGCCTTTTGTATTAATTTCCGATGCAATTTTTGTGTATCGTGGTCAAAGGGTAGGTCCGAGGGATACAGTAATTTGGACGTGAAGCATCGGAACCTAAAACTGGTGACACAGGAGAGTCTCAAAACAGACAGTAAATAGACTCAGTCTTCTTGAACTTAAGTCGGCATTGTGCCTTTTGTATTTAATTCCATTGCAATCTCTGTGTTTCATCGTCAATGTGAAGACCGAAGAGATATAGTAAACCTGCAGTTGTGCATCGGAATCTAAAACTGGTGATACAGGAATGGCTCGAAATATAGACACTAAGAAAAGTCAGTCTTCTTGTACTTAAGTCGGCATTGTGCCTTATGTATATAATTCCTATGCAATTTCTGTATTTAATCGTGAATGTGGAGTTCCAAGGGATACAGTAAACCGGCAGTTGTGCAACTGAATCTAAAACTGGTGCCACAGGAAAGGCTTGCAACATAGACATTAAGAAATGTCAGTCTTCTTGTACTTAAGTCGGCATTGTGCATATTGTAATTAATTCCGATGCAATTTCTGTGTTTCATCGTCAATATGAAAGACCAAGGGGTACAGCAAATCCGAAGTAAAGCATCGGAATCTAAAGCTGGTTTCACAGGAATGACTCAAAACATAGACAGGAAGAAGACTCAGTCTTCTAGTACTTAAGTCGGCATCGTGCCTTTTGTATTTAATCCCGTTGCAATTTCTGCGCTTCATCGTCAAAGTGTAGGTCCAAAGGGATACAGTAAATCTGAAGTGAAGCTTCGGAATCGAAAACTGGTCTCACAGAAAGGCTCAAAACATAGACACTAAGAAAAGTTAGTCGACTTGAACTTAAGTCGGCATTGTGCCTTTTATATTTAATTCCGATGGAATTGCTGTGTCTCATCGTCAATGTGAAGGTCTAAGATATACAGTAAACCTGAAGTGAAGCATCGGAATCTCAAACTGGTCTCATTGGAAAGGCTCGCAACATAGACACTAACAAAAGTCTGCCTTCTTGTAGTTAAGTCGGAATTGTGCATATTGTAATTAATCCCGATGTAATTTCAGTGTTTCATCGTCAATGTGAAGGTCCAAGGGATACGGTAAACCCGAAGTTAAGCATCGATATCTAAAACTGGTTTCACAGGAAAGGCTCAAAACATAGACAGTAAGAATCCTCAGTCTTCTAGTACTAAGTCGGCATTGTGCCTTTTGTATTTAATTCCGACGCAATTTCTGTGTTTCTTCGTCACAGTGAAGGTCCAATGGATACAGTAATCTGAAGTGAAGCATCGGAATCTAAAGCTTGTCTTACAGAAAGGCTCAAATCATAGACACCAAGAAAAGTCCGTCTTCTTGTACATTTGTCGGCATTGTGCCATTTGTATTCAATTCCGATGCAATTACTGTGTTTCATCGTCAAAGTCAAGGTCCAAGGGATACTGTAAACCAGCAGTTGTGCATCGGAATCTAAAACTTGTGACATAGAAAAGGCTAAAAACATAGACACTAAGAGAAGTCAGTCTTCTTGAACTTAGGTCGGCATTGTGTCTTTTGTATTAAATTCCGATACAATTTCTGTGTTTCATAGTCAATGTGAAAGTCCAGGTGATACAGTTAACCAGAAGTGAAGCATCGGATTCTAAAACTGGTTTCACAGGAGAGGCTCAAAACATAGGTGGTAAGAAGACTCACTATTCTTGTACTTAAGTCGGCAGTGATCAGTTTGCATCAATTCCGATGCCATTACTGTGTTTTATCGTCAAAGTGAAGGTCCAAGGGATACAGTAAACCAGCAGTCGTGCATCAGAAACTGAAACTGGTGACACAGGAAAGGCTTAAACACAGACACTTTGAAAAGTCAGTCTTCTTGTACTAAAGCCGGCATTGTGGTTAATGTATTTAATTCCGATGCAATTATTGTGTTTCATCATCAAAGGGTACGTCCGAGATATAAAGTACATTGGACGCGAAGCATCAGAATCTAAAACTGGTGACACAGGAAAAGCTCAAAACATAGACAGTAAGAAGACCCAGTCTTCTTGTACTTAAGTCGGCATTGTGCCTTATGTATTTAATTCCGATGCAATTTCTGTGTTTAATCGTGAATGTGGAGTTCCAAGGGATACAGTAAACCTGCAGTTGTGCATCTGAATCTAAAACTTGTGCCACAGGAAAGGCTTGCAACGTAGACACTAGGAAAAGTCAGTCTTCTTGTATTTAAGTAGGCATTGTGCATATTGTAATTAATTCCGATGCAATCTCTGTGTTTCATCGTCAATGTGAAAGGCCAAGGGGTTCAGCAAACCCGAAGTAAACCATCGGAATCTAAAACTTGTTTCACAGGAAAGACTCAAAACATAGACAGTAAGAAGACTCAGTCTTCTAGTCCTTAAGTCGGCATCGTGCCTTTTGTATTTAATCCCGATGCAATTTCTGCGTTTCATCGTCAAAGTGTAGGTCCAAGGGATACAGTAAACCTGAAGTGAAGCATCGGAATCTAAAGCGTGTCTCACAGAAAGGCTCAAATCATAGACACTAAGAAAAGTCAGTCTTCTTGTACTTAAGTCCGCATTGTGACTTTTGTATTTAATTTCGAATCAATTTCTGTGTTTCTTCGTCAATGTGAAGGTCGAAGTGATACAGTGAACCAGCAGTTATGCATCAGAATCTAAAACTGGTGACACAGGAAAGGCTCAAAACATAGGCACTTAGAAAAGTCAGCCTTCTTGTACTTAAGTCGGCATTGAGCCTTTCATTTTTAATTCCGTGACAATATTTGTGTTTCATCGTCAAAGTGAATGTCCAAGGGATACAGTAAACCTGCAGACAAGCATCGGAATCTAAAACTGGTTTCACAGGAATGGCTCAAAACATAGACGGTAAGAAGACTCAGTCTTCTTGTACATTTGTCGGCATTGTGCCATTTGTATTCAATTCCGATGCAATTACTGTGTTTCATCGTCAAAGTGAAGGCCCAAGGAATATAGTAACCCAGCAGTTGTGCATCGGAAACTGAAACTGGTGACACAAGAAAGGCTTAGACATAGACATTTAGAAAAGTCAGTCTTCTTGTACTAAAGCCGGCATTGTGCTTTTGTATTTAATTCCGAATGCAATTACTGTGTGTCATCGTCAATGTGAAGGTCCAAGTGATACAGTAAACACGAAGTGAGGCATCGGAATCTAAAACTGGTTTCACAGGAAAGGCTCAAAACATAGACGGTAAGAAGACTCAGTCTTCTTGTAATTAAGTCGGCATTGAGCCTTTCGTATTTAATTCCGATGCAATTTTTGTGTTTCATCGTCAAAGGGAAGGTCCGAGGGATAAAGTACATTAGACGCGAAGCATCAGAACCTAAAACTAGTGACACAGGAAAGGCTCAAAACATAGACAGTAAGAAGACTCAGTCTTCCTGCACTTTAGTTTGCTTTGTGCCTTTTGTATTTTATTCCTAACCAATCTCTGTGTTTCATCGTCAAAGTGAAGGTGCATGGGAAACAGCACAATTAACATAAAGCATACGAATCTAAAACTAGGCTCACAGGAGGGGCTGAAAACGTTGACACTAAGAAAAGTCAGTCTTCTTGTACCTAAGTCGGCATTGTGCCTTTTGTATATAATTCCGAATGCAATTACTGTGTGTCATCGTCAATGTGAAGGTCCAAGTGATACAGTAAAAACGAAGTGAAGCATAGGAATCTAAAACTGGTTTCACAGGAAAGGCTCAAAACATAGACGGTAAGAAGACTCAGTCTTCTTGTAATTAAGTCGGCATTGAGCCTTTCGTATTTAATTCCGATGCAATTTTTGTGTTTCATCGTCAAAGTGAAGGTCCAAGGGATACAATACACCTGAAGTGAAGCATCGGAATCTAAAACTGTTCTCACAGGAAAGACTTAAAACATAGAAACTAAGAAAAGTCAGTCGTCTTGTACTAAAGTCGGCATTGTGCCTTTTGTATTTAATTCCTATGCAATTTTCGTGTTTCATCGTCAAAGTGAAGGTCCAAGGGGTACAGTAAACCTGAAGTGAAGCATCGGAATCTAAAACTGGTCTCACAGGAAAGGCTCAAACATAGATGACAAGTAGACTCAGGGTTCTTGTACCTAAGTCGGCATTGTGGCTTTTGTATTTAATACCGATGCAATATTTGTGTTACATCGTCAATCTGAAGGTCCAAGTGATACAGTAAACCAGAAGTGAAGCATCGGAATCTAAAACTTGTCTCACAGGAGAGGCTCAGAGATAGATACTAAGAAAAATCAGTCTTCTAGTACTTAAGACTGCATTGTGCCTTTTGTGTTAAATTTTGATGCAATTACAACGTTTCATCGTCAATGTGAAGGTCGGAGGGATACAGTAAAGTCGGCATTGAGCCTTTCGTATTTAATTCCGATGCAATTTTTGTGTTTCATCGTCAAAGTGAAGGTCCAAGGGATACAATACACCTGAAGTGAAGCATCGGAATCTAAAACTGTTCTCACAGGAAAGACTTAAAACATAGAAACTAAGAAAAGTCAGTCGTCTTGTACTAAAGTCGGCATTGTGCCTTTTGTATTTAATTCCTATGCAATTTTCGTGTTTCATCGTCAAAGTGAAGGTCCAAGGGGTACAGTAAACCAGAAGTGAAGCATCGGAATCTAAAACTGGTGACACAGGAAAGGCTCAAAACATAGGCACTTAGAAAAGTCAGCCTTCTTGTACTTAAGTCGGCATTGAGCCTTTCATTTTTAATTCCGTGACAATATTTGTGTTTCATCGTCAAAGTGAATGTCCAAGGGATACAGTAAACCTGCAGACAAGCATCGGAATCTAAAACTGGTTTCACAGGAATGGCTCAAAACATAGACGGTAAGAAGACTCAGTCTTCTTGTACATTTGTCGGCATTGTGCCATTTGTATTCAATTCCGATGCAATTACTGTGTTTCATCGTCAAAGTGAAGGCCCAAGGAATATAGTAACCCAGCAGTTGTGCATCGGAAACTGAAACTGGTGACACAAGAAAGGCTTAGACATAGACATTTAGAAAAGTCAGTCTTCTTGTACTAAAGCCGGCATTGTGCTTTTGTATTTAATTCCGAATGCAATTACTGTGTGTCATCGTCAATGTGAAGGTCCAAGTGATACAGTAAACACGAAGTGAGGCATCGGAATCTAAAACTTGTGCCACAGGAAAGGCTCAAAATATATACAATAAGAAAAGTCAGTCTTCTTGTACTTAAGTCGGCATTCAGACTTTTATATTTATTTTCGATGCAATTTTTCTGTTTCATCGACAAAGTGAAGGTCCAAGGGGTATACTAAACCTAAAGTGATGCATCGGAATCTAAAACTGGTCTCACACGAAAGGCCCATAACATACACGGAAAGAAGACTCAGTCTTCTTGTACCTAAGTCGTCATTGTGGCATTTGTATTTGATTCCGATGCAATTGCTGTGTTTCATCGCCAATGTGAAGGTCCAAGTGATACAGTAAACCTGAAGTGAAGCATCGTAATCTAAAACTGGTCTCACAGGAAAGGTTCAAAACATAGGCACTAAGAAAAGACAGTCTTCTTGTACTTAAGTCGTCATTGTGCCTTTTGTATTTAACTCCGATGTAATTACTGTGTTTCGTCGTCAATGTGAAGGTCCAAGGGATACAGTAAACCAGCAGTTGTGCATCGGAACCTATAACTGGTGACATAGAAAATGCTCAAAGCACTGACACTAATGAAAGTCAGTCTTCTTGAACTTGATGCGGCATTTTGCCTTTGTATTTAATTCCGACGCAATTTCTGTGTTACATGGTGAATGTGAAGGTCCAAGGGATACGGGTAACCTGCAGTTGTGCATCGGAATCTAAAACTGGTGACACAGGAACGGCTCGAAACATAGACACTAAGACATGTCAGTCTTCTTCTACTTAAGTCGGCATTGTGACTTTTGTAATTAATTCCGATGCAATTCTATTGTTTCATCGTCAAAGTGAAGTTCCAAGGGTACAGTAAACCTGAAGTGAAGCATCGTAATCTAAAACTGGTCTGACAGGAAAGGCTGAAAACATAGACGACAAGAAGACTCTGGGTTCATGTACCTAAGTCAGCATTGTGACTTTTGTTTGTATTTAATTCCGAAGCAATTGCTGTGTTTCATCACCAAAGTAAACGACCAAGGGATGCAGTAAACCTGAAGTGAAGCATCGTAATCTACAGCTGCTCTCATAGGAATGGTTGAAACATAAACACTAAGAAAAGTCAGTCAACTTGCGCCTAAGTCGTCATTGTGACTGTTGCATTTAACTCCGATGCAATTACTGTGTTTCATCGTCAATGTGAAGGTCCAAAGGATACAGTAAACCCGAAATTGTGCATCGGATTCTAAAACTGGTGACATAGAAAAGGCTCAAAACATAGACACTATGAAAAGTCTGTCCTCTTGAACTTAAGTCAGCATTGTGCCTTTTGTATTTAATGCCGATGCAATATCTGTGTTTCATCGTCAATCTGAAGGTCCAAGTGATACAATAAACCTGAAGTGAAGCTGCGGAATCCAAAACAGGTCTCACAGGGTAGGCTCAAGTAGTAGACAGTACGAAGACACAGCCTTCTTGTACTTAAGTCGGCATTGTGCCTTTTGTATTTAAGTCCCATGCTATTTCTGTGTATCATCGTCAGTGTGAAGGCCCAAGGGATAGAGTAAACCTGACGTGAATCATAGGAATGTAAAACTGGTGTCACAGGGAAGGCTCAAAACCTAGACTGGAAGAAGTCTCAGTCTACTTGCCTTAAGTCGGCATTCTTCCTTTGTATTGAATTCCGATGCAATTTCTTTGTTTCATCGTCAATGTGAAGGTCCCAAGGAAATAGTAAACCTGAAGCATCGGAATCTAGAACTGGTCTCACAGGAAAGGCTCAATACATAGACACTAAGAAAAGTCAGTCTTCTTGTACTTAAGTCGGCATTGTGCCCTTTGTATTTAATTCCGATGCAATTTCTGTGTTTCATTGGCAATGTGAAGGTCCAAGGGATACATTAAAGTTGAAGTGAAGCATCGGAATCTATGACTGGTGTCACAGGAAAGGCTCAAAACATGGACGGTAAGAAGGCTCATTCGTCTTGTACCTTAGTCGGCATTGTGCCTTTTGTATATAATTCCGATGCAATTTTTGTGTTTCATCGTCAAAGTGAAGGTCCACGGATACAGTAAACTTGAAGTGAAGCATCGGAATCTAAAACTGGTGACACAGGAACGGCTCAAAGCATAGACAGTAAAAAGACTCAGTCTTCTTGGACTTAATTCGGCATTGTGCCTTTTGTACTTAATTCCGATGCAATTTCTGTGTTTCATCGTCAATGTGAAGCTCCAAGGGATACAGTAAATCTGACGTGAAGCATCTGAATCTAAATCTCGTCTCACAGGAAAGGATCAAATCATAGACGGTCAGAGGACGTAGTATTTTAGTAGTTATGTCGGCATTGTGCTTTTTGAATTTTATTCCGATTCAATTTCTGTGTTTCATCGTCAATGTGAAGGTCAAAGGGATACAGTACACCAGAAGTTGTGCATCGGAATCTAAAACTGGTGACATAGAAAAGGCTCAAACATTGGCACTAAGATATGTCAGTCTACTAGAACTTAAGTCAGCATTGTGCCTTTCATATTTAATTCCGATGCAATTTCTGTGTTTCATCGTGAATCTGAAGGTCCAAGTGATTTAGTAAACCTGAAGTGAAACATCGGAATCTTAAACTGGTCTCACAGGAAAGGCTCAAGCCATTGACGGTAAGAGGATTCAGTCTTCTTCTACTTAAGTCGGCATTGTGCCTTATGTATTAAATTCCGATGCAATTTCTGTGTTTAATCGTGAATGTGAAGTTATAAGGATTACAGTAAACCTGCAGTTGTGCATCGGAATCTAAAACTGGTGACACAGGAAAGGCTCGAAACATAGACACTAATAAAAGTCAGCCTTCTTGTACTTAGTCGGCATTGTGCCTTTTGGATTTAATTCCGATGCAATTTCTTTGTTTCATCGTCAATGTGATGGTCCATGGGGTGCAGTAAACTTGGAGTGAGGCATCGGAATCTAAAACTGGTCTCACAGGAAAGGCTCAAAACTTAGAAGATAAGTAGACTCAGTCTTCTTGTACTTAAGTCGGCATTGTGCCTTTCGTATTTAATTCCGATGCAATTTCTGTGTTTCATCGTTAAAGTGAAGGCTTAAGGGATACAGTAAACCTGAAGTGAAGCATCGGATTCTAAAACTGGAGACACAGGAATGGCTCAAAGCATAGACAGTAAGAAGACTCAGTCTTCTTGTACTTAAGTCGGCATTGTGCCTTTTGAATTTAATTCCGATGCATTTTCTGTGTTTCATCGTCACTGTGAAGGTCGAAGGGGTACAGTAAACCAGCAGTTCTGCATCGAAATCTAAAACTGGTGACACAGTAAAGGCTCGAAACATAGACACGAGAAAATATCAGTCTTTTTGTACTTAAGTCAGCATTGTGCCTTTTGAATTTCATTCCGATGCAATTTCTGTGTTTCATCGTGAAAGTGAAGGCTTAAGGGATACAGTAAACCTGAAGTGAGGCATCGCATATTAAAACTGGTAACACAGGAAAGGCTCAAAGCATAGACGGTAAGAGGACTCAGTCTTCTTGTACTTATGTCGGCATTATGCCTTTCGTATTTAATTCCGATGGAATTTCTGTGGTTCGTCAAAGAGAAGGTTTAAGGGATACAGCAAACCTGAAGTGAAGCATCGGAATCTAAAACTGGTGACACAGGAAAGGCTCGAAACATAGACACTAATAAAACTCAGCCTTCTTGTACTTAAGTCGGCATAGTGCCTTTTGTATTCAATTCCGATGCAATTTCTGTGTTTCATCGTCAATGTGAAGGTCCGAGGGATACAATAATCCTGACGTGAAGCATCGGAATCTATAACTGGTGACACAGAAAGGCTCAAAACATGGACACTAAGAAATGTCAGTCTTCTAGAACTTAAGTCGGCATTTTGCCTTTTGTACTTAATTCCGATGCAGTTTCTGTGTTTCATCGTCAATGTGAATGTCGAAGGGGTATAGTAAACCTGCAGTTGTGCATCGTAATGTAAAGCTGGTAACACAGTATAGGCACGTATCATAGACTCTAAGAAAAGTCAATCTTCTTGTACTTAAGTCGGCATTGTGCCTTATGTATTAAATTCCGATGCAATTACGGTGTTTCATTATCAATGTGAAGGTCCAAGGGATACTGTATACCTCCAGTTTTGGATCGGAATCTAAACCGGGTCTCACAGGAAAGGCTCAAATCATAGTAAGGTGACTCAGTCTTCTTGCACTTATGTCGGCATTGTGATTTTTGTATTTAATTCAACTGCAATTTTTGTGTTTCATCGGCAAAGTGAAGGCCCATGGATACAGTAAATCTTAAGTGAAACATCGGAATCTAAAACTGGTTTCACAGAAATGTCTCAAATCGTAGACAGTGAGAAGACTCAGTCCTCTAGTACTTCAGTTAGCATCGTGTCTTTTGTATTTAATCACGATGCAATTTCAGTTTTTCATCGTCAAAGTGAAGGCCCAAGGGATACTGTAAACCTGAAGTGAAGCATCGCAATCTAAAACTGGTCTCACATTAGAGGCTCTAAAGATAGACAGTAAGAAGACTCAGTCTTCTTGTACTTATGACGGTAATGTGTCTTTTGTATTTCATCCCTGTGCAATTACTGTGTATCAACGTCAATGTGAAGGTCCAAGGGATACAGTAAACCTGAAGATACGCATCGGTATGTAAAACTGGTGACATAGGAAAGACTCAAAGCATAGACACTAAAAAAGTCAGTCTTCTTGTACTTAAGTCGGCATTGTGCATTTTGTATTAAATTTCGATCCAATCACTGTGTTTCATTGTCAATGCGAAGGTCCAAGGGATACAGTATACCTGCAGTTGTGGATCGGAATCTAAAAGTGGTTTCACAGAAATGTCTCAAATCTTAGACAGTAAGAAGACTCAGTCCTCTAGTACTTCAGTCGGCTTTGTGAGTTTTGTATTTAATTCCGATGCAATTTCAGTGTTTCATCGTGAAAGTGAAGGCCCAAGGAATACAGTAAACCTGAAGTGAAGCATCGGAATCTAAAACTGGTCTCACAGGAGAGACTCAAAGGATAGACAATAAGAAGACTCAGTCCTCTTGTACTTTTGTCGGTAATGTGCCTTTTGCTTTTCATTCCGGTGCAATTACTGTGTTTCAACGTCAATGTGAAAGTCCAAGGGATACAGTAAACCTGAAGAGACGCATCGAAATCTAAAACTGGTGTCATAGGACAGGCTCAAAACATAGACACTAAAAAAGTCAGCCTTCTAGTACTTAATTCGGCAATGTGCTTTTTGTATTTAATTCTGATGCGATTTCTGTGTTCCATCGTCAATGTGAAGGTCCAAGGAATACAGTAAACCTGCTGTAGTGCATCGTAATCTAAAACTGGGGACACAGGAAAGGCTCGTTACATAGACACTAAGAAAAGTCAGTCTTCTTGTACTTAATTCGGCATTGTGCTTTTTGCATTCAATTCTGATGAGATTTCTGTGTTTCATCGTAATGTGAAGGTCCAAGGGATACAGTAAACCTGAAGTGAAGCATCGGAATCCAAATCTGGTCTCACAGGAGGGCCCCAAAACATAGACAGTATGATGACAATGTTTCTGGTGCTTAAGTCGGCCTTGTGCCCTTTGTATACAATTCCGATGCAATTTTTGTGTTTCATCGTCAAAATGAAGGTCCAAGGGATTCAGTAAACCTGCAGTGAAGCATCGTAATCTAAAACTGGTCTCTCAGGAAAGGTTCAAATAATAGACAGAATGATGACAAAGTCCTCTGTTGCTTAAGTCGGCCTTGTGCCTTTTGTATTTAATTCCGATACAATTTCTGCGTTTCATCGTCATTGTGAAGGTCAAAGGAATACAGTAAACCTGAAGTGAAGCATCGGAATCTAAAACTGGTTTCACAGAAATGTCTCAAGTCATAGACAGTAAGAAGACTCAGTCCTCTAGTACTTCAGTCGGCATTGTGCCATTTGTATCTAATTCCGATGCAATTTAAGTGCTTCATCGTCAAAGTGAAGGCCCAAGGGATAAAGTAAACCTAAAGTGTAGCATCGGAATCTAAAACTGGTCTCACAGGATAGGCTCAAAAGATAGACAGTAAGAAGACTCAGTCTTCTTGTACATATGTCGGTAATGTGCCTTTTGTATTTCAGTGGAATTACTGTGTTTCATCGTCAATGTGAAAGTCCATGGGATACAGTAACCCCGGAGAGACGCATCGGAATCTAAAACTGGTGACATAGGAAAGACTCAAAACATAGACAATAAAAAAGTCAGTCTTCTTGTACTTATGTCGGCATTGTGACTTTTGTATTTCATTCAACTGCAATTTTTGTGTTTCATCGTCAAAGTGAAGGCCCAAGGGATACAGTAAACCTGAAGTGAAGCATCGGAATCTATAACCGGTCGCTCATGAACGGCTCAATGCATAGACACTAAGAAAACTCAGTCTTCTTGTACTTAAGTCGGCATTGTGCATTTTGTATTTAATTCTGATGCGATTTCTGTGTTTCATCATCAATGTGAAGGTCCAAGGAATACAGTAAACCTGAAGTGAAGCATCGGAATGTAAAACTGGTCGCACAGGAAAGGCTGAAAACATAGACAATAATAAAAGTCAGGCTTATTGTACTTAAGTCGGCAAGGTGATTTATGTATTTAATTCCGATGCTAATTCTGTGTTTAATCGTGAATGTGAAGTTCCAAGTGATACAGTAAACCAGCTGTGGTGCATCGTAATCATAAACTGGGGACACAGGGTAGTCTCGAAACATAGACACTAAGAAAAGTAAGTCTTCTTGTACTTAAGTCGGCATTGTGCCTTTTGTATTTAAATCTGATGCGATATCAGTGTTTCATCGTCATTGTGGAGGTCCAAGAGATACAGTAAACCTGCAGTTCTGCATCGTATACTACAACTGGTGACAAAGGAAAGGCTCGAAACATAGACACTAATAAAAGTCAGTCTTCTTGTACTTATGTCGGCATTGTGCCTTATGTATTTAATTCCGATGCAATTTCTGTGCTTCATCGTCAAAGTGAAGTTTTAAGGGA
Source organism: Schistocerca americana (assembly GCF_021461395.2). NCBI lineage: Eukaryota > Metazoa > Arthropoda > Insecta > Orthoptera > Acrididae > Schistocerca > Schistocerca americana. The sequence goes on along the minus strand of NW_025725481.1, from coordinate 6,259,540 downwards.
TACAGTAAACCTGCAGTGAAGCATCGGAATCGAAAACTGGTGACACAGTAAAGGCTCAAAGCATAGACAGTAAGAAGACTCAGTCCTCTTGATCTTACCTCGGCATTGTACCTTTAGTATTTAATTCCGATGCAGTTACTGTGTTTCATCGTGAAAGTGAAGTTCCAAGGGATACAGCAAACCAGCAATAGTGCATTGGAATCTAAAACTTTTGACAAAGAAAAGGCTCAAAACATATACACTATGAAATGTTAGTCTTCTTGAACTTATGTCGGCATTGTGCCTTTTGTATTTAATTCCGATGCAATTTTTGTGTTTCATCGTCAATGTAAAGATCTAAGGGATACAGTAAATTGGACGTGAAGCATCGGAGCCTAAAGCTGGTGACGCAGGAAAGACTCACAGCATAGACAGTAAGAAGACTCAGTCTTCTTGCACTTGTATCTGCACAGTGCCTTTTGTATTTAATTCCGATGCAATTACTTTGTTTCATCGTCAATGTAAAGGTCTAAGGGATACAGAGAACCAGCAGTGGTGCAACGGAATCTAAAACTGATGACACAGGAATGGCTCAAAACACAGACACTAAGAAATGTCAGTCTTCTTGTACTTAAGTCGGCATTGTGCTTTTTGTATTTAATTCTGATGCGATTTCTGTGTGTCATCGTCAATGTGACGGTCAAAGGGTTACAGTAAACCTGAAGTGAAGCATCGTAATCTAAAACTGGTCTCTCAGGAAAGGTTCAAATCATAGACAGAATGATGACAAAGTCTTCTGTTGCTTAAGTCGGCCTTGTGGCTTTTGTATTTAATTCCGATGCAATTTCTGTGTTTCATCGTCAATGTGAAGGTCCGAGGAGTACAGTAAACCTGAAAATGAAGCATCGGATTCTAAAACTGGTTTCACAGAAATGTGTCAAATCATAGACAGTAAGAAGACTCAGTCCTCTAGTACTTCAGTCGGCATTGTGCCTTTTGTATTTAATTCCAATGCAATTTCAGTGTTTCATCGTCAAAGTGAAGGTCCAAGGGATACAGTAAACCTGAAGTGAAGCATCGGAATCTAAAACTGGTCTCACAGGAGAGGCTCAAAAGATAGACTATAAGAAGACTCAGTCTTCTTGTACTCAAGTCGGCAAGTGATTTATGTATTTAATTCCGAAGCAAATTCTGTGTTTAATCGTGAATGTGAAGTTCTAAGGGATACAGTAAACCAGCTGTGGTGCTTCGTAATCATAAACTGGGGACACTGGAAAGTCTCGAAACATAGACACTAAGAAAAGCAGTCTTCTTGTACTTAAGTCGGCATTGTGTGTTTTGTATTTAATTTCGATGCAATTTCTGTGTTTATCGTCAATGTGAAGGTCCAAGGGATATAGTTAACGTGAAGCGAAGCACCAGAATCCAAAACTGGTCTCAAAGGAAACGCTCCAAACATAGACGGTGAGAAGACTCAGTCATATTGTTCTTAAGTCAGCATTGTGCCTTTTGGATTTAATTCCGATGCAATGTTGGTGTTTCTTCGTCAAAGTGAAGGTCCCAGGGATACAGTAAACCTGAAGTGTAGCATCGGAATCTAACACTGATCTCACATGAATGGCTCAAAGCATAGACAGTAAGCAGACTCAGTCTTCTTGTAATAAAATCGGCATTTTGCCTTTATATTTAATTCCGTTGCAATATTTGCGTTTCTTCGTCAATGTGAAGGTCCAAGGGATACAGTAAATTGAACGTGAAGCATCGCAACCTAAACTGGTGATACAGGAAAGGCTCAAATCATAGACAGTAAGAAGACTCAGTCCTCTTGTGCTTAAGTCGGCATTGTACCTTTAGTATTTAATTCCGATGCAATTTCTGTGTTTCATCGTCAAAGTGAAGGTCCAAGGGATACAGTAAATTGGACTAGAAGCATCGGAAAATAAAGCTAGTCTCACAGGAGAGGCTCAAAACATATGCACTAAGGAAAGTCAGTCTTCTTGCACTAGAATCGGCATTGTGCCTTTTGAATTTAATTCCGATGCAATTACTGTGTTTCATCGTCAATGTGGAGGTCCAAGAGCTACAGTAAACCTGCAGTTGAGCATCGGGATCTAAAACTGGTGACACAGGATAGGCTCGAGATAGAGACACTAAGAAAAGTCAGTCTTCTCGTACTTAAGTCGGCATTATGCCTATTGTAAATAAATCCGATGCAACTTCTGTGTTTTATCGTGAATGTGAAGGGCCAAGGGACACAGTAATCCTGCAGTTGTGCATCGGGATCTAAAACTGGTGACAGAGGGAAGTCTCGAAACATAGTGACTAGGAAAAGTCAGTCTTCTTGTACTTAAGTCGGCCTTGTGTCATTTTAATTAAATCCGATGCAATTTCTGTGTTTCATCGTCAATGTGAAGGTCCAAGGGATACAGTCAACCGGAAGTGAACCATCGGAATCTAAAACTGGTCTCACAGGAAAAGCTTAAAACATAGACACCAAGAAAAGTCAGTCGTCTTGTACTTAGGTCGGCATTGTGCCTAATGTATCAAATTCCGATGCAATTTCTGTGTTTAATCGTGAATGTGAAGTTCCAAGGGATACAGTAAACCTGCAGTTGGCATCGGAATTTGAAACCGGTGACAGAAGAAAGGCACGAATCATAGAGACTAAGAAAAGTCAGTCTTCTTGTACTTAAGTTGGCATTTTGCCATTTGTATTCTATTTCGATGCAATTTCTGTGTTTCATCGTCAATGTGAAGGTCCAAGTAATACTGTAAACCTGAAGCGAAGCACCAGAATCTAAAACTGGTCTCAAAGGAAAGGCTCAAGACATAGATGGTGTGAAGACTCAGTCTTATTGTACTAAGTTGGCATTGTGCCTTTTGTATTTGATTCCAATGCTATGTTTGTGTTTCATCGCCAAAGTGAAGGTCCACGGGATACAGTAAACCTGAAGTGAAGCATCGGGATCTAAAACTGGTCTCACAGGAATAGCTCAAATCATAGACGGCAAGAGGACCCAGTCTTCTTGTACTTAAGGCGGCATTGTGCTTTATGTATTTAATTCCGATGGAATTACTGTGTTTCATCGTCAAAGTGAAGGTACAAAGGATACAGTAAACCTGAAGTGAAGCATCGGAATCTAAAACTGATCTCACAGGAATGCCTCAAAGCATAGACACTATGAAAACTCAGTTTTCTTGTACTTAAGTAGGCATTGTGATTTTTGTATTTAATTCCGATGCAATTACTGTGTTTCATCCTCAAAATGAAGGGCCAAGGGACACAGAAAACCTGAAGTGAAGCATCGGAAACTAAAACTGGTCTCACAGGAATAGCTCAAATCATAGACGGCAAGAGGACCCAGTCTTCTTGTACTTAAGGCGGCATTGTGCTTTATGTATTAAATTCCGATGCAATTTCTATGTTTAATCGTAAATGTGAAGTTCCAAGGGAAACAGTAATCCTGCAGTTGTGCTTCGGGATCCAAAACTGGTGACAGAGGGAAGTCTCGAAACATAGAGACTGAGAAACGTCAGTCTTCTTGTACTTAGGTCGGCCTTGTGCCATTTGTATTTAAATCCGATGCAATTTCTGTGTTTCATCGTCAATGTGAAGGTCCAAGGGATACAGTAAACCGGAAGTGAAGCATCGGAATCTAAAACTGGTCTCACAGGAAAAGCTTATAACATAGACACTAAGAAAAGTCAGTCGTCTTGTACTTAAGTCGGCATTGTGCCTTATGTATTTAATTCCGATGGAATTACTGTGTTTCATCGTCAAAGTGAAGGTCCAAGGGATACAGTAAACCAGAAGTGAAGAATCGGAATTTAAAACTGGTCTCAGAGGAATAGCTTAAAACATAGACACTAAGAAAAGTCACTCGTCTTCTACTTAGGTCTGGATTGTGCCTTATGTATGAAATTCCGATGCAATTTCTGTCTTTAATCGTGAATGTGAAGTTCCAAGGGATACAGTAAACCTGCAGTTGGCATCGGATTCTAAAACTGGTGACAGAGGAAAGGCTCGAAACATAGAGACGAAAAGAAGTTAGTCCTCTTGTACTTAAGTCGGCATTTTGCCATTTGTATTTAATTCCGATGCAATTTCTGTGTTTCATCGTCAAAGTGAAGGTCCAAGGGATACAGTAAACCTGAAGCGAAGCTCCGGAATCTAAAACTGGTCTCATAGGGAAGGCTTAATACATAGACACTAAGAAAAGTCGGTCGTCTTGTACTTAAGTCGGCATTGTACCTTTTGTATCTACATCCGATGGATTTACTGTGTTTCATCGTCAAAGTGAAGGTACAAGGGATACAGTAAACCTGAAGTGAAGCATCGGAATCTAAGACTGATCTCACACGAGTGGCTCAAAGCATAGACACTATGAAAACTCAGTCTTCTTCTACTTAATTAGGCATTGTGATTTTTGTATTTAATTCCGATGCAACTACTGTGTTTCATCGTCAAAATAAGGGTCCAAGGGATACAGTTAACCTGAAGTGAAGTATCAGAATCTAAAACTGGTCTCACAGGAAAGTCTTAAAACATAGACACTAGGCAGTGTCAGTCTTATTGTAATAAAATCGGCATGCTGCCTTTATATTTAATTCCGTTGCAATTTTTGCCTTTATACGTCAATGTGAAGGTCCAAGGGATACAGTAAATTGGACGTGAAGCATCGGAACCTAAAACTGGTGACACAGGAATGGCTCAAATCATAGACAGTAAGAAGACTCAGTCGTCTTGTACTTAAGTCGGCATTGTAAATTTAGTATTTAATTCCGATGCAATTTCTGTGTTTCATCGCCAAAGTGAAGGTATAAGGGAGACAGTAAATTGGACGTGAAGCATCGGAAAATAAAACTAGTCTCACAGGAGAGGCTCGATATATAGGCACTAAGAAAAGTCAGTCTTCTTGTACTTAAATCAGCATTGTGCCTTTTGTATTTAATTCCGATGCAATTACTTTGTTTTATCGTCAATGTGGAGGCCCAAGAGATACAGTAAGCCTGCAGTTGTGCATCGGGATCTAAAACTGGTGATACAGGATGGGCTCGATATAGAGACACTAAGAAAAGTCAGTCTTCTTGTACTTAGGTCGGCATTGTGCTTATTTTAATTAATTCCGATGCAACTTCTGTAATTCATTGTCAATGTGAAGGGCCAAGGGACACAGTAAACCTGAACAGAAGCATCGGAAACTAAAACTGGTCTCACAGGAAAAGCTAAAATCATAGACGGTAAGAGGACTCAGTCTTCTTGTACTTAAGTCGGCATTGTGCTTTATGTATTAAATTCCGATGCAGTTTCTATGTTTAATAGTGAATGTGAAGTTCCAAGGGAAACAGTAATCCTGCAGTGGTGCATCAGGATCTAAAACTGGTGACAGAGGGAAGTCTCGAAACATAGAGACTAAGAAAAGTCAGTCTTCTTGTACTTCTGTCGGCCTTGTGCCATTTGCATTTAAATCCAATGCAATTTCTGTGTTTCATCGTCAATGTGAAGGTCCAAGGGATACTGTAGACCGGAAATGAAACATCGGAATCTAAAACTGGTCTCACAGGAAATACATATATCATAGACACCAAGAAAAGTCAGTCGTCTTGAACTTAAGTCAGCATTGTGCCTTATGTATTTAATTCCGATTGAATTACTGTGTATCATCGTCAAAGTGAAGGTCCAAGGGATACAGTAAACATGAAGTGAAGCATCGGAATCTAAAACTGATATCACAGGAATGGCTCAAAACATAGACGGTAAGAAGACTCAGTCTTCTTGTACATTTGTCGGCATTGTGCCATTTGTATTATATTCCGATGCGATTACTGTGTTTCATCGTCAAAGTGAAGGTCCAAGGGATACTGTAAACCAGCAGTTGTGCATCGGAATCAAAGACTGGTGACATAGAAAAGGCTAAAAACGTAGACACTAAGAGAAGTCAGTCTTCTTGAACTTAAGTCGACATTGTGCCTTTTGTATTTAATTCCGATGCAATTTCTGTGTTTCATCGTCAATGTGAAGGTACAAGTGAAATAGTGAACCTGAAGGCAAGCATCGGAAACTAAAACTGGTCTCACAGGAAAAGCTCAAATCTAAGACGGTAAGAAGATAGAGTCTTCTTGTACTTAAGATGGCATTGCGCCATTGTGGACGCGAAGCATCGGAACCTAAAACTGGTGACTCAGGAAAGGCTCAAAACATAGCCAGTAAGGAGACTCAGTCTTCTTGCACTTAAGTTCGCATTGTGCCTTTTGTATTTTATTCCGATGCAATTTCTGTGTTTCATCGTCAAAGTGAAGGTGCAAGGGAACCAGTTCATTGGACGTGAAGCAAACGAATCTAAAACTAAACTCACAGGAGACGCTGAAAACGTTGACACTAAGAAAAGTCATTCTTCTTGTACCTAAGTCGGCATTGTGCCTTTTGTACTTAATTTCGATGCTATTACTGTGTATCATCGTCAATGTGAATGTCGAAGGGATACAGGATACCAGCAGTTGTGCATCAGAATCTAAAAATGGTGACACAGGAAAGGCTCAAAACATAAACACTAAGAGATTCAGCCTTCTTGTACTTAAGTCGGCATTGAGCCTTTTATTTTTAATTCCGTGGCAATATTTGTGTTTAATCGTCATAGTGAAGATCCAAGGGATACAGTATACCTGAAGTGGAGCATCGGAATCTAAAACTGGTTTCACAGAAATGCTCAAAACATAGTCGGTAAGAAGACTCAGTCTTCTTGTAATTAAGTCGGCATTGTGATTTTCGTATTTAATTCCGATGCAATTTTTGTGTTTCATCGTCAAAGTGAAGGTCCAAGGGATACAGTGAACCTGAAGGGAAGCATCGGAATCTGTTCTCTCAGGAAAGCCTTAAAACATAGAAACTAAGAAAAGTTAGTCGTCTTGTACTTAAGTCGGTATTGTGCCTTTTGTATTTAATTCCTATGCAATTTTTGTGTTTCATCGTGAAAGTGAGGGACCAAGGGGTACAGTAAACCTGAAGTGAAGCATCGGAATCTAAAACTGGTCTCACAGGAAAGGCTCAAACATAGACGACAAGAAGACTCAGGGTTCTTGTACCTAAGTCGGCATTGTGGCTTTTGTATTTAATTCCGATGAAATTGCTGTGTTTCATCGCTAATGTGAATGGCGAATGGATCCAGTAAACATGAAGTGAAGCATCGGAATCTCAAACTGGTCTCACACGATAGGCTCAAAACATAGACATTAAGAAGTCTCCGTCTTCTTCTACTTAAGTCGGCATTGTGCCTTTCGTATTTAATTCCGATGTAAATTCTGTGTATCATCGTCAAAGTGAAGGGCCACGGGATACAGTAAACCTAAAATGAAGCATCGGAATCTAAAACTGGTCTGACAGGAAAGCCTTAAAACGTAGACACTAAGAAAAGTCAGTCGTCTTGTACTTAAGTCGGCATTGTGCCTTTTGTATTTAATTCCGATGCTAATATTGGGTTTCATCGCCTACGTGAAGGTCCAAGGAGTACAGTAAACCTGAAGTGAAGCATCGGAGTCTAAAACTGGTCTCACAGGAACGGTTCAAAACCTGGACACTAAGAAAAGTCAGTCTTCTTGTACTTAAGTCGTCATTGTGCTTTTTGTATTTAATTTCGATGTAATTAATGTGTTTCATCGTCAATGTGAATGTCCAAGGGATACAGTGAACCTGCAGTTGTGCATCGGAATCTAAAACTGGTGACATAGGAAAGGCTCGAAACATAGACACTAAGAGAAGTCAGTCTTCTTGTACTTAAGTCGGCATGGTGGCTATTGTATTTATTTCCGATGCAATTTCTGTGTTTCATCGTCAATGTGAAGGTCCAAGCGATAGAGTAAACCTGAAGTGAAGCATCGGAATCTAGAACTGGTCTCACAGGAATGGCTCAAAACATATACGGTAAGAAGACTCAGTCTTCTTGTACTTAAGTCGGCATTGTGCCTTTTGTATTTATTTCCCTTGCAATTTCTGTGTTTCATCGTGAATGTGGAGGTCCAAGCGATACAGTAAACCGGCAGTGAAGCATCGGAATTTAAAACTGGTGACACAGGAAAGGCTCAAAGCATAGACTGTAGGAAGACTCAGCCTTCTTGTACTTAAGACGGCATTGTGCCGTTTGTATTTAATTCCGATGCAATTTCTTTGTTTCATCGTCAATGTGAAGGTCCAAGGGATACAGTAAACCTGAAGTGAAGCATCGAAATCTAAAACTGGTCTCACAGCGTAGCCTCAAATCATAGACAGTAAGAAGACCCAGTCTTCTAGTACTTTAGTCGGCATTGTGCCATTTGTATTTAATTCCGATGCTATTTCTGTGTTTCATCGTCAATGTGAAGGTCCAAGGGATACAGTAAACCTGAGATGAAGCATCGGTATCTAAAACTGGTCTCACAGGAAAGGCTCAAATCATAGACACTAAGAAAAGCCAGTATTCTTGTACTTAAGTCGGCATTGTGCCTTTTGTTTGTAATTCCGTTGCAATATCTGTGTTTCATCGACAATGTGAAGGTCCAACGGATACAGTAAACCTGAAGTGAAGCATCGGAATCTAAAACTGGTCTCACAGGATGGGCTCAAAAGCATAGACGGTATGAAGACTCAGTCCTTTTGTACTTAATTCGGCATTGTGCCTTTTGTATTGAATTCCGTTGCAATATCTGTGTTTCATCGCCAATGTGAAGTTCCAAGAGTGCAGTAAACCTGACGTTAAGCATCGGAATCTAAAACTGGTCTCACAGGGAAGGTTCAAATGATAGACACTAAGAAAAGTCAGTCTTCTTTTACTTAAGTCGGCATTGTGACTTTAGCATTTAATTCCGATGCAATTACTGTGTTTCATCGTCAATGTGAAGTTCCAAGGGATACAGTAACCAAGCAGTCGTTCATCGGAATCCGCGTCTGGGGACGTAGAAAAGGCTTAAAACATAGACACTAGGAAAAGTCAGTCTTCTTTTACTTAAGTCGGCCATGATCATTTTTAATTCAATTCCGACGCAATTTTTGTGTTTCATCGTCAATGTGAAGGTCCAAGGGATACAGTAAACCTGCAGTTGTGCATCGGAGTTGAAATCTGGTGACAGAGGACAGGTTCGAAATATAGACACTAAGAAAAGTCGGTCCACTTGTACTTAAGTCGGCATTGCGCCTTTTGCATTCAAGTCCGATGCAATTACTGTGTTGCATCGCCAATGTGAAGGTCCAAGGAATACAGTAAACCTGAAGTGCAGCATCGGAATCTAAAACTGGTCTCACAGGGAAGGCTCAAATCATTGACAGTAAGTAGACACAGTCTGCTAGTATTTAAGTCGGCTGTGTGCTTTTTGTATTTGATTCCTACGCAATTTGTGTGTTACATTGACAATGTGAAGGTCAAAGGGATACGGTAAGCCTGAAGTGAAGCATCGGAATCTAAAACTGGTCTCACAGGAAAGGCCCAAAACTTAGACACTAAGAAAAGTCGGTCTTCTTGTACTTAAGTCGGCAGTGAGCCTTTTGTATTTAATTGCGATGCAATCTCTGTGTTTCATCGTCAATGTGAAGGTCCAAGGGATACAGTAAACCTGAAGTGAAGCATCGTAATCTATACTTGATCTCACAGGAAAGGTTTAAATCATAGACGGTATGAATCCTCCGTCTTCTTGTACTTAAGCCGGCATTGTGCATTTTGTATTTCATTCCGATGCAATTTCTTTGTTTCAATGTCAAAGTGAATGTCCATGGGAAACAGTGCATGGGGGCTTAGTTAAATATGATTGAAAATACTTTTTAGTTTTTCGTAGCTGAAGGTCTGATTACGCTGTTTCGTAAACGGTTGGCCCTGACTAGAATTATTACGCAATCTGACTGCAAAGAATAACAACAAAGAATGAAATGAAAATTTTTCCTTAACCCAATTAATTAATTAAGTCCCCAGCAACTATAAAACCTACAAAACCCAAGCACAATTGTAATTGTTCTGTGTGTGGGAGTGTGACTCAACGTACACATCTGGCACGTTTCTTCTTCAACAAGACAAGAATTTTTAAATACCAATTATACTGATGTGATAAAAGAAAATTAGAAATACGATAATTGCGTAAGGAAAGCAGAATTACACTCTAATACAAGAACACACGCCAGATGCTTTGTTGACTGAACCTGTATTGACGCATTATTTAGGATACTGAAATTAAAACAAACGGTGTTAATTACCTCATTTATATTGGTGAAAATCATTCTAAGCCTTACATTATATCTCAAACAGTACTCTCCAATATCACATTTCAGCAAGTACTGCCTAATAGCACATCTCAACAAACACTCTGTGCTACAACAGCTCAGCACAGACTACCACGAGACCTCGTCAGGCACTGACTACTACGAGCTCTCTCCAAGCACTGACTACTACGAGTTCTTAACAGGCACTGTCTACTACGCGCTCTCGACAAGCACTCTTCTACGAGTTCTTAACAGGCACTGTCTACTACGAGCTCTCGACAAGCACTGACTTCTACGAGTTCTTAACAGGCACTGTCTACTACGAGCTCTCGACAAGCACTGTGGAGGCGGCTTAATAATACTCTTTGGCGCAATCTCTGGCGCAGTGGCTCAGTGTAGCCACCTTTCATATGCCCCTCCTCCACAGAACAGAATTTGATGGTGTTTTTGCCAGCATTGGTGGTGAACATACCGCCAAATTCGTCCAGAAAAATACAGACAAAAATAAAAAATAATATTAATACCTAAATATCACATAATTAGTTAAAATTTTGGCTTTGCACTGACCTTTCAATAACCTAATATATAAAATACAGTAGGCAATACAAATTCTTTTCATACATGTGGCTTTACATAATAGTTTGCACAATACACAAAAAATCAGTTTATACAAATGTTCACGTAAAATACTTTTAATTGTTCAAAAAAAAAAAAAAAACAAATAGTTGATAATTCCAGCCCAAAAATGGTCAACAGGTGCAAACACCAACAAATGACATCGTTTCAGCAGAAGCAGTCCATCAGTTGCACCCAGCAATGTTCGCTACGGTCGCAGGTTCGAATCCTGCCTTGGGCATGGATGTTTGTGATGTCCTTAGGTTAGTTAGGTTTAACTAGTTCTAAGTTCTAGGGGACTAATGACCTCAGCAGTTGAGTCCCATAGTGCTCAGAGCCATTTGAACCAACCAGCAATGTTGAGCAGGTGCAGACACCAACAAGTGACATCATTTCAGTAGAAGCAGTCCATCAGTTGCACCCAGCAATGTTGAGCAGGTGCAGACACCAACAAGTGACATCATTTCAGTAGAAGCAGTCCATCAGTTGCACCCAGCAATGTTGAGCAGGTGCAGACACCAACAAGTGACATCATTTCAGTAGAAGCAGTTCCATCTGTGGCACCCAGTAAAGTTGAAGAGGTACACACAGCAACAAGTCACATTACTTCAGTAGAAGCAATCCATCAGTGGCACCCAGCAATGTTGATTAGGTGCAGACACCGGCAAGTGACATCATTTCCATAGAAGTAGCTTCATCTGTGCACCCAGTAATGTTGAGCAGGTGCAGACACCAACAAGTGACTTCATTTCAGTAGAAGCAGTCCATCAGTTGCACCCAGTAAAGTTGAAGAGGTACACACAGCAACAAGTCACATTAGTTCAGTAGAAGCAGTCCATCAGTGCCACCCAGCAATGTTGAGTAGGTGCAAACACCGGCAAGTGACATCATTTCCATAGAAGTAACTTCATCTGTGCACCCAGTAATGTTGGGCAGGTGCAGACACCAACAAGTGACTTCATTTCCATACAAGTAGTCCATCAGTTGCACCTAGCAATGATGAGCAGGTCCAGAGAGCGGTCCATGATATTCACTATCACTAATCACACTGTTCATCAGCAGAAATTAATCATTCCTAAGCGTCACCAATCATGTAGAAAAAGTACAAGTAACAGTCCATAATATTCACTATCACTAATCAGACAGTTCATCAGCAGAAATTAAACATTCCTAAGTGTCACACATTATGTTGAAAAAGTGCAGGTAACAGTTCATAATAATTACCCTCACTAATCAGACAGTTCAGGCATGAACAATAGTTTGAATGCACATACAAATGCTTTTACACTAAACATACAAATCATAACAAACACGCAAATGATGTCAGATAATTTTCATATTAACTATTACAAATACTCAAATATCAGTAAACCTGTAAAATTTATGGGTGTCAGTGCAAGCCACTACAAACAAATAAAATAATATTTACGAGATAGGTGGGTAGGATTAGGAAAGGAAAACACACAAAACACACTCACTCATCTTTCATCCACATTAAGTACTACTGTGTAACTGAATAGTGTTAACTGTGTATATGCAATTCTGTCAAAATCTGATGTTCATCATGTGTATCAAGTAGTAGTGGCAGCAATGTATAACAGTCAATAATAGTTAAGTCAACGTCATAGTCATCATGTCAAGACCAATGTTTGCCAAGCCAAATCAAATGTACTGTTGCTGAACAACTGTCAGTGAGCCAAGATATGCAAATACTTCCTCTCTCCAAAAAAAAAGTATATACTGCTTAGTGATTTAACAAAGTGTGTGTATAGACTATCTTCCTTCTACTTTAGTGTTCTAGTCTGCTATCTTCATCCTCCTTGTTCCATAAGGCCAACAAAAATAATATACACCTCACTTACTTTACCTCTTATCCACCAAAACTCCAATAATCATCAACTTCACACAATCTCAATAATACCTCAATAACACCTCTTCAATACATCGATACATATAAACCTTATTGCCAATATATGCTCCTCACTTACTTTACCTCTTATCCACCAAAACTTCAATAATCATCAACTTCACACAATCTCAATAATACCTCAATAACACCTCTTCAATACGTCGATACATATAAACCTTATTGCCAATATAGGCTCCTCACTTACTTTACCTCTTATCCACCAAAACTCCAATAATCATCAACTTCACACAATCTCAATAATACCTCAATAATACCTCTTCAATGCGTCGATACATATAAACCTTATTACCAATATCATTTCACTTCCATAACAACTCTTTCCTCTAGTCAGTCTCCTCGAACAAGTACAGATAAAATCCTAATGCAAACCTCATCATCCCATACAATCCGAAGACACATTGTCAACACACAACCTCTGTGTAATCCATCTGAGCCAAATCTTCTACTCATTACGAATTATAAACAAAGAAATGCATACATGACCTCTAACAGACTTAGTTCGAATAACTCTCAGTAATTAAGTACGATTACGGAATGTGAATGATCACAATATTTCACAGTGTGTACACCACTTCAAGAATTATGGCAGAAGCAAACATGTGGAGTATTTCTTGTGTCTAGTGTCACTTCCTATTTCAATTGCTCACGGAAAATGCAGTGTAATGACTGTCAATGGTCTAAACCTAGTTTCGGTATGTCATGTCGTTAGCTTCCTTCCTATTAGCATAAAGTTATACAGCTTCCATAAAACCTCCAGCTCATGTGACTTCTATGAAGTTTCTTGTACTAACGTCGTTCGTCGAATTATAGCAGTTCATTTTCTTATCTTAAAAATATAAGGCACTTAGCGTAAGCAAAACAAGCAATAGCGAGTAAATATACCAGTAGAGAACAGAATGTCAAAAAGTGGATGCAGCACAAATCCTACAACGAGGCTCTGCCAATCGAACAATCTATAATTAATCCAATAGTGGGACCTAAACTCTCTGTATGTACACAGTATATCAGCATTTCTATACACCACATTAAAGAGTAGTTATGACAACAACAGATATGTATAAATATGCAATCCATAGGTAAAGCAGTAAACATGTCATTAGCATCATATCAGCATAAGCAAATAAATGTTCATATGTCATCTTAATAAGCAAACATGAAGGCGCAAGCAGATAAATCACAAAGTATAACTTACATACATAATCACAGTCAGCACAATTAATCAGGTTACAATTATAATTTAAATAAATATGCACAGCAGACACATAATAAAAAAATTATGACATCAGTGAAAAAGCATAGCAGCCAAGCGATGCATAATATATACAAGTTACAACCCAGTTCATTAATAATCATTGTCAAAATCAGTTAACGTACGCAAGTACGTCGCTTCACAAGTAATTTCATAGAACATGAAATTTAGCACAAAGTATGAATCACGTAATCGCGAGCAGCAAATTACGTCTAAAGTACGTACCTAAGTGGAAATATGTTACCTGAAAAATAAACTCAATTAATAGTTACCCTTTTTAGTTTATTAGTTTCTTCTTCGAAATTACATTCTTCCTGAAAATTTCTCGATAGCAAGTCCTCTTAACGTCGGAGACACACAGAATTTACCTGAAGTTCTTAAATATTTTATACAACCGTATCCTGAAAAATACTGAATGTTAATAACATAATTCATCAAGTCACTATAGCTTTATACTGAATTTAGTCGGAGAAATTAAACTGTGTATTTGTTTACGGCTGTCAGTGCATTCGCACTGAGCGCTCGATCAGCTGTAGGCGCGTGACGTAGGAAGCAATTGTTCGCGTTCAACGACTGCCTTGTGCGGCGCCCAGACTTGACTGTTGCTTTGAGCATGTGCCGCCGCCAAAACACAGCGCGGTATCCTTGTATTCTCTGCATGTTTACATCTAGCTGTTGGTTTCCCTAAAGTATGTCATTCCAAAAAAATTTTTACGTTAGATATATGATGTATTCCTTTAGAGCGTCGAGATTTAAGAGTTTCTACTTCGACAGTGTTTTATCATGAATAATTTTGCGAATTCTATATGGACCGTTATAAAGCAGAAAAAATTTGCGACACAAGCCTATTCCTTTGTGAGACAAACGGTGGGACTTAATTAACACCTTCTGACCAACTGACAAGATTTTTGAACGACCAGGACGCTTAGCTGATTTCTCTCTTCTAGCAGCCGCAGATGCAATATTTCGCAGAGCCAGGTTGACAACTTCAGAATGCCGCAGTTTCCGTGAAGGCGGAAAAGGAACTATTTCAGAAATGCGATTTGTCGGTGCTTTGTTTTTTAATATCAATATAGGCGGTAAAGAAGTTGAATCATTAGAAAGTTCATTCAGAATGTTTTGAAAAATATGAACATACTGATCCCACATTCTGTGATTCTGATGACAATAAAGACGACACAATTTATTGATTTCCTTCATCCATCTCTCTGAGGCGTTAAATTGAGGGTGAAAAAGTGAAATGAAAATTGGTTTAATTTTACGACGCTGTAGAGTACGAAGCCAAATTTTAGAACGAAACTGCCAATACCAGATCGAACCACTGGACCGAACAAATCGACTGCAGCCATCTCCTTTAATTTCGCTGGAATGATAGGAAACAACGGTGCTCTGTGAGAAACTGTTGGCGGCTTAGCCTTTTGACAAAATTTGCATTTGGCCAGAACAGATGGAATACGTCTTTCCATATTACTGAAGTAGCAATTTTCCCGTAATTTATGAAAGCATTTTCTGGGACCAAAGTGTGCATAACTGAAATGCGTATACCAAATCAATTTATTGACCCACTCATCAGGAATACAAACTAACCAAACAGAGTTGTCGAGCGATTTTCATTTAAAAAGAATGTCATTGCGAACTAAATAATGCTGTCTAATCGCCACGCTTTCTTTTCTCCTCCACTTCTCCTTAATGTCCTTCCAGATTGGATCCTTATTTTGCTCCTTAGTGATGTCCTGGAGCGAAGACGAAATAAAGTTTTCAAACGCAACACCTTGAATATACATCAAACAATAATTGTTTTCTACGCAGTCCTCTTCAGCACTTTGTTTCAAACCCACAGGTGCACGTGATAAAGCATCGGCAACAATATTTGAAGAACCCTGTATGTAAACAATACTAAAGTCAAATTCCTGTAGGTACAACGCCCATCGTGACAATCTGCCATGAGTTAATTTTGTCGACATAAGAAATTCCAGAGCTCGATGATCGATGTAAACCTTAGTATGTCTGCCAAACAAAAATGTGCGAAATTTTGTGAAAGCCCAAACAACAGCCAAAGCTTCAAGTTCTGTAATCGAATAATTCTTTTCTGATTTAGAAAGAACACGACTTCCAAATGCAATAGTTTTCTGTGCTACAACGCCGTTTTCTTCTATCTCTTGAAATAAATGTGCACCTAGGCCCTTGTATGATGAGTCCGTCGCCAAACAAAAATCTTTAGATAGATCCGGATGTGAAAGAAATGGAGCC
Source organism: Schistocerca americana (assembly GCF_021461395.2). Lineage (NCBI taxonomy): Eukaryota > Metazoa > Arthropoda > Insecta > Orthoptera > Acrididae > Schistocerca > Schistocerca americana. The sequence goes on along the minus strand of NW_025725481.1, from coordinate 6,243,301 downwards.
GCAACTAAAGCATCACGAAGCTGTTCAAATTCTGACTGAGCTTCCTCATCCCAACACCAATTAGATTTCTTTCCGGATAGTTCACATAAACGAGGTGTGGCCAAATCGTCCAATCTAACAAAGTGTCGAAGAAATTTACAGACGCCAAGGAAACTACGAACATCACGTTTTATGGTAGGAACAGCATAATTACGAATAGCGTCTAATTTTTCTGGATCAGGAAGAATACCGTCTGTAGAAATAATGTGACCGAGAAATTTCACCTGAGAACGACCAAATTCAGATTTTTCCAAGTTCACTGTAAAGCCAACGCTTGCAAAGATACTTAATAATGAATCCAAAATTTTGTTGTGCTCACTCCAAGAATGTTTAGCAATAAGAATATCGTCAACATATGAAGTAATATTGTCACGAAGATAAACAGGTAACATTTCATTTAAGCTACGAATGAATGCTGCAGAAAATATAGTAAGTCCAAACGGTAAATTCCAAAGTCACTTTTGGGTAAAACAGTCATATCCGGTTATTGTTTACTCACTCACTAGATAGATTGATAGTCGAAGAGTTGGTTTGACAGATGCAAAGAATAGTAAAAGAGTAGGCAGCGGTGCAGAAAACTAAAAGAGAAATAGCACCACTACAGTTCGGGGCCCTATGCTCGCTATGGCACATATTCACTTAGAGTAGTGAATCCCCTGAGGACTTTAATAGCTGCACATAATTTCCAGTTTGTGACTTTGTGGCACATCTGGCGGACGTGCGTACCTAAATTGATCTAGCCATGAACATGGATGTATGTCATTCTTAGAATTACGGAAGATCTTAAATTTCCGAACAGTCAAAAAGTGTTTATAGTCAAAGTTTTCGCCTCGTGGCGACAAAGACCTACCGCGTCTGTCCCAGTCCCAATGACGATTATTGTCAAGTTCGAATTTCTTTTGCGGTCTTTTCCTACAATTTCGCCTACAATTTGTTTGACTTGCTTTCGTAATGCCTCAAATTCCCTTTTCACGCGTTCATTAAATTTTCCCTGATTTTCAACATGTTTATTTATGTTCTGGTACTCTTCGGTTTCTGCGAATGGTAATGGAGCTGTATCATCCGAATCTCTGTCCCCATGTAAACTAAGATTTGTCAGTTTATCTGATATCTCCTCAACTCTTTCCGCTAAATCACCTATTTTTTCTTTCTGTTTGTTTACGTCTTCCGTGTCGCAACTCGGATTTCAGTATTGACACATTTGGTAGTTAACTGTTCATATTGTTGTGTTAGATTATTTATTCTGACATTTGGCACGGATTCCTCGATTCTCTCAAATATTTCCTCCTTGTCGTGTGCACGTTGTAAATTTAACTCTGAAAATTTCTGTACTATCACGCGATCTCTTTCCTCCTGTTCTCTATCCTGTTCCCTTTGTCTAATCTCTACTGCAACTAATCTATTATTATGAGAATTCAAAATCAGTTGTACTTCTTCTCTGATTTCTTTCTCTAACTCACCTTCCATATTTTTAAAACATGTCCCTGTTCGTGAGTCTAACCGTGTTTCTAGTGTTCCCATATCAGTTTTTAATTCAGATCCCAAAGTTCCCATCTCGGTTTTAATTGTTCCTATCTCTGTTTTAATTGTTCCTATTTGTGATCCCAGTGAGTCTAACCGTGTTTCCATTGTTCCCATCTGTCTTTTTAATTCAGATCTAAACTGTGTTTCCATTGTTCCCATATTTAATATAGCACTCATGAACTGCTCCATAGTAACTGTTTCAAAATTCTTTTCACCCCTAACATTTCCCACAAAACCAGCTTCCTTCGTCATAGCTGTAAGGCTATCTGTGTTCGATACAATTTCAGAATCTTCTATCGTTTATCTCGTATTCTGTGAATTTTCTGATTGAGAAAGATTTTGAAATGGTTCCGGACTATTATCCCGACCTATTACATTGTTTTCCACTTCATTATTCATCACACTGTTCTCCTGTGTTGGAGAGTTCGCCATGTCAACCATTTCGTCATTCCTACTATTCATCATTTTCGCCTTTTTCATCGACCGCGTAATCATTTACAAAACATAAAAAAAATTCGTCACTGTACGAAAATTACACACAATGACTCTTTATCTCATACAAAACCATTTACATGCAATGTCTCCCTCAAACACGATCAATCGAACAATTGAAATAATTGCACTAGATTGTCAAACGCGTATACAAGACAACAATTTAAATTTTTAAAAAAATACCATTAGAAGAATGACAATTACCAAATCTACACATGCAATACAGACTACAATTACTAAACACAAATTACTACAACAATACTACGGTCTACTATTTTTACAATCAGAAGAATTCCAAGGGACGATCCGAAGCAGCGGTCGCCACGTGCATGGGGGCTTAATTAAATATGATTGAAAATACTTTTTAGTTTTTCGTAGCTGAAGGTCCGATTACGCTGTTTCGTAAACGGTTGGCCCTGACTAGAATTATTACGCAATCTGACTGCAAAGAACAACAACAAAGAATGAAATGAAAATTTTTCGTTAACACAATTAATTAATTAAGTCCCCAGCAACTACAAAACCTACAAAACCCAAGCACAAATGTAATTGTTCTGTGTGTGCGACTGTGACTCAACGTACACATCTGGCACGGTTCTTCTTCAACAAGACAAGAATTTTTAAATACCAATTATACTGACGTGATAAAAGAAAATTAGTAATACGATAATTGCGTAAGGAAAGCAGAATTACACTCTAATACAAGAACACACGCCAGATGCTTTGTTGACTGAACCTGTAATGACGCATTATTTAGGATACTGAAATTAAAACAAACGGAGTTAATTACCTCATTTATATTGGTGAAAATCATTCAAAACCTTACATTATATCTCAACCAGAACTCCCCAATATCACATCTCAGCAAGCACTGCCTAATAGGACATCTCAACAAACACTCTCTGCTACAACATCTCAGCACAGACTACCACGAGACCTCGACAGGCACTGCCTACTACGAGCTCTCTCAATAGCACTGACTAATACGAGTTCTTAACAGGCACTGTCTACTACGAGCTCTCGACAAGCACTGACTTCTACGAGTTCTTAACAGGCACTGTTTACTACGAGCCCTCGACAAGCACTGTGGAGGCGGCTTAATAATACTCTTTGGCGCAATCACTGGCGCAGTGGCTCAGTGTAGCCACCTTTCAACAGTAAACCTGAAGTGAGGCATCGGAATCTTAAACTGGTGACACATGAAAGGCTCAAAGCATAGACGGTAAGAAAATTCAGTCTTCTGGTACTTAAGTTGGCATTGTAGCTTTTGTATTTACTTCCGATGCAATTTAGGTGTTTCATCGTCAATGTGAAGGTCCAGGCGATACACTAAACCTGAAGTGAAGCATCGGAATCTATAACTGGTATCACAGGAAAGGTTTGATACGTAGACGGTAAGAAGACTCAGCCTTCTTGTACTTAAGTCGGCATTGTGCGTTTCGTTTCGAATTCCGATGCAATTTCTGTGTTACATCGTCAACGTGAAGGTCCAAGGGATACAGTAAACCTGCAGTTATGCATCGGAATCTAAAACTGGTGACACAGGACAAGCTCGAATCATAGACACTGAGAGATGTCAGTCTTCCTGTACTTAAGTCGGCATTGTGCCTTTTGTAATTAATTCCAATGCAATTTTTGTGTATCATCGTCAAAGTGAAGGTCCAAGGCATACAAGAAACCTCAAGTGAAGCATCGGAATGTAAAACTGGTCACACAGGAAAGGCTCAAACACAACACAAAGAAAAGTCAGTCGTCTGGTACTTAAGTCTGCATTGTGCCTTTTGTATTTTATTCCGATGCAATAACTGTGTTTCATCGTCAAAGTGAAGGCCCATGGGATACTGTAAACCTGCAGTCGTGCATCGCAATGTAAAACTGGTGACTCAGGAAAAAGCTCAAATCACAGACACTAAGAAAAGTCAGTCTTCTTGTGCTTAAGGCGGCATTGTGAATTTTGTATTTAATTCCGATGACATTTCTGTGTTTCATAGTCAATGTGTTTGACCAAGTGATACAGTAAACCTGAAGCGAAACATCGGAATCTAAACCTGGTCCCACAGGGAAGGCTCAAAGCATAGACAGTAAGAAGACTCAGTCTTCTTGTTCTTAAGTCGGCATTGTGCCTTTTGTATTTAATTCCGATACAATGTTTGTGTTTCATCGTCAATGTAAAGGTCCTAGGGATACAGTAAACATGAAGTGAAGAATCGGAATCTAATACTGGTCTCACAGGAAAGGCCCAAAGCATAGACGGTAGGAAGATTCAGTCTTCTTGTACTTAAGTCGGCATTGTGATTTTTGTATTAAATTCCATTGCAATTACTGTGTTTCATCGACAATGTGAATGTCCAAGAGATGCAGTACACCAGCAGTTGTCCATCGGAATCTAAAACTGGTCTCATAGGAAGGGCTCAAATCATAGCCACTAAGAAAAGTCAGTCTTATTGTACTTAAGTTCGCATTGTGGCTTTTATATTTAATTCCAATGTAATTTTTGTGTTTCATCGTCAAAATGAAGGTCCAAGGGATACAGTAAAACTGACGAGAAGCATCGGAATCTAAAACTGGTCTCACAGGAAAGGCTCAAGGCATAGACAGTAAGAGAACTCAGTCTTCTTGTCCTTAAGTCAGCATTGTGCCTTTTGTATTTAATTCCGTTGCAATATCTGTGTCACAACATCAGTGTGATGGTCCAAGGGATACAGTAAACCTGAAATGAAGCATCCGAATCTAAAACTGGTCTCACAGGAAAGGCTCAAAGCATAGACAGTAAGAAGACTCAGTCCCCTTGTACTTCAGTCGGCGTTGTATTCTTTGTAGTAAATTCCGATGCAATTTCTGTGTTTCATCGCCAAATTAAAGGTCCAAGGGATACAGTAAACTTGACGTGAAACATAGGAATCTAAAACTGGTGACACAGGAAAGGCTCAAAGCATAGACAGTAAGAGAACTCAGTCTTCTTGTCCTTAAGTCGGCTATGTGCCTTTTGTATTTAATTCCGTTGCAATATCTGTGTCTCAACATGAGTGTGAAGGTCCAAGGGATACAGTAAACCGGACGTAAAGCTTCGGAAACTATAACTGGTCTCACAGGGAAGGCTCAAAGCATAGACAGTAAGAAGACTCAGTCCACTTGTACTTAAGTCGGCATTGTGCATTTGGTACTTAATTCCGATGCAATTCTTGTGTTTCATAGTCAAAGTGAAGGTCCAAGGGAGACAGTAAACCTGAAATGAAGCATCGGAATCTATAACTGGTCTCACAGGAATCGCTCAACACATAGACACTAAGAAAAGTCAGTCGTCTTGTACTTAAGTTGGGATTTAGCCTTTTGTATATAATGCCGATGCTATTACTGTGTTGCATCGTCAATGTGAAGGTCCATGTGATACAGTAAACCTGAAGTAAAGCATCGGAATCTAAACTGGTCTCACAGGTTAGGCTAAAAACATAGAATTTAAGAAAATTAAGTTTTCTTATACTTAAGTCGGCATTGTGCCTTTTGTAATTAATTCCGGTGCAACTTCTGTGTTTCATCGTCAATGTGAAGGTCATAGTGATACAGTAAATCTGCAGTTGTGCATCGGAATCTAAAACTGGTGGCACAAGAAAAGCTCAAAACATAGACATTAAGAAAAGTCAGTCTTCTTGCACTTATTTCGGCATTGTGCCTTTAGTATTTAATTCCGATGCTATAACCTGTTTCATCGTCAATCTGAAGTTCCAAGGTATACAGTTAACCTTAAGCGAAACATCGGAATATAAAACTGGTCTCCCAGGGAAGGCTCAAAACATAGACAGTAAGAAGACTCAGTCTTCTTGTACTTAAGTCGGCATTGTGCCTTTTGTATTTAATTCAGATGCAATGTTTGTATTTCATCGTCAAAGAGAAGGACCAAGGGACACAGTAAACATGAAGTAAAGCATCCGAATCTAAAACTGGTCGCACAGGAATCGCTCAATACATAGACACTAAGAAAAGGCAGTCGTCTTGTACTTATGTCGGCATTGAGCCTTTTGTATTTAATTCCGATGCTATTACTGTGTTGCATCGTCAATGTAAAGGTCCATGTGATACAGTAAGAAGACTCTGTGTCGTTGTACTTAAGTCGACATGGTGCCTTTTGTATTTAATTCCGATGCAAATCTTGTGTGTCATAATCAAAGTGAAGTTCCAAGGGAGACAGTAAACCTTAAGTGAAGCATCCGAATCTAAAACTAGTCTCACAGGAAAGGCTCAAAACATAGGCGGTAAGTAGACTCAGTCTCCTTATACTTTAGTCGGCATTGTACATTCTGTATTTAATTGCGATGCAATTTCTGTGTTCCATCCTCAAAGTGAAGGTCCAAGGGATACAGTAAATGTGACGTGAAGCATAGGAATCTAAATCTGGTGACACAGGAACGGCTCAAAGCATAGACAGTAAGAGAACTCAGTCTTCTTGCACTTAAGTCGGCATTGTGCCTTTTATATTTAATTCCGATGCAATATCTGTGTTTCAATGTCAATATGAAGGTAAAAGGGATACTGTAAACCTGATGTGAAGCATCGGAATCTATAACTGGTCTCACAGGAAATTCTCAAAACATGGACGGTATGAAGACTCAGTCTTTTTGTACCTAAGTCCGCATTGTGCCTTTTGTAGTGGATTTCGATGTAATTTCTGTGTTTCATCGTCAAAGTGAAGTTCCGAGGGATACAGTAAACCTGAAGTGAAGCATCGGAATCTAAGATTGGTATCACAGGAAAGGAGCAAAACATTGACACTAAGAAAGGTCAATGTTCTTGTACTTAAGTCGGCATTGTACCATTTGAATTTAATCCCGATGCAATTTCTTTGTTTCATCGTCAATGTGAAGGTCGAAGGGATACAGTAAATTTGCAGTTGTGCATCGGAATCTAAAACTGGTGACGCAGGAAAAGATCAAACATAGACACTACGAAAAGTCAGTCTTCTTGTACTTAAGTCTGCAATGTGCATTTTGTTTCTCATTCCGATGCAATTTCTGTAATTCATCGCCAATGTGAAGGTCCAAGGGATACAGTAAACCCGAAGTGAAGCATCGGAATCTAAAACTGGTATCACAGGAAAGGCGCAAAACATTGACACTAAGAAAGGTCAATGTTCTTGTACTTAAGTCGGCATAGTGCCTTTTGAATTTAATTCCGATGCATTTTCTGTGTTTCATCGTCAATGTGAAGGTCCAAGGAATACAGTAAATCTGCAGTTGTGCATCGGAATCTAAAAGTGGTGACACAGGACAGGTTAGAAGCATAGACAATAAGAGAAGTCAGTCATCTCGTACTTAAGTCGGCATTGTGCCTTATGTATTTAGTTCCGATGCAATTACTGTGTTGCATCATCAATGTGAAGGTCGCAGGGATACAGAAAACCTGAAGTGAAGCATCGGAATCTAAAACTGGTCTCTCAGGAAAGGCTCAAAACATAGACAGTAAGAAAACTCAGTAATCTTGTACATAAGTCTGCATTGAGCCCTTTGTATTTAATTCCGATGAAGTTACTGTGTTTCATCGTCAAAGTGAATGTCCAAGGGGTACAGAAAACCTGCAGTCGTGCATCGGAATCTTAAACTGGTGACACAGGAAAGGCTTAAACATAGACACTAAGAGAGGTTAGTCTTCTTGTACTTAAGTCGGCATTGTGCCTTTTGTATTAAATTCCGATGCAATTGTTGTGCGTCATCGTCAAAGTGAAGGTCCAAGGTACACAGTAATCCTGCAGTCGTGCATCGGAATCTAAAACTGGTTACACAGGAAAGGCTTAAACATAGACACTATGAAAAGTCCGTCTTCTTGTACTTAAGTTGGCATTGTGCCTTTTGGATTTAATTCCGATGCAATAACTGTGTTGCATCGTCAATGTGAAAGTCCAAAGAATGCAGTAAACCTGAAGTGAAGCATCGGAATCCAGAACTGGGCTCACAGAGAAGGCTCAAATAATAGACAGTAAGAAGACACAGCCTTCTAGTACTTATGTCGGCATTGTGCCTTTTGTATTTAATTCCGATGCAATATCTGTGTTTCATCGTCAATGTGAAGGTCCAAGGGATACAGTAGACCTTAAGTGAAGCATCAGAATCTAAAACTGGTCTCACAGGACAGGCTCAAAACATAGACACTAAGAAAATTCAGCCTTCTTGTACTTAAGTCGGCATTGTGCCTTTTGTATGTAATTCCGATGCAATTGTTGTGTTTCATCGTATAAGTGAATGTCCAAGGGATACAGTAAACATGAAGTGCAGCATCGGAATCTAAAACTGGTCTCTCAGGAAAGGCTCAAAGCATAGGTGGTAAGAAAACTCAGTCTTCTTGTACATAAGTCTGCATTGAGCCCTTTGTATTTAAATCCGATGAAGTTACTGTGTTTCATCGTCAAAGTGAAGGTCCAAGGGATAGAGTATACCTGCAGTCGTGCATCGGAATCTAAAACTGGTGACACAGGACAGGTTCGAAACATAGACACGAAGAAGTCAGTCCTCTTGTACTTAAGTCGGCATTGTGTCTTTTGTATTTAAGTCCGATGCAGTTACTGTGTTGTATCGTCAATGTGAAGGTCCTAGGGATACTGTAACCTGAAGTGAAGCATCGGAATCTAAAACTGGTCTCACAGGATAGGCTGAAATCATAGTCACTTAGAAAAGTCAGTGTCTTGTACCTGTAATTTTTCCTTCTTTTTTACGTAATTCTGTAGCTTTCAATTCGTTCGAGCAATCAATCTTTCGTGATAGGAAACACAGTCATAGCTCAGTCACTGAAAATGACTCTGAAATTTTACTTGTTAGAATGAAATCAGGCGATGATTCTTCTTCTCAGCAGGCTCGTGCTTTGCGGCAGTCTGCTAATCTGTACAAAGAAAATGCCTCGTAATTTTGGGAGCGTTGTATAATCAGTCGGGAAACCTCAAACCAAGCGGATATTTGGCTTTGATGAAGTTTAGCCTTCCGAAGAAGTAATGGAGCTCTTGGATTATTTAATGCAGGTTCGTATCCAGTCTTTCGGAAGTTCCCTTCTGATTAACAACTACGTAATATATCGATAAATGTCTTTAGTTCTCAAATTTCCAATACACACCTTTTATTTGAAGGAGCAATCTATATATATTTCCTTTTTAATCGTATAGTTTCGTCTGAGTTATCTTCTGTCATAAATCTCAATAATCAGATTACAGTTCTTCCAAACCAAGCTCAGGCTAATCGGCACGAAGACAAACTCGGAAGCTCCCCTTGCTTTTTTTCTAACAACCACCAGAGAGAGTACTACAAAGAATACTTATGCGCTCATGGCATAGCTTTTGTATGAGCTACTTTTCGCATGGATTCTGCGAGTATGAAGATAGAAAATTAGTAAACCTCATTCAAGGGTAGAATTGTATCAGAATAATTCATCGAATATAAAGAGATATTACAATTGCCCCTCGCAGCGAGCAAAGTTAATGATAATATACTTTGCGAGCTAACAGAAAAAATTTGTTGGGTTGTTTATTCAAAAGAGGAATATTTTGAATTAGTAGAATTTTACTGTAGAGAGTATGGGTAACATCTTAAGACAATAAGTTACGGGAATACCTAAGCTGTAGCTTTTACATGTACTGGGGTATACCCGCATCCCGAGTACATAACCAGGGAAGATGTAGATTGGTGTAATTACGAAAAAGGTCTACCCATTTGGGAACTGGCCTTCACAGGGAAACCCTGGAAAACCCGGAAGAACAGACCCCAGCTCAGGTATTAAAGAAGATAGGAAAGCCTAAATCCAGTAATTTTGAAATATATAGAAGCTCTATAGATTAGATCGAAGGAAAAGTGCCTCATAGCCAAAAAAAAAAATTTTACAATATTGCTCAAAAAAAAATTTTCTAAATTCTTCTTTCGACGATGTAGCCGGCGATCTCGTTGTGAAGTCGATGGAACAGGAACACTAGGTACGGACACCGGGTAGGTGACGTACAGCGTTTGGTGGACGCGGCACGGAGGACAGGCGATGGCTTATGGTACAGGATAGAAGCTGGTAACGTGCCGTAGAAACAGGAAGAAGATCTCAGGAACAGATGGTCAGGTACGTGAACATGAAACAGGTTTAAAGTGGAATAAGAAAAGGTTCTGACTGAATAAATCCCTGGAAGAGAGTGGATTAAGGCAACGAAGACCATATTTCATCGTTGAACTCAAAATCGGAGTGGATCCCTACATTCTTCCATCTGTACTAGACTGGAACATCCATCAGTCCTGACAATCGCGAATTTTTTATTGTAGTCCTCAATAGCAAAGTTGTTTTGCATTACAACTGCTGATTGTCCAAAACATTGCTAAATAGACTGTGGGCAATTAAATTTTGTTGCACCTCATATCGAATGTATTCCTCTCAAAAAAAAAAAATTTAATCTAATCTCCGTTTTGTTATAGTGCAGGTGGAAGTAGAGCATTGAATCTGTCCGAGGTTTGCTTTCAATTACGAAATTATGGATAAAATTTAAGTTTACACCTGATGAAAAATTTTAAACACAGGCATATGACACTGACTCCACAAAAGGAATAATTTGAAAAATTTTCATTATTCTTATAATTAATTGATTTATAGATCCAGTTGCAAATAAATATCATTAATGATGACGTATGTTCATTTAACAAATCATCCACTCGTAGAATCTTCTTCATCCTCTCATGAACATTTATGGAAATATATTTCAACAATTATGTCCGTAATATGAAACACACAAACTGCTATTATTAAAATGTTAATTAAAATTCTTAAATTAATTCTCCTGGTATAGGAGCCATAATGAAATTCCAAACATTTTAATAATTTTCTCTCGCGCAACCAGAGAGTTTCTTCAATCGTTTGCAACAGTGACATTATCGACTGTTACTTCATTTCACAGTTCATTTGTTTTCTTGCGCGAACAGCGCACATCATACACACAGCGTATTTACCTACATATCCCACAGTGTTCAAGTTTCACACGCAATTCTCACATAAGTGCCGTGTCTTGAGGAAATGTAGATGCACTTTCATTGTATATCACTGTGGCTTCTGCTCATAGTCCACACTTACAAACACTAGTAATTAACAAATTATTCTACCTATCTTAAAAATTTTGTGCTAAACTATCACAGGAGTAATCTCACTGTCTCTTAACCTATCACAGGAGTAATCTCACTGTCTCTTAACCTATCACAGGGGTAATCTCACTGTCTCTTAACCTAGCACAGGAGTAGTCTCACTGTCTCTTAACCTCTAGACAACATAAACTTCATGATATTTATATACACATTCGACTCATAGCCAAATTCCACACTAAATTCTTCTCCATATTAGGTATCACAGATCTACGATCCTTCACTAAATCTCTTAATATCATTATGCGGGAATAATACCTTTATCCTTTTCGATTCGGGATATGCCAACAAGTATGATCCAGGATTTGGTATATTTACAATAACATATGGTCCGGTATAAATAAGATTCCATTTTTTTATGTTCTTCATCAGTTTCGAGGAATGGATGTGTCGCCTCAATAAAACCTTTTCTCCAAGATGAAACGTCTGAATCCGGTGAATCCGTTTATCATATGTCAATTTCCGTTGTATTGCCTTTTTAGTTGAATTGACAAGTGTGAGTCGAATCTTTTCCTCCCATTTTAAATTCTGGTCTTCATACTTTGGCAGATGGTTTATCCAGAAGTTCTTTTCAGTCTGACTAAACATAAGCTCTGTTGGAGTAAAGTTAGTTGAGGTATGTGTCAGATTATTAAATATTTGTTCAAATTCTGACAAATAATCAGTCCATGATGTTTGTTTACTGTGACAGTATGTACGCATAAATCGGTTTAATTCTCGAAAAACTCGTTCTATTGGACTACCTTGTGGATGGTAACATGATGTCAAAATTTGTTGAATACCAAGTTGTGTTAGTGTTTGCTTCCATTTAAATCCAGTAAAAATTCTGGCATTATCTGTAATTATGGATTTCGGTAAACCTACATGCGGAAGATAGTCACGCACTAATCTCACTACAACAGCTCTGGCAGTAGCACACGTTAATGGATATAGTTTTACATATTTTGTAAACACGTCAAAGAATCCAACAATGAATTTGATTCCTCCTCTTGATCGTGGGAGAGGGCCGCAGATATCACACGAAATTAACGCCCTTGGCTCTCGTGGAATAATTGAATGCAGAACATGCTTACTACCTCTATTATCCGGTTTTGCCTTTTGACAGAGTAAACAGTTTTGCATTGTTTGGTGCACTTTTCTCCGAATATTCGGGAAATAACAGTATGCTCCTATTTTATTGGCACATTTAATTACACCAAAATGTCCCCATGATAAGTGGGTAAACCAAATTAATTTTTCCTCATATTCCTTCGGGATACATACACACCACCGTGGATTGTTGTCCTTCCCACATCTGAAGAATAATACTCCATTTACTAATTTATAATGATCTAAACTAGCCCTTGAATTTTGTTGTTCCTTTAGCTGAATTATCTTCTTCCATCGAGGGTCTTTTCGTTGTAAATTTCCCATATCTCTACGTAGAAGTACATAATAAGTCTTGTAGATATTGTCCTGCAACAGTAATACTGGAAAATCCGAAGTATTTACTGATTCTATTTCCGGCGTTAAACCTTCTGGAGATCTTGACAGCGCATCCGCAATAATATTTTCTTTGCCAGACACATGAATAATTTTAAATTGGTACTGTTGTAGTGTCATTGTCCAACGTGACAGTCTAGGATGTAGTAATTGACATGTTTGCAAAAAGGTTAGTGATTGATGGTCACAATACACAATCGTTTTCGAACCATGTAAATAATAGCTAAACTTCTTGAATGCCCAGATAAGCGCAAGTGCTTCAAGTTCTGTGGTCGTATAAGCTCTTTCACAGGGCGATAACACTCGACTAGCAAATGCTATCGGACAGAATGTTGGTACCCCTTTTATTTTCCTTATTTGGAAGAGACAAGCACCTAATCCAACATCAGATGAATCCGTGGACAGACAGAACTCACAATTCATATCAGGGTGATATAATAAGGATGCGTAAACGAGTTGGCCTTTAATGTCTCGAAAAGCTAGTTCACATTCTTCAGTCCATTGCCATGGCACATCCTTCCGTAGAAGCCGGTTTAATGCCTCAGAATTCATGGCTTGAGTCTTTATGAAACGACGGAAGAACGATGCCATACCTATAAATCCCTTCAGCTGTCTTTTATTCCGTGGTGATGGAAAATTGCGAATTGCACTTATCTTCTTCTCGCTAGGCAGGATACCTTTCGCATCTATCATATGTCCTAAGAACTTAATTTGTGGTAAAGCAAAATGAGACTTTTGTAAGTTTACTGTAATTCCGGTTTTCTTGAAAACAGCAAAAATCCTTTCCAAAATATGCAAATGCTCTTCCCATGTTTTCGTGGCTATTAATAAGTCGTCAACAAACACAGTTATACGACTACGCAATTCTGGTCCAAGAACATAATCCAACGTTGAAATAAATATTCCGGCACTAATATTAAGTCCGAACGGGACAACTCTAAATTGGTAACTTCTCCCAGCATAGATAAATGCGGTATATTTCCTAGATTCTTTATCCATTCGGACCTGCCAGTACGAACTTCTCAAATCAACACTAGTTAAGTATGAAACATCCTGGAAATTTTGAATTAATTCATCTATATTTTCAGGATGAGTTCTTACAGGTACTATTATTTTATTAATCTCTCTAACATCCATAACTAATCTAACGTTACCTCCAGGTTTTGGGACGACTAAGAGCGGAGAACAAAAGGGACTAGTTGATGGCTCAGTCAAGTTCCATTCTAACATTCTATTTATCTCCCTTTTAACGGATTGTTTTAAACGCCAGCGGATCGGATAGTGCGTGTAACAGTAAGTCTGATGTGGCTTCACTTGTAGGTGACAAATATACCCTTTAATAATTCCTGGTTTCTCATCAAAAATCTCTTCATATGCTTCTAACAAATAATGAAGCTGCTGCCTTTGTTCCCCAGTAAGCTGATTTGATTCACTAGCTTTTATCATTGTTGTTTGGTTAAAGTCCTCCTGTTGTGTGAAATCCTTTGAAAGCTCTTTCCAACGACCATTTGTAGTGTCAATTAATTGAATTATGGCACCACGACAATATTTCTCATGCACCGTTTCCTTTCTATTTAAATCCAGTGCTATCTCTTCTCCATTTAATCTAAATTTAACTATTCCTTCCAAGAAATCAATCTGACAATCGTAGTCCTGCATACTCCCAATACCAAGAATACAGTCCACTAATAACTTCTCCACTACAAGGAACGTGCATTTTATTGCTGCATTTCCCATTTTCATCTCTAATTGTGTTTGTATTTTGACATCGGGAGAGCATGCTCCAACAGCTCCGATGATTTTGCAGTTCTGTACTGGCAAAATTGGTACCTTCTTCTTCCTAATAATTCTCCGAAAAAGAGTGCCTGAGATGACATTGGCAGAAGCGGCAGTGTCCAATATCACATTCGTTGGAACTTCCTCCATTTCAACAAATACTTCCGATACCAGAACACTCGATCTGTCATTATGACACGTTATTAAATCCTTTGTTAACTCTTCAGTCAACAGCTCACCATCATTATATCTTAACAATTGTAATTTTACTGTTTCGCCCCTAACAGATCCCCTGACCGCTCCTCCGGGGCACGATGCGGTCATGTTTAGTTTGACTGATTATTGGTCCGATTGGTATTTGTCTCTTCAGCTACTTCAGTGATTATCGGTTGTTGTAGTGAATTCTGTCTATGTTGTCTTGCTTGATTCGTGTAATTATTGTTGTTGTTCGGCTGGTGTTGGTAGAACTGTCCTGTGTTGCCATACATTGGATTATATCGATTAAAATTCCTATTATTCCTAAAATAGCCCCTCGCTGCACCATTACTAAAGTTTCCTTTATGGTAATAATTATTGTTTGCATTTTGTCCATTTCTAAGTCTCCTCGAAGAGTGTAGTTGGTTATGATTGTTGTTACTGCTACCATTACCGCCATTCCCATTCGAGTTGCAGCTCTAATTCGCTTCTATTACTCTTCTTTCATATGACATTTGTCTTGCCCTTTTATTGTCCTCCTCAATTATATCAATATGATCAAGCGTAGTCATAATAAGTCTATATCCTTATCATTTATATACAGCAGCTGATTCCTTATACTGGTGGGTAGTCTGGTCTTGAGTATTCTAAGTATATCCGGCAAAGGAATCGGTACATCCCAATACAAAGATTTATTAATGTATTTCTCAAAATATCTCTTTAGAGATCCTCTAGAAAATGAGAAAGGCTCAGGATATAATACCTCCTGCCTAAGTCTTTCTTGTACTCCAGCAGACCAATATTTTACTAGAAAAGCCTGCTCAAATTCTTTGTAACATCTGCTAGAAGGTGTTTGTTCGGATGCCCACAATGCTCCTGTTCCTTGTATATATCCAGATACAAAACTAATCTTTTGCCATTCTGTCCAAGATCGTGGAAATAGACCTCTGAAATTTCGAATAAAGACTACAGGATGAACATTCTTTTTGTCAGGGTTAAAGATTTGAAATTGTCTCTGTTTCATCATCTTCTTCTCAAGGCTACTACGATTCCAAAAATCATCCTGTTCGTACTTTTCCCTATGGCTATCCTTTATATCGAAACTAACTTGCGACGTTCCAGTTCTGTCTACATCGGATCTTGACGTGGACGGAATATCACGAGCAGATTGAGAGTTTTGTTTCCTACTTCTCGCTGTTTCTAAATCCTGCTGCGAGAGATTTAGTGATCTTTCGATATTTTCTTTCCAACGCGAGAATTCTTCGCCAAGTTGTTCACGAACTTCCTTTAACCCTTTGTTGAAAAAATTCTCCTCGGAACTCTCCGAAATTGACTGTAAAGCTACTTTCACAGTTTCTTCTATCGTTTCCGAAGGAAAATTTTGCCGCTCTAATGTCATTTCTGAAAACTTTCCGGCAAGTACATTCATTCTACGTTCCACTGTCGTCTGTTTTTCCTTCACTTCGTCAAATTGCTTCTTAAGATTATCTTGGGATTCTGTTATTTCTGGTATCATAGCTACGGTACACTGTATGTCCTTTTGAGCTTGTATTACTTGAGGAAACAGTTCTACTTGTTTTTGTATCGTGTCAATTTTGACGGATACATATTCGGTTAGTTCCGCTTTTAATTTACTATTGTTTTCTTGGCATTGTTGGCGGACCTGCACAATTCGAGCAATAAGATTCTGTTCGGTCCTTTCTGCCTGTTCCTTTATTTTCTGTGTCTGGGTATTTAATCTCTGATCTAATTCGGTAAAGGTTGCTCTTAACTGATTTTGTAATTCTGTTTGATTTTCGGCTAGTTGATTTTTGAATTCATTTTGTATAACGGATAAGTCTCGTTTTACCTCTGCTTGGCCTTCGGCTAATAGAGACAACTGTTGCATAATAACAACTAATGTGTCAACAACAGTCTGATCAGCTGTTGTATGAACGTTTTCTGAACCAGCGGGATTATTTATATTGCTACCGCTAGCGACAACAGTCTCAGAATTGCTATCCGTGGCCTCTGCTCCTGCGCAAACAGCTGAACGCTGTTGCACTTCTCATTGCTGGTTCAATGACATTTTAAATGCCGCTCTAGTCAATACCTTTAAATAACTGTCACCGCTCTAATCAATACCATTAAATAACTGTCAATATCAGGTTCAAATCACTAAATACAGTTTCAAATTTACTGTCGTAGACACACTTAACTTTCAAATTACTTCACAGATGGTATAAAGTTCGATGTCCAGATACGAAAATCACACAATATATAGTTCTACAATCTAACAACTATCTGGAAAAAAGTTCTTTCTAAATTGATTTCAAACTATTTTAACTATAGGAGAAAAAAAATAAGATTTCTCTGGCCCTGTTCTGTAGTCTCGGTGTTGTCCAATAGTTGAAATCGTTTCTTGGTATCAGCAATCATTTACTATGGGCACCGAATCTCTCTTCAGATTAGTTACCTCTCGTTCTCGTTGGTTTCCATGATACAAAAAAATACATATATTATATAACAATCCAAGAGAGTCCTGTCACACTGGCGCCACTGTAATTTTTCCTATCATCCTTTTCTTTTCTAACAACCACCAGAGAGAGTACTACAAAGAATACTTATGCGCTCATGGCATAGCTTATGTATGAGCTACTTTTCGCATGGATTCTGCGAGTATGAAGATAGAAAATTAGTAAACCTCATTCACGGGTATAATTGTATCAGAATAATTCATCGAATATAAAGAGATATTACATACTTTAAGTCGCATTGTGCCTTTTGTATTTAATTCCGATGCAATTACTGTGTTTCATCGTCAATGTGAAGGTCCAAGGGATACAGTAAACCAGAAGTGAAGCATCGGAATCTAAAACTGGTCTCACAGGGACGGTTCAAACATTGACACTAAGAAAAGACAGTCTTCTTGTACTTGAGTCGGCATTGTGCCTCTTGTATTTAATTCCGATGCAATTTTGGTGTTTCATCGTCAAAGTGAAGGTCCAAGGAATACAGTAAACCTGAAGTGATGCATCGGGATCTATAACTGGTCTAACAGTGAAGGCTCAAAACATAGACAGTAAGACGACTCAGTCGTCATGTAATTAAGTCGGCATTGTGCCTTTTGAATTTAATTCCGATGCAATTTCTTTGTTTCATCGTCAATGTGAAGGTCCAAGGGATACAGTAAACCTGCAGTTGTGAATCGGAATCTAAAACTAGTGACACAGGACAGGTTCAAAACATAGACACTAAGAATAGTCAGTCTTATTGTACTTAAGTCGGTATTGTGCCTTTTGTGTTTAATCCCGATGCAATTACTGTGTTACATCGCCAATGTGAAGGTCCAAGGGATACAGAAAACCTGAAGTGAAGCATCGGATTCTAAAACTGGTCTCACAGGGAAGGCACAAATCATAGACAGTAAGAAGACACAGTCTTCTAGAACTTTTGCCGGCATTGTGCCTTGTGTATATAATTCCGATGCAATAACTGTGTTTCATCGTCAATGTGAAGGTCCAAGGGATACAGTAAACCAGGAATTGTGCATCGGAATCCAAAACTGGTGACACAGGAATGGCTCGGAACATAGACACTAAGAAAAGTGAGTCTTCTTGTACTTAAGTCGCCATTGTTACTTTTGTAATTAATTCCGATGCAATTTCTGTGTTTCATCGTCAATGTGTAGGTCCAACGGATACAGTAGACCTGAATTGAAGCATCGGAATCTAAAACTGAAGACACAGGAAAGGCTCAAAACATAGACAGTAAGAAGACTCAGCCTTCTTGTACATAAGACGGCATTGTGCATTTTGAATTTTATTCTGATGCAATTTCTATGTTTCATCGTCAATGTGACGGTCCAAGGGATACAGTAAACCTGACGTGAAGCATCCGTATCTAAAACTGGTCTCACAGGTAAGGCTCAATACATAGACACTAAGAAAAGTCAGTCGTCTTGTACTTATGTCGGCATTGTGCCTTTTGTATTTAATTCCGATGCAATATATGTGTTTCATCGACAATATGAAGGTCCAAGGGATACAGTAAATCTGAAGTGATGCATCGGAATCTAAAACTGGTCTCACAGTGAAGTCTCAAAACATAGCCAGTAAGAAGACTCGGTCCTCTTGTTCTTAAGTCGGCATTGTGCCTTTTGTATTTAATTCCGATGCAATTTCTTTGTTTCATCGTCAGTGTGAAGGACCAAGGGATACAGCAAACCTGAAGAGAAGAATCGGATTCTAAAACTGGTCTCACGGGGAAGGCACGTATCATAGACAGTAAGAATCGTGAAGTGAAGCATTGCAATCTAAAACTGGACTCACAGGATAGGCTCAAAACATAGACACTATGATAAGTCAGTGTCTTGTACTTTAAGTCGGCATTGAGCCTTTTGTATTTAATTCCGATGGAATTACTGTGTTTCATCGTCAATGTGAAGGTCCAAGGGATACAGTAAACCAACAATTGTGCATCGGAATCCAAAACTGGTGACACAGGAAAGGCTCAAACATAGACACTAAGACAAGTGAGTCTTCTTGTACTTAAGTCGGCTTATGACTTTTGTAATTAATGCCGATGCAATTTCTGTGTTTCTTCGTCAATGTGAAGTTCCAAGGGATACAGTAAACCTGAAGTGAAGCATCGGAACCTAAAACTGGCTCACAGTGAAGGCTCAAAACATAGCCAGTAAAAAGACTCAGTCTTCTTGTACTTAAGTCCTCATTGTGCCTTTTGTATTTAATTCCGATGCAATTTCTGTGTTTCATCGTTAATGCGAAGGTCCAAGGGATACAGTAAGCCTGCAGTTGTGAATTGGAATCTAAAACTGGTGACAGAGGACAGGTCCGAAACATAGCCACTAAGAAAAGTTAGTCTTCTTGTTCTTAAGTCTGTGTTGTGCCTTTTGTATTTAATTCCGTTGCAATTACTATGTTACATCGTCAATGTGAAGGTCCAAGGGAAACAGCAAAACTGAAGAGAAACATAGGATTCTAAAACTGGTGTCACAGGGAAGGCACAAATCATAGACAGTAATAAGACACAGTCTTCTAGAACTTAAGTCGGCATTGTGCCTTCTGTATTTATTTCCGATGCAATTTCTGTGTTTCATCGTCAATGTGAAGTTCCGAGGGAGACAGTAAATCTGAAGTGAAGCATCGGGATCTAAAACTGGTGACACAGGACAGGTTCGAAACATAGACATTACGAAAAGTCAGTCTTCTTGTACTTAAGACGGCATTGTGCATTTTGTATTTAATTCCGATGCAATTACTGTGTTACATCGTCAATGTGAAGGTCTAAGGGATACAGCAAACCTGAAGAGAAGCATCGGGTTCTAAAACTGGTCTCACAGGGAAGACACAAATCATTGACAGTAATAAGACACAGTCTTCTAGAACTTAAGTCGGTATTGTGCCTTGTGTATTTAATTCCGATGCAATTACTGTGATTCATCGTCAATGTGATGGTCCAACGGACACAGTAAACCAGCAATTGTGCAACGGAATCCTAAACTGGTGACACAGGAAAGACTCAAACATAGACACTAAGACAAGTGAGTCATCTTGAACTTAAGTCTGCATTGTGCCATTTTGTATTTAATTTCGATGCAATTTCTGTGTTTCATCGTCAAAGTGAAGTCCAAGCGATATAGTAATCCTAAAGTGAAGCGTTGGAATCTAAAACTGGTGACACAGGAAAGGTTTAAACATAGACACTAAGAAATGTCAGGCTTCTTGTACTTAAGTCGGCATTGTGCCCTTTGTATCTTAATTACGATGCAATTACTGTGTTGCATCGTCAATATGAAGGACCAAGCGATACAGTACACCTGAGGTGAACCATCAGAATCTAAAACTGGTCTCACACGGAAGGCACAAATCATAGACACTAATAAGACACAGTCTTCTAGAACTTAAGTCGGAACTGTACATTGTTTACTTAATTCCGATGCAATTACTGTGTTTCATCGTCAATGTGAAATTCCAAGGGATACAGTAAAAAAGGAATTGTGCATCAGAATCCAAAACTGGTGACACAGGAATGGCTCGAAACGTAGACACTAAGAAAAGTGAGTATTCTTGTACTTAAGTCGGCATTGTTACTTTTGTAATTAATTCCGATGCAATTTCTGTGTTTCATCGTCAATGTGTAGGTCCAACGGATACAGTAGACCTGAATTGAAGCATCGGAATCTAAAACTGAAGACACAGGAAAGGCTCAAAACATAGACAGTAAGAAGACTCAGCCTTCTTGTACATAAGTCGGCATTGTGCCTTTTGAATTTTATTCTGATGCAATTTCTATGTTTCATCGTAAATGTGACGGTCCAAAGGGATACAGTAAACCTGACGTGAACCATCCGAATCTGAAACTGGTCTCACAGGTAAGGCTCAATACATAGACACTAAGAAATGTCAGTCGTCTTGTACTTATGTCGGCATTGTGCCTTTTGTATTTAATTCCGATGCAATATATGTGTTTCATCGACAATATGAAGGTCCAAGGGATACAGTAAACCTGAAGTGATGCATCGGAATCTAAAACTGGTCTCACAGTGAAGTCTCAAAACATAGCCAGTAAGAAGACTCGGTCCTCTTATTCCTTAGTCGGCATTGTGCCTTTTGTATTTAATTCCGATGCAATTTCTTTGTTTCATCATCAATGTGAAGTTCCAAGGGATACAGTAAACCTGAAGTGAAGCCTCGGAACCTAAAACTGGCTCACAGTGAAGGCTCAAAACATAGCCAGTAAAAAGACTCAGTTCTCTCGTACTTAAGTCCTCATTGTGCCTTTTGTAATTAATTCCGATGCAATTTCTGTGTTTCATCGTTAATGTGACGGTCCAAGGGATACAGTAAGCCTGCAGTTGTGAATCGGAATCTAAAACTGGTGACAGAGGACAGGTTCGAAACATAGCGACTAAGAAAAGTTAGTCTTCTTGTTCTTAAGTCTGTGTTGTGCCTTTTGTATTTAATTCCGTTGCAATTACTGTGTTACAACGTCAATGTGAAGGTCCAAGGGAAACAGCAAAACTGAAGAGAAACATCGGATTCTAAAACTGGTGTCACAGGGAAGGCACAAATCATAGACGGTAATAAGACACAGTCTTCTAGAACTTAAGTCGGCATTGTGCCTTTTGTATTTATTTCCGATGCAATTTCTGTGTTTCATCGTCAATGTGAAGGTCCGAGGGATACAGTAAACCTGAAGTGAAGCATCGGGATCTAAAACTGGTCTCGCAGGAAAGCCTAAAACATAGACACTAAGAAAAGTCAGGCTTCTTGTACTTAAGTCGGCATTGTGCCGTTATTATTTAATTACGATGCAATTACTGTGTTGCATCGTCAATGTGAAGATCCAAAGGATGCAGTACACCTGAAGTAAAGCATCAGAATCTAAAACTGGTCTCACAGGAAAGGCACTAATCATAGTCAGTAAGAAGACACATTCATCTAGTACTTAAGTCGGCATTGTGCCTTTTGTATTTAATTCCGATGCAATTACTGTGTTTCATCGTCAAAGAGAAGGTCCAATGGATACAGTAAACCTGAAGTGATGCATCGGAATCTAAAACTGGTGACACAGGACAGGTTCGATACATAGACACTAAGAAAACTCAGACTTCAATTACTTATGACGGTATTGTGCCTTTTGTAATTAATTCCGATGCAGTTTCTGTGTTTCATCGTCAATGTGAAGGTCGAAAGGATACAGTAAACCTGAAGTGAAGCATCAGAATCTAAAAATGGTATCACAGGAAAGGCTCAAAACTTAGACGTTCAGGAGACTCACTCTTCTTGTACTTTTGTCGGCATTGTGCACTTTGTATTTAATTCCGATGCAATTACTGTGTTTCATCGTCAAAGTGAAGGTACAAGTGATACAGTAAACATGAAGTGAAGCATCCGAATCTAAAACTGGTCTCACAGTGAAGTCTCAAAACATAGCCAGTAAGAAGACTCAGTCCTCTTGTACTTAAGTCGGCATTGTGCCTTTTGCATTTAATTCCGATGCAATTGCTGTGTTTCATCGTTAATGTGAAGGTCCAAGGGATACAGTAAGCTGGCAGTTGTGAATCGGAATCTAAAACTGGAGACACAGGACAGGTTCGTAACATAGACAGAAACAAAAGTCAACCTTCTGGTATTTAAGTCGGTATTGTACCTTTTGTATTTAATTCCGATGCAATTACTGTGTTACATCGCCAATGTGAAGGTCCAAGGGATACAGAAAACCTGAAGTGAAGCATCGGATTCTGAAACTTGTCTCACAGGGAAGGCACAAATCATAGTCAGTAAGATGACACAGTCTTCTAGAACTCAAGTCGGCATTGTGCCTTGTGTATTTAATTCCGATGCAATTTCTGTGATTCATCGTCAATGTGAAGGTCCAAGGGATACTGTAATCCTGAAGTGAAGCATCGGAATCTAAAACTGGTTCACAGGGTAGGCTCAAATCATAGACACTAAGAAAGTCAGTTTCTTATACTTTAGGACGGCATTGTGCCTTTTCAATTTAATTCCGATGCAATTACTGTGTTACATCGCCAATGTGAAGGTCCAAGGGATACAGAAAACCTGAAGTGAAGCATTGGATTCTAAAACTGTCTCACAGGATAGGCCCAAAACATAGACACTAAAAAAAGTCAGTCTTCTTGTACTTATGTCGGCATTGTGGCTTTTGTATTTAACTCCGTTGCATTTGTTGTGTTTCATCGTCTAAGTGAATTGTATTTAATTCAGATGCAATACTTGTGTTTAATCGACAAAATGAAGGTCCAACGGATAAAGTAAACCTCAAGTGAAGCATCGGAAGCTAAAACTGGTCTCACAGTGAAGTCTCAAAACATAGAAAATAAGAAGACTCAGTCCTCTTGTACTTAAGTCGGCATTGAGCATTTTGTATTTAATTCCGATGCAATTATAGTGTTTCATCGTCAATGTGAAGGTCCAAGAGATAGATGAAACCATCAGTGGTGCATCGGAATCCACAACTGGTGACATAGAAACGCCTCAAAACATATAAACTAACAAAAACCAGTCTTCTTCATCTTAAGTCTGCGTTGTGCCATTCGTATTTAATTTCGATGCAATTTCTGTGTTTCATCGTCAAAGTGAAGGTCCAAGGGATACAGTAAAGCTAAAGTGAAGCATCGGAATCTAAAACTGATGACAATGATAAGGCATAAACATAGACACTAAGAAAAGTCAAGTTTCTTGTACTTAAGTCGGCATTGTGCATTTTGTATTTATTTACGATGCAATTACTGTGTTGGATCGTCAATGTGAAGCTCCAAGGGATATAGTAAGCATGAAGTGAAGCATCCGCATTTAAAAACTGGTCTCACAGGGATGGCACAAATCATAGACGGTAGGAAGACACAGTCTTCTAGTGCTTAAGTCGGCATTGTGCCATTTGTATTTAATCCCGATGCAATCACTGTGTTTAATCGTCAATGTGAAGGTCCAAGTGATACAGTAAATCTGAAGTGAAGCATCGGAATCTAAAACTGGTCCACAGGAAAGGCTCAAATCATTGACACCAAGAAAAATCAGTCTTCTAGTACTTAAGGCGTGATTGTGCCTTTTGTATTTTATTCCGATGCAATTACTGTGTTTCAACGTCAAAGTGAAGGTCCAAGGAATACAGTAAACATGAACTGAAGCATCGGAATTTAAAACTGGTCTCACAGAGAAGGTTCAAAACTCAGACACTAAGAAAAGTCACTCTTCTTGTACTTAAAACGGCATTGTGCCTTTCGTATTTAATTGCGATGCAATTACTGAGTTTCATCGTCTAGGTGAAGGTCCAAGGGATACAGTAAACCAGCAGTTGTGTATCGGAAACCAAAACTGGTGACATAGATAATTTTCAAAACATAGACACTAGGAAAAGTCAGTCTTCTTGAACTTAAGTCGGCATTGTGCCTTTTGTATTTAATTTCGTTGCAATTTCTGTGTTTCATCGTCATTGTGAAGGTCCAAGGGATACAGCAAACCTGCTGTTGTGCATGGGAATCTACAACTGGTGACACAGGAGAGGCTCGAAACATAGACACTAAGAAAAGTCAGTCTTCTTCTACTTAAGTCGAAGTTGTGCCTTTTGTAAATATTTACCATGCAATTTCTGTGTTTCATCATCAATGTGAAGGTCCACGTGATACAGTAAACCTGAAGGGAAGCATCGGAATCTAAAACTGGTAACACAGGAAAGGCTCAAACTATAGACACTAAGAAAAGTCAGTCATCTTGTACTTAAGTCGGCATTGTGCGTTTTGTATTTAATTACGATGCAATTTCTGTGTTTCATCGTCAATGTGGAGGACCAAAGGAGACAGTAAACCTGACGTGAAGCATCGGAAACTAAAGCTAGACTCACATAGAAGGCTCAAAGCATAGACAGTAAGAAGACTCAGTCTAATTGTACTTAAGTCGGCATTGTCCCTGTTGTATTTAATTCCAATGCTATTCTTGTGTTTCATCGTCAATTTGAAGGTCCAAAAGATACTATAAACCAGAAGTGAAGCATCGTTTCTAAAACTGGTCTCACAGGATAGGCGCAAAACATAGACACTAAGAAAAGGCAGTCGTCTTGTACTTAAGTCGGCACTGTGACTTATGTATTTAATTCCGATGCAATTACTGTGTTTCATCGTCAAAGTGAAGGTCCAAGGGATACTGCACACCAGCAGTTGTGTGTCGGAAACCAAAACTGGTGACATAGATAAGGCTCAAGACATAGACACTAAGAAAAGTCAGTATTCTTGTACTTAAGTCGGCATTTTGCCTTTTGTATTTAACTCCGTTGCATTTGTTGTGTTTCATCGTCTAAGTGAAGGTCCTAGTGATACAGTAAGCCTGAGGTGAAGCATCGGAATTTAAAAATTGTCTCACAGGAACGGCTCAAAATATAGAGACTAAGAAAACTAAGTCTTCTTGCACTTAAGTCGGCATTGTGCCTTTTGTAATTAATTCCGATGCAATTTCTGTGATTCATCGTCAATGTGAAGGTCCACGTGATACAGTAAACCAGAAGTGAAGCATCGGAGTCTAAATCTGGTGACACAGGAAAGGCTGTAAGCATAGACAGTAAGAAGACTCAGTCCACTTGTACGTATGTCGGTATTCTGCCTTATGTATTTAATTCGGATGCAATTTCTGTGTATCATCGTCAATGTGAAGGTCCAAGGGTTACAGTAAACCTGCAGTTGTGAATCGGAATCTAAAACTTGTGACACAGGACAGGTTCGAAACATAGACACTAAGAAAAGTCAGTCGTCTTGTACTGAAGTCGGTATTGTGCCTTATGTATTTAATTCCGATGCAATTACTACGTTACAGCGTCAAAGTAAAGGTTTAAGGGATGCAGCAAACCTGAGGTGAGGCATCGGAATCTAAAACTGGTCTCACAGTGAAGTCTCAAATCATAGACAGTAAGAAGACTCAGTCCTGTTGTACTTAAGTCGGCATTGTCCTTTTGTATTTAAATACGATGCTATTTTTGTGTTTCGTCGTCAAAGTGAAGGTCCAAGGGATACAGTAAACCTGAAGTGAAGCATCGGAATCTAAAACTGGTCTCACAGTGAAATCTCAAATCATAGACAGTAAGAAGACTCAGTCCTCTTGTACTTAAGTCGGCATTGTGCCATTTGTATTTAATTCCGATGCAATTTCTGTGTGTCTTCGTCAATGTCATGGTCCAAGGGATAGAGTAAACCAGCAGTTGTGAATAGGAATCTAAAACTGGTGGCACAGGACAGGTTCGAAGCTTAGACTCAAAGAAAAGTCAGTCGTCCTGCACTGATGTCGGTATTGTGCTATTTGTATTTAATTCCGATGCAATTACTGTGTTACATCGTCAAAGTGAAGGTTTAAGGGATACAGCAAACCTGAAGTGAGGCATCGGAATCTAAAACTGGTCTCACAGGGATTGCTCAAATCATTGGCAGTAAGAAGAATCAGTCGTCTTGTACTTAAGTCGGCATTGTACCCTCTGTTTATTATTCCGATGCTATTTCTGTGTTTCATCGTAACTGTAAAGGTCCAAGGGATACAATAAACTCGCAGTTGTGTATCGGAATCCAAAACTGGTGACATAGATAAGGCTCCAAACATAGACACTAAGAAAAGTCAGTCTTCTGGAACTTAAATCGGCATTGTGCCTTTTGCATTTATTTCCGATGCAACTCCTGTGTTTCATCGTCAATGTGAAGCTCCAAAGGATACAGTAAACCTGACGTGAAGCATCGGAATCTAAAACTGGACTCACAAGAGAGGCTCAAAGCATAGACAGTAAGAAGACTCAGTCTACTTGTACTTAAGTTGGCATTGTCAATGTTGTATTTAATTCCGATCCAATTCATGTGTTTCATCGTCAAAGTGAAGGTCCAAAATATACTGTAAACCTGAAGTGAAGCATCGGATCTAAAACTGGTCTCACAGGATACGCTCAAAACATAGACACTAACAAAAGACACCCGTCTTGTACTTAAGTCGGCATTGTGCCTTTTGTATTTAATTCCGATGCAAATACTGTGTTACATCATCAAAGTGAAGGTCCAAAGGGATACAGTAAACCTAAAGTGAAGCATCGGAATCTAAAACTGGTCTCACTAGAACGGCTCAAAATATAGACACTAAGAAAAGTCAGTCTTCATGTACTTAAGTCGACATTGTGCCTTTTCTATTTAATTCCGATGCAATTTTTGTGTTTCATCGTCAATGTGAAAGTCCAAGGGATACATTAAACCTGAAGTGAAGCATTGGAAACTAAAACTGGACTCACAAGAGAGGTTCAAAGCATAGACACTAAGATAAGTCAGTGTCTTGTACTTAAGTCGGCATTGTGCCTTTTGTATTTAATTCCGATGCAATTACTGTGTTACAACGTCAATGTGAGGGTTCAAGTGATACAGTAAGCCTGAAGTGAAGCATCGGAATCTAAAACAGGTGACACAGTAAAGGCTCAAAGCTTAGACAGTAAGAAGACACAGTCTTCTTCTACTTAAGTCTGCAATGTGTCTTCTGTATTTTATTCCGATGCCAGTTCTGTATTTTATCGTCAAAGTGAAGGTCCAAGGGATACAGTATACCTACAGTCGTGCATCGGAACCTAAAACTGGTGACACAGGAAAGGCTTCAACATAGACGCTAAAAAAAGTCAGTCTTCTTGTACTTAAGTTGGCACTGTGCCTTTTGTATTTAATTCCTATGCAATTACTGTCTTGCGTCATCAATATGAAGGTCCAAGGGATACAGTAAACCTGAAGTGAAGCATCGGAATCTAAATCTGGGCTTACAGGCACGGCTGAAATCATAGACAGAAAGAAGACACAGTCTTCTAGTTCATAAGTCGGCAATGTGCTTTTGTATTTAATTCTGATGCAATTTTTGTGTTTCATCGTGAAAGTGAAAGTCCAAGGGACACAGTAAACCTGCAATGTAACATCAGAATCTAAAACTGGTCTCACAGTGCAGGCTCAAATTAGAGGCAGTAAGAAGACTCAGTCCTCTTGTACTTAAGTCGGCATTGTGCCTTTTGTATTGAATTCCGATACAATGTTAGTGTTTCATCGTCAATGTGAAGGTCCAAGGGATACAGTAAACCTGCAGTTGTGAATCGGAATCTAAAACTGGTGACCCAGGAAAGGTTCGAAACATAGCCACTAAGAAAAGTCGTTCTTTTTGTACTTAAGTCGGTATTGTGCCTATTGTATTTAATTCCGATGCTATTACTGTGTTACAACGTCAATATGAAGGTCCAAAGGATACAGCAAACCTGAAGTGAAGCATCGGAATCTAAAACTGGTCTCACAGGGAGGGCACACATCATAGACAGTAAGAAGACCCAGCCTTCTGGAACTGAAGTCGGCATTGTGCCTGTTTTATTTTATTACGATGCACTTTCTGTGTTTCATCGTCAATGAGAATGATCAAGGGATACTGTAAACCTGAAGTGAAGCATCGGAATCTAAAATTGGTCTCACAGGAAAGGCTTAAAATACCGACACAAAGAAGAGTCAGTCTTCTTGTACTTAAGTCGGCATTGTGAATTTTGTATTTAACTCCGATGCAATTGTTGTGTTTCATCGTCTAAGTGAAGGTCCAAGGGATACAGTAACCCTGAAGTGAAGCATTCGGAATCTAAAACTTATTTCACAGGAAAGGCTCAAAGCATTAACAGTAAGAAGACCCAGTCTTCTAGTACTTAAGTCGGCCTTGTGCCTTATGTATTTAATTCCGATGCAATATCTGCCTTTCATTGACAGAGAGTAGGTCCAAGGGCAACAGTAAACCTGGAGTGATGCATCGGAATGTATAACTGGTCTCACAGGAAAGACTCAAAACATAGACACTAAGAAAAGTCAGTTGTCTTGTACTTAAGTCGGCATTGTGCCTTTTGTAATTAATTCCGATGTAATATCTGTGTTTCATCGGCAATGTGAAGGGCCAAGGGATACAGTAAACCAGCAGTTGTGCATCGGAATCTAATGCTGGTGACACAGAAAAGGCTTAAACATAGACACTACGAAAAGTCAGTCTTCTTGTACTTAAGTCGGCATTGTGCCTTTTGTATTTAATTCCTATGCAATTAATGTGTTGCATCGTCAAAGTGAAGGTCCAAGGGATACAGTAAACCTGAAGTGAAGCATAGGAATCTATAACTGGTCACACAGGGTAAACTCAAATAATAGACACTAAGAAAAGTCAGTGTCTTGAACTTATGTCGGCATTGTGACTTTTGTGTTTAATTCCGATGCAATTACTGTGTTTCATCGTCAGTATGATAGTCCAAGGGATACTGTAAACCTGACGTGAAGCATCGGAATCTAAAACTGGTCTCACAGAGAAGGTTCAAAATATAGACACTAAGAGAAGTCAGTCTTCTTGTACTTATGTCGGTATTGTGCCATATGTATTTAATTCCGATGCAATTACTGTGTTACATCGTCAACGTGTAGGTCCAAGGGATACAGCAAACCCGAAGTGATGCAACGGAATCTAAAACTGGACTCACAGGAAAGGCTCAAATCATAGACAGAAAGAAGACACAGTCTTCTAGAACTGAAGTTGGCATTGTGCCTTTTGTATTTAATTCCTATGCAATTACTGTCTTGCATCATCAATGTGAAGGTCCAAGGGATACAGTAAACCTGAAGTGAAGCATCGGAATCTAAAACTGATCTCACAGTGAAGGCTCAAAACATAGGCAGTAAGAAGACTCAGTTTTCTTGAACTTAAGTCGGCATTTTGCCTTTTGTATTTAATTCCGATGCAATGTTTGTGTTTCATCGTCAATGTGAAGGTCCAAGGTATACAGTAACCCTGAAGTGAAGCATCGGAAAATAATACTGGTCTCATAGGAAAGGCTCAAAGCACAGACAGTAAGAAGACTTAGTCTTCTAGTACATAAGTCGGCATTGTGCATTCTGTATTTAATTCGGATGGAAGTGTTGTGTTTCATCGTATAAGTGAAGATCCAAGGGATACAGTAAACCTGAAGTGAAGCATCGGAATCCAAATCTGGTTTCACAGGAAAGGCTCAAAGCACGGACAGTAAGAAGACTCAGTCTTCTAGTACATAAGTCGGCATTGTGCATTTTGTATTTGGTTCCCATGCAATTTTTGTGATTCATCGTAAAGTGAAGGTCCAAGAGATACAGTAAACCTGCAGTTGTGAATCGGAATCTTAAACTGGTGACCCAGGACAGGTTCGAAACATAGACACTAAGAAAAGTCAGTCTTCGTGTACTTAAGTCGGCATTGTGCCTTTTGAGTTAATTCCGATTGCAATTACTATGTTACATCGTCAATGAGAAGTCCCAAGGGATACAGCAAAGCAGAAGTGGAGCAACGGAATCTAAAACTGGTTTCACATGGAAGACTCAAATCATAGACAGTAAGAAGACACAGTCTTGTAGAACTTAAGTGGGCATTGTGCCTTTTGTATTTAATTCGGATTCAATTTCTTCATTTCATCGTCAATGTGAATGTCCAAGGGATACTGTAAACCTGACGCGAAGCATCGGATCTAAAACCGGTCTCACAGGAAAGGCTTAAAATTGGACACAAAGAAGAGTCAGTCTTCTTGTGCTTAAGTCGGCATTGTGAATTTTGTATTTAACTCCGATGCAATTGTTGTGTTTCATCGTCTAAGTGAAGGTCCAAGGGATACAGTAACCCTGAAGTGAGGCATTCGGAACCTAAAACCGGTTTCACAGGAAAGGCTCAAAGCATAGACAGAAAGAAGACTCAGTCTTCTAGTACTTAAGTCGGCCTTGTGCCTTATGTATTTAATTCCGATGCAATTTCTGCGTTTCATCGACAAAGAGTAGGTGCAGGGGCAACAGCAAACCTGAAGTGAAGCATCGGAATCTATTAACTGGTCTCACAGGAAAGGCTCAAAACATAGACACTAACAAAAGTCAGTCTTCTTGTACTTAAGTCGGCATTGTGCCTTTTGTATTTATTTCCGATGCAATTGTTGTGTTGCATCGTATAAGTGAAGATCCAAGGGATACAGTAAACCTGAGGTGAAGCATCGGAATCCAAAACTGGTTTCACAGGAAAGGCTCAAAGCACAGACAGTAAGAAGTCTCAGTCTTCTAGTACATAAGTCGGCATTGTGCATTTAGTGTTTAATTCGGATGGAATTTCTGCATTTCATCGTTAAAGTGAAGGTACAAGCGATACAGTAAACCTGAAGTGAAGCATCAGAAACCAAAACTGGTCTCACAGGAAAGGCTCAAAACTCGGACACTAAGAAAAGACAGTCATCTTGTACTTAAGTCAGCATTGTGCCCTTTGTATTAAATACCGATGCAGTTACTGTGTTTCATCGTCAAAGTGAAGGTCCAAGTTATACAGTAATCCTGTAGTCGTGCATCGGAATCTAAAACTGGTGACACTGGAAAGGCGTAAACATAGACGCTAAGAAAAGTCAATCTTCTTGTACTTAAGTCGGCATTGTGCCCTTTGTATTTAATTCCGATGCTATTTCTGTGTTTCATCGTCAATTTGAAGGTCCAAGGGATACAGTAAACCTGAAGTGAAGCATCGGAAACTAAAAGTGGTCTCACAGGATAAACTCAAAGCATAGACACTAAGAAAAGTCAGTGTCTTGAAGTTAAGTCGCCATTGTGACTTTTGTATTTAATTCCGATTCAATTACTGTGTTTCATCGCCAATGTGAAGGTCCAAGGTATACAGTAAACCTGAAGTGAAGCATTTGAAACTAATACTGGTTTCACAGGGACGGCTCAAATCATAGTCAGTAAGAAGACTCAGTCCTCTTGTACTTAAGTCGGCATTGTGCCTTTTGTATTTATTTCCGATGCAACGTTTGTGTTTCATCGTCAATGTGAAGGGTTAAGGGATACAGTAACCCTGAAGTGAAGCATCGGAAAATAAAACTGGTCTCACTGGAATGGCTCAAAGCACAGACAGTAAGAAGACTTAGTCTTCTAGTGCATAAGTCGGCATTGTGCATTCTGTATTTAATTCGGATGGAATTGTTGTGTTTCATCGTATAAGTGAAGATCCAAGGGATACAGTAAACCCGAAATGAAGCATCGGAATCCAAAACTTGTTTCACAGGAAAGGCTCAAAGCACAGACAGTAAAAAGACTCAGTCTTCTAGTACTCAAGTCGGTATTGTGCCTTTTGTATATAATTCCAATCCAATTACTTTGTTTCATCGCCAATGTGATGGTCCAAGGGATACAGTAAACCTGAAGTGAAGCATCGCAATCTAAAACTGCTCTAACAGTGAAGGCCCAAACATAGACAGTAAGATGACTCAGTCCTCTTGTACTTGAGTCGGCATTGTGCCTTTTGTTTCTAATTCCGATGCAATTTCTGTGTTTCATCGTCAATGTGAAGGTCCAAGGTATCAGTAAACCTGCAGTTGTGCATCGGAATACAAACTGTTGCCACAGGACAGGTTCGAAACATAGTCACTAAGAAAAGTCAGTCTTCTTGTATTTGAGTCGGCATTGTGCCTCTTGTATTTAATTCCGATGCATTTACTGAGTTACACCGTCAATGTGAAGGTCCAAGGGATACAGCAAACCACAAGTGAAGCATCGGAATCTAAAACTGGTCTCACAGGGAAGCTCAAATCAAAGACAATAAGAAGACACAGTCGTCTAGAACTTAAGTCCGCATTGTGCCTTTTGAATTTAACTCCGATGCAATTTCTGTGTTTCATCGTCAAAGTGAAGGTCCAACGGATACAGTAATCGCGAAGTGAAGCATCGGAATCTAAAACTGGTCTCACAGGAAAGGCTTCTACTTAAGTCGGCATGTGGCTTTTGTATTTAACTCCGATGCAATTGTTGAGTTTCATCGTCTAAGTGATGGTCCAAGGGATACAGTTAACCTGAAGTGAAGCATCGGAGTCTTAAACTTGCTTCACAGGAAAGGCTAAAAGCATATACAGTAAGAGGACTCAGTCTCCTAGTACTTAAGTCGGCATTGTGCCTTTTGTATTTAATTCCGATGCAATTTCTGCGTTTCATCGGCTATGTGAACGTCCCAGGGATACAGTAAACCAGCAGTTGTGCATCGGAATCTAAAACTGGTGACACAGGAAAGGCTCAAATCATAGACACTAAGAAAAGTCAGTCGTCTTGTACTTAGATCGGCATTGTGCCTTATGTATTTAATTCCGATGCATTTACTGTGTATCATCCTCAATGTGAAGGTCCAAGAGATACAGAAAACCTGAAGTGAAGCATCGGAATCTAAAACTGGACTCACAGGAAAGGCTTAAATTAGAGGCACCAAGAAAAGTCAGACTTCTTGAACTTATGTCGGCATTGTTCCTTTTGTATTTAACTCCGATGCAATTGTTGTGTTTAATCGTCTACGTGATGGTCCAAGGGGAACAGTAAACCTGAAGTTCAGCATCGGAATCTAAAACTAGTGACACAGGGAAGGCTCAAAGCATAGACAGTGGGATGACTCATTCCTTTTGTACGTAAGTCCCGAATTGTACACTTTGTATTTAATTCAGATGCAATTTCTGTGCTTTATCGTTAATGTGAACGTCCAAGTGATACAGTAGGCCTGACGTGAAGCATCGGAATCTAAAACTAGTCTCACAGAGAAGGTTCAAATCGTGGACACCAAGAAGAGTCAGTCTTCTTGTACTTAAGGCACCACATTACTTACCTTTTGTATTTAATTCCGTTGCAATATCTGTGTTTCATCGTCAATGTGAGGGTCCAAAGGATACAATAAACCTGACGTGAAGCATTTGAATCTAAAACTGGACTCATAGGGATGGCTTATTACACAGCCAGTAAGAAGACTCAGTTTTCTTGTACTTAAGTCGGCATTATGCATTTTGTATTTAATTCCGATGCATTTGTTGTGTTTCATCGTCAAAGAGAAGGTCCAAGGGATACAGAAAACCTGAAGTGATGCATCGGAATCTAAAACTGGTGACACAGGAAAGGCTCGAAGCATAGACACTAAGATAAGTCAGTCTACTTGGCTTAGGTCGGCATTGTGCCTTTTGTAATTAATTCCGATGCAATGTTTGTGTTTCATCGTCAATGTGAAGGTCCAAGTGATACAGTAAATCAGAAGTGAAGCATCTGAATCTAAAATTGGTGACACAGGAAAGTCTCAAAACATAGACTGTTAGAAGACTCAGTCCTCTTGTACTTAATTCGGCATTATGCATTTTGTATTAAATTCCAATGCAATTTCTGTGTTTCATCGTCTATGTGAAGGTCCAAAGGATACAGTAAACCTGACGTGAAGAATCAGAATCTAAAACTACCCTCAAGGGGAAGGCTCAAAACAAAGACAGTATAAAGACCCAGTCATCTTGTACTTAAGTCGGCATTGTGAATTTTGTATTTAATTCCGATGCAATTGTTGTGTTTCATCGTCAAAGTAAAGGTCCAAGATAGTCCGTTAACCTCAAGTGAAGCGTCGGGATCCAAAACTGGTCACCCAGGAATGGCACAAAACATAGACACTAAGAAAAGTCAGTTCTCATGTACTTAAGTCGGCATTGTGCCTTTTGTATTGAATTCCGATGTAATTTATGTGTTTCATCATCAATGTGAAGGTCGAAGGGATACAGTAAATCAGCAGTTGTGCATCGGAATCTAAAACAGGTGACACAGGTAAAGCTCAAAACATAGACACAAAGAAAAGTCAGTTTTCTTGTACTTAAGTCGGCATTGTGCTTTTGTATTTAATTCTTATGCAACGTTTGTGTTTCATCGTCAAAGTGAAGGTTCAAGGGATACAGTAAACATGAAGTGAAGCATCAGAATCTAAAACTGGCCTCACAGGACAGGCTCAAAACAGAGATGGTTAGAAGACTCAGTCTTCTTGTACTTAAGGCGGCATTGTGCCTTTCGTATTTAATACCGTTGCAATTTATTGTTCCATCGTCAAAGTGAATGTCCACGGGATACAGTAAACCTGAAGTGAAGCATCCGAATCTAAAACTGATCTCACAGGAAAGGCTCAAAACATAGACACTAAGAAATGTCAGTCGTCTTGTACTTATGTCGGCATTGTGCCTTTTGTATATAATTCCGTTGCAATTACTGTGTTTCATCGTCAGTGTGAAGGTCCAAGGGATACTGTAAACCACCAGTTGTGCATCGTATTCTAAAACTTGTGACACAGGAAAGGATCGAATCAGAGACACTAAGAAAAGTCAGTCTTTTGGTACTTAAGTCGGCATTGTGCTTTTTGTATTTAATTCCGATGCAATTTCTGCGTTTCATTGACAATGTGAATGTCGATGGGATACAGTGAACCTCTAGTTGTGAATCGGAATCTAAGACAGGGGACACAGGAAGAGCTCAAATCATAGACACTAACTAAAGTCAGTCTTCCTGTACTCAAGTCGGCATTGTGCCTTTTGTATTTAATTCCGATTCAATTTCTGTGTTTCATCATCAATGTGAAGGCCCAAGGGATACAGTAATCCTGAACCGAAGCATGGGAATCTGAAACTTGTCTCACAGGGAAGGTTCAAAACATAGACTGTAATAAGACTCAGTCTGCTTGTACTTAAGTCGACATTGAGCCTCTTGTATTTAAATCCTATGCAATGTTTGTGTTTCATTGTCAAAGTGAATGTCCTAGGGATACAGTAAACGTGAAGTGAAGCATCGGAATCTAAAACTGGTCTCACAGGGAGGCTCAAATCAAAGACAATAAGTAGACACAGTCGTCTAGAACTTAAGTCCGCATTGTGCCTTTTGAATTTAACTCCGATGCGATATCTGTGTTTCATCGTCAAAGTGAAGGTCCAAGGGATACAGAAAACCTGAAGTGAAGCATCGGAATCTAAAACTGGTCTCTCAGGAAAGGCTCAAAATATAGGCACCAAGAAAAGTCAGACCTCTAGAACTTATGTCGGTATTGCTCCTTTTGTATTTAACTCCGACGCAATTGTTGTGTTTAATCGTCTAAGTGAAGATCCAAGGGAAACAGTAAACCTGAAGTGAAGCATCGGAATCTAAAACTAGTGACACAGGGAAGGCTCAAAGCATAGACAGTGAGATGACTCATTCCTTTTGTACGTAAGTCCGCATTGTACCCTTTGTATTTAACTCCGATGCAATTTCTGTGCTTTATCGTCAATGTGAACGTCCAAGGGATACAGTAGACCTGACGTGAAGCATCGGAATCTAAAACTAGTCTCACAGAGAAGGTTCAAAATGTGGACACCAAGAAGAGTCAGTCTTCTTGTACTTAAGGCGCCACATTGCCTTTTGTATTTAATTCCGATGCAATTAATGTGTTTCATCGTCAATGTGAAGGTCCAAGAGATACAGTAAACCAGCAGTTGTGTATAGGAATCTAAAACTGGTGACATAGAAAAGCCTCAAATCATAGACACTAGAAAAGTCAGTGTTATGGAACTTAAGTCGGCATTGTGACTTTTGTAATTAATTCCGATACAATTTCTGTGTTTCATCGTCAATGTGAGGGTCCAAAGGATACAATAAACCAGACGTGAAGCATTTGAATCTAAAACTGGACTCACAGGGATGGTTCATTACATAGCCAGTAAGAAGACTCAGTCTTCTTGTACTTAAGTCGGCATTATGCATTTTGTATTTAATTCCGATGCATTTGTTGTGTTTCATCGTCAAAGAGAAGGTCCAAGGGATACAGTAAACCTTCAGTGAAGCATCTGAATCTGAAATTGGTGACACAGGAAAGGCTCAAACCATAGACAGTTAGAAGACTCAGTCCTCTTGTACTTAATTCGGCATTATGCATTTTGTATTAAATTCCAATGCAATTTCTGTGTTTCATCGTCTATGTGAAGGTCCAAAGGATACAGTAAACCTGACGTGAAGCATCAGAATCTAAAACTGGCATCAAGGGGAAGGCTCAAAACATAGACAGTATAAAGACCCAGTCATCTTGTACTTAAGTCAGCATTGTGACTTTTGTATTTAATTCCGATGCAATTTATGTGTTTCATCATCAATGTGAAGGTCGAAGGGATACAGTAAATCTGCAGTTGTGCATCGGAATCTAAAACAGGTGACACAGGTAAAGCTCAAAACATAGACACAAAGAAATGTCAGACGCCTTGTACTTATGTCGGCATTGTGCCTTTTGTATTTAATTCCGTTGCAATTACTGTGTTTCATCGTCAATGTGAAGGTCCAAGGGATACTGTAAACCAGCAGTTGTGCATCGTATTCTAAAACTTGTGACACAGGACAGGCTGAATCAGAGACACTAAGAAAAGTCAGTCAATTGGTACTTAAGTCGGCATTGTGCTTTTTGTATTTGATTCCGATGCTATTTCTGCGTTTCATTGACAATGTGAATGTCGATGGGATACAGTAAATCTCTAGTTGTAAATCGGAATCTAAGACTGGGGACACAGGAAGAGCTCAAAACATAGACACTAACTAAAGTCAGTCCTCCTGTACTTAAATCGGCATTGTGCCTTTTGTATTTAATTCCGATTCAATTTCTGTGTTTCATCGTCAATGTGAAGGCCCAAGGGATACAGTAATCCTGAACCGAAGCATGATAATCTAAAACTGGTCTCACAGGGAAGGTTCAAGACATAGACTGTAATAAGACTCAGTCTGCTTGTACTTAAGTCGGCATTGTGCCTCTTGTATTTAATTCCTATGCAATGTTTGTGTTTCATCGTCAAAGTGAATGTCCAAGGGATACAGTAAACCTGAAGTAAAGCATCGGAATCTAAAGCTGCAGCCACAGGAAAGGCTCAAAATATAGACAGTAAGAACACTCATTCTTCTTGTACATAAGTCGGCATTGTGGCTTTTGTATGTAATTGCGATGCAATTTTAGTGTTTCATCGTCAATGTGAAGGTCCAAGGCATACAGTAAACCTGACGTGTAGCCTCGGAATCTAATACAGGTCTCAGAGGGAAGACTCAAAACATAGACAGTAACAACACTCAGTCTTCTTGTACATAAGCCGGCAATGTGCCTTTTGTGTTTAATTCCGATGCAATTAATGTGTTTCATCGTCAATGTGAAGGTCCAAGGGATACATTAAACCTAGAGTTGTGCATCGGAATCTAAAACTGGTGACACAGGAAAGGCTCAAGGCATAGACAGTATGAAGACTGAGTCTTCTTGTAGTTAAGTCGGCAATGTGCCTTTTGTAATTAATTCCGATGCAATCTCTGTGTTTTATTGTCATTGTGAAGGTCCAAGGGATACAGTCAACCTGCAGTTGTGCATCGGAATCTAAAACTGGTGACACAGGAAAGGCTGGAAACATAGACACTAAGAAAAGTCAGTCTTCTTGTTCTTAAGTCGTCATTGTGCCTTTTGTATTTAACTCCGGTGCAATTACTGTGTATCATCGGCAGTGTGAAGGTCCAAGGGATACAGTAAACCTGAAGTGAAGCATCGGAATCTTAAACTAGCGACACAGGACAGGTTCGAAACATAGACACTAAGAAAAGTCAGTCTTCTTGCACTTATGTCGGCATTGTGCCTTTTGTATTTATTTCCGATGCGATTACTGTGTTGCATCGTCAGTGTGTAGGTCCCAGGGACACAACAAACGTGACGTGAAGCATCGGAATCTGGAACTGGTGACAAAGGACAGGTTTGAAACATAGACACTAAGAAAAGTCAGTCTTATTGTACTTAAGTCGCTAATGTGCCCTATGTCATTAATTCCGATGCAATATTTGTGTTTCATCATAAAAGAGAAGGTCCAAAAGATACAGTAAGCGTGAAGTGAAGCATCGGAATCTAAAACTGTTCTCAAAGTGAAGGCTCAAAGCATAGACTGTAAGAAGACTCAGTCCTCTTTTACTTAAGCCGGCATTATGCATTTAGTATTCAATTCCGAAGCAATTTCTGTCTTTCATCGACAATGTGAAGGTACAAGGGATACAGCAAACCTGTAGTGAAGAAACGGAATCTAAAACTGGTCTCACAGGAAAGGCTCAAAACATAGACACTAAGAAAAGTCAGTCGTCTTGACTTAAGTCGGCATTGTGCCTTTTGTATTTAATTCCGATGCAATTACTGTGTTTCATCGTCAATGTGAAGATCCAAGGGATACAGTAAACCTGAAGTGAAGCATCGGAATCTAAAACTGGTCTTACAGGAAAGGCTGAAAACATAGACTCTAAGAAAAGGCAGTCTTGTTGTTTTTAAGTCGGCCTTGTGCCTTTTGTATTTATATCCGATGCAATTACAGTGTTTCATCGGCAATGTGAAGGTCCAAGGGATACAGTGAACCAGCAGTTGTGTACGGAATCTAAAACTGGTGACACAGGAGAGGCTCAAAACATAGACACTAAGAAAAATCAGTCTTCTTGTATATAAGTCGGCCATGAGCTTTTTATATTTAATTCCGATGCAATTTGTGTGTTTCATCATCTTAGTGAAGGTCAGAGGGATACAGTAAACCTGAAGTGAAGCATCGGAATCTAAAACTGGTCGCACAGGAAAGGCTCATAGCATTGATGGTAAGAAGTCTCAGTCTTCTTACACATAAGACGGCATTGTGCCCTTTGTATTTAATTCCGATACATTTACTGTGTATTATCGTCAATGTGAAGGTCCAAGGGATACAGTAATCCCGTAGTCGTGCATCGGAATCTAAAGCTCGTGACAGAGGAAGGGCTTTAACATAGACACTAAGAAAAGTCAGTCTTCTTGTACATAAGTCGGCATTGTGCCTTTTGAATTTAATTCCGATGCAATTACTGTGTTGCATCGTCAATGTGAAGGTCCGAGGGATACAGTAAACCTGAAGTGAAGCATCGGAAACTAAAACAGGTCTCACAGGGAAGGCTCAACTCATAGACAGTAAGAAGACACAGTTTTCTGATAGTTAAGTAGGCATTGTGAATTTTGTATATAATTCCGATGCAATAACTGTGTTGCATCGTCAAAGTGAAGGTTCAAAGGATACAGTAAACCAACAGTTGTGCATCGGAATCCAAAACTGGTGACTTAGAAATGGCTCAAAACATAGACACTAAGAAAAGTCAGTCTTCTTGTACTTAAGTCGGCATTGTGCCTCTTGTATTTAATTTGGATGCAATTTCTGTGTTTCATTGTTAATATGAAGGTCCGAGGGATACAGTAAACCTGCAGTTGTGCATCGGAATCTAAAACTGATGACACAGGAATGGCTTAAAACATAGACAGTAAGAAGACCCAGTCTTCTTGTACTTAAGTCGACGTACTTCATTTTGTATTTAATTCCGATGCAATTCTTGACTTTCATCGTCAAAGGAAAGGTCCCAGGGAGACCATAAACCTCAAGTGAAGCATCCGAATCTAATACTGGTCTCACTGGAAAGGCTCAAAACATTGTCACTAAGAAAAGTCAGTTTTCTTGTACTTAAGTCGGCATTGTGCCTTTTGTACTTAACTCCGATACAATTTTGGCGTTTCATCTTTAATGTGAAGGTCGAAGGGATACAGTAAATCTCCAGTTGTGCATCGGAATCTAAAACTGGGGACACAGGAAAAGCTGACATAGACACTAACAGAAGTCAGTCATCTTGTACTTAAGTCGGCATTGTACCTTTTGTATTTATTTCCGATATCAATGTCTGTGTTTCATCGTCAATGTGTAGGTCCAAGGGATACAGTAAACCTGAAATAAAGCATCGGAATACTAAACTGGTCTCACAGGGAAGGCTCAAAACATAGACAGTAAGAATACTTAGTGTTCTTGTACTTAAGTCGGCGTTGCGCCTTTTGTATTTAATTCCGACGCAATTTTTGTGTTTCATCGTCTAAGTGAAGGTCCAAGGGATACAGTAAACCTGAAGTGAAGCAGCGTAATCTAAAACTGGTCTCGCAAGAAAGGATCAAAACATAGACCGTAAGAAGACTCAGTCTTCATATTTTACGTCGGCACTGTGCCTTTTGTATTTAATGCCGATGCAATTACTGTGTTTCATCTTCAACGTGAAGGTCCAAGGGATACAGTAAACCTGCAGTCGTGCATCGGAACCTAAAACTGGTGACACAGAAAAGGGTTGAACATAGAATCTCAGAAAAGTCAGTCTTCTTGAACTTAAGGCTTTATTGTGCCTTTTGTATTTACTTCTGATGCGATTTTTGTGTTTCATCGTCAAAGTGGAGGTCCAAGGGATACAGTAAACCTGTAGTGAAGCATCGGAATCTAGAACTGGTCTCATAGGGAATTCTCAAAACATAGACAGTAAGAAGATTAGGTCGTCTTGTACTTAAGTCGGCATTGTGCCTTTTGTATTTAATTCCGATGCAATTTCTGTGTTTTATCGTTAATGTTAAGGTCCAAGTGATACAGCAAAACTGCAGTTGTGCATTGGAAACTAAAACTGGTGACACAGGACAGCCTCGAAATATAGACACTAAGAAAAGTCAGTCTTCTTGTACATAAGTCGGCATTGTGCCTTTTGTATTTAATTCCGATGCATTTACTGAGTTGCATCGTCAATATGAATGTCCACGGGATTCAGTTAACCTGAAGTGATGCATCGGAAACTAAAACTGGTCTCACAGGTAAAGCTCAAATCATAGGCAGTAAGAAGACGCAGTCATTTAGTACTTAAGTCGGCATTGTGCCTTTTGTATTTAATTCCGATGCAATTTCTGTGATTCATCGTCAATGTGAAGGTCCAAGGGATACAGAAAACCTGAAGTGAAACTTTGGAATATAAAACTGGTCTTACAGGAAAGGCTCTAACCATAGACACTTAGAAAAGCCAGTCTTCTCGTACATAAGTTGGCATTGTGCCTTTTGTATTTAATTCCGATGCAATTTCTGTGATTCATCGTGAATGTGAACTTCCATGGGATACAGTAAACCTGAAGTGAAGCATCGGAATCTAAAACTGGACTCACAGGAAAGGCTCGAACAAAGATGGTAAGAATACTCAGTCTTCTTCTAATTAAGTAGGCATTGTGCCTGTCGTATTTAATTCCGATGCAATTTTTGTGTTACATCGTCAAAGTGGAGGTCCACGGGATACAGTAAACCTGAAGTGAAGCATCCGAATCTAAAACTGATCACACATTAAAGGCTCAAATCATAGACACTAAGATAAGTCATTGACTTGTACTTAAGTCGGCATTGTGCCTTTTGTATTTAATTTCGATGCAATGTTTGTGATTCATCGTGAAAGTGAAGGTCCAAGGGATACAGTAAACATGAAGTGAAGCATCGGAATCTAAATCTGGCCGCATAGGAAAGGCCGATAACATAGACGGTAAGAAGACTCAGTATACTTGTACTTAAGTCGGCATTGTGCCTTTCGTATTTAAGTCCGACGCAATTTCTGTGTTTCATCGTCAAAGTGAAGGTCCACGGGATACTGTAAACCTGAAGTGAAGCATCCGAATCTAAAACTGGTCTCACAGGAAAGGCTCAAATCATAGACACTAAGAAATGTCAGTCGTCTTGTAATTATGTCGGCATTGTGCATTTTTATTTAATTCCAATGAAATTACTGTGTTTCATCGACAATGTGAAGGTCCAAGGCATAAAGTAAACCTGAAGTGATGCATCGGAATCTAAAGCTGGTGACACAGGAAAGGCTAAAAATAAAGACAGTAAGAAGACTCAGTCTTCTTGTACTTAAGTCGGCATTGTGGCTTTTGTATTTTATACCGATGCAATTTCAGTGTTTCATCGTCAATGTAAATGTCCAAGGGATACTGTAAACATGACGTGTAACTTCGGAATCTCAAATCGGTCTCACAGGGAATGCTCAAAACATAGACAGTAACAAGACTCAGTATTCTTGTACTTAAGTCTTCATTGTGCCTTTAGTATTTAATTCAGATGCAATTTCTGTGTTTCATCGTCAATGTGAAGGTCCAATCGATACAGTAAACCTGCAGTTATGCACCGGAATCTAAAACTGGTGACAGAGGACAGGTTCACTAAGAAAAGTCAGTCTTCGTGTACTTTAGTCGGCATTATGCTTTTTGTTTTTAACTCCGATGCAATTTCAGTGTTTCATCGTCAATGTGAAGGTCCGAGGGATACAGTAATCATGACGTATAGCTTCGGAATCTAAAACTGGCAACACAGGAAAGGCTCAAATTATAGACAGTAAGAAGACCCAGTCTTCTTGTACTTAAGTCGGCATTGTGCCTTTTGTATTTGATTCAGATGCAATTTCTGTGTTTCATCGTCAAGTTGAATTCCCAAGGGATACAGTAAACATGAAGTGAAGCATCGGAATCTAAAGCTGGTGACACAGGAAAGGCTCAAAATATAGACAGTAAGAAGACCCAGTCTACTTGTACTTAAGTCGGCATTGTGCCTTTTGTATTTAATTCTGATGCAATATCTGTGTTTCATCGTCAAAGTGAACGTCAAAAGGATACAGAAAGCCTGAAGTGAAGAATTG
The DNA here is from genome assembly GCF_021461395.2 of Schistocerca americana. Taxonomy (NCBI): domain Eukaryota; kingdom Metazoa; phylum Arthropoda; class Insecta; order Orthoptera; family Acrididae; genus Schistocerca; species Schistocerca americana. The sequence continues at coordinate 6,199,801 of NW_025725481.1, read as the reverse complement.
TAATCTAAAACTGGTCTCACAGGATAGGGTCAAATCATAGACATTAGGAAAAGTCAGTCCTCTTGTACTTAAGTCGGCATTGTGCCTTTTGTATTTAATTCCGATGCAATGTTTGTGATTCATCGTGGAAGTGAAGTGAAGATCCAGGGGATACAGTAAACATGAAGTAATGCATCGGAATCTAAATCTGGCCGCATAGGAAAGGCCGAAAACATAGACGGTAAGAAGACTCAGTCTTCTTGTACTTACGTCGGCATTGTGCCTTTCGTATTTAATTCGGATGCAATTTCTGTGTTTCATCGTCAAAGTGAAGGTCCACGGGATACAGTAAACCTGAAGTGAAGCATCCGAATCTAAAGCTGGTCTCACAGGAAAGGCTCAAATCATAGACACTAAGAAAAGTCAGTCGTCTTGTAATTATGTCGTCATTGTGCCTTTTGTATTTAATTCCGATGCAATGTTTGTGATTCATCGTGGAAGTGAAGTGAAGGTCCAAGGGATACAGTAAACCTGCAGTTGTGCACCGGAATCTAAAACTGGTGACACAGGACTGGTTCACTAAGAAAAGTCAGTCTTCAGTACTTAAGTCTGCATTGTGCTTTTTGTTTTTAATTCAGCTGCAATTTCAGTGTTTCATCGTCAATGTGAAGGTCCAAGGGATACAGTAAACCTGACGTGTAGCTCCGGAATCTAAAACTGGTGACACAGGAAAGGCTCAAATTATAGACAGTAAGAGGACCCAGTCTTCTTGTACTTAAGTCGGCATTGTGCCTTTTGTATTTGATTCAGATGCAATTTCTGTGTTTCATCGTCATTGTGAAGGTCCAAGGGACACAGTAAACCTGAAGTGAAGCATCATAATCTAAAGCTGGTGACACAGGAAAGGCTAAAAATATAGACAATAAGAAGACTCAGTCTTCTTGTACTTAAGTCGGCATTGTTCCTTTTGTATTTACTTCCGATGCGAATTCAGTGTTTCATCGTCACTGTATAGGTCCAAGGGATACAGTAAACCTGACATGCAGCTTCCGAATCTAAATCTGGTCTCACAGGGAAGGCTCAAAGCATGGACAGTAACAAGATGCAGTCTTCTTGTACTTAAGTCGGCATTGCAGCTTTTTGTATTTAAATCTGATGCAATTTCTGTGCGTCATCGTCAATGTGAAGGTCCAAGGGATACAGTATACCTGCAGTTGTGCATGGGAATCTAAAAGTGGTGACACAGGACAGGTTCGAAACATAGACACTAAGAAAAGTCAATCCTCTTGTACTTAAGTCGGCATTGTGCCTTTAGTATTTAATTCCGATGCAATTGTTGCATTTCATCGTCAAAGTTAAGGTCCAAGGGATAGAGTAAGCCTGAAGTGATGCATCGGAATTCAAAACTGGTCTCACAGGGAAGACTCAACACATTGACAGTAAGAAAGCTTAATCTTCTTGTGCTTAAGTCAGCAATGCGCCATATGTATTTAATTCCGATGCAAGTTCTGTGTTTTAGCGTGAATGTGAAGATCCAAGGAATACAGTAAACCTGAAGTGTAGCACCGGAATCTAGAACTGGTCTCTCAGGAAAGGCTCAAAAAAGAGACAGTAGGAAAACTCAGTCCTCTTGTACTTCTGTCGGCATTGTGGCTTTTGTATTTAATTCCGATGCAATTTCAGCGTTTCATCGTCAATGTGAAGGTACAAGGGATACAGTAAAACTGCAGTTGTGCATCGGAATCTAAAACTGGTGACACACGATGGGCTCAAAACATAGACACTAACAAAAGTCAGCCTTCTTGTACTTATGTCGGCATTGTACCTGTTGTGTTTATTTCCGATGCAATTGTTGCGTTTCATCGTAAATGTGAAGGTCCAAGAAATACAGTAAACCCGAAGAGAAGCATCGGAATCTATAACCGGTATCACAGGAAAGGCTTAAAACATAGATGGTAAGAAGACTCAGTCTTCCTGTATTTAAGTCGGCATTGTGTTTTTGTATTTAATTCCGATGCAATTTCTGTCTTAAAACGTCAAATTGAAGGTCCAAGGTATACAGTAACCCTCAAGTGAGGCATCGGAATCTAAAACTGGTCTCACTGAAAAGGCTCAAAACATTGACGGCAAGAAGACTCAGTCTTTTAGTACTTAAGTCGGCATTGTGCCTGTTGTATATGATTCCGATGTATTTTCTGTGTTTCATCGTCAATGTGAAGGAGCAAGGGATACTGAAAACCAGCAGTTGTGCATTGGGAACTAAAACTGCTGACACAGGGAACGCTGGAAGCATGGACACTGAGGAAAGTCGGTCTTCTTGTATTTATGTCGGCATTGGGCATTTCGTATTTAATTCCGATGCAATTTCTGTGTTTCATAGTCAATGTGAAGGTCCAAGGGATACGGTAAACCTGCAGTTGTGCATCGGAAACTAAAACTGGTGACACAGGAAAGGCAGGAAACATAGACACTAGGAAATACCAGTCTTCTTTTACTTAAGTCGGCATTGGGCATTTTGTATTTAATCCGATGCAATTTCTGTGTGTCATCGTAAATGTGAAGGTCCAAGGGATACATTAAACCTGAAGTGAAGAATCGGAAACTAAAACTGGTCTTACAGGAAGACCCAGTCTTCTAGTACTTCATTCGCAATTGTGCATTTTGTATTTAATTCCGATGTAATTTCTGTGACCCATCGTCATTGTGAAGGAATGAAGGGATACAGAAAACAGCAGTTGTGCATCGGAAACTAAAACTGGTGACACAGGAAAGGCTGGAAACATGGAAACTAAGGAAAGTCAGTCTACTTGTATTTATGTCGGCATTGGGCATTTTGTATTTAATTTCGATGCAATTTCTGTGTTTCAACGTCAAAGTGAAGGTCCAAGGGATACAGTAACCCTGAAGTGAAGCAACGGAATTTAAAACAGGTGACACAGGAAACGCTTAAACATAGACACTGAGAAGACTCCGTCCTCTTGTGCCTAAGTCGGTATTGTGCATTTTGTATTTAATTCCGATGCAATTTCTGTGTATGATAGTCAATGTGAAGGTCCAAGGGATACAGTAAACCTGCAGTTGTGCATCGGAAACTAAAACTGGTGACACAGGAATGGCAGGAAACATAGACACTAGGATATATCAATATTCTTTTACTTAAGTCGGCATTGTGCCTTTTGTATTTAATTCCGATGCAACTTCTGTGGTTCATCGTCAATGTGAAGGTCCATGGATTACAGTAAACCTGATGTGAAGCATCGGAATCTAAAGCTGGTGACACAGAAAAGGCCCAAAACATAGCCGGTAAGAAGACTCAGTCTTCTTGTACTTAAGTCGGCACTGTGCCTTTGGTATTCAATTTCGATGCAATTTCTGTGTATCATCGTCAAAGAATAGTTCCAAGGCATACTGTAAACCTGAAGTGAAGCATCAATCTAAAACTGGTGTCACAGAAAGACACAAAACATAGACGGTAAGAAGACACAGTCTTCTAGTACTTAAGTCGGCATTGTGCCTTTTGTACTTAATTCCGATGCAATATCTGTGTTTCATCGTCATTGTGAAGGTACAAGGGATATATGTAAACCTGTAGTTGTGCATCGGAATCTAAGACTGGTGACACAGGAAAAGCTCAAATCATAGACACTATGAATAGTTAGTCACTTTGTACTTAAGTCAGCATTGTGCCAATTGTATTTAATTGCGATGCAATTTTTATGTTTCATCGTCAATGTGAATGTCCAAGGGATTCAGTAAACCTAAAGTGAAGCATGTGAATCTAAAACTGGTTTCATAGGAAACGCTCAAAGAAAGTCTCTGAGAAGACTCAGTCCTATTGTGCTTAAGTCGGTATTGAGCCTTTTGTATTTCATTCCGATGCAATTTCTGTGTTTCATCGTCAAAGTGAAAGTTCATGTGATGCATTAAACCTGCAGTTGTCCATCGGAATCTAAAACTGGTGACACAGGACAGGCTTGAAATATTGACACTAAGAAAACGTGGTTGACTTGTACTTAAGTCGGCATTGTGCATTTTGTATTTAATTCCGATGCAATTTCTGTGTTTCATCGTCAATGTGAAGGTACAAGGGATTCAGCAAAACTGCAGTTGTGCATCGGAATCTAAAAGTGGTGACACAAGATAGGCTCAAAACATAGTCTCTACCAAAAGTCAGTCTTCTTGTACTTAAGTCGGCATTGTGCCTGTTCTGTTTCATTCCGTTGCAGTTGTTTCGTTTCATCGTCAAAGTGAAGGTCCAACGGATACAGTAACCCTCAAGTGAAGCATCGGGATTTAAAACCGTTCTCACAGAAATGGCTCAAAACATAGACAGTAAGAAGACTCAGTCTCCTTGAACTTAAGTCATCATTGTGCTTTTGTATTTAATTCCGAAGCAATTTCTATGTTTCATCGTCGAAGTACAGGTCCAAGGGGTACATAAAACCTGAAGCGAAGCATCGAAATCTAAAACTGGTCTCACAGGAAAGGCTGAAAACATAGACAGTAAGAAGACTCAGACATCTTGTCCTGAAAACGGCATTGTGCCTTCTGAATTTAATTCCGATGCAATTATTGTGTTCATCGTCGAAATGAAGGTCCAAGGGTTACAGTAAACCTCAAGTAAATCATCGCAATCTAAAACTGGTGACGCAGGAAACGCTCAAATCATAGACACTAAGAAGACTCACTCTTCTTGTACTTAAGTCTTTATTGTGTCTTTTGTGTTTAATTCGTATGCACTTTTTGTGTGTCATCGACAAAGTGATTGTCCAAGCGATACAGTAAACCTCAAGTGAAGCATCGGAATCCAAACCTGGTCTCACAGGAAAGGCTCATAACATAGACGGTAAAAAGACTCAGTCTTCTAGTACTTAAGTCGGCATTGTGCCATTTGTATTTCATTCCGATGCAATTTCTGTGTTTCATCGTGAATGTGAATGTCCAAGGGATACAATAAACCTGCAGTTGTGCATCGGAATATAAAACTGGTGACACAGGAAAGGCTCAAAACATAGACTGTAGGAAGACGCAGTCTTCCTGTACTTAAGTAATTATTGTGGCTTTTGTATTTAATTGCGATGCAATTTTTGTGTTTCATCGTCAATGCGAAGGTCCATGGGATACAGTAACTTTCAAGTGAGCATCGGAATCTGAAACTGGTCTCACAGAAAAGGATCGAAACAGAGACGGAAAGAAGACTCAGTCTTCTTGTAATTAAGTCGTCATTTTGCCTTTTGTATTTCATTCCGATGCAATTTCTGTGTTTCATCGTCAAAGTGAAGGTCCAAGGCATACTGTAAACCTGAATCGAAGTATCAATCTAAAACTGATGTCACAGGAAGACACAAAACATAGACGGGAAGAAGACTCAGTCTTCTTAAACTTAATTCGGCATTTTGCCTTTTGTATTTAATTCCCATGCAATTTCTGTGTTTCATCGTCAAATTGAAGGTCCAGGGGATACACTAAAACTCAAGTGAAGCATCGGAATCTAAAACTGGTCTTAGAGGAAAGGCTCAAAACTTAGACATTAAGGAGACTCTGTCTTCTTCTACTTAAGTCGGCATTGTGCCTTTTGTATTTAATTCTGATGCAATTTCTGTGTTTCATCGTCAAAGTGAAGGTCCAAAGCATACTGTAAACCGGAAGTGATGCATCAATCTAAAACTGGTCTCACAGGAAGGCAAAAAACATAGACCGTAAGAAGACACAGTCTTCTTGTAGTTGAGTCGGCATTCTGCCTTTTGTATTTCATTCCGATGCAATTTCTGTGTTTCATAGTCAATGTGAAGGTGCAAGGGATACAGTAAACCTGCAGTTGTGCGTCGGAATCTAAGACTGGTGACACAGGAAAAGCTCAAATCATAGACACCATGAAAAGTTAGTCTCCTTGTACTTCAGCCGGCATTGTGCCTATTGTATTTAATTGCGATGCAATTTTTATGTTTCATCGTTAAAGTAAAGGTCCAAGGGATACAGTAAACCTGAAGTGAAGCATCGGAATATAAAACTGGTGACACAGGAAACGCTCAAAAATAGTCACTGAGAAGACTCAGTCCTCTTGTGCTTAAGTCGGCATTGTGCATTTTGTACTTAATTCCGATGCAATTTCTGTGTTTCATCGTCAATGTGAAGGTTCAAGAGGTACGGTAAACATACAGTGAGCATCGGATTCTAAAACTGGTCTCACAGGAATGGCTCAAATCATAGACGGTAAGAACACTCAGTCTTCTTGTACTTATGTTGGCATTGTGCCTTTTGTATTTAATTCCGACGCAATTTCTGTGTTTCATCGTCAAAATGACGGTCCAAGGGATACAGTAAACATGAACTGAGGCATTGATCTAAAACTGGTCACACAGCAAAGTCTCAAAACGTAAACGGTAAGAAGACACAGTCTTTTTGAACTTAAGTCCGCATTGTAAATTTTTTACTTAATTCCGATGCAATTTATGTTTTTCATCGTCAATGTGAAGGTACAAGGGCTACAGTAAAACTGCATTTGTGCATCGGAATCTAAAACTGGTGACACAGGAAAGGCTCAAAGCAAAGACCCTATGAAATGTTAGTCTTCTTGTACTTAAGTCAGCATTGTGCGTTTTGTATTTAATTCCGATTCAATTTCTGTGCTTCATCGTGAATGTGAAGGTCCAAGGAAAACAGTAAACCTGCAGTTGTGCATCTGAAACTAAAACAGGTGACACAGGATAGGGTGGAAACATAGACACTAATAAAAAGTCAGTCTTCTTGTACTTAAGTCGGCATTGGGCATTTTGTATTTAATTCCGAAGCAATTTCTGTGTTTCATCGTCAAAGGACAGGTCCAAGGGATACATTAAACCTGAAGCGAATAATCGAAATCTAAAACTGGTCTCACAGGAAAGGCTCAAAACATAGACGGTAAGAAGACTCAGACATCTTGTACTGAAGTCGGCATTCTGCCTTCTGTATTTAATTCCGATGCAATTATTGTGTTTCATCGTCAAAATGAAGGTCCAAGGGTTACAGTAAACCTGAAGTAAATCATCGCAATCTAAAACTGGTGACGCAGGAAACGCTCAAATCATAGACACTAAGAAGACTCACTCTTCTTGTACTTAAGTCTTTATTGTGTCTTTTGTGTTTAATTCGTATGCACTTTTTGTGTTTCATCGACAAAGTGATTGTCCATGGGTTACAGTAAACCGGAAGAGAAGCATCGGAATCGAAATCTGGTCTCACAGGAGAGGCTCAAAACATAGACGGTAAAAAGACTCAGTCTTCTAGTACTTAAGTTGGCATTGTGCCTTTTGTATTTCATTCCGATGCAATTTCTGTGTTTCATCGTGAATGTGAAGGTCCTAGGGATACAGTAAACCTGCAGTTGTCCATCGGAATCTAAAACTCGTGACACAGGATTGGCTCAAAACATAGTCACTAACAAAAGTCAGCCTTCTTGTACTTAAGTTGGCATTGTGTCTCTTGTGTTTAATTCCGATGCAATTGTTGCGTTTCATCGTCAAAGTGAAGGTCCAAGGGATACAGTAACAATCAAGTGAGCATCGGAATCTAAAACTGGTCTCACAGAAAAGGACCAAAAAATAGACGGAAAGAAGACTCAGTCTTCTTGTAATTAAGTCAATATTGCGCTTTGCAATTTAATTCCAATGCAATTTCTGTGTTTCATCGTCAAAGTGAAGATACAAGGGATACAGTAAAACTGCTGTTGTGCATCGAAATCTAAAACTGGTGACACAGAATAGGCTCAAAACATAGACACTAACAAAAGTCAGTCTTCTTGACTTAAATCGGCATTGTGACTTTTGTGTCTAATTCCCATGCAATTGTTTCGTTTCATCGTCTGTGTGAAGGTCCAAGGGATACAGAAAACCTGAAGTGAAGAATCGGACTCTAAAGCCGGTCTCACAGGAAAGGCTCAAAACATAGACTATAAGAAGACTTAGTCCTCTAGTACGTAAGTCGGCACTGTGCCTTTTGTATTTACTTCCGATGCAATTTCTGTGTTTCATCGTCAATGTGAAGGTACAAGGGATACAGTAAAACTGCAGTTGTGCATCAGAATCTAAAACTGGTGACACAGGACAGGCTCGAAATATTGACACTAAAAAAAGGCGGTCGACTTGTACTTAAGTCGGCATTGTGCATTTTGTATTTAATTCCGATGCAATTTCTGTGTTTCATCGTCAATGTGAAGGTTCAAGGGGTATGGTAAACATGAAGTGAGCATCGGATTCTAAAACTGGTCTCACAGGAATGGCTAAAATCATAGACGGTAAGAAGACTCAGTCTTCTTGTACTTAAGTTGGCATTGTGCCTTTTGTATTTAATTCCGACGCAATTTCTGTGTTTCATCGTCAAAGTGACGGTCCAAGGGATACAGTAAACATGAAGTGAGGTATTGATCTAAAACTGGTCTCACAGGAAAGTCTCAAAACGTAAACCGTAAGAAGACACAGTCTTCTTGTACTTAAGTCGGCATTGTACATTTTTTATTTAATTCCGATGCAATTTCTGTGTTTCATCGTCAAAGGGAAAGTTCATGTGATGCATTAAACCTGCAGTTGTCCATCGGAATCTAAAACTGGTGACACAGGACAGGCTTGAAATATTGACACTAAGAAAACGTGGTTGACTTGTACTTAAGTCGGCATTGTGCATTTTGTATTTAATTCCGATGCAATATCTGTGTTTCATCGCCAATGTGAAGGTTCAAGGGGTACGGTAAACATGAAGTGAGCATCGGATTCTAAAACTGGTCTAAAAGGAATGGCTAAAATCATAGACGGTAAGAAAACTCAGTCTTCTTGTACTTAAGTCGGCATTGTACATTTTTTATTTTATTCCGATGCAATTTCTGTGTTTCATCGTCAATGTGAAGGTACAAGGGATTCAGTAAAACTGCAGTTGTGCATCGGAATCTAAAAGTGGTGACACAAGATAGGCTCAAAACATAGTCTCTACCAAAAGTCAGTCTTCTTGTACTTAAGTCGTCATTGTGCCTGTTGTGTTTCATTCCGTTGCAGTTGTTTCGTTTCATCGTCAAAGTGAAGGTCCAAGGGATACAGTAACCCTCAAGTGAAGCATCGGGATTTAAAACCGTTCTCACAGAAATGGCTCAAAACATAGACGGTAAGAAGACTCAGTCTCCTTGAACTTAGGTCATCATTGTGCTTTTGTATTTAATTCCGAAGCAATTTCTGTGTTTCATCGTCGAAGTACAGGTCCAAGGGGTACATTAAACCTGAAGCGAAGCATCGAAATCTAAAACTGGTCTCACAGGAAAGGCTCAAAACATAGACAGTAAGAAGACTCAGACATCTTGTCCTGAAAACGGCATTGTGCCTTCTGAATTTAATTCCGATGCAATTATTGTGTTCATCGTCGAAATGAAGGTCCAAGGGTTACAGTAAACCTCAAGTAAATCATCGCAATCTAAAACTGGTGACGCAGGAAACGCTCAAATCATAGACACTAAGAAGACTCACTCTTCTTGTACTTAAGTCTTTATTGTGTCTTTTGTGTTTAATTCGTATGCACTTTTTGTGTTTCATCGACAAAGTGATTGTCCAAGCTATACAGTAAACCTAAAGTGAAGCATCGGAATCCAAACCTGGTCTCACAGGAAAGGCTCATAACATAGACGGTAAAAAGACTCAGTCTTCTAGTACTTAAGTCGGCATTGTGCCATTTGTATTTCATTCCGATGCAATTTCTGTGTTTCATCGTGAATGTGAATGTCCAAGGGATACAATAAACCTGCAGTTGTGCATCGGAATATAAAACTGGTGACACAGGAAAGGCTCAAAACATAGACTGTAGGAGGACGCAGTCTTCCTGTACTTAAGTAATTATTGTGGCTTTTGTATTTAATTGCGATGCAATTTTTGTGTTTCATCGTCAATGCGAAGGTCCATGGGATACAGTAACTTTCAAGTGAGGATCGGAATCTGAAACTGGTCTCACAGAAAACGATCAAAACAGAGATGGAAAGAAAACTCAGTCTTCTTGTAATTAAGTCGTCATTTTGCCTTTTGTATTTCATTCCGATGCAATTTCTGTGTTTCATCGTCAAAGTGAAGGTCCAAGGCATACTGTAAACCTGAATCGAAGTATCAATCTAAAACTGATGTCACAGGAAGACACAAAACATAGACGGGAAGAAGACTCAGTCTTCTTAAACTTAATTCGGCATTTTGCCTTTTGTATTTAATTCCCATGCAATTTCTGTGTTTCATCGTCAAAGTGAAGGTCCAGGGGATACACTAAAACTCAAGTGAAGCATCGGAATCTAAAACTGGTCTCAGAGGAAAGGCTCAAAACTTAGACATTAAGGAGACTCTGTCTTCTTGTACTTAAGTCGGCATTGTGCCTTTTCTATTTAATTCCGATGCAATTTCTGTGTTTCATCGTCAATGTGAAGGTACAAGGGATACAGTAAAACTGCAGTTGTGCATCAGAATCTAAAACTAGTGACACAGGACAGGCTCGAAATATTGACACTAAAAAAAGGCGGTCGACTTGTACTTAAGTCGGCATTGTGCATTTTGTATTTAATTCCGATGCAATTTCTGTGTTTCATCGTCAATGTGAAGGTTCAAGGGGTATGTTAAACATGAAGTGAGCATCGGATTCTAAAACTGGTCTCACAGGAATGGCTAAAATCATAGACGGTAAGAAGACTCAGTCTTCTTGTACTTAAGTTGGCATTGTGCCTTTTGTATGTAATTCCGACGCAATTACTGTGTTTCATCGTGAATGTGAAGGTCCAAGGGATACAGTAAACCTGCAGTTGTGCATCGGAATGTAAAACTGGTGACACAGGAAAGGCTCAAAACATAGACAGTAGGAAGACGCAGTCTTCTTGTACTTAAGTAATTATTGTGCTTTTTGTAATTAATTCCGATGCAAATTCTGTGTTTCATCGTCAATGTGAAGGTCTAAGGCATACAGTAAACCTGCAGTTGTGCATCGGAATCTAAAACTGGTGACACAGGAAAGGCTCAAAACATAGTCACTAACAAAAGTCACTCTTCTTGTACTTAAGTTGGCATTGTGTCTCTTGTGTTTAATTCCGATGCAATTGTTGCGTTTCATCGTCAAAGAGAAGGTCCAAGGGATACAGTAACCCTCAAGTGAGCATCGGAATCTAAAACTGGTCTCACAGAAAAGTATCAAAACATAGACGGAAAGAAGACTCAGCCTTCTTGTAATTAAGTCGCCATTGCGCTTTGGAATTTAATTCCAACGCAATTTCTGTGTTTCATCGTCAAAGTGAAGATGCAAGGGATACAGTAAAACTGCTGTTGTGCATCGGAATCTAAAACTAGTGACACAGAATAGGCTAAATACATAGACACTAACAAAATGCAGTCTTCTTGTACTTAAATCGGCATCGTGACTTTTGTGTTTAATTCCGATGCAATCTCTGTGTTTCATCGTCAAAGTGACGGTCCAAGGGACACAGTAAACATGAAGTGAGGCTTTGGAATCTAAAACTGGTCTCACAGGAAAGTCTCAAAACATAGACGGTAAGAAGACACAGTCTTCTAGTACTTAAGTCGGCGCTGTGCCTTTTGTATTTAATTCCGATGCAATTTTTGTGTTTCATCGTCAATGTGAAGGTACAAGGGATACAGTAAAACTGCAGTTGTGCATCGGAATCTAAAACTGGTGACACACGATGGGCTCAAAACATAGACACTAACTAAAGTCAGCCTTCTTGTACTTATGTCGGCATTGTACCTGTTGTGTTTATTTCCGATGCAATTGTTGAGTTTCATCGTCAATGTGATGGTCCAAGGAATACAGTAAACCCGAAGAGAAGCATCGGAATCTATAACCGGTATCACAGGAAAGGTAAAAAACATAGATGGTATGAAGACTCAGTCTTCTTGTATTTAAGTCGGCATTGCGTTTTTGTATTTAATTCCGATGCAATTTCTGTCTAAATCGTCAAATTGAAGGTCCAAGGTATACAGTAACCCTCAAGTGAGGCATCGGAATCTAAAACTGGTCTCACTGAAAAGGCTCAAATCATAGACGGTAAGAAGACTCAGTCTTCTAGTACTTAATTCGGAATTGTGCATTTTTTATTTAATTCCTATGTAATTTCTGTGACTCATCGTCAATGTGAAGGAATGAAGGGGTACAGAAAACAGCAGTTGTGCATCGGAAACTAAAACTGGTAACACAGGAAAGGCTGGAAACATGGGCACTAAGGAAAGTCAGTCTACTTGTATTTATGTCGGCATTGGGCATTTTGTATTTAATTCCGATGCAATTTCTGGGTCTCATCGTCTATGTGAAGTTGCAAGGGATACAGTAAACCTGATGTGAAGCATCGGAATCTAAAGCTCGTGACACAGGAAAGGCTCAAACATAGATGGTAAGAAGTCTCAGAAATCTTGTACTTAAGTCGGCATTGTGCCTTTTGTATTTAATTTCGATGCAATTTCTGTGTTTCATCGTCAGTGTAAAAGTGCAAGGGCTCCAGTAAACCTAGAGTTGTGCATCTGAATCTAAAACTGGTGACACAGTTCAGGCTCAAAACATAGACACTAAGAAGACGCAATCATCTTGTACTTAAATCGGTTATGTGCCTTTTTATTTAATTCTGATTGCAGCTTCTGGGTTTCATCATCAAAGTGAATGTCCAAGGGATACAGTAAACCTGACGTGAAGCTTCGGAATCTAAAAGTGGTCTCACAGTAAAGGCTCAAAAAATAGACGGTAAGAGTACTCAGTCTACTAGTACTTAAGTCGGCATTTTGCCTTTTGTATTTAATTCCGATGCAATTTCTGTGTTTCATCGTCAATGTGAAGGTCCAAGGGATACAGTAAACTTGATGTGAAGAATAGGAATCTAAAGCTGGTGACACTGCAAAGGCTCAAACCATAGACAGTAAGAAAACGCAGTCTTCTTGTACTTAACTCAGCATTGTGCCTTTTGTATTTAATTTCGATGCAATTTCTGTGTTTCATCGTCAATGTGTAGGTCCAAGGGATACAGAAAAACCTGCAGATGTGCATCGCAATCTAAAACTGGTGACACAGGAAAAGCTGGAAACATAGACACTAAGAAAAGTCAGTGTTCTTGTACTTATGTCGGCATTGGGCATTCTGTATTTAATTCCGATGCAATTTCTGTGTTTCATCGTCAATGTGAAGGTCCAATGGATACATTAAACCTGAAGTGAAGCATCGAAATCTAAAACTGGTCTCACAGGAAAGGCTCTAAATCTAGACAGCAAGATGACTCAGACTTCTTGTACTTAAGTTGGCATTGTGCCTTTTGTATTTAATTCCGATGCAATGTCTGTGTTTCATCGTCAGTGTAAAAGTACAAGGGCTCCAGTAAACCTAGAGTTGTGCATCTGAATCTAAAACTGGTGACTAAGTTAAGGCTCAAAGCATAGACACTAAGAAGACGCAATCATCTTGTACTTAAATCGGTATTGTGCCTTTTTATTTAATTCTGATGCAGCTTCTGGGTTTCATCATCAAAGTGAATGTCCAAGGGATACAGTAAACCTGACGTGAAGCATCATAATCTAAAAGTGGTCTCACAGTAAAGGCTCAAAACATAGATGGTAAGAGGACTCAGTCTACTTGTACTTAAGTCGGCATTGTGCCTTTTGTATATAATTCCGATGCAATTTCTGTGCTTCATCGTCAGTGTGAAGGTCCAAGGGATACAGTTAACTTGTAGTAAAGAATCGGAATCTAAAACTGATCTCACAGGAAAGCCTCACAACATTGGCAATAAGAAAAGTCAGTCTTCTTGTAATAATTCCGCATAGTGCCTTTTGTATTCAATTCCGATGCTATTACTGTGTTTCATCGCCACGTTGAAGGTCCAAGGGATACAACAAAAGTGACGTGAAGCATCGTAATCTAAAACTGGTCTCACAGCAAAGGCTCAAAACATAGACCGTAGGAAGACTCCGTCTTCTTGTACTTGATTCGGCATTGTGCCTTTTCTATATAATTCCGAAGCAATTTCTGTGCTTCATCGTCAATGTGAAGGTCCAAGGGATACAGTAAACCTGCAGCTGTGCATCAGATTCTAAAACTAGTGACACAGGACAGGCTCGAAACATAGACTCTATGAGAAGTCAGTCTTCTTGTACTTAAGTCGCCATTGTGCATTTTGTATTTAATTCCGATGCAATTTCTGTGTTTCTTCGTCAGTGTGAAGGCCCAGTGGATACAGTAAACCTGACGTGAAGCATCCGAAACTAAAAGTGGTCTCTCAGGGAAGGCTCAAACCATAGACAGAAAGAAAACTCAGTCTTCATCTACTTAAGTCGGCATTGTGCCCTTTGTAATTAATTCCAAAGCAATTTCTGTGTTTCATCGTCAATGTGAAGGTCCAAGTGATGCAGTTAATCTGCAGTTGAGCATCGTAATCTAAAACTGGTGACATAGGAACGGCTCAAAAATGGACACTAAGAAAAGTCAGGCCTCTTGTACTTAAGTCGGCAATGTGCCTTTTGTATATAACGGCGATGCAATTTTTGTGTTTCATCGACAAAGTGAGGGTCCAAGTGATACAGTAAACCTGAACTGAAGCGTCGGAATCTAAAACTGGTCCCACAGGAGAAGCTCAAAACATAGACACTAAGAAGACTCAGTCTTCTAGTACTTAAATCGGCATTGTGCCTTTTGTATTTAATTCCGACGCAATTTCTGTGTTCCATCGGCAATGTGAAAGTCCAAGGGATACAGTAATCCTGCAGTTGTGCATCGGAAACTAAAACTGGTGACACAGGAGAGCCTGGAAATATAGACACTAAGAAAAGTCAGTCTTCATGTACTTAAGTCGGCATTGGGCATTTTGTGTTTAATTCCGATGCAATTTCTGTGTTTCATCGTCAATGTGAAGGTTAAAGTGATGCAGTAAACCTGCAGTTGTGCATCGGCGTCTGAAACTGGTGACACAGGTCAGGCTCGAAATATAGACACTAAGAAAAGGCGGTCGTCTTGTACTTAATCGGCATTGAGCCTTTTGTATTGAATGCCGATGCAATTTCTGTGTTTCATCGTCAATGTGAAGGTCCAAGGGATACAGTAAATATGTAGTGAAGCATCGGAATATAAAACTGGACTCACAGTAAAGGCTCAAAACATAGACGGTACGAAGACTCAGTCTTCTTATCCTTAAGTTGGTATTGTGACTTTTGTATTTAATTCGGATGCAATTTCCGTGTATCATCGTCAAAGTGAAGGTCCAAGGGATACAGTAACCCTGAATGAAGCATTGGAATATAAAACTGGTCTCACAGGTAAGGCTCAAAACATAGACACAAAGAAAAGTCAGTCTTCTTGTACATAAGCCAGCATTGCGCCCATTGTATTTAATTCCGATGCAATTTCAGTGTTTCATCGTCAATGTGAAGGTCCAAGGGATACAGTAAACCTGACGTGAGGCATCATGATCTAATACTTGCCTCAGAGGGAAGGCTCAAAACATAGGCAGCAAGAAAACTCAGTCTTCTTCCACTTAAGTTGGCACTGTGCCTTTGTATTTAATTCCGATGCAATTTCTGTGTTTCATCGACAATGTGATACTCCAAGGGATGCAGTAAACCTGCAATTGAGCATCGGAATCTAAACCTGGTGAAACAGGATAGGCTCAAAACATAGACACTGAGAAAAGTCAGCCTTCTTGTACTTAAGTCGGCATTGTGCCTTTTGTTTATAACTCAGATGCAATTTCTGTTTTTCGTCGTCAATTTGGAGGTCCAAGGGATACAGTAAACCTGACGAGAAGCATCGCAATCTAAAGCTGGTCTCACAGGGGGGGCTCAAAACATAGACAGCAAGAAATGTCAGTCTTCTTCCACTTAAGTCGGCATTGTGCCCTTTGTATTTAATTCCGATGCAATTTCTGTGTTTCATCGTCGATGTGAAGGTCCACGAAATACAGTAAAACTACAGTTGTGCATCGGAATGTAAAAGTAGTGATACAGGATAGGCTCAAATTATAGACACTAAGAAAAGTCAGTCTTCTTGTACTTAAGTCGGCATTGTGCCTTTTGGTTTTAATTTCGTAGCAATTTTTGTGTATCATCGTCAAAGTGAAAGGCCAAGGGAAACAGTAAACCTGAAGTGAAGCATCGGAATCTAAAACTGGTCTCACAGCAAAGGCACAAACCATAGACCGTAAGAAGACGCAGACTTCATGTACTTAATTCGACATTGTGCGTTTTCTATTTAATTCCGATGCAATTTCTGTGCTTCATCGTCAATGTGATGGTCCAAGGGATGCAGTAAATTTGCAGTTGAACATCGGAATCTAAATCTGGTGACACAAGGAAGGCTCAAAGCATAGAGACAAAGAAAAATAAGTCTTCTTGTACTTAAGTTGGCATTGTGCCTTTTGTATTTAATTCCGATGTAATTTATGTGCTTCATCGTCCAAGTGAAGTTCTAAGGAATACAGTAAACCTGAAGTGAAGCATCAGAATCGAAAACTGGTCTCACAGGGAAGGCCCAAATCAAAGACAGTAAGAACACTCAATCTTCTTGTACTAATGTCGGCATTGCGCCTTTTGTATTTAATTGCGACGCAATATCTGTGTCTTATCGTCAATGTGAAGGCCCAAGGGATACAGTAAACTTGCATTTGTGCATCACAATCTAAAACCGGTGACACAGGTCCGGCTCGAAGAATAGACACTAAGAAAAGTCAGTCTTCTTGTACGTGAGTCGGCATTGTGCCTTTTGTATTTAATTCCGACGCAAATACTGTGTTTCATTGTAAATGAGAAGGCCCGAGGGATACAGTAAACCTGCAGTTGTGGATCGGAATGTAAAACTGGTGACACAGGAAAGGCTAAAACAATAGACAGAAAGAAGACTCAGCCTTCTTGTACTTAAGTCGGCATTGTGCGTTTTCTATTTAATTCCGATGCAATTTCTTTGATTCATCGTCAATGTGAAGGTCCAATGGATACAGTATAACTGCAGATGTGCATCGGAACTTGAAATGGGTGATACAGGATAGGCTCCAAACATAGACACTAAGAAAAGTCATTCTCCTGGTACTTAAGTCGGCATTGTGCCTTTTGTTTTTAATTCCGATGCAATTTTTGTGTTTCATCGTCACAGTGAAGGCCCAAGGGATACAGTGAACCTGAAGTAAAGCATCGGAATCTTAATCTGGTCTCACAGGAAAGGCTCAAATCATAGACGGTAAGAAGACTCAGGCTTCTTGTACATAAGTCGGCATTGTGCCATTTGTATTTAATTCCGATGCAATTTATGTTTTTCATCGTCAAAGTGAAGTCCTAAGGGATACAGTAAACCTGAAGTGAAGCAACTGAATCTAAAACTGGTCTCACGGCAAAGGTTCAAAACATAGACCGTAAGAAGACTCAGTCTTCTTGTACTTAATTCGGAATTGTGCCTTTCGTATTTAATTCCGATGCAATTTCTGTGGTTTACCGTCAATGTGAAGGTCCAAGGGATACAGTAAACCTGCAGTTGTGCATCGTAATCTAAAACTAATGACACAGGAAAGGCTCAAAACATAGACAGTAAGAAGATTCAGTCTTCTTGTACTTAAGTCAGCATTGTGCCTTTTGTATTGAATTCCGATGCAATTTCTGTGTCTCATCGTCAATGTGAAGGTGCAAGGCATACAGTATACCTGAAGTGAAGCATCAATCTAAAACTGGCCTCACAGGGAGGCACAAAACATAGACGGTAAGAAGACACAGTCATCTTGTACTTAAGTCGGCATTGTGCCTTTTGTATACAATTCCGATGCAACTTCTGTGTTTCATCGTTAGTGTGAAAGTACAAGGGATCCTGTAAACCGGCAGTTTTGCATCGGAAACTAAGACTGGCGACACAGGAAAGGCTCAAAGCATAGACACTATGAAAAGTCAGTCTTCTTGTACTTAAGTCGGCGTTGTGAAATTTGTATTTGATTCCGATGCAATTTCTGTGCTTCATCGTCAATGTGAGGGTCCACAGGATACAGTTAACCTGCAGTTGTGCATCGGAATCTAAACCTAGTGACACAAGACAGGCTCGAAACGTAGACATTATGACAAGTCAGTCTTCTTATACTCAAGTTGGCATTGTGCCTTTTGTATTTCATTCCGATGGAATTACTGCGATTCTTCGTCAATGTGAAGGTCCAAGGGATACAGTAAACCTGTAGTTGTGCATCGGAACCGAAAACTGTTGGCACAGGAATGGATGGAAACATAGACACTAAGAAAAGTCAGTCTTCTTGTACTTAAGTCGGCATTGTGCATTTTGTATCTAGTTCCGATGCAATTTCTGTGTTTCAAAGTCAATGTGAAGTTCCAAGGGATACAGTAAACCTGTACTGAAACATTGGAATCTAAAACTAGTCTCACAGGAAAGGCTCAAAACATATGCATTCAGAAAGGTCAGTCTTCATGTACATAAGTCGGCATTGGGCCCTTAGTATTTAATTTCGATGCTGTTTTTGTGTTTCATCGTTAATGTGAATGTGCAAGGGATACAGTAAACCTGAAGTCAAACATCGGAATCTAAAACTGGTCTCACAGGAAAGGCTCAAAACATAGACATTAGGAAGACTCAGTTTTCTTGTACTTAAGTCTTCATTTTGCCTTCCGTTTTTAATTCCGATGTAATTTCTGTATTTCATCGTCAAAGTGAAGGTCCAACGGATACAGTAAACCTGAAGTGAAGCATCGGAATGTAAAACTGGTCTCACAGGAAAGGCCCGTACATAGACGGTAAGAAGACCCGGTCGTCTTGTACTTAAGTTTGCATTATGCCTGTTGTATTTCATTTCGATGCAATTTCTGTGTTTCATCGCCAATGTGAAGGTACAAGGGATACAGTTAACTGCAGTGGTGCATCGGAATCTAAAACTGGTGACACAGGAAAGGATCAAAACATAGACACTATGAAAAGTTAGTCTTCTTGTACTTAAGTCGGCACTGTGTCTTTCGTATTTAATTCAGATGCAATATTTGTGTTACATCGTCAAAGTGACGGTGTAAGGGAAACAGTAAACCTGAAGTGAAGCATCGGAATCTAAAACTGGTGACACAGGGAACGCTCATAACACAGACCGTAAGAAGACTCAATCTTCTTGTACTTATGTCTTTATTGTGCCTTTTCTATTTAATTCGGATCCAGTTTTTGTGTTTCATCGACAATGTGAAAGTCCAAGGTATACAGTAAACCTCACGTGAAACTTCGGAATCTAAAACTGGTCTCACAGGGAAGGCTCAAACACAGACAGCAAGAAATCTCAGTCTTCTTGTACTTAAGTCGGCATTGTGCCTTTCATATTTAATTCCGATGCAATTTTAGTGTTTCATCTTCAAAGTGAAGGTCCAAGGGATACAGTAAACCTGAGGGGAAGCATTGGAATCTGAAACTGGTCTCACAGGAAAGGATCAAAACAAAGGCACTAAGAAAAGTCAGTCTTCTTTTACATAAGCCGGTATTGTGCACTTGTGTTTAATTCCGATGCAATTACTGTGTTTAATCGTCAAAGTGAAGGCCCAAGGGATACAGTAAACTTGCAGTCGTGCATCGGAATGTAAAACTGCTGACACAGGAGAGGCTCATGCATAGACACGAAGAAAAGTCAATCTTCCAGTACTTAAGGCGATCTTGTGCCTTTTGTATTTAATTCCGATGCTATATTTGTGTTTCATCGTTAAAGTGAATGTCCAAAGGATACAGTAATCCAGAAGTGAAGAATCGGAATTTCAAACTGGTCTCACAGGGAACGCCCAGAGCATAGACAGTAAGAAGAATCAGTCTTCTTGTACTAAAATCGGCATTGTGCCTTTTGTATATAATTCCGATGCAATTTCTGTGTTTCATCGTCAATGTGATGGCCCAAGAGATACAGTAAACCAGCAGTTGTGCATCGGAATCAAAAACTAAAGACACAGGACAGGCTCAAAACATAGACACTGAGAAAAGTCAGTCTTCTTGTACTTAATTCGGCATTGTGCCTTTTGTATTTAAATCCGATGTAATTACTGTGCTTCATCGCCAATGTGAAGATCCAAGTGATACAGTAGACATGAAGGTGTGCATCGGAATGTAAACCAGGTGACACTGGACTGGTTCGAAACATAGACACTATGAACAGTCAGTCTTCTTGTACTTAAGTCGGCATTGTGCTTTTTGTATATCATTCCGCGGCTATTACTGTGCTTCATCGTCAATGTGAAGGTCCAGGGGATATAGTAAACCTGCAGTTGTGCATCGGAATCTAAAACTGGTAACACAGGAAATGTTGGAAACATAGACACTATGAAAAGTCAGTCTTCTTGTACTTCAGTCGGCATTGTCCCTTTTGTATTTAATTCCGATGCAACATCTTGTTTCATCGTCAATGTGAAGGTCCAAGAGTTACAGTAAACCTGACGCGAAGCATCGGAAACTATATATGGTCTCACAGGGGAGGCTCAGACATAGACAGCAAGAAAACTCAGTCCTCTTCTATTTAAGTCGGCATTGTGCCTTTTGTTTTTAATTCCGTAGCAATTTTTGTGATTCATCGTCTAAGAGAAGGTCCAAGGGATACAGTAGACCTGTAGTGAAGCATCGGAATCTAAACCTGGTGACACCGGCGAGGCTCAAACATAGGCACTAAGAATAGTCAATCTTCTAGTCCTCAAGGCGACGTTGTGCCATTGGTATTTAATTCCGATGTTATCTTTGTGTTTCATCGTTAAAGTGAATGTCCAAGGGATACAGTAAACCTGCAGTGAAGCATTGGAATCTAAAACTGGTCTCACAGGAAAGGCTCAAAACATAGAAGCTGAGAAGACTCAGTCTTCTTGTACTTAAGTCGGAATTGTGCCGTTTGTATTTAATTCCGATGCAATTTCTGAGTATCGTCGTCAATGAGAAGGTCCAAGGGATACAGTAAATCTGACGTGAAGCATCGGAGTCTAGAACTTGTCTCACAGGGAAGGCTCAAAACGTAGACAGCAAGAAAACTAAGTCTTCCACTACTTAAGTAGGCATTGTGCCCTCTGTATTTAATTCCGTGCAATTTCTGTGTTTCATCGTCAATGTGATGATCCAAGGGAAACAGTAAATCTGCAATTGAACATCGGAATCTAAAACTGGTGACACAGGAAATTCTCAAAGCATAGACACTAAGAAAAGTAAGTCTTCTTGTACTTAAGTTGACATTGTGCCTTTTGTATCTAATTCCGATGCAATTTATGTGCTTCATCGTCAAAGTGAAGTTCTAAGGAATACAGTAAACCCGAAGTGACGCATCGGAATATAAAACTGGTCTCACAGCAAATGCTCAAACCATAGACCGTAAGGAGACTCAGTTTTACTTGTGCTTAATTCGGCATTGTGCCTTTTGTATTTAATTCCGATGCGATTTCTGTGCTTTATCGTCAATGTGAAGGTCCAAGTGATACAGTAAACTTGAAGTGAAGCATTGGAATCTAAAACTGGTCTCACAGTAAAGGTTCAAAACATAGACGTTAAGAAGACACAGTCTTCTTGTACTGAAGTCGGCATTGTGCCATTTGTATTTCTCTCCGATGCAATTTCTTTGTTTCATCGTCAATATGAAGGTACAAGGGATACAGTAAAACTGCAGTTGTGCATCGGAATCTAAACCTGGCGACACAGGATGGGCTCAGAACATAGACACTAACAAATGTCAGTCTTCTTGTACTTAAGTCGGCATTGTGCCTTTTGTGATTAATTCCGATGCAATTGTTGCGTTTCATAGTCAGTGTGCAGGTCCAAGGGATACAGTGAACCTGAAGTGAAGCATCGGAATCTAAATCTGGTCTAACAGGAAAGGCTCAAAACATAGACGGTAAGAAGACTTAGTCTTCTTGTACGTAATTCGGCATTGTGCCATTTGTATTTAATTCCGATGCAATTTCTGTGATTTATAGTCAAAGTGAAGGTCCAAGGGATACAGTCAACCTGAAGTGAAGCATTGTAACATAAACTAGTCTCACAGGAAAGGCTCAAAACATAGACACTAAGAAAAGTCAGTCGTCTTGTGCTTAAGTCTGCATTGTACCTTTTGTATTTAATTCCGATGCAATTACTTTGTTTCATCGTCAAAGTGGGGGCCCAGGGATACAGTAAACCTGCAGTCGTGCATTGGAATTTAAATCTGGTGTCACAGGATATCCTCAAACACAGACACATAGGAAAGTCAGTCCTCTTGTATCTATGGCGGCCTTGTGCCTTTTTTATTCAATTCCGATGAATTTTTTGTGTTTCATCGACAAAGTAAAGGTCCTAGGCATACAGTAAACCTGAAGTGACGCATCGGAATCTAATACTGGTCTGACAGGGATGGCTCAAATCATAGACAGTAACAAGGCTCACTCTTCTTGTACTTCGGCTGGCATTGAGTCTTATGAATTTAATTCCGAAGGAATTTCTGTATTTCATCGTCAATGTGAAGGTCCAAGGGATACAGTAAATCCGCAGTTGTACATCAGAATATTAAACAGGAGACACACAAAAGGCTCAAAACACAGACACTAACAAACGTCAGTCTTCATGTACTTAAGTCGACATTGTGCCTTTTGTATTTAATTCCGATGCGATTTCTGTGCTTTATCGTCAATGTGAAGGTCCAAGGGATACAGTAAACCTGCACTTGTGCATCGGAATCTGAAACTGGTGACACAGGAAAGGGTCAAAACAAAGGCACTATGAAAAGTCAGTCTTCCTGTACTTAAGTCTGCATTGTGCCTTTTGTATACAATTCCGATCCTATATTAGTGCTTCATCATCAAAGTGCAGGTCCAAGGGATATCGTAAACCTGAAGTGAAGTATCGGATTCCAAAACTGGTCTCACAGGATAGGCACAAAACATAGACAGTAAGGAGACTCAGTCTTCTAGTACTTAAGTCGGTATTGTGAGTTTTGTATTTAATTCCGATGCAGTTTTGGGTTTAATAGTCTAAGTGAAGATCCAAGGGATACAATCAACCTGAAGGGAAGCATCGGAATCAAAAACTGGTGACACAGGAAAGGATCAAACACAGACACAATGAAAAGTCAGTCATCTTGTACTTAAGACGGCCTTGTGCTTTTGTATTTAATGCCGATGACATTTTTGTGTACATTGTCAAAATGAATGCCAAAGGGATACAGTAAACCTGAAGTGAAACATAGTAATCTAAAACTGGTCTCACAGGGATGGTTCAAATCATAGACAGTAAGATGGCTCACTCTTTTTGTACTTAAGACGGAATTGAGTCGTATGTATTTAATTCCGATGCAATTTCCGTGTTTCATCGTCAATGTGAAGGTCCAAGGGATACAGTAAATCCGCAGTTGTACATCAGAATATTAAACAGGAGACACACAAAAGGCTCAAAACACAGTCACTAACAAACGTCAGTCTTCATGTACTTAAGTCGACATTGTGCCTTTTGTGTTTATCTCCGATGCAATTGTCACGTTTCATCGTCAATGTTAATTTCCAATGGATACAGTAAACACGTAGTGAAGCAACGGAATCTAAAGCTGGTCTCACAGGAAAGACTGACAACATAGACGGTAAGAAGACTCAAGCTACTTCTACTTAAGTCGGCATGGTGCCTCTTGTATTTCGTTCCCATGCAATTTCTATGTTTCATCGTCAACGTAAGGGTCCAAGGTAGACAGTAAACGTCAAGTGAAGCATCGGAATCTAAAACTGGTCTCACAGGAAAAGCACAAAACAAAGTCACTAAGAAAAATCAGTCTTCTTGTACTAAAGTCGGCATTGTGCCTGTTGATTTAAATCCGATGCAACTTCTGTGTTTCATCGTCAATGTGATGGTCCAAGGGATTCAGTAAATCTGCAGTTGAGCATCGGAATCTAAAACTGGTGACACAGGAATGGCTCAAACCATAGACTGTCAGAAGACTCAGTCTTCTTGTACTTCAGTCGGCATTGTGCCATTTGAATTTAATTCCGATGCAATTTATATTTTTCATCGTCAAAGTTAAGGTCTACGGGGTACAGTAAACCTGAAGTGAAGCATCTGAATCTAAAACTGGTCTCATGGCAAAGGTTCAAAACATAGACCGTAAGAAGACTCAGACTCCTTGTACTTAATTCGGTATTATGCCTTTCGTATTTATTTCCGATGCAATGTCTGTGGTTCATCGTCAATGCGAAGGCCCAAGGGATACAGTAAACCTGCAGTTGTGCATCGTAATCTAAAACTGGTGACACAGGAAAGGCTCAAAACATAGACAGTAAGAAGATTCAGTCTTCTTGTACTTAAGTCGGCATTATGCCTTTTGTATTTAATTCAGGTTCAATTTCTGTATTTCATCGTGAATGTGAAGGTCCAAGGGATACAGTAAACCTGAACTGAAACATCGAAGTCTACAACTGGTCTCACAGGAGGCGCTCAAAACATAGACGGTAAGAAGACTCAGACTTCTTGTACTTACGTCGGCATTGTGCCATTTGCAATTAATTCCGATGCAGTTTCTGTGTTTCGTCGACAAAGTGAAGGGCCAAGGGATACAGTAAACCTGAAGTGAAGCATCGGAATCTAAAGCTGGTGACACAGGAAAGGCTCAAAACATAGACAGTATGAAGACGCAGTCTTCTATTACTTAAGTCGGCATTGTGCCTTTTGTATTCAATTCCGATGCAATTTCGGTGTTTCATCGTCAATGTGAAGGTACTAGGGGTACAGTAAACCTGACGTGAAGCATCGGAATCTAAAACTGGTCTCACAGGGAAGCCTCAAATCGTAGACAGCAAGAAAACTCAGTCTTCATCAACTTAAGTCATCATTGTGCCTTTTGTATTTAATTCCAATGCAATTTCTATGTTTCAACGTCAATGTGAAGGTCCAAGTGATGCAGTAAATCTGCAGACAAACATCGGTATTTCAAACTGGTGACACAGGAAATGCTCAATGCATAGACAATAAGAAAATTCAATCTTCTTGTACTTAAGTCGGCATTTTGTTTTTGTATTTAATTCCGATGCAATTTCTGTGTTTCATCGTCAATGTGAAGGTCCAAGGGATACAGTAAACATGAAGTGAAGCATCGGAATCTAAAACTGTTCTCTCAGGAAAGGCTCAAATCATAGACGGTAAGAAGACTCAGTCTACTTGTACATAAGTCGGCATTGTGCCTTTTCTTTTCAATTCCGATGCAGTTTTTGTGTTTCATCGTCAAAGTGAAGGCCCAAGGGATACAGTAAACCTGCAGATGTGCAACGCATTCTTAAAACTGGTGACACAGGAAAGGCTCAAAACATAGACACTAAGAAAAGTCAGTCTTCTTGTACTTAAGTCGGCATTGTGCATTTTGTGTTTATTTCCGATGCAGTTTCTGTGTTTCATTGTCAATGTGAAGGTACAAGGGATACAGGAAATCTGCAGTTGTCCATCGGAATCTAAAACTGGTGACACATGATAATCTCAAAACATACAAACTTACAAAAGTCAGTCTTCTAGTACTTAAGTCAGCTTCGTGCCTAATGGGTTTAATTCCGAAGCAATTGTTGCTTTTCATCGTCAATGTGAAAGTCCAAAGGATACAGTTAACCTGAAGTATAGCATCGGAATCTAAAACTGGTGACATAGGAAAGGCTAAAAACACAGACACTCAGAAATGTCAGTCTTTTTGTACTTAAGGCTGCATTGTGCCTAATGTGTTTAATTCTGAAGCAAGTGTTGCGTTTCATAGTCAATGTGAAGGTCCAAGGGATACAGTCAACCTGAAGTGAAGCATTGGAATCTAAAATTGGTCTCACAGGAATGGCTCAAACACAGACACAGAGATAAGTCAGTCTTCTTGTACTTAGGGCGGCCTTGTTCCTTTTGTATTTAATTCCGATGAAATTTTTGTGTTTCATCGTCAAAGTGAAGGTCCAAGGGATACAGAAAACCTGAAGTGATGCATCTGAATCTAAAACTGGTCTCATAGGGATGGCTCAAATCATAGACACTAAGAAGGCTCACTCTTCTTAAACTTAAGTCGGCATTGTGCCTTATGTATTTGATTCCGAGGCAATTTCTGTGTTTCATCGTCAATTTGAAGGTCCATGGGACACAGTAAAACTGCAGTTGTGCATCGGAATCTAAAACTGGTCACACAGGACAGGCTCGAAATTTAGACACTAAGAAAAGGCAGTCTGCTTGTACATAAGTTGGCATTGTGCCATTTGTATTTAATTCCGATGCAATTCCTGTGTTTCATCTTCATTGGGATGGTCCAAGGGATACAGTAAACCTGCAGTTGTGCATCAGAATCTAAATCTAGTGACACAGGAAAGGCTCAAACCATAGACAGTATGAAGACTCTGTCTTCTTGTACTTAAGTCGGCATTGTGCCTTTTGTATTTAATTCGGATGCTATTGTTGTGTTTCATCGTCAAAGTGAATGTCCAAGGGATACAGTAAACCTGACGTGAAGCATCGGAATCTAAAACTGTTCTCACAGGAAACTCTCACAACATTGTCACAAAGAAAAGTCAGTCTTCTTGTACAAATTCGGCATTGTGCCTTTTGAATTTATCTCAGATGCTATTACTGTGTTTCATCGTCAATGTGAAGGTCCAAGGGATACAATAAACCTGACGTGAAGCACTGGAAGCTAAAACTGGTCTGAAAATAAAGGCTCAATACATAGACAGCAAAAAACCTCACATCTTCTTCTACTGAAGTCGGCGTTGTGCCTTTTGGATTTAATTTCGCTGCGATTTCTGTGTTTCATCATTAATGTGAAAGTCCAATGGATACAGTAAACCTGAAGTGAAGCATTGAAAACTAAAACTGGTCTCACAGGAAAGGCTCAAAACATAGACGGTAAGGAGACTCAGACTTCTTGTATTTGGGTAGGCATTGTGCCTTTTGTATTTAATTCCGATGCAATGTCTGTGTTTCGTCGTCAATCCCAAGGCCCAAGGGATACAGTAAACCTGAAGTGAAGCATCGGAATCCAAAGCTGGTTACACAGAAAGGCTCAAATCGTAGACAGTAAGAAGACGCAGTCTTATTATATTTAAACCGGCATTGTGCGTTTTGTATTTAATTCCTAGGCAATTTCTCTGTTTCATCGTCAATGTGAAGATCCAAGGGATACAGTAAAATTGACGTGAACCATCGAATTATAATACTGGTCTCACAGAGAAGGCTCAAAACATAGACAGCAAGAAAACTCAATCTTCTTCTACTTAAGTCGGCATTGTGCCCTTTGTATTTGGTTAAAAATGCAATATTTGTGTTTCATCGTCAATGTGAAGGTCCAAGTGATGCAGTAAATCTGCAGTTGAGCATCGGAATCTTAAACTGGTGACACAGGAAAGGCTCAAAGCATAGACACCAAGAAAAGTCAGTCATCTTGTACTTAAGTCGGCATTGTGCCTTTTGTAATTACTTTCGATGCAATTTTTGTGTTTCATCGTCAATGTCGAGGTCCAAGTGTTGCGGTAAATCTGCAGTTGAGCATCGGAATTTAAAACTGGTCTAACAGGAAAGGCTCAAAACATAGACGGTAGGAAGACTCAGTCTTCTTGTACTTATGCCGGAATTGTGCCATTTGCATTTAATTCCGATGCAATTTCTGTGTTTCATCGCCAAAGTAAAGATATAAGGTATACAGTAGACCTCAAGTGAAGCATCGTAATCTAAAACTGGTCTCACAGGAAAGTCTCAAAACATAGACGGTGAGAAGACTCGGTCTTCTTGTACTTAAGTCGGTATTGTGCCTTTTGTATTTAATTCCGATGCAATTTCTGTGTTTCATCGTCAATGCGAAGGTCCAAGGGATACAGTAAACCTGAAGTGAAGAATCGGAATCTAAAACTGGTCTTACAGGGAAGGCCCAAAGCATAAACAGTAAGAAAACTCAGTCTTATTGTACTGAAGTCGGCATTGTGCCTTTTGTATTAAATTCCGATGCAATTACTGTGTTACAGCGTCAAAGTGAAGGTCCAAGGGATACAGTAAACCTGCAGTTGTGCATCGGAAACTAAACCTAGTGACACAGGGTAGGCTCAAAACATAGACACTAACAAAAGTCAGTCTTCTTGTACTTAAGTCGCATTGTGCACCTTGTATTTATTTCCGCTGCCATTTCAGTGTTTCATCGTCAATGTGAAGGTCCGAGGGATACAGTAAACCTGATGTGAAGCATCGATATCTAAAACTGGTCTCACAGGAAAGGCTCAAAACATGGACGGTAAGAAGGCACAGATTTCTTGCACTTATGTCGGCATTGTGCCTTTTGTATTTAATTCCGATGCAATTTCTGTGTCTCATCGTCAATGTGAAGGTCCAAGGGATACAGTAAACCTGAAGTGAAGCATCGGAATCTAAAGCTGGTGACACAGGAAAGGCTCAAAACGTAGACAGTAAGAAGACGCAGTCATCTTGTACTTAAGGCAGCATTGTGCGTTTTGTATTTAATTCCGATGCAATTCGTGTGTTTCATCGTCAATGGCAACGTCCAAGGGATACAGTGAAATTGACGTGAACCATCGGAATCTAAAACTTGTCTCACAGGTAGGGCTCAAAACATAGACAGCAAGAAAACTCAGTCTTCTTCTACTTAAGTCGGCATTATGCCCTTTGTATTTAATTCCAATGCAATTTCTGTGTTTCATCGTCAAAGTGAAGGTCCAAGGTATACAGTAAACCTCAAGTGAGGCATCGGAATCTACTACTGGTCTCACAGGAATGGCTCAAACATAGACAGTAAGAAGACACAGACTTCCTGTAATTAAGTCGCCAATGTGCCTTTTGCATTTAATTCAGACGCAACTTCTGTGTTTCATCGTCAATGTGAAGGCCCAAGGGATACAGTAAACCTGCAGTCGTGCATCGGAATCTAAATCTAGTGACACAGGAAAGGCTCAAACCATAGACAGTAAGAAGACTCTGTCTTCTAGTACTTAAGTCGGCATTTTGCCTTATGTATTTAATTCCGATGCAATTTCAGTGTTTCATCGTCAATGTGAAGGTCCAAGGGATACAGTAAACCTGCAGTTGTGCATTGGAATCAAAAACTGGTCTGACAGGAAAGGCTCAGACATAGACGGTAAAAAGACACAGATTTCTTGTACTTAAGTCGGCATTGTGCATTTTGTGTTTAATTCCGATGCAATTTCTGTATTTCATCGTCAATGTGAAGGTACAAGGGATTCACTAACCTTGTGGTTGTGCATCGGAATCTCAACTGGTGATACAGGAAAGGCTCAGAACTTAGACACTATGAAAAGTCAGTCCTCTTGTACTAAAGGCGCCCTTGTGCCTTTTGTATTTAATTCCGATGCAATTTTTGTGTTTCATCGTCAAAGTGAAGGTCCAAGGGATACAGCAAACATTAAGTGAAGCAGTGAAATCTAAAACTGGTCTCACCGGTAAGGCTCAAAACATAGACGGTAAGAAGACGCAGTCTTCTTGTACTTAAGTCGGCATTCTGCATTTTGTATATCTTTCCGATGCAATTTCTGTTTGTAATCGTCAATGTGAAGGCACAAGGGATACAGTAAACCTGCAGTTGTGCATTGGAACCAGAAACTGGTCTGACAGGAAAGGCTCAAACATAGACAGTAAGAAGACACAGACTTCTTGTACTTATGTCGCCAATGTGCCTTTTGCATTTAATTCAGACGCAACTTCTGTGTTTCGTCGTCAATGTGAAGGTACAAGGGATACAGTAAACCTGCAGTTGTACTTCGGAAACTCAAACTGGTGACACAGGATAGGCTCAAAACATAGACACTAACAAAAGTCAGTCTGCTTATACTTGAGTCAGCATTGTGCCTTTTGTGTTTAATTCCAATGCAATTGTAGCGTTTCATTGTCAGTGCGAAAGTCCAAGGGATACAGTAAACCTGAAGTGAAGAATCGGAATCTAAAACTGGTCTCACAGGAAAGGCTCAAAACATAGTCACTAAGATAAGTCAGTCGTCTTGTACTTAAGTCTGCATTGTGCCTTTTGTATATAATTCCGATGCAATTACTGTGTTTCATCGTCAACGTGGGGGTCCAAGGGATACAGTAAACCTGCAGTCGCGCATAGGAATCTAAAACTAGTGACACAGGAAAAGCTCAAACACAGACACAAAGAAAAGTCAGTCTTCTTGTACTTAAGGCGGCCTTCTGGCTTTTGTATTTAATTCCAATGAAATTTTTGTGTTTGAGCGTCAAAGGTAAGGTCCAAGTGATACAGTAAACCAGCAGTTGTGCAACGGAATCTATCCTGGTGACACAGGAGAGGCTCGAAATATGGACACTAAGTAAAGGCAGTCTTCTTTTACTTAAGTCGGCATTGGGTCTTTTGTATTTAATTCCGATGCATTTTCTGTGTTTCATCGTCAATGTGAAGATCCAAGGGATACAGTAAATCACCAGTTGTGCATCGGAAACAAAAAATGGGGTCATAGGAAAAGTTTGAAACATAGACACTAACAAAAGTGAGTCTTCTTGTAATTAAGTCGGTATTGCGCATTTTGTATTTAATTCCGATGCAATTTCTGTGTTTCATCGTCAATGTGAATGTCAAGGGATACAGTAAACCTCAAGTGAAGCATGGGAATCTAAAACTGGTCTCACAGGGAAGGCCCAGAACACAGACACTAAGAAGACTCAGTCTTCTTATACTAAAGTCGGCATTGTGCGTTTTGTCTTTAATTCCAAAGCAATTTCTGTGTTTCATCGTCAATGTGAAGGCCCAAGGGATACAGTAAACCTGCAGTTGTGCATCGGAATCTCAAAGTGGTGACACAGGACAGGTTCGGAACATAGACACTAAGAAAAGACAGTCTTCTTGTACTTAAGTCGGCATTGTGACTTTTTTATTTATTTCCGATGCAATTAACATGTTTCATCGTCAATGTGAAGGTCCAAGGGATACAGTAAAGCTGCAGTTGTGCATCGGAATCTGAAACTGGTGACACAGGAAAGGCTCGAAGCATAGACAGTAAGAGGACTCAGTCATCTTGTACTTAAGTCGGCATTGTGCTTTTTGTATTTCATTCCGATGCAATTTTTGTGTTTCATCGTCAAAGTGAAATTCTAAGGGATACAGTAAACCTGAAGTGAAGCATCGGAATCTAAATCTGGTCTCACACGAAAGGCTCAGATCATAGACACCAAGAAAAGTCAGTCGTCTTGTACTTAAGTCAGCATTGTGCCTTTTGTATATAATTCCGATGCAATTACTGTGTTTCATTGTCAAAGAGAGGGTCCAAGGGATACAGTAAACCTAAAGTCGTGCATCGGAATCTATAACAAGTGACACAGGAATGGCTCAAACACAGACACAAAGAAAAGTCAGTCTTCTAGTTCAAATTCGGCATTGTGCGTTTTGAATTTAATTCCGATGCTATTACTGTGTTTCATCGTCATTGTGAAGGTCCAAGGGATACAGTAAGCATGCAGTCGTGCATCGGAATCTAAAACTGGTGACACAGGAAAGGTTCAAACACAGACACAAAGAAAAGTCAGTCTTCTTGTAGTTAAGTCGGTATTGTGCCTTTTGTATTTCATTCGGATGCAGTTTTTGTGTTTCATCGTCAAAGTGAATGTCCAAGGGATACAGTAACCTCAAGGGAAGCATCGGTTCTAATACTGGTCTCACAGGAATGGCTCAAAACAAAGACGCTAAGAAGATACAGTCTTCTTGTACTTAAGTCGGCATTGTGCCTGTTGTATTTAATTCCGATGCAATTTTTGTGTTTCATCGTCAAAGTGAAGGTACAAGTGATACAGTGAACCTGCAGTTGTGCGACGAAATTTAAAACTGGTGACACAGGAAAGGCTCAAAACATAGACACTATGAAAAGTCAGTCTTCTTGTACTTATGTGGCATTGTGCCTTTTGTATTTAATTCCGAAGCAATTTCTGAGTTTCATCGTCAATGTGAAGTTCCAAGGGATACAGTAAACATGAAGTGAAGCATCGGAATCTAAAACTGGTTTCTCAGGAAGGGCTCAAATCTTAGACGGTAAGAAGACTCAGTCATCTTGTACTTAAGTCGGCATTGTGCCGTTTGTATTTGATTCCGATGCGATTTCTGTGTTTCCTCGTCAAAGTGAAGGTTCAAGGGATACAGTAAACATGAAATCAAGCATTGGAATCTAAAACTGGTCTCTCAGGAAGGCTCAAAACAAAGACGGTAAGAAAACACAGACTTCTTGCACTCAAGTCGGCATTGTGCCTTTCGTATTTAATTTCGATCTAATTTTTGTGTTTCATCGTCAATGTGAAGGTCCAAGGTATACAGTACACCTGACGTGAAGTATCGGAATCTAAAACTGGTCTCACAGGGAAGGCTGAAATATAGACAGCAAGAAAACTCAGTCTTTTTCTACTTAAGTCGGCATTGTGCCCTTTGTATTTAAGTCCGCTGTAATTACAGTGTTTCATCGCATTGTGAAGGTCCAAGTGATGCAGTAAATGTGCAGTTGTGCATCAGAATCTAAAACTGGTGACACAGGAGTGGCTCAAAACATAGACACTAAGAAAAGACTGTCTTCTTGTACTTAAGTCGGTATTATGCTTTTTGTATTTAATTCCGATGCAATTACTGCGTTTCATCGTCAAAGTGAGGGTTCAAGGGATACAGTAAACCTGAAGTAATGCATCGGAATCTAAAACTGGTGACACATGATAATCTCAAAACATACACACTTACAAAAGTCAGTCTTCTAGTACGTAAGTCAGCTTCGTGCCTAATGGGTATAATTCCGAAGCAATTGTTGCTTTTCATCGTCAATGTGAAAGTCCAAGGGATACAGTTAACCTGAAGTATGGCATCGGAATCTAAAGCTGGTGACATAGGAAAGGCACAAACACAGACACTCAGAAATGTCAGTCTTCTTGTACTTAAGGCTGCATTGTGCCTAATGTGTTTAATTCTGAAGCAAGTGTTGCGTTTCATAGTCAATGTGAAGATCCAAGGGATACAGTCAACCTGAAGTGAAGCATTGGAATCTAAAACTGGTCTCACAGGAATGGCTCAAACACAGACACAGAGACAAGTCAGTCTTCTTGTACCTAGGGCGGCCTTGTTCCTTTTGTATTTAATTCCGATGAAATTTTTGTGTTTCATCGTCAAAGTGAAGGTCCAAGGGATACAGAATCCCTGAAGTGATGCATCTGAATCTAAAACTGGTCTCATAGGGATGGCTCAAATCATAGACAGTAAGAAGGATCACTCTTCTTATACTTAAGTCGGCCTTGTGCCTTATGTATTTAATTCCGATGCAATTTCTGCGTCTCATTGTCAATGTGAAGGTCCAAGGGATACAGTAAACCTGAAGTGAAGCATCGGAATCTAAAGCTGGTGACACAGGAAAGGCTCAAAACGTAGACAGTAAGAAGTCGCAGTCATCTTGTACTTAAGGCAGCATTGAGCGTTTTGTATTTAATTCCGATGCAATTCGTGTGTTTCATCGTCAATGGGAAGGTCCAAGGGATACAGTGAAATTGACGTGAACCATCGGAATCTAAAACTTGTCTCACAGGGAAGGCTCAAAACATAGACAGCAAGAAAACTCAGTCTTCTTCTACTTAAGTCGGCATTATGCCCTTTGTATATAATTGAAATGCAATTTCTGTGTTTCATCGTCAAAGTGAAGGTCCAAGGTACACAGTAAACCTCAAGTGAGGCATCGGAATCTAATACTGGTCTCACAGGAATGGCTCAAACATAGACAGGAAGAAGACACAGACTTCTTGTACTTAAGTCGCCAATGTGCCTTTTGCATTTAATTCAGACGCAACTTCTGTGTTTCATCGTCAATGTGAAGGTACAAGGGATACAGTAAACCTGCAGTTGTGCTTCGGAAACTCAAACTGGTGACACAGGATAGGCTCAAAACATAGACACTAACAAAAGTCAGTCTGCTTATACTTGAGTCAGCATTGTGCCTTTTGTGTTTAATTCCAATGCAATTGTTGCGTTTCATTGTCAGTGCAAAAGTCCAAGGGATACGGTAAACCTGAAGTGAAGCATCGGAATCTAAGACTGGTGACACAGATAAGGCGCAAAACATAGACAGTATGATGACTCAGTTTTTTTGTACTTAAGTCGGCATTGTGCCAGTTGTATTTAATGCTGATGCAATTTCTGTGTTTCATCGTCAATGTGAAGGTCCAAGGGATACAGTAAGTCTGCAGTTGTGCATCGGGATCAAATACTGGTGACACAGGAAAGGCTGGAAACCGAGACACTAAGAAAAGTCAGTCTTCTTGTACTAAAGTCGACATTGTGCCGTTTGTAATCAATTCCGATGCAATTTCTGTGTTTCATCGTCAATGTGAAGGCCCAAGGGATACAGTAAACCTGCAGTCGTGCATCGGAATCTAAATCTAGTGACACAGGAAAGGCTCAAACCATAGACAGTAAGATGACTCTGTCTTCTAGTACTTAAGTCGGCATTGTGCCTTATGTATTTAATTCCGATGCAATTTCAGTGTTTCATCGTCAATGTGAAGGTCCAAGGGATACAGTATACCTGCAGTTGTGCATTGGAATCAAAAACTGGTCTGACAGGAAAGGCTCAAACATAAACGTTAAAAAGACACAGTAAAACTGCAGTTGTGTATCGGAATCTAAAACTGGTGACACAGGATAGGCTCAAAACATAGACACTAACAAAAGTCAGTCTTTTTGTACTTAAGTCGGCATTGTGCCCCTTGTATTTAATTCCGCTGCCATTTCAGTGTTTCATCGTCAATGTGAAGGTCTGAGGGATACAGTAAACCTGTAGTGAAGCATCGATATCTAAAACTGGTCACATAGGAAAGGCTCAAAACGTGGACGGTAAGAAGACTCAGATTTCTTGCACTTATGTCGGCATTGTGCCTTTTGTATTTAATTCCGATGCAATTTCTGTGTCTCATCGTCAATGTGAAGGTCCAAGGGATACAGTAAACCTGAAGTGAATCATCGGAATCTAAAACTGGTCTCACAGGAAAGGCTCAAAAGAAAAACGGTATGAAGACTCAGACTTCTTGTACTTAGGTCTTCATTGTGCCTGTTGTATTTAATTCCGATGCAATTTCTGTGTTTCGTCGTCAATGTGAAGGTACAAAGGTTACAGTATACCTGCAGTTGTGCAACGGAATCTAAAACTGATGACACACAAAAAGGCTAAAAAATAGACACTATGAAAAGTCAGTCTTCCTGTACTTAAGTCGGCATTGTGCGTTTTGTATTTAATTCCGATGCAATTTTTGAGTTTTATCGACAAATTAAAGGTCCAAGGGTTACAGTAAATCTGCAGCTGTGCATCGGAAGCTAAAGCTGGTGACACAGGACAGTCTCGAAATATAGACACTAAGAAGCGGCAGACTTATTGTACTTAAGTCGGCATTGTGCCTTTTGTATTTAATTCCGATGCAATTTCTGTGTTTCATCGTCAATGTGACAGTCGAAGGGATACAGTAAATCTCCAGTTGGCATCCGAATTTAAAAATGGGGACGTAGGAAAGGCTCAAAACATATACACTAAGAAAAGCCAGTCTTTTTGTACTTAAGCCGGCATTGTGCCTTTTGTATTTAATTCCGATGCAATTTATGTGTTTCATCGTCCAAATGAAGGTCCAAGGGATTCAGTAACCCAGCAGTTGTGCATCGGAATCTAAAACTGGTGACACGGGAAAGGCTTAAATCATAGATAGTAAGAAGACTCAGTCTTCTTGTACTTAAGTTGGTTTTGTGCCTTTTGTATTTATTTTTGATGCCATTTTAGAGTTTCATCGTCAATGTGAAGGTCCAAGGGATACAGTAAACCTGACGTGAAACATCGGAATCTAAAACTGCTCTCAAAAGGAGGGCTCAAAACATAGACACTAATAAATGTCAGTCTTCTTGTACTTAAGTCGGCATTGTGCCTTTTGTATTTATTTCCGATGCAAATTTTGTGTTTCATCGTCAATGTGAATGTCTATGGGATACAGTTAACCTGCCGTTGTGCATCGGAATCTAAAACTGATGACACAGGACAGGCTCATAATAGAGACACTAAGAAAAGGCAATCTTCTTGTACTTGAGTCGGCATTGTGTCTTCTGTATTTCATTCCGATGCAATTAGTGTGTTTCATCGTCAATGTGAGGGTCCAAGGGATGCAGTAAATCTGCAGTTGCGCATCGGAATCTAAAACATGTGTCACAGGAAAGGCTCAAAACATAGACACTAAGAAAAGTCAGTCTTCCTGTACTTAAGTCGGCATTGTGCCTTTTGTATTTAATCCCGATGCAATTATTGTGTTTCATCGACAAAGTGAAGGTCTAAGGGATACAGTAAACCTGATGTGAAGCATCTGAATCTAAAAGTGGTCTCACAAGACAGGCTCAAAACATAGACCGTCCGAAGATTCAGTCTCTTGAACTTAATTCGGCGTTGTGCGTTTTGTGTTTAATTCCGATGCAATTGTTGTGTTTCATCGTCAAAGTGAAGGTCCAGGGGTACAGGAAACCTGAAGTGAAGCATCGAAATCTAAAACTGGTCTCTCAGGAAAGGCTCAAAACTTAGACGGTAAGAGGACACGGTCTTCTAGTACTTAAGTCGGCATTGTGCCTTATGTATTTAAATCCGACGCAATTTCAGTGTTTCATCGTAAATGTGTAGGTCCAAGGGATACAGTAAACCTCATTTAAAGCATCTGAATCTAAAACTGGTTTCACAGGAACGGCCCAAAAAACTGGTCTCACAGGAAAGGCTCAAAACATAGATGGTAAGAAGACTCAGTCCTCTTGTACTTATGTCGGCATTGTGCATTTTGCATTTAATTCCGATGCAATTTCTGTGATTCTTCGTTAAAGTGAAGGTCCAAGATATACAGTAAACCTCAAGTGAAGCATCGGTTCTAAAACTGGTCTCACAGGAAAGGCTTAAACATAGACAGTAAAAAGACACGGTCTTCCTGTACTTAAGTCGGCATTGTGCCTGTTGTATTTAATTCCGATGCAATTTCTGTGTTTCGTCGTCAATGTGAAGGTACAAAGGATACAGTAAACCTGCAGTTGTCCGACGGAATCTAAAACAGGTGACACAGGAAAGGCTCAAAGAATAGACATTATGATAAGTCAGTCTTCTTGTACTTATGTCGGCATTGTGCGTTTTATATTTAATTCCGATGCAATTTTTGTGTTTCATCGTCAAAGGGAAAGTCCAAGGGTTACTGTAAACCTCAAGTGTCGCATCGGAGTCTACAACTGATGACACAGGAAACGCTCAAAGCGTAGACACTAAGAAGACTCAGTCTTCTTGTGCCTAAGTCGGTATTGTGACTTTTGTGTTTAATTCGGATGCAATTCTTTTGTTTCATCGTCAATGTGAAGGTCCGAGGTATACAGTAAACCTGACGTGAAGCATCGGAATCTATAACTGGTCTCACAGGGAAGCCTCAAAACATAGACAGCAAGAAAATTCAGACTTTTTCTACTTAAGTCGGCATTGTGCACTATGTATTTAATTCCGATGCAATTTCTGTGTTTCATCGCGTCTTGAAGGTCCAAGTGATGCAGTAAATGTGCAGTTGTGCATCGGAATCTAAAACTGGTGACACAGGAAAGGCCCAAAACATAGACACTACGATAAGTCAGTCTTCCTCTACTTAAGTCGGCATTGTGATTTCTGTATTCAATTCCGATGCAATTACTGTGTTTCATCGTCAATGTGAAGGTACAAGGGATACAGTGAACCTGCTGTTGTGCATCGGAATCTAAAACTGGTGACACAGGAAAGGCTCAAAACATAGACGGTAAGAAGACTCAGTCTTCTTGAACTTAATTCGGCATTGTGCTTCTGCATTTAATTCCGACGCAATATTTGTGTTTCATCGTGAAAGTGAAGGTCCAAGGGACACAGTAAACCTGAAGTGAAGCATTGGAATCTAAAACTGGTGTCATGGGGATGGCTCAAATCATAGACAGTAAGAAGGCTCACTCTTCTTGTACTTAAGCCGCCATTGTGCCTTTTGTATTTAATTCTGATGCAACTACTGTGTTTCATCGACAATGTGAAGGTCTAAGGGATTCAGTCAACCTGAAGTGAAGCATTGGAATCTAAAACTGGTCCCACAGAAAAGTCTCAAAACATAGTAACTAAGAAATGACAGTCGTCTCGACTTAAGTCTGCATTGTGCATTTTGTTTTTAATTCTGACGCAATTTTTTTGTTTCATCGTCAACGTGAAAGTCCAAGGGACACAGTAAACCTAGAGTGACGCATCGGAATATAAAAGTGGTCTCACAGGGATAGCTCAAAACATAGACGGAAAGAAGACACAGTCTTCTTGTACTTAAGTCTTCATTGTGCATTTTGTATATCTTTCCGATGCAATTTCTGTTTCTAATCGTCAATGTGAAGGTACAAGGGATACAGTAAAACTGCAGTTGTGCATCGGAATCTAAAACTGGTGACACAGGATAGGCTCAAAACATAGACACTAAGAAAAGTCAGTCTTCCTGTACTTAAGTCGGCATTGTGCCTTTTGTACTTAATCCCGATGCAATTATTGTGTTTCATCGACAAAGTGAAGGTCTAAGGGATATAGTAAACCTGATGTGAAGCATCGGAATCTAAAAGTGGTCTCACAGGAAAGGCTCAAAAGAAAAACGGTAAGAGGACTCAGACTTCTTGTACTTAGGTCTTCATTGTGCCTGTTGTATTTAATTCCGATGCAATTTCTGTGTTTCGTCGTCAATGTGAAGGTACAAAGGATACAGTATACCTGCAGTTATGCAACGGAATCTAAAACTGATGACACAGAAAAAGGCTAAAAAATAGACACTATGAAAAGTCAGTCTTCCTGTACTTAAGTCGGCATTGTGCGTTTTGTATTTAATTCCGATGCAATTTTTGAGTTTTATCGACAAATTAAAGGTCCAAGGGTTACAGTAAATCTGCAGCTGTGCATCGGAAGCTAAAGCTGGTGACACAGGACAGTCTCGAAGTATAGACACTAAGAAAAGGCAGACTTATTGTACTTCAGTCGGCATTGTGCCTATTGTATTTATTTCCGATGCAAATTTTGTGTTTCATCGTCAATGTGAATGTCTACAGGATACAGTTAACCTGCCGTTGTGCATCGGAATCTAAAACTGATGACACAGGACAGGCTCATAATAGAGACACTAAGAAAAGGCAATCTTCTTGTACTTGAGTCGGCATTGTGTCTTCTGTATTTCATTCCGATGCAATTAGTGTGTTTCATCGTCAATGTGAGGGTCCAAGGGATGCAGTAAATCTGCAGTTGCGCATCGGAATCTAAAACATGTGTCACAGGAAAGGCTCAAAACATAGACAATAAGAAAAGTCAGTCTTCCTGTACTTAAGTCGGCATTGTGCCTTTTGTATTTAATCCCGATGCAATTATTGTGTTTCATCGACAAAGTGAAGGTCTAAGGGATACAGTAAACCTGATGTGAAGCATCGGAATCTAAAAGTGGTCTCACAAGACAGGCTCAAAACATAGACCGTCCGAAGATTCAGTCTCTTGAACTTAATTCGGCGTTGTGCGTTTTGTGTTTAATTCCGATGCAATTGTTGTGTTTCATCGTCAAAGTGAAGGTCCAGGGGTACAGGAAACCTGAAGTGAAGCATCGAAATCTAAAACTGGTCTCTCAGGAAAGGCTCAAAACTTAGACGGTAAGAGGACACGGTCTTCTAGTACTTAAGTCGGCATTGTGCCTTATGTATTTAAATCCGACGCAATTTCAGTGTTTCATCGTAAATGTGTAGGTCCAAGGGATACAGTAAACCTCATTTAAAGCATCTGAATCTAAAACTGGTTTCACAGGAACGGCCCAAAAAACTGGTCTCACAGGAAAGGCTCAAAACATAGATGGTAAGAAGACTCAGTCCTCTTGTACTTATGTCGGCATTGTGCATTTTGCATTTAATTCCGATGCAATTTCTGTGATTCTACGTTAAAGTGAAGGTCCAAGATATACAGTAAACCTCAAGTGAAGCATCGGTTCTAAAACTGGTCTCACAGGAGAGGCTTAAACATAGACAGTAAAAAGACACGGTCTTCCTGTACTTAAGTCGGCATTGTGCCTGTTGTATTTAATTCCGATGCAATTTCTGTGTTTCGTCGTCAATGTGAAGGTACAAAGGACACAGTAAACCTGCAGTTGTCCGACGGAATCTGAAACAGGTGACACAGGAAAGGCTCAAAGAATAGACACTATGATAAGTCAGTCTTCTTGTACTTATGTCGGCATTGTGCGTTTTATATTTAATTCCGATGCAATTTTTGTGTTTCATCGTCAAAGTGAAGGTCCAAGGGTTACTGTAAACCTCAAGTGTCGCATCGGAGTCTAAAACTGATGACACAGGAAACGCTCAAAGCGTAGACACTAAGAAGACTCAGTCTTCTTGTGCCTAAGTCGGTATTGTGACTTTTGTGTTTAATTCGGATGCAATTCTTTTGTTTCATCGTCAATGTGAAGGTCCGAGGTATACAGTAAACCTGACGTGAAGCATCGGAATCTATAACTGGTCTCATAGGGAAGCCTCAAAACATAGACAGCAAGAAAATTCAGACTTTTTCTACTTAAGTCGGCGTTGTGCACTATGTATTTAATTCCGATGCAATTTCTGTGTTTCATCGCGTCTTGAAGGTCCAAGTGATGCAGTAAATGTGCAGTTGTGCATCGGAATCTAAAACTGGTGACACAGGAAAGGCCCAAAACATAGACACTACGATAAGTCAGTCTTCCTCTACTTAAGTCGGCATTGTGATTTCTGTATTCAATTCCGATGCAATTACTGTGTTTCATCGACAATGTGAAGGTACAAGGGATACAGTGAACCTGCTGTTGTGCATCGGAATCTAAAACTGGTGACACAGGAAAGGCTCAAAACATAGACGGTAAGAAGACTCAGTCTTCTTGAACTTAATTCGGCATTGTGCTTTTGCATTTAATTCCGACGCAATATTTGTGTTTCATCGTGAAAGTGAAGGTCCAAGGGACACAGTAAACCTGAAGTGAAGCATTGGAATCTAAAACTGGTGTCATGGGGATGGCTCAAATCATAGACAGTACGAAGGCTCACTCTTCTTGTACTTAAGCCGCCATTGTGCCTTTTGTATTTAATTCTGATGCAACTACTGTGTTTCATCGACAATGTGAAGGTCTAAGGGATTCAGTCAACCTGAAGTGAAGCATTGGAATCTAAAACTGGTCCCACGGAAAAGTTTCAAAACATAGTAACTAAGAAATGTCAGTCGTCTCGACTTAAGTCTGCATTGTGCATTTTGTTTTTAATTCTGACGCAATTTTTTTGTTTCATCGTCAACGTGAAAGTCCAAGGGACACAGTAAACCTAGAGTGACGCATCGGAATATAAAAGTGGTCTCACAGGGATAGCTCAAAACATAGACACTAAGAAAAGTCAGTCTTCTTGTACTTAAGTCGGCATTGTGGCTTTTGTATTTAATTCCGATGCAATTGTTGTGTTTCATTGCCAAAGTGAAGATCTACGGAATACAGTAAACCTTAAGTGAAGCATCGGAATCTAAATGTGGTCTCACAGGACAGGCTCAAAACATAGACCGTAAGAAGATTCAGTCATCTTGTACTGAATTCGGCATTGTGCCTTTATTTAATTACGATGCACTTTCTGGGTTGCATCGTCAATGTGAAGGTCCAAGGGATACGGTAAACGTGCAGTTGTGCAACGGAATCTAAAACTGGTGACACAGGACAGGCTCGATACTTAGACACTAACAAAGGCCAGTCTTCTTGTACTTAAGTTGGCATTGTGCCATTTGTATATAATTCAGATGCAATTTTTGTGTTTCATCGTCAATGTGTAGGTCCAAGGGATACAGTGATCCTACAGTGACGCATCGGAATCAAAAACTGGTCTCACAGGGATGGCTCAAATCATAGACAGTAAGAAGGCCCACTCATCTTGTACTTAAGCCGGCATTGTGCCTGATGTACTTAATTCAGATGCAATTTATGTGCTTCAACGTCAATGTGAAGGTCCAA
This sequence comes from Schistocerca americana, assembly GCF_021461395.2. Lineage (NCBI taxonomy): Eukaryota > Metazoa > Arthropoda > Insecta > Orthoptera > Acrididae > Schistocerca > Schistocerca americana. The sequence continues at coordinate 6,157,858 of NW_025725481.1, read as the reverse complement.
GGGATGCAGTAAACCTGCAGTTGTGCATCGGAATCTAAATCTGGTGACACAGGACAGGCTCGAAATATAGACACTAAGAAAAGGCAGTCTTCTTGTACTCATGTCGCCATTGTGCCTTTTGTATTAAATTCCGATGCAATTTCTGTGTTTCATCGTCAATGCGAAGGTCGAAGGGATACAGTAAATCTCCAGTTGTGCATCGGAATCTAAAAATGGGGACGTAGGATAAGCTCAAATCATAGACACTAAGAAAAGTCAGTCTTCTTGTACTTAAGTCGGCATTGTGCCTTTTGTATTAAATTCCGATGCAATTTCTGTGTTTCATCGCCAATGTGAAGGTCCAAGGGATACAGTAAACGTGACGTGAAGCATCGGAATCTAAAACTGGTCTCACAGGGAAGGCTCAAAACAAAGACACCAAGAAAAGTCGGTCTTCTTGTACTTAAGTCTGGATTGTGACAGTTGTATTTAATTCCGATGCAATTACTGTGTTTCATCGTCAAAGTGAAGGTCCAAGGGATACAGTAAACCAAGAGTCGTGCATAGGAATTTAAAACTGGTAACACAGGAAAGGAACCAACATGGACACTAAGAACAGACAGTCTTCTTGTTGTTAAGGCGGCATTGTGAGTTTTATATTTAATTCCAATGCAATTTTTGTGTTTCATCGTCAATGTGAAGGTCCAAGGGATTCAGTAAACATGTAGTTGTGCATCGGAATATAAATCTGGTGACACAGGACAGGCTCGAAACATAGACACTAAGAAAAGTCAGTCTTCTTGTACTTAAGTCGGCATTGTGTCTTTTGTATATCATTCCGACGCAATTAGTGTATTTCATCGTCAATGTGAAGGTCCAAGGGATACAGTAAACGTGCAGTTGTGTATCGAAATCTAAAACTGGTGACACAGGAAAGGCTCAAAACACAGACAGTAAAAAGACTCAGTCTTCTTGTACTTAAGTCGGCATTGTGCCCTTTGTATCTAATTGCGATGCAATTTCTGTGTTTCAGCGACAAAGTGAAGGTCCAAGTGATTAGGAAACCTGCAGTTGTGCATCGAAATCTAAAACTTGTGACACAGAAAAGGCTGGAATCATAGACACTAAGAAAAGTCAGTCTCCTTTATGTAAGTCGGCATTGTGCCCTCTGTATTTAATTCCGATGCAATATCTTACTCCTCGTGGACAGGGGTCGGCATTGTGCCTTTTGCATTCAATTCCGATGCAATTTATGTGATTCATAGTCATTGTGAAGGTCAAAGGGTTGCATATTGTTCAGTGGTGGTGCATAGGAATCGTTCACTGGCCTCCAAGGAAATGTTCATAGCACCGAATTTTTGAGGCGTTTCTCCTCGTGGACAGACGTCGGCATTGTGTCTTTTGTAGTCAATCCCGATGCAATTTCTGTGTTTCATCGTCAGTGTGAAATTACAAGAGTTGCTGAAACCTTTAGTGGTGCATCGAAATCGAACAGTGTCATCCCAGGAAATTTTCATAGCACCGGCTCTTTGAGGGGTTACTCCTTGTGGACCGAGGTCGGCATTATATATTTTGCATTCAATACCGATGCAATTTCTGCGTTTCATCGTCAATGTGAAATTCCAAGGGGTGCCGAGAACCCGTGGTGGTGCACCGGAATTGAACAGTGGCATCCCAGGGAATTTCCATAGCACAGACCCTTTGTGGCGTTACTACTCGTGGACAGAGGTCGGCATTGTTCCTTTTGCACTCAATCCCGATGCAATTTCAGTGATTCATCGTCAATGAGAAGGTATAAGGGTTGCATATTTTTAAGTGGTGCTGCATAGGAATCGTATACTGGTATCCAAGGAATTTTTCATAGCACCGAATTACTGAGGCGATTCTCCTCGTGGACAGAGGTTCGCATTGTGCCTTTTGTATTCAATCCCGATGCAATTCCCGTGTTTCATCGTCAATGTGAGTTTCCAAGGGTTGCAGAAAACCTTTAGTGGTGCATCGGAATCGAACAGTGTCATCCCAGGAAATTTTCGTAACACCGACACTTTAAGGATTTACTCCTTGTGGACCGAGGTCGCCATTATGCATTTTGTATTCAAACCAGATGCGATTTCTGTGTTTCATCGTCAATGTGAATTTTCAAGGATTGCAGAAAAAATTTATTTGCGCGGCGGTATCGAACACTGGCATCCAAAGCCCGCATCTCGTGGTCGTGCGGTAGCGTTCTCGCTTCCCACGCCCGGGTTCCCGGGTTCGATTCCCGGCGGGGTCAGGAATTTTCTCTGCCTCGTGATGGCTGGGTGTTATGTGCTGTCCTTAGGTTAGTTAGGTTTAAGTAGTTCAAAGTTCTAGGGGACTTATGACCACAGCAGTTGAGTCCTATAGTGCTCAGAGCCTTTTGAACCATTTTTGGCATCCAAGGAAATTTAATTGCACCAAATTTGTGAGGCGTCTCTCCTCGTGGACAGAGGTCGGCATTTTGCCCTTTGTATTCAATCCTGATGCAATTTCTGTGTTTCATCGTCAATGTGAATTTCCAAGTGTTGCAGAAAACCAGTAGCGATGCTTCGAAATCGAACACTGGCATCCCGGGATATTTTGATAGCACCGACTCTTTGCGGCGTAACTCTTCGTGGACAGAGGTCGGCATTCTGCCTTTTGCATTCAATCCCGATGCAATTTCTGTGTTTCATCGTTAATGTGAATTTCTAAAGGTTGCAGAAAACCTGTAGTGGTGCATCAGAATCTAACATTGGCATCCCAGGAAATTTTCATACCACCAACTTTTTGGGGCGTTGATCCACGTGGACAGAGGTCAGGATTGTGCCTTTTGCATTCAATCCCGATGTAATTTATGTGATTCATCGTCAATGTAAAGGTATTAGGGTTGCATATTTTTAAGTTTTGGTGCATAGGAATCGTACAGTGGCATCCCACGTATTTATATAACACCGACTCTTAGTGGCATTACTCCTCGTGGACAGGGGTCGGCATTGTGCTTTTTGCATTCAATCCCGATGCAATTTATGTGATTCATCGTCAATGTGAAGGTCCAAGGGTTGCATAATTTTAAGTGGTGGTGCATCGGAATCAAACACTGGCATCCGAGGTATTTTTATAGCAACGACCCATTGAGGCGTTACTCCTCGTGGACAGAGGTCGGCATTATGCCATTTGCATTCAATTCCGATGCAATTTATGTGATTCATCGTCATTGTGAAGGTCAAAGAGTTGCATATTGTTAAGTGGTGGTGCATGGGAATCGTACACTGGCATCCAAGGAAATGATCATAGCACCGAATTTTTGAGGAGCTTCTCCTCGTGGAAAGAGGTCGGCATTGTGCCTTTTGTAGTCAATCCCGAAGCAATTTCTGTGTTTCATTGTCAATGTAAAATTACAAGGGTTGCTGAAACCTTTCGTGGTGAATCGAAATCGAACAGTGTCATCCCAGGATATTTTCGTAGCACCGTCCCTTTGAGGCGTTACTCCTTGTAAACCGAGGTCGGCATTATACATTTTGCATTCAATCCCGTTGCAATTTCTGTGTTTCATCGTCAATGTGAAATTCCAACGGGTGCAGAGAACCTGTGGTGGTGCATCGGAATCGAACACTGGCATCGCAAGGAACTTCAATAGCACAGACTCTTTGAGGCGATACTACTCGTGGCCAGAGTTCGGCGTTGTTCCTTTTCACTCCATCCCGAACCAATTTCTGTGATTCATCGTCAATGTGAAGGTATAAGGGTCGCATATTTTTAAGTGGTGCTGCATAGGAATCGTACACTGGTATCCAAGGAATTTTTCATAGCAATGACATTTTGAGGCGTTTCCCTCGTGGACAGAGGTCGGCTTTGTGCCTTTTGTATTCAGACCCGATGCAATTTCTGTGTTTCATCGTCAATGTGAAATTCCAAGGATTGCAAAAAAAATTTAGTTGTGCGGCGGAATCTAACACTGGCATCCAAGGAAATTTAACTTCACCGAATTTGTGAGGCGTCTCTACTCGTGGACAGAGATCGGCATTGTGCCCTTTGTATTCAATCCTGATGCAATTTCTGTGTTTCATCGTCAATGTGAATTTCCAAGGGTTGCAGAGAACCTGTAGTGGTGCATCCGAATCGAACACTGGATCCCAGGAAGTTTTCATAGCACGGCCTCTTTGCGGCGTTACTCCTCGTGGGCAGATGTTGGCATTGTGCATTTTGCATTCAATCCCAATTCAATTTATGTGATTCATTCTCAATGTGAAAGTCCAAGGGATGCATATTATTAAGTTGTGGAGCATAGGAATCTTACACTGGCATCCAACGAAATTTTCATAGCACCGGATTTTTGAGGCGTTTCTCCTTGTGGACAGAGGTCGGCATTGTGCCTTTTGTATTCAATCCCGATGCAATTTCTGTGATTCATCGTCAATGTGAAGGTCCAAGTGTTGCATATTTCTTAGTGGTGGTGCATAGGAATCGCATACTGGCATGCAAGGAAATTTTCATAGCACCGAATTTTTAGGCGCTTCACCTCGATGACAGAGGTCGAAATTGTTCCTTTTGTATTCGATTCCAATGCAATTTCTGTGTTTCATCGTCAATGTGAATTTTCAAGGGTTGCAGAAAACCTTTGGTGGTGCATCGAAATCGAACAGTGTCATCCCTGGATATTTTTGTAACTGCGGTTCTTTGAGGCGTTACTCCTTGTGGAACGAGGTCAGCATTCTGCCTTTTGTAATCAATTCCGAAACAATTTCTGTGTTGTATCGTCAATGTGAAATTCCAAGGGTTGCAGAAAACCTGTAGTGGTGCATCAGAATCGAACACTGGCATCCCAGGAAAATTTCATAGCACCGTCTCTTTGAGGCTTTACTCTTCGTGGACATGATGTCGTCATTGTGCCTTTTGCATCCAATCCCGATGCAATGTATTTGATTCATCGTCAATGTGAAGGTCCAAGGGTGTCATATTTTTAAGTGGTGGTGCATAGGAATCGTACACTGGCATCCAAGGAAATGTTCATAGCACCGAATTTTTGAGGCGTTACTCCTCGTTGACAAAAGTCGGCATTGTGCCTTTTGCACTCAATCCCGTTTCAGTTTCTGTGATTCATCGTCAATGTGAAGGTCCAAGGGTTGCATTTTTTTTTTTAAGTGGTGGTGCATCGGAATCAAACACTGGCATCCGAGGTATTTTTATAACACCAGCCCTTTGAGGCGTTACTCCTCGTGGACAGAGGTCGGCATTGTGACTTTTGCATTCAATTCCGATGCAATTTATGTGATTCATCGTCATTGTGAAGGTCAAAGGGTTGCATATTGTTAAGTGGTGGTGCATCGGAATCGAACACTGGCATCCTAGGGAATTTCAATAGCACAGACTCTTTGAGGCGGTACTACTCGTGGACAGAGGTCGGCATTGTTCCTTTTGCACTCAAACCCGATGCAATGTCTTTGATTCATCGTCAATGTGAAGGTATAAGGGTTGCATATTTTTAAGTGGTGCTGCATAGGAATCGTACACTGGTATCCAAGGAATGTTTCATAGCACCGAATTATTGAGGCGTTTCTCCTCGTGGACAGAGGTCGGCATTGTGCCTTTTGTATTCAATCCCGATGCAATTTCTGTGTTTCATCGTCAATGTGAGTTTCCAAGGGTTGCAGAAAACCTTTAGTGGTGCATCGGAATCGATCAGTGTCATCCCAGGAAATTTACGTAACACCGACACTTTGAGGCGTTACTCCTTGTGGACCGAAGTCGGCTTTCTGCCTTTTGTAATCAATCCCGATGCTATTTCTGTGTTTTATCGTCAATGTGAATATCCAAGGGTTGCAGGAAACCTGTAGTGGTGCATCGGAATCGAACACTGGCATCCCACGTATTTTTATAACACCGACTCTTTGAGGCGTTACTCCTCGTGGACAGTGGTCGGCATTGTGCTTTTTGCATTCAATCCCGATGCAATTTATGTGATTCATCGTCAATGTGAAGGTCCAAGGGTTGAATATTTTTATGTGGTGGTGCATCGGAATCGAACACTGGCATCCCAGGGAATTTCAATAGCACAGACTCTTTGAGGCGGTACTACTCGTGGACAGAGGTCGGCATTGTTCCTTTTGCACTCAATCCCGATGCAATTTCTTTGATTCATCATCAATGTGAAGGTATATGGGTTGCATATTTTTAAGTGGTGTCGCATAGAAATTGTACACTGGTATCCAAGGAATTTCTCATAGCACCGAATTATTGAGGCGTTTCTCCTCGTGGACAGAGGTCGGCGTTGTGCCTTTTGTATTCAATCCCGATGCAATTTCTGTGTTTCAACGTCAATGTGAGTTTCCAAAGGTTGCAGAAAACCTTTAGTGGTGCATCGGAATCGAACAGTGTCATCCCAGGAAATTTTCGTAACACCGACACTTTGGGGACCTGCTCCTTGTGGACCGAGGTCACCATTATGCATTTTGTATTCAATCCCCTCGCAATTTCCGAGTTTCATCGTCAACGTGAATTTCCAAGGGTTGCAGAAAACCTGTAGTGGTGCATCAGAATCGAACACTGGCATCCCAGGAAAATTTCATAGCACCGTCTCTTTGAGGCTTTACTCTTCGTGGACATGATGTCGTCATTGTGCCTTTTGCATCCAATCCCGATGCAATTTATTTGATTCATCGTCAATGTGAAGGTATAAGGGTGTCATATTTTTAAGTGGTGGTGCATAGGAATCGTACCCTGGCATCCAAGGAAATGTTCATAGCACCGAATTTTTGAGGCGTTACTCCTCGTTGACAAAATTCGGCATTGTGCCTTTTGCACTCAATCCCGTTTCAGTTTCTGTGATTCATCGTCAATGTGAAGGTCCAAAGGTTGCAGAAAACCAGTAGCGCTGCTTCGAAATCGAACACTGGCATCCCGGGATATTTTGCTGGCGCCGACTCTTTGCGGCGTAACTCCTCGTGGACAGAGGTCGGCATTCTCCCTTTTGCATTCAATCCCGATGCAATTTCTGTGTTTCATCGTTAATGTGAATTTCTAAAGGTTGCAGAAAACCTGTAGTGGTGCATTGGAATCTAACACTGGCATCACAGGAAATTTTCATACCACCAACTTTTTGGGGCGTTATTCCACGTGGACAGAGGTCAGGATTGTGCATTTTGCATTCAATCCCGATGTAATTTATGTGATTCATCGTCAATGTGAATGTATAAGGGTTGCATATTTTTATGTGGTGGTGCATAGGAATCGTACACTGGCATCCCGCGTATTTTTATAACACCAACTCTTTGTGGCGTTACTCCTCATGGCCAGGGGTCGGCATTGTGCTTTTTGCATTCAATCCCGATGCAATTTATGTGATTCATCGTCAATGTGAAGGTCCAAGGGTTGCATATTTTAAAGTGGTGGTGCATCGGAATCAAACACTGGCATCCGAGGTATTTTTATAACACCAGCCCTTTGAGGCGTTACTCCTCGTGGACAGAGGTCGGCATTGTGACTTTTGCATTCAATTCCGATGCAATTTATGTGATTCATCGTCATTGTGAAGGTCAAAGGGTTGCAAATTGTTAAGTGGTGGTGCATCGGAATCGAACACTGGCATCCTAGGGAATTTCAATAGCACAGACTCTTTGAGGCGGTACTACTCGTGGACAGAGGTCGGCATTGTTCCTTTTGCACTCAATCCCGATGCAATTTCTTTGATTCATCGTCAATGTGAAGGTATATGGGTTGCATATTTTTAAGTGGTGCTGCATAGGAATCGTACACTGGTATCCAAGGAATGTTTCATAGCACCGAATTATTGAGGCGTTTCTCCTCGTAGACAGAGGTCGGCATTGTGCCTTTTGTATTCAATCCCGACGAAATTTCTGTGTTTCATCGTCAATGTGAGTTTCCAAGGGTTGCAGAAAACCTTTAGTGGTGCATCGGAATCGATCAGTGTCATCCCAGGAAATTTTCGTAACACCGACACTTTGAGGCGTTACTCCTTGTGGACCGAAGTCGGCTTTCTGCCTTTTGTAATCAATCCCGATGCTATTTCTGTGTTTTATCGTCAATATGAATATCCAAGGGTTGCAGGAAACCTGTAGTGGTGCATCGGAATCGAACACTGGCATCCCACGTATTTTTATAACACCGACTCTTTGAGGCGTTACTCCTCGTGGCCAGGGGTCGGCATTGTGCTTTTTGCATTCAATCCCGATGCAATTTATGTGATTCATCGTCAATGTGAAGGTCCAAGGGTTGCATATTTTTAAGTGGTGGTGCATCGGAATCGAACACTGGCATCCCAGGGAATTTCAATTGCACAGACTCTTTGAGGCGGTACTACTCGTGGACAGAGGTTGGCATTGTTCCTTTTGCACTCAATCCCGATGCAATTTCTTTGATTCATCGTCAATGTGAAGGTATATGGGTTGCATATTTTTAAGTGGTGTTGCATAGAAATCGTTCACTGGTATCCAAGGAATTTCTCATTGCACCGAATTATTGAGGCGTTTCTCCTCGTGGACAGAGGTCAGCGTTGTGCCTTTTGTATTCAATCCCGATGCAATTTCTGTGTTTCAACGTCAATGTGAGTTTCCAAAGGTTGCAGAAAACCTTTAGTGGTGCATCGAAATCGAACAGTGTCATCCCAGGAAATTTTCGTAACACCGACACTTTGAGGACCTGCTCCTTGTGGACCGAGGTCACCATTATGCATTTTGTATTCAATCCCCTCGCAATTTCCGAGTTTCATCGTCAACGTGAATTTCCAAGGGTTGCAGAAAACCTTTAGTGGTGCATCGGACTCGAATACTGGCATCCAAGGAAACTTAATTGCACCGACATAATGAGGCGTTTCTCCTCATGGACAGAGGTCGGCTTTGTGCCTTTTGTATTCAATCCCAATTCAAATTCTGTCTTTCATCTTCAATGTGAATTTGCAAGGGTTCCAGAGAACCTGTAGTGGTGCATCGGAATCGAAGTGTCATCCCTGGAAATTTTCGTAACACCGACACTTTGAGGCGTTACTCCTTGTGGACGGAGGTCGGCATTCTGCCTTTCGTAACGAATCTCGATGCAATTTCTGTGTTTAATCGTCAATATGAATTTCCAAGGATTGCAGAAAACCTGTAGTGGTGCATCGGAATCGAACACTGGCATCAAAGGAAATTTTAATAGCACCGAATTTTTGAATCGTTTCAACTCGTTGACAGTGTTCCGCATTGTGCCTTTAGTATTCTAACCCGATGCAATTTCTGTGTTTCATCGTCAATGAGAATTTCCAAGGATTGCAGACAAAAATTTAGTGGGGCGGCGGATTCGAACACTGGTATCCAAGGAAATTTAATTGCACCGATTTTTGAGGCGTCTCTCCTCGTGGACAGCGGTCGGCATTGTGCCCTTTGTATTCAATCCCGATGCAATTTGTGTGTTTCATCGTCAATGTGAATTTCCAAGGGTTGCAGATAACCTGTAGTGGTGCATACGAATCAAACACTGGCATCCCAGGAAGTTTTCATAGCACCACCTCTTTGCGGCGTTACTCCTCATGGACAGATGTTGGCATTGTGCCTTTTGCATTCAATCTAAATGCAATTTATGTGATTCATTCTCAATGTGGAAGTCCAAGGGATGCATATTTTTAAGTGATGGTGCATAGGAATCTTACACTGGCATCCAACGAAATTTTCATAGCACCGGAATTTTGAAGCGTTTCTCCTCGTGGACAGAGGTCGGCATTGTGCCTTTTGCACTCAATCCAGATGCAATTTCTGTGTTTCATCGTCAATGTGAATTTCAAAGGTTGCAGAAAACCTGTAGTGGTGCATCAGAATCGAACACTGGCATCCCAGGAAATTTTCATACCACCCAATTTTTTGAGGCGTTATTCCTCATGGACAGAGGTCAGAATTGTGCCTTTTGCATTCGATCCCGATGTAATTTATGTGATTCATCGTCAATGTGAATGTCCAAGGGTTGCATATTTTTAAGTGGTGGTGCATAGGAATCGTACACTGGCATCCTACGTATTTTACATAACACCGTCTCTTTGAGGCGTTACTCCTCGTGGACAGGGGTCGGCATTGTGCTTTTTGCATTTAATCCCGATGCAATTTGTGTGATTCATCGTCAATGTGAAGGTCCAAGGGTTGCATATTTTTAAGTGGTGGTGCATCGGAATCGAACACTGGCATCCGAGGTGCTTTTATAGCACCGACCCTTTGAGGCGTTACTCCTCGTGGACAGAGGGCGTCATTGTGCCTTTTGCATTCAATTCTGATGCAATTTATGTGATTCATCGTCATTGTGAAGGTCAAAGGGCTGCATATTGTTATGTGGTGGTGCATAGGACTCGTATACTGGCATCCAAGGAAATGTTCATAGAACCGAAATTTTGAGGCGTTTCTCCTCGTGGATAGAGGTCGGCATTGTGCCTTTTGTAGTCAATCCCGATGCAATTTCGGTGTTTCATCGTCTATTTGAATTTATAAGGGTTGCAGAAAACCTGTAGAGGTGCATCGAAATCAAACACTGGCATCCCAGGGAATCTCCATAGCACAGACTCTTTGAGGCGTTACTCCTCGTGGACAGAGGTCGGCATTGTGCCTTTTGCACTAAATCCCGATGCAATTTCTGTGTTTCATCGTCAATCTGAATTTCTAAGGGTTGCAGAAAACCTGTAGTGGTGCATCGGAATCGAACAGTGTCATCCCAGGAAATTTTCGTAACACCGACACTTTGAGGATTTGCTCCTTGAGGACCGAGGTCGCCATTATGCATTTTGTATTCAATCCCGGCGCAATTTCTGTGTTTCATCGTCAACGTGAATTTCCAAGGGTTGCAGAAAACCTTTAGTAGTGCATCGGACTCGATTACTGGCATCCAAGGAAACTTAATTGCACCGACATTTTGAGGCGTTTCTCCTCGTGGACAGAGGTCGGCATTGTTCCTTTCTCCCTCAATCCCGATGCAATTTCTGTGATTCATCGTCAATGTGAACTTATAAGTGTTGAATATGTTTAAGTGGTGCCTCAAAATGACGGTGCAATTAAGTTTCTTTGGATGCCAGTATTCGATTCCGATGTACCACTAATGGTTTTTGCGACCCTTGGAAATTCACGTAGACGATGAAACACAGAAATTGCATCGGGATTGAATGCAAAAGGCACAATGCCGACCTCTGTCCACGAGGAGAAACGCCTCAATAATTCGGTGCTATGAAAAATTCCTTGGATACCAGTGTTCGATTCCTATGCAGCACCACTTAAAAATATGCAACCCTTATACCTTCTCATTGACGATGAATCACAGAAGTTGCATCGGGATTGAGTGCAAAAGGAACAATGCCGCCCTCTGTCCACGAGTAGTAACGCCTCAAAGAGTCTGTGCAATGGAAATTCCCTGGGATGCCAGTGTTCGATTCCGGTGCACCACCACAGGTTCTCTGCACCACTTGGAATTTCACATTGACGATGAAACACAGAAATTGCATCGGGATTGAATGCAAAATATATAATGCCGACCTCGGTCCACAAGAAGTAACGCCTCAAGAGTCGCTGCTAAAAAAATTTCCTGGATGACACTGTTCGATTTCGATGCACCACTAAGGGTTTCAGCAACCCTCGTAATTTCACATTGACGATGAAACACAGAAATTGCATCGGGATTGAATGCAAAAAGCACAATGCCGACCCCTGTCCACGAGGATTAACGCCTCAAAGAGTCGGTGCTATAAAAGTACGTGGGATGCCAGTGTACGATTCCTATGCACCACCACTTAAAAATTTGCAACCCTTGGACCTTCACATTGACGATGAATCACTTAAATTACATCGGGATTGATTGCAAAAGGCACAATTCTGACCTCTGTCCACGAGGAATAGCGCCTCAAATACACTCCTGGAAATTGAAATAAGAACACCGTGAATTCATTGTCCCAGGAAGGGGAAACTTTATTGACACATTCCTGGGGTCAGATACATCACATGATCACACTGACAGAACCACAGGCACATAGACACAGGCAACAGAGCATGCACAATGTCGGCACTAGTACAGTGTACATCCACCTTTCGCAGCAATGCAGGCTGCTATTCTCCCATGGAGACGATCGTAGAGATGCTGGATGTAGTCCCGTGGAACGGCTTGCCATGCCATTTCCACCTGGCGCCTCAGTTGGACCAGCGTTCGTGCTGGACGTGCAGACCGCGTGAGACGACGCTTCATCCAGTCCCAAACATGCTCAATGGGGGACAGATCCGGAGATCTTGCTGGCCAGGGTAGTTGACTTACACCTTCTAGAGCACGTTGGGTGGCACGGGATACATGCGGACGTGCATTGTCCTGTTGGAACAGCAAGTTCCCTTGCCGGTCTAGGAATGGTAGAACGATGGGTTCGATGACGGTTTGGATGTACCGTGCACTATTCAGTGTCCCCTCGACGATCACCAGTGGTGTACGGCCAGTGTAGGAGATCGCTCCCCACACCATGATGCCGGGTGTTGGCCCTGTGTGCCTCGGTCGTATGCAGTCCTGATTGTGGCGCTCACCTGCACGGCGCCAAACACGCATACGGCCATCATTGGCACCAAGGCAGAAGCGACTCTCATCGCTGAAGACGACACGTCTCCATTCGTCCCTCCATTCACGCCTGTCGCGACACCACTGGAGGCGGGCTGCACGATGTTGGGGCATGAGTGGAAGACGGCCAAACGGTGTGCGGGACCGTAGCCCAGCTTCATGGAGACGGTTGCGAATGGTCCTCGCCGATACCCCAGGAGCAACAGTGTCCCTAATTTGCTGGGAAGTGGCGGTGCGGTCCCCTACGGCACTGCGTAGGATCCTACGGTCTTGGCATGCATCCGTGCGTCGCTGCGGTCCGGTCCCAGGTCGACGGGCACGTGCACCTTCCGCCGACCACTGGCGACAACATCGATGTACTGTGGAGACCTCACGCCCCACGTGTTGAGCAATTCGGCGGTACGTCCACCCGGCCTCCCGCATGCCCACTATACGCCCTCGCTCAAAGTCCGTCAACTGCACATACGGTTCACGTCCACGCTGTCGCGGCATGCTACCAGTGTTAAAGACTGCGATGGAGCTCAGTATGCCACGGCAAACTGGCTGACACTGACGGCGGCGGTGCACAAATGCTGCGCAGCTAGCGCCATTCGACGACCAACACCGCGGTTCCTGGTGTGTCCGCTGTGCCGTGCGTGTGATCATTGCTTGTACAGCCCTCTCGCAGTGTCCGGAGCAAGTATGGTGGGTCTGACACACCGGTGTCAATGTGTTCTTTTTTCCATTTCCAGGAGTGTATTTGGTGGATATGAAATTTCCTGGGATGCCAGTGTTCGATTCCGATGCACCACTAAAGGTTTTCTGCATCCCTTGTATCGTCAAAATGACGATGAAACACATCGGGATATAGTACGAAAGGCACAATCCCAACTTCTGTCCAGGAGGAGTAATGCCTCAAAGACTCGTGGATTCAAAAATTTCCTGGGATATCAGTGTTCGATTCCGATGGTGCACTGCTGATTTTCTGCACCCCTTGGTCATGTACATTGTAGATAAACCACAGAAATTGCATCGGGATTGAATACAAAAGGCACAATGCCGACCTCTGTCCACGAGGAGAAACGCCTCAAATATTCGGTGCTATGAAAATTTCCTTGGATGCCAGTGTACGCTTCCGATGCACCACTACAGGCTTTCTGCAACCCCTGGAAATTCACAATGACTTTGAAACACAGAAATTGCATCGGGGTAGAATACAAAAGGGACAATGCCGACCTCTGTCCACGAGGAGAAAAGCCTCAAAAATTCGGTGCAATGAAAATTTCCTTGGATACCAGTGTACTATTCCTATACACCACCACTTAAAAGTATTGAACCCTTGGACCGTCAAATCGACGATGAATCACATAAATTGCATCGGGATAGTATGCGAAAGGCTCAATGCCGACATCTGTCCACGAGGAGTAAAGATGCGTAGAGTCGGTGCTATGAAAATTTCCTGGGACACCAGTGTTCGATTCCGATGCACCACTACAGGTTTTCTCCAACCCTTGGAAATTCACATTGACGATGAAACACAGATATTGCATCGGGATTGAATACAAAAGGCACAATGCCAACCTCTGTCCACGAGGAAAAACGCCTCAAAAATTCGGTGCTATGAAAATTTACTTGGATGCCAGTGTACGATTCGTATGCACCACCACTTAAAAACATGGAACTCTTGGACCTTCACATTGACGTTGAATCACATAAATAGCATCGGGATTGAATACAAAAGGCAAAATGCTGACCTCTGTCCACGAGGAGAAACGCCTCAAAAATTTGGTGTTATGAATATTTCCTTGGATGCCAGAGTACAATTCCGATGCACCACTACAAGTTTTCTGCAACACTAGGAAATTCACATTGACTTTGGAACACAGAAATTGCATCGGGATGGAATACAAAAGGCACAATGCCGACCTCTGTCCACAAGGAGAAACGCTTCAAAAATCCGGTGCTATGAAAATTTCGTTGGATGCCAGTGTAAGATTGCTATGCACCACCACTTACAAATATGCATCCCTTGGACTTTCACATTGAGAATGAATCACATAAATTGCATCTAGATTGAATTCAAAAGGCCCAATGCCAACATCTGTCGACGAGGAGTAACGCCGCAAAGAGGCAGTGCTATGAAAACTTCCTGGGATGCCAGTGTTCGATTCGGATGCACCACTACAGGTTCTCTGCAACCCTTGGAAATTCACATTGACGATGAAACACAGATATTGCATCGGGATTGAATACAAAGTGCACAATGCCGACCTCTGTCCACGAGGAGAGACGCCTCAAAAATTCGGTGCAAGTAAGTTTTCTTGGATGCCAGTGTTCGATTCCGCCGCACTACTAAATTTTTTCTGCAATCCTTGGAAATTCACATTGACGATGAAACACAGAAATTGCATCGGGTTTGTATACTAAACGCACAATGCCGATCTCTGTCCACGAGTAGAAACGCCTCAAAAATTCGGTGCTATGAAAATTTCTTTGGGTGCCAGTGTTCGATTCCGATGCACCACTACAGGTTTTTTGCAATCCTAGGAATTTCACATTGACGATTAAACACATAAATTGCATTGAGATTGATTACAAAAGGCAGAATTCCGACCTCGGTCCACAAGCAGTAACGCCTCGAAGTGTCGGTGTTAAAATATTTCCTGGGATGACACTGTTCGATTCCGCCGCACCACTAAATTTTTTCTGCAATTCTTGAAAATGTAAATTGACGATGAAACACGGAAACTGCATCGGGTTTGAATACAAAAGGCACAAAGACGACCTCTGTTTACGAGGAGAAACGCCTCAAAATGACGGTGCAATTAAGTTTCCTTGGATGCCAGTATTCGATTCCGATGCACCACTAAGGGTTTCTGCAACCCTTGGAAATTCACGTTGACGATGAAACACAGAAATTGCATCGGGATTGAATACAAAATGCATAATGGCGTCCTCGGTCCACAAGGAGTAAATCCTCAAAGTGTCGGTGTTACGAAAATTTCCTGAGATGACACTGTTCGATTCCGATGCACCACTAAAGGTTTCCTGCAACCCTTGGAAACTCACATTGAAGATGAAAGACAGAAATTGCATTGGGATGAGAGACGCCTCAAAAATTCAGTGCAATTAAATTTCCTTTGTAGGGAAGCAGCCTACTCACGCTGTAGTAAATTCACATCAGTTTCCATTGTGTGCCAACCAGTCTGCTGTAACTAGCTCTGACGTCATAAATGTTGTGCAATACCTTAAAAATCAAGCAAATGAACTAAAACTTTTCTAGCATGTCAGGAATAATACTAAATTAATGTGTGTTGAATATCAGTTCGATAACTTAAGTCATTTTCGAAATTTGGACGTTTTTCTGAAAAAATCATTGGCGCAACAGAAAAGAGCTAGAGACTTCAAAATTTATATTTAGATTCATCTTTCATAATGATTTAATAAAAACAGTACTTTGGATTTCACATATTAAGATTTTAGTGGAAATTCATGATTTTGTGGTTCTCGTCTCAAAACTGAAGGAAGCAAGATAGATTAAGTAGGCTAGTAAATAAGGCTAGGATGTTTAGATTTAAATACGTTGGAGGTCCGCTATGATTATGAAGATGTGTAAAGTTTCTTTTTAATACCTATAAAATTATAGCGATAGCGGATCTCAAAAGGGACAGTTCAGAGCTCATCTGCTGCGTGCAGGGTAATTTAATTAATTCTCTCGCCCAAAGTATTTAACTTAGCCACGTCAAAATTTTATTATCAATACTTACCTGCGTGCTGAATGCACGTTTAAATTAAGAGCTTCTTCGGCCATCAGCCAAAGAAGCTATAAATTATTATGTAACTTGAAGTGGTGCGTTACTAGCCCAGCGGCTAGTCGAGAGAGCCGGAAAGACCAGGCGTTCCCTCAGCCGTCCGCACCGCGACTTTATATATAAGAACACTGCGCGAGGAAGCAAGGCCCCAGTTCTCTCCAGACGCTGAATGACACGCCATCTGTGTCGGTAGTCGCGTCGCATCAGTGTATCTGCTACAAACAGCCTCGGGTGCCGTATTAAGTTACTAGAGATACGCGGAACCATGAAAACATTTTATGTGAAGTGTTAATTCTGGAATGATTTTTATTATCTAGCTTCAGTGTGCGTATTGTCGTATTTTCACGTGCCGTCGCGGGACAGACATTCTACCAAATATTTAGCGTGGCGTTTGATGAAGTATTTTCATCAAATTATGGCGAGCATTCTTTTTAACATTAGATTCGGACATTTATAGTTGCATCAGCGCATTAGACTCTGAACTGTTCTGTTAGTTAGGTTGTAAGGATACTTGTGGTTTTTAGTAGTGAATTTCAGAATATACTCAACTATTTTGGAAAACCGTTTTTGATTAGAAATCCCGGACAATCTCCTAATTCCTCAGAGCTATAAGCTGCAGCTATAAGAACATTTTCAGGTAAAGTGGGCACTAGGATATCTATTTACTGGCTCCAAGTTTTATTAAATCACTTTCTGGGGGTCACGGAGTAAATAGAGAGCCAGTGTTGAGAACGGCAAAAGACAAACTTATCCGCCGCCCCACATATGGTGCATCGGCCGGGAAATCAACTAAGTGAAAGTGATTTTTAACTATTCGGATTCGCGAGTGGAATGCGACACGCAACTGAGTATAAAACAGTGAAAGTGTTACGTGTGCATGTGGACGACGCAATTGGATTAACAACGCATCTGGATTGACGGAGCTGGCACTGAGTCTAGCGGTGCTGCCAGCATCGCGAGAAGCCAGTTTCGCCGTACCGCAGTCGTCCGCTGGAGCAGCCGACGCAGAGCCTGCAATTGCGGGCCACGCAAACACACAACAGCCGTCGGAGAGCCGTCTGCAGTTCAACGTGCCACGTCGCATCAGGAATCCTGGTACGACGCGCCGGCAACGCCATACGTCGTGCAGAAGGAACTAAGTTAAGTGAAAAGCTGTTAAAAATTTTACTAACCTGCACTAAAAGACTGTCAGCGATGGAACCGTCTAAAGAAGCTGAGGTTAAACTTAAATCAGAACCTATGTCTGTTGAGGGAACTGTAAATACAGACAACGGTTCAAGTGTAAATATGCATGAAAGTAGTAATGTTAAGGTGAAACATGAAGTATTGTCTCCTGACAGTAGTGTGCGAAGGGGCAATGATTCAATAATAGAGACCCCTGTAGTAAAGCGGAAAGTAGAAATTGTAAATTTATTGGATGATAGTTTCTCTGATGAATTAAAAATGAAACAGTCATCAGAGATGGTAGAGTTTAAGAAGGAGAAGTTGGATATGACTAATCAATCAGAAGTTTCATTTAGTTTTGATGATTCTGGTATTGGAGCTAGTTTTTTGTCACCTGAGTGTGATAAAAAGCCAGCTCGTGAGCAACCCAAAGATGCTGGGGCTGTTGATCTAAATGTTATATTACAAGCAATAGCTGCCAGTCAAACAAATTTTAATATTCGGTTTCAGGCAATGGACAATAAGTTAGAATCCAATAATGCTGAATTAAAGGCTGAAATAAGTGAACAGGTCAAAAGCAGTAATGCTGAAATGTCAGCTAGTAATGCTAGAATGAACGCGGAATTAAAGTCTGAAATAAGTGAACAGGTCAAAAGCAGTAATGCTGAGTTAAAGTTTGAAATAACTGAGGTCAAAAACAGTAATGCTGAATTAAAATCTGAGATTGTGGCCAGCCAAACAAATTTTAATAAACGATTGGAGGTAATGGACGATACCTTCAAGGCTGGTTGCAATAAGTTGAAAGAGGATCTAGACAGTTTGAATTATAAAATTGATTGCAATCATGAGGATATTAATAAAAAGGTTGCTCAACAGTTTTCTGAAATGTATAAAACAGTTAAATCCGAAGTTGCTGAGGTTCGCAAAGACTTCCAAATGGAAGATGCGAAGCTGGAGCACAAGTTAACAGAAAAGATCGAGGCGGAATCTGAACTGTGCTTAGATAGATTTAAAGATGTTAATATAAAAGTAAACATATGTCAAGCAGAAGTAAATGCAATCAAAACTGATACTACTCATATTGTGCAAAGAGTAGATAATGTTGAAACGAAAGTAGAAAATATCAGTACTAACATTGCTAACATTGAAAGTAAAGTAGCTTCAGTAACTTCTGGTAATGGTAATGTACAACAAGTTGTAGCTGCAAACGCCGCTTTTATCGGGTGTCGGCAGTTCTTGCGGTTCGATCCAGATAAAAATATCCATCCGCTAGATTTCTGGAACGATTTTGAAGATGTGATTCCATCAACTTGGTCTGAACGAGAGAAAATCTCGTTTATTAGAAGCCATTTAGCAGGTGACGCCATGCGTTGGTCAGCTGATGTTATGTTGAAGTTAAAACATTAGCGGAGTTTAAAACAGCTTTCATTAATGAGTATTGGTCTAGCAATAAGCAAAATGAAGTGTTGAGAGAATTTTGGAGTGGAAAACGCTTCAATGCAGGAAAGGAGTCCATTAAAGAGTTTGCTAGGTCATGGATTTCACGTTTGTCACATTTGGCGGAAAAGCTAAAACCAGAAATGATTATACTAGGTCTGGAAGCTAAACTGCCATGGTACTGGCAAACTAGAATTATATCAGCCCCTAGAGACAATCTGGATCGTTTCATTGAGTATTTGGAACGTGTAGAACGTGTTGCTGCCAATGAAGAGCAAGCACGTAATAACCGTAATGCCAATAATAATAATAGTAATTTTAGGAACGAGCAAAATGGCAATGTAAACATCAGAACAGTAGGTGTTCGTCATCCTAAGAGAGGTAGGAATTGGGGAAATAATTATCAGAACCAACAATGGCATCCAAGGGATAATAATTTTGTTCCAAACAGAAATATGCATGTAAACAACAGTACGGAAAGTAAGGCTATGCCAGTTAACTATAATGAAACTAAAGGAAACAGTAGTAGGCCGAGGCAGGAAAACTAGTTCCCGTCTATGAGGACACTGGCGCTCACCAGGCGGTTACTTTTCCTATGCCAGTAGTTAAGAGAATTGGTAAGACAGATCAGAATACTCAAACTGAACATGTGGATGAAGAGTCGGTAGCACCTAAGGATACAACAGAAATATTAGATCACTCACAGTATTTGATAGATACCGTATTAGAGACGCTTTCTAAGTGGGAAGAGAAAGAGAAGGCTCAGCAGAGTAACGATAGGGAGGAGCTACAGAATACTGAATTGTCAGGTGAAGAAGCAGAAGAAACTCATGCTTATATTTACGATGAGGATGATGTGCTCTTATCTAAAGTGCCTGTGCAGGATGTTGATAATGTACTAATAGATTTAGGACAGGAGATAAGTGAGAATGTAGAGGGTAGGCTGTTGAGGGTCGATGAACCCAGTAGCTGTGACCAGTTGTCACTTGAGAAGGAAACCGACGATAATGGTGAAAGTGGTTTAGCTGTAACTAATGTTATGCCCGGTCTGGAGGCGCAGAATCGCTCAGACTATAGTAATTTGGGTCATGTTCAGCAAACTAAATTTAATGAAGTCGTGCGGTGTTTCGATTTAAAATTGGCAGCTGAAAATGTAATTCAGGAAACCCCTACACACTGTGACCTAAATGTAATGAAGACAGATGTCGATCACTTTAGTTGGAGACAAATCCAAAAGGAACTACTAGATGAATGTGAGGAACCGCCTGTACAACCTAGAATAAGCCACCCTATAATAATAGTGAATATGTTGGGTATCAATGTACGTTGTCTCTTAGACAGTGGAAGTGAGGTGAGTGCAATATCTCAGTCCTTCTTTGACGCATTACCTGGTAAGGACAAACTTACAGTAATGACGGTATCAGGACTAAGAATAATTGGTGCTACTGGCAAGGTTTCAAAAACGGTAAAGCAAGAAGCTTTACTACCCTTTAACATTAATGGTAATTTAATTGATCATCCATGTTTAATTGTAAACAATCTCAGTATTGAGGTTTTAATTGGCATAGATTTCTTGTCAAAATATCAGAGTGTTGTTGACTTTGAAAGAAGCCAGTTAAAAATGGTCTTGCCAATAACCGGAGTAATTACAGTCCCTTTTAGTGATAAACATGTAGTAACTGATGATGGAACTTGGGAGCTGCCTATACGAGTTCTGAAAAATAGGAGGTATTGGGACGAGGATGTTAATCTTGGTACAAGTAAGCTAAACACAGAAGAAGAAGAAGAAGAAGCAATTATTTTAGACAAAATAGAAACTAAATTGCAGGAAATCGATAAGATTTCAGCTAATCAGAAGGAAGAACTGAGACAGGTTCTAAAAAGGCATCATAAAGTATTTTCGGATCGACCTGGCATAGTCAAGGGTTATGAATGTCAATTACAAGTGAAACCCGGCCAAGTGTTTTTCAGGAAGCCATACCAAATACATGTAGCTAGGAAGGAGGCAGTTCGAAAGGAAATACAGAGAATGCTAGAGTGGGGTGTGATTGAGAAAGCGGTCAGTGAGTACAATAATCCTCTTGTTGTTGTACCAAAAAGAGACGGGAGTGTCAGATTGGTCTTGGACGCTCGTTGGTTGAATGAAATAGTGGTTAGGGAAAGTGATAGACCGCAGAACATGGACGAGTTACTGCAAAAATTCCGGGGAGTAAAATTCTTAACGTCCATGGACATCACGTGTGGGTATTGGAATTTGCCACTGGCGGAAAGTTCAAGGAAGTACACAGCTTTCTTGTACGAAGGAGGTTGTTACCAATACCGTGTGGTACCTTTCGGACTTAATATCTCTGTTTGTGCCTTCGTACGTGTGATGTGCCATGTTTTAGGACCAGCTTTAAGCAATAAAATAACAGTTTACGTAGATGATCTGTTAATAGCAACTCCTACCTGGGAAGAACACATAGCTTTATTAGAGGAAGTGTTAGAGGCTATTGAGAAAGGTGGCATGAAACTAAAGATTGAAAAGACAGAGTGCGTTAAAGAGGAAATAGGTTTCTTGGGATATAGGATAAGTGGAAAAGGTATTCTGCCTGACCCAGGCAAGCTAGCAGTCATTGAAAAATTTGAGGCTCCCAGAAACAAGAAGCAGTTGAGATCAATGTTCGGTCTTTTCGGCTTCTATAGGCGTTTTGTTAGTGATCAGGCTTTTAATGCTCCCTGTCTTCACCTCTTGCTGAAAAAGAATACCCCTTGGGTTGGGACAGCAGAATGTCAACAGGCGTTTGAGGTGCTTAAACAATCTTTAATTAATAGTCCAATTTTGCATCATCCTGACTTTGAAAAACCATTCTGTATGTCTGTTGATGCTAGTGGGTATGTTATAGCTGTGGAGATATTCCAAGTAGAAATAGAGAACGAACAAGAAGTGCACAAGACTATAGCTTTCGCAAGTCGATCTTTACAGGCAGCAGAGAGAAATTATGGCATCTCAGAATTGGAAGCATTAGCAATTGTATTTGGGGTACAGAAGTTTGAGCAGTATTTATTAGGTCACAAGATAATTGTTTACAGTGACCATAAGGCATTGACCTTTTTAAAGACCTGTAAATTGAGGAATGCTCGTTTGATAAGATGGTCATTGTATCTCCAGCAGTTTGACCTTGAGGTTAAATATATTCAAGGGAAAGACAATCTAGTAGCTGATGGGTTATCTAGGAGTGCGGAGCTCTGTGATGACGCAGGAATTACAGCAACAGACCCAAATGAAATTCGAATGTTTGCATTGCACGAAGTAAAGGAAGAAAGTGCATTAAAGAGGGTGATTAAGAACTTGAGACGTGAGCAGAATGCAGATGACCAACTGAAATTAGTGAAGAGCTATTTTGGGAATGCGAACTATCCTAAGGTTTCGCAATACTATTGTTTGCATAAAGGTATTCTGTTTAGGAGGAAAAAGGTAGGTGTTTCTGAGTGGAAGCTGTGCTTTCCCTCACAACATGTAGACTTACTAATCGACCATGTACACCTGAGGTATGGGCACTACGGTGCAAAGAAGTGCATTGCAAAATTACAAGAGAAGGTTGTATTTGACAACATGTACCGCCGTGTGGCCAAGCGTCTAGCATCGTGTGTAGTGTGCCAGAAAGTCCGTGCTGCCAACACCAGAATACAAGGAGATATGCATTCAGTAGAGCCAACTGAAACCCTAGAATTACTGGCTTGTGATTTGTTTGGCCCTCTTCCTGTTCCGAGAGGTGGTTGCACCCATGTTTTTGCTGTGGTGGATGGATTCAGTAAGTATGTTAAACTATACCCAATTAAAAGAGCAAATGCAAAAACATTGGTTGAAAAGTTGGAAAAAGATTTCTTCGTGAACGTTGGCGTTCCGAAGAATTTGCTGTCAGACAATGGGCCTCAATTTACTTCTGATAGATTTAAGGAATGTCTAGATAAGGCCGGCGTGAAACATCTGAAAATATCTGCGTATTTCCCTCAAGGAAATATGAGTGAACGTATTATGAGGGAATTGAATAGGCTTTGCAGAACTTATTGTGCTCGGAAACACTCAAGTTGGGCAGAGCACATTAAGTATTTTGAGAATGTAATTAACAACTTAAGACATGATGCAACTGGGTTTGCACCTTGCGAATTGATGTTTGGCCAAGAACCGCATAATGTGATTGCAGATATGGTAGAATTCCCTATTCTAACGCAAATATCCACAGACGAGAAGAAACTAAAGGCCAGGGCTAATATGAGAAAAAGAGCGTTGGATAGGAAGAAGCGTCATGACGCAAAAGCTGTACCTACTAGCTTTGAAATAGGTCAATTAGTCCTTGTCAAAACCAAAGAAAAATCAAAGAAAGTAAATGCAGAAACAAAGAAATTCATGTTTGTATACCAAGGACCTTTCAGGATAATAGGAAAACCACATGCCAATGCATATAGGCTGGAGTACCCAAAAAGTAAGAAGCTATTAGGTCTCAGGAACGTGATCGACCTAAAGAAATTTATAGGTAGTGAATGAATGCTGTAGGGAGGGGGTTGTTCTGTAACCTCTACACAGTGTGGCAGCTGTGCAGTCCCAGCTGTGTGAGATCTTCTTTCCCATTTCAGATCCCACTCATTCTTCCTCTTTCCTGTCCTCAAAAATTTCGACCTCTTCTTTCATACATTACATTTTCCGGTATGGTTGTCAATACAGCTTTAAACCAATGAATGCTGTAGGGAGGAGGTTGTTCTGTAACCTCTACACAGTGTGGCAGCTGTGCAGTCCCAGCTGTGTGAGATTTTCTTTCCCATTTCAGGTCTCACTCATTCTTCCTCTTTCCTGTCCTCAAAACTTTCGACCTCTTCTTTCCAGACATGAAAATTTTCTGTCATGGCTATCAAGCCATGAGTTATGTAACCATTCTATCCACCGATTAGTGAAACGAAATACCTAATGTGACAAACCTAATAGTGACAAACAATAAAGAAGTATGACGTAATTAAGATACAAATGTATTTGAGTAACAATTATGTATAGAACCTTGGTAATATAGTAAGTACAAAGTGTTGTTTTATTGGAATGATCCACCAACAGTAATCTAAAAAGATATATGAATTCATGTACAAGCAAGATCTGAAGTGGTAGTGAAACCTAGTGTATGCATTAGAGCTAACTAATAAATAATAAAAGAGATTGCTTAGTGGTATGAAATATATGCAGATAAGTTGTAAGGATAAACTCACCTTGTGTAGCAAGGAAAGGCAGTGTATAGAATTGAGCAGTGTTTGTGGTTGAGACGTGAAGGACACGTCCCTGAAGTATTTATAAGGTTGGAGCTGGCCATTATTTTAGTGTAGTGTGTGACAGGATACACCTACACGTATTGAGGTTATGAGTTGGAGGCGTGAATTCGACCATAGGTACCCTTATGTTAGATGAGACAGAGCAGCTCATGGTGTCCTATAGGTTTAAGGAAATTAGCATTACGCCCGTCCATAATTACTTGATGCACTTTAGTGGTAGGTCTGAGAGAGACTACCTGAGGTTTCAGCGTGGAAATGGATTGCCACGTGAGCAAACTAATCAGCTGCAATACACTATGAATATGAGATAAATGTGCTTTCCTATGCTTTAAATTTAAATGGAGTGAGTATTACTTAAGTTCATACACTAGCAAAGTAAGTAAGTACATAGTGGCAGACGTAAAACATTATTTTAGCTCCGCATAAATACACTTCAAAGTAAGTAAGTACGTAATTGCAGATGTGGAACTGACAACGGCAGAGGACCAATAAGTGGATTTAGTAGTCAACTAAACGTAGTGTGTTTTGAACACTCAAAACTGTACTATTACCAAAAGTTACTCACATGTACATGGAAGCTGAGAAAACAACCACTAATCATACTCATACTATCTCTAAGAATAAAGTAACCAAAGATGAGTCAGTTAAGTATATAAGATGCAGATTTGTCACGAATGTACCGAGCATTGGTTCAGTGTTCCGGCCCAGAAATAATAAATTCAGATTAAATATGATTCATGATTGTATGCCTTGAGCATAGATTTTCTCTAGTACATGACTAAAGGCGTTTTGAGCCATCTGTTTAACGATTTTATGACAGTTAAGTAACTGCGAGAGTAATACTGAAAAAGCTCTGTTAACTTTGTTCCAGCAAAATATTGGAAGAGAAAATGTATATATCCCCATTTCATTGTGACCCACCCTTAGATATTAAGTGAACAGAGTCTGAGGCACGCTTTTTGTTTGTTCTACAGGACAAACCAGATAATGGCAGCCTGGTAGCTGCGTGAAAGCGTGGAGTGACTTGGACACAACTCACAGTGACCCCTCCCCTTTCCCCCATGTAATTTAGAGAGAAGTGAAGGACGCACACCATAGCAACTTCCCCTTCTCTACCCCTGTGAATGGAAGTGTAGGACGCCAGCCAAAGTGGCTACAACCACGTGTGTAAAAATTATTTACATAACACCGTCTCTTTGAGGCGTTACTCCTCGTGGACAGGGGTCGGCATTGTGCTTTTTGCATTTAATCCCGATGCAATTTGTGTGATTCATCGTCAATGTGAAGGTCCAAGGGTTGCATATTTTTAAGTGGTGGTGCATCGGAATCGAACACTGGCATCCGAGGTGTTTTTATAGCACCGACCCTTTGAGGCGTTACTCCTCGTGGACAGAGGGCGTCATTGTGCCTTTTGCATTCAATTCCGATGCAATTTATGTGATTCATCGTCATTGTGAAGGTCAAAGGGCTGCATATTGTTATGTGGTGGTGCATAGGACTCGTATACTGGCATCCAAGGAAATGTTCATAGAACCGAAATTTTGAGGCGTTTATCCTCGTGGATAGAGGTCGGCATTGTGCCTTTTGTAGTCAATCCCGATGAAATTTCGGTGTTTCATCGTCTATTTGAATTTCCAAGGGTTGCAGAAAACCTGTAGAGGTGCATCCCAGGGAATCTTCATAGCACAGACTCTTTGAGGCGTTACTCCTCGTGGACAGAGGTCGGCATTGTGCCTTTTGCACTAAATCCCGATGCAATTTCTGTGTTTCATCGTCAATCTGAATTTCTAAGGGTTGCAGAAAACCTGTAGTGGTGCATCGGAATCGAACAGTGTCATCCCAGGAAATTTTCGTAACACCGACACTTTGAGGATTTGCTCTTTGAGGACCGAGGTCGCCATTATGCATTTTGTATTCAATCCCGGCGCAATTTCCGTGTTTCATCGTCAACGTGAATTTCCAAGGGTTGCAGAAAACCTTTAGTAGTGCATCGGACTCGATTACTGGCATCCAAGGAAACTTAATTGCACCGACATTTTGAGGCGTTTCTCCTCGTGGACAGAGGTCGGCATTGTTCCTTTCTCCCTCAATCCCGATGCAATTTCTGTGATTCATCGTCAATGTGAACTTATAAGTGTTGAATATTTTTAAGTGGTGCCTCAAAATGACGGTGCAATTAAGTTTCTTTGGATGCCAGTATTCGATTCCGATGTACCACTAATGGTTTTTGCGACCCTTGGAAATTCACGTAGACGATGAAACACAGAAATTGCATCGGGATTGAATGCAAAAGGCACAATGCCGACCTCTGTCCACGAGGAGAAACGCCTCAATAATTCGGTGCTATGAAAAATTCCTTGGATACCAGTGTTCGATTCCTATGCAGCACCACTTAAAAATATGCAACCCTTATACCTTCTCATTGACGATGAATCACAGAAATTGCATCGGGATTGAGTGCAAAAGGAACAATGCCGCCCTCTGTCCACGAGTAGTAACGCCTCAAAGAGTCTGTGCAATGGAAATTCCCTGGGATGCCAGTGTTCGATTCCGGTGCACCACCACAGGTTCTCTGCACCACTTGGAATTTCACATTGACGATGAAACACAGAAATTGCATTGGGATTGAATGCAAAATATATAATGCCGACCTGGGTCCACAAGAAGTAACGCCTCAAGAGTCGCTGCTATGAAAATTTCCTTCATGACACTGTCCGATTTCGATGCACCACTAAAGGTTTCAGCAACCCTTGTAATTTCACATTGACGATGAAACACAGAAATTGCATCGGGATTGAATGCAAAAAGCACAATGCCGACCCCTGTCCACGAGGATTAACGCCTCAAAGAGTCGGTGTTATAAAAGTACGTGGGATGCCAGTGTACGATTCCTATGCACCACCACTTAAAAATTTGCAACCCTTGGACCTTCACATTGACGATGAATCACTTAAATTACATCGGGATTGATTGCAAAAGGCACAATTCTGACCTCTGTCCACGAGGAATAACGCCTCAAAAATTTGGTGGATATGAAATTTCCTGGGATGCCAGTGTTCGATTCCGATGCACCACTACAGGTTTTCTGCATCCCTTGTATCGTCAAAATGACGATGAAACACATCGGGATATAGTACGAAAGGCACAATCCCAACTTCTGTCCAGGAGGAGTAACGCCTCAAAGAGTCGTGGATTCAAAAGTTTCCTGGGGTGTCAGTGTTCGATTCCGATGGTGCACTGCTGATTTTCTGCACCCCTTGGTCATGTACATTGTAGATAAACCACAGAAATTGCATCGGGATTGAATACAAAAGGCACAATGCCGACCTCTGTCCACGAGGAGAAACGCCTCAAATATTCGGTGCTATGAAAATTTCCTTGGATGCCAGTGTACGCTTCCGATGCACCACTACAGGCTTTCTGCAACCCCTGGAAATTCACAATGACTTTGAAACACAGAAATTGCATCGGGATAGAATACAAAAGGGACAATGCCGACCTCTGTCCACGAGGAGAAAAGCCTCAAAAATTCGGTGCAATGAAAATTTCCTTGGATACCAGTGTACTATTCCTATGCACCACCACTTAAAAGTATGGAACCCTTGGACCGTCAAATCGACGATGAATCACATAAATTGCATCGGGATAGAATGTGAAAGGCTCAATGCCGACATCTGTCCACGAGGAGTAAAGATGCGTAGAGTCGGTGCTATGAAAATTTCCTGGGACACCAGTGTTCGATTCCGATGCACCACTACAGGTTTTCTCCAACCCTTGGAAATTCACATTGACGATGAAACACAGATATTGCATCGGGATTGAATACAAAAGGCACAATGCCAACCTCTCTCCACGAGGAAAAACGCCTCAAAAATTCGGTGCTATGAAAATTTACTTGGATGCCAGTGTACGATTCGTATGCACCACCACTTAAAAACATGGAACTCTTGGACCTTCACATTGACGTTGAATCACATAAATAGCATCGGGATTGAATACAAAAGGCAAAATGCTGACCTCTGTCCACGAGGAGAAACGCCTCAAAACTTTGGTGTTATGAATATTGCCTTGGATGCCAGAGTACAATTCCGATGCACCACTACAAGTTTTCTGCAACACCAGGAAATTCACATTGACTTTGGAACACAGAAATTGCATCGGGATGGAATACAAAAGGCGCAATGCCGACCTCTGTCCACAAGGAGAAACGCTTCAAAAATCCGGTGCTATGGAAATTTCGTTGGATGCCAGTGTAAGATTGCTATGCACCACCACTTAAAAATATGCATCCCTTGGACTTTCACATTGAGAATGAATCACATAAATTGCATCTAGATTGAATTCAAAAGGCCCAATGCCAACATCTGTCGACGAGGAGTAACGCCGCAAAGAGGCAGTGCTATGAAAACTTCCTGGGATGCCAGTGTTCGATTCGGATGCACCACTACAGGTTCTCTGCAACCCTTGGAAATTCACATTGACGATGAAACACAGATATTGCATCGGGATTGAATAAAAAGTGCACAATGCCGACCTCTGTCCACGAGGAGAGACGCCTCAAAAATTCGGTGCAAGTAAGTTTCCTTGGATGCCAGTGTTCGATTCCGCCGCACTACTAAATTTTTCCGGCAATCCTTGGAAATTCACATTGACGATGAAACACAGAAATTGCATCGGGTTTGTATACTAAACGCACAATGCCGATCTCTGTCCACGAGTAGAAACGCCTCAAAAATTCGGTGCTATGAAAATTTCTTTGGGTGCCAGTGTTCGATTCCGATGCACCACTACAGGTTTTTTGCAATCCTAGGAATTTCACATTGACGATTAAACACATAAATTGCATTGAGATTGATTACAAAAGGCAGAATTCCGACCTCGGTCCACAAGCAGTAACGCCTCGAAGTGTCGGTGTTAAAATATTTCCTGGGATGACACTGTTCGATTCCGCCGCACCACTAAATTTTTTCTGCAATTCTTGAAAATGTAAATTGACGATGAAACACGGAAACTGCATCGGGTTTGAATACAAAAGGCACAAAGACGACCTCTGTTTACGAGGAGAAACGCCTCAAAATGACGGAGCAATTAAGTTTCCTTGGATGCCAGTATTCGATTCCGATGCACCACTAAGGGTTTCTGCAACCCTTGGAAATTCACGTTGACGATGAAACACAGAAATTGCATCGGGATTGAATACAAAATGCATAATGGCGTCCTCGGTCCACAAGGAGTAAATCCTCAAAGTGTCGGTGTTACGAAAATTTCCTGAGATGACACTGTTCGATTCCGATGCACCACTAAAGGTTTCCTGCAACCCTTGGAAACTCACATTGAAGATGAAAGACAGAAATTGCATTGGGATGAGAGACGCCTCAAAAATTCAGTGCAATTAAATTTCCTTTGTAGGGAAGCAGCCTACTCACGCTGTAGTAAATTCACATCAGTTTCCATTGTGTGCCAACCAGTCTGCTGTAACTAGCTCTGACGTCATAAATGTTGTGCAATGCCTTAAAAATCAAGCAAATGAACTAAAACTTTTCTAGCATGTCAGGAATAATACTAAATTAATGTGTGTTGAATATCAGTTCGATAACTTAAGTCATTTTCGAAATTTGGACGTTTTTCTGAAAAAATCATTGGCGCAACAGAAAAGAGCTAGAGACTTCAAAATTTATATTTAGATTCATCTTTCATAATGATTTAATAAAAACAGTACTTTGGATTTCACATATTAAGATTTTAGTGGAAATTCATGATTTTGTGGTTTTCGTCTCAAAACTGAAGGAAGCAAGATAGATTAAGTAGGCTAGTAAATAAGGCTAGGATGTTTAGATTTAAATAGGTTGGAGGTCCGCTATGATTATGAAGATGTGTAAAGTTTCTTTTTAATACCTATAAAATTATAGCGATAGCGGATCTCAAAAGGGACAGTTCAGAGCTCATCTGCTGCGTGCAGGGTAATTTAATTAATTCTCTCGCCCAAAGTATTTAACTTAGCCACGTCAAAATTTTATTATCAATACTTACCTGCGTGCTGAATGCACGTTTAAATTAAGAGCTTCTTCGGCCATCAGCCATAGAAGCTATAAATTATTATGTAACTTGAAGTGGTGCGTTACTAGCCCAGCGGCTAGTCGAGAGAGCCGGAAAGATCAGGCGTTCCCTCAGCCGTCCGCACCGCGGCTTTATATATAAGAACACTGCGCGAGGAAGCAAGGCCCCAGTTCTCTCCAGACGCTGAATGACACGCCATCTGTGTCGGTAGTCGCGTCGCATCAGTGTATCTGCTACAAACAGCCTCGGGTGCCGTATTAAGTTACTAGAGATACGCGGAACCATGAAAACATTTCATGTGAAGTGTTAATTCTGGAATGATTTTTATTATCTAGCTTCAGTTTACGTATTGTCGTATTTTCACGTGCCGTCGCGGGACAGACATTCTACCAAATATTTAGCGTGGCGTTTGATGAAGTATTTTCATCAAATTATGGCGAGCATTCTTTTTAACATTAGATTCGGACATTTATAGTTGCATCAGCGCATTAGACTCTGAACTGTTCTGTTAGTTAGGTTGTAAGGATACTTGTGGTTTTTATTAGTGAATTTCAGAATATACTCAACTATTTTGGAAAACCGTTTTTGATTAGAAATCCCGGACAATCTCCTCATTCCTCAAAGCTATAAGCTGCACCTATAAGAACATTCTCAGGTAAAGTGGGCACTAGGATATCTATTTACTGGCTCCAAGTTTTATTAAATCACTTTCTGGGGGTCACGGAGTAAATAGAGAGCCAGTGTTGAGAACGGCAAAAGACAAACTTATCCGCCGCCCCACACCTTGGATGCCAGTATTCGATTCCGATGCACCACTAATGGTTACTGCGACCCTTGGAAACTCACGTAGACGATGAAACACAGAAATTGCATCGGGATTGAATGCAAAAGGCACAATGCCGACCTCTGTCCACGAGGAGAAACGCCTCAATAATTCGGTGCTATGAAAAATTCCTTGGATACCAGTGTTCGATTCCTATGCAGCACCACTTAAAAATATGCAACCCTTATACCTTCTCATTGACGATGAACCACAGAAATTGCATCGGGATTGAGTGCAAAAGGAACAATGCCGCCCTCTGTCCACGAGTAGTAACGCCTCAAAGAGTCGGTGCTATAAATTCCCTGGGATGCCAGTGTTCGATTCCGGTGCACCACCACAGGTTCTCTGCACCACTTGGAATTTCACATTGACGAAGAAACACAGAAATTGCATCGGGATTGAATGCAAAATATATAATGCCGACCTCGGTCCACAAGAAGTAACGCCTCAAGAGTCGCTGCTATGAAAATTTCCTTCATGACACTGTCCGATTTCGATGCACCACTAAAGGTTTCAGCAACCCTTGTAATTTCACATTGACGATGAAGCACAGAAATGGCATCGGGATTGAATGCAAAAAGCACAATGCCGACCCTGTCCACGAGGATTAACGCCTCAAAGAGTCGGTGTTAAAAAAGTACGTGGGATGCCAGTGTACGATTCCTATGCACCACCACTTAAAAATTTGCAACCCTTGGACCTTCACATTGACGATGAATCACATAAATTACATCGGGATTGAATGCAAAAGGCACAATTCTGACCTCTGTCCACGAGGAATAACGCCTCAAAAATTTGGTGGATATGAAATTTCCTGGGATGCCAGTGTTCGATTCCGATGCACCACTACAGGTTTTCTGCATCCCTTGTATCGTCAAAATGACGATGAAACACATCGGGATATAGTACGTAAGGCACAATCCCAACTTCTGTCCAGGAGGAGTAACGCCTCAAAGAGTCGTGGATACAAAAATTTCCTGGGATGTCAGTGTTCGATTCCGATGGTGCACTGCTGATTTTCTGCACCCCTTGGTCATGTACATTGTAGATAAACCGCAGAAATTGCATCGGGATTGAATACAAAAGGCACAATGCCGACCTCTGTCCATGAGGAGAAACGCCTCAAACATTCGGTGCTATGAAAATTTCCTAGGATGCCAGTGTACGTTTCCGATGCACCACTACAGGCTTCCTGCAACCCCTGGAAATTCACATTGACTTTGAAACACAGAAATTGCATCGGGATAGAATACAAAAGGCACGATGCCGACCTCTGTCCATGAGGAGAAAAGCCTCAAAAATTCGGTGCAATGAAAATTTCCTTGGATACCAGTGTACCATTCCTATGCACCACCACTTAAAAGTATGGAACCCTTGGACCGTCAAATTGACGATGAATCACATAAATTGCATCGGGATAGAATGCGAAAGGCACAATGCCGACATCTGTCCACGAGGAGTAAAGATGCATAGAGTCGGTGCTATGAAAATTTCCTGGGACACCAGTGTTCGATTTCGATGCACCACTACAGGTTTTCTCCAACCCTTGGAAATTCACATTCACGATGATACACAGATATTTTATCGGGATTGAATACAAAAGGCACAATGCCAACCTCTGTCCACGAGGAAAAACGCCTCAAAAATTCGGTGCTATGATAATTTACTTGGATGCCAGTGTACGATTCGTATGCACCACCACTTAAAAACATGCAACTCTTGGACCTTCACATTGACGTAGAATCACATAAATAGCATCGGGATTGAATACAAAAGGCAAAATGCTGACCACTGTCCACGAGGAGAAACGCCTCAAAATTTTTGGTGTTATGAATATTTCCTTGGATGCCAGAGTACGATTCCGATGCCCCACTACAGCTTTTCTGCAACACCAGGAAATTCACATTGACTTTGGAACACAGAAATTGCATTGGGATGGAATACAAAAGGCACAATGCCGACCTCTGTCCACAAGGAGAAACGCTTCAAAAATCCGGTGCTATGAAAATTTCGTTGGATGCCAGTGTAAGATTCCTATGCACCACCACTAAAAAATATGCATCCCTTGGAATTTCACATTGAGAATGAATTACATAAATTGCATCTAGATTGAATTCAAAAGGCCCAAAGCCAACATCTGTCGACGAGGAGTAACGCCGCAAAGAGGCAGTGATATGAAAACTTCCTGGGATGCCAGTGTTCGATTCCGATGCACCACTACAGGTTTCTTGCAATCCTAGGAATTTCACATTGACGATTAAACACATAAATTGCATCGAGATTGATTACAAAAGGCAGAATTCCGACCTCGGTCCACAAGCAGTAACGCCTCGAAGTGTAGGTGTTAAAATATTTCCTGGGATGACACTGTTCGATTCCGCCGCACCACTAAATTTTTTCCGCAATTCTTGGAAATGTAAATTGACGATGAAACACGGAAACTGCATCGGGTTTGAATACAAAAGGCACAAAGACGACCTCTGTTTACGAGGAGAAACGCCTCAAAATGACAGTGCAATTAAGTTTCCTTGGATGCCAGTATTCGATTCCGATGCACCACTAAGGGTTTCTGCAACCCTTGGAAATTCACGTTGACGATGAAACACAGAAATTGCATCGGGATTGAATACAAAATGCATAGTGGCGACCTCGGTACACAAGGAGTAAATCCTCAAAGTGTCGGTGTTACGAAAATATCCTGGGATGACACTGTTCGATTCCGATGCAATACTAAAGGTTTCCTGCAACCCTTGGAAATTCACATTGAAGATGAAAGACAGAAATTGCATTGGGATGAGAGACGCCTCAAAAATTCAGTGCAATTAAATTTCCTTGGATGCCAGTGTTTGATTCCGCCGCACCACTAAATTTTTTCTGCAATCCTTGGAAATTCACATTGACGATGAAATACTGAAATTGCATCGGGTTTGAATACAAAAGGCACAAAGCTGACCTCTGTCCACGAGGACAATTTCTGTGTTTCATCGTCAATGTGAATTTCCTAGGATTGCAGTAAAAATTAGTGGTGCGGCGGAATCTAAACTGGCATATAAGGAAAATTAATTGCACCGAATTTTTGAGGCGTCTCTCCTCGTGGACACGGTCGGCATTGTGCCCTTTGTATTCAATCCTGATGCAATTTCTGTGTTTCATCGTCAATATGAATTTCCAAGGGTTCCAGAGAACCTGTAGTGGTGCATCCGAAACGAACACTGGCATCCCAGGAAGTTTTCATAGCACCGTCTCCTTGCGACGTTACTCCTCGTGGGCAGATGTTGGCATTGTGCCTTTTGCATTCAATCACGATGTAATTTATGTGATTCATTCTCAATGTGAAAGTCCAAGGGATGCATATTTTTAAGTTGAGGTGCATAGGAATCTTACACTGGCATCCAACGAAATTTTCATAGCACCGGATTTTTGAGGCGTTTCTCCTCATGGACAGAGGTCAGGATTATGCCTTTTGTATTCAATCCCGATGCAATATCTGTGTTTCATCGTCAATGTGAATTTCCATGGTTGCAGAAAACCTTTAGTGGTGCATCTACATCGAACAGTGTCATCCCTAGATATTTTAGTAACTCCGGTTCTTTGAGGCATTACTCCTTGTGGAATGAGGTCGGCATTCTGCCTTTTGTAATCAATGCCGATGCTATTTCGGTATTACATCGTCAATTTGAATTTCCAATTTTGCAGAAAACCAGTAGTGATGCATCGGATTCGAACACTGGCATCCCAGGAAAATTTCATAGAACTGTCTCTTTGAGGCGTTACTCTTCGGGGACAGATGTCGTCATTGTGCCTTTTGCATTCAATCTCGATGCAATTAATGTGATTCATCGTCAATGTGAAGGTCCAAGGGTTGCAGAAAACCTTTAGTGGTGCATTGATATCGAACACTGTCATCCCTGGAAAATTCCATAACACCGATTCTTTGAGGCATTACTCCTTGTGGACCGTGATCGGCATTCTGCCTTTTGTAATCAATCCCGATGTAATTTCGGTGTTTCATCGTCAATTTGAATTTTCAAGGGTTGCAGAAAACCTGTAGTTTCGCATCGGAAACGAACACAGGCATCCCAGGGAATTTCCATAGCACAGACTCTTTGAGGCGTTACTCCTCGTGGACAGAGGTCGGCATTGTGCCTTTTGCACTCAATCCCGATGCATTTTTTGTGTTTTATCGTCAATGTGAATTTCTAAGGGTTGCAGAAAAAGCTGTAGTGGTGCATCGAAATCGGAAACTGGCATCCCAGAAAATTTTCATACCACCCAATTCTCTGAGGCGTTATTCCTCATGGACAGAGGTCAGAATTGTGCCTTTTGCATTAGATCCCGATGTAATTTATGTGATTCATCGTCAATGCTAAAGTCCAAGGGTTGGTTATTTTTAAGTGGTGGTGCACAGGAATCGTACCCTAGCATCCCATGTATTTTATATAACACCGACTCTTTGAGGCGATACTCCTCTTGGTCAGGGGTCGGCAATGTGCTTTTTGCATTCAATCCTGATGCCATTTATTAGATTCATCGTCAATGTGAAGGTCCAAGGGCTCCATATATTTAAGTGGTGGTGCATCGGAATCGAACACTGGCGTCCCAGGTATTTTTATAGCACCGACACTTTGAGGCGTTACTCCTCGTGGACAGAGGTCGGCTTTGTGCCTTTTGTATTCAATCCCAATGCAACTTCTGTCTATCATCTTCAATGTGACTTTCCAAGGGTTGCAGAATTCCTTTAGTGGTGCATCGGAATCGAACAGTGTCATCCCAGGAAATTTTCGTAAGACCGACACTTTGAGGATTTACTCCTTGTGGACCGAGGTCGATATTATGCATTTTGTATTCAATCCCAGCGCAATTTCTGTGTTTCATCGTCAACGTGAATTTCCAAGGGTTGCAGAAAACGTTTAGTGGTGCATCGGAATCGAATACTGGCATCCAAGGAAAGTTAATTGCACCGACATTTTGAGACGTTTCTCCTCGTGGACAGAGTTCTGCTTTGTGCCTTTTGTATTCAATCCCAATGCAATTTCTGGCTTTCATCTTCAATGTGAATTTCCAAGGGTTGCTGAAAACCTGTAGTGGTGCATTGGAATCGAACAGTGTCGTCCCTGGAAATTTTCGTAACACCGACACTTTGAGGCGTTACTAATTGTGGACCGAGGTCGGCATTCTGCCTTTTGTAATCAATCTCGATGCAATTTCTGTGTTTCATCGTCAATGTGAATTTCCAAGGATTGCAGAGAACCTGTAGTGGTGCATCGGAATCGAACACTGGTATCCAAGGAAATTTCCATAGCACCAAATTTTTGAGGCAATTCTACTCGTGGACAGAGTTCGGCATTGTGCTTTTAGTATTCAAACCAGATGCAATTTCTGTGTTTCATTGTCAATGTGAATTTCCAAGGATTGCAGAAAAAATTTAGTGGTGCGGCGGAATCTATCACTTGAATCCTGGGAACTTTAATTTCACCGAATTTTTGAGAGGTCTCTCCTCGTGGACAGAGGTCGGCATTGTGCCTTTTGTATTACATCTCGATGCAATTTCTGTGTTCCAAAGTCAATGTGAATTTCCTGGTGTTGCAGAAAACCCGTAGTGGTGCATCGGAATCATACTCTGGCATCCAAGGATATTTTCATAGCACCGAATTTTTGAGGTGTTTCTCCTCGTGGACAGAGGTCGGCATTGTGCCTTTTGTATTCAATCCCGATGCAATTTCTGTGTTTCATCGTTAATGTGAATGTCCAAGAGTTGCATGTTATTAAGTGGTGGTGCACAGGAATCGTACACTGGCATCCCACGTATTGTTATAACTCCGACTCCTTCAGGCATTACTTCTCGTGGACAGGGGTCGGCATTGTGCTTTTTGCATTCAATCCCGATGCAATTTATGTGATTCATCGTCAATGTAAAGGTCCAGGGATTGCATATTTCAAGTGGTGGTGGATCGGAATCCAACACTGGCATCTCAGGTATTTTTAAAGCACCGACCCTTTAAGCCGTTACTCCTTGTGGACAGAGGTCGGCATTGTGATTTTTGCATTCAATTCGATGCAATTAATGTGATTCATCCTCATTGTGAGGGTCAAAGGGTTGCATATTGTTCAGTGGTGGTGCATAGGAATCGTACACTGGCATCCAAGGAAATGTTCATAGCACCGAATTTTAGAGGCGTTTCTCCTCGTGGACAGAGGTCGGAATTGTTACTTTTGTATTCAATTCTGATGCAATTTCTGTGTTTCATCGTCAATGTGAAGGTCCAAGGATTGCATATTTTTAATTTTTAAGTGGTGGTGCATAGGAATCGTACACTGGCATCCAAGGATATTTTCATAGCTCCGAATTTTTGAGGCGTTTCTCCTCGTGGACAGATTTCGGCATTGTGCTTTTGGTATTCAATCCCGATGCAATATCTATGTCTCGTCGCCAATGTGAATTTCCAAGGGTTGCAGAAAACCTTTAGTGGTGCATCGATATCGAACAGTGTCATCCCTGGAAAATTTCACAACACCGACTCTTTGAGGTGTTACTCCTTGTGGACCGAGATCGGCATTCTGCCTTTTGTAATAAATCCCGATGCAATTTCGGTGTTTCATCGTCAATATGAATTTCCAAGGGTTCCAGAGAACCTGTAGTGGTGCATCCGAATCGAACACTGGCATCCCAGGAAGTTTTCATAGCACCATCTCCTTGCGGCACTACTCCTCGTGGGCAGATGTTGGCAATGTGCCTTTTGCAATCAATCCCGATGCAATTTATGTGATTCATTCTCAATGTGAAAGTCCAAGGGATGGATATTTTTAAGTTGAGGTGCATAGGAATCTTACACTGGCATCCAACGAAATTTTCATAGCACCAGATTTTTGAGGCGTTTCTCCTCGTGGACAGAAGTCGGCATTGTGCCTTTTGTATTCCATCCCGATGCAATTTCTGTCTTCCAAAGTCAATGTGAATTTCCACGTGTTGCAGAAAACCTGTAGTGTTGCATCGGAATCGTACTCTGGCATCCAAGGAAATTTTCATAGCACCAAATTCATGAGGCGTTTCTCCTCGTGGACAGATGTCGGCATTGTGCCTTTGGTATTCAGTCCCGATGCAATTTATGTGTTTCATCGTCAGTGTGAATTTCCAAGGGTTGCAGAAAGCCTTTAGTGGTGCATCGATATCGAACAGTGTCATCCCTGGAAAAATTCATAACACCGACTCTTTGAGGCGTTACTCCTTGTGAACCGATATCAGCATTCTGCCTTTTGTAATCAATCCCGATGCAATTTCGGTGTTTCATCGTCAATTTGAATTTCCAAGGGGTCCAGAAAACCTGTAGTGGCGCATCGGAATCGAACACTGGCATCCCAGGGAATTTCCATAGCAAAGACTCTATGAGGCGTTACTCCTCGTGGACAGAGGTCGGCATTGTGCCTTTTGCACTCAATCCCGATGCATTTTCTGTGTCTCACCGTCAATGTGAATTTCTAAGGGTTGCAGAAAACCTGTAGTGGTGCATCGGAAACGAACACTGGCATCCCGGGAAATTTTCATACCACCCAATTCTCTGAGGCGTTATTCCTCATGGGCAGAGGTCAGAATTGTGCCTCTTGCATTAGATCCCGATGTAATTTATGTGATTCATCGTCAATGTTAAAGTCCAAGGGTTGCTTATTTTAAAGTGGTGGTGCATAGGAATCGTACACTAGCATCCCACGTATTTTATATAACACCGACTCTTTGAGGCGTTACTCCTCTTGGACAAGGGTCGGTAATGTGCTTTTTGCATTCAATCCTGATGCAATTTATTTGATTCATCGTCAATGTGAAGGTCCAAGGGCTCCATACATTGAAGTGGTGGTGCATCGGAATCGAACACTGGCATCCCAGGTATTTTTATAGCACCGACCCTTTGAGGCGTTGCTCCTCGTGGACAGAGGTCGGATTTGTGCCTTTTGTATTCAATCCGAATGCAACGTCCGTCTATCATCTTCAATGTGAGTTTCCAAGGGTTGCAGAATTCCTTTAGTGGTGCATCTGAATCGAACAGTGTCATCCCAGGAAATTTTCGTAACATCGACTCTTTGAGGATTTACTCCTTGTGGACCGAGGTCGATATTATGCATTTTGTATTCAATCCCAGCGCAATTTCTGTTTTTCATCGTCAACGTGAATTTCCAAGGGTTGCAGAAAACCTTTAGTGGTGCATCAAAATCGAATACTGGCATCCTAGGAAACTTAATTGCACCGACATATTGAGGCGTTTCTCCTCGTGGACAGAGTTCTGCTTTGTGCCTTTTGTATTCAATCCGAATGCAATTTGTGTCTTTCATCTTCAATGTGAATTTCCAAGGGTTGCTGAATACCTGTAGTGGTGCAACGGAATCGAACAATGTCATACCTGGAAATTTTCGTAACACCGACACTTTGAGGCGTTATTAATTGCGGACCGAGGTCGGCATTCTGCCTTTTGTAATCAATCTCGATGCAATTTCTGTGTTTCATCGTCAATGTGAATTTCCAAGGATTGCTGAGAACGTGTAGTGGTGCATCGGAATCGAACAGTGTCATCCTAGGATATTTTTGTTACTCCGGTTCTTTGAGGCGTTACTCCTTGTGGTACGAGGTCTTCATTTTGCCATTTGTAATCAATCCCGATGCAATTTCCGCGTTACAACGTCAATGTGAATTTCCAAGGATTGCAGAAAGGCGGTAGTGATGCAATGGAATCGAACACTGGCATCCCAGGAGAATTTCATAGCACCGTCTCTTTGAGGCGTTACCCTTTGGGGACAGATGTCGTCATTGTGCCTTTTGCATTCAATCCCGATGCAATTTATGTGATTCATCGTCAATGTGAAGGTCCAAGGGTTGCATATTTTTAAGTGGTGGTGCTTAGGAATCGTACACTGGCATCCAAGGAAATTTTCGCAGCATCGAATTTATGAGGGGTTACTGCTCGTGGACAGATTTCAGCATTGTGCCTTTTGTATTCTATCCCGATGCAATTTCTGTGTTTCAAAGTCAATGTGAATTTTCAGGGGTTGCAGAGAACCTGTAGTGGTGCATCGGAAGCGTACACTGGCAAGCAAGGAAATTTTCATAGCACCGAATTTTTGAGGCGTTTTTCCTCATGGACAGTGGTCGGCATTGTTCCTTTTGTATTCAATCTCGATGCAATTTCTGTCTTTCATCGTCAATGTGAATTTCCAAGGGTTCCATAAAACCGGTAATGGTGCATCGGAATTGAACACTGGCATCCCAGGAAATTATCATAGCATCGAAATTTTGCGGCGTTTCTCCTCGTGGACAGAGGGTGGCATTGTAGCTTTTCTATTCAATCCCGATGCAATTTCTGTGATTCATCGTCAATGTGAAGGTCCAAGGGTTGCATATTTCTATGTTGTGGTGCATAGGAATCACACACTGGCATTCAAGTAAATTTTCATTGCACCAAATTTTTAGGCGTTTCACCTCGTGGACAGAGGTCGGAATTGTTCCTTTTGTATTCAATCTCGATGCAATTTCTGTGTTTCATCGTCAATTTGAATTTCCAAGGGTTAGAGAAAACATGTAGTGGTGCATCGGAATCGAACTCTGGCATCCCAGGAAATTTTCATAGCACCGACTCTTTACAGCGTTACTCCTCGTGGACAGAGGTCGCCATTGTGCCTTTTGCATTCAATAACGATGCAATTTATGTGATTCATCGTCAATGTGGAGGTCCAAGGGTTGCATAGTTTTAAGTGGTGGTGCATAGGAATCGTACACTGGCATCCCACGTATTGGTGTAACTCCGACTCTTTCAGGCGTTACTCCTCGTGGACAGGGGTCAGCATTGTGCTTTTTGCATTCAATCCCGATGCAATTTATGTTATTCATCGTCAATGTAAAGGTCCAGGGATTGCATATTTCAAGTGGTGGTGCATCGGAATCCAACATTGACATCCCAGGTATTTTTAAAGCACCGACCCTTTGAGCCGTTACACCTCGTGGACAGAGGTCGGCATTGTGCCTTTTGCATTCAATTCGATGCAATTTATGTGATTCATCCTCATTTTGAAGGTCAAAGGGTTGCATATTGTTCAGTGGTGGTGCATAGGAATCGTACACTGGCATCCAAGGAAATGTTCATAGGACCGAATTTTTGAGGCGTTTCTCCTCGTCGACAGAGGTCGGCATTGTGCCTTTTGTATTCAATCCCGATGCAATTTCTGTGTTTCATCGTCAATGTGAGTTTCCAAGGGTTGCAGAAAACCTTTAGTGGTGCATCGGAATCGAACAGTATCACACCCGGAAATTTTCGTAACACCGACAAATTGAGGATTTAATCCTTGTGGACCGTGGTCGCCATTATGCATTTTGTATTCAATCCAGATGCAATTTCTGTGTTTCATCGTCAACGTGAATTTCCAGGGGTTGGAGGAAAACTTTAGTGGTGCATCGGAATCGAATACTGGCATCCAAGGGAACTTAATTGCACCGACATTTTGAGGCGTTTCTCCTCGTGGACAGAGGTCGGCTTTGTGCCTTTTGTATTCAATCGCAATGCAATTTCTGTCTTTCAAATTCAATGTGAATTTCCAAGGGTTGCAGAAAAACTGTAGTGGTGCATCGGAAACGAAGAGTGCATCCCTGGAAATTTTCGTAACACCGAGACTTTGAGGCGTTACTATTTGTGGAACGAGGTCGGCATTCTGCCTTTTGTAATCAATCTCGATGCAATTTCTGTGTTTCGTTGTCAATGTGAATTTCCAATGATTGCAGAGAACCTGTAGGGTTGCATCAGAATCGAACACTGGCATTCCAGG
Source organism: Schistocerca americana (assembly GCF_021461395.2). Classification (NCBI taxonomy): domain Eukaryota; kingdom Metazoa; phylum Arthropoda; class Insecta; order Orthoptera; family Acrididae; genus Schistocerca; species Schistocerca americana. Next base: position 6,115,960 of record NW_025725481.1, on the reverse strand, counting down.
GAATTTCCATAGCACCAAATTTTTTAAGCATTTCTCCTCATGGACAGAGGTCAGCATTATGCCTTTTGTGTTCAATCCCGATGCAATTTCTGTGTTTCATCGTCAATGTGAATTTCCAAGGGTTGCAGAAAACCTTTAGTGGTGCATCTACATCGAACAGTGTCATCCCTGGATATTTTTGTAACTCCGGTTCATTGAGGCGTTACTCCTTGTGGATCGCTGTCGGCAATCTGCCTTTTGTAATCAATGCCGATGCAATTTCGGTGTTACATCGTCAATGTGAATTTCCAAAGGTTGCAGAAAACCAGTAGTGATGCATCGGAATCGAACACTGGCATCCCAGAAAAATTTCATAGAACTGTCTCTTTGAGGCGTTACTCTTCGGGGACAGATGTCGTCATTGTGCCTTTTGCATTAAATCTCGATGCAATTTATGTGATTCATCGTCAATGTGAATTTCCAAGGGTTGCAGAAAACCTTTAGTGGTGCATCGATATTGAACAGTGTCATCCCTGGAAAAATTCATAACACCGACTCTTTGAGGCGTTACTCCTTGTGAACCGAGATCGGCATTCTGCCTTTTGTAATCAATCCCGATGCAATTTCGGTGTTTCATCGTCAATTTGAATTTCCAAGGGTTGCAGAAAACCTGTAGTGGCGCATCGGAATCGAACACTGGCATCCCAAAGAATTTCCATAGCAAAGACCCTTTGAGGCGTTACTTCTCGTGGACAGAGGTCGGCATTGTGCCTTTTGCACTCAATCCCGATGCATTTTCTGTTTTTCACCGTCAATGTGACTTTCTAAGGGTTGCAGAAAACCTGTAGTGGTGCATCGGAATCGAACACTGGCATCCCGGGAAATTTTCATACCACCCAATTCTCTGAGGCGTTATTCCTCATGGGCAGAGGTCAGAATTGTGCCTTTTGCATTAGATCCCGATGTAATTTATGTGATTCATCGTCAATGTTAAAGTCCAAGAGTTGCTTATTTTTAAGTGGTGGTGCACAGGAATCGTACACTAGCATCCCACGTATATTATATAACACCGACTCTTTGAGGCGTTACTCCTCTTGGACAGGGGTCGGTAATGTGCTTTTTGCATTCAATCCTGATGCAATTTATTTGATTCATCGTCAATGTGAAGGTCCAAGGGCTCCATACATTTAATTGGTGGTGCATCGGAATCGAACACTGGCATCTCAGGTATTTTTATAGCACCGACCCTTTGAGGCGTTACTCCTCGTGGACAGAGGTCGGCTTTGTGCCTTTTGTATTCAATCCCAATGCAATTTCTGTCTTCCAAATTCAATGTGAATTTCCAAGGGTTGCAGAAAACCTGTAGTGGTGCATCGGAAACGAAGAGTGCATCCCTGGAAATTTTCGTAACACCGAGACTTTGAGGCGTTACTATTTGTGGAACGAGGTCGGCATTCTGCCTTTTGTAATCAATCTCGATGCAATTTCTGTGTTTCGTTGTCAATGTGAATTTCCAATGATTGCAGAAAACCTGTAGGGTTGCATCAGAATCGAACACCGGTATTCCAGGGAATTTCCATAGCACCAAATTTTTGAGGCATTTCTCCTCATGGACGGAGGTCAGCATTATGCGTTTTGTATTCAATCCTGATGCAATTTCTGTGATTCATCATCAATGTGATGGTCCAAGGGTTGCATATTTCTAAGTAGTGGTGCATCGGAATCGCACACTAGCATCCAAGGAAATTTTAATAGCACTGAATTTTTGGGCGTTTCACCTTGTGGAAAGAGGTTGGAATTGTTACTTTTGTATTCAATTCCGATGCAATATCTGTGTTTCATCGTCAATGTGAATTTCCAAGGGTTGCAGAAAACCTTTAGGTGTGCATCGGAATCGAACAGTGTCATCCCAGGAAATTTTCATAACACCGACTCCTTGAGGCGTTACTCCTTGTGGACCGAGATCGTCATTCTGCCTCTTGTATCCAATTCCGATGCAATTTCGGTGTTTCATCATCAATTTGAATTTCCAAGGTTTGCAGAAAATCTGTAGTGGTGCATCGGAATCGAACACTGGATTCCCAGGAAAGTTTCATAGCACTGACTCTTTGCGGCATTACTCCTCGTGGACAGTTGTCGGAATTGTGCCTTTTGCATTCAATCCCGATGCAATTTATGTGATTCATCGTCAATGTGAAGGACCAAGGGTTGCATATTTTTAAGTGGTGGTGCATAGGAATCGTACACTGGCATCCAAGGATATTTTTATAGCACCGAATTTTTGAGGCGTTACTCCTCGTTGACCGAGGTCGGCATTCTGCCTTTCGTAATCTATCCCGATGCAATTTCTGTGTTTCATCGTGAATGTGATTTACCAATGGTTGCAGAAAACCTTTAGTGGTGCATCGGAATCGAGCAGAGTCATCCCAGGAAATTTTCGTAACACCGACTCTTTGAGGCGTTACTCCTTGTGGACCGAGGGCGGCATTCCGCCTTTTGTAATGAATTCCGATGCAATTTCTCTGTTTCATCGTCAATGTGCATTATCGAGGGTTGCATAAAACCTGTAGTGGTGCATCGGAATCGAACACTGGCATCCCAAGATGTTTTCATAGCACCGCCACTTTGAGGCGTTTCACCTCGTGGACAGACGACGGCATTGTGCCTTTTGCATTCAAACCCGATGCAATTTCTGTGATTCGTCGTCAATGGGAGGGTCCAAGGGTTGCATATTTTTATGTGGTGGTGCATAGGAATCGTACACTGTCATCCAAGTAAATTTTCATAGCACCGAATTTTGGAGGCGTTTCTCCTCGTGGACAGAGGGCTGCATTGTGCCCTTTGCATTTAATTCCGATCCAATTCCAGTGTTCCATCGTTAATGTGAAGCTCCAAGGGTTGCATACAACCAGTGGTGGTGCATCGGAATCGAACACTGGCATCCCAGGATATTTTCATAGCAACGACTCTTTGAGGCGGTACTCCTCCTGTACAGAAGTCGACATTCTGCCTTTTGCATTCAATACCGGTGTAATTTCTGTGTTTCATCGTGATTGTGAATCTCGAAGGGTTGCAGAAAACCTGTACTGGTGCATCAGAATCGAACACTGGCATCCTTGGAAATTTTCATAGCACCGTGTCTTTGAGGCGTTACTCCTCGTGGACAGAAGTCGTCGTTGTGCCTTTGGTAATCAATCCCAATGCAATTTCTGTGTTACATCGTCAATATGTGGGTCCAAAGGTTGCAGATAACCAGTGGTGTGGCATCGGAGTCGTACAGTGGCATCCAAGGAAAACTTCGTTGCTCCGACTTCTGGAGGCGTTATTCCTCGTGGACAGAGGTTGGCATTTTGCCTTTAGCATTCAATCCCGATTAAATTTATGTGTTTCGTCGGCAATGTGAAGTCCCAAGTGTTGCAGAAATCCTGTAGTGGTCACCGGAATCGAACACTGGAATCCCAGGAAGTTTTCATAGCACCGACTCCTTGAGGCGTTACTCCACCTGGACAGACGTCGGCATTGTACGTTTTGTATTCAATCCCGATGCAACTTCTGGGTTTCATCGTCAATGTGAGGGTCCAAGGTTTGCTGAATTTCAATTTTGGTGCATCGGAATCGTACACTGACATCCAAGGAAATTATCATTGGACCGACTTTGTGAGGAGTTTCTTCTCGTGACAGAGGTTCTCTGCCGCCGTTGTATAACCAGCTGCAGCAGCAAGTCGTATACTCCGAGCTCACTCATTTGTTACATAGTTTAATTCTTAATTTCTTTGCGTGTTTTTGGCACTTGCATTGTTTAATTCATAAATTTCGGGCGTATTATAGTATTTGAGAGTTGTAGCATCGCGTTTTAGTACCTGAATGGTGTAAAGTCGCGTAGTCGTTTGTCTTCTGTTTTTGTTTTGAACGGCCGGTGTCGGTTGGTCACAGTCAGTGTGCTCCCTGCCGCCGTTTAATAAGCAGCTACTGCATCAAGTCGTATACTGCAGCTCACTCATTTGTTACATAGTTTAATTCTCAATTTCTTTGCCTGTTTTTGGTACTTGCATTGTTTAATTCATAAATTTCGGACGTATTATAGTATTTGAGAGTTGTAGCATCGCGTTTTTGTACCTGAATAGTGTAAAATCGCGTAGTCTCCTTCCGCCGCCGAGCAGTGTGTCAGCAGTGCGCAAGTAGCAGCATTACTGCATTTACTAGGCAATCTTGTATTTTAATAACCGTTTAAGTTTTGTCGATTTGTTTGCGCTCTCTGTAGATTAGTTCAGACGTTCTTTGCACAAGTTTTTAGCATGGATAGGGACTGCAACTGCTGTGTTCGGATGCAAGCTGAGTTGGCATCCTTTCGCTCCCAGCTTCAGGCAGTGTTGGCTTCGGTCACACAGCTTGAGGCTGTTGCCAATGGGCATCACTGTGGGGGTTCGGATGGGGGTTTGTTGGGGACGGCCAACTCGTCCCACGCATCCACCGATCGGACTACGGCTGTGGCTGCCCAGGATACTGCCCACATTGAGTCTGACCTCTCACCCGTGGTAGAGTGGGAGGTCGTCTCAAGGCGTGGTAGGGGGCGAAAGACATTCTGGAGGGCTGAACGGAAGGCCTCTCCAGTTTGTCTGACGAACCGGTTTCAGGCTCTGTCTCAGGCTGATACTGATCTTTGGCCTGACATGGCTGCTTGTCCTGTTCCAGAGGTTGCTCCTCAGTCTATAAGATCCTGGCGTCCGCAGAGGGTGGGCTTACTGGTAGTTGGGAGCTCCAACTTCAGGCGCGTAGTGGGGCCCCTTAGGGAAATGGCAGCAAGAGGGGGGAAGAAAACCAATGTGCACTCCATGTGCATACCGGGGGGAGTCATTCCAGATGTGGAAAGGGTCCTTCCGGATGCCATGAAGGGTACAGGGTGCACCCATCTGCAGGTGGTCGCTCATGTCGGCACCAATGATGTGTGTCGCTATTGATCGGAGGACATCCTCTCTGGCTTCCGGCGGCTATCTGATTTGGTGAAGACTGCCAGTCTCGCTAGCGGAATGAAAGCAAAGCTCACCATCTGCAGCATCATCGACAGGACTGACTGCAGACCTTTGGTACAGAGCCGGGTGGAGGGTCTGAATCAGAGGCTGAGACGGTTCTGCGACCATGTGGGCTGCAGATTCCTCGACTTGCGCCGTAGGGTGGTGGGGTTTCGGGTTCCGCTGGATAGGTCAGGAGTCCACTACACGCAACAAGCGGCTACGCGGTTAGCAGGGGTAGTGTGGCGTGGGCTAGGCGGTTTTTTAGGTGAGATGGCCTTGGGCAAGTACAGAAAGCGCAACAGCCTCAACGGGTGCGGGGCAAAGTCAGGACATGCGGGGACCAAGCAGCAATCGGTATTGTAATTGTCAACTGTCGAAGCTGCATTGGTAAAGTACCGGAACTTCAAGTGCACCGAAGCTGAAATCGTTATAGGTACAAAAAGCTGGCTGAAGCCAGAGATAAATTCTGCCGAAATTTTTACAAAGGTAAAGACCGTGTTAAGAAAGGATAGATTGCATGCAACGGGTGGTGGAGTGTTCGTCGCTGTTACTAGTAGTTTATCCTGTAGTGAAGTAGACGTGGATAGTTCCTGTGGATTATTATGGGTGGAGGTTACACTCAACAACCGAGCTAGGTTAATAATTGGCTCCTTTTACCGACCTCCCGACTCAGCAGCATTAGTGGCAGAACAACTGAGAGAAAATTTGGAATACATTTCGCATAAATTTTCTCAGCATGTTATAGTCTTAGGTGGAGATTTCAATTTACCAAATATAGACTGGGACACTCAGATGTTTAGGATGGGTGGTAGGGACAGAGCATCGAGTGACATTATACTGAGTGCACTAACCGAAAATTACCTCGAGCAATTAAACAGAGAACCGACTCGTGGAGATAACATCTTGGACCTATTGATAACAAACAGACCCGAACTTTTCGACTCTCTATGTGCAGAACAGGGAATCAGTGATCAGAAGGCCGTTGCAGCATCCCTGAATATGGAAGTTAATAGCAATATAAAAAAAGGAAGGAAGGTTTATCTGTTTAGCAAGAGTAATAGAAGACAGATTTCAGACTACCTAACAGATCAAAATGAAAATTTCTGTTCCGACACTGACAATGTTGAGTGTTTATGGAAAAAGTTCAAGGCAATCGTAAAATGCGTTTTAGACAGGTACGTTCCGAGTAAAACTGTGAGGGACGGGAAAAACCCACCGTGGTACAACAACAAAGTTAGGAAACTACTGCGAAAGCAAAGAGGGCTTCACTCCAAGTTTAAACGCAGCCAAAACCTCTTAGACAAACAGAGGCTACACGATGTCAAAGTTAGCGTAAGGAGGGCTATGCGTGAGGCGTTCAGTGAATTCGAAAGTAAAATTCTATGTACCGACTTGACAGAAAATCCTAGGAAGTTCTGGTCTTACGTTAAATAAGTAACTGGCTCGAAACAGCATATCCAGACACTCCGGGATGATGATGGCATTGAAACAGAGGATGACACGCGTAAAGCTGAAATACTAAACACCTTTTTCCAAAGCTGTTTCACAGGGGAAGACCGCACTGCGGTTCCTTCTCCAAATCCTCGCACAAACGAAAAAATGGCTGACATCGAAATAAGTGTCCAAGGAATAGAAAAGCAACTGGTATCACTGAACAGAGGAAAGTCCACTGGACCTGACGGGATACCAATTCGATTCTACACAGAGTACGCGAAAGAACTTGCCCCCCTTCTAACAGCCGTGTACCGCAAGTCTCTAGAGGAACAGAGGGTTCCAAATGACTGGAAAAGAGCACAGGTAGTGCCAGTCTTCAAGAAGGGTCGTCGAGCAGATGCGCAAAACTATAGACCTATATCTCTGACGTCGATCTGTTGTAGAATTTTAGAACATGTTTTTGCTCGAGTATCATGTCGTTTTTGGAAACCCAGAATCTACTATGTAGGAATCAACATGGATTCCGGAAACAGCGATCGTGTGAGACCCAACTCGCTTTATTTGTTCATGAGACCCAGAAAATATTACATACAGGCTCCCAGGTAGATGCTATTTTTCTTGACTTCCGGAAGGCGTTCGATACAGTTCCGCACTGTCGCCTGATAAAGTAAGAGCCTACGGAATATCAGACCAGCTGTGTGGCTGGATTGAAGAGTTTTTAGCAAACAGAACACAGTATGTTGTTATCAATGGAGAGACGTCTACAGACGTTAAAGTAACCTCTGGCGTGCCACAGGGGAGTGTTATGGGACTATTGCTTTTCACAATATATATAAATGAGCTAGTAGATAGTGTCGGAAGTTCCCTGCGGCTTTTCGTGGATGATGCTGTAGTATACAGAGACGTTGCAGCATTAGAAAACTGTAGCGAAATGCAGGAAGATCTGCAGCGGATAGGCACTTGGTGCAGGGAGTGGCAACTGTCCCTAAACATAGACAAATGTAATGTAATGCGAATACATAGAAAGAAGGATCCTTTATTGTATGATTGTGTGATAGCAGAACAAACACTGGTAGCAGTTACTTCTGTAAAATATCTGGGAGTATGCGTGCGGAACGATTTGAAGTGGAATTATCAAATAAAATTAATTGTTGGTAAGGCGGGTACCAGGTTGAGATTCATTGGGAGAGTGCTTAGAAAATGTAGTCCATCAACAAAGGAGGAGGCTTACAAAACACTCGTTCGAAATATACTTGAGTACTGCTCATCAGTGTGGGATCCGTACCAGATCGGGTTGACAGAGAAGGTAGAGAAAATCCAAAGAAGAACGGCGCGTTTCGGCCCAGGGTTATTTGGTTACCCTGATAGCGTTACGGAGATGTTTAATAAACTCAAGTGGCAGACTCTGCAAGAGAGGCGCTCTGCATCGCGGTGTAGCTTGCTCGCCAGGTTTCGAGAGGGTGCGTTTCTGGATGAGGTATCGAATATATTGCTTCCACCTACTTATACCTCCCGAGGAGATCACGAATGTAAAATTAGAGAGATTAGAGCGCGCACAGAGGCTTTCAGACAGTCATTCTTCCCGCGAACCATTCGCGACTGGAACAGAAAGGGAGGTTATGACAGTGGCACGTAAAGTGCCCTCCGCCACACACCGTTGGGTGGCTTGTGGAGTATAAATCTAGATGTAGATGTAGGCCGGCATTGTGCCTTTTGTATTCAATCCCGATGCAATTCCTGTGTTTCATCGGCAATGTGAAGGTCCAAGGGTTGCAGATAAACTGTGGTGGTGCATCGGAATCGTACACTGGCATCCAAGAAAATTTTCATACCACCGACTTTTTGAAGCGTTGCTCCTCGTGGACAGAGGTCAGCATTGTGTTTTTGCATTCAATCCCGATGCAATTTCTGTGTTTCATCGGCAATGTGAATTTCCAATGGTTGCAGAAAACCTGTAGTGGTGCATCGGAATCGAACACTGGCATCCCAGGATATCTTCATAGCACCGACTCTTTGACTCGTTACTCCTCGTGGACAGAGGTCGGCATTTTCCCTTTTGTATTCAATCCTGATGCAATTTCTGTGTTTCATCATCAATGTGAATTTGCAAGGGTTTGCAGAAAACCAGTAGTGGTGCATCGGAATCGAACAGTAGCATCCCAGGATATTTTCATAACACCGACTATTTGAGGCATTACTGCTCCTGGACAGAAGTAGGCATTCTGTCTTTAGTATTCAATACCGATGTAATTTCTGTGTTTCATCGTGCATGTGAAGGTCGAAGGGTTGCAGAAAACCTGTACTGGTGCATCAGAATCGAACACTGGCATCCCAGGTAATTTTATAGCACTGGGGTTACCCCCCTGGACACGTGTCAGCATTGTGCCTTTTGTATTCAATCCCGATGCAATTTCTGGGTTTCATCGCCAATGTGAATATACAAGGTTTGCAGATTTTCAGTTTTGGTGTATCGGAATCGTACACTGGCATCCAAGGAAATTTTCAATGCATCGACATTTTGAGGCGTTTCTACTCGTGGGCAGAGGTCAGCTTCGTGCCTTTTGTATTCAATCTCGATGCTATTTCTGTGTTTCATCGCCAATGTGAATTTCCAACGGTAACAGAAAACCAGCAGTGGTGCATCGGTATTGAACACTGGCATCCCAGGAAATTTCCATACCACCGACGTTTTGTGGCGTTACTCCTCGTGGACAGAGGTCGGAATTGTGTTTTTTGTATTAAATCCCGATGCATTTTCTGTTTTTCATCATGAATGTGACGGTTGAAGGGTTGCAGAAAACCTGTACTGGTGCATCAGAATCTAACAGTGGCATCCCTGGTAATTTTATGCACCGAATCATTGGGGGTTACTCCCCCTGGACACGCGTCGGCATTGTGCCTTTTGTGTTCAATCCCGATGCAATTTCTGTGTTTCATGATGAATGTGAAGGTTGAAGGGTTGCAGAAAACCTGTACTATTGCATCGGAATTGTACTCTGGCATCCAAGGAAATTTTCATTGCACCGACTTTTTGAGGCGTTTCTCCTCGTGGACAGAGGTCGGCTTTGTGCCCTTTGTATTCAATCCCGATGCAATTTCTGTGTTTCATCGTCAATGTGAATTTCCAAGGGTTGCAAAAAACCCGTAGTGGTGCATCGGAGTGTGTGTGTGTGTGTGTGTGTGTGTGTGTGTGTGTGTCTGTGTGTGTGTTGGGGCTTATGGGCGCTCAACATCGAGGTCATCAGCGCCCTGACACCCATTAAAAGGGACGAATGTGGACAGACCTAATAAAACTGAAAAACCCACTCAAAGAAAGCAGGAAATGAAGGAAAAGACTACATAAGGAAGTAAAACCGAAGGAAAGGGAAAACTTAGCAACAAGAATGCCACAGGAAATTGTCATTGGCTGGCCTCTTACATAAAATATGGGCGAGCTTTTCACACAGTAAACATGTTAAAATTCTCTCCCTAAAATATTTGTAAAAACATGTGACATGGCACAGAACCTTAAAACTTTAACCACATTGGTACGAGTGTTGCCTAAAAGAGATGGCAGGTCCACCGGCAAGTCAGCCGCAGCCTGCTGGTCAGAAAATAAAACGCAATCCAATAAAACGTGGCGCACAGTGACCTGGATGCCGCAAGCACCACACATTGGAGGGTCCTCTCGCCGGAGCAGGAAGCCATGCGTCATAGGGCTGTGGCCTATTCGGAGCCGCGTGAGGAGAACCACGTCCCGTCGATGGGGCTGGAAGGAAGTACACCACACACGCGTTGTGGGCTTCACTGTACGGAGCTTATTGTCAGTCACTTCCAGCCACTCATCCTCCCACCGACGCATGACTCGTGAGCTCAACAGCGAGGTGAGTGCGTGCAAGGGGATAGCACACTGAGATACTTATAGTTCGGGACACGCCTCCTTGGCTGCGAGATCCGCCCTTTCATTCCCAGCAATGCCGACATGCCCGGAACCCAGCAGAAACCTACAACCTTCCCCAGTCGCCGTAGTCGGAGGAGGGCATCCTGGATGGTCTGGACTATTTGGTCCGCCGGATACAAACGTTGCAATGAGTGAAGGGCACTGAGTGAATCGGAACAGACAAGAAATTTAGGAGAGGAAGAAAGTCTCATCTGTTCCAGTGCCCGCAAGATCGCAGACAATTCTGCATCAAAGACAGTAAAAGTCGGAGGCAGTCGGACCTTGTGGACACGATCCGGAGAAACAACTGAGCAACCCACGGAATCCCCTTGTTTCGTCCCAGCCGTTAAAACAGCTACATAGTCGTGGTGATCAGATAAAATGGCAGAAAACGCTGCATTAAAAACGGTGGCAGGAGTGCAATCTCTCTTGTACTGCAATAAATCTAAAATCACACGGGGCCTCTTCAGTAACCAGGGTGGCAGGCGGTTAAAACCCAGGATTTGGGGTTGTACAGACTCCACACCGAGGGACTCTAGCACACGTTGCACTCGGATCCCAAACAGCAACGTAGCCCGGGGGCGGCGGGAAAAAAGGCGGTCCAGAGGTGGATGGGCAACAAGATGGTGAGCAGGCGTGCTGGGAGCTGCAAGAAACTAACAAGCTTGGCTCACCAGCAGGAGCTGCCGCCGGATGGTAAGTGGCGGTTCGCCAGCCTCAGCACAGACGCTGGGTACGGGACTGGTCCGATAAGCACCCGTGGCGAGTCGAATCCCAGCATGGCGAACAGCGTCAAGGATCCGCAAATAAGACGGCCTCGCTGACCCATATACTGTGCACCCATAGTCCAGCCGTGAGCGCACGAAAGCTCGATAAAACTGAAGGAGACGCGCCCTGTCCGCCCCCCAAGACCTGTGGCTGAGGCACTTGAGGATGTTCAGTGCCTTCAGGGTTCTGGCTTTCAAGTCACGTAGGTGTGGCAACCATGACAACTTGGAGTCAAAAATTAGGCCCAGAAACGTCACTGTGTCTCTAAAATGTAGGACAGTATCCCCCATATGCAAGGCAGGCAACGTAAAAAGACGACGAGAACGATTAATATGAACACAAACACACTTATCGGCATAAAAACCTAAAACCCGTCTTTGCAGCCCACTCCTCTAACCGCCGCACTGTTAGTTGCAATTGACGGCTCGCGGATGCAACACTAGAGGAGGAACAGAAAACAGCAAAGTCGTCCACAAACAAGGAGCACTGTACTGGACTCCTCACTGTAGACATTATACTGTTTATGGCTATGGCAAAACACTGCCCTAGGGGACACCGTTCTCTTGCTCAAAGCGATCAGACAGTGTGTTACCAACGCGGGTCCGAAAAAACCGCTGAGACAGGAAAGACCGAATGAAAATGGGGAGGCGGCCACGAAAGCCCCTTTGATGCAGTTGTGCAAGAATATAGTGTCTCCAAGTGGTATCATATGCCTTACTGATATCAAAGAAGATACTGATACAGTGATGCTGATGGAGGAAACCCTGCTGAACAGCCGCCTCGAGGAGAGTCAGGTTGTCGATTGTGGACCGAAATTTTCGGAATCCACACTGAATGCGGCTAAGGAGCTGTCTGGTCTCTAGCAGCCACACCAGACGACGGTTAACCATCCGTTCCAGGGTCTTTCTGACACAGCTTGTCAAGGCGATACTACGATAACTACTGGGACATGTGCGCTCCATTCCTGGTTTGAGGAGAGGGATGAGGATTGCCTCCCTCCACGAGGTGGGGAACACTCCTGTCTGCCATATGAGATTAAAACATTCGAGGAGGATTTCCTTTGACGCCGCTGGCAGATGTCGAAGCATGGAGTACCGGATGCGGTCGTAACCTGGTGCAGTGTCAGAAGTCTCAGTAAGAGCCGAGTCAAGTTCCCACATGGAGAAAGGGGAGTTGTAGGCCTCAGAACAGGTCGACCGAAAGTCCAAGTTCGCTCTTTCGACAGTCGCACGGTAGCGACGAAACGTTGGAGCCTGGGTTGCAGTGGCAGTACTTTGTGCAAAATGCTCTGCCAGCGACTGAGCTGTGGCTCTGGGTGTCGTTTGGAGGCATCCCTGGTTCAGGACTGCAGCTATTGGTGAACGGCTGCGTTTACTGGAAATCCTCCGGATGGCTTCCCATACCTTTGTGGAACAAGTGGAACGGTTGATGGAGTCCAGAAACTCCTGCCATGACCTTTTCTTGCTCTCTTTAATGACACGGCGTGCCCTGGCTCTCGCGATACGAAAGGCGGTAAGATTGACCGCTGTTGGGCGGCTTTTAAATCGGCGAAGAGCCGCACGCCTGTCCTAGATGGCTGAACGGCACTCTTCTGTCCACCAAGGCACAAGGCGCCGCTTAAGAGTGCCAGAAGACTGTGGTATGGACAGGTCATCAGCATGGTGGATCACAAGCGTGATGTGATCCACCCATTCCTGTGCGCTGTTGTGGCGGTCAAAGACAGCCAACCGAGTGAACAATGGCCAGTTAGCCCTGCCAATCATACAGAATGGTGGCCGCTGCTCCAGCAATACACCATCCAGGAGATGAATGCGGATTGGGAAGTGATCGCTGGAATGTAGGTCGTCAGTGACCTCCCAGTGAACGGATTCAGTGAGGGTTGGAGAGCAGAAAGATAGGTCAATGGCTGAGAATGACCCTGTAGCACTAGAGAAATGAGTCTGAGTACCTGTGTGGAGGATGCACAACACTTGAGATGTGAGGAGGCTCTCCAAAATTCGACCCCGAGCGCAAAGAGAAGTGGAGCCCCACAGGACATGATGGGCATTGAAGTCTCCCAGGAGGAGAAACGGGCGGGGGAGTTGGTCGGTAAGGTCTGTGACAGCCTCTAAGTTCACTGCATCCAGAGGGGGTAAATAAAGGGAGCAAACGATAAACCTCCGACGGGAATGAATTTCAACTGCAACTGCTTGCAGGTCAGTATCCAGGGGGAGAGCAGAGGAGTGGTGGTCATTATTGACAAACACGGCGACTCCGCCTTTGGCCATGTCTCCAGTCAGGTCATCTCGGCGATATAACGTATAGCCCCTTAGTATAGAAGCATCAGATGGTTTGAAATGCGTTTCCTGTAAACACAAGCACAGGGGGCGTTGCCGTGCTAGGAGGTTCAGTTCCTCCACATGTGCCCGGAATCCATTCATGTTCCACTGTATAATGGGAGCCATCTATCAGGGTGGGAGTACCTTCATTCTCACTTTCTGTCAGGGAAGAGAGCCCACAACAGGTGGAGGCTCAGTTTTGGGGCGAGATGATTGCCCCAGTCTGACATCAACCTCCATTGCCTCAGAAGAGGAGTCGAGAGAGACGTCAGAGAGAATGACATCAACATCAGCAGACTGTAGAACTTCAGTCTCCTTTAGTGGGCGAGTCCACACCTTTGTCTTTGGCTTCGATTTTCTGGCCTGAGGTGGTATTGGAGCCAAAACCTCAGAAGCAGTAGGGGGTGTAGCAGCACTGGGCAGTGCACAAAACTGGACCCGGGAAGGGGCAGGAAGTTCCATGATGTCAGCTACCTCAGCCAGGTCAGAAGGCCGGCGGGGAGCAGCAGGCTTCACAGGAACGGCAGCAGCACGCGTACATTGACAAACGCAGGTACTAGTGCTGACAGTAGCAACCTCCGTTTGTGTAGCGGCATCGGTTTTCAAGACTGGCTGTTTGAGAACGGAAGAAAAGAAAGCCGCGAACGTGGGCGGCTGCAGGGGCTTGTACATTTTCTTCGCCTCACCATACGGGATGCATTTTGTAGTCTTAAGTTCCTGGATCTTCCGTTCCTCAAGGAAAACTCTGCATTCCCTACTCCACCCAGGGTGATCCCCAGAGCAGTTCACACACTTGGGAGGAGAGGAGCAACTAACCCCCTCATGGGCGGCGTTACCACAATTCCCGCAAGTGGCTTCCCCTCTACAGCCGAGAGTAGTGTGTCCAAAGTGTTGGCATTTAAAACACCGCATGGGGTTGGGGTAATAAGGCCATACACTGAGACCTAGGAAACCTGCCTTCACATGCTCTGGCAATTTGGTGCTGTTAAATGTAAGGATAAATGAGTCAGTCTTTATGAGAGTACCATCCACCCGTTTCATAACGTGTTGCACGTCGATAATTCATTCCCGGGACCATTCAGCCTTCAGTTCGTCTTGGGGAATGTCAACGAGATCTCTGCAAGTCACAAGTCAAGGTGTAGTGAAATTCAGTCTCTATCGCAAACTACCCAAGAAATTGTGCCTTCTGAAGGTTCTGGACTTGCTGGAAGCTAGATGTTTCAACCAACCAGGTGCCATTTCGCAAGTGCTTTACAGATTTTAATGTGCCAGCAATACCTTCTAAGCCCTTCTGTATATAAAATGGTGAAACTTTTTCAAAATTCCCATCTTTTCTTCTAATTATGAAAAAGACGTTCTGCGAAGCACCATGCGTTCTGTTACTATTACCTGAATCAGGAGGACTGGCTACATGAGCCCTCTTGTGAGATTGGGTGTTAGAACCTACCAGCGGCCCACCCTTTCCGCTGGGAGGAGAAGAAGAAAACTTCGAGGGTTCCATCTCAGTCCCACGAGCAGCTAGGGAACTAGGAGTCCACCTAGACAGAGCCCCGCATACCTAGGTAAGCCTTATGCAACTGAGGTGCGGCAGGCTCCCCAGAGGTTGCCCGCTAACGACTGTTCCACCTCAACAGCCATGCATTTCATCGGCGCGCAGCACACCTTGACATTGAGTTTTTTTTTTATAGAGGTTTATTCCATCCTCGTGATCTGGGCGGTCAAGCCAAGATCCCCATTCCCTGAGACACACATCGTTCCACTGCCGCGCCGTACGGTGGTCGCTGAAGTATGCTCAGAGCTTACGGTGACAGGGGACTGGCGGCGCTTACCAGTCCCCAGCTCAGGAACCCCGGGGTCGCTAAGCCCGTACCCAGCAAATGAATACTGAGCCCCTGGGGGCTGGTGCATCGGAATCGAACATTGGCATCACAGGAAATTTTCATAGCACCGACTCTTTGAGGAGTTACTCCTCGTGGACAGAGGTCGGCACTGTGCCTGTTGTATTCAATCCCGATGCAATTTCTGTGTTTCATCATGAATGTGAAGGTCGAAGGGTTGCAGAAACCCTGTACTGGTGCATCAGAATCTAACGCTGGTATCTCAGATAATTTTATAGCTCCGAAACCTTGGGGGTTACTCCCCCTGGACACACGTCGGCATTGTGCCTTTTGTACTCAATCCCGATGTAATTTCTGGGTTTCATCGTCAATGTGAAGGTACAAGGTTTGCAGCATTTCAGATTGGTGCATCAGAATCATACACTGGTATCCCGGGAAATTTTCATAGCACCGACTGTTTGGGGCGTTACTCCTCGTTGACAGAGGTCGGTATTGTGCCTCTTGTATTCAATCCCCATGCAATTCCCGTGATTCATCGTCAGTTTGAATTTCCAAGAGTTGCAGAAACCATGTAGTGGTGCATCGGAATCGAACACTGGTATCCCAGGAAATATTCATAGCACCGACTTTTTGTGGCGTTGCTCCTCGTGGACAGAGGTCGGAATTGTGTTTCTTGTATTCAATCCCGATGCAATCTCTTTGTTTCGTAATGAATGTGAAGGTTGAAGGGTAGCAGAAAACCTGTACTGGTGCATCAGAATCGAACACTGGCATCCCGGGTAATTTAATGCACCGAATTTTTGGGGGTTACTCCCCCTGGACACACGTCGGCATTGTGCCTTTTGTATCCAATCCTGATGCAATTTCTGGGTATCATCGTCAATGTGAAGGTACAAGGTTTGCAGAAAACCTGTAGTGGTGCATCGTAATCGTACACTGGCATCCAAGGAAATTTTCATTGCATCGACTTTTTGAGGCGTTTCTCCTCGTGGACAGAGGTCGGCTTCGTGCATATTGTATTCAATCCCGATGCAATTTCTGTGTTTCATCGCCAATGTGAATTTCCAAGGGTTGCAGAAAACCTGTAGTGGGGCATCGGAATCGAACACTGGCAACCCAGGATATTTTTATAACACTGACCCTTTGAGGCGTTAATCCTCGTGGACAGAAGTCGGCATTGTGGCTTTTGTATTCAGTCCCGATGCAAATTCTGTGTTTCATCGTCAATGTGAATTTCCAAGGGTTGCAGAAAGCCTGTAGTGGTGCATCGGAATCGAACACTGGCATCCCATGAAAATTTCATAGCACCGACTTATTTAGTCGTTTCTACTCGTGGACAGAGGTCGGCTTGTGCCTCTTGTATTTAATCCCGATGCAGTTTCTGTGTTTCTTCGTCAATGTGAAGGTCCAAAGGATGCAGATAACCTGTGGTGCTTGCTCGAAATTGTACACTGGTATCCAAGGAAATTTTCATTGCACCGACTTTTTGAGGCGTTACTTCTTGAGGACAGAGGTCGGCATTGTGTATTTTGTATTCAATCCCGATGCAATTTCTATGTTTCATCGTCAATGTGAATTTCCAAGGGTTGCAGAAATCCAGTAATGATGCATCGCAATCGAACACTGGCATGTCAGGAAATTTTCGTAACACTATCTCTATGAGGCGTTACACTCATAGACAGAGTCGGCATCGTGAATTTTGTATTCATTCAGGATTTAATTACTGTGTTTCATCGTCAATGTGAATTTCCAAGGGTTGCAGAAAACCAGTAATGGTGCATCGCAATCGAACACTTGCATGTCAGGAAAATTTCGTAACCCTGTCTCTATGAGGCGTTACACTCCTACACAGAGTCGGAATTGTGAATTTTGTATTCATTCCCGATGTAATTTCTGTGTTTCATCGTCAATGTGAATTTCCAAGGATTGCAGAAAACCTGTAGTGGTGCATCGGAATCGAACACTGCAATTTAGAAAATTGTCAAATCACCGTGTCTTTGAGGCGTTGCACCTTCTAGGCAGTAGTCGGCATTGTGCCATTTGTATTCAATCCCGATGCAATTTCTGTGTCTCATCGACAATGTGAAGGTCGAAACGTTACAGAAAACCTCTAGTGGTTCATCGGAATCGAACACTGGCGTCCCACGAAAGGTTCTAAGGACCGACTGTTTGAGGCGTTACACCCCCTAGACAGAAGTCGGCATTGTGTCTTTTGTATTCAATCCCGATGTAATTTCTGTATTTCATCGTCAATGCGGAAATCCACGTTTTGACAAAATCCTGTAGTGGAGCATCGGAATTGAACACTGGCATGTCAGGAAACTTTCATAGCACCGTCTCTGTGAGGTGTTACACCCACTAGGCAGATGTCAGCATTGTGCGTTTTGTATTCAATCCCGATGTAATTTCTGTATTTCATCGTCAATGTGAATATCCAAGGGATGCAGAAAACCTGTAGTGGTGCGTTGAAATCGAACACTGCATTTTAGAAAATTGTCAAATGATCGAGTCTTTGAGGCGTCACACGTTCTAGACAGAAGACGGCATTGAGAAATTTTTATTCAATCCCGACGCAGTTTCTATGTTTCATCGTCAATGTGAAGCTGCAAGCGTTGCAGAAAACCTGTAGCGTTGCATCGGAATCGAACACTTTCATCCCAGGAAAGTTTCATAACACCAATTCTTTAAGGCGTTATTCCCTCTGACAGAACTCGTCATTGTGCCTTTTGTATTTAATCATGATGTATTTTCTGTGTTTCATCGTCAATGAGGAGGTGCACATTTTGCCAAAAACCTCAACAGGTGCATCGGAATCGAACACTGGCCTCCCAGGAGAGGTTCCAAGGACAGACTCTTTGAGGCATTACTCCCCCTGGACAGAAGTCGGCATTGTGCATTTTATATTCAATCCCAATGCCTTTTCTGTGTTTCATCGTCTATGTAAATTTGCAAGAGTTGCAAAAAACCTGTAGTGGTGCATCGGAATCGAACACTGGGATCCCAGGAAATATTCATAGCACCGGCTTCTTGAGGCATTACTCCCCGTGGACAGAAGTCGGCGTGGTGCCTTTTCTATTCTATCCTGATGCAATTTCCGTGTTTAATCGTCAATGTGAAGCTCCAAGGGTTGCAGAAAACTTGTAGTGGTGCATCGGTATCGAACACCGGCATCACAGGAACTTATCATAGCACCGACTTTGTAAAGCGTTACTCCTCTTTGACAGAAGTCGGCATTGTGACATTTGTGTTCAATCTCGATGCAATTTCTGTGTCTCATCGTCAATATGAACGTCCAAACATTGCAGAAAACCTGTAGTGGTGCATCGCAATCGTACACTGGCCCCCCACGAAAGGTTCTAAGTACCGACTTTTTGAGGTGTTACACCCCCGAGACAGAAGTTGGCATTGTGAGTTTTGTATTAAATCCCGATGAAGTTTCTGTGTTTCCTCAACATTGTGAAGGTCCAAGGGTTGCAGAAAATCTGTAGTGGTGAATCGGAATCGAACACTGGCATGCCAGGAAATTGTCATGGCACCGACTCTTTGAGGCGTTACTCCTCTTGAACCGAAGTCGGCATTGTGCCTTTTGTACTCAATCCCGACGCAATTTCTATCGAGTTCTGCAATTTGACTCCCAGAAAAGGTTCCAAATTTAGACTCTTTGAAACGTCAGTTCCCCTGGGCAGTTGTCGGCATTGTACCTTTTGTTTTCAATCCCAAGTTAATAACTGTGTTTCTTCGTAAAAGTGAAGGTCCAAGGGTTACAACATACCTGCAGTGGTGCATCGGGACGTACTACTGGATTCCCAGGAGAGTTTCAAAGCATTGACTCTCTGAGGCGTTACTCTCTCTGGACAGAAGTCGGCCCTATGCCTTTTGTAATCAATCCCGATGCAATTTCTGTGTTTCATCGTCAATGTTAGTGCCCAGGGCTGCCGAAAACCTTTATTGGTGCATCGGAATCAAACATTGTCCTCCCAGGAAAGGTTCTAAGCATCGAATCTGGACAGAAGTCGGGATTGTGCCTTTTGTATTGAATCCCGATGCAATTTCTGTGTTTCATCGTGAGTGTAAAGGTCCAAGGGAAGCAGAAAACAGGAAGTGGTGCATCGGAATCGAACACTGACGTCCGAGGAAAGGTTCTAAGCGCCGACTCTCTGAGGCGTTACTCCCCCTGGACAGAAGTCGTCATTGTGCCTTTTGTATTCAATCCCTATGCAATTTCTGAGTTTCATCGTCTATGTGAAGGTCCAAGGGTTGTAGAAAACCTGTAGTGGTACATCGGAATCGAACACTGGCATCCCAGGAAATTTTCATAGCATCGACTCTTTTAGGCGTTACTCCTCCTGGACAGAAGTCGGCATTGTGCGTTTTGTATTCAATCCCGATGAAATTTATGTGTTTCAGGCTGGTGTGTGGGATTGCTATGGTCATCGGTCCCTTTTTCCAAAACCTCAAACACCCATACAGAATAAAGTCGAAGAATAAAGATGACGACAGACGACATAGGAGAAGAAGACAGAGACAGAGACCAGACAAAAGGAAGTAAAAATCACACAACATGTGACAGTGGTTGGCCGACCATAGAGACAAAAAAAGGAAATGCCGACCACCAAGAAACACACTAAAAAACTCAGCTAAAATCGTAGACCAAAGGCCAGTCTCAACACAACAAAGACAAACACTTAGATCAAGTAATATGAGCCCCCAGCAGGAATAAAACGCAGTACTAAGCCTGCCATGGCAGTGTCATATGTTGGAAGTGCAGGTTGCGTATCAGGCAGCGCAAACGTCTGCCTGAGCGCAGTTAAAAAGAGGACACGCCAAAGAAATGTAAAACGCCAACAAAGCGGATCCGCATCGACAGAGGTTGGTCATCACAGTGCAGTAAATCGCTGTGTGTTAAGTGTTAGTGACCAATGCTGGTCCGACAAATGACAACTGAGACCCTGTGATTGGCTCGTATGGATGACTGCCACACATTCGTCATCTCCTTGATAGGTTGGTTGGTTTGTGGGATTAAAAGGACCAGACTG
Source organism: Schistocerca americana (assembly GCF_021461395.2). Lineage (NCBI taxonomy): Eukaryota > Metazoa > Arthropoda > Insecta > Orthoptera > Acrididae > Schistocerca > Schistocerca americana. The sequence continues at coordinate 6,095,656 of NW_025725481.1, read as the reverse complement.
CAACGGTCATTGGTCCCTTGTTCCAAAACTAAAAAACTACCACACAGAGTAAAAGACGGATAACAGAGACAACAAACAACACAGGACAAGAAATGCTCCGACAAGGATCAGACAAAACAAATGAAAACACACAGAGGGTGACGGTGGTTGGCCGACCATAGAGAAAAAAGGAGGAAAAGCCAACCACCAAGAACACATTAAAAACTCAGTTTAAAATCAGAGGCTAAAAGCCAGAATCAACACTAAAAATCGTAAGCACTCAGATTAAACAATAAAAACCCCCTGCCCGAATAAAACGCAAAACTAAGTCCGCTATGGAAGAGTCGTCAGTTAAAAGCGCAGGGAGTGCATCAGGCAGCGCAAAAGTCTGCCTGAGCACAGTTAAAAGGGCGCACTCCAACAAAATATGGACCACCGTGAAGGACACCGCACAACGACAAAGACACTGTAAATAACTGTGAATCAGTCGGGTGTGGCCAATGCGGAGCCGACAAAAGACGACTGAGTCCCTGCGGTTGGCTCGCATAGATGACCGCCACACAGTCTCCTTGATATGTCGGAGTTTGTTTGGCACGGGCAGGTTGCGCCGTTCAGTGTCCCATAAATCGAAAACTTTGTGGCGTAAGACTGCCCTCAAATCAGTCTCTGGGAGGCCAACATCCAGAAATGGTTGACTGGTGGCCTCTTTCGCCAGGCGGTCAACATGTTTATTGCCTGGGATACCGACATGACCGGGGGTCCACACAAAGACCACGGAGCGGCCGCAACGGGAAAGAGTATGGAGGGACACTTGGATAGCCATCACCAGACGAGAACGAGGGAAACAATGGTCGAGATCTCGTAAACCGCTCAGGGAATCGCTACAGATCACGAAGGACTCACCTCTAGCAGGAGCGGATATACTCTAGGGCTCGAAAAATGGCGACCAGCTCAGCAGTGTAAATGCTGCAGCCAGCCGGCAAGGAACGTTGTTCGGAATGGTCCCCTAGAGTTAGCGCATAACCGACACGACCAGCAACCATCGAACCGTCAGTGTAAACAACGTCAGAGCCCTGATACGTGGCCAGGATGGAATAAAGCGGCGGCGGAGGCCGCTGGAGGGACTGAGTTCTTCGGGCCCTGTGCCAAGTCGAGCCGAAGGCAAGGGCGAGGAACACACCATGGAGGTGTACGCGAAGTGGCCCGGAAAGGAGGTGGAGCAGTGAAAACCCGAAGCCCGGAGAGGAGTTCCCTGACGCAGACCGCGATCGTACAACCTGACCGGGGCCGACGTTCTCGCAGACGGACGACCGATTGCGGGAACAGGAGACGATAGTTTGGATGCCCGGGAAAGCTAAAAACATGGGCAGCATAAGCCGCCAGTAAATGTTGGCGCCTCAATCGCAGTGGAGGGACACCTGCCTCCACAAGTATGCTGTCTACAGGGCTGGTCCGGAAGGCACCAGTGGCCAGCCGTATCCCGCTGTGTAGTATTGGGTCCAGCACCCGCAACGCAGATGGGGATGCTGAGCCATAAGCCAGGCTCCCATAATCCAGACGGGACTGGATTACCGCCTGGTAGAGCCGTAACAGGGTAGATCGGTCAGCGCCCCAGCGCGTGTGGCTCAAGCATCTCAGAGCATTTTGATGCCGCCAACACGCCTGTTTAAGCTGCCGAATATGAGGCAACCAAGTCATCCGGGCATCAAAAACTACAACCAAAAACCTGTGGGTCTCCACCATAGCAATGAGTTCGTCAGCAAGATAAAGCCCCGGCTCAGAATGGACTGTTCGGCACCGGCAGAAATGCATAACGCGGGTCTTGGCAGCCGAAAACTGAAAACCATGCGCTACAGCCCAAGACTGCGCCTTGCGGATAGCGCCCTGTAGCTGACGGTCAACAGCTGCAATGCCAGTAGAGCTGTAGTAAAGGCAGAAGTCGTCAGCATACAGGGAAGCGGAGACAGAATTTCCCACCGATGCAGCTAGCCCGTTTATTGCGATTATAAACAGGCAGACACTGAGGACAGATCCCTATGGTACCCCGTTCTCCTGGACTCTGGAGGAACTATGAGAGGCCGCGACTTGCACGCGGAAGGTACAATACGACAGAAAATTTCGGATAAAGAGTAGCAGAGGGCCCCGAAGACCCCATCCATGAAGCGTAGAATGTATGTGATGACGCCATGTCGTATCGTACGCCTTCCGCATGTCGAAAAAGTCAGCGACCAGGTGCTGACGGCGGGCGAAGGCAGTACGGATGGCCGACTCCAGGCTCACCAGATTGTCGGCGGTGGAGCGGCCTTTACGGAACCCACCCTGACACGGAGCCAGAAGGCCCCGAGACTCCAGTACCCAATTCAAGCGCCAGCTCACCATCAGTTCGAGAAGCTTGCAAAGAACGTTGGTGAGGCTAATGGGGCGGTAGCTGTCCACCTCTAAAGGGCTCTTGCCCGGTTTCAAAACGAGGATGACAATGCTTTCCCGCCATTGCGACGGAAACTCACCATCGACCCAGAGACGGTTGTAAAGGTCGAGGAGGCGTCGCTTGCAGTCCACTGAAAGGTGTTTCAGCATCTGATAGTGAATGCGATCCGGCCCAGGAGCGGTATCAGGGCAAGCGGCAAGGGCACTGTGAAATTCCCACGCACTGAATGGAGCATTGTAGGATTCAGAATGGTAGGTGCGAAAAGAAAGGCTCCGACGTTCCATCCGCTCGTCAATGGAGCGGAAGGCCAGTGGGTAATTGGAAGAAGCGGAACTAAGAGCAAAATGCTCTGCCAAGCTGTTGGCAATTTCGTCGGAGTCTGTACAAACTGTTCCCTTCAGTGAGAGCGCAGGGACGCAGACAGGGGTCCGATAGCCATAGAGGCGTCGGATCTTGGCCCAGACCTGCGATGGCGAGACATGGAGGCCAAAGGTGGACACATACCGCTCCCAGCACTCCTGCTTGCTTTGGCGGATAAGGCGGCGGGCCCGCGCACACAGACGTTTGAAGGTGATGGGGTGTTCGATGGAGGGATGTCGCTTGTAACGCTGGAGCGCCCGCCGGCGATCTTTTATCGCTTCAGCTATCTCAGGCGACCACCAAGGCACAGTCCGCCGCCGAGGGGACCCAGAAGAACGTGGAATGGCATATTCGGCTGCAGTAACGATGTCGGTGGTGACCGATTGAACCACCGCATCAATGTCATCACTAGAGAGAGGCTCAATCGCGGCAGTGGAGGAAAACAAGTCCCAGTCAGCCTGATTCATGGGCCACCTGCAAGGCCGCCCAGATGACTGACGCTGTGGCAGTGACAGAAAGGTCGGAAAGTGGTCATTACCACACAGGTCGTCATGCACGCTGGAGTCGACAGACGGTAAGATGCTAGGGCTGCAGATCGAAAGGTCGATGGCGGAGTACGTGCCATGCGCCACGCTGAAGTGTGTGAAGGAACCATCATTTAAAAGCGAAAGATCAAGCTGTGCCAATAAATGCTCAATGGTGGCGCCCCGACCTGTTGCCACCGACCCACCCCACAGAGGGTTATGGGCTTTGAAGTCGCCAACAGGGAAGGGGGCGGCAATTGGGCTATCAGCGCAGCCAGGACATGCTGCGCAACATCATCATCCGGTGGAAGGTAAAGACTGCAGACGGTGACAGACTGTGGCGTCCACCACACCCAAACAGCGACAGTCTCTAAATGTGTTTGTAGAGGGACAGACTCGCTGTGAAGAGAGTTAAGGACATACATGCAGACGCCACCAGACGCCCTTTCATAAGCTGCCCAGTTCTTATAATAACCCCGATAGCCATGGAGGGCGGGAGTTCGCATTGCTGGAAACCAAGTTTCCTGAAGAGCAATGTAGAAGAAAGGGTGAAGGGTGCTGATAAGTTGTCGGAGCTCGGCTAAATGGTGGAAAAAGCGCTGCAGTTCCACTGGAGTATTAAATTGTCCATTGCTGAGAAGGTATGAAGGGACTAGGAAGGCAATTTACGCCGCTTGTTCACTCGCTGCCACCGATTCAGGACCTGTACGAGTGACATCCATGGTGTCTGAGGGACCGGCGAGATCCAGGTATTCAGCAGACGCCAGAATCTCTACCTCGTCCTCAGACTCTGAGCTTGTTGGAAGCAGTGGGACGGGGGCCACCGCAATGTCGGGATTCTTGAGAACCTTGATCGTTTTCAGCTTACTCCGCTCTGCCTTCGGTCGTTCAGGCTGGGAGAGCTTCACTGGGTCAGTCTCAGGGACGGACGACGACCGTGAGGCCCGACGACCAGGGACCGGTGGTCGTTTGAGCCACTTGCGGCTGTCTGCCTTTGTACCGGTCGGAACTTGCGTAGAGAGTTCCCCAAGGGACCCCTTCCTGTCAACAGGAGCCGAAGAAGTCTTACGCTTCTCCTGTGGGATGGGGGAACTAGTGTCTCCGATGGTTCTAGGGGGGGGGGGGGGCGTTGCTCCTGAAGTAGATGGAGCAGGAGCAACATGGAGTGTAGTGCCCTCCACCATCAAGGGGGCAGGTGTGATTCTCTGGCTCTGAGAGCTAACTTTGTGTGGTGCAGCTATAGTAACTGTAACAAGAGCGACAGTGACGGCATAAGTGGACGTCATTCGTACTGGATACAGTCGTTCAGACTTACGCTTAGCATCAGTGTAGGTCAGCCTATCCAGGGTCTTGTATTCCATTATTTTCCGCTCCTTCTGGAGAATCTTACAGTCCGGCGAGCAAGGGGAATGGTGCTCCCCGCAGTTGACACAGATGGGAGGCGGGGCACATGAAGTATCAGGTTGCGATGGTCGACCACAATCGCGACATATGAGGCTGCAAGCAGAGCGAGAAGACATAGGACCGAACTTCCAACACTTGAGGCACCGCATCGGGGGAGGGATATAGGGCTTGACATCACAACGGTATACCATCACCTTGACTTTCTCAGGTAACGTGTAACCCTCGAAGGCCAAGATGAAGGCACCGGTGGCAACTTGGTGATTCCTCGGACCCTCGGTGGACGCGCCGAACGAAATGGACACCTCGTCGCTCTAAGTTGGCGCGCAGCTCGTCATCGGGCTGTAAAAGGAGATCTCTGTGAAAAATAATTCCCCGGACCATTTTAAGCCATTATGTGGGTTGATAGTAACAGAAACATCCCCCAGCTTCGTACAAGCGAGCAAGGCTCGTGACTGGGCAGAGGATGCTGTTTTTATTAAGACTGATCCTGACCGCTTTTTCGACAAGCCCTCCTCCTCCCCGAACTTGTCCTCTAAATGTTTGACAAAGAACTGAGGCTTCACAGACACAAACGATTCCCCGTCAGCTCTGGTACAGACGAGATACCGGGGCGAATACCTTTCGCTCTCATTCATAGCCTTTCGTTCCTCCCATGGTGTGGCCAGGGATGGGAACGATTTGGGATCATACACATTAGCCTTAAAGTGAGCTTTGGAACGCTGAGAGACTGCTGACGGCTGGCCGCCAGCGAGAGATGATGTACCACGCGTCATTGCGGGTCATCCGCCCTGATACCATCTACTCCGATCAAGGGCCCTCGCCACGGGCGCCACCCAGCCACAGCCAAGGCCACCTGGCAAGATGGCCATTGCGGGGAGTCCTGATGCCCCAGAGAGATGGGCATCTACACCTTGGCATAAGTGGGAAGTTAACGGCGCAGTCATCAGTAGAGCGATCCCTGTGTTGTCAGGGGTCTACAACCAAGAGGGTACATGGCAGCTGCACCACAACGGACAGGCTACCGTGCTGGATTTTAGGTGACACGTCGTCCATGGTTTTCATCTGTGTAGAAACTGGCAGCGCTCATCGCATGGCGGAAAGTGCACGCAGGAACGGATCCGTGCCCAAGAGATGGAGAGCCGGCAGGACTGCAATGCAACGACGAATACGCTGGCGAAAGTTCTCAACGCAAGATGGACACAATGCACCAACTAAGGCGCCCTTCCCCAGTCGGATCCCTCTTCGGAAAAATTTTGAGTGATAGAGGTAAAACCCAACAGGGGACCATCAAATACGGCCGAAAAGAGACTATTTTTAGTCGCCTCTTACGTCAGGCAGGAATACCGCGGGCCTATTCTTATCCCCGAAACCGCAGGGGGGGCACAGGCTGTTTAATGCGTTACTACCCCTAGGCAACTGTCGGAAGTATGCCTTTTGTATTCAATCCCGATGCAATTTCGGTGTTTCATGGCCAATGTGAAGGTCCAAGAGTTCCCAAAAACCTGTAGTGGTGCAACCAAATCGTACACTGGTCTAGCAGGAAAGGTTCAAAGCACCGACTCTTTGAGGCGTTACTCCCCTTGAACAGAGGTCGGCATTGTGCTTTTCGTATAACTTCCCGATGCAATTTCTGTGTTTCATCGTCAATGTGAAGGTCCAAGGGTTGCAGAAAACCTGCAGTGGTTTATCGGAATCGAACACTTGCAACCCAGGAAATTTTCATAGCACCGACATTTTGGGGCCTTACTCCTCCTGCACAGAAGACGGCATTGTGCCTTTTGTATTCAATTCCGATGCAATTTCTGAGTCTCATCCTCAATGTGGAAGCCCATAGGGTATCAGTAAACCTGCCGTGGTGGACGGTATCTGAAACAGGTCTCCCAGGAAAGTATCAAACACAGACTGTTTGGGGCGTTACACCCCCGGGACAGATGCCAGCATTGTGACTTATGTATTCATTCCCGATGCAATTTCTGTGTTGCATCACCTATGTGGAAGTCCGAGGGCTGCCGACCACGTGTACTCGTGCATCGGAATTGAACACTGCGCTCACAGGAAAGGTTCTAAGCATAGACATTTTGAAGCGTTACTCCCCCTGGTCAGATGTCGGCGTTTTGCCTTTTGTATTAGATCCCGATGTAATTTCTGTGTTTCATCGTCAATGTCAAGGGCCAAGGGTTGCTGAAAACCTGTAGTGCTGCATCGAAATCGAAGACTGGCATCCCAGGAAATTTTAATACCACCGATTTTTTGAGGCGTTACTCCTCCTAGACTGATGTCGGCATTGTGACTTTTGTATTCAATGCCTATTTAATTTCTGTGTTCCATCGTCAATGTGAAGTTCCAAGGGTTGCAGAAAAGCTGCAGAGGTGTATCGAATCGAACACTGCCATCCCAGGTATTATTATAGAACCGACTCATTGAGGCGTACTCCCCCTGGACAGATGTCGGCATTGTGCTTTTTGTTATCAATCCCGATGCAATTTCTGTGTTTCATCGTCTATGTGAAGGTCCAAGGGTCGCAGAAAACCTGTAGCGGTGCATCGGAATCGGACACTGAAATCCCAGGAAACGTACTAAGCTCCGACTCTTGGAGGCGTTACTCCTAATGCACAGAAGTTGGCATTGTGCTTTTTGTGTTCAATCGCCATGCAATTTCTGTGTTTCACCGTCAATGTGAAAATCCAGGGGTTGCGGAAATCCTGTAGCAGTGCATCGGAATCGAGCACTGGCGTCCCACGAAAGGTTCTAAAGGTCGTCTCTTTTAGGCGTTACCCCCCCCCCCCCCCCCCCGGACAGATGTCGGCATTGTGCCTTTTCTTATCAATCCCGATGCAATTTCTGTTTTTCATCGTCAATGTGAAGTCCAGCAGTTGCACAAAACTGTAGAAGTGCATGGGAATCGAACACGGCATCTTAGGAAATTTGCATAGAACCGTCTCATTGAGGCGTTAAGCACCCTGGGCAGAGGTCGGCATTGTGACTTTTGTATTCAATCCCATTGTACTTTCTGTGTTTCACCGTCGATGTGAAGATACAAGGGTTGCAGAAATCCTCTAGTGGTGCATCGGAATCGGACACTGAACTCCGAGGAAACGTTCTAAGCACTGACTCTTGGAGGCGTTAATCCACCTGGATAGAAGTCGGCATTGGTCAGTTTGGATTCAATCCCGATGCAATTTTTGTGTTTCATCGTCAATGGTATGGACCAAGGGTTGCAGAAAACCTGTAGTGGTGCATGGGAATCTGATGCTGGCATCCTAGGATAGGTTCTAAGCACCGACGCTTTAAAGGCGTTATTCCTCCTGGACAGAGGTTGGCAATGTGACTTTTGTATTCAACCCCGATGCAGTTTTTCTGTTTCATCGTCCATGTGATCGTCCAAGGGTTGCAGAAAACCTGTAGAGTTGCATCGGAATCGGACACTTGCCCCTAAAGATAGGTTCTAAGCACCGACTATTTGAGTCGTTATTCCGAGAGGACAGAAATCGGCATTGTGCCTTTTGTATTCAATCCTGATGCAATTTTTGTGTTTCCTCGTCAATGTGAAGGTTCAAGGGCTGCAGAAAGCATTTAGTAGTGTATCGGAATCAGATACTGGCATTCCAGGGTAGGTTGTTAGCACCGACTCATAGAGGCCCTATTCCCATGGACAGAAGGGGGCATTGTGCTTTTTGTATTCAATCGCGATGCAATTTTTGTGTTTCATCGTCAATGTGAAGGACCAAGGGTTGCAGAAAACCTATAGTGGTACATCTGATTCGCACACTGGCATTCCAAGAAATTTTCATAGCACCAACTATTTGAGGCATCACTCCTCCTAGACAGAAGTCGTCTTGTGCATTTTGTATTTAATCCCGATTCATTTTTGTGTTTCATCGTCACTGTGAAGGTGCAAGGGTTGCAGAAAACCTGTGGTGTAGCATCGGATCGGACACTGGACTCCCAGGATAGATTCTAAGCACCAACTCTATGAGGCGTTATTCCCCCACGACAGAAGTCAGCATTGTGCCTTTTGTATTCAATCCTGATGCAATTTTTCTGCTTCATCGTCAATTTGAAGGTCTAAGAATTGCAGAAAGCCTGTAGTGGTGCATCGGAATCGAACACTGGGATTACAGGAAATTTTCATAGGACTGACGTTTTGAGGCATTACTCCTCCTGGACAGAAGTCACATTGTGCCTTTTGTAATCAATCCCAATGCAATTTTTGTGTTTCATCGTCAATGTGAAGGTCCAACTGTTGCAGAAAACCTGTAGTGGTGCATCGGAATCGGACACTGGCATTCCAGGATATGTTCTAAGCACCAACTCTCTGAGGCATTATTACCCAGGACAGACGTCGGCACTGTGCCATTTGTATTCAATCCTGATGCAATTTTTGTGTTTCATCGTCAATGTGAAGGTCGAAGGATTGCAGAAAGCCTGTAGTGGTGCATCGGAATCGAACACTGTTATCCCTGGAAATTTTCGTAACACCGACTTTTTGAGGTATTACTCCTCCAGGTCAGAAGTCGGCATTGTGCCTTTTGTATTCAATCCCGATGCAATTTTTGTGTTTCATCGTCAATGTGAAGGTCTAAGGGTTGCAGAAAACATGTTGTGGTGCATCGGAATCGAAAACTGGGATCTCTGGAAATTTTCATCGCACCGTCTCTTTGAAGAGTTACACCCCCTGGACAGAAGTCGGCATTGTGACTTTTGTATTCAATCCCGATGCAAATTCTGTGTTTCATCGTCAATTCAACGTGAAGAGCCAAGGGTTGCAGAAAACGTGTAGTGGTGCATCCAAATCGAACACTGGCATCCCAGGAAATTTTCATAGCACCGACTTTGTGAGGTGTTACTCCTCCTGGACAGAAGTCAACTTGTGCCTATTGTATTTAATCCCGATGCAATTTTTGTGTTTCATTGTCAAAGTGAAGGTACAAGTGTTTCAGAAAACCTGTGGTGTTGCACCAGAATAGGACACTGGCCTCCCAAGACATATTCATAGCACCGACATTTGAGGCATTACTCCTCCTGGATAAAAGTCGGCATTGTGCCTTTTGTATTCAATGCGGAAGCAATTTTTGTCTTTCAACGTTAATGTGTAGGTCCAAGGGTTGCATAAGACCTGTAGTGGTGCATCGGAATCACATACTGGCCTCCCAGTATAGATTCGAAGCACCGACTATTTGAGGCGTTACTCCCCTTGGACAGAAGTCGGCATTGTGCCTTTTTTATTCAATCCCGATGCAATATTTGTCTTTCATCATCAAAGTGACGGTCCAAGGGATGCGTAGGACCTGTGGTGTGGCATCAGAATCGGACACTGGCTTGCCAGGATACGTTCTAAGCACCGACTCCTTGAGGCGTTATTCACCCTGGACAGAAGTCGGCATTGTGCCTTTTGTATTGTACCCCGATGCAATTTTTGTCTTTCATCGTCAATGTGAAGGTCCTAGGATTGCAGAAAACCTGTAGTACTGCATCCTAATCGAACACTGGAATGTCAGGAAATATTCATATCACCATCTCTTTGAGGTATTACAACCCCTGGACAGAAGTCGGCATTGTGACTTTCGTATTCCATCCCAATGCAAATTCTGTGTCTCATCGTCAATTCAACGTGAAGGTCCATGCGCTGCATAAAACGTGTAGTGGTGCATCGGAATCGGACACTGGGCTCCCAGAAAACTTTCATATCACCGACTGTTTGAGACGTCACTCCTCGTGGACAGAAGTCCGCATTGAGCCGTTTGCATTCAATCACGATGTAATTTCTGTCTTTCATCGTCAATATGAAGGTCCAAGGGTTGCAGGAATCCTGTAGTGATGCATAGGAATCGGACACTCGCATCCCAGGAAATTTTCATAGCACCGACTCTTTGAGGCGTTACTCCCCTGGACAGAAGCCGGCATTGTGCCGTTTGTATTCAATCCCGATGCAATTTCTGTGTTTCATCGTCAATGTGAAGGTTGAAGGGATACAGGAAACAGGCAGTGGTGCATCGAAATCTACTATTGCACTCCCAGGAAAGGAACAAAACACAGACTTTTTGAGACTTTCTCCCTGTACGGAGGTCGGCAACGTGCCCTTTGTATTCAGTACCGATGCAAATTCTGTATTTTATCGTCAATGTGAATGTTCGAGTGTTACATTAACCTGCAATGGTGCATCGGTATCTACAATTGGACTCTCAGAACAGGTTTTAAGCACAGACTGTTTCAAGCGTTACTCTCAATGGACAGATGTCGGCATTGTGCCTCTTGTTTCCAATCCCGACGCAGTCTCTCTGTTTTATTGTCAATGTGAAGGTTCGAGAGTTACAGTGAACCTGCAGTGGTGCATCTGATTCTAATACCGTACTCTTTAACAAATAAAATGAAAAATAGAATAATAATAATATTAATTTTTAAGATTAATAATTTTTGTTGTTTGGATAAGTAATTGAGAGATTAAAGCTTGTTTAGCGTTTAAGACTGGAATTGAGTTGCTTAATGTTTCATAAAGTTTTACATAGCATTGTTCTTTGAGGTCACACAATAAAGTAAATGTCATTTCCGCCGCAATTTTATCGAGCTTCGCACGTCCGAAGATGTACTCAACGTAGCCAGGGCTCATTATATATTTTCTTAGACAAAGTCTGATATCTGACCTCAGCTTCAATCATGACAATGGGGTGGCTAAAACTACTAGAAAAGAGGAAAATATACCATTATATAAAACATGTATTCGTTTTAACATATACATTACGATATTAATGACACTTACGTAAAATTCTAGTTAAATAATAGCTGATTATTCACAAATGAGAGCAACTTATTAATTCTGCTCCTCTTTCCTTCAAATAAGTATCAATATGGGGCTACACAAAATATTACGTCCTTCTAGGGCAACGAATGACATAAGAGTGAGTTGATGCCTACTGGCTGCGAAAAGAGGGCGGTGTTAATTCCTTTGTTTTGCGTTCTCTTGTTTTAAGAAATCGATACATATAATCTAAGTTCAGTAAATTAAATATCGTCTGTGCTCGACGCACTAGTAGTGGGGGTCTCTTCACGGCACTGCCAGTGTGTTGAGGCCCAATCCCCTCCGGCCCCTTTTCTTATGTCCCCTGTTGAGTCATAGCACTAAGTGTGCAGAAATCGTAACACAAAACTCCCATACTTAGATGTAACAAAGACAAAGAAACCTCTTCTCTGAGTAGTAACTGAACACTGATAAAACTTAACAATTCTTTTTGAATCACACAAATACTTTGGAAGTCGAACATGAGTAACTCTGAACAAAATGTTTTGAAAAAAAAAAAAACTCCTCATGTAATATAGAAGTTTCGGAAGCAAGGTAATAGTAAATAATAACAACAACACAAGTGACTTTTAATTTTCTTCTGTTCGTTCTCGTTCAAGGTGTTGTAGTGGTTACACATATTTAACCGACACCCATTCTTTCAAAAATGATCTTTCGCATGTTGCCGTGGTGCTTCTTGTGGTTGCGTAAGTGCTGATTTTTGCGTATTCACACTCAATGTAAACGCGGAATTCTATCTCATTGTCTGACCCAAGTTTGTTGATGACATAACTAACATATTTTCCCAGTAACCAGCTAATGGCGTTGGTTTTTAATTTCGGAAAGTATGTCATGTCTGGTCTCAGGAGGAGCGATGGCGTTATATATTCCGTCGAGGATCTGGTGAGAAAGGCAATCTGTTGCCTGATCCAATTCCAGTAATTCACATTGCCGCCACTGGTGAATCTGTGGATGAGTGTATCCACGAGATTGCGTTTTCCACAGAGGTGTGTCTGGTTTAAACCGTCCCATTTAGTCTGTCGTTGGTGCTGATGACATTGTTAACTGTTTCGTACCATGCGGAAATAACGTCTGTAGATAGCCCGGCATAGTTGATGTTCCGCCATACAGCTTCCCAGTCACAATTAGGGAATTTCTTTTCAATTTTGTTTCTCCCTTCATTTAACTTCCTTTCAAGTATGATGTCGCACGCTGTGATACATGTGTTGCTTCTGATTTCGTCACTAAGATATGTGTTGCTTCTGATTTCGTCACTAAGATAACTTGCTTCGAGGAAAAAGTTCCTCACATACTGCAGATGGGCATTAATCCCTCGCCCATCAATCGGTGCTTGCAGGCTATGGGGTGTCACAGCCTCAAAGAGTTTTGCTTTTATACATTGCGGAAGTTCTCTGAGTATATGGAAAGTCCGTTTGAGGAACAGAGCAGACGCTTCATTTCGAATATCCACAAAACCGAGGTCCCCGTTTCTGACATCCAGTATAACGGTAGTCGCACCAACCCTGAATATGTCTCCTCGCCATAAATAATTGGTAACAGTGGACATGATCCCTTTCGCTACTAGTTTGGGGATTGGAAATACGCGTGCAGTGGAATACGCTTTAGACAAAATGCAGTAGTTGATGAATCTCACTTTTTGCACCTGGTCCATAGTTCGATGGATGTTCTCCATTACAGCACCATGAACTTTCCTCCTAGTTTTCGTCCAGTTAAAAGCAGCCATCCTCATCGGACATGCCATTAAGGTTATTCTCAAAGTGTTATGTTTGTTACCTTTTTTTGCCCGTGCCAGTCGGAAGTGATTTAGGCCCCGCAGATTCAATACCTTACATTTGTTTTCATTTGTTGTCGCTCCCGATGCTAGACAATACTTTTGGATTTCTCTTTCCAGTGTAACTGTCTCCTCCTTATTCCTCATTACAGCACCCACGTCATCAGCATAAGCTCGTATGACAGTTTTCTCACCACTCAATGTTATGCCTGTTAACACTGCACGGACAGTGCTGACAAAGGGCTCTAAAGATACGGAAATCAAAAACATAGATAAGGGACTGCCCTGTGGAACCAAATGGCTCTGAGCACTATGGGACTCAACTGCTGAGGTCATTAGTCCCCTAGAACTTAGAACTAGTTAAACCTAAATAACCTAAGGACATCACAAACATCCATGCCCGAGGCAGGATTCGAACCTGCGACCGTAGCGGTCTTGCGGTTCCAGACTGCAGCGCCTTTAACCGCACGGCCACTTCGGCCGGCTCCTGTGGAACCCCTCGCCTTATCTGTATGTGTTTAGATGTTTGGCCATTGATTGCTATTTTCGCATTTATACCTGTTGTAATACAGGGTGTTACAAAAAGGTACGGCAAAACTTTCAGGAAACATTCCTCACACACAAATAAAGAAAAGATGTTATGTAAACATGTGCCCGGAAACGCTTAATTTCCATGTTAGAGCTCATTTTAGTTTCGTCAGTATGTACTTTACTTTCTCGATTGACCGCCAGTTGGCCCAATTGAAGGACGGTAAAGTTGACTTCGGTGCTTGTGTTGACATGCGACTCATTGCTCTACAGTACTAGCATTAAGCACATCAGTACGTAGCATCAACATGTTAGTGTTCATCACGAACGTGGTTTTGCAGTCAGTGCAATGTTTACAAATGCGGAGTTGGCAGATGATCATTTGATGCATGGATTAGCACGGGGCAATAGCCGTGGCGCGGTACGTTTATATCGAGACAGATTTCCAGAACGAAGGTGTCCCGACAGGAAGACGTTCGAAGCAATTGATCGGCGTCTTAGGGAGCACGGAACATTCCAGCCTATGACTCGCGACTGGGGAAGACCCAGAACGACGAGGACACCTGAAATGGACGAGGCAATTCTTCGTGCAATTGATGATAACCCTAATGTCAGAGTCAGAGAAGTTGCTGCTGTACAAGGTAACGTTGACCACGTCACTGTATGGAGAGTGCTACGGGAGAACCAGCTGTTTCCATACCATGTACAGCGTGTGCAGGCACTATCAGCAGCTGATTGGCCTCCACGGGTAACTTTTGCGAATGGTTCATCCAACAATGTGTCAATCCTCATTTCAGTGCAAATGTTCTCTTTACGGATGAGGCTTCATTCCAACGTGATCAAATTGTATATTTTCACAATCAACATGTGTGGGCTGACGAGAATCCGCACGCAATTGTGCAATCACGTCATCAACAGACATTTTCTGTGAACGTTTGGGCAGGAATTGTTGGTGATGTCTTGATTGGGCCCCATGTTCTTCCACCTACGCTCAATGGAGCACGTTATCATGATTTCATACGGGATACTCTACCTGTGCTGCTAGAACATGTGCCTTTACAAGTACGACACAACATGTGGTTCATGCACGATGGAGCTCCTGCACATTTCAGTCGAAGTGTTCGTACGCTTCTCAACAACAGATTGGTAGAGACGGACCAATTCCATGGCCTCCACGCTCTCCTGACCTCAACCCTCTTGACTTTCATTTATGGGGGCATTTAAAAGCTCTTGTCTACGCAACCCTGGTACAAAATGTAGAGACTCTTCGTGCTCGTATTGTGGACGGCTGTGATACAATACGCCATTCTCCAGGGCTGCATCAGCGCATCAGGGATTCCACGCGAAGTTGGGTGGATGCATGTATCCTTGCCAACGGAGGACATTTTGAACATTTCCTGTATCATAAGTGTTTAAAGTCACGCTAGTACGTTCTGTTGCTGTGTGTTTCCATTCCATGATTAATGTGATTTGATGCTACGTACTGATGTGCTTGATGCTAGTACTGCATAGCAATGAGTCGCATGTCAACACAAGCACCAAAGTCTACATTACCTTCCTTCAATATGGCCAACTGGCGGTGAATCGAGGAAGTGCAGTACATACTGACGAAACTAAAATGAGCTCTAACATGGAAATTAAGCGTTTCTGGGCACATGTCAACATAACATCTTTTCTTTGTTGTTGTGTGAGGAATGTTTCCTGAACGTTTTGCCGTACCTTTTTGTAACACCCTGTATTTCTTGGCATGTTGACGCTCTGAGGGTGGAAGCCATTCTTGACAGTGTCGTAAAGCGGTATCTATGACTAACGTGGTAAAAAGCTTTGTTGAAATTTGTGAAGATTGAATCACATTTTGTACTTGTCACTGAGGTAATTGCAATGACGTCTCTGTATGCAGATAGCCTTTCGAATATCGTTCTAGCTGGAGAACAAGATTGATGATGACTGAATATTTTGTTGGAAAAGGCAGAGAGTCTTTTGTTGATATTGTGCGAAATTATTTTGTAATTAGAATTTCGTAGCGAAAGAGGCTGAAAATTGTTTAAGTTAGTTTTGCCTTTACTCTTAGGAATCAGTACTATTTTACTTTCCTTAATCTTTGCAGGGGCCACTTTTCCATTTAGGACGTCATTCGCCATGGAAGTGATCTTGTCCCCAATTATAGACCAGCAGCGGGCATAAAACACCACAGGGTGGCCATCAAATCCCAGAGATTTTTTGAGAGGTGAGTTACGCACTGCTTCATGCACTCCATCTTTAGTAATAGGTGACAGGATGTCAGCGTTTTCTGTTACCGACAACTGTGGACCTAAAATAGTGAGAAAGTCCTCGAGAGCTGCATCGTCCACTGTGGTAGGGGCATATAAGTTGTCATAGTACCTGTGGACTCCGTCCAGTATTTCTTTCTGGCATGTGAGCCTTGTACCAGTATGGGTCTGAACTTCATCAATAAAAGTTTGACGTCTGTTTTTAGCATGTCGCACCAAGTGATACAGAGATGCTGTTTTATCTGCTACTACTGATGTGGCTTTCGATTTAATTTTTAGTACCTCCATCTGTTACCGTTTAATGCTTAATAACTTGGCTTTTATTTTTTTTATATCATTCAGACGAATTACGTCATCATGCGCCTGTTGATATAAGTCTCTTAATACATTATAATAAAACCCCATTGTATTCCTCAACTCCTTGTGCCTCGCTACGCTATACTAAATAACAACTTTCCGCAGCTTCGGTTTAGTCCTCCTAGTCCACCAGTCAATGACTGTTGGGTGCTTGTCTGCTGTGCGGAGGCATATCGTCGACGCTACTCTTATGGCCTGTTACAGTTCTTCGTCCGTTAAAACAGAGATATTCAAATTCCATTGGCCTCTGAATCGACGGCTTGGCTGTACACTTAAATTAAAGCAAGTTAAAAGTGTACTGTGATCGCTAAAATACACGGGAACAGTTTCAACGTTTAATAAAAAAAATTTGCAAAGTTGGTGACACGTAAATTCTATCTGGTCTGCTGCGGGAGTGGCTGGTTATATACGTGAACTCGACTGACGTCGGGTTCTGAAGTTCCCACACATCCTTAAGTTGTAGATAACTAACTTTTTTTAACTGTGGCGAGTAGTTGAAATTGGGTTGTTGATCATTCTGGTTTAAGACACAGTTAAAATCTCCACCTAGTATAAGAGAACACGGATTTTTCCTCAATAAATAAATTAGTTCATCTTGAAAAAACTTCGCACGATCCAATTTATGGGAATTTTCTGATGGGGCGTAAAGGTTAAGCACGGTCACATCGAAAATTTTTATGCCTACGGCTCTTCCTGACTCTAGTCGTTCGATTTCAGTCTCTGGAATGCCGTCCCTTATAAGAATGGCTGTACCGATATTGGCTTCCGTAGAAACACTAACAATTTCAAAAAAGCCTGGGATCCGAAATTCCGTTATCGCATCTTCTTGTAGCAACACGATATCTGTCCCAGACTGGTACAAGAATTCTTTTAGTGCTGCCAATTTCAAGGGTGACTGTATTTTATTAATGTTAATAGTAGTAATGCTATAAGCTTCATCACAGACATGCCAGAAGAAGCTATTTGGGATGAGGATCGGTGTGATAATAGCAGCAACGTGCTTCTCTACAAGTCACGATCTTTGCAAGCTGTGTGCCCGTTACATGTACTAACTTCGCAGAAACGTATTTTACTGCTTTTAAACAAAGTGCCTGAAAAGAAAATTATCCTGAAATCCTGACAATGCATTGCTATAAGTCGCTGTGGTCATTCTCTTTCTCCTCGTCAGTGTTGGCCCTGATGACTTCATATTTATTATTCTTTTTCTTGGTGTTTTTCTTCTCTGGTGTGGCTTTCGCACGATGACGCGTGACAGCAAAACCTGGTTTCGGTCGCAGCCTCCGACGGTGGCCGTCTGGCGCAACGGCGGTGGCTTGCGAGTCGTCGATATTTGGCTCCGGCGTGTTGTCTGTTGTGTTGTCTTGCTGGCGAGGCGGTGATGCTTGTTTATTTCCTCCTTCGGCGCGGTGTTGCGCTTCGGAGTCAGCACGTTGTTTACTTGTTACTTCCTCGTACTGTTCGCACTGTATGGGCTGTGCACTTGATGCGGTTATTGCCGCTGTGACCTAAGGCTCGGGGTCACATTTCTGTGAAAGGTAACTACCAGCTGCGTCACTATCTTTTTCGTGGCCGCGTAATTCCTTATGTGTAAGAGGGAGCCACATAGACCTGCATTTCTTCTCCTTTTTCACTTCCAACAAATCTTCAGGACTTGGCTTCTGCTTCCTGGCAACGGGTGTTTCTCAGGAAGAGAGTCCTCATCAACATTTTTTCAGTGTCCTCTAGAGGACGATTTTGGTGGGAATCTCGCTGTCACGGGACAGAATTTCAGCAGTTAAAGCAGGTTTGAAAATGTTGCACTCAATGTTAATGAATTTCAGTCTTTAAGAGGTAGTAACAGAATCCACGGCAGCCGCCGGCTCAGTTGTATTACTGGCTGGCAACAAATCGTTGAGTGTTAACTTCTGGCGTTGCGTAAGGTTATTTCTTAGCACAAAAACACGGCGAGGGCAGTCCTGACGGAGGTGGCGCTAGCTCTGAGCACTATGGGACTGAACTTCTGAGGTAATTAGTCCCCTAGAACTTAGAACTAGTTAAACGTAACTAACCTAGGGACACCACACACATCCATGCCCGAGGCAGGATTCGAACCTGCGACCGTAGCGGTCACGCGGTTCCCGACTGAAGCGCCTAGAACTGCACGGCCACACCGGCCGGCTGACGGAGGTGACCAGACTCGTTACTTACATGACATGTAGGGGTTTGCCCTGAGTAAATAACATGCGCCTTGTACCCGTCAACAAAGATGTGAGAGAGAATGTTTGCCTTCACTTTCATCTCCACGGAGCGAGTGCCGTTAAAGCACTGCAGCTTGAAATGCGAAGCCCACCTTTCGTTGACTATTTGCCTGACAACCCCATACTTTGAAAGGACATCTTTAATTTTCGAGTTGTCTGCTTCAATAGGAATATTCAAAGCCCTAACATTTCTAATTACAGACTCATAATTCCTGAGTTTTACAGTACTTTTAGTACCATCGCGGTGTATAAATTCCGTTTCATAACCAAATATTTCCAGAAAGCGGTCTACACTCACGGGATCGTTAAACTCTACAAAAATGCAGTATTCATCAGAGTCTAGCTGCATGGTACGAACAGATTCAGAATGAAGGCCAGTTACCTCGATAATCCAGACATCTATTTGAAGTGCACAGGGCTGTACTCGACGGGTGTACTTGACGAAAGTGAAAATCACGGTGTTTTTTTTTTTTTCTCATGGAGTTTGCCATGGTGTTCTGCAGCGAAGAAATTTCGGACAACGCCGAAATCCCAACGCCACTACGTAGAAAGACGACACGAACGAAGACCAAGACCTCTATTTATAACACTTAATTCACGTGAAAAACGCCAATAAACAATCACGAAACACGAAAACACTGGCGTAAACACTGAAAGTTCACGGAGCAAACTTGAGGAGCGTGCGACCGCGGCGACAGCTAAAGCCAGACTGATACTACTGATGCTTGTTGCTACAAGTCTCTCGCTATTGTACAACATAGACCTTAACATTCATTTCACAGTTCGTATTCATTTGTGCTGTTACTTTGTAAAAAATTGTTGGGTGTATAGTCAAAAATGGTTCAAATGGCTCTGAGCACTATGGGACTTAACATCTATGGTCATCAGTCCCCTAGAACTTAGAACTACTTAAACCTAACTAACCGAAGGACAGCACACAACACCCAGCCATCACGGGGCAGAGAAAATCCCTGACCCCGCCGGGAATCGAACCCGGGAACCCGGGCGTGGGAAGCGAGAACGCTACCGCACGACCACGAGATGCGGGCTGGGTGTATAGTCAAATGTTCTCTTTCACATCAAATTGTTATTACACATGTTCACTCAATGAATAAAAATAATTAATGTTTTTTGTGCATATTCAGAGATATGTGAAAGTATTCTCTGTAGAATATCGCTTGTTAGAAATGGTTTATACTGTGCTAAAGTATTTGCACTTTAAAATAAACATCACATGTCACACGTTTAGTTTACGTTCAGACGAAATTTCTTGAAGAAATAAGTTGGAGATCAACAATCCCGCAATGAAGCGTGCTTTGGAAGTTGTAGTTAAAATGTGGTTTCGTCTTGGTAGGAATACATGGTGTCAGTGGTCCCATACTGATCAGTCCGTGTTGCATCTACTCAATAACCTCCATATTTCGTCTTCCGAAAGGCATATGTCGTCTCCTGGATATTGTGTCGTCGTTTCGTCGAAAAGTGTGCCGTGGCTTTGCGACTCACGTCACCCATAGTGTCCCATCACGAGCGCAGTGAACCGTTTTTTAACAACTTGCACACAACTTGTTCGTACATTGTTCGTTGAAAAACAAAATGTTCGTTCACAACAGAGAGCACAAAACATAACAAATTACACTTCACATTGAGTACACTGTTCTATTACATATTTACATAGATATAAAAAATTTTTTGTGAAACATTTACCTATACATTGACATTACATTGTTTGGTAATACATATACACATTTTACATTTTTCAGTTGCATTGAACTAGATATTTACAAATACATATGGGTCAGACATAGAAAAAATTATCTTATAGGTACAGTGTTTTTTTTTTTAAATAAAGCTTTCCTTTTAAGTATATTTTCCTTTACATCAGTACTACACAATCAGTGTTCTTCCTCATTAAATGTTTCCTGTAATATAAACTTTCATAGTAGAGTAGAAAACATCTTGGAGATGATCTGTCCTGAAAAGTCATGATTACAATAAGACACAAAACGTCAAATCCACAATCAATTCCTAATTAGCACATGCACAAAGTAACATTTATAAATAAAATGAAGTATATAACCTTGCTCAATTAATCTCATTTGTCATTTCCTGTACAGTGTATTTTGTGCATGTTGTGTTCATGTTGATAGTGGTGTGAGCGTGAATAGCAAATCAAGTGCCTATCATACCAATTCATACGAGGGCTATCCACAAAGTACATTACGTTTTGGAATAAAATTTTCCAATACTTTATTTATTTTTATTTATTATATTCAGATGAAAGCCATACTTAAATACAACTTTTCTACACAGTTTCCATAAAAATTAAGGCACTTATCGTAGCGATGGACGAGCTTGGAAATTCCTTCGTCGTAAAATTCGGTCGCCTGCGTCTTCAACCACGTGGCGACTCTCTTTTGGGACAGAAAAGGTGTGATTTTTGTGGATTTCCTGGAAAGAGGCACTACAATAAACTCTCAAAGGTATTGCCAAACTATGCACAACCTCAGAAGAGCAATACAAAACAACCGCATGGGAAAGTTGGGCTCAAAGATGTTGCTGATTCACGACAACGCCCGGGCCCACACGGCAAATGCCACTCGTGAAGTTCTCGAATCTTTTAAGTGGGAGTTGTTTCCTCATCCGCCGTACAGTCCCGACCTGGCACCGAGTGACTTCCACTTATTACCAGCAGTGAAGAAGTGGTTAGCTATGCAGCGTTTTGATGACGACGCACAGCTTCAAGAAGAGGTAACCACGTGGTTGAAGGCGCATTTTACGACGAAGTAATTTCCAAGCTCGTCCATCGCTACGATAAGTGCCTTAATTTAAATGGCAACTATGTAGAAAAGTAGTATTTAAGTATGGCTTTCATCTGTATATAATTAAAAGAAATTCCAATACTTTATTTATTTTTAATTCCAAAACGTAATGTACTTTGTGGATAGCCCTTGTATATCAGGTTCAGGGCAGAAACTGTCTCCGGTCATTTAGTCTGTCAGCTTGTCTGCAGGGTATTATTAAATATAATCAGTAGCTGTACTTTGCATGAAAATTGTTAGTTCTTCCTGTGCCTTATCTTCTTGACGCTGCTGTCGTTGTTGGTGCCGTAAAATGTAGATACTTAAGATTATAGCTTATGTCTTCTTCTTCTTCTTCCAGCTTGATGTACCAGATGTGACTTACCTTGTTGTTGTATCAGCATACTCTGCTAAGGGCTAAAGGCTAAAGGTTAAAGGTTTTCAAATCTTTGTGAGGGTACAAACCTAAAATTCTCTTATTCTTGACGTTTTGTAGAAGATATGCTCCAGATTGTGGTATATAAATGATTGTGTAAGGACCTTCATATAATGGATGCCACTTAACATTACGTTTTAGAGGTGATGACGATTTGTAGTGAGTCTGAAGTAAAACTTGCATGCCAAGTGTAATGTTTTGCCCTCGTTTAAGATTAGCACCTTAGTTCTTACTTCTAATGTCAGCTTGTTCAGTAATTGCGATGAGTACATACCTTACCTTTTCGTCGTGTGAAGGTTGGTGTCAGAAAATTTTGCTAGTGGGTTGCTCCATTCATTAGTTTCCTTTGTGTCAAACATGATTTCTCAGGGAGTATAGGATGTGTTGTATATATCTAAATTGTTGTGTATTTCCTCAAAAAGTTCTAGGCAATGTAACCAGTTTGTGTACTGTGTTGAGGTATATGTTCTCATGAATCTGTTTAATTCTCTAAAAATTCTCCGGTTGTGTCCTCACAGGTAAGATAGTTTGGTAGATAGCTGTTAGAATGGAAGTATCAGGTTAGTACTAGATGTGTCTTTTCACTACATGCAAAGGGCTACAATATGGAGTGTTGATGGTTCTATATTACTCCATGTAATCATTTTCTTTAGTTCTTCCCAAACCGCAGGTCGCAGAGCTAGAGGTATGACTTATATGTGTATACGATTGAAGTCAAGCCTCACCTAATTTATTACCATAAGTCATACCTCTACTATGTGTTGATCTTACCTGGCGTAAGTGAAAACACCCTTTTTCTTAAGTAAAATATGTGTAAGCTGGGATCTCTCCTCTTCATTAACAGCATAACATTCTGATAACTTGTACTTAAACAAATTAATTATATCATTCACTAACTCACAGTGTTATACAGGTTTTGTGTCACAATCTCCAGATGTACTGTCCGAATTTTATCGCTTACAGATTCAGCAGACGCAGGCTTTACTGGATGCCCTTGGACAGCTCGTCCAGGGTCAATGTGCGATGCAAAACGATGCGGCAGCCACAGCTCCATCGCTCACGCAGCTACAACACGCTGTTGCACCAACTTTTCGACCTTTTGATGCTACCCTGGAAAGCTGGACGGAGTGGTGACGCCAATTTGGATTCCATCTCGCCACCTACAGAATTCAAGGTAACGAGTGGCAGCCTTTTCTCTTATGATCGGTCAGCGTACAAACGTACCATGTGATAGTCAAATTATTTCCCCGTCGCGAAGTAGCAACTCTGTCCTATGAAGAAATTTTGTCTGCATTAGCTGCATGTTTCAAGGAATCAGTCAATGTAGTTGCAAAAAGATATACCTTCTTTCGTACAAAACGTACGGCAGGTCAGACTAATCAGGAGTGGGTTGCAACCTTTCAAGGCTGTACTAGGGATTGTGCTTTTGAGTGTCAATGTGGACTCCCTTATTCAGATACTATGGTACGTAATGCAATTGCACAGAACGTTTCTGACGTTCGTATAAGGGAACACATTTTGAAACTAGTCAATCCCTCCCTTCAACAAGTGATGTACATATTGGATCGGCAGGACACACTTGACTTTGCTCAGGAATCATTTGAAACTTCACCAGCCATGTGTCAGGTTAACCGGCCCGCCGGGCGAGCTGCACGGAGCAGTAAACAGCCCTCGCGCCCGGCCGTGCCTCGGCCGCCAGGCTCTCAGCCACGTGTGCCGCGCCGGCAAGCAAATGCAGTGCTCAAATCCTGCCTGCGGTGCACACTAGACATTCACGTGAGAATTGCCTGTCATTCCGAGCTATTTGCTTTTTTTTTATTCCGATTTTGGCCGTCTAGGGACCGCGTTAAACAACAATTTTTCAATGTACATTTCTCCTATTGCGCTCCTCCTCTTTTCTCTTCTGCCAATATGTCTTCATCCTCTCTCTGTGCTGCTCCCTTCGGTCTTCTGTCCACACTGTTCCTCCAGTTCTTCTCTTCTTCACTTCAAATCTTTCAAAATGTTGAATTTTGTCTCTCATTAAGTCTCTGTTGGTTATATCATCTTCTCCTATACCCATCTCCTCTAAGTCTGCTTTGACTTCTTTGAACCAGGTAATTTGGGTTCTGGGGTTCTTGTCAAAAAACGTGAATGTTTTCTTTGTCAGCCTTCCATCATTCATTCTTTTCAAATGGGCGTAAAAGCTTACTCTTCTCTTCCTCATAGTATCTACCACTTTCTCAATTTTATTGTAATAAAAAAGGACATGTTCAGAGTGTTTGCCATAAAAAGCTGAGATAGGAAGCTCAAAACCATTCCAGGCCCTTTGCTCCACGCTGGAATCAGAATCGAACCAAGGATACTCAGGCTCGCGAAACTTCGCCCATGGAAATTCATGTAGTTCATTCCGCTCTGTACAGTGCCACTCTCTCTAACAGTGACTGTGTTCGTCCCAGAAATAGTGTTCATCGACATCGCCAGAACTCCCTTCAAGTCACAAGTGATTTTGTACCAGTGACAGTTCACGTTGCATGAGACAGTCGCTCTTTTCGTCAGCAGGACAATAAACTTTTTGTAGACTTGGACATTAACAGCAGAGTGATACCATTCCAGATTGATACCGGAGCTGCAGTTTCGCTGATCAATCAAGACACTTACAAACTGCTGGGCACACCTCCGAGGCGTGCCGCAAATGTTAACTAGCTATACAGGTCAAGGAATCCCTGTGTTAGGATAGTGCAGCCTTCTTGCAACTTACAAAGGACAAACAAAACTTGTGTCATTTTACATCCTTCGTTCTTCTTCTGCAGTGAACTTCTTTGGTTTCGATTTATTTCAGTTGTTTAACTTGTCTATAGTAAATCAGGTCCTATCAGTGAACCAGAGTGTGCCTTCAGACAGTGTTTCTCGTCTATGTGAAGGATTTGCAGGAAGTTTTGCACCGGGCCTCGGCTGCGCTAAGAACTATAAAGCACATTTGGAACTGAAAGTAAACGCGCAACCAAAATTTTTCAGAGCGCGCAATGTTCAAATGGTTCAAATGGCTCTGAGCACTATGGGATTTAACATCTATGGTCATCAGTCCCCTTGAGCTTAGAACTACTTAAACCTAACTAACCTAAGGACATCACACAACACCCAGTCATCACGAGGCAGAGAAAATCCCTGACCCCGCCGGGAATCGAACCCGGGAACCAGGGCGTGGGAAGCGAGAACGCTACCACACGACCACAAGCTGTGGACGCGCGCAATGTTCTACACGCATTGCGTGATGAGGTCGAAAAAACATTACACGAGTTGGAATCACAAGGTGTAATTGAATGTGTGCAGGGCATCACCCTTAGTAATTTTGCGAAAACCTTCCAGAAAATTGAGACTTTGTGTGGACTTCAAGGCAACAGTGAATCCACAACTAGTGATTGCAACTTTGCCTTTACCCCACCTGGAAGATCTCTTTGACAAACTGTGCCCGGGTAAAAATTTTTTCGAATTTGGACCTCGCAAATGCGTTCTTGCAAATACCGGTGGACGAACAATCCCAGCGCGATTTGGTAGTTAACATGCATCTTGGGTTGTATAAATTCGAACGACTGCCATTCGGGTGTGCATCCGCCCCTGCATTGTTTCAGCAATATCTACAAACTGTTTGTGCGTCGGTCCCTACTGCAGCAAATTATCTGGACGATATTGTGATCTCCGGAAATACGGAAGAAGAACATTTGGCCAATCTCAGAACATTATTTCAGGTCTTGTGACAAAATGGTCTTCGCTTGCGGAAGGACAAATGTGTGTTTTTTGCTCGTGAGTTACCCTACTTGGGACATGTAATCAATGTCCAAGACATACATCCCAGTCCCGAGCACCGCTGTGCCAAACAAGACTTGCCTCCGCCGCAGAATTTGAAGCAGATACAGAGTGTGCTGGGAAAAATAAATTACTATAACAGATATGTGCCACATGCCTCTTCCATTTCAGCTCCGCTTCATCGCTTACGCCGTAAAGGTGTTCCGTTCGTCTGGACGACGGAATGCGAACGCGCCTTTCGCCAGTTGAAACCGGCGCTGCTTTCCAATACCTGCCTTACGCCATTCGATCCCCAGAAGCCCCTTTTGTTGATGGTGGATGCAGCGGATTTCGGGATCGGTGTTATGCTTGCGCACAAAGATGGATCGCACGATTGCCCTATTGCCTTTGCGTCCAAATTGCTCTCGTCGGCGCAAAGAAACTATTCACAGATCGAGAGAGAAGCATTGGCTCTTGTATTTGGTGTTACAAAGTTTCATGGCTCCTTGTATGGTCGTCACTTTACCATAATCACAGACCACAAACCTTTGACATCGCTTTTTCATCTGAACAAGCCTGTACCTACAAGTACAGCGCAGAAACTCATTCGCTGGTCTATTTTCCTCTCGCAGTACCGCTACGATATCTTCTATCGGTCCACTGCTAAGCATGGAAACGCCGATGCGTTGTCCCGTTTGCCTGTTGCTGAGGATAGGGCATTCGAATCATCCGAACTTGCTTGCATGTTCATTGATGCGGCAACCGACGACTTGGTCGAATCGTTTCCGATTCATTTTCGTCGTGTAGCTGCATCCACAGCTGCCTACTCTGTCCTTGCTACCGTTCTGCGTTTTGTTGCTACGCAGTGGCCCTTGTCAAAGCCATGGATCGGGAACCCGTTGGTTCGCCGAATTTTTGCTCACAAGGGGAGACTTGTTGTTCGACGTGGTGTTTTGCTGTTGCGTTCTGATAATGATTAGTCCAGGGTCGTGGTACCACGTTCGTTACAGTCGTCTGTCTTAAAGCTTCTCCACCAAAGACATTGGGGTATAGTGAGAACGAAATAACTTGTTAGTCAGCACTGTACTTGGTTTGGAATGGCTGCCGCGATTCCTAATATGTGCTCTTCTTGCATGGTGTGTGCCGAACAACAATCAGCACCACCCCGGAAATTCTTTGCATGGCCAAAAGCCACTTCCCCTTGGCAACGCTTACACATCGATTTTGCTGGTTCATTCTGGAATGCTCGATGGTTGGTAGCGATAGATTCATTCAGTAATTTTCCTTTTGTTGGCCGGATGTCTTCCACGACATCGTCTGCAACCATCCAAGCGTTGTCTGCTATCTTTTGAATGGAAGGTCTTCCATAGACAATTGTTTCAGACAATGGCCCACTATTCATGTCCGCAGAATTTCAGTCATTCTGCAAGGCCAATGGTATTCAACATATGACGTCCGCGCCGTTTTCGCGACAGTCAAACGGTGCCACTGAACGATTGGTCCGGACTTTCAAGTCACAGATGTTGAAGTTACAAGAGTCGCATTCTCGGGAGGACGCGTTATTCCTCTTTTTGTCCTTGTATCGCTCTCAGCCCCGAGATGGTCGCTCGCCGGCTGAGTTGCTCCACGGTCGCCCTCATCGGACCTTGATGTCTTTGCTACATCCGAAGCATCAGGTTCCTGTGCTGTGGCAGACACCTGCTTGTGCCCCAGGTGACGTTGTCTACTACCGCCACTACCGAGGTTCACGGCGTTGGCTCGAAGGGCGCATTCTTCGCTGCCTCGGACGCGCTATGTATCTGGTTTTGGGGGCCTCTGGTGAGGTGCGCCGCCATCTCAACCAGCTGCGCCTCTGTCGTCGCACGGGATCTGCCGCTCCCCGTCTGCTTTCACTGACGGTGCCGTCCAGTCAGCGCCCTGGGGACCCTTCTGCTGGCTCGCCTCAGCCCCAAGTGTTACTGACGCTGCCTTCCATTTTGCCCCATGGCGACGCGCCACCGCCACCGCCGCCACCGCCGACGCCACCACCTGTTCTCCCGCCGGCGACGCCCGTAGTGGACGCGTCACTGCAACCGACGGGCGCCTCCCTGGGTCACGCGCCGCCGATCGCTTCCCGTGACCAGTTATCCTCCGACATGGAATTCTTGCCCGCTCCTGACCATGTGTCGTCTTCGCCCGTCGGGTGCCCCGGTCCGATGGAAGTCGACCCTTCGGCCCCTCCTGTCTCTCTGCGGGCGCATACACCGCATGTTGGCGTGCACCCTGGAGCAGGTTTCCAGGCGTTTCCTAGCTCCCCGCGGTCCGCATGTCAAGGTGCGGGTGACAGCATCGCCTGTTGTTAGGCTCCCCACCTCGTCACAGACGTCAACATGGGGTCCTCCCCACGGCGGGCGGAAGCCTTATGCCACCCCTGTACGAAGATTTGCTGAGGAGGAATGTGGTGTCACCGCCAGACACCACACTTGCTAGGTGGTAACCTTTAAATCGGCCGCGGTCCGTTTGTATACGTCTGGCCAGCGTGTCGCCACTATAAGTGATTGCAGACCGAGCGCCGCCACACGGCAGGTCTAGAGAGACTTCCTAGCATTCGCCCCAGTTGTACAGCCGACTTTGCTAGCGATGGTTCACTGCCTACTTACGTTCTCATTAGCCGAGACGATAGTTTAGCATAGCCTTCAGCAACGTCATTCGCTACGACCTAGCAAGGCGCTATTATCAGTTACTATTGATATTATGTATCATGTACCGTCAAGACCGACGTTCACCATTAATGGATTAAAATTACTTATTCCACCAGCTACGTCTGTTTTTCTAAATTCTAATTTCCTTGTCCTGTTCCTGACCTCACACCTGCCTGCGTGAGCTAAAACCCGTGCCTTCCGGCCTCCGCTAGTAACACGGTGTTGGCTCTCCTGCCAACCACAACACAATCTACTACAGGACCCCCAGGAAAGGTTCAAAGCACAGACTGTTTGAAGCGTTACGCAACCTGGACATAAGTCGGCATGGTGATTTTCTAGTCAATCCCGATGCATTTTCTGTGTTTCATCGTCAATGTGAACGTCCAGGGGTCGCAGTACACATTCATTGGTGCAATGGAATCTAATACTGGACTCCCTGGAACGGTGTCAAGCGCAGACAGTTTGAAGCGTTACTCCCTATGGACATAAGTCGGCATTGTGCCTTTTCTATTCAATCCCGATGCAATTTCTATGTTTCGGCGCCATTGTGAAGGTCCAAGGGTTACAGTGAGCCTGTAGTGATGCACCGGAATCTACAGCTGGAGTCCCAGCAGTGGTTCCTAGTACAGACCGTTTGAAGCGTTACTCCATTGCCCACCCCATCTCGATAAAGCGTGCAGACTCTCTATGGTATTGTGGTATGCCCACAAAGCCGCACGCGCTGCTATCACTCATCTTTCTTTTGTTTTTGAATAGACCTACAGAATATGGACCACTGTCTGTCAGATAATTTACCAACTCAGTCGATGGGTTAAGAAATATTTTCGGCTGTCTCTCATGTTAGAGTGAAATTCGTATGTTCCCATGCCTGGGCTCGAAGTGTCCCATTAATTTTGCCATAGTTGAAATATGCCATCTTTTATTGCCGTTTTCGCCACAGTTTCATGCACCCTTCGTACTTACATTTCGCTGTCGTTCTTTAACCAGTAAAAGGCTCGCCTTTTTCTAATTGGCAAGTCAAGCCCGGCTATTCCTAGAATTACTACCAAGGTATCATTCGGTGTAGCGCTGCAGGCGCACATTAATCTTACTAACACTCCTCGTTGAACTCCTCTTACTACTGAGGCTAGCTTCGCTATCTGCAGTCTACGGGCCCAAACGCTCGCACCACATTCCACGACTGATGCTAATATATATTGGTGGTAAACTCTGATTCCTAAATAGCCTATTTGCATTTTCTATAATTTTATTCATCAAGTTTGTACCTGTTCTGTCTGCTTTCTCTTAAGCGGTCTGGTAGCATTTGCAGTTACGTGTTATGTTGCAGCTATCATGCAACTTTTGTAGTATAGGCTTCAATACTACATCTCAAAATTCTGGACCACACAGTGATCCTGTGGACAATCTTTTCTTATTCTCTTCGTTATTGTCTTTCCTGGGCATGTTAAAGAAGCGCGTCAGAGGTAGCAATAATCTCTCAGGCAGTGGAACGGTGCTCCGGGACACTCAGTTCGAACATTATCGCTAGAGAGTACATAGAATGAGTATCTGTCGTTAGCGAAATCGCCTTATTAATTACGTCTTCAGTTGACGTGCCTCCTCTGAGCCCACACTCGTGACGGCTTATCCCATGTAGCAGCCAATAACCTTGTAGCGATCTGCATAATAGTTGTCAGATGTCTTATGGAAAACTTGCATTAGACAGATTGGTATGTAGGATTAGGATATCCTTGTCTTGCCCTTTAGTAATTTCTACCATTTCAGCAGTCTTGCACACTACACGGATCCTTCCTTGCAAGAGACATTTGTTGTATAGTTCGCACAAGTAACCATCTAATTGGTCACATAGAGCTTGTATTACTTCAGCAGGGATCTCTTCGGTCCTGGAGGTTTTCTTCTTCTTCAGCCTTAAAATTATTTGCCTAGCGTCTTCTTGTGCGAAGGGTTTCACAAATTTATTGTTTCTGTAGTCTTCCCATAACAGTTTTGTAAACTATGGTCACCTTCTGTCTAGCCGTCATCTCCATCATCAGGAAGTAGTGTTTCCATTAGCAGGGCAGCTGACTGTTGCCAACTTCCTGTTACCGCCCATCATTTGTTTTGAGCGTGGGCTAAACTGCCAATGATCGTATTTTGTTGCAGATTATTTTATACAGTACACCCCAAGGATTGGTTTCTAAGTGGGCCTCCGCGAACTGCTTTTATCGTTCCATTTTTGTTTCCTACATTTGTCTTCCGTAAAATGTTACTTAACGTATCTGTATCTATGCAACCTTTGGATTCTTTCTCCTTGGGGCGTGCTGTTCAGGTATAGCTTCCTGGCTTTTCCTGCTTCACATCTTAGTTTCTTCAGCACCTCAGTCCAGATGCGAGGCACTCCTTCAGAATGACCTGCGCCGGCAGGTATGGATGCCTCCATTGCTCTATGTATAGCCACTGTCAGTTCTTGCGGGATGAACTTCTCGGACGCTGAAACACCCTTCTTAGTTCTTCCCAGTTAGCCTTCATGATGATGTATTTGGGCCTTGTGCGTTTTGGATTTCCCTCCCAGTGGTTGTATAGTGTACGGTATTGTAACTTGACGTCATTCCATTGCCTTTCACACGGCGCGCCGCTTCTGTATAAGCTAAAGAGATGTCGATATTTTATGTTACTCCGAGACTTTATCTGATTACTTTCTTGGTTGTACTACTGTTGTTAAAGGGGAGAAATCGTATTTTAACTATACTGTGCTAATGGCATCAATAAAATTCCGCACATTTGATTGCTTTAACGTCCATGATTACCATGAAACGCCTGTTACATGTGGCTATGTGATCCAGTTGATATTCTCCTACTTTTTGATTTGGAGATACCTAAGTTTTGGCTTTTCTTGGTAGTTTGCGAAAATATGCAGGAGATCGTTTTAAGTGCAACATTTTACGCACATTATCAGACTTTCTCCATTTCTGTTTGTTCGTAAGTGTGCTGGATATACGCCTACAATATTCTTAAAATACTTCTCGGTGACTTCAACGTCCAAGCTGGGAAGGAAAAGAAGTTTAACGTTGGTTTTAGGTGTATTGGTGACTTCAGAATCTAAAAGACCCCAAAACTGATTTACTTCCTGCAAATTTCTTCTGTTATCATTTATAGTGCATGGAAATTTGTAACACTACAGCTTTTATTCTTGCGCTTTGCTGTTAGCATGCATATTTTTCTGATGTAGACGTAAATTCTGTTATACTACCAACAATTTTTTGCTTACATAAATTGCTGTTTCAAACACTGGCGTGTTTTCCACTATTTTTATTGTTGGGCTACCTTTCTAAATTCTAATGTTGTCTATCAATCACATTCTTATCTAAAAATGTTGTTTCCTCTACTGCCAACTTTTATATATGAGTCTTCTGTAGAAATAATTCAAATTTTTTCTTTTTCCCTATTTTCAGAAGAGAAGTTATCTCTAATGTTCCAAAGTAGTACTTCTTGTTGAACTTGAACTTAGAAGGATTTCCATTGTACTCCATCTCTTTGTCACAGAAAATTTTGGACTATGCAGAACCTTACATCCTAATGCATTACAAGATGTAATGGTAGATTCCTCAACAAAGTAATTTCCTGGGGTAGTGCATCCATTGTCCGAACTTTTCATTTTATGTGAAAAATGTTATGTCGTTCTATTGTAGAGCTGTCTGATATTTTTTAGTCCTCAAGTCAATTAGAATTTGCTAAACTTGTATATTTATCGTTGTTATGTGTTAATTTTTGTTTACCGAAGTATGGGAAGACAAACGGAAACAATATTTTTAATATAACTTTCATTTTACTTACGTTTGTGCCTGTTGTTCTTCTGTTAATGTAGACTATGTTTTTCTTTTATTGTGGGCGCAACCTGGTAGCGAATGTACAACTAACTTCTTCTCCTGTGACTCTGATATAACCAAAATGCTCTTATACTCGCTACTATCGTATTCCATTTGACGCTATACGATGAACTACTTTTCAGATTCCTTTTGAAGGAATTTTTCTTTCATCAGTTAATGGGTAAACCTTATTTTTAATGTCATGTGAAATAATGTGTACGCAGTGTTCTTTCCTTTTTTGTCTTGTGACAAATTTCATAATGACTGTTTCTTCAAATTGATAATGCGTTTTACCAAGCTAAGTGCGAGCTAGACTGACATTTTTGCATCATCATCGTAGACCTCTACGAAGACTTTCGGTCTTACATTACAAAATTACGATCTTGGAAACATGGAAGTGGTGGTGATTATTTGCTTGACGTATTCCAATCTCTGTCTTCCTCTACAGTTTCTGCCCTCTACATCTCCCTCTAGTACGATGGAAGTCATTCCCTCATGTCTTAGCAGATGTCCTATCATCCTGTCCCTTCTCCTCATCAGTGTGTTCCACATATTCCTTTCCTCTCCGATTTTGCGTAGAACCTCCTCATTCCTTATCAGTCCACCTAATTTTCAACATTCGTCTACAGCACCACATATCAAATGCTTCGATTCTCTTCTGTTCCGGTTTTCCCACAGTCCATGTTTCACTACCATACAATTCTGTATTCCAGACGTACATCCTCAGAAATTTCTTCCTCAAATTAAGGCCGGTATTTGATATTAGTAGGTATCTCTTGGCCAGAAATGCCTTTTTTGCCATAGCGAGTCTGCTTTTGATGTCCTCCTAGCTCCGTCCGTCATTGGTTATTTTACTGCCTAGGTAGCAGAATTCCTTAACTTCATTGACTTCGTGACCATCAATGGTAATGTTAAGTTTCTCCCTGTTCTCATTTCTACTACTTCTCATTGCCATTGTCTTTCTCCGATTTACTCTCAAACCATACTGTGTACTCATTAGACTGTTCATTCCGTTCAGCAGATCATTTAATTCTTCTTCACTTTCACTCAGGATAGCAATGTCATCAGCGAATCGTATCACTGATATCCTTTCACCTTGTATTTTAATTCCACTCCTGAACCTTTCTTTTAATTCCATCATTGCTTCCTCGATGTGCAGATTGAAGAGTAGGGGCGAAAGGCTACAGCCTTGTCTTACACCGTTCTTAATACGAGCACTTCGTTCTTGATCGTCCACTCTTATTATTCCCTCTTGGTTGTTGTACTTATTGTATATGACCCGTCTCTCCCTATAGCTTACCCCTACTTTTTTCAGAATCTCGAACAGCTTGCACCATTTTATATTGCCGAACACTTTTTCCAGGTCGACAAATCCTATGAAAGTGTTTTGATTTTTCTTTAGTCTTGCTTCTATTATTAGCCGTAACGTCAGGATTGCCTCTCTCGTCCCTTTACTTTTCCTAAAGCCAAACTGATCGTCACCTAGCGCATTCTCAATTTTCTATTCCATTCTTCTGTATATTATTCTTGTAAGCAGCTTCGATGCATGAGCTGTTAAGCTGTTAGTGCGATGATTCTCGCACTTGTCAGCTCTTTCCGTCTTCGGAATTGTGTGGATGATGCTTTTCCGAAAGTCAGATGGTATGTCGCCAGACTCATATATTCTACACACCAACGTGAATAGTCGTTTTGTTGCCACTTCCCCCAATGATTTTAGAAATTCAGATGGAGTGTTATCTGTCCCCCCTGCCTTATTTCACCGTAAGTCCTCCAAAGCTGTTTTAAATTCCGATTCTAATACTGGATTCCCTATCTCTTCTAAATCGACACCTGTTTCTTCTTCTATCACATCAGACAAATCTTCACCCTCATAGAGGCTTTCAATGTATTCTTTCCACCTATCTGCTCTCTCCTCTGCATTTAACAGTGGAATTCCCGTTGCACTCTTAATGTTACCACCGTTGCTTTTAATGTCACCAAAGGTTGTTTTGACTTTCCTGTATGCTGAGTCTGTCCTTCCGACAATCATATCTTTTTCGATGTCTTCACATTTTTCCTGCAGCCATTTCATCTTAGCTTCCCTGCACTTCCGCCGGCCTAAGTGGCCGTGCGGTTAAAGGCGCTGCAGTCTGGAACCGCAAGACCGCTACGGTCGCAGGTTCGAATCCTGCCTCGGGCATGGATGTTTGGGATGTCCTTAGAACTAGTTAAACCTAACTAACCTAAGTTCTCGGGGACTAATGACCTCAGAAGTTGAGTCCCATAGTGCTCAGAGCCAACCTGCACTTCCTATTTATTTCATTCCTTAGCGACTTGTATTTCTGTATTCCTGATTTTCCCGGAACATGTTTGTACTTCCTCCTTTCATCAATCAACTGAAGTATTTCTTCTGTTACCCATGGTTTCTTCGCGGCTACCTTCTTTGTATCTATGTTTCCCTTCTCAACTTCTGTGATGGCCCTTTTTAGAGATGTCCATTCCTCTTCAACTGCATTGCCTACTGCGCTATTCCTTATTGCTGTATCTATAGCGTTAGAGAACTTCAAACGTATCTCGTCATACCTTAGTACTTCCGTATCCCACTTCTTTGCGTATTGATTCTTCCTGACTAATGTCTTGAACTTCAGCCTACTCTTCATCACTACTATATTGTGATCTGAGTCTATATCTGCTCCTGGGCACGCCTTACAATCCAGTATCTGATTTCGGAAACTCTGTCTGACCATGATGTAATCTAATTGAAATCTTCCTGTATCTCCCGGCCTTTTCCAAGTATACCTCCTTCTCTTGTGATCCTTGAACAGGGTATTCGCTATTACTAGCTGAAACTTGTTACAGAAATCGATTAGTCTTTCTCCTCTTTCATTCGTTGTCCGAAGCCCATATTCTCCTGTAACCTTTTCTTCTACTCCTTCCCGTACAACTGCATTCCAGTCGCCCATGACTATTAGATTTTCGTCCCCCTTTACATACTGCATTACCCTTTCAATATCCTCATACACTTTCTCTATCTGTTCATCTTCAGCTTGCGACCTCGGCATGTATACCTGAACTATCGTTGTCGGTGTTGGTCTGCTGTCGATTCTGATTAGAACAACCCGGTCACTGAACTGTTCACAGTAACACACCCTCTGCACTACCTTCCTATTCACAACGAATCCTACACCTGTTATACCATTTTCTGCTGCTGTTGATATTACCCGATACTCATCTGACCAGAAATCCTTGTCTTCCTTCCACTTCACTTCACTGACCCCTACTATATCTAGATTGAGCCTTTGCATTTCCCTTAGTTTCCCTACCACGTTCAAGCTTCTGACATTCCACGCCCCGATTCGTAGAACGTTATCCTTTCGTTGATTATTCAATCTTTTTCTCATGGTAACCTCCCCCTTGGCAATCCCCTCCCGGAAATCCGAATGGGGGACTATTCCGGAATCTTTTACCAATGGAGAGATCATCATGACACTTCTTCAATTACAGGCCACATGTCCTGTGGATACACGTTACGTGTCTTTAATGCAGTGGTTTCCATTGCCTTCTGCATCCTCATGTCGTTGAACATTGCTGATTCTTCCGCCTTTAGGGGCAATTTCCCACCCCTAGGACAAGAGAGTGCCCTGAACCTCTATCCGCTCCTCCGCCCCCTTTGACAAGGCCGTTGGCAGAATGAGGCTGACTTCTAATGCCGGAAGTCTTCGGCCGCCAATGCTGATTATTTATCAAAATTTAGGCAGTGGCGGGGATCGAACCCGGGACCGAAGAAGTTTTGATTATTAATCAAAGACGTTACCCCTAGACCATTGTCTAGGAACCAGTTATTATGTAAGACAAAACACAATAGCAGTAAAAGTTTAGGACACGATTTTAGACGGATAGTGTACTGAACACTAAAATGGGCTTTCGATCGTTCCTGGCCTTTTGCCAATGAAGCAATTATAATGAACTTACTGAGTACCGGGTATGGCCCACATATGTGCTTATCCCAGTCTTGTCAGCGTTCATCTCCACCTTCACCTCTCTCTGTCCATCTCCTCCTTACCCCTTTCTCTGTCCGTCACCTTCTCTCCCCCCTCACCACCACCCCATCTGTCTCCTGCTTCCCTTGACTCTGCTCCCTATCCACTTCCTCCATCCCCCAGTCGAGCGCTCCACAAACCAAACATCATCACCAGCCTTATCCTCCATCCCCCAGTCTCTGCCTATTTCTTCCTCCCCGTTCTCTCTGCACAACTCCTCCTTCCCCTGTTTGTGACAGCCTACTCCTCCCCCGTTCACTCTCTTAAGTTAGCGACCCCACCCCACTAGGAGGCTGGCAGTTCTTAACTCGGCAATATTTCTCTCCAGATTGTAAATGGTATTCGTACCAATTGTGGTTGAAATCGGGACAGTGATTTAGGAACTGCTGTGGACCATACATACATACACACACACACACACACACACACACACACATAGGATGTCCGTAATTAAATTTTTAGTTTCAAAACGCCGTAGAATGAGAAACAATGCTCAGATTGACGCTATATTTGAACAACATATTATTGACACAGGGGGAAACATCATGGAGACGAATATTCCCACCAGATGGCGCTGTAAGGGTCTTAACATAACTGGAATCGGCTATCGTTGACAGATGAATTGCAATTCTGGGAGGGCCATGTGCTGTGCGTCTATTGGTATGCAGATTCTGACGCTTACAGTGCCATCTATTGGTCAAATTTTCGTTAAATGTTTTTTATCCCATGACATTTCCCCGCTGCATCAATAATATGTCACTCAAATTTGATGTTATTCTGAGCAGTGACTCTCTCCTCCAGTTTCCTTATAGACAATTTATGATCGTCTAAGGCTGTATAAACTGTATATGAAAATCGGAAAAAAGGACATGTTTCCACAAGAAGCTTGGAATTTAGAACCTGTAGATAATTATCTGAAAGCTTGTGACACTTCTCTTTATTTTAAACGAGTTACTCAACAAAAGAGGTACTGGTATAAATCCCCCTAATTTCATAACACATTGTCCTTCTTATGTGATCAACATGACACTTGGACAAAATAGTTACAAGTCAAAAGACACCAATGACTTTGGCGGGTACGTTTAATGATAAGGTATCAAAAGACACTCTTCTCTATATACTCATGTATAGTGAGAAAAAACCTAGATGGGAGTCTCAACACAGAATACCTACTGAAAATATTTAAACAGAAAAACTGCATATCTTTGGTACCCAATTTTATTCATTATTATTTTCCTGAATATCCATTTTCATGTAGAATATACCAGAATTTTGAATTTTTAAAACTGGTTAATATTTGGCTGGAAAATCAAGGAAAATCGACCAATTCAGCAGGTTGGCTGGCGTGAAATATAGCGTAGCTCCTGCCTCCTGATTGACGTGTCTCTCTCTCACACATTCTGATCGCCATCCGGAGCGGCGAGGAGGCCGCGCCGTGCTGTCCAGCCACAGCTTCCTGGCCAGCCTTAGCAGCTGGAGCTGGACCAGGAAACCGCTAGCTGGTGTCTCATTTTTGATCTTCAATCAGCTTTGTTCCTCAAATACTAACTGTAAACGTTGTTTCCTTGCCTTGTGGGGACAGATGAATAGCTGTAGGTTTTATTTGCGTGGCCAATACTATTGTTATTTGTTTGGGCACATCTAGAAGAATATGAGGTTATCTGTTATTAGCAACACCTAATGGAAGTAGCCGAACTTATGGTAAGTCTAAGAGGCAGTTTGTAACGGTAATGACAAGAGGCATTACACAAAGATGACGTATATTTTAGACACGACGGATGCAACCGTTTCTGCCAATACCATTATCTCAAATCAGTGGACGATAGAACTCTGACTCTTTCGTGTGGGATAATTAACAACAGATTATTTTAGGAACTAACCGTGGGTTCAATGACACGCTGCTGTAATACCTTTTCTGTTTCTGCCTCTATCCTGCCTATGGTGTAGGTTAGGGCCTGACAATGAACTTGCTATGCTCCTGCCATATAACCTGATAAGAAGAATATCTAATCACATCTACGTACTTTGAAAATATTAATGAATGACGCTGCAGTACATTAAATGAATATATTTTGCACCTTTCTGTGCCTGCTTGACACAATGACCTCGGTTCTGTATTTCTTGCAAACTACGAACATATCTTTGTTGATACAACAAAAGTATTGCATTAGCACAGTTCTCACTTCAAGTGTCTTCCGATCAAGTGACAGCTCACATCTGGTGAGAAATTTACCAGTATTAATACCAACGAATTTTCATAACACGCTTTACCAAGGGCGGCGGGTTTGTCCACCCTAGAATAGAATCGAAAAAATTATTAAAATTCATTAAAAAATATGTTGCTGATACAGCTCAAAAATAAATAAAGACATTCTGATGGTAAGTAGGTTCCACAACCTGGAAATATCTCTTAGCACGCTTAACAATAACAACACACCTTCAGTAACGTGTACTACAAACGGGGTGTGGGGCTACTTTACGCTCACTTCGCAAAAGTATTTAAGAAACGCAAATTTGAAATTTACTCGCAACTTAGTATTTAAAGAGGTACAGATGCGTAAGTGATGTCCTGAACTTTAAGAAACATCAGGGAAATGACTTCCACAATTACAGCTTAAATTTTTGGGTTAAATTCACATTTTTTAAAAAATTTTCAGTTAATCTGGTAGGGCAATAAAATTTTGAAAGAAATTTCGTTTTTATTTAAAAGTGTAAAGTAAATGGCTGTTGTTGTTGTGGTGGTGGTCTTCAGTCCTGAGACTGGTTTGATGCAGCTCTCCATGCTACTCCATCCTGTGCAAGCTTCTTCATCTTCCAGTACGTACTGCAACCTGCATCCTTCAGAATCAGCTTAGTGTATTCATCTCTTGGTCTCCCTCTGCAATTTTTACCCTCCACGCTGCCCTCCAGTACTAAATTGGTGACCCCTCGATGCCTCAGAACATGTCCTACCAATAGGTCCCTTCTTGTCAAGTTGTGCCACAAACTCCTCTCCTCCCCAATTCTGTTCAGTACCACCTCATTAGTTATGTGATCACCCCATCTAATCTTCAGCATTCTTCTGTAGCACCACATTTCGAAAGCTTCTATTCTCTTCTTGTCCAATCTATTTATCGCCCATGTTAAACCTTCACACATGGCTACACTCTATACGAATACTTTCAAAAACGACTTTCTGTGATTTAAATCGACACTCGATGTTAACAAATTTCTCATCTTCAGAAACGCTTTCCTTGCCATTGCCAGTCTACTTTTTATATCCTCCCTACTTCGAACATCATCAGTTATTTTGCTCCCCAGATAGCAAAATTCCTTTACGACTTTAACTGTCTCATTTCCTAATCTAATTCCCTCAGCATCATCCGATTTAATTAGACTACATTCCATTATCCTCGTTTTGCTTTTGTTGATGTTCATCTTATATCCTCCTTTCAAGACCCTGTCCATTCCCTTCATCCGCTCTTCCAAGTCCTTTGCTGTCTCTGACAGAATTACAATGTCATCCGCGAACCTCAAAGTTTTTATTTCTTCTCTACGGATTTAATACCTACTACGAATTTTTCTTTTCCTCCCTTTACGGCTTGCTCAATATAAAGATTGAATAACATCGGGGAGAGCCTACAACCCTGTCTCTCTCCCTTCCCAACCACTATTTCCCTTTCATGTCCTTCGACTGTTATAACTGCCATCTGGTTTCTGTACAAATTGTAAATCTCCTTTCGCTCCCTGTGTTTTACCCCTGCCACCTTCAGAATTTGAAAGAGAGTATTCCAGTCAACATTGTCAAAAGCTTTCTCGAAGTCTACACAAGTCTAGTAAATGACTACATAGAAATATTTCAAAAGGCGCTCATAAAGTGCCTTTCGTTCTCCCCCTCCCCCGCGTTTGGTCCATTATTAATTAGTATACCTTCGGTGAAAGACAAGTTCATCACTACTTGTTGCATCGACAACAAAATCATTTTAACTACGATCTTCCCAACAACGCTTCGACTGAAAGGCGCGTAGGTACCTCGAATTTCAAAACTGGCTTACGGAACAACTTGATCTGACGGTATTTGATTCTGTTTGTGTAATGATTTGAGAACGAATCAGCTATGTGTCTTTCCGGTGAACTATTTTGGGCTTATACGGATGCTGTGTAGCAACCAGGGGGAATGAAGTGAGTCCTGACAAAACAGGAGGTGTCAGATGCGTTTGCATATCGATTCTGTGTTTCACTTATTACGGGTGGCGGGAATATTGAAACTAGAGGAAGGATCACTTCAAACTTGTGTCAGAAACGTAATCGTAAAATTTAGCTCAAGTTTGTACGTCGATACCCTTGTAAAACAATCACACGTCTGTGTAGTACGCGCAGAACTCTGTTGAATGCACTCAGTAGCTTGAACGAGTCAGGCCTGTGGATTTTCTGTTACATAAATAACCAGGGTCATTAAACAGCTGTTCTCGACGTCAAATGCTTTGCGCTGCAGATGATGTAGTACCTCACTTTCCTCGGATGACAGGCCGAGCATTTGTACTGGAATGAAATTGTTCGAACGTTGGAGAGAAAATCCGTTTATTGGAGTGTTTCTGCCTTGTGGACTCGAAGTACTCTGGCTAATTGGATAGCGTGAAGAGACGATGCTGGCTGGAACAGGGAAACCGCCACTGCTAGTGAGGTTCAGGGTGAGCAGCGGTCTGCCCCTGTTTGCTGAGGACGCTCCGGTCCAGGGGAAGTGCCGTGGCGAAGGGACTGACGGAGGCGTGGATGACTGGGACAGACATACTACTTGGTGTCATGACTGACAGCTTGTTCTACACGCGGAAAAGTGTACATCAACGCAGATGAGAAGGAGTACAGATCCTGTACATTCCGAATACAGTATTACTATTGCGTTGCTAGTCACAATCACGTCGATTAAATATCTAGGCGTAATATTTCCAGGTAACATGAAACGGAACGTGTACGTGAGATCGGCAGCAGGAAAGGCAAATGGTCGACTTCTGTTTATTCAGAGAAATGTAGCACTGTTTAGATGATCTATATGTGGCACCGCAATCACAGCAGTTCTGCGATACACTCTTGAGCTCTACTCGAGTGTGTAAGATCCCAACCATGCCTTAGAGATACTGTAGATTGGTAACTGGTACGGTCTTAACGAGGCGAATGTTGGAGACACGGTCCATGAACGGAGACGGGGATCACTGGAGGGGAAAAAAAAGACTCTTCTCGCGAAACGCTGTTGCGAAACTTTAGACAAAATACCAAATATTGCTCGTCGCAATGTCAGGAGAATAACCGAGGGGAGATTTGGGCACAAAATCAAATATCTGAATAGGTTATACTGCCAACCGTGCAGTGTGCGGTCTGGCGGTATCCTGCAATAGAAGCACAGTATTCAGTCTCCTTGGTCACTCCTCATAGATTGTGACTGGATGTTGTTTCAATTTTTTACAGCCGGAGATTAAATGTTAGGAACATATGTTGCGCACATCTGGGCTCATGCCAAGAACTTGGACGCTGTAGATAAACTGACTGGCCCCAAAATCTTGAAAGAGTTTGAGATCATTACTGATGAAGTAACTAATTATTAGTCTCACAAAGACGATCGTCCCAAGGCACAAAATGCCAGTGCAATCAAATAATATTCTACCCACGCACCCCGACAACAGGATCAGTATCTCTTCAGCTTGATGACACGGCAAGCCATATCTCAGGCAACTTTGCTATTACCTCGCATTAAGCAGTTCACGCCACACGATATTATCTCCTACTTCCTCAGCGACTACACTGCACAATAAGTTTGAATGATCACTATTTGGAAACCTAGTAAATCTCTCTCACTGCAATGCCAAAGTTTCAAATATGGCGCAAATGTGGATACAAACTTGCTCAGTAATTTTGCAAAAGCGCGTCGCCCTGTGACGTCATCATCGGGCTCGGCGGTGCTTCAAACAGCAAAGTGCTGACGCATGCAGAAAGAAGGCCGCAGCTGAGACGTTCCAGTGAGCTGTCAGTAGGATTAATGATGTCGCGTTGGCATCAAATTTCACCACAATTTTGCCCAATGCAACCGTGAGGAGAGCGACACACCCTCTCTTATCCACAACTGTCCATTCACAAATGTTCTACTATTGGCGAGTCTGCGACACCCACAGCTGAGATCCCCCGGTTTCCTAAGGAGTGTGGCCGTGCGGTTAAAGGCGCTGCAGTCTGGAACCGCAAGACCGCTACGGTCACAGGTTCGAATCCTGCCTCGGGCATGGATGTTTGTGATGTCCTTAGGTTAGTTAGGTTTAACTAGTTCTAAGTTCTAGGGGACTAGCACACTAGTACACTAGCGTTCCACTGGCCACTACGTTCCTACACAAGCACGAGATGACCCTGATTGGAACGGTTAGGGAAAACAAGAGATAAATCCTTCAGGTATTCACTGGGACCAATGGCCGCCCATTCTCCAGCAGCATGATCGGGTTCAGTGCCCAGACCACACTGGCGTCCTACACTCCAAGAATGTGATTCTTCTCTCCATCTTTCCCCGTGATGATCATATAGATGAATCGACTGTGGACAGTAAGAAGCCTTAGGTGATTACCAGCTACAATTAGGCCAAAGCGGTGACGACACAGTCGTTCAGTTGTGCGGAACTTCCGACGTGAGCGGCACGTGCAGAAGATGGCCACTCACGATCTTCTTCTCGATACTTAGCTTCCCTGGAATCAATGGGCAAGTGGTTCACTTCTGCAACTAGCATCAGAAAACCCTTACACGACGACAATTCCTCAAAATCCAAGCCTTCGCCCTTTTTCATTGTAAAATGTTATCAACATACTAATTTTATTCATTGTACATTGTTCTAAAGCTGTGTGAACAAGAAACGAAACGTAAAGCAAAATGTATTAGAGGTCTTACACGGAAAATCACTGAGGCAGGACAGTTGTAGGCATGGAGGTGTACTGCGCCCTCCCTTTGTGTTTTTGTTTTAGGATGCACCTTTCTAACGGAGGGTACAACAACAGAATTATCAATGTGTGTTTCTTGTTTTCCAAACACTATAGTTGTACATTACAGAATTCCCTTTTGAGTATAATTCACCTTTTCTGTACAATCACAGTTCTCACGCCAACGTGTAGTTATCATTTAATATCTTACTTCCGATTGACACAGTCCTTCAGATTAATAAACAAATTAACAGTAATTAATGACAGTCATAATAAGCATAATAACTACAGTTTTGTTTCAAAAATTATTTTTAAACTACTTGCTAATTTCGTAGTCCACAAGAAGCTGACGCCTTTCGCCGACAGTCGTAACCACTTGCATCTAGCTGCTGCATCGGAGTGTATGTGTCATGCGGTAACCGTGACTCATGGTCTGAAGCCGTCTTCTCGCTACCGTCACGTACTTAACAAGGGTGCGGTACAAAGCACTAAGTCTCATGGTCATTATAGTTTTCTTTTCTTTTCTTTTAATTTTTTTAAATAGAACTGCTCTTACAAAGTATGATGATTAAGTTAATTGCGCAACTGGCGAAAATAACAACAGGATACAGATAGCGATACCTCCAAAGTAAATGACGACGTTCCTAGAGAATTCATATAAAAAGTTACCCTGATGCCTTCAGCGTAAAATATTGCCAT
The DNA here is from genome assembly GCF_021461395.2 of Schistocerca americana. Lineage (NCBI taxonomy): Eukaryota > Metazoa > Arthropoda > Insecta > Orthoptera > Acrididae > Schistocerca > Schistocerca americana. Next base: position 6,051,833 of record NW_025725481.1, on the reverse strand, counting down.
CAGAAAGAAAAAGTAACTGAGTGAAGCTAGTTTAATTTCATTACCCCATTATTGCATAATCAGATAGATCTAATCATAAATTACTGAAAGACATTAATTGGTTGAATGTAAGCGACATCTCGGTGGTGTATGAAAGCTATTAATCATGTGGACAAATACTTTTTGTTACTGAAGGTGCATCCTGTGTGTCTGACCAATAATACTATATTATAGTTCAGCTGTAATTTAAGTGAATCATATCAACAATAAATGGCGCTGTACAATTACCAACACTATTCTGTATTCTAATCTGCAACGAAACTTGTGGGAAGATTACTATATAAACTTTCGTACACAATTTTTCATAACTTGGCACAGCAGTGCTCTTTAGAAACTTCTACTTGCATGGAGTGACATGAAACAACAATCTTTATATACCTTCCACTTGTTTTCCTGCAGGACGACAGCAGAAATTGTTATGAAAATTTTGCACTTCATGTTTTGCCCATCGACCGTAGTAAAGTATTTTGTCGTTATGTAGTCAAAAGACAATCCAATCACTTGAACAGACTCTCTTATGCGTTTGGTACAAGCATTCAACTTAATATCTCCGAAATGCAAATTCTAATGGGGATAGCTGTAATTAAGGCTATCTTCACTTCTAGTCGTCGTTTGTGGAACGATTAGTACAAATTTTGAAGTACAGTACGTTTTTTACATAAAAGGCAAATTGGAAGTATTGTTGCTTTTAATCAGAAATTGCAATATTTTTAAAATGTATGTATGACTGATCACATAAAGTTCTGAACAAAAATATTGAGTTTGATGACTTTACCTGATACTATTCCTAAGCCGTGACGTCAGCTCCTAGGTGATGATGTAGGCGTATAGCATTCTCAAAGGAAGCACATCAGGTAAGTGAGATGAAACACGTGGTTACCACACAAAAATGAAGTTTCCGAATCAACAGCTTCTGATATCCAGTGCCTACTCGATTACATGTAAAGATCGAATAGAAAGTCATTTACATTGCAGAAGCCACGGCACACGCAACAATGAAGGACAGTTGATGATCGCTAAGTTCGTATCCGCGGAAACGCATCCCTTGAGTCGCTTTAAGATGACGGAGCGTGTCGGAAATGATCATGTCGCTGTGCCCGAGGTAAAGAGGAGGCCGTAGTACGCGCCGTGGCTCGAGTACGGAAAGGTAAGTGGTGTGTTGCACACGGTTTCAGTAACAGACGTAGAAGTGGAAAGCGCACAGTTTAGAAGCTACAGAATTCGGATGCGGTGTCCACCGCTCCGCTTTCATAAAACGACTTTAATATGGACTCAGTGACTTTGGAACTTACATTAAACGATTTTACTTATTATAAGAGACATGCAAAAATGCTGAGACACTGTGTAGTTATTATTTCTTTGCTGAAAATGGGGGTCGATATTGTGTGGTTTTGTGTTCTACGCATTTCGTAAATATATGAAATGAAAGAGACGTGACCTGTCATTATCAAAATTCCTCCATGACTGATACAAAATCGTAGCTACAGTGATCAAACCGTTGCACTTCGAAATGTGTATCTATATTGCGTTTCATTAAGAATCTGTTGAGCTGACATGGCCTTAAAGCGTCTGCGACTCACCCGTTGGATGTTCCTGTTGGTAATTCGTTGCCCTACGTCGTAGCAAGCCTGGTGATAGATTTTCAGTTGATACTGCGTACTATCTGATGTTGGTATTTTCCGACAGTTTCTTAATTTCCGAATTTTGGATAAAAAATAGCCGCGAGTGAGAGAAAATACCCGCCAACTTAATTTATGAAGCATAGGAAGTAAGGAAAGAGCAATGTGATTCTTTATCCACATCCGATTAATTATCCGCCGTGTCCACTTCCTATAATTCATCATGGGAACCCTTACCAATAAAAAGGCCTTGGACAGAGAAAGTGAACAATTATCTTTTGTTGTACATCTCACACGTCACACTACCGTTGCTTATGTGCTTGACTTGAAATTTTTGTTTTTTGACAGCAAACGCTGGTTGTATGCAATATCATTTGTATACGTCAGTAATATTACAATGCTAGCAGCAAATATGAGCTACAAAAAAGTGACACCATAAAAAATATTTCTCAACTTCAGCTTTATAGTTGAAATCAAGAACGTGATACTTCCAAAAATACGCAATATTATAAAATCCGAACGTAATAGGTATCGATGACCACACTTAAGCATTCGAATTGTAGTTCACGATTTGCTGGAGAATTCTACGATCTGGCATTCTGATGAAGTTTTTTGTCGATTTTTCACATAACCTAATTGAAATTTTGAAAATATTTTTTTTTTCGTGGTAACCGAAATTTCACTTCCATAAAGTAACAAAGTAACCATCACCACTTTGGCCCCTAAACTGCAAAACGAAACCACCCCGAATTTTTACAATGTTCTGTTACAGACGGTTCGATTATTTATTTTATTTTCAACATCATTTTCGATATCGTCTCCTTAAGTAAAAGATGCATTTCATTAGGTGTTTATAGCAGGTGTATATTACTCTGATGTGGTGGGATGTTATATTTTGAGTATTTTGTGGGAAATTTGGTACACATGGATAGAAATAAGTAATTACATGCAGTCGAGAGAATAGTATATGATCAATTGAAATTTATTTCCTTTTTAACCCGAAATTCATTTATCAAAACAGGGCTAATATTTTTCTGCACTTCACCTGTTTGTATGTAGGGCCTACACTAATTCTGAGGTGTACACATTCTCCTGATTTTGGCTCTTGTCCTGAAGTTTTCTCATCATTCTTATCTCTCTTACATTTATGCAGTTATGCGGTGCATTGGGCTAGGAAACAATCTTATTCACTGCAATTACATCGACCTCCAGGAAATAGCTGACGAAGAGAAGTAAGTATGAGTTCTTCCAATATTTCACAGTCATAAGCACTACAAAGCGGACGCTCAAGTTCCATCAGCATGCCGCAGCCATTTGCTGATATCCAGCCCCAAACTGTGATAGACGCCCGGCCACACCTTTGGCTCTGCTGGACATATTTACGGTCGTATCTGGTTCCACGTGGTCGATACACATGGACAGAGCTATTTGGAGCAGTTGGTAAATATAACTAGTTCCCAGTATGAAAGCGGCATCCTTCTGTAGGCCAGTACGAAATTTAACCTGGCAGCCCTATGTTGCTCTGTCAGCATTTCCTTAACAGACGATTTCCGTCCATACTTTCCTTCCTCGTTGAGCCGACGACGTATGGTCGACCTGCTCACCGTTAGCTGCAGGATGTTTTTAATTTCTCTGCTGCTCCTGAAAGGGTCCTCATCACTGCAGCGGAGTATACTCCTGTCTTCATTCTCTGTGGTAGTCCGTGGGCGTCCAGAGCGATGACTATGGTTTAAGTGGCCTTCACCTTCCATCCTCTTCACCCAGAGATGAGTAGTGGATGTTCTGTATCCCAGAACACGGGGAATGGCACTGATACAGTAGCCGTCTTCATAAAGCGCTAGGATACGACCTTTATCAAACTCACTGAGCTGTGTCATGTCGCCTTGACAGAAGTAAGAACCGACTCACAAGCCAACAGGAAACGATGTGCCACACAGGACGTAGATCACTCGCACGAGCACCGAATTCAAATCCATTCAAGATTTCAAGCTTTCAATACTGTGACACACAGATTATATTCACGATTTCATTGGAACGTTTAGAGCAATATCATTAAATCATGTTGCGTGCGATCCAATTGTAACCGATAGGTGGGTTCAGTTTATGGGTATATCTGCCAAAATCACTAGTCTGAAATACGCAGCTGTTGATTTACCACATATGTCGTAAAAAACAAGAGCTTGAACCATGATATAAATTGTCATCTAACACAGCTCCTTAAAATAGTTCTATCTGTTTAGCAAAATTCAGGTTAAACAGAAATATGTTTTAGTCGTAACTATTACTTCGAAGAAACGAACATATTTTAGTACTGAAGACTGAAGTAAACTGTGGCGTTCAGTGTATTCGAGATATTGCATACATTGCTGTATGTCACTTAGAACGCTCGTTGTGGGGAGCAGGGGGAAACAGTCTCCACAAACTTCCGATTTGTAAGTCTCACAAGGAGAGGGTCTGATATGTGCGCTACCGATTTTGATCAAATATTGTATGGACGTTCTAGCTGTCTGCTAGACTCTCCCTAGCTTTTGAAAAAATCGACGCCAAAGTTGAGGACGGACAATGGTATTTTCAATGCTGTACACGAAAAGAGCGTCTACAAATACAACGTTTTATTAGTACGTTACTGGTTCTACCTGGTATGTGGTGGCAAAGTGGTAAAGAGCAAGAGTACGAATACAAAGGTCTCAGATTGGATCCCTGGTCAGTCCAACGATTTTTATCTCCCATTTTACACTTATTTCCCCTCGGGTAGTGTTTGTCGATGTGAAAAATGCCGAGTTGCACGGTGGTCCGAAAGCCACGTTAAACTGTAGGTAACCCTATTATCTGGCTAGGTAAGTCAACTGAAAGGTCAGAGGAAAGCAATGGCATACCACCTCCAACTGGACTGTGCTCATTAAAGCACTGAGTTCCAAAGTTAATGATCTATGGGTTACTGACATTAGTGCTCGGCCAGTTACTTACGTTTACTGGTATCAAACTACAGCACGAGAACACACAGTCACCGTTCGAGTTGTCAAGGTGGTATACGACGATGCTGTAGGCCAAAGTTACAATCTTGTTCATGGCTATGTCTCAGTCGAATACCCCTTTGTTCCTTTCTGTGTATTTTAAGATACACTTTTATGCACTTGGTACGCATCCACATTGATATCTGATAGAGCTATATTTAGCAACATGAATCAGATATATTCTGATATATTGCTCGGAAAACATATGTCAATGCAGCGAGATTTCGTTTGAGTGTTGCGCATGGCGCAAGAAATACTTGTGTTTTGCTTGCTTCTGTGATAGGTTTCACCCCACTGAATGCGCGCAAGTTCATGAATAGACTATCAATAATTGGAATTACGCATTAATACACTTAAAAGATGTATTTTTGTATTATATAACCCGATGAAAATAACTATAAATAGATTATAAGACTTCTTGCTTATTAGTCGCGCTTCTTGATGCTTTCCTCAAAAAATTAAAAGAAAAAGAAAGAGAGAGAAAGAGAGAGAAAACAAATGTATTTCAAATATCACCTCGGTGACGCAATGTTCGTCTCGTGATGTAAAGCAAGGACAGTTGATAGGTAATATCTCGTGGTAGTAGCGATATGTGTGGCTACAGGGTTCTCTCTGTTACTGAATTCTGTTCTGGTTGTTTGCAGAGGGAAAATAGTGGTAAGAACACCTATTCAGTGCACCATTTGCCGCGCGGTCTGGGGGGGTTCCACTCGTGGACTGTGCGGCTGGTCCCGGCGGAGGTTCGAGTCCTCCCTCGGGCATTTGTGTGTGTGTTTGCCCTTAGGATAATTTAGGTTATGTAGTGTGTAAGCTTAGGGACTGATGACCTTAGCAGTGAGTCCCATAAGATTTCACACACATTTTTGCAGTGCACCATTTAAATACTCAGACTTTCTTGGTTATTTTGTTATTGTTATTCGTTACCTCACAACAACTTTCCTATCACTCATTGCTGCCGATGCACGTAACGAATGGATCAGGATGAATGGAATGTGGGATGTTTCGTCACGGAGAATAAACACACTTATCTCGGCGTCTTGTGTTCAGTTGTTGTTGTTGTTGTTTTTGTTGTTGTGGTCTTCAGTCCTGAGAATGGTTTCATGCAGCTCTCCATGCTACTCTATCCTCTGCAAGCTTCTTCATCTCCCAGTACCTACCGCAACCTACATCCTTCTGAATCTGCTTGGTGTATTCATCTCTTGGTCTCCCTCTACGATTTTTACCCTCCACGCTGCCGTCCAATACTAAATTGGTGATCCCTTGATGCCTCAGAACACGTCCTACCAACCGATCCCTTCTTCTACTCAAGTTGTGCCACAAACTTCTCTTCTCCCCAATCCTATTCAATACCTCCTCATTAGTTACGTGATCTACCCACCTTATCTTCAGCATTCTTCTGTAGCACCACATTTCAAAAGCTTCAATGCTCTTCTTGTCCATACTAGTTATCGTCCATGTTTCACTTCCATACATGGCTACACTCCATACAAATACTTTGAGAAACGACTTCATGACACTTAAATCAATACTCGATGTTAACAAATTTCTCTTCTTCAGAAACGCTTTCCTAGGCATTGCCTATCTACTTTTTATATCCTCTCTACTTCAACCATCATCAGTTAGTTTGCTCCCCAAATAGCAAAACTCCTTCACTACTTTAAGTGTCTCATTTCCTAATCTAATATCCTCCATTCAAGACACTGTCCATTCCGTTCAACTGCTCTTCCAAGTCGTTTGCTGTCCCTGCCAGAATTACAATGTCATCGGCGAACCTCAAAGTTTTTATTTCTTCTCCATGGATTTTGATACCTACTCCGAATTTTTCTTTTGTTTCCTTTACTGCTTGCTCAATATACAGATTGAATAACATTGGGGAGAGGCTACAACCCTGTCGCACTCCCTTCCCACCCACTGCTTCCCTTTCATGCCCCTCGATTCTTATAACTGCCATCTGGTTTCTGAACAAATTGTAAATAGCCTTTCGCTCCCTGTATTTTACCCCTGCCACCTTTAGTATTTGAAGAGAGTATTCCAGCCAACATTGTCAAAACCTTTCTCTAAGTCTACAAATTCTAGAAACGTAGATATGCCTTTCCTTAATCTAGCTTCTAAGATGAGCCGTAGGGTCAGTATTGCCTCACGTGTTCCAATATTTCTACGGAATCCAAACTGATCTTCCCCAAGGTCGGCTTCTACTAGTTTTACCATTCGTCTGTAAAGAATTCGCGTTAGTATTTTGCAGCCGTGACTTACTAAACTGACAGTTCGGTAATTTTCACATCTGTCAAAACCTGCTTTCTTTGGGATTGAGATTATTATATTCTTCTTGAAGTCTGAGGGCATTTAGACTGTCTCATACATCTTCCTCACCAGATGGTAGAGTTTTGTCAGGACTGGCTCTCACAACGCCGTCAGTAGTTCTAATGGAATGTTGTCTACTCCCGGAGCCTTGTTTCGACACAGGTCTTTCAGTGCTCTGTCGAACTCTTCACGCAGTATCATATCTCCCATTTCATCTTTATCTACATCCTCTTCCATTTCCATAATATTGTCCTCGAGTACATCGCCCTTGTATAGACCCTCTACATACTCCTTCCACCTTTCTGCTTTCCTTTCTTTGCTTAGAACTGGGTTTCCATCAGAGCTCTTGATATTCATACAAGTGGCTCTCTTTTCTCCAAAGGTCTCTTTAATTTTCCTGTAGGCAGTATCTATCTTACCCCTAGTGACATAAGCCCCTACATCCCATTTTGCACTTCCTGTCGACCTCATTTTTGAGACGTTTGTATTCCCTTTTGCCTGCTTCATTTACTGCGTTTTTATATTTTCTCCTTTCATTAATTAAATTCAATATTTCTTCTGTTACCCAAGAATTTCTACTAGCCCTCGTCTTTTTACCTACTTGATCATCTGCTGCCTTCACTACTTCATCCCTCAAAGCTACCCATTCTTCTTCTACTGTATTTCTTTCCCCCATTCCTGCCATTTGTTCCCTTACGCTCTCCCTGAAACTCTGTACAACCTCTTGTTTAGTCAGTTTATCCAGGTCCTATCTCCTTAAATTCCCACCTTTTTGTAGTTTCTTCAGTTTTAATCTACAGTTCCTAACGAATAGATTGTGGTCAGAGTCCACATCTGCCGCTGGACATGTCTTACAATTTAAAACTTAGATTATATAATGGTAAGACATATTTAGGAACTATCTGATACGTTTTAGTATCTCCAGGGTTCTTCCATGTATACAACCTTCTTTCATGATTCTTGAACCAAGTGTTGGCTATGATTAAGTTATGCTCTGCACAAAATTCTACCAGGCAGCTTCCTCTTTCATTTCTGAGCCCCAATCTATATTCACCTTCTATGTTTCCTTCTCTCCCTTTTCCTACTACCGAATTCCAGTCACCCATGACTATTAAATTTTCGTCTCCCTTCACTATCTGAATAATTTCTTTTATTTCATCATACATTTCTTCAATTTCTTCGTCATCTGCAGGGCTAGTTGGCAAATAAACTTGTACTACTGTAGTTGGCGTGGGCTTCGTGTCTATCTTGGCCACAATAATGCGTTCACTATGCTGTTTGTAGTAGCTTACCCGCATTCCTATTTTCCTATTCTTTATTAAACCTACTCCTGCATTACCCCTATTCGACTTTGTATTTATAGCCCTGTATTCGCCTCACAAAAGGTCTTGTTCCTCCTGCCACCGAACTTCACTATTTCTCACTATATCTAACTTTAACCTATCCATTTCCCTTTTTAAATTTTCTAACCTACCTGCCCGATTAAGGGATCTGACATTCCACGCTCTAATCCGTAGAACGCCAGTTTTCATTCTCCTGATAACGACGTCCTCCTGAGCAGTCCCCGCCCGGAGATCCGAATGGGGGACTATTTTACCTCCGGAATGTTTTACCCAAGAGGACGCCATCATCATTAACCATACAGTAAAGCTGCATGCCCTCGGGAAAAATTACGGCTGTAGTTTCCCCTTGCTTTCAACCGTACGCAGTACCAGCACAGCAAGGCCGTTTTGGTTAGTGTTACAGGGCCAGATCAGTCAATCATCCAGACTGTTGCCCCTGCAACTACTGAAAAGGCTGCTACCCCTCTTCAGGAACCACACGTTTGTCTGCCCTCTCAACAGATACCCCTCCGTTGTGGTTGCACCTACGGTAAGGCTATCTGTATCGCTGAGGCACGCAAGCCTCCCCACCAACGGCAACGTCCATGGTTCATGGGGGGTTGTGTTCAGGGTAATACGAAAATCTCAGTAAGAGAAGACAACAATGGGATGCCGGTGATTCAGGCAATAATACCCAACTATTTCTGTCGACTTAACACCATGACAACAGACAAATTGGCTTCTCAATGTATTTTGATTATACTTCGTTAGCCTTCTTGTGAGCACATTCTAATACCTCGTGGGAGCAGGCATAATATTTAGCTTGTTGAACACCGAGCAATAACATACAAAGGTAGTAGATGGAAGTATACATAGTAACAATCAGACTTGTGTGTGTGGATCTAGTTCACCATTAGAAGACTAAACAACAGCAATAAATACGCTGGTTAGTATACATTATTTGTATAAATCTGAAGATGAAAAAGCGCAGATCTGCACAGTGCCACATCTGCACTTTAGTTTCTGTCTTAATGAGCATAACTTTTAGTTTCTTGATTATTACGTGGCACAGAATAATTAGTTAACTTTGTTTCTTATAGCTTCCATTCCCACCAACATTTTTCTAGATTCTCGTGCAATTCATGAAATTCTACTTGTATGATCACAAGACTGCAAATAGATGCAATCGATTTCAAGGTGCAACGTGTTTGTTATCTTACTTTTTCTGACAGGTGGCCCAAATTGATTTTTAGAGTCTTTTTATTGTACTGATATAATCTTTTGTCACAAAGTAACAGGGTAAGTGTTTTATTCGGATATATTTTGTGGGAAACTGTAATTGTGATGGAAGTTTATACACCTTAATGTTAGACACAGCTGGTAGGAGAAAACGCTGCATATTAACCAAACCTCACGCCTCCTCTCCGTATCCTCCTATGACACTAGCACGGGTTCTCCTCGCACACTGCTACAGAGCTGTTCCTAGCACAACCGAGAATTGGCAATATTGTCACAAAAATTTGGCAACACTGTGACAGTGCATTCATTTCTACGTGTGGTGTCACCGCCAGACACCACACTTGCTAGGTGGTAGCTTAGATCGGCCGCGGTCCATTTAGTACATGTCGGACCCGCGTGTCGCCACTCTGTGATCGCAGACCGAGCGCCACCACAAGGCAGGTCTCGAGAGACGGAACACCACTCGCCCCAGTTGTACGGACGACATTGCTAGCGACTACACGGACGAAGCCTTTCTCTCATTTGCCGAGAGACAGTTAGAATAGCCTTCAGCTAAGTCAATGGCTGCGACCTAGCAAGGCGCCATTAACCGTTTTAAGATAGAGTCTCACTTGTATCATCAAGAAATGTCTCATCAAGAACGATGTATACAACAAGGATTAAAAGTTAAGTAGAATAGCAGCTACGTACTTTTCTTGCTACCATTCATTACGTATCCTGTTTCAGACCTCTCTCTAGATTAACGCGTGCCTTTCGGCTACTTCAGTGTGGCGTAGCTGTCTTGTTACGCCACAACACTACGTATGGTACTAGATTGACTTGCTCAATTCACTTGATATTCACTTTCCATTTGAATGACTCGTGCTGTATAGCCCCTAGACAGTGAGACAGAAAATTCAATTTTTTGGCTAAGGAAATGCTATTCTTCATGTAAATGACAACTTTTACTATCTTTCACGATGCGTTCTGAGGCTGAGCGACCAATACCATGATGAGAGTGGGCTGCTGGCAGCAGTGTGTCCGTGGCCCCGTGCCTCCGCCCGTATCTCGTCTCGCGACGGCTCAGTGAGTCGTCAGTTCCAACTGTGGCAGGGATCAGCTGGTGAGAGCTTTTTTTCTGATTTATTTTATTGAGCTACGAATTTCCAGAAAAAATTCTGTAACGAAATCGTAAGAAAACCTGTACTACACATCAAGTCCTCTTGGTAGCTCGACACAGCAAGTTGTGTTAATGGTCATAGAACTTGGCTTTCTGACTGCCAAGTTGCTTCACATTACCAGCATCTTCCGTTTCATCTCTGAAGAAATTCGATTCGACTGTCAACGATACTAATTTCAATATTGGTCCTCACTTAAGACACATGCCTGGAAAGGAAATGAACCTCTTGATTTCTATAGGGTCTATATGCTAAATTTCCACAGTAGCCATTAGGAACTCCCTGCAAACATTTGCTCTCTGTGCCTTGACTAACACATATGAATCCATGACAAAAATAAATTATTTGAAGAATCTCCTGTGAAAGGAAAAAGAACAGGATGTGATGCTTTAATTATAGAACACTATATCAGGAACAATGAAATTAATTCAGTGCCACATAGATGTATTGCATACCAGTGTAATAAAATACTCATCAAATTAAAACGGTTTTGCGGCCCCATTGCCATCGAGTGTGAAACACAAAACATAGATTTTATGGCTCAAATGGTTGAAATGGCTCTGAGCACTATGGGACGTAACTTCTGAGGTCATCAGTCCCCTAGGACTTAGAACTACTTGAACCTAACTAACCTAAGGACATCACACACATCCATGCCCGAGGCAGGATTCGAACCTGCGACCGTAGCGGTCGCGCGGTTCCAGACTGAAGCGCCTAGAACCGCTCGGCCACAACCGCCGGCTACAGATTTTATGGATCACCACTCAACAGCATTAAAGCATGTTACACTGTCGAGAGTGCGGAGTGGAGCAGATGTTGAGATGTTGTCGGCAGAAGGCGAGGCAATGCAGTGCCTCAGCCCCCCCCCCCCCCACCCCGCCCCCCTCGCGGTACGCAGCAAACGGGTCTATGATAACTCAGGAACTCGGCCGGCCATCTGCCTCTGAACACCACATGCGTCTAAGAAATCTCTCGCTAAAGTAGTGTTGACCCAAACTGTTATTGACAATGTGACAGAAAGCGAAATATATTGTACATTCGCTTGAATTGCACTCATAACTTCAGCACCAAGAGGAAAGGAGCGATAAAAGTGTTGTCGACATGTGCTTTTTCTTGCCAGATGTCGTATTGGCTAGTCTCGTGTTTTACCTCAAGACTACGGTTGTAGTCAATACTGATGCACTCAGGCTGCAGTCAAGACTTCCTAGAGGATGTGCCGTAGTCTACATTGTTTCCAGATCGAGCATACTGCTGGACATAGAATTCTGAGGGGAGCGCGACTGTATTGTCCACCTTACATGAACGACTCAGCGGTCAGTTTTTTTACCTAAGGCTGTATCTACAACACATATTGCACGCTGAAGACCCAGAAGAATTTAAAAAAAATAGTTTATGAGAGCAACTTTAACTATAGTGTATAAGCGTTCATAGTATTGTATACGTGTGTGTAAAAGCCGTCCAATGCCCACTCAACGAAGACAGGGATAAACAGTCTAGCTTCAATATTATAAATACGCCTCAGTTTGAGAATGAACTCAGACTTAGATTGATAATCATTTTGAATATTTAGCAATACTGTACCCATTGGTGTTAAACTCGTTTTCAACCAATGATTCCCACAGCTACAGGAACACCACTTGTGATACCTCTTAGACAAAATACTTACGCAGTGCTATCAGACGGAAAGATCAACCTGACACAAACTGTGGGAAGTTTGTTATACAACCTTCGTACCTGGATAAAGAGCTTTTCATGTTTGAGATATCTGTGCAAGTTGCTGCATAAGACGATTTAAGAATAAACTATATTCGTTCAGCTACGACAATTTTTAAAGAAATCGTCTTAACGGCACTAAATCGTGGTTTGTGAATCGTTTACCAGCCGCACCCTGCCACATTTCGCTGGTTGGAGGGCAAAAAGCTTGCTGACAAGTTTCGCAGAAGGAAAAGGAGGCCAAAATGTCTCTCACTGGAAGGTCATGTTTTATTTAAATGATTAACAAATCAATTAAAACGAACAGTGAGGTTGTCAGTATAAGCACATTACTGTTGTCTGTATAATGTCGCACTGCCCACGGCCTGTAATGATAAAGGGCCCCTTTAGATCAGGCATATTGTATACTGAAGTGGAAGAGAGAGCACCACTGAATTCTACAATCCATATGCATTGCATACACACAGAAATTACTGTTACAGTGTGCTAATGGAGCCCAACGAGTGAATTGCATATTTTTCCGTTGAGAAAGGGCACTGGGAAACAGTCTTCGCTCCATTAGGTTACTTAAACTGGTGTCACTCTGAGCTAGAATTTATGGTCAGCGACTAAGTGTAAGGACAATGAGTCGGATGCGGTTTTGCAACTGTGAAATACTTTCCTACATTACAGAAGCGAATATTAAATTTGAACTATTATTGTGAAAATTTTGAACTTGGATAGCTTAGAATGAGATTCTTTCTGTTTATTGAAAAGGAAAACAACTGATTTTCTCAAACATTCTGTGTCATACACAACTTGAAACAGGTCACGTCGACAAAATCATATGGAAGAACTGACAGCGACGTATATCGGAAGGCAGTAAGATCCCTTGGCTTTTGGTTTGGCAGTACTCGACAGCTATTTCTAGGCGCAAGTAAATGAAGAAAGACAGCGCATTTTTGTTATCAACTGACGTCTTCATCAATTACTTTAGTTTTAATGTAATCTACGAGTAATTGCTGATGTTTGATATTAACATGAAAAGAATTCTGTAGACAGGGAAAGATACATGTTCTTGGGCAACTACTTCTATAATGACCAAAACGCATTAAATGATCTTCAAGCACACGTGTTCCAGCGGCGGTATGAAGAAAATGATAGTAATAATGACGGTAATAATGAATTATCCGGTAACTTCACACTTCGCAGTGGATTTTCTCGAACTAAGAAATTTTATGAATTAGTGAAAAATTTCAAAATGGCTTCACATCGAGGCAATGATGCCTAGATGATTCTTTACATCCTGCTGACATGCGAATAGCATAATCTCGACGTCTGAATCTTGCTTATACTTAACCATTTAAAAGACTCAATTTTTTTCCACCGTGACTAATTTTGTAATCTAAGCACGTCATCCGTTACAGCACACTCCTGGGGCTGGAAAATATGGCCACAATGGTCTGGTGGAACGAACTATTACAGGTTCAGACATTTACTTTTAAGAGAGGCAGATTTACTTTACCTCTGGTAACCTCAAGAGAAAGATGTTATAATCCATAATCCGCATTAAACATCAAATTCCTTCATTACCAATTGGGCAAAGCCGGTTTACCTTGGGCAATGACATAGGTGGAAGACATGGTAAACAGAAATAATGTCTCCATCGTAAACTTACTTACATTAGAAAGTTTTATTTTATTTCATGAACCGATAGCCATTTACAGGAACAGGTCTCTTACTTTACTTGTACTTGATTGAACTACAGACGTTGAAAAATTTGATGCTGGACTGTGGTTTGAATTCGTATCTCCTCTCTCGAGGATCTGAATCTCTCGGAACAGTTAGGTTCTATCATTTCAATCCTTCTCCCAAGACTGCAATCTTCTCTAGGCCTCCTCCAAAGATAAGTATGTGGGTCCGAATCCTGATCCAGTACAAAATTATTCATAATTTCATTTCAAGCCTTATCACGAGCATACCGGCCTGCTAGTGAAAATTAACATGCATTTTTAGTGTCTGTTCACGTTTTGCCAACATTCGCAATAAGTGTCGTTATTTCTGGTCAACCACGCACAAATCATACTGTTGGTGAGTAACCAATTGATACTTAATCTACATTCGTGGATGACAAAGAAGGCGTGCGGTTCGACTGTCGCTCAGGCACAAAAAATTTTATCCTAATTTTAGATTCAAACACCAAGCAGCTGGTAATAAAAACCGATATATAACATTTGATTTTACTTAGTTAACAATCCAATTACGTGTTGGGTTCGTATCTCCGTCACACGACTTCACATCATGCGCTTCATCTTTAAATGCATGCACACTTCGTTACTTCTGAATGGAGGTATATCAGACATCTTTCGTGGTTAGCTAACAGGGACGAAGGGGTCTTGATAGGAGTCCCAGTTTATTACAAAAATTGTCGTCTTTTATTTTCAAGTTTAGATTTGGTTACTGGTATTGGCAAAAATTGCGGTAATTCGTGACTCTTCATGGCTAGTCGTCAATATGATGCGATTAGATTAGATTTGATTACATTAGATTAATTCTTGTTCCAAAGATCATGAATACGACATTTCGTTTATTTTTATTTGTACGTTGTGCTCGAGTATCGGTGAGGCACAGAAACGCTTGCGAATGAGTTTCTTAGTTTTAAGTAACTTACGAAAGAAAAAGAAAAACAGCTATGAGAGTTACTGATTTATGATGCTTAGTTTACAGTCAGTTCTGAGTATTATTAGTAACTACACTCCAGTCCCTAAACCTAGTTACAGAAATGCGAATCAGACGCATTACGTATTCCAGGCCATGACAGCCACGTCTTTTAGGTGCCCGCTGTAGGATCACATCGGTTCTTCTTCCTGCTGCTAATGTAACTGAGATTTGGCAAGACGGCAAGGTATGTTTGGCAACTCTGTAGTCGACGAGTTACTTTCTGGGGTGCACAGCATTAAGCCTCAAAGTTCACTTGATTTTTCCTGTCATTTCCTTTGAAGATTCTGAGTTACACTCCTGGAAATTGAAATAAGAACACCGTGAATTCATTGTCCCAGGAAGGGGAAACTTTATTGACACATTCCTGGGGTCAGATACATCACATGATCACACTGACAGAACCACAGGCACATAGACACAGGCAACAGAGCATGCACAATGTCGGCACTAGTACAGTGTATATGCACCTTTCGCAGCAATGCAGGCTGCTATTCTCCCATGGAGATGATCGTAGAGATGCTGGATGTAGTCCTGTGGAATGGCTTGCCATGCGATTTCCACCTGGCGCCTCAGTTGGACCAGCGTTCGTGCTGGACGTGCAGACCGCGTGAGACGACGCTTCATCCAGTCCCAAATATGCTCAATGGGGGGACAGATTCGGAGATTTTGCTGGCCAGGGTAGTTGACTTACACCTTCTAGAGCACGTTGGGTGGCACGGGATACATGCGGACGTGCATTGTCCTGTTGGAACAGCAAGTTCCCTTGCCGGTCTAGGAATGGTAGAACGATGGGTTCGATGACAGTTTGGATGTACCATGCACTATTCAGTGTCCCTTCGACGATCACCAGTGGAGTACGGCCAGTGTAGGAGATCGCTCCCCACACCATGATGCCGGGTGTTGGCCCTGTGTGCCTCGGTCGTATGCAGTCCTGATTGTGGCGCTCACCTGCACGGCGCCAAACACGCATACGACCATCATTGGCACCAAGGCAAAAGCGACTCTCATCGCTGAAGACGACACGTCTCCATTCGTCCCTCCATTCACGCCTATCGCGACACCACTGGAGGCGGGCTGCACGATGTTGGGGCGTGAGCGGAAGACGGGCTAACGGTGTGCGGGACCGTAGCCCAGCTTCATGGAGACGGTTGCGAATGGTCCTCGCCGATACCCCTAATTAGCTGGGAAGTGGTGGTGCGGACCCCTACGGCACTGCGTAGGATCCTACGGTCTTGGCGTGCATCCGTGCGTCGCTGCGGTCCGGTCCCAGGTCGACGGGCACGTGCACCTTCCGCCGACCACTGGCGACAACATCGATGTACTGTGGAGACCTCACGCCCCACGTGTTGAGCAATTCGGCGGTACGTCCACCCGGCCTCCCGCATGCCCACTATACGCCCTCGCTCAAAGTCCGTCAACTGCACATACGGTTCACGTCCACGCTGTCGCGGCATGCTACCAGTGTTAAAGACTGCGAGGGAGCTCCGTATGCCACGGCAAACTGGCTGACACTGACGGCGGCGGTGCACAAATGCTGCGCAGCTAGCGCCATTCGACGGCCAACACCGCGGTTCCTGGTATGTCCGCTGTACTGTGCATGTGATCATTGCTTGTACAGCCCTCTCGCAGAGTCCGGAGCAAGTATGGTGGGTCTGACACACCGGTGTCAATGTGTTCTTTTTTCCATTTCCAGGAGTGTATTTTCGCTTGAGGTGTAACGAAATATTGTAAATTTACGGTTTTCAGCCCAGGAAAGTCGTTTCACGTGGAAATCTCAACTAATCTTGTCCCTTAAATAGTGATTTTACGAGTTCTAGTCACTATTGGCCTAGTAATAAGAATGCAAGACACATACCTGAGTGCTAGCTATGTGGTAACGTGCTGTCCTGTTAAAATGAAGCGTCTGTTCTGGTTCGTGATTCCAGTCCCGCTGACTGCAACGTTTTTATCCCTTCTACAAGCAGTCAGATCAAACATCGATAAGGAAAACGCAAGAAAATACTTTCCGCTCATAGTGCAACGGTGAAAAACTTAACAATGCGGCACAAGACATAAGGCCTCTTTTCGTTGCTGACAAGCAAATTTTGGGTTTCCAGGAATACATAACTTTATTTATGAAATGCTACATTTGCATACCTTTTTAATATGACACAGCGTACCAATTAAACATAGACCCAATCGAAATCTACGTGAGTAGTATCTTACTAATTCAGTCCGATAGAGGAACGCTTCTGTACAGATACTCAGCTTTATTAAAACAGACTTTCGTCGGAAGGTTATCTTGGGTAGTTTCATTTCATTTCTTATTTTACAGTGTACAATTTTCGTAGGGTTTCTTTTAGTGTTCAATTTCTCTCTCATGTTTAATATTGTTTAGTCATCAACGATATATGCGAATTCTCTGATGTTATTTATAACAGTCTGACAATGTAAATTCAGTTTATAGATTACATGCATGTAGAATACTTGTTCTGAGTTAAAGCTGTCAAACAAGGTTTGAAGAAGAATAAAATGCCACTACCACACGACAGATAATGTAGAAAATACTTTTCTGATGTATTTTGGCACGATGCGCTCTTCCCATACATAATACAAAAGTTTCGACATGCATCTGCTGCCTGGCCGTGTATTACACCTGAATATAACAAAATGCCACAGCAGTCGGCCCTTCTTCCACATGCGACTATTTATGGTTGAGAAGTGAAAGGAATTATGTTCAAGGTTCCATTAGATTGATAACTTCAGCAGATAGCAGAATTGCGTTTTATGTAATGTAGCAGTGAATGTATTTGAACTCGCGACATTTCGTCTACAGTGCACTCCATATACCGTTACACTACTAACTTAACCCTAGCTACAGCATCTCTAGAAGTCAACAACAATTCCTCCAGAACTTCCGCATTCCACAGTGTTGTGAGATAATGCATAAGCCCAGAAACATCTCAGAGACAGACAGTTCCAGCTTTTCTTTTGCACTGCAAGACGTTTTCAACCAACAGATTGCGCAATACAGTAGCTCAAATGGAAATAAACACTTCCTATTTAAATTTCTGCATCCTACACTGTTGGCAGTTCTGTGTAGGTGGCTGGTACGTGATTTTATTCCGGTGATTACAAAATAGAGTCGAATGTATGCACTGGGTAGCCGAGGCAGCTAGTTCATGGCGATTCGGTCAACCAAGTAAATGAATGTACTGAAGATGCTGCAAACCACTACAGGGAGCCTGTGTGTCAGAATTCTCATCCAGTGTGGCGCAACGGCGTTACAATAGAAAAATGAGCCACAAGGAAGAGGATTTGATGGCCTGTTGGACTGCTGATCGATTCATATACTCATGTTCTGGGTTCGATTCCAACTTCTACCGATTATTTTTGAGAGGGAGAGACAGAGTCTATTCTCTTCTGGCTACGCCAAGTGAAGAAGGTATAATGGCATTGTGGTCTGAAATTCACATTGAACATGATATTCCTTCTCTACCAAGTGGACGTTAGGTTGAACCACAAAGTCAGGAGTGGCGAAATGTGGGAACACTATCACCAGTAACCTTTTTTATGCTTGTTATTTATTGCTGGTGAAGAAACAAACCCTGTGTATGGTCACTGGACACTTATTCGATCTTTTATTTAAGCTTCTGTATGTCGATAAAATTGGTTCTGAACTGGGAATGCATTTCAGGCCGCCCTTAACGAGGAATTTGGTCCCTTCGTGACTACAATTTGTTGTTTGTTCAAAACTGCAGGTTTTGCAACATCTGGACATACTGCAGGTGAATGGGTTCGAATGCTTAAAGTTTTCATTATGTATTTTCAAGCTCTAGCATGAGAACACCTATCTGCTGGTGGGTAATAATTTTGATTTTTAATGCATTTCCATTCGTTGCCAACACTAATAATATCTGAAGTTTTTGACTCCCAGTGAGACACATAACTAATTGCGAGATCACTGTAAGTACAAGGATATTATTCCGAGCTGCTGGTGGAGAAAAATTCGGTAGCTAACGTCCCTTTGAGTGTAGTCAAACAACGACATGTGTGGGGTTCGATTACCAGTCAGCAGTGAACTCTTCGTCATATTATTTCTTGTTCAAACGTGCTAACATGTTGCTGCTGGTGTAACAAACCCATATTTAACGTTCGTTTTCTTTAGAATGTAATTTTTTCTTTCCCAGGACTCCAACCTGGCACCTAGCGTTGTTAAAGTTTCGTCTCGTCATTTTAGTTAAAACATCTAGCTACTGCCGAGAAAATCCGACATGTCACAGTTGATTGTGCTTCGATGACAATCCAGTCAGGTTCCGGGTTCGAATCCCTGTCCAACACAAAGCTTTACCTCACGGCTTTTCAAGTAAGTTACTTGTGAAGAAGCATATATTCAACATCTCTCGTAGTTCGTTAACAGGGACAGTAGATGCTGGGTAGGAATTCGCGTCCGTTAAAAATGTCTGCGTGGTGTAATTTAAAGTTGATATTTGTTAACTGATACTGTCTAAAATCGAGGTACATCACTCTCTGTATGCCTAATCAGGAATGCCTGAGCAAAGATTTCGTGACTGACAGAAACTAACAGTCTGCATGAGCTGGGTTTGAATCCATATGCGGAACAAGACGGTTCGTCGAGTCATTTGAAGTTCATACAAATTCTCAACCCGCTGCTCGTGAATAACTTAAGTTTTTAATGTAATTTTTGTGTTAAATAATAATTACGGTATGTTATTTTCAAGAGGAAATCATGAATACGACGAACTTACTACGTGCATTACCTATCTGACGTAATAATGAGTGTGGTAACATTTCATGTATGTCACATATTGTAATAAATGTGAGCTTACAAGCCTGAAGAACCGTCATATCTGTGATCAGATGTAAAGTAATACCAAGGTACTACAAATATCAGGGAACATCTTGATTTATTGCGATACAGAACAGTGTTTTCTAGTGGTTACTTGTTGGAACCATTTACAATAGTCAAACGACTGTACCGAGGGACGATTAGAGGACCTGCTAGACATCTGCGTTATGAGAGTTGTATGCGAATCAGGCCAAATGCAATTCAGGTCGTTCGGATATGAGCACGATTGTACAGTCGTGCTCAAAAGTATCCGAACGACCTGAATTGCATTTCGCCTGATTCGAATCCAACCCACATAGCGCAGCTGTCTAGCAGGTCCTCTAATCGCCCCTCGGTACAGTCGTTTGACTATTGAAAGTGGTTCCAACAAGTAACCACTAGAAAACACTGTTCTGTATCGCAATAACTCAAGATGTTCCCTGATATTTGTAGTACCTTGGTATTACTTTACATCTTATCACAGATATGACTGTTCTTCTGGCTTGTAAGCTCACATTTATTACAATATGTGACATACATGAAATGTTACCACACTCATTTTTACGTCAGATCGGTAATTCACGTACTAAGTTCGTCGTATTCATGATTTCCTCTTGAAAATAACATACCGTAATTATTATTTAACACAAAATGACAATAAAAATTTAAGTTATTCACGAGCAGCTAGTTGAGAATATGTATGAACTTCAAATGACACGACGAACCGTCTCGTTCTGCATATGGATTCAAACCCAGGACATGCAGACTAAGCAAAGACTTCGGGGCTGACGGAAACTAAAATCGAGGTATATCACTCTCTGTATGCCTAGTCAGGAATGACTGTTAGACAGTGTCAGATGGCAGATATCTACTTTAAATTACAGAACGTAAACATTGTTAACGGACGTGAATTCCTACCCAGCATCTATTGTCCTTGTTAACGAACTACGAGAGATGTTAAATATTGCTTCTTCACAAGTAACTTACTTGAAATGCCGTGATGTAAAGCTTTGCGTTGGACAGGGATTCGAACCCTGAACCGAATCGGATTGTTATCGAAGCGCAATCAACTGCGACACATCGGATTTTCTCGGCAGTAGCTAGATGTTTTAACTGAAATGGCGAGACGAAACATTAATTTTTTCCTTCCCAGGTCTCCAACACGGAACCTATCGCTGTTATTTATTAGAGAAAACGAACGTTAAATATGGGTTTCTTACATTAGCCGCGACATGTGACCATGTTTGAACTAGAAATAATATGACGAAGAGTTCAATGCTGACTGGGAATCGAACCCCCACACATACCGTTGTTGACTGCACACAAAGAGACGTCAGCTACAGAATTTTTCTCCACCAGTAGCTCGGAATAACATCCTTGTACTTAGAGTGATCTCTCAAATAGTTCTGTGTCTCACTGGGAGTTAAAAGCGTCAAATATCGTCAGTGTTGACAACGAATGAAAATATATAAAAAATCGAAATTATTATCCACCAGCAGAATAGGTGTTCTATGCTAGAGCTTGATAATACATAATGAGATCTTTAGTGCCGGGCCAGGATTCGAATCCATTCACGCGCAGTATGTGGAGATGTTAGGAAATCTGCAGTTCTGAACAAACAACAAATTGTAGCTGAGCTTTATTGTCACGAAGGGATCAAATTCCGCGTTAAGGGCGGTCTGAGTTGCATTCCCAGATCAGAACCAATTTTATCGACATACAGAAGCTCAAATAAAATATGGAATAAGTGTCCTCTGACCCTACATTGCGTTTGTTTCGTCACTAGAAATAAATAACTAGTGTAAGAAAGGTTACTGGTGACAGAGTTTCTACATGTCGCCACACCTTACTTTATCGTGGTTCCACCTAACGTGTACTTGGTAGAGAAGGAATAACACGTTTAATGTGATTTTCAGACCAAAATGTCATTATAACTTCTTCACTTGGCGTAGCCAGAAGAGAACAGAATCTGTCTCTCGTTATCAAAAATCATCAGCAGAAGTCGGAATCGAACCCAGACCATAAGTATATTAACCTAGCATCAGTCCAAGAGACCACCAAATTCTCTGCCCTATCACTCATAATTCTATCATAACAATGTTGCGGCACACTGGATGATAATTCTGACACATAGACTCCCGGTAGTGGTTTGCAGCATGTTCAGTACATTCATTTACTTGGTTGACCGAATTACCATGAACTAGCTGCCTCGGCAACCCAGTGCATACATTCGATTCTTTTGTAATCACCGAAATAAAATCACGTAACTGACACCTACACAGAACTGCCAACAGTGTAGGATGCAGAAATTTAAAGAGGAAGTGTTCCTTTCGAGTTGAGCTCCTCTATTGCGCTATCTGTTTGTTAAAAACGTCGTGCAGTACAAAAGAAAAGCTGTAACTGTCTGTCTCTCAGAAGTCTAGATCCGGCCATATGCATTATCTCACAGCACTGTGCAATGCGCAAGTTCTGGAGGAACTGTTGTTGAGTTCTGGAGGCGTTGAAACTATGTGTCAGCTAGTAGCGTAACTGTAAGCGTCGCGCACTGTTGATAAGACGTCGCGAGTTTGGGTACATTCACTGCTACATTTTTTTAAACGCTATACTGCTGTCTGCTGAAGTTATCGATCTAATGGAACTGTGAACATAATTCCCTTCACTTCTCAACCCAAAATAGTCGCATGTGGAAAAAGGGCTAACTTCTGCGACGTTATGTTCTTTTTAGGTTTAATAGATGGCCAGGCTGCAGATGCATCTCTAAGCTTTTGTATTATGTATGGGGAGAGCGCATCGTGCCACAATACGCCATAAAAGTATTTTCTACATTAGCTGTCGTGTGGCAGTGGCATTTTATTCTTCATAAGACCTTGTTTGACAACTTTAACTCAGAACAAATTTTCTACATGCATGTAATCAATAAACTTCATGTGCATTGTTAGACTGTGATAGATAACATCAGAGAATTCGCACATATCGTTGATGATTAATTTCTCTCTCATGTTAACTAATGTTTTAACAACACTAAAAGAAACCGTACGAAAATAGTGCACTGTATTATAAGAAACAAAATATAACTACCCACGATAACCTTACCACGAAAGTCTGTTTCAATAAAACTTAGTATCTGTACACAAGCGTGCCTCTATCGACACGAATTAGTAACACACTTCTCACTTAGATTTCGATTGGGTCTGTGTTTGACTCGTATGCTGTGTCATACTCAAGTGGTATGTAAATGTGGCATTTCATAAATAATGTTATGTATTCCTAGAAACCCAAAATTTGTTTGTCAGCAGAGGAAAGAGGCGTTACCTGTTGTGCAGCATTGTAAGTTTTTCATCATTACACTATGAGCCGAAAGTATTTTCTTGCGATTTCCTTATCGATGTGTGATCTGATTGCTTGTAGCTCTTTCGCAGAAGGGATAAAATCTTTACAGCCAGCGAGACTGGAACCACGACCTATAACAGACGCTTTTTCATAATTCAGCAGGTCAGAAGGCAGGCTAGAACTCATAAACCGCTGTTTAAAGGACACGATTAGTTGCGATTTCCATGTGCAGCGAACTTCGTGGGCTGAAAACGGTAAATTAACAATCTTTTGTTCCACCTCAAGCCATAATAACGGAGATTATTAAATGGAAATGACAGGAAAAATCAAGTGAACTCTGTGATCGACGAGTTACTTCCTGGTGTGCACGGAATTAAGCCTCAGAGTTGTCAAATATACCTTGCCTTGTTGCCAAATCTCAGTTACATTACCAGCAGGAAGAAGACGAACCGATGTGATCCTACAGCGGGCTGGGAAGTGACCATGCTGGAAAGTGGCCGCTACAGCCTGAAATACGTAATCCGTCAGATTCATATGTCTGAAACTGGGTCTAGGGACTGGAGCGTAGTTACTAATAATACTCAGAACTGACTGCAAACTAAGCTTCATAAATCAGCAACTCTCATAGTTCTTTTTATATATCTTTCGTAAGTGTACTCAAAACTAAGAAAATAATTGACGAACAATATTTATCCAAAACTTATGTTATATGTCAAACTTGCAGTATTTCATAGTACTTCAGAGGGTCCCCACAGGTATCCAAATACTCTAAGTGATTTTTGAGAAAAATGTGGCAGAAAAAAATTAAAGCATAATTTGTGTATGTGCGAGCATTGAATGAACCCACAAATTTATTACTTTCCAAATCTAAATTATTGTCACATTTCTAAAGTAGAGCAGGAAAGCAGCTGCAATAATAAACAGATGACTAAGCATATTTTATATCGCCAACTTGATAGAAATCCTCAGACTAGCTGAGGCTTGTAAAATATGTAGAGATTTCGAGAGTAGTGACCCGCTGCTGAAGTACTTTTCCTTATACCCAGAACCATCACATCCAGTCAGCAGAACATGAAATGCATGCAACTTCACGAGACACACATAGGCACTACGACTTTTAGTGCACTTGTCAACAAGAGTAAACAATGTTTTCACCATGTCAAATCTCCTCTGATATCAAATGCAGTCAAACATTATAATGAACTCCTAAAACAATTTAATTTCCGTACCTATGGTGCTTCCATGTATCACAATATTTTCTCCACATATAAAATTTTTCAAGAAACACAGCAGAAATGCAAAAAGTGGAGTTTTGGCATTGTGTATCACAATGTTTATATTAATTAAACACTGTCATTATCTGCACGTATTTGCCATATGGGTTGCAAATCATTATTGTGAACTATGAAGTATACTGTTTGCGTGTCAAAACACATGCCGTTTATGAAAAGTAACAGACATTTCAATTTACACATTAGGCCTACAAGATCAAAACTGTCCTAACCTAGATGAAGTTCTAGATATGCACACAAACAAGTATGAATTTTGAATGTATAACTGAGCCTACCCATTTAGAAACACCCTTTATTTCAGCGTCCATTTAAGAAAGGTGAAGATAATGCATCATATAGCAGATTGCAATTATTATATATTATTGGACCTAGTCAAGGTGATGTCTCAGATACACATATCTACACATGGTATTTCCTATAATCGTCACAAACGTAATAAAAGCAACATACATTCACACATGTCCAAACACTGATTTAGGAAGGAAGGAATAAGGTGGTTCACTGTAATATATTATAGTTTATCGAGTAGTAAAGCGCGCGCACGCACACACACACACACACACACACACACACACACACATGGAGGCTTCCATAATAAGATTATCTCACTGCAGCAGAGTGTGCGCTGATATGAAACTTCCTGGCAGAAAAATACTATGTGCCTTACCGAGTCTCGAACTCGGGACCTTTGCCTTTCGCGGGCAAGTGCTCTGCCAATTGAGCTCCCAAGCACGACATGTGTCTGCAATATACTTTCTTTCAGGAATGCTAGTTCAGCAGGTTTGCAGGAGAGCTTCTGTAAAGTTTGGAAGGTAGGAGACGAGATACTGGCAGAAGTAAAGCTGTGAGGACGGGGCGTTAGTCGCGCTTGGGTAGCTCAGTTGGTAAAGCACATGCCTGCGAAGGGCAAATGTCCCGAGTATGAGTCCCGGTCTGGCGCATAGTTTTAATCTGCCAAGAAGTTTCACATGGAGGCTGTTTATCGTAAAAGTGTAACTACAGATCCCTATGACAACTACATCAAAATTAAAATGCTTTATTTTTCAAAGTATGGAAGATTTCATACACTTTGCAAGCACAATGGATATTCAAATTAAAATTTTCCACGACTAAATTACTTACTCTTTGAGAGAGCCTCAGTCACTCCTACGAACGTGTTATAGAGCCATAATTCAGATTGCTGAAGTTTGTTCCATACCTAGCCTGGACTACATCGAGTCATGTGCAATAACTGCCATCGATTTACGTTTCTTAATATAGATTATCTTTGAAGCTCCTGAAATGGTGCTGGGAAACAGCGTGTTACAACAAGAGTAACTCCAAAATACCTATTTGTTTCTCTGCATATCTAGAATTGCATGGTGGATGCGACAGTTCACATCTTTTACTCCTAACTTACAATGTCTACTGCGTTATTTTTCTTAAATCACTTGTGATTACGTATGGAAATAGTATAGTCTAGAGTTCACTGTTATTTTTTAGGCACCAGTATGATAATTATGTGTGGAAATCAACAGAGCAATATTTGGCTTAAACATTATTATACTCAACATAAACACTGCAATTTTCGTATAGCTAGCAAGTCTTTTGCAGATGTGTTAAATGTGAAAAGAATATGTTGATACTTGACGAAAATGTGGAAATTAATTAGTTTGAGTGGGTTTACTGCACTGTTAGAGTGAGTTTGATAACAGATGAGAATTAACTCAGAAAGACATTGTTTACTCTCTTCAGCAGCAGAATACTCACAAGGGAACATTCCAAGATGTAAAGAAAGATTTTGACGAAACTTGGCAGATACATAGAGGAGTGCAAATAATGCTATAATTATTATCACGTTTTTGGCCACTTTCACTTTTATGGGGTATAAACACATCCAAAAAGGTAAAGAGTCATTTTAGGATCAGAGGCAATATCCTCAAAACATATAAAAAATGTGTTCATATAATTGTTGAAATGTAATTAACGTTTTACAGGCCAGTATAACCAATTTTTGTTATAATCTGAAGTTTTGCAAATTACCTTGGCACAATTAATTAATGTTTGAAAATGAAGGCTTTCATTACAAAATCAACTACACAAAATCTCACACCACTTCCACCCTCATGTATTGAAGCTCGTCTCTGAAATGCCATTTCTTGGAAATAAGTTTTAAAGAATACACTGTTGAATTATTTTCGCAATACTTAATTGAAAACACAAATAGACTTATAATGGTTATTTTATCTGTTTTATTAATTATTATTATTAGATTTTTGGTGTGGTCACTGCCTGTCCTCAGTATGAGATTCAATACAGTGCTTTCACAAACTGTTCATTTGGTAACCCCAAAAGTGTCGACAGAACTGGTTCACCTCCGGCACGATTATGATGATAGGCTACACTTGAGAAGCAATATAATCTAGCTGCAGTAGCCAGTACGAAATCTTTTCCCTTCACCAAGGTTTTCTAGTCTACTGAAATATGCATGGTGCACAGGAGGATGCTGTATCACTCGCAACTGTTTCAGAATTTTTCTGCATTTTGTTTTATATTGTGTTGTTAGTGGTATGCATTATGTAGATAAATTTCTTTCATGGTATAAAAAAGTGTGCGAAGTTTTTCTTTATAGATTATCATTACTGTAATGATTTCATATTATCAAAAATAATTAGCTATTATTTTTATTTAACATCCTATACATACATGTAATGGTAAACAAAGACCATAAAACATGGATTTAAAAGTTAAAATAACAATTGAAAACACAAAGCGAAGCTAAATAAGGCAAAGAATTATATGCATAATGAACATTCTTGTATTTCAATTAGAGATGTTGAAACTACTCCAACAGCACGTTTTGTGCAATATATTTCTTAAAAATGACGTTTGAGGAGTCAGCTTTATTACATATGGGTGGATATGGAAAGAGAGTGTCTCTAATCTATGTTGTAACAGAAGTTTTAATTTCTCAAAATTTATTGGTAGGTGTGGGATAATTTGTATAAAAATTCAGTTTATACCGGAGCAAAGTTAATACAGTTCTACTTCTATGTGGAACACACTTTCTTGTTCACCATGCACCAAATTACATTTGGGTTGTGATTTTACCCCCTAAGTGAAAATGGGCAAAAACGGGAAAAATGTGTATTGCATTATTTGGACCAGTTTACATACCCACCACATATCATCAGCCAATTTACTTACATCTGGTAAAGTTCTCTTGTTAGTCAGCGACTCAATATTTTCGCTATCTCCAAGCATGTTATATTTAGTCACCTGGACAAAAATGCGTGTATGCTCACCTCACACGAACTAAGGGGCTTGTAAAATGCAGAGTCCCGCTGGTTTGCTGTCCACCTTGTGAAACCTGACATCAATTAGATGTGGGAAGCAATTGATTTGAGCATTGTGTTGATCTCTGCACGTACAGAAATGCTGATTTACGTAATATTTTTGATAAAAATGGTGCTAGGTGTTTCTTATTTCCGAACCCAAATTTAAAATACTACGCAGCAAGTTACAGTCTTTATGTAATTTTTTGATGTATTTGAATATGTGTGTGTGTGTGTGTGTGTGTGTGTGTGTGTGTGTGTGTGTCTGAGTTTACAAAACGAAATAAATCTTTCTCCACAAAATTAGGTGCCTACGTTGTACAAGAGATACCACATACAAGGACTACGTTTTAAATATACTTTCCTTATTTATTGAAACTACGGGTACTTTCTGACTAGTTGCATCATTTTCATATTACATAGTAAATGGCTAGAGAGAATGGAGGAGAGGAAGTTGGACAATGAAGGACGAAGACATGAGCAGCACACGAAGTTAATCTTAATATTTTTCCATAGATTTACTCGGAAGTATTTATACACTTAACCTAATGAATCTTCTGCACTGCTGCATACGGGTAACCATCATTGATTAGTGTGTTCCTACTCTGTAATCAACAACTAATTACATGTTGGTAACTACACCTGCGTTCGACAAGGTTCTGATTCCCAGCAATAATATAGGAAATCATGTGGCATTCTCTCAAGTTTGCACCAAAACAAATAGTTTGTTGGTAGCCACTAGACCTCACCAAGTCCACTGCCTTTGTTGAACACCACCACCAGCTATCATACTACTCTGTGCTCGTCTGTGTGGGAGCTTGCAACCAAGCAACTACACGCTCGTAGAATCCCAACAAATGACTAGATCATTGAAAAATGATGAAACAGAATTTCTCAGCTCCACACAGTAAACATACGTGTTAATCCTTATACTACTCTGCAGGAATATAAACTATAAGTTAGCACGTGGCACATTTGAAAAGAGTGTCAGGACTCGCTGTGTGTGATGTTAATTTCTATTTCCTTCCCCTTCTCTACACATCTGTTTCAGCTAAACTGTCCTACTATAACAAAAAAAATTTATAATGAGAGTAATGTCACCCACATCGTAGAACAGGTCTCTCATTAATGGCAGTTAAGCCGAAACAAATGTACAGTGAAAGGGAAAAAAAATAAAAATTATTATCATACAGCAGCAAGTCTGGACATTGCTTATAAAAAATAATTCTCCCATGCATTCTGTCTCATAAAAGTAACCCCACTGACCACGACCCAACGTGATGTACAGAAAACTCGCAGACTTACCTCTCCACATGAGGACCTCCTGTACCATGGAAGGCTGTTGGACAATTCCCCGACTTAGCAAGTTCCTAGAAGTTTTACGAAAATGTTTAAGCTTTCAGCCAGTTAACCACAACTAACAGTTGTCTACAGCAAAATGATGCTCCCTCGTAGGAGTTCTCAGACTGTCTTGTAAAAGATTTGCTGTCACAGTAAATCCATTAGCCACTAGTATACTATGGTAGCCCCGACTGCCCGAGTACAACCCCTTTAGAAGGATTGTGGGTAGAAGAGCCCATCATCCCCAGTCTCCACAAATTCATCCTCCCCAGACACCATAAACTGGATCCTGCCTTCATTGTATGCATTCAAATACACATCGTAGAGTCCTCGTCCCTTGGTGACAGAAAACACTGACCTTGAAACCCCACGTAACATGTTAGTGGGAAGCCTTCCATAAGTCCAAGTAATGAATTAACGAAGTGATAAAATATTATGATGGCGCACTTCAGTGTTACCGGAGGCATCTTTCTTTATTTTACCTTATCATCATGTTGTACATTGAACATTTCTGAGAATTTAATTGAGCTTTAATGAAAATCCCAACATATGATAGATTGAAATTTCCAGATAATCAGGGAAACAAAATACTCATAACTCTCAACGCCTTAAATATCATTAAAGACAACCTGTAAATATGAGGAGATGAGTTAGCTAAATCAGAATGAATTACAGATATTACTTACAACAAACAAATTACCATCTCAAATTTTTAATGAAACAAACATACAATCCCACAATCTGGGCCTAACACTACGAAATCAGGCTCTGCCTGTCGACCCTAAAAGTGCAAGCATATCTTGGGATCCTGTAGGCGTGCAACAACATGCTTAGGGAAGTCGGAGGGACTTGCATGCTCTGTGGCAGATATACCAAGTTGAAAAAGACGAGAGAATATTACATTGGAATGACAAATGTGAAATCATTGCGAAAATTTGGTGAGCGCTAAGGATTGACAATTTGTTGGACTATCAATACATCACAATTCCTTGTGTTCAGAATACGCATTATCAGGACGAATGTGTTATGAACAATGTGGGATATAGGATCTATGATATATTGTTGCTCATATTCACGGATTTCCTTTTTTCAATGTTTGAAACAGATTTTATTGTAAATAAGAGGTTTATCAAACCAGTAGTGAATTTTTCTTGCCTATCAATTAACTGTCAATATTCCCTCTTTGCTGCGGGGCAAAGGCTTCACCCTGATATGTGAGAACAGCAGCCATAGTACAGAGAAAACTGAATAATTTTGGGACCTTCAAGA
Organism: Schistocerca americana; assembly: GCF_021461395.2. Lineage (NCBI taxonomy): Eukaryota > Metazoa > Arthropoda > Insecta > Orthoptera > Acrididae > Schistocerca > Schistocerca americana. The sequence continues at coordinate 6,021,355 of NW_025725481.1, read as the reverse complement.
GAAGGAGAAGATGAAAATAACTACAACGAATATTAAGATTTTCGTCGACGACTGTAATCTGACGTGGAACAGAAGTAAATTATTAACCAGTACAGGGAAACATCCTACGCACAGAAGGACCAAGACATTTTGAATTAGATTTTGTCGAACGTATAGTCTTCAGTTAATATCGAACACAAACTAAGTAAAGAGGAGACAGGGCCTCCACTTGGAAACTCGAACGATGAGAAATCGGCTACATGCCCCATTTTAAGACTGCGATGAAGGAAATTAAGAATATTAAAGTTCAGAGGGTACCAAGTATCATTTAGATAATTACCTCTCCAGGATTAAAATGAATTTCATTCCTTACAGAAAGGCTCCAACAGCTGGAAAGAACTAATGCAGAAATGATGTGGCAGAATTATAAATCAATTAACAAGTATTGGGAGTGTGCCATCAGCAACTAACATTTCAGTCTTAGAGCTGGACAGAGAGTGCAATACAACAGACAATACAAGAAGCAGCTAATGTCTAAACCTTGAAACTTTGCAAACTGAAACGTAGATGGTGCAACGAGACCTCGGACCAGACCAAAATCACGCCTATAGAACACTGTCGTTGAAAAAAATGAAACTCGCCGAAGGAACACCAATATTTGAACTCCTTTTGTGTAATTCGGAAGCACGCAACCCCTGTGATCAGAATTGTAAGGCAATTGTTTAGAAACAACGGATGGGACGTATTGATCAGGATATTCTAAAGAACAATCTCTGGGATTTCAATCAAATTTTCAAGTCTAGTCCGAAAGTGTAACAACCCCCAACCATGTGGTTCAGGGAAAAAATGGAATGCTGGGCATGAACAAAAAATATAATACCCTAATCTTGGCAGCGTGCTTAAAAAACCGGCGAAAAGAAAATGAACCAAAAGGGAATAACCCGTATGACAAGCTACTCGAATAGCGACAAACGCACATCCACACATCTAAGACAGAAATTAAAGAGATCATGGCCGCCCTAAGGAATAATATAGCAGCTTGAAAGCAATCAATTGCCGCAGATTTCCTGAAGCTGGTCAATGAAGACATTCGGAACATACTAGCTGAAGTCTTTGAGGAGATACAGAGAGCTGGTCGCGTATCCTCTGAGAGGCTATCGGTGCTAGTCCACCAACTCCAAAATAATGGTGGCTCAAAACTTTATCAACGTTGGACGGATATCATATTAGTTGATGGTCTTAGGACAGCAACCAACTGTCCTAACACCATCAACATTTGTCTTCAAACAACAGCCACGGTCTCCATCATGTCATCATATGACAAAATTGTATTATATTAGTATCTGTTTCATGGGAGACGCTCTCCAAAACAGTCCAGAACTGAACTGATGTTTATTTTTATAAACAGACTAATAAGTACCAGGCTAATTTCAGGAAAGGAAGTTTCTGCCTAGAGGAGATTTTCAACTTGAAACGGATTATTAGGTACAAGACGTGGTAGGTACTACTGTGCGATACTGTGCATTGATTAAAAAAAGGTGCACGACTCGGTTGACATTAAGTCACTGTTGAACGTTATCGAGGGATTTGGAGTGGATAATTTAACAGGCTCTGATCAATAAAAGGGTCAAAACTTAATTTCTTTTCCAACATCTCGGACCCCTTTCAAAACCTAAACTGGTATCAGACAACTAGATGAAGTTTCTCCACTCCTTTTCAATTGAGTCTTGGAAAAGGTCATTCAAGAATGGAAGAAGACAATGAGCTAAGAGGTTCGGAATATATAATGATTCAACTAGGACCCAAACATAGCTGATGATCTAGCCATTTTTTCCCCCAACATTAACTCACCAATCACGAAGGTTCATCAACAGAGATAGCTGAGAAAGTAGGATTACAGGCCTCCTTTGAGAAGATAAAATAAATTACAAATATCAGTGATGGACCACAACAGACTATTTTAAATAAAGGGAAGATCAATCGCGTGAAAAAACTTTAGATGCCTAGGTTGGATGATTCAGCAGAAAAGCTTGCAGCAGAAGCGATTACTTTTAGGATCTGCGAAATTTCGTCTACCCTATTGAATGACGTAAAGCATCTATAAGAAAGGTCAGATGCTATTGGAGGCAAGATCAGACCGTATGGTACGACTGTGTAACTGGGAGGACTATATCCGTTGGAAACAATGGGTATTTTTTAGTTTTTAATTTATTTATTCACTCATTAATTTAATCTGGCAATATGGGGGCCGTTAGGCCCCATCTCACATCTGACAAGGCTATTCACTTTACACGACATATATCTCAATAACCATGTAATACTACATTATGAAATTGAAAAACTACAATAGTGAACATAAAAAAGGATACAGGCACAAAGTTTATTTCTCTCCTTACAGTGCACTTGGAAAGGGGTCGTTGCAGAGTTCATCGTGCATTGGATGACACTAACTTAATAATACTTTTAACAGCGACTGTTGAAGTCAGGGAAGGAGTTGAAACTTGTTTGGTTGGAGATAACACGAGCTTACTTGTCTTGTTGGCTGCCCACCCAGTATCAGAGAACAAATTGAAATTGGTGGTACCAAAGAAAGGCAATCACCACACAGGATGTGACACTGTAACAGCTATCTACAAGAGCGGAAAAATTACACCGTATAGGAAAGTGCAAGCTACCAACGCTCTTCAGACGAAACTTTTAGACTTAAACGACCCCAAAGCTGACCGCAGTGCAGTTTCTGACATAGACTGAAAAGCATTTCCTTCCTGCGGTATTCTGATGTTCTCCCTCACGGAACAAGGATCAGGTCTGAAGTGTACTGTGCTACCCATTGAAAAGTAAACAAACGAATGCAGCCTCTCCTCCGCCACAAAGGTGCAAACGAACTTCTGGTCCCGACAACGCGAGGCCCCACATGCGCCCGAGCAGAGCTCACGAGCCTTCATTACACCGTTGTTCCTCACCCATCCTGCAGACTGGATCTCGCACCTCCCGACTTCCATCTGTTTGGACCAGTGAAAGATGCACTCCGCGGGAAGCAATACGTGGATGATGGGGAGGTTATTGAAGCAGCGAGTCGCTGGGCTGCAACATCCACTAGTAGAGTGGTACCATGCGGGCATACGGGTCCTCCCAGTAATGTGGTGTGAGGCCGTCGCATAGAAAGGTGATTGTGCTGAAAAACAGGCTGAATAACAGGGTTCTGCAGCCAACAGAGTGGAGGATATGATGTATTTGAATCTTAAATAAATCCAACTTCCTTCCACCAAAAAAAAAAAAAAAAGTGTTGCATTTCTTACTGAAAGCTCCTCGTACATTGATTCGTATGTCACATTCGACCCACATTTATTCTCTCAACCCCTCAGACACATAATAAATGTAATTGACGTTATTTAAAACAAATATTAATGTCATTAAACGATATTTATTATGTAAAATTACGTGTTTTCCAAACAAATGTTTTACTGTGGTATTTAATGGTGAGATGCACCATATATTGTCCTCACTGACTTCTATTCAATAAATATTCGATTCTGATAAGTTGCTTATTAATGTAAGTGCTAAATTCTGTGTTTTATGTAAGTAATTTTGTATAACGTAAAAAGAAATTACATGAATATCAGAAACTCATATTGTCATTATCAATCATGATTAAAAAGTTTTCCAAGAGGTTCTCATTTCGTCTACGAAAAAAACCAAACTTAATTTGTAATTCTGAATATATACTCATCAGCCAGAACAGTATGACCACCGACCTGCTATCGACATAAATCCGCCCAGACGATATCAGCGTCACCTGGGAGGAGTCATTGCTCGTCAGTAACACGCACGGCGCATGTAGTATCATGTGCGTCCTATCGGTATGTAGAAGGAGGGAAGTGCGTAATCTGAGTTTGACCAAGGGCGTATTGTGATGCCCCAGAAACTCGGGAAAAGCATTTCGGAAACTGCGCGACTTGGTGAGAGCACGCCAAGTCGCCGTGGAGTCAGGCGGCAACCCCTCATTAGAGATGTCGGACGTCGTAGGCTGGGCAGACTGGTAGAACAGGACAGGCGGCGGACTGTGGCGGAACTAACGTCAGACTGGAATCCCGGGCACAGTACAAGTGCGTCTGAACACGCAGTGCACCGAACACTCCTAACAATGGACCTCCGCAGCCGATTACCCATGCAGGCGCCAGTGTGAACACCACGACATCGGCCACTACGACTGAAATGGGCAGATGACCATTGACACTGGACGTTGGTGCAGTGGCAGAGCGTTGCACGGTCTGATAGATCCTGATTCCGTCTTCACCATGCCGATGGTAGGGCGCGAATCGATCGTCTTTCAGGGTAACAGCCCCTTTACAGCCGTGCTGTTGGTTGGAGAAAAGATGACCACGGCTCCATTATGCTCTGCGGAACATTCACAGGGCCATACATCGGTCCAGTGAAGCTCGTGCAGGGCACCGTGACAGTTAAAGAGTATCGTAAACTGGTTGAAGACACCCTATACCCCTTCATGACCATGTTTTCCCACAGCAGTGGAATTTTTCACCAAGATAATGCGCTTTGTCACGAGTCCAGGATTGTGATGGAGTAGTTTGAAGAACACAGTGGTGAGTCTCAATCGAGATGCTGCCCCCCCCCCCCCCTCCAACATGACAGATCTGAACCCGATCAAACACACAACGCACTGAGTTGCGACAGATCTTGACGTAAGAGCTCATCGCCCTCTCCCCGGAATTTACGGGAATTAGACGATTTGTGTGAGCAGACGTGGTGTCAACTCTCTCCAGCGATCTACGAAGGCCCTATTGCTTCAGTGGCATGTTGCGTGACCGCAGTTGTCCGTGCCAAAGCCGGACATGCCGGCTACTAGGTAGGTGCTCATAACGCTCTGGCTGAGCAGTGTAAGCCGTCACTTATAATGCTACGATACACAATTCGGCTCGACTTGCCAGCTGACTGATGTCTGACTTTATATGAGTGTGTTTTGCTATGCCATATTGAGAACTTAGTTGAGTTTACTTTCCGTTTGCTATTCTCATACTACAAACTACGAACAGTAATATTAGGTAAGTGCATGGCCATACAGTTGATAGGTGTTCGTGTCTACCATGAACCTTAGCTCGTATTCAGAATTAAATTCTGTCATTTAGGAAAATAGATCCTGTTCTATGCTAGCAGTACAGTCGAAAGAATTTGCTAACAAACTTTCTCAACTGTGTCACGTATATGTGCCAGTAAAGATCGGAAATGTAAGGAAAAAACCTGCACCTCGGCTAACAGCAGAAGCAACACAGCACATGAAACTCAGACGCTGCACATCGGGCATACAAACTGCGCCCCACGAGTGCAAATCGTGTTGCTTACAAACAGAAGCGGAACAGAGTCAGTCAGGCTGTGAGAAATGCTAATCTCGGGCATGCCCATACATTAACCATCAACAGAAACAGACTGTAACACCTCTAATGCTGCACGGATTTATTTTGCCTTTTGCTTTCGTTTAATGTTACATCGTTGAGCTTCTGTAAATGTGTTTGATTGAATAGATATCACAAAATTGTACACTCTTTTCTTTGTTTAAATGATGTCGTGGCTTGATTCTATGGAACGTAGTATATCTGTCAAAGTTTTAAATTCTTTGTCTCAATTGGAGGGAGACAATACTTACTGTATACATTTGGAATTTGTGTGAATAATTTTTTGTAGAAATGTCAATATATGCAAATGTTCTGTTTTATTTATTGTGTTTGGTTGCTTTTATGTAAACTGCTGATCCTCACTGAGGATTCTTAGTTAGCTTGTATGTAAAAGATGTAGTGATTCCCCTCGGGAACGGAACTGTGTAGCGCGCGCAAATTGTGGTTGGCCTAGGTAGAAAAGGTGGAACAAGAGTCAGTCGGGGACGAGCTACCAAACTGTGCACTGCCATGTAAATGTTGCATATTGTGCTGGTTCGGAGAGAGGCTTTTTCTGCTAATTTCCAATGCCTCAGATGGACGGATAAATATCTGGAACGATTTTGGAATTGGTATTCATCATCGCTACCAAGAAGGGCCAGAGTCCAACAATTCTGTCTGCATATCCGCCTACCAACATGCAGTTGCCACCACATTGCGCAATCACTGTAAAGGAGTATTATAAAGATGTACAGTGAAGGATCAGCTTATTGGGCGATTTAGTGTGCACAAATATAAGGTAACTTATAGCTGAATTTATGTACCTACCTTAATTTTTTCCTCATCATAACACCTCTCAGGTTCCTCTCCGTTTGAACTAAAGTGATTACCGACTGTCCCTACTGAAAGAACATTAAAGACCAGTGTTTTGCTAATTAATGCCGCTTGAACATAGTAAAAAGAAAGTTAAAGTTAATATGGCAAGAGAGTGAGTTAAAGTAAATGTTGTTTTTTCTGAAAATAATTTTCCTATTAAAACTGCTTATTAAAGTGTTGTTGCCAACTTCAAAAGTAGAAGTTCTTAAGACTGAGGCTTATGAAGTTTTGCTTAGTAAGTGATCACATTGCTGCCTGTTGCAAATCGCAGAAGGTGAGTCAATATCTTGCAAATTTGCCAACGTTGTGTCTCACTGTACTAAAAGTCGTGAATTGAATTTATGGAAGGTTATATACTCGTTTGCTAAGTGTTTGTCTCTCTTGTGTATTGGAAGTGCATATTAATAGTATAACATGATCCACAGTTTGCTATTGTGTTAATGCTAGGTAACAAGTAATGGGAAGACCACTATCTATGAAAACATTAATTTATTTTTTCAAAAGACAGTGAGAAGTAACGTGCTGATGAATTCCATATAACCTTCATTCTTAATAGAAAAGTATTTAGTTGAGAGAGACTTACCCTGTGATCAGTTCATAATTTTGCAGTGAACTACATTTATAATTTTATGTCAGCTAGGAAAATGTTCGAACAATAATACTGAACCTATGTCCAATTAATGATTCTGCGGTGAATATTAATAGTAACGTTATAAATACCATTCAGTTTGAATAAGCCCTGAAAGTAATAGTGTGTTTCGTTATCTGTTATATTTTTGCAAATAGTTTGTGCTGCTCTAGCTGTTTGACACCTGGATATGTTAACGTTAAGGTTGGAAGAGAGTTCATTGCACTCGCGTGTGGCCAAGTCTAGGTTGTGTTTGTCCGTTAAAGTTAGGCATACCTACTTTCTTACGTTAATCTTTCTCTTGCCTAGTTAGGCTCTCGGCCGTTTTCCTTAGTCTTTAAACAGCATAGCTAGGCCAAAATATTGTTTGTTACTGTTCGAATATTTACGTAATTCTGACTTTGATTTCCGATAAGCCACCTCCGTTAGGTACAACACGGTCAACATAACAAAATTCCTCTTAGAGGGTAACACTGCTCTGTTGTTTTATACCATAACTGCTTTAACAAGATAGTTTTATTTCACGACCTGCCTCCAACTTTAAGGTTATGGTACAGCAGTAGCGGACGGTAGTGTTGTAAGACCAGCTGTCCTATGTGGACATGGTACAGGCAAAGTTAAGGCTGCAGTTGATCCCACTGTCCGGTATGAAGAACTGAACCGGTACTTCACATTACCTACAACCACATCTGAATGACAAACGAAACGGAGACTCGTTGATTATTTCACGGTGGTAAACGACTTTAGCCACGAAAAATTCTATCCAAAGAATGGAATTTGCAATTCCCTAAAATTCATCATAATGATCAGATCAGCATCTACTGGGCACGAAAATGCCAACGTGCGCAGGCGACGTGTCCTCACACCACATGAGCAAGGCACCCACTCCTCGCCACCCACACGCGAAAATTCTCTCTCCCGGTACAAAAGCACGCACTCCAGATAACACAGTAGCAAATCACTTTCATGTTTCGATTCACATGACTCACTGTTCTCATTCTTTTGACCAATGCCACTTCAGAAATTAATTTTCTCGAAAATGTAAACTATTTTGTTCAAAAAAGGCAAAATGAATCACATTAATATCATCTTTCCTCCTTGCCATAGTCGGCAGTCATCGATAGGAAACCTTTCGTTTTGGTCATGGGGAGGCAATACTCTCGTACAGCTAATAGTAAGCTTATAATCAATATGAACAGGGTAATTTCATGGTCTTTCTTAAACAAACGCACTATAATGGCATGCCATGTAAAAATTATTTGCACAAAATAACTTCTCATTTGATTACGTAAAACACTTTCAGAATCCGAAGGCGCTGCTACGGCTCTGCAATGGGTCGTAAACTACGAGAGCACCTCCATGTAACAGGTACGAAGGATTCCTACACGGCGGCTCACTATGTAAGTTCAAGGACGGACTGGCTTAATTGTCGCAAAACTCAGCTGGAATGCGTGGCCAGTTACACCATACGTCCTTATACCACCATTTACGGAGTCACCGGCTAAACTGAGAAGTTTCTCGAAGTTTCGTACGAGTAGGGGTTCTTGCACCCATTTCTCTGATGAGCACTCAACGTCGAGGGCAACAAACTGGGTCCTATAAATTAAGAAGTCTTCGAGTCGCTCACATATCTGTGAATCTGTTTCATATGCTTCTACCTTCTTTAACAGCCAGCTGATGGGCACTGTGTCAAACGCTTTCAACAAATCTAGAAATATAATATGTGCCGGCTATCCTTCATCCACACTTCGCAGTGTATTATGCGAGAAAAGGGCAAACAGAATTTCGGACGAGTTATGTCCGCGAATCAGCATGTTTTTAGAGAGAATAAGGTACTCTGTCGCAAGAAAATTTATTACGATTGAATTGAGGGTATGTTGAAAGACATCGCACCAAACCGATGTTGCTGTGTAATTTTGCGGACCCGTTCTTTTGCCATTCTTACAAACAGGTGTCACCTGTGCTTCTTTCCAGTTGCTTGGGGCTTTGCGCTGGGGGAGAGATTCGCGATAATTGCAAGCTAAGCAAGGGGACAATGCCGTAGAGTATTCTTTGAGAAATCCAAAAATGTGCAAAAAACGTGTGTGAAATTTTATAGGACTTAACTGCTAAGGTCATCAATCCCTGAACTTACACACTACTTAACCGAAATTATCCTAAGGACGAACACACACAACCATGCCCGAGGGAGGACTCGAACCTCCGCCGGGATCAGCCGCACAGTCCATGACTGCAGCGCCTAAGACCGCTCGGCTAATCCCGCGCGGTTTTGAGAAATCCAACTGGAATTCCATCCGGACCTGGTGGCTCACTTGCTTTCAACCATTACAGTTGTTTCCTTGCGCCACGAATGCTTATTACCACGTCGTCTATACGATGGTCAAACGACGGTACGTTCCTGCGATTCTCCTCCGTGAACGTTTTCTTGAAAGTGAAATTTAAAACTTCGGCTCTCGTTTGGTATCTCCACCTACCTCAGCAGGCTGGTCGAGAAGTGACTGGAAGGAAGATTTTCTCTGGCAGATCTTTTGCTAAGGTGTAACGGTGGTAGTAGTTGTATGCTTTGTGTGAACACCTTTCACACAGACGCACGAATCTCTGGCAATCTTTGCCTACCGTTATTTGTGCGTTCTCTTTTGAACCGAGACTGCAATAGAATTTGCATCCTCAGTGGTTTCCGAATCTCGTTATTAATACATGATACGTCTTTCCTGTCCGTCATCCAGATCACTGCTTAACAGTGTTTAAATTTTCCCATAATTCCACTGCGTCCATCTCATTGGAACTGGATGACGACGATTAACTTGCTAGGAGGAGCAGATAAGCAGGTGTTATCATCTCATTTAGACAAACACCCACCTAGCCTTCTTGACTGATTTATTGACTTTTGTAACCATAGTCGCTGTAATGACATAAAAACGCCCGTCTGCATACTGATTGTAGTAATTAGGTCCAGCCTATTTGTAGCTACAAGGTCTGAGATATTTCCATTGCATGTGGGCTGCCGAACTAGTTGCTGAAGACGGTTTTCAGAAAACGCGTTCAAAATTTTTCTATTAATCTCTACAGCTAGCGAATAAAACCTTTGCGCAAAGTCAGTGGAAGGGCAAACAACTACCGCTCTTACTCTTAGACTATGTGCACAATGCCTGAATTTGATATTTCGTTGAAGGTTCAGTTTCCTTGCGGGAACCGGGTCATTGGTGGTTCTCTGGAAGGCTTAACGTCAGTGGGAAATATCGTGTAAGAGAGTAATACTTTTTGCTGACTTCTTTTATATGTCATACATGCCCAATGACGCAGCAGAAACTGTCATAACAATCAGTTAAAATATTATTTAATTCTGACCAAGCCGAGTTTATTTACAATTGGTAACAGGTACCCCTGAACTGTGGTTTTGACTGTAGTTGTTTATTTTACAAACAACGATACCTTCCCACACGGACATCCTAATCTGAATATGGATATATAATCGAAAGCATTCCCCACAGATAAGTAAAAGCGACATGGGTTCTTTTAAGATCGACTTTATATCTATCAGTGCCTTATGTTCTATTCTAGACGACAGAACCTGTCATAGCATTAGGGGAACCAGGCATGCACCTGGTGTGCAACATCTGTGAGTCTATATCTACAAGACTGCTGTGCAAATCACAGTTAAGTGCCTGGGAGAGGTTTCATCGAACCACCTTCAAGCAATTTCCCTACCCCCTCTTTTGATGCATTGTGGGTGTGGGGCAGCGACTGGTCAAATATTTAGCAAGGAAATTTGCACGTTTCGAGCAGTTATTTTATTTGACAACCAGTTTCGGCATCTCAATAACGCCATCTTCTGGCCCCATACGCACTTCATGTGTCGTCAGGTCTTCGAAGGGAACACTGGAATAACGAATTCAGTGTATCCAGATACCTATAGTATGCTAGTATTGATGCATCTGATTGTCTTGTACGTGAAGGGCATATAGGCCCTGAAGATGGTATTACTGAGATGCCGAAACTGCTTGTCTAAATAATAAGCTTCTCAAAACGTACGGATGTGTGGCGATTTTCCTACATTAAAATATTTCTGTGCTGTTTCACTATCTAACAGCACACGGGAAAAGTGAACATTTAAATATCTCTGTGCAAGCTCTGATTTATTTTATTATGATGGTCGTTCCTCCCATGAATGTGGGCGCAAAACAAATATGTTTACAGATTGAGCAGAAAGGTGGTGACTGAAACTCCCTGAGAAGGTCTTGTCACAACGGAAAACGTCTATTTTCTAATGATTGCACCCCAAATCATGTATCACGTCCGTGGCACACTCCCTCCTATTACGCAATAACACAAAACGAGGTGCTCGATTCTGAACTTTTTTGATGTCCTCTGACGATATTATTTGATTCGGATCCCACACCACGTAGCAGTGCTCCAAAAGAGGGCTTGTCAGTGTAGTGGGGGCAGCCCCTTTGGTAGACCTGTGGCATATTCTCAGTGTTCTGCCTATAAATTGCAGGCTTTGGTTTGCTTTACATTATCTATGTGATCATTACAACTCAAGTTATTCGTAACTGTAATCACACAGTATCCAGTTGAGTTTATAGCCTTTAAATTTCTGTGATTTATCGTGTAACCGAAATTTAGCGGATTTCTTATAGTAGTCATGTGGGTGAATTGATGCTTTTCATGACTTCGAGTCAGTTGTACCGTACATATACATGAAAGTAAATGACAGCATAACGTGCAGACTAGGAGGACCACTCTGAAGGTCTGGTAAATAGCAACAGCAGAGGGTTATTACACTTCCTTGGGAAACGCAAGCAATCACTTCTGTTTTACTCGATGAGTTTCCATCAGTTAGCAAAGACTATGACTGTTTTGACAGGATATCACCAATCCAGTGGCACAACTGAGACGATACGCCATACACGTGCAATTTGTTTAGAACTCGTTTGTGAGGTATAGTGTGAAAAGCTTTCTGGAAATCTAAAAATATGGAATCAATATGACAACCAATGTCTATAGCACTCATTATTGATGAGGATAAAGGGCTAGTCGTGTTGCACAAGAACGATATTTTCTGAACTCGTGTAGGCTGTCTGTCAGCAAATCGTTTCCTTCAAGGTAACACGTAATGTTAGAAAACAGCATATATTCTAAAATCCTACTACAAATCACCGTTAGCAATATGTTAAAAAATGTTCAAATGTGTGTGAATTCCTAAGGGACCACACCGCTGAAGTCATCGGTCCCTAGACTTACACACTACTTAAACTAACTTATGCTAAGAACAACACACACCCCCATGCCCGAGGGCGGACTCGAAGGTCCGTTGGGATGGGCCGCGCAGTCCGTGAAATGGGGCCTCAAACCGCGTGGCCAGTTCGTGCGGTGGATCAGTTAGTAGGACACATTCTGAGACGTCAACGGATCGTCAGCTTAGTATTGGAGGAAAGTGTGGAGAGTAAAAATGCAGAGGGAGATGAATACAGCTCGCAGGTTCAAACGGATGTGAGTAGCAGTAGTTACTCAGAGATGTAAAGGCTTGCAGAGAATAGAGTAGCAGAGAGCACTGCATCAAACCAGTCTTGAGACTGAAGGCCACACCACAACGCAACGCAACACAACGTGTTTCATAGCTGCAGTCTCTGAAATAAACAGTTGAAAATGGTCCTGCAGACACTTACAATGCTTCGAATGTTACCCAATAAATAATGTTGTCAATGTTATTAGCTTTATGGAATGATATTCTTGTGCTTCTTTGTATATTAGTTATAATTATTAATACATTTCTTGTGCTACAAATTCATAAATTTCTAATTCTGCAGCGACAATCCAAATTTGTGATCTCAAGCTGTTGTACAGTACTGCGTATTTGTGTATGCCTCTTCTGTGTACTTTATGGAGGTCGTATACGCATCCTGACAATTCAAGTGTCAGCCTCTCTTCTGTTCACATGTGCTAGTAGCCAATTCCTTAAAAAAAGAACTGTTTGGGTGTTTGTGTGGCTATCGAGAGCTGCAGACCAATGCACTACCGTACTGTTACCATTTGACCAATCGTTAAAGCTGCGATTGCGGTTTTCCATCTTGTTCCAGGGGCTGAGGAGGGAGGCAGCATGACGCTGAAAGTACATCCCAAACAGTATTATCAACACAGCGAATACTAGTCACGAAGTGAATATATCTAAAAAAAATAAAAAATGTATGCGCGTTCTTGGCTCTTTAACTGCAAATTTCCCTTAACCTCATAAAAATAAAAGCTGGTCGGCAACACAACGGGCTTAATGTATTGGTATAAGCTGTCTCCACTACACTGGTCGGGAAAGATGAAGCGCATAGATCGACAAGTAGGCGCTGGATCAAGAACACCTATCACCCGAAAGGTCAGAGACTCACCCACACGCAACAGGCCACCACCGCCCTCTCGACAGCATGTATTTAGGCCGCCGCCGACAGTCAGTCATCCGGTTTGCCATCTGTCAGTTTACTCGCAGAGCGCGTTTAGTTCGTCACATCCTTCGACAGTATATTGCGACCAGATTAGTGACTATAGAGGGATTGTTACTGACGAACTTGAATAGAGTTCATGTCTGTGGTACATGTTAAGTAGATATTCCATTTCGTATAAATAACGAACAGTATTAATCCAAGTGTGCATTCGTGTTGCAGAAAGTGGATAATGGCCACCCAAAACTCCGCGGGCCCTCCCGCCAGAGGTTCGAGTCCTCCCTCGGGCATGGGTGTCTGTATTTTCCTTAGCATAAGTTAGTTTAAATAGTTTGTAAGACTAGGGACCGATGACCTCCGCAGACTAATCCCTTAATAGATCACACACATTCTAACATTTTGGCCTCCCATAATAACATCCTCTCGCTTCCTTGTTAGCGGTACAAGGCTCTGCAATGGCGAATGAGGATAATTCTGTGACGATCGTTGTTTCAGCCTGCAGGGGTGATCGTATTCATGTGTTACTATTTGTTGTTGTGTTCTTGCATGTATTCCAAGAGGGGAACCGCAGAACTAATCAAATTTTTCTTTTCAGAGGCTGTGCTTGCTTTTTGATGGCTCGGCGCCTCTGACGCAGACAGCCAGTGTGATCGATCTAACACAAGTTTCTCAGTTTCAGAACCGACAAATTGCTACCGTACTGACGACGGTACAATAACTGCTTGATGCACGATATGCGTCGGCAGCACAACCACAACCGACCAACCAATCAGCCTTCACAAGTGCCGCCGACCAGTATACCAACGTTACGGCAATTTAAGGAAACAAAGGAGGAATTGATTGAATACCTGACTCTGTTCCAAGAACATTGTCAAGTCCATCGTGTTCAAGAGACTGTAAAGTTATGACACTCCCTTTCGATTGCAGGGTCTCCAATGTTAAGGCTAATACAAAAACCATTCCCAACCGCGTCTCCCAACGAACTCGTGTATGACTAAAAATGGTTCAAAAGGCTCTAAGCACTATGGGACTTAACATCTGAGGTCATCAGTACCCTAGAACTTAGAACGACTTAAACCTAACTAACCCAAGAACATCACAAACATCCATGCCCGAGGCAGGATTCGAACCTGCGACCGTAGCGGTCGAGCGGTTCCAGACTGAAGGGCCTAGAACCGTTCGGCCACACCGGCCGACGGAATTCCTTATGCACTGCTTTTGAACCAAATGAGAGACACTGAAAGTACATTGTCTTGGATACAAAGTTCTAGGGTACTGATGACCTCAGATGTTAAGTCCCATAGTGCTCAGTTCAGGAAATTCCTTAAAATGGTTCAAATGGCTCTATCTTCAGAAGGAATGGGAAAAGCTAATAACTTTGCAGTGCAGGTTATATTGAAAAACAATGCAGGTCCTAAGTTTATCCTGCCCCGCCCATTACAGTTGCTTTAAGAGACAGAGGATCTAGTGAATTTAAAGAATTGCAAGATAATGGTGTAATTGCTCCAATTCCAGCTAGTCAATGGTAAGTCCTCTCGTTTTGTTGCCCATGCCTTCTGGTCGCATTCGCATTTAAGTCTACAGTCAACCCACAGACAACAGTTGAAACTTACCCGTTACCTCGCCTCGACGAACTAATGGACAGGCTTGGTGCAGGACGTTACTTTTTAAGACAGATTTTTGTGATCCGTATTTGCAAATTCCATTAGAAGAAGAATCACAGAAAGTGTTTGTTGTAAATACACATTTAGGACTGTTCAAGTATCTGCATTTGCCCTTCAGCAGTGCTTCCGCACCGGCCGTTTTTCAACGTTACTTGGAACAGCTGACTACAAAAGTGTCATTTTGTTCAAACTACTTGACGATATTGTCGTGTCAGGCTCTACTCTGGAAGAACACATTGCCATTTGCGTACTCTTTTTCGATTGTTTTCAGACGCTGGACTCAAGTGAGACTTTTTTCAAACCCAACTACAATACTGAGGCCATGTGCTAAACAGTCTGGGTGTTCACCCCCTCCAATCTCATTTGATTGCAATCCGTGACCTGCCCCCGTGCCCCGCAATGTGTTAGATCTCCAGTCAGTACTAGGCAAGATGACATTCTACATTCGGGTCATACCGAATGCTGCTCAGATCGCGGCTCCATTGCACCGCTTGCGTCGCGAAAATGTGTCGTGACAGTCTTTAGTCCACACAAAAGGTACATTTCAGTAAGTCAAAAATGCCTTGCTCAGTGACAGATTTTTAGTGCATTCTGACTCTGAAGCAAAGGCAAAAGGTCTGTCTTGTGCACCAATTCTCTGCCAAATCACAGCGCTGATTCTGTAACAGGAAGCGTCTACTTGGAAAAATGCCGACTTTGCAAAGTTGTTACCTCAAGCTCAGTGCAATTATACTCAAATAGAAAAAGGGGCTCTCACTAGGCAATACAGTGTGACCAAATTCCATCACAATTTGTACAGTCGTAAGTTCCTTTTAGTGGCGGGTCACACCCCTTTGCAGTCCATGTTTCATCCGTCAAAACCGGCTTCTACACGCACTTCTCAAAAATTCCAACGTTGTGCTTTATTGCTTGAAGCATCAGTATCAAATTGTGCACAGACCTAAGCCAAAGCACGGCAGTGTAGAACCCCCATCTCGCCTTCCAATTGGCCCAGATTCTGGCTTAGATGCATCTGCCGCATCTTGTGTCAGATCTATGTCTGTAATGTAAGGAAAAAGATTCCAGTAATTCAGAGTCCTGGACAAACTGCACAGGCCACAGAAGCAGACCCATATATCAAGATTTTGTTGCATTGCGTTCGCTCGTCTTGGCGTTGTTGATTGTGCAGTGTGCACAACTCAGTTGTTGTACTGAAAGGTTATGCCGACGTGCAAAATATCGGCGCACAAGGCATGATATTAGTGTAATCTAACAGTGGACAATCGCATGTGCTCTTTTCCGAAGTGTTGCAGAAGGATGTGTTGCGAATGAAACACCAAGGACATTGTTCGCATTAAACAGTTATCGCGCTGGCACTGTACTTGGCAGGGCATCGATGTCCACATAGAAAAGATGGCGTCACAGTGTCGGGCATGCCCGGAAAGCCAATCCACCTCACGACAGACATTCGCAGTTTTGCCTACAACTCAATCCCGATGGCAATGGGTGCACATCGACTCTGCAGGACCATTTCGGAACGCTCATTGTCTGATAGTGGTCAATTCTTGTAGAAAGTTCCCATTTGTGGTGCCTATGGCTCCCACCACATCACGTAGCACCATTCAATCTTAGTCCTCCATGTTTTGCATAGATGGTTTCCCAGAAGTACATGCGTTGGACAACGGATCACAGTTCACTTCACTCGACTTTGAACGGTGTTGTTAGACGACGAATGCCGTTTCTTTCACAAGTGTTCCGTTTCACACCCAGTCCAATGGAGACGCAGTTTGTGCGCAAATTTAAACAACAGAAGGCCAAGCTTCGCAATACCCACACACGGGAACAGGCGCTGCAACTCTTTCTCGCCTCCTATCGCTCCAACCACGAGACGGACCATAACTGGCGGAAGTTCTGCGTGTACTTGCTACACCCACTGCAGCGTCCGGCACTGCCAACTGTTCGCAAGTGTCGCTTTGCACCACGCGATCTTGTTATTTTCAGGGATTATGGCAACCGTGGGCGCTGGGAAATAGGTGTAATCCAGGAACGCATAGGCTCTTTTATGTACTTCACAGCAAGTCGCGATGGTTTGCAGTGATGCCAACAGAACCAAAACTGGTGCGCGTCATTTGCCCCATGATTCTGCTGCTCTCCTTCCCCCAGATTCGCGGCCTCACCGGACCTCACGGCCTTCGCAGCCGCCTGCACGTCCCACCAGGGCACCCCAGGAGGAGCGGATGGACGATGCGTCCTCGCTCCCGCCGTCCCCTCTTGCCGACCCAATGGACGTTGACCAATCGTCACTGGTGCTTCCCCGTCATCACCACAGGACACGCCCTCAGGCCTGGACATGTGCCCTGGCAGCAGTTTTACAGAGGCTGTTTCTGTTGCCTCAAGCCAGAGAGTGGGGTTCAGTCGGGGGTACGCCGCCCTACACAGTCGTGGCTCCCAGCTCATCTCTACGTCCAGTATCCTGTCTCCCTCCCCACACCTCCCCTGCCCTGCTGTCAGCATCCTTTTACATGACGTAGGATCATCTTGAGAGTTTCACTACGATTTATTCGCGCTCATTTATTTTCATTTCACTTTATAAACCACGCGTAGTATTTTCCAGTGTATTTGTGATTTTCGAGTGTATTAGCGTTCACTTATTTTTACGTGATGTATTTTCGATCCACGTGCACCTGGTGCTGTGCTCGCAAGTGGTTTCAGGAAGTCTCTACTGGGGCCGCCACAGATTCTAAGATGCCCGGCCATGGCTCAGTGCGCTGCAACTTCCAGCACAGGTATATAACACTTTCCAAATACAGGGCAGCATTTTGTGTGGAAGTGTATTTGAAGTAAATTGTGTAAAGCACCATTTGTAAGTATACTGAGGCATCAAACAGTGTGTGAAGTGCATCATGGGGGAAGCCTTTTGTATTTCCCTCAAATGTGCATGAAGCGTCCGAGGGAGGAAAGCTGGATGAAGACTGGTAGGTTTCACAAGTGTGCAAGAATCCGCCATGATCGTTTCAAGCTCTGTGTTCAAGTCTGGTGGGATTTCTCGGATTTAAAAGTGTAATTACATCGCAAATTGTCTTAAAATTCTTGTGTCACCTGCAAAGCTCTCTCTCTCTCTCTCTCTCTCTCTCTCTCTCTCTCTCTCTCTCTCTCTCTTTCTTTCTTTCTATTTTTCTTTCTTTCTTCAGTGTTATATTTTAATCCTGCTGTAACTTTAATTTGCAGACTGTGTTAAATATTTCACACAATACCTGGGTTTAAAAATTCCATGCAACATTTACTTCCGATCTTTTTATTCAACCTGCTACTAGCTGTGAATTTTTTATATGTGTGAAACAATACCTGTGTATACAGCATCCCTGTAAATTGTTTGAACTCCAGTGACAATTTCGAGGTGTATTAGAAATAAATAACCACAATGCATTAAACAATTTGCATGGATATTGTTTAACATTGTATTAGCCTACAATCGTGAGATCCTCCCTGACCAGTAGCTTGGCACAGACTGAGCAAATTTCCCACTTTTTTTCACAGGCTGCCATCTTGGATTACGTCATGGGAAGGGAGGGAGCTGGGAATTCCCTGAGGAGGGACCGATGTGCCAGCTGGGGTAAACCTGTGACATCATCAGGGGTGTGGGTAAGAAATTGATCAATTAATTAATTTGTAGAATTACTTTGGTATCAATTTGACATCAAATGTAGGCTGGAAATGGCTCAGCCCAACCACTCATTCTGTCATTTGACAAGCCATAACGTGAGTGAACAGTATGGCTGTCGAGAAGAGGAAGCATTGACTATTAGTGAAACTGTTTTATGTGGACGGCAGCAGTTAGAGTGCTGCATTGAGAGAGTATCACCTACTGATAGGTCTGAGGAGAGACCTCATGTCATTAAATGGTACACATTAGTTGACGATGAAATTCGAAAACACTGTATTAGCTGTGCACACGGAAGAGGAAGGTGTCATATCACTTTGGAAGTTATTGATAAGGTTGCTGTTGCTGTAACTGCCTGTGCAGCACGTGTCCAATGTAGTAATAGTCCGTTCTCTAAAGAGAACAAACCCAGAGAACCTGTCAGGCTTACTGTGACGTCGGCACGCTATCGAGACCTTATTGTACAGAACGTGATTCCTACTTTGGAAAAGCGCAGCTTTGTGGAAACCATCGTTTTCATGCAAGGTGGGGCAACACCTTAAGTGTCATTTTGAGAGATTTTCTAGATGCATGAACTACAAGGTCACTTTATTCGAATCCATGTAACTTTTAGCTCTGAGGGTATCTGAAAGTACGCATTTACCGCGGACGCGTTCGGTCTCTACCTGACCTGAAGGCCAGCACACAGGAACACACTGCTCAGATTCCACCAGAACTGCTGTGAGCGACTGGTGGCCTGTTGTTTTACCGATGCAGCATCTCGTCGCTGTTTCCGGTGGTCGTATTTAACAAACTGTGTAGGCGACGTTAATAATAAAGTAAAGATTGTGCCTTTCCACTTATTTGAGCTTTCCTGCCACGTCCCGGTCCTAATCCGTTTTGTACGGAAACACTTCCATATGGCTATGTTCCATTCACAGCGCCAGATTTGCATCGGTTCCACATTATCTCATTACCTACCAAATTTCGCTGCCATACGATTACTGCAGCCCACACTGGACCTCTGTGACATTAATTCGCACACAGTATTTCGTTGCACTATGAGACACAGTCTATACAAAAACGTCTACGTTCATGGTTGCATGCTGTATCTGAACAGCTTCCACATATTCGTCATGCAGTGCCAAGAAGCTTTGGTTTTCATTTGTGTCGAACATACTTAGGTAACGGTAACTAAGCGAAACAAATGTAGCAATTACGAATCTATTCTATCCTCGTATCGTGATGAAACAGAACTTGTAACTGCAGTAATTCAACGACCTCACGGTCACTGTCTTTGACACTCCAGCTTTTCTGCAGGTTGTAAAACCAAGGAAGAAGTAACTGGATTCTAGGTATTTTTGCTACTGATTAGTATGTACCCGCTTTAAATGGTTTCGTGAAATCTACAATTCTTCCTGCAAGTTCATTGTCATATCCCTCTAATCGGTAAGCGGAGTTCTTATTCTTGACTAAGCAGCAACTTTTTTGCACAGTGTGTGTACGGACTCGAACATAGTGCACGAACTGTTCCAACATGTGCAGAACTTTGGCTCCAAGCATGAGTACAAGCCGCTGTTCTTCATATCATTTAACAGCGCAATTGTGGCTGACTGCTGTTTTACAATGAGCACCACAGAGAAGGCTTTCGCGATTTTCCAAAGCTGTTATTTTATTAAAACCCTGGTCGGAAATAAAAACAAAATTATGCAACATGTCCTGCGAAATTTTCGAATCAGTCATCCTCCCCTGTGCGTGTTTGGTTATATTTTGTCCTATCAGCTTAACGCCTGGGAATTTAGTTATAAATAAAACGTTATACACATGAGGGCAATCTGTATTTATGTAATGTGTTTTAAGTGTCAAATAATTCACCTTTTGTACGAATCAGTCCCCGTATCAACTGTCGCAGACAATGTTTTATTAATAACTTACTTAGTAACAGAAGCCCTCATTCGGATTCGGACTGCAAGAAGCCCGTCTACGTACAGTAGAAATATTTGACATAACGTATGAACTTCTGACTTCTCGATAATATGAACCTAGATGAATTAATTCTTGGCCTATATCTTTGAAACCTTCCTCAGAAACACCTCTCACATTTAATAGGTGCCATCTTTTTAGCACACATTGTAGCAAAGTTCACACTTGTTTTTATTATCCGGACGGTGTTGCCGAGCGGTTCTAGGCGCTTCAACTCGAACCGCGCGTCCGCTACGATAGCAGGTTCGAATCCTGCCTCAGGCATGGATGTGTGTGATGTCCTTAAGTTAGTTAGGTGTAAGTAGTTCTAAGTTCTAGGGGACTAATAACCGCTGATGTTAAGTCCCATAGTGCTCAGAGGCATTTGAACCAAACGAGTTTTTTATTACTACCTACATTGCTGAAGGAGGTGTGTAAGTGTGGGATTTCTTACAACTGTATTTCTTTAAATAAGTTGTTTCCGACTTCAACGTAGTAACAGTGATCAATTTACACATGACACATATCCTGTAGACTGTGTTTTAGTTTCCAACAAATATTTATTCCTTACTACGCTTTTTAGACTCTCCCGTTTCTTCTCCGTTTACGCATTGGTTTCAGAGATACTTGTTACTGTACATACATCCTCACTTTGCACGATTACAAATACACGACGAATCGGAAGCCTGTGCTGGATGTAGTCCTGCAGGGATAAACACACAGAAATTGCGTCGCTATGAAATACTATGTATTGTATGACTTCTCCTTCTAAATCGAGTAACGTTTCTATGGAAACGACAGGATATTCCTTTGGGATACGACTATCTCCCTTCCGATGCACTATTCCTTCTTGACTGCATCCCTCGCTCCCTCACATTGAGGAATTAACACAGAAATTTCGTCGCTATGAGATACTATGGGTTCTATGACTTCTCCTTCTAAATCGAGATCGTTTCTATGGAAACGTCAGGATTTTCTTTTGGGATACAACTATCTGTTTTCCGATGCACTATTCCTCCTTAACTGCATCCATCGCTCCCTCACACTGACGAATTAACACTGAAATTGCGTCGCTATGAAGTACTATAGGTTCTATGACATCTCCATGTAAATCGAGTATCATATCTATGGAAACGACAGGAATTTCTTTTGGGATACGAGTAAATCCTTTCCGATGCACTATTCCTTCATTACTGTATTCCTCGTTCCCTTTCATAGACGAATTCACACAGAAATTGCGTCGCTATGAAATACAATGGGGTCAATGATTTCTCCTTTTAATTCGAGTAACGTTTCTATGGAAACGACAGGATTTTCTTTTGGGATACGACTATCTGCTTCCCGGTGCACTATTCCTTCTTTATTGCATCCCTCGCTACCACAAAATGACAAATTAACACAGAAATTGCGTCGCTATGAAATACTATGGGATCTATGACTTCTCCTTCTAAATCAAGTAACGTCTATACGGAACCGACAGGATTCTCTTTTAGGATACGAGAAACTCCTTTCCGATGCAATATTCCTTCCTTACTGCATCCCTCGCTCCCTCACATTGACGAAATAACACAGAAATTGCCTCGCTATGAAATACGTTATGTTCTACGACTTCTCCTTTTAAATCGAGTAACGTTTCTATGGAGATGACATGATTTTCTTTTGGGATACGAGTATCTCCTTTCCGATGCACTATTCCTTCTTTACTGCATCCCTCGCTCCCTCACATTGACGAATTAACACAGAAATTGCGTCGCTATGAAATACTATGTGTTCTATGACGTCTCCATCTAAATCGAGTAACGTTTCTATGGAAACGACAGGATTTTCTTTTGGGATGCGAGTATATCCATTCAGATGCACTATTCCTTCTATACTGCATCCTTCGCTCCCTCACATTGACGAATAACACAGAATTTGCATCGCTATGAAATACTATGGGCTCTATGACATCTCCTTCTAAATCGAGGAACGCTTCTATGGAAGCGACAGTATTTTCTTTTGGGACACGAGTATCTCCATTCCGATGCACTATTCCTTCTTTACTGCATCCCTTGCTCCCTCACATTAACGAATTAAACAGAAATTGCGTCGCTATGAAATACTATGGGTTCTATGACTTTTCGCTCTAAATCGAGTAACGTTTCTATGGAAACGACAGGAATTTCTTTTGGGATACGAGTATCTCCTCTCCGAGGCACTATTGCTTCTTTACTGCATCCCTCGCTCCCTCACACTGACAAACTAACACAAAATTTGCGTTGCCATGAAATACTATGGGTTCTACGACTTCTTCTTCTAAATCGAGTAACGTTTCTATGGAAACGACAGGATTTCCTTTTGGGATACGAGTATTTCTGATGCACTATTCCTTCTTTACTGCATCCCTCGCTCCCTCACATTGACGAATTAACACATAAATTGCGACGCTATGAAATACTATGGGCTCTATGACATCTTCTTCAAGATCGAGTAACGTTTCTATGGAAACGACAGGATTTTCTCTTTGGATGCGAGTATCTCCTTTCCGATGCACTATTCCTTCGTTACTGCATCCCTAGCTCCATCACATTGACGAATTAACACAGAAATTGCGTCGCTATGAAATACTATGGGTCCTATGAATTCTGCTTCAAAATCGAGTAACGTTTCTATGGAAACGACGGGTTTTACTTTTGGGATTCGACTATATCCTTTCTGATGCACTATTCCTTCTTAACTGCATCCCTCGCTCCCTCACATTGACGAATTAACACAGAAATTGCGTCGCTATGAATAGTATGGGTTCTATGACATCACTTTCTAAATCGAGTAACGTTTCTATGGAATCGACAGGATTCTTCTTTGGGATACGAGAATCTCCTTTCCGATCCACTATTCCTGCTTTACTGCATCTTTTGCTCCCTCTCATTGTCGAATTAACACAGAAATTGCTTCGCTATGAAATACTATGGATGCAATGACATCTCATTCTAAATCGAGTAACGTTTCTATGGAAACGACAGGGTTTTCTTTTGGGATACGAGTATCTCCTTTCTGATGCACTATTCCTTCTTTACTGCATCCCTCGCTCCATCACATTAACAAATTAACACAGAAATTGCGTCGCTATGATATACAATGTTTTCTATGACTTCTCGTTCTAAATGGAGTAACGTTTCTATGGAAACGACAGGATTTTCTTTTGGGATCAACTATCTCCTTTCCGATGCACTATTCCTTGTTTACTGCATCCCTCGCTCCCTCTCATTGACGAATGCACACAGAAATTGCGTCGCTATCAAATACTATGTGTTCTATGACTTCTCCTTCTAAATCGAGTAACGTTTCTATGGAAACGACAGGATATTCCTTTGGGATACGACTATCTCCCTTCCGATGCACTATTCCTTCTTGACTGTATCCCTCGCTCCCTCACATTGAGGAATTAACACAGAAATTTCGTCGCTATGAGATACTATGGGTTCTATGACTTCTCCTTCTAAATCGAGATCGTTTCTATGGAAACGTCATGATTTTTTTTTTGGGATACAACTATCTGTTTTCCGATGCACTATTCCTCCTTAACTGCATCCATCGCTCCCTCACATTGACGAATTAACACAGAATTTGCGTCGCTATGAAGTACTATAGGTTCTATGACATCTCCAAGTAAATCGAGTAACGTATCTATGGAAACGACAGGAATTTCTTTTGGGATACGAGTAAATCCTTTCCGATGCACTATTCCTTCTTTACTGCATTCCTCGTTCCCTTTCATTGACGGATTCACACAGAAATTGCGTCGCTATGAAATACAATGGGGTCTATGATTTCTCCTTTTAATTCGAGTAACGTTTCTATGGAAACGACAGGAATTTCTTTTGGGATACGACTATCTGCTTCCCGGTGCACTATTCCTTCTTTATTGCATCCCTCGCTACCACAAAATGACGAATTAACACAGAAATTGCGTCGCTATGAAATACTATGGGTTCTATGACTTCTCCTTCTAAATCAAGTAACGTCTCTGTGGAACCGACAGGATTCTCTTTTAGGATACGAGAAACTCCTTTCCGATGCAATATTCCTTCCTTACTGCATCCCTCGCCCCCTCACATTGACGAAATAACACAGAAATTGCCTCGCTATGAAATACGTTATGTTCTACGACTTCTCCTTTTAAATCGAGTAACGTTCCTATGGAAATGACATGATTCTCTTTTGGGATACGAGTATCTCCTTTCCGATGCACTATTCCTTCTTTACTGCATCCCTCGCTCCCTCACATTGACGAATTAACACAGAAATTGCGTCGCTATGTAATACTATGTGTTCTATGACGTCTCCATCTAAATCGAGTAACGTTTCTATGGAAACGACAGGATTTTCTTTTGGGATGCGAGTATATCCATTCAGATGCACTATTCCTTCTATACTGCATCCTTCGCTCCCTCACATTAACGAATTAAACAGAAATTGCGTCGCTATGAAATACTATGGGTTCTATGACTTTTCGCTCTAAATCGAGTAACGTTTCTATGGAAACGACAGGAATTTCTTTTGGGATACGAGTATCTCCTCTCCGAGGCACTATTGCTTCTTTACTGCATCCCTCGCTCCCTCACACTGACAAACTAACACAGAATTTGCGTTGCCATGAAATACTATGGGTTCTACGACTTCTTCTTCTAAATCGAGTAACGTTTCTATGGAAACGACAGGATTTTCTTTTAGGATACGAGTAATTCCTTTCTGGTGCACTATTCCTTCTTTACTGCATCCCTCGCTCCCTCACAATTACGAATTAATACAGAAATTGCGTCGCTATGAAAAACTATGGCTACTATGACTTCTCCTTCTAAATCGAGTAACGTTTCTATGGAAATAACGGGATTTACTTTTGGGATACGAGTATCTCCTTTCCGATGCACTATTCCTTCTTTACTGCATCCCTCGCTCCCTCTCACTGACGAATTGACACAGAAATTGCGTCGCTATGAATTACTATGTGTTCTATGACTTCTCCTTCTAAATCGAGTAACGTTTGAATGGAAACGACAGGATATTCCCTTGGGATACGACTATCTCCCTTCCGATGCACTATTCCTTCTTGACTGTATCCCTCGCTCCCTCACATTGAGGAATTAACACAGAAATTTCGTCGCTATGAGATACTATTGGTTCTATGACTTCTCCTTCTAAATCGGGATCGTTTCTATGGAAACGACAGGATTTTCTTTTGGGATACAACTATCTGTTTTCCGATGCACTATTCCTCCTTAACTGCATCCATCGCTCCCTCACATTGACGAATTAACACAGAAATTGCGTCGCTATGATGTACTATAGCTTCTATGACATCTCCATGTAAATCGAGTAACGTATCTATGGAAACGACAGGACTTTCTCTTGGGATACGAGTATTTTCCGATTCACCATTCCTTCTTTACTGCATCCCTCGCTCCATCACATTGACGAATTAACACAGAAATTGCGACGCTCTGAAATACAATGAGTTTTAGGACATCTTCTTCTAAATCGAGTAACGTTGCTATGGAAATTACAGGATTTTCTTTTGGGATACGAGTATCTCCTTTCCGATGCACTATTCCTTCTTTACTGCATCCCTCGCTCCCTCATATTGACGAATTAATACAGAAATTGCCTCGCTATGAAATACGTTGGGTTCTATGACATCACTTCCTAAATCGAGTAACGTTTCTATAGTAACGACAGGATTTTCTTTTGGGATACGACTATCTCCTTTCCGATGCACCATTCGTTCTTTACAGCATCCATCGCTCCATCACATTGACGAATTAACACAGAAATTGCGTCGCTATGATATACAATGTTTTCTATGACTTCTCGTTCTAAATGGAGTAACGTTTCTATGGAAACTACAGGATTTTCTTCTGGGAACAACTATCTCCTTTCCAATGCACTATTCCTTCTTTACTGCACCCCTCGCTCCCTCACATTGACGAATTAAAACAGAAATTGCGTCGCTATGAAATATTATGGGTTCTATGACTTCTCCTTCTAAATCGCAGAACGTTTCTATGGAAACTAGAGGATTTTCTTTTGGGTTGCAAGTATATCCTTTCGGATGCACTATTCCTTCTTTACAGCATCCCTCGCTCCATCACATTGAGGAATTAACACAGAAATTTCGTCGCTATGAGATACTATGGGTTCTATGACTTCTCCTTCTAAATCCAGATCGTTTCTATGAAAACGTCAGGATTTTCTTTTGGGATACAACTATCTGTTTTCCGATGCACTATTCCTCCTTAACTGCATCCATCGATCCCTCACATTGACGAATTAACACTGAAATTGCGTCGCTATGAAGTACTATAGGTTCTATGACATCTCCATGTAAATCGAGTAACATAACTATGGAAACGACAGGAGTTTCTCTTGGGATGCGAGTAAATCCTTTCCGATGCACTATTCCTTCTTTACTGCATCCCTCGCTCCCTCACATTAACGAATTAAACAGAAATTGCGTCGCTATGAAATACTATGTGTTCTATGACTTTTCGCTCTAAATCGAGTAACGTTTCTATGGAAACGACAGGATTTTCTTTTGGGATACGAGTATTTTCCGATGCACCATTCCTTCTTTACCGCATCCCTCGCTGCATCACATTGACGAATTAACACTGAAATTGCGACGCTCTGATATACAATGGGTTTTAGGACATCTTCTTCTAAATCGAGTAACGTTTCTATGGAAATTACAGGATTTACTTTTGGGATACGAGTATCTCCTTTCTGATCCACTCTTCCTGCTTCACTGCATCCCTCGCTCCCTCTCATTGACGAATTAACACAGAAATTGCTTTTCTATGAAATACTATGTGTTCTAAGACATCTCCTTCTAAATAGGGTAACGATTCTATGGAACCGACAGGATTCTTTTTTATGATACGAGAATCTCTTTCCGATGCACTATTCCTACTTGACTGCATCCCTCGCTCCCACAAATTGACGAATTAACACAGAAATTGCGTCGGTATGATATACTGTGGGTTCTATGATATCTCCTTCGAAATGGGGTAACGTTTCTGTGGAAACGACAGGATTTTCTTTTGGGATACGTGTATCTCCTTTGCGATGCACTTGTCCTTCTTTACTGCATCCCTCGTTCCCTCACAAAGACGAATTAACACAGAAATTGCGTCGCTACGAAATACTATGGGTACTATGGCATCTCCTTCTAAATCGAGTAACGTTTCAATGGTGCCGGCAGGATTTTCTTTTGGGATGCAAGTATCTCCTTTCGGAGGCACTATTCCTTCTTCACTGCATCCCTCGCTCCATCACGTTCACGAATTAACACAGAAATTGCGTCGCTATGAAATACTATGGGTTCTATGACATCACTTACTAAATCGAGTAACGTTTCTATGGTAACGACACAATTTTCTTTTGGGATACGACTATCTCCTTTCCGATGCACCATTCGTTCTTTACTGCACCCCTCGCTCCCTCTCATTGACGAATTCACACAGACATAAATTGTGTCGCTATGAAATACTATTGGTTCTATGGCTTCTCCTTCTAAACCGAGTAACGTTTCTATGGGAACCACAGGATTTCCTTTTGGGATACGAGTATTTCTGATGCACTATTCCTTCTTAACTGCATCCCTCGCTCCCTCACATTGACGAATTATCACATAAATTGCGACGCTATGAAATACTATGGGCTCTATGACATCTTCTTCAAAATCGAGTAACGTTTCTATGGAAACGAAAGGATTTTCTCTTTGGATGCGAGTATCTCCTTTCCATGCACTATTCCTTCTTTACTGCATCCCTAGCTCCATCACATTGACGAATTAACACAGAAATTGCGTCGCTATGTAATACTATGGGTTCTATGACTTCTGCTTTTAAATCGAGTAACGATTCTATGGAAACGACGGGTTTTACTTTTGGGATTCGACTATATCCATTCTGATGCACTATTCCTTCTTTACTGCATCCCTCGCTCCATCACATTGACGAATTAACACAGAAATTGCGTCGCTATGATATACAATGTTTTCTATGACCTCTCGTTCTAAATGGAGTAACGTTTCTATGGAAACGACAGGATTTTCTTTTGGGAACAACTATCTCCTTTCCGATGCACTATTCCTTCTTTACTGCACCCCTCGCTCCCTCACAATGACGAATTACCACAGAAATTGCGTCGCTATGAAATATTATGGGTTCTATGACTTCGCCTTCTAAATCGCAGAACGTTTCTATGGAAACAACAGGATTTTCTTTTGGGATGCGAGTATATCCATTCAGATGCACTATTCCTCCTATACTGCATCCTTCGCTCCCTCACATTAACGAATTAAACAGAAATTGCGTCGCTACGAAATACTATAGGTTCTATGACATCTGCTTCTCAATCGAGTAACGTTTCTATGGAAACGACAGGATTTTCTTTTGGGATACTACTATTTGCTTCCCGGCGCACTGCTCCTTCTTTACTGCATCCCTCGCTACCTCACATTGACGAATGAACACAGAAATTGCGTCGCTATGAAATACTATGGGTTCTACGACTTCTCCTTCTAAATCGAGATCGTTTCTATGGAAACGTCAGGATTTTCTTTTGGGATACAGCTATCTGTTTTCCGATGCACTATTCCTCCTTAACTGCATCCATCGCTCCCTCACATTGGCGAATTAACACTGAAATTGCGTCGCTATGAAGTACTATTGGTTCTATGACATCTCCATGTAAATCGAGTATCGTATCTATGGAAACGACAGGAATTTCTTTTGGGATACGAGTAAATCCTGTCCGATGCACTATTCCTTCTTTACTGTATTCCTCGCTCCCTTTCACAGACGAAT
Organism: Schistocerca americana; assembly: GCF_021461395.2. Taxonomy (NCBI): domain Eukaryota; kingdom Metazoa; phylum Arthropoda; class Insecta; order Orthoptera; family Acrididae; genus Schistocerca; species Schistocerca americana. The sequence goes on along the minus strand of NW_025725481.1, from coordinate 5,991,963 downwards.
TCACACAGAAATTGCGTCGCTATGAAATACAATGGGGTCTATGATTTCTCCTTTTAATTCGAGTAACGTTTCTATGGAAACGACAGGAATTTCTTTTGGGATACGACTATCTGCTTCCCGGTGCACTATTCCTTCTTTATTGCATCCCTCGCTACCACACATTGACGAATTAACACAGAAATTGCGTCGCTATGAGATACTATGGGTTCTATGACTTCTCCTTCTTAATCAAGTAACGTCTCTATGGAACCGACAGAATTCTCTTTTAGGATACGAGAAACTCCTTTCCGATGCAATATTCCTTCCTTACTGCATCCCTCGCTCCCTCACATTGACGAAATAACACAGAAATTGCCTCGCTATGAAATACGTTATGTTCTACGACTTCTCCTTTTAAATCGAGTAACGTTTCTATGGAAATGACATGATTTTCTTTTGGGATTCGAGTATCTCCTTTCCGATGCACTATTCCTTCTTTACTGCGTCCCTCGCTCCCTCACATTGACGAATTAACACAGAAATTGCGTCGCTATGAAATACTATGTGTTCTATGACTTCTCCATCAAAATCGAGTAACGTTTCCATGGAATCGACAGGATTTTCTTTTGGGATGCGAGTATATCCATTCGGATGCACTAATCTTTCTATACTGCATCCCTCGCTCCCTCACATTGACGAATAACACAGAATTTGCATCGCTATGAAATACTATGGGCTCTACGACATCTCCTCCTAAATCGAGGAACGTTTCTATGGAAGCGACAGTATTTTCCTTTGGGACACGAGTATCTCCATTCCGATGCACTATTCCTTCTTTACTGCATCCCTCGCTCCCTCACATTAACGAATTAACACAGAAATTGCGTCGCTATGAAATACTATGGGTTCTATGACGTTTCGCTCTAAATCGAGTAACGTTTCTATGGAAACGACAGGAATTTCTTTTGGGATACGAGTATCTCCTCTCCGAGGCACTATTGCTTCTTTACTGCATCCCTCGCTCCCTCAAACTGACAAACTAACACAGAATTTGCGTTGCCATGAAATACTATGGGTTCAACGACTTCTTCTTCTAAATCGAGTAACGTTTCTATGGAAACGACAGGATTTCCTTTTGGGATACGAGTATTTCTGATGCACTATTCCTTCTTTACTGCATCCGTCGCTCCCTCACAATGACGAATTAACACATAAATTGCGACGCTATGAAATACTATGGGCTCTATGACATCTTCTTCAAAATCGAGTAACGTTTCTATGGAAACGACAGGATTTTCTCTTTGGATGCGAGTATCTCCTTTCCGATGCACTATTCCTTTTTTACTGCATCCCTAGCTCCATCACATTGACGAATTAACACAGAAACTGCGTCGCTATGAAATACTATGGGTTCTATGACTTCTGCTTGTAAATCGAGTAACGTTTCTATTGTAACGACGTGTTTTACTTTTGGGATTCGACTATATCCTTTCTGATGCACTATTCCTTCTTTGCTGCATCCCTCGCTCCATCACATTGACGAAATAACACAGAAATTGCGTCGCTATGATATACAATGTTTTCTATGACTTCTCGTTCTAAATGGAGTAACGTTTCTATGGAAACGACAGGATTTTATTTTGGGATCAACTATCTCCTTTCCGATGCACTATTCCTTCTTTACTGCACCCCTCGCTCCCTCACATTGACGAATTAACACAGAAATTGCGTCGCTATGAATAGTATGGGTTCTATGACATCACTTTCTAAATCGAGTAACGTTTCTATGGAATCGACAGGATTCTTCTTTAGGATACGAGAATCTCCTTTCCGATCCACTATTCCTGCTTTACTGCATCTTTTGCGCCCTCTCATTGTCGAATTAACATAGAAATTGCTTCGCTATGAAATACTATGGGTGCAATGACATCTCATTCTAAATCGAGTAACGTTTCTATGGAAACGCCAGGATTTTCTTTTGGGATACGAGTTTCTCCTTTCTGATGCACTATTCCTTCTTTACTGCAGCCCTCGCTCCCTCCCATTGACGATCTAACAGAGAAATTATGTCGCTATGAAATACTATGGTTTCTATGACATCGACCTCTAAATCGAGAACGTTTCTATGGAAACGGCAGGATTTTCTTTTGGGATACAAGAATCTGCTTTCCGATGCACTTTTGCGTCTTAACTGCATCCTTCTCTCCCTGACATTATCGAATTAACACAGAAATTGCGTCGCTACGAAATACTATAGGTTCTATGACATCTCCTTCTCAATCGAGTAACGTTTCTATGGAAACGACAGGATTTTCTTTTGGGATACGAGTAATTCCTTTCTGGTGCACTATTCCTTCTTTACTGCATCCCTCGCTCCCTCACAATTACGAATTAATACAGAAATTGCGTCGCTATGAAAAACTATGGCTACTATGACTTCTCCTTCTAAATCGAGTAACGTTTCTATGGAAACAACATGATTTACTTTTGGGATACGAGTAATTCCTTTCTGGTGCACTATTCCTTCTTTACTGCATCCATCGCTCCCTCACATTGACGCATTAACACAGAATTTGCGTCGATATGAAGTACTATAGGTTCTTTGACATCTCCAAGTAAATCGAGTAACGTATCTATGGAAACGACAGGAATTTCTTTTGGGATACGAGTAAATCCTTTCCGATGCACTATTCCTTCTTTACTGCATTCCTCGTTCCCTTTCATTGACGGATTCACACAGAAATTGCGTCGCTATGATATACAATGGGGTCTATGATTTCTCCTTCTGAATCAAGTAACGTGTCTATGGAACCGACAGGATTCACTTTTAGGATACGAGAAACTCCTTCCCGATGCACTACTCCTTGTTTACTGCATCCCTCGCTCCCTCACTTTGACGAATGTACACAGAAATTGCTTCGCTATGAAATACTATGGGTTCTATGACATCTCCATCTAAATCGAGTAACGTTTCTAATGAACCGACAGGATTCTCTTTTAGGATACCAGAATCTCCTCTCCGATGCACTATTCCTTCTTTACTGCATGCCTCGCTCCCTCACATAGTTGAATTAACACAGAATTTGTGACGCTCTGAAATACTGTGGGTTTTATGACTTCTCCTTCTAAATCGAGTAACGGTTCTATGGAAATGACAGGATTTTCATTTTGGATACGACAATCTCCTTTCCGATGCTCTATTCCTTCTTTACTGCATCCCTCGCTCCCTCACATTGACGAATTAATACAGAAATTGAATCGCTACGAAATACGTTGGGTTCTATGACATCTCCTTTTAAATAGAGTAACGTTTCTATGGAAATGACTGGATTTCTCTTTGGGATACGAGTATCTCCTTTCCGATCCACCATTCCTGCGTCACTGCATCCCTGGCTCCCTTTCATTGACGAATTAACACAGAAATTTCTTAGCTATGAAATACTATGAGTTCCATGCCACATCCTTCTAAATCGAGTAACGTTTCAATGGAAACGACAGGATTTTTGTTGGGATACGAGTATCTCCTTTCCGATGCACTATTCCTTCCTTACTGCATCCCCCGATCAATCACACTGACGAATTAACACAGAAATTGCGGTGCTTTGAAAATACTATGGGTTCAATGACTTCTACTTCTAAATCGAGTTACGGTTCTACGGAAACGACAAGATTTTCTTATCGGATACGAGTATCTCATTTCCGATGCACTATTCCTTCTTTACTGCATCCCTCGCTCCCTCACATTGAGGAATAAGCACAGAAATTGCGTCGCTATGAAATACTATGTGTTTTATGTCGTCTTCTTCTAAAGCGAGTTACGTTTCTTTGGAAACGACAGGATTTTTTTTTTGGGATACGAGTCTCTCCTTTCCGATGCACTATTCCTTCTTTACTCCATCCCTCGCTCTCTCACATTGACGAATTAACACAGAAATTGCGTCGCTATGAAATACTATGGGTTCTATGACATCTCCTTCTAAATCTAGTAACGTTTCTATGGAAATGACAGGATTGTCTTTAGGGATACGAATATCTCCTTTCCGATGCACTATTCCTTCTTTCCTGCATCCCCCGATCAATCAAACTGACGAAAAAACGCAGAAAGTGCGTCGCTATGAAATACTACGGGGTTCAAGGACTACTACTTCTAAATCGAGTAACGGTTCTATGGAAACGACAGGATTTTCTGTTGGGATACGAGTATCTCCTTTCCGATGAACTATTCCTTCTTTACTGCATCCCTCGCTCCCTCACATTGACGAATTAACACAGTAATTGCGTCGCTATGAAATACTATGGGTTAAATAACATCTCCTTCTAAATCGTGTAACGTTTCTATGGAAACGACAGGACTTTCTTTTGGGATACGACTGTCTCCTTCCCGATTCCCAATTCCATATTTACTGCATCCCTCGTTCCTTCACATTGACGAATTACCACAGAAATTGCGTCGCTATGAAATACTATGGGTTCTATGACATCTCCTTCTAAAACGAGTAACGTTTCTATGGAAACAACAGGATTTCCTTGTGGGATTCGACTACCTCCTTTCCGATGCACTATTCCTATTTTTACAGCATCCCTCGCTCCCTCAAATTGACCAGTTAACACAGAAATTGCGTCGCTATGATTTACTATAAGCTCTATGACATCTCCTTCTAAATCGAATTACGTTTCTATGGAGACGACAGGATTTTCTTTTGGGATACGAGGATCTCCTTTCCGATGCACTATTCCTACTTTACTGCATCCCTCGCTCCCTCAAATTGACGAATTAACACAGAAATTGCGTTGTTATGAAATACTATGGGTTCAGTGACTTCTACTTTTAAATCGAGTAACGGTTCTATGGATACGACAGGATTTTCTTTTGGGATACGTGTATCTCCTGTCCGATGCACTATTCCTTCTTTACTGCATCCCTCGCTCCCTCACATTGATGAATTAACACAGAAATTGCGTCGCTATGAAATACTATGTGTTCTATGACATCTCTTTTTAAATCGAGTAACGTTTCTATGGAAACGACAGGAATTTCTTTTGGGATACGAGTATCTCCTTTCCGATGCACTATTTCTTCTTTACTGCATCCCTCGCTCCCTCACATTGACGAATTAAAACAGAAATTGCGTCGCTATGAAATACTATTACTTCTATGAAATCACCTTCTAAATGGAGTAACGTTTCTACGGAACCGAAAGGATTTTCTTTTGGGATACGAGTATCTCCTTTCCGATGCACTATTCCTTCTTTACTGCATCGCTCGCTCCATCACATTGACGAACTAACACAGAAAGTGCGTCGCTATGAAATACTATGGGATATATGACAACTCCATCTAAATCGAGTAACGTTTCTATGGAAACCACTGGATTTTCTTTTGGGATACGAGTATCTCGTTTCCGATACACTATTCCTTCTTTACTGCATCCCTCGCTCACTCACATTCACGAATTGACACAGAAATTGCGTCGCTATGAAATACTATGGGTTCTATGACACCTCCTTCTAAATCGAGTAACGTTTCTATGGAAACGACATGATTTTCTTTGGGGACACGAGTATCTTCTCTCCGATGCTCTATTCCTTCTTTACTGCATCCCTCGCTCCCTCACATTGACGAATTAACATAGAAATTGCGTCGCTATGGAATACAATGGGTTGTATGGCATCTCTTTCTAAATCGAGTAACGTCTCTATGGAAACGACAGGATCTTCTTTTGGGATACGACTATCTCCTTTCCGATGCAATTTTCCTTCTTTACTGAATCCCTCGCTGCCTCACAATGACGAATTAACACACAGATTGCGTCGCTATGAAATAATATGGAATATATGACATCTCCTTCTAAATCGAGTAACGTTTCTATGGAAACGACAGGATTTTCTTTGGGGATACGAGTATCTCCTCTCCGATGCTCTACTCCTTCTTTACAGCATTCCTCGCTCCCTCACATTAACGAATTAACACAGAAATTGCGCCGCTATGAAATACTATGGGTTCCATGACGTCTCCCTCTAAATCGAGTAACGTTTCAATGGAAACGGCAGGAATTTTTTTTTGGGATACATATATCTCCTCTCCGATGCACTATTCTTTCTTTACTGCACCCCTCGCTCCCTCACATTGACGAATTAACACAGAAATTGCGTCGCTATGAAATACTATGAGCCCTATGACATCTCCTTCTAAATCGTGTAAAATTTCTATGGAAACGACCGGATTTTCTTTTGGGATACGAGTATCTCCTTTCCGATGCACTATTCCTTCTTTACTGCATCCCTCGTTCCCTCACATTGACGAATTAACACAGAAATTGCGTCGCTATGAAATACTATGGATTCTACGACATCTCTTTCTAAATCGAGTAACGTTTTTATGGAAAGGACACGACTTTCTTTTGGGATACGAGTATCTCCTGTCCGATCCACTATTCGTTCTTTACTGCATCCCTCGCTCCCTCACATTGACGAATTAACATAGAAATTGCGTCGCTATGGAATACAATGGGTTGTATGGCATCTCTTTCTAAATCGAGTAACGTTTCTACGGAAACGACAGGATCTTGTTTTGGCATACGACTATCTCCTTTCCGATGCAATTTTCCTTCGTTACTGAATCCCTCGCTCCCTCACAACGACAAATTAACACAGAAATTGCGTCGCAATGAAATACTATGTGACTTATGTCGTCTCCTTCTAAATCGAGTTACGTTTCTTTGGAAACGACAGGATTTTTTTTTTTTTTTGGGATACGAGTCTCTCCTTTCCGATGCACTATTCCTTCTTTACTCCATCCCTCGCTCCCTCACATTGACGAATTAACACAGAAATTGCGTCGCTATGAAATACTATGGGTTCTATGACATCTCCTTCTAAATCGAGTAACGTTTCTATGGAAATGTCGGGATTGTCTTTAGGGATACGAGTATCTCCTTTCCGATGCACTATTCCTTCTTTACAGCATCCCTCGCTCCCTCACACTGACGAAATAAAACAGAAATTGCGTCGCTATGAAATACTATGGGTCCTATAAAATCTCCTTCTAAATCGAGTAACTTTTCTATGGAAAGGACTGGATTTTCTTTTGGGATCAGACTATCTCCTTCCCGACGCACTATTCCTTCATTACTGCATCCATCGTTCCATCACACAGACGAATTAACACAGAAATTGCGTCGCTATGAAATACTGTGGGTTCCATGACCTCTCCTTCTAAATCGTGTAACGTTTCTATGGAAACAACAGGATTTCCTTGTGGGATTCGACTATCTCCTTTCCGATGCACTATTCCTATTTTTACAGCATCCCTCGCTCCCTCAAATTGACCAGTTAACACAGAAATTGCGTCGCTATGATTTACTATGAGCTCTATGACATCTCCTTCTAAATCGAATTACGTTTCTATGGAAACGACAGGATTTTCTTTTGGGATAAGAGGATCTCCTTTCCGATGCACTATTCCTACTTTACTGCATCCCTCGCTCCCTCAAATTGACGGATTAACACAGAAATTGCGTCGTTTAGAAGTACTATGGGTTCAATGACTTCGACTTTTAAATCGAGTAACGTTTCTATGGAAACGACAGGATTTTCTTTGGGGATACGAGTATCTCCTCTCCGATGCTCTATTCCTTCTTTACTGCATTCCTCGCTCCCTTACATTGACGAATTAACACAGAAATTGCGTCGCTATGAAATACTATGTGTTCTTTGACATCTCCTTCTAAATCGAGTAACGTTTCTATGGAAACGACAGGATTTTCTTTGGGGATACGAGTATCTCCTCTCCGATGCTCTATTCCTTCTTTACTGCATCCCTCGCTCCCTCAAATTGACGAATTAACACAGAAATTGCGTCGTTATGAAATACTGTGTGTTCTATGACATCTCCTTCTAAATCGAGTAACGTTTCTATGGAAACGACAGAATTTTCTTTGGGGATACGAGTATATCCTCTCCGATGCACTATTCCTTCTTTACTGCATTCCTCGCTCCCTCACATTGACGAATTAACACAGAAATTGCGCCGCTATGAAATACTATGGGTTCTATGACATCTCCTTCTAAATCGAGTAACGTTTCTATGGAAACGAAAGGACTTCCATTTGGGATACGACTATCTCCTTTCCGATGCACTATTCCTTCTTTACAGCATCCCTCGCTCCCTCAAATTGACCAGTTAACACAGAAATAGCGTCACAATGAAATACTATGAGTTCAATGACATATCCTTCTATATCGAGTAACGTTTCTATGGAAACGGCCGGATTTTGGTTGGGATATGAGTATCTCCTTTCCGATGCACAATTCCTTCTTTACTGCATCCCTCTATCAATCACACTAACGAATTAACACAGAAATTGCGTCGCTATGAAATACTATTTGTTCTATGACATCTCCTTTCAAATCGAGTAACGTTTCTATGGAAACGACAGGAATTTCTTTTGGGATACGAGTATCTCCTTTCCGATGCACTATTCCTTCTTTACTGCATCCCTCGATGAATCACACTGACGAATTAACACAGAAATTGCGTCGCTAAGAAATACCATGTGTTCAATGACTTCTACTTCTAAATCGAGTAACGGTTCTAAGGAAAAGACAGGATTTTCTTTTGGGATACGAGTATCTCGTTTCCGATGCACTATTCCTTCTTTACTGCATTCCTCGCTCCCTCACATTGACGAATTACCACATAAATTGCGTGGCTATGAAATGCTATGGGTTCTACGACATCTCTTTCTAAATCGAGTAACGTTTCTATGGAAAGGACAGGACTTTCTTTTTGGATACGAGTATCTCCTTTGCGATGCACTATTCGTTCTTTACTGCATACCTCGCTCTCTCACATTGACGAATTAACACAGACATTACGCCGCTATGAAATACTATGGGTTCCATGACGTCTCCCTCTAAATGGGGTAACGTTTCAATGGAAACGGCAGGAATTTTTTTTGGGATACATGTATCTCCTCTCCGATGCACTATTCCTTCCTTACTGCATCCCTCGCTCCCTCACATTGACGAATTAACACAGAGATTGCGTCGCTATGAAATACTATGGGTTCTATGACGTCTCCTTCTAAATCGAATTACGTTTCTTTGGAAACGACAGGATTTTCATTTGGGATACGAGTCTCTCCTTTCCGATGCACTATTCGGTCTTTACTTCATCCCTCGCTCCCTCACATTGACGAATTAACACAGAAATTGCTTCGCTATGAAATACTATGGGTTCTATGACATCTCCTTCTAAGTCGAGTAACGTTTCTATGGAAACGACAGGATTTTATTTTGGGATACGAGGATCTCCTTTGCGATGCACTACTCCTTCTTTCCTGCATCCCCCGCTCCATCACACTGACGAATTAACACAGCAATTGCGTCGCTATGAAATACTATGGGTTGTAAAGACAGGATTCTCTTTTGGGATACGAGTATCTCCTTTCTGATGCACTATTTCTTCTTTACTGGATCCCTCGCTACCTCAGATTGACGAATTGGCACAGAAATTGCGTCGCTATGAAATTCTATGGGTTCTATGACACCTCCGTCTAAATCGAGTACCGTTTCTATGGAAACGACAGAATTTTCTTTTGGGATACAAGTATATCCTTTCCGATGCACTATTCCTTCTTTACTGCATCCCTCGCTCCATCACATTCACGAATTAGACACAGAAATTGCGTCGCTATGAAAGACTATGATTTCTATGACATCTCCTTCTAAATCGAGTAACCCTTCTATGGAACGACTGGATTTCCGTTTGGAATACGACTATCTCCTTTTCGATGCACTTTTCCTTCTTTACAGCATACCTCGCTACCTCAAATTGACCATTTAACACAGAAATTGCGTCGCTATGATATACCATGAGTTCTATGACAACTCCGTCTACATCGAGTTACGATTCTTTGGAAACGACAGGATTTTCTTTTGGGATACGAGTTCCTCCTTTCCGATGCACTATTCCTTCTTCACTGCTTCTCTCGCTCGGTCACATTGACGAATTAACACAGAAATTGCGTCGCTATGAACTACTATGGGTTCTCTGACATCTCCTTCTAAATCGAGTAACGTTTCTATGGAAACCACAGGATTTTCTTTTGGGATACGAGTATCTCGCTTCCGATGCACTATTCCTTCTTTACTGCATCCCTCGCTCACTCACATTGACGAATTAACACAGAAATTGCGTCGCTATGAAATACTATGGGTTCTATGACACCTCCGTCTAAATCGAGTAACGTTTCTATGGAAATGACAGGATTATCTTTAGGGATACGAATATCTCCATTCCGATGCACTATTCCTTCTATACTGCAACCCTCGATCAATCACACTGACCAATTAACACAAAAATTGCGTCGCCATGAAATACTATGGGATCAAGGACTACTACTTCTAAATCGAGTAACGGTTCTATGGAGACGACAGGATTTTCTTTTGGGATACGAATATCTCGCTTCCGATGCACTATTCCTTCTTTACTGCATCCCTCGCTCACTCACATTGACGAATTAACACAGAAATTGTGTCGCTATGAACTACTATGGGTTCTATGACCTCTCCTTCTAAATCGAGTAACGTTTCTATGGAAACGACAGGATTTTCTTTTGGGATACGACTATCTCCTTCCCGATGCCCAATTCCTTATTTACTGCACCCCCTCGCTCCTTCACATTGACGAATTAACACAGAAATTGCGTCGCTATGAAATACTACGGGTTCTATGACATCTCCTTCTAAAACGAGTAACGTTTCTATGGAAACGACAGGATATCCCTGTGGAATTCGACTACCTCCTTCCCGATGCACTATTCCTATTTTTACAGCATCCCTCGCTCCCTCAAATTTACCAGTTAACACAGAAATTGCGTCGCTATGCAACACTATGTTTTCCATGACCTCTCCTTCTAAATCGAGTAACGTTTCTATGGAAACGACAGGATTTACTTTTGGGATACGGCTATCTCCTTTCCGATGCCCTGTTCTTTCTTAATTGCATCCCTCGCTCCCTCACATTGACGAATTGACACAGAAAATGCGTCGCTATGAAATACTATTGGTTCTATGACATCTCGTTCAAAAACGAGTAACGTTTCTATGGAAACGATTGGATTTTCTTTTGGGATACGAGTATCCCATTTCCGATGCACTGTTTCTTCTTTACTGCATCCCTCGCTCCATCACATTGACAAATTAACACATAAATTGCGTCGCTACGAAATACTATGGGTTCTATAACTTCTCCTTCAAAATCGAGTAACGTTTCTATGGAACGACATGATTTTCTTTTCGGATATGACTATCTGCTTTCCGACGCACAATACCTTCCTTACTACATCCTTCGCTCCTTCACATTCACGAATTAACAAAGAAATTGCGTCGCTATGAAATACTATGGGTTCTATGACATCTCCTTCTAAATCGAGTAACGTTTCAATTGAAACAAGACGATTTTCTTTTGGGAAACTATTATCTCCTTTCAAATGCACTATTCCTTCTTTATTGCATCCCTCGCTCCCGCACATAGACGAAATAATACAGAAATTGCGTCGCTATGAAATACTATGGGTTCTATGACGACTCCTTCTAAATCGAGTATCGTTTCTATCGAAACGATAGGAATTTCTTTTGGGATACGGGTATCCCCTTTCCGATGCGCTATTCCTTCTTTACTGCATCCCTGGCTCCATCACATTGACGAATTAACACAGAAATTGCGTCGCTATGAAATACTATGGGTCCTATAAAATCTCCTTCTAAATCGAGTAACGTTTCTATGGAAAGGACTGGATTTCATTTTGGGATCCGACTATCTCCTTCCCGACGCACTATTCCTTCATTACTGCATCCCTCGTTCCATGACACAGACGAATTAACACAGAAATTGCGTCGCTATGAAATACTATGAGTTCCATGACCTCTCCTTCCAAATCGTGTAACGTTTCTATGGAAACGACAGGATTTTCTTTTGGGATACGACTATCTCCTTCCCGATTCCCAATTCCATATTTATTGCATCCCTCGTTCCTTCACATTGACGAATTACCACAGAAATTGCGTCGCTATGAAATACTATGGGTTCTATGACATCTCCTTCTAAAACGAGTAACGTTTCTATGGAAACAACAGGATTTCCTTGTGGGATTCGACTATCTCCTTTCCGATGCACTATTCCTATTTTTACAGCATCCCTCGCTCCCTCAAATTGACCAGTTAACACAGAAATTGCGTCGCTATGATTTACTATGAGCTCTATGACATCTCCTTCTAAATCGAATTACGTTTCTATTGAAACGACAGGATTTTCTTTTGGGATACGGGGATCTCCTTTCCGATGCACTATTCCTTCGTTACAGCATGCCTCGCTCCCTCAAATTGACCAGTTAACACAGGAATTGCGTCGCAATGAAATACTATGAGTTCTATGACATATCCTTCTAAATCGAGTAACGTTCCTTTGGAAACGACAGGATTTTTGTTGGGAAATGAGTATGTCCTTTCCGATGCACAATTCCTTCTTTGCTGCATCCCTCCATCAATCACACTAACGAATTAACACAGAAATTGCGTCGCTATGAAATACTATGCGTTAAATGACTTCTACTTCTAAATCGAGTAACGGTTCTATGCAAACGACAGGATTTTCTTTTGGGATAAGAGTATCTCCTTCCGATGCTCCATTCCTCCTTTACTGCACCGCTCGCTCCCTCACATTAACGAATTAACACAGAAATAGCGTCGCTATGAAATACTATGTGTTCTATGACATCTCCTTTCATATCGAGTAACGTCTCTATGGAAACGACAGGAATTTCTTTTGGGATACGAGTATCTCCTTTCCGATGCACTATTCCTTCTTTACTGCATCCCTCGATGAATCACACTGATGAATTAACACAGAAATTGCGTCGCTAAGAAATACCATGTGTTCAATGACTTCTACTTCTAAATCGAGTAACGGTTCTAAGGAAAAGACAGGATTTTGTTTTGGGATACGAGTATCTCGTTTCCGATGCACTATTTCTTCTTTACTGCATTCCTCGCTCCCTCACATTGACGAATTACCACAGAAATTGCGTCGCTATGAAATGCTATGGGCTCTACGACATCTCTTTCTAAATCGAGCAACGTTTCTATGGAAAGGACAGGACTTTCTTTTTGGATACGAGTATCTCCTTTGCAATGCACTATTCGTTCTTTACTACATCCCTCGCTCCCTCACATTGACGAATTAACACAGAAATTGCGCCGCTATGAAATACTATGGGTTCCACAACGTCTCCCTCTAAATCGAGTAACGTTTCAATGGAAACGGTAGAAATTTTTTTTGGGATACATGTATCTCCTCTCCGATGCACTATTCCTTCTTTACTGCATCATTCGCTCCATCACATTGACGAATTCACACAGAAATTGCGTCGCTATGAAATGCTATGGGTTCTATGATTTCTCCTTCAAAATCGAGTAATTTTTGTATAGAACGACATGATTTTCTTTTCGGATATGACTATCTCCTTTCCGACGCACGATACCTTCTTAACTGCATCCCTCGCTCCATCACATTCACGAATGATCACAGAAATTGCGTCGCAATGAAATACTATGTGTTCTAAGACATCTCCTTCAAAATCGGGTAATTTTTCTATGGAAACGAATGGATTTTCTTTTGGGATACGAGTATCTCCTTTCCGATGCACTATTCCTTCTTTACTGCATCCCTCGCCCCATAACATTGTCAAATTAACACATAAATTGCGTCGTTATGAAATACTATGGGTTCTATGACATTTCCTTCTAAATCGAGTAATGTTTCTAAGAAACGATACGAATATCTTTTGGGATACGAGTATCCCCTTTCCGATGCACTATTCGTTCTTTACTCCATACCTCGCTCCATCACATTGACGAATTAACACAGAAATTGCGTCGCTGTGAAATACTGTGGGTTCTATCACATCTCCTTCTAAATCGAGTAACGTTTCTATGGAAACGACAGGATTTTCTTTTGGGACGAGTATCTCCTTTCCGATGCACTATTCCTTCTTTACTGCATCCCTCGCTCGGTCCATTGACGAATTAACACAGAAATCGCGTCGCTATGAACTACTATGGGTTCTATGACATCTCCTTCTAAGTCGAGTAACGTTTCTATGGAAACCACAGGATTTTCTTTTGGGATACGAGTATCTCCTTTCCGATGCACTATTCCTTCTTCTCTGCATCCCTCGCTCCCTCACATTGACGAATTAACACAGAAATTGCCTCGCTATGAAATACAATGGTTGTATGGCATCTCTTTCTAAATCGAGTAATGTCTCTATGGAAACGACAGGATTTTCTTTTGGGATACGACTATCTCCTTCCCGATGCCCAATTCCTTATTTACTGCATCCCTCGTTCCTTCACATTGACGAATTAACACAGAAATTGCGTCGCTATGAAATACTACGGGTTCTATGACATCTCCTTCTAAAACGAGTAACGTTTCTATGGAAACGACAGGATTTCCCTGTGGGATTCGACTATCTCCTTTCCGATGCACTATTCCTATTTTTACAGCATCCCTCGCTCCCTCAAATTGACCAGTTAACACAGAAAGTGCGTCGCTATGAAATACTATGTTTACCATGACCTCTCCTTCTAAATCGAGTAACGTTTCTATGGAAACGACAGGATTTACTTTTGGGATACGGCTATCTCCTTTCCGATGCCCTATTCCTTCTTAATTGCATCCCTCGCTCCCTCACATTGATGAATTGACACAGAAAATGCGTCGCTATGAAATACTATGGGTTCTATGTTATCTCGTTCGAAAACGAGTAACGTTTCTATGGAAACGATTGGATTTTCTTTTGGGATACGGGTATCCCATTTCCGATGCACTATTTCTTCTTTACTGCATCCCTCGCTCCATCACATTGACAAATTAACACATAAATTGCGTCGCTACGAAATACAATGGGTTCTACGACATCTGTTTCTAAATCGAGTAACGTTTCTATGGAAAGGACAGGACTTTCTTTGGGATACGAGTATCTCCTTTCCGATGCACTATTCGTTCTTTACTGCATCCCTCGCTCCCTCACATTGACGAATTAACACAGAAATTGCGTCGCTATGAAATACAATGGTTGTATGGCATCTCTTTCTAAATCGAGTAATGTCTCTATGGAAACGACAGGATCTTCTTTTGGGATACGACTACCTCCTTTCCGATGCAATTTTCCTTCATTACTGAATCCCTCGCTCCCTCACAATGACGAATTAACACAGAAATTGCGTCGCTATGAAATACTATGGGTTCTATGACGTCACCTTCTAAATCGAAGTACGTTTCTTTGGAAACGACAGGATTTTCATTTGGGATTCGAGTCTCTCCTTTCCGATGCACTATTCGTTCTTTACTTCATCCCTCGCTCCCTCGCATTGACGAATTAACACAGAAATTGCGTCGCTATGAAATACTATGGGTTGTAAGACTTCTGCTTCTAAACCGAGTAATGTTTCTATGGAAACGACGGGATTTTTTTTTGGGATACGACTATCTATTTTCCGATGCACAATTCCATTTTTAATGCATCCCTCGCTCCTTCACATGGAAGAAATAAAACATAACTTGCGTCGCCATGAATTAATATGTGTTCTATGGCATCTTCTTCTAAATCGAGTAACGTTTCTATGGAAACGACAGGAATTCCATTTGGGATACGACTATCTCGTTTCCGATGCACTATTCCTTCTTTACAGCATCCCTCGCTCCCTCAAATTGACCAGTTAACACAGGAATTGCGTCGCAAGAAATACTATGAGTTCTATGACTAATCCTTCTAAATCGAGCAACGTTCCTTTGGAAACGACAGGATTTTTGTTGGGATACGAGAATCTCCTTTCCGATGCTCTATTCCTTCTTAACTGCATCCCTCCATCAATCACACTAACGAATTAACACAGAAAGTGCGTCGCTATGAAATATTATGCGTTCAATGACATCTACTTCTAAATCGAGTAACGGTTCTGTGGAAACGACAGTATTTTCTTTTGGGATACGAGTATCTCGCTTCCGATGCACTATTCCTTCTTTACTGTGTCCCTCGATCACTCACGTTGACGAATTAACACAGAAATTGCGTCGCTATGAAATACTATGGGTTCCTTGACACCTCCTTCTAAATCGAGTAACGTTTCTATGGAAATGACGGGATTATCTTTAGGGATACGAATATCTCCTTTCCGATGCACTATTCTTCTATACTGCATCCCTCGATCAATCACACTGACCAATTAACACAGAAATTGCGTCGCCATGAAATACTATGGGGTCAAGGACTACTACTTCTAAATCGAGTAACGGTTCTATGGAAACGACAGGATTTTCTTTTGGGATACGACTATCTCCTTCCCGATGCCCAATTCCTTATTTACTGCATCCCTCGCTCCTTCACATTGACGAATTAACACAGAAATTGCGTCGCTATGAAATACTACGGGTTCTATGACATCTCCTTCTAAAACGAGTAACGTTTCTATGGAAACGACACGATTTCCCTGTGGGATTCGACTATCTCCTTTCCGATGCACTATTCCTATTTTTACAGCATCCCTCGCTCCCTCAAATTGACCAGTTAACACAGAAAGTGCGTCGCTATGAAATACTATGTTTTCCATGACCTCTCCTTCTAAATCGAGTAACGTTTCTATGGAAACGACAGGATTTACTTTTGGGATACGGCTATCTCCTTTCCGATGCCCTATTCCTTCTTAATTGCATCCCTCGCTCCCTCACATTGACGAATTGACACAGAAAATGCGTCGCTATGAAATACTATGGGTTCTATGTCATCTCGTTCGAAAACGAGTAACGTTTCTATGGAAACGATTGGATTTTCCTTTGGGATACGAGTATCCCATTTCCGATGCACTATTTCTTCTTTACTGCATCTATCGCTCCATCACATTGACAAATTAACACATAAATTGCGTCGCTACGAAATACTATGGGTTCTATGACTTCTCCTTCAAAATCGAGTAACGTTTCTAAGGAACGACATGATTTTCTTTTCGGATATGACTATCTCCTTTCCGACGCACAATACCTTATTTACTGCATCCCTCGCTCCTTCACATTCACGAATTAACAAAGAAATTGCGTCGCTATGAAATACTATGGGTTCTATGACATCTCCCTCTAAATCGAGTAACGTTTCAATTGAAACCAGACGATTCTCTTTTGGGAAACGATTATCTCCTTTCAAATGCACTATTCCTTCTTTATTGCATCCCTCGCTCCATCACATAGACGAAATAATACAGAAATTGCGTCGCTATGAAATACTATGGGTTCTATGACGACTCCTTCTAAATCGAGTATCGTTTCTACGGAAACGATAGGAATTTCTTTTGGAATACGGGTGTCCCCTTTCCGATGCACTATTCCTTCTTTACAGCTTCCCTGGCTCCATCACATTGACGAATTAACACATTAATTGCGTCACTATGAGATACTGTGGGTACTATGGCTTCTCCTTCTAAATCGAGTAACGTTTCTATGGAAACTAGAAGATCTTGTTTTGGGATACGACTATCTCCTTCCCCATGCGCTATTTCTTCTTTACTGCATCCCTCGCTCCATCACACTGACGAATTAACACAGAAATTGCGTCGCTCTGAAATACTATTAGTTCTATGACATCTTCATCTAAATCGAGTAACGTTTCTATGGAAGCGACATGACTTCCTTTTGGGATACGAGTATCTCCTTTCCGATGCACTACTCCTTCTTAATTGCATCCCTCGATCCCTCACATTGACGAATTAACACAGAAATTGCGTCGCTATGAAATACTGTGTTTTCTATGACATCTCGTTCCAAATCGAATGACGTTTCTATGGAAACGTTTCGATTTTCTTCTGGTATACGAGTATCCCCTTTCCGATGCACTATTCCTTCTTTACTGCATCCCTCGCTCCATCACATTGACAAATTAACACATAAATTGCGTCGTTATGAAATACTATGGGTTCTAAGACATTTCCTTCTAAATCGAGTAACGTTTCTAAGGAACCGATAGGAATATCTTTTGGGATACAAGTATCCCCTTTCCGATGCACTATTCCTTCTTTACTGCATCCCTCGCTCCATCACATTGACGAATTCACACAGAAATTGCGTCGCTGTTAAATACTATGGGATCTATGACATCTCCTTCTATTTCGAGTAACGTTTCTATGGAAACGACAGGATTTACTTTTGGGATACGGCTATTTCCTTTCCGATGCACTATTCCTTCTTTACTGCATCCCTCGCCCCATAACATTGACAAATTGACACATAAATTACGTCGCTATGAAATGCTACGGGTTCTATGATTTCTCCTTCAAAATCGAGTAACTTTTCTATAGAACGACATGATTTTCTTTTTGGATATGACTGTCTCCTTTCCGACGCACAATACCTTCTTAAATGCATCCCTCGCTCCATCACATTCACGAATGATCACAGAAATTGTGTCGCAATGAAATACTATGTGTTCTAAGACATCTCCTTCAAAATCGGGTAATTTTTCTATGGAAACGAAAGGATTTTCTTTTGGGATACGAGTATCTCCTTTCCGATGCACTATTCCTTCTTTACTGCATCCCTCGCCCCATAACATTGTCAAATTAACACATAAATTGCGTCGTTATGAAATACTATGGGTTCTATGACATTTCCTTCTAAATCGAGTAATGTTTCTAAGGAAACGATAGGAATATCTTTTGGGATACGAGTATCCCCTTTCCGATGCACTATTCCTTCTTTACTCCATCCCTCGCTCCATCACATTGACGAATTAACACAGAAATTGCGTCGCTGTGAAATACTGTGGGTTCTATCACATCTCCTTCTAAATCGAGTAACGTTTCTATGGAAACGACAGGATTTTCTTTTGGGACGAGTATCTCCTTTCCGATGCACTATTCCTTCTTCTCTGCATCCCTCGCTCCCTCACATTGACGAATTAACACAGAAATTGCGTCGCTATGAAATACAATGGTTGTATGGCATCTCTTTCTAAATCGAGTAATGTCTCTATGGAAACGACGGGATCTTCTTTTGGGATACGACTACCTCCTTTCCGATGCAATTTTCCGTCTTTACTGAATCCCTCGCTCCCTCACAATGACGAATTAACACAGAAATTGCGTCGCTATGAAATACTATTTGTTCTATGACGTCACCTTCTAAATCGAATTACGTATCTTTGGAAACGACAGGATTTTCATTTGGGATACCAGTCTCTCCTTTCCGATGCACTATTCGTTCTTTACTTCATCCCTCGCTCCCTCACATTGACGAATTAACACAGAAATTGCGTCGCTATGAAATACTATGGCTTGTAAGACTTCTGCTTCTAAATCGAGTAATGATTCTATGGAAACGACAGGAATTCCATTTGGGATACGACTATCTCGTTTCCGATGCACTATTCCTTCTTTACAGCATCCCTCGCTCCCTCAAATTGACCAGTTAACACAGGAATTGCGTCGCAATGAAATACTATGAGTTCTATGACATATCCTTCTAAATCGAGTAACGTTCCTTTGGAAACGACAGGATTTTTGTTGGGATACGAGTATCTCCTTTCCGATGCTCTATTCCTTCTTCACTGCATCCCTCCATCAATCACACTAACGAATTAACACAGAAAGTGCGTCGCTATGAAATATTATGCGTTCAATGACATCTACTTCTATATCGAGTAACGGTTCTATGGAAAAGACAGGATTCTCTTTTGGGATACGAGTATCTCCTTTCTGATGCACTATTTCTTCTTTACTGGATCCCTCGCTACCTGAGATTGACGAATTGACACAGAAATTGCGTCGCTATGAAATACTATGTGTTCTATGACACCTCCGTCTAAATCGAGTAACCCTTCTATGGAACGACTGGATTTCCATTTGGGATACGACTATCTCCTTTTCGATGCACTATTCCTTCTTTACAGCATACCTCGCTCCCTCAAATTGACCATTTAACACAGAAATTGCGTCGCTATGATATACCATGAGTTCTATGACAACTCCGTCTACATCGAGTTACGTTTCTATGGAAACGACAGGATTTTCTTTTGGGTTACGAGTACCTCCTTTCCGATGCACTATTCCTTCTTCACTGCTTCCCTCGCTCGGTCACAATGACGAATTAACACAGAAATTGCGTCGCTATGAACTACTATGGGTTTATGACATCTCCTTCTAAATCGAGTAACGTTTCTATGGAAACGACAGGATTTTCTTTTGGGGTACGAGTATCTCCTTCCCGATGCACTATTCCTTCATTACTGCATCCCTCGTTCCATCACACTGACGAATTAACACAGAAATTGCGTCGCTATGAAATACTATGTTTTCCATGACCTCTCCTTCTAAATCGAGTAACGTTCCTATGGAAACGACAGGATTTTTTTTTGGGATACGACTTTCTCCTTCCCGATGCCCAATTCGTTATTTACTGCATCCCTCGCTCCTTCACATTGACGAATTAACACAGAAATTGCGCCGCTATGAAATACCACGGGTTCTATGACATCTCCTTCTAAAACGAGTAACGTTTCTACGGAAACGACAGGATTTCCCTGTGGGATTCGACTATCTCCTTTCCGATGCACTATTCCTATTTTTACAGCATCCCTCAAATTGACCAGTTAACACAGAATTTGCGTCGCTATGAAATACTATGTTTTCCATGACCTCTCCTTCTAAATGGAGTAACGTTTCTATTGAACGACATGATTTTCTTTTCGGATATGACTATCTCCTTTCCGACGCATATTACCTTCTTTACTGCATCCCTCGCTAATTCACATTCACGAATTAACAAAGAAATTGCGTCGCTATGAAATACTATGGGGTCTATGACATCTCGTTCTATATCGGGTAACGTTTGAATTGAAACCAGACGATTTTCTTTTGGGAAACGATTATCTCCTTTCAAATGCATTATTCCTTCTTTATTGCATCCCTAGCTCCCTCACATAGACGAAATAACACAGAAATTGCGTCGCTATGAAATACTATGGGTTCTATGACGACTCCTTCTAAATGGAGTATCGTTTCTATGGAAAGGATAGGAATTTCTTTTGGGATACGGGTAACCCCTTTCCGATGCACTATTCCTTCTTTACTGCATCCCTCGCTCCATCACATTGACGAATTCACACAGAAATTGCGTCGCTGTTAAATACTATGGGATCTATGACATCTCCTTCTAATTCGAGTAACGTTTCTATGGAAACGACAGGATTTTCTTTTGGGGTACGGCTATCTCCTTTCCGATGCACTATTCCTTCTTAATAGCATCCCTCGCTCCCTCACATTGTCGAATTAACACAGAAATTGCGTCGCTATGAAATACTATGTGTTCTATGACATCTCGTTCTAAATCGAGTAACGTTTCTATGGAAACGATTCGATTTTCTTTTGGGATACGAGTATGTCTTTTCCGATGCACTATTCCTTCTTTACTGCATCCCTCGCCCCATAACATTGTCAAATTAACACATAATCTGCGTCGTTATGAAATACTATGGGTTCTATGACATTTCCGTCTAAATCGAGTAACGTTTCTAAGGAAACGATAGGAATACCTTTTGGGATACGTGTATCTCATTCCCGATGCACTATTCCTTCTTTACTGCATCCCGCGCTCCCTCACATTGGCGAATTAACACAGAAATTGCGTCGCTATGAAATACTACGCGTTCTGAGACTTCTCCTTCTAAATCGAGTAACGTTTCTATGGAAACGAAAGGTTTTCCATTTCGAATACCAGTATCTCCTTTCCGATGCACTATACTATCTTTACTTCATCCCTGGCTCCATCACATTGACGAATTAACACAGAAATTGCGTCGCTATGAAATACTATTGGTTCTATGACATCTCCTTCTAAATCGGGTAACGTTTCAGTGGAAACGAGACGATTTTCTTTTAGGGTACGATTATCTCCTTTCAAATGCACTATTCCTTCTTTATTGCAACCCTCGCCCCCTCACATAGACGAATTAACACAGAAATTGCGTCGCTATGAAATACTATGGCTTCAATGACATCTCCTTCCATATCGGGTAACGTTTCTATTGAAGCAAAATGATTTTCTTTTGGGATACGGCTATCTCCTTTCCGATGCACTATTCCTTCTTAATAGCATCTATCGCTCCCTCACATTGTCGAAATAACACAGAAATTGCGTCGCTATGAAATACTATGTGTTCTATGACATCTCGTTCTAAATCGAATAACGTTTCTATGGAAACGATTCGAATATCTTTTGGGATACGAGTATCCCCTTTCCTATGCACTATTCCTACTTTACTGCATCCCTCGCTCCATCACATTGACGAATTAACACAGAAATTGCGTCGCTATAAGATACTATGGGTTCTATGACATCTCGATCTGAAACGAGTAACGTTTCTATGGAAACGATTGGATTCTCTTTTGGGATACAAGTATCATCTTTCCGATGCACTATTCCTTCTTTACTGCATCCCTCGCTCGGTCACATTGACGAATTAACACAGAAATGGCGTCGCTATGAAATACTATTCGTTCTACGACTTAACCTTCTAAATTGAGTAACGTTTCTATGGATACTACGGGATTAATCTTTGGGATACGACTGTCTCCTTTCCGATGCACTATTCCTTCTTTACTGCATCCCTCGCTCCTTCACATTCACGAATTAACAAAGAAATTGCGTCGCTATGAAATACTATTGGTTCTAGGACGTCTCCATCAAAATCGGGTAACGTTTCTATTGAAACGACAGGATTTTCTTTTGGGATACGACTATCTCCTTTCCGATGCACTATTCCTTCTTCACTACATCTCTCGCTCGGTCACATTGACGAATTAACACAGAAATGGCGTCGCTATGAAATACTATTCGTTCTACGACTTCTCCTTCTAAATTGAGTAACGTTTCTATGGATACGACGGGATTAATCTTTGGGATACGACTGTCTCCTTTCCGATGTACTATTCCTTCTTTACTGCATCCCTCGCTCCCTCACAATGACGAATTAACACAGAAATTGCGTTGCTATGAAATACTATGGGTTCTATGACAACTCCTTCTAAATCGAGTAACGTTTCTATGGAAACCACAGGATTTTCTTTTGGGATACGAGTATCTCCTTCCCGATGCACTATTCCTACTTTACTGCATCCCTCGCTCCCTCACATTGGCGAAGTAACACAGAAATTGCGTCGCTATGAAATACTATGGGTTCTATGGGATCTCTTCTAAATCGAGTAACGTTTCAATGGAAACGACAGGATTCTCTTTTGGGATAGGAGTATCTCCTTTCCGATGCACTATTCCTTCTTTACTGAATCCCTCGCTCCATCACACTGACGAATTAGCACAGAAATTGCGTCGCTATGAAAAACTATGGGTTATATGACTTCTCCTTCTAAATCGAGTAACGTTTCCATAGAAACGACAGGATTCTCTTTTGGGATACGACTATTTCCTTCCCGATTCCCAATTCCTTCTTTACTGCATCCCTCGCTCCTTCACATTGAAGAATTAACACAGAAATTGCGTCGTTATGACATACTACGGGTTCTATGACTTCTCCTTCTAAATCGAGTAACGTTTCTATGGAAACGACAGGATTTTCTTTTGGGACGAGTATCTCCTTTCCGATGCACTATTCCTTCTTTACTGCATCCCTCGCTCCATCACATTGACGAATTAACACAGAAATTGCGTCGCTGTGAAATACTATGGGTTCTATGACATTTCCTTCTAAATCGAGTAACGTTTCAATTGAAACCAGACGAGTTTCATTCGGGAAACGATTATCTCCTTTCAAATGCACTATTCCTTCTTTATTGCATCCCTCGCTCCCTCACATAGACGAAATAACACAGAAATTGCGTCGCTATGAAATACTACGGGTTCTATGAGATCTCTTCTAAATCGAGTAACGTTTCTATGGAAACGACAGGATTTTCTTTTGGGATACGAGAACCCCCTTTCCGATTCACTATTCCTTCTTTACTGCATCCATCGCTCCCTCACATTGACAAATTAACACAGAAATTGCGTCGCTATGAAATACTATGTGTTCTATGACATCTCCTTCAAAATTAGGAAACGTTTCTATGGAAACGAAAGGATTTTCTTTTGGGATACGACTATCTCCATCCCGATGCGCTATTCCTTCTTTACTGCATCCCTCGCTCCATCACATTGACAAATTAACACATAAATTGCGTCGTTATGAAATACTACGGGTTCTATGACATTTCCTTCTAAATCGAGTAACGATTCTAAGGAAACGATAGGAATATCTTTTGGGATACGAGTATCCCCTTTCCGATGCACTATTTCTTCTTTCCTGCATCCGTCGCCCCGTCATATTGTCGAATTAACACTGAAATTACGTCGCTATGAAATACTATGGGTTCTATGACATCTCCTTCTAAATCGGGTAAAGTTTCAATGGAAACGAGGCGATTTTCTTTTGGGATACGATTATCCCCTTTCAAATGCACTATTCCTTCTTTATTGCAACCCTCGCCCCCTCACATAAACGAATTAACACAGAAATTTCGTCGCTATGAAATTCTATGGCTTCAATGACATCTCCTTCCATATCGGGTAACGTTACTATGGAAACAACATGGATTTCTTTTGGGATACGAGTATCTCCTTCCCGATGCACTATTCCTTCTTTACTGCATCCCTCGCTCCCTCACATTGGCGAATTAACACAGAACTTGCGTCGCTATGAAATACTACGGGTTCTATGAGGTCTCTTCTAATTCGAGTAACGTTTCTATGGAAACGACAGGATTTTCTTTTGGGATACGAGAACCCCCTTCCGATGCACTATTCCTTCTTTACTGCATCCATCGCTCGCTCACATTGAAGTATTAACACAGAAATTGCGTCGCTGTTAAATACTATGGGATCTATGACAGCTCCTTCTAATTCGAGTAACGTTTCTATGGAAACGACAGGATTTTCTTTTCGGATACGGCTATCTCCTTTCCGATGCACTATTCCTTCTTAATAGCATCCCCCCGCTACCTCACATTGTCGAATTAACACAGAAATTGCGTCGCTATGAAATACCATGTGTTCTATGACATCTCGTTCTAAATCGAGTGACGTTTCTATGGAAACCATTCGATTTTCTTTTGGGATTCGAGTATCTCCTTTCCGATGCATTATTCCTTCTTTACTGCTTCCCTCGCCCCATAACATTGACAAATTAACACATAAATTGTGTCGCTATGAAATGCTATGGGTTCTATGACTTCTCCTTCAAAATCGAGTAATGTTTCTATTGAACGACATGATTTTCTTTTCGGGTATGACTATCTCCTTTCCGGCGCACAATACCTTCTTAACTGCATCCAGCGCTCCATCACATTCACGAATGATCACAGAAATTGCATCGCAATGAAATACTATGTGTTCTAAGACATCTCCTTCATTATCGGGTAATTTTTCTGTGGAAACGAAAGGATTTTCTTTTGGGATACGAGTATCTCTTTTCCGATGCACTATTCCTTCTTTACTGCATCCCTCGCCCCATAATATTGACAAATTAACACATAAATTACGTCGTTATGAAATACTATGGGTTCTATGACATTTCCTTCTAAATCGAGTAACGTTTCTAAGGAAACGATAGGAATATCTTATGGGATACGAGTATCCCCTTTCCGATGCACTATTCCTTCTTTACTCCATCCCTCGCTCCATCACATTGACGAATGAACACAGAAATTACGTCGCTGTGAAGTATTGTGGATTCTATCACATCTCCTTCTAAATCGAGTAACGTTTCTATGGAAACGATAGGAATATATTTTTGGGATACGAGTATCCTCTTTCCCATGCACTATTTCTTCTTTACTGCATCACTCGCTCCGTCACATTGTCGAATTAAAACATAAATTGCGTCACTATGAAATACTATGGGTTCTATGGCTTCTCCTTCTAAATCGGGTAACGTTTCAATGGAAACGAGACGATTTTCTTTTGGGATATGATTATTTCCTTTCAAATGCACTATTCCTTCTTTATTGCAACCCTCGCCCCCTCACATAGACGAATTAACACAGAAATTGCGTCGCTATGAAATACTATGGCTTCAATGACATCTCCTTCCATATCGGGTAACGTTTCTATGGAAACAACATGATTTTCTTTTGGGATACGAGTATCTCCCTCCCGATGCACTATTCCTTCTTTACTGCATCCCTCGCTCCGTCACATTGGCGAATTAACACAGAAATTGCGTCGCTATGAAATACTACGGGTTCTATGAGATCTCTTCTAAATCGAGTAACGTTTCTGTGGAAACGAAAGGATTTTCTTTTGGGATACGTGTATCTCCTTCCCGATGCACTATTCCTTCTTTACTGCATCCCGCGCTCCCTCATATTGGCGAATTAATACAGAAATTGCGTCGCTATGAAATACTATGGGTTCTTTGACATCTCCTTCTAATTCGAGTATCGTTTCAATGGAAACGATACGATTTTCTTTTGGGATACGATTATCTCCTTTCAAATGCACTATTCCTTCTTTATTGCATCCCTCGCTCCCTCACATTGGCGAAGTAACACAGAAATTGCGTCGCTATGAAATACTATGGGTTCTATGAGATCTCTCCTAAATCGAGTAACGTTTCAATGGAAACGACACCATTTTCTTTTGGGGTAGGAGTATCTCCTTTCCGATGCACTATACTATCTTTGCTGCATCCCTGGCTCCATCACAGTGACGAATTAACACAGAAATTGCGTCGCTATGAAATACTATGGGTTCTATGACATCTCCTTCTAAATCGGGTAACGTTTCAATGGAAACGAGGCGATTTTCTTTTGGGATATGATTATCCCCTTTCAAATGCACTATTCCTTCTTTATTGCAACCCTCGCCCCCTCACATAAACGAATTAACACAGAAATTGCGTCGCTATGAAATACTATGGCTTCAATGACATCTCCTTCCATATCGGGTAACGTTTCTATGGCAACAACATGATTTTTTTTTGGGATACGAGTATCTCCTTCCCGATGCACTATTCCTTCTTTACTGCATCCCTCGCTCCCTCACATTGGCGAATTAACACAAAAATTGCGTCGCTATGAAATACTACGGGTTCTATGAGATCTCTTCTAATTCGAGTAACGTTTCTATCGAAACGACAGGATTTTCTTTTGGGATACGAGAACCCCCTTTCCGATTCACTATTCCTTCTTTACTGCATCCATCGCTCCCTCACATTGACAAATTAACACAGAAATTGCGTCGCTATGAAATACTATGTGTTCTATGACATCTCCTTCAAAATTAGGAAAAGTTTATATGGAAACGAAAGGATTTTCTTTTGGGATACGAGAACCCCCTTTCCGATGCACTATTCCTTCTTTACTGCATCCATCGCTCGCTCACATTGACGTATTAACACAGAAATTGCGTCGCTGTTAAATACTATGGTATCTATGACAGCTCCTTCTAATTCGAGTAACGTTTCTATGAAAACGACAGGATTTTCTTTTCGGATACGGCTATCTCCTTTCCTATGCACTATTCCTTCTTAATAGCATCCCCCGCTACCTCACATTGTCGAATTAACGCAGAAATTGCGTCGCTATGAAATACCATGTGTTCTATGACATCTCATTCTAAATCGAGTAACGTTTCTATGGAAACCATTCGATTTTCTTTTGGGATTCGAGTATCTCCTTTCCGATGCATTATTCCTTCTTTACTGCATCCCTCGCCCCATAACATTGACAAATTAACACATAAATTGTGTCGCTATGAAATGCTATGGGTTCTATGACTTCTCCTTCAAAATCGAGTAATGTTTCTATTGAACGACATGATTTTCTTTTCGGGTATGAGTATCTCCTTTCCGGCGCACAATACCTTCTTAACTGCATCCCTCGCTCCATCACATTCACGAATGATCACAGAAATTGCATCGCAATGAAATACTATGTGTTCTAAGACATCTCCTTCATTATCGGGTAATTTTTCTGTGGAAACGAAAGGATTTTCTTTTGGGATACGAGAATCTCTTTTCCGATGCACTATTCCTTCTTTACTGCATCCCTCGCCCCTTAATATTGACAAATTAACACACAAATTACGTCGTTATGAAATACTATGGGTTCTATGACATTTCCTTCTAAATCGAGTAACATTTCTAAGGAAACGATAGGAATATCTTATGGGATACGAGTATCCCCTTTCCGATGCACTATTCCTTCTTTACTCCATCCCTCGCTCCATCACATTGACGAATTAACACAGAAATTGCGTCGCTGTGAAGTACTGTGGATTCTATCACATCTCCTTCTAAATCGAGTAACGTTTCTATGGAAACGATAGGAATATCTTTTGGGATACGAGTATCCTCATTCCCATGCACTATTTCTTCTTTACTGCATCACTCGCTCCGTCACATTGTCGAATTAAAACATAAATTACGTCACTATGAAATACTATGGGTTCTATGGCTTCTCCTTCTAAATCGGGTAACGTTTCAATGGAAACGAGACGATTTTCTTTTGGGATATGATTATTTCCTTTCAAATGCACTATTCCTTCTTTATTGCAACCCTCGCCCCCTCACATAGACGAATTAACACAGAAATTGCGTCGCTATGAAATACTATGGCTTCAATGACATCTCCTTCCATATCGGGTAACGTTTCTATGGAAACAACATGATTTTCTTTTGGGATACGAGTATCTCCCTCCCGATGCACTATTCCTTCTTTACTGCATCCCTCGCTCCGTCACATTGGCGAATTAACACAGAAATTGCGTCGCTATGAAATACTACGGGTTCTATGAGATCTCTTCTAAATCGAGTAACATTTCTATGGAAACGACAGGACTTGCTTTTGGGATACGTGTATCTCCTTCCCGATGCACTATTCCTTCTTTACTGCATCCCGCGCTCCCTCATATTGGCGAATTAACTCAGAAATTGCGTCGCTATGAAATACTATGGGTTCTTTGACATCTCCTTCTAATTCGAGTATCGTTTCAATGGAAACGATACGATTTTCTTTTGGGATACGATTATCTCCTTTCAAATGCACTATTCCTTCTTTATTGCATCCCTCGCTCCCTCACATTGGCGAAGTAACACAGAAATTGCGTCGCTATGAAATACTATGGGTTCTATGAGATCTCTCCTAAATCGAGTAACGTTTCAATGGAAACGACACCATTTTCTTTTGGGGTAGGAGTATCTCCTTTCCGATGCAATATTCCTCCTTTACTGCATCCCTCGCTCCATCACACTGACGATTTAACACAGAAATTGCGTCGCTATGAAGTACTATGTGTTATATGACTTCTCCTTCTAACTCGAGTAACGTTTCTATAGAAACGACAGGATTCTCTATTGGGATACAGCTATCTCCATCCCAATGCCCAATTCCTTCTTTACTGCATCTTTCGCTCCTTCACATTGAAGAATTAACACAGAAATTGCGTCGTTATGACATACTACGGGTTCTATGACTTCTCCTTCTAAATCGAGTAACGTTTCTATGGAAACGACAGGATTTTCTTTTGGGACGAGTATCTCCTTTCCGATGCACTATTCCTTCTTTACTGCATCCCTCGCTCCATCACATTGACGAATTAACACAGAAATTGCGTCGCTGTGAAATACTATGTGTTCTATGACATTTCCTTCTAAATCGAGTAACGTTTCTATGGAAACGATAGGAATATCTTTTGGGATACGAGTATCCCTTTTCCGATGCACTATTTCTTCTTTACTGCATCCGTCGCCCCGTCACATTCTCGAATTAACACATAAATTGCGTCACTATGAAATACTATGGGTTCTATGGCTTCTCCTTCTAATTCAAGTAACGTTCCTACGGAGACGAAAGGATTTCCTTTTGGAATACCGGTATCTCCTTTCCGATGCACTATACTATGTTTGCTGCATCCCTGGCTCCATCACAGTGACGAATTAACACAGAAATTGCGTCGCTATGAAATACTATGGGTTCTATGACATCTCCTTCTAAATCGGGTAACGTTTCAATGGAAACGAGACGATTTTCTTTTGGGATATGATTATCCCCTTTCAAATGCACTATTCCTTCTTTATTGCAACCCTCGCCCCCTTACATAAACGAATTAACACAGAAATTGCGTCGCTATGAAATACTATGGCTTCAATGACATCTCCTTCCATATCGGGTAACGTTTCTATGGAAACAACATGATTTTCTTTTGGGATACGAGTATCTCCTTCCCGATGCACTATTCCTTCTTTACTGCATCCCTCGCTCCCTCACATTGGCGAATTAACACAAAAATTGCGTCGCTATGAAATACTACGGGTTCTATGAGATCTCTTCTAATTCGAGTAACGTTTCTATGGAAACGACAGGATTTTCTTTTGGGATACGAGAACCCCCTTTCTGATGCACTATTCCTTCTTTACTGCATCCATCGCTCCTTCACATAGACAAATTGACACAGAAATTGCGTCGCTATGAAATACAACGTGTTCTATGACATCTCCTTCAAAATTAGGAAACGTTTCTATGGAAACGAAAGGATTTTCTTTTGGGATACGACTATCTCCTTCCCGATGCGCTATTCCTTCTTTAGTGCATCCCTCGCTCCATCACATTGACAAATTAACACATAAATTGCGCTGTTATGAAATACTATGGGTTCTATGACATTTCCTTCTAAATCGAGTAACGATTCTAAGGAAACAATAGGAATATCTTTTGGGATACAAGTATCCCCTATCCGATGCACTATTCCTTCTTTTCTGCATCCCTCGCTCCATCACATTGACGAATTAACACAGAAATTGCGTCGCTGTTTAATATTATGGGATCTATGACAGCTCCTTCTATTTCGAGAAACGTTTCTATGGAAACGACAGGATTTTCTTTTGGGATACGACTATCTCCTTTCCGATGCATTATTCGTTCTTTACTGCATCCCTCGCCCCATAACATTGACAAATTAAGACATAAATTTTGTCGCTATGAAATGCTATGGGTTCTATGACTTCTCCTTCAAAATCGAGTAACGTTTCTATAGAACGACATGATTTTCTTTTCGGATATGACTATCTCCTTTCCGACGCACAATACCTTCTTAACTGCATCCCTCGCTCCATCACATTCACGAATGATCACAGAAATTGCATCGCAATGAAATACTATGTGTTCTAAGACATCTCCTTCAATATCGGGTAATTTTTCTATGGAAACGAAAGGATTTTCTTTTGGGATACGAGTATCTCCTTTCCGATGCACTATTCCTTCTTTACTGCATCCCTCGCAACATAATATTGACAAATTAACACATAAATTGCGTCGTTATGAAATACTATGGGTTCTATGACATTTCCTTCTAAATCGAGTAACGTTTCTAAGGAAACGATAGGAATATCTTATGGGATACGAGTATCCCCTTTCCGATGCACTATTCCTTCTTTACTCCATCCCTCGCTCCATCACATTGATGAATTAACACAGAAATTGCGTCGCTGTGAAGTACTGTGGGTTCTATCACATCTCCTTCTAAATCGAGTAACGTTTCTATGGAAACGATAGAAATATCTTTTGGGATACGATTATCCCCTTTCCGATGCACTATTTCTTCTTTACTGCATCACTCGCTCCGTCACATTGTCGAATTAAAACATAAATTGCGTCACTATGAAATACTATGGGTTCTATGGCTTCTCCTTCTAAATCGGGTAACGTTTCAATGGAAACGAGACGATTTTCTTTTGGGATACGATTATTTCCTTTCAAATGCACTATTCCTTCTTTATTGCAACCCTCGCCCCCTCACATAGAGGAATTAAAACAGAAATTGCGTCGCTATGAAATACTATGGCTTCAATGACATCTCCTTCCATATGGGGTAACGTTTCTATGGAAACAACATGATTTTCTTTTGGGATACGAGTATCTCCCTGCCGATGCATTATTCCTTCTTTACTGCATCCCTCGCTCCCTCACATTGGCGAATTAACACAGAAATTGCGTCGCTATGAAATTCTACGGGTTCTATGAGATCTCTCCTAAATCGAGTAACGTTTCTATGGAAACGACAGGATTTTCTTTTGGGATACGAGAACCCCCTGTCCGATGCACTATTCCTTCTTTACTGCATCCATCGCTCCCTCACATTGACAAATTAACACAAAAATTGCGTCGCTATGAAATGCTATGGGTTCTATGACATCTCCTTCAAATTCGGGAAACGTTTCTATAGAAACGTCAGGATTTTCTTTTGGGATACGTGTATCTCCTTCCCGATGCCCTATTCCTTCTTTACTGCATCCCGCGTTCCCTCACATTGGCGAATTAACACAGAAATTGCGTCGCTATGAAATACTATGGGTTCTTTTACATCTCCTTCTAATTCGAGTAATGTTTCAATGGAAACGAGACGATTTACTTTTGGGATACGATTATCTCATTTCAAATGCACTATTCCTTCTTTATTGCATCCCTCGCTCCTTCACATAGACGAATTAACACAGAAATAGCGTCCCTATGAAATACTATGGATTCTATGACATCTCCTTCAAAATCGGGAAACGTTTCTATGGAAACTACAGGATTTTCTTTTGGGATTCGAGTATCTCCTATCCGTGCACTATTCCTTCTTTACTGCATCCCTCGCTCCCTCACATTGACGAATGAACACAGAAATTGCGTCGCTATGAAATACTACGGGTTCTGAGACTTCTCCTTCTAAATCGAGTAACGTTTCTATGGAAACGACAGGACACTCTTTTGGGATACGAGTATCTCCTTTCCGATGCACTATTCCTTCTTTACTGCATCCCTCGCTCCATCACATTGACGATTTAACACAGAAATTGCGTCGCTGTTAAATACTATGGGATCTATGACATCTCCTTCTAATTCGAGTAACGTTTCTATGGAAACGTCAGGATTTACTTTTGGGATACGGCTATCTCCTTTCCGATGCACTATACTATCTTTACTGCATCCCTGGCTCCATCACATTGACGAATTATCACAGAAATTGCGTCGCTATGAACTACTATGTGTTCTATGACATCTCCTTCTAAATCGGGTAACGTTTCAATGGAAACGAGACGATTTTCTTTTGGGGTACGATTATCTCCTTTCAAATGCACTATTCCTTCATTATTGCAACCCTCGCCCCCTCACATACACGAATTAACACAGAAATTGCGTCCCTATGAAATACTATGGATACTATGACCTCTCCTTCAAAATCGGGAAACGTTTCTATGGAAGCGACAGGATTTTCTTTTGGGATTCGAGTATCTCCTTTCCGTGCACTATTCCTTCTCTACTGCATCCCTCGCTCCCTCACGTTGACGAATGAACACAGAAATTGCGTCGCTATGATATACTACGGGTTCTGAGACTTCTCCTTCTAAATCGAGCAACGTTTCTAGGGAAACGACAGGATTTTCTTTTGGGACGAGTATCTCCTTTCCGATGCACTATTCCTTCTTTACTGCATCCCTCGCTCCGTCACATTGTCGAATTAACACACAAATTGCGTCACTATGAAATACTAAGGGTTCTATGGCTTCTCCTGCTAAATCGAGTAACGTTTCTATGGAAACGAAAGGATTTCCATTTGGAATACCAGTATCTTCTTTCCGATGCACTATACTATCTTTACTGCATCCCTGGCTCCATCACAATGACGAATTAACACAGAAATTGCGTCGCTATGAAATACTATGGGTTCTATGACATCTCCTTCTAAATCGGGTAACGTTTCGATGGAAACGAGACGATTTTCTTTTGGGATACGATTATCTCCTTTCAAATGCACTATTCCTTCTTTATTGCAACCCTCGCCGCCTCACATAGACGAATTAACACAGAAATTGCGCCGCTGTTTAATACTATGGGATCTACGAGATCTCCTTCTAATTCGAGTAACGTTTCTATGGAAACGACGGAACATCCTTTTGGGATACGAGTATCTCCTTTCCGATGCACTATTCCTTCTTTACTGCATCCCTCGCTCCATCACATTGACGATTTAACACAGAAATTGCGTCGCTGTTAAATACTATGGGATCTACGACATCTCCTTCTAATTCGAGTAACGTTTCTATGGAAACGACAGGATTTACTTTTGGGATACGGCTAGCTCCTTTCCGATGCCCTATACGTTCTTAATTGCATCCCTCGCTCCCTCGCATTGACGAATTGACACAGAAATTGCGTCGCTATGAAATACTATAGGTTCTATGAGATCTCGTTCTGAAACGAGTAACGTTTCTATGGAAACGACAGGATTTTCTTTTGGGATACGAGTATCCCCTTTCCGATGCACTATTCCCTCTTTACTGCATCCCTCGCTCCATCACGTTGACAAATTAACACATGAATTGCGTCGCTACGAAATGCTATGGGTTCTATGACTTCTCCTTCAAAATTGAGTAACGTTTCAATGGAACGACATGATTTACTTTTCGGATATGACTATCTCCTTTCCGACGCACAATACCTTCTTTACTGCATATTCGCTCCTTCACACTCACGAATTAACAAAGAAATTGCGTCGCTATGAAATACTATGGGTTCTAGGACGTCTCCATCAAAATCGGGTAACGTTTCTATTGAAACGACAGGATTTTCTTTTGGGATACGACTGTCTCCTTTCCGATGCGCTATTCCTTCTTTACTACATCTCTCGCTCGGTCACATTGACGAATTAACACAGAGATGGCGTCGCTATGAAATACTATTCGTTCTACGACTTCTCCTTCTAAATGGAGTAACGTTTCTATGGATACGACGGGATTAATCTTTGGGATACGACTATCTCCTATCCGATGCACTATTCCTTCTTTACTGCATCCCTCGCTCCCTCACAATGACGAATTAACACAGAAATTGCGTTGCTATGAAATACTATGGGTTCTATGACAACTCCTCTTAAATCGGGTAACGTTTCAGTGGAAACGAGACGATTTTCTTTTGGGATACGATTATCTCCTTTCAAATGCACTATTCCTTCTTTATTGCAACCCTCGGCCCCTCACAGAGACGAATTAACACAGAAATGGCGTCGCTGTGAAATACTAGGGCTTCAATGACATCTCCTTCCATATCGAGTAACGTTTCTATGGTAACAACAAGATATTCTTTTGGGATACGAGTATCTCCTTCCCGATGCACTATTCGTTCTTCACTGCATCCCTGACTCCATCGCATTGACGAATTAACACAGAAATTGCGTCGCTATGAAATACTATGGCTTCCCTGACATCTCCTTCTAATTCGAGTAACGTTTCAAGGGAAACGAGACGATTTTCTTTTGGGATACGATTATCTCCTTTCAAATGCACTATTCCTTCTTTATTGCATCCCTCGCTCCTTCACATAGGCGAATTATCACAGAAATTGCGTCGGTATGAAATACTATGGATTCTATGACATCTCCTTCAAAATCGGTAAACGTTTCTATGGAAACGACAGGTTTTTCTTTTGGGATACGAGTATCTCCTTTCCGTGCACTATTCCTTCTTTACTGCATCCCTCGCTCCCTCACATTGACGAATGAACACAGAAATTGCGTCGCTATGAAATACAATGGGTTCTATTACATCTCCTTCTAAATCTAGTAACGTTTCTATGCAAACGACAGGATATCCTTTTGGGATAGGAGTTTTTCCATTCCGTTGCACTATTCTTTCTTTACTGCATCCCTCGCTCCCTCACATTGACGTATTAACACAGATATTGCGTCGCTATGAAATACTGTGGGATCTATGACATCCCCTTCTAAATCGAGAACGTTTCTATGGAAACGACAGGATTTCGTTTTGGGATACGAGTAGCTTCTTTCCTATGCACTGTTACTTCTTTACTGGATCCCGCGCTCCCTCACAGTGACGAATTAACACAGAAATTGCGTCGCTATGAAATACTATGGGTTCTTTGACATTTCCTTCAAAGTCGAGTAACGTTTCTATGGAAACACAGGATTTTCTTTTTGGATACGAGTATCTCCTTTCCGATGCACTATTCCTTCTTTACTGCATCTCTCGCTCCATCACCTAGACGAATTAACACAGAAATGGCGTCGCTAGAAAATACTATGCGTTCTATGACTTCTCTTTCTAAATCGAGTCACGATTCTATGGAAACGACAGGACTTTCTTTTGGGATACGTGTATATCCTTTGCGATGCACTATTCCTTCT
Source organism: Schistocerca americana (assembly GCF_021461395.2). NCBI lineage: Eukaryota > Metazoa > Arthropoda > Insecta > Orthoptera > Acrididae > Schistocerca > Schistocerca americana. The sequence continues at coordinate 5,955,704 of NW_025725481.1, read as the reverse complement.
TTACTGCATCCCTCGCTCCCTCACATCGACGAATTAATGCAGAAATATCGACGCCATGAAATACTATGGGTTCCATGAAATCTCCTTCGAAGTGGAGTAACGTTTCAATGGAGAATGAGGGATTTTCTTTTGGGATACGAGTATTTCCTTTCGGTTGCTTTATTCCTTCTTTACTGGATCCCTCGGCCCCTCACATTGACGTTTTAACACAGAAATTAAGTCGCTATGAAATATTATGGGTTCTACGACATCTCCTTCTAAAACGATTGACGTTTCTATGGAAACGACAGGTTTTCTTTTTGGGATTCGACTATCTCCTTTCCGATAGACTATTCCTATTTTTACAGCATCCCTCGCTCCCTTAAATTGACCAGTTAACACAGAAATTGCGTCTCTATGATTTACTATGAGCTCTATGACATTCCCTTCCAAATAGAGTAACGTTTCTATGGAAACGACAGGATTTTCTTTTGGGATACGAGTATCTTCTTTCCGATGCACTATTCCTACTTTACTGCATCCCTCGCTCCATCACATTGACGAATTAACACAGAAATTGCTTCGCTCTGAAATACAATTAGTTCTATGACATCTCCATCTAAATCGAGTACCGTTTCTATGGAAACGACAGGACTTCCATTTGGGATCCGAGTATCTCCTTTCCGATGCACTATTCCTTCTTTACTGCATCCCTCGCTCCATCACATTGACGAATTAACACAGATATTGCGTCGCTGTAAAATACAATGGGTTCTATTACATCTCCTTCTAAATCTAGTGACGTTTCTATGCAAGCGACAGGATATCCTTTTGGGATAGGAGTATTTCCATTCCGTTGCACTATTCTTTCTTTACTCTCATCACTCGCTCCCTCACATTGACGTATTAACACAGAAATTGCGTCGCTATGAAATACTATGGGATCTGTGACATCCCCTTCTAAATCGAGCAACGTTTCTAAGAAAACGACAGGATTTTCTTTTGGTATACGAGTATCTCCTTTCCGATGCACTTTTTCCTCCTTTACTGCATCCCTCGCTTCCTCACATTGACGTTTTAACACAGAAATTGCGTCGCCATGAAATACTATGGGTTCTATGATATCTCCTTCTAAAACGAGTGACGTTTCTATGGAAACGACAGGTTTTCTTTTTCGGATTCGACTATCTCCTTTCCGATGAACTATTCCTATTTTTACAGCATCCCTCGCTCCCCCACATTGACGAATTAACACAGAAATGGCGTCGCTATAAAATACTATGCGTTCTAAGACTTCTCCTTCTAAATAGAGTAACGATTCTATGGAAACAAAAGGACTTTCTTTTGGGAAACGTGTATCTCCTTTGCGATGCACTATTCCTTCTGTACTGCATTCCTCGCTCCCTTACATTGACGAATTAATGCAGAAATATCGACGCCATGAAATACTATGTGTTCTATGACATCTCCTTCGAAGTGGAGTAACGTTTCAATGGAGAATGAAGGATTTTGTTTTGGGATACGAGTATTTCCTTTCGGATGCTTTATTCCTTCTTTACTGGATCCCTCGGCCCCTCACATTGACTTTTTAACACAGAAAATAAGTCGCTATGAAAAATTATGGGTTCTATGACATCTCCTTCTAAAACGATTGACGTTTCTATGGAAACGACAGACTTTCTTTTTGGGATTCGACTATCTCCTTTCCGATGAACTATTCCTATTTTTACAGCATCCCTCGCTCCCTTAAATTGACCAGTTAACACAGAAATTGCGTCGCTATGATTTACTATGAGCTCTATGACATCCCCTTCCAAATCGAGTTACGTTTCTATGGAAACGATTGGATTTTCTTTTGGGATACATGTATCCCCTTTCCGATGCAATATTCCTTCTATACTGCAACCCTCGTTCCATCAAATTAACACATATATTGCGTCGCTATGAAATACTATGGGTTCTATGACTTCTCCTTCAAAATCGAGTAACGTTTCTATAGAACGACATGATTTTCTTTTCGGATATGACTATATCCTTTCCGATGCCCATTTCCTTCTTTACTGCATCCCTCGCTCCTTCACATTGACGAATTAACACAGAAATTGCGTCGCTAAGAAATACTATGGGTTCTATGATATCTCCTTCTAAAACGAGTGACGTTTCTATGGAAACGACAGGTTTTCTTTTTGGGATTCGACTATCTCCTTTCCGATGAACTATTCCTATTTTTACAGCATCCCTCGCTCCCTCACATTGACGAATTAACACAGAAATGGCGTCGCTATAAAATACTATGCGTTCTAAGACTTCTCCTTCTAAATAGAGTAACGATTCTATGGAAACAAAAGGACTTTCTTTTGGGAAACGTGTATCTCCTTTGCGATGCACTATTCCTTCTGTACTGCATTCCTCGCTCCCTTACATTGACGAATTAATGCAGAAATATCGACGCCATGAAATACTATGTGTTCTATGACATCTCCTTCGAAGTGGAGTAACGTTTCAATGGAGAATGAAGGATTTTGTTTTGGGATACGAGTATTTCCTTTCGGATGCTTTATTCCTTCTTTACTGGATCCCTCGGCCCCTCACATTGACTTTTTAACACAGAAAATAAGTCGCTATGAAAAATTATGGGTTCTATGACATCTCCTTCTAAAACGATTGACGTTTCTATGGAAACGACAGACTTTCTTTTTGGGATTCGACTATCTCCTTTCCGATGAACTATTCCTATTTTTACAGCATCCCTCGCTCCCTTAAATTGACCAGTTAACACAGAAATTGCGTCGCTATGATTTACTATGAGCTCTATGACATCCCCTTCCAAATCGAGTTACGTTTCTATGGAAACGATTGGATTTTCTTTTGGGATACATGTATCCCCTTTCCGATGCAATATTCCTTCTATACTGCAACCCTCGTTCCATCAAATTAACACATAAATTGCGTCGCTATGAAATGCTATGGGTTCTATGACTTCTCCTTCAAAATCGAGTAACGTTTCTATAGAACGACATGATTTTCTTTTCGGATATGACTATATCCTTTCCGATGCCCATTTCCTTCTTTACTGCATCCCTCGCTCCTTCACATTGACGAATTAAAACAGAAATTGCGTCGCTAAGAAATACTATGGGTTCTATGAACTCTTTTTCTAAATCGAGTAACGTTTCTATGGATACGACGGGATTTTCCTTTGGGATACGACTATCTTCTTTCCGATGCACTATTCCATCTTTATTGCATCCCTCGCTCCCTCACAATGACGAATTAACACAGAAATTGCTTTGCTATGAAATATTATGGGTTGTATGACATCTCCTTCTAAATCGAGTAACGTTTCTATGGAAACCACAGGGTTTTCTTTTGGAATACGAGTATCTGCTTTCCGATGCACTATTCCTACTTTACTGCATCCCTCGCTCCCTCACATTGGCGAAGTAACACAGAAATTATGTCGCTATGAAATACTATGGGTTCTATGAGATCTCTTCTAAATCGAGTAACGTTTCAATGGAAACGACAGGATTTTCTTTTGGGATAGGACTATCTCCTTTCCGATGCACTATTCCTTCTTTACTGCATCCCTCGCTCCATCACACTGACGAAGTAACACAGAAATTTCGTCGCTATGAAATACTATGGGTTATATGACTTCTCCTTCTAAATCGAGTAACGTTTCTGCAGAAACGACAGGATTCTCTTTTGGGATACGACTATCTCCTTCCCGATGCACTATTGCTTCTTTACTGCATTACTCGCTCCATCACATTGTCGAAGTAACACAGAAATTGCGTCGATATGAAATACTATGGGTTCTATGGCTTCTCCTTCTAAATCGAGTAACGTTTCTATGGAAACGATTGGATTTTCTTTTGGGATACGTGTATCTTCATTCCGATGCACTATTCCTTCTTAATTGCATCCCTCGCTCCCACACAATGACGAATTAACACAGAAATTACTTTGCTATGAAATACTATGGGTTCTATGACATCTCCTTCAAAATCGGGTAAGGTTTCTATGGAAACGACAGGATTTTCTTTTCGGATACGACTACCTCCTTCCTGATGCCCAATTCCTTCTTTACTGCATCCCTCGCTCCTTCACATTGACGAATTAACACAGAAATGGCGTCGCTATGATATACTATGGGTTCTATGAACTCTTTTTCTAAATCGAGTAACGTTTCTATGGATACGACGGGATTTTCCTTTGGGATACGACTATCTTCTTTCCGATGCACTATTCCATCTTTATTGCATCCCTCGCTCCCTCACAATGACGAATTAACACAGAAATTGCTTTGCTATGAAATACTATGGGTTGTATGACATCTCCTTCTAAATCGAGTAACGTTTCTATGGAAACCACAGGGTTTTCTTTTGGAATACGAGTATCTGCTTTCCGATGCACTATTCCTACTTTACTGCATCCCTCGCTCCCTCACATTGGCGAAGTAACACAGAAATTGCGTCGCATTGAGATACTATGTGTTCTATAAAACCTTCTTCAAAGTCGAGTAACGTTTCTATGCAAACGACAGGATATCCTTTTGGGATAGGAGTATCTCTACTCCGTTGCACTATTCCTTCTTTACTGCATCCCTCGCTTCCTCACATTGACGTTTTAACACAGAATTTGCGTCGCTAAGAAATACTGGGGGTTCTATGACATCACCTTATAATTCGAGTAACGTCCCTATGGAAACGACATGATTTTCTTTTGTTATACGAGTATCTCTTTTCCGATGCACAATCCCTTCTTTACTGCATCCCTCGCTCCCTCGCGTTGACGACTTAACACAGAAATTGCGTTACTATGAAATACTATGTGTTTATGACATCTCCTTCTAAACCGAGTAACGTTTCTACGGAAACGACAGGATTTACTTTGGGATATGACCATCTATTTTCCGATGCACTATTCGTTCTTTACTGCATCCCGCGCTCCCTCACATTGGCGAATTAACACAGAAATTGCGTCGCTATGCAATAATATGGGTTCTATGACATCTCCTTCGAAGTCGGTAACATTTCTATGGAAACGACAGGATTTTCTTTCGGGATTTGACTATCCCCTTTCCGACGCATTATTCCTTCTTTACTGCATCCATCGCTCCCTCACATTGACAAATTAACACAGAAATTGCGTCGCTATGAAATACTATGGGTTCTATGACATCTCCTTCAAAATTAGGAAACGTTTTTATGGAAACGACAGGATTTTCTTTTGGGATACGTGTATCTCCTTCCCGATGCACTATTCCTCCTTTACTGCATCCCGCGCTCCCTCACATTGGCGAATTAACACAGAAATTGCGTCGCTATGCAATACTATGGGTTCTATGGCTTCTCCTTCTAAATCGAGTAACGTTGCTATGGAAACGAAAGGATTTCCTTTTGGAATTCCAGTATCTCCTTTCCGTGCACTATTCCTTCTTTACTGCATCCCTCGCTCCCTCACATTGACGAATGAACACAGAAATTGCGTCACTATGAAATACAATGGGTTCCATTACATCTCCTTCTAAATCTAGTAACGTTTCTATGCAAACGACAGGATATCCGTTTGGGATAGGAGTATTTCCATTCCGTTGCACTATTATTTCTTTACTGCATCCCTTGCTCCCTCACATTGACGTATTAACACAGAAATTGCGTCGCTATGAAATACTATGGGATCTATGACATTCCCTTCTAAATCGAGCAACGTTTCTAAGAAAACGACAGGATTTTCTTTTGGTATACGAGTATCTCGTTTCCGATGCACTTTTTCCTCCTTTACTGCATCCCTCGCTTCCTCACATTGACGTTTTAACACATAAATTGCGTCGCTATGAAATACTATGGGTTCTATGACATCTCCTTCTAAAACGAGTGACGTTTCTATGGAAACGACAGGATTTCTTTTTGGGATTCGACTATCTCCTTTCCGATGGACTATTCCTATTTTTACAGCATCCCTCGTTCCCTCACATTGAAGACTTAACACAGAAATTTCGTCGCTATGAAATACTATGTGTTCTATAACATCTCCTTTTAAATGGAGTAACGTTTCTATGGAAACGACAGGATTTTCTTTCGGATACGAGTATTTTCTTTCCCATGCACTGTAACTTCTTTACTGGATCCCGCGCTCCCTCACAGTGACGAATTAACACAGAAATTGCGTCGCTATGAAATACTATGGGTTCTTTGACATCTCCTTCTAGGTCGAGTAACGTTTCTATGGAAATACAGTATTTTCTTTTGGGATACGAGTATCTCCTTCCCGATGCACTATTCCTCCTTTACTGCATCCCGCGCTCCCTCACATTGACGAATTAATTCAGAAATATGGACGCCATGAAATACTATGGGTTCTATGACATCTCCTTCGAAGTGGAGTAACGTTTCAATGGAGAATGAAGGATTTTCTTTTGGGATAGGAGTATTTCCTTTCGAATGCACTATTCCTTCTTTACTGGATCCCTCGGCCCCTCACATTGACGTTTTAACACAGAAATTAAGTCGCTATGAAATACTATGGGTTCTATGACATCTCCTTCTAAAACGAGTGACGTTTCTATGGAAACGACAGGTTTTCATTTTGGGATTCGACTATCTCCTTTCCGATGGACTATTCCTATTTTTACAGCATCCCTCGCTCCCTTACATTGACCAGTTAACACAGAAATTGCGTCGCCATGATTTACTATGAGCTCTATGACATCCCCTTCCAAATCGAGTTACGTTTCTATGGAAACGAGAGGATTTTCTTTTGGGATACGAGTATCCTCTTTCCGATGCACTATTCCTACTCTACTGCATCCCTCGCTCCATCCCATTGACGAATTAACACTGAAATTGCGTCGCTGTGAAATACTATTAGTTCTATGACAGCTCCATCTAAATCGAGTAACGTTTCTATGGAAACGACAGGACTTCCTTTTGGGATCCGAGTATCTCCTTTCCGATGCACTATTCCTTCTTTACTGCATCCCTCGCCCCATCACATTGACGAATTAACACAGATATTGCGTCGCTGTAAAATACTATGGGATCTATGACATTGCCTTCTAATTCGAGTACCGTTTCTATGGAAACGACAGGATTTTCTTTTGGGTTACGGCTATCTCCTTTCCCATGCACTATTCCTTCTTAATTGCATCCCTCGCTCCCTCACATTGACGAATTAACACAGAAATTGCGTCGCAATGAAATACTATGTGTTCTATGACATCTCGTTCTAAATCGAGTAACGTTTCTATGAAAACGATTGGATTTTCTTTTGGGATACGAGTATCCCCTTTCCGATGCACTATTCCTTCTTTACTGCAACCCTCGTTCCATCACATTGACGAATTAACACATAAATTGCTTCGCTATGAAATACTATGGGTTCTATGACTTCTCCTTCAAAATCGAGTAACGTTTCTATAGAACGAAATGATTTTCTTTTCGGATATGACTATCTCCTTTCCGACGCACAATACCTCCTTAACTGCATCCCTCGCTCCTTCACACTCACGAATAATCACAGAAATTGCGTCGCTATGAAATACTATGGGTTCAATAACATCTCCATCTAAATCGAGTAACGTTTCTATGGAAACAACATGATTTTCTTTTGGGATACGAGTATCTCCTTTCCGATCCACTATTCCTTCTTTACTGCATCCCTCGCTCCCTCACATTGGCGAATTAACACAGAAATTGCGTCGCTATGAAATACTACGGGTTCTATGAGATCTCTTCTAAAGCGAGTAACGTTTCTATGGAACCGACAGGATTTTCTTTTGGGATACGAGTATCCCCATTCCGAAGCACTATTCCTTCTTTACTGCATCCATCGCTCCCCCACATTGACAAATTAACACAGAAATTGCGTCGCTATGAAATACTATGGGTTCTATGACATCTCCTTCAAAATCGGGAAACGTTTCAATGGAAACGACAGGATTTTCTTTTGGGATTCGAGCATCTCCTTCCCGATGCACTATTCCTTCTTTACTGCATCCCGCGCTCCCTCACATTGGCGAATTAACACAGAAATTGCGTCGCTATGCAATACTATGGGTTCTATGGCTTCTCCTTCTAAATCGAGTAACGTTTCTATGGAAACGAAAGGATTTCCTTTTGGAATACTAGTATCTCCTTTCCGATGCCCTATTCTCTCTTTACTGCATCCCTGGCTGCATCACAGTGACGAATTAACACACAAATTGCGTCGCTAAAAAATACTGTGGCTTCTGTGACATCTCTTTCTAATTCGAGTAACGTTTCAATGGAAACGAGTCGATTCTCTTTTGGGATACGATTATCTCCTTTCAAATGCACTATTCCTTCTTTATTCCATCCCTCGCTCCCTCACATAGACGAATTAACACAGAAATTGCGTCGCTAAGAAATACTGAGGGTTCTATGACATCACCTTCTAATTCGAGTAACGTCTCTATGGAATGGACAGGATTTTCTTTTGTTATACGAGTATCTCCTTTCCGATGCACAATCCCTTCTTTACTGCATCCCTCGCTCCCTCACGTTGACGAATTAACACTGAAATTGCGTTACTATGAAATACTATGTGCTTATGACATCTCCTTCTAAACCGAGTAACGTTTCTACGGAAACGACAAGATTTTCTTTCGGGATATGACCATCTATTTTCCGATGCACTATTTCTTCTTTACTGCATCCCGCGCTCCCTCACATTAGCGAATTAACACAGAAATTGCGTCGCTATGCAATACTATGGGTTCTATGACATCTCCTTCGAAGTCGGGTAACATTTCTAGGGAAACGACAGGATTTTCTTTTGGTATACGAGTAACTCCTTTCCGAAGCACTATTCCTTCTTTACTGCATCCATGGCCCCCTCACATTGACGAATTAACACAGAAATAGCGTCGCTATGAATTACTATGGGTTCTGTGACATTTCCTTCGTAGTCGGGTAACGTTTCTATGGAAACGAAAGGATTTTCTTTTGGGATACGAGTATCTCCTTCCGATGCACTATTCCCTATTTATGCGTCCCTCGCTCCCTGACATTGACGAACTAACACAGAGTTTGCGTCGCTATGAAATTCTATGGGTTCTATGACATCCCCTTCTAAATCGGGCAACTTTTCTATGGAAGCCACAGGATTTTCTTTTGGGATACGAGTATCTCCTTTCCGATGCACTATTCCTTCTTTACTGCATCCCTCGCTCCCTATAAAATAAATAAATAAAAATATATTGTTATTTAGATATTGATTATTCTATCTGTATGATGGTGATTGTGATTGCAATTGTATTTGCTTATCTGGAACGTGGACGTTTAATTATTCGGTATCAGACGCTTGACAATGGCTTTTTTGTAAAGGCAATGTTACTCGTAGTTGACCGTGAAATAAAAACTGAATAATCGGACTTCGTAATTAAATCGTTTCCAAAGACTGCTGCGGTAGGTGCGGACTCATAATCTAAATCTCAATATTACAATAATTTGCCAGCCATGCCAATACGTCGTACAGAGGTGATTGTCTACTAAACATAAAAAAGTTACACAGTTAGTTAAATCAGATGTATTCAATGAATAAGCCTACAGTTCATAATCCTACTTACTTTTATAAATATAATTCTTTACAGAATCGAGTGCCTAGTGTGGTTGCAACTCGCAGTATTCTACTATAACATGAAATATGGCGGTGTGCTAGACAATAAAGAAATACGTGCTTCTCGCACCACTTCAACCTGAGCTCTCCCTTTCTTAATCAAACATAAGAGTAACGTAATTGTGCTTTTGTTTTATCAGCGACACAGCGCTGCAGTTGTGTGCCATAGGCTTTATTTATTTGTCACTGATAATTTATTTAATTAATATTTCGCGTTTCCGAGGAAACTCACGCTCGGCATGCAAATGTGCCTTTATATTGCCCCCTGAATTGCGAGGCGAAAGGACACACCTGCAGGCGAGCAATTCACCTAAAGGCACAAGAAAATCTAAGTTATCTACAACTATTTACATGACTTACATTACACATTATACACATTATATACAAAATTTGAATGACGCGGGTGCGCCGTAAAAGTTCTAATGTTGGCAGATAGAGTGCGCGCATGCGCAGAAGCGTCTGTGTAACTGTGGCACTGCCGTTATATCGTACAGTTAGATCACGCGGCACAGTATTGCAGATCATATTGTTCGTGTGCGCGCGTTTTTCAGTCGTTGCACAAAGAAAGTATTCAACCATGATTACATATGAAGACTACATTCTATTACAGGTAACTTAGTTTTAAATTTACAATATTTGTTATAACGCAATACAACTTAGATTGTTGAATGCTCTTAGGTACATAGTATTGTTTTGAAATACTTCAAAGAAAAATGTCCGTATGTTTCAGGTGCGTTGACCTATACACATCGTGTCGTTATTACAGTTCATATTCATCCGCTGCACAATAATTTTTTACAGGTTAGTATCGTCGTGGTAAAGTTTTTTGATCACAGTAACATCGTTGTATAACAACGTGATTAATACATAAGCGTGTCCATTTCTCATTTCCATTATAGTCGTAGTGATGCAGTTGGTTGTGACTAAAAGCATTGCTTATTACAGATCAGACGTGACCCATCGAGTAATTGGTCCACGTGCAGTTCGTTTTTTACATTCCGTGGAAGCTTGGTTGCAGAACCTCGGACGGCACATAGCTGGCGTCGATCCTTGGACAGTCCAGGTAAGAGTGTCCGTCACATTTCGAGAACATTTCATTCCCTGAAGTTCCAACCAAAATTCTTCCACCCGTCGTGTTGTTTTCTGGACAGGCACTTTGTGTCCATTTAATCCAGTTAACATCTTGAAGTTGGGTACTGTAGTAATATCACTAGACGATGCACGAATTATGCACTTCACATTTTCAGTTTTTTGCTGAATATAGCTCACTTAAATGTTCGTAGTTATTAATCAAGGAAATCGTTCATCGCGTTCACATAGATACGCTGCATAATGAATGGCATTAACAGTTTCTTTCACATAGGTTTCCGCGTAGTTGCAGAGTTAGTAATGTTCGTTAATGTCCGTGAACAGTGGTTCACTATGCAATGTCTTTTTGGCACTCGTTTTGTTCAAATTTTTACATAGTAACAGTTACACTATACATCAGTTAAAAAAATAAGTAATTATACATACACACGTCACATATTTTCTTAGCATAAACATAATATAGTTGCACATAAACATGTTTACATCATCATTACATCGCTATAGGTTATTACATTGTGTCACATTTGATTACATGAATTGCAGATATTTACATCCTCTTTAGCGGTTTTGCTGGGATATTATCGATGTTTTTTGTGATGTCATCTGAAATTAAGATAGGTTAGACACAACATTCATTACATCAGTAGGCAAGACCAGGCGTTTTCACTACTCAATAAATATTCAAAATAGTAAGAGAGAGAAAATGTTCGATTGCTCGCGTTTTGTGAGTGTGTGTAGAGTGTCTGTGTGGCCTTGACTACTGATAGATGCTTTTCGTGTTGAGAGATGTGCGTCTAATCTATTTCTCAAAGTAAAAGATCGCTGCACAGATGACGTTTGTCAGTTCGTCAGGTGTCACACCAAGTCAGTGGTAGCTTCAGTAACAAATGTTCCGTGAAAAATTAATATGTCATCCACTGCTACGTAATCATAAATTTTACTTTAATATTCCGTCTTTCAGGTGGAGGCGCGCGCTGAAAGAAGAGTTCTTCTGTCTTCAACTGCGTCACTGGAACCGCTGAAATGAAAATTTCTATACTACTTATTATCTGTGTTGTAACAACAGAGTTTTCCGAGTTGCTTAGCAATATTTTGATGGGTATGACTTTGACATTATTCAGCATGAAATGCTCTAAGATCTCGGTGTGCGTATAGCCCAATAATTTTGTTAGTTCTAGGATGTTGTAACAGATACGCACCAGGATGCGGTATGTTAACAATTATATAAGGTCCTTCATATAGCAGACGCCACTTAGCGTTGCGTCGTTTGAGTGCTACAGATTTATGATGAGTACGAAGTAGTACAAGCATTCCTACCTCGAATTTTTGTTTTCTTTTTATTATGTTTCTGTGATGTTTGTTTCGTATTTGTGCGTGATGTGTCAATGTAGTCAATACTTCTTTTATTTTCTGTTCAGGTGTGATTTCCTTGTCTGACAACTTAGGTAATGGTTCTATCCACTGATCGTTCTGTTTGCAATTGAACATGATCTCGTTAGGTGTGTAATTCGTATCGTAAATAGTTAAGTTATTGTGTATGTCTTCGAAAAGACTTAGGTAGGACACCCAATTAGTATGTTTTGATGAAATATAGGTCCTCATGAATCGATTTAATTCTCGGAAAAGTCTCTCAGTCGCGTTACATTGTGGACTAAACCTCGAAATAAATATACTTTTAAAGTTATTGTCCTTCAAGAAATTTCTCCATTTGTACCCAGAGTAGTATGCTGCATTATCTGATAGAATTGCTTTAGGTTTACCCACGTGCGTCAGGTAATCACTTGAGAATCTTCGTATTATAGCATTTGCAGTGGCGGATTTTAAAGCATAAAAGTTTACATGTTTAGAAAATATATCGTAAAAAGCTAAGATATATTTGACGCCTCCAGAGCTTGCTGGATGCGGTCCACTGATGTCAGTACACAGAATTTCCAGGGGTTTACTGGGTAAAATACACTCCTGGAAATTGAAATAAGAACACCGTGAATTCATTGTCCCAGGAAGGGGAAACTTTATTGACACATTCCTGGGGTCAGATACATCACATGATCACACTGACAGAACCACAGGCACATAGACACAGGCAACAGAGCATGCACAATGTCGGCACTAGTACAGTGTATATCCACCTTTCGCAGCAATGCAGGCTGCTATTCTCCCATGGAGACGATCGTAGAGATGCTGGATGTAGTCCTGTGGAACGGCTTGCCATGCCATTTCCACCTGGCGCCTCAGTTGGACGAGCGTTCGTGCTGGACATGCAGACCGCGTGAGACGACGCTTCATCCAGTCCCAAACATGCTCAATGGGGGACAGATCCGGGGATCTTGCTGGCCAGGGTAGTTGACTTACACCTTCTAGAGCACGTTGGGTGGCACGGGATACATGCGGACGTGCATTGTCCTGTTGGAACAGGAAGTTCCCTTGCCGGTCTAGGAATGGTAGAACGATGGGTTCGATGACGGTTTGGATGTACCGTGCACTATTCAGTGTCCCCTCGACGATCACCAGTGGTGTACGGCCAGTGTAGGAGATCGCTCCCCACACCATGATGCCGGGTGTTGGCCCTGTGTGTCTCGGTCGTATGCAGTCCTGATTGTGGCGCTCACCTGCACGGCGCCAAACACGCATACGTCCATCATTGGCACCAAGGCAGAAGCGACTCTCATCGCTGAAGACGACACGTCTCCATCCGTCCCTCCATTCACGCCTGTCGCGACACCACTGGAGGCGGGCTGCACGATGTTGGGGCGTGAGCGGAAGACGGCCTAAAGGTGTGCGGGACCGTAGCCCAGCTTCATGGAGGCGGTTGCGAATGGTCCTCGCCGATACCCCAGGAGCAACAGTGTCCCTAATTTGCTGGGAAGTGGCGGTGCGGTCCCCTACGGCACTGCGTAGGATCCTACGGTCTTGGCGTGCATCCGTGCGTCGCTGCGGTCCGGTCACAGGTCGACGGCCACGTGCACCTACCGCCGACCACTGGCGACAACATCGATGTACTGTGGAGACCTCACGCCCCACGTGTTGAGCAATTCGGCGGTACGTCCACCCGGCCTCCCGCATGCCCACTATACGTCCTCGCTCAAAGTCCGTCAACTGCACATACGGTTCATGTCCACGCTGTCGCGGCATGCTACCAGTGTTAAAGACTGCGATGGAGCTCCGTATGCCATGGCAAACTGGCTGACACTGACGGCGGCGGTGCACAAATGCTGCGCAGCTAGCGCCATTCGACGGCCAACACCGCGGTTCCTGGTGTGTCCGCTGTGCCGTGCGTGTGATCATTGCTTGTACAGCCCTCTCGCAGTGTCCGGAGCAAGTATGGTGGGTCTGACACACCGGTGTCAATGTGTTCTTTTTTCCATTTCCAGGAGTGTAGAATGTAAATCTGTTTTTGTGGATAAATTCTGAGGTTTTGATTTTTGACATATGACACATGTTTTCAGTTCCCTGTAAATTTTTCTTCTCATATTGCTAAAATAACAGTGTGTACTGAGCTTTGCCAAACACTTTTTCGTCCCATAATGACCCCAAACTAAGTGTGTGTGCCAAATTAGATTACGTTCAGACTCTTTGGGAATGCATACACACCAGTTAGTAGCATTTGGATGTCGGCGGTAAAATAACACATCATTGTGTAACTTGTAATACTTAGTCAAAGGATGATTGTGTTTTTCTACCAGTAATGTTATTATCTTATACCAGTGAGGATCAGATTTTTGTAATTCAGCCATGTTTCTGCACATATCAATATAATATTGGTGATACTGCTTGTCTTGCATTAAGAGAATCCTGTAGTCATTTATATTTTCTAAGTCACTGTTGGTATCATTCATACCTTGTGGAAGTCTAGACAAAGTGTCTGCAATGGTGTTGTCCTTACCTCGTATGTACTTAATTTCAAAAGAGTAGTTCTGAAGTGTAACTGCCCATCGTGATAGTCTAGGATGTACAAGTTTACAAGTTAACAAAAATGTCAGGGCCTGGTGATCGGTGTAAATTACTGTATGTTTTCCAAATAAATAATAATTGAATTTCTTGAATGCCCATACTATGGAAAGTGTTTCTAACTCAGTAGTGGAGTATGTACGCTCACATTCAGTTAGAGTGCGACTCGCAAACCCAATAATTCTTATCTGTTCCTCCTCTTTATTCTTTACAACTTGAAATAAGCAACAGCCCAAGCCAGTACGTGAAGCGTCACAAGTCATACAAAAATCTAAATTGAAATCTGGATGGCTCAATATGTTAGCATTCACTAAAGCATGTTTAATTGTATTAAAGTCATTCTGACACTGTTCCGACCAGTTCCAAACTTGATTCTTTCTGAGTAGATTTAGCAGATGTTTGCTGTTCAAAAGTGGTTGTGGCAAAAAACGTCTGAAAAATGAACATAGCCCAAGGAATGATTTTAACTGCTTTTTAGTTCGAGGGCTAGGAAAGTTTCTGATAGCATCTAATTTACTGGGATCCGGACGTATGCCCTGTGAATTAATGATATGTCCTAAATACTTTATCTCACTGCAACCAAATTTTGATTTTCTTAGGTTGGCTGTGACTCCAGCTTGTGCAAATTTTTCTAAAATTCTTTGAAGTGTGTCAACGTGTTCATTCCAAGATTGTGTAGCTATCAGTATATCATCTACATAGTGTGTGACTGTCTCAACTAAATCGTCGCCAAGCACGGTATCCAGGGCTGCAATGAATACCCCAGAGCTGACATTCAGTCCGAAGGGTAGAACACAAAACTGATAGGTTCGCCCCCGAACATAAATGCAGTATATTTCCGAGAATCAGGAGTGATACCCACCTGCCAAAACGAATTAGCGAGATCTATTGTGGAAAAATATTTTGCATCTAGGAATTTCTGTAATTGCTCTTCTAAATTTTCAGGTTTTGTGTGAACCGGTAAAATTATTTCATTAATAGCTCGTGCGTCTAACACTAACCTAATGCTTCCATTTGATTTCTTGACAACAAGTAGAGGACTACAATAAGGTGAGGTGGATGGTTCAATGACCTTCCAGTCTAACATTTGTTTTAATTCTTGCCACACAGCAGGTCATTGAGATAACGGTACGTTATATGTCTTATGGTAGAAGATCTTGTGAGGCTTAACTTCAATCTTGTACACATACGTGTTGATAACACCTAATCGTTTGGTAAAAACTTGTAAATATTTGGATAACACTTCCTGTAGTTTTATACGTTCATGTACACTGAGAGCTGTAGCTTCACTTATCTTATGATCAAGCAATGTTTTCAAGTCCATTAGCTCTGTGTCAGATGAGTGTGTTTGCATGTCTTGAATGTCATTGTCAAGTACTAACTGAACCTTGTACCCTGTACAGTGTTTGTCATGCTTTAGAGTTCTCCTGTCCAAATCAATAATAATTACACTGTCTTTATCATTTAAAATACATTTACCTTTGGAGAAGTCTATAATCCAGTCCTTCTCGCTCATAATATCTATTCCTAATATGCAATTTGTCACAAGGTTTTGTACAACCAGGAATGGCCATTGTACGGTTCCATTACCTATTTTAACGTTTACAAAAACTTGCTTCGTAACCCTACATGACTTATTACCTAGTGCAGTAGTTATTTTACAGTTTTGGGCAGGAAACTCAGGCACAGGTTCCAATTCACACATCTTTTTATAGAAATTAAAAGACAAAACGCTCACAGCTGCACCTGCATCTAGGATAATAGTAGTTGGAATCCCACCTACTACACCAGTAGTAGATGCTAAAACAATTTCATTTGAGTTTAAACGACATTGTGTACTGTCTTGTAAAAGTTCATCTGGTATATTGTTATTGTGGTTGTATCTTATAAATAAAACAGGTAGTTTTTGTTTAGAATTACTCGGCATATCATTATTCTGTTGTTCAAGTGTGGTGTCAAATAACTGATTAACATTGAAGTCGCCCCCCAAGAATTCTTCAGCCACGACCTGGGGCAAAGTAGTGACTGTTTCTAGTTTGTTGGATTATCATTTGTACTAGGTACTGACACAGATTGAGGTTGTGCATCAGGTGTCATTTCTATCATATTCACATTCGGATATTGCCTATTATGATCTCCAAACTTTTGCGGTTGTTGTTGCTGTTGCGCATTATAACTTACCTGTCGGTCGTAAGGTATGCTCCAATTTTGTCCTGGTGGCTGCTGTGGTAAAGCAGAGTTTGAATGAAAGTACTGATCGTTACGAGTCCAACCTTGATGCTGTCTTGGCTCGTAGTTATTATTATTTCTATTTCTGTTTGTGTTTTTGTTATTACCTTTGTATCCGTTGTTACCGTTGTAGTTATTACCGCGGTGCCTTTTGTATGGATTGCCGCATGAAATGTTATTACTGTTGTAACTATTGTTTGTATTGGAATACGCGTGTTGATTTTGATTTCCGTACTGAGACGGCATGTGAGTTTGCTGTTTTTGTTGTACCGCGTATCCAACTGTGGGCGCGCCAGAATTGTGTTGGCAAGCCTGCATGTTTTGCATACCACTAGTGTAAACATTGTGGCTGCTGTTTTGCCGCGCGAAGCGCTGATCTTCAAGTAACATGTCAACCGAATCTAAAGCTGTTAAAAAATAATCTGAATCGTCATCCGGGATATGTAGAAGTTTTTCCTTAATGTTGAAAGGCAATTTGGCCTTCAACGCTCGGAGTATATCACGCGTTGCGACTGGTTCGTCTAAAAAATGTCCCATGTTCAAGTATTTTTCAAAATATCTGCGTAAGTTACCATTTTTACTGTTAAAAGTTTCAGGTTCTAAAATTTGTCTTCTGAGTCGCTCCTGGACGGATTGCGACCAGAATTTGTTCAGAAAAGCACGCTCAAACTCACTGTACGTGGTACATACGTCAGCTTGACTGTATGCCCAGACAGCTGCATCGCCTTGGATGTAACCGACAATATATGAAATCTTTTTCCGGTCACTCCAAGTGCGTGGAAATGCGTTACTAAAAGATTTAAGAAAAATCACCGGATGAATGGTTCGTTTTTCTGGGATAAAAATCTGAAATTGCCTGTGTTTCATTAAGCTTTCATCTTCCTTCGCATTGTGATATGGATTTATTCCACTGTAATTACTGGTATGTTCAGCTGGCGAGTAATTACGATAATGTTGCTGTGGTTTACCATGATAATAGCTTGTGTTTGTGTTTCCACATCGTGGTATGTGTTGTAGTCGTGGTGTGTTTTGTTCTTGTGTATTTGTCGTGTGCGGAATGTGTGTATCATACTCGAATGTATATTGGTTTCTGAACTGTACATTTTGACTGATATTTTCGTTACATTCAGACTGTAGTTGATCGGTGAATTGTCTCATGGGTCCATTGACGGATTGTACTGCGTCACTGATCAGCTGTTTGTTATTAGTAATGTATTGCGCTACGGAGTCGTGCACAATTGTTGGTAAATTTTCACGTAAGCATCTATCAAAATGTTTGTCTTTGTTCTCAACCCAATCATGAAATTCTTTATTAATATTTTGAAAATGAGCTGTGGCATCTGATTGTAAGATGTCAGTCAGGTGTTGTTCAACATTGTCAAATTTATTCTGTACGTCAGTAATTCGTTTTTCAAGATTGTCATGTACTGAAGGATATGTTTGAATTTGTTCAGTAAGAACTTCACACGTGACATTAAGGTTTTTTACTTGTGTCTGTAAAAGTGCTACGTCAGTTGTAGTCTTTTCTTGTCTCGTATTGAGCTGGGAAAATTTAGTACTGAGTTCGGTCATCTGTTTGGTCAGTGTGGCGTCTATAAGTTCCACACGCTTACATAAAGTGTCATTACCTATCTTGATTGCTATGAGATCAGATTTGATTTCGTCCTTTTTTTGTGTTTTTAACTGTTCATTTTGTGTCTCTAATTGTGCCTTTAAGGTTGCCATGTTTTCGGCGTTTTGTTTCATTAGCATTTGTAACATGTCGGCAATGTTTACCGTTTGCAAGGTCTCTGCCCCCGCCGCGTCATTAGACGTGACGTCATGCATTAACATGGGCTCTGATTGAGATTTTGAAATTTTTGTAGTGGACGGCCTATCGTCAAAATTTTCGTCAACACTTGCGTCAATGTTTGATGAATCGTCACTACCGGTTGCTGTCGTAAAGTCATTTTCTAACACTTGTCTCACGTCCGAGTCGGATTGCGTCTGAATAGTACGTCCTTGCTGTTCCATTTTTGCGTATTGTTTTCTAGTTATTAACATGCCAAACGTGATATATGTTTCAAGAAAATTTTTGACACTGATTTTAAAATAAAATGTAGTTGAGCATGAATCGCTCGTAGCAACAATGGCTGTCTGTTAATTTAAAAATATAAACTGAATTTGAGATTATTGGTAATGGCTGCTGGCCATGTTACATGATATCGTACAGAAGTCGGCCATATTGTACACTCGTGTATTGGTATTGTTGCATACGTTATTGTTTAGGGAAAAGTACTGAGAATGAAATTTATCACTGAAACTGTTATGCGGAAAAGAAACACTACAGAATTTACTGGAAAGCTAATACACTGAATTATACGTCTGGTCAAGCCTGCTAATGCAAAGATGCTGCGTCTTACCTTATTTTGCTGGAAGTTTCATTGCGTCTTCCCGCAAAATTTCAGAATTGGAAAATATCTTCAGATTTTGTTATCTCTCATACATTGACGTCCAGGTCCAGAAAGTTGATTTTTTACATGAAACAAAGAGAACAATATAACAAATGACAAAATAACAAGTCCGACACGCAGTCACCAATATAAAATCAATAAAATAAATAAATAAAAATATATTGTTATTTAGATTTGATTATTCTATCTGTATGATGGTGATTGTGATTGCAATTGTATTTGCTTATCTGGAACGTGGACGTTTAATTATTCGGTATCAGACGCTTGACAATGGCTTTTTCGTAAAGGCAATGTTACTCGTAGTTGCCCGTGAAATAAAAACTGAATAATCGGACTTCGTAATTAAATCGTTTCCAAAGACTGCTGCGGTAGGTGCGGACTCATAATCTAAATCTCAATATTACAATAATTTGCCAGCCATGCCAATACGTCGTACAGAGGTGATTGTCTACTAAACATAAAAAAGTTACACAGTTAGTTAAATCAGATATATTCAATGAATAAGCCTACAGTTCATAATCCTACTTACTTTTATAAATATAATTCTTTACAGAATCGAGTGCCTAGTGTGGTTGCAACTCGCAGTATTCTTCTATAACATGAAATATGGCGGTGTGCCAGACAATAAAAAAATACGTGCTTCTCGCACCACTTCAACCTGAGCTCTCCCTTCCTTAATCAAACATAAGAGTAACGTAAATGTGCTTTTGTTTTATCAGCGACACAGCGCTGCAGTTGTGTGCCATAGGCTTTATTTATTTGTCACTGATAATTTATTTAATTAATATTTCGCGTTTCCGAGGAAACTCACGCTCGGCATGCAAATGTAGTGCCAAAAAGACATTGCATAGTGAACCACTGTTCACGGACATTAACGAACATTACTAACTCTGCAACTACGCGGACACCTATGTGAAAGAAACCCTCACATTAATGTTTTAACACAGAAATTGCGTCGCTGTGAAATACTATGTGTTCTATGACATGTCCCTCTAATTCGAGTAACGTTTCTATGGAAACGACAGGATTTTCTTCTTGGATATGACTAACTCCTTTCCGATGCACTATCCCTTATTTACAGCATCCCTCGCTCCCTCACAATGACAAATTAACACAGACATTGCGTCACTATGAAATACTATGGGTTCTTTGACATCTCCTTCTAAATCGAGTAACGTCTCTATGGAGACGACGGGATTTTCTTTTGGGATACGAGTATCTCCTTCCGATGCACTATTCCTTCATTACTGCATCCATCGATCCCTCACATTGACTAATTAACATAGAAATTGTGTCGCTATGAAATACCATGGGTTCTATGACATCTCCTTCGAAATCGGGTAACGTTTCTATGCAAACGAAAGGATTTTCTTTTGGTATACGAGTATCTCCTTTCCGATGCACTATTCCTTCTTTACTGCATCCCTCGCTCCCTCACATTGACGAATTAACACAGAAATTGCGTCGCTATGAAATACTATGGGTTCTATGACACCCCCTCTAAATCGAGAAACGTTTCTATGGAAACGTTAGGATTTTCTTTTGGGATACGAGTATCTCCTTTCCGATGCACTAGTCCTTCCTTACTGCATCCCTCGCTCCCTCACATTGACGTTTTAACACAGGAATTGAGTCATTATGAAATACTATGGGTTCTTTGACATGTACTGCTACATCGAGTAACGTTTCTGTGGAAACGACAGGATTTTCGTTTCAGATACGAGTATATCCTTTCCGAGGCACTATTACTTCTTTACTGTATTCCTCGCTCCATCACATAGACGAATTAACACAGAAATTGCGTCGCTATGAAATACTATGCGTTCTATGACTTCTCCTTCTACATCGAGTAACGTTTCTATAGAAACGACAGGATTTTCTTTTGGTATACGAGTATCTCCTTTCCGATGCACTATTCCTTCTTTACTGCAACGCTCGCTCCCTCACATTGACGAATTAATTCAGAAATTGCGTCGCTATGAAATACTATGGGTTCTATGACTTCTCCTTCTAAATCGAGTAACTTTTCTATGGAAAATGAAAGATTTTCTTTTGGGATACGAGTATCTCCTTTCAGATTCACTAATCCTTCTTTACTGCATCCGTCGCTCCCTCACTTTGCCGTCTTAACACGGATATTAAGTCGCTATGTAATACTGTGGGTTCTATGACATCACCTACTAATTCGAGTAACATTCCTATGGAAACGACAGGTTTTCTTTTGGGATACGACTAACTCCTTTCCGATGCACTATCCCTTCTTTACTGCATCCCTCGCTCCCTCACATTGACGAATTAACACAGAAATTGCGTCACTATGAAACACTAAGGGTTCTTTGATATCTCCTTCTAAATCGGTAACGTTTCTGAGGAAACGACGTAATTTTCTTTTGGGATACGAGTATCTCCCTTCCAATGCACTATTCCTTCTTTACTGCATCCGTCGCTCCATCACATAGGCGAATTAACACAGAAATTGCGTCGCTATAAAATACTATGCGTCCTATGACTTCTCCTTCTGAATCAAGTAACGATTCTATGGAAACGACAGGATTTTCTTTTGGGATACATGTATCTCCTTTGCGAAGCACTATTCCTTCTCTACTGCATCCCTCGCTCCCTCACATTGATGAATTAATTCAGAAATATCGTCGCCATGAAATACTATGGGTTCTATGACATCCCCTTCCAAATCGAGTAACGTTTCTATGGAAACATCAGGAATTTCTTTTGGGAAACGAGTATCTCCTTTCCGATGCACTATTCCTTCTTTACTGCATCCCTCGCTCCCTCACATTAGCGAATTAACACAGAAATTGCGTCGCTATGAAATACTATGGGCTCAATGACTTCTTCTTCTAAATTGAGTTACGTTTCTATATAAAAGACAGGATTTTCTTTTGGGATACGAGTATCTACTTTCCGATGCACTATTCCTTCTTTACTGCATCCCTCGCTCCCTCACATTGACGAATTAACACAGATATTGCGTCGCTATGCAATACTATGGGTTCTATGACATCCCCTTCTAAATCGAGCAACGTTTCTATGGAAACGACAGGATTTTCTTTTGGTATACGAGTATATACTTTCTGATGCACTATTCCTTTTTTACTGCATCCCTCGCTTCCTCACATTGAAGTTTTAACACAGAAATTGCGTCGCTATGAAGTACTATGTGTCCTACAACATCTTCTTCTAATTCGAGTAACGATTCTGTGGAAAAGACAGCATTTTCTTTTGCGATATGACTATCTCCTTTCCGATGCCCTATTCCTTCTTTACTGCATCCCTCGCTCCCTCACATTGACGAATTGACACAGATATCGCGTCGCTATAAAATACTACGGGATCCATGACATCCCTTCAAAATCGAGTAACGTTTATATGGAAACGCCAGGATTTTCTTTTGGGATACGAGTATCCGTTGTCCGTTCACTATTCCTTCTTTACTGCATTCCTCGCTCCCACACATTGACGAATTAACACAGATATCGCGTTGCCGTGAAAAACAATGGGTTTAATTACATCTCCTTCTAAATCTAGTAGCGGTTCAATGGAAACGACCGGATCTTCCTTTGGGATAGGAGTATCTCCTTTCCGATGCACTATTCCTACTTTACTGCATCCCTCGCTCCTTCTCATTGACGAATTAACACAGAAACTGCGTCGCAATGAAATACTATGGGTTCTATGAAATCCCTTTCTAAATCGAGCAACGTTTTTATGGAAACGACGGGATTTCCTTTTGGTATACGAGTATCTCCTTTCCGATGCACTATTCCTTCTTTACTGCATCCCTCGCTTCCTAACATTGACGTTTTAACACAGAAATAGCGTCGCTATGATATACTATGTGTTATTTGACATCTCCTTCTAAATCGAGTAACGTTTCTATGGAAACGACAGGATTTTCTTTTGGGATTTGAGTTTCTCCTTTCCGATGCACTATTCCTTCTTTACTGCATCCCTCGCCCCATCACATAGACGAATTAACACAGAAATTCCGTCGCTATGAAATACTATGCATTCTATGACTTCTCCGTCTACATCGAGTAACGTTTCAATGAAAACGACAGGATTTTCCTTTGTAATACGAGTATCTCCTTTCCGATGCACTATTCCTTCTTTGCTGCATCCCTCGCTCCCTCACTTTGCCGTCTTAACACAGATATTAAGTCGCTATGAAATACTGTGGGTTCTACGACATCACCTTCTAATTCGAGTAACGTTTCTATGGAAACGACAGGTTTTCTTTTGGGATACGACTAACTCCTTTCCGATGCACTATCCCTTCTTTACTGCATCCCTCGCTCCCTCACATTGGCGAATTAACACAGAAATTGCGTCACTATGAAATACTATGGGTTCTTTGATATCTCCTTCGATATCGGGTAACGTCTCTATGGAAACCAAAGGATTTTTTTTTGGGATACGAGTATCTCCTTTCCGATGCACCATTCCTGCTTTACTACATCCCTCGCTCCCTCACATTGACGAATTAACACAGATATTGCGTCGCTATGAAATACTATGTGTTCTATGACATCCCCTTCTAAATCGAGCAACTTTTCTATGGAAACGACAGGGTTTTCTTTTGGTTTACGAGTACCACCTTTCCGATAAACTATTCCTTCTTTATTGCATCACTCGCGCCCTCACATTGACGTTTTAACACAGAAATTGTGTCGCTATGAAATACTATGGGTTCAATGACATCTCCTACTAAATCGGGTAACGTTTCTATGGAAACGACAGAATTTTCGTTTCAGATACGAGTATCTCCTTTCCGTAGCACTATTACTTCTTTACTGCGTCCTTCGCTCCATCACATAGACGAACTAACACAGAAATTGAGTCGCTATGAAATACTATGCGTTCTGTGACTTCTCCTTCTCAATCGAGTAACGTTTCAATGGAAACGACAGGATTTTCTTTTTGGATACGAGGATCTCATTTCCGATGCACTATTCCTTCTTTACTGCATTCCTCGCTCCCTCACATTGGCGAATTATCACAGAAATTGCGTCGCTGTGAAATACTATGGGTTCAATGACATCTCCTTCTAAATCGGGTAACGTTTCTACGGAAACGACAGGATTTTCCTTTGGGAAACGAGTATCTCCTATCCGATGCACTATTCCTTCTTTACTGCATCCTCGCTCCCTCACATTGGCGAATTAACACAGAAATTGCGTCGCTATTAAATACTATGGGTTCTATGACTTCTCCTTCTAAATCGAGTAACTTTTCTATGGAAAATGAAGGATTTTCTTTTGGGATACGAGTATCTCCTTTCAGATGCACTAATCCTTCTTTACTGCATCCCTCGCTCATTCACTTTGCCGTCTTAACACAGATATTAAGTCGCTATGAAATACTGTGGGTTCTACGACATCACCTTCTAATTCGAGTAACGTTTCTATGGAAACGACAGGTTTTCTTTTGGGATACGACTAACTCCTTTCCGATGCACTATCCCTTCTTTACTGCATCCCTCGCTCCCTCACATTGGCGAATTAACACAGAAATTGCGTCACTATGAAATACAATGGGTTCTTTGATATCTCCTTCGATATCGGGTAACGTCTCTATGGAAACGAAAGGATTTTCTTTTGGGATACGAGTATCTCCTTTCCGATGCACCAGTCCTTCTTTACTACATCCCTCGCTCCCTCACATTGACGAATTAACACAGAAATTGCGTCGCTATGAAATACTATGTGTTCTATGACATCCCCTTCTAAATTGAGCAACTTTTCTATGGAAACGACAGGATTTTCTTTTGGTTTACGAGTACCACCTTTCCGATACTCTATTCCTTCTTTATTGCATCACTCGCGCCCTCACATTGACGTTTTAACACAGAAATTGTGTCGCTATGAAATACTATGGGTTCAATGACATCTCCTTCTAAATCGGGTAACGTTTCTATGGAAACGACAGGATTTTCGTTTCAGATACGAGTATCTCCTTTCCGAAGCACTATTACTTCTTTACTGCGTCCTTCGCTCCATCACATAGACGAACTAACACAGAAATTGAGTCGCTATGAAATACTATGCGTTCTGTGACTTCTCCTTCTAAATCGAGTAACGTTTCAATGGAAACGACAGGATTTTCTTTTTGGATACGAGGATCTCATTTCCGATGCACTATTCCTTCTTTACTGCATCCCTCGCTCCCTCACATTGGCGAATTATCACAGAAATTGCGTCGCTATGAAATACTATGGGTTCAATGATTTCTCCTTCTAAATTGAGTAACGCTTCTATGTAAAAGACAGGATATTCTTTTGGGATACGAGTATCTCATTTCCAATGCACTATTCCTTCTTTACTGCATCCCTCGCCCCCTCACATTGGCGAATTAACACAGAAATTGCGTCGCTATGAAATACTATGGGCTCAATGATTTCTCCTTCTAAATTGAGTAACGTTTCTATACAAAAGACAGGATTTTCTTTTGGGATACGAGTATCTGATTTCCGATGCACTATTCCTTCTTTACTGCATCCCTCGCTCCCCCACATTGACGAATTAACACAGAAATTGCGTCGCAATGAAATACTATGTGTTCTATGACATCCCCTTCTAAATCGAGCAACGTTTCTATGGAAACGACGGGATTTTCTTTTGGTATACGAGTAACTCCTTTCCGATGCACTATTCCTTCATTACTGCATCCCTCGCTTCCTAACATTGACGTTTTAACACAGAAATAGCGTCGCTATGAAATACTATGTGTTATTTGACATCTCCTTCTAAATCGAGTAACGTTTCTATGGAAGCGACAGGATTTTCTTTTGGGATTCGAGTTTCTCCTTTCCGATGCACTATTCCTTCTTTACTGCATCCCTCGCCCCATCACAAAGACGAATTAACACAGAAATTCCGTCGCTATGAAATACTATGCATTCTATGACTTCTCCGTCTAAATCGAGTAACGTTTCAATGAAAACGACAGGATTTTGCTTTGTAATACGAGTATCTCCTTTCCGATGCACTATTCCTTCTATACTGCATCCCACGCTCCCTCACATTGACGAATTAACACAGAATTTGCGTCGCAATGAAATACTATGTGTTCTATGACATCCCCTTCTAAGTCGAGCAACTTTTCTATGGAAACGACAGGATTTTCTTTTGGGACACGACTAACTCCTTTGCGATGCACTATCCCTTCTTTACTGCATCAATCGCTCCCTCACATTGACGAATTAACACAGAAATTTCGTCACTATGAAATACTATGGGTTCTTTGATATCTCCTTCTAAATCGAGTAACGTTTCTATGGAATCGGCGGGATTTTCTTTTGGGATACGAGTATCTCCTTTCCGATGCACTATTCCTTCGTTACTGCATCCATCGCTCCATCACATTGACGAGTTAACATAGAAATTGCGTCGCTATGAAATACTATGGGTTCTACGACATCTCCTTCGATATCGGGTAACGTCTGTATGGAAACGAAAGGATTTTCTTTTGGGATACGAGTATCTCCTTTCCGATGTACTATTCCTTCATTACTACATCCCTCGCTCTCTCACATTGACGAATTAACACAGATATTGCGTCGCTATGAAATACTATGTGTTCTATGACATCCCCTTCTAAATCGAGCAACCTGTCTATGGAATCGACAGGATTTTCTTTTGGGATACGAGTATCTGCTTTCCGATGCACAATTCCGTCTTTACTGCATCCTTCGCTCCCTCACATTGACGTTTTAACACAGAAATTGAGTCGCTATGAAATACTATGGGTTCTTTGAAATCTACTGCTAAATCGAGTAACGTTTCCGTGGAAACGACAGGATTTTCGTTTCAGATACGAGTATCTCCTTTCCGATGCACTATTACTTCTTTACAGCATCCCTCGCTCCATCACATAGACGAATTAAAACAGAAATTGCGTCGCTATCAGATACTATGCGTTCTATAACTTCTCTTTCTAAATGGAGTGACGTTTCTATGGAAAATGATGGAATTTCTTTTGGGATACGAGTATCTCCTTTCAGATGCACTAATCCTTCTTTACTGCATCCCTCGCCCCCTCACTTTGCCGTCTTAACACAGACATTAAGTCGCTATGAAATACTGTGGGATCTATGACATCACTTTCTAATTCGAGTAACGTTTTTATGGAAAGGACTGGTTTTCTTTTGGGATACGACTAACTCCTTTCCGATGCACTATCCCTTCTTTACTGCATCCCTCGCTCCCTCACATTGTCGAATTAACACAGATATTGCGTCGCTATGTAATACTATAGGTTCTATGACTTCTCCTTCTAAATCGAATAACGTTCCTATTAAAACGACAGGATTTTCTTTTGGGATACCAGTATCTCCTTTCCGATGCACTATTCCTTCCATACTGCATCCCCCGCTCTCTCACATTGACGATATAACACAGATATAGCGTCGCAATGAAATACTAAGGGTTCTATGGCATCTCCTTCAAAATCGAATATCGTTTCTATGGAAGTGACAGGATATTCTTTTGGGATACGAGAATCTCCTTTCCGGCGCCCAATTCCTTCTTTACTGCATCCCTCGCTCCCTCACATTGACGTATTATCACAGAAATTGCGTCGCTATTAAATACTATGGGTTCAATGACTTCTCATTCTAAATCGAGTAACGTCCCTTTAAAAAAGGCAGGAATTTCTTTTGGGATACGAGTATCTCTTTTCTGATGCACTATTCCTTCTTTACTGCATCCCTCACTCCCTCACATTGACGAAATAACACAGAAATCACGTCGATATGCAATACTATGGATTGTATGACCTCTCCATCTAAACCGAGTAAAGTTCCTATGGAAAATGCAGGATATTCTGTTGGGATGCGAGTACCTCCTTCCAGATGCACTATTCCTTCTTTACTGCATCCCTCGCTCTCTCACATTGACGTTTTAACACAGAAATTGCGTCGCTATGAAATACTGTGGGTTCTATGATATCACCTTCTAATTCGAGTAACGTTTCTATGGAATAGACAGGATTTTCTTTTGGGATATGAGTTACGCCTTTCCGATGCACTATTCCTTCTTTACTACATCCCTCTCTCCCTGACATTGACGAGTTAACCCATAAATTACATCGCTACGAAGTACTATGGGTTTAATGACTTCTCCTTCTAAATCGAGTAACGTTTCTATAAAAAACACAGGATTTTCGGTTGGCATACGAGTATCTCCTTTCCGATGCACTATTCCTTCTATACTGCATCCCCCGCACCCTCTCATTGGCGAATTAACACAGAAATTGCGACGCTATGAAATACTATGGGTTCTATGACTTGTCCTTCTAATTCAGGTAACGTTTCTATGAAAAGACAGGATTATCTTTTGGGATACGAATAACTCCTTTCCGATGCATTATTCCTTCTCTACTGCATCCGTCGCTTCCTTACATAGACGGATTAACTCAGAAATCAGCACAGAATTTGCGTCGCTATGAGATACTACGGGTAGTATGTCATCTCCTTGTAAAACGAGTAACGTTACTATGGAAACGACAGGATTTTCTTTTGGGATACGACTATCTCCTTTCCGATGCACTATTCCTTCTTTACTGCATCCCTCGGTCCCACACATTGACGAATTAATACAGAAATTGCGTCGCTATGAAATACTATGTGTTTACGACATCTCCATCTTATTCGAGTTACGTTTCTATGGAAGCGACAGGATTTTCTTTTGGGATACGAGTATCTCCTTTCCGATGCACTATTCCTTCTCTTCTGCATCTCTCGCTCCCTCACATTGACGAATCAACACAGAAATTGCGTCGCTATGAGATTATAAAATTAATAAAATAAAATAAAATAAAATATTAATTATGTATTATTGTATGATAGTGATTGGTTGTAATTAATATTTACGTGACGTTTAATTATTTGGTATCAGACGCTTGACAATGGCTTTTTCGTAAATGTAATGTTATTCGTAGTTGACCGTGAAATAAGACTCAAATAATCGGACTTCGTATTTAAATCTTTTCCAAAGACTGCTGCGGTAGGTGCGGACTCATAAACTAAATCTCAATATTACAATAATTTGCCAGCCATGCCAAAACGTCGTACAGAGGTGATTGTCTACTAAACAAAAAAATTACACAGTTAGTTAAATCATATATATTCAATGAATAAGCCTACAGTTCATAATCCTACTTACTTTTATAAATATAAATTCCTTTCAGAATCGAGTGCCTAGTATGGTTGCAACTCGCAGTAATTTTCTATAACATGAAATATGGCGGTGTGCCAGACAATACACTAAAATACGTGCTTCTCGCACCACTCCAACCAGAGCTCTCCTTTTTTAATCAAACATACGAGTAACGAAAATGTGCTTTTGTTTTATCAGCGACACAGCGCTGCAGTTGTGTGCCATAGGCTTTATTTATTTGTCACTGATTATTTATTTAATTAATATCTCGCGTTTCCGAGGACACTCACGCTCGGCATGCAAATGTGCCTTTATAAGATACTATGGGTAGTATGTCATCTCCTTCTAATTCGAGTTACGTTTCTATGGAAACGACAGGTTTTCTTTTGGGATACGACTAACTCCTTTCCGATGCACTATCCCTTCTTTACTGCATCCCTCGCTCCCTCACATTGGCGAATTAACACAGAAATTGCGTCACTATGAAATACTATGGGTTCTTTGATATCTCCTTCGATATCGGGTAACGTCTCTATGGAAACCAAAGGATTTTTTTTTGGGATACGAGTATCTCCTTTCCGATGCACCATTCCTTCTTTACTACATCCCTCGCTCCCTCACATTGACGAATTAACACAGATATTGCGTCGCTATGAAATACTATGTGTTCTATGACATCCCCTTCTAAATCGAGCAACTTTTCTATGGAAACGACAGGGTTTTCTTTTGGTTTACGAGTACCACCTTTCCGATATACTATTCCTTCTTTATTGCATCACTCGCGCCCTCACATTGACGTTTTAACACAGAAATTGTGTCGCTATGAAATACTATGGGTTCAATGACATCTCCTACTAAATCGGGTAACGTTTCTATGGAAACGACAGAATTTTCGTTTCAGATACGAGTATCTCCTTTCCGTAGCACTATTACTTCTTTACTGCGTAATTCGCTCCATCACATAGACGAACTAACACAGAAATTGAGTCGCTATGAAATACTATGCGTTCTGTGACTTCTCCTTCTCAATCGAGTAACGTTTCAATGGAAACGACAGGATTTTCTTTTTGGATACGAGGATCTC
Organism: Schistocerca americana; assembly: GCF_021461395.2. Lineage (NCBI taxonomy): Eukaryota > Metazoa > Arthropoda > Insecta > Orthoptera > Acrididae > Schistocerca > Schistocerca americana. Next base: position 5,925,102 of record NW_025725481.1, on the reverse strand, counting down.
ATTTCCGATGCACTATTCCTTCTTTACTGCATTCCTCGCTCCCTCACATTGGCGAATTATCACAGAAATTGCGTCGCTATGAAATACTATGGGTTCAATGACATCTCCTTCTAAATCGGGTAACGTTTCTACGGAAACGACAGGATTTTCCTTTGGGAAACGAGTATCTCCTATCCGATGCACTATTCCTTCTTTACTGCATCCTCGCTCCCTCACATTGGCGAATTAACACAGAAATTGCGTCGCTATTAAATACTATGGGTTCTATCACTTCTCCTTCTAAATCGAGTAACTTTTCTATGGAAAATGAAGGATTTTCTTTTGGGATACGAGTATCTCCTTTCAGATGCACTAATCCTTCTTTACTGCATCCCTCGCTCATTCACTTTGCCGTCTTAACACAGATATTAAGTCGCTATGAAATACTGTGGGTTCTACGACATCACCTTCTAATTCGAGTAACGTTTCTATGGAAACGACAGGTTTTCTTTTGGGATACGACTAACTCCTTTCCGATGCACTATCCCTTCTTTACTGCATCCCTCGCTCCCTCACATTGGCGAATTAACACAGAAATTGCGTCACTATGAAATACTATGGGTTCTTTGATATCTCCTTCGATATCGGGTAACGTCTCTATGGAAACGAAAGGATTTTCTTTTGGGATACGAGTATCTCCTTTCCGATGCACCAGTCCTTCTTTACTACATCCCTCGCTCCCTCACATTGACGAATTAACACAGAAATTGCGTCGCTATGAAATACTATGTGTTCTATGACATCCTCTTCTAAATCGAGCAACTTTTCTATGGAAACGACAGGATTTTCTTTTGGTTTACGAGTACCACCTTTCCGATACTCTATTCCTTCTTTATTGCATCACTCGCGCCCTCACATTGACGTTTTAACACAGAAATTGTGTCGCTATGAAATACTATGGGTTCAATGACATCTCCTTCTAAATCGGGTAACGTTTCTATGGAAACGACAGGATTTTCGTTTCAGATACGAGTATCTCCTTTCCGAAGCACTATTACTTCTTTACTGCGTCCTTCGCTCCATCACATAGACGAAATAACACAGAAATTGAGTCGCTATGAAATACTATGCGTTCTGTGACTTCTCCTTCTAAATCGAGTAACGTTTCAATGGAAACGACAGGATTTTGCTTTGTAATACGAGTATCTCCTTTCCGATGCACTATTCCTTCTATACTGCATCCCACGCTCCCTCACATTGACGAATTAACACAGAATTTGCGTCGCAATGAAATACTATGTGTTCTATGACATCCCCTTCTAAGTCGAGCAACTTTTCTATGGAAACGACAGGATTTTCTTTTGGGACACGACTAACTCCTTTGCGATGCACTATCCCTTCTTTACTGCATCAATCGCTCCCTCACATTGACGAATTAACACAGAAATTTCGTCACTATGAAATACTATGGGTTCTTTGATATCTCCTTCTAAATCGAGTAACGTTTCTATGGAATCGGCGGGATTTTCTTTTGGGATACGAGTATCTCCTTTCCGATGCACTATTCCTTCGTTACTGCATCCATCGCTCCATCACATTGACGAGTTAACATAGAAATTGCGTCGCCATGAAATACTATGGGTTCTACGACATCTCCTTCGATATCGGGTAACGTCTCTATGGAAACGAAAGGATTTTCTTTTGGGATACGAGTATCTCCTTTCCGATGTACTATTCCTTCGTTACTACATCCCTCGCTCCCTCACATTGACGAATTAACACAGATATTGCGTCGCTATGAAATACTATGTGTTCTATGACATCCCCTTCTAAATCGAGCAACGTGTCTATGGAATCGACAGGATTTTCTTTTGGGATACGAGTATCTGCTTTCCGATGCACAATTCCGTCTTTACTGCATCCTTCGCTCCCTCACATTGACGATTTAACACAGAAATTGCGTCGCTATGAAATACAATGGGTTCCATGACCTCTCCTTCTATATCGAGTAACGTTAGTATGGGGACGACAGGATTTTCTTTTGGGATAGGACTATCTCCTTTTCGATGCACTAATCCTTCTTTACTGCATCCCTCGGTCCCTCACATTAACGAATGAACACAGAAATTGCGTCGCTACGAAATACTGTGGGTTCTATGATATCCCCTTCTAAATCGAGCAACGTTTCTATGGAAATGATAGGATTTTCTTTTGGGATACGAGTATCTCCCTTCCGATGCACTATTCCTTCCTTACTGCATCCCTCGCTCCCTCACATTGACGTTTTAACACAGAAATTGAGTCGCTATGAAATACTGTGGGTTCTTTGAAATCTACTGCTAAATCGAGTAACGTTTCCGTGGAAACGACAGGATTTTCGTTTCAGATACGAGTATCTCCTTTCCGATGCACTATTACTTCTTTACAGCATCCCTCGCTCCATCACATAGACGAATTAAAACAGAAATTGCGTCGCTATCAGATACTATGCGTTCTACAACTTCTCTTTCTAAATGGAGTGACGTTTCTATGGAAAATGATGGATTTTCTTTTGGGATACGAGTATCTCCTTTCAGATGCACTAATCCTTTTTTACTGCATCCCTCGCCCCCTCACTTTGTCGTCTTAACACAGATATTAAGTCGCTATGAAATACTGTGGGATCTATGACATCACTTTCTAATTCGAGTAACGTTTTTATGGAAAACACTGGTTTTCTTTTGGGATACGACTAACTCCTTTCCGATGCACTATCCCTTCTTTACTGCATCCCTCGCTCCCTCACATTGACGAGTTAACATAGAAATTGCGTCGCTATGAAATACTATGGGTTCTGTGACATCCCCTTCTAAATCGAGCAACTTTTCTATGGAAACGACAGAATTTTCTTTTGGGATACGAGATTCTCCTTTCCGATGCTCTATTCCTTCCGTACTACATCCCTCGCTCCCTCACATTGACGAATTAACACAGATATTGCGTCGCTATGTAATACTATAGGTTCTATGACTTCTCCTTCTAAATCGAATAACGTTCCTATTAAAACGACTGGATTTTCTTTTGGGATACCAGTATCTCCTTTCCGATGCACTATTCCTTCCATACTGCATCCCCCGCTCTCTCACATTGACGATATAACACAGATATAGCGTCGCAATGAAATACTAAGGGTTCTATGGCATCTCCTTCAAAATCGAATATCGTTTCTATGGAAGTGACAGGATATTCTTTTGGGATACGAGAATCTCCTTTCCGGCGCCCAATTCCTTCTTTACTGCATCCCTCGCTCCCTCACATTGACGTATTATCACAGAAATTGCGTCGCTATTAAATACTATGGGTTCAATGACTTCTCATTCTAAATCGAGTAACGTCCCTTTAAAAAAGGCAGGAATTTCTTTTGGGATACGAGTATCTCTTTTCTGATGCACTATTCCTTCTTTACTGCATCCCTCACTCCCTCACATTGACGAAATAACACAGAAATCACGTCGATATGCAATACTATGTATTGTATGACCTCTCCATCTAAACCGAGTAAAGTTCCTATGGAAAATGCAGGATATTCTGTTGGGATGCGAGTACCTCCTTCCAGATGCACTATTCCTTCTTTACTGCATCCCTCGCTCTCTCACATTGACGTTTTAACACAGAAATTGCGTCGCTATGAAATACTGTGGGTTCTATGATATCACCTTCTAATTCGAGTAACGTTTCTATGGAATAGACAGGATTTTCTTTTGGGATATGAGTTACGCCTTTCCGATGCACTATTCCTTCTTTACTACATCCCTCTCTCCCTGACATTGACGAGTTAACCCATAAATTACATCGCTATGAAGTACTATGGGTTTAATGACTTCTCCTTCTAAATCGAGTAACGTTTCTATAAAAAACACAGGATTTTCGGTTGGCATGCGAGTATCTCCTTTCCGATGTACTATTCCTTCTATACTGCATCCCCCGCACCCTCTCATTGGCGAATTAACACAGAAATTGCGACGCTATGAAATACTATGGGTTCTATGACTTGTCCTTCTAATTCAGGTAACGTTTCTATGAAAAGACAGGATTATCTTTTGGGATACGAATAACTCCTTTCCGATGCATTATTCCTTCTCTACTGCATCCGTCGCTTCCTTACATAGACGGATTAACTCAGAAATCAGCACAGAATTTGCGTCGCTATGAGATACTATGGGTAGTATGTCATCTCCTTGTAAAACGAGTAACGTTACTATGGAAACGACAGGATTTTCTTTTGGGATACGACTATCTCCTTTCCGATGCACTATTCCTTCTTTACTGCATCCCTCGGTCCCACACATTGACGAATTAATACAGAAATTGCGTCGCTATGAAATACTATGTGTTTACGACATCTCCATCTTATTCGAGTTACGTTTCTATGGAAGCGACAGGATTTTCTTTTGGGATACGAGTATCTCCTTTCCGATGCACTATTCCTTCTCTTCTGCATCTCTCGCTCCCTCACATTGACGAATCAACACAGAAATTCCGTCGCTATGAGATTATAAAATTAATAAAATAAAATAAAATAAAATATTAATTATGTATTATTGTATGATAGTGATTGGTTGTAATTAATACTTACGTGACGTTTAATTATTTGGTATCAGACGCTTGACAACGGCTTTTTCGTAAATGTAATGTTATTCGTAGTTGACCGTGAAATAAGACTCAAATAATCGGACTTCGTATTTAAATCTTTTCCAAAGACTGCTGCGGTAGGTGCGGACTCATAAACTAAATCTCAATATTACAATAATTTGCCAGCCATGCCAAAACGTCGTACAGAGGTGATTGTCTACTAAACAAAAAAATTACACAGTTAGTTTAATCATATATATTCAATGAATAAGCCAACAGTTCATAATCCTACTTACTTTTATAAATATAAATTCTTTTCAGAATCGAGTGCCTAGTATGGTTGCAACTCGCAGTAATTTTCTATAACATGAAATATGGCGGTGTGCCAGACAATACACTAAAATACGTGCTTCTCGCACCACTTCAACCAGAGCTCTCCTTTTTTAATCAAACATACGAGTAACGAAAATGTGCTTTTGTTTTATCAGCGACACAGCGCTGCAGTTGTGTGCCATAGGCTTTATTTATTTGTCACTGATTATTTATTTAATTAATATCTCGCGTTTCCGAGGACACTCACGCTCGGCATGCAAATGTGCCTTCATAAGATACTATGGGTAGTATGTCATCTCCTTCTAATTCGAGTTACGTTTCTATGGAAACGACAGGATTTTCTTTTGGGATACGAGTATCTCCTTTCCGATGCACTATTCCTTCTCTCCTGCTTCTCTCGCTCCCTCACATTGACGAATCAACAAAGAAATTGCGTCGCTATGAGATGCTATGGGTAGTATGTCATTTCCTTGTAAAACGAGTAACGTTACTATGGAAACGACAGGATTTTCTTTTGGGATACGAGTATCTCTTTTCCGATGCACTAATCCCTTATTACTGCACACCAGGCGCCCACACATTGACGAATTATCACAGAAGTTGTGTCGCTATGAAATACAATGTGTTCTATGACATCTCCTTCTAATTCGATAACGTTTCTATGGAAACGACAGGATATTCTTTTGGGATACGAGTATATCCTTTCCGATGCACTATTCCTTCTTTACTACATCCCTCACTCCCTCACATTGACGCATTAACACAGAAATTGCGTCGCTATGAAATACTATGGGTTCCGTGACATTTGCTTCTCAATCGAATAACGTTTCCATGGAAACGACACGATATCCTTTTGGGGAAAGACTACCTCCTTTCCGATGCACAATTCCTTCTTTCCTGCATCCCTCTCTCCCTCACATTGTCGAATTAACACAGAAATTGCGTCGCAATGATGTACTATGGGTTCTATGACATCTCCTTCTAAATAGAGTAATGTTTCTATGGAAACGATAGGATTTTCTTTCGGGATACGAGTATCTCCTTTCCGATGCACTATTCCTTATTTACTGCATCCCTCGCTGCCTCACAATGATGAATTAACACAAAATTGCGGGGGTATCCATTACTATCGGTTCTATGACTTCTCTTTCTAAATCGAGTAACGTTACAATGGAAACGACAGGATTTTCTTTTGGGATACGACTGTCTTCTTTCCGAAGCACAATTCCTTCTTTACTGCATCCGTCGCTTCCTCACACTGACAAATTAACACCTAAATTGAGTCGCTATGAAATACTATGGGTTCTCTGACATCCCCTTCTAAACCGAGTAACGTTTCTATGGAAACGACAGGATTTTCATTTGGGATACGACTATCTGCTTTCCGATGCACTAATCCTTCTTTACCTCATCACTCGCTCCCTCACATTGACGAATCAACACTGAAATTCCGTCGCTATGAAATACTATGGGTTCTATGTCCTTTCCTTCTAAATCGAGTAACGTTCCTATGGAAACGTCATGATTTTCTTTTGGATTGAGAGTATCTCCTTTCCGATGCACTATTTCTTATTTACTGCATCCCTCGGTCACTCACATTGAGGAATTAACACAGAAATTGCGTCGCTATGAAATACTATGGGTCTATGACTTCTCCTTCTAATTCGAGTAACGTTTCTTTAGAAACGGCAGGATTTTCTTTCGGGATACGACTGTCTCCTTTCCGATGCACTATTCCTTCTTTACTGCATTCGTCGCTCCTTCACATTGACGAATTAACACAGAAATTGCGTCGCTATGAAATACAACGTGTTCTATGACACCTCCTTCTAAATCGAGTAACGTTTCTATGGAAGCGACAGGATTTTCTCTTGGGACACGACTATCTCCTTTCCGATGCACTGTTCCTTCTTTACTGCATGCCACGCTCCCTCTCATTCACGAATTAACACAGAAATTGCGTCGCTATGAAATACTATGGGTTCTATGATATCTCCTTCTAAATCGAAAAACGTTTCTATGGAAACGACAGGATTTTCTTTTAAAAACCGACTATTTCCTTTCCAATGCACTATTCCTTCTTTACTGCATCCCTCGCTCCCTCAGATTGACGAATTGCCACAGAAATTACGTTGCAATTGTATACTATGGGTTCTATGACATCTCCTTCCAAATCGAGTTATGTTTCAATGGAAACGAAAGGATTTTCTTGTGGGATACGAGTATCTCCTTTCCGATGCACTATTCCTTCTTTATTGCAACCCTCGCTCCCTCACATTGACGGATTAACACAGAAAATGCGTCGCTGTGATATACTATGGGTTCTAGAACAACTCCTTCTAAATCGAGTAACGTTTCTTTGGAAACGACAGGATTTTCTTTTGGGATACGACTATCTCCTTTCCGATGCACTATTCTTTCTTTATTGCAACCCTCGCTCCCTCACATTGACGGATTAACACAGAAAATGCGTCGCTATGAAATACTGTGTGTTCTACGACATCTCCTTCTAATTCGAGTTACGTTTCTATGGAAACGACAGGATTTTCTTTTGGGATACGAGTATCTCCTTTCCGATGCTCTATTCCTTCTCTACCGCATCCCCCGCACCATCACATTGACGAATCAACACAGAAATTGCGTCGCTTTGAGATACTATGGTTTCTATGTCATCTCCTTGTTAAACGAGTAACTTTACTATGGGAACGACAGGATTTTTATTTGTGATACGAGTATCTCCTTTGCGATGCACTAATCCTTCATTACTGCACTCCTGGCGCCCTCACATTGACGAATTATCACAGAAATTGTGTCGCTAAGAAATACAATGTGTTCTCTGACATCTCCTTGTAATTCGAGTAACGTTTGTATGGAAACGACACGATATTCTTTTGGGATATGAGTATATCCTTTCCGATGCACTATTCCTTCTTTACTGCATCCCTCACTCCCTCACATTGACGCATTAACACAGAAATTGCGTCGCTATGAAATACTATGGGCTCCGTGACTCTTGCTTCTAAATCAAGTATCGTTTCCACGGAAACGACAGGATATCCTTTTGGGGTAAGACTACCTCCTTTCCGATGCACAATTCCTTCTTTGCTGCATCCCTCGCTCCCTCACATTGACGAATTAACACAGAAATTGCGTCGCTATGACATACTATGGTTTCTATGACTTCTCCATCTAAATCGAATAACGTTTCCATAGACACTTAATGATTTTCTTTTGGGATACGACTGTCGCTTTTCCGATGCACTATATCATCGTAACTGCATTCCTCGCTCCTTCACATTGACGAATTAACACAGAAATTGCGTCGCTATGAAATACAACGAGTTCTATGACATCTCCTTCCAATTCGAGTAACGCATCTATGTTAACGACAGGATTTTCTTTTGGGATACGACTATCTCCTTTCCGAGGGTCTATTCCTTCCTTACTGCATACCTCGCTACCTCACAATGATGAATTAACACAGAAATTACGTCGGTATGAAATACTATGGGTTCTATGACATCGCTTTCTAAACCGAGTAACGTTTCTATGGAAACGACAGGATTTTCATTTGAGATACGACTATCCGCTTTCCGATGCACTACTTCTTCTTTACTGCATCTCTCGCCCCCTCACATTGACGAATTAACACTGAAATTGCGTCGCTATGAAATACTATGGGTTCTATGACATCTCCATCTAAATCGAGTAACGTTCCAATAAAAACGTCATGATTTTCTTTAGGAATGAGAGTATCTCCTTTCCGATGCACTATTCCTTATTTACTGCATCCCTCGGTCCCTCACATTGACGAATTAACACTGAAATTGCGTCGCTATGAAATACTATGGGTTCCATGACTTCTACTTCTAAATCGAGTAACGTTTCTATGGAAACGAGAGGATTATCTTTTGGGATACGAGTATCTCCTTTCCGATGCACTAATCCTTCATTACTGCACTCCTGGCGCCTTCACATTGACGAATTATCACAGAAATTGTGTCGCTATGAAATACAATGTGTTCTATGACATCTCCTTCTAATTCGAGTAACGTTTCTATGGAAACGACAGGATATTCTTTTGGTATATGAGTATATCCTTTCCGATGGAAACGACAGGATTTTCTTTTGGGATACGACTATCATCTTCCCGATGCACTATTCCTTCTTTATTGCAACCCTCGCTCCCTCACATTGACGAATTAACACAGAAATTGCGAGGCTATGTAATACTAAGGGTTCCGTGACTTTTGCTTCTAAATCGAGTATCGTTTCCATGGAAACGACAGGATTTCCTTTTGGGGTAAGACTACCTCCTTTCCGATGCACAATTCCTTCTTTACTGCAACCCTCGCCCCCTCACATTGGCGAATTAACACAGAAATTGCGTCGCTATGATATACTATGGGTTCTATGACTTCTCCATCTAAATCGAATAACGTTTCTATAGACACGAAAAGATTTTCTTTTGGGATACGATTGTCGCTTTTCCGATGCACAATATCATCGCAACTGCATTCCTCGCTCCTTCTCATTGACCAATTAACACAGAAATTGCGTCGCTATTAAATACAACGAGTTCTATGACATCTCGTACCAAATCGAGTAACGTATCTATGTTAACGACAGGATTTTCTTTTGAGATACGACTATCTCCTTTCCGATGCACTATTCCTTCTTTACTGCATACCACGCTCCCTCACAATTGTGAATTGACACAGAAATTACGTCGGTATGAAATACTATGGGTTCTATGACTTCTCCTTCTAAATCGAGTAACGTTATTATGGAAACGACAGGAGTTTCTTTTGGGATACGACTATCTTCTTTCCAATGATCAATTCCTTCTTTACTGCATCCGTCGCTAATTCACATTGCCGAATTAACACCTAAATTGCGTCGCTATGAAACACTATGGGTTCTCTGACATCTCCTTCTAAACCGAGTAACGTTTCTATGGAAACGACAGGATTTTCATTTGGGATACGACTATCTGCTTTCCGATGCACTATTCCTTCTTTACTGCATGTCTCGCTCCCACACATTGAAGATTTAACACTGACATTGCGTCGCTATGAAATACTATGGATTCTATGACCTCTCCTTCTAAATCGAGTAACGTTCCTATAAAAAGGTCATGATTTTCTTTTGGAATGAGAATATCTCCTTTCCGATGCACTATTGCTTATTTACTGCAGCCCTCAGTCCCTCACATTGACCAATTACCACTGAAACTGCGTCGCTATGAAATACTATGGGTTCCGTGACTTTTGCTTCTAAATCGAGTAACGTTTCCATGGAAACGACAGGATTCCCTTTTGGGGTAAGACTACCTCCTTTCCGACGCACAATTCCTTCTTTACTGCATCCCTCGCTCTCTCACATTGACGAATTAACACAGAAATTGCGTCGCTATGACATACTATGGGTTCTATGACATCTCCTTCTAAATCGAGTAATGTTTCTATGGAAACGATAGGATTTCCTTTCGGGATACGAATATCTCCATTCCGATCCACTATTCATTCTTTACTGCATGCCTCATACCCTCACATTGACGAATTAACACAGAAATTGCTTCGCTTTTAAATACTATGGCTTCTATAGCTTCTCCATGTAAATCGAATAACGTTTCTATAGACACGACAAGATTTTCTTTTGGGATACGACTGTCGCTTTTCCGATAGACTATATGATCGTAACTGCATTCCTCGCTCCCTCACATTGACTAATTAACACAGAAATTGCGGCGCTATGAAATTCTATGTGTTCTATGACATGTCCTTCTATATCGTGTAACTTTTCTATGGAAAGGGCACGATTTTCTTTTGGGAAACGAGTATCTCCTTTCCGATGCACTGTTCCTTCTCTACAGCATCCCTCGCTCCCTCACATTGACGAATTAAGACCGAAATTTGCTCGCTGTGAAATACTATGGGTTATATGACATCTCCTTCTAATTCGAGTATTGTTTCAATGGGAACGAAAGGATTTTCTTTTGGGATACGAGTATCTCCTTTCCGATGCACTAATCCTTCATTACTGCACACCTGGCGCCCTCACATTGACGAATTATCGCAGTAATTGCTTCGCTATGATATACAATCTGTTCTATGACATCACCTTCTAAATCGAGTAACGTATCAATGGAAACGACAGGATTTTCTTTTGGGATACGAAAATCTCCTTTCCGATGCAGTATTCCTTCTTTACAGCATCCCTCGCTCCCTCACATTGACGAATTAACACTGAAATTGCATCGCTATGAAATACTATGGGTTCCATGACAACTCCTTCTAAATCGGGTAACGTTTCTATGGAAACGACAGGATATTCTTTTGGGATACGAGTATCACCTCTCCGATGCACTATTCCTTCTGTACTGCATCCCTCAATCCCTTACATTGACGCATCAACAGAGAAATTGCGTCGCTATGAAATACTATGGGTTTCGTGCCTTCTGCTTCTAAATCGATTAACGTTTCCATGGAAACAACAGGATTTCCTTTTGGGATAGGACTACCTCCTTTACGATGCACTATTCCTTCTTTACTGCATCCCTCGCTCCCTCACATTGACGAATTCACACAGAAATTGCGTCGCTATGAAATACTATGAGTTCTATGACATCTCCTTCTAGATCGGGTATTGTTTCTATGGAAACGATAGGATTTTCTTTCGGGATACGAGTAGTTCCTTTCCGATGCACTATTCCTTCTTTACTGCATCCCTAGCTCCCTTACACTGACGAATTAACACAGAAATTGCGTCGCTATGAAATACTATGGGTTCTGTGACTTCTCCTTCTGTATCGAGTAACGTATCAAACGTGACGACAACATTTTCTTTTGGGATACGACTATCTGCTTGCCGATGGACAATTCCTTCTTTACAGCATCCGTTGCTTCCTCACACTGACGAATTAACACAGAAATTGCGTCGCTATGAAATTCTATGGGTTCTATGACCTCTCCATCGTAATCGAGTACGTTCTTATGGAAACGACAGGATTTTCTTTTGGAATACGAGTATCTCCTTTCCGATGCACTATTCCTTATCTACTGCATCCCTCGGTCCCTCACATTGATGAATTATCACAGAAATTGCGTCGCTATGAAATACAATGGGCTCTATGATTTCTCCTTCAAAATCGAGTAACGTTTCTATGGAAACGAGAGGTTTTTCCATTGGGATACGACTATCTCCTTTCCGATGCACTAATCCTTCTTTATCAGCACTCCTGGCGCCCTCACTTTGACGAATTAACACAGAAATTGCGTCGCTATGAAATACTATGTGTTTTATGACAAATCCTTCTAAATCAAGTAACGTTTGTATGGAAACGACAGGATTTTCTTTTTTAACACGACTATCTCCATTCCGATGCACTATTCCTTCTTTACTGCATCCCTCGCTCCAGCACATTGACGAATTAACACAGAAATTGCGTCGCAATGAAATACTATGGGTTGTATGACATAATTATCTAAATCGAGTAACGTTTCTATGGAAACGACAGGATTTTCTTTTGGGATACGAGTATCTCCTTTCCGATGCACTATTCCTTCTTTACTGCCACCCTCGCTCCCTTACATTCACGAATTAACACAGAAATTGCGTCGCTATGAAATACTATAGGTAATATGACTTCTCCTTTTAAATCGAGTAACGTTTCCATGGATACGAAAAGATTTTCTTCTGGTATAAGAGTATCTCCTTTCCGATGCACTATTCTTCTTTACTGCATCGCTCGCTACCTCACATTGATGAATTAATACAGAATTTACGTCGCTATGTAATGCTATGGCTTCTATGACCTCCCCTCCTAAATCGAGTAACGTCTCTATGGGAACGACAGGATTTTCTTTGGTATACGAGTATCTCCTTTCCGATGCACTATTCCATCCTTACTGCGTCCTCGCTCCCTCACATTGACGAATTAACACAGAAATTGCGTCGCTATGAAATCCTATGGGTTCTGTGATTCTCCTTCTAAATCTACTACGTTTCTATGGAAACGACAGAATTTTCTTTTGGGATACGACTATCTCCTTTCCGATGCACTATTCCTTCTCTACTGCATCCCTCGCTCCCTCACATTGGCGAATTAACATAGAAACTGCGTCGCTATGAAATACTATGGGTTCTATGACTTCTCCATCTAAATCGAGTAACGTTTCCATTGAAACAACAGGATTTTCTTCGGGATACGAGTATCTCCTTTCCGATGCACTATTCATTTTTTACTGCATCCCAAGCTCCCTCACATTGACGAATTAAAACAAAAATTGCGTAGCTATGAAATACTACGTGTTCCATGAATTCTCCTTCTAAATCGAGTAACGTTTCTATGGAAACGACAGGATTTTCTTTTGTGATACGAGTATCTCCTTTCCGATGCTCTATAAGTTCTTTACTGCATCCCTCGCTCCCTCACATTGACGAATTAGCACAGATATTGCGTCGCTATGAAATACTAGGGGTTCTATGACTTCTCCTTCCAAGTCGAGTAACGTTTCCATTAGAACGACAGGATTTTCTTTTGGGATACGAGTAACTCCTTTCCGATGCACTATTCCTTTATTACTGCATCCCTGGCTCCCTCATGTTGACGAATTAACACAGATATTGTGACGCTATGGGATACTATGTTTTCTAAGGCTTTTCCTTCTAAATCGAGTAACGTTCGTGTGGACACGGCAGGATTTTCTTTTGGGATACGAGTATCTCCTTTCCGATGCACTATTCCCCCTTTACCGCATCCCTCGCTCCCTCACATTGACGAATTAGCACAGATATTGCGTCGCTATGAAATACTATGGGTTCTATGACTTCTCCTTCTAAGTCGAGTAACGTTTCCATTAGAACGACAGGATTTTATTTTGGGATACGAGTATCTCCTTTCCGATGCACTATTCCTTCTTTACTGCATCCCTCGCTCCCTCACATTGACGAATTAACACAGAAATGGCGTCGCTATGAAATGCTATGGGTTCTATGACTTCTCCTTCTAAATCGAGTAACGTAAATATGGAAATGTAAGGATATTCTCTAGGGATACGAGTATCTCCTTTCCGATGCACTATTCCTTCATTACTGCATCCCTCGTTCCCTCAAATTGACAAATTAACACAGAAATCGGGTCGCTATGAAATACTATTTGTTCTGTGACATCCCCTTCTAAATCGAGTAACGTTTCCATTGAAACGACGGGATTTTCTTTTGGGATACGAGTATCTCCTTTCCGATGCACTATTCCTTCTTTACTGCATCCCTTGCTCCCTCACATTGACGAATTAATACAGATATTGCGTCGCTATGATATACTAGGGGTTCTATGTCTTCTCCTTCTAAATCGAGTAACGTTTCTATGCAAACGAGAGGATTTTCTTTTGGTATACGAGTATCTCCTTTCCGATGCACTATTCCTTCTTTACCTCATCCCACGCTCCCTCACATTGACAAACTAACACAGGAATTTCGTCGCTATGAAGTACTATGGGTTCTATGAATCTCCATCTGAATCGAGTAACGTTTCCATTGAAACGACGGGATTTTCTTTTGGGACACGAGTATCTTCTTTCCGATGCACTGTTCCTCCTTTACTGCATCCCTCGCTCCCTCTAATTGATAATTTAACACAGAAATTGCGTCGCTAGGAAATACTATTGGTTCTATGACTTCTCCTTCTAAATCGAGTCCGTTTCTATGGAAACGACAGAGTTTCATTTGGGATACGACTATCTCCTTTCCGATGCACTATTCCTTCTGTACTCAATTCCTCGCTCCCTCACATTGGCCAATTAACATAGACATTGCGTCGCTATGATATACTGTGGGTTCTAGGACTTCTTCTTCTACATCGAGTAACGTTTCTATGGAAACGACAGGATTTTCTATTTGGATACGAGTATCTCTTCTCCGATGCAGTATTCCTTCTTTACTGCATTCCTCGCTCCCTCACAATGACGAATTAACACAGAAATTGCGTCTCTACGATATACTATGGGTTCTATGACTTCTCCTTCTAAATCGAGTAACGTTTCTATGGAAACGTCAGGATTTACTTTTGTGATACGACTATCTCTTTTCCGATGCACTATTCCTTCTTTACTGCATCCCTCACTCCCCCACATTGACGAATTAACACAGACATTGCGACGCTATGAAATACTAGGGGTTCTATGACTTCTCCTTCTAAATCGAGTAACGTTTCTATGGACACAACAGTATTTTCATTTGGGATACGAGTATCTCCTGTCCGATGCACTATTCCTTCATTACTGCATCTCTCGCTCTCTCACATTGACGAATTAACACAGAAATTGGGTCGCTATGAAATACTATGGGTTCTATGACTTCTTCTTCTAAATCGAGTAACGTTTCAATGGAAATGACAGGATTTTCTTTTGGGATACGAGTATCTCCTATTCGATGCACTATTCCTTCTTTACAGCATCCCTCGCTCCCTCACATTGTCGAATTAACATAGAAATTGCGTCGCTATGAAATACTATTGGTTCTACGACATCTCCTGCTAAATCGAGTAACGTTTCTATTGAAACGACAGGATTTTCTTTTGGGAAACAAGTATCTCCTTTCCAATACTCTATTAGTTCTTTACTGCATTCCTAGCTCCCTCACATTGACGAATAAGCACAGAAATTGCGTCTCTATGAAATACTATGGGTTCTATGACTTCTCCTTCTAAATCGAGTAACGTTTCTATGGATTCGAAGGGGTTTTCTTTTGGGATACGACCATCTCCTTTCCGACGCACTATTCCTTCTTTACTGCATCCCTGGCACCCTCACATTGACGAATTAACACAGACATTGTGACGCTATGGAATACTATGTGTTCTATGACTTTTCCTACTAAATCAATTAACGTTTCTGTTGAAACGACAGGATCTTGTTTTGGGATACGAGTGTCCCCTTTCCGATGCACTGTTCCTCCTTTACTGCATCCCTGGATCCCTCACATTGACGAATAAAAATGAAATTGCGTCGCTATGAAATTCTATGGGTTCTATGACTTCTCCTTCTAAATCAAGTAATGTTTCTATGGAAAAGACAGGATTTTCTTTTGGGATACGTGTATCTCTTTTCCGTTGCACTATTCCTTCCTTACAGCATCCCTCGTTCCCTCACATTGACGAATTAGCACAGAAATTGCGTTGCAATGAAATACTAAGGGTGCCATAACTTCTCCTTCTAAATGGAGTAACTTTTCTATGGAAACGACAGGATTTTCTTTTGGGATACGACTATCTCCATTCTGATTCACTATTCCTACTTTACTCCATCCCTCGCTCCCTCACTGTGACGAATTACCGCAGAAATTTCGTCGCTATGAAATTCTATGGGTTCTATGAAATCTACTACTAAATCGAGTAACGTATCTATGGAAACGACAGGATTTTCTTTTGGGACACGAGTATCTCCTTTCCGATGTACTACTCATTCTTTACTGCATCCCTCGCTCCCTCACATTGACGAAGTAGCAGAGAAATTGCGTCGCTATGAAATAGTATTGGTTCTATGACAATCCCTTCTGAATCGAGTAACGTTTCTATGGAAACGACAGGAATTTCTTTTGGGATACGAGTATCTCCTTTCCGAAGCACTATTCCTTCTGTACTATATCCCTCGCTGCCTCACATTGACGAATTAACACAGAAATTGCGTCGCTATGGAATATTAGGGGTTCTATGACTTCTCCTTCTAAACCGAGTAACGTCTCTATGGAAACGACAGGATTTTCTTTTCGGATACGAGTATCTCCTTTCTGATGCACTATCCCTTCTCTACTGCATCCCTCGTTTTCTCACATTGGCGAATTAACACAGAAATTGCGTCGCTATGAAATACTATGGGTTCTACGACTTCTCCTTCTAAATCGAGTAACGTTTCTATTCAAACGACAGAATTATCTTTTGGGATACGACTATCTCCTTTCCGATGCGCTATTCCTTCTGTACTGTATCCCTCGCTCCCTCACATTGGCTAATTAACACAGATATTGCGTCGCTGTGATATACTATGGGTTCTATGACTTCTGCTTCTAAGTGGTGAACGTTTCTATTGAAACGACAGGATTTTCTTTTAGAATATGAGGATCTCCATTCCGATGGACTATTCCCTCTTTACTGCATCCCTAGCTCCCTCTCATTGGCGAATTAACACAGAAACTGCGTCGCTATTAGATACTATGGGTTCCACGACTTCTCCTTCTAAATCGAGTAACTTTTCTATGGAAACGTCAGGATTTTCTTCTGGGATACGACTATCTCCATTCCGATTCACTATTCCTTCTTTACTGCATCCCTGGCTCCCTCACTGTGACGAATTAGCACAGAAATTGCGACGCTATGAAATACTATGGGTTCTATGACGTCTCCGTCTAAATCGAATAACGTTTCTATGGAAACGACAGGATTTTCTTTTGGGATACGACTATCTCCTTTCCGATGCACTATTCCTTCTTTACTGCATCCCTGGCTCTCTCACATTGACGAATTAACACAGAAATTGGGACGCTATGGAATACTATGTGTTCCATGACTTCTCCTTCTAAATCGAGTTACTCGTCAATGGAAACGACAGGATTTTCTTTTGGGATACGTGTATCTCCTTTCCGATGCACTATTCCTTCTTTACTACATTCCTCGCTCCCTCACATTGTCGAATTAGCACAGAAATTGCATCGCCATGAAATACTATGTGTTAAATAACTTCTCCTTCTAAATCGAGAAACGTTTCAATGGAAACGAGAGGATTTTCTTTTGGTATACGAGTAACTCCTTTCCGATTCACTACTCTTTCATTACTACATCTCTCGCTCCCTCACATTGACGAATTAACACAGAAATTGCGTCGCTATGAAATACTATACGTTCTATGAATACTCCTTATAAATCGAGTAACGTTTCTATGGGAACGACAGAATTTTCTTTTGGGATACGTATATCTCCTTTCCGATGCACTATTGCCTCTGTACTGCTTCCCTCGCACCATCACATTGGCCATTAACACAGAAATTGCGTCGCTAAGAAATTCTATGGGTTCTATGCCTTCTCCATCAAAATCGAGTAACGATTCTATTGCAACGACAGGATTTTGTTTTGGGATACGAGTTTCTCCTTTCCGATGCACTATTCCATCTTTACTGCATCCCTGGCTCTCTCACATGGACGAACTTTCACAGCAATTGCGTCGCTATGAAATTCTATGGGTTCTATGACTTCTCCTTCTAAATCGAGTAACGTTTCTATGGAAACGACAGGATTTCCTTTAGGGATATGGGTATCTCCTGTCCGATGCATTACTCCATCTTTACTGCATCCATCGCTCCATTAGATTGACAAATTAACACAGAAATTGCGTCGCTATGAAATACTATTGGTTCTATGACATCTCCTGCTAATTCGAGTACCGTTTCTATGGAAACAACCGGATTTTCTTTTGGGATACGAGTATCTCCTTTCCGGTGCACTACTCCTTCTTTACTGCATCCCTCGCTCCCTCACATTGACGAATTAGCACAGAAATTGCGTCGCTATGAAATACTATGGGTTCTATGACTTCTCCTTGTAAATCGAATAAAGTTTCTATGCAAACGACAGGACTTTCGTTTGGGATACGAGTTTCTTCTTTCCGTTGCACTATTAATACTTTACTGCATCCCTCGCTCCCTCACATTGACGAATTGACACAGAAATTGCGTCGCTATGAAATTCTATGGGTTCTATGACTTCTCCTTCTAAATCGAATAACGTCTCTATGGAAACGACAGGATTTTCTTTTGGGGTACGACTATCTCCTTTCCGATGCACTATTCCTTCTTTACTGCATCCCTGGCTCCCTCACTTTGTTGAATTAACATAGAGATTGCGTCGCTATGTCATACTATGCGTTCTGTGACTTCTCCTTCTAAATCGAGTATCATTTCCACGGAAGCGACAGGATTTTCTTTTGGGATACGACTATCTCCTTTCCGATGTGCTATTTTTTCTGTACTGCATTCTTCGCTCCCTCACATTGACGAATTAACACAGAAATTGCGTCGCCTTGAAATGCTATGCGTTCTATGACATCTCTTTCTAAATAGAGTAACGTTTCTATTAAAACGACAGGACTTTCTTTTGGGATACAAGGATCTCATTTCCGATGCACTATTCCTTCTTTACTGTATCCCTGACTCAGTCACATTGACGAATTAACACTGAAATTGCGTCCCTATGGTATACTATGGGTTCTATTACTTCTCCTTCTAAATCGAGTAACGTTTCAATGGAAACGACAGGATTTTCTTTTGGTATACGAGTATCTCCTTTCCGATGCACTACTCCTTCATTACTACATCTCTCGCTCCCTCACATTAACGAATTAACACAGAAATTGCGTCGCCATGAAGTACTATGCGTTCTATGAATTCTCCTTATAAATCGAGTAACGTTACTATGGAAACGACAGAATTTTTTTTTGGGATACGAGTATCTCCCTTCCGATGCACTATTAGTTCTTTGCTGCATACCTCGGTCCTTCACATTGTCGAATAAGCACAGACATTGCGCCGCTAAGAATTACTATGGGTTCTATAACTTCTACTTCTAAATCGAGTAACCTTTCTATGGAAACGACAGGATGTTCTTTTGAAATACGAGTATCTCCTTTCCGATGCACTATTCCATCTGTACTGCGTCCCTCGCTCCCTCACATTGGCGAATTAACACAGAAATTACATCGCTATGAGATACTATGGGTTCTATGACTTCTCCTTCCAAATCGAGTAACGTTTCTATTCAAACGTCAGGATTTTCTTTTGGGGTACGTGTATCACCTTTCCGATTGGCTATTCCTTCTTTACTGCATCCCTCGCTCCCTCACATTGACGAATTAACACAGAAATTGCGTCGCAGTAAAAAGCTATGGGTTCTACGACTTCTCCTTGTAAATCGAGTAACGCTTCTATGGAAACGACAGGATTTTCTTTTGAGATACGACTATATCCTTTCCGATGCACTATTCCTTCTTTACTGATTCCCTCGCTCCCTCACAATGACGAATTAACAATGAAATTGCTTCGCTATGAAATACTATGGGTTCAACGACTTCTCCTTCTAAATCGGGTAACGTTTCAATGGAAACGTCAAGATTTTCTTTTGGGATACGAGTATCTCCTTTCCGATGCACTATTCCTTCTTTACTGAATCCCTCGCTCCCTCACAATGACAAATTAACAATGAAATTGCTTCGCTATGAAATACTATGGGTTCAATGACATCCCCTTCCAAGTCGAGGAACACTTCTATGGAAACAACAGAATTTTCTTTTTGGATACGAGTATTTCCTTTCCGATGCACTATTCCTTCTTTACTGCATCCCTCGCTCCCTCACATTGACAAATTAACACTGAAATTTCGTCGCTATGACATACTATGGGTTCTATGACTTCTCTTTCTAAATCGTGTAACGTTTCTATGGAAACGTCAGGACTTTCTTTTGGTATACGAGTATCTTCTTTCCAATGCACTATTCGTTCCTTACTGCATCCCTCGCGCCCTCACATTGACGAAATGACACAGAAACTGCGTCGCTATGAACTACTATGGGTACTATGACGTCTCCTTCTAAATCGAGTAACGTTTCTATGGAAAAGACAGGATTTTCTTTTGGGATACGAATTTCTCCTTTCCGATGCACTATTCCTTCTTTACTGCATCCCTGGCCCCCTCACATTGACGAATTAACACAGAAATTGCGACGCTATGGAATACTATGTGTTCTATGATTTGTCCTTCTAAATCGAGTAACGTTTCTATGGAAATGACAGGATTTTCTTTTGGGATACGAGTATCTCCTTTCCGATGCACTATTCCTTCTTTACTGCATCCCTCGCTCCCTCACATTGACTAATTAACACAGAACATGCGTCGATATGAAATACTATGGGTTCTATAAATTCTTCTTATAAATCGAGTACCGTTTCTATTGAAACGACAGGATTTTCTTTTGGGATACGAGTATTCCCTTTCCGATGCACTGTTCCTTCTTTACTGCGTCCCTCGCTATCTCACATTGGCGAATGGACACAGAAATTGCGTCGCTATGAAATACTATCAGTTCAATTTCTCCTTCTAAATCGAGTAACGTTTCCATTGAAACGACAAGGTTTTCTTTTGGGATACGAGTATCTCCTTTGCGATGCACTATTCCATCTTTACTGCATCTCTCGCTCCCTTACATTGGCGAGTTAACACAGAAAATGCGTCGCTATCGAATACTATGTGTTCTATGACTTCTCCTTCTAAATCGAGTAACGTTTCTATGGAAACGACAGGATTTTCTTTTGAGATACGACTATATCCTTTCTGAAGCACTATTCCTTCTTACTGCATCCCTCGCTCCCTCACAATGACGAATTAACAATGAAATTGCTTCGCTATGAAATACTATGGGTTCAATGACTTCTCCTTCTAAATCGAGTAACGTTTCTATGGAAACGACAGGATTTTCTTTTGGTATACGTGTATCTCCTTTCCGATGCACTATTCCTTCTTTACTGCATCCCTCGCTCCCTCACATTGACGAATTATCACAGAAATTGCGTCGGTATGATATACTATGGGTTCTCTGACTTCTCGTTCTAAATCGAGTAACGTTTCTATGGATTCGTCAGGATTTTCTTTTGGGTTACGAGTATCTCCTTTCCGATGCACTATTCCTTCTTTACTGCATCCCTCGCTCCCTCAAATTGACAAATTGACACAGAAATTGTGTCGCTTTGAAATACTATTGGTTATATGACATCCCCTTCCAAGTCGAGGATCACTTCTATGGAAACAACAGGATTTTCTTTTGGGATACGAGTATCTCCTTTCCGGTGCACTACTCCTTCTTTACTGCATCCCTCGCTCCCTCACATTGACGAATTAGCACAGAAATTGCGTCGCTATGAAATACTATGGGTTCTATGACTTCTCCTTGTAAATCGAATAAAGTTTCTATGCAAACGACAGGACTTTCGTTTGGGATACGAGTTTCTTCTTTCCGATGCACTATTAATACTTTACTGCATCCCTCCCTCCCTCACATTGACGAATTGACACAGAAATTGCGTCGCTATGAAATTCTATGGGTTCTATGACTTCTCCTTCTAAATCGAATAACGTCTCTATGGAAACGACAGGATTTTCTTTTGGGGTACGACTATCTCCTTTCCGATGCACTATTCCTTCTTTACTGCATCCCTGGCTCCCTCACTTTGTTGAATTAACATAGAAATTGCGTCGCTATGTCATACTATGCGTTCTGTGACTTCTCCTTCTAAATCGAGTATCATTTCCACGGAAGCGACAGGATTTTCTTTTGGGATACGACTATCTCCTTTCCGATGTGCTATTTTTTCTGTACTGCATTCTTCGCTCCCTCACATTGACGAATTAACACAGAAATTGCGTCGCCTTGAAATGCTATGCGCTCTATGACATCTCTTTCTAATTAGAGTAACGTTTCTATTAAAACGACAGGACTTTCTTTTGGGATACAAGGATCTCATTTCCGATGCACTATTCCTTCTTTACTGTATCCCTGACTCAGTCACATTGACGAATTAACACTGACATTGCGTCCCTATGGTATACTATGGGTTCTATTACTTCTCCTTCTAAATCGAGTAACGTTTCAATGGAAACGACAGGATTTTCTTTTGGTATACGAGTATCTCCTTTCCGATGCACTACTCCTTCATTACTACATCTCTCGCTCCCTCACATTGACGAATTAACACAGAAATTGCGTCGCCATGAAGTACTATGCGTTCTATGAATTCTCCTTATAAATCGAGTAACGTTACTATGGAAACGACAGAATTTTTTTTGGGATGCGAGTATCTCCCTTCCGATGCACTATTAGTTCTTTGCTGCATACCTCGCTCCTTCACATTGTCGAATAAGCACAGACATTTCGCCGCTAAGAATTACTATGGGTTCTATAACTTCTCCTTCTAAATCGAGTAACCTTTCTATGGAAACGACAGGATGTTCTTTTGAAATACGAGTATCTCCTTTCCGATGCACTATTCCATCTGTACTGCGTCCCTCGCTCCCTCACATTGGCGAATTAACACAGAAATTACATCGCTATGATATACTATGGGTTCTATGACTTCTCCTTCCAAATCGAGTAACGTTTCTATTGAAACGTCAGGATTTTCTTTTGGGGTACGTGTATCACCTTTCCGATTGGCTATTCCTTCTTTACTGCATCCCTCGCTCCCTCACATTGACGAATTAACACAGAAATTGCGTCGCAATAAAAAGCTATGGGTTCTACGACTTCTCCTTGTAAATCGAGTAACGTTTCTATGGAAACGACAGGATTTTCTTTTGAGATACGACTATATCCTTTCCGATGCACTATTCCTTCTTTACTGATTCCCTCGTTCCCTCACAATGACGAATTAACAATGAAATTGCTTCGCTATGAAATACTATGGGTTCAACGACTTCTCCTTCTAAATCGGGTAACGTTTCAATGGAAACGTCAAGATTTTCTTTTGGGATACGAGTATCTCCTTTCCGATGCACTATTCCTTCTTTACTGAATCCCTCGCTCCCTCACAATGACAAATTAACAATGAAATAGCTTCGCTATGAAATACTATGGGTTCAATGACATCCCCTTCCAAGTCGAGGAACACCTCTATGGAAACAACAGGATTTTCTTTTTGGATACGAGTATTTCCTTTCCGATGCACTATTCCTTCTTTACTGCATCCCTCGCTCCCTCACATTGACGAATTAACACTGAAATTTCGTCGCTACGACATACTATGGGTTCTATGACTTCTCTTTCTAAATCGTGTAACGTTTCTATGGAAACGTCAGGACTTTCTTTTGGTATACGAGTATCTTCTTTCCAATGCACTATTCGTTCTTTACTGCATCCCTCGCGCCCTCACATTGACGAAATGACACAGAAATTGCGTCGCTATGAACTACTATGGGTACTATGACTTCTCCTTCTAAATCGAGTAACGTTTCTATGGAAAAGACAGGATTTTCTTTTGGGATACGAATTTCTCCTTTCCGATGCAATATTCCTTCTTTACTGCATCCCTGGCCCCCTCACATTGACGAATTAACACAGAAATTGCGACGCTATGGAATACTATGTGTTCTATGATTTGTCCTTCTAAATCGAGTAACGTTTCTATGGAAATGACAGGATTTTCTTTTGGGATACGAGTATCTCCTTTCCGATGCACTATTCCTTCTTTACTGCATCCCTCGCTCCCTCACATTGACTAATTAACACAGAACATGCGTCGATATGAAATACTATGGGTTCTATAAATTCTTCTTATAAATCGAGTACCGTTTCTATTGAAACGACAGGATTTTCTTTTGGGATACGAGTATTCCCTTTCCGATGCAATGTTCCTTCTTTACTGCGTCCCTCGCTATCTCACATTGGCGAATGGACACAGAAATTGCGTCGCTATGAAATACTATCAGTTCAATTTCTCCTTCTAAATCGAGTAACGTTTCCATTGAAACGACAAGGTTTTCTTTTGGGATACGAGTATCTCCTTTCCGATGCACTATTCCATCTTTACTGCATCTCTCGCTCCCTTACATTGGCGAGTTAACACAGAAAATGCGTCGCTATCGAATACTATGTGTTCTATGACTTCTCCTTCTAAATCGAGTAACGTTTCTATGGAAACGACAGGATTTTCTTTTGAGATACGACTATATCCTTTCTGAAGCACTATTCCTTCTTACTGCATCCCTCGCTCCCTCACAATGACGAATTAACAATGAAATTGCTTCGCTATGAAATACTATGGGTTCAATGACTTCTCCTTCTAAATCGAGTAACGTTTCTATGGAAACGACAGGATTTTCTTTTGGTATACGTGTATCTCCTTTCCGATGCACTATTCCTTCTTTACTGCATCCCTCGCTCCCTCACATTGACGAATTATCACAGAAATTGCGTCGGTATGATATACTATGGGTTCTCTGACTTCTCGTTCTAAATCGAGTAACGTTTCTATGGATTCGTCAGGATTTTCTTTTGGGTTACGAGTATCTCCTTTCCGATGCACTATTCCTTCTTTACTGCATCCCTCGCTCCCTCAAATTGACAAATTGACACAGAAATTGTGTCGCTTTGAAATACTATTGGTTATATGACATCCCCTTCCAAGTCGAGGATCACTTCTATGGAAACAACAGGATTTTCTTTTTGGATACGAGTATCACCTTTCTGATGGACTATTAATTCTTTACTGCATCCCTCGCTCCCTCACTTTGTCGAATTAACACAGAAATTTCGTCGCTATGAAATACTATAGGTTCTATGACATCTCTTTCTAAATCGTGTAACATTTCTACGGAAACGAGAGGACTTTCTTTTGGTATACGAGTATCTCCTTTCCAATGCACTATTCCTTCTTTACTGCATCCCTCGCTCCCTCACATTGACGAAATAACACAGAAATTGCGTCGCTATGAAATACTATGGGTACTATGACTTCTCCTTCTACATCGAGTGACGTTTCTATGGAAAAGACAGGATTTTCTTTTGGGATACGAATTTCTCCTTTCCGATGCACTATTCCTTCTTTACTGCATCCCTGGCCCCCTCACATTGACGAATTAACACAGAAATTGCGTCGCCTTGAAATACTATGCGTTCTATGACATCTCTTTCTAAATCGAGTAACGTTTCTATTGAAACGACAGAATTTTCCTTTGGGATACAAGTATCTCCTTCCGATGCGCTATTCCTTTTTTACTGCATCCCATCGTTCCCTCACATTGAGGAATAAGCACAGAAATTGCGACGCTATGAAATACTGTGGGTTCTATAGCTCTTCCTTCTAAATCGAGTAACGCTTCAATGGAAACGACATTTTTTTCTTTTGGGATACGAGTTTCTCTTTTCCGATGCACTATTCCTTCTTTACTGCATCCCTCGCTCCCTCACATTGACGAATTATCACAGACATTTTGTCGCTATGGAACTCAATGGATTCAATGACCTCTCCTCCTAAATCGAGTAACGTTTGTATTGAAACGACAGGATTTTCTTTTGGGATACGATTATCTCCTTTCCGATGCACTATTCCTTCTTTACTGCATCCCTCGATCCCTCATATTGACAAATTAACACAGAAATGGCGTCGCTATGAAATCTTGTGTGTTCTATGACATCTCCTTCTAAAACAAGTAACGTTCCTATTCAAACGTCAGGATTTTCTTTTGGGATATGAGTATCTCCTTTCCGATGCACTATTCCATCTTTACTGCATCTCTCGCTCCATTACATTGACAAATTAACACAGAATTTGCGTCGCTATGAAGTACTATTGGTTCTATAACATCTCCTGCTAAATCGATTTACGTTTCTATGGAGACAATAGGATTTTCTTTTGGGATACGAGTATCTCCTTTCCGATGCATTATTCCTACTTTAATGCATTCCTCGCTCCCTCACATTAACTAATTAACACGGAAATTGCGTCGCTGTGAAATACTATGGATTCTATGATTTCTCCTTCTAAATCGGTTAGCGTTTCTATGGAATCGAGAGGATTTTCTTTTGGTATACGAGTATCTCCTTTCCGATGCGCTATTCCTTCTTTACTGCATCCCTGGCTCCCTCACATTGACGAATTAACACAGAAATTTCGTCGCTATGAAATACTATGGGTTCTATGACTTATCTTTCTAAATCGTGTAACGTTTCTATGGAAACGACAGGACTTTCTTTTGGTATACGAGTATCTCCTTTCCAATGCACTATTCCTTCTTTACTGCATCCCTCGCTTCCTCACATTGACGAAATAACACAGAAATTGCGTCGGTATGGAATACGATGGGTTTTATGACTTCTCCTTCTAAGCCGAGTAACGTTTCTATGGAATCGATTGGATATTCATTTGGTATTCGGGTATCTCCTTTCCGATGCGCTATTCCTTCTTTACTGCATCCCTGGCTCCCTCACATTGACGAATTAACACAGAAATTTCGTCGCTATGAAATACTATGGGTTCTATGACTTATCTTTCTAAATCGTGTAACGTTTCTATGGAAACGACAGGACTTTCTTTTGGTATACGAGTATCTCCTTTCCAATGCACTATTCCTTCTTTACTGCATCCCTCGCTTCCTCACATTGACGAAATAACACAGAAATTGCGTCGCTATGAAATACTATGGGTACTATGACTTCTCCTTCTAAATCGAGTAACGTTTCTATGGAAAAGACAGGATTTTCTTTTGGGATACGAATTACTCCTTTCCGATGCACTATTCCTTCTTTACTGCATCCCTGGCCCCCTCACATTGACGAATTTTCTCAGAAATTTCGTCGCTATGGAATTCAATGGATTCAATGACTTCTCCTTCTAAATCGAGTAACATTTCTATTGAAACGACAGGATTTTCTTTTGGGATACGATTATCTCCTTTCCGATGCACTATTCGTTCTGTACTCCATCCCTCGATCCCTCACATTGGCAAATTAACACACAACTGGCGCCGCTATGAAATCCTGTGTGTTCCATGACATCTCCTTCTAAAACCAGTAACGTTCCTATTCAAACGTCAGGATTTTCTTTTCGGATATGAGTATCTCCCTTCCGATGCACTATTCCATCTTCACTACATCCCTCGCTCCATTACATTGATAAAATAACACAGAAATTGCGTCGCTATGAAATACTATTGGTTCAATTACATCTCCTGCTAGATCGAGTAACGTTTCTGTGGACACAACAGGATGTTCTTTTGGGATACGAGTATCTCCTTTCCGTTGCACTATTCCTTCTTTACTGCATCCCTCGCTCCCTCACATTGACGAATTAGCACTGACATTGCGTCGCTATGTAATTCTATGGGTTCAATGACTTCTCCTTCTAAATCGAGTAACGTTTCTATAGAAAGGACAGGATTATCTTTTGGGATACGACTATCTCCTTTCCGATCCACTATTCCTTCATTACTGCTTCCCTCGCTGCCTCACATTGACGAATTAACGCAGAAATTGCGTAGCTATGAAATACTATGTGTTCTATGACTTCTCCTTCTACTTCGAGTAACGTTTCTATGGAAACGACAGGATTTTCTTTTGGTATACGAGTATCTCCTTTCCGATGCGCTATTCCTTCTTTACTGCATCCATCGCTCCCTCACATTGACGAATTAACACAGAAATTACGTCGCTATGAAATACTATGTCTTCTATGACTTCTCCTTCTAAATCGAGTAACGTTATTATGGAAACGACAGAATCGTCTTCTGGGATTCGAGTATCTCCTTTCCGATGCACTATTCCTTCTCTACTGCATCCCTCGCTCCCTCACATTGGCGAATTGACACAGAAAGTGCGTTGCTATGAAACACTATGGGTTTCATGACTTCTCCTTCTAAATCGGGTAGCGCTTCTATGGAAACGAGAGGATTATCTTTTGGGATACGAGTATCTCCTTTCCGATGCTCTATTAAATGTTTACCGCATCCCTCGCTCCCTCACATTGACGAATAAGCACAGACATTGCGTCGCTAAGAATTACTATGGGTTCTATAACTTCTCCTTCTAAATCGAGTAACCTTTCTATGGAAACGACAGGATGTTCTTTTGAAATAGGAGTATCTCCTTTCCGATGCACTATTCCATCTGAACTGCATCCCTCGCTCCCTCACATTGGCGAATTGACACGGAAATTGCGTCGCGATGGAATACTTTGGGTTGAATGATTTCTCTTTCTTAATCGAGTGACATTTCTACGGAAACGAAAGGATTTTCTTTTGGGATACGAGTATCTCCTTTCCTATGCACTATTCCTTCTTTACTGCATCCCTCGCTCCCTCACTTTGACGAATTAACACAGAAATGGCGTCGCTATGAACCACTATGTGATCTATGACCTCTCCTTCTAAATCCAGTAACGTTTCTATGTAAACGTCAGGATTTTCTTTTCGGATACGAATATCTCCTTTCCGATGCATTATTCCTTCTTTACTGCATCCCTGGCTCCCTCACATTGACGAATTATCACAGAAATGGCGTCGCTATGAACTACTATGTGTTCAATGACTTCTCCTTCTAAATCGAGTAACGTTACTATTGAAACGACAGTATTTTCATCTGGGATACGAGTATCTCATTTCCGATGCACTATTCCGCCTTTACTACATGCGTAGCTCCCCCACATTGATGAATTAACACAGAAATGGCGTTGCTATGAAATACTATGGGTTCCATGACTTCTCCTTCTAAATCGAGTAACGATTATATTGAAACGACAGGATTTTCTTTTGGGATACAAGTATCTCCTTTCCGATGCACTATTCCGTTTTTACTGCATCCCACGCTCCCTCACATTGGCGAATTGACACTGAAATTGCGTCGCTATGAAATACTTCGGGGTCTATGACTTCTCCTTCTAAATCGAGTAATGTTTCCATTGAAAGGACAGGATTTTCTTTTGGGAGACGGGTATCTCCTTTCCGATGCGCTATTCCTTCTTTACTGCGTCCCTCGCTCCTTTACAATGACGAATTAACAATGAAATTGCGTCGCTATGAAATACTATGGGTTAAGTGACCTCTCTTCTCTATCGAGTAACGTTTCTATGGAAACGACAGGGATATCTTCTTCGATACGAGTATCTCCTTTCCGATGCACTATTAGTTCTTTACTGCATCCCTCGCTCCCTCACATTGAGGAATAAGCACAGACATTGCGTCGCTATGAAATACTATGTGTTCTATAACTTCTCCTTCTAAATCGAGTAACGTGTCTATGGAAACGACAGGATGTTCTATTGAAATACGAGTATCTCCTTTCCGATGCACTATTCCATGTGTACTGCATCCCTCGCTCCCTCACATTGGCGAATTAACACAGAAATTACATCGCTATGAGATACTATGGGTTATATGACTTCTCCTTCCAAATCGAGTAACGTTTCTATTGAAACGTCAGGATTTTCTTTTGGGGTACGTGTATCTCCTTTCCGATTGGCTATCCCATCTTTACTGCATCCCTCGCTCCCTCACATTGACGAATTATAACAGCAATTGCGTCGCAATAAAAAGCTATGGGTTCTACGACTTCTCCTTCTAAATCGAGTAACGTTTCTATGGAAACGGCAGGATTTTCTTTTGAGATACGACTATATCCTTTCCGATGCACTATAACTACTTTAGTGATTCCCTCGCTCCGTCACAATGACGGATTAACAATGAAATTGCTTCGCTATGAAATACTATGTTTTCAACGACTTCTCCTTCTAAATCGTTTAACGTTTCTATGGAAACGTCAAGATTTTCTTTTAAAATACGAGTATCTCCTTTCCGATGCACTATTCCTTCTTTACTGAATCCCTCGCTCCCTCACAATGACAAATTAACAATGAAATTGCTTCGCTATGAAATACTATGGGTTCAATGATATCCCCTTCCAAGTCGAGGAACACTTCTATGGAAACGACAGGACTTTCTTTTGGTATACGAGTATCTTCTTTCCAATGCACTATTCCTTCTTTACTGCATCCCTCGCGCCATCACGTTGACGAAATAACACAGAAATTGCGTCGCTATGAAATACTATGGGTACTATGACTTCTCCTTCTAAATCGAGTAACGTTTCTATGGAAAAGACAGGATCTTCTTTTGGGATACGAATTTCTCCTTTCCGATGCACTATTCATTCATTACTGCATCCCTGGCCCCCTCATATTGACGAATTAACACAGAAATTGCGACGCTATGGAATACTATGTGTTCTATGATTTGTCCTTCTAAATCGAGTGACGTTTCTATGGAAACGACAGGTTTTTCTTTTGGGATACGAGTAACTCCTTTCCGATGCACTATTCCTTCTTTACTGCATCCCTCGCTCCCTCACATTGACGAATTAACACAGAACATGCGTCGATATGAAATACTATGGGTTCTATAAATTCTTCTTATAAATCGAGTACCGTTTCTATTGAAACGACAGGATTTTCTTTTGGGATGCCAGGATTTCCTTTCCGATGCACTATTCTTTCTTTACTGCATCCCTCGCTCCCTCACATTCACGAATTAACACAGAAATTGCGTCGCTATGAAATACTATGGGTTCTATGACTTCTCCTTCTAAATCGGGTAACGTTTCTATGGAATCGAGAGGATTTTCTTTTGGTATACGAGTATCTCCTCCCCGATGCACTATTCCTTCTTTACTGCATCTCTTGCTCCTTCACATTGACGAATTAACACAGAAATTGCGTGGCTATGATATATTATGGGTTCTATGACTTCTCCTTCTAAATCGAGTGACGTATCCATTGAAACGACAGGATTTTCTTTTGGGATACGAGTATCCCCTTTCCGATGCACTATTCCTTCTTTACTGCGTCCCTCGCTCCCTCACATTGGCGAATGGACACAGAAATTACGTCGCTATGAAATACTATCAGTTCAATTTCTCCTTCTAAATCGAGTAACGTTTCCATTGAAACGAAAAGATTTTCTTTTGGGATACGAGTATCTCCTTTGCGATGCACTATTCCATCTTTACTGCATCTCTCACTCCCTTACATTGGCGAGTTAACACAGAAATTGCGTCGCTATCGAATACTATGTGTTCTATGACTTCTCCTTCTAAATCGAGTAATGTTTCTATGGAAACGACAGGATTTTCTTTTGAGATACGACTATATCCTTTCTGATGCACTATTCCTTCTTTACTGCATCCCTCGCTCCCTCACAATGACGAATTAACAATGAAATTGCTTCGCTATGAAATACTATGGGTTCAATGACTTCTCCTTCTAAATCGAGTAACGTTTCTATGGAAACGACAGGATTTTCTTTTGGTATACGTGTATCTCCTTTCCGATGCACTATTCCTTCTTTACTCCATCCCTCGCTCCCTCACATTGACGAATTATCACAGAAATGGCGTCGGTATGATGTACTATGGGTTCTCTGATTTCTCAATCTAAATCGAGTAACGTTTCTATGGATTCGTCAGGATTTTCTTTTGGGTTACGAGTATCTCCTTTCCGATGCACTATTCCTTCTTTACTGCATCCCTCGTTCCCTCAAATTGACAAATTAACACAGAATTTGCGTCGCTTTGAAATACTATTGGTTATATGACATTCCCTTCCAAGCCGAGGATCACTTCTATGGAAACAACAGGATTTTCTTTTGGTATACGTGTATCTCCTTTGAGATGCACTATTCCTACTTTACTGCATCCCTCGCTCCCTCACATTGACGAATTATCACAGAAATTTTGTCGCTATTGAATTCAATGGATTCAATGACCTCTCCTCCTAAATCGAGTAACGTTTGTATTGAAACGACAGGATTTTCTTTTGGGATACGATTATTTCCTTTCCGATGCACTATTCCTTCTTTACTGCATCCCTCGATCCCTCATATTGACAAATTAACACAGAAATGGCGTCGCTATGAAATCTTGTGTGTTCTATGACATCTCCTTCTAAAACGAGTAACGTTCCTATCAAACGTCAGGATTTTCTTTTGGGATATGAGTATCTCCTTTCCGATGCACTATTCCTTCAGTACTGCATCCCTGCCTCCCTCACATTGACGAATTAACACAGAAATTGCGTCGGTATGGAATACTATGGGTTCTATGACTTCTCCTTCTAAGCCGAGTAATGTTTCTATGGAATCGATTGGATATTCATTTGGTATACGGGTATCTCCTTTCCGATGCGCTATTCCTTCTTTACTGCATCCCTGGCTCCCTCACATTGACGAATTAACACAGAAATTGCGTCGCTATGGAATACTATGGGTTCTATGACTTCTCCTTCTAAATCGAGTAACGTTTCAATGGAATCGACAGGAATTTCTTTTGGTATACGAGTATCTCCTTTCCGATGCACTATTCCTTCTCTTCTGCATCCCTCGCTCCTTTACATCGACGAATTACCACATAACTTGGGTCACTATGATATACTATGAGTTCTATAACTTCTCCTTCTAAATCGAGTAACATTTCCATGGAAACAACAGGATTTTCTTTTGGAATACGAGTATCTCCTTTCCGATGCACTATTCCTTCTTTACTCCATCCCTCGCTCCCTCACATTGACGAATTATCACAGAAATGGCGTCGGTATGATGTACTATGGGTTCTCTGATTTCTCGTTCTAAATCGAGTAACGTTTCTATGGATTCGTCAGGATTTTCTTTTGGGTTACGAGTATCTCCTTTCCGATGCACTATTCCTTCTTTACTGCATCCCTCGTTCCCTCAATTTGACAAATTAACACAGAATTTGCGTCGCTTTGAAATACTATTGGTTATATGACATCCCCTTCCAAGCCGAGGATCACTTCTATGGAAACAACAGGATTTTCTTTTGGTATACGTGTATCTCCTTTCCGATGCACTATTCCTTCAGTACTGCATCCCTCGCTCCCTCACATTGACGAATTAACACAGAAATGGCGTCGGTATGAAATACTATTGGTTCTCTGACATCCCCTTCCAAGTCGGGGACCACTTCTATGGGAACAACAGGATTTTCTTTTTGGATACGAGTATCTCCTTTCCGATGCACTATTCCTTCTTTACTGCATCCCTCGCTCCCTCACATTGACGAATTAACACAGAAATTTCGTCGCTATGAAATACTATGGGTTCTATGACTTATCTTTCTAAGTCGTGTAACGTTTCTATGGAAACGACAGGACTTTCTTTTGGTATCCGAGTATCTCCTTTCCAATGCACTATTCCTTCTGTACTGCATCCCTCGCTCCCTCACATTGACGAAATAACACAGAAATTGCGTCGCTGTGAAATACTATGTGTACTATGACTTATCCTTCTAAATCGAGTAACATTTCTATTGAAACGACAGGATTTTCTTTTGGGATACGATTATCTCCTTTCCGATGCACTATTCCTACTGTACTCCATCCCTCGATCAATCACATTGGCAAATTAACACAGAACTGGCGCCGCTATGAAATCCTGTGTGTTCCATGACATCTCCTTCTAAAACCAGTAACGTTCCTATTCAAACGTCAGTATTTTCTTTTGGGATATGAGTATCTCCTTTCCGATGCACTATTCCATCTTTACTGCAGCCCTCGCTCCATTACATTGACAAAATAACACAGAAATTGCGTCGCTATGAAATACTATTGGTTCAATTACATCTCCTGCTAGATCGAGTAACGTTTCTGTGGACACAACAGGATTTTCTTTTGGGATACGAGTATCTCCTTTCCGATGCACTATTCCTTCCTTAATGCACTCCTCGCTCCCTCACATTGACGAAATAACACAGAAATTGCGTCGCTATGAAATACTATGGGTTCTATGACTTTTCCTTCTAAATCGAGTAACGTTTCTATGGAATCGAGAGGATTTTCTTTTGGTATACGAGTATCTGCTCTCCGATGCACTGTTCCTTCTTTACTGCATCCCTCGCTCCCTTACATCGACGAATTACCACAGAACTTGCATCGCTATGAAATACTATGGGTTCTATGACTTCTCCTTCTAAATCGAGTAACATTTCCATGGAAACGGCAGGATTTCCTTTTGGAATACGACTATCTCCTTTCCGATGCACTATTCCTTCTGTACTGCATCCATCGCTCTCTCACATTCACGAATTAACACAGACGTTGCGTCGCCTTGAAATACAATGCGTTCCATGACATCCCTTTCTAAATCGAGTAACGTTTCTATTGAAACGACAGGATTTTCTTTTGGGATACGAGTATCTCATTACCGATGCACTATTTTTTTTTACTGCATCCCTGGCTCAGTCACATTGACGATTTAACACTGAAAATGCGTCTCTACGGAATACTATGGGTTCTACGACTTCTCCTTCTAAATCGAGTAAAGTTTCTATGGAAACGACAGTATTTTCATTTGGGATACGACTATCTCCTTTCCCATGCACTATTCCTTCTGTACTGCATCCTTTGCTCTTTCACATTGGCGAATTAACACAGAAATTGCGTCGCTATGAAATACTAATGGTTGTATGACTTCTCCTTGTATATCGGGTAACGTTTCTATTGAAACGACAGGATTTTCTTTTGGGATACGAGTATCTCCATTCCGATGCACTATTCCCTCTTTACTGCATCCCTAGCTCCCTCACATTGACGAATTAACACAGAAATTACGTCGTTATTAAATACTATGGGTTCCATGACTTCTCCTTTTAAATCGAGTAACGTTTCTATTGAAACGACAGGATTTTCTTTTGGGATCCGAGTATCTCCTTTCCGATGCACTATTCCTTCCTTAATGCACTCCTCGCTCCCTCACGTTGACGAATTAACGCAGAAATTGCGTCGCTAAGAAATAATATGGGTTCCATGTCTTCTCCTTCTAAATCATGTAACGTTTCTATGGAAACGACAGTAGTTTCTTTTGGGATACGAGGATCTCCTTTCCGATGCACCATTCCTTCCTGACTGCATCTCTCGCTCCGTCACATTGCCGAATTAACACAGAAATTTCGTCGCTATGAAGTACTATGTGTTCTATGACTTTTCCTTTTAATCGAGTAACGACTCTATGAAAACGACAGGATTTTCTTTTGGGAT
Organism: Schistocerca americana; assembly: GCF_021461395.2. NCBI lineage: Eukaryota > Metazoa > Arthropoda > Insecta > Orthoptera > Acrididae > Schistocerca > Schistocerca americana. The sequence continues at coordinate 5,889,552 of NW_025725481.1, read as the reverse complement.
TCGAGTATCTCCTTTCCAATCCACTATACCTTCTTTACTGCACCCCTCGCTATCTCACATTGACGAATTAACAATGAAATTGCGTCGCTATGAAATACTATGGGACATATGACGTCTCCTAAATCGAGTAACGTTTCTATGGAGGCGGCAGGATTTTCTTTTGGGATACGACCATCTCCTTTCCGGTGCACTATTCCTATTTTACTGCATCCCTGGCTCCCTCACATTAACGAATTATCAAAGAAATTGGGACGCTATGGAATACTATGTGTTCTATGACTTTTCCTTTTAATCGAGTAACGATTCTATGAAAACGACAGGATTTTCTTTTGTGATTCGAGTATTTCCTTTCCGATGCACTATTCCTTCTTTACTACATCCCTCGCTCCCTCACATTGACGAATTAACACATAAATTGCGTCGCGATATAATACTATGGGTCCTATAACTTCTCCTTCTAAATCGAGTAACGTTTCTATAGAAACGACAGGATTTTTTTGGGGATACGAGTATCTCCTTTCCGATGAACTATTCTTTCTATACTGCATCCCTCGCTCCCTCACATTGACGAATTGACGATGAAATAGCGTCGCTATGAAATACCACTGTTTCTACGACTTCTCCTTCTAAATCGAGAAACGTTTGTATGGAAACGACAGAATTTTCCTTTGGGATAAGAGTATCTCCTTTCCGATGCACTATTCCGTTTTTACTGCATCCCATCGTTCCCTCACTTTGAGGAATAAACACAGAAATTGCGTCGCTATGAAATACTATGGGTTCTATGACGTATCCTTCTAAATCGAGTAACGTTTCAATGGAAACGACATTATTTTCTTTTGGGATACGAGTATCTCCTTTCCGATGCACTATTCCTTCTTTACTGCATCCCTCGCTCCCTCACATTGACGAATTAACACAGAAATGGCATCGCTATGAAATACTATGGGTTCTATGACTTCTCCTTCTAAATCGAGTAACGTTTCAACGGAAACGACAGGCTTTTCTTTTGGGATACGAGTATCTACTTTCCGATGCACTATTCGTTCTTTACTGCATCCCTCGTTCCCTCACATTGAGGAATATGCACAGAAATTGTGTCGCTATGAATTACTATTGGTTCTATGGATTCTCCTTCTAAATCGAGTAACGTTTCCATGGAAACGAAAGGATTTTCTTTTGGGACACGAGCCTCTCCTTTCCGATGCACTATACCTTCTCTACTGCATCCCTCGTTCACTCATTATGACGAATTAACAATGAAATTGTGGCGCTATGAAATACTACGGGTTCTATGTCTTATCCTTCTAAATCAAGTAACGTTTCTATGGAATCGTCAGGATTTTCTTTAGGGATACGGGTATCTCCTATCCGATGCACTATTCCTTCTTTACTGCATCCCTCGCACCCTCACATTGACGAATTAACACAGAAATTCCGTCGCTATGAAATACTATCCGTTCTATGACTCCTCCTTCTAAATCGAGTAACGTTTCTATGGATACGACAGGATTTTCTTTTGGTATACGAGTATCTCCTGTCCGATGCACTATTCCTTCTTTACTGCATCCCTCTCTCCCTCACATTGACGAATTATCACAGAAATTTTGTCGCTATGGAATTCAATGGATTCAATGACTTCTCCTTCTAAATCGAGAAACGTTTCTATGGATACGAGAGGATTTTCGTTTGCGATACGATTATCTCCTTTCCGATGCACTATTCCTTCTTTACTGCATCCATCGATCCCTCACATTGACTAATTAACACAGAAATGGCGTCGCTATGAAATCCTGTGTGTTCTATGACATCTCCTTCTAAAACGAGTAACGTTCCTATTGAAACTTCAGGATTTTCTTTTGGGATATGAGTATCTCCTTTCCGATGCACTATTCCTTCTTTAATGCATTCCTCGCTCCATTACATTGACAAATTAACACAGAAATTGCGTCGCTATGAAATACTATTGGTTCTATGACATCTCCTGCTAATTGAGTAACGTTTCTATGGAAACGACAGGATTTTCTTTTGGTATACAAGTATCTCCTTTCCGATGCACTATTCCTTCTTTACTGCATCTCTCGCTCCTTCACATTGACGAATTAACCCCGACATTGGGTCGCTATGAAATACTATGGGTTCTATGACTTCTCCTTCTAGATCGAGTAACGTTTCCATAGAAACGACAGGATTTTCTATTGGGATATGAGTATCTCCTTTCCGATGCGCTATTCCTTCTTTACTGCATTCCTGGCTCCCTCTCATTGACGAATTAACGCAGAATTTGCGTCGCTATGGTATACTATGGGTTCTATGTCTTCTCCTTCTAAATCGGTTAAGGTTTCAATAGTATCGACAGGATTTTCTTTTGGTATACGAGTAACTCCTTTCCTATCCACTATTCCTTCTTTACTGCATCCCTCGCTCCATTACATTGACAAATTAACACATAAATTGCGTCGCTATTTAGTACTATTGGTTCTATGACATCTCCTGCTAAATCGAGTAACGTTTCTATGGAGACAACAGGATTTTCTTTTGGGATATGAGTACCTCCTTTCCTATGCACTATTCCTTCTTTAATGCATTCCTCGCTCCCTCACATTGACGAATTAACACAGAAATTGCGTCGCTATGAGATACTATGGGTTCTATGACTTCTCCTTCTAAATCGGGTATCGTTTCTATGGAATCGATAGGATTTTCTTTTGGTATACGTGTATCTCCTTTCCAATGCACTATTCCTTCTTTACTGCATCCCTCGCTCCCTCACATTGACGAATTAACACAGAAATTTCGTCGCTATGAAATACTATGGGTTCTATGACTTATCTTTCTAAGTCGTGTAACGTTTCTATGGAAACGACAGGACTTTCTTTTGGTATACGAGTATCTCCTTTCCAATGCACTATTCCTTCTTTACTGCATCCCTCGCTCCCTCACATTGACGAAATAACACAGAAATTGCGTCGCTATGAAATACTATGGGTACTATGACTTATCCTTCTAAATCGAGTAACATTTCTATTGAAACGACAGGATTTTCTTTTGGGATACGATTATCTCCTTTCCGATGCACTATTCCTTCTGTACTCCATCCCTCGATCAATCACATTGGCAAATTAACACAGAACTGGCGCCGCTGTGAAATCCTGTGTGTTCCATGACATCTCCTTCTAAAACCAGTAACGTTCCTATTCAAACGTCAGTATTTTCTTTTGGGATATGAGTATCTCCTTTCCGATGCACTATTCCATCTTTACTGCATCCCTCGCTCCATTACATTGACAAAAAAGACAGAAATTGCGTCGCTATGAAATACTATTGGTTCAATTACATCTCCTGCTAGATCGAGTAACGTTTCTGTGGACACAACAGGATTTTCTTTTGGGATACGAGTATCTCCTTTCAGATGCACTATTCCTTCTTTACTGCATCCCTCGCTCCCTTACATCGACGAATTACCACAGAACTTGCATCGCTATGAAATACTATGGGTTCTATGACTTCTCCTTCTAAATCGAGTAACATTTCCATGGAAACGACAGGATTTTCTTTTGGGATACGAGTATCTCCTTTCCGATGCACTATTCTTTCTGTACTGCATCCATCGCTCTCTCACATTCACGAATTAACACAGACGTTGCGTCGCCTTGAAATACAATGCGTTCCATGACATCCCTTTCTAAATCGAGTAACGGTTCTATTGAAACGACAAGATTTTCTTTTGGGATACGAGTATCTCATTACCGATGCACTAATTTTTTTTACTGCATCCCTGGCTCAGTCACATTGACGAATTAACACTGAAATTGCGTCTCTACGGAATACTATGGGTTCTACGACTTCTCCTTCTAAATCGAGTAAAGTTTCTATGGAAACGACAGTATTTTCATTTGGGATACGACTATCTCCTTTCCCATGCACTACTCCTTCTGTACTGCATCCTTTGCTCCCTCACATTGGCGAATTAACACAGAAATTGCGTCGCTATGAAATACTAATGGTTGTATGATTTCTCCTTGTATATCGGGTAACGTTTCTATTGAAACGACAGGATTTTCTTTTGGGATACGAGTATCTCCATTCCGATGCACTATTCCCTCTTTACTGCATCCCTAGCTCCCTCACATTGACGAATTAACACAGAAATTACGTCGTTATTAAATACTATGGGTTCCATGACTTCTCCTTTTAAATCGAGTAACGTTTCTATTGAAACGACAGGATTTTCTTTTGGGATACGAGTATCTCCTTTCCGATGCACTATTCCTTCCTTAATGCACTCCTCGCTCCCTCACGTTGACGAATTAACGCAGAAATTGCGTCGCTAAGAAATAACATGGGTTCTATGTCTTCTCCTTCTAAATCATGTAACGTTTCTATGGAAACGACAGTAGTTTCTTTTGGGATACGAGGATCTCCTTTCCGATGCACCATTCCTTCCTGACTGCATCTCTCGCTCCGTCACATTGCCGAATTAACACAGAAATTGCGTCGCTATGAAGTACTATGTGTTCTATGACTTTTCCTTTTAATCGAGTAACGACTCTATGAAAACGACAGGATTTTCTTTTGGGATTCGAGTATCTCCTTTCCAATCCACTATACCGTCTTTACTGCACCCCTCGCTATCTCACATTGACGAATTAACAATGAAATTGCGTCGCTATGAAATACTATGGGACCTATGACGTCTCCTAAATCGAGTAACGTTTCTATGGAGGCGGCAGGATTTTTTTTTGGGATATGACCATCTCCTTTCCGGTGCACTATTCCTATTTTACTGCATCCCTGGCTCCCTCACATTAACGAATTATCAAAGAAATTGGGACGCTATGGAATACTATGTGTTCTATGACTTTTCCTTTTAATCGAGTAACGATTCTATGAAAACGACAGGATTTTCTTTTGTGATTCGAGTATTTCCTTTCCGATGCACTATTCCTTCTTTACTACATCTCTCGCTCCCTCACATTGACGAATTAACACATAAATTGCGTCGCGATATAATACTATGGGTTCTATAACTTCTCCTTCTAAATCGAGTAACGTTTCTATAGAAACGACAGGATTTTTTTTGGGATACGAGTATCTCCTTTCCGATGAACTATGCTTTCTATACTGCATCCCTCGCTCCCTCACATTGACGAATTAACGATGAAATAGCGTCGCTATGAAATACCATTGTTTCTACGACTTCTCCTTCTAAATCGAGAAACGTTTGTATGGAAACGACAGAATTTTCCTTTGGGATAAGAGTATCTCCTTTCCGATGCACTATTCCGTTTTTACTGCATCCCATCGTTCCCTCACTTTGAGGAATAAACACAGAAATTGCGTCGCTATGAAATACTATGGGTTCTATGACGTATCCTTGTAAATCGAGTAACGTTTCAATGGAAACGACATTATTTTCTTTTGGGATACGAGTATCTCCTTTCCGATGCACTATTCCTTCTTTACTGCATCCCTCGCTCCCTCACATTGACGAATTAACACAGAAATGGCATCGCTATGAAATACTATGGGTTCTATGACTTCTCCTTCTAAATCGAGTAACGTTTCAACGGAAACGACAGGCTTTTCTTTTGGGATACGAGTATCTACTTTCCGATGCACTATTCGTTCTTTACTGCATCCCTCGTTCCCTCACATTGAGGAATATGCACAGAAATTGCGTCGCTATGAATTACTATTGGTTCTATGGATTCTCCTTCTAAATCGAGTAACGTTTCCATGGAAACGAAAGGATTTTCTTTTGGGATACGAGCATCTCCTTTCCGATGCACTATTCCTTCTCTACTGCATCCCTCGTTCACTCATTATGACGAATTAACAATGAAATTGTGGCGCTATGAAGTACTACGGGTTCTATGTCTTATCCTTCTAAATCAAGTAACGTTTCTATGGAATCGTCAGGATCTTCTTTAGGGATACGGGTAACTCCTTTCCGATGCACTATTCCTTCTTTACTGCATCCCTCGCACCCTCACATTGACGAATTAACACAGAAATTCCGTCGCTATGAAATACTATCCGTTCTATGACTCCTCCTTCTAAATCGAGTAACGTTTCTATGGAAACGACAGGATTTTCTTTTGGTATACGAGTATCTCCTTTCCGATGCACTATTCCTTCTTTACTGCATCCCTCTCTCCCTCACATTGACGAATTATCACAGAAATTTTGTCGCTATGGAATTCAATGGATTCAATGACTTCTCCTTCTAAATCGAGAAACGTTTCTATGGAAACGAGAGGATTTTCGTTTGCGATACGATTATCTCCTTTCCGATGCACTATTCCCTCTTTACTGCATCCATCGATCCCTCACATTGACTAATTAACACAGAAATGGCGTCGCTATGAAATCCTGTGTGTTCTATGACATCTCCTTCTAAAACGAGTAACGTTCTATTGAAACGTCAGGATTTTCTTTTGGGATATGAGTATCTCCTTTCCGATGCACTATTCCTTCTTTAATGCATTCCTCGCTCCATTACATTGACAAATTAACACAGAAATTGCGTCGCTATGAAATACTATTGGTTCTATGACATCTCCTGCTAAATCGAGTAACGTTTCTATGGAAACGACAGGATTTTCTTTTGGTATACAAGTATCTCCTTTCCGATGCACTATTGCATCTTTACTGCATCTCTCGCTCCTTCACATTGACGAATTAACCCCGACATTGGGTCGCTATGAAATACTATGGGTTCTATGACTTCTCCTTCTAGATCGAGTAACGTTTCCATAGAAACGACAGGATTTTCTATTGGGATATGAGTATCTCCTTTCCGATGCGCTATTCCTTCTTTACTGCATCCCTGGCTCCCTCTCATTGACGAATTAACGCAGAATTTGCGTCGCTATGGTATACTATGGGTTCTATGACTTCTCCTTCTAAATCGGTTAACGTTTCAATGGTATGGACAGGATTTTCTTTTGGTATACGAGTAACTCCTTTCCTATGCACTATTCCTTCTTTACTGCATCCCTCGCTCCATTACATTGACAAATTAACACATAAATTGCGTCGCTATTTAGTACTATTGGTTCTATGACATCTCCTGCTAAATCGAGTAACGTTTCTATTGAGACAACAGGATTTTCTTTTGGGATACGAGTACCTCCTTTCCTATGCACTATTCCTTCTTTAATGCATTCCTCGCTCCCTCACATTGGCGAATGGACACAGAAATTGCGTCGCTATGAAATACTATCAGTTCAATTTCTCCTTCTAAATCGAGTAACGTTTCCATTGAAACGAGAAGATTTTCTTTTGGGATACGAGTATCTCCTTTGCGATGCACTATTCCATCTTTACTGCATCTCTCCCTCCCTTACATTGGCGAGTTAACACAGAAATTGCGTCGCTATCGAATACTATGTGTTCTATGACTTCTCCTTCTAAATCGAGTAATGTTTCTATGGAAACGACAGGATTTTCTTTTGAGATACGACTATATCCTTTCTGATGCACTATTCCTTCTTTACTGCATCCCTCGCTCCCTCACAATGACGAATTAACAATGAAATTGCTTCGCTATGAAATACTATGGGTTCTATGACTTCTCCTTCTAAATCGAGTAACGTTTCTATGGAAATGACAGGATTTTCTTTTGGTATACGTGTATCTCCTTTCCGATGCACTATTCCTTCTTTACTGCATCCCTCGCTCCCTCACATTGACGAATTATCACAGAAATGGCGTCGGTATGATATACTATGGGTTCTCTGACTTCTCGTTCTAAATCGAGTGACGTATCCATTGAAACGACAGGATTTTCTTTTGGGATACGAGTTTCTCCTTTCCGATGCACTATTCCTTCTTTACTGCATCCCTCGCTCCCTCACATTGACGAATTATCACAGAAATTTTGTCGCTATGGAATTCAATGGATTCAATGACCTCTCCTCCTAAATCGAGTAACGTTTGTATTGAAACGACAGGATTTTCTTTTGGGATACGATTATCTCCTTTCCGATGCACTATTCCTTCTTTACTGCATCCCTCGATCCCTCATATTGACAAATTAACACAGAAATGGCGTCGCTATGAAATCTTGTGTGTTCTATGACATCTCCTTCTAAAACGAGTAACGTTCCTATCAAACGTCTGGATTTTCTTTTGGGATATGAGTATCTCCTTTCCGATGCACTATTACTTCTGTACTGCATCCCTGGCTCCCTCACATGACTTCTCCTTGTATATCGGGTAACGTTTCTATTGAAACGACAGGATTTTCTTTTGGGATACGAGTATCTCCATTCCGATGCACTATTCCCTCTTTACTGCATCCCTAGCTCCCTCACATTGACGAATTAACACAGAAATTACGTCGTTATTAAATACTATGGGTTCCATGACTTCTCCTTTTAAATCGGGTAACGTTTCTATTGAAACGACAGGATTTTCTTTTGGGATACGAGTATCTCCTTTCCGATGCACTATTCCTTCCTTAATGCACTCCTCGCTCCCTCACGTTGACGAATTAGCGCAGAAATTGCGTCGCTAAGAAATAATATGGGTTCTATGTCTTCTCCTTCTAAATCATGTAACGTTTCTATGGAAACGACAGTAGTTTCTTTTGGGATACGAGGATCTCCTTTCCGATGCACCATTCCTTCCTGACTGCATCTCTCGCTCCGTCACATTGCCGAATTAACACAGAAATTGCGTCGCTATGAAGTACTATGTGTTCTATGACTTTTCCTTTTAATCGAGTAACGACTCTATGAAAACGACAGTATTTTCTTTTGGGATTCGAGTATCTCCTTTCCAATCCACTATACCGTCTTTACTGCACCCCTCGCTATCTCACATTGACGAATTAACAATGAAATTGCGTCGCTATGAAATACTATGGGACCTATGACGTCTCCTAAATCGAGTAACGTTTCTATGGAGGCGGCAGGATTTTCTTTTGGGATACGACCATCTCCTTTCCGGTGCACTATTCCTATTTTACTGCATCCCTGGCTCCCTCACATTAACGAATTATCAAAGAAATTGGGACGCTATGGAATACTATGTGTTCTATGACTTTCCCTTTTAATCTAGTAACGATTCTATGAAAACGACAGGATTTTCTTTTGTGATTCGAGTATTTCCTTTCCGATGCACTATTCCTTGTTTACTACATCCCTCGCTCCCTCACATTGACGAATTAACACATAAATTGCGTCGCGATATAATACTATGGGTTCTATAACTTCTCCTTCTAAATCGAGTAACGTTTCTATAGAAACGACAGGATTTTTTTTGGGATACGAGTATCTCCTTTCCGATGAACTATTCTTTCTATACTGCATCCCTCGCTCCCTCACATTGGCGAATTAACGATGAAATAGCGTCGCTATGAAATACCATTGTTTCTACGACTTCTCCTCCTAAATCGAGAAACGTTTGTATGGAAACGACAGAATTTTCCTTTGGGATAAGAGTATCTCCTTTCCGATGCACTATTCCTTCTTTACTGCATCCCTCGTTCCCTCACATTGAGGAATATGCACAGAAATTGTATCGCTATGAATTACTATTGGTTCTATGGATTCTCCTTCTAAATCGAGTAACGTTTCCATGGAAACGAAAGGATTTTCTTTTGGGATACGAGCATCTCCCTTCCGATGCACTATTCCTTCTCTACTGCATCCCTCGTTCACTCATTATGACGAATTAACAATGAAATTTTGGCGCTATGAAATACTACGGGTTCTATGTCTTATCCTTCTAAATCAAGTAACGTTTCTATGGAATCGTCAGGATTTTCTTCAGGGATACGGGTATCTCCTTTCCGATGCACTATTCCTTCTTTACTGCATCCCTCGCACCCTCACATTGACGAATTAACACAGAAATTCCGTCGCTATGAAATAGTATCCGTTCTATGACTCCTCCTTCTAAATCGAGTAACGTTTCTATGGAAACGACAGGATTTTCTTTTGGTATACAAGTAACTCCTTTCCGATGCACTATTCCTTCTTTACTGCATCTCTCGCTCCTTCACATTGACGAATTAACCCCGACATTGGGTCGCTATGAAATACTATGGGTTCTATGACTTCTCCTTCTAGATCGAGTAACGTTTCCATAGAAACGACAGGATTTTCTATTGGGATATGAGTATCTCCTTTCCGATGCGCTATTCCTTCTTTACTGCATCCCTGGCTCCCTCTCATTGACGAATTAACGCAGAATTTGAGTCGCTATGGTATACTATGGGTTCTATGACTTCTCCTTCTAAATCGAGTAACGTTTCAATGGAATCGACAGGATTTTCTTTTGGTATACGAGTATCTCCTTTCCGATGCACTATTCCTTCTGTACTGCATCCCTCGCTCCTTCTAAATAGGTTAACGTTTCTATGGAGACAACAGGATTGACAATTAACACAGAAATTGCGTCGCTATGAGATACTATGGGTTCTATGACTTCTCCTTCTAAATCGGGTATCGTTTCTATGGAATCGATAGGATTCTCATTTGGTATACGAGTATCTCCTTTCCGATTTGCTATTCCTTCTTTACTGCATCCCTGGCTCCCTCACATTGACGAATTAACACAGAAATTGCGTGGCTATGGAATACTATGGGTTCTATGACTTCTCCTTCTAAATCGAGTAACGTTTCAATGGAATCGACAGGATTTTCTTTTGGTATACGAGTATCTCCTTTCCGATGCACTATTCCTTCTGTACTGCATCCCTCGCTCCCTCACATTGACGAATTAACACAGAAATTGCGTCGCCTTGAAATACTATGCGATCTATGACATCTCAATCTAAATCGAGTAACATTTCTATTGAAACGACAGGATTATCTTTTGGGATACGAGTATTCATTACCGATGCACTATTCCTTCCTTACTGCATCCCTGGCTCAATCACATTGACGAATTAACACTGAAATTGCGTCCCAATGGAATACTATGGGTTCTATGACTTCTCCTTCTAAATCGAGTAAAGTTTCTATGGAAACGACAGAATTTTCTTTTTTAATATGACTATCTCCTTTCCGATGCACTATTCCTTCTGTACTGCATATTTCGCTCCCTCACATTGGCGAATTAACACAGATATTGCGTCGCTATGAGATACTAAGGGTTGTATGACTTCTCCTTGTAAATCGGGTAACGTTTCTATTGAAACGACAGGATTTTCTTTTGGGATACGAGTATCTCCATTCCGATGCACTATTCCCTCTTTACTGCATCCCTAGCTCCCTCACATTGACGATTTAACTCAGAAATTACGTCGCTATTAAATACTATGGGTTGCATGACTTCTCCTCTTAAATCGAGCAACGTTTCTATAGAAACGACAGGATTTTCTTTTGGGATACGAGTATCTCCATTCCGATGCACTATTCCCTCTTTACTGCATCCCTAGCTCCCTCACATTGACGATTTAACACAGAAATTACGTCGCTATTAAATAATATGGGTTCTATGACTTCTCCTTCTAAATCGAGTAACGTTTCTATTGAAACGACAGGATTTTATTTTGGGATACGAGTATCTCCCTTCCGATGCACTATTCCGAGTTTACTGCATCCCTCGCTCCCTCACATTGACAAATTAACAATGAAATTGCGCCGCTATCAAATACTAGGGGTTCTATGACATCTCCTAAATCGAGTAACGTTTCTATGGAGGCGACAGCATTTTCTATTGGGATACGACCATCTCCTTTCCGGTGCACTATTCCTTCTTTACTGCATCCCTGTCTCCCTCATATAGACGAATTATCACAGAAATTGGGACGCTATGGAATACTATGTGTTCTATGAATTTTCGTTTTAATCGAGTAACGATTCTATGGAAACGACAGGGTTTTCTTTTGGGATTCGAGTATCTCCTTTCCGATGCACTATTCCTTCTTTACTGCATCCCTCGCTCCCTCACATTGACGAATTAACACATATATTGCGTCGGATATAGTACTATGCTCTCTATAACTTCGCCTTCTAAATCAGGTAACGTTTCTATTCAAACGACAGGATTTTTTTTTTTTTGAGATACGAGTATCTCCTATCCGATGCACTATTCTTTCTTACTGTATCCCTCGCTCCCTCACATTGACGAATTAATAATGAAATAACGTCGCTATGAAATACTGTGGGTCCTATGACTTGTCCTTCTTAATCGAGTAACGCTTCTATGGAAACGACAGGATTTTCCTTTGGGATACGAGTATCTCCTATCCGATGCCCTATTCCTTTTTTACTGCAACCCATCGTTCACTCACATTGAGGAATAAGCACAGAAATTGCGTCGCTATGAAATACTATGGGTTCTATGACTTACCCTTCTAAATCGAGTACCGTTTCAATGGAAACGACATTATGTTCTTTTGGGATACGAGTATCTCCTTTCCGATGCACTATTCCTTCTGTACTGCATCCCTCGCTCCCTCACATTGACGAATTAACACAGAAATGGCATCGGTATGAAATACTATGTGTTCTATGACTTCTCCATCTAAATCGAGTAACGTTTCTACGGAAACGACAGGATTTTCTTTTGGGATACGAGTACCTACTTTCCGATGCATTACTCCTTCTTTACTGTATCCCTCGCTCCCTCACATTGACGAATAAGCACAGAAATTGCGTCGCTGTGAAATACTATTGGTTCTATGGAATCTCCTTTTAAATCGAGTAACGTTTCTATGGATACGACAGGATTTTCTTTTGAGATACGACTATATCATTTCCGATACACTATTCCTTCTTTACTGCATCCCTCGCTCCCTCACAATGACGAATTAACAATGAAATTGCTTCGCTATGAAATCCTATGGGTTCAATGACTTCTCCTTCTAAATCGAGTGACGTTTCTATGGAAACGACATTATTTTCTTTTGGTATACAAGTATCTCCTTTCCGATGCACTATTCCTTCTTTACGGCATCTCTCGCTCCTTCACATTGACAAATTAAAACAGAAATGGCGTCGCTATGACATCGTGTGTGTTCTATGACATCTCCTTCAATAACGAGTAACGTTCCTATTCAAACGTCAGGATTTTCTTTAGGGATATGAGTGTCTCCTTTCCGATGCACTATTCCATCTTTACTGCATCCCTCGCTATCTCACATTGACGAATTAACAATGAAATTGCGTCGCTATGAAATACTATGGGTTTTATGACTTATCCTTCTAAACCGAGTTACGTTTCTATTCAAACGACAGAATTTTCTTTTGGGATACGATTATCTTCTTTCCAATGCACTATTCCTTCTTTACTGCATCCCTCGCTATCTCACATTGACGAATTAACAATGAAATTGCGTCGCTATGAAATACTATGGGTCCTATGACTTATCCTTCTGAACCGAGTTACGTTTCTATTCAAACGACAGAATTTTCTTTTGGGATACGAGTATATCCTTTCCGATGCACCATTCCTTCTTTACTGCACCCCTCGCTCCCTTACATTGACGAATTAACAATGAAATAGAGTCGCTATGAAATACTATGGGTTCTATGACTTCCCCTTCCTGATCGAGTAACGTTTCTATGGAAACGACAGGATTTTCTTTTGGGGTACGAGTATCTCCTTTCCGATGCACTATTCCTCTTTTACTGCATCCCATCGTTCCTTCACATTGAGGAATAAGCACAGAAATTGCGTCGCTATGAAATACTATGGGTTCTATGAGTTATCCTTCTAAATCGAGTAACGTTTCAATAGAAACGACAGTATTTTCATTTGGGATACGAATACCTGCTTTCCGATGCACTATTCCTTCTTTACTGCATCCCTCGCTCCCTCACATTGACGAATTAACACAGAAATGGCATCGCTATGAAATACTATGGGTTCTATGACCTCGCCTTCTCAATCGAGAAACGTTTCTACGGAAACGAAAGGATTTTCTTTTAGGATACGGGTATCTACTTTCCGATGCACTATTCCTTCTTTACTGCATTCCTCGTTCCCTCACATTGAGGAATGAGCACTGGAATTGTGTCGCTATGAAATACTATTGTTTCTATGGATTTTCCTTTTAAATCGAATAACGTTTCTATGGAAACGACAGGATTTTCTTTTGCGATAGGAGTATATCCTTTCCGATGCACCATTCCTTCTTTACTGCATCCCTCGCCCCTTACCCTGACGAATTAACACAGAAATTTCGTCGCTATGAATTACTATGGGTTCTATGACTACCCCTTCTAAATCGAGTAACGTTTCTATGGAAACGACAGGATTTCCTTTTGGAATACGAGTATCTCCTTTCCGATGCACTATTCATTCTTTACTGCATCCCTTGCTCCCTCAAATTGACAAATTAACACAGAAATTGCGTCGCTATGAAATAGTTTTGGTTCTATGACAATCCCTTCTGAATCGAGTGACGTATCTATGGAAACAACAGGAATTTCTTTTGCGATACGACTAACTCCTTTCCGAAGCACTATTCCTTCTGTACTGCATCCCTCGCTGCCTCACATTGACGAATTAACACAGAAATTTCGTCGCTATAAAATACTAGGGTTCTATGACATCTCCGTCTAAACCGAGTTACGTTTCTATTCAAACGACAGAATGTTCTCTTGGGGTACGAGTATTTCCTTTCCGAAGCACTTTTCGTTCTGTACTGCATCCCTCGCTCCCTCACATTGACGAATTAACACATATACTGCGTCGGATATAAAACTATGGGCTCTATAACCTCGCCTTCTAAATCGAGTAACGTTTCTATTCAAACGACAGGATTTTCCTTTGGGATACGAGTATCTCCTTTCCGAAGCCTTATTCTTTTTTTACTGCATCCCATCGTTCCCTCACATTGAGGAATAAGCACATGAGTTGCGTCGCTATGAAATACTATGGGTTCTATGACTTATTCTTCTAAATCGAGTACCGTTTCAATGGAAACGACATTATTTTCTTTTGGGATACGAGTATCTCCTTTCCGATGCACTATTCCTTCTGTACTGCATCCCTCGCTCCCTCACATTGACGAATTAACACAGACATGGCATCGCTATGAAATACTATGGGTTCTATTACTTCTCCTTCTAAATTGAGTAACGTTTCTACGGAAACGACAGGATTTTCTTTTGGGATACGAGTATAAACTTTCCGATGCATTATTCCTTCTTTACTGCATCCCTCGTTCCCTCACATTGAGGAATAAGCACAGAAATTGCGTCGCTGTGAAATACTATTGGTCTAAGAATTATCCTTCTAAATCAAGTAACGTTTCAATGGAAACGACAGTATTTTCTTTTGGGATGCGAGTACCTGCTTTCCGATGCACTATTCCTTCATTACCGCATCCCTCGCTCCCTCACATTGACGAATTAACTTAGAAATGGCATCGCTATGAAATACTATGGGTTCTATGACTTCTCCTTCTTAATCGAGTAACGTTCCTATGGAAACGACAGGATTTTCCTTTGGGATACGAGTATCTCCTTTCCGATGCCCTATTCCTTTTTTACTGCATCCCATCGTTCCCTCACATTGAGGAATAAGCACAGAAATTGCGTCGCTATGAAATACTATGGGTTCTATGACTTATCCTTCTAAATCGAGTACCGTTTCAATGAAAACGACATTATGTTCTTTTGGGATACGAATATCTCCTTTCCGATGCACTATTCCTTCTGTAATGCATCCCTCGCTCCCTCACATTGACGAATTAACACAGAAATGGCATCGCTATGAAATACTATGGGTTCTATGCTTCTCCTTCTAAATCGAGTAATGTTTCTACGGAAACGACAGGATTTTCTTTTGGGATACGAGTATATACTTTCCGATGCATTATTACTTCTTTACTGCATCCCTCGTTCCCTCACATTGAGGAATAAGCACAGAAATTGCGTCGCTGTGAAATACTATTGGTTCTATGGATTCTCCTTCTAAATCGAGTAACGTTTCTATGGAAACGACAGGATTTTCTTTTGGGATACGAGCATCTCCTATCCGATGCACTATTCATTCCTTACTACATCCCTCGCTCCCTCACATTTACGAATTAACAATGAAATTGTGGCTCTATGATATACTATGGGTTCTATGTCTTATCCTTCTAAGTCGAGTAACGTTTCTATGGAATCGTCAGGATTTTCTTTAGGGATACGAGTATCTCCTTTCCGATGCACTATTCCTTCTTTACTGCATCCCTCGCTCCCTCACATTGACGAATTAACACAGAAATTCCGTCGCTATGAAATACTGTGGGTTCTATGACTTCTCTTTGTAATTCGAGTAACGTTTCAATGAAATCGAATGGATTTTCTTTTGGTATACGAGTTTCTCCATTCCGATGCACTATTCCTTCTTTACTGCATCTCTCGCTCCTTCTCATTGACGACTTAACACAGAAATTGCGTCGCTATGAAATACTATGCGTTCTATGACATTTCCTTCTAAATCGGGTAACGTTTCTATGGAATCGAGAGCATTTTTCTTTGGTATACGAGTATCTCCTTTCCGATGCACTATTCGTTCTTTACTGCATCTCTCGCTCCTTCCCACTGACGACTTAACACAGAAATTGCGTCGCTATGAAATACTATGCGTTCTATGACTTCTCCTTATAAATCGAGTAACGTTTCTATGGAAACGACAGAATTTTTTTTGGTATACGAGTATCACATTTCCGATGCACTATTCCTTCTTTACTGCATCCCACGCTCCCTCACATTGACGAATTAACACAGAAATGGCGTCGCTATGAAATACTATGGGTTCTATGAGTTCTCCTTCTAAATCGAGTGACGTTTCTATGGAAACGACAGGATTTTCTCTCGGGATACGACTATCTCCTTTCCGATGAACTATTCCTTCTTTACTGCGTCCCTAGCTCCCTCACATTGAAGAATTAACACAGATATTGATTCGCTATGAAATTCTATGGGTTGTATGACTTCTCCTTCTAAATCGAGTAACATTTCTATGTAAATGACAGAACTTTCTTTTTCGATACGAGTAACTCCTTCCCGATGCACTATTCCTTCTGTACTGCATCCCTCGCTCCCTCACATTGACGAATTAACACAGAAAATCTGACGCTGTGGAATTCTATGTGCTCCATGACTTCTCCTTCTAAATCGAGTAACTTGTCAATGGAAACGGCAGGATTCTCTTTTGGTATACGAGCATCTCTTGTCCGATGCACTATTCCTACTTTACTACATTCCTCGCTCCCTCACTTTGTCGAATTAGCACGGAAATTGCATCGCCATGAAATACTATGGGTTCAATAACCTCTCCTTCCAAATCGAGTAACGTTTCTATGGAAACGAGTGGATTTTCTTTAGGTATACGAGTATCTCCTTTCCGATGCACTATCCCTTCATTACTGCATCTCTCGCTCCCTCACATTGACGAATTAACACAGAAATTGCGTCGCAATGAAATACTATGCGTTCTATGACTTCTCCTTATAAAACGACTAACGTTTCTATGGAAACGACATAATTTTCTTTTGGGATACGACTATCTCCTTTCCGATGCACTATTGCTCCTGTACTGCTTCCCTCGAACCATCACATTGGCGAATTAAAACAGATATTGCGTCGCTATGAAATACTATGGGTTCTATGTTTTCTCCTTCTAAATCGAGTAACGTTTCTATTAAAACGACAGGATTTTCTTTTGGGATACGAGTATCTCCATTCCGATGCACTATTCCCTCTTTACTGCATCCCTAGCTCCCTCACATTGAGGAATTAACACAGAAATTACGTCGCTATTATACACTATGGGTTCCATGACCTCTCCTTTTATATCGAGTAACGTTTCTATGGAAACGACAGGACTTTCTTTTGGGATAAGAGTATCTCCTTTCCGATGCACTAATCCTACTTTAATGCATCCCTAACTCCCTCACATTGATGAATATTCACAGACATTGCTTCGCTATGAAATAATATGCGTTAATATGGGTTAATATGCGTTAATATGGGTTCTAATACTTCTCCTTCTGAATCGAGTAACGTTTCTATGGATACGAAGGGGTTTTCTTTTGGGATAAGACTGACTATCTCCTTTCCGATGCACTATCCCTTCTTTACTGCATCCCGCGCCGCCTCACATTGAAGAATTATCGCAGAAATTGCGTCGCTATCAAATACTATGGGTTCTATGTTTTCTCCTTCTAAATCGAGTAACATTTCCATGGAAACGACAGGATTTTCTTATGGGATACGACTATCTCCTTTCCGATGCGGTATTCCTTCTGTACTGCATCCCTCGCTCTCTCACATTGACGAATTAACAGAGAAATTTCGTCGCTAAGAAATACTATGGGTTCTATAACTTCTCCCCCTAAATCGAGTAACGTTTCTACGGATACTACTTAATTTTCTTTTTGGATAAGACTATCTCCTTTCCGATGCACTATTCCCTCTTTACTGCATCCCTAGCTCCCTCACATTGACGAATTAGCACAGAAATTACGTCGCTATTAAATACTATGGGATCCATGACTTCTCTTTTTAAATCGAGTAACGTTTCTATGGAACCAACAGGATATTCTTTTGAAATAAGAGTATCTCCTTGCCGATGCTCTATTCCTTCTTTAATGCATCCCTAGCTCCCTCACATTGACGAATATTCACAGAAATTGCTTCGCTATGAAATAATATGCGTTCTAAAACTTCTCCTTCTGAAGCGAGTAACGTTTCTATGGATACGAAGGGGTTCTCTTTTGGGATACGTCTGACTATCTCCTTTCCGATGCACTATGACTTCTTTACTGCATCTCTCGCTCCTTCACGTTGACGAATTAACACCGAATTGGCGTCGCTATGAAATACTATGGGTTCTATGACTTCTCCTTCCAAATCGAGAAACGTTTCTTTAGAAACGAAAGGATTTTCTTTTGGGATACGAGTATATCCTTTCCTATGCACTATTCCTTCTTTACTGCATCCCTGGCTCCCTCACATTGACGAATTAACACACAAATTGCGACGCTATGGAATACTATGGGGTCTGTGACTTCTCCTTCTAAATCGAGTAACGTTTCAATGGAATCGACAGGATTTTCTTTTGGTATACGAGTATCTCCTTTCCGATGCACTATTCCTTCATTACTGCATCCCTCGCTCCCTTACATTGAAGAATTACCACAGAACTTGCGTCGCTATGAAATACTATGGGTTCTATGACTTCTCCTTTTAAATCGAGTAACGTATCTGTGGAAACAACTGGATTTTCTTATGAAATAAGAGTATCTCCTTGCAGATGCTCTATTACTTCTTTAATGCATCCCTAGCTCCCTCACATTGACGAATATTCACAGAAATTGCTTAGCTATGACATACTATGGGTTCTAAAACTTCTCCTTCTGAATCGAGTAACGTTTTTATGGAAACGACTTGATTTTTTTTTTGGGATACGAGTTTCTCCTTTCCGATGCACCATTAATACTTTACTGCATGCCTCGCTCCCTCAAATTGACGAATTGACACAGAAATTGCGTCGCTATGAAATACTATGTGTTCCATGACTTCTCCTTCTAAATCGAGTAACTTGTCAATGGAAACGACAGGATTTTCTTTTGGGATACGACTATCTCCTTTCCGATGCACAATTGCTTCCGTATTGCTTCCCTCGCTATATCACATTGGCGAATTAACACAGAAATTGCGTCGCAATGAAATACTATGGGTCCTATGCCTTCTCCTTCTAAATCGACTAACGTTTCTATTGAAACGACAGGATTTTCTTCTGGGATATGAGTTTCTCCTTTGCGAGGCACTATTCCTTCTTTACTGCATCCCTGGCTCTCTCACATGGACGAATTGTCACAGCAATTGCGTCGCTATGGAATACTATGGGTTCATTGACTTCTCCTTCTAAATCGAGTAACGTTTCTTTGGAAACGACTGGATTTTCTATTGGGATACGACTATCTCCTTTCAGATTCACTATTCCTTCTTTACTGCATCCCTCGCTCCCTCACATTGACGAATTAACGGAGAAATTTCGTCGCTATGAGATACTATGGGTTCTATGACTTCTCCTTCTAAAGCGAGTAACGTTACTATAGAAACGACATGATTCTCTTTTGGGATACGAGTATCTCCTTTCCGATGCACTATTCCTTCTTTACTGCATCCCTGGCTGACTCACATTGACCAATTAACACAGAAATTGCGCAGCTATGGAATGTATGGGTTCTATGACTTCTCCTTCTAAATCGAGTAACGTTTCAATGGAAACGACAGGATTTTGTTTTGGTATAGGAGTAACTAATTTCCGATGCACTATTCCTTCTTTACTTCATCCCTCGCTCCCTTACATTGACGAACTTCCACAGAACTTGCGTCGCTATGAAATACTATGGGTTCTAATACATCTCCTTCTGAATCGAGTAACGTTTCTATGGATACGAAGGGGTTTTCTTTTGGGATACGACTGACTATCTCCTTTCCGATGCACTATCCCTTCTTTACTGCATCCCGCGCTCCCTCACATTCAAGAATTAACGCAGAAATTGCGTCGCTATCAATTACTATGGGTTCTATGACTTCTCCTTCTAAATCGAGTAACGTTTCTATGGAGGCTACAGGATTTTCTTCTGGGATACGACTATCTCCTTTCCGCTGCACTATTCCTTCTTTACTGAATCCCTCGCTCCCTAACATTGACGAATTAACACAGAAATTGCGTCGCCTTGAAATACTATGAGTTGTATGACATCTCTTTCTAAATCGAGTTACGTTTCTATTAAAGCGACAGGATTTTCTTTTGGTATACGAGTATCTCCTTTCCGATATACTATTCCTTCTTTACTGCATCCCTGGCTCGCTCACATTGACGAGTTAACACAGAAATTGCGTCGCTATGGAATACTATGGGTTCCATGACTTCTCCTTCTAAATCGAGTAACGTATCTAAGGAATCGACAGGATTTTCTTTTGGGATACGAGTATCTCCTGTCCGATGCACTATTAATAATTTACTGCATCCCTCGCTCCCTCAAATTGACGAATTGACACAGAAATTGCGTCGCTATGAAATACTATGGGTTCTGTGACTTCTCCTTCTAAATCGAGTTACTTGCCAATGGAAACGACAGGATTTTCTTTTGGCATACGTGTATCTCCCTTCCGATGCACTATTCCTTCTTTACTACATTCCTCGCTCCCTCACATTGTCGAATTAGCACAGAAATTGCATCGCCATGAAATACTATGGGTTCTATGACCTCTCCTTCAAAATCGAGTAACGTTTCTATTGAAACAACAGGATTTTCTTTTGGGATACGAGTTTCTCCTTTCCGATGCACTATTCCCTCTTTACTGTATCCCTGGCTGACTCACATTGGCGAATTAACACAGAAATTGCGTCGCTATGGACTAGTATGGCTTCAATTACATGTCCTTCTAAATCGAGTAACGTTACAATGGAAACGACAGGATTTTCATTTGGTATAGGAATATCTCCTTTCCGATGCACTATTCCATCTTTTCTGCATCCATCGTTCCATTACATTGACGAATTACCACAGAACTTGCGTCGCTATGAAATACAATGGGTTCTATGACTTCTCCTTCTAAATCGAGTAACATTTCCAAGGAAACGACAGGATTTCCTTTTGAGATACGACTATCTCCTTTCCGATTCGGTATTCCTTCCGTACTGCATCCCTCGCTCCCTCACATTGACGAATTAACACAGAAATTGCGTCGCCTTGAGATACTATGCGTTCTATGACATCTCTTTCTAAATCGAGTAACGTTTCTATGGAAACAAATGGATTTTCTTTTGAAATAAGAGTATCTCCTTGCCGATGCTCTATTACTTCTTTAATGCATCCCTAGCTCCCTCACATTGACGAATATTCACAGAAATTGCTTCGCTATGAAATACTATGCGTTCTAAAACTTCTCTTTCTGAATCGAGTAAAGTTTCTATGGATACGAAGGGGTTCTCTTTTGGGATACGACTGACTATCTCCTTTCCGATGCACTATCACTTCTTTACTGCATCCCGCGCTCCCTTACATTGAAGAATTAACACAGAAATTGCGTCGCCTTGAAATACTATGGGTTCTATGTTTTCTCCTTCTAAATCGGGTAAGGTCTCTATGGAATCGAGAGGATTTTCTTTTGGTATTCGATTATCTCCTTTCCGATGCACTATTCCTTCTTTACTGCATCTCTCGCTCCTTGACGTGGACGAATTAACACCGAATTTGCGTCGCTATGAAATACTATGGGTTCTATGACTTCTCCTTCTAAATCGAGTAACATTTCCACGGAAACGACAAGATTTTCTTTTGGAATACGACTATCTCCTTTCCGATTCACTACTCCTTCTGTACTGCATCCCTCGCTCCCTCACATTGGCAAATTAACACAGAAATTGCGTCTCTATGAAATACTATGCGTTCTATGACTTCTCCTTCTAAATCGAGTAACGTTTCTATTGAAACGACAAGATTTTCTTTTGGGATACGAGTATCTCCATTCCGATGCACTATTCCATCTTTACTGCATCCCTAGATCCCTCACATTGACGAATTAACACAGAAATTACGTCGCTGATAAATACTATGGGTTCCATGACTTCTCCATTTAAATCGAGTAACGTTTCTATGGAAACAACAGGATTTTCTTTTAAAATAAGAGTATCTCCTTGCCGATGCTCTATTACTTCTTTAATGCATCCCTAGCTCTTTCACACTGATGAATATTCACAGAAATTGCTTAGCTTTGAAATACTATGGGTTCTAAAACTTCTCCTTCTGAATCGAGTAACGTTTCTATGGATACGAAGGTGTTTTCTTTTGGGATACGACTGACTATCTTCTTTCCGATGCACTATCACTTCTTTAATGCATCCCGCGCTCCCTCAAATTGAAGAATTAACGCAGAAATTGCGTCGCTCTCAAATACTATGGGTTAAATGACTTGTCCTTCTAAATCGAGTAACGTTTCTATGGAGGCGACAGGATTTTCTTTTGGGATACGACTATCTCGTTTCCGATGCACAATTCCTTCTTTACTGCATCCCTGGCTCCCTCACATTGACGTATTAACACAGAAATTGGGACGCTATGGAATACTATGTGTTCTATGACTTTTCCTTCTAAATCGAGTATCGTTTCTATGGAAACGACAGTATTTTCTTTTGGGATACGAGTATCTCCTTTCCGATGCACTATTCCTTCTTTACTGCATCCCTCGCTACCTCACATTGACGAATTAACACAGAAATTCTGTCGCATTGAAATACTATGCGTTCCATGACATCTCTTTCTAAATCGAGTAACGTTTCTATTAAAACGACAGGATTTTCTATTGGTATACGAGTATCACCTTTCCGATGCACTATTCCTTCTTTACTGCATCTCTCGCTCCTTCACATTGACGTATTAACACAGAAATTGGGACGCTATGGAATACTATGTGTTCTATGACTTTTCCTTCTAAATCGAGTATCGTTTCTATGGAAACGACAGTATTTTCTTTTGGGATACGAGTATCTCCTTTCCGATGCACTATTCCTTCTTTACTGCATCCCTCGCTACCTCACATTGAGGAATTAACACAGAAATTCTGTCGACTTGAAATACTATGCGTTCTGTGACATCTCTTTCTAAATCGAGTAACGTTTCTATTAAAACGACAGGATTTTCTTTTGGTATACGAGTATCACCTTTCCGATGCACTATTCCTTCTTTACTACATTCCTCGCTCCCTCACATTGTCGAATTAGCACAGAAATTGCATCGCCATGAAATACTATGGGTTCTATAACATCTCCTTCTAAATCGAGTAACGTTTCTATGGAAACGAGAGGATTTTCTTTTGGTATATGAGTATCTCCTTTCCGATGCACTATTCCTTCTTTACTGCATCTCTCGCTCCTTCACATTGACGAATTAACACAGAAATTGCGTCGCTATGAAATACTATGCGTTCTATGACCTCTCCTTCTAAATCGAGTAACGTTTCTATAGAAACAACAGTATTTTCTTTTGGGATACGAGTTTCTCCTCTCCGATGCACTATTCCCTCTTTACTGCATCCCTGGCTGACTCACATTGACGAATTAACGCTGAAATTGCGTCGCTATGGAATAGTATGGGTTCAATTACATGTCCTTCTAAATCGAGTAACGTTTCAATGGAAACGACAGGATTTTCATTTGGTATAGGAATATCTCCTTTCCGATGCACTATTCCATCTTTACTGCATCCATCGCTCCATTACATTGACGAATTACCACAGAACTTGCGCCGCTATGACATACAATGGGTTCTATGATTTCTCCTTCTAAATCGAGTAACATTTCCAAGGAAACGACAGGATTTCCTTTTGGGATACGACTATCTCCTTTCCGATTCGGTATTCCTTCTGTACTGCATCCCTCGCTCCCTCACATTGACGAATTAACACAGAAATTGCGTCGGCTTGAAATACTATGCGTTCTATGACATCTCTTTCTAAATCGAGTAACGTTACTATTAAAACGAAAGGATTTTCTTATGGGATACGGGTATCTCATCTCCGATGCACTATTCCTTCTTTACTGTATCCCTGGCTCAGTCACATTGACGAATGAACACTGAATTTGCGTCCCTATGGAATACTATGGGATCCATGACTACTCCTTTTAAATCGAGTAACGTTTCTATGGAAACAACAGGATGTTCTTTTGAAATAAGAGTATCTCCTTGCCGATGCTCTATTACTTCTTTAATGCATCCCTAGCTCCCTCACATTGACAAATATTCACAGAAATTGCTTCGCTATGAAATACTATGCGTTCTAAAACTTTTCCTTCTGAATCGAGTAACGTTTCTATGGATACGAAGGGGTTCTCTTTTGGGATACGACTGACTATCTCCTTTCCGATGCACTATCACTTCTTTACTGCATCCCGCGCTCCCTCACATTGAAGAATTAACACAGAAATTGCGTCTCGTTGAAATACTATGGGTTCTATTTTTCTCCTTCTAAATCGGGTAAGGTCTCTATGGAATCGAGAGGATTTTCTTTTGGTATTCGATTATCTCCTTTCCGATGCACTGTTCCATCTTTACTGCATCTCTCGCTCCTTGACGTTGACGAATTAACACCGAATTTGCGTCGCTATGAAATACTATTGGTTGTATGACTTCTCCTTCTAAATCGAGAAACGTTTCTTTAGAAACGACAAGATTTTCTTTTGGGATACGAGTATCTCCTTTCCGATGCACTATTCCTTCTTTACTGCATCCCTCGCTCCCTTACATTGACGAATTACCACAGAACTTGCGTCGCTGTGAAATACTATGGGTTCTATGACTTCTCCTTCTAAATCGAGTAACATTTCCACGGAAACGACAAGATTTTCTTTTGGAATACGACTATCTCCTTTCCGATTCACTACTCCTTCTGTACTGCATCCCTCGCTCCCTCACATTGGCGAATTAACACAGAAATTGCGTCGCTATGAAATACTATGCGTTATATGACTTCTCCTTCTAAATCGAGTAACGTTTCTATTGAAACGACAGGATTTTCTTTTGGTATAGGAATATCTCCTTTCCGATACACTATTCCATCTTTACTGCATCCCTAGCTCCCTCACAATGACGAATTAACACAGAAATTACGTCGCTATTAAATACTACGGGTTCCATGACGTCTCCATTTAATACGAGTAACATTTCTATGGAAACAACAGGATTTTCTTTTGAAATAAGAGTATCTCCTTGCCGATGCTCTATTACTTCTTTAATGCATCCCTAGCTCCTTCACATTGAGGAATATTCACAGAAATTGCTTAGCTATGAAATACTATGGGTTCTACGACCTCTCCTTCTAAATCGAGTAACGTTTCAATAGAAACGACTGGGTTTTCTTTTGGGATACGAGTAACTCCCATCCGATGCACTATTCCGTCTTTCATGCATCCCTGGCTACTTCACATTGACGAATAAACACAGAAATTGCGTCGCTATGGAATAGTATGTGTTCTATGACTTCTCCTTCTAAATCGAGTAACGTCTCTATGGAAACGACAGGATTTTCTTTTGGGATACGAGTTACTCCTTTCCGATGCACTATTAATACTTTACTGCATCCCTGGCCACCTCATATTGACGAATTAACACAGAAATTGCGTCGCTATGGAATACTATGTGTTCCATGACTTCTCCTTCTAAATCGAGTAACTTGTCATTGGAAACGACAGGATTTTGTTTTGTGATACGACTATATCTTTTCCGATGCACTATTGCTTCCGTACTGCTTCCCTCGCTCCATCACATTGGCGAATTAACACAGAAATTGCGTCGCTATGAAATACTATGGGTCCTATGCCTTCTCCTTCTAAATCGACTAACGTTTCTATTGAAACGACAGGATTTTCTTTTGGGATATGAGTTTCTCCTTTCCGACGCACTATTCCTTCTTTACTGCATCCCTGGCTCTCTCACATGGACGAATTGTCACAGCAATTGCGTCGCTATGGAATACTATGGGTTCATTGACTTCTCCATCTAAATCGAGTAACGTTTCTTTGGAAACGACTGGATTTTCTTTTGGGATACGACTATCTCCTTTCGGATTCACTATTCCTTCTTTACTGCATCCCTCGCTCCCTCACATTGACGAATTAACGCAGAAATTTCGTCGCTATGAAATACTATGGGTTCTATGACTTCTCCTTCTAAATCGAGTAACGTTACTATAGAAACGACATGATTTTCTTTTGGGATACGAGTATCTCTTTTCCGATGCACTATTCCCTCTTTACTGCATCCCTGGCTGACTCACATTGACGAATTAACACAGAAATTGCGTCGCTATGAAATACTATGGGTTCCATGACATCTCCTTCTAAATCGAGTATCATTTCCATGGAAACGACAAAATTTTCGTTGGGATAAGACTATCTCCTTTCCGATGCGGTATTCCTTCTGTACTGCATCCCTCGCTCCCTCACATTGACGAATCCTTTATTGTATGTTTATATGTTAGCGGAACAAACACTGGTAGCAGTTACTTCTGTAAAATATCTGGGAGTATGCGTGCGGAACGATTTGAAGTGGAATGATCATATAAAATTAATTGTTGGTAAGGCGGGTTCCAGATTGAGATTCATTGGGAGAGTCCTTAGGAAATGTAGTCCATCAACAAAGGACGTGGCATACAAAGCACTCGTTCGGCCTATACTTGAGTATTGCCCATCAGTGTGGGATCCGTACCAGATCGGGTTGACGGAGGAGATAGAAAAGATCCAAAGAAGAGCGGCGCGTTTCGTCACAGGGTTATTTGGTAACCGTGATAGCGTTACGGAGATGTTTAACAAACTCAAGTGGCAGATTCTGCAAGAGAGGCGCTCTGCATCGCGGTGTAGCTTGCTCGCCAGGTTTCGAGAGGGTGCGTTTCTGGATGAGGTATCGAATATATTGCTTGCCCCTACTTATACCTCCCGAGGAGATCACGAATGTGAAATTAGAGCGATTAGAGCGCGCACGGAGGCTTTCAGACAGTCGTTCATCCCGCGAACCATACGCGACTGGAACAGGAAAGGGAGGTAACGACAGTGGCACGTAATGTGCCCTCCGCCACACACCGTTGGGTGGCTTGCGTAGTATCAATGTAGATGTAGATGTAGAACACAGAAATTGCGTCGCCTTGAAATACTATGCGTTCTATGACATCTCTTTCAAAATCGAGTAACGTTTCTATTAAAACGACAGGATTTTCTTTTGGGATACGAGTTTGTTCTTTCAGATGCACTATTCCTTCTTTACTGCATCCCTGGCTCTCTCACATGGACGATTTGTCACAGCAATTGCGTCGCTATCTAATACTATGGGTTCATTAACTTCTCCTTCTAAATCGAGTAACGTTTCTTTGGAAACGACTGGATTTTCTTTTGGGCTACGACTATCTCCTTTCAGATTCACTATTCCTTCTTTACTGCATCATTCGCTCCCTCACATTGACGAATTAACGCAGAAATTTCGTCGACGTGAAATACTATGGGTTCTGTGACTTCTCCTTCTAAATCGAGTAACGTTACTATAGAAACGACATGATTTTCTTTTGGTATAGGAGTAACTCCTTTCCGATGCACTATTCCTTCTTTACTGCAACCCTCGCTCCCTTACATTGACGAATTACCACAGAACTTGCGTCGCTATGAAATACTATGGGTTCCATGACTTCTCCTTCTAAATCGAGTAACATTTCCATGGAAACGACAGGATTTTCTTTTGGGATACGACTAACTCCTTTCCGATGCGGTATTCCTTCTGTACTGCATCCCTCGCTCCCTCACGTTGACGAATTAACACAGAAATTGCGTCGCCTTGAAATACTGTGCGTTCTATGACATCTATTTCTAAATCGAGTAACGTTTCTATTAAAACGACAGGATTTTCTTTTGTGATACGAGTATCTCATTTCCGATGCACTATTTCTTCTTTACTGTATCCCTGGCTCAGTCACATTGACGGATGAACAATGAAATTGCGTCCCTATGGAATACAATGGGTTCAATGACTTCTCCTTCTAAATCGAGTAATGTTTCCATGGAAACGAAAGGATTTTCTTTTCGATACAAGTATCTCCTTTCCGATGCACTATTCCTTCCCTACTGCATCCCTCGCTCTTACACATTGACGAATTTGCACAGAAATTGCGTCGCTAAGAAATACTATGGGTTCTATGACTTCTCCTTCTAAATCGAGTAACGTTTCTATGGAAACAACAGAATTTTCTTTTGGGATACGACAATCTCCTTTCCGATGCACTATTCCTTCTCTACTGCATCCCTCGCTCCCTCACATTGGCGAATTAACACAGAAATTGCGTCGCTATGAAATACTATGGGTTCCATGACTTCTCCATTTAAATCGAGTAACGTTTCTATGGAAACAACAGGATTTTCTTTTGAAATAAAAGTATCTCCTTGCCGATGCTCTATTACTTCTTTAATGCATCCCTAGCTCCTTCATATTGACGAATATTCACAGAAATTGCTTAGCTATGAAATACTATGAGTTCTAAAACTTCTCCTTCTGAATCGAGTAACGTTTCTATGGATACGAACGGGTTTTCTTTTGAGATACGACAGACTATCTCCTTTCCGATGCACTATCACTTCTTTAATGCATCCCGCGCTCCCTCAAATTGTAGAATTAACGCAGAAATTGCGTCGCTCTCAAATACTATGTGTTAAATGACTTCTCCTTCTAAATCGAGTAACGTTTCTATGAAAGGCGACAGGATTTTCTTTTGGGATACGACTATCTCGTTTCCGATGCACAATTCCTTCTTTACTGCATCCCTGGCTCCCTCACATTGACGTATTAACACAGAAATTGGGACGCTATGGAATACTATGTGTTCTATGACTTTTCCTTCTAAATCGAGTATCGTTTCTATGGAAACGACAGGATTTTCTTTTGGGATACGAGTATCACCTTTCCGATGCACTATTCCTTCTTTACTGCATCTCTCGCTCCTTCACATTGACGAATTAACACAGAAATTGCGTCGCTATAAAATACTATGCGTTCTATGACCTCTCCTTCTAAATCGAGTTACTTGTCAATGGAAACGACAGGATTTTCTTTTGGGATACGTGTATCTCCTTTCCGATGCACTATTCCTTTTTTACTACATTCCTCGCTCCCTCTCATTGTCGAATTACCACAGAAATTGCATCGCCATGAAATACTATGAGTTCTATAACTTCTCCTTCTAAATCGAGTAACGTTTCTATGGAGACGACAGGAGTTTCCTTTGGTATACGAGTATCTCCTTTCCGATGCACTATTCCTTCTTTACTGCATCTCTCGCTCCTTCACATTGACGAATTAACACAGAAATTGCGTCGCTATGAAATACTATGCGTTCTATGACCTCTCCTTCTAAATCGAGTAACGTTTCTATAGAAACAAAAGGATTTTCTTTTGGGATACGAGTTTCTCCTTTCCGATGCACTATTCCCTCTTTACTGCATCCCTGGCTGACTCACATTGACGAATTGTTACAGCAATTGCGTCGCTATGGAATACTATGGGTTCATTAACTTCTCCATCTAAATCGAGTAACGTTTCTTTGGAAACGACTGGATTTTGTTTTGGGCGACGACTATCTCCTTTCAGATTCACTATTCCTTCTTTACTGCATCATTCGCTCCCTCACATTGACGAATTAACACAGAAATTTCGTCGCTATGAAATACTATGGGTTCTATGACTTCTCCTTCTAAATCGAGTAATGTTACTATAGAAACGACATGATTTTCTTTTGGTATAGGAGTAACTCCTTTCCGATGCACTATTCCTTCTTTACTGCATCCCTCGCTCCCTACATTGACGAATTACCACAGAACTTGCGTCGCTATGAAATACTATGGGTTCCATGACTTCTCCTTCTAAATCGAGTACCATTTCCATGGAAACGACAGGATTTTCTTTTGGGATACGACTAACTCGTTTCCGATGCGGTATTCCTTCTGTACTGCATCCCTCGCTCCCTCACATTGACGAATTAACACAGAAATTGCGTCGCCTTGAAATACTGTGCGTTCTATGACATCTATTTCTAAATCGAGTAACGTTTCTATTAGAACGACAGGATTTTCTTTTGTGATACGAGTATCTCATTTCCGATGCACTATTCCTTCCCTACTGCATCCCTCGCTCCCACACATTGACGAATTGTCACAGCAATTGCGTCGCTATGAAATACTATGGCTTCTACGACTTCTCCTTCTAAATCGAGTAACGTTTCTATGGAAACGAGAGGTTTTTCTTTTGGTATACGAGTATCTCCTTTCCGAAGCACTATTCCATCTTTACTACATCTCACGCTCCCTCACATTGACGAATTAACACAGAAATTGCGTCGCTATGAAACACTATGCGTTCAATGACTTCTCCTTCTAAATCGAGTAACGTTTCTATGGAAACGACAGAATTTTCTTTTGGGATACGACTATCTCATTTCCGATGCACTATTGCTTCCGTACTGCTTCCCTCGCTCCATCTCATTGGCGAATTAACAAAGAAATTGCGTCGCTATGAAATACTATGGGATCTGTGCCTTCTCCTTCTAAATCGAGTAACGTCTCTATTGAAACGACAAGATTTTCTTTTGGGATACGAGTTTCTCCTTTCCGATCTACTATTCCTTCTTTACTGATTCCCTGGCTCTCTTACATGGACGAATTGTCACAGTAATTGCGTCGCTATGGAATACTATGGGTTCATTGACTTCCCCTTCTAAATCGAGTAACGTTTCTTTGGAAACGACCGGATTTTCTTTTGGGATACGGCTATCTCCATTGAGATTCACTATTCCTTCTTTACTGCATCCCTCGCTCCCTCACATTGAAGAATTAACGCAGAAATTTCGTCGCCATGAAATACAATGGGTTCTATGACTTCTCCTTCTAAATCGAGGAACGTCACTATAGAAACGACATGATTTTCTTTTGGGATACGAGTATCTTCTTTCCGATGCACTAGTCCTCCTTTACTGCATCCCTGGCCGTTTCACATTGACGAATTAACACAGAAATTGCGTCGCTATGGAATAGTATGGGTTCTAAGACTTCTCCTTCTAAATCGAGTAACGTTTCAATGGAAACGACAGGATTTTCTATTGGTATAGGAGTAACTCCTCTCCGATGCACTATTCGTTCTTTACTGCATCTCTCGCTCCCTTACAATGACGAATTACCACAGATCTTGCGTCGCCATTAAATACTATGGGATCCATGACTTCTCCTTCTAAATCGAGTAACATTTCCATGGAAACGACAGGATTATCTTTCGGGTAACGACTATCTCCTTTCCGATGCGGTATTCCTTCTGTACTGCATCCCTCGCTCCCTCACATTGACGAATTAACACAGAAATTTCGTCGCCTTGAAATACTATTCGTTCTATGACATCTCTTTCTAAATCAAGTAACGTTTCTATTAAAACGACAGGAATTTCTTATCGGATAGGAGTACCTCCTTTCCGATGCACTATTCCTTCACAACTGCATCCCTCGCTCTCACACATTGGCGAATTAACACAGAAAGTGCGTCGCTATGAAATTCTATGGCTTCTATGACTTCTCCTTCTAAATCGAGTAACGTTTCTATGGGAACTACTGGATTTTCTTTTTGGATAAGACTATCTCCTTTCCGATGTACTATTCCTTCTTTACTGCATCCCTCGCTCTCACACATTGGCGAATTAACACAGAAATTGCGTCGCTATGAAATACTATGGGTTCTATGACTTCTCCTTCTAAATCGGGTAAGGTCTCTATGGAATCGAGAGGATTTCCTTTTGGTATACGAGTATCTCCTTTCCGATGCACTATTCCTTCTTTACTGCTTCACTCGCTCCTTCACATTCGCGAATTAACACCGAAATTGCGTCGCTGTGAAATACTATGGATTCTATGACTTCTCCTTCTAATTCGAGAATCGTTTCTATAGAAACGACAGGATTTTCTTCTGGGTTACGAGTATCTCCTTTTGATGCACTATTCTTTCTTTAATGCATTCCTCGCTACCTCACATTAACGAATTAACACAGAAATTGCGTCGCTAAGAAATACAATGGGTTCTACGACTTCTCCTTCTAAATCGATTAACGTTTCTATGAAGACAACAGGTATTTCTTTTGGGATACGAGTATCTCCTTTCCGATGCACTATTCCTTGTTTAATGCATTCCTCGCTCCCTCACATTGACGAATTAACACAGAAATTACGTCGCTATTAAATACTATGGGTTCCATGACTTCTCCTTTTAAATCGAGTAACGTTTCTATGGAAACGACAGAATTCTCTTTTGGGATAAGAGTATCTCCTTTCCGATGCTCTATTACATCATTAATGCATCCCTAGGTCCGTCACATTGACGAATATTCACAGAAATTGCTTCGCTATGAAATACTATAGGTTCCAAAACTTCTCCTTCTGAATCGAGTAACGTTTCTGTGAATACGAAGGGGTTTTCTTTTGGGATACGACTGACTATCCCCTTTCCGATGCACTATCCCTTCTTTACTGCATCCCGCGCTCCCTCACATTGAAGAATTAACGCAGAAATTGCGTCGCTAACAAATACTATGGGTTCTATGACTTCTCCTTCTAAATCGAGTAAGGTTTCTATAGAAACGACAGGATTTCCTTTTGGGATACGAGTATCTCCTTTCCGATACACTATTCCTTCTTTACTGCATCCCTGGCTCCCTCACATTGACGAATTAACACAGAAATTGCGTCGCTATGGAATACTATGTGTTCTATGACTTCTCCTTCTAAATCGAGTAACGTTTCAATGGAATCGACAGGACTTTCTTTTGGTATACGAGTATCTCCTTTCCGTTGCACTATTCCTTCTGTACTGCATCCCTCGCTTCCTCACATTGAAGAATTAACACAGAAATTGCGTCGCCTTGAAATACTATGCGTTCTATGACAGCTCTTTCTAAATGGAGTAACGTTTCTATTTCAACGACAGGTTTTGCTTTTGGGATACGAGTATCTCATTACCGATGCACTATTCCTTCTTTACTGCATCCCTGGCTCAGTCACATTGACGAATTAACACTGAAAATGCGTCCCTATGGAATACTATGGGTTCTATGACTTCTCCATCTAAAACGAGTAACGTTTCTATGGATACGACAGAATTTTCTTTTGGGATACGAGTATCTCCTTTCCGATCTCTATTAATTCCTTACTGCATCTCGAGCTCCCTCACATTGACGAATATTCACAGAAATTGCGTCGCTATGAAATACTATGGGTTCTATGACTTCTCCTTCTAAATCGAGTTACGTTTCTATTGAAACGACCGGATTTTCTTTTGGGATATTATTATCTCCTTTCCGATGCACTATTCATTCTTTACTGCATCCCTCGATCCCTCCCATTGACAAAATAACACAGAAATGGCGTCGGTATGAAAACCTATGTGTTCTATGACATCTCCTTCTAAAACTCGTAACGTTCCTATTCAAACGTGAGGATATTCTTTTGGGATATGAGAAATCTCCTTTCCGATGCACAATTCCATCTTCACTGCATCCCTCACTCCATTACATTGACAAATTAACACAGAAATTGAGTCGCTATGAAATACTATTGGTTCTATGACACATCCTGCTAAATCGAGTAACGTTTCTATGGAGCTAACAGGATTTTCTTTTGGGATACGAGTATCTCCTTTCCGATGCACTGTTCCTTCTTTAATGCATTCCTCGTTCCCTCACATTGACGAATTAACACAGAAACTGCGTCGCTATGAAATACTATGGGTTCTATGACTTCTCATTCTAAATCGGGTAACGTTTCTATGGAATCGAGAGGATTTTCTTTTGGTATACGACTATCTCCTTTCCGATGCACTATTCCTTTTGTACTGCATCCCTCGCTCCCTCACATTGAGGAATTAACACAGAAATTGCGTCGCCTTGAAATACTACGCGTTCTATGACATCTCTTTCTAAATCGAGTAACGTTTCTATTGAAACGACATGATTTTTTTTTGGGATACGAGTATCTCCTTTCCGATGCACTATTCTTTCTTACTGCATCCCTCGCTCCCTCACATTGATGAATTAACTATGAAATAGCGTCGCCATGAAATACTATGGGTTCTATGACATCTCCTTCTTAATCGAGTAACGTTTCTATGGAAACGACAGCATTTTCTTTTGGGATACGAGTATCTCCTTTCCGATGCACTATTCCTTTTTTACTGCATCCCATCGTTCCCTCATATTGAGGAATAAGCACAGAAATTGCGTCGCTATGAAATACTTTAGGTGTTATGAGCTACCCTTCTAAATCGAGTAACGTTTAAATGGAAACGACATTATTTTCATTTGGGATACGTGTATCTCCTATCCGATGCACTATTCCTTCTTTACTGCATCCCTCGCTCCCACACATTGACGAATTAACACAGAAATGGCATCGCTATTAAATACTATGGGTTCTATGACTTCTCCTTCTAAATCGAGTACCGTTTCTACGGAAACGACAGTATTTTCCTTTGGGATACGAGTATCTACTTTCCGATGCACTATTCCTTCTTTACTGCATCCCTCGTTCCCTCACATTGAGGAATAAGCACAGAAATTGCGTCGCTATGAAATACTATTCGTTCTATGGATTCTCCTTCTAAATCGAGTAACGTTTCTATGGAAACGACAGGATTTTCTTTTGGGATATGAGCATCTCTATTCCGATGCACTATTCCTTCCTTACTGCATCCATCGCTCCCTCACATTGACGAATTAACACAGAAATTGCGTCGCTATGAAATACTATGTGTTCTATGACTTCTCCTTCTAAGTCGAGTAACGTTTCTATGGAAACGACAGAATTGTCTTTTGGGATACGAGTATCTCCATTCCGATGCACTATTCCTTCTGTACTGCATCCCTCGCTCCCTCACATTGACGAATTAACACAGAAATGGCGTCGCTATGAAATACTATGTGTAATATGACTTCTCCTTCTGAATCGAATAACGTTTCTATTGACACGGCAGGATTTTCTTTTGGGATACGAGTATCTCATTTCCGATCTCTATTAATTCTTTACTGCATCCCGAGCTCCCTCACATTGACGAATATTCACAGAAATTGCGTCGCTATGAAATACTATGGGTTCTATGACTTCTCCTTCTAAATCGAGTAATGTTACTATAGAAACGACATGATTTTCTTTTGGTATAGGAGTAACTCCTTTCCGATGCACTATTCCTTCTTTACTGCATCCCTCGCTCCCTACATTGACGAATTACCACAGAACTTGCATCGCTATGAAATACTATGGGTTCCATGACTTCTCCTTCTAAATCGAGTACCATTTCCATGGAAACGACAGGATTTTCTTTTGGGATACGACTAACTCGTTTCCGATGCGGTATTCCTTCTGTACTGCATCCCTCGCTCCCTCACATTGACGAATTAACACAGAAATTGCGTCGCCTTGAAATACTGTGCGTTCTATGACATCTATTTCTAAATCGAGTAACGTTTCTATTAGAACGACAGGATTTTCTTTTGTGATACGAGTATCTCATTTCCGATGCACTATTTCTTCCCTACTGCATCCCTCGCTCCCACACATTGACGAATTGTCACAGCAATTGCGTCGCTATGAAATACTATGGCTTCTACGACTTCTCCTTCTAAATCGAGTAACGTTTCTATGGAAACGAGAGGTTTTTCTTTTGGTATACGAGTATCTCCTTTCCGAAGCACTATTCCATCTTTACTACATCTCACGCTCCCTCACATTGACGAATTAACACAGAAATTGCGTCGCTATGAAACACTATGCGTTCAATGACTTCTCCTTCTAAATCGAGTAACGTTTCTATGGAAACGACAGAATTTTCTTTTGGGATACGACTATCTCATTTCCGACGCACTATTGCTTCCGTACTGCTTCCCTCGCTCCATCTCATTGGCGAATTAACAAAGAAATTGCGTCACTATGAAATACTATGGGATCTGTGCCTTCTCCTTCTAAATCGAGTAACGTCTCTATTGAAACGACAAGATTTTCTTTTGGGATACGAGTTTCTCCTTTCCGATCTACTATTCCTTCTTTACTGATTCCCTGGCTCTCTTACATGGACGAATTGTCACAGTAATTGCGTCGCTATGAAATACTATGGGTTCATTGACTTCCCCTTCTAAATCGAGTAACGTTTCTTTGGAAACGACCGGATTTTCTTTTGGGATACGGCTATCTCCATTGAGATTCACTATTCCTTCTTTACTGCATCCCTCGCTCCCTCACATTGAAGAATTAACGCAGAAATTTCGTCGCCATGAAATACAATGGGTTCTATGACTTCTCCTTCTAAATCGAGGAACGTTACTATAGAAACGACATGATTTTCTTTTGGGATACGAGTATCTTCTTTCCGATGCACTAGTCCTCCTTTACTGCATCCCTGGCCGTTTCACATTGACGAATTAACACAGAAATTGCGTCGCTATGGAATAGTATGGGTTCTAAGACTTCTCCTTCTAAATCGAGTAACGTTTCAATGGAAACGACAGGATTTTCTATTGGTATAGGAGTAACTCCTCTCCGATGCACTATTCGTTCTTTACTGCATCTCTCGCTCCCTTACAATGACGAATTACCACAGATCTTGCGTCGCCATGAAATACTATGGGATCCATGACTTCTCCTTCTAAATCGAGTAAGATTTCCATGGAAACGACAGGATTATCTTTCGGGTAACGACTATCTCCTTTCCGATGCGGTATTCCTTCTGTACTGCATCCCTCGCTCCCTCACATTGACGAATTAACACAGAAATTTCGTCGCCTTGAAATACTATTCGTTCTATGACATCTCTTTCTAAATCGAGTAACGTTTCTATTAAAACGACAGGAATTTCTTATCGGATAGGAGTACCTCCTTTCCGATGCACTATTCCTTCACAACTGCATCCCTCGCTCTCACACATTGGCGAATTAACACAGAAATTGCGTCGCTATGAAATACTATGGGTTCTATGACTTCTCCCTCTAAATCGGGTAAGGTCTCTATGGAATCGTGAGGATTTCCTTTTGGTATACGAGTATCTCCTTTCCGATGCACTATTCCTTCTTTACTGCTTCACTCGCTCCTTCACATTCGCGAATTAACACCGAAATTGCGTCGCTGTGAAATACTATGGATTCTATGACTTCTCCTTCTAATTCGAGAATCGGTTCTATAGAAACGACAGGATTTTCTTCTGGGTTACGAGTATCTCCTTTTGATGCACTATTCTTTCTTTAATGCATTCCTCGCTACCTCACATTAACGAATTAACACAGAAATTGCGTCGCTAAGAAATACAATGGGTTCTACGACTTCTCCTTCTAAATCGATTAACGTTTCTATGAAGACAACAGGTATTTCTTTTGGGATACGAGTATCTCCTTTCCGATGCACTATTCCTTCTTTAATGCATTCCTCGCTGCCTCACATTGACGAATTAACACAGAAATTGCGTCACTACGAAATACCATGGGTTCTATGACTTCTGCTTTTAAATCGGGTAAGGTCTCTATGGAATCGAGAGGATTTCCTTTCGGTATACGAGTATCTCCTTTCCGATGCTCTATTCCTTCTTTACTGCATTCCTGGCTCAGTCACATTGCCGAATTAATACTGAAATTGCGTCCCTATGGAATACTATGTGTTCAGTGACTTCTCCTTCTAAATCGAGTAACGTTTCTATGGAAACGACAGAATTTTCTTTTGGGATACGACTATCTCCTTTAAAATGCACTACTCCTTCTGTACTGCATCCCTCGCTCCCTCACATTGGCGAATTAACACAGAAATTGCGTCGCTATGAAATACTATAGGTTCCAAAACTTCTCCTTCTGAATCGAGTAACGTTTCTATGGATACGAAGGGGTTTTCTTTTGGGATACGACTGACTATCCCCTTTCCGATGCACTATCCCTTCTTTACTGCATCCCGCGCTCCCTCACATTGAAGAATTAACGCAGAAATTACGTCGCTATTAAATACTATGGGTTCTATGACTTCTCCTCCTATATCGAGTAACGTTTCTATGGAAACGACAGGATTTTCTTTTGGAATACGAGTATCTCCATTCCTATGCACTATTCCTTCTTTACTGCATCCCTAGCTCCCTCACATTGAAGAATTAACACAGAAATTACGTCGCTATTAAATACTATGGGTTCCATGACTTCTCCTTTTAAATCGAGTAACGTTTCTATGGAAACGACAGAATTCTCTTTTGGGATAAGAGTATCTCCTTTCCGATGCTCTATTACATCATTAATGCATCCCTAGGTCCGTCACATTGACGAATATTCACAGAAATTGCTTCGCTATGAAATACTATAGGTTCCAAAACTTCTCCTTCTGAATCGAGTAACGTTTCTATGGATACGAAGGGGTTTTCTTTTGGGATACGACTGACTATCCCCTTTCCGATGCACTATCCCTTCTTTACTGCATCCCGCGCTCCCTCACATTGAAGAATTAACGCAGAAATTGCGTCGCTAACAAATACTATGTGTTCTATGACTTCTCCTTCTAAATCGAGTAACGTTTCAATGGAATCGACAGGACTTTCTTTTGGTATACGAGTATCTCCTTTCCGTTGCACTATTCCTTCTGTACTGCATCTCTCGCTTCCTCACATTGAAGAATTAACACAGAAATTGCGTCGCCTTGAAATACTATGCGTTCTATGACAGCTCTTTCTAAATGGAGTAACGTTTCTATTTCAACGACAGGTTTTGCTTTTGGGATACGAGTATCTCATTACCGATGCACTATTCCTTCTTTACTGCATCCCTGGCTCAG
This sequence comes from Schistocerca americana, assembly GCF_021461395.2. NCBI lineage: Eukaryota > Metazoa > Arthropoda > Insecta > Orthoptera > Acrididae > Schistocerca > Schistocerca americana. Next base: position 5,850,229 of record NW_025725481.1, on the reverse strand, counting down.
TCACATTGACGAATTAACACTGAAAATGCGTCCCTATGGAATACTATGGGTTCTATGACTCCTCCATCTAAAACGAGTAACGTTTCTATGGATACGACAGATTTTCTTTTGGGATACGAGTATCTCCTTTCCGATCTCTATTAATTCCTTACTGCATCTCGAGCTCCCTCACATTGACGAATATTCACAGAAATTGCGTCGCTATGAAATACTATGGGTTCTATGACTTCTCCTTCTAAATCGAGTTACGTTTCTATTAAAACGACCGGATTTTCTTTTGGGATATGATTATCTCCTTTCCGATGCACTATTCATACTTTACTGCATCCCTCGATCCCTCCCATTGACAAAATAACACAGAAATGGCGTCGCTATGAAAACCTATGTGTTCTATGACATTTCCTTCTAAATCTCGTAACGTTCCTATTCAAACGTCAGGATATTCTTTTGGGATATGAGAAATCTCCTTTCCGATGCACAATTCCATCTTTACTGCATCCCTCACTCCATTACATTGACAAATTAACACAGAAATTGAGTCGCTATGAAATACTATTGGTTCTATGACACCTCCTGCTAAATCGAGTAACGTTTCTATGGAGCTAACAGGATTTTCTTTTGGGATACGAGTATCTCCTTTCCGATGCACTGTTCCTTCTTTAATGCATTCCTCGTTCCCTCACATTGACGAATTAACACAGAAATTGCGTCGCTATGAAATACTATGGGTTCTATGACTTCTCATTCTAAATCGGGTAACGTTTCTATGGAATCGAGAGGATTTTCTTTTGGTATACGACTATCTCCTTTCCGATGCACTATTCCTTTTGTACTGCATCCCTCGCTCCCTCACATTGAGGAATTAACACAGAAATTGCGTCGCCTTGAAATACTACGCGTTCTATGACATCTCTTTCTAAATCGAGTAACGTTTCTATTGAAACGACATGATTTTTTTTTGGGATACGAGTATCTCCTTTCCGATGCACTATTCTTTCTTACTGCATCCCTCGCTCCCTCACATTGATGAATTAACTATGAAATAGCGTCGCCATGAAATACTATGGGTTCTATGACATCTCCTTCTTAATCGAGTAACGTTTCTATGGAAACGACAGCATTTTCTTTTGGTATACGAGTATCTCCTTTCCGATGCACTATTCCTTTTTTACTGCATCCCATCGTTCCCTCATATTGAGGAATAAGCACAGAAATTGCGTCGCTATGAAATACTTTAGGTGTTATGAGCTACCCTTCTAAATCGAGTAACGTTTAAATGGAAACGACATTATTTTCATTTGGGATACGTGTATCTCCTATCCGATGCACTATTCCTTCTTTACTGCATCCCTCGCTCCCACACATTGACGAATTAACACAGAAATGGCATCGCTATTAAATACTATGGGTTCTATGACTTCTCCTTCTAAATCGAGTACCGTTTCTACGGAAACGGCAGGATTTTCCTTTGGGATACGAGTATCTACTTTCCGATGCACTATTCCTTCTTTACTGCATCCCTCGTTCCCTCACATTGAGGAATAAGCACAGAAATTGCGTCGCTATGAAATACTATTCGTTCTATGGATTCTCCTTCTAAATCGAGTAACGTTTCTATGGAAACGACAGAATTTTCTTTTGGGATACGACTATCTCATTTCCGATGCACTATTGCTTCCGTACTGCTTCCCTCGCTCCATCTCATTGGCGAATTAACAAAGAAATTGCGTCACTATGAAATACTATGGGATCTGTGCCTTCTCCTTCTAAATCGAGTAACGTCTCTATTGAAACGACAAGATTTTCTTTTGGGATACGAGTTTCTCCTTTCCGATCTACTATTCCTTCTTTACTGATTCCCTGGCTCTCTTACGTGGACGAATTGTCACAGTAATTGCGTCGCTATGAAATACTATGGGTTCATTGACTTCCCCTTCTAAATCGAGTAACGTTTCTTTGGAAACGACCGGATTTTCTTTTGGGATACGGCTATCTCCATTGAGATTCACTATTCCTTCTTTACTGCATCCCTCGCTCCCTCACATTGAAGAATTAACGCAGAAATTTCGTCGCCATGAAATACAATGGGTTCTATGACTTCTCCTTCTAAATCGAGGAACGTTACTATAGAAACGACATGATTTTCTTTTGGGATACGAGTATCTTCTTTCCGATGCACTAGTCCTCCTTTACTGCATCCCTGGCCGTTTCACATTGACGAATTAACACAGAAATTGCGTCGCTATGGAATAGTATGGGTTCTAAGACTTCTCCTTCTAAATCGAGTAACGTTTCAATGGAAACGACAGGATTTTCTATTGGTATAGGAGTAACTCCTCTCCGATGCACTATTCGTTCTTTACTGCATCTCTCGCTCCCTTACAATGACGAATTACCACAGATCTTGCGTCGCCATTAAATACTATGGGATCCATGACTTCTCCTTCTAAATCGAGTAACATTTCCATGGAAACGACAGGATTATCTTTCGGGTAACGACTATCTCCTTTCCGATGCGGTATTCCTTCTGTACTGCATCCCTCGCTCCCTCACATTGACGAATTAACACAGAAATTTCGTCGCCTTGAAATACTATTCGTTCTATGACATCTCTTTCTAAATCGAGTAACGTTTCTATTAAAACGACAGGAATTTCTTATCGGATAGGAGTACCTCCTTTCCGATGCACTATTCCTTCACAACTGCATCCCTCGCTCTCACACATTGGCGAATTAACTCAGAAAGTGCGTCGCTATGAAATTCTATTTGTTCTATGACTTCTCCTTCTAAATCGAGTAACGTTTCTATGGGAACAACTGGATTTTCTTTTTGGATAAGACTATCTCCTTTCCGATGTACTATTCCTTCTTTACTGCATCCCTCGCTCTCACACATTGGCGAATTAACACAGAAATTGCGTCGCTATGAAATACTATGGGTTCTATGACTTCTCCCTCTAAATCGGGTAAGGTCTCTATGGAATCGTGAGGATTTCCTTTTGGTATACGAGTATCTCCTTTCCGATGCACTATTCCTTCTTTACTGCTTCACTCGCTCCTTCACATTCGCGAATTAACACCGAAATTGCGTCGCTGTGAAATACTATGGATTCTATGACTTCTCCTTCTAATTCGAGAATCGGTTCTATAGAAACGACAGGATTTTCTTCTGGGTTACGAGTATCTCCTTTTGATGCACTATTCTTTCTTTAATGCATTCCTCGCTACCTCACATTAACGAATTAACACAGAAATTGCGTCGCTAAGAAATACAATTTGTTCTACGACTTCTCCTTCTAAATCGATTAACGTTTCTATGAAGACAACAGGTATTTCTTTTGGGATACGAGTATCTCCTTTCCGATGCACTATTCCTTCTTTAATGCATTCCTCGCTCCCTCACATTGACGAATTAACACAGAAATTGCGTCACTACGAAATACCATGGGTTCTATGACTTCTGCTTTTAAATCGGGTAAGGTCTCTATGGAATCGAGAGGATTTCCTTTCGGTATACGAGTATCTCCTTTCCGATGCTCTATTCCTTCTTTACTGCATCCCTGGCTCAGTCACATTGCCGAATTAATACTGAAATTGCGTCCCTATGGAATACTATGTGTACAGTGACTTCTCCTTCTAAATCGAGTAACGTTTCTATGGAAACGACAGAATTTTCTTTTGGGATACGACTATCTCCTTTAAAATGCACTACTCCTTCTGTACTGCATCCCTCGCTTCCTCACATTGGCGAATTAACACAGAAATTGCGTCGCTATGAAATACTAAGGGTTCTATGACTTCTCCTCCTATATCGAGTAACGTTTCTATTGAAACGACAGGATTTTCTTTTGGAATACGAGTATCTCCATTCCTATGCACTATTCCTTCTTTACTGCATCCCTAGCTCCCTCACATTGAAGAATTAACACAGAAATTACGTCGCTATTAAATACTATGGGTTCCATGACTTCTCCTTTTAAATCGAGTAACGTTTCTATGGAAACGACAGAATTCTCTTTTGGGATAAGAGTATCTCCTTTCCGATGCTCTATTACATCATTAATGCATCCCTAGGTCCGTCACATTGACGAATATTCACAGAAATTGCTTCGCTATGAAATACTATAGGTTCCAAAACTTCTCCTTCTGAATCGAGTAACGTTTCTATGGATACGAAGGGGTTTTCTTTTGGGATACGACTGACTATCCCCTTTCCGATGCACTATCCCTTCTTTACTGCATCCCGCGCTCCCTCACATTGAAGAATTAACGCAGAAATTGCGTCGCTAACAAATACTATGTGTTCTATGACTTCTCCTTCTAAATCGAGTAACGTTTCAATGGAATCGACAGGACTTTCTTTTGGTATACGAGTATCTCCTTTCCGTTGCACTATTCCTTCTGTACTGCATCTCTCGCTTCCTCACATTGAAGAATTAACACAGAAATTGCGTCGCCTTGAAATACTATGCGTTCTATGACAGCTCTTTCTAAATGGAGTAACGTTCTATTTCAACGACAGGTTTTGCTTTTGGGATACGAGTATCTCATTACCGATGCACTATTCCTTCTTTACTGCATCCCTGGCTCAGTCACATTGACGAATTAACACTGAAAATGCGTCCCTATGGAATACTATGGGTTCTATGACTTCTCCATCTAAAACGAGTAACGTTTCTATGGATACGACAGATTTTCTTTTGGGATACGAGTATCTCCATTCCGATCTCTATTAATTCCTTACTGCATCTCGAGCTCCCTCACATTGACGAATATTCACAGAAATTGCGTCGCTATGAAATACTATGGGTTCTATGACTTCTCCTTCTAAATCGAGTTGCGTTTCTATTAAAACGACCGGATTTTCTTTTGGGATATGATTATCTCCTTTCCGATGCACTATTCATACTTTACTGCATCCCTCGATCCCTCCCATTGACAAAATAACACAGAAATGGCGTCGCTATGAAAACCTATGTGTTCTATGACATTTCCTTCTAAATCTCGTAACGTTCCTATTCAAACGTCAGGATATTCTTTTGGGATATGAGAAATCTCCTTTCCGATGCACAATTCCATCTTTACTGCATCCCTCACTCCATTACATTGACAAATTAACACAGAAATTGAGTCGCTATGAAATACTATTGGTTCTATGACACCTCCTGCTAAATCGAGTAACGTTTCTATGGAGCTAACAGGATTTTCTTTTGGGATACGAGTATCTCCTTTCCGATGCACTGTTCCTTCTTTAATGCATTCCTCGTTCCCTCACATTGACGAATTAACACAGAAATTGCGTCGCTATGAAATACTATGGGTTCTATGACTTCTCATTCTAAATCGGGTAACGTTTCTATGGAATCGAGAGGATTTTCTTTTGGTATACGACTATCTCCTTTCCGATGCACTATTCCTTTTGTACTGCATCCCTCGCTCCCTCACATTGAGGAATTAACACAGAAATTGCGTCGCCTTGAAATACTACGCGTTCTATGACATCTCTTTCTAAATCGAGTAACGTTTCTATTGAAACGACATGATTTTTTTTTGGGATACGAGTATCTCCTTTCCGATGCACTATTCTTTCTTACTGCATCCCTCGCTCCCTCACATTGATGAATTAACTATGAAATAGCGTCGCCATGAAATACTATGGGTTCTATGACATCTCCTTCTTAATCGAGTAACGTTTCTATGGAAACGACAGCATTTTCTTTTGGTATACGAGTATCTCCTTTCCGATGCACTATTCCTTTTTTACTGCATCCCATCGTTCCCTCATATTGAGGAATAAGCACAGAAATTGCGTCGCTATGAAATACTTTAGGTGTTATGAGCTACCCTTCTAAATCGAGTAACGTTTAAATGGAAACGACATTATTTTCATTTGGGATACGTGTATCTCCTATCCGATGCACTATTCCTTCTTTACTGCATCCCTCGCTCCCACACATTGACGAATTAACACAGAAATGGCATCGCTATTAAATACTATGGGTTCTATGACTTCTCCTTCTAAATCGAGTACCGTTTCTACGGAAACGACAGGATTTTCCTTTGGGATACGAGTATCTACTTTCCGATGCACTATTCCTTCTTAACTGCATCCCTCGTTCCCTCACATTGAGGAATAAGCACAGAAATTGCGTCGCTATGAAATACTATTCGTTCTATGGATTCTCCTTCTAAATCGAGTAACGTTTCTATGGAAACGACAGAATTGTCTTTTGGGATACGAGTATCTCCATTCCGATGCACTATTCCTTCTGTACTGCATCCCTCGCTCCCTCACATTGACGAATTAACACAGAAATGGCGTCGCTATGAAATACTATGTGTAATATGACTTCTCCTTCTGAATCGAATAACGTTTCTATTGACACGGCAGGATTTTCTTTTGGGATACGAGTATCTCATTTCCGATCTCTATTAATTCTTTACTGCATCCCGAGCTCCCTCACATTGACGAATATTCACAGAAATTGCGTCGCTATGAAATACTATGGGTTCTATGACTTCTCCTTCTAAATCGAGTTACGTTTCTATTGAAACGACCGGATTTTCTTTTGGGATATGACTATCTCCTTTCCGATGCATTATTCATTCTATACTGTATCCATCGCTCCCTCACATTGACGAATTAACACAGAAGTTGCGTCGCTTTGAAATACTATGTGCTCTTTGACTTCTCCTTCTAAGTCGAGCAACGTTTCTATGGAAACGACAGAATTGTCTTTTGGGATACGAGTATCTCCATTCCGATGCACTATTCCTTCTGTACTGCATCCCTCGCTCCCTCACATTGACGAATTAACACAGAAATGGCGTCGCTATGAAATGCTATGTGTAATATGACTTCTCTTTCTGAATCGAGTAACGTTTCTATGGATACGACAGAATTTTCTTTTGGGATACGAGTATCTCCTTTCCGATCTCTATTAATTCTTTACTGCATCCCGAGCTCCCTCACATTGACGAATATTCACAGAAATTGCGTCGCTATGAGGTATTATGGGTTCTATGACTTCTCCTTCTAAATCGAGTTACGTTTCTATTGAAACGACCGGATTTTCTTTTGGGATATGATTATCTCCTTTCCGATGCACTATTCATTCTTTACTGCATCCCTCGATCCCTCACATTGACAAATTAACACAGAAATGGCGTCGCTATGAGAACCTGTGTGTTCTATGACATCTCCTTCTAAAACGCGTAACGTTCCTATTCAGACGTCAGGATATTCTTTTGGGATATGAGATATCTCCTTTCCGATGCACAATTCCATCTTTACTGCATCCCCCACTCCATTACATTGACAAATTAACACAGAAATTGAGTCGCTATGAAATACTATTGGTTCTATGACACCTCCTGCTAAATCGAGTAACGTTTCTATGGAGCCAACAGGATTTTCTTTTGGGATACGAGTTACTCCTTTCCGATGCACTATTCCTTCTTTAATGCATTCCTCGCTCCCTCACATTGACGAATTAACACAGAAATTGCGTCGCTATGAAATACTATGGGTTCTATGACTTCTCATTCTAAATCGGGTAACGTTTCTATGGAATCGAGAGGATTTTCTTTTGGTGTACGACTATCTCCTTTCCGATGCACTATTCCTTCTGTACTGCATACCTCGCTCCCTCACATTGAGGAATTAACACAGAAATTGCGTCGCCTTGAAATACTATGCGTTCTATGACATCTCTTTCTAAATCGAGTAACGTTTCTATTGAAACGACAGGATTTTCTTTTGGGATACGAGTATTTCCTTTCCGATGCACCATTCCTTCCCGACTGCATCCCTGGCTCCCTCACATTTTCGAATTAACACAGAAATTGGGACGCTGTGGAATACTATGTGTTCTATGACTTTTTCTTTTCATCCAGTAACGATTCTTTGGAAACGACAGGACTTACTTTTGGGATTCGAGTATCTCCTTTCCCTTGCACTATTCCTTCTTTTTTAGAGCATCCCTCGCTCCCTCACATTGAAGATTTAACACATATTGCGTCGCGATGATGTAATATGGGTTCTCCTTCTAAATCGAGTAACGTTTCTATTGAATCGACATGATTTTTTTTGGGATACGAGTGTCTCCTTTCCGATGCACTATTCTTTCCTACTGCATCCCTCGCTCCCTCACATTGATGAATTAACAATGAAATAGCGTCGCCATGAATTACTATGGGTTCTATGACATCTCCTTCTTAATCGAGTAACGTTTCTATGGAAACGACAGCATTTTCTTTTGGGATACGAGTATCTCCTTTCCGATGCACTATTCCTTTTTTACTGCATCCCATCGTTCCCTCACATTGAGGAATAAGCACAGAAATTGCGTCGCTATGAAATACTTTAGGTGTTATGAGCTATCCTTCTAAATCGAGTAACGTTTAAATGGAAACGACATTATTTTCATTTGGGATACGTGTATCTCCTATCCGATGCTCTATTCCTTCTTTACTGCATCCCTCGCTCCCACACATTGACGAATTAACACAGAAATGGCATCGCTATTAAATACTATGGGTTCTATGACTTCTCCTTCTAAATCGAGTACCGTTTCTACGGAAACGACAGGATTTTCCTTTGGGATACGAGTATCTACTTTCCGATGCACTATTCCTTCTTTACTGCATCCTTCGTTCCCTCACATCGAGGAATAAGCACAGAAATTGCGTCGCTATGAAATACTATTCGTTCTATGGATTCTCCTTCTAAATCGAGTAACGTTTCTATGGAAACGACAGGATTTTCTTTTGGGATATGAGCATCTCCATTCCGATGCACTATTCCTTCTTTACTGCTTCCATCGCTCCCTCACATTGACGAATTAACACAGAAATTGCGTCGCTATGAAATACTATGTGTTCTACGACTTCTCCTTCTAAGTCGAGTAACGTTTCAATGGAAACGACAGAATTGTCTTTTGGGATACGAGTATCTCCATTCCGATGCACTATTCCTTCTGTACTGCATCCCTCGCTCCCTCACATTGACGAATTAACACAGAAATGGCGTCGCTATGAAATACTATGTGTAATATGACTTCTCCTTCTGAATCGAGTAACGTTTCTATTGACACGGCAGGATTTTCTTTTGGGATACGAGTATCTCCATTCGGATGCAATTTTCCTTCTTTACTGCATCCCTGGCTCCCCCACACTGACGAATTGTCACAGAAATTGCGTCGCTATGGAATTCCGTGGGTTCAATGATTTCTCCTTCTAAATCGAGTAACGTTTCTATGGAAACGACAGGATTTTCTTTTGGGATACGAGTATCTCCTTTCCGATGCACTATTGCTTCTTTACTGCATCCCTCGCTCCCTCACATTGACGAATTAACACAGAACTTTCGTCGCTATGATATACTATGGGTTCTATAACTTCGTTTTCTAAATCGAGTACCGTTTCTATTGAAACGACAGGATCTCCATTTGAGATACCAGTATCTCCTTTCCGATGCACTATTCCATCTGTACTGCATCCCTCGCTCCCTCACATTGGCGAATTAACACAGAAATTGCGTCGCTATGAAATACTATGGGTTCTATGACTTCTCCTTCCAAATCGAGTAACGTTTCTATTGAATCGACAGGATTTTCTTTTGGGATACGTGTATCTCCCTTCCGATGCACTATTCCTTCTTTACTGCATCCCTCGCTCCTTCACATTAACAATTTATCAGAGAAATTGCGTCGCTATGGAATGCTATGTGTTCAATGATTTCTCTCTCTAAATCGAGTAACATTTCTGCGGAAACGAAAGGATTTTCTTTTGGGATACGGGTATCTCCTTTCCGATGCACTATTCCTTCTTCACTGCATCCTTCGCTCCCTCACATTAACGATTTATCAGAGAAATTGCGTCGCTATGGAATACTATGTGTTCAATGATTTCTCTCTCTAAATCGAGTAACATTTCTAAGGTAACGAAAGGATTTTCTTTTGGGATACGAGTATCTCCTTTCCGATGCACTATTCCTTCTTTACTGCATCCCTCGCTCCCTCAAATTGACAAATTAACACAGGAATTGCGTTGCTATGATATACCAAGGGTTCTATGACTTCTCCTTCTAAATCGAGTAACGTTTCTATGGAAACGACAGAATTGTCATTTATGATACGAGTATCTCCTATCCGATGCACTATTCCTTCTGTTCTGCATCCCTCGCTCCCTCACATTGTCGAATTAACACAGAAATTGCGTCGCTATGAAATACTATGGGTGCAATGACTTCTCCTTCTAAATCGAGTAACGTTTCTATTGAAACGACAGGATTTTCTTTTGGGATACGAGTACCTCCTTTCCGATGCACTTTTCCATCTTTACTGCATCCCTGGCTCCCTCACATTGACGAACTATCACAGAAATTGCGTCGCTATGATATTCAATGGGTTCAATGACTTTACCTTCTAAATCGAGTAACGTTTCTATGGAAACGACAGGATTTTCTTTTGGGATACGACTATCTCCTTTCCGATGCACTATTCCTTCTTTACTGCATCACTCGCTCCCTCACATTAACAAATTAATGTTGAAATTGTGCCGCTATGAAATACTATGTGTTCTATGACTTCCCCTTTTAAATCAAGTAACGTTTCTATGGAAACGTCAGGATTCTCTTTTGGGATACGAGTATTTACTTTCCGATGCACTATTCCTTCTTTACTGCATCCCTCGCTCATTCAAATTGACAAATTAACGCAGAAATTGGGTCGCTATGATATACTATTGGATCTATGACATCCCCTTCCAAGTCGAGTAACGCTTCTATGGAAACAACAGGATTTTCATTTTGGATACGAGTATCTCCTTTCCAAAGCACTATTCCGTCTTTACTGCATCCCTCGCTCACACACATTGACGAATTAACACAGAAATTGCGTCGCTATGAAATACTATGGGTACTATAACTTCTCCTTCTAACTCGATTAACGTTTCTATGGAAAAGTCAGGATTTTCTTTTGGGATACCAATTTCTCCTTTCCGCTGCACTATTCTTCCTTTACTGTATTTCTGGCCTCCTCTCATTGACGAATTAACACAGAAATTGCGACGCTATGGAATACTATGTGTTCTATGACTTCTCCTTCTAAGTCGAGTAACGTTTCTATGGAAACGACAGAATTGTCTTTGGGGATACGAGTATCTCCATTCCGATGCACTATTCCTTCTGTACTGCATCCCTCGCTCCCTCACATTGACGAATTAACACAGAAATTGCGTCGCTATGAAATACTATGGGTTCTATGACTTCTACTTCTAAATCGAGTTACGTTTCTATTGAAACGACCGGATTTTCTTTTGGGATATGACTATCTCCTTTCCGATGCACTATTCATTCTATACTGTATCCATCGCTCCCTCACATTGACGAATTAACACAGAAGTTGCGTCGCTATGAAATACTATGTGTCCTTTGACTTCTCCTTCTAAGTCGAGCAACGTTTCTATGGAAACGACAGAATTGTCTTTTGGTATACGAGTATCTCCTTTCCGATGCACTATTCCTTCTTTACTGCATCTCTCGCTCCTTCACATTGACGAATTAACACAGAAATTGCGTCGCTATGAAATACTATGCGTTCTATGACCTCTCCTTCTAAATCGAGTAACGTTTCTATAGAAACAAAAGGATTTTCTTTTGGGATACGAGTTTCTCCTTTCCGATGCACTATTCCCTCTTTACTGCATCCCTGGCTGACTCACATTGACGAATTGTTACAGCAATTGCGTCGCTATGGAATACTATGGGTTCATTAACTTCTCCTTCTAAATCGAGTAACGTTTCTTTGGAAACGACTGGATTTTCTTTTGGGCGACGACTATCTCCTTTCAGATTCACTATTCCTTCTTTACTGCATCATTCGCTCCCTCACATTGACGAATTAACACAGAAATTTCGTCGCTATGAAATACTATGGGTTCTATGACTTCTCCTTCTAAATCGAGTAATGTTACTATAGAAACGACATGATTTTCTTTTGGAATAGGAGTAACTCCTTTCCGATGCACTATTCCTTCTTTACTGCATCCCTCGCTCCCTACATTGACGAATTACCACAGAACTTGCGTCGCTATGAAATACTATGGGTTCCATGACTTCTCCTTCTAAATCGAGTACCATTTCCATGGAAACGACAGGATTTTCTTTTGGGATACGACTAACTCGTTTCCGATGCGGTATTCCTTCTGTACTGCATCCCTCGCTCCCTCACATTGACGAATTAACACAGAAATTGCGTCGCCTTGAAATATTGTGCGTTCTATGACATCTATTTCTAAATCGAGTAACGTTTCTATTAGAACGACAGGATTTTCTTTTGTGATACGAGTATCTCATTTCCGATGCACTATTCCTTCCCTACTGCATCCCTCGCTCCCACACATTGACGAATTGTCACAGCAATTGCGTCGCTATGAAATACTATGGCTTCTACGACTTCTCCTTCTAAATCGAGTAACGTTTCTATGGAAACGAGAGGTTTTTCTTTTGGTATACGAGTATCTCCTTTCCGAAGCACTATTCCATCTTTACTACATCTCACGCTCCCTCACATTGACGAATTAACACAGAAATTGCGTCGCTATGAAACACTATGCGTTCAATGACTTCTCCTTCTAAATCGAGTAACGTTTCTATGGAAACGACAGAATTTTCTTTTGGGATACGACTATCTCATTTCCGATGCACTATTGCTTCCGTACTGCTTCCCTCGCTCCATCTCATTGGCGAATTAACAAAGAAATTGCGTCGCTATGAAATACTATGGGATCTGTGCCTTCTCCTTCTAAATCGAGTAACGTCTCTATTGAAACGACAAGATTTTCTTTTGGGATACGAGTTTCTCCTTTCCGATCTACTATTCCTTCTTTACTGATTCCCTGGCTCTCTTACATGGACGAATTGTCACAGTAATTGCGTCGCTATGGAATACTATGGGTTCATTGACTTCCCCTTCTAAATCGAGTAACGTTTCTTTGGAAACGACCGGATTTTCTTTTGGGATACGGCTATCTCCATTGAGATTCACTATTCCTTCTTTACTGCATCCCTCGCTCCCTCACATTGAAGAATTAACGCAGAAATTTCGTCGCCATGAAATACAATGGGTTCTATGACTTCTCCTTCTAAATCGAGGAACGTTACTATAGAAACGACATGATTTTCTTTTGGGATACGAGTATCTTCTTTCCGATGCACTAGTCCTCCTTTACTGCATCCCTGGCCGTTTCACATTGACGAATTAACACAGAAATTGCGTCGCTATGGAATAGTATGGGTTCTGAGACTTCTCCTTCTAAATCGAGTAACGTTTCAATGGAAACGACAGGATTTTCTATTGGTATAGGAGTAACTCCTCTCCGATGCACTATTCGTTCTTTACTGCATCTCTCGCTCCCTTACAATGACGAATTACCACAGATCTTGCGTCGCCATGAAATACTAGGGATCCATGACTTCTCCTTCTAAATCGAGTAAGATTTCCATGGAAACGACAGGATTATCTTTCGGGTAACGACTATCTCCTTTCCGATGCGGTATTCCTTCTGTACTGCATCCCTCGCTCCCTCACATTGACGAATTAACACAGAAATTTCGTCGCCTTGAAATACTATTCGTTCTATGACATCTCTTTCTAAATCGAGTAACGTTTCTATTAAAACGACAGGAATTTCTTATCGGATAGGAGTACCTCCTTTCCGATGCACTATTCCTTCACAACTGCATCCCTCGCTCTCACACATTGGCGAATTAACACAGAAATTGCGTCGCTATGAAATACTATGGGTTCTATGACTTCTCCCTCTAAATCGGGTAAGGTCTCTATGGAATCGTGAGGATTTCCTTTTGGTAGACGAGTATCTCCTTTCCGATGCACTATTCCTTCTTTACTGCTTCACTCGCTCCTTCACATTCGCGAATTAACACCGAAATTGCGTCGCTGTGAAATACTATGGATTCTATGACTTCTCCTTCTAATTCGAGAATCGGTTCTATAGAAACGACAGGATTTTCTTCTGGGTTACGAGTATCTCCTTTTGATGCACTATTCTTTCTTTAATGCATTCCTCGCTACCTCACATTTACGAATTAACACAGAAATTGCATCGCTAAGAAATACAATGGGTTCTACGACTTCTCCTTTTAAATCGATTAACGTTTCTATGAAGACAACAGGTATTTCTTTTGGGATACGAGTATCTCCTTTCCGATGCACTATTCCTTCTTTAATGCATTCCTCGCTCCCTCACATTGACGAATTAACACAGAAATTGCGTCACTATGAAATACCATGGGTTCTATGACTTCTGCTTTTAAATCGGGTAAGGTCTCTATGGAATCGAGAGGATTTCCTTTCGGTATACGAGTATCTCCTTTCCGATGCTCTATTCCTTCTTTACTGCATCCCTGGCTCAGTCACATTGCCGAATTAATACTGAAATTGCGTCCCTATGGAATACTATGTGTTCAGTGACTTCTCCTTCTAAATCGAGTAACGTTTCTATGGAAACGACAGAATTTTCTTTTGGGATACGACTATCTCCTTTAAAATGCACTACTCCTTCTGTACTGCATCCCTCGCTCCCTCACATTGGCGAATTAACACAGAAATTGCGTCGCTATGAAATACTAAGGGTTCTATGACTTCTCCTCCTATATCGAGTAACGTTTCTATTGAAACGACAGGATTTTCTTTTGGAATACGAGTATCTCCATTCCTATGCACTATTCCTTCTTTACTGCATCCCTAGCTCCCTCACATTGAAGAATTAACACAGAAATTACGTCGCTATTAAATACTATGGGTTCCATGACTTCTCCTTTTAAATCGAGTAACGTTTCTATGGAAACGACAGAATTCTCTTTTGGGATAAGAGTATCTCCTTTCCGATGCTCTATTACATCATTAATGCATCCCTAGGTCCGTCACATTGACGAATATTCACAGAAATTGCTTCGCTATGAAATACTATAGGTTCCAAAACTTCTCCTTCTGAATCGAGTAACGTTTCTATGGATACGAAGGGGTTTTCTTTTGGGATACGACTGACTATCCCCTTTCCGATGCACTATCCCTTCTTTACTGCATCCCGCGCTCCCTCACATTGAAGAATTAACGCAGAAATTGCGTCGCTAACAAATACTATGTGTTCTATGACTTCTCCTTCTAAATCGAGTAACGTTTCAATGGAATCGACAGGACTTTCTTTTGGTATACGAGTATCTCCTTTCCGTTGCACTATTCCTTCTGTACTGCATCCCTCGCTTCCTCACATTGAAGAATTAACACAGAAATTGCGTCGCCTTGAAATACTATGCGTTCTATGACAGCTCTTTCTAAATGGAGTAACGTTTTTATTTCAACGACAGGTTTTGCTTTTGGGATACGAGTATCTCATTACCGATGCACTATTCCTTCTTTACTGCATCCCTGGCTCAGTCTCATTGACGAATTAACACTGAAAATGCGTCCCTATGGAATACTATGGGTTCTATGACTTCTCCATCTAAAACGAGTAACGTTTCTATGGATACGACAGAATTTTCTTTTGGGATACGAGTATCTCCTTTCCGATCTCTATTAATTCCTTACTGCATCTCGAGCTCCCTCACATTGACGAATATTCACAGAAATTGCGTCGCTATGAAATACTATGGGTTCTATGACTTCTCCTTCTAAATCGAGTTACGTTTCTATTGAAACGACCGGATTTTCTTTTGGGATATGATTATCTCCTTTCCGATGCACTATTCATACTTTACTGCATCCCTCGATCCCTCCCATTGACAAAATAACACAGAAATGGCGTCGCTATGAAAACCTATGTGTTCTATGACATCTCCTTCTAAAACTCGTAACGTTCCTATTCAAACGTCAGGATATTCTTTTGGGATATGAGAAATCTCCTTTCCGATGCACAATTCCATCTTTACTGCATCCCTCACTCCATTACATTGACAAATTAACACAGAAATTGAGTCGCTATGAAATACTATTGGTTCTATGACACCTCCTGCTAAATCGAGTAACGTTTCTATGGAGCTAACAGGATTTTCTTTTGGGATACGAGTATCTCCTTTCCGATGCACTGTTCCTTCTTTAATGCATTCCTCGTTCCCTCACATTGACGAATTAACACAGAAATTGCGTCGCTATGAAATACTATGGGTTCTATGACTTCTCATTCTAAATCGGGTAACGTTTCTATGGAATCGAGAGGATTTTCTTTTGGTATACGACTATCTCCTTTAAGATGCACTATTCCTTTTGTACTGCATCCCTCGCTCCCTCACATTGAGGAATTAACACAGAAATTGCGTCGCCTTGAAATACTACGCGTTCTATGACATCTCTTTCTAAATCGAGTAACGTTTCTATTGAAACGACATGATTTTTTTTTGGGATACGAGTATCTCCTTTCCGATGCACTATTCTTTCTTACTGCATCCCTCGCTCCCTCACATTGATGAATTAACTATGAAATAGCGTCGCCATGAAATACTATGGGTTCTATGACATCTCCTTCTTAATCGAGTAACGTTTCTATGGAAACGACAGCATTTTCTTTTGGTATACGAGTATCTCCTTTCCGATGCACTATTCCTTTTTTACTGCATCCCATCGTTCCCTCATATTGAGGAATAAGCACAGAATTTGCGTCGCTATGAAATACTTTAGGTGTTATGAGCTACCCTTCTAAATCGAGTAACGTTTAAATGGAAACGACATTATTTTCATTTGGGATACGTGTATCTCCTATCCGATGCACTATTCCTTCTTTACTGCATCCCTCGCTCCCTCACATTGATGAATTAACTGTGAAATAGCGTCGCCATGAAATACTATGGGTTCTATGACTTCTCCTTCTAAATCGAGTAACGTTTCTATGGAAACGACAGGATTTTCTTTTGGGATACGACTATCTCCTTTCCGATGCACTATTCCTTCTTTACTGCATCACTCGCTCCCTCACATTAACAAATTAATGTTGAAATTGTGCCGCTATGAAATACTATGTGTTCTATGACTTCCCCTTTTAAATCAAGTAACGTTTCTATGGAAACGTCAGGATTCTCTTTTGGGATACGAGTATTTACTTTCCGATGCACTATTCCTTCTTTACTGCATCCCTCGCTCATTCAAATTGACAAATTAACGCAGAAATTGGGTCGCTATGATATCCTATTGGATCTATGACATCCCCTTCCAAGTCGAGTAACGCTTCTATGGAAACAACAGGATTTTCATTTTGGATACGAGTATCTCCTTTCCAAAGCACTATTCCGTCTTTACTGCATCCCTCGCTCACACACATTGACGAATTAACACAGAAATTGCGTCGCTATGAAATACTATGGGTACTATAACTTCTCCTTCTAACTCGATTAACGTTTCTATGGAAAAGTCAGGATTTTCTTTTGGGATACCAATTTCTCCTTTCCGCTGCACTATTCTTCCTTTACTGTATTTCTGGCCTCCTCTCATTGACGAATTAACACAGAAATTGCGACGCTATGGAATACTATGTGTTCTATGACTTCTCCTTCTAAGTCGAGTAACGTTTCTATGGAAACGACAGAATTGTCTTTGGGGATACGAGTATCTCCATTCCGATGCACTATTCCTTCTGTACTGCATCCCTCGCTCCCTCACATTGACGAATTAACACAGAAATGGCGTCGCTATGAAATACTATGTGTAATATGACTTCTCCTTCTGAATCGAATAACGTTTCTATTGACACGGCAGGATTTTCTTTTGGGATACGAGTATCTCATTTCCGATCTCTATTAATTCTTTACTGCATCCCGAGCTCCCTCACACTGACGAATATTCACAGAAATTGCGTCGCTATGAAATACTATGGGTTCTATGACTTCTACTTCTAAATCGAGTTACGTTTCTATGGAAACGACAGGATTTTCTTTTGGGATACGACTATCTCCTTTCCGATGCACTATTCCTTCTTTACTGCATCACTCGCTCCCTCACATTAACAAATTAATGTTGAAATTGTGCCGCTATGAAATACTATGTGTTCTATGACTTCCCCTTTTAAATCAAGTAACGTTTCTATGGAAACGTCAGGATTCTCTTTTGGGATACGAGTATTTACTTTCCGATGCACTATTCCTTCTTTACTGCATCCCTCGCTCATTCAAATTGACAAATTAACGCAGAAATTGCGTCGCTATGAAATACTATGCGTTCTATGACCTCTCCTTCTAAATCGAGTAACGTTTCTATAGAAACAAAAGGATTTTCTTTTGGGATACGAGTTTCTCCTTTCCGATGCACTATTCCCTCTTTACTGCATCCCTGGCTGACTCACATTGACGAATTGTTACAGCAATTGCGTCGCTATGGAATACTATGGGTTCATTAACTTCTCCTTCTAAATCGAGTAACGTTTCTTTGGAAACGACTGGATTTTCTTTTGGGCGACGACTATCTCCTTTCAGATTCACTATTCCTTCTTTACTGCATCATTCGCTCCCTCACATTGACGAATTAACACAGAAATTTCGTCGCTATGAAATACTATGGGTTCTATGACTTCTCCTTCTAAATCGAGTAATGTTACTATAGAAACGACATGATTTTCTTTTGGAATAGGAGTAACTCCTTTCCGATGCACTATTCCTTCTTTACTGCATCCCTCGCTCCCTACATTGACGAATTACCACAGAACTTGCGTCGCTATGAAATACTATGGGTTCCATGACTTCTCCTTCTAAATCGAGTACCATTTCCATGGAAACGACAGGATTTTCTTTTGGGATACGACTAACTCGTTTCCGATGCGGTATTCCTTCTGTACTGCATCCCTCGCTAACTCACATTGACGAATTAACACAGAAATTGCGTCGCCTTGAAATACTGTGCGTTCTATGACATCTATTTCTAAATCGAGTAACGTTTCTATTAGAACGACAGGATTTTCTTTTGTGATACGAGTATCTCATTTCCGATGCACTATTCCTTCCCTACTGCATCCCTCGCTCCCACACATTGACGAATTGTCACAGCAATTGCGTCGCTATGAAATACTATGGCTTCTACGACTTCTCCTTCTAAATCGAGTAACGTTTCTATGGAAACGAGAGGTTTTTCTTTTGGTATACGAGTATCTCCTTTCCGAAGCACTATTCCATCTTTACTACATCTCACGCTCCCTCACATTGACGAATTAACACAGAAATTGCGTCGCTATGAAACACTATGCGTTCAATGACTTCTCCTTCTAAATCGAGTAACGTTTCTATGGAAACGACAGAATTTTCTTTTGGGATACGACTATCTCATTTCCGATGCACTATTGCTTCCGTACTGCTTCCCTCGCTCCATCTCATTGGCGAATTAACAAAGAAATTGCGTCGCTATGAAATACTATGGGATCTGTGCCTTCTCCTTCTAAATCGAGTAACGTCTCTATTGAAACGACAAGATTTTCTTTTGGGATACGAGTTTCTCCTTTCCGATCTACTATTCCTTCTTTACTGATTCCCTGGCTCTCTTACATGGACGAATTGTCACAGTAATTGCGTCGCTATGGAATACTATGGGTTCATTGACTTCCCCTTCTAAATCGAGTAACGTTTCTTTGGAAACGACCGGATTTTCTTTTGGGATACGGCTATCTCCATTGAGATTCACTATTCCTTCTTTACTGCATCCCTCGCTCCCTCACATTGAAGAAATAACGCAGAAATTTCGTCGCCATGAAATACAATGGGTTCTATGACTTCTCCTTCTAAATCGAGGAACGTTACTATAGAAACGACATGATTTTCTTTTGGGATACGAGTATCTTCTTTCCGATGCACTAGTCCTCCTTTACTGCATCCCTGGCCGTTTCACATTGACGAATTAACACAGAAATTGCGTCGCTATGGAATAGTATGGGTTCTAAGACTTCTCCTTCTAAATCGAGTAACGTTTCAATGGAAACGACAGGATTTTCTATTGGTATAGGAGTAACTCCTCTCCGATGCACTATTCGTTCTTTACTGCATCTCTCGCTCCCTTACAATGACGAATTACCACAGATCTTGCGTCGCCATGAAATACTAGGGATCCATGACTTCTCCTTCTAAATCGAGTAAGATTTCCATGGAAACGACAGGATTATCTTTCGGGTAACGACTATCTCCTTTCCGATGCGGTATTCCTTCTGTACTGCATCCCTCGCTCCCTCACATTGACGAATTAACACAGAAATTTCGTCGCCTTGAAATACTATTCGTTCTATGACATCTCTTTCTAAATCGAGTAACGTTTCTATTAAAACGACAGGAATTTCTTATCGGATAGGAGTACCTCCTTTCCGATGCACTATTCCTTCACAACTGCATCCCTCGCTCTCACACATTGGCGAATTAACACAGAAATTGCGTCGCTATGAAATACTATGGGTTCTATGACTTCTCCCTCTAAATCGGGTAAGGTCTCTATGGAATCGTGAGGATTTCCTTTTGGTATACGAGTATCTCCTTTCCGATGCACTATTCCTTCTTTACTGCTTCACTCGCTCCTTCACATTCGCGAATTAACACCGAAATTGCGTCGCTGTGAAATACTATGGATTCTATGACTTCTCCTTCTAATTCGAGAATCGGTTCTATAGAAACGACAGGATTTTCTTCTGGGTTACGAGTATCTCCTTTTGATGCACTATTCTTTCTTTAATGCATTCCTCGCTACCTCACATTAACGAATTAACACAGAAATTGCGTCGCTAAGAAATACAATGGGTTCTACGACTTCTCCTTCTAAATCGATTAACGTTTCTATGAAGACAACAGGTATTTCTTTTGGGATACGAGTATCTCCTTTCCGATGCACTATTCCTTCTTTAATGCATTCCTCGCTCCCTCACATTGACGAATTAACACAGAAATTGCGTCACTATGAAATACCATGGGTTCTATGACTTCTGCTTTTAAATCGGGTAAGGTCTCTATGGAATCGAGAGGATTTCCTTTCGGTATACGAGTATCTCCTTTCCGATGCTCTATTCCTTCTTTACTGCATCCCTGGCTCAGTCACATTGCCGAATTAATACCGAAATTGCGTCCCTATGGAATACTATGTGTTCAGTGACTTCTCCTTCTAAATCGAGTAACGTTTCTATGGAAACGACAGAATTTTCTTTTGGGATACGACTATCTCCTTTAAAATGCACTACTCCTTCTGTACTGCATCCCTCGCTCCCTCACATTGGCGAATTAACACAGAAATTGCGTCGCTATGAAATACTAAGGGTTCTATGACTTCTCCTCCTATATCGAGTAACGTTTCTATTGAAACGACAGGATTTTCTTTTGGAATACGAGTATCTCCATTCCTATGCACTATTCCTTCTTTACTGCATCCCTAGCTCCCTCACATTGAAGAATTAACACAGAAATTACGTCGCTATTAAATACTATGGGTTCCATGACTTCTCCTTTTAAATCGAGTAACGTTTCTATGGAAACGACAGAATTCTCTTTTGGGATAAGAGTATCTCCTTTCCGATGCTCTATTACATCATTAATGCATCCCTAGGTCCGTCACATTGACGAATATTCACAGAAATTGCTTCGCTATGAAATACTATAGGTTCCAAAACTTCTCCTTCTGAATCGAGTAACGTTTCTATGGATACGAAGGGGTTTTCTTTTGGGATACGACTGACTATCCCCTTTCCGATGCACTATCCCTTCTTTACTGCATCCCGCGCTCCCTCACATTGAAGAATTAACGCAGAAATTGCGTCGCTAACAAATACTATGTGTTCTATGACTTCTCCTTCTAAATCGAGTAACGTTTCAATGGAATCGACAGGACTTTCTTTTGGTATACGAGTATCTCCTTTCCGTTGCACTATTCCTTCTGTACTGCATCCCTCGCTTCCTCACATTGAAGAATTAACACAGAAATTGCGTCGCCTTGAAATACTATGCGTTCTATGACAGCTCTTTCTAAATGGAGTAACGTTTTTATTTCAACGACAGGTTTTGCTTTTGGGATACGAGTATCTCATTACCGATGCACTATTCCTTCTTTACTGCATCCCTGGCTCAGTCTCATTGACGAATTAACACTGAAAATGCGTCCCTATGGAATACTATGGGTTCTATGACTTCTCCATCTAAAACGAGTAACATTTCTATGGATACGACAGAATTTTCTTTTGGGATACGAGTATCTCCTTTCCGATCTCTATTAATTCCTTACTGCATCTCGAGCTCCCTCACATTGACGAATATTCACAGAAATTGCGTCGCTATGAAATACTATGTGTTCTATGACTTCTCCTTCTAAATCGAGTTACGTTTCTATTGAAACGACCGGATTTTCTTTTGGGATATGATTATCTCCTTTCCGATGCACTATTCATACTTTACTGCATCCCTCGATCCCTCCCATTGACAAAATAACACAGAAATGGCGTCGCTATGAAAACCTATGTGTTCTATGACATCTCCTTCTAAAACTCGTAACGTTCCTATTCAAACGTCAGGATATTCTTTTGGGATATGAGAAATCTCCTTTCCGATGCACAATTCCATCTTTACTGCATCCCTCACTCCATTACATTGACAAATTAACACAGAAATTGAGTCGCTATGAAATACTATTGGTTCTATGACACCTCCTGCTAAATCGAGTAACGTTTCTATGGAGCTAACAGGATTTTCTTTTGGGATACGAGTATCTCCTTTCCGATGCACTGTTCCTTCTTTAATGCATTCCTCGTTCCCTCACATTGACGAATTAACACAGAAATTGCGTCGCTATGAAATACTATGGGTTCTATGACTTCTCATTCTAAATCGGGTAACGTTTCTATGGAATCGAGAGGATTTTCTTTTGGTATACGACTATCTCCTTTAAGATGCACTATTCCTTTTGTACTGCATCCCTCGCTCCCTCACATTGAGGAATTAACACAGAAATTGCGTCGCCTTGAAATACTACGCGTTCTATGACATCTCTTTCTAAATCGAGTAACGTTTCTATTGAAACGACATGATTTTTTTTTGGGATACGAGTATCTCCTTTCCGATGCACTATTCTTTCTTACTGCATCCCTCGCTCCCTCACATTGATGAATTAACTATGAAATAGCGTCGCCATGAAATACTATGGGTTCTATGACATCTCCTTCTTAATCGAGTAACGTTTCTGTGGAAACGACAGCATTTTCTTTTGGTATACGAGTATCTCCTTTCCGATGCACTATTCCTTTTTTACTGCATCCCATCGTTCCCTCATATTGAGGAATAAGCACAGAATTTGCGTCGCTATGAAATACTTTAGGTGTTATGAGCTACCCTTCTAAATCGAGTAACGTTTAAATGGAAACGACATTATTTTCATTTGGGATACGTGTATCTCCTATCCGATGCACTATTCCTTCTTTACTGCATCCCTCGCTCCCACACATTGACGAATTAACACAGAAATGGCATCGCTATTAAATACTATGGGTTCTATGACTTCTCCTTCTAAATCGAGTACCGTTTCTACGGAAACGACAGGATTTTCCTTTGGGATAAGAGTATCTACTTTCCGATGCACTATTCCTTCTTTACTGCATCCCTCGTTCCCTCACATTGAGGAATAAGCACAGAAATTGCGTCGCTATGAAATACTATTCGTTCTATGGATTCTCCTTCTAAATCGAGTAACGTTTCTATGGAAACGACAGAATTGTCTTTTGGGATACGAGTATCTCCATTCCGATGCACTATTTATTCTGTACTGCATCCCTCGCTCCCTCACATTGACGAATTAACACAGAAATGGCGTCGCTATGAAATACTATGTGTAATATGACTTCTCCTTCTGAATCGAATAACGTTTCTATTGACACGGCAGGATTTTCTTTTGGGATACGAGTATCTCATTTCCGATCTCTATTAATTCTTTACTGCATCCCGAGCTCCCTCACATTGACGAATATTCACAGAAATTGCGTCGCTATGAAATACTATGGGTTCTATGACTTCTCCTTCTAAATCGAGTTACGTTTCTATTGAAACGACCGGATTTTCTTTTGGGATATGACTATCTCCTTTCCGATGCATTAATCATTCTATACTGTATCCATCGCTCCCTCACATTGACGAATTAACACAGAAGTTGCGTCGCTATGAAATACTATGTGTTCTTTGACTTCTCCTTCTAAGTCGAGCAACGTTTCTATGGAAACGACAGAATTGTCTTTTGGGATACGAGTATCTCCATTCCGATGCACTATTCCTTCTGTACTGCATCCCTCGCTCCCTCACATTGACGAATTAACACAGAAATGGCGTCGCTATGAAATACTATGTGTAATATGACTTCTCCTTCTGAATCGAGTAACGTTTCTATGGATACGACAGAATTTTCTTTTGGGATACGAGTATCTCCTTTCCGATCTCTATTAATTCTTTACTGCATCCCGAGCTCCCTCACATTAACGAATATTCACAGAAATTGCGTCGCTATGAGGTATTATGGGTTCTATGACTTCTCCTTCTAAATCGAGTTACGTTTCTATTGAAACGACCGGATTTTCTTTTGGGATATGATTATCTCCTTTCCGATGCACTATTCATTCTTTACTGCATCCCTCGATCCCTCACATTGACAAATTAACACAGAAATGGCGTCGCTATGAGAACCTGTGTGTTCTATGACATCTCCTTCTAAAACGCGTAACGTTCCTATTCAGACGTCAGGATATTCTTTTGGGATATGAGATATCTCCTTTCCGATGCACAATTCCATCTTTACTGCATCCCCCACTCCATTACATTGACAAATTAACACAGAAATTGAGTCGCTATGAAATACTATTAGTTCTATGACACCTCCTGCTAAATCGAGTAACGTTTCTATGGAGCCAACAGGATTTTCTTTTGGGATACGAGTAACTCCTTTCCGATGCACTATTCCTTCTTTAATGCATTCCTCGCTCCCTCACATTGACGAATTAACACAGAAATTGCGTCGCTATGAAATACTATGGGTTCTATGACTTCTCATTCTAAATCGGGTAACGTTTCTATGGAATCGAGAGGATTTTCTTTTGGTGTACGACTATCTCCTTTCCGATGCACTATTCCTTCTGTACTGCATACCTCGCTCCCTCACATTGAGGAATTAACAAAGAAATTGCGTCGCCTTGAAATACTATGCGTTCTATGACATCTCTTTCTAAATCGAGTAACGTTTCTATTGAAACGACAGGATTTTCTTTTGGGATACGAGTATTTCCTTTCCGATGCACCATTCCTTCCCGACTGCATCCCTGGCTCCCTCACATTTTCGAATTAACACAGAAATTGGGACGCTGTGGAATACTATGTGTTCTATGACTTTTTCTTTTCATCCAGTAACGATTCTTTGGAAACGTCAGGACTTACTTTTGGGATTCGAGTATCTCCTTTCCGTTGCACTATTCCTTCTTTTTTAGAGCATCCCTCGCTCCCTCACATTGAAGATTTAACACATATTGCGTCGCGATGATGTAATATGGGTTCTCCTTCTAAATCGAGTAACGTTTCTATTGAATCGACATGATTTTTTTTTGGGTTACGAGTGTCTCCTTTCCGATGCACTATTCTTTCCTACTGCATCCCTCGCTCCCTCACATTGATGAATTAACAATGAAATAGCGTCGCCATGAATTACTATGGGTTCTATGACATCTCCTTCTTAATCGAGTAACGTTTCTATGGAAACGACAGCATTTTCTTTTGGGATACGTGTATCTCCTATCCGATGCACTATTCCTTCTTTACTGCATCCCTCGCTCCCACACATTGACGAATTAACACAGAAATGGCATCGCTATTAAATACTATGGGTTCTATGACTTCTCCTTCTAAATCGAGTACCGTTTCTACGGAAACGACAGGATTTTCCTTTGGGATACGAGTATCTACTTTCCGATGCACTATTCCTTCTTTACTGCATCCTTCGTTCCCTCACATTGAGGAATAAGCACAGAAATTGCGTCGCTATGAAATACTATTCGTTCTATGGATTCTCCTTCTAAATCGAGTAACGTTTCTATGGAAACGACAGGATTTTCTTTTGGGATATGAGCATCTCCATTCCGATGCACTATTCCTTCTTTACTGCTTCCATCGCTCCCTCACATTGACGAATTAACACAGAAATTGCGTCGCTATGAAATACTATGTGTTCTACGACTTCTCCTTCTAAGTCGAGTAACGTTTCAATGGAAACGACAGAATTGTCTTTTGGGAGACGAGTATCTCCATTCCGATGCACTATTCCTTCTGTACTGCATCCCTCGCTCCCTCACATTGACGAATTAACACAGAAATGGCGTCGCTATGAAATACTATGTGTAATATGACTTCTCCTTCTGAATCGAGTAACGTTTCTATTGACACGGCAGGATTTTCTTTTGGGATACGAGTATCTCCATTCGGATGCAATTTTCCTTCTTTACTGCATCCCTGGCTCCCCCACACTGACGAATTATCACAGAAATTGCGTCGCTATGGAATTCCGTGGGTTCAATGATTTCTCCTTCTAAATCGAGTAACGTTTCTATGGAAACGACAGGATTTTCTTTTGGGATACGAGTATCTCCTTTCCGATGCACTATTGCTTCTTTACTGCATCCCTCGCTCCCTCACATTGACGAATTAACACAGAACTTTCGTCGCTATGATATACTATGGGTTCTATAACTTCGTCTTCTAAATCGAGTACCGTTTCTATTGAAACGACAGGATCTCCATTTGAGATACCAGTATCTCCTTTCCGATGCACTATTCCATCTGTACTGCATCCCTCGCTCCCTCACATTGGCGAATTAACACAGAAATTGCGTCGCTATGAAATACTATGGGTTCTATGACTTCTCCTTCCAAATCGAGTAACGTTTCTATTGAATCGACAGGATTTTCTTTTGGGATACGTGTATCTCCCTTCCGATGCACTATTCCTTCTTTACTGCATCCCTCGCTCCTTCACATTAACAATTTATCAGAGAAATTGCGTCGCTATGGAATACTATGTGTTCAATGATTTCTCTCTCTAAATCGAGTAACATTTCAGCGGAAACGAAAGGATTTTCTTTTGGGATACGGGTATCTCCTTTCCGATGCACTATTCCTTCTTCACTGCATCCTTCGCTCCCTCACATTAACGATTTATCAGAGAAATTGCATCGCTATGGAATACTATGTGTTCAATGATTTCTCTCTCTAAATCGAGTAACATTTCTATGGTAACGTCAGGATTTTATTTTGGGACACGAGTATCTCCTTTCCGATGCACTATTCCTTCTTTACTGCATCCCTCGCTCCCTCACATTGACGAATTAACACAGAAATTGCGTCGCTATGTAATTCTATGGGTTCAATGACTTCTCCTTTTAAATCGAGTAACGTTTCTATAGAAACGACAGGATTTTCTTTTGGGATACGACTGTCTCCTTTCCGATGCACTATTCCTTCTTTACTGCTTCCCTCGCTTCCTCACATTGACGAATTAACGCAGAAATTGCGTCGCTATGATATACTAAGGGTTCTATGACTTCTCCTTCAAAATCGAGTAACGTTTCTACGGAAACGACAGGATTTTCTTGTGGGATACGAGAATCTACTTTCCGATGCACTATTCCTTCTTTAATGCATCCCTCTTTCCCCCAGATTGAGGAATAAGCACAGAAATTGCGTCGCTATGAAATACTATCGGCTCTATGGATTCTCCTTCTATATCGAGTAACGTTTCTATGGTACTGTCAGGATTTCCTTTTGGGATACGAGTATCCCCTTTCCGATGCACTATTCCTTCTTTACTGCATCCCTCGCTCCCTGAAAATGACAAATTAACACAGAATTTGCGTCGCTATGAAATACTATTGGTTCTATGACATCCCGTTATAAATTGATTAACGTTTCTATGGAAACAACAGGACTTTCTTTTTGGATACGAGTATCTCCTTTCCGATGCACTATTTCTTCTTTACTGCATCCCTCGCTCCCTCACATTGACGAATTAACATAGGAACTTCGTCGCTATGAAATCCTATAGGTTCTATAACTTCTCCTACTAAATCGTGTAACGTTTCTATGGAAACGACAGGATTTTCTTTTGGGATACCAATTTCTCCTTTCCGAGGCACTATTCCTTCTTTACTGCATCTCTGGCCACCTCACATTTACGAATTAACACAGAAATTGCGACGCTATAGAATACTATGTGTTCTATGACTTCTCCTTCTAAATCGAGTTACGTTTCTATGGAAACGACAGGATTTTCTTTTGGGATACGAGTATCTCCTTTCCGATGCACTATCAGTTCTTAACTGCATCCCTCGCTCCCTCACATTGACGAATAAGCACAACCATTGCGTCGCTATGAATTACTATGGGTTCAATGATTTCTCTTTCTAAATCGAGTAACATTTCTACGGAAACAAAAGGATTTTCTTTTGGGGTACGAGTATTTCCTTTCCGATGCACTATTCCTTCTTTACGGCATCCCTCGCTCCCTCACAATGACGAATTAACACAGAAATTGCGTCGCCATGAAATACTACGTGTTCTATAACTTCTCCCACTAAATCGGTTAACGTTACCATAGAAACGACAGGATTTTCTTTTGGGATACGAGTATCTCCTTTCCGATGCACTATTCCTTCTTTACTGCATCCCTCGCTCCCTAACATTGACGAATTAACATAGAAGTGGCGTCGCTATGGAGTACAATGTGATCTATGACTTCTCCTTCTAAATCGAGTACCGTTTCTATGGAAACGTCAGGATTTTCTTTTCGGATACGAATATCTCCTATCCGATGCATTATTCCTTCTTTACTGCATCCCTGGCTCGCTCACATTGACGAATTATCACAGATATTGCGTCGTTATGCAATACTATGTGATCAATGACTTCTCCTTCTAAATCGAATAACGTTTCTATGGAAACGAGAGGATTTTCTTTTGGTATACGAGTATCTCCTTTACGATGCACTATTTCTTCTTTACTGCATCCCTCGCTCCCTCACATTGACGAATTAACACAGAAATTGCGTCGCTATAAATAGCTTAGGGTTCTATGACTTCTCCTTCTAAATCGAGTAACGATTCTATTGAAACGACAGGATTTTCTTTTGGGATACGAGTATCTCCTTTCAGATGCACTATTCTTCCTTTACTGCATCCCTCGCTCTCCGACATTGACGCATTAACAATGAAATAGCGTCGCTATGAAATACTATGGGTTCTATGACTTCTCCTTGTTAATCGAGTAACGTTTCTATGGAAACGACAGGATTCTCTTTTGGGATACGAGTATCTCCTTTCCGATGCACTATTCCTTCTTTACTGCATCCCTCGCTCCCTCACATTGACGAATTAACCCAGAAATTGCGTCGGTATGAGATACTATGGGTTCTATGGCTTCTCCTTCTAATTCGAGTAACTTTTCTGTGGAAACGACGGTATTTCCTTTTGGGATACGAGTATCCCCTTTCCGATGCACTATTCCTTCTTTACTGCATCCCTCGCTCCCTCACATTGACGAATTAACACAGAAATTGCGTCGCTATGTAATTCTATGGGTTCAATGACTTCTCCTTTTAAATCGAGTAACGTTTCTATAGAAACGACAGGATTTTCTTTTGGGATACGACTGTCTCCTTTCCGATGCACTATTCCTTCTTTACTGCTTCCCTCGCTTCCTCACATTGACGAATTAACGCAGAAATTGCGTCGCTATGATATACCAAGGGTCCTATGACTTCTCCTTCAAAATCGAGTAACGTTTCTACGGAAACGACAGGATTTTCTTGTGGGATACGAGAATCTACTTTCCGATGCACTATTCCTTCTTTAATGCATCCCTCGTTCCCCCACATTGAGGAATAAGCACAGAAATTGCGTCGCTATGAAATACTATCGGCTCTATGGATTCTCCTTCTATATCGAGTAACGTTTCTATGGTACTGTCAGGATTTCCTTTTGGGATACGAGTATCCCCTTTCCGATGCACTATTCCTTCTTTACTGCATCCCTCGCTCCCTGAAAATGACAAATTAACACAGAAATTGCGTCGCTATGAAATACTATTGGTTCTATGACATCCCGTTATAAATTGATTAACGTTTCTATGGAAACAACAGGACTTTCTTTTTGGATACGAGTATCTCCTTTCCGATGCACTATTTCTTCTTTACTGCATCCCTCGCTCCCTCACATTGACGAATTAACATAGGAACTTCGTCGCTATGAAATCCTATAGGTTCTATAACTTCTCCTACTAAATCGTGTAACGTTTCTATGGAAACGACAGGATTTTCTTTTGGTATACGAGTATCTCCTTTCCAAAGCACTATTCCGTCTTTACTGCATCCCTCGCTCCCTCCCTTTGACGAATTAACACAGAAATTGCGTCGCTATGAAATACCATGGGTACTATAACTTCACCTTCTAAATCGAGTAACGATTGTATGGAAAAGACAGGATTTTCTTTTGGGATACCAATTTCTCCTTTCCGAGGCACTATTCCTTCTTTACTGCATCTCTGGCCACCTCACATTTACGAATTAACACAGAAATTGCGACGCTATAGAATACTATGTGTTCTATGATTTCTCCTTCTAAATCGAGTTACGTTTCTATGGAAACGACAGGATTTTCTTTTGGGATACGAGTATCTCCTATCCGATGCACTATCAGTTCTTAACTGCATCCCTCGCTCCCTCACATTGACGAATAAGCACAACCATTGCGTCGCTATGAATTACTATGGGTTCAATGATTTCTCTTTCTAAATCGAGTAACATTTCTACGGAAACAAAAGGATTTTCTTTTGGGGTACGAGTATTTCCTTTCCGATGCACTATTCCTTCTTTACGGCATCCCTCGCTCCCTCACAATGACGAATTAACACAGAAATTGCGTCGCCATGAAATACTACGTGTTCTATAACTTCTCCCACTAAATCGGTTAACGTTACCACAGAAACGACAGGATTTTCTTTTGGGATACGAGTATCTCCTTTCCGATGCACTATTCCTTCTTTACTGCATCCCTCGCTCCCTAACATTGACGAATTAACACAGAAGTGGCGTCGCTATGGAGTACTATGTGATCTATGACTTCTCCTTCTAAATCGAGTACTGTTTCTATGGAAACGTCAGGATTTTCTTTTCGGATACGAATATCTCCTATCCGATGCATTATTCCTTCTTTACTGCATCCCTGGCTCGCTCACATTGACGAATTATCACAGAAATTGCGTCGTTATGCAATACTATGTGTTCAATGACTTCTCCTTCTAAATCGAGTAACGTTTCTATGGAAACGAGAGGATTTTCTTTTGGTATACGAGTATCTCCTTTACGATGCACTATTTCTTCTTTACTGCATCCCTCGCTCCCTCACATTGACGAATTAACACAGAAATTGCGTCGCTATAAATAGCTATGGGTTCTATGACTTCTCCTTCTAAATCGAGTAACGATTCTATTGAAACGACAGGATTTTCTTTTGGGATACGAGTATCTCCTTTCAGATGCACTATTCTTCCTTTACTGCATCCCTTGCTCTCTGACATTGACGCATTAACAATGAAATAGCGTCGCTATGAAATACTATGGGTTCTATGACTTCTCCTTCTTAATCGAGTAACGTTTCTATGGAAACGACAGGATTCTCTTTTGGGATACGAGTATCTCCTTTCCGATGCACTATTCCTTCTTTACTGCATCCCTCGCTCCCTCACATTGACGAATTAACCCAGAAATTGCGTCGCTATGAGATACTATGGGTTCTATGGCTTCTCCTTCTAATTCGAGTAACTTTTCTATGGAAACGACGGTATTTCCTTTTGGGATACGAGTACCTCCTTTCCGATGCACTATTCCTTCTTTACTGCATCCCTCGCTCCATCACAATTTCGAATTAACACAGAAATGGCGTCGCTATGAAATACTAAGGGTTCTATGACTTCTCCTTCTTAATCGAGTAACGTTTCTATGGAAACGAAAGGATTTTCTTTTGGGATACGAGTATCTCCTTTGCGATGCACTATTCTTTCTTAACTGCATTCCTCGCTCCCTCACATTGACGAATTAAGCATGAAATAGCGTCGCTATGAAATACTATGGGTTCTAAGAATACTCCTTCTTTATCGAGTATCGTTTCTATGGAAATGACAGGATTTTCTTTTGGGATACGACTATCTCCATTCCGATTCACTATTCCTTCTTTACTCCAGCCCTCGCTCCCTCACTGTGACGAATTAACGCAGAAATTTCGTCGCTATGAAATTCTATGGGTTCTATGAAATCTCCTTCTAAATCGAGTAACGTTTCTATAGAAACGACAGGGTTTTCATTTTGGGACACGAGTATCTCCTTCCCGATACACTATTCCTTCTACAAAGCAACCCTGGCTACCTCACATTGACGAATTAACACAGAAATTGCGTCGCTATGGAATACTATTGGTTCTATGACTTCTCCTTCTAAATCGAGTAACGTATCTATGGAAACGACAAGATTTTCTTTTGGGATACGAGTATCTCCTTTCCGATGCACTATTCCCTCTTTACTGCATCCCCCGCTCCATCACATTGACGAATTAAAACTGAAGTGTCGTCGCTATGAAATGCTAAGGGTTCTATGACTTCTCCTTCTAAATCGAGTAACGTTTCTATGGTAAAGTCAGGATTTTCTATTGGGATACGAGTATCTCCTTTCCGATGCACTATTCGTTCTGTACTGCAACCCTCGCTCCCTCAGAATGACAAATTAATACAGAAATCGCGTCACTATGAATTACCATCGGTTCTATGACATCCCCTTATAATTCGATTAACGTTTCTATGGAAACAACAGGATTTTCTTTTGGGATACGAGTATCCCCTTTCCGATGCACTTTTCCTGCTTTACTGCATCCCTCGCTCCCTCACATTGACGAATTAACGCAGAAATTGCGTCGCTATGTAATTCAATGGGTTCAATGACTTCTCCTTTTAAATCGAGTAACGTTTCTATAGAAACGACAGGATTTTCTTTTGGGATACGACTATCTCCTTTCCGATGCACTATTCCTTCTTTACTGCATCCCTCGCTCCCTCAAAATGACAAATTAACTCAGAAATTGCGTCGCTATGAAATACTATTGGTTCTATGACATCCCGTTATAAATCGATTACCGTTTCTATGGAAACAACAGGACTTTCTTTTTGGATACGAGTATCTCCTTCCCGATGCACTATTTCTTCTTTACTGCATCCCTCGCTCCCTCACATTGACGAATTAACATAGAAATTTCGTCGCTATGAAATCCTATGGGATCTATAACTTCTCCTACTAAATCGTGTAACGTTTCGATGGAAACGACAGAACTTTCTTTTGGTATGCGAGTATCTCCTTTCCAAAGCACTATTCCGTCTTTACTGCATCCCTCGCTCCCTCCCTTTGACGAATTAACACAGAAATTGCGTCGCTATGAAATACTATGGGTACTATAACTTCACCTTCTAAATCAAGTAACGTTTGTATGGAAAAGACAGGATTTTCTTTTGGGATACCAATTTCTCCTTTCCGAGGCACTATTCCTTCTTTACTGCATCTCTGGCTACCTCACATTTACGAATTAACACAGAAATTGCGACGCTATGGAATACTATGTGTTCTATGACTTCTCCTTCTAAATCGAGTTACGTTTCTATGGAAACGACAGGATTTTCTTTTGGGATACGAGTATCTCCTTTACGATGCACTATTCCTTCTTTACTGCATCCCTCGCTCCCTCACATAGACGAATTAACATAGAATTTGCGTCGCTATGAAATACTATGGG
The DNA here is from genome assembly GCF_021461395.2 of Schistocerca americana. Lineage (NCBI taxonomy): Eukaryota > Metazoa > Arthropoda > Insecta > Orthoptera > Acrididae > Schistocerca > Schistocerca americana. The sequence goes on along the minus strand of NW_025725481.1, from coordinate 5,816,369 downwards.
TTCCATGACTTCTACTTCTAAATCGAGTAACGTTTCTATGGAAACGAGAGGATTAACTTTTGGGATACGAGTATCTCCTTTCCGATGCACTATCAGTTCTTAACTGCATCCCTCGCTCCCTCACATTGACGAATAAGCACAACCATTGCGTCGCTATTAATTACTATGGGTTCAATGATTTCTCTTTCTAAATCGAGTAACATTTCTACGGAAACAAAAGGATTTTCTTTTGTTGTACGAGTATTTCCTTTCCGATGCACTATTCCTTTTTTACGGCATCCCTCGCTCCCTCACAATGACGAATTAACACAGAAATTGCGTCGCCATGAAATACTACGTGTTCTATAACTTCTCCTACTAAATCGGGTAACGTTACCACGGAAACGCCAGGATTTTCTTTTGGGATACGAGTATCTCCTTTCCGATGCACTATTCCTTCTTTACTGCATCCCTCGCTCCCTAACATTGACGAATTAACACAGAAATGGCGTCGCTATGGAGTACTATGTGATCTATGACTTCTCCTTCTAAATCGAGTACCGTTTCTATGGAAACGTCAGGATTTTCTTTTCGGATACGAATATCTCCTATCCGATGCATTATTCCTTCTTTACTGCATCCCTGGCTCGCTCACATTGTCGAATTATTACAGAAATTGCGTCGCTATGCAATACTATGTGTTCAATGACTTCTCCTTCCAAATCGAGTAACGTTTCTATGGAAACGAGAGGATTTTCTTTTGGTATACGAGTATCTCCTTCACGATGCACTATTTCTTCTTTTCTGCATCCCTCGCTCCCTCACATTTACGAATTAACACAGGAATTGCGTCGCTATAAAAAGCTATTGGTTCTATGACTTCTCCTTCTAAATCGAGTAACGATTCTATTGAAACGACAGGATTTTCTTTTGGGATACGAGTATCTCCTTTCAGATGCACTATTCTTCCTCTACTGCATCCCTCGCTCTCTGACATTGACGCATTAACAATGAAACAGCGTCGCTATGAAATACTATGCGTTCTATGACTTCTCCTCCTTAATCGAGTAACGTTTCTATGGAAACGACAGGATTTTCTTTTTGGATACGAGTATCTCCTTTCCGATGCGCTATTCCTTCTTTACTGCATCCCTCGCTCCCTCACATTGACGAATTAACCCAGAAATTGCGTCGCTATGAAATACTATGGGTTCTATGGCTTCTCCTTCTAATTCGAGTAACGTTTCTATGGAAACGACGGTATTTCCTTTTGGGATACGAGTACCTCCTTTCCGATGCACTATTCCTTCTTTACTGCATCCCTCGCTCCATCACAATTTCGAATTAACACAGAAATGGCGTCGCTATGAAATACTAAGGGTTCTATGACTTCTCCTTCTTAATCGAGTGACGTTTCTATGGAAACGGCAGGATTTTCTTTTGGGATACGAGTATCTCCTTTCCGATGCACTATTCTCTCTTTACTGCATTCCTCGCTCCCTCACATTGACGAATTAATCATGAAATAGCGTCGCTATGAAATACTATGGGTTCTAAGACTACTCCTTCTTTATCGAGTAACGTTTCTATGGAAATGACAGGATTTTCTTTTGGGATACGAGTATCTCCTTTTAGATGCACTATTCCTTGTGTACTGCATCCCTCGCTCCCTCACATTTGCGAAATAACACAGATATTGCGTCGCTATGATATACTATCGGTTCTATGACTTCTGCTTCTAAGTGGAGTAACGTTTCTATTGAAACGATGGGATTTTCTTTTAGGATATGAGGATCTCCATTCCGATGGACTATTCCCTCTTTACTGCATCCCTAGCTCCCTCTCATTGACGAATTAACACAGATATTGCGTCGCTATTAGATACTATGGGTTCCACGACTTCTCCTTCTAAATCGAGTAACGCTTCTATGGAAACGACAGGATTTTCTTTTCGGATACGAGTATCTCCTTTCTGATGCACTATTCCTTCTCTACTGCATCCCTCGCTTTCTCACATTGGCGAATTAACACAGAAATTGCGTCGCTATGAAATACTGTGGGTTCTACGACTTCTCCGTCTAAATCGAATAACGTTTCTATGGAAACGACAGGATTTTCTTTTGGGATACGACTATCTCCTTTCCGATGCACTATTCCTTCTTTACTGCATCCCTGGCTCCCTCGCATTGACGAATTAATCATGAAATAGCGTCGCTATGAAATACAATGGGTTCTAAGAATACTCCTTCTTTTTCGAGTATCGTTTCTATGGAAATGACAGGATTTTCTTTTGGGATACGAGTATCTCCTTTCCGATGCACTATTCCTTGTGTACTGCATCCCTCGCTCCCTCACATTGGCGAAATTACACAGATATTGCGTCGATATGATATACTATGGGTTCTATGACTTCTCCTTGTAAATCGAGTAACGTTTCTATGCAAACGACAGGATTTTCGTTTGGGATACGAGTTTCTCCTTTCCGATGCACTATTAATACTTTACTGCATCCCTCGCTCCCTCACATTGACGAATTGACACAGATATTGCGACGCTATAAAATACTATGGGTTCTATGACTTCTCCGTCTAAATCGAATAACGTTTCTATGGAAACGACAGGATTTTCTTTTGGGATACGACTATCTCCTTTCCGATGCACTATTCCTTCTTTACTGCATCCCTGGCTCCCTCACATTGACGAATTAACACAGAAATTGGGACGCTATGGAATACTATGTGTTCCATGACTTCTCCTTCAAAATCGAGTTACTTGTCAATGGAAACGACAGGATTTTCTTTTGGGATACGTGTATCTCCTTTCCGATGCACTATTCCTTTTTTACTACATTCCTCGCTCCCTCACATTGTCGAATTAGCACAGAAATTGCATCGCCATGAAATACTATGTGTTAAATAACTTCTCCTTCTAAATCGAGAAACGTTTCAATGGAAACGAGAGGATTTTCTTTTGGTATACGAGTAACTCCTTTCCGATGCACTACTCTTTCATTACTACATTCTCGCTCCCTCACATTGACGAATTAACACAGAAATTGCGTCGCTATGAAATACTATACGTTCTATGAATTCTCCTTATATATCGAGTAACGTTTCTATGGAAACGACGGAATTTTCTTTTGGGATACGTATATCTCCTTTCCGATGCACTATTGCCTCTGTACTGCTTCCCTCGCACCATCACATTGGCGATTAACATAGAAATTGCGTCGCTAAGAAATACTATGGGTTCTATGCCTTCTCCATCTAAATCGAGTAACGATTCTATTTCAACGACAGGATTTTCTATTGGGATACATGTTTCTCCTTTCCGATGCACTATTCCATCTTTACTGCATCCCTGGCTCTCTCACATGGACGAATTTTCACAGCAATTGCGTCGCTATGGATTACTATGGGTTCATAGACTTCTGCTTCTAAATAGAGTAACGTTTCTTTGGAAACGACTGGATTTTCCTTTGGGATACGACTATCTCCTTTCAGATTCACTATTCCTTCTTTACTGCATCTCTCGCTCCCTCACATTGACGAATTAACCCAGAAATTGCTTCGCTATGAAATACTATGGGTTCTATGGCTTCTCCTTCTAATTCGAGTAACGTTTCTATGGAAACGACGGTATTTCCTTTTGGGATACGAGTACCTCCATTCCGATGCACTATTCCTTCTTTACTGCATCCCTCGCTCCATCACAATTTCGAATTAACACAGAAATGGCGTCGCTATGAAATACTAAGGGTTCTATGACTTCTCCTTCTTAATCGAGTAACGTTTCTATGGAAACGGCAGGATTTTCTTTTGGGATACGAGTATCTCCTTTCCGATGCACTATTCTCTCTTTACTGCATTCCTCGCTCCCTCACATTGACGAATTAATCATGAAATAGCGTCGCTATGAAATACTATGGGTTCTAAGACTACTCCTTCTTTATCGAGTAACGTTTCTATGGAAATGACAGGATTTTCTTTTGGGATACGAGTATCTCCTTTCCGATGCACTATTCCTTGTGTACTGCATCCCTCGCTCCCTCACATTGGCGAAATAACACAGATATTGCGTCGCTATGATATACTATCGGTTCTATGACTTCTGCTTCTAAGTGGAGTAACGTTTCTATTGAAACGATGGGATTTTCTTTTAGCATATGAGGATCTCCATTCCGATGGACTATTCCCTCTTTACTGCATCCCTAGCTCCCTCTCATTGACGAATTAACACAGATATTGCGTCGCTATTAGATACTATGGGTTCCACGACTTCTCCTTCTAAATCGAGTAACGCTTCTATGGAAACGACAGGATTTTCTTTTCGGATACGAGTATCTCCTTTCTGATGCACCATTCCTTCTTTACTGCATCCCTTGCTCCCTCACATTGACGAATTATCGCAGAAATTGCGTCGCTATGAAATACTATGTGTTCTATGACTTCTCCTTCTAAATCGAGTAGCGTTTCTATGGAAACGTCAGGATTTTTTTGGGGATATGAGTATCTCCTGTCCGATGCATTATTCCATCTTTCCTGCATCCATCGCTCCATTACATTGACAAAATAACACAGAAATTGCGTCGCTATGAATTACTATTGGTTCTATGACATCTCCTGCTAAATCGAGTACCGTTTCTATGGAAACAACAGGAATTTCTTTTGGAATACGAATTTCTCCTTTCCGATTCACTAATCCTTGTTTACTGCATCCCTCGCTCCCTCACATTGACGAATTAACACAGAAATTGCGTCGCAATGAAATACTAAGGGTGCCATAACTTCTCCTTCTAAATGGAGTAACTTTTCTATGGAAACGACAGGATTTTCTTTTGGGATACGACTATCTCCATTCCGATTCACTATTCCTTCTTTACTCCATCCCTCGCACCCTCACTGTGACGAATTAACGCAGAAATTTCGTCGCTATGAAATTCAATGGGTTCTATGAAATCTCCTTCTAAATCGAGTAACGTTTCTATAGAAACGGCAGGGTTTTCATTTTGGGACACGAGTATCTCCTTTCCGATACACTATTCCTTCTATAAAGCAACCCTGGCTACCTCACATTGTCGAATTAACACAAAAATTGCGTCGCTATGGAATGCTATTGGTTCTATGACTTCTCCTTCTAAATCGAGTAACGCTTCTATGGAAACGACAGGATTTTCTTTTTCGGATACGAGTATCTCCTTTCTGATGCACTATTCCTTCTCTACTGCATCCCTCGCTTTCTCACATTGGCGAATTAACACAGAAATTGCGTCGCTATGAAATACTGTGGGTTCTACGACTTCTCCTTCTAAATCAAGTAACGTTTCTATTCAAACGACAGAATTTTCTTTTGGGATACGACTATCTCCTTTCCGATGCACTATTCCTTCTGTACTGCATCCCTCGCTCCCTCACATTGGCTAATTAACACAGATATTGCGTCGCTATGATATACTATGGGTTCTATGACTTCTCCATCTAAATCGAATAACGTTTCCATGGAAACGACAGGATTTTCTTTTAGGATATGAGGATTTCCATTCCGATGGACTATTCCCTCTTTACTGCATCCCTAGCTCAATCTCATTGACGAATTAACACAGAAATTGCGTCGCTATTAGATACTATGGGTTCCACGACTTCTCCTTCTAAATCGAGTAACGCTTCAATGGAAACGACAGGATTTTCTTTTGGGATACGAGTATCTCCTTTCCGATGCACTATTCTTTCTTTACTGCATTCCTCGCTCCCTCACATTGACGAATTAATCATGAAATAGCGTCGCTATGAAATACTATGGGTTCTAAGAATACTCCTTCTTTTGCGAGTATCGTTTCTATGGAAATGACAGGATTTTCTTTTGGGATACGAGTATCTCCTTTCCGATGCTCTATTCCTTGTGTACTGCATCCCTCGCTCCCTCACATTGGCGAAATAACACAGATATTGCGTCGATATGATATACTATGGGTTCTATAACTTCTCCTTGTAAATCGAGTAACGTTTCTGTGCAAACGACAGGTTTTTCGTTTGGGATACGAGTTTCGCCTTTCCGATGCACTATTAATACTTTACTGCATCCCTCGCTCCCTCACATTGACCAATTGACACAGATATTGCGTCGCTATAAAATACTATGGGTTCTATGACTTCTCCGTCTAAATCGAATAACGTTTCTATGGAAACGACAGGATTTTCTTTTGGGATACGACTATCTCCTTTCCGATGCACTATTCCTTCTTTACTGCATCCCTGGCTCCCTCACATTGACGAATTAACACAGAAATTGGGACGCTATGGAATACTATGTGTTCCATGACTTCTCCTTCTAAATCGAGTTACTTGTCAATGGAAACGACAGGATTTTCTTTTGGGATACGTGTATCTCCTTTCCGATGCACTATTCCTTTTTTACTACATTCCTCGCTCCCTCACTTTGTCGAATTAGCACAGAAATTGCATCGCCATGAAATACTATGTGTTAAATAACTTCTCCTTCTAAATCGTGAAACGTTTCAATGGAAACGAGAGGATTTTCTTTTGGTATACGAGTAACTCCTTTCCGATGCACTACTCTTTCATTACTACATTCTCGCTCCCTCACATTGACGAATTAACACAGAAATTACGTCGCTATGAAATACTATACGTTCTATGAATTCTCCTTATATATCGAGTAACGTTTCTATGCAAACGACAGAATTTTCTTTTGGGATACGTATATCTCCTTTCCGATGCACTATTGCCTCTGTACTGCTTCCCTCGCACCATCACATTGGCGATTAACACAGAAATTGCGTCGCTAAGAAATACTATGGGTTCTATGCCTTCTCCATCTAAATCGAGTAACGATTCTATTTCAACGACAGGATTTTCTTTTGGGATACAAGTTTCTCCTTTCCGATGCACTATTCCATCTTTACTGCATCCCTGGCTCTCTCACATGGACGAATTTTCACAGCAATTGCGTCGCTATGGAATACTATGGGTTCATAGACTTCTGCTTCTAAATAGAGTAACGTTTCTTTGGAAACGACTGGATTTTCCTTTGGGATACGACTATCTCCTTTCAGATTCACTATTCCTTCTTTACTGCATCCCCCGCTCCCTCACATTAACGAATTATCGCAGAAATTTCGACGCTATGAAATACTATGGGTTCTATGACTTCTCTTTCTAAATCGAGTAACGTTTCTATGGAAACGACAGGTTTTCTTTTGGGATACGACTATCTCCTTTCCGATGCACTATTCCTTCTTTACGGCATCCCTCGTACCCTCACATTGACGAATTAACACAGAAATTGCGACGCTATTGAATTCTATGTGTTCTATGACTTCTCCTTCTAAATCGAGTAAAGTTTCAATGGAAACGACAGGATTTTCTTTTGGGATATGAGTACATCCTTTCCGATGCACCATTCCTTCTTTACTGCATCCCTTGTACCCTCACATTGACAAATTAACACAGAAATTGCGTCGCTATGACATACTATTGGTTCTATGACATCTCCTGCTAATTCGAGTACCGTTTCTATGGAAACAACAGGATTTTCTTTTGGGATACGAGTATCTCCTTTCCGATGCACTACTCCTTCTTTACTGCATCCCTCGCTCCCTCACATCGACGAAGTAGCACAGAAATTGCGTCGCTATGAAATACTATGGGTTCTATGACTTCTCCTTGTAATTCGAGTAACGTTTCTATGCAAACGACAGAATTTTCGTTTGGGATACGAGTTTCTTCTTTCCGATGCACCATTCCTTCTTTACTGCATCCCTTGTACCCTCACATTGACAAATTAACACAGAAATTGCGTCGCTATGACATACTATTGGTTCTATGACATCTCCTGCTAATTCGAGTACCGTTTCTATGGAAACAACAGGACTTTCATTTGGGATACGAGGATCTCATTTCCGATGCACTAATCCTTCTTTACTGTATCCCTGACTCAGTCACATTGACGAATTAACACTGAAATTGCGTCCCTATGGTATACTATGGGTTCTATTACTTCTCCTTTTAAATCGAGTAACGTTTCAATGGAAACGACAGGATTTTCTTTTGGTATACGAGAATCTACTTTCCGATGCACTACTCCTTCATTACTACATCTCTCGCTCCCTCACATTGACGAATTAACACAGAAATTGCGTCGCCATGAAATACTATGCGTTCTATGAATTATCCTTCTAAATCGAGTAACGTTACTATGGAAACGAGAGGATTTTCTTTTGGATTACGGGTATCTCATTTCCGATGCACTATTCCTTCTTTACTGTATCCCTGGCTCAGTCACATTGACGAATTAACACTGAAATTGCGTCCCTGTGGAATACTATGGGTTCAATTACTTCTCCTTCTAAATCGAGTAACGTTCCTATGGAAACGACAGGATTTTCTTTTCGGATACGAGTATCTCCTTTCCGATGCACTATTCCTTCTTTACTGCATCCATCGTCCCCTCACATTGACGAATAAGCACAGAGATTGCGTCGCTATGAAATACTATGGGTTCTATGACTTCTCATTCTAAATCGAGTAACGTTTCTATGGAAACCACAAAATTTTCCTTTGGGATACGAGTATCTCCTTTCCGATGCACCATTCCTTCTTTACTGCATCCCTCGCTCCCTCACATTGACGAATTATCGCAGAAAATGCGTCGCTATGAAATACTATGTGTTCTACGACTTCTCCTCCTAAATCGAGTAACGTTTCTATGGAGACGTCAGGATTTTCTTATGGGATATGAGTATCTCCTGTCCGATGCATTATTCCGTCTTTACTGCATCCATCGCTCCATTACATTGACAAATTATCACAGAAATTGCGTCGCTATGAAATACTATTGGTTCTATGACATCTCCCGCAAAATCGAGTAACGTTTCTACGGAAACAACTGGATTTTCTTTGGGATACGAATATCTCCTTTCCGAAGCACTATTCCTTCTTCAATGCATTCCTGGCTACCTCACATTGACGAATTAACACAGAAATTGCATCGCCATGAAATACTATGTGTTCTAAAACTTGTCCTTCTAAATCGAGTAACATTTCTATGGAAACGAGAGGATTTTCTTTTGGGATACGAGTATATCCTTTCCGATGCACCATTCCTTCTTCACTGCATCCCTTGTACCCTCACATTGACGAACTATCGCAGAATTTGCGTCGCTATGAAATACTATGTGTTCTATGACTTCTCCTTCTAAATCGAGTAACGTTTCTATGGAAAAGTCAGGATTTCCTTTAGGGATATGAGTATCTCCTGTCCGATGCATTACTCCATCTTTACTGCATCCATCGCTCCATTACATTGACAAATTAACACAGAAATTGCGTCGCTATGAAATACTATTGGTTCTATGACATCTCCTGCTAATTCGAGTACCGTTTCTATGGAAACAACAGGATTTTCTTTTGGGATACGAGTATCTCCTTTCCGATGCACTACTCCTTCTTTACTGCATCCCTCGCTCCCTCACATTGACGAAGTAGCACAGAAATTCCGTCGCTATGAAATACTATATGTTCTATGACTTCTCCTTGTAAATCGAGTAACGTTTCTATGCAAACGACAGGATTTTCGTTTGGGATACGAGTTTCTTCTTTCCGATGCACTATTAATACTTTACTGCATCTCTCGCTCCCTCACTTTGACGAATTGACACAGAAATTGCGTCGCTATGAAATTCTTTGGGTTCTATGACTTCTCCTTCTAAATCGAATAACGTCTCTATGGAAACGACAGGATTTTCTTTTGGGGTACGACTATCTCCTTTCCGATGCACTATTCCTTCTTTACTGCATCCCTGGCTCCCTCACTTTGTTGAATTAACATAGAAATTGCGTCGCTATGAAATACTATGCGTTCTGTGACTTCTCCTTCCAAATCGAGTATCATTTCCATGGAAACGACAGGATTTTCTTCTGGGATACGACTATCTCCTTTCCGATGCGCTGTGTTTTCTGTACTGCATTCTTCGCTCCCTCACATTGACGAATTAACACAGAAATTGCGTCGCCATGAAATACTATGCGTTCTATGAATTCTCCTTATAAATCGAGTAACGTTACTATGGAAACGACAGAATTTTCTTTTCGGATACGAGTATCTCCCTTCCGATGCACTATTAGTTCTTTGCTGCATACCTCGCTCCTTCACATTGTCAAATTAACACAGAAATTGCATCGCCATGAAACAGTTTGGCGTCTAAAACTTCTCCTTCTACATCGAGTATCGTTTCTATGTAAACGAGAGAATTTTCTTTTGGTTCACGAGTATGTCCTTTACGATGCACTATTCCTTCTTTACTGCATCTCTCGCTCCCTCACATTGACGAATTACCACCGAACTTGCGTCGCTATGAAATACTATTGGTTCTATGACATCTCCCGCAAAATCGAGTAACGTTTCTACGGAAACAACTAGATTTCCTTTGGGATACGAATATCTCCTTTCCGATGCACTATTCCTTCTTTAATGCATCCCTGGCTACGTCACATTGACGAATTAACATAGAAATTGCGTCGCAATGAAATACTATGGGTTCTATGACTTTTCCTTCTAAATCGAGTAAAGTTCCAATGGAAACAACAGGATTTTCTTTTGGATTACGGGTATCTCATTTCCGATGCACTATTCCTTCTTTACTGTATCCCTGGCTCAGTCACATTGACGAATTAACACTGAAATTGCGTCCCTGTGGAATACTATGGGTTCAATTACTTCTCCTTCTAAATCGAGTAACGTTCCTATGGAAACGACAGGATTTTCTTTTCGGATACGAGTATCTCCTTTCCGATGCACTATTCCTTCTTTACTGCATCCATCGTCCCCTCACATTGACGAATAAGCACAGAAATTGCGTCGCTATGAAATACTATGCGTTCTATGACTTCTCCTTGTAAATCGAGTAACGTTTCTATGGAAACGACAGGATTTTCTTTTGGGATACGAGTATCTCCTTTCCGAAGCACCATTCCTTCTTTACTGCATCCCTCGCTCCCTCACATTGACGAATTATCGCAGAAATTGCGTCGCTATGAAATACTATGGGTTCATTGACTTCTCCTTCTAAATCGAGTAACGTTTCTTTGGAAACGACCGGATTTTCTTTTGAGATACGACTATCTCCTGTCGGATTCACTATTCCTTCTTTACTGCATCCCTCGCTCCCTCACATTGACGAAATAACGCAGATATTTTGTCGCTATGAAATACTAAGGGTTCTATGACTTCTCCTTCTTAATCGAGTAACGTTTCTATTGAAACGAAAGGATTTTCTTTTGGTATACGATTATCTCCTTTCCGATGCACTATTCCTTTTTTACTGCATACCTCGATGCCTCACATTGACAAATTAACACAGAAATGGCGTCGCTATGTAATCCTGTGTGTTCTATGACATCTCCTTCTAAATCGAGTAACGTTCCTATTCAAACGTCAGGATTTTCTTTTGGGATGTGACTATCTCCTTTCCGATGCACTATTCCTTCTGTACTGCATCCCTCGCTCCATCACATTGACGAATTAACACTGAAATTGCGTCCCTATGGATTACTATGGGTTCTATGACTTCTCCTTCTAAATCGAGTAACGTTTCTATTGAAACGAAAGAATTTTCTTTTGGGATACGACTATTTCCTTTCCGATGCACTATTGCTTCTGTACTGCTTCCCTCGCTCCGTCACATTGGCGAATTAACACAGAAATTGTGTCGCTATGAAATACAATGGGTTCTATGCCTTCACCTTCTAAATCGAGTAACGTTTCTATTGAAGCGACAGGATTTTCTTTTGGGATACGAAATTCTCCTTTCCGATGCACTATTCCTTCTTAACTGCATCCCTGGCTCTCTCACATAGACGAATTGTCACAGCAATTGCGTCGCTATGGAATACTATGTGTTCTATGACTTCTCCTTCTAAATCGAGTAACGTTTCTATGGAAACGACAGGATTTTCTTTTGGGATACGAGTATCTCCTTTCCGATGCACTACTCCTTCTTTACTGCATCCCTCGCTCCCTCACATTGACGAATTAGCACAGAAATTGCGTCGCTATGAAATACTATGGGTTCTATGACATTTCCTTCCAAATCGAGTAACGTTTCAATGGAAACGACAGGATTTTCTTTTGGTATAGGATTATCTACTTTCCGATGCACTATTCCTTCTTTACTGCATCCCTCGCTCCCTTACATTGACGAATTACCACAGATCTTGCGTCGCTATGAAATACAATGGGTTCTATGACTTCTCCTTCTAAATCGAGTAACATTTCCATGGAAACGACAGGATTTTCTTTTGGGATACGACTATCTCCTTTCCGATGCGGTATTCCTTCTGTACTGCATCCCTCGCTCTCTCACATTGAGGAATTAACACAGAAATTGCCTCGACTTGAAATACTATGCGTTCTATGACATCTCTTTCTAAATCGAGTAACGTTTCTACTAAAACGACAGGATTTTCTTTTGGGATACGAGTATCTTATTTCCGATGCACTATTCCTTCTTTACTGTATTCCTGGCTCACTCACATTGACGAATCAACACTGGCATTGCGTCCCTATGGAATACTATGGGTTCAATGACTTCTCCTTCTAAATCGAGTAACGTTTCCATGGAAACGACAGGATTATCTTTTCGGATACGAGTATCTCCTTTCCGATGTACTATTCCTTCTCTACTGCATCCCTCGCTCTCTCACATTGACGAATTAACACAGAAATTGCGTCGCTATGAAATACTATGTGTTATATAACTCCTCCTTCTAAATCGAGTAACGTTTCTATGGAAACTACTGGATTTTCATTTTGGATAACACTATCTCCTTTCCGATGCACTATTCCTTCTTTACTGCATCCCTCGCTCCCTCACATTGACGAATTAACACAGAAATTGCGTCGCTAAGAAATACTATGGGTTCTATGACTTCTCCTTCTAAATCGAGTAACGTTTCTATGGAAACAACAGAATTTTCTTTTGGGATACGACTATCTCCTTTCCGATGCACTATTCCTTCTGTACTGCATCCCTCGCTCCCTCACATTGGCGAATTAACACAGAAATTGCGTCGCTATGAAATACTATGGGTTCTATAACTTCTCCTTCTAAATCGAGTAACGTTTTTATGGAAACTACTGGATTTTCATTTTGGATAACACTATCTCCTTTCCGATGCACTATTCCTTCTTTACTGCATCCCTGGCTCTCTCACTTGGACGAATTGCCACAGCAGTTGCGTCGCTATGGAATACTATGGGTTCATTGACTTCTCCTTCTAAATCGAGTAACGTTTCTTTGGAAACGACTGGATTTTCTTTTGAGATACGACTATCTCCTGTCAGATTCACTATTCCTTGTTTACTGCATCCCTCGCTCCTTCACATTGACGAAATAACGCAGATATTTCGTCGCTATGAAATACTATGGGTTCTATGTCTTCTCCTTCTAAATCGAGTAACGTTTATATTGAAACGAAAGGATTTTCTTTTGGTATACGATTATCTCCTTTCCGATGCACTATTCCTTCTTTACTGCATACCTCGATGCCTCACATTGACAAATTAACACAGAAATGGCGTCGCTATGAAATCCTGTGTGTTCTATGACATCTCCTTCTAAATCGAGTAACGTTCCTATTCAAACGTCAGGATTTTCTTTTGGGATGTGAGTATCTCCTTTCCGATGCACTATTCCATCTTTACTGCATCCCTCGCTCCATTACATTGACAAATTAACACAGAAATAATGTCGTTATGAAATACTGTGGGTTCTATGACTTCTCCTTCCAAATCGAGTAACATTTCCACGGAAACGACGGGTTTTTCTTTTGGAATACGACTATCTCCTTTCCGATGCACTATTCCTTCTGTACTGCATCCCTCGCTCCCTCACATTGACGAATTAACACAGAAATTGCGTCGCCTTGAAATACTATGCGTTCTATGACACCTCTTTCTAAATCGAGTAACGTTTCTTTTGAAACGACAGGATTTTCTTTTGGGATACGAGTATCTCATTACCGATGCACTATTCCTTCTTTACTGCATCCCTGGCTCAGTCACATTGACGAATTAACACTGAAATTGCGTCCCTATGGATTACTATGGGTTCTATGACTTCTCCTTCTAAATCGAGTAACGTTTCTATAGAAACGACAGGGTTTTCATTTGGGACACGAGTATCTCTTTTCCGATGCACTATTCCTTCTTTAATGAATTACTGGCTACCTCACATTGACGAATTGACACAGAAATTGCGTCGCTATGAAATACTATGGGTTCTATGACTTCTCCTTCTAAATCGAGTAACGTTTCTATGGAAACGACAGGATTTTCTTTTGGGATGCGAGTTTCTCCTTTCCGATGCACTATTAATACTTTACTGCATCCCTCGCTCCCTCACATTGACGAATTGACACAGAAATTGCGTAGCTATAAAATAGTATGGGTTCTATGACCTCTCCTTCTAAATCGAGAAACGTTTCTATGGAAACGACACGGTTTTCATTGGGGATACGAGTATCTCCTTTCCGATGCACTATTCCTTCTCTACTGCATCCCTGGCTACCTCACATTGACGAATTACCACAGAAATTTCGTCGCTATTATATACAATGTGTTCTATGACTTCTCCTTCTAAATCGAGTAACGTTTCTATTGAAATGAAAGAATTTTCTTTTGGGATACGACTATCTCCTTTCCGATGCACTATTGCTTCTGTACTGCTTCCCTCGCTCCATCACATTGGCGAATTAACACAGAAATTGTGTCGCTATGAAATACTATGGGTTCAATGCCTTCTCCTTCTAAATCGAGTAACGTTCCTATGGAAACGACAGGATTTTCTTTTCGAATACGAGTATCTCCTTTCCGATGCACTATTCCTTCTTCAATGCATTCCTGGCTACCTCACATTGACGAATTAACAGAGAAATTGCGTCGCTATGGTATACTATGGGTTCTATGACTTCTCTTTCTAAATCGAGTAAAGTTTCAATGGAAACGACAGGATTTTCTTTTGGGTTACGAGTATCTCCTTTCCGATGCACTATTCCTTCTTTATGCATCCCTCACTCCCTCTCATTGTCGAATTAACACAGAAATTGCATCGCCATGAAATACTATGGGTTCTAAAACTTCTCCTTCTAAATCGAGTAACGTTTCTGTGGAAACGAGAGGATTTTCTTTTGGGATACGAGTATATCCTTTCCGATGCACCATTCCTTCTTCACTGCATCCCTTGTACCCTCACATTGACGAACTATCGCAGAAATTGCGTCGCTATGAAATACTATGTGTTCTATGACTTCTCCTTCTAAATCGAGTAACGTTTCTATGGAAACGTCAGGATTTCCTTTAGGGATATGAGTATCTCCTGTCCGATGCATTATTCCATCTTTACTGCATCCATCGCTCCATTACATTGACAAATTAACACAGAAATTGCGTCGCTATGAAATACTATTGGTTCTATGACATCTCCTGCTAATTCGAGTACCGTTTCTATGGAAACAACAGGATTTTCGTTTATGATACGAGTTTCTTCTTTCCGATGCACTATTAATACTTTAATGCATCTCTCGCTCCCTCACTTTGACGAATTGACACAGAAATTGCGTCGCTATGAAATTCTTTGGGTTCTATGACTTCTCCTTCTAAATCGAATAACGTCTCTATGGAAACGACAGGATTTTCTTTTGGGGTACGACTATCTCCTTTCCGATGCACTATTCCTTCTTTACTGCATCCCTGGCTCCCTCACTTTGTTGAATTAACATAGAAATTGCGTCGCTATGAAATACTATGCGTTATGTGACTTCTCCTTCTAAATCGAGTATCATTTCCATGGAAACGACAGGATTTTCTTCTGGGATACGACTATCTCCTTTCCGATGCGCTATTTTTTCTGTACTGCATTCTTCGCTCCCTCACATTGACGAATTAACACAGAAATTGCGTCGCCATGAAATACTATGCGTTCTATGAATTCTCCTTATGAAAACGAGTAACGTTACTATGGAAACGACAGAATTTTCTTTTGGGATACGAGTATCTCCCTTCCGATGCACTTTTAGTTCTTTGCTGCATACCTCGCTCCTTCACATCGTCGAATTAACACAGAAATTGCATCGCCATGAAACAGTTTGGCGTCTAAAACTTCTCCTTCTAAATCGAGTATCGTTTCTATGTAAACGAGAGATTTTTCTTTTGGTTCACGAGTATGTCCTTTACGATGCACTATTCCTTCTTTACTGCATCTCTCGCTCCCTCACATTGACGAATTAACATAGAAATTGCGTCGCTATGAAATACTATGCGTTCTGTGACTTCTCCTTCTAAATCGAGTATCATTTCCATGGAAACGACAGGATTTTCTTTTGGTATTGGAGTATCTCCTTTCCGATGCACTATTATTTATTTACTGCATCCCTCGCTCCCTTACATTGACGAATTATCACCGAACTTGCGTCGCTATGAAATACTATGGGTTCTATTACTTCTCCTTCTAAATCGAGTAACATTTCCATGGAAACGCTAGAATTTTCTTTTGGGATACGATTATCTCCTTTCCGATGCAGTATTCCCTCTGTACTGCATCCCTCGCTCCCTCACATTGACGAATTAACACAGAAATTGCGACGCTATTTAGTACTATGTGTTCTATGACTTCTCCTTCTAAATCGAGTAAAGTTTCAATGGAAACGACAGGATTTTCTTTTGGGTTACGAGTATCTCCTTTCCGATGCACTATTCCTTCTTTAATGCATCCCTCACTCCCACACATTGACGAATTAACATAGAAATTGCGTCGCAATGAAATACTATGGGTTCTATGACTTCTCCTTCTAAATCGAGTAACGTTTCTATGGAAACGAGAGGATTTTCTATTGGATTACGGGTATCTCATTTCCGATGCACTATTCCTTCTTTACTGTATCCCTGGCTCAGTCACATTCACGAATTAACACTGAAATTGCGTCCCTGTGGAATACTATGGGTTCAATTACTTCTCCTTCTAAATCGAGTAACGTTCCTATGGAAACGACAGGATTTTCTTCCGGATACGAGTATCTCCTTTCCGATGCACTATTCCTTCTTTACTGCATCCATCGTCACCTCACATTGACGAATAAGCACAGAAATTGCGTCGCTCTGAAATACTATGGGTTCTATGACTTCTCCTTCTAAATCGAGTAAAGTTTCAATGGAAACGACAGGATTTTCTTTTGGGTTACGAGTATCTCCTTTCCGATGCACTATTCCTTCTTTAATGCATCCCTCAGTCCCTCACGTTGACGAATTAACATAGAAATTGCGTCGCAATGAAATACTATGGGTTCTATGACTTCTCCTTCTAAATCGAGTAACGTTTCTAAGGAAACGAGAGGATTTTCTTTTGGATTACGGGTATCTCATCTCCGATGCACTATTCCTTCTTTACTGTATCCCTGGCTCAGTCACATTGACGAATTAACACTGAAATTGCGTCCCTGTGGAATACTATGGGTTCAATTACTTCTAATTCTAAATCGAGTAACGTTCCTATGGAAACGACAGGATTTTCTTTTCGGATACGAGTATCTCCTTTCCGATGCACTATTCCTTCTTTACTGCATCCATCGTCCCCTCACATTGACGAATAAGCACAGAAATTGCGTCGCTATGAAATACTATGGGTTCTATGACTTCTCCTTCTAAATCGAGTAACGTTTCTATGGAAACGACAGGATTTTCCTTTGGGATACGAGTATCTCCTTTCCGATGCACCATTCCTTCTTTACTGCATCCCTCGCTCCCTCACATTGACGAATTATCGCAGAAATTGCGTCGCTATGAAATACTATGTGTTCTACGACTTCTCCTCCTAAATCGAGTAACGTTTCTATGGAGACATCAGGATTTTCTTATGGGATATGAGTATCTCCTGTCCGATGCATTATTCCGTCTTTACTGCATCCATCGCTCCATTACATTGACAAATTATCACAGAAATTGCGTCGCTATGAAATACTATTGGTTCTATGACATCTCCCGCAAAATCGAGTAACGTTTCTACGGAAACAACTGGATTTTCTTTGGGATACGAATATCTCCTTTCCGATGCACTATTCCTTCTTCAATGCATCCCTCACTCCCTCTCATTGTCGAATTAACACAGAAATTGCATCGCCATGAAATACTATGGGTTCTAAAACTTCTCCTTCTAAATCGAGTAACGTTTCAATGGAAACGAAAGGATTTTCTTTTGGGATACGAGTATATCCTTTCCGATGCACCATTCCTTCTTCACTGCATCCCTTGTACCCTCACATTGACGAACTATCGCAGAAATTGCGTCGCTATGAAATACTATGTGTTCTATGACTTCTCCTTCTAAATCGAGTAACGTTTCTATGGAAACGTCAGGATTTCCTTTAGGGATATGAGTATCTCCTGTCCGATGCATTATTCCATCTTTACTGCATCCATCTCTCCATTACATTGACAAATTAACACAGAAATTGCGTCGCTATGAAATACTATTGGTTCTATGACATCTCCTGCTAATTCGAGTACCGTTTCTATGGAAACAACAGGATTTTCGTTTGGGATACGAGTTTCTTCTTTCCGATGCACTATTAATACTTTAATGCATCTCTCGCTCCCTCACTTTGACAAATTGACACAGAAATTGCGTCGCTATGAAATTCTTTGGGTTCTATGACTTCTCCTTCTAAATCGAATAACGTCTCTATGGAAACGACAGGATTTTCTTTTGGGGTACGACTATCTCCTTTCCGATATACTATTCCTTCTTTACTGCATCCCTGGCTCCCTCACTTTGTTGAATTAACATAGAAATTGCGTCGCTATGAAATACTATGCGTTCTGTGACTTCTCCTTCTAAATCGAGTATCATTTCCATGGAAACGACAGGATTTTCTTCTGGGATACGACTATCTCCTTTCCGATGCGCTATTTTTTCTGTACTGCATTCTTCGCTCCCTCACATTGACGAATTAACACAGAAATTGCGTCGCCATGAAATACTATGCGTTCTATGAATTCTCCTTATGAAAACGAGTAACGTTACTATGGAAACGACAGAATTTTCTTTTGGGATACGAGTATCTCCCTTCCGATGCACTATTAGTTCTTTGCTGCATACCTCGCTCCTTCACATTGTCGAATTAACACAGAAATTGCATCGCCATGAAACAGTTTGGCGTCTAAAACTTCTCCTTCTAAATCGAGTATCGTTTCTATGTAAACGAGAGAATTTTCTTTTGGTTCACGAGTATGTCCTTTACGATGCACTATTCCTTCTTTACTGCATCCCTCGCTCCCTCACATTGACGAATTAACATAGAAATTGCGTCGCTACGAAATACTATGCGTTCTGTGACTTCTCCTTCTAAATCGAGTATCATTTCCATGGAAACGACAGGATTTTCTTTTGGTATTGGAGTATCTCCTTTCCGATGCACTATTATTTATTTACTGCATCCATCGCTCCCTTACATTGACGAATTACCACCGAACTTGCGTCGCTATGAAATACTATGTGTTCTATTACTTCTCCTTCTAAATCGAGTAACATTTCCATGGAAACGCTAGAATTTTCTTTTGGGATACGATTATCTCCTTTCCGATGCGGTATTCCCTCTGTACTGCATCCCTCGCACCCTCACATTGACGAATTAACACAGAAATTGCGACGCTATTTAGTACTATGTGTTCTATGACTTCTCCTTCTAAATCGAGTAAAGTTTCAATGGAAACGACAGGATTTTCTTTTGGGTTACGAGTATCTCCTTTCCGATGCACTATTCCTTCTTTAATGCATCCCTCACTCCCTCACATTGACGAATTAACATAGAAATTGCGTCGCAATGAAATACTATGGGTTCTATGACTTCTCCTTCTAAATCGAGTAACGTTTCTATGGAAACGAGAGGATTTTCTTTTGGATTACGGGTATCTCATTTCCGATGCACTACTCCTTCCTTACTGTATCACTGGCTCAGTCACATTCACGAATTAACACTGAAATTGCGTCCCTGTGGAATACTATGGGTTCAATTACTTCTCCTTCTAAATCGAGTAACGTTCCTATGGAAACGACAGGATTTTCTTTCCGGATACGAGTATCTCCTTTCCGATGCACTATTCCTTCTTTACTGCATCCATCGTCACCTCACATTGACGAATAAGCACAGAAATTGCGTCGCTATGAAATACTATGGGTTCTATGACTTCTCCTTCTAAATCGAGTAAAGTTTCAATGGAAACGACAGGATTTTCTTTTGGGTTACGAGTATCTCCTTTCCGATGCACTATTCCTTCTTTAATGCATCCCTCAGTCCCTCACATTGACGAATTAACATAGAAATTGCGTCGCAATGAAATACTATGGGTTCTATGACTTCTCCTTCTAATTCGAGTAACGTTTCTAAGGAAACGAGAGGATTTTCTTTTGGATTACGGGTATCTCATTTCCGATGCACTATTCCTTCTTTGCTGTATCCCTGGCTCAGTCACATTGACGAATTAACACTGAAATTGCGTCCCTGTGGAATACTATGGGTTCAATTACTTCTCCTTCTAAATCGAGTAACGTTCCTATGGAAACGACAGGATTTTCTTTTCGGATACGAGTATCTCCTTTCCGATGCACTATTCCTTCTTTACTGCATCCATCGTCCCCTCACATTGACGAATAAGCACAGAAATTGCGTCGCTATGAAATACTATGGGTTCTATGACTTCTCCTTCTAAATCGAGTAACGTTTCTATGGAAACGACAGGATTTTCCTTTGGGATACGAGTATCTCCTTTCCGATGCACCATTCCTTCTTTACTGCATCCCTCGCTCCCTCACATTGACGAATTATCGCAGAAATTGCGTCGCTATGAAATACTATGTGTTCTACGACTTCTCCTCCTAAATCGAGTAACGTTTCTATGGAGACGTCAGGATTTTCTTATGGGATATGAGTATCTCCTGTCCGATGCATTATTCCGTCTTTACTGCATTCATCGCTCCATTACATTGACAAATTATCACAGAAATTGCGTCGCTATGAAATACTATTGGTTCTATGACATCTCCCGCAAAATCGAGTAACGTTTCTACGGAAACAACTGGATTTTCTTTGGGATACGAATATCTCCTTTCCGATGCACTATTCCTTCTTCAATGCATTCCTGGCTACCTCACATTGACGAATTAACAGAGAAATTGCGTCGCTATGGTATACTATGGGTTCTATGACTTCTCTTTCTAAATCGAGTAAAGTTTCAATGGAAACGACAGGATTTTCTTTTGGGTTACGAGTATCTCCTTTCCGATGCACTATTCCTTCTATATGCATCCCTCACTCCCTCTCATTGTCGAATTAACACAGAAATTGCATCGCCATGAAATACTATGGGTTCTAAAACTTCTCCTTCTAAATCGAGTAACGTTTCTATGGAAACGAGAGGATTTTCTTTTGGGATACGAGTATATCCTTTCCGATGCACCATTCCTTCTTCACTGCATCCCTTGTACCCTCACATTGACGAACTATCGCAGAAATTGCGTCGCTATGAAATACTATGTGTTCTATGACTTCTCCTTCTAAATCGAGTAACGTTTCTATGGAAACGTCAGGATTTCCTTTAGGGATATGAGTATCTCCTGTCCGATGCATTATTCCATCTTTACTGCATCCATCGCTCCATTACATTGACAAATTAACACAGAAATTGCGTCGCTATGAAATACTATTGGTTCTATGACATCTCCTGCTAATTCGAGTACCGTTTCTATGGAAACAACAGGATTTTCGTTTGGGATACGAGTTTCTTCTTTCCGATGCACTATAATTACTTTAATGCATCTCTCGCTCCCTCACTTTGACGAATTGACACAGAAATTGCGTCGCTATGAAATTCTTTGGGTTTTATGACTTCTCCTTCTAAATCGAATAACGTCTCTATGGAAACGACAGGATTTTCCTTTGGGGTACGACTATCTCCTTTCCGATGCAATATTCCTTCTTTACTGCATCCCTGGCTCCCTCGCTTTGTTGAATTAACATAGAAATTGCGTCGCTATGAAATACTATGCGTTCTGTGACTTCTCCTTCTAAATCGAGTATCATTTCCATGGAAACGACAGGATTTTCTTCTGGGATACGACTATCTCCTTTCCGATGCGCTATTTTTTCTGTACTGCATTCTTCGCTCCCTCACATTGACGAATTAACACAGAAATTGCGTCGCCATGAAATACTATGCGTTCTATGAATTCTCCTTATGAAAACGAGTAACGTTACTATGGAAACGACAGAATTTTCTTTTGGGATACGAGTATCTCCCTTCCGATGCACTATTAGTTCTTTGCTGCATACCTCGCTCCTTCACATTGTCGAATTAACACAGAAGTTGCATCGCCATGAAACAGTTTGGCGTCTAAAACTTCTCCTCCTAAATCGAGTATCGTTTCTATGTAAACGAGAGAATTTTCTTTTGGTTCACGAGTATGTCCTTTACGATGCACTATTCCTTCTTTACTGCATCTCTCGCTCCCTCACATTGACGAATTAACATAGAAATTGCGTCGCTATGAAATACTATGCGTTCTATGACTTCTCCTTCTAAATCGAGATAAGTTTCATTGGAAACGACAGGATTTTCTTTTGGGTTACGAGTATCTCCTTTCCGATCCACTATTCCTTCTTTAATGCATCCCTCACTCCCTCACATTGACGAATTAACATAGAAATTGCGTCGCAATGAAATACTATGGGTTCTATGACTTCTCCTTCTAAATCGAGTAACGTTTCTATGGAAACGAGAGGATTTTCTTTTGGATTACGGGTATCTCATTTCCGATGCACTATTCCTTCTTTACTGTATCCCTGCCTCAGTCACATTGACGAATTAACACTGAAATGGCGTCCCTGTGGAATACTATGGGTTCAATTACTTCTCCTTCTAAATCGAGTAACGTTCCTATTTAAACGACAGGATTTTCTTTTCGGATACGAGTATCTCCTTTCCGATGCACTATTCCTTCTTTACTGCATCCATCGTCCCCTCACATTGACGAATAAGCACAGAAATTGAGTCGCTATGAAATACTATGGGTTCTATGACTTCTCCTTCTAAATCGAGTAACGTTTCTATGGAAACGACAGGATTTTCTTTTGGGATACGAGTATCTCCTTTCCGATGCACCATTCCTTCTTTACTGCATCCCTCCCTCCCTCACATTGACGAATTATCGCAGAAAGTGCGTCGCTATGAAATACTATGTGTTCTAGGACTTCTCCTTCTAAATCGAGTAACGTTTCCATGGAAACGTCAGGATTTTCTTATGGGATATGAGTATCTTCTGTCCGATGCATTATTCCGTCTTTACTGCATCCATCGCTCCATTACATTGACAAATTATCACAGAAATTGCGTCGCTATGAAATACTATTGGTTCTATGACATCTCCCGCAAATCGAGTAACGTTTCTACGGAAACAACTAGATTTTCTTTGGGATACGAATATCTCCTTTCCGATGCACTATTCCTTCTTTAATGCATTCCTGGCTACGTCACATTGACGAATTAACAGAGAAATTGCGTCGCTATGGTATACTATGGGTTCTATGACTTCTCTTTCTAAATCGAGTAACGTATCTATGGAAACGACAGGAATTTCGTTTGGTACACGAGTATCTCCTTTCCGATGCACCATTCCTTCTTTACTGCATCCCTCGCTCCCTCACATTGACGAATTGACACAGAAATAGCGTCGCTATGAAATTCTATGGGTTCCATGACTTCTCCTTCTAAATCGAGTAACGTTTCTATGGAAACGACAGGATTTTCTTTTGGGATACGACTATCTCCTTTCCGATGCACTATTCCTTCTTTACTGCATCCCTGGCTCCCTCACATTGACAAATTAACACAGAAATATCGTCGCTATGGAATACTATGTGATTCATGACTTCTCCTTCTAAATCGAGTACCTTGTCAATGGAAACGACAGGATTTTCTTTTGGGATTCGTGTATCTCCTTTCCGATGCACTATTCCTTCTTTACTACATTCCTCGCCCCCTCACATTGTCGAATTAGCACAGAAATTGCGTCGCCATTATATACCATGGGTTCAATAACTTCTCCTTATAAATCGAGTAACGTTTCTGTGGAAACGAGAGGATTTTCTTTTGGTACACGAGTATCTCCTTTCCGATGCACTATTCCTTCTTTAATGCATCCATGGCTACCTCACACTGACGAATTAACACAGAAATTGGGTCGCTATTTAATACTATGTGTTCCATGACTTCCCCTTCTAAATCGAGTAACTTGTCAATGGAAACGACAGGATTTTCTTATGGGATACGTGTATCTCCTTTCCGATGCACTATTCCTTCTTTACTGCATCCCTCGCTCCCTCCCATTGACGAATTAACGCAGAAATTTCGTCGCTATGAAATACTATGTGTTCTATGACTTCTCCCTATAAATCGAGCAACATTACTTTAGAAACGACAGGATTTTCTTGTGGGATACGAGTACCTCCTTTCCGATGCACTATTCCTTCTTTACTGCATCCCTGGCTGACTCACATTGACGAATTAACACAGAAATTGCGTCGCTATGGAATAGTATGTGTTCTATGACTTCTCCTTCTAAATCGAGTAACGTTTCAATCCATACGACAGGATTTTCATTTGGTATAGGAATATCTACTTTCCGATGCATTTCCTTCTAAATCGAGTAACGTTTCTATTGAAACGAAAGAATTTTCTTTTGGGATACGACTGCTGCCTTTCCGATGCACTATTGCTTCAGTACTGCTTCCCTCGCTCCATCACATTGGCGAATTAACACGGAAATTGTGTCGCTATGAAATACTATGGGTTCTATGCCTTCACCTTATAAATCGAGTAACGTTTCTAATGAAGCGACAGGATTTTCTTTTGGGATACGATTATCTCCTTTCCGCTGCGGTATTACTTCTGTACTGCTTCCCTCGCTCCCTCACATTGACGAATTAACACAGAAATTGCGTCGCTATGAAATACTATGGGTTCTATGACATCTCCTTCTAAATCGAGTAACGTTTCAATGGAATCGACATGATTTTCTTTTGGTATACGAGTATCTCCTTTCCGATGCACTATTCCTTCTTTACTGCATCCCTCGCTCCCTCCCATTGTCGAATTAACACAGAAATTGCGTCGCCTTGAAATACTATGCGTTCTATGACATCTCTTTCTAAATCGAGTAACGTTTCTATTAAAACGACAGGATTTTCTTTTGGTATACGAGTATCTCCTTTCCGATGCACTATTCCTTCTTTACTGCATCCCTCGCTCCCTCACATTGACGAATTATCGCAGAAATTTCGTCGCTATGACATACTATGGGTTCTATGACCGCTCCTTCTAAATCGAGTAACGTTTCTATAGAAACGACAGGGTTTTTTTTTGGGATACGAGTATCTCCTTTCCGATGCACTAGTCCTTCTTTACTGTATCCCTGGCTCTCTCACATGGATGAATTGTCACAGCAATTGCGTCGCTATGGAGTACTATGGGTACATTGACTTCTCCTTCTCAATCGAGTAACGTTTGAATGGAATCGACAGGATTTTCTTTTGGGATACGAGTATCTCATTTCCGATGCACTATTCCTTTTTTACTGTATCCCTGGCTCAGTCACATTGAAGAATGAACACTGAAATTGAGTCCCTAAGGAATACTATGGGTTCTATGACTTCTCCTTCTAAATCGAGAAACGTTTCTATAGAAACGACAGGATTTTCTTTTGAAATACGAGTATCTCCTCTCCGATGCACTATACCTTCTTTACTGCATCCCTGGCTCCCTCACATTGACGAATTAACACATAAATTACTTCGCTATTAAATACTATGGGTTCCATGACTTCTCCTTTTAAATCGAGTAACGTTTCTATGGAAACGACAGGATTTTCTTTTGGGATACGAGTATCTCCTTTCCGATGCTCTATTAGTTCTTTACTGCATCCCCAGCTCCGTCACATCGACGAATATTCTCAGAAATTGCGGTCTATGGAATACTATGGGTTCTAAAATTTCTCCTTCTACATCGAGTATCGTTTCTATTGATACGACGGGATTTTCTTTTTGATACGACTATCTCCTTGCCGTTGCACTATTATTTCTTTACTGCATCACTCGCCCCCTCACACTGACGAATTAACGCACAAATTGCGTCGCAATGAAATAATATGTGTTCTGTGACTTCTCCTTCTAAATCGAGTAACGTTTCTATGGAAACGACAGTAGTTTCATTTATGATACGAGGATCTCCTTTCCGATGCACCATTCCTTCCTGACTGCATCTCTCGCTCCCTCATATTGACGAATTAACACAGAAAATGCGTCGCTATGAAGTACTATGTAATCTATAAGTTCTTCAGCTAAAGCGAAAAACGTTTCTATTGAAACGACAGGATTTTATTTTGGGATACAAGTGTCTCCTTTCTGATGCACTATTCCTTCTTTACTGCATCCCTCGCTCCCTCACATTGACGAATTAACAATGAAATTGCGTCGCTATGAAATACTATGGGTTCTATGACATTTCCTAAATCGAGTAACGTTTCTATGGAGGCGCCAGGATTTTCTTTTGAGATACGACCATCTCCTTTCCGATGCACTATTCCTTTTATACTGCATCCCATCGTTCCCTCACATTGAGGAATAAGCACAGAAATTGCGTCGCTATGAAATACCATGGGTTCTATGACTTATCCTTCTAAATCGAGTAACGTTTCAATGGAAACGACATTATTTTCTTTTGGGAACGAGTATCTCCTTTCTGATGCACTATTCCTTCTTTACTGCATCTCTCGCTCCCTCACATTGACGAATTAACACATAAATGGCATCGCAATGAAATACTATGGGTTCTATGACTTCTCCTTCTAAATCGAGTAACGTTTCTATGGTAACAACAGGAACTTCTTTTGGGATACGAGTATCTCCTTTCCGATGCGCTATTCCTTCTTTACTGCATCCCTCGCTCCCTCACATTGACGAATAAGCACAGACATTGCGTCGCTATGAATTACTATGGGTTCTCTAACTTCTCCTTCTAAATCGAGTAACGTTTCTATGGAAACGACAGGATGTTCTTTTGAAAC
This sequence comes from Schistocerca americana, assembly GCF_021461395.2. Lineage (NCBI taxonomy): Eukaryota > Metazoa > Arthropoda > Insecta > Orthoptera > Acrididae > Schistocerca > Schistocerca americana. The sequence continues at coordinate 5,789,209 of NW_025725481.1, read as the reverse complement.
ACGAGTATCTCCTTTCCGATGCACAATTCCATCTGTGCCGCATCCCTCGCTCCCTCACATTGCCGAATTAACACAGAAATTGCGTCGTTATGAAAAACTATGGGTTCTATGACTTCTCCTTCTATATCGAGTAATGTTTCTATGGAACGACAGGATTTTCTTTTGGATTACGTTTCTTTTGGAACACGAGTATCTCCTATCCGGTGCACTATTCCTTCTTTACTGCATCCCTCGCTCCCTCACATTGACGATTTATCACAGAAATTGCGTCGCTTTGGAATACTATGGGTTCAATGACTTCTCTTTCTAAATCGAGTAACATTTCTACGGAAACCAAAGGATTTTCTTTTGGGGTACGAGTTTTTCCTTTCCGATGCACAATTCCTTCTTTCTGCATCCCTCGCTCCCTCACAATGACGAATTAACACAGAAATTGCGTCGCCATGAAATACTATGTGTTCTATAACTTCTCCTACTAATTCGAGTAACGTTATCACGGAAACGACAGGATTTTCTTTTGGGCAACGAGTATCTCCTTTCCGATGCACTATTCCTTCTTCACTGCATCCCTCGCTCCCTAACATTGACGAATTAACACAGAAATGGCGTCGCTATGGAGTACTATGTGACCTATGACTTCTCCATCTTAATCGAGTACCGTTTCTATGGAAACGTCAGGATTTTCTTTTCGGATACGAATATCTCCTATCCGATGCATTATTCCATCTTTACTGCATCCCTGGCTCCCTCACATTGACGAATTATCACAGAAATTGCGTCGCTATGCTATACTATGTGTTCAATGACTTCTCCTTCTAAATCGAGTAACGTTTCTATGGAAACGAGAGGATTTTCTTTGGGAATACGAGTATCTCCTTTACGATGCACTATTTTTTCTTTACTGCATCCCTCGCTCCCTCACATTGACGAATTAACAATGAAATTGCGTCGCTATGAAATACTATGGGTTCTATGACATTTCCTAAATCGAGTAACGTTTCTATGGAGGCGCCAGGATTTTCTTTTGAGATACGACCATCTCCTTTCCGATGCACTATTCCTTTCATACTCCATCCCATCGTTCCCTCACATTGAGGAATAAGCACAGAAATTCCGTCGGTATGAAATACTATGGGTTCTATGACTTATCCTTCTAAATCGAGTAACGTTTCAATGGAAACGACATTATTTTCTTTTGGGATACGAGTATCTCCTTCCCGATGCACTACTCCTTCTTTACTGCATCCCTCGCTCCCTCACATTGACGAATTAACACAGAAATGGCATCGCTACGAAATAGTATGGGTTCTATGACTTCTCCTTCTAAATCGAGTAACGTTTCTACGGAAACGACAGGATTTTTTTTTTTTGGGATACGAGTATCTACTTTTTGATGCACTATTCCTTCATTACTGCACCCCTAGTTCCCTCACCTTGAGGAATAAGCACAGAAATTGCGTCGCTATTAAATACTATTAGTTCTATTGATTCTCCTTCTAAATCGAGTAACGTTTCTATGGAAACGACAGGATTTTCTTTTGGGATACGAGCATCTCCTTTCCGATGCACTACTCCTTCTTTACTGCATCCCTCGCTCCCTCTCATTGACGAATCAACAATGAAATTGTGGCGCTATGAAATACTATGGGTTCTATGTCTTATCCTTCAAAACCGAGTAACGTTTCTATGGAATCGTCAGGATTTTCTTTTCGGATACGAGTATCTCCTTTCCGATGCACTTTTCCTTCTTTACTGCATCCCTCGCTCCCTCACATTGACGAACTAACACAGAAATTCTGTCGCTAAGAAATACTATGGGTTCTATGACTTCTCCCTCTACATCGAGTAACGTTTCTACGGAAACGAAAGGATTTTCTTTTGGTATACGAGTATCTAAATTCCGATGCACTATTCCTTCTTTACTGCATCCCTCGCTCCCTCACATTGAGGAATTAACCCAGAAATTGCGTCGCTACGAAATACTATGTGTTCTATGGCTTCTTCTTCCAATTCGAGTAAAGTTTCTATGGAAACGACGGTATTTCCTTTCGGTATACGAGTACCTCCTTTCCGATGCACTATTCCTTCTTAACTGCATCCCTCGCTCCACCACATTGACGAATTAACACAGAAATGGCGTCGCCATGAAGTGCTAAGGGTTCTATGACTTCTCCATCTTAATCGAGTAACGTTTCTATGGTAACATCAGGATTTTCTTTTGGGATACGAGTATCTCCTTTCCGATGTACAATTCCTTCTTTACTGCATCCCTCGCTCCCTCAAGATGACAAATTAACACAGAAATTGCGTCGCTATGAAATACTATCGGTTCTATGACATCCCCTTATAAATCGTTTAACGTTTCTATGGAAACAACAGGATTTTCTTTTGGGATACGAAAATCTCCATTCCGATGCACTATTCCTTCTTCACTGCATCCCTCGCTCTCTCACATTGGCGAATTAACACAGAAATTGCGTCGCTATGGAATTCTATGGGTTCAATGACTTCTCCTTCTAAGTCGAGTAACGTTTCTATGGAAACGACAGGATTTTCTTTTGGGATACGACTATATCCTTTCCGATGCACTATTCCTTCTTTACTGCATCCCTCGCACGCTCACATTAACAAATTAACGCAGAAATTGCGACGCTATGAAATACTATGGGTTCTATGACTTCTCCTTCTAAATCGAGTAACGTTTCTATGGAAACGGCAGGATTTGCTTTTGGGATGCGAGTATCTCCTTCTTGATGCACTATTCCTTCTTTACTGCATCGCTCGCTCCCTCACATTGACGAATTAACATAGAAAATTCGTCGCTATGAATTACTATGGGTTCTATGACTTCTCCTTCTAAATCGTGTAACTTTTCTATGGAAACGACAGGATTTTCTTTTGGTATACGAGTATCTCCTTTCCAAAGCACTATTCCGACCTTACTGCATCCCTCGCTCCCTCACATTGACGAATTAACACAGAAATTGCGTCGCTATGAAATACTATAGATAGTATAACTTCTCCTTCTAAATCGAGTAACGTTTCTATGGAAAAGAGAGGATTTTCTTTTGGGATACGAGTATCTCCTTTCCGATGCACTATTCCGTTTTTACTGCATACCTCGCTCCCTCACATTGACGATTTATCACAGAAATTTCGTCGCTAAGGAATTCAATGGATTCAATGACTTCTCCTTCCAAATCGTGTAACGTTTCTATAGAAAAGAGAGGATTTTCTTTTAAGATACAACTGTCACCTTTCCGATGCACTATTCCTTCTTTACTGCATCCCTCGCTCCCTCACATTGACGAATTAACACAGGAATTGCGTCGCTATGAAATACTATTGGTTCAATGACTTCCCCTTCTAAATCGAGTAACGTATCTATTGAAACGACAGTATTTTCTTTTGGGATACGAGTATCTCCTTTCCGATGCACTATTCCGTTTTTACTGCATACCTCGATCCCTCACATTGCTGATTTATCACAGAAATTTCGTCGCTATGGAATTCAATGGATTCATTGACTTCTCCTTCTAAATCGTGTAACGTTTCTATAGAAAAGAGAGGATTTTCTTTTTTATACAACTAGCACCTTTCCGATGCACTATTCCTTCTTTACTGCATCCCTCGCTCCCTCACATTGACGAATAAGCACAGACATTGCGCCGCTATGAATTACTATGGGTTCTATAACTTCTCCTTCCAAATCGAGTAACGTTTCTATGGAAACGACAGGATGTTCTTTTGTAATACGAGTATTTCCCTTCCGATGCACTATTCCATCTGCACTGCATCCCACGCTCCCTCACATTGGCGAATTAACACAGAAATTGCGCCGCTATGACATACTATGGGTTCTATGACTTCTCCTTCTAAATCGAGTAACGTTTCTATTGAAACGACAGGATTTTCTTTTGGGTTGCGAGTATCTCCTTTCCGATGCACTAATCCTTCTTTACTGCATCCCTCGCTCCCTCTCATTGACGAATCAACAATGAAATTGTGGCGCTATGAAATACTATGGGTTCTATGTCTTATCCTTCAAAACCGAGTAACGTTTCTATGGAATCGTCAGGATTTTCTTTTCGGATACGAGTATCTCCTTTCCGATGCACTTTTCCTTCTTTACTGCATCCCTCGCTCCCTCACATTGACGAACTAACACAGAAATTCTGTCGCTATGAAATACTATGGGTTCTATGACTTCTCCCTCTAAATCGAGTAACGTTTCTACGGAAACGAAAGGATTTTCTTTTGGTATACGAGTATCTAAATTCCGATGCACTATTCCTTCTTTACTGCATCCCTCGCTCCCTCACATTGAGGAATTAACCCAGAAATTGCGTCGCTACGAAATACTATGTGTTCAATGGCTTCTCCTTCCAATTCGAGTAACGTTTCTATGGAAACGACGGTATTTCCTTTCGGTATACGAGTACCTCCTTTCCGATGCACTATTCCTTCTTTACTGCATCCCTCGCTCCACCACATTGACGAATTAACACAGAAATGGCGTCGCCATGAAGTGCTAAGGGTTCTATGGCTTCTCCATCTTAATCGAGTAACGTTTCTATGGTAACATCAGGATTTTCTTTTGGGATACGAGTATCTCCTTTCCGATGTACAATTCCTTCTTTACTGCATCCCTCGCTCCCTCAAGATGACAAATTAACACAGAAATTGCGTCGCTATGAAATACTATCGGTTCTATGACATCCCCTTATAAATCGTTTAACGTTTCTATGGAAGCAACAGGATTTTCTTTTGGGATACGAAAATCTCCATTCCGATGCACTATTCCTTCTTTACTGCATCCCTCGCTCTCTCACATTGGCGAATTAACACAGAAATTGCGTCGCTATGGAATTCTATGGGTTCAATGACTTCTCCTTCTAAGTCGAGTAACGTTTCTATGGAAACGACAGGATTTTCTTTTGGGATACGACTATCTCCTTTCCGATGCACTATTCCTTCTTTACTGCATCCCTCGCACGCTCACATTAACAAATTGACGCAGAAATTGCGACGCTATGAAATACTATGGGTTCTATGACTTCTCCTTCTAAATCGAGTAACGTTTCTATGGAAACGGCAGGATTTGCTTTTGGGATGCGAGTATCTCCTTCTTGATGCACTATTCCTTCTTTACTGCATCGCTCGCTCCCTCACATTGACGAATTAACATAGAAAATTCGTCGCTATGAATTACTATGGGTTCTATGACTTCTCCTTCTAAATCGTGTAACTTTTCTATGGAAACGACAGGATTTTCTTTTGGTATACGTGTATCTCCTTTCCAAAGCACTATTCCGACCTTACTGCATCCCTCGCTCCCTCACATTGACGAATTAACACAGAAATTGCGTCGCTATGAAATACTGTAGATAGTATAACTTCTCCTTCTAAATCGAGTAACGTTTCTATGGAAAAGAGAGGATTTTCTTTTGGGATACGAGTATCTCCTTTCCGATGCACTATTCCGTTTTTACTGCATACCTCGCTAGCTCACATTGACGATTTATCACAGAAATTTCGTCGCTAAGGAATTCAATGGATTCAATGACTTCTCCTTCCAAATCGTGTAACGTTTCTATAGAAAAGAGAGGATTTTCTTTTAAGATACAACTATCACCTTTCCGATGCACTATTCCTTCTTTACTGCATCCCTCGCTCCCTCACATTGACGAATTAACACAGGAATTGCGTCGCTATGAAATACTATTGGTTCAATGACTTCCCCTTCTAAATCGAGTAACGTATCTATTGAAACGACAGTATTTTCTTTTGGGATACGAGTATCTCCTTTCCGATGCACTATTCCGTTTTTACTGCATACCTCGATCCCTCACATTGCTGATTTATCACAGAAATTTCGTCGCTATGGATTTCAATGGATTCATTGACTTCTCCTTCTAAATCGTGTAACGTTTCTATAGAAAAGAGAGGATTTTCTTTTTTATACAACTAGCACCTTTCCGATGCACTATTCCTTCTTTACTGCATCCCTCGCTCCCTCACATTGACGAATAAGCACAGACATTGCGCCGCTATGAATTACTATGGGTTCTATAACTTCTCCTTCCAAATCGAGTAACGTTTCTATGGAAACGACAGGATGTTCTTTTGTAATACGAGTATTTCCCTTCCGATGCACTATTCCATCTGCACTGCATCCCACGCTCCCTCACATTGGCGAATTAACACAGAAATTGCGCCGCTATGACATACTATGGGTTCTATGACTTCTCCTTCTAAATCGAGTAACGTTTCTATTGAAACGACAGGATTTTATTTTTGGGATGCGAGTATCTCCTTTCCGATGCACTAATCCTTCTTTACTGCATCCCTCGCTCCCTCACATTGACGAATTAACTCAGAAATGGCGTCGCTATGAAGTACTATGTAATCTATGACATCTCCTTCTAAATCGAGTAACGTTTCTATGGAAACGTCAGGATTTACTTTTCGGATACGAATATCTCCCATCCGATGCATTATTCCTTCTATACTGCATCCCTGGCTCCCACACATTGACGAATTATCACAGAAATTGCGTCGCTATGCAATACTATGTGTTCAATGACTTCCTCTTCTAAATCGAGTAACGTTTCTATGGAAACGAGAGGCTTTTCTTTTTGTATACTAGTATCTCCTTTGCGATGCACTATTTCTTCTTTACTGCATCCCTCGCTCCCTCACATTGACGAATAAGCACAGAAATTGCGTCGCTACGAAATACTATTGGTTCTATAACTGTTCCTTCTAAATCGAGTAACGTTTCTATGGACACGACAGGATTTTCTTTTGGGATACGAGTATCTTCTTCTAGATGCACTATTCCGTCTTTACTGCTTCCCTTGTTCCCTCACATTGAAGAATTAACACAGAAATGCCGTCGCTATGAGATACTATGGGTTCTATGACTTCTCTTTCTAAGTCGAGTAACGTTTCTATGGAAACGTCAGGATTTACTTTTGGGATACGAGTATCTCCTTTCCGATGCGCTATACCTTCTTTACTGCATCCCTCGCTCCCTCACAATGAAGAATTAACAAAGAAATGGCGTCGCTATGAAATACTATGAGTTAAATGACTTCTTCTTCTAAATCGAGTAACGTTTCTATGGAAACGACAGGATAATCTTTTGGGATACGAGTATCTCCTTTCCGATGCACTATTTGTTCGTTACTCCATCCCACGCTCCCTCACATTGGCGAATTAACATAGATATTGCGTCGCTATGATATACTATGGGTTCTATGTCTTCTCCTTCTAAATGAAATAACGTTTCTATGGAAACGACAGGCTTTTCTCTTGAAATATGAGTATCTCCTTTCCGATGCACTGTTCCATCTGTACTGCATCCCTCGCTCCCTCACATTGGCGAATTAACACAGAAATTGCGTCGTTATGAAATACTATGGGTTCTATGACCTCTCCTTCCAAATCGAGTTACATTTCTATTGAAACGAAATTATTATCTTTTGGGATACGTGTATCTGCTTTCCGATGCACTATTCCTTCTTTACTGCATCCCCCGCTCCCTCACAATGACGAATTAACACAGAAATTGCGTCGCCATGAAATACTATGGGTTCTATGACTTCTCCTTCTATATCGAGTTGCGATTCTATAGAAACGACAGGATTTTCTTTTGGGATACGAGTATCTGGTTTCCGATGCACTATTCCGTTTTTACTGCATCCCTCGCTCCCTCACTTTGACGGATAAGAACAGAAATTGCGTCGCTATGAAATACTATGGGTTCTACGACTTCTCCTTCTAAATCGAGTAACGTTTCTATGGAAACGACAGGATTTTCTTTTAAGATACGACTATCTCCTTTCCGATGCACTATTCCTTCTGTTCTGCATCCCTCGCTCTCACACATTGGCGAATTAACATAGTAATTGCGTCGCTATGATATACTATGGGTTCTATGACTTCTCCTTCTGAATCAAATAACGTTTCTATGGAAACGACAGGATTTTCTTTTGGTATACGAGTATCACCTTTCCGATGCAATATTCCTCCTTTACTGCGTCCCTCGCTTACTCACTTTGGCGAATTGACACAGAAATTGCGTCGCTATGAAATACTATGGGTTTTATTTCTCCTTCTAAATCGAGTAACGTTTCCATTGAAACGACAGGATTTTCTTTTGGGATACGAGTATTTCCTTTCCGATGCTCTATTCCTTCTGTACTGCATCCCTCGCTACCTCACATTGGAGAATTAACACAAAAATTGCGTCGCTATGAAATACTATGGGTTCTATGACTTCTCCTTATAAATCGAGTAGCGTTTCTATGGAAACGACAGGATTTTCTTTTGAGTTAGGACTATATCCTTTCCGATGCACTATCTTCGTTACTGCATCCCTCGTTCCCTCACAATGACGAATTAACAATGAAATTGCTTCGCTATGAAATACAATGAGTTCAATGACTTCTCCTTCTAAATCAAGTATCGTTTCTATGGAAACGACAGGATTTTCTTTTGGTATACGAGTATCTCCTTTCCGATGCACTATTCCTTCTTTACTGCATCCCTCGTTCCCTCTCATTGACGAATTAACACAGAAATGGCGTCGGTACGATATGCTATGGGTTCTTTGACTTGTTCTTCTAAATCGAGTAACGTTTCTATGGAAAAGACAGGATTTTCCTTTGGGATACGAGTATCTCCTTTCCGATGCACTATTCCTTCTTTACTGCATCCCTCGCTCCCTCAAATTGACAAATTAACACAGAAATTGCGTCGCTATGAAATACTATTGGTTCTATGACATCCCCTTCCAAGTCGAGGAACACTTCTATGGAAAAAACAGGATTTTCTTTTTGGATACGAGTATCTCCTTTCCAATGCACAATTCCTTCTTTACTGCGTTCCTCGCTCGCTCACATTGACGAATTAACACAAAAATTTCGTCGCTATGAAATACTATGGGTTCTATGACTTCTCCTTCTAAATCGTGTAACGTTTCTATGGAAACGACAGGACTTTCTTTTGGTATTCGAGTATCTCCTTTCCAATGCACTATTCCTGCTATTCAGCTTCCCTCGCTCCCTCACATTGACGAAATAACACAGAAATTGCGTCGCTATGAAATACTATGGGTACTATGACTTCTCCTTCTAAATCGAGTAACGTTTATATGGAAACGAGAGGATTTTCTTTTGGTATACGAGTATCTCCTTTCCGATGCACTATTCCTTCTTTACTGCATCCCTCGCTCCCTCACATTGACGAATTACCACAGGGATTGCGTCGCTATGATATACTGTGGGCTCTATGACTTATCCTTCTAAATCGAGTAACGTTTCTATGGAAACGACAGGATTTTCTTTTGGTATACGAGTATCTCCATTCCGATGCACTATTAGTTCTTTACTGCATCCCTCGCTTCCTCACACTGAGGGATAAGCTCAGAAATTGCGCCGCTGTGAAATACTATGGTTTCTATAACTTCTCCTTTCAAATCGAGTAACGTTTCTATGGAAACGACAGGATTTTCTTTTGGGATACGAGTATCTCCTTCCGATGCACTATACCGTCTTTACTGCGTCTCTCGCTCCCTCACATTGACGAATTAACACAGAAATTGCGTCGCGATGAAATACTATGGGTTCTATGACTTCTCCTTCTAAATCGAGAAACGTTTCTATGGAAACGGCAGGATTTTCTTTTGGGATACGAGTATCTCCTTTCCGCTGCACTATTCCTTCTTTACTGCATCCCTCGCTCCCTCGCATTGACGAATTGACACAGAAATTGCGTGGCTATGAAAAACTATGGGTTCCAATACTTCTCCTTGTAAATCGAGTAACGTTTCTACGGAAACGAAGGAATTTTCTTTTGGGATACGTGTATGTCCTTTTCCACGCACTACTCCTTCTTTACTGCATTCCTCGCTGCCTCACATTGACGAATTAACACAGAAATTGCGTCGCTAGGAAATTCTATGGGTTCTATGTCTTCTCCTTCTAAATCGAGTAACGTTTCGATTGAAACGACAGGATTTTCTTTTGGGATACGACTATCTTATTTCCGATGCACTATTCCTTCTTTACTGCATCGCTAGCTCCCCCACATTGACGAAATAACGCAGAAATTGCGTCGCTATGAAATACTATGGGATCCATGACTTATCCATCTAATTCGAGTAATGTTTCTATGGAAACGACAGGATTTTCTTTTGGTATACGAGTATCTCCTTTCTAATGAACTATTCCTTCCTTACTGCATCCCTCGCTCCCTCACATTGACGAATTACCACAGGGATTGCGTCGCTATGATATACTGTGGGCTCTATGACTTATCCTTCTAAATCGAGTAACGTTTCTATGGAAACGACAGGATTTTCTTTTGGTATACGAGTATCTCCATTCCGATGCACTATTAGTTCTTTACTGCATCCCTCGCTTCCTCACATTGAAGAATAAACACAGAAATTGCGCCGCTGTGAAACACTATGGGTTCTATAACTTCTCCTTTCAAATCGAGTAACGTTTCTATGGAAACGACAGGATTTTCTTTTGGGATACGAGTGTCTCCTTTCCGATGCACTATTCCTTCTTTACTGCATCCCTCGCTCCCTCACATTGACGAATTACCGCAGAAATTGCGTCGCTTTGAAATACTATGGGTTCTATGACTTCTCCTTCAAAATCGAGTAACGTTTCTATGGAAACGACAGGATTTTCTTTTTGGATACGAGTTTCTAATTTCCGATGCACACTTCCGTCTTTACTGCATTCCTCGCTCCCTCACATTGACGATTTAACACAGCAATTGCGTCGCTATGAAATATTATGGGTTCCATGACGCCTCCTTTTAAATCGAGTAACGTTTCTATGGAAACGACAGGATTTTCTTTTGGGATACGACTATCTCCTTTCCGATGCACTATGCCTTCTTTACTGCATCCCTCGCTCCCTCACATTGACGAATTACCACAGAACTTGCGTCGCTACGGAATACAATGTGTTCTATGACTTCTCCTTCTAAATCGAGTAACATTTCCATGGAAACGACAGGATTTTCTTTTGGGATAGGAGTCTCTCCTATTCCGATGCACAATTCCGTCTTTACTGCGCCCCTCGCTCCCTCACATTGACGAATTAACACAGAAATTGCGTCGCTATGAAATACTCTGTGTTCAATGACTTCTCCTTGTTAATCGAGTAACGTTTCAATGGAAACGACAGGATTTTCTTTTGGTATACGAGTATCTCCTTTCCGATGGACTATTCCTTCTTTACTGCATCCCTCGCTCCCTCACATTGACGAATTAAAATAGAAATTGCGTCGCTATGAAATACTATGGGTTCCATGACTTCTCCTTCTAAATCGAGTTACGTTTCTAGGGAACGACAGGATTTACTTTTGGGTTACGAGTATCTCCTTTCCGATGCACTATTAGTTCTTTACTGCATCCCTCGCTACCTCACATTGACGAATAAGCACAGACATTGCGTCGCTGGGAAATACTATGGGTTCTATAACTTATCCTTCTAAATCAAGTAACGTTTCTATGGAAACGACAGGATTTTCTCTTGGGATACGAGTATCTCCTTTCCGATGCATATTCCTTCTTTAGTGCATCCCTCGCCCCGTCACATTGACAAATTAACGCAGAAACTGCGTCGCTATGAAATACCATGGGTTCTATGACTTCTGCTTCTAAGTCGAGTAACGTTTCTATTGAAACGACAGGATTTTCTTTTGGGATACGAGTATCTCTTTTCCGATGCACTATTCCGTCTATACTGCATCCCTCGCTCTTTCACATTGACGAAACAACATAGAAATTGCGTCGCTATGAAATACTATGTGTTCCATGACTTCTCCTTCTAAATCGAGTAACGTTTCAATGGAAACGACAGGAATTTCTTTTCGGATACGAGTATCACCTTTCGTATGCACTATTAGTTCTTTACTGCATCCCTCGCTCCCTCCCATTGAAGAATAAGCACAGAAATCGCGTCGCTGTGAAATACTATGGGTTCTTTAACTTCTCCTCTCAAATCGAGAAACGTTTCTATGGATACGACAGGATTTTCTTTTGGGATAGGAGTCTCTCCTTTCCGATGCACTATTCCGTCTTTACTGCATCTTTCGCTCCCTCCCATTTGACGAATTAACACAGAAATCGCGTCGCTACGAAATACTATGGGTTCCATGAATTGTCCTTCTAAATCGAGTAATATTTCTGTGGAAACTAGAGGATTATCTTTTGTGATACGACTATCTCCTTTCCGATGCACTATTAGTTCATTACTGCATTCCTCGCTCCCTCACATTGACGAATAAACACAGAAATTGTATCGCTATGGAATACTATGTGTTCAATCACTTCTCCTTCTAAATCGAGTAATGTTTCAATGGAAACGACAGGATTCTCTTTTGGGATACGAGTATCTCCTTTCCGTTGCACAATTCCTTCTATACTGCATCCCCGCTCCCTCACATTGACGAAGTAACACAGAGATTGCGTCGTTATTAAATACTGTGGGTTCTATGACTTCTCCTTCTAAATCGGGTAACGTTTCTATGGAAACGACGGGATTTTCTTTTGGAATACGAGTATCTCCTTTCCGATGCACTATTAGTTCTTTACTGCATCCCTCGCTCCCTCACATTGAAGAATAAGCACAGAAATTGCGTCGCTGTGAAATACTATTGGTTCTTTAACTTCTCTTTTCAAATCGAGAATAGTTTCTATGGAAACGACAGGATTTTCTTTTGGGATAGGAGTCTCTCCTTTCCGATGCACTGTTCCGTCTTTACTGCATCCCTCGCTCCCTCACATTGACGAAATAACACAGAAATTTCGTCCCTATGAAATACTATGGGTTCCATGACTTCTCCTTGTAAATCGAGTAACGTTTATATGGAAACGACAGGATTTTCATTTGGGATACGAGTATCTCCTTCCCGAAGCACTATTCCGACTATACTGCATTCCTCGCTAACTCACATTGACGAATTAACACATTAATTGCGTCGCTATGATATACTATGTGTTCTATGATTTCTCCTTCTAAATCGAGTAACGTTTGTGTTGAATCGACAGGATTTTCTTTTGGGATACGAGTATCGCTTTTCCGATGCACTATTCCGTCTATACTGCATCCCTCGCTTCTTCACATTGACGTAACAACATAGAAATTGCTCCGCTATGAAATACTATGTGTTCCATGACTTCTCCTTCTAAATCGAGTAACGTTTCAATGGAAACGACAGGATTTTCTTTTCGGATACGAGTATCTCCTTTCCCATGCACTATTAGTTCTTTACTGCATACCCCCCCGCTCCCTCCTATTGAAGAATAAGCACAGATATCGCGTCGCTGTGAAATACTATGGGTTCTTTAACTTCTCCTCTCAAATCGAGAAACGTTTCTATGGATACGACAGGATTTTCTTTTGGGATAGGAATCTCTCCTTTCCGATGCACTATTCCGTCTTTACTGCGCCCCTCGCTCACTCACATTGACGAATTAACATAGACATTGCGTCGCTATGAAATACTATGGGTTCGATGACATCCATTTCTAAATCGAGTAATGGTTCTTGAAAACGACAGGATTTCCTTTTGGGATACGAGTATCTCCTTTCCGAAGCACTATTCCGTCTTTACTGCACCCTCGCTCCCTCACATTGACGAATGAACACAGAAATCGCGTCGCAACGAAATACTATGGGTTCTATGAATTCTCCTTCTAAATCGAGTTATATTTCTGTGGAAACTAGAGGATTATCTTTTGGGATACGACTATCTCCTTTCCGATGCACTATTAGTTCATTACTGCATTCCTCGCTCCCTCACATTGACGAATAAACACACTAATTGCGTCGCTATGAAATAGTATGGGTTCTATTACTTCTCCTTCTAAATCGAGTAACGTTTCTATGGAACGACATTATTTTCTTTTGGGATATGAGTATCTCATTTCCGATCCACGATTCCTTCTTTACTGCATCTCTCGCTCCCTCACATTGACGAATTAACGCAGAAATTGCGTCGCTATGAAATACTATGGGTTCTATGACTTCTCCTTCTAAATCGAATAACGTTTCTATTGAAACGAAAGGATTTTGTTTTGGTATACGAGTATCTCCTTTCCGATGCACAATTCCTTCTATACTGCATCCCTCGCTCCCTCACATTGACGAAGTAACACAGAGATTGCGTCGTTATTAACTACTGTGGGTTCTATGGCTCATCCTTCTAAATCGAGTAACGTTTCTATGGAAACGTGAGGATTTTCTTTTGGTATACGAGTATATCCTTTCCGACGCACTATTCCTTCTTTACTGCATCCCTCGCTCCCTCACAATGACGAATTAACACAGAAATTGCGTCGCTATGAAATTCTATAGGTTCTATGACTTCTCCTTCTAAATCGGGTAACGTTTCTATGGAAACGACGGGATTTTCTTTTCGGATACGAGTATCTCCTTTCCGATGCACTATTAGTTCTTTACTGCATCCCTCGCTCCCTCACATTGAAGAATAAGCACAGATATCGCGTCGCTGTGAAATACTATAGGTTCTTTAACTTCTCTTTTCAAGTCGAGAATAGTTTCAATGGAAACGACAGGATTTTCTTTTGGGATAGGAGTCTCTCCTTTCCGATGCACTATTCCGTCTTTACTGCATCCCTCGCTCCTTCACATTGACGAAATAACACAGAAATTTCGTCCCTATGAAATACTATGGGTCCCATGACCTCTCCTTCTAAATCGAGTAACGTTTATATGGAAACGACAGGATTTTCTTTTGGGATACGAGTATCTCCTTTCCGATGCACTGTTAGTTCTTTACTGCATCCATCGCTCCCTCCCATTGAAGAATAAGCACAGAAATCGCGTCGCTGTGAAATACTATGGGTTCTTAATTTCTCTTTTCAAATCGAGAATAGTTTCTATGGAAACGAAAGGATTTACTTTTGGGATAGGAGTCTCTCCTTTCCGATGCACTATTCCGTCTTTACTGCATCTCTCGCTCCCTCACATTGACGAATTAACGCAGAAATTGCGTCGCTATGAAATACTATGGGTTCTATGACTTCTCCTTCTAAATCGAATAACGTTTCTATTGAAACGAAAGGATTTTGTTTTGGTATACGAGTATCTCCTTTCCGATGCACAATTCCTTCTATACTGCATCCCTCGCTCCCTCACATTGACGAAGTAACACAGAGATTGCGTCGTCATTAACTACTGTGGGTTCTATGGCTCATCCTTCTAAATCGAGTAACGTTTCTATGGAAACGTGAGGATTTTCTTTTGGTATACGAGTATATCCTTTCCGACGCACTATTCCTTCTTTACTGCATCCCTCGCTCCCTCACAATGACGAATTAACACAGAAATTGCGTCGCTATGAAATTCTATGGGTTCTATGACTTCTCCTTCTAAATCGGGTAACGTTTCTATGGAAACGACGGGATTTTCTTTTCGGATACGAGTATCTCCTTTCCGATGCACTATTAGTTCTTTACTGCATCCCTCGCTCCCTCACATTGAAGAATAAGCACAGATATCGCGTCGCTGTGAAATACTATAGGTTCTTTAACTTCTCTTTTCAAGTCGAGAATAGTTTCAATGGAAACGACAGGATTTTCTTTTGGGATAGGAGTCTCTCCTTTCCGATGCACTATTCCGTCTTTACTGCATCCCTCACTCCCTCACATTGACGAAATAACACAGAAATTTCGTCGCTATTAAATGCTATGGGTTCCACGGCTTCTCCCTCCAAATCGAGTAACGTTTCTATGGAAACGACAGGATTTTCTTTTATGATACGAGTACCTCCTTACCGATGCACTATTAGCTCTTTACTGCATCCCTTGCTCCCTCACATTGACGAATAAGCGTAGAAATTGCGTCACTTTGAGATACTATGTGCTTTATAACTTCTCCTATAAAATCGAGCAGCGTTTCTACGGACACGACTAGATTTTCTTTTGGGAAACGAGTATCTCCTTCCCGAAGCACTATTCCTACTTTACTGCATTCCTCGCTCCCTCACATTGACGAATTAACACATAAATAGCGTCGCTATGATATACTATGTGTTCTATGACTTCTCCTTCTAAATCGAGTAACGTTTCTAAGGAAACGGCAGGATTTTCTCTAGGGATAAGAGTATCCCCTTTCCGATGCACTATGCCTTCTGTACTGCACCCCTCGCTCCCTCTCATTGGCGAATTAACACGGAAATTGCGTCGCTATGAAATACTATGGGTTCTATGACTTCTCCTTCTAAATCGAGTAACGTTTCTGTTGAAACGACAGGATTTTCTTTTGGGACACGAGGATCTCCATTCCGATGCACTATTCCGTCTTTACTGCATCCCTCGCTCCCTCACATTGACCAAATAACACAGATATTGAGTCGCTATGAAATACTATGGGTTCCATTACTTCTCCTTCTAAACCGAGTAACGTTTCTATTGAATCGACAGGATTTTCGTTTGGGATAAGAGTCTCTCCTTTCCGATGCACTATTCCGTCCTTACTGCATCCCTCGCTACCTCTCATTGACAAAATTAACACAGAAATTGCGTCGCTATGAAATACTATGGGTTCTATGATTCTCCTTCTAAATCGAGTAACGTTTCTATGGAAACGACAGGATTTTCTTTTGGGATACGAGTATCTCCTTTCTGAAGCACTATTCCGTCTATTTTCTGCATCCCTCGCTCCCTCACATTCACGAATTAACACAGAAATTGCGTGTCTATGAAATATTATGGGTTCCATGACGCCTCTTTCTAAATCGAGTTACGTTTCTATGGGAACGACAGGATTTTCTTTTGGGATACGACTATCTCCTTTCCGATGCACTATGCCTTCTTTACTGCATCCCTCGCTTCCTCACATTGACGAATTAACACAGAAATTGCGTCGCTATGAAATTCTATGCGTTCTATGTCTTGTCCTTCTAAATGGAGTAACGTTTCAACGGAAACGACAGGATTTTCTTTTGGGATACGACTATCTCCTTTCCGATGCACTGTTCCTTCTCTACTGCATCCCTCGCTCCCTCACATTGACGAATTAACACAGCAATTGCGTCGCTATGAAATATTATGGGCTCCATGACGCCTCCTTCTAAATCGAGTTACGTTTCTATGGAAACGAGAGGATTATCTTTTGGATACTACTATCTCCTTTCAATGCACTATTAGTTCATTACTGCATCCCTCGCTCCCTCACATTGACGAATAAACACAGAAATTGCGTCGCTACGAAATAGTATGGGTTCTATAACCTCTCCTTCTAAATCGAGTAACGTTTCTATGGAAACGACAGGATTTTCTTTTGGGATATGAGTATCTCATTTCCGATTCACGATTCCTTCTTTACTGCATCTCTCGCTCCCTCTCATTGACGAATTAATGTAGAAATTGCGTCGCTATGAAATACTATGGGTTCTATTACTTCTCCTTCTCAATCGAGTAACGTTTCTATTGAAACGAAAGGATTTTGTTTTGGTATACGAGTATCTCCTTTCCGATGCACTATTCCTTCTTTACTGCCACCCTGGCTCCCTCACATTGACGAATTATCACAGAAATTGCATCGCTATGGAATACTATGTTTTCAATGACTTCTCCTTCTAAATCGAGTAACGTTTCAATGGAAACGGTAGGATTTGCTTTTGGCATACTAGTATCACCTTACCGTTGCACAATTTCTTCTTTACTGCATCCCTCGCTCCCTCACTTTGACGAAATAACACAGAGATTGCGTCGCTACGAAATACTATGGGTTCCATGACATCTCCTTCCAAATCGAGTAACGTTTTTATGGAAACGTCAGGATTTTCTTTTGGGATACGAGTATCTCCTTTCTGATGCACTATTAGTTCTTTACTGCATCCCTCGCTCCCTCACACTGGCGAAATAACACCGAAAATGCGTCGCTATGAAATACTTTGGATTCCATTACTTCTCCTTCTAAATCGAATAACGTTTCAATGGAAACGACAGGATTTTCTTTTGGGATACGAGTATCTCCTTTCCGATGCACTATTAGTTCTTTACTGCATCCCATTGAGGTATAAGCACAGAAATCGCGTCGCTATGAAATACTATGGGTTCTTTAACTTTTCTTTTCAAATCGCGAAACGTTTCTATGGAAACGACAGGATTTTCTTTTGGCATTGGAGTCTCTCCTTTCCGATGCACTACTCCATCTTTACTGCGCCCCTCGCTCCCTCACATTGACGAATTAACACAGAAATTGCGTCGCTATAATATATTATGGGTTCTATGACATCCCCTTCTAAATCGAGTAGCGTTTCTATGGAATCGACAGCATTTTCTTTTGGGATAAGAGCATCTCCTTTGCGAAGCACTATTCCGTCTTTGCTGCATCTCTCGCTCTCTCACATTGACGAATTAACACAGAAATTGCGTCGCGATGAAATACTATTGGTTCTATGACTTCTCCTTCTATATCGAGTAACGTTTCTTTGGAAACGACAGGATTTTCTTTTGGGATACGAGTATATCCTTTCCGATGCACTATTCCTCCTTTACTGCATCCCTCTCTCCCTCACATTCACGAATTAACACAGAAATTGCGTGGCTATGAAATACTAAGGGTTCTATGACTTCTCATTCTAAACCGAGTAACGTTTCTGTTGAAACGACAGGATTTTCTTTTGGGATAGGAGTCTCTCCTTTCCGATGGACTATTCCGTCTTTACTGCATCCCTCGCTCCCTCACATTGACGAATTAACACAGAAATAGCGTCGCTACGAAATACTATGGGTTCCATGAATTCTCCTTCTAAATCGAGTAATATTTCAATGGAAACGAGAGGATTATCCTTTGGGATACGAGTTTCTCCTTTCCGATGCACTATTAGTTCATCATTGCATCCCTCGCTCCCTCACATTGACGAATAAACACAGAAATTGCGTCGCTATGAAATAGTATGAGTTCAAATACTTCTCCTTCTAAATCGAGTAACGTTTCTATGGAAACGACAGGATTTTCATTTGGGATATGAGTATCTCACTTCCGATGCACGACTCCTTCTTTACTGCATCTCTCGCTCCCTCACATTGTCGAATTAACGCAGAAAATGCGTCGCTATGAAATACTATGGGTCCCATGACTTCTCCTTCTAAATCGAGCAACGTTTCTATGGAAACGAGGGATTTTGTTTAGGTATACGAGTATCTCCTTTCCGATGCACTATTCCTTCTTTACTGCCTCCCTGGCTCCCTCACATTGTCGACTTATCACAGAAATTGCATCGCTATGGAATACTATGTGTTCAATCACTTCTCCTTCTAAATCGAGTAACGTTTCAATGGAAACGACAGGATTTGCTTTTGGGATAGGAGTATCTCCTTTCTGATGCACTATTAGTTCTTTACTGCATCCCTCGCTCCCTCACATTGACGAATAAGCGTTGAAATTGCGTCACTGTGAGATCCTATGTGCCCTATAACATCTTCTTTACAATCGAGCAACGTTTCTACGGACACGACTAGATTTTCTTTTGGGATAAGAGTATCTCCTTCCCGAAGCACTATCCCGACTTTACTGCATTCCTCGCTCCCTCACATTGACGAATTAACACAGAAATTGCGTCGCTATGAAATACTATGTGATCTATGACTTCTCCCACTAAATCGAGTAACGTTTCTATGGAAACGACAGGATTTCCTTTTGGGATACGAGTATCTCCTTTCCGATGCTCTATTCCTTCTTTACTGCATCCCTCGCTCCCTCACATTGACGAATAACACAGAGATTAAGTCGCTATGGAATACTATGGGTTCTATGACTCATCCTTTTAAATCAAGTAACGTTTCTATGGAAACGAAAGGATTTTCTTTTGGTATACTATTATCTCCTTTCCGATGCACTATCCCGACTTTACTGCATTCCTCGCTCCCTCACATTGACCAAATAACACAGTAATTGCGTCGCTATGAAATACTATGGGTTCTATGACTTCATCTTCTAAATCGAGTAACGTTTCTGTTGAAACGACAGGATTTTCTTTTGGGACACAAGTATCTCCTTTGCGATGCATTATTACGTCTTTACTGGATCTCTCGCTCCCTCACATTGACCAAATAACACAGATATTGAGTCGCTATGAAATACTATGGGTTCCATTACTTCTCCTTCTAAACCGAGTAACGTTTCTATTGAAACGACAGTATTTTCTTTTGGGATAGGAGTCTCTCCTTTCCGATGCACTATTCCGTCCTTACAGCATCCCTCGCTCCCTCTCATTGACAAAATTAACACAGAAATTGCGTCGCTATAAAATACTATGGGTTCTATGATTCTCCTTTTAAATAGAGTAACGTTTCTATGGAAACGACAGGATTTCGTTTCGGGATACATCTATCGCCTTTCCGATGCACTATTCCATCTTAACTTCATCCCTCGCTCCCTCACATTGACGAATTAGCGCAGAGATTGCGTCGCTACGAATTACTATGGGTTCTATGACTTCTCCTTCTAAATCGTGTAACGTTTCCATGGAAACGACAGGATTTTCTTTTGGGGTACGTGTATCTCCTTTCCGATGCACTATTCCTTCTTTACTGCATTTCTCGCTCGATCACATTGACGAATTAACACAGAAATTGCGGCGCTATGAAATACTCTGGGTTCTATGACTTCTCCTTCTAAATCGAGTAACGTTCCTATGGAAAAGACAGGATTTTCTTTTGGGATACGAGTATCTCCTTTCCGATGCACTATTCCTTTTTTACTGCAGCCCTCGCTCCCCCACATTGACAAATTAACACAGAAATGGCGTCGCTATGAAATACTATGGGTTCTATGACTTCTCCTTCTAAATCGTGTAACGTTTCCATGGAAACGACAGGATTTTCTTTTGGGATACGAGTATCTCCTTTCCGATGCACTATTCCTTTTTTACTGCAGCCCTCGCTCCCCCACATTGACAAATTAACACAGAAATGGCGTCGCTATGAAATACTATGGGTTCAAAGACTTCTCCTTCTAAATCGAAAAACGATTCTATGGAAACGACAGGATTTTCTTTTGGGATACTAGTATCTACTTTCCGATGCACTATTCCTGTTTCACTGCATCCCTCGCTCTTTCACTTTGACAAATTAACACAGAAATTGCGTCGCTATGAAATACCATTGGCTCTATGACATCTCCTTCTAAATCGAGTAACGTTTCTATAGAAACGACAGGATATTCTTTTAGGAAACGAGTATCTACTTTCCGATGCGCTATTCCTACTTTACTGCATCCCTCGTTCCCTCAAATTGACGAATAAGCACAGAAATTGCGTCGCTATGAAATCCTATGGGTTCTATGACTTCTCCTTCTAAATCGAGTAACGTTTCTATGGAAAGGACAGGTTTTTTTTTCGGGACACGACGATCTCCTTTCCGATGCACTATTCCTTTTTTCCTGCATCACTCGCTCCCTCACATCGAGGAATTAACACAGAAATTGCGTCGCTATGAAATACTATGTGTCCCATAACTTCTCCTTCTAAATCGACTAACGTTTCTATGGAAACGATAGGATTTACTTATGGTATAGGAGTATCTCCTTTCCGGTGCACTATTCCTTCTGTACTGCACCCTCGCTCCCTCACATTGATGAATTAACACAGATATTGCGTCGCTATGATACTATGGGTTCTATGACTTCTCCTTCTAAATCGAGTAACGTTTCAATGCAAACGACCAGATTTTCTATTGAGATACGAGTATCATATTTCCGATGCACTATTCCATCATTACTGCATCCCTCGCTCCCTCACATTGATTAATTAACACAGACATTGCGTCGCTGTGAAATACTATGGTTTCTATGACTTCTCCTTCTAAACCGCGTAACGTTTTTATGGAAACGTCAGGATTTTTTTTTTGCGATACGAGTGTCTCCATTCCGATGCACTATTCCCTCTTAACTGCATCCCTAGCTCCCTCACTTTGACAATATAACACAGAAATTGCGTCGCTCTGAAATACCATTGGTTCTATGAGATCTCCTTCTAAATCGAATAACGTTTCTATGGAATCAACAAGAATTTTCTTCTGGGATACGAGTATCTCCTTTCCGATGCAATATTCCTTATTTACTGCATCCCTCGCTCCCTCAGATTGACGAATTAACACAGAAATTGAGTCGTTAAGAAATACTATGCTTTCTATGATTTCTCCTTCAAAATCGAGTTACGTTTCTATGGAAACGACAGGATTTTCTCTTGGGATACGGGTATCTCCTTTCCGATGCACTATTCCTCCACTACTGCATTCCTCGATCCCTCACATTGACGAATTAACACTGAAATTGCGTCGCTATGATATACTATGTGTTCTATAACTTCTCCTTCTAAATCGAGTAACGTTTCTATTGATACGACAGGATTTTCTTTTGGGATACGAGTATCTCCTTTCCGATGCATTATTCCTTCTTTACTACATCTCTCGCTCCCTCACATTGACGAATTAACAATGAAATTGCGTCTCTATGAAATACTATGGGTTCTATGACTTCTCCTTCTAGATCGAGTAACGTTTCAATGGAAACGAGAGGATGTTCTTTTGTGATACGGCCGGACGAAGTGGCCGTGCGGTTAAAGGCGCTGCAGTGTGGAACCGCAAGACCGCTACGGTCGCAGGTTCGAATCCTGCCTCGGGCATGGATGTTTGTGATGTCCTTATGTTAGTTAGGTTTAACTAGTTCTAAGTTCTAGGGGACTAATCACCTCACCAGTTGGGTCCCATTGTGCTCAGAACCATTTTTATTGTGATACGTGTATGTCCTTCCGATGCACTATTCCTTCTTTACTGCCTACCTCGATCCCTCACACTGACGAATTAACACAGAAATTGCGTCGCTATGAAATACTATGTGTTCTATGACTTCTCCTTCTAAATCGAGTGACGTTTCTATGCAAAAGACAGGATTTTCTTTTGGGATACGAGTATCTCCTTTCCGATGCACTATTCCTTCCTTACTGCATCCCCCGCTCCCTGACATTGACGAATTATCACAGATATTGTGTCGCTATGAAATACTATGGGTTCCATTACTTCTCCTTCTAAATCGAGTAACGTTTCTACGGAAACGACAGGATTTTCTATTATGATGCGAGTATCTCCTTTCCGATGCACTATTCCTTCTTTACTTCATCCCGCGCTCCCTCACATTGACGAATTAACGCAGAAATTGCGTCGCTATGAATTACTATTGGTTCTACGACTTCTCCTTCTAAATCGAGTAACGTTTCTATGGAAACGACTGGATTTTCTTTTGGTATACGAATATCTCCTTTCCGATGCACTATTCCTTCTTTACTGCATCCCTCCCTCCCTCACATTGACGAATTAACACAGAAATCGCTTCGTTATGAAATACTATGGGTTCTATAACTTCTCCTTCTAAAGCGAGTAACGTTTCTATGGAAACGTCAGATTTTCGTTTTGGGATACGACTATCTCCTTTCCGATGCACTATTCCCTCTTTTCTTCATCCCTCGCTCCCTCACATTGACTAATTAACACAGAAATTGCGTTGCTATGAAATACTATGTGTTCTCTGACTTCTCCTTCTAAATCGAGTAACGTTTCTATAGAAACGACAGGGTTTTCTGTTGGGATACGACTGTCTTCTTTCCGATGCACTATTTCTTCTTTACTGCATCCCTCGCTACCTCACATTGACGAATTAACACAGAAATTGCGACGGTATGAAATACTATGGGTTCTATGACTTCTCCTTCTAAATCGAGTAACGTTTTTATGGAAACGACAGAAAATTCATTTGGGATACGAGTGTCTCCTTTCCGATGCACTAATCCTTCTTTACTGCATTCCTCACTACCTCACATTGACGAATTAACACAGAAATTGCGTGGCTATGAAATACTGTGGGTTCTATGACTTTTCCTTCTAAATCGAATAACGTTTCTATGGAAACGACAAGATTTTCTTTTGGTATACGAGTATCTCCTCTCCGATGCACTATTCCTTCTTTACTGCATCCCTCGCTCCCTTACACTGACGAATTAACACAGAAATTACGTCGCTATGAAATACTATGGGTTCTATGACTTCTCCTTCTAAATCGTGTAACGTTTCTACGGAAACGACAGGATTTTTCTTTGGGATACGACTGTCTTATTTCCGATGCACTATTCCTTAAGTACTGCATCCCTCGCCCCCTCACTTCGGCGAATTAACGCTGAAATTTCCTGGCTATGAAATACTATGGGGTCTCTGACATCTCCTTGTAAATAGTGTAATTTTTCTAATGAGACGACAGGATTTTCCTCAGGTATACGTGTATCTCCTTTCGGATGCACTATTCCTTCTGTACTGCATCCCTCGCTCCCTCACATTGACGAATTAACACAGATATTGCGTCGCGTGTAATTACAACGCGTTCTATGACTCCCCCTCCTAAATCGAGTACCGTTTCTATTGAAACGACTGGATTTTCCTTTGGGATACGAGTAACTCCTTTCAGATGCACTATTCCTTCTTTACTGCATACCTCGCTCCCTCACATTGACGAATTAACACAGAAATTGCGTCGCTATGAAATGCTATAGGTTCTATGACTTTTCCTTCTAAATCGAGTAACATTCCTATCGAAACGACGTTAATTTCCTTTGGGATACTAGTTTCTCCTTTCCGAAGCACTATTCCCTCTTTACTGCATTCCTCGCTCCCTCTCATTGACGAATTAACGCGGAAATTGCGTCGCTATGAAATACTATGGGTTCTATGACTTCTCCTTCAAAATCAAGTAACATTTCTATGGAAACGATAGGATTTTCTTTTGGGATACGAGTATCTCCTTTCCGATGCACTATTCCTTCTTTACTGCGTCTCTCGCTCCCTGTCATTGACGAATTAACACAAAATTGCGTCGCTATGAAATACTATGGGTTCTATGACTTCTCCTTCTAAATCGAGTAACGTTTCTATGGAAATGACTGGTTCTTCTTCTGGTATTCGAGTATCTCCTTTCCGATGCACTATTCCTTCTCTACTGCATCCCTCGCTCCCTCACATCGACGAATTAACACAGAAATTGCGTCGCTATGAAATACTATCAGTTTCATGACTTCACCTTGTAAATCGAGTAAAGTTTCTATGAAAACGACAGCATTTTCGTTTATGATACGAGTATCTCCATTCCGATGCTCTATTAGTTCTTTACTGCATCCCCCGCTCCCTCACATTGACGAATAAGCAGAGAAATGGCTTCGCCATGAAATACTATGTGTTCTATAACTTCTCCTTCTAAATCGAGTAACGTTTCTATGGAAAAGACAGGATTTCGTTTTGGGATACATCTATCTCCCTTCCGATGCACTATTCCTTCTCTACTTCATCCCTTGCTCCCGCACATTGACGAATTAACGCAGAGATTGCGTCGCTATGAATTACTATGGGTTCTATGACTTCTCCTTATAAATCGTGTAACGTTTCCATGGAAACGACAGGATTTTCTTTTGGGATACGAGTATCTCCTTTCCGATGCACTATTCCTTCTTTACTGCATCCCTCGCTCCCTCACATTGACGAATTAACACAGAAATTGCGTCGCCATGAAATACTATGAGTTCTATGACTTATTCTTCTAACTCGAGTAACGATTCTGTGGAAACGACAGGATAATCTTTTGGGATACGACTATCTCCTTTCCGATGCCCTATTCCCTCTTTACTGCATCCTGCGCTCCTTTACATTGACGAATTAACTCAGAAATTCCGTCCTATGAAATACCATGGCTTCCATGACTTCTCCGTCTAAATCGAGTAACGTTTCTATGGAAACGACAGGATTTTCTTTTGGTATACGAGTATCTCCTTTCCGATGCACTATTCCTTTTTTACTGCGTCCGTCGCTCCCTCACATTGACGAATTAACACAGAAATTGCGTCGCTATGCTGGCCGAAGTGGCCGTGCGGTTAAAGGCGCTGCAGTCTGGAACCGCAAGACCGCTACGGTTGCAGGTTCGAATCCTGCCTCGGGCATGGATGTTTGTGATGTCCTTAGGTTAGTTAGGTTTAACTAGTTCTAAGTTCTAGGGGACTAATGACATCAGCAATTGAGTCCCATAGTGCTCAGAGCCATTTGAACCATTTTTTGCGTCGCTATGAAATACTTTGGGTTCTATGAGTTCTCCTGCTAAATCGAGTTATGTTTCTATGGAAACGAAAGGATTTTCTTTTAGGATACGAGTATCTCCTTTCCGATGCACTATTTCTCCTCTACTGCATCCCTCGATCCCTCACATTGACGAATTAACACAGAAATTGCGTCGCTATGAAATACTGTGGGTTCTATGACTTCTCCTTCTAAATCGAGTAATGTTTCCATGGAAACGACAGGATTTTCTTTTGGGATACGAGTATCGCCTTTCCGATGCACTATTCCTTCTTTATTGCATCCCTCCCTCCCTCACATTGACGAATTAACTTTGAAATTGCGTCGCTATTAAATACTATCGCTTCTATGACCTCTCCTTCTAAATCGAGTATCTTTTCTATGGAAACGACAGGATTTTCTTTTGGGGTACGAGTATCTCCTTTCCGATGCACTATTCCTTCTTTACTGCATCCCTCGCTCCCTCACATTGACGAATTAACAATGAAATTTCGTCGCTATGGAATACTATGGGTTCTATGACTTCTCCTTATAAATCGAGTAACGTTTCTATGCAAACGACACGATTTTCTTTTGAGATACGAGTATCATCTTTCCGATGCACTATTCCTTCATTACTGCATCCCTTACTCCCTCACATTGACGAATTAACACAGAAATTGCGTCGCTATGAAGTACTATGGGTTCTAAGACTTCTCCTTCTAAATCGAGAAACGTCTCTATGGAAACGACAGGTTCTTCTTTGGGGATACGAGTATTTCCTTTCCGATGCACTATTCCTTCTTTACTGCGTCCCTGGCTAACTCACATTGACGAATTAACTCACAAATTGCGTCGCTATGAAATACTATGGGTTCTATGACTTCTCCTTCTAAATCGAGTAACGTTTCTGTGGAAACGACAGGATTTTTTTTTGGGATACGAGTATCTCCATTTCGATGCAATATTCCTTTCTTACTGCATCCCTGGCACCCTCACATTCACGAATTAACACAGAATTTGCGACTCCATGGAATACTACGTGTTCTATGACTTCTCCATCTAAATCGAGTAACGTTTCTAAGGAAACGACAAGATTTTCTTATGGGATACGAGTATCTCCTTTCCGATCCACTATCCTTTTTTACCGCATCCCTCGCTCCCTCACATTGTCGAATTAACACAGAAATTACGTCGCTATGAATTATTATAGGTTCTATGACATCTCCTTCTAAATCGAGTATCGTTTCTATGGAAACGACAGGATTTTCTTTTGGGATACGAGTATCTCCTTTCCGATGCACTATTCCTACTTTACTGCATCCCTCGTGCCCTAACATTGACGAATAAGCACAGACATTGCGTCGCTATGAAATCCTATGGGTTCTATTTCTCCTTCTAAATCGAGTAACGTTTCTATGCAAAGGACAGGATTTTCTTTTGGGAAACGAGTATCTCCTTTCCGATGCACTATTCCTTCCTTAAAGCATCCCTCGCTCCCTCACATTGACGAATTAACACAGAAATTGCGTCGCAATGAAATACTATGGGTTCCATAACTTCTTCTTCTAAATCGAGTAACGTTTCTATGGAAACGACAGGATATTCTTTTGGGATACGAGTATCTCCTTTCCGATGCACTATTCCTTCTTTACTGCATCCCTCGCTCCCTCACATTGACGAATTAACAATGAAATTTCGTCGCTATGGAATACTATGGGTTCTATGACTTCTCCTTCTAAATCGAGTGGCGTTTCTATGCAGACGACAGTATTTTATTTTGGGATACGAGTATCTCCTTTCCGATGCACTATTCCTACATTATTGCATCCCTCGTTCCCTCACACTGACGAATAAGCACAGAAATTGCGTCGCTATGAAATCCTATGGGTTCTATGATTTCTCTTTCTAAGTCGAGTAACGTTTCTATAGAAACGACAGGATTTTCTTTTGGGATACGACTATCTCCTTTCCGAAGCAATATTCCTCCCTTACTGCATCCCTGGCTCCATCACATTGACGAATTATCACAGAAATAGCGAGGCTATGGTTTACTATGTGCGCTATGACTTCTCTCTCTAAATCGAGTAACGTTTCTATAGAAAGGACAGGATTTCCTTTTGGAATCCGAGTATGTCCATTCCGATGCACTATTCCTTCTTTATTGCATCCCTCGCACCCTCACATTGACGAATTAACACAGAGATTGCGTCGCTATGAAATACTATGGGTTCTACAACTTCTCTTTCTAAATCGAGTAACGTTTCTATTGGAACGACAGGATTTTCTTTTGGGATACGAGTATCTCCTTTCCGATGCACTATTCCCTCTTTACTGCATCTCACGCTCCCTCCCAATGACGAATTAACACAGATATTGCGTCGCTATGAAATACTATGGGTTCCGTGACTTCTCCTTCTAAATCGAGTAACGTTTCTATGGAAACGACAGGATTTTCTTTTATGATACCAGTACCACTTTTCCGATGCACTATTAGTTCTTTACTGCATCCCTCGCTCCCTCACATCGAGGAATAAGCACAGAAATTGCGTCGCCATGATAAACTACTATGTTCTATAACTTCTCCTTCTAAATCGTGTAACGTTTCCATGGAAACGACTGGAATTTCTTTTTGGGTACGAGTATCTCCTTTCCCATGCACTATTCCTTCTTTACCACATTCCTCGCTACCTCACATTGACGATTTAACACAGAAATGGCGTGGCTATGAAATACTATGGATTCCATGACTTCTCCTTCTAAATCGATTAACGTTTCTATGGAAACGAAAGGATTTTCGTTTGGTATACGAGTATCTCCTTTCCGATGCGCCATTCCTCCTTAACTGCATCCCTCGCTCCCTCACATTGACGAATTAACACAGAAATGGCGTCGCTATAAAATACTATGGGTTCTATGACTTCTCCTTCTAAATCGAGTAACATTACTATGGAAACGTCAGGATTTTCTTTTGCGATACGAGTATCTCCATTCCGATGCACTATTCCCTCTTAACTGCATCCCTTGCTCCCTCACATTGACAAATTAAGTCAGAAATTGCGTCGCTCTGAAATACCATTGGTTCTACGAGATCTCCTTCTAAATTGAGTAACGTTTCAATGGTAACAACAGGTTTTTCTTTTGGGATACGAGTATTTCCTATCCGCTGCACTATTCCTTCTTTACTTCACCCTGGCTCCCTCACATTGACGAATTAACACAGACATTGCGACGCTATGGAATAATATGTGTTATATGACTTCTCCTTCTAAATCGAATAACGTTTCTATGGAAACGACAGGATTTTCGTTTGGGATACGAGTAACTTCTTTCCGATGCACTATTCTTTCTATCCTGCATCCCTCGCTCCCTCACATTGACGAATTAACACAGAAATTGCGTCGCTATGAAATACTACGTGTTCTATGACTTCCCCTTCTAAATCGAGTAACGTTCCTATGGAAACGACAGGATTTTCTTTTGGTATACGAGTATCTCCTTTCCGATGCACTATTCCTTCTTTACTGCATCCCTCGCTCCCTCTCATTGACGAATTAACACAGATATTGCGTCGCTATGAAATACTATGGGTTGTATGATTTCTCCCTCTAAATCGAATAACGTTTCTATGGTGACGACAGGATTTTCTTTTGGGATACGAGTATCTCCTTTCCGATGCATAATTCCTTCTTTACTGCATCCCTCGCTACCTCACATTGACGAATTAACACAGAAATTGCGTCGCTATGAAATACTATGGGTTCAATGACTTCTCCTTCTAAATCGAGTAACTGTTTCTATGGAAACGAAATGATTCTCTTTTGGGATACTGGTATCCGAGTATCTCCTTTCCGATGCACTATTCCTTCTTTACTGCATCCCTCGCTCCCTCACATTGACGAATTAACAATGAAATTTCGTCGCTATGGAATACTATGGGTTCTATGACTTCTCCTTCTAAATCGAGTGGCGTTTCTATGCAGACGACAGTATTTTATTTTGGGATACGAGTATCTCCTTTCCGATGCACTATTCCTACATTATTGCATCCCTCGTTCCCTCACACTGACGAATAAGCACAGAAATTGCGTCGCTATGAAATCCTATGGGTTCTATGATTTCTCTTTCTAAGTCGAGTAACGTTTCTATAGAAACGACAGGATTTTCTTTTGGGATACGACTATCTCCTTTCCGAAGCAATATTCCTCCCTTACTGCATCCCTGGCTCCATCACATTGACGAATTATCACAGAAATAGCGAGGCTATGGTTTACTATGTGCGCTATGACTTCTCTCTCTAAATCGAGTAACGTTTCTATAGAAAGGACAGGATTTCCTTTTGGAATCCGAGTATGTCCATTCCGATGCACTATTCCTTCTTTATTGCATCCCTCGCACCCTCACATTGACGAATTAACACAGAGATTGCGTCGCTATGAAATACTTTGGGTTCTACAACTTCTCTTTCTAAATCGAGTAACGTTTCTATTGGAACGACAGGATTTTCTTTTGGGATACGAGTATCTCCTTTCCGATGCACTATTCCCTCTTTACTGCATCTCACGCTCCCTCCCAATGACGAATTAACACAGATATTGCGTCGCTATGAAATACTATGGGTTCCATGACTTCTCCTTCTAAATCGAGTAACGTTTCTATGGAAACGACAGGATTTTCTTTTATGATACCAGTACCACTTTTCCGATGCACTATTAGTTCTTTACTGCATCCCTCGCTCCCTCACATCGAGGAATAAGCACAGAAATTGCGTCGCCATGATAAACTACTATGTTCTATAACTTCTCCTTCTAAATCGTGTAACGTTTCCATGGAAACGACTGGAATTTCTTTTTGGGTACGAGTATCTCCTTTCCGATGCAATATTCCTTCTTTACCACATTCCTCGCTACCTCACATTGACGATTTAACACAGAAATGGCGTGGCTATGAAATACTATGGATTCCATGACTTCTCCTTCTAAATCGATTAACGTTTCTATGGAAACGAAAGGATTTTCGTTTGGTATACGAGTATCTCCTTTCCGATGCGCCATTCCTCCTTAACTGCATCCCTCGCTCCCTCACATTGACGAATTAACACAGAAATGGCGTCGCTATAAAATACTATGGGTTCTATGACTTCTCCCTCTAAATCGAGTAACATTACTATGGAAACGTCAGGATTTTCTTTTGCGATACGAGTATCTCCATTCCGATGCACTATTCCCTCTTAACTGCATCCCTTGCTCCCTCACATTGACAAATTAAGTCAGAAATTGCGTCGCTCTGAAATACCATTGGTTCTACGAGATCTCCTTCTAAATTGAGTAACGTTTCAATGGTAACAACAGGTTTTTCTTTTGGGATACGAGTATTTCCTATCCGCTGCACTATTCCTTCTTTACTTCACCCTGGCTCCCTCACATTGACGAATTAACACAGACATTGCGACGCTATGGAATAATATGTGTTATATGACTTCTCCTTCTAAATCGAATAACGTTTCTATGGAAACGACAGGATTTTCGTTTGGGATACGAGTAACTTCTTTCCGATGCACTATTCTTTCTATCCTGCATCCCTCGCTCCCTCACATTGACGAATTAACACAGAAATTGCGTCGCTATGAAATACTACGTGTTCTATGACTTCCCCTTCTAAATCGAGTAACGTTCCTATAAAAACGACAGGATTTTCTTTTGGTATACGAGTATCTCCTTTCCGATGCACTATTCCTTCTTTACTGCATCCCTCGCTCCCTCTCATTGACGAATTAACACAGATATTGCGTCGCTATGAAATACTATGGGTTGTATGATTTCTCCCTCTAAATCGAATAACGTTTCTATGGTGACGACAGGATTTTCTTTTGGGATACGAGTATCTCCTTTCCGATGCATAATTCCTTCTTTACTGCATCCCTCGCTACCTCACATTGACGAATTAACACAGAAATTGCGTCGCTATGAAATACTATGGGTTCAATGACTTCTCCTTCTACATCGAGTAACGTTTCTATGGAAACGATAGGATTTTCTTTTGGTATACGAGTATCTCCTTTCCGATGCACTATTCCTTCTTTACTGCATCCCTCGCTCCCACACATTGAAGAATTAACACAGAATTTGCGCCGCTATGAATTACTATGGGTACCATGACTTCTCCATCTAAATCGAGTAACGTTTCAATGGAAACAACAGGATTTTCTTTTGGGATACAAGTATCTTTTTTCCGATGAACTATTCCTTCTTTGCTGCATCCCTGGCTCCCTCACATTGACGAATGACCGCAGAAATTGCGCCTCTATGGAATACTATGTGTTCTATGACTTCTCCTTCTAAATCGAGTAACGTTTCTATAGAAACGACAGGATTTTCTTTTGGGTTACGAGTATCTCCTTTCCGATGCTCTATTCCTACTTTACTGCATCCCTCGTTCCCTAACATTGACGAATAAGCACAGACATTGCGTCGCTATGAAATCATATGGGTTCTATGTCTTCTCCTTCTAAATCGAGTAACGTTTCTATGCAAAGGACAGGATTTTCTTTTGAGAAACGAGTATCTCCTTTCCGATGCACTATTCCTTCCTTAAAGCGTCCCTCGCTCCCTCACTTTGACGAATTAACACAGAAATTGCGTCGCAATGAAATAGTATGGGTTCCATGACTTCTTCTTCTAAATCGAATAACGTTTCTATGGAAACGACAGGATTTTCTTTTGTGATACGTGTATCTCCTTTCCGATCCACTATTCCTTCTTTACTGCATCCCTGGCTCCCTCACATTGACGAATTAATACAGAAATTGCGACTCGATGGAATACTATGTGTTCTATGACTTCTCCTTCTAAATCGAGTAACGTTTCTATGGAAAAGACAGGATTTTCTTATGGGATACGAGTTTCTCCTTTCCGATGCACTATTCCTTCTTTCCTGCATCCCTCGATCCCTCACATTGACGACTAACACAGAAATTGCGTCGCTATGAAATACTATGGGTTCTATGACTTCTCCTTCTAATTCGAAAGACGTTTCTATGCAGACGACAGGATTTTTTTTTTTTGGGATACGAGTATCTCCTTTTCGATGCACTATTCCTACTTTATTGCATCCCTCGTTCCCTCACATTGACGAATAAGCACAGAAATTGCGCCGCTATGAAATCCTATGGGTTCTATGACTTCTCCTTCTAAATCGAGTAACGTTTCTATAGAAACGACAGCATTTTCTTTTGGGATACGACTATCTCCTTTCCGATGCAATATTCCTCACTTACTGCATCCCTGGCTCCATCACATTGACGAATTAACACAGAAATAGCGAGGCTATGGATTACTATGTGCGCTATGACTTCTCCTTCTAAATCGAGTAACATTTTTATAGAAAGGACAGGATATCCTTTTGGGATCCGAGTATGTCCATTCCGATGCACTGGTCCTTCTTTACTGCATCCCTGGCTCCCTCACATTCACGAATTAACACAGTAATTGCGACTCCATGGAATACTATGTGTTCTATGACTCCTCCTTCTAAATCGAGTACCGTTTCTAAGGAAACGACAGGATTTTCTCATGGGATACGAGTATCTCCTTTCCGATGCACTATTCCTTCTTGACTGCATCCCTCGCTCCCTCACATTGTTTAATTAACATTGAAATTGCGTCGCTATGAAATACTATGGGTTCCATGACTTCTCCTTCTAAATCGAGTAACGTTTCTATGGAAACGACAGGATTTTCTTTTGGGATACGACTATCTCCTTTCCGATGCACTATTCCTACTTTACTGATTGCCTCGTTCCCTAACATTGACGAATAAGGACAGAAAATGCGTCGCTATGAAATCCTATGGGTTCTATGACTTCTCCTTCTAAATCTACTAACTTTTCTATGGAAACGACAGGATTTTCTTTTGGGATACGACTATCTCCTTTCCGATGCACTATTCCTACCTGACTCCATCACTGGCTCCATCACATTGACGAATTAATACAGAAATTGCGACGCTATGGATTACTATGTGCTCTCTGACTTCTCCTTCTAAATCGAATTTAGATTCTATGGAAAGGAAAGGATTTTCTTATCGAATCCGAGTATGTCCTTTCCGATGCACTTTTCCTTTTTTATTGCATCCCTCTCACCCTCATATTGACGAATTAACACAGAGATTGCGTCGCTATGAAATACTATGGGTTCCATGACTTCTCCGTCTAAATCGAGTAACCATTCTATGGAAACGACAGGATTTTCTTTTATGATACGAGTACCTCCTATCCGATGCACTATTAGTTCTTCACTGCATTTCTCGCTCCCTCACATTGACGAATAAGCAAGGAAATTGCGTCGCCATGTAATACTATGGGTTCTATAACTTCTATTTCTAAATCGAGTAACGTTTCAATGGAAACGACAGGATTTTACTTTGAGAAACGAGTATCTCCTTACCGATGCACTATTCCTACTTTACTGATTGCCTCGTTCCCTAACATTGACGAATAAGCACAGAAAATGCGTCGCTATGAAATCCTATGGGTTCTATGACTTCTCCTTCTAAATCGAGTAACGTTTCAATGGAAACGACAGGATTTTCTTTTGGTATACTGGTATACGAGTATCACCTTTCCGATGCACTATTCCTTCTATCCCGCATCCCTCGCACCCTCACATTGACGAATTAACACAGATATTGCGTCAGTATGAAATACTATGAGTTCTATAACTTCCCTCTTAAATCGAGTTACGTTTCTATGGAAACGACAGGATTTTCTTTTGGGATACGTCTATCTCCTTTCCTATCCACTAGTCCGTCTTTACTGCATACCTGGCTACCTCACATTCACGAATTAACACAGTAATTGCGACTCCATGGAATACTATGTGTTCTATGAGTTCTCCTTCTAAATCGAGTAACGTTTCTAAGGAAACGACAGGATTTTCTCATGGGATACGAGTATCTCCTTTCCGATGCACTATTCCTTCTTTACTGCATCCCTCGCTCCCTCACATTGTTGAATTTTCATAGAATTTGCGTCGCTATGAAATACTATGTTTTCTATGATTTCTCCTTAAAATTCGAGTTACATTTCTATAGAAACGACAGATTTTTCTTTTGGGATACGAGTATCTCCTTTCCGATGCACTATTCCTCCTCTACTGCATCCCTCGATCCCTCACGTTGACGAATTAACACTGAAATTGCGTCGCTATGAAATACTATGTGTTCTATGACATCTCCTTCTAAATCGAGTAACGTTTCTATGGAAACGACAGAATTTTCTTTTGGGATACGAGTATCTCCTTTCCGATGCACTATTCCTCCTCTACTGCATCCCTCGATCCCTCACATTGACGAATTAACACTGAAATTGCGTCGCTATGAAATACTATGTGTTCTATAACTGCTCCTTCTAAATCGGGTACCGTTTCTATTGAAACGACAGGTTATTCTTTTGGGAAACAACTATCTCCTTTCCGGTGCACTATTCCTTCTTTACTTCATCCCTCGCTCCCTCACATTGACGAATTAACACAGAAATTGCGTCTCTATGATATACTATGTGTTCTATGACTTCTCCTTCTAAATCGAGTAACGTTTCTAAGGAAACGACAGGATTTTCTTATGGGATACGAGAATCTCCTTTCCTATGCACTATTCCCTCTTAACTGTATCCCTTGCTCCCTCACATTGACAAATTAACTCAGAAATTGCGTCGCTCTAAAATACCATTGGTTCGATGACATGTCCTTGTAAATCGAGTAACGTTTCAATGGAAACAAAAGGATTTTCTTTTGGGATACGAGTATCTCCACTCCGCTGCACTATTCCTTCTTTACTGCATCTCTCGCTCCCTCAGATTGACGAATTAACACAGATATTGCGTCGCTATGAATTACTATGGGTTCTATGACTTCTCCTACTATATCGAGAAACGATTCTATGGAAACGACTGGTTTTTTTTTGGGATTCGAGTATCTCCTTTCCGATGCGCTATTCCATCTTTACTGCAACCCTGGCTCCCTCACATTGACGAATTAACACAGATATTGTGACGCTATGGTATGATATGTGTTGTATGACTTCTCCTTCTAGATCGAGTAACGTTTCCATGGAAACGACAGGATTTTCGTTTGGGATACGAGTATCTCCTTTCCGATGCACTATTCCTTCTATCCTGCATCCCTCGCTCCCTCACATTGACGAATTAACACAGAAATTGCGTCGCTATGAAATACTATGTGTTCTATGACTTCTCCTTCTAAATCGAGTAACGTTTCTATGGAAACGACAGGATCACCGTTTGGGATACGAGTATCTCCTTTCCGATGCACTATTCCTTCTATCCTGCATCCCTCGCTCCCTCACATTGACGAATTAACACAGAAATTGCGTAAGTATGAAATACTATTGGTTCTATGACATCTCTTTTTAAAACGAGTTACGTTTCTATGGAGAAGACAGGATTTTCTTTTGGGATACGTCTATCTCCTTTCCTATGCACTATTCCTTCTTTACTGCATCCCTGGCTCCCTCACATTCATGAATTAACACAGTAATTGCGACTCCATGGAATACTATGTGTTCTATGACTTCTCCTTCTAAATCGAGTAACGTTACTAAGGAAACGACAGGATTTTCTCATGGGATACGAGTATCTCCTTTCCGATGCATTATTCCCTCTTTACTGCATCCCTCGCTCCTCCACATTGTTGAATTAACATAGAATTTGCGCCGATATGAAATACTATGGGTTCTATGATTTCTCCTTAAAAATCGAGTTACGTTTCTATGGAAACGACAGAATTTTCTTTTGGGATACGAGTATCTCCTTTCCGATGCACTATTCCCCCTCTACAGCATCCCTCGATCCCTCACATTCACGAATTAACACTGAAATTGCGTCGCTATGAAATACTATGTGTTCTATAACTGTTCCTTCTAAACCGAGTAACGTTTCTATTGAAACGACAGGTTATTCTTTTGGGATACGAGTATCTCCTTTCCGATGCATTATACCTTCTTTACTGCATCCCTCGCTCCCTCACATTGACGAATTAACAATGACATTGCGTCTCTAGGAAATACTATGGGTTCTATGACTTCTCCTTCTAAATCGAGTAACGTTTCAATGGAAACGAAAGGATTTTACTTTGAGATACGAGTATCTCCTTACCGATGCACTATTCCCACTTTACTGATTGCCTCGTTCCCTAACATTGACTAATAAGCACAGAAAATGAGTCGCTATGAAATCCTATCGTTCCTATGACTTCTCCTTCTAAATTGAGTAACTTTTCTATGGAAACGACATGATTTTCTTTTGGGATACGACTATCTCCTTTCCGATGCAGTATTCCTTCCTTACTCCATCCCTGGCTCCATCACATTGACGAATCAACACAGAAATTGCGACGTTATGGAATACTATGTGCTCTATGACATCTCCTTCTAAATCGAATATCGATTCTATGGAAGGGAAAGGATATTCTTATCGGATCCGAGTATCTCCTTGCCGATGCACTATTCCTTCTTTATTGCATCCCTCGCACCCTCATTTTGACGAATTAACACAGAGATTGCAGTCGCTATGAAATACTATGGGTTCTATAACTTCTCTTTCTAAATCGAGTAACGTGTCTATGGAAACGGCAGGATTTTCTTTTGGGACACGAGTATCTCCTTTCCGATGCTCTATTCCCTCTTTACTGCATCTCTCGCTCACTCACATTGACGAATTAACACAGAAATTGCGTCGCTACGAAATACTATGGGTTCCATGACTTCTCCTTCTAAATCGAGTAACGTTTCTATGGAAACGACAAGATTTTCTTTTATGATACGAGTACCTCCTTTCCGATGCACTATTAGTTCTTCACTGCATCCCTCGCTCCCTAACATTGACGAATAAGCAGAGAAATTGCGTCGCCATGTAATACTATGGGTTCTATAACTACTCCTTCTAAATCGAGTAACGTTTCTATGGAAACGACAGGATCACCGTTTGGGATACGAGTATCTCCTTTCCGATGCACTATTCCTTCTATCCTGCATCCCTCGCTCCCTCACATTGACAAATTAAGACAGAAATTGCGTAAGTATGAAATACTATTGGTTCTATGACATCTCTTTTTAAAACGAGTTACGTTTCTATGGAGAAGACAGGATTTTCCTTTGGGATACGTCTATCTCCTTTCCTATGCACTACTCCTTCTTTACTGCATCACTGGCTCCCTCATATCCATGAATTAACACAGTAATTGCGACTCCATGGAATACTATGTGTTCTATGACTTCTCCTTCTAAATCGAGTAACGTTACTAAGGAAACGACAGGATTTTCTCATGGGATACGAGTATCTCCTTTCCGATGCATTATTCCCTCTTTACTGCATCCCTCGCTCCTCCACATTGTTGAATTAACATAGAATTTGCGCCGCTATGAAATACTATGGGTTCTATGATTTCTCCTTAAAAATCGAGTTACGTTTCTATGGAAACGACAGAATTTTCTTTTGGGATACGAGTATCTCCTTTCCGATGCACTATTCCCCCTCTACAGCATCCCTCGATCCCTCACATTCACGAATTAACACTGAAATTGCGTCGCTATGAAATACTATGTGTTCTATAACTGTTCCTTCTAAACCGAGTAACGTTTCTATTGAAACGACAGGTTATTCTTTTGGGATACGAGTATCTCCTTTCCGATGCATTATACCTTCTTTACTGCATCCCTCGCTCCCTCACATTCACGAATTAACAATGACATTGCGTCTCTATGAAATACTATGGGTTCTATGACTTCTCCTTCTAAATCGAGAAACGTTTCTATGGAAACGACTGGATTTTCTTTTGGGATTCGACTATCTCCTTTCCGAAGCACTATTCCTACTTTACTGATTGCCTCGTTCCCTAACATTGACGAATAAGCACAGAAAATGCGTCGCTATGATATCCTATGGGTTCTATGACTTCTCCTTCTAAATCGAGTAACTTTTCTATGGAAGCGACAGGATTTGCTTTTGGGATACGACTATCTCCTTTCCGATGCACTATTCCTTCCTGACTCCATCCGTGGCTCCATCACATTGACGAACTAACACAGAAATTGCGACGCTATGGATTACTATGTGCTCTATGACTTCCCTTCTAAATCGAACATCGATTCTATGGAAAGGACAGGATTTTCTTATCGGATCCGAGTACGTCCTTTCCGATGCACTTTTCCCCCTCTATTGCATCCCTCGCACCCTCACATTGACGAATTAACACAGAGATTGCGTCGCTATGAAATACTATAGGTTCTTTGATTTCTCTTTAAAAATCGAGTTACGTTTCTATGGAATCGACAGAATTTTCTTTTGGGATACGAGTATCTCCTTTCCGATGCACTATTCCTCCTCTACTGCATCCCTCGATCCCTCACATTGACGAATTAACAATGAAATTGCGTCTCTATGAAATACTATGGGTTCTATGACTTCTCCTTCTAAATCGAGTAACGTTTGAATGGAAACGACAGGATTTTACTTTGAGATACGAGTATCTCCTTACCGATGCACTATTCCCACTTTACTGATTGCCTCGTTCCCTAACATTGACTAATAAGCACAGAAAATGAGTCGCTATGAAATCCTATCGTTCCTATGACTTCTCCTTCTAAATTGAGTAACTTTTCTATGGAAACGACATGATTTTCTTTTGGGATACGACTATCTCCTTTCCGATGCAGTATTCCTTCCTTACTCCATCCCTGGCTCCATCACATTGACGAATCAACACAGAAATTGCGACGTTATGGAATACTATGTGCTCTATGACATCTCCTTCTAAATCGAATATCGATTCTA
This sequence comes from Schistocerca americana, assembly GCF_021461395.2. NCBI lineage: Eukaryota > Metazoa > Arthropoda > Insecta > Orthoptera > Acrididae > Schistocerca > Schistocerca americana. The sequence goes on along the minus strand of NW_025725481.1, from coordinate 5,749,211 downwards.
TGGAAGGGAAAGGATATTCTTATCGGATCCGAGTATCTCCTTGCCGATGCACTATTCCTTCTTTATTGCATCCCTCGCACCCTCATTTTGACGAATTAACACAGAGATTGCAGTCGCTATGAAATACTATGGGTTCTATAACTTCTCTTTCTAAATCGAGTAACGTGTCTATGGAAACGGCAGGATTTTCTTTTGGGACACGAGTATCTCCTTTCCGATGCTCTATTCCCTCTTTACTGCATCTCTCGCTCACTCACATTGACGAATTAACACAGAAATTGCGTCGCTACGAAATACTATGGGTTCCATGACTTCTCCTTCTAAATCGAGTAACGTTTCTATGGAAACGACAAGATTTTCTTTTATGATACGAGTACCTCCTTTCCGATGCACTATTAGTTCTTCACTGCATCCCTCGCTCCCTAACATTGACGAATAAGCAGAGAAATTGCGTCGCCATGTAATACTATGGGTTCTATAACTACTCCTTCTAAATCGAGTAACGTTTCTATGGAAACGACAGGATCACCGTTTGGGATACGAGTATCTCCTTTCCGATGCACTATTCCTTCTATCCTGCATCCCTCGCTCCCTCACATTGACAAATTAAGACAGAAATTGCGTAAGTATGAAATACTATTGGTTCTATGACATCTCTTTTTAAAACGAGTTACGTTTCTATGGAGAAGACAGGATTTTCCTTTGGGATACGTCTATCTCCTTTCCTATGCACTACTCCTTCTTTACTGCATCACTGGCTCCCTCATATCCATGAATTAACACAGTAATTGCGACTCCATGGAATACTATGTGTTCTATGACTTCTCCTTCTAAATCGAGTAACGTTACTAAGGAAACGACAGGATTTTCTCATGGGATACGAGTATCTCCTTTCCGATGCATTATTCCCTCTTTACTGCATCCCTCGCTCCTCCACATTGTTGAATTAACATAGAATTTGCGCCGCTATGAAATACTATGGGTTCTATGATTTCTCCTTAAAAATCGAGTTACGTTTCTATGGAAACGACAGAATTTTCTTTTGGGATACGAGTATCTCCTTTCCGATGCACTATTCCCCCTCTACAGCATCCCTCGATCCCTCACATTCACGAATTAACACTGAAATTGCGTCGCTATGAAATACTATGTGTTCTATAACTGTTCCTTCTAAACCGAGTAACGTTTCTATTGAAACGACAGGTTATTCTTTTGGGATACGAGTATCTCCTTTCCGATGCATTATACCTTCTTTACTGCATCCCTCGCTCCCTCACATTCACGAATTAACAATGACATTGCGTCTCTATGAAATACTATGGGTTCTATGACATCTCCTTCTAAATCGAGAAACGTTTCTATGGAAACGACTGGATTTTCTTTTGGGATTCGACTATCTCCTTTCCGAAGCACTATTCCTACTTTACTGATTGCCTCGTTCCCTAACATTGACGAATAAGCACAGAAAATGCGTCGCTATGAAATCCTATGGGTTCTATGACTTCTCCTTCTAAATCGAGTAACTTTTCTATGGAAGCGACAGGATTTGCTTTTGGGATACGACTATCTCCTTTCCGATGCACTATTCCTTCCTGACTCCATCCGTGGCTCCATCACATTGACGAACTAACACAGAAATTGCGACGCTATGGATTACTATGTGCTCTATGACTTCCCTTCTAAATCGAATATCGATTCTATGGAAAGGACAGGATTTTCTTATCGGATCCGAGTATGTCCTTTCCGACGCACTTTTCCTTCTCTATTGCATCCCTCGCACCCTCACATTGACGAATTAACACAGAGATTGCGCCGCTATGAAATACTATAGGTTCTTTGATTTCTCTTTAAAAATCGAGTTACGTTTCTATGGAATCGACAGAATTTTCTTTTGGGATACGAGTATCTCCTTTCCGATGCACTATTCCTCCTCTACTGCATCCCTCGATCCCTCACATTGACGAATTAACAATGAAATTGCGTCTCTATGAAATACTATGGGTTCTATGACTTCTCCTTCTAAATCGAGTAACGTTTCAATGGAAACGACAGGATTTTACTTTGAGATACGAGTATCTCCTTACCGATGCACTATTCCCACTTTACTGATTGCCTCGTTCCCTAACATTGACTAATAAGCACAGAAAATGAGTCGCTATGAAATCCTATCGTTTCTATGACTTCTCCTTCTAAATTGAGTAACTTTTCTATGGAAACGACATGATTTTCTTTTGGGATACGACTATCTCCTTTCCGATGCAGTATTCCTTCCTTACTCCATCCCTGGCTCCATCACATTGACGAATCAACACAGAAATTGCGACGTTATGGAATACTATGTGCTCTATGACATCTCCTTCTAAATCGAATATCGATTCTATGGAAGGGAAAGGATATTCTTATCGGATCCGAGTATCTCCTTGCCGATGCACTATTCCTTCTTTATTGCATCCCTCGCACCCTCATATTGACGAATTAACACAGAGATTGCAGTCGCTATGAAATACTATGGGTTCTATAACTTCTCTTTCTAAATCGAGTAACGTGTCTATGGAAACGGCAGGATTTTGTTTTGGGACACGAGTATCTCCTTTCCGATGCTCTATTCCCTCTTTACTGCATCTCTCGCTCCCTCACATTGACGAATTAACACAGAATTTGCGTCTCTAGGAATTACTATGGGTTCTATGACTTCTCCTTCTAAATCGAGTAACGTTTCCATGCAGACGACTGGATTTTCTTTTGGGATACAAGTATCTGCTTTCCGATGCACTATTCCTTCTTTACTGCATCCCTCGCTACCTCACATTGACGAATTAACACAGAAATTGCGTCGCTATGAAATACTATGGGAACTATGACTTCTCCTTCTAAATCGAGTAACGATTCTATGGAAACGACAAGATTTTCTTTTGGTATACTGGTATACGAGTATCTCCTTTCCGATGCACTATTAATTCTATCCTGCATCCCTCGCTCCCTCACATTGACGAATTACCACATAAATTGCGTCGCTATGAAATACTATGTGTTCTATGACTTCTTCTTCTAAATCGAGTAACGTTCCTATGGAAACGACAGGATTTTCTTTTGGGATACGTCTATCTCCTTTCCGATGCACCAGTCCTTCTTTACTGCATCCCTGGCTCCCTCACATTCACGAATTAACACAGAAATTGCGACTCCATGGAATACTATGTGTTCTATGACTTCTCCTTCTAAATCGAGTAACGTTTCTAAGGAAACGACAGGATTTTCTTATGGGATACGAGTATCTCCTTTCCGATGCACTATTGCTTCTTTACTGCATCCCTCGCTCCCTCACATTGTTGAATTAACACAGAAATTGTGTCGCTATGAAATACTATGGGTTCAATGATTTCTCCTTCAAAATCGAGTTATGTTTCTATGGAAACGACAGTATTTTTTCATGGGATACGAGTATCTCCTTTCCGATGCACTATTCCTTCTTTACTGCATCCGTCGCTCCTTCACAATGTTGAATTAACATAGAATTTGCGTCGCTATGAAATACTGTGGGTTCTATGATTTCTCCTTAAAAATCGAGTTACGTTTCTATGGAAACGACATTATTTTCGTTTGGGATACGAGTATCTCCTTTCCGATGCACTATTCCTTCTATCCTGCATCCCTCGCTCCCTCACATTGACGAATTAACACAGAAATTGCGTCAGTATGAAATACTATGAGTTCTATGACTTCCCTCTTAAAACGAGTTACGTTTCTATGGAAACGTCAGGATTTTCATTTGGGATACGTCTATCTCCTTTCCTACGCACTAGTCCATCTTTACTGCATCCCTGGCTACCTCACATTCACGAATTAACACAGTAATTGCGACTCCATGGAATACTATGTGTTCTATGACTTCACCTTCTAAATCGAGTAACGTTTCTAGGGAAACGACAGGGTTTTCTCATGGGATCCGAGTATCTCCTTTCCGATGCACTATTCCTACTTTACTGATTGCGTCGTTCCCTAACATTGACGAATAAGCACAGAAAATGCGTCGCTATGAAATCCTATGGGTTCTATGACTTCTCCTTCTAAATCGAATAACTTTTCTATGGAAACGACAGGATTTGCTTTTGGGATACGACTATCTCCTTTCCGATGCACTATTCCTTTCAGACTCCATCCATGGCTCCATCACATCGACGAATTAACACAGAAATTGCGACGCTATGGAATACTATGTGCTCTATGACTTCTCCTTCTAAATCGAATATCGATTCTATGGAAAGGACAGGATTTTCTTGTCGATTCCGAGTATCTCCTTTCCGAAGCACTATTCCTTCTTTATTGCATCCCTCGCACCCTCCCATTGACGAATTAACACAGAGATTGCGTCGCTATGAAATACTATGGGTTCTATGATTTCTCCTAAAAATCGAGTTACGTTTCTATGGAAACGACAGAATATTCTTTTGGGATACGAGTATCTCCTTTCCGATGCACTATTCCTCCTCTACTGCATCCCTCGATCCCTCACATTGACGAATTAACAATGAAAGTGCGTCTCTGTGAAATACTATGGGTTCTATGACTTCTCCTTCTAAATCGAGTAACGTTTCAATGGAAACGACAGGATATTACTTCGAGATACGAGTATGTCCTTACCGATGCACTATTCCTACTTTACTGATTGCCTCGTTCCCTAACATTGACGAATAAGCACAGAAAATGCGTCGCTATGAAATCCTATGGGTTCTATGACTTCTCCTTCTAAATCGAGTAACGTTTCTATGGAAACGACAGGATTTTCTTTTGGTATACTGGTGTCCGAGTATCACCTTTCCGATGCACTATTCCTTCTATCCCGCATCCCTCGCTCCCTCACATTGACGAATTAACACAGAAATTGCGTCAGTATGAAATACTATGAGTTCTATAACTTCCCTCTTAAATCGAGTTACGTTTCTATGGAAACGACAGGATTTTCTTTTGGGATACGTCTATCTCCTTTCCTATGCACTAGTCCTTCCTTACTGCATCCCTGGCTACCTCACATTCACGAATTAACACAGTAAATGCGACTCCATGGAATACTATGTGTTCTATGACTTCTCCTTCTAAATCGAGTAACGTTTCTATGGAAACGACAGGATTTTCTTTTGGAATACGACTATCTCCTTTCCGATGCACTATCCCTTTCTGACTCCATCCATGGCTCCATTACATCGACGAATTAACACAGAAATTGCGACGCTATGGAATACTATGTGCTCTTTACTTCTCCTTCTAAATCGAATATCGATTCTATGGAAAGGACAGGATTTTCTTGTCGATTCCGAGTATCTCCTTTCCGAAGCACTATTCCTTCTTTATTGCATTACTCGCAAACTCACATTGACGAATTAACACAGAGATTGCGTCGCTATGAAATACTATGGGTTCTATGATTTCTCCTAAAAATCGAGTTACGTTTCTATGGAAACGACAGAATATTCTTTTGGGATACGAGTATCTCCTTTCCGATGCACTATTCCTCCTCTACTGCATCCCTCGCTCCCTCACATTGACGAATTAACACATAAATTGCGTCGCTATGAAATACTATGTGTTCTATGACTTCTCCTTCTAAATCGAGTAACGTTCTTATGGAAACGCCAGGATTATCTTTTGGGATACGTCTTTCTCCTTTCCGATGCACTAGTCCTTCTTTACTGCATCCCTGGCTCCCTCACATTCACGAATTAACACAGAAATTGCGACTCCATGGAATACTATGTGTTCTATGACTTCTCCTTCTAAATCGAGTAACGTTTCTAAGGAAACGACAGGATTTTCTTATGGGATACGAGAATCTCCTTTCCGATGCACTATTCCCTCTTAACTGTATCCCTTGCTCCCTCACATTGACAAATTAACTCAGAAATTGCGTCGCTCTAAAATACCATTGGTTCTATGACATCTCCTTCTAAATCGAGTAACGTTTCAATGGAAACGGATTTTCTTTTGACATCTTCAATTTTTTGGTCCTGTCCTCCTCATTTGCGCGTAATACTACGGTATGTTGATGATATTCACTTATGGACCGTCTGACAGCAACTGAATAAAACACAATTTTAGTGCCATACGCTTTTCGCCTATATTTTCTGCAAGGCATCATCAGTGGCCTGTAATATGTACATATGTTAGCTATTTTATTTACATTTTTTGTCACTGTGCCTGTAGGTTATAAACAGTTCTGGTGGTTGGTATTTCCTATTAAGTAGTAATGTTTTGAACTGTACTTACAGGTTGCGTAGACAGTTTCTTACATATTACGCTCCTGTTGCATTTTTGGTCTTGTTCTTCTTCCTATGAGCGCCAATTTGCTGTTTTTTCTGCATTCCACAGCACTATGCACTGAACGCTTTTTTTAATGCAATGTTTTGGTTTCTGTTGCCGACTGTCAAATGTTTTTGCCAAAGATCGAATATTACTGCCAAACTTACGAGTGTAACTATCGAAGTATCAGTGGTCTGTTCGTGTATGCATTTGTGTGTGCGCTTGTGTGTGTGTGTGTGTGTGTGTGTGTGTGTGTGTGTGTGTGTGTGTTTTGGTGTCATATTATTTTATTTTATTGTATTTAATTATTTATTTTTGTTTATGTCCTGTGTATGTGTGTGTGTGTTTTGGTGTGATATATATATATATTTGTGCTGTGTATGTGTGTCTGTCTGTATTATGGTGTTATGCAATTTTTTTTTTTTTTGTTTTTTTTTTGGGAGGGTGTGTGTGTGTGTGTGTGTGTGTGTGTGTGTGTGTGTGTGTGTGTGTGTGTATTTTGGTGTTATATACTTTTTTTTATGTCATCATTTCCTTTATTAAGTGTAGTAAGGAGCCTGTGCTGATGTGTGTTTGTTCATTTATCACATGTTTGTTTTCTGCTATGGCTTTCTGGATGTGGAAGTTCTCTTGCATTTGTATAAGATGTTTGTCATGGTTGCTTATTCTCATTATTTTCATTTCTTGTTCCATGTTTGTAGGATGATGGTTGTAGTGTTTTAAATGCTCTGCAAATGTGGAATGGTTTGTTTCATACTTCCAACATCTGATATGTTCTTTGTACCTTGTTTCAAAATTCCTACATGTCATGCCTATGTATACTGCATCACAACTTTGACATTCAAGTTTATATATTCCTGATTGTTGGAATTTGTCCCTCTTGGTAGCTGGCTGGCTTAGGTGTGATTGAAGGGTTTGCCCAGGCTTATATGCTATTTTGAATCCCTGTCTCTTTAGGCTGTTTGCAACTCTGTGTGTTAGTTTATGTGTGTAGGTCATGGTGTACCATCTGGTTCTTTTCTGTGTGGTGTTGTCATTGTGTGTGTTTGTTGAGTGTGTTTGTTAGTTTTCAGTTTGTGAGTTCTTTTGTATTGTGGAAATGTTGTGTTTGTTTTTTATTTGTGTTTTTATTTTTTGATTGAGCCTGTGTACCACATGTGTGTCATACCCGTTGTTCCTAGCTATTTGTATGATCGTGTTCATTTCTTGTTCATAGTTTCTCTTACTGAGTGGGATTCTGTTTAATCTATGTAACATGTTTGGGAGACGAGCCAAGTGAAAAAATAGATGAACTCCATTCAGAAATAAACAAAGCTCATAAGAACATAAAATTCACACTTGAAAAAGAAAAAGAAAATCAAATAAATTTTCTTGACATTACAATTAAAAAAGAAAATGGAAAACATACATTTAACATCTTTAGAAAACCAACAGCCACGGACACAATAATACATTCCACATTCAACAACCCCCAAAGCCAGAAATTTGCAGCACTAAGGCACATGTTACATAGATTAAACAGAATCCCACTCAGTAAGAGAAACTATGAACAAGAAATGAACACGATCATACAAATAGCTAGGAACAACGGGTATGACACACATGTGGTACACAGGCTCAATCAAAAAATAAAAACACAAATAAAAAACAAACACAACATTTCCACAATACAAAAGAACTCACAAGCTGAAAACTTACAAACACACTCAACAAACACACACAATGACAACACCACACAGAAAAGAACCAGATGGTACACCAAGACCTACACACATAAACTAACACACAGAGTTGCAAACAGCATAAAGAGACAGGGCTTCAAAATAGCATATAAGCCAGGGCAAACCCTTCAATCACACCTAAGCCAGCCAGCTACCAAGAGGGACAAATTCCAACAATCGGGAATTAATAAACTTGAATGTCAAAGTTGTGATGCAGTATACATAGGCATGACATGCAGGAATTTTGAAACAAGATACAAAGAACATATCAGATGTTGGAAGTATGAAACAAACCATTCCACATTTGCAGAGCATTTAAAACACTACAACCATCATCCTACAAACATGGAACAAGAAATGAAAATAATGAGAATAAGCAACCATGACAAACATCTTATACAAATGCAAGAGAACTTCCACATCCAGAAAGCCATAGCAGAAAACAAACATGTGATAAATGAACAAACACACATCAGCACAGGCTCCTTACTACACTACATAAAGGAAATGATGACATAAAAAAAAGTATATAACACCAAAATACACACACACACACACACACACACACACACACACACACACACACACACCCTCCCAAAAAAAAAAAAAAAAAAAAAAAAAAAAAAATTGCATAACACCATAATACAGACAGACACACATACACAGCACAAATATATATATATATATATATCACACCAAAACACACACACACATACACAGGACATAAACAAAAATAAATAATTAAATACAATAAAATAAAATAATATGACACCAAAACACACACACACACACACACACACACACACACACACACACACACACACACAAGCGCACACACAAATGCATACACGAACAGACCACTGATACTTCGATAGTTACACTCGTAAGTTTGGCAGTAATATTCGATCTTTGGCAAAAACATATGACAGTCGGCAACAGAAACCAAAACATTGCATTAAAAAAAGCGTTCAGTGCATAGTGCTGTGGAATGCAGAAAAAACAGCAAATTGGCGCTCATAGGAAGAAGAACAAGCCCAAAAATGCAACAGGAGCGTAATATGTAAGAAACTGTCTACGCAACCTGTAAGTACAGTTCAAAACATTACTACTTAATAGGAAATACCAACCACCAGAACTGTTTATAACCTATAGGCACAGTGACAAAAAATGTAAATAAAATAGCTAACATATGTACATATTACAGGCAACTGATGATGATTTGCAGAAAATAAAGGCGAAACGCGTATGGCACTAAAATTGTGTTTTATTCAGTTGCTGTCAGACGGTCCATAAGTGAAAATCATCAACATACCGTAGTATTTTCTTTTGGGATACGAGTATCTCCACTCCGATGCACTATTCCTTCTTTACTGCATCCCTCGCTCCCTCAGATTGACGAATTAACACAGATATTGCGTCGCTATGAATTACTATGGGTTCTATGACTTCTCCTTCTATATCTAAAAACGTTTCTATGGAAACGACAGGTTTTTCTTTCGGGATACGAGTATCTCCTTTCCGATGCGCTATTCCTTCTTTACTGCATCCCTGGCTCCCTCACATTGACGAATTAACACAGTTATTGTGACGCTATGGTATAATATGTGTTCTGTGGCTTCTCCTTCTAAATCGAGTAACGTTTCCATGGAAACGACAGGATTTTCTTTTGGGATACGTCTATCTCCTTTCCTATGCACTAGTCCTTCTTTACTGCATCCCTGGCTCCCTCACATTCACGAATAAACACAGTAATTGCGACTCCATGCAATACTATGTGTTCTATGACTTCTCCTTCTAAATCGAGTAACGTTTCTAAGGAAACGACAGGATTTTCTCATGGGATACGAGTATCTCCTTTCCGATGCACTATTCCTTCTATTATGCATCCCTCGCTCCCTCACATTGACGAATTAACACACAAATTGCGTCGCTATGAAATACTATGTGTTCTATGACTTCTCCTTCTGAATCGAGTAACGTTCCTATGGAAACGACAGGATTATCTTTTGGGATACGTCTATCTCCTTTCCGATGCACTAGTCCTTCTTTACTGCATCCCTGGCTCCCTCACTTTCACGAATTAACACAGAAATTGCGACTCCGTGGAATACTATGTGTTCTATGACTTCTCCTTCTAAATCGAGTAACGTTTCTAAGGAAACGACAGGATTTTCTCATGGGATACGAGTATCTTTTTCCGATGCACTATTCCTTCTTTACTGCATCCCTCGCTCCTTCACTTTGTTGAATTAACATAGAATTTGCGTCGCTATGAAATACTATGGGTTCCTTGATTTCTCCTTAAAAATCGAGTTACGTTTCTATGGAAACGACAGAATTTTCTTTTGGGATACGAGTATCTCCTTTCCGATGCACTATTACTCCTCTACTGCATCCCTCGATCCCTCACATTCACGAATTAACACTGAAATTGCGTCGCTATGAAATACTATGGGTTCTATTACTTCTCTATCTAAATCGAGTAACGTGTCTATTGAAACGACAGAATTTTCTTTTGGATTACGAGTATCTCTTTTCCGATGCACTATTCCCTGTTTACTGCATCTCTCGCTCACTCACATTGACGAATTAACACAGAAATTGCGTAGCTATGAAATACTATGGGTTCCATGACTTCTCCTTCTAAATCGAGTAACGTTTCTATGGAAACGACAGGATTTTCTATTGGTATACTGGTATACGAGTATCTCCTTTCCGATGCACTATTCCTCTATCCTGCATCGCTCGCTCCCTCACATTGACAAATTAACACATAAATTGCGACGCTATGAAATACTATGTGTTCTATGACTTCTCCTTCTAAATCGAGTAACGTTCCTATGCAAACGACTGGATTTTCTGTTGGGATACGTCTATCTCCTCTCCGATGCACTAGTCCTTCTTTACTGCATCCCTGGCTCCCTCACTTTCACGAATTAACACAGAAATTGCGACTCCATATAATACTATGTGCTCTATGACTTCTCCTTCTAAATCGAGTAACGTTTCTAAGGAAACGACAGGATTTTCTTATGGCATACGAGTATCTCCGATGCACTATTCCTTCTTTACTGCATCCCCCGCTCCCTCACATTGACGAATTAAAACTGATATTGCGTCGCTATGAAATACTATGTGTTCTATAACTTCTCCTTCCAAATCGAGTAACGTTTCCTTAGAAACGACAGGATCTTCTTTTGGGATACGAGTATCTCCTTTCCGATGCATTATTTCTTCTTTACTGCATCCCTCGCTCCCTCACATTGACGAATTAACAATGAAATTGTGTCTCTATGAAATACTATGGATTCTATGACTTCTCCTTCTAAATCGAGTAACGTTTCTATGGAAACGACAGGATTTTCCTTTGAGATACGGGTATCTCCTTTCCGATGCACTATTCCTACTTTACTGCATCCCTCATTCCCTAACATTGACGAATACGCTCAGAAATTGCGTCGCTATGAAATCCGATGGATTCTATGACTTCTCCTTCTAATTCTAGTAACGTTTCTATGGAAACGACAGGATTTTCTTTTGGGATACGTCTATCTCCTTTCCGATGCACTAGTCATTCTTTACTGCATCCCTGGCTCCCTCAGATTCACGAACTAACACAGAAATTGCGACTCCATGGAATACTATGCGCTCTATGACTTCTCCTTCTAAATCGAGTAACGTTTCTACGGAAACGACAGGTTTTTCTTTTGGTATACTGGTATACGAGTATCTCCATTCCGATGCACTATTCCTCTATTCTGCATCCCTCGTTCCCTCACATTGACGAATTAACACATAAATTGCCACGCAATGAAATACTATGTGTTCCATGACTTCTCCTTCTAAATCGAGTAACGTTCCTATGCAAACGACAGGATTTTCTTTTGGGATACGTCTATCTCCTTTCCGATGCACTAGTCCTTCTTTACTGCATCCCTGGCTCCCTCAGATTCACGAATTAACACAGAAATTGCGACTCCATGGAATACTATGTGCTCTATGACTTCTGCTTCTAAATTGAGTAACGTTTCTAAGGAAACGTCAGGATTTTCTTATGGGATACGAGTATCTCCTTTCCGATGTACTATTCCTTCTTTACTGCATCCCTCGCTTCCTCACATTGACGAATTAACACTGATATTGCGTCGCTATGAAATACTATGTGTTCTATAACTACTCCTTCTAAATCGAGTAACGTTTCTATGGAAACGACAGGATTTTCTTTTATGATACGACTACCTCCTCTCCGATGCAATATTAGTTATTTACTGCATCCCTCGCTCCCTCACATTGACGAATAAGCAGAGAAATTGCGTCGCTATGAAATCCGATTGATTCTATGTCTTCTCCTTCTAAATCGTGTAACGTTTCTATGGAAACGACAGGATTTTCGTTTGGGATACGTCTATCTCCTTTACGATGCACTATTCCTTCTTTATTGCATCCCTCGCACTCACACATTGACGAATTAATCCAGAGATTGCGTCGAAATGAAATACAATGGGTTCTATAACTTCTCTTCTTAAATCGTAAAACGTTTCTTTGGAAACGACAGGATTTTCGTTTGGGATACGTCTATCTCCTTTCCGATGCACTATTCCTTCTTTACTGCATCCCTGGCTCCCTCACATTCACGGATTAACACAGAAATTCGATTCCATGGAATACTATGAGTTCTATGACTTCATCTTCTAAATTGAGTTATGTTTCTATTGAAACGACGGGATTTTCTTTTGGGATACGAGTATCTCCTTTCCGATGCACTATTTCTTCTTTACTGCATCCCTCGCTCCCTCATATCGGTTAATTATTACAGAAATTGCGTTGCTATGATATACTATGGGTTATACGACTTCTCCTTCTAAATCGAGTAAAGTTTCAATGGAAACGACAGGATTTTCTTTTGGGATACGAGTATCTCCTTTCCGATGCACTATTCCCTCTTTACTGCATCTCTCGCTCCCACACATTGACGAATTAACACAGAAATTGCGTCGCAATGAAATACTATGTGTTCCATGACTTCTCCTTCTAAATCGAGTAACGTTTCTATGGAAACGACAGGATTTTCTTTTATGATACGACTACCTCCTCTCCGATGCAATATTAGTTATTTACTGCATCCCTCGCTCCCTCACATTGACGAATAAGCAGAGAAATTGCGTCGCCATGTAATACTATGGGTTCTATAACTTCTCCTTCTAAATCGAGTAACAATTCTATGGAAACGACAGGATTTCGTTTCGGGTTACAAATATCTCCCTTCCGATGCACTATTCCTTCTTTACTTCATCTCTCGCTCCCTCACATTGACGAATTAACACAGATATTGCCTCTCTAGGAATTACTACGGGTTCTATGACTTCTCCTTCTAAATCGAGTAACGTTTCCATGGAGACGACTGGATTTTCTTTTGGGATACGAGTATCTACTTTCCGATGCACTATTCCTTCTTTACTGCCTCCCTCGCTCCCTCACATTGACGAATTAATACAGAAATTGCGTCGCTATGAAATACTATGGGTTCTATGATTTCTCCCCCTAAATCGAGTAACGTTTCTATGGTAACGACAGTATTTTCTTTTGGGATACGAGTATCTCCTTTCCGATGCACTATTCCTTCGCTAATGCATCCCTCGCTACCTGACATTGCCGAATTAACACAGAAATTGCGTCGCTATGAAATACTATGTGTTCTATGACTTCTCCTTCTAATTCGAGTAACGTTCCTATGGAAACGATAGGATTATCTTTTGGGATACGTCTATCTCCTTTCCGATGCACTAGTCCTTCTTTACTGTATCCCTGGCTCCCTCACATTCACGAAATAACACAGAAATTGCGACTCCACTGAATACTATGTGTTCTATGGCTTCTCCTTCTAAATCGAGTAACGTTTCTAAGGAAACGACAGGATTTCCTTATGGGATACGAGAATCTCCCTTCCGATGCACTATTCCCTCTTAACTGTATCCCTTGCTCCCTCACATTGACAAATTAACTCAGAAATTGTGTCGCTCTGAAATACCATTGGTTCTATGACATCTCCTTCTAAATCGAATAACGTTTCAACGGAAACAAAAGGATTTTCTTTTGGGATACGAGTATCTCCACTCCGCTGCACTATTCCTTCTTTACTGCATACCTCGCTCCCTCAGATTGACGAATTAACACAGAAATGGCGTCGCTATGAAATACTATGTGTTCTATGACTTCTCCTTCTAAATCGAGTAACGTTTCTATTGAAACGACAGGTTATTCTTTGGTATACGAGTCTCTCCTTTCCGATGCACTATACCTTCTTTACTGCATCCCTAGCTCCCTCACATTGACGAATAAACAATGAAATTGCGTCTCTATGAAATACTATGGGATCTATGACTTCTCCTTCTAAATCGAGTAACGTTTCTATGGAAACCACAGAATTTTCTTTTGGGATACGAGTATCTCCTTTCCGATGCACTATTCCTCCTCTACTGCATCCCTCGATCCCTCACATTGACGAATTAACAATGAAATTGCGTCCCTATGAAATACTATGTGTTCTATGACTTCTCCTTCTAAATCGTGTCACGTTTCTATGGAAGCGACAGGATTTTACTTTGAGATACGAGTATCTCCTTACCGATGCACTATTCCAACTTTACTGATTGCCTCGTTCCCTAACATTGACGAATAAGCACAAAAAAAGCGTCGCTATGAAATCGTATGGATTCTATGACTTCTCCTTCTAAATCGAGTAACGTCTCTATGGAAACGACAGGATTTTCCATGGGATACGACTATCTCCTTTCCGATGCACTATTCCTTCCTTACTCCATCCCTGGCTCCATCACATTGACGAATTAACACAGAAATTGCGACGCTATGGAATACTACGTGCTCTATGACTTCTCCATCTAAATCGAATATCGATTCCATGGAAATGACAGGATTTGCTTATCGGATCCGAGCATCTCCTTTCCGATGGACTATCCATTCTTTATTGCATTCCTCGCTAGCTCACATTGACGAATTAACACAGAGATTGCGTCGCTACGAAATACTATGGGTTCTATAACTTCTCTTTCTAAATCGAGTAACGTTTCTATTGAAACGACAGGATTTTCTTTTGGGATACGAGTATCTCCTTTCCGATGCACTATTCCCTCTTTACTGCATCTCTCGCTTACTCACATTGACGAATTAACACAGAAATTGCGTCGCTATGAAATACTATGGGTTCCATGACTTCTCCTTCTAAATCGAGTAACGTTTCTATGGAAACGACAGGATTTTCTTTTATGTTACGAGTACCTCCTTTCCGATGCACAATTAGTTCTTTACTGCATCCCTCGCTCCCTCACATTGACGAATAAGCAGAGAAATAGCGTCGCCATGTAATACTATGGGTTCTATAACATCTCCTTCAAAAACGAGAAACAATTCTATCTAAACGACAGGATTTCGTTTCGGGATACAACTATCTCCTTCCCGATGCACTATTCCTTCTTTAATGCATCCCTCGCTACCTCACATTGACGAATTAACACAGAAATTGCGTCGCTATGAAATACTATGGGTTCTATGACATATCCTTCTAAATCGAGTAACGTTTCTATGGTAACGACAGGATTTTCTTTTGGGATACGTCTATCTCCTTTCCGATGCACTAGTCCTTCTTTACTGCATCCTTGGCTCCCTCACAATCACGAATTAACACAGAAATTGCGACTCCATGGAATACTATGTGTTCTATGACTTCTCCTTCTAAATCGAGTAACGTTTCTAAGGAAACGACAGGATTTTCTTTTGGGATACGTCTATCTCCTTTCCGATGCACTAGTCCTTCTTCTCTGCATCATTCGCTCCCTCAGATTGACGAATTAACACAGATATTGCGTCGCTATGAATTACTATGGGTTCTGTGACTTCTCCTTCTATATCGAGAAACGTTTCTATGGAAACGACAGAATTTGCTGTTGGGATACGAGTATCTCCTTTCCGATGCACTATTCCTCCTCTACTGCATCCCTCGATCCCTCACATTCAAGAATTAACACTGAAATTGCGTCGCTATGAAATACTATGTGTTCTATAACTGCTCCTTCTAAATCGAGTAACGTTTCTATTGAAACGACAGGTTATTCACTTGGGATACGAGTATCTCCTTTCCGATGCACTATTCCTTCTTTAATGATTCCCTCGCTACCTCACATTGACGAATTAACACAGAAATTGCGTCGCTATGAAATACTATGGGTTCTATGACTTCTCCTTCTAAATCGAGTAACGTTTCTATGGAAGCGACAGGATTTTCTTTTGGCATACTGGTATACGAGTATCTCCATTCCGATGCACTATTCCTTCTATCCTGCATCCCTCGCACCCTCACAGTGACGAATTAACACGTAAATTGCGTCGCTATGAAATACTATGTGTTCTATGACTTCTCCTTCTAAATCGAGTAACGTTCCTATGCAAACGACAGGATTATCTTTTGGGATACGTCTATCTCCTTTCCGATGCACTAGTCCTTCTTTACTGCATCCCTGGCCCCCTCACATTCACGAATTAACACAGAAATTGCGACTCCATGGAGTACTATGTGTTCTATGACTTCTACTTCTAAATCGAGTAACGTTTCTAAGGAAACGGCAGGATTTTCTTATGGGATACGAGAATCTCCTTTCCAATGCACTATTCCCTCTTAACTGTATCCCTTGCTCCCTCACATTGACAAATTAACTCAGAAATTGCGTCGCTCTTAAATACCATTGGTTCTAGGACATCTCCTTCTAAATCGAGTAACGTTTCAATGGAAACAAATGGATTTTCTTTTGGAATACGAGTATCTCCACTCCGCTGCACTATTCCTTCTTTACTGCATCATTCGCTCCCTCAGATTGACGAATTAACACAGATATTGCGTCGCTATGAATTACTATGGGTTCTATGACTTCTCCTTCTATATCGAGAAACGTTTCTATGGAAACGACAGGTTTTTCTTTCGGGATACGTGTATCTCCTTTCCGATGCACTAGTCCTTTTTACTGCATCCTTAGCTCCCTTACATTCACGAATTAACACAGAAATAGCGACTCCATGGAATACTATGTGTTCTATGACTTCTCCTTCTAAATCGAGTAACGTTTCTAAGGAAACGACAGGATTTTCTTTTGGGATACGTCTATCTCCTTTCCGATGCACTAGTCCTTCTTCACTGCATCATTCGCTCCCTCAGATTGACGAATTAACACAGATATTGCGTCGCTATGAATTACTATGGGTTCTATGACTTCTCCTTTTATATCGAGAAACGTTTCTATGGAAACGGCAGGTTTTTCTTTCGGGATACGTGTATCTCCTTCCGATGCGCTATTCCTTCTTTACTGCACCCTGGCTCCCTCACATTGTCGAATTAACACAGAAATTGCGTCGCTATGAAATACTATGTGTTCTATGACTTCTCCTTCTAAATCGAGTAACGTTCCTATGAAACGACAGGATTTTCGTTTTGGACACGAGTATCTCCTTTCCGATGCATTATTCCCTCTATCCTGCAGCCCTCGCTCTCTCACATTGACGAATTAACACAGAAATTGCGTCAGTATGAAATACTATGGGTTCTATGACTTGTCCTTAAATATCGAGTCACGTTTCTATGTAAACGACAGAATTTTCTGTTGGGATACGAGTACCTCTTTTCCGATGCACTATTCCTCCTCTACTGCATCCCTCGATCCCTCACATTCACGAATTAACACTGAAATTGCGTCGCTATGAAATACTATGTGTTCTATAACTGCTCCTTCTAAATCGAGTAACGTTTCTATTGAAACGACAGGTTATTCATTTGGGATACGAGTATCTCCTTTCCGATGCACTATAACTTCTTTACTGCTTTCCTCGCTCCCTCACATTGACGAATTAACAATGAAATTGCGTCTCTATGAAATACTATGGGTTCTATGACTTCTCCTTCTAAATCGAGTAACGTTTCTATGGAAACGACAGGATTTTCTTTTGGGATACGACTATCTCCTTTCCGATGCACTACTCCTACGTTACTGATTGCCTCGTTCCATAACATTGACGAAAAAGCACAGAAAATGCGTCGCTATGAAATCCTATGGGTTCCATGACTTCTCCTTCTAAATCGAGTAACGTTTCTATGGAAACGACAGGATTTTCCTTAGGGATACGATTATCTCCTTTCTGATGCACTATTCCTTCCTGATGCCATCCCTGTCTCCATCACATTGACGAATTAAAACAGAAATTGCGACGCTATGTAATACTATGTGCTCTATGACTTCTCCTTCTAAATCGAATATCGATTCTCTGGAAAGGGCAGGATTTTCTTATTGGATCCGGATATCTCCTTTCCGCTGCACTATTCCTTCTTTATTGCATCCCTCGCACCATCACATTGGCGAATTAACACAGAGATTGCGTCCCTATGAAATACTATGGATTCTATGATTTCTCCTTATAAATCGAGTTACGTTTCAGTGGAAACGACTAAATTTTCTTTTGGGATACGAGTATCTCCTTTCCGATGCACTATTCCTCCACTACCGCATTCCTCGATCCCTCACATTGACGAATTAACAATGAAATTGCGTCTTTATGAAATACTATGTGTTCTATGACTTCTCCTTCTAAATCGAGTAACGTTTCAATGGAAACGACAGGATTTTACTTTGAGATACGAGTATCTCCTTACCGATGCACTATTCCTACTTTACTGATTGCCTCGATCCCTAACATTGACGAATAAGCACAGAAAAAGCGCCGCTATGAAACCCTATAAGTTCTATGACTTCTCCTTTTAAATCGAGTAACGTTTCTATGGAAACGACAGGATTTTCTTTTGGGATACGACTATCTCCTTTCCGATGCACTATTCCTTCCTTACTCCATCCCTGGCTCCATCACATTGACGAATTAACACAGAAATTGCGACGCAATGGAATACTATGTGCTCTATGACTTCTCGTTCTAAATCCAATATCGAGTCTATGGAAAGGACAGGATTTTCTTATCGGATCCGAGTATCTCCTTTCCGATGCACTATTCCTTCTTTATTGCATTCCTCGCACCCTCACATTGACGAATTAACACAGAGATTGCTTCGCTATGAAATACTATGGGTTCTATAACTTCTCATTCTAAATCGAGTAACGTTTCTATTGAAACGACAGGATTTTCTTTTGGGATACGAGTACCTCTTTTCCGATGCACTATTCCCTCTTTACTGCATCTCCCGCTCTCTCACATTGACGAATTAACACAGAAATTGCGTCAGTATGAAATACTATGGGTTCTATGACTTGTCCTTAAATATCGAGTCACGTTTCTATGTAAACGACAGAATTTTCTGTTGGGATACGAGTACCTCTTTTCGGATGCACTATTCCTCCTCTACTGCATCCCTCGATCCCTCACATTCACGAATTAACACTGAAATTGCGTCGCTATGAAATACTATGTGTTCTATAACTGCTCCTTCAAAATCGAGTAACGTTTCTATTGAAACGACAGGTTATTCATTTGGGATACTTGTATCTCCTTTCCGATGCACTATAACTTCTTTACTGCTTTCCTCGCTCCCTCACATTGACGAATTAACAATGAAATTGCGTCTCTATGAAATACTATGGGTTCTATGACTTCTCCTTCTAAATCGAGTAACGTTTCTATGGAAACGACAGGATTTTCTTTTGGGATACGACTATCTCCTTTCCGATGCACTACTCCTACGTTACTGATTGCCTCGTTCCATAACATTGACGAAAAAGCACAGAAAATGCGTCGCTATGAAATCCTATGGGTTCCATGACTTCTCCTTCTAAATCGAGTAACGTTTCCATGGAAACGACAGGATTTTCTTTAGGGATACGACTATCTCCTTTCTGATGCACTATTCCTTCCTGACGCCATCCCTGTCTCCATCACATTGACGAATTAAAACAGAAATTGCGACGCTATGGAATACTATGTGCTCTATGACTTCTCCATCTAAATCGAATATCGATTCTCTGGTAAGGGCAGTATTTTCTTATTGGATCCAGATATCTCCTTTCCGCTGCACTATTCCTTCTTTATTGCATCCCTCGCACCATCACATTGGCGAATAACACAGAGATTATGTCCCTATGAAATACTATGGGTTCTATGATTTCTCCTTATAAATCGAGTTACGTTTCAATGGAAACGACTAAATTTTCTTTTGGGATACGAGTATCTCCTTTCCGATGCACTATTCCTCCACTACCGCATTCCTCGATCCCTCACATTGACGAATTAACAACGAAATTGCGTCTTTATGAAATACTATGTGTTCTATGACTTCTCCTCCTAAATCGAGTAACGTTTCAATGGAAACGACAGGATTTTACTTTGAGATACGAGTATCTCCTTACCGATGCACTATTCCTACTTTACTGATTGCCTCGATCCCTAACATTGACGAATAAGCACAGAAAAAGCGTCGCTATGAAACCCTATGGGTTCTATGACTTCTCCTTTTAAATCGAGTAACGTTTCTATGGAAACGACAGGATTTTCTTTTGGGATACGACTATCTCCTTTCCGATGCACTATTCCTTCCTTACTCCATCCCTGGCTCCATCATATTGACGAATTAACACAGAAATTGCGACGCTATGGAATACTATGTGCTCTATGACTTCTCCTTCTAAATCGAATATCGATTCTATGGAAAGGACAGGATTTTCTTATCGGATCCGAGTATCTCCTTTCCGATGCACTATTCCTTCTTTATTGCATCCCTCGCACCCTCACATTGACGAATTAACACAGAGATTGCTTCGCTATGAAATACTATGGGTTCTATAACTTCTCTTTCTAAATCGAGTAACGTTTCTATTGAAACGACAGGATTTTCTTTTGGGATACGAGTACCTCTTTTCCGATGCACTATTCTCTCTTTACTGCATCTCCCGCTCACTCACATTGACGAAATAACACAGAAATTTCGTCGCTACGAAATACTATGGGTTCCATGACTTCTCCTTCTAAATCGAGTAACGTTTCTATGGAAACGACAGGATTTTCTTTTGGTATACTGGTATACGAGTTTCTCCTTTCCGATGCACTATTCCTCTATCCTGCATCCCTCGCTCCCTCACATTGACGAATTAACACAGAAATTGCGACGCTATGAAATACTATGTGTTCTATGACTTCTCCTTCTAAATCGAGTAACATTCCTATGAAAACGACAGGATTTTCTTTTGGGATACGTCTATCTCCTTTCCGATGCACTAGTCCTTCTTTACTGCATCCCTGGCCCCCTCACATTCACGAATTAACACAGAAATTGCGACTCCATGAAGTACTATGTGCTCTATGACCTCTCCTTCTAAATCGAGTAACGTTTCTAAGGAAACGACAGGATTTTCTTATGGGATACGAGTATCTCCGATGCACTATTCCTTCTTTACTGCATCCCTCGCTCCCTCACATTGACGAATTAACACTGATATTGCGTCGCTATGAAATACTATGTGTTCTACAACTTCTCCTTCTAAATCGAGTAACGTTTCTATTGAAACGACAGGTTTTTCCTTTGAGATACGGGTATCTCCTTTCCGATGCACTATTCCTTCTTTACTGCGTACCTGGCTCCCTCACATTTACGAATTAACACAGAAATTGCGACTCCATGGAATACTATGTGTTCTATGACTTCTCCTTCTAAATCGAGTTACGTTTGTATGGAAACGAGAGCATTTTCTTATGGGATGCGTCTATCTCCTTTAAGATGCACTATTCCTTCTTTATTGCATCCCTCGCACTCTCACATTGACGAATTAACCCAGAGATATCGTCGAAATGAAATACTATGGTTTCTATAACTTCTCTTTCTAAATCGAGTTACGTTTCTATTGAAACGACAGGATTTTCTTTTGGGATACGAGTATCTCATTTCCGATGCACTATTCCTTCTTTACTGCATCCCATCATTCCCTCACATTGAGGAATAAGCACAGAAATTCCGTCGCTATGGAATACTATGGGTTCTATGACTTATCCTTCTAAATCGAGTAACGTTTCAATGGAAACGACATTATTTTCTTTTGGGATACGAGTATCTCCTTCCCGATGCACTACTCCTTCTTTACTGCATCCCTCGCTCCCTCACATTGACGAATAAGCACAGACATTGCGTCGCTATGAATTACTATGGGTTCTATAACTTCTCCTTCTAAATCGAGTAACGTTTCTATGGAAACGACAGGATGTTCTTTTGTAATACGAGTATTTCCCTTCCGATGCATTATTCCATCTGCACTGCATCCCACGCTCCCTCACATTGGCGAATTAACACGGAAATTGCGTCGCTATGAAATACTATGGGTTCTATGACTTCTCCTTCGAAATCGAGTAACGTTTCTATTGAAACGACAGGATTTTCTTTTTGATGCGAGTATCTCCTTTCCGATGCACTAATCCTTCTTTACTGCATCCCTCGCGCCCTCACATTGACGAATTAACTCTGAAATGGCGTCGCTATGAAGTACTATGTGATCTATGACATATTTTTCTAAATCGAGTAACGTTTCTATGGAAACGTCAGGATTTACTTTTCGGATACGAATATCTAACATCCGATGCATTATTCCTTCTTTACTGCATCCCTGGCTCCCTCACATTGACGAATTATCACAGAAATTGCGTCGCTATGCAATACTATGTGTTCAATGACTTCTTCTTCTAAATCGAGTAACGTTTCTATGGAAACGAGAGGCTTTTCTTTTAGTATACGAGTATCTCCTTTCCGATGCACTATTTCTTCTTTACTGCATTCCTCGCTCCCTCACATTGACGAATTAACACAGAAATTGCGTAGCTATAAAGAGCTATGGGTTCTATGACTTCTTCTTCTAAATCGAGTAACGATTCTATTGAAACGACAAGATTTTCCTTTGGGATACGAGTATCTCCTTTCCGATGCACTATTCCGTTTTTACTGCATCCCTCGCTCCATCACATTGACGAATAAGCACAGAAATTGCGTCGCTACGAAATACTATTGGTTCTATAACTGCTCCTTCTAAATCGAGTAACGTTTCTATGGAAACGACAGGATTTCCTTTTGGGATACGAGTATCTCCCTTCCTATGCAATATTCCGTCTTTACTGCATCTCTCGCTCCCTCACATTGACGAATAAACACAGAAATTGCGTCACTATGAAATACTATGGGTTCTATGACTTATCAACTACATTGAGTAACTTTTCTATGGAAACGACAGGATTTTCTTTTGGGATACGAGTATTTCCTTCCCGATGCACTATTCCTTCTTTACTGCATCCCTCGCTCCATCACATTGACGAATAAGCACAGAAATTGCGTCGCTACGAAATACTATTGGTTCTATAACTGCTCCTTCTAAATCGAGTAACGTTTCTATGGATACGACAGGATTTCCTTTTGGGATACGAATATCTCCCTTCCGATGCAATATTCCGTCTTTACTGCATCCCTCGCGCCCTCAATTGAAAAATTAACACAGAAATTGCGTCGCTATGAAATACTATTGGTTCTATGACATCCCCTTCCAAGTCGAGGAACACTTCTATGGAAAAAACAGGATTTTCTTTTTGGATACGAGTATCTCCTTTCCAATGCACAATTACTTCTTTACTGTGTTCCTCGCTCGCTCACATTGACGAATTAACACAGAAATTTCGTCGCTATGAAATACTATGGGTTCTATGACTTCTCCTTCTAAATCGTGTAACGTTTCTATGGAAACGACAGGACTTTCTTTTGGTATTCGAGTATCTCCTTTCCAATGCACTATTCCTGCTATACTGCTTCCCTCGCTCCCTCACATTGACGAAATAACACAGAAGTTGCGTCGATATGAAATACTATTGGTACTATGACTTCTCCTTCTAAATCGAGTCAAGTTTCTATGGAAAAGACAGGATTTTCTTTTGGGATACGAATTTCTCCTTTCCCATGCACTATTACTTCTTTACTGCATCCCTGGCCCCCTCACATTGACGAATTAACACAGAAATTGTGACGCTATGGAATACTATGTGTTCTATGACTCTGCCTTCTAAATCGAGTAACGTTTATATGGAAACGACCGGATTTTCTTTTGGTATACGAGTATCTCCTTTCCGATGCACTATTCCTTCTTGACTGCATCCCTCGCTCCCTCACATTGACGAATTAACACAGAGCATGCGTCGCTATGATATACTGTATGCTCTATGACTTCTCCTTCTATATCGAGTAACGTTTCTATGGAAACGAGAGGATTTTCTTTTGGTATACGAGTATCTCCATTCCGATGCACTATTAGTTCTTTACTGCATCCCTCGCTTCCTCACACTGAAGGATAAGCTCAGAAATTGCGCCGCTGTGAAATACTAAGATTTCTATAACTTCTCCTTTCAAATCGAGTAACGTTTCTATGGAAACGACAGGATTTTCTTTTGGGATACGAGTATCTCCTTCCGATGCACTATGCCGTCTTTACTGCGTCTCTCGCTCCCACACATTGACGAATTAACACAGAAATTGCGTCGCGATGAAATACTATGGGTTCTATGACTTCTCGTGCTAAATCGAGAAACGATTCTATGGAAACGACAGGATTTTCTTTAGGGATACGAGTATCTCCTTTCCGCTGCACTATTCCTTCTTTACTGCATCCCTCGCTCCCTCGCATTGACGAATTAACACAGAAATTGCGAGGCTATGAAAAACTATGGGTTCCAATACTTCTCCTTCTAAATCGAGTAACGTTTCTACGGAAACGAAGGAATTTTCTTTTGGGATACGTGTATCTCCTTTTCGACGCCCTACTCCTTCTTTACTGCATCAATCGCTGCCTCACATTGACGAATTAACACAGAAATTGCGTCGCTAGGAAATTCTATGGGTTCTATGTCTTCTCCTTCTAAATCGAGTAACGTTTCGATTGAAACGACAGGATTTTCTTTTGGGATACGACTATCTTATTTCCGATGCACTATTCCTTCTTTACTGCATCTCTCGCTCCCTCACATTGACGAATTAACACAGAAATTGCGTCGCTATGAAATACTATAGGTTCTGTGACTTATCCTACTAAATTGAGTAACTTTTCTATGGAATCGACAGGATTTTCTTTTGGGATACGAGTATTTCCTTCCCGATGCACTATTCCTTCTTTACTGCATCCCTCACTCCATCACATTGACGAATAAGCACAGAAATTGCGTCGCTACGAAATGCTATTGGTTCTATAACTGCTCCTTCTAAATCGAGTAACGTTTCTATGGAAACGACAGGATTTCCTTTTGGGATACGAATATCTCCCTTCCGATGCAATATTCCGTCTTTACTGCATCCCTCGCTCCCTCAAATTGACAAATTAACACAGAGATTATGTCGCTATGAAATACTATTGGTTCTATGACATCCCCTTCCAAGTCGAGGAACACTTCTATGGAAAAAAACAGGATTTTCTTTTTGGATACGAGTATCTCCTTTCCAATGCACAATTCCTTCTTTACTGTGTTCCTGGCTCGCTCACTTTGACGAATTAACACAGAAATTTCGTCGCTATGAAATACTATGGGTTCTATGACTTCTCCTTCTAAATCGTGTAACGTTTCTATGGAAACGACAGGACTTTCTTTTGGTATTCGAGTATCTCCTTTCCAATGCACTATTCCTGCTATACTGCTTCCCTCGCTCCCTCACATTGACGAAATAACACAGAAATTGCGTCGATATGAAATACTGTGGGTACTATGACTTCTCCTTCTAAATCGAGTCAAGTTTCTATGGAAAAGACAGGATTTTCTTTTGGGATACGAATTTCTCCTTTCCCATGCGATATTATTTCTTTACTGCATCCCTGGCCCCCTCACATTGACGAATTAATGTAGAAATTGCGTCGCTATGAAATCCTATGGGTTCTATGACTTCTCCTTCTAAATCGAGTAACGTTCCTATGCAAACGACAGGATTATCTTTTGGGATACGTCTATCTCCTTTCCGATTCACTAGTCCTTCTTTACTGCATCCCTGGCCCCCTCACATTCACGAATTAACACAGAAATTGCGACTCCATGGAGTACTATGTGTTCTATGACTTCTACTTCTAAATCGAGTAACGTTTCTAAGGAAACGACAGGATTTTCTTATGGGATACGAGAATCTCCTTTCCGATGCACTAGTCCTTCTTCACTGCATCATTCGCTCCCTCAGATTGACGAATTAACACAGATATTGCGTCGCTATGAATTACTATGGGTTCTATGACTTCTCCTTTTATATCGAGAAACGTTTCTATGGAAACGACAGGTTTTTCTTTCGGGATACGTGTATCTCCTTCCGATGCGCTATTCCTTCTTTACTGCACCCTGGCTCCCTCACATTGACGAATTAACACAGAAATTGCGTCGCTATGAAATACTATGTGTTCTATGACTTCTCCTTCTAAATCGAGTAACGTTTCTATGAAACGACAGGATTTTCGTTTTGGATACGAGTATCTCCTTTCCGATGCATTATTCCCTCTATCCTGCAGCCCTCGCTCTCTCACATTGACGAATTAACACAGAAATTGCGTCAGTATGAAATACTATGGGTTCTATGACTTGTCCTTAAATATCGAGTCACGTTTCTATGTAAACGACAGAATTTTCTGTTGGGATACGAGTACCTCTTTTCCGATGCACTATTCCTCCTCTACTGCATCCCTCGATCCCTCACATTCACGAATTAACACTGAAATTGCGTCGCTATGAAATACTATGTGTTCTATAACTGCTCCTTCTAAATCGAGTAACGTTTCTATTGAAACGACAGGTTATTCATTTGGGATACGAGTATCTCCTTTCCGATGCACTATAACTTCTTTACTGCTTTCCTCGCTCCCTCACATTGACGAATTAACAATGAAATTGCGTCTCTATGAAATACTATGGGTTCTATGACTTCTCCTTCTAAATCGAGTAACGTTTCTATGGAAACGACAGGATTTTCTTTTGGTATACGACTATCTCCTTTCCGATGCACTACTCCTACGTTACTGATCGCCTCGTTCCATAACATTGACGAAAAAGCACAGAAAATGCGTCGCTATGAAATCCTATGGGTTCCATGACTTCTCCTTCTAAATCGAGTAACGTTTCTATGGAAACGACAGGATTTTCTTTAGGGATACGACTATCTCCTTTCTGATGCACTATTCCTTCCTGACGCCATCCCTGTCTCCATCACATTGACGAATTAAAACAGAAATTGCGACGCTATGGAATACTATGTGCTCTATGACTTCTCCTTCTAAATCGAATATCGATCCTCTGGAAAGGGCAGGATTTTCTTATTGGATCCGGATATCTCCTTTCCGCTGCACTATTCCTTCTTTATTGCATCCCTCGCACCATCACATTGGCGAATTAACACAGAGATTGCGTCCCTATGAAATACTATGGGTTCTATGATTTCTCCTTATAAATCGAGTTACGTTTCAATGGAAACGACTAAATTTTCTTTTGGGATACGAGTATCTCCTTACCGATGCACTATTCCTACTTTACTGATTGCCTCGATCCCTAACATTGACGAATAAGCACAGAAAAAGCGCCGCTATGAAACCCTATGGGTTCTATGACTTCTCCTTTTAAATCGAGTAACGTTTCTATGGAAACGACAGGATTTTCTTTTGGGATACGACTATCTCCTTTCCGATGCACTATTCCTTCCTTACTCCATCCCTGGCTCCATCACATTGACGAATTAACACAGAAATTGCGACGCAATGGAATACTATGTGCTCTATGACTTCTCCTTCTAAATCCAATATCGAGTCTATGGAAAGGACAGGATTTTCTTATCGGATCCGAGTATCTCCTTTCCGATGCACTATTCCTTCTTTATTGCATCCCTCGCACCCTCACATTGACGAATTAACACAGAGATTGCTTCGCTATGAAATACTATGGGTTCTATAACTTCTCTTTCTAAATCGAGTAACGTTTCTATTGAAACGACAGGATTTTCTTTTGGGATACGAGTACCTCTTTTCCGATGCACTATTCCCTCTTTACTGCATCTCCCGCTCTCTCACATTGACGAATTAACACAGAAATTGCGTCAGTATGAAATACTATGGGTTCTATGACTTGTCCTTAAATATCGAGTCACGTTTCTATGTAAACGACAGAATTTTCTGTTGGGATACGAGTACCTCTTTTCGGATGCACTATTCCTCCTCTACTGCATCCCTCGATCCCTCACATTCACGAATTAACACTGAAATTGCGTCGCTATGAAATACTATGTGTTCTATAACTGCTCCTTCAAAATCGAGTAACGTTTCTATTGAAACGACAGGTTATTCATTTGGGATACGAGTATCTCCTTTCCGATGCACTATAACTTCTTTACTGCTTTCCTCGCTCCCTCACATTGACGAATTAACAATGAAATTGCGTCTCTATGAAACACTATGGGTTCTATGACTTCTCCTTCTAAATCGAGTAACGTTTCTATGGAAACGACAGGATTTTCTTTTGGGATACGACTATCTCCTTTCCGATGCACTACTCCTACGTTACTGATTGCCTCGTTCCATAACATTGACGAAAAAGCACAGAAAATGCGTCGCTATGAAATCCTATGGGTTCCATGACTTCTCCTTCTAAATCGAGTAACGTTTCCATGGAAACGACAGGATTTTCTTTAGGGATACGACTATCTCCTTTCTGATGCACTATTCCTTCCTGACGCCATCCCTGTCTCCATCACATTGACGAATTAAAACAGAAATTGCGACGCTATGGAATACTATGTGCTCTATGACTTCTCCATCTAAATCGAATATCGATTCTCTGGTAAGGGCAGGATTTTCTTATTGGATCCGGATATCTCCTTTCCGCTGCACTATTCCTTCTTTATTGCATCCCTCGCACCATCACATTGGCGAATAACACAGAGATTATGTCCCTATGAAATACTATGGGTTCTATGATTTCTCCTTATAAATCGAGTTACGTTTCAATGGAAACGACTAAATTTTCTTTTGGGATACGAGTATCTCCTTTCCGATGCACTATTCCTCCACTACCGCATTCCTCGATCCCTCACATTGACGAATTAACAATGAAATTGCGTCTTTATGAAATACTATGTGTTCTATGACTTCTCCTCCTAAATCGAGTAACGTTTCAATGGAAACGACAGGATTTTACTTTGAGATACGAGTATCTCCTTACCGATGCACTATTCCTACTTTACTGATTGCCTCGATCCCTAACATTGACGAATAAGCACAGAAAAAGCGTCGCTATGAAACCCTATGGGTTCCATGACTTCTCCTTTTAAATCGAGTAACGTTTCTATGGAAACGACAGGATTTTCTTTTGGGATACGACTATCTCCTTTCCGATGCACTATTCCTTCCTTACTCCATCCCTGGCTCCATCACATTGACGAATTAACACAGAAATTGCGACGCTATGGAATACTATGTGCTCTATGACTTCTCCTTCTAAATCGAATATCGATTCTATGGAAAGGACAGGATTTTCTTATCGGATCCGAGTATCTTTTTTCCGATGCACTATTCCTTCTTTATTGCATCCCTCGCACCCTCACATTGACGAATTAACACAGAGATTGCTTCGCTATGAAATACTATGGGTTCTATAACTTCTCTTTCTAAATCGAGTAACGTTTCTATTGAAACGACAGGATTTTCTTTTGGGATACGAGTACCTCTTTTCCGATGCACTATTCCCTCTTTACTGCATCTCCCGCTCACTCACATTGACGAAATAACACAGAAATTTCGTCGCTACGAAATACTATGGGTTCCATGACTTCTCCTTCTAAATCTCGTAACGTTTCTATGGAAACGACAGGATTTTCTTTTGGTATACTGGTATACGAGTTTCTCCTTTCCGATGCACTATTCCTCTATCCTGCATCCCTCGCTCCCTCATATTGACGAATTAACACAGAAATTGCGACGCTATGAAATACTATGTGTTCTATGACTTCTCCTTCTAAATCGAGTAACATTCCTATGCAAACGACAGGATTATCTTTTGGGATACGTCTATCTCCTTTCCGATGCACTAGTCCTTCTTTACTGCATCCCTGGCCCCCTCACATTCACGAATTAACACAGAAATTGCGACTCCATGAAGTACTATGTGCTCTATGACCTCTCCTTCTAAATCGAGTAACGTTTCTAAGGAAACGACAGGATTTTCTTATGGGATACGGGTATCTCCGATGCACTATTCCTTCTTTACTGCATCCCTCGCTCCCTCACATTGACGAATTAACACTGATATTGCGTCGCTATGAAATACTATGTGTTCCACAACTTCTCCTTCTAAATCGAGTAACGTTTCTATTGAAACGACAGGTTTTTCGTTTGAGATACGGGTATCTCCTTTCCGATGCACTATTCCTTCTTTACTGCGTACCTGGCTCCCTCACATTTACGAATTAACACAGAAATTGCGACTCCATGGAATACTATGTGTTCTATGACTTCTCCTTCTAAATCGAGTTACGTTTGTATGGAAACGAGAGCATTTTCTTATGGGATGCGTCTATCTCCTTTAAGATGCACTATTCCTTCTTTATTGCATCCCTCGCACTCTCACATTGACGAATTAACCCAGAGATAGCGTCGAAATGAAATACTATGGTTTCTATAACTTCTCTTTCTAAATCGAGTTACGTTTCTATTGAAACGACAGGATTTTCTTTTGGGATACGAGTATCTCCTTTCCGATGCACTATTCCTTCTTTACTGCATCCCATCATTCCCTCACATTGAGGAATAAGCACAGAAATTCCGTCGCTATGGAATACTATGGGTTCTATGACTTATCCTTCTAAATCGAGTAACGTTTCAATGGAAACGACATTATTTTCTTTTGGGATACGAGTATCTCCTTCCCGATGCACTACTCCTTCTTTACTGCATCCCTCGCTCCCTCACATTGACGAATAAGCACAGACATTGCGTCGCTATGAATTACTATGGGTTCTATAACTTCTCCTTCTAAATCGAGTAACGTTTCTATGGAAACGACAGGATGTTCTTTTGTAATACGAGTATTTCCCTTCCGATGCATTATTCCATCTGCACTGCATCCCACGCTCCCTCACATTGGCGAATTAACACAGAAATTGCGTCGCTATGAAATACTATGGGTTCTATGACTTCTCCTTCTAAATCGAGTAACGTTTCTATTGAAACGACAGGATTTTCTTTTTGATGCGAGTATCTCCTTTCCGATGCACTAATCCTTCTTTACTGCATCCCTCGCGCCCTCACATTGACGAATTAACTCTGAAATGGCGTCGCTATGAAGTACTATGTGATCTATGACATATTTTTCTAAATCGAGTAACGTTTCTATGGAAACGTCAGGATTTACTTTTCGGATACGAATATCTAACATCCGATGCATTATTCCTTCTTTACTGCATCCCTGGCTCCCTCACATTGACGAATTATCACAGAAATTGCGTCGCTATGCAATACTATGTGTTCAATGACTTCTTCTTCTAAATCGAGTAACGTTTCTATGGAAACGAGAGGCTTTTCTTTTAGTATACGAGTATCTCCTTTCCGATGCACTATTTCTTCTTTACTGCATTCCTCGCTCCCTCACATTGACGAATTAACACAGAAATTGCGTAGCCGTAAAGAGCTATGGGTTCTATGACTTCTTCTTCTAAATCGAGTAACGATTCTATTGAAACGACAAGATTTTCCTTTGGGATACGAGTATCTCCTTTCCGATGCACTATTCCGTTTTTACTGCATCCCTCGCTCCATCACATTGACGAATAAGCACAGAAATTGCGTCGCTACGAAATACTATTGGTTCTATAACTGCTCCTTCTAAATCGAGTAACGTTTCTATGGAAACGACAGGATTTCCTTTTGGGATACGAGTATCTCCCTTCCGATGCAATATTCCGTCTTTACTGCATCTCTCGCTCCCTCACATTGACGAATAAACACAGAAATTGCGTCACTATGAAATACTATGGGTTCTATGACTTATCAACTACATTGAGTAACTTTTCTATGGAAACGACAGGATTTTCTTTTGGGATACGAGTATTTCCTTCCCGATGCACTATTCCTTCTTTACTGCATCCCTCGCCCCATCACATTGACGAATAAGCACAGAAATTGCGTCGCTACGAAATACTATTGGTTCTATAACTGCTCCTTCTAAATCGAGTAACGTTTCTATGGATACGACAGGATTTCCTTTTGGGATACGAATATCTCCCTTCCGATGCAATATTCCGTCTTTACTGCATCCCTCGCGCCCTCAATTGACAAATTAACACAGAAATTGCGTCGCTATGAAATACTATTGGTTCTATGACATCCCCTTCCAAGTCGAGGAACACTTCTATGGAAAAAACAGGATTTTCTTTTTGGATACGAGTATCTCCTTTCCAATGCACAATTACTTCTTTACTGTGTTCCTCGCTCGCTCACATTGACGAATTAACACAGAAATTTCGTCGCTATGAAATACTATGGGTTCTATGACTTCTCCTTCTAAATCGTGTAACGTTTCTATGGAAACGACAGGACTTTCTTTTGGTATTCGAGTATCTCCTTTCCAATGCACTATTCCTGCTATACTGCTTCCCTCGCTCCCTCACATTGACGAAATAACACAGAAATTGCGTCGATATGAAATACTATTGGTACTATGACTTCTCCTTCTAAATCGAGTCAAGTTTCTATGGAAAAGACAGGTTTTTCTTTTGGGATACGAATTTCTCCTTTCCCATGCACTATTACTTCTTTACTGCATCCCTGGCCCCCTCACATTGACGAATTAACACAGAAATTGTGACGCTATGGAATACTATGTGTTCTATGACTCCGCCTTCTAAATCGAGTAACGTTTATATGGAAACGCCCGGATTTTCTTTTGGTATACGAGTATCTCCTTTCCGATGCACTATTCCTTCTTGACTGCATCCCTCGCTCCCTCACATTGACGAATTAACACAGAGCATGCGTCGCTATGATATACTGTATGCTCTATGACTTCTCCTTCTATATCGAGTAACGTTTCTATGGAAACGAGAGGATTTTCTTTTGGTATACGAGTATCTCCATTCCGATGCACTATTAGTTCTTTACTGCATCCCTCGCTTCCTCACACTGAAGGATAAGCTCAGAAATTGCGCCGCTGTGAAATACTAAGATTTCTATAACTTCTCCTTTCAAATCGAGTAACGTTTCTATGGAAACGACAGGATTTTCTTTTGGGATACGAGTATCTCCTTTCCGCTGCACTATTCCTTCTTTACTGCATCCCTCGCTCCCTCGCATTGACGAATTAACACAGAAATTGCGTGGCTATGAAAAACTATGGGTTCCAATACTTCTCCTTCTAAATCGAGTAACGTTTCTACGGAAACGAAGGAATTTTCTTTTGGGATACGTGTATCTCCTTTTCGACGCCCTACTCCTTCTTTACTGCATCAATCGCTGCCTCTCATTGACGAATTAACACAGAAATTGCGTCGCTAGGAAATTCTATGGGTTCTATGTCTTCTCCTTCTAAATCGAGTAACGTTTCGATTGAACGACAGGATTTTCTTTTGGGATACGACTATCTTATTTCCGATGCACTATTCCTTCTTTACTGCATCTCTCGCTCCCTCACATTGACGAATTAACACAGAAATTGCGTCGCTATGAAATACTATAGGTTCTGTGACTTATCCTACTAAATTGAGTAACTTTTCTATGGAATCGACAGGATTTTCTTTTGGGATACGAGTATTTCCTTCCCGATGCACTATTCCTTCTTTACTGCATCCCTCACTCCATCACATTGACGAATAAGCACAGAAATTGCGTCGCTACGAAATGCTATTGGTTCTATAACTGCTCCTTCTAAATCGAGTAACGTTTCTATGGAAACGACAGGATTTCCTTTTGGGATACGAATATCTCCCTTCCGATGCAATATTCCGTCTTTACTGCATCCCTCGCTCCCTCAAATTGACAAATTAACACAGAGATTGCGTCGCTATGAAATACTATTGGTTCTATGACATCCCCTTCCAAGTCGAGGAACACTTCTATGGAAAAAAACAGGATTTTCTTTTTGGATACGAGTATCTCCTTTCCAATGCACAATTCCTTCTTTACTGTGTTCCTGGCTCGCTCACTTTGACGAATTAACACAGAAATTTCGTCGCTATGAAATACTATGGGTTCTATTGCTTCTCCTTCTAAATCGTGTAACGTTTCTATGGAAACGACAGGACTTTCTTTTGGTATTCGAGTATCTCCTTTCCAATGCACTATTCCTGCTATACTGCTTCCCTCGCTCCCTCACATTGACGAAATAACACAGAAATTGCGTCGCTATGAAATACTATGGGTACTATGACTTCTCCTTCTAAAACGAGTCAAGTTTCTATGGAAAAGACAGGATTTTCTTTTGGGATACGAATTTCTCCTTTCCCATGCGCTATTATTTCTTTACTGCATCCCTGGCCCCCTCACATTGACGAATTAACACAGAAATTGTGACGCTATGGAATACTATGTGTTCTATGACTCCTCCTTCTAAATCGAGTAACGTTTATAGGGAAACGACAGGATTTTCTTTTGGTATACGAGTATCTCCTCTCCGATGCACTATTCCTTCTTTACTGCATCCCTCGCTCCCTCACATTGACGAATTAACACAGAGCTTGCGTCGCTATGATATACTGTATGCTCTATGACTTCTCCTTCTATATCGAGTAACGTTTCTATGGAAACGAGAGGATTTTCTTTTGGTATACGAGTGTCTCCTTTTCGACGCCCTACTCCTTCTTTACTGCATCCCTCGCTGCCTCACATTGACGAATTAACACAGAAATTGCGTCGCTAGGAAATTCTATGGGTTCTATGTCTTCCCTTCTAAATCGAGTAACGTTTCGATTGAAACGACAGGATTTTCTTTTGGGATACGACTATCTTATTTCCGATGCACTATTCCTTCTTTACTGCATCGCTCGCTCCCTCACGTTGACGAAATAACGCAGAAATTGCGTCGCTATGAAATACTATGGGTTCTATGACCTCTCCTTCTAAATCAAGTAACGTTTCTAGGGAAACGACAGGATTTTCTTTTGGGTTACGAGAATCTCCTTTCCGATGCACTATTAGTTTTTTACTGCATCCCTCGCTCCCTCACATTGACGAATAAGCACAGACATTGCGTCGCTGTGAAATACTATGGTTTCAATAACTTGTCCTTCTAAATCAAATAACGTTTCTATGGAATCGACAGGATTTTCTTTTGGCATACGAGTATCTCCTTTCCGATGCACTATTCCTTCTTTAGTGCATCCCTCGCTCCCTCACATTGACAAATCAACGCAGAAACTGCGTCGCTGTGAAATAGTATGGGTTCTATGATTCTCCTTCTAAATCGAGTAACGTTTATATGGAAACGCCCGGATTTTCTTTTGGTATATGAGTATCTCCTTTCCGATGCACTATTCCTTCTTGACTGCATCCCTCGCTCCCTCACATTGACGAATTAACACAGAGCATGCGTCGCTATGATATACTGTATGCTCTATGACTTCTCCTTCTATATCGAGTAACGTTTCTATGGAAACGAGAGGATTTTCTTTTGGTATACGAGTATCTCCATTCCGATGCACTATTAGTTCTTTACTGCATCCCTCGCTTCCTCACACTGAAGGATAAGCTCAGAAATTGCGCCGCTGTGAAATACTAAGATTTCTATAACTTCTCCTTTCAAATCGAGTAACGTTTCTATGGAAACGACAGGATTTTCTTTTGGGATACGAGTATCTCCTTCCGATGCACTATACCGTCTTTACTGCATCTCTCGCTCCCTCACATTGACGAATTAACACAGAAATTGCGTCGCGATGAAATACTATGGGTTCTATGACTTCTCGTTCTAAATCGAGAAACGATTCTATGGAAACGACAGGATTTTCTTTTGGGATACGAGTATCTCCTTTCCGCTGCACTATTCCTTCTTTACTGCATCCCTCGCTCCCTCGCATTGACGAATTAACACAGAAATTGCGTGGCTATGAAAAACTATGGGTTCCAATACTTCTCCTTCTAAATCGAGTAACGTTTCTACGGAAACGAAGGAATTTTCTTTTGGGATACGTGTATCTCCTTTTCGACGCCCTACTCCTTCTTTACTGCATCAATCGCTGCCTCTCATTGACGAATTAACACAGAAATTGCGTCGCTAGGAAATTCTATGGGTTCTATGTCTTCTCCTTCTAAATCGAGTAACGTTTCGATTGAAACGACAGGATTTTCTTTTGGGATACGACTATCTTATTTCCGATGCACTATTCCTTCTTTACTGCATCTCTCGCTCCCTCACATTGACGAATTAACACAGAAATTGCGTCGCTATGAAATACTATAGGTTCTGTGACTTATCCTACTAAATTGAGTAACTTTTCTATGGAATCGACAGGATTTTCTTTTGGGATACGAGTATTTCCTTCCCGATGCACTATTCCTTCTTTACTGCATCCCTCACTCCATCACATTGACGAATAAGCACAGAAATTGCGTCGCTACGAAATGCTATTGGTTCTATAACTGCTCCTTCTAAATCGAGTAATGTTTCTATGGAAACGACAGGATTTCCTTTTGGGATACGAATATCTCCCTTCCGATGCAATATTCCGTCTTTACTCCATCCCTCGCTCCCTCAAATTGACAAATTAACACAGAGATTGCGTCGCTATGAAATACTATTGGTTCTATGACATCCCCTTCCAAGTCGAGGAACACTTCTATGGAAAAAAACAGGATTTTCTTTTTGGATACGAGTATCTCCTTTCCAATGCACAATTCCTTCTTTACTGTGTTCCTGGCTCGCTCACTTTGACGAATTAACACAGAAATTTCGTCGCTATGAAATACTATGGGTTCTATTGCTTCTCCTTCTAAATCGTGTAACGTTTCTATGGAAACGACAGGACTTTCTTTTGGTATTCGAGTATCTCCTTTCCAATGCACTATTCCTGCTATACTGCTTCCCTCGCTCCCTCACATTGACGAAATAACACAGAAATTGCGTCGCTATGAAATACTATGGGTACTATGACTTCTCCTTCTAAATCGAGTCAAGTTTCTATGGAAAAGACAGGATTTTCTTTTGGGATACGAATTTCTCCTTTCCCATGCGCTATTATTTCTTTACTGCATCCCTGGCCCCCTCACATTGACGAATTAACACAGAAATTGTGACGCTATGGAATACTATGTGTTCTATGACTCCTCCTTCTAAATCGAGTAACGTTTATAGGGAAACGACAGGATTTTCTTTTGGTATACGAGTATCTCCTTTCCGATGCACTATTCCTTCTTTACTGCATCCCTCGCTCCCTCACATTGACGAATTAACACAGAGCTTGCGTCGCTATGATATACTGTATGCTCTATGACTTCTCCTTCTATATCGAGTAACGTTTCTATGGAAACGAGAGGATTTTCTTTTGGTATACGAGTGTCTCCTTTTCGACGCCCTACTCCTTCTTTACTGCATCCCTCGCTGCCTCACATTGACGAATTAACACAGAAATTGCGTCGCTAGGAAATTCTATGGGTTCTATGTCTTCCCTTCTAAATCGAGTAACGTTTCGATTGAAACGACAGGATTTTCTTTTGGGATACGACTATCTTATTTCCGATGGACTATTCCTTCTTTACTGCATCGCTCGCTCCCTCACGTTGACGAAATAACGCAGAAATTGCGTCGCTATGAAACACTATGGGTTCTATGACCTCTCCTTCTAAATCAAGTAACGTTTCTAGGGAAACGACAGGATTTTCTTTTGGGTTACGAGAATCTCCTTTCCGATGCACTATTAGTTTTTTACTGCATCCCTCGCTCCCTCACATTGACGAATAAGCACAGACATTGCGTCGCTGTGAAATACTATGGTTTCAATAACTTGTCCTTCTAAATCAAATAACGTTTCTATGGAATCGACAGGATTTTCTTTTGGCATACGAGTATCTCCTTTCCGATGCACTATTCCTTCTTTAGTGCATCCCTCGCTCCCTCACATTGACAAATCAACGCAGAAACTGCGTCGCTGTGAAATAGTATGGGTTCTATGATTCTCCTTCTAAATCGAGTAACGTTTCTATGGAAACGACAGGATTTTCTTTTGTGATACGAGTATCACCTTTCTGAAGCACTATTCCGTCTTTTTTCTGCATCCTTCGCTCCCTCACATTGACCATTTAACACAGCAATTGCGTCGTTATGAAATATTATATGTTCCATGACGCCTCCTTCTAAATCGAGTAACGTTTCTATGGAAACGACAGGATTTTCTTTTGGTATACGAGTATCTCCTTTCCGTTGCACAATTCCTTCTTTACTGCATCCCTCGCTCCCTCACATTGACGAATTAACACAGAAATTGCGTCGCTACGAAATACTATGGGTACCACGACTTCTCCTTTTACATCGAGTAACGTTTCTATGGAAACGACAGGATTATCTTTTGGGATACGAGTATCTCCTTTCCTATGCACTATTAGTTCTTTACTGCATCCCTCGCTTCCTCACATTGATGAATAAGCACAGAAATTGCTCGCTGTGAAATACTATGTGTTCTATAAAGTGTCCTTTCAAATCGGGTAACGTTTCTATGGAAACGACAGGATTTTCTTTTGGGATACGGGTATCTCCTTTCCGATGCACTATTCCTTCTTTACTGCATCGCTCGCTCCCTCACATTGACGAATTGACGCGGAAATTGCGTCGCTATGAAATACTAAGGGTTCTATGACTTCTCCTTCTAAATCGAAGAACGTTTCTATGGAAACGACAGGATTTTCTTTTGGGATACGAGTATCTCCTTTCCGATGGACTATTCCTTCTTTACTGCATCCCTCGCTCCCTCACATTGACGAATTAACACAGAAATTGCGTCGCTATGAAAAACTATTGGTTCTAGAACACCTCCGTCTAAATCGAGTAACGTTTCAATGGAAACGACAGGATATCCTTTTGCGATACGAGTATCTCCTTTCCGATGCACTACTAATTCTTTAATGCACACCTCGCTCCCTCCCAATGTAGAATAAGCACAGAAATCGCGTCGCTGTGAAATACTATGGGTTCTTTAACTTCTCCTTTCAAATCGAGATACGTATCTATGGAAACGACAGGATTTTCTTTTGGGATTGGAGTCTCTCCTTTCCGATGCACAATTCCGTCTTTACTGCGCCCGCGCTCCCTCACATTGACGAATTAACACAGAAATTGCGTCGCTATGAAATACTATGTGTTCAATGACTTCTCCTTCTTAATCGAGTAACGTTTCAATGGAAACGACAGAATTTTCTTTTGAGGTACGAGTATCTCCTTTCCGTTGCACAATTCCTTCTTTACTGCATCCCTCGCTCCCTCACATTGACGAATTAACACAGAGCTTGCGTCGCTATGATATACTGTATGCTCTATGACTTCTCCTTCTATATCGAGTAACGTTTCTATGGAAACGAGAGGATTTTCTTTTGGTATACGAGTGTCTCCTTTTCGACGCCCTACTCCTTCTTTACTGCATCCCTCGCTGCCTCACATTGACGAATTAACACAGAAATTGCGTCGCTAGGAAATTCTATGGGTTCTATGTCTTCCCTTCTAAATCGAGTAACGTTTCGATTGAAACGACAGGATTTTCTTTTGGGATACGACTATCTTATTTCCGATGCACTATTCCTTCTTTACTGCATCGCTCGCTCCCTCACGTTGACGAAATAACGCAGAAATTGCGTCGCTATGAAATACTATGGGTTCTATGACCTCTCCTTCTAAATCAAGTAACGTTTCTAGGGAAACGACAGGATTTTCTTTTGGGTTACGAGAATCTCCTTTCCGATGCACTATTAGTTTTTTACTGCATCCCTCGCTCCCTCACATTGACGAATAAGCACAGACATTGCGTCGCTGTGAAATACTATGGTTTCAATAACTTGTCCTTCTAAATCAAATAACGTTTCTATGGAATCGACAGGATTTTCTTTTGGCATACGAGTATCTCCTTTCCGATGCACTATTCCTTCTTTAGTGCATCCCTCGCTCCCTCACATTGACAAATCAACGCAGAAACTGCGTCGCTGTGAAATAGTATGGGTTCTATGATTCTCCTTCTAAATCGAGTAACGTTTATATGGAAACGCCCGGATTTTCTTTTGGTATACGAGTATCTCCTTTCCGATGCACTATTCCTTCTTGACTGCATCCCTCGCTCCCTCACATTGACGAATTAACACAGAGCATGCGTCGCTGTGATATACTGTATGCTCTATGACTTCTCCTTCTATATCGAGTAACGTTTCTATGGAAACGAGAGGATTTTCTTTTGGTATACGAGTATCTCCATTCCGATGCACTATTAGTTCTTTACTGCATCCCTCGCTTCCTCACACTGAAGGATAAGCTCAGAAATTGCGCCGCTGTGAAATACTAAGATTTCTATAACTTCTCCTTTCAAATCGAGTAACGTTTCTATGGAAACGACAGGATTTTCTTTTGGGATACGAGTATCTCCTTCCGATGCACTATACCGTCTTTACTGCATCTCTCGCTCCCTCACATTGACGAATTAACACAGAAATTGCGTCGCGATGAAATACTATGGGTTCTATGACTTCTCGTTCTAAATCGAGAAACGATTCTATGGAAACGACAGGATTTTCTTTTGGGATACGAGTATCTCCTTTCCGCTGCACTATTCCTTCTTTACTGCATCCCTCGCTCCCTCGCATTGACGAATTAACACAGAAATTGCGTGGCTATGAAAAACTATGGGTTCCAATACTTCTCCTTCTAAATCGAGTAACGTTTCTACGGAAACGAAGGAATTTTCTTTTGGGATACGTGTATCTCCTTTTCGACGCCCTACTCCTTCTTTACTGCATCAATCGCTGCCTCTCATTGACGAATTAACACAGAAATTGCGTCGCTAGGAAATTCTATGGGTTCTTTGTCTTCTCCTTCTAAATCGAGTAACGTTTCGATTGAAACGACAGGATTTTCTTTTGGGATACGACTATCTTATTTCCGATGCACTATTCCTTCTTTACTGCATCTCTCGCTCCCTCACATTGACGAATTAACACAGAAATTGCGTCGCTATGAAATACTATAGGTTCTGTGACTTATCCTACTAAATTGAGTAACTTTTCTATGGAATGGACAGGATTTTCTTTTGGGATACGAGTATTTCCTTCCCGATGCACTATTCCTTCTTTACTGCATCCCTCACTCCATCACATTGACGAATAAGCACAGAAATTGCGTCGCTACGAAATGCTATTGGTTCTATAACTGCTCCTTCTAAATCGAGTAATGTTTCTATGGAAACGACAGGATTTCCTTTTGGGATACGAATATCTCCCTTCCGATGCAATATTCCGTCTTTACTCCATCCCTCGCTCCCTCAAATTGACAAATTAACACAGAGATTGCGTCGCTATGAAATACTATTGGTTCTATGACATCCCCTTCCAAGTCGAGGAACACTTCTATGGAAAAAAACAGGATTTTCTTTTTGGATACGAGTATCTCCTTTCCAATGCACAATTCCTTCTTTACTGTGTTCCTGGCTCGCTCACTTTGACGAATTAACACAGAAATTTCGTCGCTATGAAATACTATGGGTTCTATTGCTTCTCCTTCTAAATCGTGTAACGTTTCTATGGAAACGACAGGACTTTCTTTTGGTATTCGAGTATCTCCTTTCCAATGCACTATTCCAGCTATACTGCTTCCCTCGCTCCCTCACATTGACGAAATAACACAGAAATTGCGTCGCTATGAAATACTATGGGTACTATGACTTCTCCTTCTAAATCGAGTCAAGTTTCTATGGAAAAGACAGGATTTTCTTTTGGGATACGAATTTCTCCTTTCCCATGCGCTATTATTTCTTTACTGCATCCCTGGCCCCCTCACATTGACGAATTAACACAGAAATTGTGACGCTATGGAATACTATGTGTTCTATGACTCCTCCTTCTAAATCGAGTAACGTTTATAGGGAAACGACAGGATTTTCTTTTGGTATACGAGTATCTCCTTTCCGATGCACTATTCCTTCTTTACTGCATC
The DNA here is from genome assembly GCF_021461395.2 of Schistocerca americana. Taxonomy (NCBI): domain Eukaryota; kingdom Metazoa; phylum Arthropoda; class Insecta; order Orthoptera; family Acrididae; genus Schistocerca; species Schistocerca americana. Next base: position 5,707,011 of record NW_025725481.1, on the reverse strand, counting down.
CCTCGCTCCCTCACATTGACGAATTAACACAGAGCTTGCGTCGCTATGATATACTGTATGCTCTATGACTTCTCCTTCTATATCGAGTAACGTTTCTATGGAAACGAGAGGATTTTCTTTTGGTATACGAGTGTCTCCTTTTCGACGCCCTACTCCTTCTTTACTGCATCCCTCGCTGCCTCACATTGACGAATTAACACAGAAATTGCGTCGCTAGGAAATTCTATGGGTTCTATGTCTTCCCTTCTAAATCGAGTAACGTTTCGATTGAAACGACAGGATTTTCTTTTGGGATACGACTATCTTATTTCCGATGGACTATTCCTTCTTTACTGCATCGCTCGCTCCCTCACGTTGACGAAATAACGCAGAAATTGCGTCGCTATGAAACACTATGGGTTCTATGACCTCTCCTTCTAAATCAAGTAACGTTTCTAGGGAAACGACAGGATTTTCTTTTGGGTTACGAGAATCTCCTTTCCGATGCACTATTAGTTTTTTACTGCATCCCTCGCTCCCTCACATTGACGAATAAGCACAGACATTGCGTCGCTGTGAAATACTATGGTTTCAATAACTTGTCCTTCTAAATCAAATAACGTTTCTATGGAATCGACAGGATTTTCTTTTGGCATACGAGTATCTCCTTTCCGATGCACTATTCCTTCTTTAGTGCATCCCTCGCTCCCTCACATTGACAAATCAACGCAGAAACTGCGTCGCTGTGAAATAGTATGGGTTCTATGATTCTCCTTCTAAATCGAGTAACGTTTCTATGGAAACGACAGGATTTTCTTTTGTGATACGAGTATCACCTTTCTGAAGCACTATTCCGTCTTTTTTCTGCATCCTTCGCTCCCTCACATTGACCATTTAACACAGCAATTGCGTCGTTATGAAATATTATATGTTCCATGACGCCTCCTTCTAAATCGAGTAACGTTTCTATGGAAACGACAGGATTTTCTTTTGGTATACGAGTATCTCCTTTCCGTTGCACAATTCCTTCTTTACTGCATCCCTCGCTCCCTCACATTGACGAATTAACACAGAAATTGCGTCGCTACGAAATACTATGGGTACCACGACTTCTCCTTTTACATCGAGTAACGTTTCTATGGAAACGACAGGATTATCTTTTGGGATACGAGTATCTCCTTTCCTATGCACTATTAGTTCTTTACTGCATCCCTCGCTTCCTCACATTGATGAATAAGCACAGAAATTGCTCGCTGTGAAATACTATGTGTTCTATAAAGTGTCCTTTCAAATCGGGTAACGTTTCTATGGAAACGACAGGATTTTCTTTTGGGATACGGGTATCTCCTTTCCGATGCACTATTCCTTCTTTACTGCATCGCTCGCTCCCTCACATTGACGAATTGACGCGGAAATTGCGTCGCTATGAAATACTAAGGGTTCTATGACTTCTCCTTCTAAATCGAAGAACGTTTCTATGGAAACGACAGGATTTTCTTTTGGGATACGAGTATCTCCTTTCCGATGGACTATTCCTTCTTTACTGCATCCCTCGCTCCCTCACATTGACGAATTAACACAGAAATTGCGTCGCTATGAAAAACTATTGGTTCTAGAACACCTCCGTCTAAATCGAGTAACGTTTCAATGGAAACGACAGGATATCCTTTTGCGATACGAGTATCTCCTTTCCGATGCACTACTAATTCTTTAATGCACACCTCGCTCCCTCCCAATGTAGAATAAGCACAGAAATCGCGTCGCTGTGAAATACTATGGGTTCTTTAACTTCTCCTTTCAAATCGAGATACGTATCTATGGAAACGACAGGATTTTCTTTTGGGATTGGAGTCTCTCCTTTCCGATGCACAATTCCGTCTTTACTGCGCCCGCGCTCCCTCACATTGACGAATTAACACAGAAATTGCGTCGCTATGAAATACTATGTGTTCAATGACTTCTCCTTCTTAATCGAGTAACGTTTCAATGGAAACGACAGAATTTTCTTTTGAGGTACGAGTATCTCCTTTCCGTTGCACAATTCCTTCTTTACTGCATCCCTCGCTCCCTCACATTGACGAATTAACACAGAAATTGCGTCGCTATGAAATACTATGGGTTCCATGACTTCTCTTTTTACATCCAGTAACGTTTCTATGGAAACGACAGGATTATCTTTTGGGATACGAGTATCTCCTTTCCGATGCACTATTAGTTCTTTACTGCATCCCTCGCTTCCTCACATTGATGAATAAGCACAGAAATTTCGCACTGTGAAATACTATGTGTTCTATAAATTGTCCTTTCAAATCGAGTAACGTTTCTATGGAAACGACAGGATTTTCTTTTGGGAAACGTGTATCTCCTTTCCGATGCACTATTCCTTCTTTACTGCATCCCTCGCTCCCTCACATTGACGAATTAACGCGGAAATTGCGACGCTATGAAATACTATGGGTTCTATGACTTCTCCTTCTAAATCGAGTAACGTTTCTATGGAAACGACAGGATTTTCTTTTGGGATACGAGTATCTCCTTTCCGATGGACTATTCCTTCTTTACTGCATCCCTCGCTCCCTCACATTGACGAATTAACATAGAAATTGCGTCGCTATGAAATGCTATGGGTTCCATGGCTTCTCCTTCTAAATCGAGTTACGTTTCTAGGGATACGACAGGATTTTCTTTTGGGTTACGAGTATCTCCTTTCCGATGCACTATTAGTTCTTTACTGCATCCCTCGCTCCCTCACATTGACAAATAAGAACAGACATTGCGTCGCTGGGAATTACTATGGGTTCTATAACTTATCCTTCTAAATCAAATAACGTTTCTATGGAAACGACAGGATTTTCTTTTGGGATACGAGTATCTCCTTTCCGATGCATATTCCTTCTTTAGTGCATCCCTCGCCCCGTCACATTGTCAAATTAACGCAGAAACTGCGTCGCTATGAAATAGTATGGGTTCTATGATTCTCCTTCTAAATCGAGTAACGTTTCTATGGAAACGACAGGATTTTCTTTTGGGATACGAGTATCACCTTTCTGAAGCACTATTCCGTCTTTTTTCTGCATCCCTCGCTCCCTCACATTGACGAATTAACACAGCAATTGCGTCGCTATGAAATATTATGGGTTCCATGACGCCTCCTTCTAAATCGAGTAACGCTTCTATAGAAACTACAGGATTTTCTTTTGGGATACGAGTAACACCTTTCCGTTGCACAATTCCTTCTTTACTGCATCCCTCGCTCCCTCACATTGACGAAATAACACAGAAATTGCGTCGCTATGAAATACTATGGGTTCCATGACTTCTCCTTTTACATCGAGTAACGTTTCTATGGAAACGACAGGATTTTCTTTTAAGATACGAGTAACTCCTTTCCGATGGATTATTCCTTCTTTACTGCATCCCTCGCCCCCTCACATTCACGAGTTAACACAGAAATTGCGTCGTTATGAAATACTGTGGGTTCTACAACTTCTCCTTCTAAATCGAGTAACGTTTTTATTTAAACGACAGAATTTTTTTTGGGATCCGAGTATCTCCTTTCCGATGCACTATTCCGTCTTTACTGCATCCCTCGGTCCCTCACATTGGTGAATTAACATAGAAATTGCGTCGCTATGATATACCGTGGGAACTATGACTTCTCCTTCTAAATCGAGTAACGTTTCTATTGAAACGACAGGATTTTCTTTTGGGATACGTGTATCTCTTTTCCGAAACAATATTAGTTCTTTAATGCACCCCTCGCTCCCTCCAATTGAAGAATAAGCACAGAAATCGCGTCGCTGTGAAATACTATGGGTTCTTTAACTTCTCCTTTCAAATCGAGAGACGTTTCTATGGAAACGACAGGATTTTCTTTTGGGATGGGAGTCTCTCCTTTCCGATGCACTATTCCGTCTTTACTGCGCCCCACGCTCCCTCACATTGACGAATTAACACAGAAACTGCGTCGCTACGAAATACTATGGGTTCCATGAATTCTCCTTCTAAATCGTGTAATATTTCTATGGAAACGACAGGATTATCTTTTGGGATACGACTGTCTCCTTTCCGATGCACTATTCCTTCTGTACTGCATCCCTCGCTTCCTCAAATTGGCGAATTAACACAGAAATTGCGTCGCTATGAAATACTATGTGTTCTATGACTTCTCCTACTAAATCGAGTAACGTTTCTATTAAAACGACAGGTTTTTCTTTTGGGATACGAGTATCTGCTTTCCGTTGCACTATTCCTTCTTTACTGCATCACTCGCTAAATCACATTAACGAATTAACACAGAGATTGCGTCGCTATGATATACTGTGGGCTCTATGACTTATCCATCTAAATCGAGTAACGTTTCTATGGAAACGACAGGATTTTCTTCAGGTATACGAGTATCTCCTTTCCGATGAACTATTCCTTCTTTACTGCATCACTCGCTCAATCACATTAACGAATTAACTCTGAAATTGCGTCGCTATGAAATACTATGGGTTCCATGACTTCTCTTTCTACATCGAGTAACGTTTCTATGGAAACGACAGGATTTTCTTTTGGGATACGACTATCTCCTTTCCGATGCACTATGCCGTCTGTACTGGATCCCTCGCTCCCTCACATTGACGAATAAACACAGAAATTGCGTCGCTATGAAATAGTATGGGTTCTATTACTTCTCCTTCTAAATCGAGTAACGTTTCTATGGAAACGACAGGATTTTCCTTTGGGATATGAGTATCTCATTTCCGATGCACGTCTGCTTGTTTACTGCATCTCTCGCTCCCTCACTTTGACGAATTAACGCAGAAATTGCGTCGCTATGAAATACTATGTGTTCCATAAATTCTCCTTTCAAATCGAGTAACGTTTCTATGGAAACGACAGGATTTTCTTTTGGGATACGTGTAGCTCCTTTCCGATGCACTATTCCATCTTTACTGCATCCCTCGCTCCCTCACATTGACGAATTAACGCGGAAATTGCGTCGCTATAAAATACTATGGGTTCTATGACTTCTCCCTCTAAATCGAGAAACGTTTCTATGGAAACGACAGGATTTTCTTTTGGAATACGAGTATCTCCTTTCCGATGGACTATTCCTTCTTTACTGCATCCCTCGCTCCCTCACATTCTCGAGTTAACACAGAAATTGCGTGGCTATGAAATACTATGGGTTCTATGACTTCTCCTTCCAAACCGATTAACGTTTCTATTGAAACGACAGAATTTTCTTCTGGGATACGAGTTTCTAATTTCCGATGCACAATTCCGTCTTTACTGCATCCCTCGCTCACTCACATTGACGAATTAACACAGGAATTGCGTCGCTATGAAATACTATGGGTTCTATGACTTCTCCTTCTAAATCGGGCAACGTCTCTATGGAAACGACGGGATGTTCTTTTGGGATACGACTATTGTCTTTCCGATGCACTATTCGTTCTGTACTGCATCCTTCGCTTCCTCACATTGGCGAATTAACACAGACATTGCGTCGCTATGAATACTATGTGTTCCATGACTTCTCCTTCTAAATCGAGTAACGTTTCTATTGAAACGACAGGATTTTCTTTTGGGATACGAGTATCTCCTTTCCGAAGCACTATTCCGTCTTTGATGCATCTCTCGCTCCCTCACATTGACGAATTAGCACAGCAATTGCGTCGCGATGAAATACCATTGGTTCTATGACTTCTCCTTCTATATCGAGTAACGTTTCTATGGAAGCGACAGGATTTTCTTTTGGGATATGAGTATCTCATTTCCGATGCACAACTCCTTCTTTACTGCATCTCTCGCTCCCTCACATTGACGAATTAACGCCGAAATTGCGACGCTATGAAATACTATAGGTTCTATGACTTCTCCTTCTAAATCGAGTAACGTTTCTATTGAAACGAAAGGATTTTGTTTTGGTATACGAGTATCTCCTTTCCGATGCACTATTCCTTCTTTACTGCCTCCCTGGCTCCCTCACATTGACGAATTATCACAGAAATTGCATCGCTATGGAATACTATGTCTTCAATGACTTCTCCTTCGAAATCGAGTAACGTTTCTATGGAAACGACGGGATTTTCTTTTGGGATACAACTATCGCCTTTCCGATGCACTATTCCTTCTGTACTGCATCCCTCGCTTCCTCACATTGGCGAATTAACACAGAAATTGCGTCGCTATAAAGTACTATGTGTTCCATGACTTCTCCTTCTAAATCGAGTAACGTTTCAATTGAAACGACAGGATTTTCTTTTGGTATACGAGTATCTCCTTTCCGATGCACTGTTGCGTCCTTACTGCATCCCTCGCTCCCTCACATTGGCGAAATAATAGAGAAATTGCGTCGCTATGAAATACTATGGGTTCCATGACATCTCCTTCTAAATCGAGTATAGTTTCCATGGAAACGACAGGATTTTCTTTTGGGATACGAGTATCTCCTTTCTGATGCACTATTAGTTCCTTACTGCATCCCTCGCTCCCTCACATTGACGAAATAATACAGAAATTGCGTCGCTATGAAATACTATGGGTTCCATGACTTCTCCTTCTAAATCGAGTAACGTTTCTATGGAAACGACAGGATTTTCTTTTGGGATACGAGTATCTCCTTTCCGATGCGCAATTAGTTCTTCACTGCATCCCTCGCTCCCTCCCATTGAAGAATAAGCAAAGAAATCGCGTCGCTGTGAAATACTATGGGTTCTTTAACTTCTCCTTTCAATTCGAGAAACGTTTCTATGGATGCGACAGGATATCCTTTTGGGATAGGAGTCTCTCCTTTCCGATGCACTATTCCGTCTTTACTGCGCATCTCGCTCCCTCACATTGACGAATTAACACAGAAATTGCGTCGCTATGAAATACTATGGGTTCTATGACATCCCCTTCTAAATCGAGTAACTTTTCTATGGAAAGGACAGGATTTTTTTTTGGGATACGAGTATCTCCTTTCCGAAGCACTATTCCGTCTTTGATGCATCTCTCGCTCCCCCACATTGACTAATTAACACAGAAATTGCGTCGCGATGAAATACTATTTATTCTATGACATCCCCTTCTAAATCGAGTAACTTTTCTATGGAAACGACAGGATTTTCTTTTGGGATACGACTATCTCCTTTCCGATGCACTATGCCTTCTGTACTGCATCCCTCGCTCCCTCACTTTGACGAATTAACGCAGAAATTGCGTCGCTATGAAATACTATGGGTTCTATGACTTCTCCTTCTAAATCGAGTTACGTTTCTATTGAAACGAAAGGATTATATTTTGGGATACAAGTATCTCCTTTCCGATGCACTATTAGTTCTTTACTGCATCCCTCGCTTCCTCACATTAATGAATAAGCACGGAAATTGCGCGCTGTGAAATACTATGTGTTCTATAAATTCTCCTTTCAAATCGAGTAACGTTTCTATGGAAACGACAGGATTTTCTTTTGGGATACGTGTATCTCCTTTCCGATGCACTATTCCTTCTTTACTGCATCCCTCGCTCCCTCACATTAACGAATTAACGCGGAAATTGCGTCGCTATGAAATACTATGGGTTCTATGACTTCTCTCTCTAAATCGAGTAACGTTTCTATGGAAACGACAGGATTTTCTTTTGGGATACGAGTATCTCCTTTCCGATGGACTATTCCTTCTTTACTGCATCCCTCGCTCCCTCACATTCTCGAGTTAACACAGATATTGCGTGGCTATGAAATACTATGGGTTCTATGACTTCTCCTTCCAAACCGAGTAACGTTTCTATTGAAACGACAGAATTTTCTTCTGGGATACGAGTTTCTAATTTCCGATGCACAATTCCGTCTTTACTGCATCCCTCGTTCACTCACATTGACGAATTAACACAGAATTTGCGTCGCTATGAAATACTATGGGTTCTATGATTTCTCCTTCTAAATCGGGCAACGTTTCTATGGAAACGACGGGATTTTCTTTTGGGATACGACTATCGCCTTTCCGATGCACTATTCGTTCTGTACTGCATCATTCGCTTCCTCACATTGGCGAATTAACACAGACATTGCGTCGCTATGAATACTATGTGTTCCATGACTTCTCCTTCTAAATCGAGTAACGTTTCTATTGAAACGACAGGATATTCTTTTGGGATACGAGTATCTCCTTTCCGAAGCACTATTCCGTCTTTGATGCATCTCTCGCTCCCTCACATTGACGAATAAGCACAGCAATTGCGTCGCGATGAAATACCATTGGTTCTATGACTTCTCCTTCTATATCGAGTAACGTTTCTATGGAAAGACAGGATTTTCTTTTGGGATACGAGTATCTCCTTTCCGAAGCACTATTCCGTCTTTGATGCATCTCTCGCTCAATCACATTGACCAATTAGCACAGCAATTGCGTCGCGATGAAATACCATTGGTTCTATGACTTCTCCTTCCACGTCGAGTAACGTTTCTATGGAAACGACAGGATTTTCTTTTGGGATAGGAGTCTCTCCTTCCGATGCACTATTCCGTCTTTACTGCATCCCTGGCTCCCTCACATTGACGAAGTTACAAAGAAATTGCGTCGCTACGAAATACTGTGGGTTCCATGAATTCTCCTTCTAAATCGAGTAATATTTCTATGGAAACGAGAGGATTGTCTTTTGGGATACGACTATCGCCTTTCCGATGCACTATTCCTTCTGTACTGCAATCCTCGCTTCCTCACATTGGCGAATTAACAAGGAAATTGCGTCGCTATGAAATACTACGTTGTTCTATGACTTCTCCTTGTAAATCGAGCAATGTTTCTATTAAAACCACAGGATTTTCTTTTGGGAAACGAGTATCTCCTTTCCGTTGCACTATTCCTTCTTTACTGCATCTCTCGCTAAATCACATTAACGAATTAACACAGAGATTGCGTCGCTATGATATACTGTGGGCTCTATGACACTCCATCTAAATCGAGTAACGTTTCTATGGAAACGACAGGATTTTCTTTTGGTATACGAGTATCTTCTTTCCGATGAACTATTCCTTCTTTACTGCATCACTCGCTCAATCACATTAACGAATTAACACAGAAATTGCGTCGCTATGAAATACTATGTGTTCCATGACCTCTCCTACTACATCGAGTAACGATTCTATGGAAACGACAGGATTTTCTTTTGGGATGCGAGTATCTCCTTTCCGATGCACTATGCCTTCTGTACTGCATCCGTCGCACACTCACATTGACGAATGAACACATAAATTACGTCGCTATGAAATAGTATGGGTTCTGTTACTTCTCCTTCTAAATCGAGTAACGTTTCTATGGAAACGACAGGATTTTCTTTTGGGATACGAGTATCGCCTTTCCGATGCACTATTCCTTCTGTACTGCATCCCTCGCTTCCTCACATTGGCGAATTAACACAGAAATTGCGTCGCTATGAAGTACTTTGTGTTCTATGACTTCTCCTTCTAAATCGAGTAACGTTTCCATGGAAACGACAGGATTTTCTTTTGGGATACGAGTATCTCCTTTCTGATGCACTATTAGTTCTTTACTGCATCCCTCACTCCCTCACATTGACGATATAATACAGAAATTGCGTCGCTATGAAATACTATGGTTTCCATGACTTCTCCTTCTAAATCGAGTATCGTTTCAATGGAAACGACAGGATTTCCTTTTGGGATACGAGTATCTCCTTTCCGATGCACTATTAGTTCTTCACTGCATCCCTCGCTCCCTCCCATTGAAGAATAAGCAAAGAAATCGCGTCGCTGTGAAATACTATGGGTTCTTTAACTTCTCCTTTCAATTCGAGAAACGTTTCTCTGGAAGCGACAGGATTTCCTTTTGGGATAGGAGTCTCTCCTTTCCGATGCACTACTCCGTCTTTACTGCGCATCTCGCTCCCTCACATTGACGAATTAACACAGAAATTGCGTCGCTATGAAATACTATGGGTTCTATGACATCCCCTTCTAAATCGAGTAACTTTTCTATGGAAACGACAGGATTTTCTTTTGGGATACGAGTATCTCCTTTCCGAAGCACTATTCCGTCTTTGATGCATCTCTCGCTCCCTCACATTGACTAATTAACAAAGAAATTGCGTCGCGATGAAATACTATTGATTCTATGACTTCTCCTTGTATATCGAGTAACGTTTCTATGGTAACTACAGAATTTTCTTTTGGAATACGAGTATCTCCTTTCCGATGCACTATTCCTCCTTTACTGCATCCTTCCCTCCCTCACATTCACGAATTAACACAGAAATTGCCTGGCTATGAAATTCTATGGGTTCTATGACTTCTCCTTGTAAACCGAGTAACGTTTCTATTGAAACGACAAAATTTTCTTTTGGGATAGGAGTCTCTCCTTTCCGATGCACTATTCCGTCTTTACTGCATCCCTCGCTCCCTCAAATTGACGAATTAACACAGAAATTGCGTCGCTACGAAATACTATGGTTTCCATGAGTTGTCCTTCTAAATCGAGTAATATTTCTATGGAAACGAGAGGATCATATTTTGGGATACGACTATCGCCTTTCCGATGCACTATTCCTTCTGTACTGCATCCCTCGCTTCCTCACATTGGTGAATCAACACAGAAATTGCGTCGCTATGAAATACTATGTGTTCAATGACTTCTCCTTCTAAATCGAGTAACGTTTCTTTTGAAACGACAGGATTTTCTTTTGGGATACGAGTATCTCCTTTCCGTTGCACTATTCCTTCTTTACTGCATCACTCGCTCAATCACATTAACGAATTAACACAGAGATTGCGTCGCTATGATATACTGTGGGCTCTATGACTTATCCATCTAAATCGAGTAACGTTTCTTTTGAAACGACAGGATTTTCTTTTGGGATACGACTATCTTCCTTCCGATGCACTATGCCTTCTGTACTGCATCCCTCGCTTCCTCACATTGGCGAATTAACACGAAAACTGCGTCGCTATGAAATACTATGGGTTCTATGACTTCTCTTTGTAAATCGAGTAACGTTTCTATTGAAACGACAGGATTTTCTTTTGGGATACGAGTACCTCCTTCCGAAGCACTATTCCGTCTTTACTGGATCCCTCGCTCCCTCACATTGACGAATAAACACAGAAATTGCGTCGCTATGAAATAGTATGGGTTCTATTACTTCTCCTTCTAAATCGAGTAACGTTTCTATGGAAACGACAGGATTTTCCTTTGGGATATGAGTATCTCATTTCCGATGCACGTCTGCTTGTTTACTGCATCTCTCGCTCCCTCACTTTGACGAACTAACGCAGAAATTGCGTCGCTATGAAATACTATGTGTTCTATAAATTCTCCTTTCAAATCGAGTAACGTTTCTATGGAAACGACAGGATTTTCTTTTGGGATACGTGTAGCTCCTTTCCGATGCACTATTCCATCTTTACTGCATCCCTCGCTCCCTCACATTGACGAATTAACGCGGAAATTGCGTCGCTATAGAATACTATGGGTTCTATGACTTCTCCCTCCAAATCGAGAAACGTTTCTATGGAAACGACAGGATTTTCTTTTGGAATACGAGTATCTCCTTTCCGATGGACTATTCCTTCTTTACTGCATCCCTCGCTCCCTCACATTCTCGAGTTAACACAGAAATTGCGTGGCTATGAAATACTATGGGTTCTATGACTTCTCCTTCCAAACCGATTAACGTTTCTATTGAAACGACAGAATTTTCTTCTGGGATACGAGTTTCTAATTTCCGATGCACAATTCCGTCTTTACTGCATCCCTCGCTCACTCACATTGACGAATTAACACAGGAATTGCGTCGCTATGAAATACTATGGGTTCTATGACTTCTCCTTCTAAATCGGGCAACGTCTCTATGGAAACGACGGGATGTTCTTTTGGGATACGACTATTGTCTTTCCGATGCACTATTCGTTCTGTACTGCATCCTTCGCTTCCTCACATTGGCGAATTAACACAGACATTGCGTCGCTATGAATACTATGTGTTCCATGACTTCTCCTTCTAAATCGAGTAACGTTTCTATTGAAACGACAGGATTTTCTTTTGGGATACGAGTATCTCCTTTCCGAAGCACTATTCCGTCTTTGATGCATCTCTCGCTCCCTCACATTGACGAATTAGCACAGCAATTGCGTCGCGATGAAATACAATTGGTTCTATGACTTCTCCTTCTATATCGAGTAACGTTTCTATGGAAGCGACAGGATTTTCTTTTGGGATATGAGTATCTCATTTCCGATGCACAACTCCTTCTTTACTGCATCTCTCGCTCCCTCACATTGACGAACTAACGCCGAAATTGCGACGCTATGAAATACTATAGGTTCTATGACTTCTCCTTCTAAATCGAGTAACGTTTCTATTGAAACGAAAGGATTTTGTTTTGGTATACGAGTATCTCCTTTCCGATGCACTATTCCTTCTTTACTGCCTCCCTTGCTCCCTCACTTTGACGATTTATCACAGAAATTGCATCGCTATGGAATACTATGTGTTCAATGACTTCTCCTTCGAAATCGAGTAACGTTTCTATGGAAACGACGGGATTTTCTTTTGGGATACGACTATCGCCTTTCCGATGCACTATTCCTTCTGTACTGCATCCCTCGCTTCCTCACATTGGCGAATTAACACAGAAATTGCGTCGCTATGAAGTACTATGTGTTCTATGACTTCTCCTTCTAAATCGAGTAACTTTTCAATTGAAACGACAGGATTTTCTTTTGGGATACGAGTATCTCCTTTCCGATGCACTGTTGCGTCCTTACTGCATCCCTCGCTCCCTCACATTGGCGAAATAATAGAGAAATTGCGTCGCTATGAAATACTATGGGTTCCATGACATCTCCTTCTAAATCGAGTATAGTTTCCATGGAAACGACAGGATTTTCTTTTGGGATACGAGTATCTCCTTTCTGATGCACTATTAGTTCTTCACTACATCCCTCGCTCCCTCCCATTGAAGAATAAGCAAAGAAATCGCGTCGCTGTGAAATACTATGGGTTCTTTAACTTCTCCTTTCAATTCGAGAAACGTTTCTATGGATGCGACAGGATATCCTTTTGGGATAGAAGTCTCTCCTTTCCGATGCACTATTCCGTCTTTACTGCGCATCTCGCTCCCTCACATTGACGAATTAACACAGAAATTGCGTCGCTATGAAATACTATGGGTTCTATGACATCCCCTTCTAAATCGAGTAACTTTTCTATGGAAACGACAGGATTTTCTTTTGGGATACGAGTATCTCCTTTCCGAAGCACTATTCCGTCTTTGATGCATCTCTCGCTCCCTCACATTGACTAATTAACACAGAAATTGCGTCGCGATGAAATACTATTTATTCTATGACATCCCCTTCTAAATCGAGTAACTTTTCTATGGAAACGACAGGATTTTCTTTTGGGATACGACTATGTCCTTTCCGATGCACTATGCCTTCTGTACTGCATCCCTCGCTCCCTCACTTTGACGAATTAACGCAGAAATTGCGTCGCTATGAAATACTATGGGTTCTATGACTTCTCCTTCTAAATCGAGTTACGTTTCTATTGAAACGAAAGGATTATCTTTTGGGATACAAGTACCTCCTTTCCGATGCACTATTAGTTCTTTACTGCATCCCTCGCTTCCTCACATTAATGAATAAGCACAGAAGTTGCGCGCTGTGAAATACTATGTGTTCTATAAATTCTCCTTTCAAATCGAGTAACGTTTCTATGGAAACGACAGGATTTTCTTTTGGGATACGTGTATCTCCTTTCCGATGCACTATTCCTTCTTTACTGCATCCCTCGCTCCCTCACATTAACGAATTAACGCGGAAATTGCGTCGCTATGAAATACTATGGGTTCTATGACTTCTCTCTCTAAATCGAGTAACGTTTCTATGGAAACGACAGGATTTTCTTTTGGGATACGAGTATCTCCTTTCCGATGGACTATTCCTTCTTTACTGCATCCCTCGCTCCCTCACATTCTCGAGTTAACACAGATATTGCGTGGCTATGAAATACTATGGGTTCTATGACTTCTCCTTCCAAACCGAGTAACGTTTCTATTGAAACGACAGAATTTTCTTCTGGGATACGAGTTTCTAATTTCCGATGCACAATTCCGTCTTTACTGCATCCCTCGTTCACTCACATTGACGAATTAACACAGAATTTGCGTCGCTATGAAATACTATGGGTTCTATGATTTCTCCTTCTAAATCGGGCAACGTTTCTATGGAAACGACGGGATTTTCTTTTGGGATACGACTATCGCCTTTCCGATGCACTATTCGTTCTGTACTGCATCATTCGCTTCCTCACATTGGCGAATTAACACAGACATTGCGTCGCTATGAATACTATGTGTTCCATGACTTCTCCTTCTAAATCGAGTAACGTTTCTATTGAAACGACAGGATTTTCTTTTGGGATACGAGTATCTCCTTTCCGAAGCACTATTCCGTCTTTGATGCATCTCTCGCTCCCTCACATTGACGAATTAGCACAGCAATTGCGTCGCGATGAAATACCATTGGTTCTATGACTTCTCCTTCTATATCGAGTAACGTTTCTATGGAAAGACAGGATTTTCTTTTGGGATACGAGTATCTCCTTTCCGAAGCACTATTCCGTCTTTGATGCATCTCTCGCTCAATCACATTGACCAATTAGCACAGCAATTGCGTCGCGATGAAATACCATTGGTTCTATGACTTCTCCTTCCATGTCGAGTAACGTTTCTATGGAAACGACAGGATTTTCTTTTGGGATAGGAGTCTCTCCTTCCGATGCACTATTCCGTCTTTACTGCATCCCTGGCTCCCTCACATTGACGAAGTAACAAAGAAATTGCGTCGCTACGAAATACTGTGGGTTCCATGAATTCTCCTTCTAAATCGAGTAATATTTCTATGGAAACGAGAGGATTGTCTTTTGGGATACGACTATCGCCTTTCCGATGCACTATTCCTTCTGTACTGCAATCCTCGCTTCCTCACATTGGCGAATTAACAAGGAAATTGCGTCGCTATGAAATACTACGTTGTTCTATGACTTCTCCTTGTAAATCGAGCAACGTTTCTATTAAAACCACAGGATTTTCTTTTGGGAAACGAGTATCTCCTTTCCGTTGCACTATTCCTTCTTTACTGCATCTCTCGCTAAATCACATTAACGAATTAACACAGAGATTGCGTCGCTATGATATACTGTGGGCTCTATGACACTCCATCTAAATCGAGTAACGTTTCTATGGAAACGACAGGATTTTCTTTTGGTATACGAGTATCTTCTTTCCGATGAACTATTCCTTCTTTACTGCATCACTCGCTCAATCACATTAACGAATTAACACAGAAATTGCGTCGCTATGAAATACTATGTGTTCCATGACCTCTCCTACTACATCGAGTAACGATTCTATGGAAACGACAGGATTTTCTTTTGGGATGCGAGTATCTCCTTTCCGATGCACTATGCCTTCTGTACTGCATCCGTCGCACACTCACATTGACGAATGAACACATAAATTACGTCGCTATGAAATAGTATGGGTTCTGTTACTTCTCCTTCTAAATCGAGTAACGTTTCTATGGAAACGACAGGATTTTCTTTTGGGATACGAGTATCGCCTTTCCGATGCACTATTCCTTCTGTACTGCATCCCTCGCTTCCTCACATTGGCGAATTAACACAGAAATTGCGTCGCTATGAAGTACTTTGTGTTCTATGACTTCTCCTTCTAAATCGAGTAACGTTTCCATGGAAACGACAGGATTTTCCTTTGGGATACGAGTATCTCCTTTCTGATGCACTATTAGTTCTTTACTGCATCCCTCACTCCCTCACATTGACGATATAATACAGAAATTGCGTCGCTATGAAATACTATGGGTTCCATGACTTCTCCTTCTAAATCGAGTAACGTTTCTATGGAAACGACAGGATTTCCTTTTGGGATACGAGTATCTCCTTTCCGATGCACTATTAGTTCTTCACTGCATCCCTCGCTCCCTCCCATTGAAGAATAAGCAAAGAAATCGCGTCGCTGTGAAATACTATGGGTTCTTTAACTTCTCCTTTCAATTCGAGAAACGTTTCTATGGAAGCGACAGGATTTCCTTTTGGGATAGGAGTCTCTCCTTTCCGATGCACTACTCCGTCTTTACTGCGCATCTCGCTCCCTCACATTGACAAATTAACACAGAAATTGCGTCGCTATGAAATACTATGGGTTCTATGACATCCCCTTCTAAATCGAGTAACTTTTCTATGGAAACGACAGGATTTTCTTTTGGGATACGAGTATCTCCTTTCCGAAGCACTATTCCGTCTTTGATGCATCTCTCGCTCCCTCACATTGACTAATTAACAAAGAAATTGCGTCGCGATGAAATACTATTGATTCTATGACTTCTCCTTGTATATCGAGTAACGTTTCTATGGTAACTACAGAATTTTCTTTTGGAATACGAGTATCTCCTTTCCGATGCACTATTCCTCCTTTACTGCATCCTTCCCTCCCTCACATTCACGAATTAACACAGAAATTGCCTGGCTATGAAATTCTATGGGTTCTATGACTTCTCCTTGTAAACCGAGTAACGTTTCTATTGAAACGACAAAATTTTCTTTTGGGATAGGAGTCTCTCCTTTCCGATGCACTATTCCGTCTTTACTGCATCCCTCGCTCCCTCAAATTGACGAATTAACACAGAAATTGCGTCGCTACGAAATACTATGGTTTCCATGAATTGTCCTTCTAAATCGAGTAATATTTCTATGGAAACGAGAGGATCATATTTTGGGATACGACTATCGCCTTTCCGATGCACTATTCCTTCTGTACTGCATCCCTCGCTTCCTCACATTGGTGAATCAACACAGAAATTGCGTCGCTATGAAATACTATGTGTTCAATGACTTCTCCTTCTAAATCGAGTAACGTTTCTTTTGAAACGACAGGATTTTCTTTTGGGATACGAGTATCTCCTTTCCGTTGCACTATTCCTTCTTTACTGCATCACTCGCTCAATCACATTAACGAATTAACACAGAGATTGCGTCGCTATGATATACTGTGGGCTCTATGACTTATCCATCTAAATCGAGTAACGTTTCTTTTGAAACGACAGGATTTTCTTTTGGGATACGACTATCTTCTTTCCGATGCACTATGCCTTCTGTACTGCATCCCTCGCTCCCTCACATTGGCGAATTAACACGAAAATTGCGTCGCTATGAAATACTATGGGTTCTATGACTTCTCTTTGTAAATCGAGTAACGTTTCTATTGAAACGACAGGATTTTCTTTTGGGATACGAGTACCTCCTTCCGAAGCACTATTCCGTCTTTACTGGATCCCTCGCTCCCTCACATTGACGAAATAACACAGAACTTGCGTCGCCATGAAATACTATGGGTTCCATGACTTCTCCTTTTACATCGAGTAACGTATCTATGGAAACGACAGGATTTTGTTTTGGGATACGAGTATCTCCTTTCCGATGCACTATTAGTTCTGTACTGCATCCCTCGCTTCCTCACATTGAAGAATAAGCACAGAAATTGCGCCGCTGTGAAATACTATGCGTTCTATAACTTCTCTTTTCAAGTCGAGTAACGTTTCTATGGAAACGACAGGATTTTCTTTTGGGATACGAGTATCTCCTTTCCGATGCACTATTCCTTCTTTACTGCATCCCTCGCTCCCTCACATTGTCGAATTAACGCAGAAAAGGGCGTCGCTATGAAATACTATGGGTTCTATGACCTGTCCTTCTAAATCGAGAAACGTTTCTATGGAAACGACAAGATTTTCTTTTGGGATACGAGTATCTCCTTTCCGAAGCACTATTCCTTCTTTACTGCATCTCTCACTCCCTCACATTGACGAATTAACACAGAAATTGCGTCGCGATGAAATACTATGGGTTCTATGACTTCTCCTTCCATATCGAGTAACGTTTCTATGGAGACGATAGGATTTTCTTTTGGGATACGAGTTTCTCCTTTCCGATGGACTATTCCTTCTTTACTGCATCCCTCGCTCTCTCACATTCAAGAGTTAACACAGAAATTGCGTGGCTATGAAATACTTTGGGTTCTATGACTTCTCCTTCCAAACTGAGTAACGTTTCTATTGAAACGACAGAATTTTCTTTTGGGTTTCGAGTTTCTAATTTCCGATGCACAATTCCGTCTTTACTGCATCCCTCGCTCCCTCACATTGACGAATAAGCACAGACATTGCGTCGCTGTGAAATACTATGGGTTCTACAACTTCTCCTTCTAAATCTAATAACGTTTCTATGGAAACCACAGGATTTTCTTTTGGGATACGAGTATTTCCTTTCCGATGCACTATTCCTTCTTTAGTGCATCCCTCGCTCCCTCACATTGACAAATTAACGCAGAAACTGCGTCGCTATGAAATACTATGGGTTCTATGATTCTCCTTCTAAATCGAGCATCGTTTCTATGGAAACGACAGGACTTTCTTTTGGGATACGAGTATCTCATTTCTGAAGCACTATTCCGTCATTTTTCTGCATCCCTCGCTCCCTCACATTGACGAATTAACACAGCAAATGCGTCGCTATGAAATATTATGGGTTCCATGACGCCTCCTTCTAAATCGAGTAACGTTTCTATGGAAACGACAAGATTTTCTTTTGGGATACGACTATCTCCTTTCCGATGCACTATGCCTTCTTTACTGCATCCCTGCTCCCTCACATTGACGCATTATCACAGAAATTGCGTCGCTATGAAATTCTATGGGTTCTATGTCTTCTCCTTCTAAATCGAGTAACGTTTCTATGGAAACGACAGAATTTTCTTTTGGGATACGAGTATCTCCTTTCCGATGCACTATTCCTTCTTTACTGCATCCTCGCTCCCTCACATTGACGAATCAACACAGAGATTGCGTCGCTATGAAATACTGTGGGTTCTGTGACTTCTCCATCTAAATCGAGTAACGTTTCTATTGAAACTACAGGATTTTCTTTTGGGATACGAGTATCTCCTTTCCGATGCACTATTAGTTCTTCACTGCATCCCTCGCTCCCTCCCATTGAAGAATAAGCAAAGAAATCGCGTCGCTGTGAAATACTATGGGTTCTTTAACTTCTCCTTTCAATTCGAGAAACGTTTCTATGGAAGCGACAGGATTTCCTTTTGGGATAGGAGTCTCTCCTTTCCGATGCACTACTCCGTCTTTACTGCGCATCTCGCTCCCTCACATTGACAAATTAACACAGAAATTGCGTCGCTATGAAATACTATGGGTTCTATGACATCCCCTTCTAAATCGAGTAACTTTTCTATGGAAACGACAGGATTTTCTTTTGGGATACGAGTATCTCCTTTCCGAAGCACTATTCCGTCTTTGATGCATCTCTCGCTCCCTCACATTGACTAATTAACAAAGAAATTGCGTCGCGATGAAATACTATTGATTCTATGACTTCTCCTTGTATATCGAGTAACGTTTCTATGGTAACTACAGAATTTTCTTTTGGAATACGAGTATCTCCTTTCCGATGCACTATTCCTCCTTTACTGCATCCTTCCCTCCCTCACATTCACGAATTAACACAGAAATTGCCTGGCTATGAAATTCTATGGGTTCTATGACTTCTCCTTGTAAACCGAGTAACGTTTCTATTGAAACGACAAAATTTTCTTTTGGGATAGGAGTCTCTCCTTTCCGATGCACTATTCCGTCTTTACTGCATCCCTCGCTCCCTCAAATTGACGAATTAACACAGAAATTGCGTCGCTACGAAATACTATGGTTTCCATGAATTGTCCTTCTAAATCGAGTAATATTTCTATGGAAACGAGAGGATCATATTTTGGGATACGACTATCGCCTTTCCGATGCACTATTCCTTCTGTACTGCATCCCTCGCTTCCTCACATTGGTGAATCAACACAGAAATTGCGTCGCTATGAAATACTATGTGTTCAATGACTTCTCCTTCTAAATCGAGTAACGTTTCTTTTGAAACGACAGGATTTTCTTTTGGGATACGAGTATCTCCTTTCCGTTGCACTATTCCTTCTTTACTGCATCACTCGCTCAATCACATTAACGAATTAACACAGAGATTGCGTCGCTATGATATACTGTGGGCTCTATGACTTATCCATCTAAATCGAGTAACGTTTCTTTTGAAACGACAGGATTTTCTTTTGGGATACGACTATCTTCTTTCCGATGCACTATGCCTTCTGTACTGCATCCCTCGCTCCCTCACATTGGCGAATTAACACGAAAATTGCGTCGCTATGAAATACTATGGGTTCTATGACTTCTCTTTGTAAATCGAGTAACGTTTCTATTGAAACGACAGGATTTTCTTTTGGGATACGAGTACCTCCTTCCGAAGCACTATTCCGTCTTTACTGGATCCCTCGCTCCCTCACATTGACGAAATAACACAGAACTTGCGTCGCCATGAAATACTATGGGTTCCATGACTTCTCCTTTTACATCGAGTAACGTATCTATGGAAACGACAGGATTTTGTTTTGGGATACGAGTATCTCCTTTCCGATGCACTATTAGTTCTGTACTGCATCCCTCGCTTCCTCACATTGAAGAATAAGCACAGAAATTGCGCCGCTGTGAAATACTATGCGTTCTATAACTTCTCTTTTCAAGTCGAGTAACGTTTCTATGGAAACGACAGGATTTTCTTTTGGGATACGAGTATCTCCTTTCCGATGCACTATTCCTTCTTTACTGCATCCCTCGCTCCCTCACATTGTCGAATTAACGCAGAAAAGGGCGTCGCTATGAAATACTATGGGTTCTATGACCTGTCCTTCTAAATCGAGAAACGTTTCTATGGAAACGACAAGATTTTCTTTTGGGATACGAGTATCTCCTTTCCGAAGCACTATTCCTTCTTTACTGCATCTCTCACTCCCTCACATTGACGAATTAACACAGAAATTGCGTCGCGATGAAATACTATGGGTTCTATGACTTCTCCTTCCATATCGAGTAACGTTTCTATGGAGACGATAGGATTTTCTTTTGGGATACGAGTTTCTCCTTTCCGATGGACTATTCCTTCTTTACTGCATCCCTCGCTCTCTCACATTCAAGAGTTAACACAGAAATTGCGTGGCTATGAAATACTTTGGGTTCTATGACTTCTCCTTCCAAACTGAGTAACGTTTCTATTGAAACGACAGAATTTTCTTTTGGGTTTCGAGTTTCTAATTTCCGATGCACAATTCCGTCTTTACTGCATCCCTCGCTCCCTCACATTGACGAATAAGCACAGACATTGCGTCGCTGTGAAATACTATGGGTTCTACAACTTCTCCTTCTAAATCTAATAACGTTTCTATGGAAACCACAGGATTTTCTTTTGGGATACGAGTATTTCCTTTCCGATGCACTATTCCTTCTTTAGTGCATCCCTCGCTCCCTCACATTGACAAATTAACGCAGAAACTGCGTCGCTATGAAATACTATGGGTTCTATGATTCTCCTTCTAAATCGAGCATCGTTTCTATGGAAACGACAGGACTTTCTTTTGGGATACGAGTATCTCATTTCTGAAGCACTATTCCGTCATTTTTCTGCATCCCTCGCTCCCTCACATTGACGAATTAACACAGCAAATGCGTCGCTATGAAATATTATGGGTTCCATGACGCCTCCTTCTAAATCGAGTAACGTTTCTATGGAAACGACAAGATTTTCTTTTGGGATACGACTATCTCCTTTCCGATGCACTATGCCTTCTTTACTGCATCCCTGCTCCCTCACATTGACGCATTATCACAGAAATTGCGTCGCTATGAAATTCTATGGGTTCTATGTCTTCTCCTTCTAAATCGAGTAACGTTTCTATGGAAACGACAGAATTTTCTTTTGGGATACGAGTATCTCCTTTCCGATGCACTATTCCTTCTTTACTGCATCCTCGCTCCCTCACATTGACGAATCAACACAGAGATTGCGTCGCTATGAAATACTGTGGGTTCTGTGACTTCTCCATCTAAATCGAGTAACGTTTCTATTGAAACTACAGGATTTTCTTTTGGGATACGAGTATCTCCTTTCCGATGCACTATTCCGTCTTTACTGCATCCCTCGCTCTTTCACATTGACGAAACAACATAGAAATTGCGTCGCTATGAAATACCATGGGTTCTATGACTTCTCCTTCTAAATCGAGCAACGTTTCTACGGACACGACTAGATTTTCATTTGGGATACGAGTATCTCCTTTCCGTTGCACTATTCCTTCTTTACTGCATCACTCGCTCAATCACATTAACGAATTAACACAGAGATTGCGTCGCTATGATATACTGTGGGCTCTATGACTTATCCATCTAAATCGAGTAACGTTTCAATGGAAACGACAGGATTTTCTTTTGGTATACGAGTATCTCCTTTCCGATGAACTATTCCTTCTTTACTGCATCACTCGCTCAATCATATTAACGAATTAACACAGAAATTGCGTCGCTATGAAATAATTTGGGTTCCATGACTTCTACATCGAGTAACGTTTTTATGGAAAGGACAGGATTTTCTTTTGGGATACGACTATCTTCTTTCCGATGCACTATGCCTTCTGTACTGCATCCCTCGCTCCCTCACATTGGCGAATTAACACGAAAATTGCGTCGCTATGAAATACTATGGGTTCTATGACTTCTCTTTGTAAATCGAGTAACGTTTCTATTGAAACGACAGGATTTTCTTTTGGGATACGAGTACCTCCTTCCGATGCACTATTCCGTCTTTACTGCATCCCTCGCTCCCTCATATTGACGAAATAAAACAGAACTTGCGTCGCCATGAAATACTATTGGTTCCATGACTTCTCCTTTTACATCGAGTAACGTTTCTATGGAAACGACAGGATTTTGTTTTGGGATACGAGTATCTCCTTTCCGATGCACTATTAGTTCTGTACTGCATCCCTCGCTTCCTCACATTGAAGAATAAGCACAGAAATTGCGCCGCTGTGAAATACTATGCGTTCTATAACTTCTCTTTTCAAATCGAGTAACGTTTCTATGGAAACGACAGGATTATCTATTGGGATACGAGTATCTGCTTTCCGATGCACTATTCCTTCTTTACTGCATCCCTCGCTCCCTCACATTGTCGAATTAACGCAGAAATTGCGTCGCTATGAAATACTATGGGTTCTATGACCTCTCCTTCTAAATCGAGAAACGTTTCTATGGAAACGAGAGAATTTTCTTTTGGGATACGAGTATCTCCTTTCCGAAGCACTATTCCGTCTTTGCTGCATCTCTCACTCGCTCACATTGACGAATTAACACAGAAATTGCGTCGCGATGAAATACCATGGGTTCTATGACTTCTCCTTCCATATTGATTAACGTTTCTATGGAGACGATAGGATTTTCTTTTGGGATACGAGTATCTCCTTTCCGATGGACTATTCCTTCTTTACTGCATCCCTCGCTCTCTCACATTCAAGAGTTAACACAGAAATTGCGTGGCTATGAAATACTTTGGGTTCTATGACTTCTCCCTCCAAACTGAGTAACGTTTGTATTGAAACGACAGAATTTTCTTTTGGGTTTCGAGTTTCTAATTTCCGATGCACAATTCCGTCTTTACTGCATCCCTCGCTCCCTCACATTGACGAATAAGCACAGACATTGCGTCGCTGTGAAATACTATGGGTTCTATAACTTCTCCTTCTAAATCAAATAACGTTTCTGTGGAAACCACAGGATTTTCTTTTGGGATACGAGTATTTCCTTTCCGATGCACTATTCCTTCTTTAGTGCATCCCTCGCTCCCTCACATTGACAAATTAACGCAGAAACTGCGTCGCTATGAAATACTATGGGTTCTATGATTCTCCTTCTAAATCGAGTATCGTTTCTATGGAAACAACAGGATTTTCTTTTGGGATACGAGTATCTCATTTCTGAAGCACTATTCCGTCATTTTTCTGCATCCCTCGCTCCCTCACATAGACGAATTAACACAGCAATTGCGTCGCTATGAAATATTATGGGTTCCATGACGCCTCCTTCTAAATCGAGTAACGTTTCTATGGAAACGACAAGATTTTCTTTTGGGATACGACTATCTCCTTTCCGATGCACTATGCCTTCTTTACTGCATCCCTGCTCCCTCACATTGACGCATTATCACAGAAATTGCGTCGCTATAAAATTCTATGGGTTCTATGTCTTCTCCTTCTAAATCGTGTAACGTTTCTATGGAAACGACAGAATTTTCTTTTGGGATACGAGTATCTCCTTTCCGATGCACTATTCCTTCTTTACTGCATCCTCGCTCCCTCACATTGACGAATCAACACAGAGATTGCGTCGCTATGAAATACTGTGGGTTCTATGACTTCTCCTTCTAAATCGAGTAACGTTTCTATTGAAACTACAGGATTTTCTTTTGGGATACGAGTATCTCTTTTCCGATGCACTATTCCGTCTATACTGCATCCCTCGCTCTTTCACATTCACAAATTAACACAGAAATTGCGTGGCCATGAAATATTATGGGTTCCATGACGCCTCCTTCTAAATCGAGTTACGTTTCTATGGGAACGACAGGATTTTCTTTTGGGATACGACTATCTCCTTTCCGATGCACTGTTCCTTCTCTACTGCATCCCTCGCTCCCTCACATTGACGAATTAACACAGCAATTGCGTCGCTATGAAATATTATGGGTTCCATGACGCCTCCTTCTAAATCGAGTTACGTTTCTATGGAAACGAGAGGATTATCTTTTGGGATACTACTATCTCCTTTCCAATGCACTATTAGTTCATTACTGCATCCCTCGCTCCCTCACATTGACGAATAAACACAGATATTGCGTCGCTACGAAATAGTATGGGTTCTATAACCTCTCCTTCAAAATCGAGTAACGTTTCTATGGAAACGACAGGATTTTCTTTTGGGATATGAGTATCTCATTTCCGATTCGCGATTCCTTCTTTACTGCACCTCTCGCTCCCTCTCATTGACGAATTAATGTAGAAATTGCGTCGCTATGAAATACTATGGGTTCTATTACTTCTCCTTCTAAATCGAGTAACGTTTCTATTGAAACGACAGGATTTTCTTTTAAGATACGGGTATCTCCTTTCCGATGCACTATTCCGTCTTTACTGCCACCCTGGCTCCCTCACATTGACGAATTATCACAGAAATTGCATCGCTATGGAATACTATGTTTTCAAAGACTTCTCCTTCTAAATCGAGTAACGTTTCAATGGAAACGACCGGATTTGATTTTGGCATACTAGTATCACCTTTCCGTTGCACAATTCCTTCTTTACTGCATCCCTCGCTCCCTCACATTGACGAATTAACACAGAGATTGCGTCGCTATGAAATACTGTGGGTTCTATGGCTCATCCTTCTAAATCGAGTAACGTTTCTATGGAAACGAGAGGATTTTCTTTTGGTATACGAGTATCTCCTTGCGATGCATTATTCCTCCTTTACTGCATCCCTCCCTCCCTCACATTAACGAATTAACACAGAAATTGCGTGGCTATGAAATACTGTGGGTTATATGACTTCTCCTTCTAAACAGAGTAACGTTTCTGTTGAAACGACAGAATTTTCTTTTGGGATACGACTATCGTCTTTCCGATGCACTGTTCCTTCTGTACTGCATCCTTCGCTTCCTCACATTGGCGAATTAACACAGAAATTGCGTCGCTATGAAATACTATGTGTTGTATGACTTCTCCTTCTAAAACGAGTAACGTTTCAATTGAAACGACAGGATTTTTTTTTTGGGATACGAGTATTTCCTTTCCGATGTACTATTCCGTCTTTACTGCATCCCTCGCTCCCTCACTTTGTCGAAATAACACAGAGATTGCGTCGCTACGAAATACTATGGGTTCCATGACATCTCCTTCCAAATCGAGTAACGTTTCTATGGAAACGGCAGGATTTTCTTTTGGGATACGAGTATCTCCTTTCTGATGCACTATTAGTTCTTTACTGCATCCCTCGCTCCCTCACATTGACGAATAACACAGAGATTAAGTCGCTATGGAATACTATGGGTTCTATGACTCATCCTTTTAAATCAAGTAACGTTTCTATGGAAACGAAACGATTTTCTTTTGGTATACTAGTATCTCCTTTCCGACGCACTATTCCCTCTGTACTGCATCCCTCGCTTCCTCACATTGGCGAATTAACACAGAAATTGCGTCGCTGTGAAATACTACGTGTTCTATGACTTCTCCTTCTAAATCGAGTTACGTTTTTATTGAAACGACAGGATTTTCTTTTAAGATACGGGTATCTCCTTTCCAATGCACTATTCCGTCTTTACTGCATCTCTCGCTCCCTCACATTGACGAATTAACACAGTAATTGCGTCGCTATGAAATACTATGGGTTCTATGACTTCACCTTCTAAATCGAGTAACGTTTCTGTAGAAACGACAGGATTTTCTTTTGGGACACGAGTATCTCCTTTGCGATGCATTATTCCGTCTTTACTGCATCCCTCGCTCCCTCACATTGACCAAATAACACAGATATTGAGTGGCTATGAAATACTATGGGTTCCATTACTTCTCCTTCTAAACCGAGTAACGTTTCTATTGAAACGACAGGATTTTCTTTTGGGATAGGAGTCTCTCCTTTCCGATGCACTATTCCGTCCTTACAGCATCCCTCGCTCCCTCTCATTGACAAAATTAACACAGAAATTGCGTCGCTATGAAATACTATGGGTTCTATGATTCTCCTTCTAAATCGAGTTACGTTTCTATGGAAACGACAGGATTTTCTTTTGGGATACGAGTATCTCCTTTCTGAAGCACTATTCCGTCTTTTTTCTGCATCCCTTGCTCCCTCACATTGACGAATTAACACAGTAATTGCGTCGCTATGAAATATTATGTGTTCCATGACGCCTCCTTCTAAATCGAGTTACGTTTCTATGGGAACGACAGGATTTTCTTTTGGGATACGACTATCTCCTTTCCGATGCACTATGCATTCTTTATTGCATCCCTCGCTCCCTCACATTGTCGAATTAACACAGAAATTGCGTCGCTATGAAATTCTATGCGTTCTATGTCTTGTCCTTCTAAATAGAGTGACGCTTCAATGGAGACGACAGGATTTTCTTTTGGGATACGTCTATCTCCTTTCCGATGCACTATTCCTTCTCTACTGCATCCCTCGCTTCCTCTCATTGACGAATTAACACAGAAATTGCGTCGCTATAAAAATCTATAGGTTCTAGTACACCTCCTTCTAAATCGAGTAACGTTTCTATTCAAACGAAAGGATTTTCTTTTGGGATACGAGTATCTCCTTTCCGATGCACAATTCCGTCTTTACTGCATCCCTCGCTCCCTCACATTGGTGAATTAACATAGAAATTGCGTCGCTATGAAATACTATGGGTTCTATGACTTCTCCTTCTAAATCGAGTAACGCTTCTATTGGAACGACAGGATTTTCTTTTGGGATACGAGTATCTCATTTCCGATGCACTATTAGTTCTTTACTGCATCCCTCGCTCCCTCCCATTGAAGAATAAACACAGAAATTACGTCGCTACGAAATAGTATGGGTTCTATAACCTCTTCGTCTAAATCGAGTAACGTTTCTATGGAAACGACAGGATTTTCTTTTGGAATATGAGTATCTCACTTCCGATGCACGACTCCTTCTTTACTGCATCTCTCGCTCCCTCACATTAACGAATTAAGGCAGAAAATGCGTCGCTATGAAATACTATGGGTTCTATGACTTCTCCTTCTAAATCGAGCAACGTTCCTATTGAAACGAAGGATTTTGTTTTGGTATACGAGTATCTCCTTTCCGATGCACTATTCCTTCTTTACTGCCTCCCTGGCTCCCTCACATTGACGAATTATCACAGAAATTGCATCGCTATGGAATACTATGTGTTCAATCACATCTCCTTCTAAATCGAGTAACGTTTCAATGGAAACGAAAGGATTTTCTTTTGGGATACGAGTATCTCCATTCTGATGCACTATTAGTTCTTTACTACATCCCTCGCTCCCTCACATTGACGAATAAGCGTTGAAATTGCGTCACTGTGAGATCCTATGTGCTCTATAACTTCTCCTTCACAATCGAGTAACGTTTCAATGGAAACGAAAGGATTTTCTTTTGGGATACGAGTAACTCCTTCCCGAAGCACTATCCCGACTTAACTGCATTCCTCGCTCCCTCACATTGACGAATTAACACAGATATTGCGTCGCTATGAATTACTATGTGTTCTATGACTTCTCCTTCTAAATCGAGTAACGTTTCTATGGAAACGACAGGATTTTCCTTTGGGATTCGAGTATCTCCTTTCCGCTGCACTATTCCTTCTTTACTGCATCCCTCGCTCACTCACGTTGACGAATTAACACAGAAATTGCGTGGCTATTAAATACTATGGGTTCGTGGACTTCTCCTTCTAAATCGAGTAACGTTTCTATAGAAACGACAGGATTTTCTTTTGGGATACGACTACCTCCTTTCCGATGCACTATGCCGTCTGTACTGCACACCTCACTCCCTCTCATTGGCGAATTAACACGAAAATTGCGTCGCTATGAAATACTATGGGTTCTATGACTTCTCCTTCTAAATCGAGTAACGTTTCTGTTGAAACGACAGGGTTTGCTTTTGGGACACGAGTATCTCCTTTCCGATGCACTATTCCGTCTTTACTGCATCCCTCGCTCCCTCACATTGACCAAATAACACAGATATTGATTCGCTATGAAATACAATGGGTTCCATGACTTCTCCTTCTAAATCAAGTAACGTTTTCATGGAAACGACATGATTTTCTTTTGGGATACGAGTATCTCCTTTCCGATGCACTATTAGTTCTTTACTGCATCCCTCGCTCCCTCGCATTGAAGAATAAGCACAGAAATTGCGTCGCTGTGAAATACTGTGTGTTCGGTAACATCTCCTTTCAAATCGTGTAACGTTTCTATGGAAACGACAGGATTTTCCTTTGGGATACGACCATCTCCTTTCCGATGCACTATGCCTTCTTTACTGCATCCCTCGCTCCCTCACATTGACGAATTAATACAGAAATTGCGTCGCTATGAAATTCTATGGGTTCTATGTCTTGTCCTTCTAAATCGGGTAACGTTTCTATGGAAACGACAGGAGTTTCTTTTGGGATAGGAGTCTCTCCTTTTCGATTCACTATTCCGTCCTTACTGCATCCCTCGCTCCCTCTCATTGACGAATTAACACAGAAATTGCGTCGCTATGAAATACTATTCGTTCTAGGACACCTCCTTCTAAATCGAGTAACGTTACAATGGAAGCGACAGGATTTCCTTTTGGGATACGAGTATCTCCTTTCCGATGGACTATTCCTTCTTTACTGCATCCCTCGCTCCCTAACATTGACGAATAACACAGAGATTAGGTCGCTATGGAATACTATGGGTTCTATGACTCATCCTTTTAAACCAAGTAACGTTTCTATGGAAACGAAAGGATTTTCTTTTGGTATACGAATATCTCCTTTCCGATGCACTATTCCTTCTGTGCTGCATTCCTCGGTTCCTCACATTGGCGAATTAACACAGAAATTGAGTCGCTATGAAATACTATGTGTTCTATGGCTTCTCCTTCTAAATCGAGTAACGTTTTTATTGAAACGACAGGATTTTCTTTTAAGATACGAGTATCTCCTTTCCGATGCACTATTCCGTCTTTACTGCATCTCTCGCTCCCTCACATTGACGAATTAACACAGTAATTGCGTCGCTATGAAATACTATGGGTTCTATGACTTCACCTTCTAAATCGAGTAACGTTTCTATGGAAACGACAGGATTTTCTTTTGGGATACGAGTATCTCCCTTCCGCTGCACTATTCCTTCTTTACTGTATCCCTCGCTCCCTGACATTGACGAATTGAGACAGGATTTGCGTGGCTATTAAGTACTATGGGTTCTATGACTTCTCCTTCTAAATCGAGTAACGTTTCAATGGGAACGACAGGATTTTCTTTTGGGATACGAGTATCTCCTTTCCGATGCACTATTCCTTCTTTACTCCATCCCTCGCTCCCTCACATTGACGAATTAACACAGAAATTGCGTCGCTATGATAAACTATGTGTTCTATGACTTCTCCTTCTAAATCGAGTAACGTTTCTATTGAAACGACAGGATTTTCTGTTAAGATACGAGTATCTCCTTTCCGATGCACTACTCCGTCTTTACTGCATCTCTCGCTCCCTCACATTGACGAAATAACACAGAAATTGCGTGGCAATGAAATACTATGGGTTCTATGACTACTCCTTCTAGATCGAGTAACGTTTCTATGGAAACGAGAGGATTTTCTTCTGGTATACGAGTATCTCCTTTCCGATGCACTATTCCTTCTGTATTGCATCCCTCGCTCCCTCACATTGACGAATTAACATAGATATTGCGTCGCTTTGAAATACAATGCGTTCTATGACTCCCCCTTCTAATTCGAGTAACGTTTCTATTGAAACGACAGTATTTTTCTTTTGGGATACGGGTATCTCCTTTCCGATGCACTATTCCGTCATTACTGCATCCCTCGCTCCCTCACATTGAAGAATAAGCACAGAAATTGCGTCGCTGTGATATACTATGGGTTCTATTACTTCTCCTATCAAATCGAGTAACGTTTCTATGGAAACGACAGGATTTTCTTTTGGGATACGACTATCTCCTTTCCGATGCACTATTCCTACTTTACTGATTGCCTCGTTCCCTAACATTGACGAATAAGCACTGAAAATGCATCGCTATGAAATCCTATGGGTTCTATGACTTCTCCTTGTAAATCGAGTAACTTTTCTATGGAAACGACAGGATTTTCTTTTGGGATACGACTATCTCCTTTCCGATGCTCTATTCCTTCCTGACTCCATCCGTGGCTCCATCACATTGACGAACTAACACAGAAATTGCGACGCTATGGATTACTATGTGCTCTATGACTTCCCTTCTAATTCGAATATCGATTCTATGGAAAGGACAGGATTTTCTTATCGGATCCGAGTATGTCCTTTCCGATGCACTTTTCCTTCTCTATTGCATCCCTCGCACCCTCACATTGACGAATTAACACAGAGATTGCGTCGCTATGAAATACTATAGGTTCTTTGAATTCTCTTTAAAAATCGAGTTACTTTTGTATGGAAACGACAGAATTTTCTTTTGGGATACGAGTATCTCCTTTCCGATGCACTATTCCTCCTCTACTGCATACCTCGATCCCTCACATTGACGAATTAACAATGTAATTGCGTCTCTATGTAATACTATGGGTTCTATGACTTCTCCTTCTAAATCGAGAAACGTTTCAATGGAAACGACAGGATTTTACTTTGAGATACGAGTATCTCCTTACCAATGCACTATTCCCACTTTACTGATTGCCTCGTTCCCTAACATTGACTAATAAGCATAGAAAATGAGTCGCTATGAAATCCTATGGGTTCTATGACTTCTCCTTCTAAATTGAGTAACATTTCTATGGAAACGACATGATTTTCTTTTGGGATACGACTATCTCCTTTCCGATGCAGTATTCCTTCCTTACTCCATCCCTGGCTCCATCACATTGACGAATCAACACAGAAATTGCGACGCTATGGAATACTATGTGCTCTATGACATCTCCTTCTAAATCGAATATCGATTCTATGGAAGGGAAAGGATATTCTTATCGGATCCGAGTATCTCCTTCCGATGCACTATTCCTTCTTTATTGCTTCCCTCGCACCCTCATATTGACGAATTAACACAGAGATTGCGTCGCTATGAAATACTATGGGTTCTATGATTTCTCCTAAAAATCGAGTTACGTTTCTATGGAAACGACAGGATTTTCTTTTGGTATACTGGTATACGAGTATCTCCTTTCCGATGCACTATTCCTTCTATCCTGCATCCCTCGCTCCCTCACATTGACGGATTAACACATAAATTGCGTCGCTATGAAATACTATGTGTTCTATGACTTCTCCTTCTAAATCGAGTAACGTTCTTATGGAAACGACAGGATTATCTTTTGGGATACGTCTATCTCCTTTCCGATGGACTAGTCCTTCTTTACTGCATCCCTGGCTACCTCACATTCACGAATTAACACAGTAATTGCGACTCCATGGAATACTATGTGTTCTATGACTTCTCCTTCTAAATCGAGTAACGTTTCTAGGGAAACGACAGGATTTTCTCATGGGATACGAATATCTCCATTCCGATGCACTATTCCTTCTTTACTGCATCCCTCGCTCCCTCACATTGTTGAATTAACATAGAATTTGCGTCGCTATGAAATACTATGGGTTCTATGATTTCTCCTTAGAAATCGAGTTACGTTTCTATAGAAACGACGGAATTTTCTTTTGGGATACGAGTATCTCCTTTCCGATGCACTATTCCTCCTCTACTGCATCCCTCGATCCCTCACATTGACGAATTAACAATGAAATTGCGTCTCTATGAAATACTATGGGTTCTATGACTTCTCCTTCTAAATCGAGTAACGTTTCAATGGAAACGACAGGATTTTACTTTGAGATACGAGTATCTCCGTACCGATGCACTATTCCTACTTTACTGATTGCCTCGTTCCCTAACATTGACGAATAAGCACAGAAAATGCGTCGCTATGAAATCCTATGGGTTCTATGACTTCTCCTTCTAAATCGAGTAACGTTTCTATGGAAACGACAGGATTTTCTTTTGGTATACTGGTATACGAGTATCTCCTTTCCGATGCACTATTCCTTCTATCCTGCATCCCTCGCTCCCTCACATTGACGGATTAACACATAAATTGCGTCGCTATGAAATACTATGTGTTCTATGACTTCTCCTTCTAAATCGAGTAACGTTCTTATGGAAACGACAGGATTATCTTTTGGGATACGTCTATCTCCTTTCCGATGGACTAGTCCTTCTTTACTGCATCCCTGGCTCCCTCACATTCACGAATTAACACAAAAATTGCGACTCCATGGAATACTATGTGTTCTATGACATCTCCTTCTAAATCGAGTAACGTTTCAATGGAAACAAAAGGATTTCACACACACACACACACACACACACAAACCCTCCCAAAAAAAAATAAAAAAAATTGCATAACACCATAATATAGACAGACACACATACACAGCACAAATATATATATATATATATATATATATATATATACATATATATATATATATATATATATATATATATATATATATATATATATATATCACACCAAAACACACACACACATACACAGGACATAAACAAAAATAAATAATTAAATACAATAAAATAAAATAAAATAATATGACACCAAAAAACACACACACACACACACACACACACACACACACAAGCGCACACACAAATGCATACACGAATAGACCACTGATACTTCGATAGTTACACTCGTAAGTTTGGCAGTAATATTCGATCTTTGGCAAAAACATTTGACAGTCGGCAATAGAAACCAAAACATTGCATTAAAAAAAGCGTTCAGTGCATAGTGCTGTGGAATGCAGAAAAAACAGCAAATTGGCGCTCATGGGAAGAAGAACAAGCCCAAAAATGCAACAGGAGCGTAATATGTAAGAAACTGTCTACGCAACCTGTAAGTACAATTCAAAACATTACTACTTAATAGGAAATACCAACCACCAGAACTGTTTATAACCTATAGGCACAGTGACAAAAAATGTAAATAAAATAGTTAACATATGTACATATTACAGGCAACTGATGATGCCTTGCAGAAAATAAAGGCGAAAAGCGTATGGCACTAATATGTGTTTTATTCAGTTGCTGTCAGACGGTCCATAAGTGAAAATCATCAACATACCGTAGTATTTTCTTTTGGGATACGAGTATCTCCACTCCGTTGCACTATTCCTTCTTTACTGCATCCCTCGCCCCCTCAGATTAACGAATTAACACAGATATTGCGTCGCTATGAATTACTATGGGTTCTATGACTTCTCCTTCTATATCGAGAAACGTTTCTATGGAAACGACAGGTTTTTCTTTCGGGATACGAGTATCTCCTTTCCGATGCGCTATTCCTTCTCTACTGCATCCCTGGCTCCCTCACATTGACGAATTAACACAGATATTGTGACGCTATGGTATAATATGTGTTCTATGACTTCTCCTTCTAAATCGAGTAACGTTTCCATGGAAACGACAGGATTACCGTTTGCGATACGAGTATCTCCTTTCCGATGCACTGTTCCTTCTATCCTGCATCCCTCGCTCCCTCACATTGACGAATTAACACAGAAATTGCGTCAGTATGAAATACTATGGGTTCTATAACTTCTCTTTCTAAATCGAGTAACGTTTCTATTGAAAAGACAGGATTTTCTTTTGGGATACGAGTATCTCCTTTCCGATGCACTATTCCCTCTTTACTGCATCTCGCGCTCACTCACATTGACGAATTAACACAGAAATTGCGTCGCTATGAAATACTATGGGTTCCATGACTTCTCATTCTAAATCGAGTAACGTTTCTATGGAAACAACAGGATTTTCTTTTATGTTACGAGTACCTCCTTTCCGATGCACTATTAGTTCTTTACTGCATCCCTCGCTCCCTCACATTGACGAATAGCCAGAGAAATTGCGTCGCCATGTAATACTAGGGGTTCTATAACTTCTCCTTCTAAATCGTGTAACAATTCTATGGAACCGACAGGATTTCGTTTCGGGATACAACTATCTCCTTTCCGATGCACTATTCCTTCTTTACTTCATCCCTCGCTCCCTCACATTGAGGAATTAACACAGAAATTGCCTCTCTAGGAATTACTACGGGTTCTATGACATCTCCTTCTAAATCGAGTAACGTTTCCATGGAGACGACTGGATTTTCTTTTGGGATACGAGTATCTCCTTTCCGATGCACTATTCCTTCTTTACTGCATCCCTCGCTCCCTCACATTGACGAATTAACACAGATATTGTGTCGCTATGAAATACTATGGGTTCTGTGATTTCTCCCTCTAAATCGAGTAACGTTTCCATGTTAACGACAGGATTTTCTTTTGGGATACAAGTATCTCCTTTCCGATGCACTATTCCTTCTTTAATGCATCCCTCGTTACCTCACATTGACGAATTAACACAGAAATTGCGTCAGTATGAAATACTATGGGTTCTATGACTTCTCCTTCTAAATCGAGTAACGTTTCTATGGAAACGACAGGATTTTCTTTTGGTATACTGGTATACGAGTATCTCCTTTCCGATGCACTATTCCTTCTATCCTGCATCCCTCGCTATCTCACATTGACGAATTAACACATAAATTGCGTCGCTATGAAATACTATGTGTTCTATGACTTCTCCTTCTGAATCGAGTAACGTTCCTATGGAAACGACAGGATTATCTTTTGGGATACGTCTATCTCTTTTCCGATGCACTAAGCCTTCTTTACTGCATCCCTGGCTCCCTCACTTTCACGAATTAACACAGAAATTGCGACTCCATGGAATACTACGTATTCTATGACTTCTCCTTCTAAATCGAGTAACGTTTCTATGGAAACGACAGGATTTTCTTATGGGATACGAGAATCTCCTTTCCGATGCACTATTCCCTCTTAACTGTATCCCTTGCTCCCTAACATTGACAAATTAAGTCAGAAATTGCGTCGCTCTGAATTACCATTGGTTCTATGACATCTCCTTCTAAATCGAGTAACGTTTCAATGGAAACAAAAGCATTTTCTTTTGGGATACGAGTATCTCCACTCCGTTGCACTATTCCTTCTTTACTGCATCCCTCGCTCACTCAGATTGACGAATTAACACAGATATTGCGTCGCTATGAATTACTATGGGTTCTATGACTTCTCCTTCTATATCGAGAAACGTTTCTATGGAAACGACAGGTTTTTCTTTCGGGATACGAGTATCTCCTTTCCGATGCGCAATTCCTTCTTTACTGCATCCCTGGCTCCCTCAAATTGACAAATTAACACAGATATTGTGACGCTATCGTTTAATATGTGTTCTGTGACTTCTCTTTCTAAATCGAGTAACGTTTCTATGGAAACGTCAGGATTTCCGTTTGGGATACTTCTATCTCCTTTCCTATGCACTCGTCCTTCTTTACTGCATCCCTGGCTCCCTCACATTAACGAATTAACACAGTAATTGCGACTCCATGGAATACTATGTGTTCTATGACTTCTCCTTCTAAATCGAGTAACGTTTCTAAGGAAACGACAGGATTTTCTCATGGGATACGAGTATCTCTTTCCGATGCACTATTCCTTCTTTACTGCATCCCTCGCTACTTCACATTGTTGAATTAACATAGAATTTGCGTCGCTATGAAATACTATGGGTTCTTTGATTTCTCCTTAAAAATCGAGTGACGTTTCTATGGAAACGACAGAATTTTCTTTTGGGATACGAGTATCTCCTTTCCGATGCACTATTCCTCCTCTACTGCATCCCTCGATCCCTCACATTCACGAATTAACACTGAAATTGCGTCGCTATGAAATACTATGGGTTCTATAACTGCTCCTTCTAAATCAAGTAACGTTTCTATTGAAACGACAGGTTATTCTTTTGGGATACGAGTATCTCCTTTCCGATGCACTATACCTTCTTTACTGCATCCCTCGCTCCCTCACATTGACGAATTAACAATGAAATTGCGTCTCTATGAAAGACTATTTGTTCTATGACTTTTCCTTCTAAATCGAGTAACGTTTCTATGGAAACGACAGGATTTTCTTTTGGGATCCGAGTATCTCCTTTCCGATGCACTATTCCTACTTTACTGATTGCCTCGTTCCCTAACATTGACGAATAAGCACAGAAAATGCGTCGCTATGAAATCCTATGGGTTCTATGACTTCTCCTTCTAATTCGAATTACGTTTCTATGGAAACGACAGGATTTTCTTTAGGGATACGACTATCTCCTTTCCGATGCACTATTCCTTCCTGACTCCATCCCTGTCTCCATCACATTGACGAATTATCACAGAATTTATGACGCTATGGAATACTATGTGCTCTATGACTTCTCCTTCTAAATCGAGTATCGATTCTATGGAAAGGACAGGATTTTCTAATTGGATCCGAGTATCTCCTTCCCGATGCACTATTCCTTCTTTATTGCATCTCTCGCACCCTCACATTGACGTATTAACACAGAGATTGCGTCGCTATGAAATACTATGGGTTCTATGATTTCTCCTTAAATATCGAGTTACGTTTCTATGGAAACGACAGGATTTTCTTTTGGGATACGACTATCTCCTTTCCGATGCACTATTCCTTCCTGACTCCATCCCTGTCTCCATCACATTGACGAATTAACACAGAAATTGCGACGCTATGGAATACTATGTGCTCTATGACATCTCCTTCTAAATCGAATATCGATTCTATGGAAAGGACAGGATTTTCTTATTGGATCCGAGTATCTCCTTTCCGATGCACTATTCCTTCTTTATTGCATCCCTCGCACCATCTCATTGGCGAATTAACACAGAGATTGCGTCCCTATGAAATACTATGGGTTCTATAACTTCTCTTTCTAAATCGAGTAACGTTTCTATTGAAAAGACAGGATTTTCTTTTGGGATACGAGTATCTCCTTTCCGATGCACTATTCCCTCTTTACTGCATCTCGCGCTCACTCACATTGACGAATTAACACAGAAATTGCGTCGCTATGAAATACTATGGGTTCCATGACTTCTCATTCTAAATCGAGTAACGTTTCTATGGAAAAAACAGGATTTTCTTTTATGTTACGAGTACCTCCTTTCCGATGCACTATTAGTTCTTTACTGCATCCCTCGCTCCCTCACATTGACGAATAGGCAGAGAAATTGCGTCGCCATGTAATACTATGGGTTCTATAACTTCTCCTTCTAAATCGTGTAACAATTCTATGGAACCGACAGGATTTCGTTTCGGGATACAACTATCTCCTTTCCGATGCACTATTCCTTCTTTACTTCATCCCTCGCTCCCTCACATTGACGAATTAACACAGAAATTGCCTCTCTAGGAATTACTACGGGTTCTATGACATCTCCTTCTAAATCGAGTAACGTTTCCATGGAGACGACTGGATTTTCTTTTGGGATACGAGTATCTCCTTTCCGATGCACTATTCCTTCTTTACTGCATCCCTCGCTCCCTCACATTGACGAATTAACACAGATATTGTGTCGCTATGAAATACTATGGGTTCTGTGATTTCTCCCTCTAAATCGAGTAACGTTTCCATGGTAACGACAGGATTTTCTTTTGGGATACAAGTATCTCCTTTCCGATGCACTATTCCTTCTTTAATGCATCCCTCGTTACCTCACATTGACGAATTAACACAGAAATTGCGTCAGTATGAAATACTATGGGTTCTATGACTTCTCCTTCTAAATCGAGTAACGTTTCTATGGAAACGACAGGATTTTCTTTTGGTATACTGGTATACGAGTATCTCCTTCCCGATGCACTATTCGTTCTATCCTGCATCCCTCGCTATCTCACATTGACGAATTAACACATAAATTGCGTCGCTATGAAATACTATGTGTTCTATGACTTCTCCTTCTGAATCGAGTAACGTTCCTATGGAAACGACAGGATTATCTTTTGGGATACGTCTATCTCTTTTCCGATGCACTAAGCCTTCTTTACTGCATCCCTGGCTCCCTCACTTTCACGAATTAACACAGAAATTGCGACTCCATGGAATACTACGTATTCTATGACTTCTCCTTCTAAATCGAGTGACGTTTCTATGGCAACGACAGGATTTTCTTATGGGATACGAGAATCTCCTTTCCGATGCACTATTCCCTCTTAACTGTATCCCTTGCTCCCTAACATTGACAAATTAAGTCAGAAATTGCGTCGCTCTGAATTACCATTGGTTCTATGACATCTCCTTCTAAATCGAGTAACGTTTCAATGGAAACAAAAGCATTTTCTTTTGGGATACGAGTATCTCCACTCCGTTGCACTATTCCTTCTTTACTGCATCCCTCGCTCACTCAGATTGACGAATTAACACAGCTATTGCGTCGCTATGAATTACTATGGGTTCTATGACTTCTCCTTCTAAATCGAGTAACGTTTCTAAGGAAACGACAGGATTTTCTCATGGGATACGAGTATCTCTTTCCGATGCACTATTCCTTCTTTACTGCATCCCTCGCTAGTTCACATTGTTGAATTAACGTAGAATTTGCGTCGCTATGAAATACTATGGGTTCTTTGATTTCTCCTTAAAAATCGAGTGACGTTTCTATGGAAACGACAGAATTTTCTTTTGGGATACGAGTATCTCCTTTCCGATGCACTATTCCTCCTCTACTGCATCCCTCGATCCCTCACATTCACGAATTAACACTGAAATTGCGTCGCTATGAAATACTATGGGTTCTATAACTGCTCCTTCTAAATCGAGTAACGTTTCTATTGAAACGACAGGTTATTCTTTTGGGATACGAGTATCTCCTTTCCGATGCACTATACCTTCTTTACTGCATCCCTCGCTCCCTCACATTGACGAATTAACAATGAAATTGCGTCTCTATGAAAGACTATTTGTTCTATGACTTTTCCTTCTAAATCGAGTAACGTTTCTATGGAAACGACAGGATTTTCTTTTGGGATCCGAGTATCTCCTTTCCGATGCACTATTCCTACTTTACTGATTGCCTCGTTCCCTAACATTGACGAATAAGCACAGAAAATGCGTCGCTATGAAATCCTATGGGTTCTATGACTTCTCCTTCTAATTCGAATTACGTTTCTATGGAAACGACAGGATTTTTTTTAGGGATACGACTATCTCCTTTCCGATGCACTATTCCTTCCTGACTCCATCCCTGTCTCCATCACATTGACGAATTATCACAGAATTTATGACGCTATGGAATACTATGTGCTCTATGACTTCTCCTTCTAAATCGAGTATCGATTCTATGGAAAGGACAGGATTTTCTAATTGGATCCGAGTATCTCCTTCCCGATGCACTATTCCTTCTTTATTGCATCTCTCGCACCCTCACATTGACGTATTAACACAGAGATTGCGTCGCTATGAAATACTATGGGTTCTATGATTTCTCCTTAAATATCGAGTTACGTTTCTATGGAAACGACAGAATTTTCTTTTGGGGTACGAGTATCTCCTTTCCGATGCACTATTCGTCCTCTACTGCATCCCTCGATCCCTCACATTGACGAATTAACACATAAATTGCGTCGCTATGACATACTATGTGTTCTATGACTTCTCCTTCTGAATCGAGTAACGTTCCTATGGAAGCGACAGGATTATCTTTTGGGATACGTCTATCTCCTTTCCGATGCACTAGTCCTTCTTTACTGCATCCCTGGCTCCCTCACATTCACGAATTAACACAGAAATTGCGACTCCATGGAATACTATGTGTTCTATGACTTCTCCTTCTAAATCGAGTAACGTTTCTATGGAAACGACAGGATTTTCTTTTGGTATACTGGTATACGAGTATCTCCTTTCCGATGCACTATTCCTTCTATCCTGCATCCCTCGCTATCTCACATTGACGAATTAACACATAAATTGCGTCGCTATGAAATACTATGTGTTCTATGACTTCTCCTTCTGAATCGAGTAACGTTCCTATGGAAACGACAGGATTATCTTTTGGGATACGTCTATCTCCTTTCCGATGCACTAAGCCTTCTTTACTGCATCCCTGGCTCTCTCACTTTCACGAATTAACACAGAAATTGCGACTCCATGGAATACTACGTATTCTATGACTTCTCCTTCTAAATCGAGTAACGTTTCTATGGAAACGACAGGATTTTCTTATGGGATACGAGAATCTCCTTTCCGATGCACTATTCCCTCTTAACTGTATCCCTTGCTCCCTAACATTGACAAA
The DNA here is from genome assembly GCF_021461395.2 of Schistocerca americana. Taxonomy (NCBI): domain Eukaryota; kingdom Metazoa; phylum Arthropoda; class Insecta; order Orthoptera; family Acrididae; genus Schistocerca; species Schistocerca americana. The sequence continues at coordinate 5,666,054 of NW_025725481.1, read as the reverse complement.
TTAAGTCAGAAATTGCGTCGCTCTGAATTACTATTGGTTCTATGACATCTCCTTCTAAATCGAGTAACGTTTCAATGGAAACAAAAGCATTTTCTTTTGGGATACGAGTATCTCCACTCCGCTGCACTATTCCTTCTTTACTGCATCCCTCGCTCACTCAGATTGACGAATTAACACAGATATTGCGTCGCTATGAATTACTATGGGTTCTATGACTTCTCCTTCTATATCGAGAAACGTTTCTAAGGAAACGACAGGTTTTTCTTTCGGGATACGAGTATCTCCTTTCCGATGCGCAATACCTTCTTTACTGCATCCCTGGCTCCCTCAAATTGACAAATTAACACAGATATTGTGACGCTATCGTTTAATATGTGTTCTGTGACTTCTCTTTCTAAATCGAGTAACGTTTCTATGGAAACGTCAGGATTTTCGTTTGGGATACTTCTATCTCCTTTCCTATGCACTCGTCCTTCTTTACTGCATCCCTGGCTCCCTCACATTAACGAATTAACACAGTAATTGCGACTCCATGGAATACTATGTGTTCTATGACTTCTCCTTCTAAATCGAGTAACGTTTCTAAGGAAACGACAGGATTTTCTCATGGGATACGAGTATCTCTTTCCGATGCACTATTCCTTCTTTACTGCATCCCTCGCTACTTCACATTGTTGAAATAACATAGAATTTGCGTCGCTATGAAATACTATGGGTTCTTTGATTTCTCCTTAAAAATCGAGTTACGTTTCTATGGAAACGACAGAATTTTCTTTTGGGATACGAGTATCTCCTTTCCGATGCACTATTCCTCCTCTACTGCATCCCTCGATCCCTCACATTCACGAATTAACACTGAAATTGCGTCGCTATGAAATACTATGGGTTCTATAACTTCTCCTTCTAAATCGAGTAACGTTTCTATTGAAACGACAAGGTTATTCTTTTGGGATACGAGTATCTCCTTTCCGATGCACTATACCTTCTTTACTGCATCCCTCGCTCCCTCACATTGACGAATTAACAATGAAATTGCGTCTCTATGAAAGACTATTTGTTCTATGACTTTTCCTTCTAAATCGAGTAACGTTTCTATGGAAACGACAGGATTTTCTTTTGGGATCCGAGTATCTCCTTTCCGATGCACTATTCCTACTTTACTGATTGCCTCGTTCCCTAACATTGACGAATAAGCACAGAAAATGCGTCGCTATGAAATCCTATGGGTTCTATGACTTCTCCTTCTAATTCGAATTACGTTTCTATGGAAACGACAGGATTTTCTTTAGGGATACGACTATCTCCTTTCCGATGCACTATTCCTTCCTGACTCCATCCCTGTCTCCATCACATTGACGAATTATCACAGAATTTATGACGCTATGGAATACTATGTGCTCTATGACTTCTCCTTCTAAATCGAGTATCGATTCTATGGAAAGGACAGGATTTTCTAATTGGATCCGAGTATCTCCTTCCCGATGCACTATTCCTTCTTTATTGCATCTCTCGCACCCTCACATTGACGTATTAACACATAAATTGCGTCGCTATGAAATACTATGTGTTCTATGACTTCTCCTTCTGAATCGAGTAACGTTCCTATGGAAGCGACAGGATTATCTTTTGGGATACGTCTATCTCCTTTCCGATGCACTAGTCCTTCTTTACTGCATCCCTGGTTCCCTCACATTCACGAATTAACACAGAAATTGCGACTCCGTGGAATACTATGTGTTCTATGACTTCTCCTTCTAAATCGAGTAACGTTTCTATGGAAACGACAGGATTTTCTTTTGGGATACGACTATCTAATTTCCGATGCACTATTCCTTCCTTACTCCATCCCTGGCTCCATCACATTGACGAATTAACACAGAAATTGCGACGCTATGGAATACTATGTGCTCTATGACTTCTCCTTCCAAATCGAGTAACGTTTCCTTAGAAACGATAGGATATTCTTTTGGGATACGAGTATCTCCTTTCCGATGCACTATTCCTTCTTTAATGCATCCCTCGCTACCTCACATTGACGAATTAACACTGATATTGCGTCGCTATGAAATACTATGTGTTCTATAACTTCTCCTTCCAAATCGAGTAACGTTTCCTTAGAAACGATAGGATATTCTTTTGGGATACGAGTATCTCCTTTCCGATGCACTATTCCTTCTTTAATGCATCCCTCGCTACCTCACATTGACGAATTAACACAGAAATTGCGACGCTATGGAATACTATGTGCTCTATGACTTCTCCTTATAAATCGAGTAACGTTTCAATGGAAACGACAGGATTTTACTTTGAGATACGAGTATCTCCTTACCGATGCACTATTCCTACTTTACTGATTGCCTCGATCCCTAACATTGACGAATAAGCTCAGAAATTGCGTCGCTATGAAATCCGATTGATTCTATGTCTTCTCCTTCTAAATCGAGTAACGTTTCTATGGAAAGGACAGGATTTTCGTTTGGGATTCGTCTATCTCCTTTACGATGCACTATTCCTTCTTTTTTGCATCCCTCGCACTCTCACATTGACGAATTAATCCAGAGATTGCGTCGAAATGAAATACAATGGGTTCTATAACTTCTCTTCCTAAATCGAAAAACGTTTCTATGGAAACGACAGGATTTTCGTTTGGGATACGTCTATCTCCTTTCCGATGCACTATTCCTTCTTTACTGCATCCCTGGCTCCCTCACATTCACGGAGTAACACAGAAATTGCGTCGCTATGAAATACTATGTGTTCTTTGACTGCTCCTTCTAAATCGAGTAACGTTCCTATGGAAACGATAGGATTATCTTTTGGGATACGTCTATCTCCTTTCCGATGCACTAGTCCTTCTTTACTGTATCCCTGGCTCACTCACATTCACGAAATAACACAGAAATTGCGACTCCACTGTATACTACGTGTTCTATGGCTTCTCCTTCTAAATCGAGTAACGTTTCTAAGGAAACGACAGGATTTTCTTATGGGATACGAGAATCTCCCTTCCGATGCACTTTTCCCTCTTAACTGTATCCCTTGCTCCCTCACATTGACAAATTAATTCAGAAATTGTGTCGCTCTGAAATACCATTGGTTCTATGACATCTCCTTCTAAATCGAGTAACGTTTCAACGGAAACAAAAGGATTTTCTTTTGGGATACGAGTATCTCCACTCCGCTGCACTATTCCTTCTTTACTGCATACCTCGCTCCGTCAGATTGACGAATTAACACAGAAATGGCGTCGCTATGAAATACTATGTGTTCTATGACTTCTCCTTCTAAATCGAGTAACGTTTCTATTGAAACGACAGGTTATTCTTTTGGTATACGAGTCTCTCCTTTCCGATGCACTATACCTTCTTTACTGCATCCCTAGCTCCCTCACATTGACGAATAAACAATGAAATTGCGTCTCTATAAAATACTATGGGATCTATGACTTCTCCTTCTAAATCGAGTAACGTTTCTATGGAAACGACAGAATTTTCTTTTGGGATACGAGTATCTCCTTTCCGATGTACTATTCCTCCTCTACTGCATCCCTCAATCCCTCACATTGACGAATTAACAATGAAATTGCGTCTCTATGAAAAACTATGTGTTCTATGACTTCTCCTTCTAAATCGAGTAACGTTTCTATGGAAACGACAGGATTTTACTTTGAGATACGAGTATCTCCTTACCGATGCACTATTCCAACTTTACTGATTGCCTCGTTCCCTAACATTGGAGAATAAGCACAAAAAAAGCGTCGCTATGAAATCGTATGCATTCTATGACTTCTCCTTCTAAATCGAGTAACGTTTCTATGGAAATGACAGGATTTTCCATGGGATACGACTATCTAATTTCCGATGCACTATTCCTTCCTTACTCCATCCCTGGCTCCATCACACTGACGAATTAACACAGAAATTACGACGCTATGGAATACTATGTGCTCTATGACTTCTCCATCTAAATCGAATATCGATTCTATGGAAAGGACAGGATTTGCTTATCGGATCCGAGTATCTCCTTTCCGATGGACTATCCATTCTTTATTGCATTCCTCGCTAGCTCACATTGACGAATTAACACAGAGATTGCGTCGCTACGAAATACTATGGGTTCTATAACTTCTCTTCCTAAATCGAGTAACGTTTCTATTGAAACGACAGGATTTTCTTTTGGGATACGAGTATCTCCTTTCCGATGCACTATTCCCTCTTTACTGCATCTCTCGCTTACTCACATTGACGAATTAACACAGAAATTGCGTCGCTATGAAATACTATGGGTTCCATGACTTCTCCTTCTAAATCGAGTAACGTTTCTATGGAAACGACAGGATTTACTTTTATGTTACGAACCCCCTTTCCGATGCACAATTAGTTCTTTACTGCATCCCTCGCTCCCTCACATTGAAGAATAAGCAGAGAAATTGCGTCGCCATATAATACTATGGGTTCTATAACTTCTCCTTCTAAATCGAGTAACAATTCTATCTAAACGACAGGATTTCGTTTCGGGATAGAACTATCTCCATCCCGATGCACTATTAATTCTTTACTTCATCCCTCGCTCCCCCACATTGACGAATTAACACAGAAATTGCCTCTCTAGGAATTACTACGGGTTCTATGACTTCTCCTTCTAAATCGAGTAACGTTTCCATTGTAACGACAGGGTTTTCTTTTGGGATACGAGTATCTCCTTTCCGATGCACTATTCCTTCTTTAATGCATCCCTCGCTACCTCACATTGACGAATTAACACAGAAATTGCGTCGCTATGAAATACTATGGGTTCTATGACATCTCCTTCTAAATCGAGTAACGTTTCTATGGTAACGACAGGATTTTCCATGGGATACGACTATCTCCTTTCCGATGCACTATTCCTTCCTTACTCCATCCCTGGCTCCATCACATTGACGAATTAACACAGAAATTGCGACGCTATGGAATACTATGTGCTCTATGACTTCTCCATCTAAATCGAATATCGATTCTATGGAAAGGACAGGATTTGCTTATCGGATCCGAGTATCTCCTTTCCGATGGACTATCCATTCTTTATTGCATCCCTCGCTACCTCACATTGACGAATTAACACAGAAATTGCGTCGCTATGAAATTCTATGGGTTCTATGACTTCTCCTTCTAAATCGAGTAACGTTTCTATGGAAACGACAGGATTATCTTTTGGGATACGTCTATCTCCTCTCCTTCTTTACTGCATCCTTGGCTCCCTCACATTCACGAATTACCACAGATATTGCGACTCCATTGAATACTATGTGTTCTATGACTTCTGCTTCTAAATCGAGTAACGTTTCTAAGGAAACGACAGGATTTTCTTATGGGATACGAGAATCTCCTTTCCGATGCACTATTCCCTCTTAACTGTATCCCTTGCTCCCTCACATTGACAAATTAACTCAGAAATTGCGTCGCTCCTAAATACCATTGGTTCTATGACATCTCCTTCTAAATCGAGCAACGTTTCAATGGAAACAAATGGATTTTCTTTTGGAATACGAGTAACTCCACTCCGCTGCACTATTCCTTCTTTACTGCATCATTCGCTCCCTCAGATTGACGAATTAACACAGATATTGCGTCGCTATGAATTACTATGGGTTCTATGACTTCTCCTTCTTAATCGAGTAACGTTCCTATGGAAACGACAGCATTTTCTTTTGGGATACGACTATCAACTTTCCGATGCACTATTCCTACGTTACTGATTGCCTCGTTCCATAACATTGACGAATAAGCACAGAAAATGCGTCGCTATGAAATCCTATGGGTTCTATGACTTCTCCTTCTAAATCGAGTAACGTTTCTATGGAAACGACAGGATTTTCTTTAGGGATACGACTATCTCCTTTCTGATGCACTATTCCTTCCTGACGCCATCCCTGTCTCCATCACATTGACGAATTAGCACAGAAATTGCGACGCTATGGAATACTATGTGCTCAATGACTTCTCCTTCTAAATCGAATATCGATTCTATGGAAAGGACAGGATTTTCTTACCGGATCCGAGTATCTCCTTTCCGATGCACTATTCCTTCTTTAATGCATCCCTCGCACCCTCACATTGACGAATTAACACAGAGATTGCTTCGCTATGAAATACTATGGGTTCTATAACTTCTCTCTCTAAATCGAGTAACGTTTCTATTGAAACGACAGGATTTTCTTTTGGGATACGAGTACCTCTTTTCCGATGCACTATTCCCTCTTTACTGCATCTCCCGCTCACTCACATTGACGAAATAACACAGAAATTGCGTCGCTATGAAATACTATGGGTTCCATGACTTCTCCTTCTAAATCGAGTAACGTTTCTATGGAAACGACAGGATTTTCTTTTGGTATACTGGTATACGAGTATCTCCTTTCCGATGCACTATTCCTCTATCCTGCATCCCTCGCTCCCTCACATTGACGAATTAACACATAAATTGCGACGCTATGAAATACTATGTGTTCTATAACTTCTCCTTCTAAATCGAGTACCGTTTCTATTGAAACGACAGGTTTTCCTTTTGGGATACGAGTATCTCCTTTCCGATGCACTATTCCTTATTTACTGCATCCCTCGCTACCTCACATTGACGAATTAACACAGAAATTGCGTCGCTATGAAATACTATGGGTTCTATGACTTCTCCTTCTAAATCGAGTAACGTTTCTATGGAAACAACAGGATTTTCTTTTGGTATATTGGTATACGAGTATTTCCTTTCCGATGCACTATTCCCTCTATCCAGCATCCCTCGTTTCCTCACCTTGACGAATTAACACATAAATTGCGTCGCTATGAAATACTGTGTGTTCTGTGACTGCTCCTTCTAAATGGAGTAACGTTCCTATGGAAACGACAGGATTTTCTTTTGGGATACGTCCTTCTACTATCCGATGCACTAGTCCTTCTTTACTGCATCCCTGGCTCCCTCACATTCACGAATTAACACAAAATTGCGACTCCATGGAATACTATGTGTTCTATGACTTCTCCTTCTAAATCGAGTAACGTTTCTAAGGAAACGACAGGATTCTGTTATGGGATACGAGTATCTCCTTTGCGATGCACTATTCCCTCTTAACTGTATCCCTTGCTCCCTCACATTGACAAATTAACTCAGAAATTGCGTCGCTCTGAAATACTATTGGTTCAATGACACCTCCTTCTACATCGAGTAACGTTTCAATGGAAACACAAGGATTTTCTTTTGGGATACGAGTATCTCCACTCCGCTGCACTATTCCTTCTTTACTGCATCCCTCGCTCCCTCAGATTGACGAATTAGCACAGAAATTGCGTTGCTATGAATTACTATGGGTTCTTTGACTTTTCCATCTATATCGAGAAACGTTTCTATGGAAACGACAGGTTTTTCATTCGGGATACGAGTATCTCCTTTCCGAAGCGCTATTCCTTCTTTATTGCATCCCTCGCTCCCTCACATTGACGAATTAACAAATAAATTGTGACGCTATGAAATACTATGTGTTCTATGACTTCTCCTTCTAAATCGAGTAACGTTTCTAAGGAAACGACCGGATTTTCTTATTGGATACGAGTATCTCCTTTCCAATGTACTATTCCTTCTTTACTGCATCCCTCGCTCCCTCACATTGACGAAATAACACTTATATTGCGTCGCTATGAAATACTATGTGTTCTGTAACTTCTCCTTCTAAATCGGGTAACATTTCTATTGAAACGACAGGTTTTTTTTTTGGGATACGAGTATCTCCTTTCCGATGCATTATTTCTTCTTTACTGCATCCCTCGCTCCCTCACATTGACGAATTAACACAGAAATTGCGTCGCTATGAAATACTATGTGTTCTGTAACTTCTCCTTCTAAATCGGGTAACATTTCTATTGAAACGACAGGTTTTTTTTTTGGGATACGAGTATCTCCTTTCCGATGCATTATTTCTTCTTTACTGCATTCCTCGCCCCCTCACATTGACGAATTAACAATGAAATTGCGTCTCTATGAAATACTATGGGTTCTATGACTTCTCCTTCTAAATCGAGTAACGTTTCTATGGAAACGACGGGATTTTCTTTTGGGATACGACTTTCTCCTTTCCGATGCACTATTCCTACGTTACTGATTGCCTCGTTCCATAACATTAACGAATAAGCACAGAAAATGCGTCGCTATGAAATCCTATGGGTTCTATGACTTCTCCTTTTAAATCGAGTAACGTTTCTATGGAAACGACAGGACTTTCTTTTGGGATACGACTATCTCCTTTCCGATGCACTATTCCTTCCCGACTCCATCCCTGTCTCCATCACATTGACGAATTAACACAGAAATTGCGACGCTATGGAATACTATGTGCTCTATGACTTCTCCTTCTAAATCGAATATCGATTCTATGGAAAGGGCAGGATTTTCTTATTGGATCCGGGTATCTCCTTTCCGATGCACTATTCCTTCTTTACTGCATCCCTCGCACCCTCACATTGACGAATTAACACTAAGATTGCGTCGCTATGAAATACTGTGGGTTCTATGATTTCTCCTTATAAATCGAGTTACGTTTCAATGGAAACGACAGAATTTTCTTTTCGGATACGAGTATCTCCTGTCCGATGCACTATTCCTCCACTACCGCATTCCTCGATCCCTCACATTGATGAATTAACAATGAAATTGCGTCTTTATGAAATACTATGTGTTCTATGACTTCTCCTTCTAAATCGAGTAACGTTTCAATGTGAACGTCAGGATTTTACTTTGAGATACGAGAATCTAATTACCGATGCACTATTCCTACTTTACTGATTGCCTCGATCCCTAACATTGACGAATAAGCACAGAAAAAGCGTCGCTATGAAATCCTATGGGTTCTATGACTTCTCCTTTTAAATCGAGTAACGTTTCTATGGAAACGACAGGATTTTCTTTTGGGATACGACTATCTCCTTTCCGATGCACTATTCCTTCCTGACTCCATCCCTGTCTCCGTCACATTGACGAATTAACACAGAAATTGCGACGCTATGGAATACTATGTGCTCTATGACTTCTCCTTCTAAATCGAATATCGATTCTTTGGAAAGGACAGGATTTTCTTATCGGATCCGAGTATCTCCTTTCCGATGCACTATTCCTTCTTTATTGCATCCCTCGCACCCTCACATTGACGAATTAACACAGAGATTGCTTCGCTATGAAATACTATGGGTTCTATAACTTCTCTTTCTAAATCGAGTAACGTTTCTATTGAAACGACAGGATTTTCTTTTGGGATACGAGTACCTCTTTTCCGATGCACTATTCCCTCTTTACTGCATCTCCCGCTCACTCACATTGACGAAATAACACAGAAATTGCGTCGCTATGAAATACTATGGGTTCCATGACTTCTCCTTCTAAATCGAGTAACGTTCCTATGGAAACGACAGGATTTTCTTTTGGTTTACTGGTATACGAGTATCTCCGTTCCGATGCACTATTCCTCTATCCCGCATCCCTCGCTCCCTCACACTGACGAATTAACACATAAATTGCGACGCTATTAAATACTATGTGTTCTATGACATCTCCTTCTAAATCGAGTAACGATCCTATGCAAACGACAGGATTTTCTTTTGGGATACGTCTATCTCCTTTCCGATGCACTAATCCTTCTTTACTGCATCCCTGGCCCCCTCACATTTACGAATTAACACAGAAATTGCGACTCCATGGAATACTATGTGCTCTGTGACTTCTCCTTCCAAATCGAGTAACGTTTCTAAGGAAACGGCAGGATTTTCTTATGGGATACGAGTATCTCCGATGCACTATTCCTTCTTTACTGCATCCCTCGCTCCCTCACATTGACGAATTAACACTGATATTGCGTCGCTATGAAATACTGTGTGTTCTATAACTTCTCCTTCTAAATCGAGTAACGTCTCTATTGAAACGACAGGTTTTTCTTTTGGGATACGAGTATCTCCTTTCCGATGTACTATTCCTTCTTTACTGCATCCCTCGCTCCCTCACATGGACGAATTAACACTGATATTGCGTCGCTATGAAATACTGTGTGTTCTATAACTTCTCCTTCTAAATCTATTTACGTTTGTATGGAAACGAGAGGATTTTCTTTTGGGATACGTCTATCTCCTTTACGATGCACTATTCCTTCTTTATTGCATCCCTCGCACTCTCACATTGACCAATTAACCCAGAGATTGCGTCAAAATGAAATACTATGGGTTCTATAACTTCTTTTTCTAAATCGAGTTACGTTTCTATTGATACGACAGGATTTTCTTTTGGGATACGAGTATCTACTTTCCGATGCACTATTTCTTCTTTACTGCATCCCTCGCTCCCTCATATTGACTAATTAACACAGAAATTGCGTCGCTATGAGATAGTATGGGTTCTACGACTTCTCCTTCTTAATCGAGTAACGTTTCAATGGAAACGACAGGATTTTCTTTTGGGATACGAGTATCTCCTTTCCGATGCACTATACCCTCTTTACTGCATCTCTCGCTCCCGCACATTGACGAATTAACATAGAAATTGAGTCGCAATGAAATACTATGTTTTCCATGACTTCTCCCTCTAAAACGAGTAACGTTTCTATGGAAACGACAAAATTTTCTTTTATGATACGAGTACCTCCTCTCCGATGCAATATTAGTTCTTTACTGCATCCCTCGCTCCCTCACATTGACAAATAAATAGAGAAATTGCGTCGCTATGAAATACTATGGGTTCTATGACTTCTCCTTCTAAATCGAGTAGCGTTTCTATTGAAACGACAGGATTTTCTTTTGGTATAATACTATCTCCTTTCCGATGCACTATTCCTTCTTTACTGCATCCCTCGATCCCTCACATTGACGAATTAACACAGAAATTGCGTCGCTATGAAATACTGTGTGTTCTATGACTTCTGTTTCTAAATCGAGTAACGATCCTATAGAAACGACTGGATTTTCTCTTGGGATACGTCCATATCCTTTCCGATGCACTAGTCCTTCTTTACTGCATCCCTGGCTCCCTCGCATTCACGAATTAACACAGAAATTGCGACTCCATGGAATACTATGTGTTCTATGACTTCTCCCTCTAAATCGAGTAACGTTTCTAAGGAAACGACAGGATTTTCTTATGGGATACGAGTATCTCCTTTCCTATGCACTTTTCCTTCTTTACTGCATCCCTCGCTCCCTAACGTTGTCGAGTTAACACAGAAATTGTGTCGCTATGAATTACTATGGGTTCTATGATTTCTCCTTCAATATCGAGTTATGTTTCTATGGAAACGACAGGATTTTCTTTTGGGATACGAGTATCTCCTTTCCGATGCACTATTCCTCCTCTACTGCATCCATCGCATCCTCACATTGACGAATTAACACTGATACTGCGTCGCTATGATATACTATGTGTTCTATAACTTCCCCATCTAAATCGAGTAACGTTTCTATTGAAACGACAGGTTTTTCTTTTGGGATACGAGTAACTCCTTTCCGATGCATTATTTCTTCTTTACTGCATCCGTCGCTCCCTCACATTGACGAATTAACAATGAAATTGCGTCGCTATGAAATCCGATGGATTCTATGTCTTCTCCTTCTAAATCGAGTAATGTTTCTATGGAAAAGACAATCATTTCGATTGGGAATCGACTATCACCTTTCCGATGCATTATTATTTCCTTACTCCATCCCTGGCTTCATCACATTGACGATTTAACACAGAAATTGCGACGCTATGGAATACTATGTGCTCTATGACTTTTCCTTCTAAATCGAGTAACGTTTCTGTGGAAACGACGGGATTTTCTTTTATGATACGAGTACCTCCTTTCCGATGCACTATTAGATCTTTACTGCGTCCCTCGCTCCCTCACATTGACGAATAAGCAGTGAAATTGCGTCGCCATGAAATACTATGGGTTCTATAACTACCCCATCTAAATCGAGTAACGTTTCTGTGGAAACGACAGGATTTTCTTTTATGATGCGAGTACCTCCTCTCCGATGCAATATTAGTTATTTACTGCATCCCTCGCTCCCTCACATTGACGAATAAGCCGAGAAATTGCGTCGCTATGATATACTATGTGTTCTACGACTTCTCCTTCTAAATCGAGTAACGTTTCATTGGAAACGAAAGGATTTTCTTTTGGGATACGAGTATCTCCTTTTTGATGCACTGTTCCCTCTTTACTGCATCTCTCGCTCCCGCACATTGACGAATTAACACAGAAATTGCGTCGCTATGAAATACTATGGGTTCTATGACTTCTCCTTCTAAATCGTGTAACGTTTCTATGGAAACGATAGGATTTTCTTTTGGTATAAGAGTATCTCCTTTCCGATGCACTATTCCATCTTTACTGCATCCCTCGCTCCCTCACATTGACGAATTAACACAGAAATTGCGTCGCTATGAAAAACTAGGTGTTCTATGACTTCTCCTTCTAAATCGAGTAACGTTCCTATGGAAACGACAGGATTTTCTCTTGGGATACGTCTATCTCCTTTCCGATGCACTATTCCTCCTTTACTGCATCCCACGCTCCCTCACATTGTCGATTTAACACAGAAATTGTGTCCCTATGAAATACTATGGGTTCTATGATTTCTCCTTCAAAATCGAGTTATGTTTCTATGGAAACGACAGGATTTTCTTATGGGATACGAGTATCTCCTTTCCGATGCACTATTCCTCCTTTACTGCATCCCACGCTCCCTCACATTGTCGATTTAACACAGAAATTGTGTCCCTATGAAATACTATGGGTTCTATGATTTCTCCTTCAAAATCGAGTTATGTTTCTATGGAAACGACAGGATGTTCTTATGGGATACGAGTATCTCCTTTCCGATGCACTATTCCTCCTATACTGCATGCCTCGCTCCTTCACATTGACGAATTAACACTGATATTGCGTCGCTATGAAATACTATGTGTTCTATAACTTCTCCTTCTAAATCGAGTAACGTTTCTATTGAAACGACAGGTTTTTCTTTTGGGATACGAGTATCTCCTTTCCGATGCATTATTTCTGCTTTACTGCATCCCTCGCTCCCTCACATAGACGGATAAGCTCAGAAATTGCGTCGCTATGAAATCCGATGGATTCTATGACTCCTCCTTCTAAATCGAGTAACGTTTCTATGGAAAGGACAGGATTTTCTTTTCGGATCCGAGTATCTCCTTTCGGATGAACTATTCCTTCTATATTGCATCACTCGCACCCTCACATTGACGAATCGACACAGAGGTTGCGTCACTATGAAATACAATATGTTCTATTACTTCTCCTTCTAAATCGAGTAACGTTTCTGTGGAAACGAAAGGATTTTCTTTTATGATGCGAGTACCTCCTTTCCGATGCACTATTAGTTCAATACTGCCTCCCTCGCTCCCTCACATTGTCGAATAAGCAGAGAAATTGCGTCGCCATGAAATACTATGGATCTATAACTTCTCCATATAAATCGAGTAACGTTTCTGTGGAAACGACAGGATTTTCTTTTATGATGCGAGTACCTCCTTTCTGATGCACTATTAAATCTTTACTGCATCCCTCGCTCCCTCACATTGACGAATATGCAGAGAAATTGCGTCGCCATGAAATACTATGGGTTCTATAACTTCTCCATCTAAATCGAGTAACGTTTCTATGGTAACGACAGGATTTTCCATTGGGATACGAGTATCACCTTTCCGAGGCACTATTCCTTCTTCACTGCATCCCTCGCTACCTCACATTGACGAATTAACACAGAAATTGCGTCGCTATGAAATACTATGGGTTCTATGACATCTCCTTCTAAATCGAGTTACGTTTCAATGGAAACGACAGGATTTTCTTTTGGTGTACGAGTATCTCCTTTCCGATGCACTATTCCTTCTTTACTGCATCCCTGGCTCCCTCACATTCACGAATTATCACAGAAATAGCGACTCCATGGAATACTGTGTGTTCTATGACTTCTCCTTCTAAATCGAGTTACGTTTCTATGGAAACGAGAGGATTTTCTTTTGGGATACGTCTATTTCCTTTCCGATGCACTATTCCTTCTTTATTGCATCCCTCGCACACTCACATTGCCGAATTAACCCAGAAATTGCGTCGAAATGAAATACTATGGGTTCTATAACTTCTCTTTCTAAATCGAGTTACGTTTCTATTGAAACGACTGGATTTTCTTTTGGGATACGAGTATCTCCTTACCGATTCACTATTTCTTCATTACTGCATCCCTCGCTCCCTCATATTGACTGATTAACACAGAAATTGCGTCGCTATGATATACTATGGGATCTACGGCTTCTCCTTCTAAATCGAGTAACGTTTCAATGGAAACGACAGGATTTTCTTTTGGGATACGAGTATCTCCTTTCCGATGCACTATTCCCTCTTTACTTCATCTCTCGCTCCCGCACATTGTGGAATTAACACAGAAATTGCGTCCCTATGAAATACTCTGTGTTCCATGACTTCTCCTTCTAAATCGAGTAACGTTTCTATGGAAACGACAGGAATTTCTTTTTGGATACGAGTATCTCCTTTCCGATGCACTATTCCTTCTTTACTGCATCCCTGGCCCCCTAACATTGACGAATTAACACAGATGTGCGACTCTATGGAATACTATGTGCTCTACGACTTTTCCTTCTAAATCGAGTAACGTTTCTATGGAAACGACAGGATTTTCTTATGGGATACGAGTATCTCCTTTCCGATGAACTATTCCTTCTTTACTGCATCCCTCGCTCCCTCACATTGACGAATTAACACAGAAATTGCATCGCTATGAACTACTATGTGTTCTATGACTTCTCCTTCAAAATCGGGTAACGTTTCTATGGAAACGACAGGACATTCTTTTGTGATACGACAATCTCCTTACCGATGCACTATTCCTCCTTTACTGCATCTCTCGATCCCTCACATTGACGAATTAACACAGAATTTGCGTCGCTATAAAACACTATGGGTTCTATGTCTTCTCCTACTAAATCGAGTGACCTTTCTATGCAAACGACAGGATATATTTTTGGGATACAAGTATCATCTTTCTGATGCACTATTCGTACTTTACTGCATCCCTCGTTCCCTCACATTGACGAATAAGCACAGATATTGCGTCGCTATGAAATCCTATGGGTCCTATGAATTCTCTTACTAAATCAAGTAACGTTTCTCAGGATACGATAGGATTTTCTTTTGGTATACGAGTATCTCCTTTCCGATGCACTATTCCTTCTTTACTGCTTCCCTCGCTCCCTCACTTTCACGAATTAACGCAGAAATTGCGTCGCTATGAAATACTATGTGTTCTATGACTTCTCCTTCTAAATCGAGTAACGTTTCTATGGTAACGACAGGATTTTCTTTTGGGATACGAGTATCTCCATTCCGATGCAGTATTCTATCTTTACTACATCCCTCGCTCCCACACATTGACGAATAAACACCGAAATGGCGTCACTATGAAATACTATGAGTTCTATGACATCTCCCTCTAAATCGAGTAACGTTTCTATGGAAACGACAGGATTTTCTTTTGGTATACGAGTATCTCCTTTCCGATGCACTATTCCTTCTTTACAGCGTCCCTCGCTCCCTCACTTTGACGAATTATCACAGAAATTGCGTCGCTATGACATACTATGGGTTATATGACCTCTCCTTCTAAATCGAGTTACGTTTCGATGGAAACGATAGGATTTCCTTTTGGGATACGTCTATCTCCTTTCCGATGCACTATTCCTTCTTTATTGCATCCCTCGCACTCTCACATTGACGAATTAACCCAGAGATTGCGTCGAAATGAAATCCTATGGGTTCTATGACTTCTCCTTCTAAATCGAGTAACGTTTCTATGGAAACGAAAGGATTTTCTTTTGGTATAAGAGTATATCCATTCCGATGTACTATTCCTTCATTACTGCATCCCTCGCTCCCTCACATTGACGAATTTACACAGAAATTGCGTCGCTATGAAATACTACGGGTTCCATGACTTCTCCTTCTAAAGCGAGTGCCGTTTCTATGGAAACGACTGGATTTTCTTTTGGGATACGAGTATCTCCTATCCGATGCACTATTGTTTCTTTACTGCATCCCTGGCTCCCTGACATTGACGAATTAACACAGATTTGCGATTCTATGGAATACTATGTGTTCTATGACTTCTCATTCTAAATCGAGTAACGTTTCTATGGAAACGACAGGATTTTCTTATGGGATACTCGTATCTCCTTTCCGATGCACTATTCCATATTTACTGCATCCCCCGCTCCCTCACATTGCCGAAATAACACAGAAATTGCGTCGCTATGAAATACTATTCGTTCTGTGACTTCTCCTTCGAAATCGAGTGACCTTTCTATGCAATCGACAGGAGATATTTTTGGGATACGAGTATCATCTTTCTGATGCACTATTCCTACTTTACTGCATCCCTCGTTCCCTCACATTGACGAATAAGCACAGAAATTGCGTCGCTATCAAGTACTATGGGTTCAATGACTTCTTCTTCTAAATCGATCAACGTTTCTATGGAAACGACAGGATTCTCATTTGGGATACGACTATCTCCTTTCCGATGCACTATTCCTTCTTAATTGCATCCCTCGCTCCCCCACATTGACGAATTAACACAGAAATAGTTCGCTATGAAATACTATGGGTTCTATGACTTCTCCTTCTTAATCGAGTAACTTTTCTATGGAAACGACAGGATTTTCTTTTGGGATGCAAGTATCTCCTTTCCAATGCACTATTTCTTCTTTACTGCACCCCTCGCTCCCTCACATTGACGAATTAACACAGAAATTGCGACGCTATGGAATACTATCTGTTCTGTGACTTCTCCTTCTAAATCGAGAAACGTTTCTATGGGAACGACAGGATTTTCTTTTGGGATACGAGTATCTCCATTCCGATGCACTATTCCTTCTTTACTGCATATCTCGCTCCCACACATTGATGAATTAACAATGAAATTGTGTCGCTACGAAATACTATCGGTTCTATGACTTCTCCTTCTAAAACGAGTAACGTTTCTATGGAAACGACAGGATTTTCATTTGGGGTACGACTATCTCCTTTCCGATGCACTATTCCTTCTTAATTGCATCCCTCGCTCCCTCACATTGACGAATTAACACAGAAATTGCGTCGCATGGAAATACTATGAGTTCTATGACTTCTCCTTCAAAATCGATTAACGTTTCTATGGAAACGACAGGATCTTCTTTTGGGATACGTGTATCTCCTTTCCGATGCACTAATCCCTCTTAACTGCATCCCTCGCTCACTCACATAGGCAGTTTAACACAGAAGTTGCGTCGCTATGAAATACCATTGGTTCTAAGACAACTCCTTCTAATTCGAGTAACGTTTCTATGGAAACAACATGATTTTCTTTTACGATACGAGTATCTCCATTCCGATGCACTATTCCTTCTTTACTGCGTCCCTCGCTCCCTCAGATTGACGAATTAACACAGATATTGCGTCGCTATGAAATACTATGGGTTCTACGACTTCTCCTTCTAAATCGAGTAACGTATCTATGGAAACGACAGGATTTTCTTTTGGGATACGAGTATCTCCTTAGCGATGCACAATTCCTTCTTTACTGCATCCCTGGCTCCCTCACATTGACAAATTAACATAGAAATTGCGACCCTATGGAATACTATGTGTTCTATGACTTCTCCTTCTATATCGAGTAACGTTTCTATGGAAACGACAGGATTTTCGTTTGGGATACGAGTATCTCCTTTCCGATGCACTATGCCTTCTTTACTGCATCCCTCGCTCCCTCACATTGACGAATTAACACAGAGATTGCGACGCTATGAAATATTATGGGTTCTATGACTTCTCCTTCTAAATCGAGTAACGTTGCTATTGAAACGACAGGATTTTCTTATGGTATACAAGTATCTCTTTTCCGATGCACTACTCCTTCTTTACTGCATCCCTCGCTCACTCACATTGACGAATTAACACAGAAATTGCGTCGCTATGTAATACTATGGATTCTATGACTTCTCCTTCTAAATCGAGTGACGTTTCCATTGAAACTACAGGATTTTCTTTTTAGTTACGACAATCTCGTTTCCGTTGCAGTATTCCTTCTTTACTGCAACCCTCGCTCCCTCACTTTCACTAATTAACACAGAAATTGCGTCGCTATGAAATACTATGTGTTCTACGACTTCTCCTTCTAAATCGAGTAACGTTTCTATGCAAACGTCAGGATATTCTTTTGGGATACGAGTATCTCCTCTCCGATGCACTATTCCTTCATTACTGCGTCCTCGCTCCCTCACTTTCACGAATTACAACAGAAATTGCGTCGCTATGAAATACTATGTGCTCTATGACTTCTCCTTCTAAATCGAGTAACGTTTCAATGGAAACGACAGGATTTTCTTTTGGGATACGAATAACTCCTTTCTGATGCACTATTCCCTCTTTACTGCATCACTTTGCGATGCAATATTAGTTATTTACTGCATCCCTCGCTCCCTCACATTGACGAATAAGCCTAGAAATTGCGTCGCTATGATATACTATGGGTTCTACGACTTCTCCTTATAAATCGAGTAACGTTTCAATGGAAACGACAGGATTTTCTTTTGGGATACGAGTATCTCCTTTCCGATGCACTATTCCCTCTTTACTGCGTCTCTCGCTCCCGCACATTGACGAATTAACACAGAAATTGCGTCGCTATGAAATACTATGGGTTCTATGACTTCTCCTTCTAAATCGAGTAACGTTTCTATGGATACGAAAGGATTTTCTTTTGGTGTAACAGTATCTCCTTTCCGATTCACTAGTCCTTCTTTACTGCATCCCTGGCTCCCTCACACTCACGAATTAACACAGAAATTGCGACTCCATGGAATACCATGTGTTCTATGACTTCCCTTCTAAATCGAGTAAACTTTCTAAGGAAACGACAGGATTTTCTTGTGGGTTACGAGTATCTCCTTTCCGATGCACTATTCCTTCTTTACTGCATCCCACGCTCCCTCACATTGTCGATTTAACACAGAAATTGTGTCGCTATAATATACTATGGGTTCTATGATTTCTCCTTCAAAAACGAGTTATGTCTCTGTGGAAACGACAGGATTTTCTAATGGGATACGAGTATCTCCTTTCCGATGCACTATTCCTCCTCTACTGCATCCCTCGCTCCTTCACATTGACGAATTAACACTGATATTGCGTCGCTATGAAATACTATGTGTTCTATAACTTCTCCTTCTAAATCGAGTAACGTTTCTATTGAAACGACAGGTTTTTCTTTTGGGATACGAGTATCTCCTTTCCGATGCATTATTTCTTCTTTACTGCATCCCTCGCTCCCTCACATTGACGAATAAGCTCAGAAATTGCGTCGCTATGAAATCCGATGGATTCTATGACTTCTCCTTCTAAATCGAGTAACGTTTCTATGGAAACGACAGGATTTTCGTTTGGGAAACGAGTATCTCCTTTCCGATGCACTATTCCTTCCTTACTCCATCCCTGGCTCCATCACATTGACGAATCAACACAGAAATTGCGACGCTATGGAATACTATGTGTTCTATGACTTCTCCTTCTAAATCGAGTAACGTTTCTATGGAAAGGACAGGATTTTCTTTTCGGATCCGAGTATCTCCTTTCGGATGCACTTTTCCTTCTTTATTGCATCACACGCACCCTCACATTGACGAATTAACACAGAGGTTGCGTCGCTATGAAATACTATATGTTCCATAACTTCTCCTTCTAAATCGGGTAACGTTTCTGTGGAACGAAAGGATTTTCTTTTATGATGCGAGTACCTCCTTTCCGATGCACTATTAGTTCTTTACTGCATCCCTCGCTCCCTCACATTGTCGAATAAGCAGAGAAATTGCGTCGCCATGAAATACTATAGGTTCTATAACTTCTCCATATAAATCAATTAACGTTTCTGTGGAAACGACAGGATTTTCTTTTATAATGCGAGTACCTCCTTTCCGATGCACTATTAGTTCTTTACTGCATCCCTCGCTCCCTCACATTGACGAATTAACTCAGAAATTGCGTCGCTATGAAATACTATGGGTTCTATGACTTCTCCTTCTAAATCGAGTAACGTTTCAATCTAAACGATAGGATTTTCTTTGGTATACGAGTATCTCCTTTCCGATGCACTATTCCCTCTTTACTGCATCCCTCGCTCCCTCACATTGACGATTTAACACAGAAATTGCATCGCTATGAAATACTAGGTGTTCTATCACTTCTCCTTGTAAATCGAGTAACGTTTCTGTGGAAACGAAAGGATTTTCTTTTATGATGCGAGTACCTCCTTTCCGATGCACTATTAATTCTTTACTGCATCCCTCCCTCCCTCACATTGACGAATAAGCAGAGAAATTGCGTCGCCATGAAATACTATGGGTTCTATGACTTCTTCTTCTAAATCGAGTAACGTTTCAATGGAAACGACAGGATTTTCTTTTGGTATACGAGTATCTCCTTTCCGATGCACTATTCCCTCTTTACTGCATCTCACGCTCCCGCACATTGTGGAATTAACACAGAAATTGCGTCGCTATGAAATACTCTGTGTTCCATGACTCTTCCTTCTAAATCGAGTAACGTTTCTATGGAAACGACAGGATTTTCTTTTTGGATACGGGTATCTCCTTGCCGATGCACTATTCCTTCTTTACTGCATCCCTCGCTCCCTGACATTGACGAATTAACACAGAAATTGCATCGCTATGAACTACTATGTGTTCTATGACTTCTCCTTTAAAATCGGGTAACGTTTCTATGGAAACGACAGGATGTTCTTTTGTGATACGACAATCTCCTTTCCGATGCACTATTCCTTCTTTACTGCATCCCTCGATCCCTCACATTGACGAATTAACACAGAAAATGCGTCGCTATGAAATACTATGGGTTCTATGACTTCTCCTTCTAAATCGAGTGACCTTTCTATGCAAACGACTGGATATATTTTTGGGATACGAGTATCATCTTTCCGATGCACTATTCGTACTTTACTGCATCCCACGTTGCCTCACATTGACGAATAAGCTCAGAAATTGCGTCGCTATGAAATCCAATGGGTTCTATGACTTCTCCTTCTAAAACGAGTAACGTTTCTATGGAAACGACAGGATTTTGTTTGGGATACGAGTATCTCTTTTCCGATGCACTATGCCTTCTTTACTTCATCCCTCGATCCCCCACATTGACGAATTAACACAGAAATTGCGTCGTTATGAAATATTATGGGTTCTATGACTTCTCCTTCTAAATCGAGTAACGTTTCTATTGAAACGACAGGATTACCTTTTGGTATACGCGTATCTCCTTTCCGATGCAGTATTCCTTTTTTACTGCATCCCTCGCTCCCTCACATTGACGAATTAACACAGAAATGCCGTCGCTATGAAATACTATGGGTTCAATGACTTCTCCTTCTAAATCGAGTAACGTTTCTATGGATACGACAGGATTTTCGTTTGGGATACGAGTATCTCCCTTCCGATTTTCTATGCCTTCTTTACTGCATCCCTCGCTCCCTCACATTGACGAATTAACACAGAAATTGCGTCGCTATGAAATACTACGGGTTCCATGACTTCTCCTTCTAATTCGAGTAACTTTTTATTGAAACGACAGGTTATTCTTTTGGGATACGTGTATCTCCTTTCCGATGCACTATAACTTCTTTACTGCATCCCGCGCTCCCTCACATTGACGAATTAACAATGAAATTACGTCTCTATGAAATACTATGGGTTCTATGACTTCTCCTTCTAAATCGAGTAACGTTTCAATGGAAACGACAGGATTTTACTTTGAGACACGAGTATCTCCTTTCCGATGCTCTATTCCTACTTTACTGCATGCTTCGTTCCCTAACATTGACGAATAAGCACAGAAAATGCGTCGCTATGAAATCATATGGGTTCAATGACTTCTCCTTCTCAATCGAGTAACGTTTCTATGGAAACGACAGGATTTTCTTTTGGGATACGACTATCTCCTCTCCGATGCACTATTCCTTCCTTACTCCATCCCTGGCTCAATCACATTGACGAATTAAAACAGAAACTGCGACGCTATGGAATACTATGTGCTCTATGACTTCTCCTTCTAAATCGAATAACGATTCTATGGAAAGGACAGGCTTTTCTAATCGGATCCGAGTATCTCCTTTCCGATGCACTATTCCTTCTTTACTGCATTCCTCGAACCCCACATTGACGAATTAACACAGAGATTGCGTCGCTATGAGATACTATGGGTTCTATAACTTCTCTTTCTAAATCGAGTAACGTTGCTATTGAAACGACAGGATTTTCTATTGGGATACAAGTATCTCTTTTCCGATGCACTACTCCTTCTTTACTGCATCCCTCGCTCACTCACATTGACGAATTAACACAGAAATTGCGTCGCTATGTAATACTATGGATTCTATGACTTCTCCTTCTAAATCGAGTGACGTTTCTATTGAAACGACAGGATTTTCTTTTTGGTTACGACAATCTCGTTTCCGTTGCAGTATTCCTTCTTTACTGCAATCTTCGCTCCCTCACTTTCACTAATTAACACAGAAATTGCGTCGCTATGAAATACTATGTGTTCTATAACTTCTCCATCTAAATCGAGTAACGTTTCTACGCAAACGTCAGGATATTCTTTTGGGATACGAGTATCTCCTCTCCGATGCACTATTCCTTCTTTACTGCGTCCCTCGCTCCCTCACTTTCACGAATTACAATAGAAATTGCGTCGCTATGAAATACTATGTGTTCTATGACTTCTCCTTCTAATATCGAGTAACGTTTCAATGGAAACGACAGGATTTTCTTTTGGGATACGAATAACTCCTTTCTGATGCACTATTCCCTCTTTACTGCATCACACTGCGATGCAATCTTAGTTATTTACTGCATCCCTCACTCCCTCACATTGACGAATAAGCCTATAAATTGCGTCGCTATGAAATACTATGGGTTCTATGACTTCTCCTTCTAAATCGAGTAACGTTTCTGTGGAAACGAAAGAATTTACTTTTATGATGCGAGTACCTCCTTTCCGATGCACTATTAGTTCTTTACTGCATCCCTCGCTCCCTCACATTGTCGAATAAGCAGAGAAATTGCGTCGCCATGAAATACTATGGGTTCTATAACTTCTCCATATAAATCGATTAACGTTTCTGTGGAATCGACAGGATTTTCTTTTATGGTGCGAGTACCTCCTTTCCGATGCACTATTAGTTCTTTACTGCATCCCTCGCTCCCTCACATTGACGAATAAGCAGAGAAATTGCGTCGCCATGAATTACTATGGGTTCTATAACTTCTCCATCTAAATCGAGTAACGTTTCTATGGTAACGACAGGATTTTCTTTTGGGATACGAGTATCACCTTTCCGAGGCACTATTCCTTCTTTACTGCATCCCTCGCTACCTCACATTGACGAATTAACACAGAAATTGCGTCGCTATGAAATACTATGGGTTCTATGACTTCTCCTTCTAAATCGAGTAACGTTTCAATGGAAACGACAGGATTTTCTTTTGGTACACGAGTATCTCCTTTCCGATGCACTATTCCCTCTTTACCGCATCCCTCGCTCCCTCACATTGACGAATTAACACAGAAATTGCATCGCTATGAAATACTAGGTGTTCTATCACTTCTCCTTCTAAATCGAGTTACGTTCTTATGGAAACGACAGGATTTTCTCTTGCGATACGTCTATCTCCTTTCCGATGCACTAGTCCTTCTTTACTGCATCCCTGGCTCCCTCACACTCACAAATTAACACAGAAATTGCGACTCCATGGAATAATATGTGTTCTATGACTTCCCTTCTAAATCGAGTAACGTTTTTAAGGAAACGGCAGGATTTTCTTATGGGATACGAGTATCTCCTTTCCGATGCACTATTCCTAATCTACTGCATCCCACGCTCCTTCACATTGACGAATTAACACTGATATTGCGTCGCTATGAAATACTATGTGTTCTATAACTTCTCCTTCTAAATGGAGTAACGTTTCTATTGAAACGACAGGTTTTTCTTTTGGGATACGAGTATCTCCTTTCCGATGCATTTTTTCTTCTTTACTGCATCCCTCGCTCCCTCACATTGACGAATAAGCTCAGAAATTGCGTCGCTATGAAATCCGATGTATTCTATGACTTCTCCTTCTAAATCGAGTAACGTTTATATGGAAACGACAGCATTTTCGTTTGGGAGACGAGTATCTCCTTTCCGATGCACTATTCCTTCCTTTCTCCATCTCTGGCTCCATTACATTGACGAATCAACACAGAAAATGCGACGCTATGGAATACCATGTGCTCTATGACTTCTGCTTCTAAATCGAGTAACGTTTCTGTGGAAAGGGCAGGATTTTCTTTTCGGATCCGAGTATCTCCTCTCGGATGCACTATTCCTTCTTTATTGCATCACTCGCACCCTCACATTGACGAATCAACACAGAGGTTGCGTCGCTATGAAATACTATATGTTCTATAACTTCTCCTTCTAAATCGAGTAACGTTTCTGTGGAAACGAAAGGATTTTCTTTTATGATGCGAGTACCTCCTTTCCGATGCACTATTAGTTCTTTACTGCATCCCTCGCTCCCTCACATTGCCGAATAAGCAGAGAAATTGCGTCGCCATGAAATACTATGGGTTCTATAACTTCTCCATATAAATCGATTAACGTTTCTGTGGAATCGACAGGATTTTCTTTTATGGTGCGAGTACCTCCTTTCCGATGCACTATTAGTTCTTTACTGCATCCCTCCCTCCCTCACATTGACGAATAAGCAGAGAAATTGCGTCGCCATGAATTACTATGGGTTCTATAACTTCTCCATCTAAATCGAGTAACGTTTCTATGGTAACGACAGGATTTTCTTTTGGGATACGAGTATCACCTTTCCGAGGCACTATTCCTTCTTTACTGCATCCCTCGCTACCTCACATTGTCGATTTAACACAGAAATTGCATCGCTATGAACTACTATGTGTTCTATGACTTCTCCTTCAAAATCGGGTAACGTTTCTATGGAAACGACAGGATGTTCTTTTGTGATACGACAATCTCCTTTCCGATGCACTATTCCTTCTTTACTGCATCCCTCGCTCCCTCACATTGACGAATTAACACAGAAATGGCGTCGCTATGAAATACTATGGGTTCAATGACTTCTCCTTCTAAATCGAGTAACGTTTCTATGGATACGACAGGATTTTCGTTTGGGATACGACTATCTCCCTTCCGATTTTCTATGCCTTCTTTACTGCATCCCTCGCTCCCTCACATTGACGAATTAACACAGAAATTGCGTCGCTATGAAATACTGCGGGTTCCATGACTTCTCCTTCTAATTCGAGTAACTTTTTATTCAAACGACAGGTTATTCTTTTGGGATACGTGTATCTCCTTTCCGATGCACTATACCTTCTTTACTGCATCCCTCGCTCCCTCACATTGACGATTTAACAATGAAATTGCGTCTCTATGAAATACTATGGGTTCTATGACTTCTCCTTCTAAATCGAGTAACGTTTCAATGGAAACGACAGGATTTTACTTTTAGATACGAGTATCTCCTTTCCGATGCACTTTTTCTTCTTTACTGCATCCCTCGCTCCCTCACATTGACGAATAAGCTCAGAAATTGCGTCGCTATGAAATCCGATGGATTCTATGACTTCTCCTTCTAAATCGAGTAACGTTTCTATGGAAACGACAGGATTTTCGTTTGGGAGACGAGTATCTCCTTTCCGATGCACTATTCCTTCCTTACTCCATCCCTGGCTCCTTCACATTGACGAATCAACACAGAAAACGCGACGCTATGGAATACTATGTGCTCCATGACTTCTCCTTCTAAATCGAGTGACGTTTCTGTGGAAAGGGCAGGATTTTCTTTTCGGATCCGAGTATCTCCTTTCGGATGCACTATTCCTCCTTTATTGCATCACTCGCACCCTCACATTGACGAATTAACACAGAGATTGCGTCGCTATGAAATACTATGGGTTCTATAACATCTCTTTCTAAATCGAGTAACGTTGCTATTGAAACGACAGTATTTTCTATTGGGATACAAGTATCTCCTTTCCGGTGCAGTATTCCCTCTTTACTGCATCCCTCGCTCCCTCACATTGACGAATTAACAGAGAGGTTGCGTCGCTATGAAATACTATATGTTCTATAACTTCTCCTTCTAAATCGAGTAACGTTTCTGTGGAAACGAAAGGATTTTCTTTTATGATGCGAGTACCTCCTTTCCGATGCACTATTAGTTCTTTACTGCATCCCTCGCTCCCTCACATTGTCGAATAAGCAGAGAAATTGCGTCGCCATTAAATACTATGGGTTCTATGACTTCTCCATCTAAATCGAGTAACATTTCAATGGAAAGGACAAGATTTTCTAATCGGATTCGAGTATCTCCTTTCCGATGCACTATTCCTTCTCTATTGCATCCCTCGCACCCTCACATTGACGAATTATCACAGAGATTGCGTCGCTATGAAATACTATGGGTTCTATAACTTCTCTTTCTAAATCGAGTAACGTTGCTATTGAAACGACAGTATTTTCTATTGGGATACAAGTATCTCCTTTCCGGTGCAGTATTCCCTCTTTACTGCATCTCTCGCTCCCTCACATTGACGAATTAACACAGAAATTGCGTCGCTATTAAATGCTATGGGTTCCACGGCTTCTCCTTCTAAATCGAGTAACGTTTCTATGGAAACGACAGGATTTTCTTTTATGATACGAGTACCTCCTTACCGATGCACTATTAGTTCTTTACTGCATCCCTCGCTCCCTCACATTGACGAATAAGCAGAAAAATTTGCGTCGCCATGTAATACAATGGGTTCTATAACTTCTCCTTCTAAATCGAGTAACGTTTCTATGGAAACGACAGGATTCTCGTTTCGGTATACAACTATCTCCTTTCCGATGCACTAGTCCTTCTTTACTTCATCCCTCGCTCCCTCACATTGACGAATTAACACAGAAATTGCGTCTCTAGGAATTACTATGGGTTCTATGACTACACCTTCTAAATCGAGTAACGTTTCCATGGAGACGACTGGATTTTCTTTTGGGGTTCGACTATCTCCTTTCCGATGCACTATTCCTTCTTTACTGCATCCCTCGCTCCCTCACATTGACGAATTAACACAGAAATGGCGTCGCAATGAAAAACTATGGGTTCTATGATTTCCCCCTCTAAATAGAGTAACGTTTCTATCGTAACGACAGGATTTTCTTTTGGTTTACGAGTATCTCCTTTCCGATGCACTATTCCTTCTTTACTGCATCCCTGGCTCCCTCACATTGACGAGTTATCACAGATTTGCGACTCTATGGAATACTATGTGTTCTATGACTTCTCTTTCTAAATCGAGTAACGTTTCTATGGAAACGACAGGATTTTCTTGTGGGATACGAGTATCTCCTTTCCGATGAACTATTCATTCTTTACTGCATCCCTCGCTCCCTCACATTGACGAATTAACACAGCAATTGCGTCGCTATGAAACACTATGGGTTCTATGACTTCTCCTTCAAAATCGAGTAACGTTTCTATGGAAACGACAGGATGTTCTTTTGTGATACGACTATCTCCTTTCCGATGCACTATTTCTTCTTTACTGCATTCCTCGATCCCTCACATTGACGAATTAACACAGAATTTGCGTCGCTATGAAATACTTTGGGTTCTATGACTTCTCCTCCTAAATCGAGTGACCTTTCTATGCAAACGAAAGGATATATTTTTGGGATACGAGTATCATCTTTCTGATGCACTATTCCAACTTTACTGCATCTCTCGTTCCCCCACATTGACGAATAAGCACAGAAATTGCGTTGGTATGAAATCCTATGGGTTCAATGACTTCTCCTTCTAAATCGAGTAACGTTTCTATGGAAACGACAGGATTTTCTTTTGGTATACCAGTATCTCCTTTCCGGTGCACTATTCCTTCTTTACTGCATCCCTCGCTCCCTCACATTGACGAATGAACACAGAAATTGCGTCGCTATCAAATACTATGGGTTCTATGAATTCTTCTTCTAAATCGAGTAACATTTCTATGGAAACGACAGGATTTTCATTTGAGATACGACTATCTATTTTCCGATGCACTATTCTTTCTTAATTGCATCCCTCCCTCCCTCACAATGACGAATTAACACAGAAATTGCGTCGCTATGTAATATTATGGGATCTATGACATCTCCTTCCAGATCAGGTAACTTTTCTATGGAAACGACAGGATTTTCTTTTGGAATACGAGTATCTCCTTTCCGATGCACTATTCCTTCTTTACTGCATCCCTCACACCCTAACATTGACGAATTAACACGGAAATTGCGACGCTATGGAATACTATCTGTTCTGTGACTTCTTCTTCTAAATCGGGTAACGTTTCTATATAAACGACAGGATATTCTTTTGGGATACTAGTATCTCCTTTCCGATGCACTATTCCTTCTTTACTGCATATCTCACTCCCACACATTGGCGAATTAACAATGAAATTACGTCGCTATGAAATACTATTGGTTATTTGACTTTACCCTTTAAAACGAGTAACTTTTCTATGGAAACGACAAGATTTTCT
Organism: Schistocerca americana; assembly: GCF_021461395.2. NCBI lineage: Eukaryota > Metazoa > Arthropoda > Insecta > Orthoptera > Acrididae > Schistocerca > Schistocerca americana. Next base: position 5,637,343 of record NW_025725481.1, on the reverse strand, counting down.
TTTGGATACGAGTATCTCCTTTCAGATGCACTATTCCTTCATTACTGCATCCCTCGTTGTCTCACATTGACCAATAAGAATAAAAATTGCGACGCTATGAAATACTATGGGTTCTAATACTTCTCCTTCTAAATCAAGTAATGTTTCTATGGAAACGAAAGGATTTTCTTTTGGGATACGACTATCTCCATTCGGACGCACTATTCATTCTTTACTGCCTCCCTCGCTCCCTCACACTGACCAATTAACACAGAAATTGCGTCGCAATGAAATACTATGAGTTCTATGAATTCTCCTTCTAAATCGAGTAACGTTTCTATGGAAACGACATGATTTTCTTTTGGTATAGGAGTATCTCATTTCCGAAGCACTATTCCTTCATTACTGCTTCCCTCGCTCCCTCACATTGACGAATAAACACAGAAATTGCGTCGCTATGAAATACTATGGGTACTATGAATTCTCCTTCTAAATCGAGTAACGTTTCTATGGAAACGTCAGGATTTTCTATTGGGATACGTGTATCTCCTTTCCGATGTACTATTCCCTCTTAACTGCATCCCTCGCTCCCTCACATAGGTATATTAACACAGAAATTGCGTCGCTATGAAATACCTTTGGTTCTAAGACATCTCCTCCAAAATCGAGTAACCTTTTTTATTGAAACGACAGGATTTTCTTTTGGTATACGAGTATCTCCTTTCCGATGCACTACTCCTTCTTTACTGCATCCCTCGGTCCCTCACACTGACGAATAAACACAGAAATTGCGTCGCTATGTAATACTATGGATTCTATGACTTCTCCTTCTAAATCAAGTGACGTTTCTATTGAAACGACAGGATTTTCTTTTTGGTTACGACTATCTCGTTTCCGATGCAGTATTCCTTCTTTACTGCAACCCTCGCTCCCTCACTTTCACTAATTAACACAGAAATTGCGTCGCTATGAAATACTGTGTGTTCTATGACTTCTCCTTCTAAATCGAGCAACGTTTCTATGGAAACGACAGGATTTTCTTTTATGATACGAGTACCTCCTTTACGATGCACTGTTAGTTCTTTACTGCACCCCTCGCTCCCTCAGATTGACGAATATGCAGAGAAATTGCGCCGACATGAATCACTATGGGTTCTATAACTTCTCCTTCTAAATCGAGTAACGTTTCTATGAAATCGACAGGATTTCGTATCGGGATACAACTATCTCCTTTCCGATGCACTATTCCTTCTGTACTGCATCTCTCTCACCCTCACATTGACGAATTAACACAGAAATTGCGACGCTATGAAATACTATGTGTTCTATTACTTCTCCTTCTAAATCGAGTAACGTTTCTATGGTAACGACAGGATTTTCTTTTGGGATACGACTATCTCCATTCCGACGCACTATTCCTTCTTTACTGCATCCCTCGCTCCCTCACACTGCCGAATTAACATAGAAATTGCGTTGCAATGAAATACTATGAGTTCTATGACTTCTCCTTCTAAATCGAGTAACGTTTGTATATAAACGACAGGATTTTCTTTTTGGATACTAGTTTCTCCTTTCCTATGCACTATTCCTTCTTTACTGCATATCTCACTCCCACATATTGACGAATTAACATTGAAATTACGCCGCTATGAAATCCTATAGGTTCTATGACTTCTCCCTCTAAAACGAGTAACGTTTCTATGGAAACGACAAGATTTTCTTTGGGATACGAGTATCTCCTTTCAGATGCACTATTCCTTCTTTACTGCATCACTGGCTCCCTCACATTGAAGAATTAACACAGAAATTGCGACGCTATGGAATATTATGTGTTCCTTGTCTTCTCCTTCTATATCGAATAACGTTTCTATGGAAACGACAGGATTTTCGTTTGGGATACGAGAATCACCTTTCCGATGCTCTATGCTTTCTTTACTGCATCCCTCGCTCCCTCACATTGACGAATTAACACAGAAATTGCGTCGCTATGTAATACTATGGATCCTATGACTTCTCCTTCTAAATCGAGTGACGTTTCTATTGAAACGATAGGATTTTCTTTTTGGTTACGACTATCTCGTTTCCGATGCAGTATTCCTTCTTTACTGCAACCCTCGCTCCCTCACTTTCACTAATTAACACAGAAATTGCGTCGCTATGAAATACTATGTGTTCTATGACTTCTCCTTCTAAATCGAGTAACGTTTCTATGCAAACGTCAGGATAATCTTATGGGATACGAGTATCTCCTCTCCGATGCACTATTCCTTCTTTACTACGTCCCTCGCTCCCTCACTTTCACGAATTAACACAGAAATTGCGTCGCTATGAAATACTATGTGTTCTATGACTTCTCCTTCTAAATCGAGTAACGTTTTAATGAAAACGACAGGATTTTCTTTTGGGATACGAATATCTCCTTTCTGATGCACTACTCCCTCTTTACTGCATCACTCGCTCCTCACTTTGACGAATTAACACAGAATTTGCGTCGTTATGAAATACTATGTGTTCCATGACTTCTCCTTCTAAATCGAGTAACGTTTCTATGGAAACGACAGGATTTTCTTTTATGATACGAGTACCTCCTTTACGATGCACTATTAGTTCTCTACTGCATCCCTCGCTCCCTCAGATTGACGAATATGCAGAGAAATTGCGCCGCTATGAATCACTATGGGTTCTATAACTTCTCCTTCTAAATCGAGTAACGTTTCTATGAAATCGACAGGATTTCGTATCGGGATACAACTATTTCCTTTCCGATGCACTATTCCTTCTGTACTGCATCTCTCGCTCCCTCACATTGACGAATTAACACAGAAATTGCGTCGCTATGAAATACTATGTGTTCTATTACTTCTCCTTCTAAATCGAGTAATGTTTCTATCGAAACGACTGGATTTTCTTTTGGGATACGACCATCTCCATTCCGACGCACTATTCCTTCTTTAGTGCATCCCTCGCTTCCTCACACTGACGAATTAACACAGAAATTGCGTCGCAATGAAATACTATGAGTTCTATGACTTCTCCTTCTAAATCGAGTAACGTTTCTATGGAAACGACATGATTTTCTTTTGGTATAGGAGTATCTCCTTTCCGAAGCACTATTCCTTCTTTACTGTTTCCCTCGCTCCCTCACATTGACGAATTAACACAGAAATTGCGTCGCCATGAGATACTATGGGTTCTATGAATTCTCCTTCTAAATCGAGTAACGTTTCTACGGAAACGTCAGGATTTTCTATTGGGACACGTGTATCTCCTTTCCGATCCACTATTCCCTCTTAACTGCATCCCTCGCTCCCTCACATAGGCAAATTAACACAGAAATTGCGTCGCTATGAAATACCTTTGGTTCTAAGACATCTCCTCCAAATCGAGTAACGTTTCTATGGAAACGACAGGATTTTCTTTTGGTATAGGAGTATCTCCTTTCCGAAGCACTGTTCCTTCTTTACTGCACCCCTCGCTCCCTCACATTGACGAATTAACACAGAAATTGCGTCGCTATGAAATATTATGGGTTCTATGACTTCTCCTTCTAAATCGAGAAACGTTTTTTTTGAAACGACAGGATTTTCTTTTGGTATACGAGTATCTCCGTTCCGATGCACTATTCCTTCTTAGTTGCATCCCTCGCTCCCTCACATTGACGAATTAACACAGAAATTGCGTCGCTATGTAGTATTATGGGATCTATGACTTCTCCTTCTAGATCAGGTAACTTTTCTATGGAAACGACAGGATTTTCTTTTGGAATACGAGTATCTCCTTTCCGATGCACTATTCCTTCTTTACTGCATCCCTCACACCCTCACATTGACGAATTAACACAGAAATTGCGACGCTATGGAATACTATCTGTTCTGTGACTTCTTCTTCTAAATCGAGTAACGTTTCTATATAAACGACAGGATTTTCTTTTGGGATACTAGTATCTCCTTTCCGATGCACTATTCCTTCTTTACTGCATAGCTCACTCCCACACATTGACGAATTAACAATGAAATTACGTCGCTATGAAATACTATTCGTTCTATGACTTTTCCCTCTAAAACGAGTAACTTTTCTATGGAAACGACAAGATTTTCTTTTGGATACGAGTATCTCCTTTCAGATGCACTATTCCTTCTTTACTGCATCCCTCGTTCCCTCACATTGACAAATAAGAATAAAAATTGCGACGCTATGAAATACTATGTGTTCTAATACTTCTCCTTCTAAATCGAGTATTGTTTCTATGGAAACGAAAGGATTTTCTTTTGGGATACGACTATCTCCATTCCGACGCACTATTCATTCTTTACTGCATCCCTCGCTCCCTCACACTGACGAATTAACACAGAAATTGCGTCGCAATGAAATACTATGAGTTCTATGACTTCTCCTTCTAAATCGAGTAACGTTTCTATGGAAACGACATGATTTTCTTTTGGTATAGGAGTATCTCCTTTCCGAAGCACTATTCCATCATTACTGCTTCCTTCGCTCCCTCCCATTGACGAATAAACACAGAAATTGCGTCGCTATGAAATACTATGGGTACTATGAATTCTCCTTCTAAATCGAGTAACGTTTCTATGGAAACGTCAGGATTTTCTATTGGGATACGTGTATCTCCTTTCCGATGTACTATTCCCTCTTAACTGCATCCCTCGCTCCCCCACATAGGCAAATTAACACAGAAATTGCGTCGCTATGAAATACCTTTGGTTCTAAGACATCTCCTCCAAAATCGAGTAACCTTTTGTATTGAAACGACAGGATTTTCTTTTGGTATACGAGTATCTCCTTTCCGATGCACTACTCCTTCTTTACTGCATCCCTCGCTCCCTCACACTGACGAATTAACACAGAAATGGCGTCGCTATGCAATACTATGGGTTCTATGACTTCTCCTTCTAAATCGAGTTATGCTTCTACGGAAACGATTGGATTTTCTTTTGGGATACGAGTATCTCCTTTCCGATGCACTATTCCTTCTTTACTGCATCACTGGCTCCCTCACATTGAAGAATTAACACAGAAATTGCGACGCTATGGAATATTGTGTATTCTATGTCTTCTCCTTCTATATCGAATAACGTTTCTATGGAAACGACAGGATTTTCGTTTGGGATACGAGTATCACCTTTCCGATGCTCTATGCTTTCTTAACTGCATCCCTCGCTCCCTCACATTGACGAAGTAACACAGAAATTGCGTCGCTATGTAATACTATGGATTCTATGACTTCTCCTTCTAAATCGAGTGACGTTTCTATTGAAACGACAGGATTTTCTTTTTGGTTACGAATATCTCGTTTCCGATGCAGTATTCCTTCTTTACTGCAACCCTCGCTCCCTCACTTTCACTAATTAACACAGAAATTGCGTCGCTATGAAATACTATGTGTTCTATGACTTCTCCTTCTAAATCGAGTAACGTTTCTAAGCAAACGTCAGGATATTCTTTTGTGATACGAGTATCTCCTCTCCGATGCACTATTCCTTCTTTACTGCGTCCCTCGCTCCCTCACTTTCACGAATTAACACAGAAATTGCGTCGCTATGAAATACCATGTGTTCTATGACTTCTCCTTCTAAATCGAGTAGCGTTTCAATGGAAAAGACAGGATTTTCTTTTGGGATACGAATATCTCCTTTCTGATGCACTATTCCCTCTTTACTGCATCACTCGCTCCCTCACTTTGACGAATTAACACAGAATTTGCGTCGTTATGAAATACTATGTGTTCCATGACTTCTCCTTCTAAATCGAGTAACGTTTCTATGGAAACGACAGGATTTTCTTTTATGATACGAGTACCTCCTTTACGATGCACTGTTAGTTCTCTACTGCACCCCTCGCTCCCTCAGATTGACGAATATGCAGAAAAATTGCGCCGCCATGAATCACTATGGGTTCTATAACTTCTCCTTCTAAATCGAGTAATGTTTCTATGGAATCGAAAGGATTTTCTTTTGGGATACGACTATCTCCATTCCGACGCACTATTCATTCTTTAGTGCATCCCTAGCTCCCTCACACTTACGAATTAACACAGAAATTGCGTCGCAATGAAAAACTATGAGTTCTATGACTTCTCCTTCTAAATCGAGTAACGTTTCTATGGAAACGTCACGATTTTCTATTGGGATACGTGTATCTCCTTTCCGATGTACTATTCCCTCTTAACTGCATCCCTCGGTCCCTCACATAGGCAAATTAACACAGAAATTGCGTCGCTATGAAATACCTTTGGTTCTAAGACATCTCCTCCAAAATCGAGTAACGATTTTATTGAAACGACAGGATTTTCTTTTGGTATACGACTATCTCCTTTCCGATGCACTATTCCTTCTTTACTGCATCCCTCGGTCCCTCACACTGACGATTTAACACAGAAATGGCGTCGCTATGAAATACTATGTGTTCTATGACTTCTCCTTCTAAATCGAGTTACGCTTCTACAGAAACGATTGGATTTTCTTTTGGGATACGAGTATCTCCTTTCCGATGCACTATTCCTTCTTTACTGCATCACTGGCTCCCTCACATTGAAGAATTAACACAGAAATTGCGACGCTATGGAATATTATGTGTTCTATGTCTTCTCTTTCTATATCGAATAACGTTTCTACGGAAACGACAGGATTTTCGTTTGGGATACGAGTATCACCTTTCCGATGCTCTATGCTTTCTTTACTGCATCCCTCGCTCCCTCACATTGACGAATTAACACAGAAATTGTGTCGCTATGAAATACTATGTGTTCCATGACTTCTCCTTCTAAATCGAGTAACGTTTCTATGGAAACGACAGGATTTTCTTTTATGATACGAGTACCTCCTTTACGATGCACTATTAGTTCTCTACTGCATTCCTCGCTCCCTCAGATTGACGAATATGCAGAGAAATTGCGCCGCCATGAATCACTATGGGTTCTATAACTTCTCCTTGTAAATCGAGTAACGTTTCTATGAAATCGACAGGATTTCGTATCGGGATACAACTATCTCCTTTCCGATGCACTATTCCTTCTGTACTGCATCTCTCGCTCCCTCACATTGACGAATTAACACAGAAATTGCGACGCTATGGAATATTATATGTTCTATGTCTTCTCCTTCTATATCGAATAACGTTTCTATGGAAACGACAGGATTTTCGTTTGGGATACGAGTATCACCTTTCCGATGCTCTATGCTTTCTTTACTGCATCCCTCGCTCCCTCACATTGACGAATTAACACAGAAATTGCGTCGCAATGAAATACTATGTGTTCTATGACTTCTCCTTCTAAATCAAGTAACGTTTCTATGCAAACGTCAGGATATTCTTTTTTGATACGAGTATTTCCTCTCCGATGCACTATTCCTTCTTTACTGCGTCCCTCGCTCCCTCACTTTCACGAATTAACACAGAAATTGCGTCGCTATGAAATACTATGTGTTCTGTGACTTCTCCTTCTAAATCGAGTGACGTTTCTATTGAAACGACAGGATTTTCTATTGGGATACGTGTATCTCCTTTCCGATGCACTATTCCCTCTTAACTGCATCCCTCGCTCCCTCACATAGGCAAATTAACACAGAAATTGCGTCGCTATGAAATACCTTTGGTTCTAAGACATTTCCTCCAAAATCGAGTAACGTTTCTATGGAAACGACAGGATTTTCTTTTGGTATAGGAGTATCTCCTTTCCGAAGCACTGTTCCTTCTTTACTGCACCCCTCGCTCCCTCACATTGACGAATTAACACAGAAATTGCGTCGCTATGAAATATTATGGGTTCTATTACTTCTCCTTCTAAATCGAGTAACGTTTTTATTGAAACGACAGGATTTTCTTTTGGTATACGAGTATCTCCTTTACGATGCACTATTCCTTCTTTACTGCATCCCTCGCTCCCTCACACTGACGAATTAACACAGAAATGGCGTCGCTATGAAATACTATGGGTTCTATGACTTCTCCTTCTAAATCGAGTTACGCTTCTACGGAAACGATATGATTTTCTTTTGGGATACGAGTATCTCCTTTCCGATGCACTATTCCTTCTTTACTGCATCACTGGCTCCCTCACATTGAAGAATTAACACAGAAATTGCGACGCTATGGAATATTATCTGTTCTATGTCTTCTCCTTCTATATCGAATAACGTTTCTATAGAAACGACAGGATTTTCGTTTGGGATACGAGTATCACCTCTCCGATGCTCTATGCCTTCTTTACTGCATCCCTCGCTCCCTCACATTGACGAATTAACACAGAAATTGCGTCGCTATGTAATACTATGGATTCTATGACTTCTCCTTCTAAATCGAGTGACGTTTCTATGGAAACGACAGGATTTTCTTTTTGGTTACGACTATCTCGTTTCCGATGCAGTATTCCTTCTTTACTGCAACCCTCGCTCCCTCACTTTCACCAATTAACACAGAAATTGCGTCGCTATGAAATACTATGTGTTCTATGACTTCTCCTTCCAAATCGAGTAACGTTTCTATGCTAACGTCAGGATATTCTTTTGGGATACGAGTATCTCCTCTTAGATGCACTATTCCTTCTTTACTGCGTCCCTCGCTCCCTCACTTTCACGAGTTAACACAGAAATTGCGTCGCTATGAAATACTATGTGTTGTATGACATCTCCTTCTAAATCGAGTAACGTTTCAATGGAAACGACAGGATTTTCTTTTGGGATACGAATATCTCCTTTCTGATGCACTAATCCCTCTTTACTGCATTACTCGCTCCCTCACTTTGACGAATTAACACAGAAATTGCGTCGCTATGAAATACTATGTGTTCCATGACTCCTCCTTCTAAATCGAGAAACGTTTCTATGGAAACGACAGGATTTTCTTTTATGATACGAGTACCTCCTTTACGATGCACTATTAGTTCCCTACTGCATCCCTCGCTCCCTCAGATTGACGAATATGCAGAGAAATTGCGCCGCGATGAATCACTATGGGTTCTATAACTTCTCCTTCTAAATCGAGTAACGTTTCTATGGAAACGACAGGATTTCGTATCGGGATACAACTATCTCCTTTCCGATGCACTATTCCTTCTGTACTGCATCTCTTGCTCGCTCACATTGACGAATTAACACAGAAATTGCGTCGCTATGAAATACTATGTGTTCCATGACTTCTCCTTCAAAATCGAGTAACGTTTCTATGATAACGACAGGATTTTCTTTTGCTATACGAGTATCTCCTTTCCGATGCACTATTCCTTCTTTACAGCGTCCCTCGCTCCCTCACTTTGACGAATTAACACAGAAATTGCGGCGCTATGAAATACTATGGGTTATATGACGTCTCCTTCTAAATCGAGTTACGTTTCCATGGAAACGATTGGATTTCCTTTTGGGATACGTCTATCTCTATTCCGATGCACTATTCCTTCTTTATTGCATCCCTCGCACTCTCACATTGACGAATTAACCCAGAGATTGCGTCGAAATGAAATCCTATAGGTTCTATGACTTCTCCTTCTAAATCGAGTAACGTTTCTATGGAAACGACAGGATTTTCTTTTGGGATACGAGTATCTCCTTTCCGATGCACTATTCCTTCTATACTGCATCCCTGGCTCCCTCACATTGACGAATTAACACAGATTTGCGACTCTATGGAATACTATGTGTTATATGACTTCTCATTCTAAATCGAGTAACGTTTCTATGGAAACGACAGGATTTTCTTATGGGATACGAGTATCTCCTTTCCGATGCACTATTCCATCTTTACTGCATCCCTCGCTCCCTCACATTGCCGAAATACCACAGAAAAATTGCGTCGCTATGAAATACTATGCGTTCTATGACTTCTCCTTCTATATCGAGTAACGTTTCTGTGGAAACGAGAGGATTTTCTTTTGGTATACGAGTATCTCCTTTCCGATGCACTATTCCTTCTTTACTGCGTTCCTCGCTCCCTCACATTGACGAATTTACACAGAAATGGCGTCGCTATGAAATACTATGGGTTCTATGACTTCTCCTTCTAAATCGAGTTACGCCTCTACGGAAACGATTGGATTTTCTTTTGGGATACGAGTATTTCCTTTCCGATGCACTATTCCTTCTTTACTGCATCACTGGCTCCCTCACATTGAAGAATTAACACAGAAATTGCGACGCTATGGAATATTATGTGTTCTATGTCTTCTCCTTCTATATCGAATAACGTTTCTATGGAAACGACAGGCTTTTCGTTTGGGATACGAGTATCACCTTTCCGATGCTCTATGCATTCTTTACTGCATCCCTCGCTCCCTCACATTGACGAATTTACACAGAAATGGCGTCGCTATGAAATACTATGGGTTCTATGACTTCTCCTTCTACATCGAGTTACGCTTCTACGGAAACGATTGGATTTTCTTTTGGGATACGAGTATCTCCTTTCTGATGCACTATTCCCTCTTTATTGCATCACTCGCTCCCCCACTTTGACGAATTAACACAGAAATTGCGTCGCTATGAAATACTATGTGTTCCATGACTTCTCCTTCTAAATCGAGTAACGTTTCTATGGAAACGACAGGATTTTCTTTTATGATACGAGTACCTCCTTTACGATGCACTATTAGTTCTCTACTGCATCCCTCAGTCCCTCAGATTGACGAATATGCAGAGAAATTGCGCCGCCATGAAACACTATGGGTTCTATAACTTCTCCTTCTAAATCGAGTAACGTTTCTATGGAAACGACAGGATTTCGTATCGGGATACAACTATCTCCTTTCCGATGCACTATTCCTTCTGTACTGCATCTCTCGCTCCCTCACATTGACGAATTAACACAGAAATTGCGTCGCTATGAAATACTATGTGTTCTATGACTTCTCCTTCTAAATCGAGTAACGTTTCTATGGAAACGACAGGATTTTCTTTTGGGATACGACTATCTAAATTCCGACGCACTATTCCTTCTTTACTGCATCCCTCGCTCCCTCACACTGAAGAATTAACACAGAAATTGCGTCGCAATGAAATACTATGAGTTCTATGACTTCTCCTTCTAAATCGAGTAACGTTTCTATGGATACGTCAGGATTTTCTATTGGGATACGTGTATCTCCTTTCCGATGCACTATTCCCTCTTAACTGCATCCCTCGCTCCCTCACATAGGCAAATTAACACAGAAATTGCGTCGCTATGAAATACCTTTGGTTCTAAGACATCTCCTCCAAAATCGAGTAACGTTTCTATGGAAACGACATGATTTTCTTTTGGTATAGGAGTAACTCCTTTCCGAAGCACTGTTCCTTCTTTACTGCACCCCTCGCTCCCTCACATTGGCGAATTAACACAGAAATTGCGTCGCTATGAAATATTATGGGTTCTATGACTTCTCCTTCTAAATCGAGTAACGTTTTTATTGAAACGACAGGATTTTCTTTTAGTATACGAGTATCTCCTTTCCGATGCACTATTCCTTCTTTACTGCATCCCTCGCCCCCTCACACTGACGAATTAACACAGAAATAGCGTCGCTATGAAATACTATGGGTTCTATGACTTCTCCTTCTAAATCGAGCTACGCTTCTACGGAAACGATTGGATTTTCTTTTGGGATACGAGTATCTCCTTTCCGATGCACTATTCCTTCTTTACTGCATCACTGGCTCCCTCACATTGAAGAATTAACACAGAAATTGCGACGCTATGGAATATTATGTGTTCTATGTCTTCTCCTTCTATATCGAATAACGTTTCTATAGAAACGACAGGATTTTCGTTTGGGATACGAGTATCACCTTTCCGATGCTCTATGCCTTCTTTACTGCATCCCTCGCTCCCACACATTGACGAATTAACACAGAAATTTCGTCGCTATGTAATACTATGGATTCTATGACTTCTCCTTCTAAATCGAGTGACGTTTCTATTGAAACGACAGGATTTCCTTTTTGGTTACGACTATCTCGTTTCCGATGCAGTATTCCCTCTTTACTGCAACCCTCGCTCCCTCACTTTCACTAATTAACACAGATATTGCGTCGCTATGAAATACTATGTGTTCTATGACTTCTCCTTCTAAATCGAGTAACGTTTCTATGCAAAAGGCAGGATATTCTTTTGGGATACGAGTATCTCCTCTCCGATGCACTATTCCTTCTTTACTGCGTCCCTCGCTCCCTCACTTTCACGAATTAACACAGAAATTGCGTCGCTATGAAGTACTATGTGTTCTATGACTTCTCCTTCTAAATCGAGTAACGTTTCAACGGAAACGACAGGATTTTCTTTTGGGATACGAATATCTCCTTTCTGATGCACTATTCCCTATTTACTGCATCACTCGCTCCCTCACATTGACGAATTAACACAGAAATTGCGTCGCTATGAAATACTATGTGTTCCATGACTTCTCCTTCTAAATCGAGAAACGTTTCTATGGAAACGACAGGATTTTCTTTTATGATACGAGTACCTCCTTTCCGATGCACTATTCCTTCTGTACTGCATCTCTCGCTCGCTCACATTGACGAATTAACACAGAAATTAGGTCGTTATGAAATACTATGTGTTCTATGACTTCTTCTTCTAAATCGAGTAACGTTTCTATGGAAACGATAGGATTTTCTTTTGGTATACGAGTATCTCCTTTCCGATGCACTATTCCTTCTTTACTGCATCCCTGGCTCCCTCACATTGACGAATTAACACAGAAATTGCGTCGCTATGAAATACTATGTGTTCTATGACTTCTCATTCTAAATCGAGTAACGTTTCTATGGAAACGACAGGATTTTCTTATGGGATACGAGTATCTCCTTTCCGATGCACTATTCCATCTTTACTGCATCCCTCACTCCCTCACATTGCCGAAATAGCACAGAAATTGCGTGCTATGAAATACTATGCGTTCTATGACTTCTCCTTCTATATCGAGTAACGTTTCTATGGAAACGACAGGATTTTCTTTTGGTATACGAGTATCTCCTTTCCGATGCACTGTTCCTTCTTTACTGCGTCCCTCGCTCTCACACATTGACGAATTTACACAGAAATTGCGTCGCTATCAAATACTATGGGTTCAATGACTACTTCTTCTAAATCGAGTAACGTTTCTATGGAAACGACAGGATTTTCATTTGGGATACGACTATCTCCTTTCCGATGCACTATTCCTTCTTAATTGCATCCCTCGCTCCCTCACATTGACGAATTAACACAGAAATTGCGTCGCTATGAATCACTATGGGTTCTAAGACTTCTCCTTCTAAATCGAGTAACGTTTCTATGGAAACATGCGGATTTTCTATTGGGATACGTGTATCTCCTTTCCGATGCACTATACCCTTTTAACTGCATCCCTCGCTCCCTCACATAGGCAAATTAATACCGAAGTTGCGTCGCTATCAAATACCATTGGTTCTAAGACTTCTCCTTCTAAATCGAGTAACGTTTCGATGGAAACGACAGGATTTCGTATCGGGATACAACTATCTCCTTTCCGATGCACTATTCCTTCTTTACTGCATCTCTCGCTCCCTCACATTGACGAATTAACACAGAAATTGCGTCGCTATGAGATACTATGTGTTCTATGACTTCTCCTTCTAAATCGAGTAACGTTTCTATGGTAACGACAGGATTTTCTTTTGGGATACGAGTATCTCCATTCCGATGCAGTATTCCATCTTTACTGCATCCCTCGCTCCCTCACATTGACGAATAAACACAGAAATGGCGTCACTTTGAAATACTATGGTTTCTATGACTTCTCCTTCTAAATCGAGTAACGTTTCTATGGAAACGACAGGATTTTTTTTTGGTATACGAGTATCTCCTTTCCAATGCACTATTCCTTCTTTACTGCATCCCTGGCTCCCTCACATTCACGAATTAACACAAAAATTGCTACTCCATGGTATACTATGTGTCCTATGACTTCTCCTTCTAAATCGAGTTACGTTTCTATGGAAACGAGAGGGTTTTAATTTCGGATACGTCTATCTCCTTTCCGGTGCACTATTCGTTCTTTATTGCATCCCTCGCACTCTCACATTGACGAATTAAACCAGAGATTGCGTCGAAATGAAATCCTATGGTTTCTATGACTTCTCCTTCTAAATCGAGTAACGTTTCTATGGAACCAACAATATTTTCTTTTCGTATAAGAGTATATCCTTTCCGATGCACTATTCCTTCTTTACTGCATCCTTCGCTCCCTCACATTGACGAATTAACACAGAAATTGCGTCGCTATGAAATACTACGGGTTCCATGACTTCTCCTTCTAAATCGAGTGACGTTTCTATGGAAACGACAGGATTTTCTTTTGGGATACGAGTATCTCCTTTCCGATGCACTATTCCTTCTTTACTGCATCCCTGTCTCCCTCACATTGACTAATTAACACAGATTTGCGACTCTATGGAATACTATGTGTTCAATGTCTTCTCATTCTAAATCGAGTAACGTTTCTTTGGAAACGACAGGATTTTCTTATGGGATACGAGTATCTCCTTTCCGATGCACTATCCCATCTTTACTGCATACCTCGATCCCTCACATTGCCGAATTAACACAGAAATTGCGTCGCTATGAAATACTATGCGTTCTATGACTTCTCCTTCAAAATCGAGTAACGTTTCTTTGGAAACGACAGGATGTTGTTTTGTGATACGACTATCTCCTTTCCGATGCACTATTGTCTCTTTACTGCATCCCTCGATCCCTCACATTGACGAATTAACACAGAATTTGCGTCGCTATGAAAAACTATGGGTTCTATGACCTTTCCTTCGAAATCGAGTGACCTTTCTATGCTAACGACAGGATATATTTTTGGGATACGACTATCATCTTTCTGATGCACTACTCCTACTTTACTGCATCCCTCGTTCCCTCACATTGACGAATAAGCACAGAAATTGCGTCGCAATGAAATGCTATGAGTTCTATGACTTCTCCTTCTAAATAGGGTAACGTTTCTATGGAAACGACAGGATTATCTTTTGGTATAGGAGTATCTCGTTTCCGACGCACTATTCCTTCTTTACCGCTTCCCTCGCTAGCTCACATTGACGAATTAACACAGAAATTGCGTCGCTACGAAATACTATGTGTTCTATGACTTCTCCTTCTAAATCGAGTAACGTTTCTATGGAAACAACAAGATTTTCTTTTGGTATAAGAGTATTTCTTTTCCGATGCACTATTCCTTCTTTACTGCATCTTTCGCTCCCTTACATTGACGAATTAACACAGAAATTGCGTCGCTATGAAATACTACGGGTTCCATAACTTCTCCTTCTAAATCGAGTAACGTTTCTATGGAAACATCAGGATTTTCGTTTGGGATACGAGTATCTCCTTTCCGATGCAGTATTCCTTCTTTACTGCATCCCTGTCTCCCTCACATTGACTAATTAAGACAGATTTGCGACTCTATGGAATACTATGTGTTCAATGACTTCTCATTCTAAATCGAGTAACGTTTCTTTGGAAACGACAGGATTTTCTTATGGGATACGAGTACCTCCTTTCCGATGCACTAATCCTTCTTTACTGCATCCCTCGCTCCGTCACATTAAAGAGTTAACACTGAAATTGCGTCGCCATGAAATACTATGGGTTCTACGACTTCTCCTTCTAAATCGAGTAAAGTTTCTATGGAAACGACAGGACTTTCATTTGGGATAAGACTGTCTCCATTCCGATGCACCATTCGTTCTTAACTGCATCCCTCTCTCCCTCACATTGACATGTTAACACAGAAATTGTGTCACTATGAAATACTGTGGGTCCTATGACACCTCCTTCTCAATCAAGTTACGTTTCTATGGAGATTATTGGATTTTCTATTGGGATACGAGTATCTCCTTTCCGATGCACTGTTCCTTCTTTACAGCATCCCTCGCTCCCTCACATTGACGATTTAACACAGAAATTGCGTCGCTATGAAATACTATGGGTTCTATGACAACTCCTTCTAAATCGAGTAACGTTTCTATGGAAACGACAGGATTTTCTTTTGGGATACGAGTACCCCCCTTCCGATGCTCTATTCCTTTTTAACTGCATTCCTCGCTCCCTCACATTAACGAGTTAACACAGAAATTGCGTCGCTATATTATTCCATGGGTTCTATGACTTCTCCTTCCAAATCGAGTAACGTTCCTATGGAATCGACAGGATTTTCTTTTGGGATAGGAGTATCCCCGTTCCGATGCGCTATTGCTCTTTTTCTGCATCCCTCGCTCCCTCACATTGACGAATTAACACAGAAATTGCGTCGCTATGGTATGCAATGAGTTCTATGACATCCCCTTCTAAGTCGAGAAAAGTTTCTATGGAAGCGAAATGATTTTCTCTTGGTATATGACTGTCTCCTTTCCGATGCACTATTCCTTCCATACTGCATCCCTCGCTCCCTCACATTGAAGAATTAACACAGAAATTGCGTCCCTATGAAATACTATGGATTCTATGACTTCTCCCTCTAAATCGAGTAACGTTTCTATGGAAACGACAGGATTTTCTTTTGGGATACGAGTACCCCCCTTTCCGATGCGCTATTCCTTCTTTACTGCATTCTTCGCTCCCTCACATTGACGAATTAACACGGAAATTGCGTCGCTATGGTATACCATGTTTTCTATGACTTCTCCTTCTAAATCGAGTAACGTTTCTATGGAAACGACAGGATTTTCTTTTGGGATACGAGTACCCCCCCTTCCGATGCTCTATTCCTTTTTTGCTGCATTCCTCGCTCCCTCACTTTGACGAATTAACACAGAAATTGCGTCGCTATGGTATACCATGGGTTCTATGATTTCTCCTTCTAAATCGAGTAACGTTCCGGTAGAATCGACAGGATTTTCTTTTAGGATAGGAGTATCCCCATTCCGATGCACTATTCCTCCTTTTCTGCATCCCTCGCTCCCTCACATTGACAAATTAACACAGAAATTGCGTCGCTATATAATACTATGTGTTCTAAGACATCTCCCTCTAAATCGAGAATTGTTTCTTTAGAAACGACAGGATTTTCTTTTGGGATACGAGTACCCCCCTTCTGATGTGCTATTCATTCTTTACTGCATTGTTCGCTCCCTCACATTAACGAATTAACACAGAAATTGCGTCGCTATAGTATTCCATGGGTTCTATGACTTCTCCCTCTAAATCGAGTAACGTTCCTATGGAATCGACAGAATTTTCTTCTGGGATAGGAGTATCCCCATTCCGATGCACTATTCCACCTTTTCTGCATCCCTCACTCCCTCACATTGACGAATTAACACAGAAATGGCGTCGCTATGGTATACTATGGGTTCTATGACATCTCCTTCTAAGTCGAGAAACGTTTCTATGGAAACGAAATGATTTTCTTTTGGTATATGACTGTCTCCTTTCCGAAGCACTATTCCTTCTTTACTGCATTCCTCGCTCCCTCACACTGACGAATTAACACAGAAATTGAGTCGCTATGAAATACTATGGATTCTATGACTTCTCCCTTTTAGATCGAGTAACGTTTCTCTGGATACGACAGGATTTTCTTTTGGGATACGAGTACCCCCCTTCCGATGCGCTACTCCTTCTTTACTGCATTGTTCGCTCCCTCACATTGACGAATTAACACAGAAATTGCGTCGCTATGGTATACCATGGGTTCTATGACCTCTCCTTCTAAATCGAGTAACGTTCCTATGGAATCGACAGGATTTTCTTCTGGGATAGGAGTATCCCCATTCCGATGCACTATTCCTCCTTTTCTGCATCCTTTGCTCCCACAAATTGACGAATTAACACAGAAATTGCGTCGCTATGACATACTATGAGCTCTATGACATCTCCTTCTAAATCGAGTAACGTTTCTATGGAAACGACCGGATTTTCTTTTCGGATTAGACTGTCCCCTTTCCGATGCACTATTCCTTCTTTACTGCATCCCTCGCTGCCTCACACTGACGAATTAACACTGAAATTCTGTCGCTATGATATACTATGGGTTCCATGACTTCTCATTCTAAATTAAGTAACGTTTCTATGGAAACGACAGGATTTTCTTTTGGGTTACGACTATCTCCTTTCCGATGCACTATTCCTTCTTTACTGCATCCCTCGCTCTTTCACATTGACGAATTAACATGGAAATTGCGTCGCTATGAAATACTATGCGTTCTACAACATCTCCTTCTAAATCGAGAAACGTTTTTATGGAAAGGAGTGGATTTTCTTTTGGGAAACGAGTATCTCCTTCCCGGTGCTCTATTCCTTCTTTACTGCATCCCTCGATCCCCCACATTGACGAATTAACACAGAAGTGGCGACGCTATGATATACTATGGGTTCTATGACATCTCCTTCTAAATCGAGTAACGTTTCTATGGCAACGACAGGATTTTCTTTTGGGATACGAGTATCCCCTTTCCGATGCACTATTCCTCCGTTACTGCATTTCTCGCTCCCTCACATTGACGAATTAACACGGAAATTGCGTCGCTATGAAATACTATGGGTTCTATGACTTCTCCTTCTAAATCGAGCAACGTTTCTATGGAAACGAGAGGATTTTCTTTTGGGATACGACTACCTCCTTTCCGATGCACTATTCCATCTTTACTGCATCTCTCGCTCCCTCACCTTGACGAATTAACACAGAAATTGCGCCGCTATGAATTACTATGGGTTCTATGACATCTCCTTCCAAATCGAGTAATGTCTCTGTGGAAACGGCAGGATTTTCTTTTGGGTAACGACAATCTCCTGTCCGATGCACTATTCCTTCTTTACTGCATCCCTCGATCCCTCATATTGACGAATTAACACAGAAATTGCGTCGCTATGAAATACTATTGGTGGTATGACATCTCCTTCTAAATCGAGTAACGTTTCAATGTAAACGACAGGATTTTCTTTTTGTACAAATCTTCTTTCCGATGCACTATTCCTTCTTTACTGCATCCCTCGCTCCCTCACATTGACGAATTAACACAGACTTTACGTCGCTACGAAATACTAAGTGTCCTATGACTTCTCCTTCTGAATCGAGTAACGTTTCTATGGAAAAGACAGTATTTTCTTTTGGAATACGGCATTCTCCTTTCCGATGCACTGTTCTTTCGTTACTGCATCCCTCGCTCCCTCACATTGACGAATTAACACAGATATAGCGTCGCTATGTAATAGTGTGGGTTCTATGACTTCTCCTTCTAAATCGAGTAATGTTACTATGGAAACGGCAAGATTTTCTTTTGGGATACGAGTATCACCTTTCGATGCACTATTCCTTCTTTACTGCATCCCTCGCTCCCTCACATTGACGAATAGACACAAAAATTGCAACGCTATGAAATACTATTTGTTCTATGACTTCTCCCTCTAAATCGAGTAACGTTCCTATGGAAACGACAGGATTTTCTTTTGGGATACGAGTATCACCTTTCGATGCACTAATCCTTCTTTACTGCATCCCTCGCTCCCTCACATTGACGAATAAATACAAAAATTGCGTCGCTTCGAAAACTATGGGTTCTATGACATCTCCTTCTAAATCGAGTAACGTTTCTATGGAAACGACAGGATTTTCCTTTGTGAGGCGAGTATCTCCTTTCCGATGCACTACTCCTTTACTGCATCCCTCGTTCCGTCACTTTGACGAATTATCACAGATATTGCATCGCTATGAAATACTACGGGTTCTATCACGTCTCCTTCTAAATCGACGAAGATTTCTATGGAAATGACTGGATTTTCTTTTGCGAGGCGAGTATCTCCTTTCCGATGCACTATTCCATCTGTACTGCATCCCTCGCTCCCTCACATTGACGAATTATCACAGAAATTGCGTCGCTATAAATTACTATGGGTTCTATGACTTCTCCATCTAAATCGAGTAACGTTCTTATGGAAATGACAGGATTTTCTTTTGGGATGGGAGTATCTCCTTTCCGATGCACTATTCCTTCTTTACTGCATCCCTTGCTCCTTCACTTTGACGAATTAAAACAGAAATTGCGTCGCTGTGAAACACTATGGGTTCCACGCAATTTCCTTCCCAGTCGGATAACGTTTCTATCAAAATGAAAGGATTTCCTTCGGGAGTAGAGTATATCTTTTCCGATGCACTATTCCTTCTTTACTGCATCCCTCGCTCCCTCATTTTGCGAATTAACACAGAGATTGCGTTGCTATGAAATACTATGGGTTCTACGACTTTTCCTTCTAAATCGAGTAACGTTTCTTTGGAAATGACACGATTTTCTATTGGGAGGTGAGTATCTCCTTTCCGAAGCACTATTCCTTCTTTACTGCATCCCTCGCTCCCTCAAATTGACGAATTAACACAGAAATTGTGTCGCTATGATATACTTTGGGTTCGATGACTTCTCCTTCTAAATGAAGTAACGTTTCTATGGAAACGACAGTATTTTCTTTTGGGAAGCGAGTATCTTCTTTCCGATGCGCTAATGCTTCTTTACAGTATCCCACGCTACCACACATTGACGAATTAACACAGCAATTGCGTCATTATGAAATACTATGGGTTCTATGACTTATCCTTCTAAATCGAGTAATGTTTCTATGGAAGCGACAGGATTTTGTTTTGGGAGGCGTGTATGACCTTTCCGATGCACTATTCGTCCTTTACTGCATCCCCCGCTCCCTCATCATACGAATTAACACAGAAATAGTGTAGCTATGAAATTCTATGGGTTCTATGACTTCTCCTTTTAAATCGAGTAACGTTGCTATGGCAACGAAAGGATTTTCGTTTGGGAGACGAGTATATCTTTTCTGATACACTATTCCTTCGTTACTGCATCCCTCGCTCCCTCACATTGTCGAATTAACACAGAAAATGCTGCGCTATGAAATACTATGATTTCTATGACATCTCCTTCTAAATCGAGTATCGTTTCTATGGAAACGACAGGATTTTCCTTTGGGAGGCTAGTGTCTTTTTTCTGATGCACTATACCTTCTTTACTGCATCCCTCGCTCCCTCACATTGACGAATTAACACAGAAATTGCGTCGCTACGAATTACTATGGGTCATATGACTTCTCCTTCTAAATCGAGTAACGTTTCTGTTTCAACGTTAGGATATTCTTATGGGAGGCGAGTATCTCTTTTCTGATGCACTGTCCCTTCTTTACTGCATCCCTCACTCCCTCACTTTGACTAATTATCACAGAAATTGCGTCGCCATGAAATTACTACGGGTTCCACGCATTCTCCTTCCCAGTCGAGCAGTGTTTCTATGGAAATGAATGGATTTTCTTTTGGGAGTGGAGTATATTTTTTCCGATGCGCTATTCCTTCTTCACTGCTTTCCTCGCTCCCTCACTTTGACGAATTATCACAGAAATTGCGAGGCTATGTAATAGTACGGGTTCTATGACTTCTCCTTCTAAATCGAGTAACGTTTCTATGGCAACGACAGGATTTCCTTTAGCGAGGCGAGTATCTCTTTTCCGATGCACTATTCCTTCTTTACTGTATCCCTCGCTCCCTAACTTTGACGAATTAAAACAGAAATTGCGTCGCTATGAAATACTATGTATTCCACGCATTCTCTGTCTCAGTGGAGTAACGTTTCCATGGGAATGAAAGGATTTTCTTTTGGGAGTCGAGTATATCTTTTCCGAAGCTCTATTCCTTCCTTACTGCATCCCTCGCTTCCACACATTGACGATTTAACACTGAATTTGAGTCGCTATTAAATTCTATGGGTTGCATGCATTCTCCTTCCCACTCGAGTAACGGTTCTATGGTAACGACAGGATTTTCCTTTGGGAGGCGAGTTTTTCTTTTTGATGCACTATTCCTTCTTTACTGCATAACCCGCTCCCTTACTTTGACGAATTAACACCGAGATTACGTCGCTATGATATCCTATGGGTCCAATGAGTTCTCCTTCTAAAGCGAGTAACATTTCTATGGCAACGACAAGATTTTCTTTTAGGAGGCGAGTATCTCTTTTCTGATGCACTATTCCTTCGTTACTACATCTCTCGCTCCCTCACTTTGACGAATTAACATCGATATTGCGTCGCTATGAATTACTATGGGTTCTATGTCATCTCCTTCTTAATTGAGTAACGTTTCTATGGAAACGACAGGATTTTCTTTTGGGAGGTGAGTATCTCTTTTCTGATGCACTATTCCTTCTTTACTGCATCCCTCGCTCCCTCACTTTGATAAATTAACACAGTAATTGCGTCGCTATGAAGTACTATGGGTTCTATGACTTCTCCTTCTACATCTAGTATCGTTTCTATGGCAACGACAGGATTTTCTTTTGGGAGGCGAGTATCTCCTTTCTGATGCACTATTCCTTCTTTACTGCATCCCTCGCTCCCTCACGTTGACGAATTAACACAGAAATTGCATCGCTATGAAATACTATGGATTCCACGCATTCTCCCTCCCAGTCGAGTAACGGTTCTATGGAAATAAAAGGATTTTCTTCTGGGAGTCGAGTATATCTTTTCCGATGCTCTATTCCTTCCTTACTGCATCCCTCGCTCCCTCACTTTGACGAATTAACACAGAAATTGCGTCGCTATGAAATACTATACATTTCACGCATTCTCCCTCCCAGTGGAGTAACGTTTCTATGGAAATAAAAGCATTTCCTTTTGGGAGTCTAGTATATGTTTTCCATTGCACTATTCCTTCTTTACTGCATCCCACGCTCCCTCACTTTGACGAATTAACACAGATATTGCGTCGCTATGAAAAACTATGGGTTCCACACATTCTTCTTCCCAGTCGAGTAACGTTCCTATGGAAATGAAAGGATTTTCTTTTGGGAGTCGAGTATATCTTTTCCGAAGCACTATTCCTTCATTACTGCATCCCTCGCTCCCTCACATTGACGAATTTACACAGAAATTGCGTCGTTATGAATTACTATGGATTCCACGCATTCTCCTTCCCAGTCGAGTAACGTTTCAATGGAAATGGAAGGATTTTCTTTTGGGAGTGGAGCATATCTTTTCCGATGCACTATTCCTTTTTTACTGCATCCCTAGCTCCCTCACGTTGACGAATTAACACTGAAATTGGGTCGCTTTGAAGTACTATGGGTTCCACGCCCTCTACTTCCCCGTCTGAAAAAGTTTCTATGGAGATGAAAGAATTTTCTTATGGGAGTCGAGTATATCTTTTCCGAAGCACTATTTCTTCTATACTGCATCCCTTCCTCCCTCACTTTGACGAATTAGAACAGAAATTGCGTCGCTGTGAAATACTATGGTTTCCACACTTTCTCATTCCCAGTCGAGTAAATTTCCTATGGAAATGAAAGGAGTTTCTTTTGGGAGTCGAGTATAACATTTCCGATGCACTATTCCTTCTTTACTGCATCCCTCGCTCCCTCACGTTGACGAATTAACACTGAAATTGTGTCGCACTTAAATACTATGGATTCTATGACTTCTCATTCTAAGTCTAGGATCGTTTCTGTGGCAACGACAGGAGTTTCTTATGGGAGGCGAGTATCTCTTTTCCGATGCACTAATCCTTCGTCACTGCATCTCTCGCTCCCTTACTTTGACGAATTAACACAGATATTGCGTCGCTATGAAATACTATGGGTCCTCGAGTAACGTTTCTATGGAAACGACCGAATTTTCTTTTGGGATGAGAGTGTCTCTTTTCTGATGCACTATTCCTTTTTTACTGCATCCCTCGCTCCCTCACTTTGACGAATTAACACAGAAATTGCGTCGCTATGAAATATTATAGGTGCTATGACTACTCCTTCTAAATCTAGTACCGTTTCTATGGAAATGAAAGGATTTGCTTTTGGGAGTCGAGTATATCTTTTCCGATGCACTATTCCTTTATTACTGCATCCCTCGCTCCCTCACTTTGACGAATTAACACAGAAATTGCGTCGCTATGGAATACTATGGGTTCTCGAGTAACGTTTGTTTGGAAACGACCTGATTTCCCTTTGGCAGGCAAGTATCTCTTTTCTGATGCACTATTCCTTCGTTACTGCATCTCTAGCTCCCTCACTTTGACGAATTAAAACAGAAATTGCGTCGCTAAGAATTACTATCGGTTCGCGAGTAACGTTTCTATGGACACGGCACGTTTTTATTTGGGAGGCGAGTTTCTCTTTTCTGATGCACTATTCCTTCATTACTGCATCCCTCGCTCCCTCACCTTGACGAATAGACAAACAAATTGCGTCGCTATGTAATACTACGGGTTCTATGACTTCTCCTTCTAAATCTAGTATCGTTTCTGTGGCAACGACAGGATTTTCTTTTGGGAGGCGAGCATCTCTTTTCTGATGCTCTATTCCTTCATTATTGCATCCCTCGCTCCCTCACTTTGACGAATTAACACAGATATTTCGTCGCTAAGAAATACTATGGGTTGTTTGACATCTCCTTCTAAATCGAGTAACGTTTCTATGGAAACGACAGGATTTTCCTTTGGGAGCTAGTATCTCTTTTCTGATGCGCTATTCCTTCTTTACTGCATCCCTCGCTGATTCAGATTGATGAATTAACACAGAAATTGCGTGGATATGAAATACTATGGGTTCTATGACTTCTCCATCTAAATCTAGTATCGTTTCTGTGGCAACGACTGGATATACTTTTGGGGGGAGAGTATCTCCTTTCCGATGCACTATTCCTTCTTTACTGCATCCCTCGCTCCCTCACTTTGACCAATTAACACAGAAATTTAGTCGCTATGGTATACTATGGATTCCACGCATTCTCCCTCCCAGTCGAGTAACGTTTCTAGGGAAATGAAATGATTTTCTTTTGGGAGTCGAGTATATCTTTTCCGATGCACTATTCCTTCTTTACTGCATCCCTCGCTATTCGCTTTGACGAATTAACCCTGAAATGGAGTCGCTATGAAATACTGACTATTCCACGCATTCTCCTTCCCAGTCGAGCTACGTTTCTATAACAGAGAAAGGATTTCCTTTTGGGAATAGAGTATATCTTTTCCAATGCACAATTCCTTCCATACAGAATCCCTTGCACCCGCACTTTGACGAATGAACACAGAAATTGCGTCGCTGTGAAATACTATGGGTTCCACGCATTCTCCTTCCCAGTCGAGTAACGGTTCTATGGAAGTGTAAGGTTTTTCGTTTGGGAGACGAGTATATCTTTTCTGTTGCACTATTCCTTCGTTACTGCATCCCTCGCTCCCTCACATTGTCGAATTAACACAGGAAATGCTGCGCTATGAAATACTATGATTTCTATGACATCTCCTTCTAAATCGAGTAACGTTTCTATGGAAACGACAAGATTTTCCTTTGGGAGGCTAGTATCTTTTTCTGATGCACTATACCTTCTTTACTGCATCCCTCGCTCCCTCACATTGACGAATTAACACAGAAATTGCGTCGCTACGAAATACTATGGGTCATATGACTTCTCCTTCTAAATCGAGTAACGTTTCTGTTTCAACGTTAGGATATTCTTATGGTAGGCGAGTATCTCTTTTCTGATGCACTGTCCCTTCTTTACTGCATCCCCCACTCCCTCACTTTGACTAATTATTACAGAAATTGCGTCGCCATTAAATTACTACGGGTTCCACGCATTCTCCTTCCCAGTCGAGCAGTGTTTCTATGGAAATGAATGGATTTTCTTTTGGGAGTGAAGTATATTTTTTCCGATGCGCTATTCCTTCTTCACTGCTTTCCTCACTCCCTCACTTTGACGAATTATCACAGAAATTGCGAGGCTATGTAATAGTATGGGCTCTATGACTTCTCCTTCTAAATCGAGTAACGTTTCTATGGCAACGACAGGATTTCCTTTTGCGAGGCGAGTATCTCTTTTCCGATGCACTATTCCTTCTTTACTGTATCCCTCGCTCCCTAACTTTGACGAATTAAAACAGAAATTGCGTCGCTAAGAAATACTATGGATTCCACGCATTCTCTGTCTCAGTGGAGTAACGTTTCCATGGGGATGAAAGGATTTTCTTTTGGGAGTCGAGTATATCTTTTCCGAAGCTGTATTCCTTCTTTACTGCATCACTCGCTCCCTCACATTGACGATTTAACACTGAATTTGAGTCGCTATTAAATTCTATGGGTTGCATGCATTCTCCTTCCCACTCGAGTAACGGTTCTATGGTAACGACAGGATTTTCCTTTGGGAGGCGAGTTTTTCTTTTTGATGCACTATTCCTTCTTTACTGCATAACCCGCTCCCTTACTTTGATGAATTAACACCTAGATTACGTCGCTATGATATCCTATGGGTCCCATGAGTTCTCCTTCTAAATCGAGTAACATTTCTATGGCAACGACAAGATTTTCTTTTAGGAGGCGAGTATCTCTTTTCTGATGCACTATTCCTTCGTTACTACATCTCTCGCTCCCTCACTTTGACGAATTAACATCGATATTGCGTCGCTATGAATTACTATGGGTTCTATGTCATCTCCTTCTTAATTGAGTAACGTTTCTATGGAAACGACAGGATTTTCTTTTGGGAGGTGAGTATCGCTTTTCTGATGCACTATTCCTTCTTTACTGCATCCCTCGCTCCCTCACTTTGATGAATTAACACAGTAATTGCGTCGCTATGAAGTACTATGGGTTCTATGACTTCTCCTTCTACATCTAGTATCGTTTCTATGGCAACGACAGGATTTTCTTTTGGGAGGCGAGTATCTCCTTTCTGATGCACTATTTTTTCTTTACTGCATCCCTCGCTCCCTCACGTTGACGAATTAACACAGAAATTGCATCGCTATGAAATACTATGGATTCCACGCATTCTCCCTCCCAGTCGAGTAACGGTTCTATGGAAATAAAAGGATTTTCTTCTGGGAGTAGAGTATATCTTTTCCGATGTTCTATTCCTTCTTTACTGCATCCCTCGCTCCCTCACTTTGACGAATTAACACAGAAATTGCGTCGCTATGAAATATTATACATTTCACGGATTCTCCCTCCCAGTGGAGTAACGTTTCTATGGAAATAAAAGCATTTCCTTTTGGGAGTCTAGTATATGTTTTCCATTGCACTATTCCTTCTTTACTGCATTCCACGCTCCCTCGCTTTTACGAATTAAGATTGAAATTGTGTTGCTATGAAATACTATGTTTTCAACGCATTCTCCTTCCAAGTCGAGTAACGTTTCTATGTAAATCAAAGGATTTACTTTGGGAGTCGAGGATATCTTTTCCGATGCACTATTCCTTCTTTACTGCATCCCTCGCTCCCTCACTTTGACGAATTATCACAGATATTGCGTCGCTATGAAAAACTATGGGTTCCACACATTCTTCTTCCCAGTCGAGTAACGTTCCTATGGAAATGAAAGAATTTTCTTTTGGGAGTCGAGTATATCTTTTCCGAAGCACTATTCCTTCTTTACTGCATCCCTCACTCCCTCACATTGACGAATTTACACAGAAATTGCGTTGTTATGAATTACTATGGATTCCACGCATTCTCCTTCCCAGTCGAGTAACGTTTCAATGGAAATGGAAGGATTTTCTTTTGGGAGTCGAGCATATCTTTTCCGATGCACTGTTCCTTCTTTACTGCATCCCTCGCTCCCTCACGTTGACTAATTAACACTGAAATTGAGTCGCAATTAAATACTATGGATTCTATGACTTCTCATTCTAAGTCTAGGATCGTTTCTGTGGCAACGACAGGATTTTCTTATGGGAGGCGAGTATCTCTTTTCCGATGCACTAATCCTTCGTCACTGCACATCTCGCTCCCTTACTTTGACGAATTAACACAGATATTGCGTCGCTATGAAATACTATGGGTCCTCGAGTAACGTTTCTATGGAAACGACCGAATTTTCTTTTGGGATGAGAGTATCTCTTTTCTGATGCACTATTCCTTTTTTACTGCATCCCTCGCTCCCTCACTTTGACGAATTAACACAGAAATTGCGTCGCTATGAAATATTATCGGTGCTATGACTTCTCCTTCTAAATCTAGTACCGTTTCTATGGAAATGAAAGGATTTACTTTTGGGAGTCGAGTATATCTTTTCCGATGCACTATTCCTTCATTACTGCATCCCTCGCTCCCTCACTTTGACGAATTAACACAGAAATTGCGTCGCTATGGAATACTATGGGTTCTCGAGTAACGTTTCTTTGGAAACGACCTGATTTCCGTTTGGCAGGCAAGTATCTCTTTTCTGATGCACTATTCCTTCGTTACTGCATCTCTCGCTCCCTCACTTTGACGAATTAACACAGAAATTGCGTCGCTAAGAATTACTATGGGTTCGCGAGTAACGTTTCTATGGACACGACACGTTTTTATTTGGGAGGCGAGTTTCTCTTTTCTGATGCACTATTCCTTCATTACTGCATCCCTCGCTCCCTCACCTTGACGAATAGACAAACAAATTGCGTCGCTATGTAATACTACGGGTTCTATGACTTCTCCTTCTAAATCTTGTATCGTTTCTGTGGCAACGACAGGATTATCTTTTGGGATTCGAGCATCGCTTTTCCGATGCACTATTCCTTCTTTACTGCTTCCCTCGCTCCCTCGCTTTGACGAAATAACACTGAAATTGAGTCGCTATGAAATACTATGGGTTCCACGCATTCTCCTTCCCAGTCGAGCTACGTTTCTATGGTAAT
Source organism: Schistocerca americana (assembly GCF_021461395.2). Lineage (NCBI taxonomy): Eukaryota > Metazoa > Arthropoda > Insecta > Orthoptera > Acrididae > Schistocerca > Schistocerca americana. The sequence continues at coordinate 5,608,761 of NW_025725481.1, read as the reverse complement.
AAAAGGATTTTATTTTGGGAGTCGGGTATATGCTTTCCAATGCACTATTCCTTCTTTACAGCATCCCTCGCACCCTCACTTTGACGAGTTAACAGAGAAATTACGTCGCTGTGAACTACTATGGATTCCACGCATTCTCCCTCCCAGTCGAGTAACATATCTATGGAAATGGAAGGATTATCTTTTGGGAGTCGAGTATATCTTTTCCGATGCACTATTCCTTCTTTACAGCATCCTTCGCTATCTCACTTTGACGAATTAACACAGAAATTGCGTCGCTATGAAATACTATGGATTCCACGCATTCTCCCTCCCAGTCGAGTAACGTATCTATGGAAATGGAAGGATTATCTTTTGGGAGTCGAGTATATCTTTTCCGTTGCACTATTCCTTCTTTACAGCATCCTTCGCTCCCTCCCTTTGACGAATTAACACAGAAATGGCGTCGCTGTAAAATACTATGGGTTCCACGCATTTTCCTTCCCAGTCGAGTAACGTTTCTATGCAAATGAAAGGATTTTCCTTTGGGAGTCGAGTTTTTCTTTTCCGATGCACTATTCCTTCATTACTGCATCCCTCGCTCCCTCACATTGACGGATTATCACTGAAATTGAGGCGCTATTCTCCTTCCCACTCGAGTAACGTTCCTATGGCAACGACAGGATTTTCTTTTGGGAGGCGAGTATCTCTTTTCCGATGCACTATTCCTTCTTTACTGCATCCCTCGCTCCCTCACATCGATGAATTAACACAGAAATTGCGTCGCTATGAAATACTATGGGTTCTATGACTCTCCTTCAAAATCTAGTATCGTTTCTATGGCAACGACAGAATTTTCTTTTGGGAAGCGAATATCTACTTTCCGATGCATTATTCCTTCTTTACTGTATCCCTCGCTTTTGGGAGGCGAGCATCTCTTTTCTGATGCTCTATTCCTTCATTATTGCATCCCTGGCACCCTCACTTTGACTAATTAACACAGAAATTGCGTCGCTATGAAATACTATGGATTCCACGCATTCTCCCTCCCAGTCGAGTAACGTTTCTATGGAAATGAAAGGATTTTGTTTGGGAGTCATGTATATCTTTTCCCATGCACTATTCGTTGTTTACTGCATCCCTCGCTCCCTCACATTGACGAATTAACACTGAAATTGAGTCGCTATTAAATACTATGGGTTGCATGCATTCTCGCTCCCACTCGAGTAACATTTCTATGGCGACGACAGGATTTTCTTTTGGGAGGCGAGCATCTCTTTTCTGATGCTCTATTCCTTCATTATTGCATCCCTCGCTCCCTCACATTGACGAATTAACACAGATATTGCGTCGCTATGAAATACTATGGGTTGTTTGACATCTCCTTCTAAATCGAGTAACGTTTCTATGGAAACGACAGGATTTTCCTTTGGGAGCTAGTATCTCTTTTCTGATGCACTATTCCTTCTTTACTGCATCCCTCACTGATTCACATTGATGAATTAACACAGAAATTGCGTCGATACGAAATACTATGGGTTCTATGACTTCTCCTTCTAAATCTAGTATCGTCTCTGTGGCAACGACAGGATATTCTTTTGGGGGGAGAGTATCTCCTTTCCGATGCGCTATTCCTTCTTTACTGCATCCTTCGCTCCCTCACTTTGACCAATTAACACAGAAATTTAGTCGCTATGATATACTATGGATTCCACGCATTCTCCCTCCCAGTCGAGTAACGTTTCTATGGAAATGAAAAGATTTTCTTTTGGGAGTCGAGTATATCTTTTCCGATGCACTATTCCTTCTTTACTGCATCCCTCGCTAACTCGCTTTGACGAATTAACACTGAAATGGAGTCACTATGAAATACTGACGGTTCCACGCATTCTCCTTCCCAGTCGAGCTACGTTTCTATAACAGAGAAAGGATTTCCTTTTGGGAATAGAGTATATCTTTTCCAATGCACAATTCCTTCCATACAGAATCCCTTGCACCCGCACTTTGACGAATTAACACAGAAATTGCGTCGCTGTGAAATACTATGGGTTCCACGCATTCTCCTTCCCAGTCGAGTAACGGTTCTATGGAAGTGTAAGGTTTTTCATTTGGGAGTCGAGTATATCTTTTCCGATGCACTATTCCTTCTTTACTGCATCCCTCGCTGACTCACATTGACGAATTAACACTAACATTGAGTCGCTATTAAATACTATGGGTTGCATGCATTCTTCTTCCCGCTCGAGTAACGTTTCTATGGCAACGACACGATTTTCTTTTGGGAGGCGAGTATCTCTTTTCTGATGCACTATTCCTTCTTTACTGCATCCCTCGCTCCCTCGCTTTGACGAATTAGTACAGAAATTGCGTCCCTGTGAAATACTATGTGTTCTATGACTTCTCCTTTTAAATCGAGTAACGTTTCTATTGAAACGACAGGTTTTTCTTTTGGGACGCCAGTATCTCCTTTCCGATGCTCTATTCCTTATTTACTGCATCCCTCGCTCCATCACTTTGACGAATTAACACAGAAATTGGGACGCTATGAAAAACTATGGGTTCTAAGACTTCTCCTTCTACATATAGTAGCCCGCATCTCTTGGTCGTGCGGTATCGTTCTCGCTTCCCACGCCCGGGTTCCCGGGTTCGATTCCTGGCGGGGTCAGGGATTTTCTCTGCCTCGTGATGGCTGGGTGTTGTGTGCTGTCCTTAGGTTAGTTAGGTTTAAGTAGTTCTAAGTTCTAGGGGACTTATGACCACAGCAGTTGAGTCCCACAGTGCTCAGAGCCATTTGAACCATTTTTTCTAAATATAGTATAGTTTCTATGGCAACGACAGGATTTTCTTTTGGGAGGCGAGTATCTTCTTTCCGATGCACTATTCCTTCATTACTGCATTTCTCGCTCCCTTACTTTGACGAATTAACACAGAAATTGCGCCGGTAAGAAATACTATGGGTCCTCGAGTAACGTTTCTATGGAAACAACAGGATTTTCTTTTGGGAGGCTAGTATCTCTTTCCTGATGCACTATTCCTTCATTACTGCATCCCTCGCTCCCTCACTTTGACGAATTAACACAGAAATTGCGTCGCTATAAAATACTATGGGTTCTATGACTTCTCCTTCTAAGTCTAGTACCGTTTCTATGGAAATGAAAGGATTTTCTTTTGGAAGTCGAGTATATCTTTTCCGATGCACTATTCCTTCATTACTTCATCCCTCGCTCCGTCACATTGACGAATTAACACCGAAATTGAGTCGCTATTAAATACTATGGGATGCATGCATTCTCCCTCCCAGTCGAGTAACGTTTCTATGGAAATGAAAGGATTTTCTTTTGGGAGTCCAGTATATTTTTTCCGATGCACCATTCCTTCTTTACTGCATCCCTTGCTCCCTCGCTTTGTCGAATTAACACTGAAATTGAGTCGCTATTAAATACTATGGGTTGCATGCATTCTCCTTCCCACTCGAGTAACGTTTCTATGGCAACGACAGGATTTTCTTTTGGGAGGCGAGTATCTCATTTCTGATGCACTTTTCCTTCTTTACTGCATCCCTCGCTCCCTCACATTGACGAATTAACACATAAATTGCGTCGCTATAAAATACTCTGGGTTCCATGCCTTCTACTTCTGAATCGAGTAACGTTTCTACGGCAACGACAGTAATTTTTTTTGGGAGTCGAGTATCTCTTTTCTGATGCATTATCCCTTTTTAACTGTGTCCCTCGCACCCTCACATTGACGAATCAACACAGAAATTGCGTCGCTATGAAATATTCTGTGTTCCATGCCATCTCAATCTCAAGCGTGTAACGTTTGTACGGAAACAAAGGGATTTTCTTTTGGGATTCAGTTTCTCTTTTCCAATGCACTATTAATTCTTTACTGCATCCCTTGCTCCCTCACATTGACGAATTTACACAGAAATTACGTCGCTATGAAATACTCTGGTTTTCATGCCTTGTCGCATTTATGGTGTAACGTTTCTATAATAAAAATAGGAATTTCTTTTGGGAGTCCATTATTTTTTTCTGATGCATTATTCGTTCTTAACTGTGTCCCTCGCACCCTCACATTGACGAATCAACACAGAAAATGCGTCGCTATGATATATTCTGGGTTCCACGCCTTCTCCTTCCTAATCGAGTAACGTTTCTACAGCAACGAAAGGATTTTTTTTTTTTTTTTTTTTTGGGAGTTGAGTATCTCTTTCCAAAGCATTATTCCTTCTTTACTGCATCCCTCGCACCCTCACATTGACGAATTAACACAGGGACTGCATCGCAATGTAATATTCTGGGTTCATAGCCATCTCCTTCGGGATCGAGTTACATTTATACAGCAAGGACAGGTTTTCCTGTTGGGAGTCGAGTATCTCTTTTCTGATGCATTATTGCTTCTTAACTGTGTCTCTCGAACCTTCACATTGTCGAATCAACACAGAAATTGCGTCGCCACGAAATATTCTGGTTTCCATGCCTTCTCCTTCCCAATCGAGTGACCTTTCTTCGGCGATGAAATACTCTGGGTTCCATGCCTTCTCGTACTGAATCGAGTAACGTTTGTACGTCAACGACAGGTTTTACTTTTGGGAAGCGAGTATCAATTTTCCGATGTATTATTCCTTCTTTACAGTGTCCCTCGCACATTCACATTGACGAATCAACACAGAAATTGGGTCGCTATGGAGAACTCTGGGTTCCATGCCTACTCCTTCTGATTAAAGTAACGTTTCTACGGCGACGACAGGATTTTCTTTTGGGTATCTCTTTTCCGATGCTTTAATCCTTGTTTACTGCAACCCTCGCTCACTCACATAGACGAATTAACACAGAAATAGCGTCACTATGAAATACCCTGGGTTCCTTTCCTTCTCCTTCTGAATCGAGTATCGTTTCTACGGAATCGATAGGATTTTCCTTTGGGAGTCGAGTATCTCTTTTCCGATGCATTATTCCTTCTTTACTGCATCCCTCGCTCCCTCACATTGACGAATTAACGCAGAGAGTGCGTCGCAATGAAATATTCTGGGTTCCATTGCTTCTCCTTCTGATTCGAGTAACACTTCTACGGCAACGACATGATTTCCTGTTAGGAGTCGAGTATCTCATTTCTGTGCATTACTCCATTTTAACTGTGTCCCTCGCACATTCACATTGATGAATCATCACAGAAATTGCGTTGCTATGAAATATTTTGGGTCCCATGCATTCTCATTCCCAATCGAGTAACGTTCCAACGGCAACGACAGGATTTTCTTTTCGGAGTCGGGTATCTCTTTTCTGATGCATTATTCTTTCTTTACTGTATTCCTCGCTCCCTCACATTGACAAAATAACACGTCTGGTTTCCTTGCCTTCTCCTTCTGAATCGAGTAACGTTGCCACAGCAAAGACAGGATTTTCTTTTGATAGTCGAATATCTCTTTTCCGATGCATTATTCCTTCTTTACTGCATACCTCGCCCCCGCGCATTGACGAATTAACACAGAAATAGCGTCGCTATGAAATACTCAGGGTTCCATGCCCTCCCCTTCTGAATCGAGTAACGTATCTATGGCAACGACAGGATTTTGCTTTGGGAGTCGAGTATGTCTTTTCCGATGTATTATTCCTTCTTTGTAGCATCCCTCGCTCCCTCACAATTAAGAATTAACACAGAAATGCGTCGCTATGAAATACTCTGGGTTCTATGCCTTCTCCTTTTGAATCGAGTAACGTTTATACGGCAACGACAGGATTTCCTTTTGGGGGTCGAGTATTTCTTTTCTGATGCATTATTCCTTTTTAACTGTGTCCCTCGCACCTTCACACTGACAAATTAACACATAAATTGCGTCGCTAGGAAATACTCTGGGTTCCATGCCTTCTCCTTCGCAATCAAGTAACGTTTCTACGGCAACGACAGGATTTTCTTTTGGGCGTCGAGTATCTCTTTTCCGATGTATTATTCCTTCTTTACTGCATTCCTCGCTCACTCACACTGAGGAATTAACACAGAAATTGCGTCGCTATGAAATACTCTGGGTTCTATGCCATCTCCATCTGAATCGAGTAACGTTGTTGTATTGCTAGAGAAGGCCGAAATGCACGCGTCAAACTCACGCAGGCTGGCGTGAGGTCTGAAACAGGATACGGAATGAATGCTATAAAATAAAGTACGTAGCTGCTGGAATACTTATCATTAATCCATCATTTGTATACATCGTTCTTGACGGCACGTTATAAAGAATATAAACTGTTAATGGCGCCTTGCTAGGTCGTAGCCATTGACTTAGCTGAAGGCTATTCTAACTGTCTTCTCGGCAAATGCGAAAGGCTTCGTCAGTGTAGTCGCTAGAAAAGTCGACCGTACGACTGGGGCGAGTGCTAGTAAGTCTCTCGAGACCTGCCGTATGGTGGCTCTCGGTCTGCTATCACTGACAGTGGCGACACGCGGGTCCGATATGTACTAATGGACCGCGGCCGATTTAAAGCTACCACCTAGCAAGTGTGCTGTCTGGCGGTGACACCACAAACGTTCCTACGGAAACGATAGGATTTTCGTTTGGGAGTCATCTCTTTTCCGATGCATTATTCCTTCTTTACTGCATCATCGCTCCCTCACATTGACAAATTAACTCAGTCACTGCGTCGCTATGAAATACTCTGGGTTCCATGCCTTCTCCTTCTGAATCGAGTAACGTATCTCCGGCAATGACAGTATTTTCTTTTGGGAGTCGAGTATCTCCTTTCTGATGCATTATTCCTTCTTAACTATGTCCGTCGCACCCTCACATTGAAGAATCAACACAGAAATTGCGTAGCTATGAAATACTCTCGGTTACATGTCTTCTCATTCTGAATCGAGTAACGTTTCTACGGCAACGACAGGATTTCTTTTTGGAGTCGAGTATCTCTTTTCCAGTGCATTATTCCTTCTTTACTGCATCCCTCGCTCCCTCGCATTGACAACTTAACACAAAAATTGCGTCGCTATGAAACACTCTGGGTTCCACGCCTTCTCCTTCTGAATCGAGTAACGTTTCTACGGAAACGACAGGATTTCCTTTTGGGAGTCGAGTATCTCTGTTCCGATGCATTATTCCTTCTTTACTGCATCATTCGCTCCCTCATATTGACGAATTAACACAGAAATTGCGTCGCTATGAAATACTCTTGATTCCATGCCTTCTACTTCGGAATCGAGTAACGTTTCTACAGCAATGACAGGATTTTCTTTTGGGAGTCGAGTATCTCTTTTCTGATGCATTATTCCTTCTTAACCGTGTCCCTCTCTAGCGTTAAAAGGTTTTTTGCTTTTCACATTTAACCAAAAATAACATTGATGATGATAATTTATGGCAATGTTTGCTGACAAGATAAAGAATGCAACCTTTAACACTAGATTGCGTACTCATGGCAGTTCTCCTTGACCGTTTTTTGGTACGAGTTGGAAAGAGAGAAAAATTAATGAATGATCGCTCATGCGTCGGTTCTCGATTATGTTCAGATGTACAGATTGATTGCGCGAAAATAGTTTCTCAAATGACCTCTTAACCCGGATTTCTTTCCCGCAATCAGACTCTTCAATGAAATTACCTAAGGGACCTATTTGAATAATAAAAAAAAATTGGAAATGAATGCAAAACAGTGAAATTTTGTAAAACAAGTTGTAATATCGGAAATTCAACACATTAATGGTCTCCCAAATACAATCGAGACACCGCGATAAAGAGCGAACCTGTAACAAAGTTCATTTAAACAAATACATTATTTGTGGTTAATTTAAAGAAAAGAATAAGTATAGAGTTTCTGTACAGTGAAGCATCAATATATTCTCAAAGAACAAAGGCGTTAAACTATAAAAATTAAAAATTTTTACAGTGAATACAAAACTTCCATTTTTTATGTTTTTCTCATACATGGAGCAGTCCAACTATCGCTGCTTTTGTATGTGTGGTATTTTGTAAAAATTAAATGTCCTGGCGTGCGCGTAAGAATTTTTTATCGTCACAAGGTTTACTAAAGCGTTTTCTTTCTTGATGATAACGTGGTTTTTCACACTAAATGAAATATAACTTGTAGCGGTACTACACAACACCTCTTAACAAGTCGGCGACCAAACATCAAAAGTAATGAAGTACATGTTAACATATCGGCGACCAGAAGTACAAATAACTATAAAGACTCTAGAATTTTCCTATCAAATGATAAATTGTTATTTCTTCTGTTTCGCAGCTTCTTGCTATCAAGCGCTGCGGCAATGATTTTAAATATCTGCGACCAGCGAGTCATAGTGTTTAAAAGTACTTTTTAAACGCTGGCCGCGCGTCTTGGTATAAGCGCACATTATAGATTTCGTTCCCTTACTCTCGTGTTGTCAGGCTTATCATCATATAAACTACAGCTCGGTGGCTGTCCTTTTCTCATATGCAAAATGTCTGAAATCCAATAATATCACACTGCTTCCCGCGTGAGGAGCGATGACTCCGTCAGGATCATCGCGACTCACGCATAGTCGTGATATTATTGCTTTCGTGAAACAAGTTAGTATTACTTGCAAAAATTCTTTACAATAGATTTTGCACACTACATCAGGCAAAGTGGTTAACATACAGAGTATCAGGTAAGTATATTCGTACGACTGAAATTGATAGTAATTTGTCCATAGTGTAACTACATGACAATTGAACTGTGCTCTTTCTAATGTATTATACAAGGATAACAAATGTTCATTTCTCGGTAAAAGATAATGAAATTAAGATAAAGATACACATACATAGATACATTATACATGGCATAATAAATATTAAAAAATAACAAAGAAATAAATTGCTTGACTTCGCAGGAAGTCTTGGTGCTGTGTACACTCGTGGAAAAAATATGTTACAAAAAAATTGACATTCTTGTTTTACAATGATATATTACAGGAATATTTTTGTCTTTGTTTCGTCGAAGATTTCTTGCAGTAAATACGTAGCACTTTACATATTTGTGGCTTTCATGACCTGCAAAAAAAAATGTTTCACTACAATTGGGTAGGTATGAGTTGCACTGGGAGTGGTAGAACTTCGGGTATAAATGATAGCACTGCGCTTGAGTGGGGAAATTGATTACACTTTCACAGTGGAGGAAAAGTAGGGCATCACTTTCACTGTGGAAGTTGGAGTAGTTGTCGGGGTGTGATGTTGCGTTGGAAATACGTCGTTGGTCAGGAACTGGAAGATTGGTTCTGCAACATGTTGAGCCGTATGGTGGCGGTCTCTATTTCACTTGACACATGTCCGTGCTTCCATTTATGTTTTCGTACATGAAAAATACAGAAAAAAAATCTGTATTAGAATGTGCTTACTTACTAATAACTTAGTCTAAAAGAAAATTGGATTAGGTAAGGATAACAATTGTTTATGTACATAAGGTCTCATTCTCTTAGGAATGCTTAGTTCTCATATTTATCTATTTTCTGGTTTTATTTGGTTCGACACGTTTTCGTCATTACTTGGCCTGGTCAGTAAATTCGGTAGCAACTGTCAAAATCGAGCTTTAGACTCTTCCGACTAGAGTCTTTAAAATTTCACAAGGTACATGAGTGCTTAATTCATTGCTTTATCATATTTTATTTTGAATGCATTTCAAACACATTTGGCATTCACGCTCGTTGTGCAAAGAAAAATTGATTGTTGAGCGCTCAGCGTACACAGTGTTACGTCCGTTGGTCACAATCACGTGATAATAACTTGAGAGTTCCACAACGCTAGCAGCAGTATTCTGCGAGAAGCACAGCGTTTGGTGTCTTGTCTACTAGAGTTGGGCAACTCGATTCTTTTTCCCGATTCGATTCCTACGATTCAATCTCACATTGCGAATCGATTCCTACGATTCGTTCACGATTCTTTCACGATTCATTCTAGTCTGCGATGGCACGATTCGTACGGAATGCAAAAAGTTCTACATCTTACTCACAGATGGCCGGACATGTCTGAAATTGTCAATGGGGTTAGAATCGAACTGTATCATGATAAGATATGCCAGAAATAGTTTTACGAGATGGCGTTATAAAAAATGTGAAATAGCGTTTTTATAATATAAAATTGCTTTTTTACGAATGGAACTATGAAGTATATATATATTGTAAAACTTGACTTTTTACGAAAGAATGGAACTATGTAAGTGAACTCAAAAAGCATAAACCAGTGTAAATACAAAATTTCATCCAAATCGTTGGAGCCGTTTTCGAGATACGCTAAATATAATACATAATTCAAGTGCTATTGCTCGTGTGTAAGAGAAGGTGTGTGTGTTTTGCATTGCATCTGCAACAAATAAGAGGTACGTATTTATTCATCATACTTGGATTTCTTGATTTTGATCGTGTGTATTGCGAGCTGTGTACTCGCGGTATATCGTTTGTGTCATCACTAGTTCGTGCATTACTCGCGCAAACTAAGCTGACGTCGGCGCGGTGGCTGATGGTAGCGATAGTAAATGGGAAATGCCTTTAAGCTCGTTCCCGTCAGCCACCGCCAAGTGTCAGCTTGGTTTTCACGAGTAATATTACGGCCCACGAACTTCGTTTGTTCGTTCCGAGCTTCCTTTGATCACATGCATCCTCCACTTGACTGCCATCTGGCGGTCGTAATCATTCGGCATGATTCGGAAGTTGCCTTCGAAGCATGGCGTACAAGGAACCGATGAATCGTTGGAACTTGGAATCGTCACGACTCGGAAACACGCAATCGTTCTTACGATTCTTTTCAACGACGATTCGTCCGTATCACGATTCGATTCTTACGATTCTTTATTTAGAGTCGTTCAAATGAACGACTCATTCACGAATCGCCACAACTCTAGTGTCTACTAGCTGTGGTGTGAGTTTTTACACAGTTTTTCATCGACTCTGGATTACGGAAGCAGCCAGATGCGACGACTCCCGCAGCTGTTTCGAAGAATGTGTCCGTGAAAAGGCGTGCAGTACCGTTTGTGGTAAGTACAATACTTATTCACTTTCGCTCTTCGGCTTTCTACATCGTGGTTTCGTGGTACAAGTACTTATAACAACGCGGTATTTCACACGTGTCCTTGGAGTTATCACCTTTTCAGTTCACACGTTATTATTAATTCGTGTTCACCTTTTGTTTGGTCGTCATGTTAAGGTTCACACGCACCACTTTTATACATGTCCATTAATTACTTGTCTATAGTCGGTTCACACGCAGCAGCATATACGTGTCCATTTATTACTGACTGCATTATTACTACAAAGTACAGTTAACAGTTAGTATATATATATATCATGGCTAAAAATTATTTACAAAGAAATATTTAGTCTCTGTGACTACAGGCCTGATGAAAAGCATTCTCTTGTTCGTAGTTTGTGCTTCCAAGGCACTTTAGGTTTACACTTTGTTCGAAATCTTGTTATTCTTGTCTTTTTACAATAGTTACTCTTTTCTCAAGTTCAGCTCTTTAATTTTCTCTCTATTGCGTCGTTAGTTTGAAGACACAGTCAATGTGGCTTCGTTTACGTGATGAACAGTTCGTGTTCAAACTACCATTAGGGAAATTGGGAAGCTTGGTGTTCCCTGTCATGCAATTGCACATAACAAATCTTAATTGAACTCGCAATTTGCGGAGAATAAGCATAGCCCGTCGACAACCAATGTGTCACGACTATCCATTCGTATAGCCTGTGTGTATCAATCATGCATCCAGCTCGTAAAATTCACTTCTCTACTGGATGAGGTAGGATGGTAAGGATACTGGTTAGAGGAAAACAGAAAAGACTTTTATGGAGTGAAGAGATTTGAAGACACAGTGTTAGTAACGTATGATATATAAATTGTTATCACCTGAGTTTTTCATGACAAATAGTATAATTAAATCGATACAGTAGTTTCAGTGTCGCCTGATCCAGCTCTCTAAACAATTTTCTATGCATATCTGAAATTACTTAAACCATGCATTAGCAGTGAACTATGTCTGTTAACTATCTTCTGTTCCATGTATCGTAAAATTGGTTTTCTAAAAAAAAATCGTCATACCTCGAGGACCTGAAATAGATATTTCTAGTACTAAATTAGTTTATTTATAAATGATCTTTGTAAGTATTTCAGCTGCACTATGCCGTAAAATTCTTATGTGCGTATACGGTTTTCTCCGTATTATAATAAAATAATTGAGTTGCGCACTTCTTTCCTGCTACCTGGATCGTTATTGACTTACTTGGTTCTTATATGCTAAGCTGCTCCTTTTTGCCTGTTGCGTTTCATAGGTGGCCTCATAAAATTTGTTGTCACACACTCCTTATGCACAACATAACATTTACCTCATTAGAGTAAGCGACCTTAACCATTTTTTTTCGAGCAATCATTCTGGTCTGAATGATAATTTTAATTTATTTCATTCAAGAGGAGAGAGCTTTGCTATACTTAAAACTAGTGATAGCAGGTGGCACTTAGCACTACTATAATATTTATTTGTCAGCTCTTTCGGCTGTGGCCGCTCATGGCTCAATTAACTTAAAACTAACTTACATCTAAGGCAAATCTTGGTCTCCTACAATAAATGTGTTTTACTTCAGGTGCTCATATAAATTACTTATCTTGTTGTGGCAGGTCGACAGGCTGTTAGTCCTGTGCATTACTCTTACATACGTTGGTACTTCACACATAGTATGACAACTTATAGTGTGTGTATATTTTATTTTAGCAGCTTAACTTAACAGATATTTTCAATGGTAGACTCTGTATTTCTTCAAGTCTGCGTGATGAAACAATCCTTTTATTCGTCCAGATACAGGGTCAGCTAATAGATAGCAACCAATGTGCGGCTTTCTTAATATAATATATGGTCCTTCATACAAGTGCTGCCACTTGCGATTCTTATGATGAATCAAAGATGGTTTGAAGTGGGTCTGTCATAGCACTCGTTCATTTATACGATACGATAAGACTTTGCTAATGAGTTTGTCATGCGTTCATTTATACGATACGATAAGATTTTGCTAATGTGTTTGTCTTGCGCCTCTTTTCTAAGGTTGGCATGAGTGGTTAAAGATATGAGAGCTTGTCTTAACTTGTCGTCTAATGTTACTTCAGGCTGTTGTAATTTCGGTCCGCAGCTTCCCCGTGGAGGCCTAAACTAGCTGCTAATGGTTTTCCGACTGGGGTGGAGCTGAAATGTAAGTTATTTTTACTTGACTAGTATTTTGCGACCTACCAGGTCGAAAATTCGCGTTCGTATCCCATACGACTTGTGCATCACTTGATTGCGTGTTATTTGACATCGCGTTTGGTGCTTGGTTCGCCTGTGTGTAAAAAATAGTCGGATTTCCTTGGCTATTATGGCCGGCGGTGTCAGGAAAAGCATCCGACGAATTGTCCTGACTATTGTTCCTGAACTGTTGGTTGGGTTGGTGAGAAAATGTCGCATTTTTCGGCTGTGAAAAATTTATTTGGTGAGATGGAGTGAAGTGACTCGGCTGACTGTACTGTTGTGGTCCGTTATAATTGTTCCATTTCTTTCCCTTGTGAAGATTTCCATTATTTGTGTTGTTGTTCTGGTACTGGTAATTACCGTTGTGATTTATCGGTAAATTTCCGTATTGTTGCTGTGTGTTTTGGTAAATCGGATTGTATCTATTCTGGTGTGGATATTTGTTATATTGTTTTCCATTACGGCTGTTGAAACTGTTATGATTGCCGTAAGGCTGAGCGTTTGGTTGTCCCGTGTTATGTTGGTACGACATTCCATTGACGCAATTTATGTGCTGCTGCGGAGCGGGCGGTCCATTATTATAATTATTCCGCGCGCTCGCACGCACATCCTCATAGATCATATCCAAATTGTCAAGAACAGAAAGAAAGGCTTCTAGGTCTTCTTCACTCACATTAACTAGTTTTTCTCTTATTGACACAGGAAGTTTTGACTGTAAGATCATGATTACATCTTTGGTTGAAATGGGCGTGTCCCAATACTGAATTTTACGTAGATATTTTTCAAAATAACGTCTCAAACCTCCTCCTTTGGTGTTGAAAGGTTCGGCGTTGTAAATCTCCTTTCGGAGTCTTTGTTGTATACCTGAACTCCAGAATTTATTCAAAAAATGCTCTTCAAAATCTGCATAGGTGTGACATTTGTCTATTATTTCTGTACCCCAAATTGATCCTTCACCGTGTACATAGCCTAAGATGAACTGTATCCGCTGCCTGTCGTTCCATGATTCTGGTAAAGCGCCTGTGAATGATTTTAGAAATACCATTGGATGTATATTTCGTTTTTCAGATATAAAAGGCTGAAAAACTCTGTGTTTTAGCACACTCTCGTCTCGCAGTAGTTCAACGAGAGTTAGTTGATCGGCATGACTACGTGACGTAAAAGTTTCGCCACGCGAATTGTTTACTGTTGGTGAGAATTGTACCTGACACTCGGGATATTGACGATTATCGTGTTCTGGCGGTAGCGAATACTCACTTTGATTGTCACCTTGCAATTCCGTAACTTGTCGTTTCAGTTGATCTATATCATTGCTTAGCTGACGTTTCCATTCCGGAAGATCGTGGCTAAATGCTCGTCTGATTTCACCTAATTCACTGGTTTAAGTGTGACCAGAAGTACCGGGAGCGGTTAAGATTTCTGCTGTAGCAGATTTAACCGCACCCTTTAGTTCAGCGTGTACCTTGCTGACAATGTACTGTTCTTTGGATTGCATCCACTCTTCAAATTCCTTATTAAGTGTATTGCTTATACCGGTGTTGACATCTGCGATCTTCTTCTAATAATTTCCGGGTATGCAGCCGGATCCCGTCGACATTCTGCCACGATATTTCGGCCCAGAGACGTCCGGCCATCATCAGGTGAGTACACAACTACTGAAGAGCCCTGGTGCAGTCGCGGTATTTATGCCGAATCTCGCGCATGTGAAATGTACTGGCATTCTACAGCGCATGCGTCAGGTGTTGACATGCGCAGCATAGCCGAGTTGTACGTGCTGCCCTCGGTGGTGGAAATAAAGGTTCATCTAGTCATTGAGTATCGAATGACACTGTCGATTCCGCTGTGATTGTATAATTTTAATAACAGGATTCCAATTTTTATCCAGCTGAAAGCCGTTGTCACGATTTATAAGATTATTGGCAAGACGTATTTCCACTGATTCCTTGATTACGGAATCCCAAAAACCGGAAACCGGGGATAACATTTTTGTTACATTGTATTCCATTGAATGTCCCAAAGAAATACAGTGCTCTGCTACTGCCGATTTTGACGGTTGCCGCAGACGGGTGTATCTTTCATGTTCTATACATCGTTCATGGACAGTTCTTGTCGTCTGGCCAATATATGCAGAGCCACATTCACAGGGAATTTTGTAGACGCCTGCCTTCTTCAGTTGTAAATCGTCTTTAACGGATCCAACCAGGGCCCGGTTCTTTGCTGGTGGACGGAAGATAACCTTGATTTTATTTTTCTTCAGTAATCGGCCTATTTTCGACGACACATTCCCGGCGTATGGAAGGAACGCAGTTGATTTAAAGTCATCATCTGCGTCCTCAGTGCGTTGCTTCTTGTTATGATAGTTGCGCATGGCCTTCCTTATTTGGCGAGAAGTGTAGCCATTCAATTAGAACACTTGGAGAAGGTTTTCAAAGAGAATGGCTACACTTCTCGCCAAATAAGGAAGGCCATGCGCAACTATCATAACAAGAAGCAACGCAATGAGGACGCAGATGATGACTTTAAATCAACTGCGTTCCTTCCATACGCCGGGAATGTGTTGTCGAAAATAGGCCGATTACTGAAGAAAAATAAAATCAAGGTTATCTTCCGTCCACCAGCAAAGAACCGGGCCCTGGTTGGATCCGTTAAAGACGATTTACAACTGAAGAAGGCAGGCGTCTACAAAATTCCCTGTGAATGTGGCTCTGCATATATTGGCCAGACGACAAGAACTGTCCATGAACGATGTATAGAACATGAAAGATACACCCGTCTGCGGCAACCGTCAAAATCGGCAGTAGCAGAGCACTGTATTTCTTTGGGACATTCGATGGAATACAATGTAACAAAAATGTTATCCCCGGTTTCCGGTTTTTGGGATTCCGTAATCAAGGAATCAGTGGAAATACGTCTTGCCAATAATCTTATAAATCGTGACAACAGCTTTCAGCCGGATAAAAATTGGAATCCTGTTATTAAAATTATACAATCACAGCGGAATCGACAGTGTCATTCGATACTCAATGACTAGATGAACCTTTATTTCCACCACCGAGGGCAGCACGTACAACTCGGCTATGCTGCGCATGTCAACACCTGACGCATGCGCTGTAGGATGCCAGTACATTTCACTTGCGCGAGATTCGGCATAAATACCGCGACTGCACCAGGGATCTTCAGTAGTTGTGTACTCACCTGATGATGGCCGGACGTCTCTGGGCCGAAATATCGTGGCAGAATGTCGACGGGATCCGGCTGCATACCCGGAAATTATTAGAAGAAGAAATACGCCGGGAAAATTTCAGAAGTCACATCTGCGATCTTTTTGTCTATATTGACATCGGATATTTGCTGAGCAAGGTCTTCAACTCGCTCGCCAACGTGGTTGACACTTTCTGTCAATTGGCTTACTCTCTTTGAAACATCGCTGTAATGTTTCAAAGAGTCACTCGCAGTTGATTTACACACATCTATTTGGGCCTGCATATCTATGAACTTGCTACCAATATTGGTCTCTGAGTACTGTTTGTGATCCTTCTCAATCAACCATCACAGTCGATATATCGAAGAACATCTGACAAGGCATCAAGACAAAATGCGTTAGAAATACTGGAGAAATTTCTAGCGGCGGTGGCGTGAGGGAGTTGCAAATACTGGTTTCATACCACGTTCCTTAGCTGACTCACTTTCTAAATTCGGTGATCTTATAACGAGGATGCGTCGTCGGCGACGTTTAACCGCACTGTTGACCTGATAATATACACTCTGGCAATCACCATCTACAGTACATTCAGTGTTGCGGTATTTGTCTGGATAAAAAAAAACCACGTCATTCGTATGTAATGTCATACCTCGATTTATAAAGCCAGTACAGCTTTAGCATGGGTACTTGTGTGCACCTGTAGGACCAAGACTGCTTTTGATAGTAATATGTTCATGTTCCTTAACATATGGCGGTTTGTAAGACGATTACGTCTCTCCTTCTAAGACACATTGGTACCGCTAGCAAGAAAAAGTTATGAAACATGTCCACCTGTCGTTGATTCTCAGTCAGTATTATTTCGTATCGCCGGCGGAAAAAAAAAAAAAAAAAAAAAAAAAAAAAAAAAAAAAAAAAAAAAAAATGGTTCAAATGGCTCTGAGCACTATTGGGCTTAACTGCTGTGGTCATCAGTCCCCTAGAACTTAGAACTACTTAAACCTAACTAACCTAAGGACATCACACACGCCCATCCCCGAGGCAGGATTCGAACCTGCGACCGTAACTGTCGCGCGGTTCCAGACTGTAGCGCCTAGAACCGCACGGCCACTCCGGCCGGCGCCTGCGAACATTTATTGGCGAAGCATTCTACATAGCAGTAGGGGATGCGTGATAGGTTCGCCATGAGCATCAGGCTTATAAAGTATGTGTTTGTGTTCCGACATGTGCAAAGGAAATGGCTATGTCCAGTCTCCAGGAAGGTCTGGATTTGACGTGGAATACTGTGGTAGCAAAGGGGAGAGTATGTGAAGTCATAAGAATGCTATAGATATTTCTATTTCAAGAGCCACAGTCGTCAGCAGGATGTAGTTCCCACCCTTGGCTCACTGTCGAATGTCGTTCAACTGAGACCACGATCGTAACATTTAATTGTAAATATGTTGTTGTTGTTGTGGTCTTCAGTCCTGAGACTGGTTTGATGCAGCTCTCCATGCTACTCTATCCTGTGCAATCTTCTTCATCTCCCAGTACCTACTGCAACCTACATCCTTCTGAATCTGCTTAGTGTATTCATCTCTTGGTCTCCCTCTACGATTTTTACCCTCCACGCTGCCCTACAATACTAAATTGGTGATCCCTTGATGCCTCAGAACATGTCCTACTAACCGATCCCTTCTTCTGGTCAGGTTGTGCCACAAACTTCTCTTCTCCCCAATCCTATTCAATACTTCCTCATTAGTTATGTGATCTACCCATCTAATCTTCAGCATTCTTCTGTAGCACCACATTTCGAAAGCTTCTATTCTCTTCTTGTCCAAACTATTTATCGTCCATGTTTCACTTCCATACATGGCTACACTCCATACAAATAGTTTCAGAAATGACTTCCTGACACTTAAATCTATACTCGATGTTAACAAATTTCTCTTCTTCAGAAACGCTTTCCTTGCCATTGCCAGTCTACATTTTATATCCTCTCTACTTCGACCGTCATCAGTTATTCTGCTCCCCAAATAGCAAAACTCCTTTACTACTTTAAGTGTCTCCTTTCCTAATCTAATTCCTTCAGTATCACCCGACTTAATTCGTCTACATTCCATTATCCTCGTTTTGCTTTTGTTGATGTTCATCTTATATCTTCCCTTCAAGACACCATCCATTCCGTTCAACTGCTCTTCCAAGTCCTTTGCTGTCTCTGACAGAATTACAATGTCATCGGCGAACCTCAAAGTTTTTATTTCTTCTCCATGGATTTTAATACCTACTCCGAATTTTTCTTTTGTTTCCTTTACTGCTTGCTCAATATACAGATTGAATAATATCAGGGAGAGGCTACAACTCTGTCTTACTCCCTTCCCAACCACTGCTTCCCTTTCATGTCCCTCGACTCTTATAACTGCCATCTGGTTTCTGTACAAATTGTAAATAGCCTTTCGCTCCCTGTATTTTACCCATGCCACCTTTAGAATTAGAAAGAGAGTATTCCAGTCAACATTGTCAAACGCTTTCTCTAAGGCTACAAATGCTAGAAACGTAGGTTTGCCTTTCCTTAATCTTTCTTCTAAGATAAGTCGTAAGGTCAGTATTGCCTCACGTCATCCAGTGTTTCTACGGAATCCAAACTGATCTTCCCCGAGGTCGGCTTCTACTAGTTTTTCCATTCGTCTGTAAATAATTCGTGTTAGTATTTTGCAGCTGTGGCTTATTAAACTGATTGTTCGGTAATTTTCACATCTGTCAACACCTGCTTTCTTTGGGACTGGAATTATTATATTCTTCTTGAAGTCTGAGGGTATTTCGTCTGTTTCATACATCTTGCTCACCAGATGGTAGAGTTTTGTCAGGACTGGCCCTCCCAAGGCCGTCAGTAGTTCCAATGGAATGTCGTCTACTCCCGGGGCCTTGGTTCGACTCAGGTCTTTCAGTGCTCTGTCAAACTCTTCACGCAGTATCGTATCTCCCATTTCATCTTCATCTACATCCTCTTCCTTTTCCATAATATTGTCCTCAAGTACATCGCCCTTGTATAGACCCTCTATATACTCCTTCCACCTTTCTGCATTCGCTTCTTTGCTTAGAACTGGGTTTCCATCTGAGCTCTTGATATTCATCCATGTGGTTCTGTTATCTCCAAAGGTCTCTTTAATTTTCCTGTAGGCAGTATCTATCTTACCCCTAGTGAGATAAGCCTCTACATCCTTACATTTGTCCTCTAGCCATCCCTGCTTAGCCATTTTGCACTTCCTGTCGATATCATTTTTGAGACGTTTGTATTCCTTTTTGCCTGCTTCATTTACTGCATTTTTATATTTTCTCCTTTCGTCAATTAAATTCAATATTTCTTATGTTACCCAAGGATTTCTACTAGCCCTCGTCCTTTTACCTACTTGATCCTCTGCTGCCTTCACTACTTCATCCCTCAAAGCTACCCATTCTTCTTCTACTGTATTTCTTTCCCCCATTCCTGTCAATTGTTCCCTTATGCTCTCCCTGAAACTCTGTACAACCTCTGGTTCTTTCAGTTTATCCAGGTCCCATCTCCTTAAATTCCCACCTTTGTGTAGTTTCTTCGGTTTTAATCTACAGGTCATAACCAATAGATTGTGGTCAGAGTCCACATCTGCCCCTGGAAATGTCTTACAATTTAAAACCTGGTTCCTAAATCTCTGTCTTACCATTATATAATCTATCTGATACCTTTTAGTATCTCCAGGGTTCTTCCATGTATACAACCTTCTTTCATGGCTCTTAAACCAAGTGTTAGCTATGATTTGTTTTGCTCTGTGCAAAATTCTACCAGGCGGCTTCCTCTTTCATTTCTTAGCCCCAATCCATATTCACCTACTACGTTTCCTTCTCTCCCTTTCCCTCACTCGAATTCCAGTCACCCATGACTATTAAATTTTCGTCTCCCTTCACTATCTGAATAATTTCTTTTATTTCATCATACATTTCTTCAATTTCTTCGTCATCTGCAGAGCTAGTTGGCATATAAACTTATACTACTGTAGTAGGTGTGGGCTTCGTATCTATCTTGGCCACAATAATGCGTTCACTATGCTGTTTGTAGTAGCTTACCCGCATTCCTATTTTCCTATTCATTATTAAACCTACTCCTGCATTACCCCGTATTTGATTTTGTGTTTATAACCCTGTAGTCACCTGACCAGAAGTCTTGTTCCTCCTGCCACCGAACTTCACTAATTCCCACTATATCTAACTTTAACCTCTCCATTTCCCTTTTTAAATTTTCTAACCTACCTGCGCGATTAAGGGATCCAACATTCCACGCTCCGATCCGTAGAACGCCAGTTTTCTTTCTCCTGATAACGACATCCTCTAGAGTAGTCCCCACCCGGAGATCCGAATGGGGGACTATTTTACCTCCGGAATATTTTACCCAAGAGGACGCCATCATCATTTAATCATACAGTAAAGCTGCATGCCCTCGGGAAAAATTACGGCTGTAGTTTCCCCTTGCTTTCAGCCGTTCGCAGTACCAGCACAGCAAGGCCGTTTTGGTTATTGTTACTAGGCCAGATCAGTCAATCATCCAGACTGTTGCCCTTGCAACTACTGGAAAGGCTGCTGCCCCTCTTCAGGAACCACACGTTAGCGTGGCCTCTCAACAGATACCCCTCCGTTGTCGTTGCACTTACGGTACGGCTATCTGTATCGCTGAGCCACGCAAGCCTCCCCACCAATGGCAAGGTCCATGGTTCATGGGGGGGGATTGTAAATATAGCGGTCAAATACATATGTGACCGATGTCTTAGGATAATGATTCTACCTAGGCGTGCAGTGCTGGTGGCCTGTAGTGGGAATTATTCACGTTTACATATAACGGTAGGAGCTGTCCGAATGGAGAGGCCTGTTGGGGTGCAGGAATGTAGCTGACTTAACTGTGTACACAGCCGAATAGCGACCTAATACTTAGTATGACAGCTTTCCTGATCTTGTGGAAATTTGAGAAGATTCAATATGGACGTGTGTTTGTGCTGGGCCATTATTGCCACCCATGTAAACTGTTTAGCTGACTGGTTCTTCACATTTCGCGTCTTTATTTAGTAGAGAGAACATCGATTGTGGTGTGTGCATCTAGCAGGTGGAAGACATGTTTACTGGTTCTCTAGACGTGAGAAACACCTTAGTTGACTCTGTAAACTATTGGGATGATTTAGAATCTGGTACATAACCGACATAAGTGTTCGCGAGTGGAAATATCAGTTTCCTCTATTTTTTTTTTCGAGTTCTTTTTCTGTAAAGGTCTTCACAGATGGCATAAGTTTCTAGTTTCTCTATGGTTTACAGCATGCTGCACCTAGCTAAAATTTTGGGTTTCTAGAGAAATAATTTCCAGTCTATATCTTTGGAATAATGTCACACGAGTAATACTGCTATGCAAGCGATATTGCTGTTTGCTTGATGTCGAGAAGTACCGTGAAAATAGTATGATATTCTACCAAACTTTGCGAAATTACATGCATATGTTCTTGTAATCCCAGAGTGTGGAGATGAATGTACTAAAGCAAGCAGGTTGGGCCTGAAACAGTAATGCCTTTGTGCCGAAGGGAGCCGATCCAGAATATGTAGATCAGTTATGTCACATGAGTGATACTTCCATGCAAGCGATATTGCTGTCTGCTTGATATCAAGAAGTACCATGAAAATAGTCTGATATTCTACCAAACTATTTATCTTGTAATCCCACAGTCTGCACATGTGTGTAAGAAAGCAAACAGGTTGTGTTGGAAAGAGTAATGCGTTTTTGCCGAAGGGAGCCGATCCAGAATTTGTAGATCAGTTGTGAGATTGACTTCAATCCACTGAATGTGCTCTGGTCATGCGTTGGTTGTCCATAACCGCCCTCGTTGGAAATATCTAGTGCCGCGAGTATACCTACAGTGCATGTGCTCATGCTATCTGTCTTCACAGTATATGTACGAGTGATGGAAAAGGGGTTATTTTGTATCGTGCAGGATATGAATTGTTTGTTTACTACACTGACACAGTACGCAGTGATATATTGCTGAGTTGAAGATCAAATGGCTCTGAGCACTATGGGACTTAACTGCTGAGGTCATCAGTCCCCTAGAACCTAGAACTACTTAAACCTAACTAACCTAAGGACATCACACACATCCATGCCCGAGGCAGGCTTCGAAACTGCAACCGTAGCGGTCGCGTGGTTCCAGACTGTAGCACCTAGAACCACTCGGCTACTCCGGCCGGCAGTTGGATATCAGTTTCACGCTCTAATATTCAAGCTCTTGTCCTCATTGAGAGAGCAGTGTAACTGAGTAAGAGTCTTTCCGTACCTGACGATATGCAGAGCACCTTGCAAGGTTTAATTGTCGGTGCAATATGGCGACCTGTGTAAAATAGTTCTTGCTGCTGAAACTATCGTCTGCAGAAAGAAAAAAAAGGCAGACTGTTCTTCCACACTGGTGGCATTAGTAATTCGGCGGGTAAATTCGATAAGAGCCAATCATAATTCTTCATTCACTCACCAGACATCATTTGTCCTGGAATATAGGTGTCTCTACACAGTGGTGAGAACGTTTGCATATGTTGAAAGCAGTACGTGTAACACAAGATGGCTGGGATGTGTTGTTAGGACCGAGAGGAAGAATGCATTCGATGTTATTCTGCGCTATTTCTGTAAGCAGGTCCAGTTAGGGCAACCATTTCCATGCAGACAAGTTGAGACATCACAGAAGCTCCTACAAAAGCAAGTGTTACCTATTTCGGAGGCACTATACAATTACCGGGAGGTTGACTTGGTTCTTATTTTACATAGCTATGTGACATCACTATAACACTGAGAACCTCTTTAGATGCACTTGCGATGGCGTGTAGCTATGCGTATGCAATTCACAGTCATGTGTCAGCCACACTGGACACTTAAGCACGACTATACCCAGCTCGAATGTCCCGGTAGAATCACGAGGAAGAGAAAGCAGCCTGTTCCATTCTGGGAAACAATGGAACGGATTTCAGCATCTGTGAGGGTGAGTCCCTCTGCAAATTGGTGTTCATTCCTGTCCAGTCACGTCAGCAATTTTGCCCAGGTCAACATGTATTTCCAGAGGAATTTCTCACAAGTATGAAAGGGATGCCACTGCCTCATATTTGCTGGATCCAAATGTGCACCTGTGCATGACTCGGCAGCTGATGGTCGCGTCATCCCTTTGCGGGGGCTGCCGGTGGAACCCAACTCCTGGGAGCGTGTGTGGTAGCATCCTGTGCGGCCCAGTAGACAGGGGGTGGTGGGCAGTGCATGCGCTCATTCTTTGCGTGTCTGTTGTATTATTTTGTGGGCTGGCCTGTAGGCCATGCTATGCATTACTTAGACAGTTTACAAGTAGTGAGCGTGCCTGCAGAGCGTTTTACATGCGTTAATTTGATAATTTACGAGTTGTTTTCGTGTCTGCACTTCAGTGTACTGCACTATTTCGGTGATTTATGAGTAGTTTACAGGTCTATGAGCTGTGTGTTGCATTATTTTGGTAATTTACGAGTTGTTTGCATATCTGTACATCAGTGTACTGCATTATTTCCGAGTAGTTTGCAGGTCTGCAGACCGTTTATTGTGACTCCAAGCACATCAGGGCGAGTACTTCTTTTATCATTGTGATACATGAATTACGTGAAATCTGTCCCTAAATAAATTGTTCCAAAATAAATAAAGTACACTCCTTCCTCTCTCCAACAGCCCAGTGCTGGCTGAGCCATTTTCCCGCCATTTTCCCCTCCAGACCACCATATTGGATTATGTCATAGGAGGGACGATAGCACTCTCTGGTGGCAGTATTGTGTACTAGGGCAGTTGGACTCCAGACTTCATGGCGGACACACTGGATGGCAGTACTGCCTCAAATTGTTTAAATAATGACTGCATGCAAAATAAAGACTTACGTCCATCCTATGCGGCAGAGGCCAAGTCCTTTTCCCACCAATTCCTAGGAATAGGTGGTGGTCGGATGACTTAGGTTAGTGGAGGTAGCCCAAGTGACCTATTTTCCTGCCACTTTCTTAGGTTAGTAGAGGTATCCATGGTGTGTTGCAGCGTTCTGGTGAAATTTGAATTTCCCACCATTTTGTGGGGGAGGGGAGGGGATGGGGTGGAGAGAAGAGGGTTAGGTTAGTGGAGGTAGCCCAATTAACATAATCTTGCCGCCAAAATTCAAATTTCCAGCCAAAAGCGGTCATTTTTGATAGTGGTACTCGTGTCATCATCTGACATCATGTATGCCATCTTGGATGATGTCATCACCACCATGTTGGTCACATCTGGCAACAATGGACAGTGGGGCAGAACGAAGTTTGCTCTACTTCTTTTCTGGCCATCCAGGACTGCCCTGCCACATGGAAAGTCATGGAATTGAAGTCAGTTCTCAGGAAGATGAGACATTGTATCCGATTTTTCCCAGCACACCTCGCATCGTTGCTCTATTCCATCGGTTGTGAATGGACAATGTGTCTTTTGTTTGGACCAAAGATTGTCAGGATGCATTCCAGTAACCTATAAATGCCTTTTTGAGTGACAGGTGACTTTCTCTTTTAGATCCTGTTAAGCCAGTGGTTTTTGCAGTGGACACCTCTTCGTAGAGAATCAGACCTGTATTCTCGCACATATTTGCTTTACAGCAAAGTCCGAGCACTCTGGCTTCCAAGACTCAATGTAACTATTCCCAGATCAATAACGATGCACTCACTATTATCTATGGCATGAAAAAGTTTCACCATTATCTGTCTGGTCGGAAGTCTTACCTAGTGATGGACCAGAAGGTAGGTCAGTCTTTGATTCATCCATCGAAACCTCTTCCGTCGTGTACGGCTCAGAAGCTGCAACTCTGGGCTTTGTTATTGTCACAATATCAGTACGAGGTATTGTACCGATCCATGTCGAAGCATGCTGACGCCTTCTCTCGGCTTCCTATTGGTTCTGATTCTGAATTCGACGCTACTGCCGCATCTTGTTGTCAGACAGATACGCGGGGCACTGAACTCTTACTGAATTTTCCACTGCACTATAGGAAAACTGGTCAGGCCACAGAACCAGAGCCTGACAGGTACCTTTTGTTGCACTGCATCTGTACTGCTTGGCCTCCTTCTGTGAAAAACATTCAGAATTTCTTTGTGTGCCACTATTTTGTCGTCAGCATAACCTCTCCGTCCAAGATGCTGTGACTTTATTATGAAATGACTGGAAAGTAGGATGTGCTTATTTCTAAAGTGCTGCAAAAAGCTCCTACAAGAACATTCAGGAATTGGAAACACGAAACATGTAGCGTGCCGGCACTTCCATGGACTGGTATGCACGCCCATATTCAGCAGATGATGTTCACAGACTTGCACATAGGGTGAAACCCTCCTCGCCCCTTAGCAAACGTTTTCAGCTTGGCCAAAGTCTCAGTCGCCATGGCATCATGTGCATATTGACTCTGCTCGTCCCTTTTGGAACGCTAGTTGGCTTATTGTAGACAATTCTTTTACCAAATATCCGTTTGCAGTGCCCATGAACTTGACTACGTTGCGTAGTCCCATTCAGCCTTTGTCATCAATTTTCTCCTTGGAAGGTTAGCCAGAAGTGTGGCTCACAGGCAACTGACCACAGTTTACAGCTTAGAACTTCGAATAATCTTGTATAGTCTGTAGTATCACTCACCATACCACTGTTCCGTTTCATCATTAGTTGAATGAAGAACCTGAATGATTTGTGCATACATTCAAGATAGTTTTGTTTGTGGGGGGTTGAAGGGACCAGACTACAAAGGCAATCAGTCCCTTTTTTCACGACCATGAAACACCCACAAGGAACAAAAACAAGCAACAGAGATGACAAGGGACGACACAGGACAAGAAAGGCACAGACAAAGACCAGACAAAAGGATTAAAAGCACAAAGTGGTTGGTGGACCATGGAAACAAAAAAGGAAAAGCCAACCACAAAGAGGCACACCAAAACCCCTATCTAAAACAATAGGCCAAAGGCCAGACGCAACACAAAATCGGACAAACCCTCAGATTGAGCGATAAAAATCCCACACTCGAATAAAACTCAAAACTAAGCCTGCCATTGCAGCATCATCCGTAAAAACAGCAGGGAGAGTATCAGGCAGCACAAACGTCTGCCTGAGTGCCTTTGAAAGTGGACAGTCCAACAAAATTTGAACCTCTGTCAACACTAATCCACAGCAACATAGAGCCAATCTCCAGGGCCAAGGCACTGATAGCCTGTTTGGGCAGCCTGTCAACAATGTTCAATACGTGGGATGCTGACATGACCCGTGGTCCACACAAAAACCATGAAATGGCTACAACTGGCAAGAGTATGGATGGACTCCAGGATAGCCATCACCAGACAAGAGCGAGGAAAACACTGATCAATAGCTTGTAAAAGGCTCAGAGAGTGACCAAAGATGACGAAGAACTCACCTAATCAGAACAGATATACTATAGGGCGTGAGAGATGGCTACGTACTCGGCAGTGAAAACACTGCAGCCATCCGGCAATGAGCCTTGTTGAGAATGATCCCCAAGAGTAATAGCATAATCAGCTCGAACAGCAACCATCGTCAGTATAGACCACGTCAGAGCCACAAAACGTGGCAAGGATGGAAAGAAAGCAGCAGCAGAGGGTCTCAGGAGCGACTGAGTCCTTCGTGCCCTGTGCCAAATCCAGCTGAAGGCGAGGACGGGGCACACACCATGGGTGTATACGTATATGGGCCCAGAAAACAGGTGGAAGAGAGAAGAATTCAAGCCCAAAAAAAAGAGCCCAGGTGTGAACTGTGATGGTACACTCTGACTAGGGCCACCATTCGGGAAGATGGACGACCGAGTTGCGGAACAGGAGACCGTAATTTTGATGTCTGGGCAAGCTACAAACATGTGCAGCATAAGCGGCCAGTAGTCATCGGCGCCGGATCCGCAATGGCGGGGCACCAGCCTCCACAACGAGTATGCTGTTTACAGGGCTTATGCCGAAAGTTCCAGTTTTGAGTAGGATCTCGCAGTGAAGTATGGGGTCAAGCAATTGCAACACGGAAGGCGATGACAAACTATAAGGCAGGCTCGCATAATCGAGACAGGACTGAATCAGTGCCTGATACAGTCGTAGAAGGGTAGACCGATCGGCACCACAGCTGGTGTGATGCAAGCAACGAATAACGTTAAGATGACACCAACACGTTTGTTTAATCTGCCAAATATGAGAGAGCCAAGTCAACTGGGCATCAACAAGCCCAAAAACAGATGCATCTCCACCATGGCAAGAGGTTCACTGTCAAGATAAAGCTGTGGGTCAGCGTGAACAGTACGACGCCAACAGAAATGCATGACACAGGCCTTGGCAGTCGAGAACTGGAAGCCGTCTATGATGGCCAAAGACTGCACCCTGCAGATAGCGCCCTGTAGCTGCCGTTCAGCAACTGCAGTGCCAGTGGAGCTATAGTAAGGCAAAAGTCATCAACATTCAAATAAGCCAATACAGACGTTCCCACAGCTGCAGCTAGCCCATTGACACCAACTAAAAAGAGGTATACACACAAGACAGAGCCTTGTGGGACCCCATTCTCCTGGCCTTAGGAGGGACTATGGGAAGGACCAACGTCCACATGGAATGAATGAAGCGACAGAAAATTTTGAATAAAAGTCGGAAGTGGGCCCCTTAAACCCCACCCATGAAGCGTGGTGGTGATGTGATGTCACCATGTTGTATCGTATGCCTTCTGCATGTCAAAAAAGATGGCAACCTGTCGGCGGGATAATGCTGTACACATGGCTAACTCCAGGCAGACCAGATTATCGGTGACATAGCGGCCCTTGCGGAACACACCCTGGACTGTAGCCAAAAGGCCCCAAGACTAAAGTTGCCATCTCAACCTCTGGCTCACCATGCATTTGAGCAATTTGCATGGAACATTGGTGAGGCTAATGGGGCAGTAGCTGTCCACCTCCAGTGAGTTCTTGCCAGGTTTCGGCACAGGGTTAATGACGCTTTCCTGCCATTGTGATGGGAACTCACCCTCAACCCAGATACAGTTGAAAAGTCTTGGAGGCGTCGCTGGCAGTTAACTGAGAGGTATTTAAGCATCCGATAGTGGATGCCATCTGGCCCAGGATCCATATCAGGGCAAGCAGCTAAGGCACTTTGGAATTCCCAGTCACTGAATGGAGCATTGTACGATTTGGGGTGCAGTGTATGGAATGAAAAGCTCTGACGTTCCAACCACTCTTGCAGGGAGTGGAGGGCCTGTGGGTAATTTATAAAAGCAAAAATCTGAGTGTAATGCTCCGCTAAGATTTCTGCATTTGTGTTGGTGTCAGTACAGACTGCTCGATTCAGGGAAACCCAGGTACGCCTAATCTTGGTCCAAACGTGAGATGGAGAGGTATGGATACCAATGGTGGAGGCATACCATTCCCAGCACTCCTGCTTCCGTCAGGGAATGAGGCATCGGGCTCTGGCATGGAGCCACTTAAACTCAATGAGGTGGTACAGTGATGAGTGCCACTTATGACGTTAGAGGGCCCGCCTGTAATAGCAAATCGCCTCAGAGATCTCTGGTGACCAGGCACAGTTCTCTGCCGACGGGACCCAGAAGAACAGGGAATTGCCGATTCCACTGCAGAAACGATGCCGGTGGTGACTGTGTGAACCACCACATCAATGGCATCATGAGAAAAAGGCTCAATAGTGGCAATGGAGGCAAACAAGTCCCATTCAGCCTTATTCAAAGCCCATCTGGGTAGGCGCCCAAGTGTGTGACACTGGGTTAGTGACAGAAAGATCGGAAAGTGGGCACTACCGCACAAGTCATGCACACTCCACCAGACAGGGGGTAGAAGGCCAGGGCTGCAGACCAAAAGGCCAATGGATGAGTACGTGCCATGCACCACACTGAAATGTGTGGAGGCATCATTATTCAAGATAGAATGGTCGAGCTGTGCCAACACTCGTTCAACGACAGTGCCTTGGGCTGTTGCCACCAATCCACCCCACAAAGGGTTAATGGCGTTAAAGTCGCCCAGTAATAGAGAAGGTGGTGGCAGCTGGGCTAACAGCGCTGCCATAGATGCTGTAGGACATCACCATCCAGTGGAAGATAGAGGCTGCAGATAGTAACAGCCTGAGGCGTCCACACCCTAACAGCAACAGCTTCTAAAGGTGTTTGAAGAGGGACACACTCGCTGTAAAGAGAGTTAAGGACATAGACGCAGACAACACCAGATAGCCTCTCATAAGCTGCCCGATTCTTGTAATAACCCCAATACCCATGGAGGGCAGGGGTTCACATCACCGGAAACCAAGTTTCCTGGAGGGCAATGCAGAAGAAAAGTTGAAGGCTGAGAAGTTCTCAGAGCTCAGCAAAATGGTGGAAAAACCACCGCAATTCTACTGGAGGATAATAGCATTGTGAGGCTGGGAAGGCAATGAACATTCAATGAGGCAGTTTACACCTCAGAGTCACCTCCTGCCACCAACGTATTGCTTGAACAGTCTGTATCTATTGTGTCTGAGGGTTCAGTGAGATCCAGGTCCACAGCGGACACCAGAATCTTCACCTCATCCTCAGACACAGAACTTGTAGGCAGCGGTGGTGTAGGTCCCATTGCAGTGCCTTGGATCTGGGTGATATTTTGCTTTTTTGGTTTCTCTCACTGCCCCTTAGGTTGATCACACTGGGACTGAAGAGGACCGTGAAGCCCTACAACCAGCTACCTGTGGTTGCTTCAGCCACTGGTGGGTCAGCTCTACCACCGGTAACAACCTCAGAAGGGAGTGACCCAAGGGAACCCTTCCTAGTGAGGAGCCAAAGAAATAATATGCTTCTCTGGCTCGAAAGTGGGGATGTATGTCCCTGATGGTGAAGGTGGGGGGGGGGGGGGATGTTACTGCTCCCAATGTCGGTGGTGCAGGAGCAACAGGAAGGGTTGTGCCCCCACCCCCCATGGGTGAGGTGGCAGGTGTAGTCTTACAGCTCGGAGAGCCGACTGGAATTCGCTTAACTGATGAGGGTACTGTTGTCGTTGCGGTGGCATAAGAGGAAGTCGTTTGCACAGGATGGACTCGTTCAAATTTCCTCTTAGCCTCAGTGTAGGTCAGTCGGTCCAGGGTCTTACATTCCATGATTTTCCCCTCTTTCTGTGAAATTCTTGAGTCCGGCCAGCAAGGTGAATGATGCTCTTTGCAGTTGACATAGATGGGGGGCGGGGCACATGGAATATTGGGATGTGATGGGCGTCTGCAAGATCGACATGTCAGGCTGGAAGTACAACACAATGACATACAGACGAACTTCCAGTATTTAAAGCACCACATCGGGAGAGGGATATAGGGCCTGATGTCACAGCAGTAGACAGTCACCTTGACCTCCTAAGGCATGGCCCTTGAAGGCCATGATGAAGGTGCCGGTGGCAACCTGATTATCCCTCATACACCGATGATCGAGCAGGACAAAATGAACACCTCGCCGCTCCAAATTGGCGCGCAGCTCGTCTTCAGACTGCAAAAGAAGGTCCCTGTTGAATATAATGCCCTGGACCATATTTAAGCTCTTGTGGGCCATGATGGTAACAGAAATATCCCCCAACCTGTTACAAGCGAGTAATGCCAGTGACTGGGCAGATGGTGCTCTTTTTATCAAAACTGCCTTTGAGCGCATTTTGGACAAGCCCTCCATCTCCCCAAACTTGTCTTCTAAATGCTCTAGAAGGAACTGAGACTTCATCGTCATGAAAGACTCTCCATCAGCTCTCGTACAAACCAGGTACTGGGGCGAATAAGTCTCACTGCTATGCTTAGCCTTTTGCTCCTCCCATGGTGTGGCCAGCGAGGGGAACGATTTTGGGTCATACTTCTGTGCATTGAACTGAGCCCTAGAACGCTTAGAGACTGCTGATGTCTGACCACCAGCAAGAGATGATGTACCATGCTTCATTGACGGCGATCCGCCCGGATCCCACCCAATCCGACCAAGAGCCCTCCCCACAGGCGCCATGCAGCCTCAGCAAGGGCCACCTGGCAGGATGGTCATTGCTGGGAGTCTCAGTGCCCCAGGGAGATAGGGATCTACTCCTCGGCGTACGTGGGGGGTGAACAGCACAGTCATCAGCAGAGCGATCCCTAGGTCTACAACCAGCTAGGTACATGGCAGCCCCACCACAACAGACCGTCTACCGTGCTGGATAACAGGTGCAAAGAAGACCACGGTCGTCGTCGGCGCAGAAGGCGAGACTGCATAGTGGATGGGGGAAACCGCACCCAGGAATGTAGCCTCACTCAAGAGATGGAGAATGAGCAGGGCTGCAATGGGACGACGAGAAACGGGGCTTATGATCTCATTGCCCTATGGACACGATGCACCGTGCAAGGCGCCCTTCCCCAATTGGCACGCTCTTCAGGAAAATTACCTAATATGAAGGTCAAGCCCTACTGGGGGACCATGACATAAAGGCCGAAACGTGTGAGACTCCTTTTAGTCGCCTCTTAAGACAGGCAGGAATACCGCCTATTCTAACCTCCGGACCCGCAGTGGGATACATTCAAGCAACACACGAACAAAATACATTCCCGCCACACGGGGGAGCAAGCGCTGCAGCTCCTTCTCGCCACGTACTGCTCCCATTCCCGTGACGGTTCGTTGCCGGCGGAGCTTCTACATGGCCGGCGCTACCGCACGCTGCTTCAGTTGCTGCACCCACCACAGAACACGGCGCCTCCCACGCTACTCAAGTATCGCTTTGCAGCTAGTGAGTATACTCTATTCACATTTTTTCTTCGCACCAGACACGGATGAGAGAACAGCCGTTCGAAATGTGGGCTCCTGAATGCATTTAATTCGAGGTCCTGATGGCTTACTGCGCCGCCGTCAGAACGAGATTCTTGCTAGTCGATTGTGAGACTCTTCCGCAGATTTTCTTCCGCAGATTTTCTGTTCCCAGATTCGCGTCCTACCGTGATACTGTGAGTGGCAAGAAACCGATGGAGCTGGACCGACGAACACGCCAATGGAACGACACCTCCAGGAAGACAGCGTTGAGCGCCCCATGTCAACGCTGACCTAACAGGCCACCCATCGGTCGGCCCCAGTTCGGTCGCAGACTTAGGGAGCATTAGCACTGAGTAATAGGAAGACGATTCTATCAGTAGTAATAATGTATGAATGTAATTTCATGTATGAGGCACGGCAAGCACAGGAAGCCATCTCACAACGAAAAGAGTTCGGTTTTATTTATTTCCTCTTTAGAAATAAAAAGTTCTACTAATTGAAAACTATTACGTACAGACTATTTTAGATTCTTGCCACCGGCCATCGCAACTTCTCTCCTTTTTTTTGTGGGTGCTGGCCCCACAGAAGGTGATGCAACAGTCAGTAAGACAAAACTGATTATTTTACAAACTCCTCAAAGGCGTGAACTGACGGTTTTATGCAACGCTCATGTCATGAATGAAAAACACAATACTTTCATTAATCAAACCACGGATTTAGTTTAAAGTCGTTTTTCCCCAAAAGTATCCCAGATTAGTCTGAAGTCTACAAAGAGACCATATGTTTCTGAAAGATTAAAGACAACCAGTACAATTAATAGGAAACAGTACCTACCAGTCACAAACAGGTCTGATGTTGATGGTATTCCATAATATCGCAGGCACTAACACAGAATATTATGCAAATGCGTTATGAGAGAAAGATAGGCACGTCAGGTGACACAATGAAGACAATCTATGATATAGTGAAGGAGAAATGTAATATAGCCGCATAAGAAGTGGACGAGATAGCATTAAGATTAGAGGATGCTTTCGTGACGAATGTGAACAGTGTTGCGAAACTCATTAACAAGAGTCTCATGAATGTTGCTGAACAAATGGGATTGTCAGGTTCAGTAGGCTCTACCACGGAATACCTTAACCCAGCCACTATTAAAAAGAGTAGGAACCTCAGTATAAAACTAATGTCCAACACAAAAGCTTAAAAATCAAAAAATTCTTATAGTGGAAATAACATATCAACAGAGTTATCTAAAGAGTGTTGTTTAGAGTTTAGTAACATACAAAATTATTTGTGTAGCCAGTTATTTATCACTGGAACTTTTCCCAAACGGCCGAAATAAGCTGAAGCTGAAGACTTGAGGTCCAGAAATACTGCCAAACTTCTATCCAATTTTCTTTTCTCGCCATTATCAAAAATTATAGTTAAAGAATTATACGGTTCACTACTTGTTCATTCGGCAATAAATAATTTAATGTCAAAAGCACAGGTTGGACTCCTCCAGGTTGTAGATACTGAGAACGACGTTTACACACACAGCGATAATGTACTTTGTTCTTTAGCTGTATATTATAGGCTACTGGTATATTTTGTGATGGGTCGGATCTATCTGACTGTGTAGATGATTATATTTTACGTAACCTAAAATATTATGGTGTAATAACAAACGCTGCAAAATGATTCAAGTCTTTAAATGCGAATATTTTAGGTTAGGCTTTACCGTTACTGATGCCAATCACCGTTTATTTATCTCCACGACGAATTTCAAAGGTTTAAACCTCCATATCAGGCTGATTTACATTTGTTAGTATGACATACACCAAAGAGCCAAAGAAACTAGTACACCTGCCTATTATCGTGTAGGGCCACCTCGAGCACGCAGAAGTGCCTCAGCACGACGTGGCATGGACTCGACTAATGTCTGAAGTAGTGCTGAAGGGAACTGATACCATGAATCCTGCAGGTCTGTCCACAAATCTTCTGAACAGCACATTGCAAAGCATACCAGATTGCCCAAGAATGTTCATGTCTGGGGAGTTTCGTGGTAAGCGGAAATGTTTAAACTCAGAAGAGTGTTCCTGGATCACGGCGTAGCAATCCTGGACGTATGGGGCGTCGCATTGTACTGCTGGAATTGCGCAAGCCCGTCGGAATGCTAAATGAACATGAATGGATGCAGATGATGACATAGAATACTTACGTAGGTGGCACCTGTCAGAGTCGTATCTAGATGTATCAGGGGTTCCGTATGACTCCAATTGCAGGCGTCCCATGCCACTGCAGAGCCTCCACCAGCTTCAACAGTCCCCTGCTGACATGCAGGATCTATGGATTAATGACGTTGTCTCCATACCCGAACACGTCCATCCGCTCGATACAATTTGAAACGATACTAGACCGACCAGGCAACATGCTTCCAGTCATCAACAATCCAATGTCGGTGTTTACGACACATACGAGGCGTAAAGTTTTATGTCATGCAGTCATCAAGGGTACACGAGTGGGCCTTATCTATGATATTTCGTTGCATGGTTCGCACGCTGACATGTTGATGGCCCAGCATTGAAATCTGCAGCAATTTGGCCGAGGGTTGCACTTCTGTCACACTGAACGATTCTGTCCAGTCGTCGTTGGTCCCGTTCTTGCACAATCTCTTTCCGGCGGCAGTGGTGTCGGAGGTTTTATGTTTTACCGGATTCCTCATATTCACGATACATTCGTGAAATGGTCATACGGGAAATTCTCCACTTCATCGCTACCTCGGAGATGCTGTGTCCCATCGCTCGTACGCCGACTGTAACACCACTTTCAAACTCACTTAAATCTTAATAACCTGCCATTGTAGGAGCAGTAACAAATCTAACAACTGCACCAGTCCCTTGTTGTCTTATATAGGCGTTGCCGAACGCATCGCCGTATTCTGTCTGTTTACGTATCTCTGTATTTTAATACGCGTGCCTACACCAATTTCTTCAGAGTGTCATTGTATGTGTGTATTGTGTTAAAATTTTTGGAGGAACGTACTTTCACCACCGTAACGCATCACATGTGTACTGTCATATTTTGTAAACAAAAATTGCGTCTGAAGACTATTAGGTACAAGGATCAAATCACAAAAGAGGACAATTATCAGAAAGTACAAAGAGTATACAGCATAACATCATTATTACAGAATAAGCTTGAAAGGTTTTTAAAGATCTTTTTTTCGAGGTGCTGAGCACATGAGTTCGAGCAAATATTTGAAATGATATATAAATCCGATTTTGTCAAGCTTAAACTTCATACTTGTTTATATAACCCGGTGACATAATGAAAAATTTAAGAGCAATAATTATTTTGGCTACAGTGGTAAAATTATACATAAATAACAATTTTTGTTGGTATTCTCAGATAGGATTGAAAGGCTAGAGGCAGGGAGAGAGGAAGAGAAACAGAGAGAGAGAGGGTAGAAAGAGTGATTGGATGAGAAGAAACTTTCCAAATCGAGGGGTTCTTAAGATTGTATCTGTTACACGCAATAATTGTGTGGAGGCAAACATTTTCTCTTAGATGGCCAACCTTTTCAAACAACCCTCACACCATATCCAGTCACTGTAATAAATATACATTCACACAGATATAGCTTATAACAAGAGTAGGAAACATGACAGAAAATGGTAGACGAAATAAGCACTGCCTCGGGATGAGTGACCTTGACCTTGTTACATCCTCATATGCACAGTCAGTATAAGCCACTGAGTGTTAATATGGTAACCTCGCCATACATAAGATCCACCTTCATCTTCACAGCTTCCTCAGTCTGGCTCAAATATCGAACAAACGAGGCATCTTTCGTATCGTATGCTCATGTGACACAGACCAAGAGACAACCATTGCGAATCAGTACTCACTATTCAACGTACTATGACAGAACCACCCCTTATCCTGACAGCTGTGGAATCCTAGAAGTATAATAGAAACTTCTGAAAAATATAAATATCCACAACATGCCAGATCGTGCCTACAAATATCTTTCATAAAACTGGTTTCTATCAAAGAAGAACGTCACGCATCCAAGAAAACATCAACCATAACTGTCATAAATCATCCCATAGATCATTCTCAGCATGTGCTGAACCTCACAACATAGAAAATATCTACTCATAATCACGTG
Source organism: Schistocerca americana (assembly GCF_021461395.2). NCBI lineage: Eukaryota > Metazoa > Arthropoda > Insecta > Orthoptera > Acrididae > Schistocerca > Schistocerca americana. The sequence goes on along the minus strand of NW_025725481.1, from coordinate 5,572,447 downwards.
TCACAGTTTGAGACTCATAAAAAAATGCAAGTTCTTGCCCCATATATTCTCATTATATCACACATTATTCAGATAATCCAATACTGCTACATCAAAACATTCATGATAATCATATGATGAAACTAGTCGTTCATCAAATCAGATCTGACACTCAAAAGTGCCTGTCTTTCAAATCCAATTGCACCTGGAATATCCAGGTACTACCCTGGCCTGATAGTGATGAACTGTGTTTATTGTGTGAGATACAATGTGGCAAGACCGTTGGTTATATTGCCATTCTTAGGGAAGAAACTAACAAAAACGTATGACTAAGGCTTCATTCATGAAAATAAATCTTCAAAACGTGGAAAAATACTCATAGGAGATCACTTGGAAGCAGCCTGGTTACACGAAGAATCTTAACTAGGACATAAGCACAAACTGTAGATATGTTACGCTGAATACCTTAACACGAGAAAATTTTGTACCTATTAAGTACCACACACACTGAGGTCTGCATCGACACTGCGCAAATTCTGTAAGTTCTAAGACTTGTATTGAACTTTTCATTGACATTGAAGTCATTAGAGACGGTCATTTAGCAACAAAAATTGATATATATTAGTGTTCAGCAAAAAATTTCGAGTTTTGAAGATTTACTCCTTCTTGGGACAGCATTAATAAAACCACTGTAAGTGTGAAGTCGCTTCTCCTTCCTAACGTTTGGTTTGCTTCCTCTTTATCTGTTCATTTTCATCGAAGCCTATGACAGGCTATGTAGCTAGTTAATCCTGTTCCTCCACTATCAGATTGACGACTAAATCGTGTTATACATTTACGGTAAATAATTCTAACTCAGATTTATGTCCCAACGTTGGTCAGACATGAACTGTGGGTCAGTGTGGCATCAACCAGCTCCTTCAAACAAACTGTTAGCTCTGTCCACAATCACTGGGCTATCCTAGCTCTACATACCACCAGCGGCCAGTTTGGCTACAGCAGTAGAAAGTTCATCAACCTTCTCTGATTCTTGAAATGCTATTATCTCTATTGACCTTTCATACTTCTACTCCATGTTCAAGATTTTCCAAAGCTGTCGCCTGACTAGTTACTTGCTCGTTAACCTGACTCGCTACAGCCTGACTTGGAGCAGCTTCTAGACTATTATGTAACTCAGATTGTTCCTTCCTCCACAAACATTAACCTCCTTCCAGAATGAGATTTTCACTCTGCAGCGGAGTGTGCGCTGATATGAAACTTCCTGGCAGATTAAAACTGCGTGCCCGACCGAGACTCGAACTCCAGACCTGTTCGAGTCTCGGTCGGGCACGCAGTTTTAATCTGCCAGGAAGTTTCATTAACCTCCTTGTCTGTCACTTCTTTTTAACTAATTTTTGACAGATATAATTTTCTTATATTTCCCACCACAAGTACTATTAATCTGTTTAGCTCTACCATTTCCTTTTATTCCAGTGCAATCTGTTGTTGCAACATGGGAATTTCATCCCCTTTGAAAACTAGAAATTTTCTAAACAAACATCTAAAGAGGGATAACATAGGGACTGGAGTAACATAAACCACATTCAGCTGAATTCAGGCTTCCTTCCCACAACAAGATAATATTAGTTTCAATGCAGGTTCACACTAAAGGGTAGAGTAATATTTCAGCAGGGCATTAACAACGAACACAAGCACTAGACGATGCAAACTGTACACCTGAGACAATTCAGATTTCTGGCATTAACTTGCTCATGCGACATTTACAAACATCATCATACACATCCCTGAGCAAATAAGTCCAATGAAGTCATGAAATCCATGTATCGGAATGTATATAGTACTCTCAAGAAATCTGAAAATAGTTATAAATTCCACTCTGGCCAAATCACAGTTGCCATCATCGTGCGGGATGGGGGACGAGAGGGTTAGAGGTATGTCCACTCTCCGCTCTACTAAGCTACCACTTCTCACCACTGAAAAGTACAATGATGAAACTGGCAATCTAAGTTGTGCTTACTACTCCACTGTAATTAAACTAATTGTTGCAACAGCCCACATAAAGCCAGTAATAAGTTTCGTTACAGATGCAGAAATCACCATCTGGCATCAGATAAACTCCAGATCCGTAAGAATGCTCAGTGACAAAGACACAACTCCATTATATTAGTTTTTGACTATTTTAGACTAGGCTTCCATACAATTCGGTACATTGAATGCACAGTAATATTTCGTAAAGTTACCAGAAACAAGCAATTGCACTCAGAACTTCAATATAGGTCTTAAATCAAGTGCACAGCTCGAAACATATTTATTAGAAATGTTTGCTTAACCTAAAACTAAGTTAGTACTGATTTCACAAGATCTTAAAGTGCAATCCAACGTCAGTACTATCACTCAAGAAGTTCCGCCTACCGAAACATCACTATCTAACAGAAACTTCACTTAGCGATACCACTGACTTTGCTAATCCTGATAAATCCCTTGACCCGTCCTCCGTTCCTAAATATTATTCTCCTACTAAACATTGAAAATCATCTTAAATCCACCTACCTGACAAAGGTTCTCTACAGAAAGTAGTGTTCTAGCAACTCACATTTGATCATTCAGTGCAAATACAAGTTCCTTTTGCAGAAAAACCCACGAACATTTTGCTTCTCCCAATTAAACAAGCAGAAAGTATGCAAATGTCCCAGTATAGAGTTGCCACTTCAAAACAACAATCCACAACGTTAGTTTCATAACATCAACCCAACATATTAATATATCAGCCCCCCTAGTTTGTAATTTATCTATACATAAGAAATATGGTACCACAGAAGAAGAGAACGATTGTAGTTTAGCAATAAGAGACGTAACTACACTCCGCCAAATGTGAGTGGACCATTCACCTTAGTGTGCATTCAAAAGTCTCCTCTGACAACTTGAGAACAAAAATCCATACACATGTGTACCAGTTATTGTGTCAGTATTTAATAAGCAACATAGCAATAAGGATATAACTAACATAAGAAGCTGTGTAAGGATCGATTTAAGATGCATGAATGTAACAGTTATTCACTAGAGTATATTTCAAAATGGGTAAATTACCTTTCATTAACACAGACCAACTGCAATGACGTTCAAACATCAAGTGGAAAAAGAAAGCGCCATCAGAGAAGCACCATATTGTAAACTACAATTTACATCGAATAAACGGGAGATATTCTGTGGGATATTTTCAAAGTATTCATTCTTCTTGTATGTACGGAATCACTGTATTTTAAAACATTATTATGTATGGTTAGTGAGTTACAATAATTGTTCCGCGAGTAGATGGACATCTACACCAGAGGCTGCAATCTTACGAATATTATTTCGAATTCAACTTACGAGAAGAAAGAAAATATATGACAATGGTAATTGTCAACTCGGCGAAATTGTATCACGCATTGTAATCCACGCAAATACATCACCAACATCAGAAACAAAAAATAGATTAAGTTTAAAAGCCTGCACATAAATGCAATGAAAGGTTGTCACTAAAAGTAAATTCATAAGTGTTCAAATAATTTAATTGTATTATAATGGTCTCCTCAGAGCAGACCTATAGTAAGATCTATAAATTTTCTTTGTGTTATTATACGCCTTACAATAGTAAACTTCATGTTTCCTTGTTTGACGCAGTGGAAATATTGGAATATGGGGGAAGACGAAACTACCAGGTGGTTATAATTAAAGTACAGCTGTTCACAAGGAGCAGTGTGACAGTACGGCAGGGAAACTTGGTAGATATTCCAATGCGTTTACTTGGATCTGAGTTACGTCGGGAAAAGGTTAGTTCCAGTTTTGATCAGCAGGTGGAAATCTAGGACTATCACTGCGAGAAAGACTTATAAAAACGTTTCCATATTTCGTGGAGTAGTGAACCCGTCAATGCTCCACAATTGCTAAATGAAATGGCGGCCACTGGGAGAGATCAACACACAAATGTGTGGAGTGGGAGGGCTAACCCATCAACAGCAACATCATTCACAGTTTTCATGATGACAATTCATTTTTACAAGTTTAACCAGCGAGTGCATGGACACAATTAAGAAAATTTCTTCGTGTATAAAATACATGAATGAAATGAAAATTACGCAGTAAATAAATTTTAACTAAGAAAAATACATCACGACACACTGTAAACCAGACTTTACTAAGAATTTCAGTAAATTTTAGAATTAAGAAAGCTAGTGGCTAGCGCTTACTGAACTATCTATCAATAACAATTTATCTTTTCAAAAGAATTTGAATATTATTTACAATTTTAGAAAAAAATGTGCGCCTGGCGCTTAGCAAACTCTAGTAATAATCTTCCAATTAATAATTGTAATTAATAAACATGCTACACTGCACTCACTAAGGCTTTAATTTACAGCCGTTCAGGTTACAATGTATTTAGGAGCAAACAGGCCAGGTCGCTCACTAATGATTAAGTAAATATCAGCAGGTTAGTGCGAAGTATTCTCCCAACTTAAACGCTGACAGGCATCAGAGCAAAGAGAGATGTGCTTAACAAAGTAACAAAGTTGTTCCTGTTTTACAGCTCCTGCCTCGAACTGTCAGCAGTCCGACAGGAGATGGCTCGGCGTTTTATAACACCGGCACGTTGGTCGGTCGGTCACTGTGAGAGCAGCGCCAGACCCGTGGCCGACCAGGGCAGTGGAAACCCCGCCCTAAGCTCTCGCCTGTTACCTGGGGGGATTTCACAAGGCCCTGGATGGACTGAACTGAAACAGACTAAAATTCTAAATGTACAAGTTGTCGCACACCAGGATGAACAACTGCAAAGGGGGAATAAACCAATTCCGCTTAAGGGAAGTGAGAGTGACTTTCCTACATTGGTCTCCTTAAACACTGCTTGGCTTTGAATTCAAGTAACAAGAAACTGGGAGCTCAGCCACAAATCGGGCAGTTACCTGAACATCAATATCTGCCCCTAAACTCAAGGTAGAAAATTAGACTTACGACGGCACAGCGACCTGTCTAACAGTCACAACTATATAACATTTTGACTGTCACATGTTATACTGCTTTGGATCATAGGCTATCCCAAGCGCTGGCTCATTACGCCGGATAAAATGATAGAATTCTTGTCCGTCAGTTCCACTTGAACTTAAAAGCAGTGCAAGATGTATTTTACTTGTAAACAAGAACTAATCGGACGAATCGTCTCACCAGATTCAGGAACTGGAGTTGGCCACACAGGATGCCGAGACGTCCTGGATCGAAGTTAGCACCTGACAATTGTGGCTCCACCCAACAGTGGTATCAGTTTCCAGACACCACAAGCGGCAACATGCAGGCAGCAGCCCCGCAAACAGTGCATGGTTCCTCTCTTTGTCTGCACACATGCCACTCCTCGCAGCCACACCATGTTCCTGACTGCCTCTGCACTTCACGGTTCGGCGCCCACTCTGTATCCATTGGCCTCACTCGTTGCTGACGTACCACTCACGCCCTCTCTTGGACTTACCTCACACCATCAATCAGCCAGTTTTGCATGCAAGAATAGCTAACGAGCCCACTAGCAATATATCGAATCGAGCGCCACGGCTCATCCTTTACCACCAAAAACTCAAGAGAGCCCGTCTGCTAATTTATCTCAAACAGAGAACAGAAAATTTAGCTCCCTCCCTTGACCTTGGAGACATGTACTCTAGAAAACTTTCCTGTAGCGATGTTACGTACCAGTAGGGTGACTGGATTAAGATTAAGAACCTAGATAACCTCACAAGGTCCTACTAAGCGAGGTGCCAATTATCAGGAATTGCGCCGTACTTTGACCCCTGGGAGAAAGATTTTGTAAACGAAACCTTATCACTACCACACACCTTAAACTTGCTTTGTCCAAGACTGTAATGGCGCGCCTGCCTCTTGGGTGAGACATTAATATTTCCTACCACTTGTGACCAGTTCTCCTGAATCAGGCTAGGTGTGATATTCTCAGGGAACAGATCGTTAACTCATCACAGATTGTACAATGGGGAGTTGAAACGATGACCAAACACCAAGGAAGTGAAGGTGGTTTTAAGGGCTACATGGTTGGCGGAATTAAACACCAAATTGAGACATGCTACTGAATAACCGCGCTTGTGGAGTAAAGGGAATGGAAAATAATTAAGGACGTCTTCAGACTGCAGTTCAGTCCCTCCATAAATGAAGGTTGTGGACAGTTCGGTACAATTGTGGAGTGAATTATCACATTACCGAAGCTAAGTCTTTTAAACTCTTGTGAGAGGAAAGGAGAAGTGTTCTCACTGACAATGGTATCGGGATTGCCCAATGTGGAATATATCTCCGACAATTGACGAATAATTAACCCAGCTGTCAGCCTACTACTGTGTACGAACCAGACAAATCTGGAGGTGTCATCAGTCACGACCAGGACATACTGACTGACACTACCAGTACGTGGCAGGCGGCCGACATAATCAACAAAGAGTTTATCAATGGGAGAGTGTTCTCTTCAAGATTGTGAAAATCCCCTGACAGTATTAAAATTGTGTTTAGGAATTTTACAGTTATGGCACTCACCCCTCGAAACTCCACATATACCTATACAAGGTTGGCCAACTAAGAAATAACCTAAGCTTGCTAAGGATTCTACCGATTCCTAAATGTCCTCCAACCACAGACTTTCCGGGCAGCATTCTGAATAATCACTTTTGTTAAAAATTATAACAGGGTTATTGGTTAACATGGGCTGTTCTACACTCATTTCTGCAGTTGTGTTGCTATGACTTTCAAATCGTAGAATTCATCACCCGTTTTATTAATTTGTACTTGAAGCACCGTTCATTGTTTATTGTTTCTAGTATTGTAACAATTCATATTCGACGACTTATTTAGTTTTTGCCCTGTTTCCTTACTTAATATTGCACAATATGTCCAAGGAGCACGAAGACAGACGTGTTAGAGTTTCTGCACAGCTTAACCAGGGTAACTGGGAGAGCTTCACTCAAAAGTAACAGCTAACTCGCCAGTTCTGGAAACTAGAGGAGACCAATTCTGACAGCTAGACTTGATTTAGTACGTTAAGCTTTGGGAGACTGGTAATAAAAAATGTTAAAACTGAAATGATTTACTTAACTAAAGAAAATAACTTGCACACTTTTATAATATCGTGAACCACGTTAAAATATAATGCCTTCAACGAAAGGGAAATGTGGAAGAACACCAGTGGGATTAAGTTCTGGAGGGTGGAGAGTGGTAGAGTGCAGGAAAAGACCCTGTAGAACACCACTTTGTCAGAAAAAAGGTGGAAGGCTAGAGAGAGTGGACCACAACACGGAGTTACGGGAACTGTCAGTGAGGCACCAATGCACCGGAGGAATAGAAGATGGCCAAACACACAAAGCAGCTGACATAGCCGAATGCAGACCTTTTCCATAAAGTTTCGGGTCTGCAGCCGCAAGAATTCTCCTTGATCTTCTAATATTTAGGCTGTGTAACGCTCAGCCACCTTCAGAGTGAGCCGCAAGACTGCCGCTCCACTTTTTTTTTTCCTTTATTGAATTTCAATTCCCCCCAAAGGGGGCGGGCTGGCAGCAGCTTAGTATGCCGCTCTTCAGCCTACAGACTTTGTTAGAAAGATGAAGAGAATAAATAATAAAAACAGGCGATAAAATCGGAGACTTAAAGAGTAACATGGCGAAAAGAAATCGTGGAACTTAAAACAAAGAACAGATGGATGATGACGCTAAGAAAATACATACAAAGCAGACAGGTAAAACAATAGACAGACAATTAAAAAAACACAGCGACAGTCTGGTGTCTGTTCGCAAAAGACATAAAATTCACACCCAGCAACAGCATGGTTTCTGTTCGCAACACGAGAAAGACGAACAACACTGAACAGTCACTGGAACACTGCACTAAAAAGTTGGCAAATGTGACATACCACAGCCGAGAGCAGGTGGGGGGAAACTGGACAGACGATGGGAAAATAAAAAGGGGGGGGGGGAACCAGGAAATGAGCTGATGGAAAATGAGGACCCATAAGAGGGGTGGGAGGGCGCTGGGCAGACGTGACAGGGGTAGGCAGAGGAGGGGAATACAAAAGGACATGGGGGGGGGGAGAAGGGAGGTAGGGAGAGGTTTAGTGGGGAGAAAACAGGACGGAAGGGGGGAAGAGGGAGCCCAGGGAAAGGACAGAGGAAAGGAGGGGTAATGAGGATCAGAGTTGATAGGAAGGATAAATGGAGGGAGAGAGGGCATCATCCGGGAGGGGGAGTTGATGGACGCCACCTTGGGAAAGGAGATGTAAGGTGTAGAGATGGAGGGTAGGGGGGACACAACGGTGAAGACGTGGCAGGGGGCGGGGATGGGAGAGGAGAGGAGCAACCAGGGGGTGATGGGGTTCAAGACGGCGGGGGTGTAGAGGATGCGGATATGTTTGTGGAATAGGAGCAGATGGGGGAAAGGAATGAGATCATAGAGGATCCGCATGGGGGATGGGAGGCGTATACGGAAGGCGAGGCAGAGTGCATGACGCTCAAGGATTTGGAGGGACTTATAGATTTGGGGGGGGGGGGGGCGCTCCAGTGCTCGCTTCGTCCCTTTATACTCGTGTAACGCACAACTGCGCATGCGGCCACAGATACAAATGCGCCAGAGACGTTGATTGGCGGCATAGGCGTGCACAATGGACGAGTTACATCTATGACACTGTAGTCGATCGGTGTTGGCATGTCCATATATCATTGTGAGTTGCACTGTGACGACCTCTTTGTGAGTCAATTACACCAAGTGCCGGATTTCATGATTTATCAAGGTTGAAATCACTATCTCTAGTAATTACATTTGTCGTCAAGCGAATCTGAATTGCCTCCTTCACTATCGAGTCCCAAAAAGATGATTTAGTTGGCAAAATTTCGACGTTGTCATACAAAATACTGTGACCTATATCAATACAGTGCTCTGCCACTGTCGACTTGTTAGAGTGTACCTCCGGTGCTCTGTACATCTTTCTTGGACAGTACGAGTTGTTTGTCCAACGTAAGAAAGGCCACATTCACATCGAATTTTGTGAACTACACATGTTCGGAGCAGCAAATCATCTTTGATGGAGCCCACGACTGCAGCTGTCTTGGGTGTAGGACGAAAAATCACTTTTACTGCTGAGAATCCGACCTATTTTTGCTGAGGGGCTACCAACATGTGGCAGGAAGGCCATCGGCTTAAAGGTTTCTTCGTCTTCTTCTGCTTTCTTTGTGGCCTCTTTCGGTTTCATTTTCAGTGCCTTCTGTATTTGCTGTGGCGAGTACCTGTTGTCTTCAAACACTCTTTGTAGATGGGAAACCTCATCTTGCTTTCGTCACAAATAATATAATAATATGCGATCTATGGGTCAAAGTTTGGACAACACTCATCGTCTGTGCAGGATGTTGTTGTTGTTGTGATCTCCATGCTACTCTATCCTGTGCAAGCTTCTTCATCTCCCAGTACCTACTGCAACCTACATCCTTCTGAATCTGCTTAGTGTATTCATCTCTTGGTCTCCCCCTACGATTTTTACCCTCCACGCTGCCCTCCAATACTAAATTGGTGATCCATTGATGCCTCAGAACATGTCCTACCAACCGATTCCTTCTTCTAGTCAATTTGTGCCACAAACTTCTCTTCTCCCCAATCCTATTCAATACTTCCTCATTAGTTATGTGATCTACCCATCTAATCTTCAGCATTCTTCTGTAGCACCACATTTCGAAAGCTTATATTCTCTTCTTGTCCAAACTATTTGGTTGCTCCTCTCCTCTCCCATCCCCGCCCCCCGCCACGTCTTCACCGTTATGTCCCCCCTACCCTCCATCTCTACACCCTACATCTTCATTTTCCTTTACCGTCCATGTTTCACTTCCATACATGGCTACACTCCATACAAATACTTTCAGAAATGACTTCCTGACACTTAAATCCATACTCGATGTTAACAAATTTCTCTTCTTCAGAAACGCTTTCCTTGCCATTGCCAGTCTACATTTTATATCCTCTCTACTTCGACCATCATCAGTTAATATGCTCCCCAAATAGCAAAACTCCTTTACTACTTTAAGTGTCTCATTTCCTAATCTAATACCCTCAGCATCACCCGACTTAATTCGTCTACATTCCATTATCCTCGTTTTGCTTTTGTTGATGTTCATCTTATATCTTCCCTTCAAGACACCATCCATTCCGTTCAACTGCTATTCCAAGTCCTTTGCTGTCTCTGACAGAATTACAATGTCATCGGCGAACCTCAACGTTTTTATTTCTTCTCCGTGGGTTTTAATACCTACTCCGAATTTTTCTTTTGTTTCCTTTACTGCTTGCTCAATATACAGATTGAATAACATCGGGGAGAGGCTACAACCCTGTTTTACTCCCTTCCCAACCACTGCTTCCCTTTCATGCCCCTCGACTCTTATAACCGCCATCTGGTTTCTGTACAAATTGCAAATAGCCTTTCATTCCCTGTATTTTACCCTTGCCACCTTTAGAATTTGAAAGAGAGTATTCCAGTCAACATTGTCAAACGCTTTCTCTAAGTCTACAAATGCTAGAAACGTAGGTTTGCCTTTCCTTAATCTTTCTTCTAAGATAAGTCGTAAGGTCAGTATTGCCTCGCGTGTTCCAGTATTTCTACGGAATCCAAACTGATCATCCCCGAGGTCGGCATCTACTAGTTTTTCCATTCGTCTGTAAAGAATTCGTGTTAGTATTTTACAGCTGTGGCTTATTAAACTGATTGTTCGGTAATTTTCACATCTGTCAACACCTACTTTCTTTGGGATTGGAATTATTATATTCTTCTTGAAGTCTGAGGGTATTTCTCCTGTTTCATACATCTTGCTCACCAGATGGTATAGTTTTGTCAGGACTGGCTCTCCCAAGGCCGTCAGTAGTTCTAATGGAATGTTGTCTACTCCCGGGGCCTTGTTTCGACTCAGGTCTTTCAGTGCTCTGTCAAACTCTTCACGCAGTATCGTATCTCCCATTTCATCTTCATCTACATCCTCTTCAATTTCCATAATATTGTCCTCAAGTGCATTGCCCTTGTATAGACCCTCTATATACTTCTTGCACCTTTCTGCTTTCCCTTCTTTGCTTAGAACTGGGTTTCCATCTGAGCTCTTGATGTTCATACTAGTGGTTCTCTTATCTCCAAAGGTCTCTTTAATTTTCCTGTAGGCAGTATCTATCTTACCTCTAGTGAGATAAGCCTCTACATCCTTACATTTGTCCTCTAGCCATCCCTGCTTAGCCATTTTGCACTTCCTGTTGATCTCATTTTTTAGAAGTTTGTATTCCTTTTTGCCTGCTTCATTTACTGCATTTTTATATTTTCTCCTTTCATCTATTAAATTCAATATTTCTTATGTTACCCAAGGATTTCTACTAGCCCTCGTCTTTTTACCTATTTGATCCTCTGCTGCCTTCACTATTTCATCCCTCAAAGCTAGCCATTCTTCTTCTACTGTATTTCTTTTCCCCATTCCTGTCAATGGTTCCCTTATGCTCTCCCTGAAACTCTGTACAACCTCTGGTTCTTTCAGTTTATCCAGGTCCCATCTCCTTAAATTCCCACCTTTTTGCAGTCTCTTCAGTTTTAATCTACAGGTCATAACCAATAGATTGTGGTCAGAGTCCACATCTGCCCCTGGAAATGTCTTACAATTTAAAACCTGGTTCCTAAATCTCTGTCTTACAATTATATAATCTATCTGATACCTTTTAGTATCTCCACGTTTCTTCCATGTATACAACCTTCTATCATGATTCTTAAACCAAGTGTTAGCTATGATTAAGTTGTGCTCTGTGCAAAATTCTACCAGGCGGCTTCCTCTTTCATTTCTTAGCCCCAATCCATATTCACCTACTACGTTTCCTTCTCTCCCTTTTCCTACACTCGAATTCCATTCACCCATGACTATTAAATTTTCGTCTCCCTTCACTATCTGAATAATTTCTTTTATTTCTTCGTCATCTGCAGAGCTAGTTGGCATATAAACTTGTACTACAGTAGTAGGTGTGGGCTTCGTATCTATCTTGGCCACAATAATGAGTTCACTATGCTGTTTGTAGTAGCTTACCCGCATTCCTATTTTCCTATTCATTATTAAACCTACTCCTGCATTACCCTTATTTGACTTTGTGTTTATAACCCTGTAGTCACCTGACCAGAAGTCTTGTTCCTCCTGCCACCGAACTTCACTAATTCCCACTATATCTAACTTTAACCTATCCATTTCCCTTTTTAAATTTTCTAACCTACCTGCCCGATTAAGGGATCTGGCATTCCACGCTCCGATCTGTAGAACGCCAGTTTTCTTTCTCCTGATAACGACATCCTCTTGAGTAGTCCGCGCCCGGAGATCCGAATGGGGGACTATTTTACCTCCGGAATATTTTACCCAAGAGGACGCCTTCATCATTTAATCATACAGTAAAGCTGCATGCCCTCGGGAAAAACTTACGGCCGTAGTTTCCCCTTGCTTTCAGCCATTCGCAGTACCAGCACAGCAAGGCCGTTTTGGTTATTGTTACAAGGCCAGATCAGTCAATCATCCAGACTGTTGCCCTTGCAACCACTGAAAAGGCTGCTGCCCCTCTTCAGGAACCACACGTTTGTCTGGCCTCTCAACAGATACCCCTCCATTGTGGTTGCACCTACGGTACGGCTATCTGTATCGCTGATGCACGTAAGCCTCCCCACCAACGGCAAGGTCCATGGTTCATGGGGGGATGTGCAGGATGGTGGCAGCTATTTGCACGTAAATACAAATCAGTGTGCATCGGCTTCCGATACACTTCGTGTCCCAAAGTACCATCATCTCTGCGCCGAACCAGAACATCCAAGAATGGAAGGCATCCCTCCTTTTCTATTCCCATTGTGAACTTTATTTGATTGTGGAGGGATTTCAGATGTCTTAAGACGTCTTGCTAGTTATCTTCACCATGGGGCCAAACTACAAAGGTTCAACATGCCTCCAGAATACCATGGGTTTCAAGTCAGCGGATTCAAGCACCTTCTCCTCGAAGTCTTCCATAAATAAATTGGCCACCAGGGGGGATAAGGGACTACCAATGGTGACTCCGTCCATTTGTTCAAAAAATTCGTTGTTAAATAAGAAGTATGTAGAGATCAGAACATGTTTGAATAAAGCTGAAATCTTTTTTCTGATACTTCTTTCAACAAGTTGTAGAGATTCTGGAAGGGGAACCTTTTTGAATAAAGACACCACATCGAAACTAACTAATATATCAGAAGGGTTTGGTTTCAATGATTTGAGTTTACTAATGAAATCAGCTGAATTTGTTATGTGGTGAGCACATTATCCCACAAGAGGCCTCAACAACGATGCCAGGTGTTTGGCCACGTCATAGGTTGGAGAGCCTATGTTACTCACTATGAGGCAGAGAGGAACATCTTTCTTGTGGACCTTTGGTAGTCCATAAAATCTAGGAGGCACTGCACCACTTGGTTTCAATCTCCGGGAAACCTCTGGTGGGAAGGGAGAATCATTCAGAAGCGAAGCAGTTTTCTTCGCCACTCAATTTGTGGGATCCCTGATGACCTCCCGGTAGATGCTTTCACTCAATAATTGTACATTTTATCATGGTATTCGTCCCGAGACAATAAAACAGTAGCATTACCTTTATACGCTGGGAGTACCACCGTCTGAGTATCCTGGCGAAGCTTACGTAGTGCAGCCCTCACTGCCACAGATACATTGCTCCTTTGTGGGCGAGCCTTCATAATTGCGCGGCATGTTTCACGTCTTATTTCCTCTGCTGAATCCGAGGGAAGTGGCCGAACCACTTCTTCAGTGGCGCTGATAAAAGAAGGTAATGGCAGGACCTGTGGCGTGGGTGCAAAATTCAGTCCCCCACTCAAGACCATCATCGTAGTATCGTCCAAATCTCTACCTATCATATTAATGACAGGGCGTCGAATAACAGTTTCTCGCTGCGATGTCGTCTTCAGTCGACTAAATTTTGCAGTCTGTCTGGACGTGGCCACCTCACGAATCCAGTCTGATTTAGCCCAAGTTGTACCATCAGTCCAATTCCAGGAATCATAGGGTATCACCACAGACATCTTCAGATAATGTCGATAAAGTTCTTCAGAAACCAGGTCTAATTTTCGGCGAGTAAAGTGGATCCTCTCCTTAACAAAAGCAGAACCAGCTTTGGTTAAAATTTTATTCATAGACATCCATTTTATAAAATGTAGTAATCTGGCAAACTTCGGAATTATGCCCTTTTTCACAGCACCTTAGTAGGAAACTTAAGGAGCTCAGTAATCTTGCTCTCAAGTGTCGAAGCTTATCCAATCGCCGAACACATAAAACCATCTCCTCCCCACTGAGGTACCTGACGTCAATCTTCAGGTTTTGGCGGCACAAAGACTGTTCCATTAAGTTTCGGGTTCCGCCGCAAGAATGCTCCTTCTTCTTCTAATATTTCGGCTGTATAACATTCAGCCATCTTCAGAGTGAGCCACTAGACTGCCGCTCCAGTTTTTTTTTCTTTATTGTTATTTTAAACCTGTACAACAGGCAGGCTGTCAGCAGCATTCTACGCTGCTCTTCAGCTAGAGGATACACAATGAGAAAAAAACACGGAGAAGACACATAAGTTACAGAATGGTGGGCAATAAAACAGGAGACACATAAAAACAAACACGGAGCCGTTCACACTTGACGATAATCCACACTGTAAACTGTTGATACGACGCACAAACACTGAAGAAGACGATGGCACTGGCGAACGATGGAGTGTGACGGTGAACACTGAACACTAAACATGACGGCACACACGAGACACTGATGGCGGTGATCTCCGGCGCGCGAATGTCCACTTAGCGTGTGCGAGTCCGGGGACCTGCCAAGGGGGGAACAAGGGTGAGGTGGGGGAGAGAGGAGAACAAGGATGCCAATGGCTGATGACACACGGGCAGGAGGAGAGGGACAGGAGAGGGGAAGCCCGGGGGAGGAGTGGGGAGAAATGGAGGAGGGAGGGAAAAGGGAGAGAAGGGAGGGAGGGTGCCCAGAGGAGCAAGCACAGGAGGAATGTGGGAGGATCAAAGTTGGTAGGAGGGGTAGATGTCTTGGATTATCCGGAGGTGGGGAGTCCAGGAGAGGCGACGGTCGAGGGTGACGCCAAGGTACTTAAGGGTGGGAGTGAGGGCGATAGGACGGCCATAGATGGTGAGATAGAAATCAAGGAGGCGGAAGGAAGGGGTGGTTTTGCCTACAATGATCGCCTGGGTTTTGGAGGGATTGACCTTGAGCAACCACTGGTTGCACCAAGCGGTGAACTGGGCAAGATGGGAGAA
The DNA here is from genome assembly GCF_021461395.2 of Schistocerca americana. NCBI lineage: Eukaryota > Metazoa > Arthropoda > Insecta > Orthoptera > Acrididae > Schistocerca > Schistocerca americana. The sequence goes on along the minus strand of NW_025725481.1, from coordinate 5,557,122 downwards.
GGTGTTGGGAGTGCTGCAGGGTGGGGGCAAGGGCAAGGAAGGCGGTGTCATCGGCAAACTGGAGAAGGTGGACGGGGGGTGACGGCGGCGGCATGTCCGCCGTGTACAAAAGGTACAGAAGGGGGGAGAGGACGGAGCCTTGGGGCACACTGACGGAGGGGAAAAAGGTGTAAGAATCTGTGTTATGGATGGTGACATAGGAAGGAGGGCGGTAGAGAAAGGAGCCGATCAGACGGACATAGTTAATGGGAAGGGCGAAGGTTTGGAGCTTGAAGAGGAGACCGGAATGCCATACGCGGTCATAGGCACGTTCGATGTCCAGGGAGAGGAAGATTGCGGAGCGACGGGAATTAAGCTGGTCGGAAAGGAAATGAGTGAGGTGAAGGAGAAGGTTGTTGGAAGAGAAGGAAGGCCGAAAACCACACTGGGTAACGGGAAGGAGATGGTGCTGACGGAGATGCTGGTGGATGCGTCGGGTGAGGATGGATTCCAGGACCTTGCTGAAGACCGAGGTAAGGCTGATGGGACGGTAGGAGGAGACGGCGGACGGCGGTTTGCCAGGTATAAGGAACATGAGGATATGGGAGGTTTTCCAGAGGTCGGGGTAGTAACCGGTGGACAGGACTACATTGTAGAGCCTGGCCAGGGTGGAGAGGAAAGATACAGAAGCTTCACGAAGGTGACGGTAGGTGACACGATCGTGACCAGGAGCGGTGTTGCGTTTTGTGCGGAGTGTAGCTATGAGATCCTGTGTAGTGATAGGGGCATTGAGTTCCGTGTGTGCAATGTTGTCCAAGTACTGGAAACCAGGAGCGAGGGGAGGGACAGAGGTGTCAGTTCGATCGCAGATATCCGGGAAGAGGGAGTAATCGAACTGGGGATCATCGGGGATGGAAAACACATCGGACAGGTAGGAGGCAAAGTGATTGGCCTTACTAAGGGCGTCAGGGAAGGGGTGATCATCATGGAGAAGAGGATAGTAGGGGGAGGGCTTAGTTCCGGTAAGGCGACGGAAGTCTGACCAGGACTTGGACGAGTTGATAGGTAGGGTAGCAGCCGCTCCTGTGCTCGCTTCGTCCCTTTATACTCGTGTAACGCGCAAATGCGCATGCGGCCACAGATGCAAATGCGCCAGAGACGTTGTTCGGCGGCAGAGGTGTGCACAGTGCACGAGTTACATCTGTGCCACCGTAGTCGATCTGTGTTGGCATGTCGATATATCGTCAATATATCTATTCGTGTACTTAAAAGTAAGTAACAGGAAATATTGGTTTTCTTAACAGTTCCACCAGTAAGCATTTATTTCAGTCAGTAAAATTATTATTCACCTTAATTCGTACTGTTAACTTCCCTATTAGGTTAGCTGATTGCGCAGGATAGCCGGGCGGCATAAGGAGCCTTGTCACGGTTCGTGCAGCTCCCCCCCATCAGAGGTTCGAGTCCTCCCTCTGGCATGGGTGTCTGTGTTGTCCTTAGCGTAAGTTAAAGTTAGATTAAGTAGTGCGTAAGCCTAGGGACCGATGACCTCAGCACTTTGGTCTCATAGTCCTTACCACAAATTTCCAAAATTTTAGCTGATTACGCAAAAGCAGCCATAGGTAATATCTTTAGACAAACCTCTAATGAACAAGAGGTATATTAGAAAATGAAACAGTCAGTGGCTTCTTAACAACGAAAACTGAGACAGGACAACCTTCAGGTGCAATTGTCTAATTATAAGAATTCTGAAAACTGTTGGTAAACTTCCCTTTACGCTTTGAACATTGAATTACACCAGTATCATGTTTCTTTGATAACCTGTCATGGGACACATACGTGCCAGCGTTAGTGAAGATGTCAAGAAGCGAACAGTTATATCTCTGTGACTTCAGATAAACCAATTCGACGGTAGAGATCACTTTCATCGCAATCGTTTCCAAATACAGCGCCAATAATTTACGAGAGTGACACCTTTGGTGTGTGGGAACACGGTCGAGAAGCTCTGATTCAGTTGCCGGTCCGTCTGAACAAACATCCGTGAATACTTGCAGTTCGCGTTGGAGCTAGAACATAACGGAAGTCTTCCATTTTTTTGGACGTTGTAATAAGAAGGCATGCAGACGGTGTCCTAGGACATAACGTCTATGGAAGAAAGAACCACTCACATCCGTACCGTCGTGCAGCGAGCTGTCACCAGCCGGCGCAGCGGTACACCGTTCTGACGACTCCTGTACACAGCGAGCGTACCATTTGTGATGAAGACAGCCTCATAGCCGAGATACACACCTTACAGCTGTGTAGCCAAAATGTGTACAGAGAAGCGCATATTAGACGTACACTGAAGAAAAGGAATGATGCAGCTATCTTCAAATAGGAGACAGAGAGAGAGAAGAACACAAACTCGCTTCTGTCCTCTATACTGGGTCTCCTTCAGGCAAAACTGCGAGAATCGTCGGAAACAACATCAAGGCCTTTGTTCGATCCTTACGAGAAACGAAAAATACGCTTGGCTCGATAAAGGACAACTAGAACTGCAAATACACGGTGTATACTGCACATCCCTTGCGAATGGGGCTCCCAACACTCTGGGCAAACACAGGGCAGCATCTCGCAACGCTGGATGGAACACATTAGATTCGTACATCAGGGACATAGTGGCAGCAAACAGCCTCAGCGAGGGACATACTTTCGAATTTGAGAAAACAGAAACACTGTGTCTACTTGGTGGCTATCGAGCTAGGGCTATCAGCGGAGTTTGGCGTGGAGCCCTGCTCCAGCAGCCCCACGCCTCCAATATAGGCAGCAGTTGACGCTGGTCCACGCGCCCCCCGACGCATGATGAGTCACCAGGGACCCTACCCCCCCCCCCCCCCACCCCCTCCCTTTGTACGCCATGGGCCTGCGGACAGGCATCCGCCGCTCATGTATATACACTAATCGAAAAGAAAAAGAAAATTGCTGTTAGTACTTTGAGATCTTTTGCACAAGAGTAAACTTTGCTGGTTGTTGCAGTTCCACTATCAGTGAAAAATACACCAAACAATTCATAACAGACTACACGAGAATCAGTTTAGGTAAAGATGGCAGATTGAACTTACATGAAAAAAAGGAGGCTGCACTTTACCTAATACCACAGGCATCGGTCGTTAAGGCATTGGAGTAAAGTGCTGCTTTGCGACGAAAGTAGAGTGAACTTCCGTGGAAACGATGGTCGTATCGGGGTATGGAGAACTCGTGAGGGGCCGGCCGTTGTGGTCCAGCGGTTCTAGGCGCTTCAGTCCGGAACCGCGCCGCTGCTACGTTTGCAGCTTCGAATCCTGCCTCGGGCATGGATGTGTGTGGTGTCCTTAGGTTAATTAGGTTTAATGTAGTTCTATGTCTATGGGACTGATGACCTCAGACGTTGAGTCCCATAGTGCTTAGAGCCATTTGAACCATTTCTGAACTCGTGAGAGACATAATAAGGAAGCTGCAGTGTCTCCAACAGTCAATTTTGGAGAATACGCTGTAACGCTGTGGGAAGTAATTACAGTGTATACTGGAAAAGAACTGGTCATGGATCACAGAAGGAATAACACACGTCTAATAGGGGAGAGGTACATCAACGAAATGTTTGATCCTAATTTACAACCTTCGACACAAGATGTTTGGTAAAGATTTCTTCTGATGCACGACATCACGACAACGCTCACGACCATGTTGCAACCCCAGAGCAAAATTTTATTCGGCGACACAATATCAGTGTTCTAGAGTGGCCAGCATGTAGTCCCGACGTAAACTACATAGCACAAGGATGGGATTTTCTGAAGAGAAGACTCAGGACGTGTGCAGATGCTCCGGAAACGGTGCAGCATTTGGAGGGAGCCTTACTAGAGGAGTGGCGAGAAACACCACAGGATTTCATTCGAAAGCTGATTCGAGATATGCCGAGACGCTGTGCTGCCATTATTGAGAAAGAGAGGGCAACACGGGCTACCAGTGTGCATCAAGTGCAACAAAACTTTTTTTTAACAATAGTATTATAAGCAAAGATAGACACAACAAAAAGACTCTCACAAGTAAAGCTTTCTGCCATTAAGGTGTTCGTCAACACTAGACACACACACACACACACACACACGAGCGCGCAAAGGTAAGTCACACACACAACTGTAGCCTCACGCAACTGAAACCACACTTTCCTTATGTGCAGCAAGATCCACTTCACTTTTGTGCTTCTTCACAGTTTTCTAAACAAAAAAGGAAGGAAAGCAGGTCGCTACTCTGTATTCATTTCCTTGTGAAAAGACGTCGACTGTTCTGTAAACTAACCTTTTATTTGCCAAATCTAATATGCTGATTTGTAAGGCACACCCGCACGATCTCGATGCTTCGCCAGAAGCTGATGACAATGGCACTCATCGAAACGTCGTGGAAATTCGGCGTAGCCACGAGGACTGAAACTCGAGAAGATTTCATCAGTACCAGTAACTTTCAGCAACTAGCATGGCACATTTGAAAGGCGGAGAGGGAAAAATTACAAATACGTATTGTTATTCTTATCCAAGTCCTTGACACCAGTAACCTACTTCTGTGATATAAAAAGGATTGGTAGATACACGCAAAAATAAAAGCTGTCATGAATATGCAAAAAACTACTCAAAAACTTGAGTTTAAAATACCGTTACGTCTTTTTCAAGCTGGTATTGATCTGTTCACTACAGCAGTAACGCTTACCGTGATGTAGAGTTCTAAGAATCTGTGGTGTAGCATAATATCACGTACTGTGCTTTCTGGCTTCTGGATGTGAATAACTGCTTGTCAGAGGAACAACTCAATCAGCTAAACAAATTTATTCCCGTAAGAAGTAATTTATCTTATTCCTCCAGATCATCTTCGTTTCTAAATACACTCCTGGAAATGGAAAAAAGAACACATTGACGCCGGTGTGTCAGACCCACCATACTTGCTCCGGACACTGCGAGAGGGCTGTACAAGCAATGATCACACGCACGGCACAGCGGACACACCAGGAACCGCGGTGTTGGCCGTCGAATGGCGCTAGCTGCGCAGCATTTGTGCACCGCCGCCGTCAGTGTCAGCCAGTTTGCCGTGGCATACGGAGCTCCATCGCAGTCTTTAACACTGGTAGCATGCCGCGACAGCGTGGACGTGAACCGTATCTGCAGTTGGCGGACTTTGAGTGAGGGCGTATAGTGGGCATGCGGGAGGCCGGGTGGACGTACCGCCGAATTGCTCAACACGTGGGGCGTGAGGTCTCCACAGTACATCGATGTTGTCGCCAGTGGTCGGCGGAAGGTGCACGTGCCCGTCGACCTGGGACCGGACCGCAGCGACGCACGGATGCACGCCAAGACCGTAGGATCCTACGCAGTGCCGTAGGGGACCGCACCGCCACTTCCCAGCAAATTAGGGACACTGTTGCTCCTGGGGTATCGGCGAGGACCATTCACAACCGTCTCCATGAAGCTGGGCTACGGTCCCGCACACCGTTAGGCCGTCTTCCGCTCACGCCCCAACATCGTGCAGCCCGCCTCCAGTGGTGTCGCGACAAGCGTGAATGGAGGTACGAATGGAGACGTGTCGTCTTCAGCGATGAGAGTCGCTTCTGCCTTGGTGCCAATGATGGTCGTATGCGTGTTTGGCGCCGTGCAGGTGAGCGCCACAATCAGGACTGCATACGACCGAGGCACACAGGGCCAACACCCGGCATCATGGTGTGGGGAGCGATCTCCTACACTGGCCGTACACCACTGGTGATCGTCGAGTGGACACTGAATAGTGCACGGTACATCCAAACCGTCATCGAACCCATCGTTCTACCATTCCTAAACCGGCAAGGGAACTTGCTGCTCCAACAGGACAATGCACGTCCGCATGTATCCCGTGCCACCCAACGTGCTCTAGAAGGTGTAAGTCAACTACCCTGGCCAGCAAGATCTCCGGATCTGTCCCCCATTGAGCATGTTTGGGACTGGATGAAGCGTCGTCTCACGCGGTCTGCACGTCAAGCACGAACGCTGGTCCAACTGAGGCGCCAGGTGGAAATGGCATGGCAAGCCGTTCCACAGGACTACATCCAGCATCTCTACGATCGTCTCCATGGGAGAATAACAGCCTGCATTGCTGCGAAAGATGGATATACACTGTACTAGTGCCGACATTGTGCATGCTCTGTTGCCTGTGTCTATGTGCCTGTGGTTCTGTCAGTGTGATGTATCTGACCCCAGGAACGTGTCAATAAAGTTTCCCCTTCCTGGGACAATGAATTCACGGTGTTCTTATTTCAATTTCCAGGAGTGTAGTTTTCGATTTCGTTTCTTTACAAGTAATCCTCCCTACCCCTCCCTCCCCCCTCGCCAACGCCTTGTACCCGCCAACACCGATTGGTAAAGGAGTATGTTTCTTGAGTATAAAACAACATCAACGTCTGATTATTGTTTTAAATGTGTTAATACTTGCCTTATTGTACGTAATCTTTAATGCAACAATATTCTTCTTAGTGAGTATGACATTCCAGCACTTTCAATTTTTAACATCGCTCCAAAATTCTATGAAATGTTGCTATCAGTTTTTTTGTTGCACTTACAAGCCGTGGCATAGGCAAACTGCATTTGGGGCCAGGTGACCTTTTGGCTGTTTTGCAACAGAGATTGGTAAAAACATGAATAGTTAATAATTACATATTACTTGAGAAATTTCACATGCAATGTATGTGGTATTTTAGAGCATAGCATTTGACTAAGATAGTCAATAAATAATAACAAAAAACGTGTTGTAACAACCGTCGCTCCATTCATGTAATACAGGAAGAGATTCTCACTGTACACATTCACAGTGCTACCGGTAATTTCCTACCTGTTATTTCCCTGCCCGATGTTTCTTTTCTGATCTGAATAGTAGCTTATGTGGTACTCGATTGTCGCTAGATTATTAATTCGGAGAGTGTGAAACAGGATAAATTAAATTGATGACATCAAAGTATCTGATAAAATACTAGATACTGAAGTTCACGAACAAAAATATTGTATAGCACAGAAAACAGATGTAATCGAATGGCTTTACCCTTCGGTATTGATTCAACAGTCCTTGAAACAGCTGTTAACATGACAGCCAGCTAAAAGAATATTACCTCCTTCCTACATGTCAGCTTCAGACTACTTCGTTTTTCATTCGTTAACAATTATCTTTCTCGTTCACTACTAACGTACAGTTGAATGATACTGAAAAATTCTGCGTCATTTCTCACAGTTGAGACTTACGTGTCTATCACTTCGCAGTTTTTATGGCGTATTACAACGGTCGTAGCTGCCGAGGAAGGCAGAATAAGCACTCCCAGCCAGCCAAGACAACGGACCCACGAGTTCTCGGGAAACACACTAGTGCTTTCGTAAATAATTGTATTCAGTAACAAATAATCACTACGCATGAAATTTGTAATTAAATACGCAAGGAACAGGCGTACACGAATACCCAATAAAATTGCAGGATCTTGACCATGAAGGCGACATGTAACAAACGGCAAACTAACTGAAGTGCAGTGTTATGCTTTTACATGCAGATGATTAGCTTTTCAGATCAAACCCACGACACAGTTGGGAAAACGTAGGGTATAATTCATTTTTGTAAAAAGGAACTACATCGTAAAGGAATTGTGTAGTCTCCATCAAACCCGTCTAGGCCATAACAACAACCAAAACAACACTGTCCATCTGGGAGCTTTGCACATGAAGTCCACTCACAAACATCTGAAGATTAAGTCTACCTGATGTCGTGACGATTCTCTGCCGAACGGAAACAGGACTGTTAGCTTCACTCAGACATTTTCGCTTCAATGATTTCTTGTCACGGACTATGAAGTCCACAACACTAAAGCATTTGTCTTCAAACAGCGCGCCGCAGCGCCCTGGAGTGCCATGAACGACCGCCAGGGGCGCCGTAGTATTTTCACAGTGGCAAAGAAGGCAGTTGTTGGCAGTTTCATTTCTGGTATCAACCTATGTGATTTGAACGGAATTCTGCTTCAGTTGTTAGTCAGACTGCAAAGTTGAACAATCGCGTGTTACACTTAGCAGCATCGATGATTGTTGTCTTTTCAACCAGCTTTTGCTATTTTGCGACGTCTTACAAAATTGGTAAGGGTGATAAGCTATGGAAAAGTTTTTACATTTGTCACGTGGAAGTAAAAAAATGAGATTTTGAGGACAACAAAGAAAGTGGTAATGAAGATATAAAACAAAAGCATAGGAAATGCGGTGGTAAGTACTTAGACGGCGGTTTCAAGCCCGCTGTTGTCTACAGTGGAAAACGTCTACAGTGTGTTTTGTGTTTCAAATTACTTTCTGTTGAATGTATGCTACCACGAAAATTAAGGCGTCGTTTAGAAAGTGCTTATAAGAACATCGTGATCAGACAAAGAGAATATTTTTCTAGAAAACATTACTACATTTCCGCTTAGTGGGGTTTTGAATAGAGAATCAGCACTCGCAAAATAAAACGCTGAGAGATAGCAGTAAACGAATCAATAGCAGGGAATACAAAATTAACTGTTTCAAACTGAAAAAGTCGCTACCCAACTTGTCCTTTATCCCTAAACTATTACAAGAAATATATTCAAAAATTTGTTTCAAAGCAGACTATTATTTCGAATATGTCTTCTCGTATCAAAGTAAAAAGAAAGGCCAATAAGGGAAGACTGGCGTTTTGGTAAAAGTAAAGTTCAAAGAAATTAAAATCGTAACGAGAACGAATAGTATTCTTCATTTAATAACTTGCAACGAAAAAGGATTGTAATTAACCTTTATTTAGACAGGGAAAGCAAGTTTACATTTTATTGAAAAGTTATTAATTATAAATGAAACGTTATTCCATTTAATTCTGGAAAGTAGAGACTGACGAAATAGATTATTACAATAAAATTACAAAAGGTTCAAGGATACTGTTGTTGCAAGGAGCTAATTATAGAGGTTACCGTTGATTGACAACGAAAGACAAACAATACTAAATTATATCTTTGCCTTGTGAACGTATTCTCTTATTTACGTAAAAATTTATAACTTTTACTCTGATTGCTTATACATATGATTATTCGTTGATGGTTTAAAAGACGAGTAACTACTAGAGGCAACGGATCTATATGACATATTCGTCACTTACTCATGGAAGCAGTCGTTTCCGGTAGCTACGTTGTTGAGAAAGTGTTTGGTTGTGTTGTCAGAGTACACAGAGAACGCTTCGCTATAGGTTGTTCTTACTGGTATAGTAAATAAACCATTTCCATTCCCCGTGGACTTTCGCATCTAGTGTTTTTCAGGTGACTGACACTAGCTTTGGTGGTAGTTTATCTTTCCAGCGTGGTGGATCCTGATAGTCAGATGAGGTGTTGTAATAAACATTCAGATACTTACCACTGTCCCCTTTATACCACGAAAAGTGTTATTGTGTCCATCCTTTTGTACACAGTGATTCGTAGTCAGCTGCAGTTTTAAGTTGTAGTGTGAGAAGTTGAATATCAAACATTACGTGATGTAGAGACGTTTATTTCAAATCACACTGACTACGTCGTTGAATGCAGCAACGTAGTGTTCGTACAACTTATTGTAGTATTACGAGAGTGAACTACATTATCCAACGTTGCCTTTCACCTATGTATTGGAGTATTGTTAGAGCCAGTTCATACAATATATCTCCTACGAGTGGTATCTGAAGGGTGGCACAGTACGCTGTCGGATCAGCATTCCGCTCGGTACTGATTCTGTATGCCTCGTCAAGACTATTTAAATGACTGTCACCTTGAAACAAACGATCTTCCTCAGCTACGTGACCATCAGATAGATTTTCTTCTGATACATCATTAATGTATTATCTGTCTTTACCAACATACACCATCTAGGACATTTTTATCGTTCAGTGTTCCCCCTTCTTCTGCATTATTTCATGCGATAGCAGGAGCCAAGAAGGATAAAGTAAGAACACAACCATTCCTGATGAACCGCATGTTCTCCTTGTGCTCCCTTAACATGTTAGTATTATCCTTACAAAATAGTGTGCAATGACAACCGATGTACGAGTAACACAAAATTTAATACGAATAAAGTAATGTACTCGTTTTATATGGAATGTAGTAAGTGCACATTAGTGTCTAACTAGATTAGTCTTTATTTTCTTGACGCCAGTACTTCACATTACTTTTCTCTTGTTTAAGTAGCCTTTCTGACAAAAATATTGTAATTATAATGTCAGCAGAAATTACTGTGAAGGACAGCAATTCTTGATCGTAACAAAAAAAATCTCTTTATCATAAACTCCTTCCGTGTTTTAAGTCTTCTTCGTTCACGTAATTTTCTCTCTTTGCATATTAACTCACACACTTTGGTTTAGATGTACTTGTTAGCCTTCTGTAAATTGTAGTAAAGGTTAGTCACCGGGTTTTAACGAAAATAATCGCGTATAACTGAAGCAGTCAGCTGAATCGTTTCATGAATGTGAAGAGCATTTGGCTTCTTAACATTCGGGCAGTGTTAAGCCCGTTTGATGTATCAATCTGTCAATAGAAGTAGCTTCTGGAAAAGGGAGGAACAAACTTCGTCTTCTTCACTCATATTTGAACTTCCCGATTTATTCTCATTTTCCGCGTATGTGCTTGTGTGTGAGTGAACGCATGCATGAGTATTTTGCAGATACATCCAGAGTGGCCATAGTTCGAAGAACCGTGTGTTTGCATTGTCAACATATGTTTGTAGGAGGAAAACGTTGAATCTGGTGAGTTTGTCTAGTGAGTGAGGTCAGTAGACTTCAGGAGTGTGGTTGGTATTCCGCACCTGCACTAACGGTGACTTTTTCCACGTGTCCAGGATGCGTTGGATTGACTGAATAGCTACAAATGGTTCAGATTTTTTTGCACGCTCCCATCCTGAGTTCCCCATTTCGGATCTGTATTTCCAAACGTTTCACCATGGTCATTTTACAGTGCAAAATTACCATCTGTTCATGAAGACAATTTCTTTAAGTTGCTGAAGTTTTTTCCTTGCATTTGGGTACTGATTCTGAAAATTCTTTCACAGGTCTGACGCATTTCACTAACACTATCGACTTCCCTCTGGTCAGTGGAATAAGAATGGATTCCAGTGCAACTATTGTTCCTTTTCTGGTTGAGCATACACACAAGTGGACTGAGTGCTTCCTGTCTTTTTCTTAACATAGCTCACCATTTTCGAAAGCCAGATTGTGATAGCTTATGTGTTTATACATGTTTTGTCAATTTATTTTATTTGCGTGCTGAAAGTCTACTGACACCGAGAGATGGAGTTGAAACATTACGAGTCAAGATAGCTGCAACGGAAATTGCATAGCGTAAAGTTATCATTAAAAACGCACGTCGCGCGATTTAATTGGATAGCGTAAAGTTATCATTAAAAACGCACGTCGCGCGATTTGTGACGATTTGGTTGGTCATAATAGTAGTAACATGCTTTTGAATACAATTAAAATATAACGGCGATACCTGTTTAGTGTTATTGGAAACAATATGTAGTAAATTAATGAGTAAGGTAGCCGATCCTATAAGAAGAGGTGAAATTGGGCATATTAAGGTGTTTTGCTTTATGTCGACTAAGCCGATTATACGGCGTCATTTTTTTTGGTTAACCCTTAGAAAGAAAAAAAAATAAGTAACGAAGTGCTAGTTGTGCGTTGTGAAAAATATAGGGGCGAATTTTAAATAGCTACAGTGTATAATCAGACTAACAAATTGACATTCAGTTACGCGAAATAGCGGACAGCGAAGTGTGGTCATTAAATTGAGTACACCTAGAGGGCGGTCAATTCCGGGATAAGTCTATTCGCATCTCACGAGGGACGCGGTATTGAGGCCGGTTTTTTTTTTTAATTATATCACGGAGAGCGGGCTTCAATTTATAAAAAGGAGAAAAGATGTATCATTATCATTGACTGTTGGTGTTAAGCAACCAAAACTGTTCATCAAAGGGTTTCGGTGAATGAGTGGTGAATACGAAATGAAACTGTGAACGAAGTTATATTAAATAAAGCAGAAGAGACAAGACAGTTTGGTCGTATCTGTTATTATTCAATCAACCGTAACATTTCTTCTCGTTGTACGAAGCCTTTATAGACGATCGTTATGACAATTTGCTTTGAAGGGATCTCGTTACGAGTTAAGTTTTGGGGACCTGGTCAACAAGGGATAGTTCGTAGATCTTAACTATTGCAGCTATTCTGGAATCAAGTGCTAGCGTGACCGTTGTGTGTTGTCAATGGCTTAAGGTCATCATATCTCATGCTCTAAGATCGACGCGCCTTTCCTCTTGGTATAACGGTGTCTCACGGTAACAACGACAACGCCGACGGCTAAGGAGGATACGGTAGAAGTGGCGCCACAACGTGCGGCTCGATCGATCGAGGATTGCTGCATCGAGTCGAGTGTCATCCGGATTCACGAACCCTAGAGTTGGAAAATATAGTAGCAGCCAGTGAGTCTGTCCAATGAAAGAGGTATTCTTCAATAATCGCTAAAAGTGAGCGATACTACCAGGTATGATTAAAATAACTGTGTAATTATAAAAAAAAAGAAGTTGAGACTTGTGTTTTCGGTAGAGAAATATATATAAATCCATTGTGAAAATAAGTGTATGTCTTGGTAGTGAATAATCATGTTAAAACGAACGAAAAGAATACATAATAATGTGCAGTTGAGTAGAGTAATGAGTAGAGAGAGGAAAGTGAAGAGGATATGGATGATGCATCCCATGAGCTCAATCTGGGACAGGAGACATGTACAGATAATAATACAGTTATTGATTTAGAGCCGTTAGGAGATTCAAGTACAATGATAAGTAAGGTAAGCAGCGTGGGAGAACATAAAGATCTTGTGGTTTCGGAAGTAGATCGGCAAGTTGATCCTCAAAATGGAAATATTAATCAAAAAATGTTTGATATGCTGGTATCAATAAATATTCAAATGGGTGTAATGAATGGAAGACTTGGTTCACTAGAAAAAGATAATAAGCAATTAAAAGAGGACAATCAAAAGTTAAACGAAAAATTTGAGGCCAAATTTGGTTCATTAGAAGTTAAAATGGATTCTTTGGAAAGCAAACTGAACACCTTTGATTATAAACTGGAAAATACTAAGAAAGAATTAAAGGCGGACTGGGAGACTCAATTAAATGCGAAATTTGGAGAACTAGATGTAGAGTTTTCTAACACCTTAGAAAGGCAATATAATATTTTAATGGGAAAACTTCATGACGTAGAAAAGAAATATGAGGTAGTTTCGAAGAGTTAAGATGGCCTGTCCAATAGGATGGTTAAGTGTGAAAGCAGCTGTTTCAATGCTAGCGCACAGATACAAGAGCTTTCGAAACAAATAGTTGAGTTTGAGTCCGATGCTCGTAAGGGGATTGACAAGTATTTAGTAGATCAAACTAAAAGACTTGACGAAGATCTATCTGAATGGATAGAAATAAAAGAAAAGGAAATTGTAGACAAGGTTAAGACTACTATTGGATCCCAGCCAAATGAAAATATCAATGAGCACCTAAGTAGAAATGATGAATTAATTAAGCTCTTCACTAGCAAAATTCAGAAAATAAAAGAGAAAATAGTTGATGAGTTACCTAAATGGCAAAAGGAAACCAATCATAAATTGGCGGAGTTAGAACGAAAGTCATCACAAAATTTGTTGACAGAGGACGAACGTTCGGCGCATAGGTTGAAAAACAACCGAACATGTGAAAATACGAAGTGCAATTGTGGTGAAAATTTGCATTGGGAAGTTGATGATTCGGTTGGTAAAGATGATGATTCTTTTGGTCAGCGAGGATATTTGTCTTGTTTAAAGGTGGAGAACAGCATTTTTAAAAGTAGACAATTCCCAACATTCTCCACTGAAAAGAACAACCTGCATCCGAAAATCTTTATCAATAATTTCAAAAGAATATTTCCACGTAGCTGGTCAGAACACGACCGACTTCAATTTATAGTATCCAAAATTACCGGAGAAGCCGCATTATGGGCCGCTGAAGTAAGTGAAAGTTGCCATACGTGCGCTGAGTTTGAACAACTTTTTTTGGCTAAATACTGGTCGTCGAGTAAACAAGAGAAATTAAGAAAAGAGGTTTACCAACCTGAGTATTTTAACAGTAAAGGGAGTACTTTAAGGCAATATTTTGAAAAGTACATAAATAAGACACGTTATTGGAGTGATCCAATTTCTCACAAGGAAGTGATCAGAATTTTGAAGGGAAGGTTGCCCATAAATACACGTGAAAAGTTAATAAATGTTCCTGACCACGATGCAGAACAGTTCTTGTCGGTGATTGACTCTATAGACATGATTATGGAAGACGCAACACAAATGAGTGGTAATCAAATGTCGACTCACACTCATAGTAATACGAATAATTATAATAATAATAATAATAATAATTTAACATATGATAATAACAATACCGAAAACCAGGTCAAACCCGCATCACAGGAGCGTGGACAATCTTCATCCTATGGTTGCAATAAAAACAATGATTATAATAAATATAGAAGTGATACTTACTGTGCTAGAGGTAAACCTCGATATGGTGACGCGAGTGTGCATAGTAATGATAGTAATAAGAGTAACAGGTACCCAAGTGATGATCCCAATTGTATTCGACCTTGGGAAGATAATTCGAAGCATAATGTTCATCGGCAGGATGGAACAAATGCCTCGAGTCCTCATCCAGCACAAGGAGTTATACCAATGGGCGAAGGAGCCTCCAATGTGCGACGAGGTGAATACCATAACTCGGATCATACTGTACGGATTGTGGAAGTTCATGAACCCCCACCGATGACTCAACGAGATAGATTAAACTAATACCAGTCACCAAATGCCTTCCTAGGATGACTGGAAAGGAGAAGGAAGGCAGGCATCAATTTGAACTGAGAGTATTAAGGTACAATAATGATCAGGATATAAGGAATGAATTAATTGAAGAAAAACCTGAAGTTTCTAATAAATGCGGACAAATTTTACAGGCAATAATTCCAACAAGTATAAATAATGTTGATGTTGAAATATTAATTGATACTGGAGCAACTATTAGTGTCATGACGCCGGACTGTTTAAAACAGATAAGCCGAGGGGTAAAAATACCCACTTTTCCTATCACAGGATGTACCGTGTCTGGCGCGTTCAGCGCAAAAATGCAAATAGTTGTGAAACAGGTACGTGTCGACGTTACAATACGGGGGGCTCAAATAGAAAGTACATTCCTGGTTCTTCCTAAAATGACAGTACCATGTGTCTGGGGTTTGGATTTTTTATGTGAGACCGGTGCAATCATTAATTTAGAGAAAGGTGAATGTATATTTAATTCCAATGGTAATGTTTTGACAGCCACACTGAGAAAGGGCCGAGTAATTCCAAATCAGTTGTGTATGAATCTAATGGTAAAATATGTCAGTATTGATGATGAAAATGTGTATGATATATGCCTTATTGAATGTTCTGAAGAAATGATTGATAAAATGTCATTGCAGGAGAAGGTGTTAGAATCAGAATATTTATCTGTTATCCAAAGGGACGAACTGTACTACTTGTTGGATGCATATCAGTCGATTTTTAGTAAACGTCCGGGTATAATAAAAGACTTTGAATTCCACATAAAGACGTATGCACATAAACCCTTTTGTCATACTTCCTATTCTATCCCATGGACAAAGAAAGAAGTAGTCAGAAAGGAAATCAATAAAATGTTAGAATGGGGTATTATTGAGCCCTCAGATTCCGAATATTGTAACCCTCTTGTGGCGGTAATTAAACCCAATGGCGACATCAGATTGGTGTTGGATGCCAGAGAGATCAATAAGATCATTATACCTGTACAAACGCGACCGGAAACCTAGACGAGTTAGTACAAAAGTTTTATGGTGACCGCTTCTTAACTTCTTTGGATATGCGTAGTTCATATTGGCAAACTAGAATATCGAAAGAATCTATAAAATATACTGCATTCATTTTTCTGGGCCGAAGTTACCAGTTTACCGTCATGCCATTTGGGTTGAAAATAAGTGGTGGTGTTTTCATATCGGCATTAGATACCGTACTGGGCAGAGACCTTTTGAATGAAGTTACGTTATATGTGGATGATTTGCTAATTGCTTCTGAAACTTGGGAGGAACATTTGGACTTATTAAGAAGAGTTTTTGCAAAATTTTTAGAATACTGAGTTACTGTAAATTTGAGCAAATCCAAGTTTGCTCATAACCAATTGAAATTTCTTGGACATATAATCACTCCTGAAGGGTTAAAACCAAATCCTAAAAAGATGGATGCGATTAACAGATGTGCATATCCAAAAAATAGGATGGAACTAAAGTCATTTATAGGCTTATTTTCATTTTTTTGACGATTTTTACCCAATCAGTTAGGAAGCCAAGACTGTTTGTTACGGCTGTTAAGAAAAAATGTCATGTGGGAGTGGAACTGCGAATGCACGCAAGCTTTTGATAACATTCGCAATGCTTTTACTAATGCTCCACTATTACATTATCCGAGACTTGATCAAGATTTTTATATTGCTGCGGATGCTTCTGAAACAGGATTGGGTGCCACTCTTTTCCAGATGGACAATCCAGAAGATATCAGTACCATCAAAATAATTGGGTTTGCCAGCAGAACACTCTCTAGCTGTGAACGTGCATATTGTACTACTGAATTGGTTTACTGGCCGTGGTCTGGTCCCTTAGAAAGTTTCGCTATTTTGTATATGGAAAGAAGATCATTGTATTCTGTGACCACAAAGCTTTATCTTTTATTTTAACAGGAAGAATGTTCCATTCACGTTTAACCCGGTGGGCCTTGCTACTGCAAGAATATGATATTATGCTCAAATACATCAGAGGGAAAGACAACATCATAGCCGATGCTCTTTCAAGACTACCGAAAAGAAAGAATGACGACGAGTGTGAAGAACGGACTATTGACTTTAAAGTTATGAATTTATCAAGGCAATATTGTGAGAGGCAGATTTCACAGCTATGTCGAAGTCTTCCACAACTGCAAGAAGATGATAAGTTGTGGAAAGCCATTAGGCATGCTGTTGAAAGCAAAACGCTAAGTCACTCTCAAGAACAGTATCAATTAAAATCTGGAATATTGTATCGAAAGAAGGATGAAGAAGATGTTTGGAAAGTTTGTGTTCCAAATAAATATTTAGAATCACTAGTATGGTAGACTCACTTGAATTGGGTTCATTTTGGTGCCGCTAAATGTACAACCAAAATAGCACAATACTTCTATCATCCAAATTTGGGACGTATAGCTACAAATATTCTTAAGAAGTGCAAAATATGTCAGAAGGCGAAACCCATAAACTATTGTCGGAAGATAGAATTACATCCTATCATCCCACAACAACCTTTAATGTTGGTGTCATGTGATGTCTGTGGGCCATGTCCCATGACACGTGGACGGTTCAAATATGTATTGGCTTGCTATGATCTCTTTTCAAAATATGTGAAATTATATCCTTTGAAAAATCTCCACGTTCGACCCATGTCACGCAAATTTATCAACAACTATATAACTGAGCTTGGCAAACCTATAATGGTCTTGACAGACAACGCTGCTTATTATACAAGCAAAGTATGGAGAGACACTATGAAAGAACAAGGAATCCAGCACATTTACATCTCAAGATTTTACCCTTGTGGAAATCCGGTTGAGAGAATCTTCCGAGAGTTGAACCGATTTTTACGGACGTACATACCCAAACAACATTATAAATGGATCGACTGGATTTATGAATTTGAGAAAGTGTATAATGACTTACCACACTTATCGACTGGTTATTCATCTAACCAAATAGTATTTGGTGAAAGTATTGTGCCAGAATGGATGGAGAAAATACCTGCGATAGAACAAAAGATTACCAAGAAAGAAGAAATGGTGAAGAAGGTCTACGAAAACCTGAAGCATCAAGCACAATTGAGAAAAACCCGTTTTGATAAAAATGTGAAGAAAGTAGTCACATATGATGTAGGGGAAGAAATTTTATTGAGAAATCACCCAAAAGCATCAACCAGGAAACGAATGAATAAGAAATGGCAATATTTATATACAGGTCCTTACAAAATAATGAAAATACCTCATGAAGGGAGCTACCTCCTGGCAGATTGTGATAGTGATGTAATTAAAGGCTTGTTCCCTCACATAGACCTGAAGAAGTATTATCAATAATGAGCAAAATATAGATTCAAGAAACACTGAATGATACCAAGGCTACACTCAGTGGACTAAATAAAAGCACCAGTGGATAAATACGTACTTATACCAACTTACAAAGAAAATTAAAGAATGTACCGACGATTTCCATGAGATACCTTCTTGGTATCAGCAACAATGTCGACGCTGAAATACGATTTATCCTCTCACCGAACAGCGAGAATGGATGATTTAAAAGTGGAATTAAGAGGAACAGAAAAAGACCAAATGCTCTCTGGTTAAGCAATTGGCCTAATAAGGGTTTTGGCCTAGGATGCCAATCGTCGAACCCGGCTGTGATCCCTGCCTTGCACAGTCGGTTGAAGAACTGATGGCTTCATCCAAGAAAAGTATATGGTGTGAATATGAAGTGATTAGTGCGAAGTGTTTTTAAGACAACCTATAAACAAATGTGGAATTTAGGCACTTTGTCTAGGCCCATTAACTCAACTTAAATATTGTAGAATGTATGTACTGACTTGTTGAGTGAATCTGAGAGTGAGTGTATTCACCGAAACAAATACCCTCTCCTGTAACTGTACAAAAAAAGCCTGTTCTATCTGGAACCCTCTTCAAGACATCACAGTCTGGGAGCCCGTGTAACATTACGAGTCAAGATAGCTGCAACGGAAACTGAATAGCGTACAGTTACCATTAAAAACGCACGCCGCTCGATTTGTGACGATTTGGTTGGTCATAATAGTAGTAACATGCTTTTGAATACAATTAAAATATAACGGCGATACCTGTTTAGTGTTATTGGAAGCAATATGTAGTAAATTAATAAGTAAAGTAGGCGATCCTATAAGAAGAGGTGAAATTGGGCATATTAAGGTATTTTGCTTTATGTCGACTAAGCCGATTATACGGCGTCTTTTTTTTCGTTTACTCTTAGAAAGAAAAAAAATAAGTAACGAAGTGCTAGTTGTGCGTTGTGAAAAATATAGGGGCGAATTTTAAATAGCTACAGTGTATAATCAGACTAACAAATGGACATTCAGTTACGCGAAATAGCGGACAGCGAAGTGTGGTCATTAAATTGAGTACACCTAGAGGGCGGTCAATTCCGGGATAAGTCTATTCGCATCTCACGAGGGACGCGGTATTGAGACCGGTTTTTTTTTTTTATTATATCACGGAGAGCGGGCTTCAATTTATAAAAAGGAGAAAAGATGTATCATTATCATTGACTGTTGGTGTTAAGCAACCAAAACTGTTCATCAAAGGGTTTCGGTGAATGAGTGGTGAATGCGAAATGAAACTGTGAACGAAGTTATATTAAATAAAGCAGAAGAGACAAGACAGTTTGGTCGTATCTGTTATTATTCAATCAACCGTAACATTTCTTCTCGTTGTACGAAGCCTTTATAGACGATCGTTATGACAATTTGCTTTGAAGGGATCTCGTTACGAGTTAAGTTTTGGGGACCTGGTCAACAAGGGATAGTTCGTAGATCTTAACTACTGCAGCTATTCTGGAATCAGGTGCTAGCGTGACCGTTGTGTGTTGTCAATGGCTTAAGGTCATCATATCTCATGCTCTAAGATCGACGCGCCTTTCCTCTTGGTATAACGGTGTCTCACGGTAACAGCGACAACGCCGACGGCGAAGGAAGGTACGGTAGAGAGTGTTATTGCTAAATTAATAAAGCCATTATTTTCATCATGGCAGCAACACCAGCAACCGTTACGAAATTGTCTCTAATGAAAATAATGAAATACGTACCTGCCCAGTTAGTGAAGGCAGCACATAGGTATATGAATACGTCTTAAAAACTGTGAAAACAGGATATCTGAAGAAGGCTATATTATTATAACATGGTCAAGGTTTAGAATAGACATAATTAGTGCAACTGTGGGCCGTTTTTCATTCGAGATAATAAATTCATACTTTGTTTTCTGAATCTCACGCTTCAGAAGTACCCAAAGTTGCTCGTCCTCGGCCCCTACTCCATTGCATTAAATGATCAGAAATATAGATGGTCGCCCAACGCCTAATAGCTCTGAAATTGAGACAGGGAGTAAACGAGTGCGAAGCTGTTCATGTTATTTACAAACTACCTGTCGTCTGCATATCAGCCTTCCCTTCTCTCACATGCCTGTCATGAAGAATACCTTTTTCATCCTAATTATCCGTTGCACGTAATTAAAATACAACTTTTAATTATGATAATTGCTCTTACGCGTATTAATTTTGATGGTCACGTTGAGCAGCGAATGTGACAGAGGTTGTCACTAATACAAGCCTAGGCGATCCTAGAGGTCAGGATATTCTCCCAAGACAACTGTGATTCAGAAGAGGATTCCAAACGAGGAATGTCATTGAAATGTATAATCAAAATTTCTTTAAAACACCTTCCTTTCAAAATGCTTGGCGGAGCTCACCAGTAGACATCAATTTGTTCATCTGTATACGAACAGCGGGCCATTAACAGCACCAGAGGGGTGCATTGCTAATTATTGACAGTGACGGACATCACAAGACGCAAACACAACATGACGTAAAAGTAAAATATAAAACTAAAATCCACATTTAAGACACTTTCGATGCACTCTGTAATGAATCATCCCAACAGTAAACAAGCTTAGTCTTTAGAATGTGTGTGCTGATAACACGTGTGGCTGATTGGTTTGTGGGATTGAAGGAACCAGACTGCTACAGTCATCGGTCCTTTTTTTTCAAAACTTCAAACACCCACACAGAATAAAAACGAACAATGGAAAAGACAACAGACGACACAGGACAAGCAAGACTTAGACAGAGACGGATAACACGTGTGGATGTACTAAACTATGCAGGATGTCCTCTGTCTGAGGGTTTTGTTCCGATTGTCGTATTTAGCCTAAACACTGGTTCACGCAGCTCTGTACGTGTATTTTTTGCTATAGTTCCATTTTAGCGCAATGAATTTCATGTGACATTTATCACTTAATAACGTCAGTCTCTGAAGTGGAAGTCTCATCGATTTGCCAACTACCTCTTGTATGACTACAAAAACTTTTCCATTATAATCAGTGCTTTTTTTGTAAGAAAAAGTTTGAGGGTACTCCGACATTGAATATAATGCAGTGAAAATTACTTGTAACCGAAGCATGGGATACGTCATCAACATGTCGAACTACAAAAAAAATGGTATCGGACTCTTCAGTTCACTTTACAACTCAAACGAAGCAGGCGATACTGAGAAACACCCAAACAGACAAGCGAATGTGGTATCGAAGACTTCAGTTTATATCACCTAAAATGAAGCATGCGATTCCCATCAACCCCCGACCATTGAAAAAAATGGTATCGTACACTTCAACTGACCTATAATAGACCTCAAATGAAACAGGTGAGTCCAATCAACCCTCCGACATACAAAACAATACAAGGAAATCTTACTGAACACATATTTTACCCTGTAAAACACCACTAAAAGACACAATACAACAAAAACCATCCACACCTATGATCAACAACAATAGAAACTATATTACAAAAATATTTTGTAACCTGGTTTGGCTCTCGAAATGGCATAGATGATGGGTGGTATCCCATGCTTCAACTGACCCAATTTTTAATACTGCTGAAATTTTATTTCACTTTAAAACTACAGTATAACTTATATTAATAGCAATTCAACAGTTTCCAAACTGACTTTAGTTCATGGCTGGTCTTGACGCTTTCTTACTTTACTCTTGCTATCAGTAGCAAGATGTCTGCCCTTCGTGAACTAAGAGCGTACATAGTCCATAGGCTGGAACTGCATCAGTGGAGGACCAACCGACTTTATGAACATCGGCTTGCTGACTATGCAAAGATGAAATGAAGCTCTTGTTGGCGAGACGATCAGATTCATTTGGGAAAACCCACGTTCACATTCACTCGTTCAACGCAAACGTATCAAGAACAACAGAACAAAGATGAATCGCGAAGGATCATAGTAGTGGGACCGAAGAGACATCTATCGGTAGCTCGGCGTTTGAGCATACGGATATCCGTTTTGCACTACCATCGCCGACTATTAGCGGGCGAGGGCACTACATGCTCGTCGAACTGGCTGCCAGCGACTCAGTTGTCGAGAACCGTTGCCGCAGCTTCGAAATGCTTGAAACAGTCAACGACATATCTTTTCCCACCAAAAACTGCACTGGTGTCGTTCGTATTGCAATTAACAACACGATAAAATGAAATAAAAAAATTACTTTCGTGAAATAAATCTTTGGCACTCTTCCAAGTTCTCAACATAATAAAAAAAAAAAAAAAAAAATTACGCTACTGGCCATTAAAATGGCTACACCAAGAAGAAATGCAGATGATAAACTGGCATTCATTGGACACATATATTATACTAGAACTGACATGTGATTATATTTTAACGCAATTTGGATGCATAGATCCTGAGAAATCGGTACCCAGAACAACCACCTCTGGCTGTAATAAAGGCCTTGATACGGCTGGGCATTGAGTCAAACAGAGCTTGGATGGCGTGTACAGGTACAGCTGCCCATGCAGCTTCAACACGATACCATAGTTCATCAAGAGTGGTGACTGGCGTATTGTGACGAGCCAGTTGCTCGGCCACCATTGACCAGACGTTTTCAGTTGGTGAGAGATCTGCAGAATGTGCTGGCCAGGGCAGCACTCGAACATTTTCTGTATCCAGAAAGGCCCGTGCAGGACCTGCAACATGCGGTCGTGCATTATCCTGCTGAAATGTAGGGTTTCGCAGGGATCGAATGAAGGGTAGAGCCGCGGGTCGTAACACATCTGAAATATAGGGTCCACTGTTCAAAGTGCCGTAAATGCGAACAAGAGGTGACCGAGACGTGTAACCAATGGTACCCCATAAGATCATGCCGGGTGATACGCCATTATGGCGATGACGAATACACGCTTCCAATAAGCGTTCACCGCGATGTCGCCAAACACGGATGCGACCATCATGATGCTGTAAACAAAAACTGGATTCATCCAAAAAAATGAAGTTTTGCCATTCGTGCACCCAGGTTCGTCGTTGAGTACACCATCGCAGGCGCTCCTGTCTGTGATGCAGCGTCAAGGGTAACCGCAGCCATGGTCTCCGAGCTGATAGTCCATGCTGCTGCAAACGTTGTCGAACTGTTCGTGCAGATGGTTTTTGTCTTGCAAACGTCCCCATCTGTTGACTCAGGGATCGAAACGTGCCTGCACGATCCGTTACAGCCATGCGGATAAGATGCCTGTCATCTCGACTGCTAGTGATACGAGGCCGTTGAGATCTAGCACGGTGTTCCGTATTACCCTCCTAAACCCACCGATTCCATATTCTGCTAACAGCCATTGGATCTCGACCAACGCGAGCAGCAATATCACGATACGATAAAACGCAATCGCGATAGGCTACAATCCGACCTCTATCAAAGTCGGAAAGGATATGGTACGCATTTCTTCTCCTTACACGTGGCATCACAGCAACGTTTCACCAGGCAACGCCGGTCAACTGCTGTATGTGTATGAGAAATCGGTTTGAAATTTTCCTCATGTCAGCACATAGTAGGTGCCGCCACAGTTGCCAACCTTGTGTGAATGCTATGAAAAGCTAATCATTTGCATATCACAGCATCTTCTTCCTGTTGGCTAAATTCCGCGTCTGTAGCACGTCATCTTCGTGGTGTAGCATTTTTAATGGCCAGTAGTGTACTTTGTTGACGAAAAAGTTTAGGGGTACGCATCCCCCAGCGTTCCCCCAGAAAAACAACACTGATCATAATCAAAAACATATATCAGTGATAAATATATTTATGTGTCGCGGTAAAGGTACACGTGATAGAGCTGGCAAAGAATGAATATTTCGAAAAACATTCTTCAGACTCCTCAGTTTTCCCAGTCTCAATAGTTTTTTGTAGGCAGATAGTTTAGTGTGAAGATTCCAAAGGCCTACTGAAGCTGTCTGTTGTTAGTTCTTTCTTTTTCACACTAGCTATTGTCTCATTCTCAAAATCAGTAATGTTTATGTCACGACTATGTCTGCGATATTAACCTTCAATACAAATCTATTCTGACATATTTGCAAACCCTTTGCATTGCCACTGCATTGGAAAGTTCTCATTGGTGACGGAGAATTCGTATGTGCTCCTTGTTTGAAGTTGGTGTGCGAATACACATTCGTGTACAGTGCTTGGAGTGTTGAGACGTGTCTGGTTTGGAGCTATATTTAATGTAGCATACTATTCTGATTAAACTATGCTTGCCTCATGGAGAGTTGTAATGTTGAATAGTTTGTACTGCTTGCAAGATTGCTGGAAAAAATAATTCAAAATTTTCTTTTTGTGCGGCATTCTATGGTACCATTTAAGGTGAATTCGGTCGTCACTTTGCATTCTTCCACGTTCCGGTTTTCACTCGCATATATCTACAAAGTGCCCGTAATCAACGTACCAGTTTCAAAACGTTGTAGAAAGAGAACACTGCTCAGAATGACGCCATATTTTAACATCATATTACTGACACAGGGGGGGGGGGGGGGGGGGGGAAACGTCAAAAAAAAAAAAAAAAAAAAATGACCAGTAGTAAGCATCAGAGTACGCTCCACAACAGACAGACGCGCGCCACGCGGCTGTCCCTCAGTTTGCTCCGACACGCCCAGCATGGCTGTCTACTTGAAGGGTCGCGCGCTGCTGGTAGAGCTCTTTTTACCAGAACGGTGGCTGTGTGCCAGTAGCCATGCAGAAGCTTCGGACACTCAGGGGTATGGAAAAAGGCACTGGTCCGATGTATGCTTGGGTTATGGAGAAAAATCATTACAAAATTCGAAAAGATAGACCTTCATTTCATTATATACCTTTTTAATTTTTAGTGCAGTGTTACATAGGGAGGAAAGCACTTGATGTGACATCTGTCGAAGGTATGGACACAGCACTGCAGTAGGGGTCAAGTGGTAGTGAGGAAAAGCCGGCCGCGGTGGCCGTGCGGTTCTGGCGCTGCAGTCCGGAACCGCGAGGCTGCTACGGTCGCAGGTTCGAATCCTGCCTCGGGCATGGGTGTGTGTGATGTCCTTAGGTTAGTTAGGTTTAACTAGTTCTAAGTTCTAGGGGACTTATGACCTAAGATGTTGAGTCCCATAGTGCTCAGAGCCATTTGAACCATTTTTTCTTTTTTTTTCGTAGTGAGCAAAAATGCAGTGCATGGGGAACTGCCCGAACGTTGGACATGCCTACGAGCAAGTCCTACGAAACATCCTGCATTTCTAACCGTACAAGATGACCCATGTTCAGGGGTTGCTTCCTGCTGACTTGCTAGCAAGACAAACTTTCGCTCTGGA
Source organism: Schistocerca americana (assembly GCF_021461395.2). Lineage (NCBI taxonomy): Eukaryota > Metazoa > Arthropoda > Insecta > Orthoptera > Acrididae > Schistocerca > Schistocerca americana. The sequence goes on along the minus strand of NW_025725481.1, from coordinate 5,531,595 downwards.
ATTTCTTGTTCACTTGTAAGTGGACAATGACTGACTATGCAACATTCGGTGGACAAACGAACAAACGAAGACCTCCAGAGACATTTCAATGCAGAGTATGGGCAAGAGAAAATCCACACGCACATCAGTCGGTACCACTTCCATCTGCAAAGGCGACTATGCGGCTCGGGATGACGACGCCGTTGATCGTGTTTTTCGAGGCAAGTAGCCCTGTTGATCCTATTATCTGTACCGTCACTGGTAAACGCTACGAGATTGTTAAGCGCACCAACGTCAGTCCGACCCTTCCACAGCGTGCATGCGTGTCTGTAGGGTCATTTTTATGCAAGATGGCTCTCTTCCGCACGTTGTACAGCCAATGAATCGGCTGCAGGGGAATTTCGGAAATGTTAGAATTATCAGCCGTCATTTCCCTACAGCCGGTCTTCCGGGTCACCTGATCTTTATCCGTGCGTCTTACGTGGGGTTATATGAAAGATGTTGTGTTCAGTGCTCCAATTACGGACGTAGCTGAATTAATGGAACGCATTGCACAACGCATTCTGAACGTGATCACCAAGATACTGCGATCAGTTGCGGAATATGTTGTTTCTCGAGATATCAGCTTGTAGCAGAAAACAGTGGGCAGAATTATTAACATGTCTTGCGGCAGTTTCACAAGAATTAGAAACCCGTGTCATCTTGCTTTTTATGATAATTTTAGTCGAATTACAAGTAAAAACCGATGTCATTTTACCTTTTTAGTGACTTGTAGGCTGAGTGCAATTAGAAACCCATCCTATGTGGTACGTCACTACCATGGTGGATCGACCTACCTAACTGATCGTGCCAGAACTGATGAACTTGTGCTGCCATGGACATCAAACAGTAATGTGCAACTGCGTTATCTGTTGGTAAATATTGTCGTTAAATCTTTTTGTTCCATGAAGTTTCCCCATGTCAATAATATTCTGTTAGAATGTCATGTCATCATGGGCAGTTCTTCTCTATCTACTGTAACTTTAGTTATGGATACCCTCTATATGCAGTGGTGTAGGCTGAGAGCGGATAGAAATTTATCATACGTTGAAAAATTGGTTTCTGAATAATTTCTACGTGCGTTTATTTCTATTTTGTCTTTAATTCCTCCCTGTTAAGATTTACGAGAAAGAGAAGATCAGCATAATATCACACTCTGCTTCCAACGATGTAAGCTTGTTTTGTGAAGCTGAATGTGCATACGATTCTCACTATATTCTTGTAATTTGTTTCTATAACTTTCAAGAACACTATATTATTTTTTAACAGAAAATTATAGTTCTAGCTAGATCGTGTCCTTTATTCGTGTTTTACTTAAATATACTGAACGCAAAGCACCGACATATTGTTCACCTAAGTTTGGGGGAACAGCGACCGAAAAGAAAGCTATTCTTTGGACGTAACATAGCATCGCTGAAAGTTAGTCATTTTGTGTAAGAGAAATGTGGGAATGCTTTTGAATGGCATCCTACTCGGATGCTTAATTATTACATTTACTGTGACCAGGTAAATACATATTCGAGGTAGAAGAGGCATTGCATTGCGGATCGTTGAAGGTGTGAAGCTAACACAAATTAGAAACACCTAGTTACTTTCATGGATTTTGTACTTCTATATTTTGTAATACACTGATATTTTGAGGCCCGTTACTACCTGTTTCTCTCATTTGTATGAGACTGTATGTTGTGTAACTACTTCTGAGGCATTATTACCATTTAGATAGCATATTACTATAATATCAAGGCTTGCACATCAACACCTCTGGAAGTGATTGATGCCAACATAGGAACACGTGCACCTCGCATTATTGGCGACCCAAATAAAACATGCATCTTATGTTCCTCTGCTCAGTAAAAACTACACTTTCATAAAATCTGAGACTGCAGTTATCTGAAAGCGTTCTCATGCTGTGTAGTCCTGTAGCGACTTCTTTTCACATCATTTTTTTCAAGCGGTGCCGACGTTAATTTTTTACCCGGGATTATTTAGAATTTTGGATTATTTTGATCAGTTATTGGTAACAAAATATTTTTGTTTTCCAAACCAGTCCCATCTATCAGAATTTTTGAGTATCTGTAACATACTTCTTTTTATCCTTGTGAGTTCAGATTCCGTTGTACATACAAATACTTTCATGTAATTGCAACATATATGCTTTTATCTATCATTTGTAATTGTGAAATGCAGTAGCAATTATATTTTTAACAATTTTGTGAACACAGTAAGTGATGCTATAGTTGATCTTGCTGTGTGGTTGTGAAGGTCAGTGCATTTATGAGTTGGAATAATATCTTTGGTTACACGTCATAAGCTGTTAGAAGGATTTGGTAATACCATCAACATTTATCTTGCAATTGGGAATGGTTATCATTTATTTTTGGACTAAGAAGTATATCTGTAATTTTGTGGGTCCCTCCTTTTACCCTTCTTATACACAGAAGTCGCCTGCGCTCTTTTACTGTGGATTTTGCAATGTTTGTATGTCTATCTCGTCTTCACTTTCTGTTTTTGATACCGCTTCCGACTCCGTGTCGATTTGTGTCTGTGTCGTTTACTATGTACTGCTGACCTGTTCGATGTGGAGCCTGTCCTATTCTAGAGTATGTCTTTCCTGCTTGTATGCTGCATGTAGTGTTCGCGATACTTCGTCTGTGATGTTGTTTATAGATTTCCAGTCAACTTGTCTGCGTATTAACTGTCCTATGTCCTTGTGTATTAACTGTCCTAGGTCCTGTTTTCCTAAACTTGGCCTTCTGTGTCTGAACTATGTGTTCACATGTACCATTCTCACCACAAGAATAACTGTGAGTCTGTTTTACGCCAAACCTGTGGAGATGCACAGAATACGGGCCATGGCCTTGAGAAAGTGCACCATTCCGCGTGTTGGATTTATGTAATTTAAATTCATCTGCTCTCGTATACTGTGGAGGAAAGAGTAGATTCCTCTTCCCCTGTCTGTTGTGTCCCATTCTGTTTGCCACGTATCAATTCTCCACTTGTTTAATCTCCGTTTGTCGGTTATGTCTTGTCCAATTATTTCTCTTATTTCGTTGCGTCTTCACATTTCGGGCAGGAAGCAGCTGCTGTGTGGGGAATCGTAATATCTACAGGGAAAAGTCCCAGTATCACGCACAGTGCCTCAGTCGAGGTCGTGCCAAAAAGCCCCCAAGATTCTGACTAGAATACTACTCTGGCCGCGCCTCACAATGGTTTTATGCGTACCGTTACCTAAGCGTAATCGATGTGCCCAAGCACTAGCCTAAAAACAAGTTATTGGCTCAAAAAGTGCTGTGTAACATGTGCTCATTGTCTGAAGAAGTGGTCTGTATCTTATAGACTTCAGTCTTGCAAGTATATGCATAATTTTCGTCGCTTTGTTAATTGTCAATCTGGGATGTCCGTTAAAGTGTTTATGTTCGTCTTTATAAATGACGAGGTATCTTATCGTAGCTTTCGTTTTTGTAGATATGTTGTTTATAATTGGATTTATTTTCAGTGTGCTTCTTAGAAGTAGTGAACTGTTTTGTTTGTTGCTATCGTGATTTTGTTGTTCGTGCACCATTCACCAGTGAACGCGTGGATCAGCGGGGCTTTATTCTCTGATTGGAACTTGTGGAGTTTGCAGATGCCGTGAGCATAAGGTCATCGGCTTACGCAACCACCCTCTCAGCCATGTAGTTGTCTCTTAGTGCATTCAGTAGAGGTTCTATGGGTATGTCCCAGAAAATCGGTCCGCATACATGTCCTTGCGGACACCCATTTCTTACACTCTTTACAACCTATTGGTCACCAGTCTTCCATTCTACCATCCTGTTTTTACAATAATATCTATGGCTGTTGTGTAAAGCAAGTGGAATATTCATCTCTCTAAATCTTGCAAACTGCGCCGGCCACCAAGGTTGTCGAAAGCACCAGTTATGTCAACTAGGATTGCTACTATGTATTTGTCATGTACTGTCTGTGTCATCTCTATATCCCGAAGATCTGTCGGTACAACTGAAGTCTGTCATACATCAATCCTATGACAGAATATTAATGAGGCATATTGGTGCGTATGTCTTAGAGTCACTCGGATCTTTGTCCTTCGCTTTCTTGATTATAACTGCATTTTCTATTTTCCATGTATTCGGTATTCGTCCTTTTATTAGAGTAGAGTAAGTCTGTCAGGTATGGTAGGATAAGTGGAGCAGCTTGTTTGATAGTTCAAGGGTGGATGCAGTCAGGGTCCAGAGGCTTTTTCTTCTTTATTTTCTCTATTGCCAGTGCGACTTCCTCGCGTGCAAAGGGGCTGGTGATACCTTCGTTTTCGTATTTGTCGTAAGGTAGTCTGCAAAGGGCGGTGTGAAGTTGGTTGTCCCGAGTGCGGTCGTCGTCAGGAAGTAGTCTGTTGAGGAGATGCTGTGCTGTGAATCTCCAGCCTGTTGTGGTAGTACCATCTCGTTTCTACAGTGTTGATAATACTGAAGGGGTCTTTATACGTTCATTCTGCACTTAAACTGCTCTCCGAAGATGTTTTCCTGTAGGTTTGTCCAAACATATGTGTCCCAGTGATCTTTCTTGGTCGTATGCAGTTCGTCTTGTATCGTGTTTTAGCTTCACGATAATGTTAAAGTCTAATTTCTCTCCCCTGGGCTTTCTTTGATGTTTGGTATCGTTGCTCATCATGAGAGTGTTTTCTTAGTCTTGTTAATAGTGCTGACCATGGTGCCCTTTGTTTAGGTGCGTCGCGTGCTGCAGGTATTCCTGTAGGTTGTGCTCTCTGTAAGATGTTTGTAAGAATGTGAGCTCTGTAACCTATGCTTCCTTGGGTGATTAATGGAGGAAATTCTTCAGTCACGTGCCTTAGTTTTTGCCAGTTCGCTTTGCGTTGCAGCAACATTGGGTGTTCTATTGTGTCTGGGTCTGGCTTAGTTTTAGTGTATATAATTACTGCGTTATGATCACTGAGTGTTCTCTTATCGAGCACCTGCCAGTTCGCTACCTGTATTAATGATAATCTGTTTGCAAAAGAATTGCCTTGTGCTGCCTACTCTACTATTTCTGTGATAAATTGGCGGCTGACCTGCTTTGTTTGAAACGAAAACATTACATTCGTTTATAACGTCCTATTTTATTTGTCCCCTGGCATCTTTTCTGTCAGAGTGTCGGAGAGTTGACCTAGTATTTATGTCAGTTAACGTAAGTAGTCGTCTGGCATTTTCAAATCGAGAAATATCTTTTATTACTTCAGCAAAGAGCTCTATATGAAGTGAGTACTAGGCGTAGCTCGACGAGATAATACGTTGCCCTGGCTAAAGTTATTTCGACTGTAACCGTATGATGTCTACGCAATTGCGTTATGTGCGTTACAGTAATGTTATTGTTTACTACAATTATTGCAGCCTTGGCCTTGTTCGTAACTGTGATTTGCATGTACTGCCTCGGAAGGCGTGGAATTCTTTCGTCTCCTGTGTACAGTTCTCGGAAACACAATATGTCAGCGCATACCTCGTTCACCAGCCTACCAAGCTCTGCAGCCACCGCCGTGCTACACATACCGTTTAGCTGCAAGACTTTCACTATGGAAAATTAGTAAGAACAAATAACTTCGGCCGCCTTGGATGTAATCGTGGTACACGCGTCCATCCGCCCTTACCAAGCCCTTGTAGACATTGCCATGGTTAAGCTCTTCATTTCTTCGTTTACATGATGTTGAGTTCGAGTTTATGTGTTGGTAGGTTTTCGGTTCGCAAAATCATTCTGTCTGTTTGTTCCGTCGTGGGGTAGCATATAGTGTCGCCCATGTGTGATTCAGTCTTGTTGCCAGTCTTTGTGCAGTTTGATAAACTCCTTTCTTTTCCTGTCGATTTAGTCGCCCTTCTATTCGCTGTCATCGTAGTCTTGGTTGGTTGGTTGTTTTGGGGAAGGAGACCAGACAGCGTGGTCATCGGTCTCATCGGATTAGGAAAGGATGGGGAAGGAAGTTGGCCATGCCCTTTCAGAGGAACCATCCCGGCATTTGCCTGGAGTGATTTAGGGAAATCACGGAAAACCTAAATCAGGATGGCCGGACGCGGGATTGAACCGTCGTCCTCCCGACTGCGAGTCCAGTGTCTAACCACTGCGCCACCCCGCTCGGTCATCGTAGTCTATTTTGTTTCTAAAGTCATGGTTTTGTAACTCTGTATGGTGTTCTGGCTCGTGTTATTTATCTGTTGATGTAGTTTCCGGTTTTCGGTGATGTGATGTCTCATCAGTTGAGGATTGGTGTGATTTGTAGTGTGAGCTTTTTGTGCGTTCATATTGTTTTTCGTATCCAAACGGTGTGTAGTCACTTTTTGTTTGACTGAAGTTTTCTGTTTGTGTTTCTTTCTCATTGACAACTGTCTCTTGTTCCTGAGTAGTCTTTTTGTGTTCGCTGCCACCGTAGACGAAACGTATATTTTACATGTATGGTTTACATTTTGATGCGTCATATTCACATCTTTCTAAAGCTGTTATTTCATTATATGGTAACTTATTCTCTGGCGCGGGAAGAATTAATTTACGTTTATGTCGGTTCCGTGTGTCTAGAGATACTGGTGTTATGCCTGTGTCATAATCCTGTTCTAGATGGGCTTGACCGTGCCTCGGACTTTTGTTGTCATTTATATGTACTTCTGTTGTGTGTGATGTGTTGTGTTTAACGACTGTGTCATGGTCCTTGTCTTGGTGGGCATGACCCTATCTTGGATGTCTATCGCCATCTTTATGTACTTCTGTTGTGGGCAGTGTGTTGTTTTTAAACTCTTCTTCACTCAGGGCTTCCTCTTCCAGTTCTATTATTCTAAGAAAAGTCAGCGTTTGGAGTGTTTCCCACAGGAAAACTCGTGTTTGATGTGCCTCGCCACATATAGTCCATGGCGCAGTAGAAACACACATCCCCGATGTAATCTGTTAGCCTAAATATTTTTCTTCCACAATATCGCAACTATTGATGGGATTCATATCCGTTGGAGTGTTTGTGGTTAGCAGCGGCCCAAGTTGTTGCCTCCAGGCTACTGCACGTCGCCACGCTCTTGTTTTGGTTGCTGGTGATTTCTGTTTACTTCTGCGAGGTCGGATCCTGGTGATAATATCCGTGTTTTGTTGAGAGGACTTCTGTACATTTCCGTAGCTGATACTTGGATTCATATCTCTTCCTAGAAATCCAAAGAGTGTTGTCTCAGTGCTTCTGTTTTGGTGTGTGCTAGTTGACATTTTTGGTGACGTCATACTCCTTTCATTGTATTTGCCTTTTGTAGAGTTCTTTGTAAGTAGCGTACTCCAATCTCTCCGGCTTTGTTACATGTTCTTTTCCTGTTCTTGCAAGGAATACAGCCTACAGCTATTCTTCATGGCACTGGAACTTTTTATGACCGGGTTTTGCACATTTCCCGCAGAAAGCTTCCCTATCCCTATCTAATGACAGTGATCTGACCCGCGGAGTCGCCTGTAGACTATTATTTAACATTCTTTTCCCTTTCGGACCTGTTTTGAATTGTATTTTGACTTCTTGTTAAAATTCCCTTTTGTTAATGTGGTCACTGAGATTTATTTCTGATAGTTCTTCTAGAAAGTCTTGATTTGATAGTGTTGTTGGAATCTTGCGTCCTGCCAGTAGTATCTTACTTTTCTGGGTTCTTCGCATCTTATGTCCTTTAAGCTTGCTGTTTCTTCTATAATCTTCCTCTTCTCTGTCTGCTTGTGTCTCAGTTTGAAGAATTACTGTGATTGCTGTGTTCCTTATTGCTTTAACTTTTATTATGTCAGCTCTAGGGCTTACTGCTTTAATTAGGGTTTCCCTTATGGCTTTATCACCCTCGTTGCTCCCTAATGTAATAAAGAGGAGAGTTGCATGTTATTTGTTTGTAATTCAACTTGTTCTTCAATCCTGGATTTTGGCTTCGTGACAGGACCACCTGCCGTGACAGGAGTGGAAGTCAGTGGTGTTGGCATCGCTTCAATGGCTCGCTCATGCCGCAGGAGGGTTTCTCCCTTTCTCCCCCTGCCAGCTGCTCAGTCCCTCTGAGAACTGTCACTTCATTTGTGACCAGGAAGGCCATATATCGGTGAGAGTCCCAGGGGCTGGAAGTGAGGAACAATAAACTACGTTCCATCAAAACTTCAGTGCCACCATGAATCACCTCCTTCCGCCCACGACGGTGTAAAGAGGTAGCCTTTACTAAGCTTAATCTCGACGCAATTTCTATGCCGCATCATTGCATCCTTAGTAGAAGGTTATGAGAGTTACAGTAAATCAGCAGTAGTTCGTCGGTTACAAACTACGAGATCACAGAAGAGCTTTCGTTTGGCAACTGCACCGTGTTACTCTGTTGGAGTTAAGCCACCATGGAGCCTATAGTCTTTAACCTCGACGCAATTTCTGGATCGCATCCTTAGTAGAAGGGTGCGAGGGTGACAATAAATGGGCATTTGTGCGTCGGATACAAACTACAAGACTCCCAACAGAGCTTTAATGTGGTGACCGCAACCGTATAACTCTCTAGGAGACACGCCGCCACGGAGCCTCTAGTACTTAATCTAGACGCAATTTCTGTGTCGCATCCTTAATAGAAGCGTGCGAGGGTTACCGTAAATGGGCAGTAGTGCGTCGGCTACAAACTAAAAGATTCCCAGGAGAATTTTCGTGTGGCGACCGTAGCCCTGTTACTCCGTGGGAGTAAACCCGCCCTGGAGCCTATAGTATTTCATCTCGACGCAATTTCAGTGTCACATTCTAAGTAGAATGGTGCCAGGGTCACAGTAAATGACAGTAGCGCTTCGGATACAAACTACAAGACTCCCAGTACAGCTTTCATGTGGCAATCGTAACCATGTTACTCTGTAGGAGTAAACCAGCCCTGCAGCCTACAGCATTTAATCTCGACGCAATTTCTGTGTCGCATCATTGGTAGAATGGTGCGACGTTTACGGTAAATAGGTAGTAATGCGTAGGATAGAAACTACAAGTCTCCCAGGAAAGCTTTCATGTAGAGGCCGCAGCGGTGTTACTCTGTAGGATAAAATCCGCCCTAGAGCCTATAGTATTTAATCTCGACGCAATTTCTGTGTCGCATCATTAGTAGAAGGGTGCGAGGTTTACAGTAAATAGGCAGTATTGCGTCGGATACAAACTACAAGACTCCCAGAAGAGCTTTCATGTGGAGGCCACAGCGGTGTTACTCTGTAGGAGTAATTCCGCTCTGGAGCCCATAGTATTTAATCTCGACGCAATTTCTGTGTCGCATCATTAGTAGAAGGGTGCGAGGTTTACAGTAAATAGGCAGTATTGCGTCGGACACAAACTACAAGACTCCGAGGAGAGCTTTCATGTGAAGGCCGCAGAAGTGTTACTCTCTAGGACAGAACCCGCCCTGGAGCCTACAGCATTTAATCTCGACGCAATTTCAGTGTCGCATCCTTAGCCTCTTCAGTCCCGACATACACATATGTGCACATCAGGTCCTTGTAGTGTCACCATGCCAAATGACGTTTTCCTCAATTGAGACCAGATATGCACGACTGTGCACATTATGCGATTTCTGTTTCTGCCGCTAGGTCGTGCGCAAGTCAGTTTTGGCGGGTTTTCTTGCATCCTGAAACTTCCGATCTGAAGGATGGCGTCATCTGCGACACGCGAGAAAGGTAAATTCAGTTTCAGTAATCCTTTTTGAATTGTATTACTGTTTCTATCGTGTCTTACTCCAAACAAGACATCAAGAATGTGATATGTGTATGCAATGAAACCGATAGTTTCGTAGTTTTACAAACATCGACTGTTGAATTTTAAGTACACATTTGTGTACATCCGGTCTTAGCTCACAGAATCTAGTGGTACTAACGCTAAGACTGATGTCATTGTGAAATCGTAATTTAAAACGTAATCTAAATTAAAGTCGAAAGTTTAGCTACTAATACTCTAGGAGTGCTCGTAAGTTATTGTGGTTGTTGTGGTTTAATGCAACCGGCACGGTAGCTCAGCGTGTTCGGTCAGAGGGTTAGTCGCCCTCTGTAACAAAAAACTGAGTTAATAGATCAACGATGAACCTGAATGGCTGTCATAGGACGTCCGCCCCGAACAAATGGAACGAACAATAAAGAACAAAATGAGATAAAAATAAGAAAAAAAATGGGTAGCGTGTTGGATTCGGAACACGTAGATTCTGGGTTCCAATCCTGGTGAAAACTCAAAAGTTTTTAATTTTGTTATTAGGTTCAGTTTCATTTCTTTATTCCATTACATCAACAGTTACTTTATTTCATTTTCGCTTCTGAGCTCTAATAGACGATGAAATTATAAAACTGCTCGAGACGAGTGACTTGAGTTCCTTCAGACGAAGTTGATCCTGTTGATGAACCTCCAACTCCACCTGAACGAATTGGTGTGCTTGAAGTTGAAGGATGCAATGTGGATGTTACTCCTGAGGCACCTGCGTCAGCTTCATCTCCTCACTGTCGTCCCCTAAGATGGAGGCAATCTAAGTAAGCAATACATTTGTGTAGTTTTGTGTGTCATCTGACACGATTTAGATCAGTATTTTTCAGTGGTACTATTTGTTTGCAGGATGTGTAATCGACAGCCTTCTGACGACAAATTTGGAGAACAGACTGATGGTGAACTGAGAAACACTTCACAGTTTTTCTTCGAGTACTTCGATAAAAATTTCTGGAAAAATGTTGCAGGACAAACTAATTTATATCATTGCCAAAAGAACTCAAAAAGTCTGGATACAAATACTGATGAAATTTTGTCCCTTGTCGGAATTGAGATATTGATGGGTACATTGAAATTGCCCCAGGCAAGACTTTACTGGAATATGCAACTGGATATTCCACTTGTATCATCAATCATGACAAGAGATAGATACTACAAATTACGAAATAATCTGCATTTTGTAAATAATAAATAATCTGCATTTTGTAAATAATTTGGAAGATCATGACGTAAATGACAAACTTTGGAAGGTTAGACCTTTAATTGATGCTTTTAGAACTAAATGTATTAGTTTACCCTGGTCTCAACACCTTTCTGTGGATGAACAGATGATTCCATTCACGGGGAGGTGAAAGATGCGAACATATGTACCTTCCAAACCTAATCCACTTGGCCTCAAAAATTTTATTTTAGCGTCATCAGATGGACTTGTCCTTGATTTTGCTATATACACTGGCAAAGGAACAATTCCTGACAGCGATGAAAAGGCTAGAACTATATCCAATGATTACAATCATGTAATTTACAGTGACAGATTTTTCACCAGTTCAAAATCTGTTCAGCTTTTACTAGACAGGAATATATTTCAGACAGGACCTGTGGTGGCCAGTAGAATAAAAGACGTAGCTTATAAGTTCAAGAGAGATCAGGAGCTGCAGCGGGGGCAATGGGATGAGTACGTAAGGGAGGACCAGGAAATTTGTGCCCTCAAATGGAACGACAATAAATCCGTCACTTTGTTATCCTCGCGCGTAGGGAGCGAACCAGAGGGTACCTGCAAATGATGGTGCACTACAGAAAAAAGCAAAGGTTAGTGCCAAACAACCAGCCATCATCAAAAGCTATAATCGCAATATGGGTGGCATTGATCTTTGCCGGCCGAAGTGGCCGTGCGGTTAAAGGCGCTGCAGTCTGGAACCGCAAGACCGCTACGGTCGCAGGTTCGAATCCTGCCTCGGGCATGGATGTTTGTGATGTCCTTAGGTTAGTTAGGTTTAACTAGTTCTAAGTTCTAGGGGACTAATGACCTCAGCAGTTGAGTCCCATAGTGCTCAGAGCCATTTGAACCATTGATCTTTGTGATAGATACATGGCATACTATAAGTCAAACATCAGAACAAAAAAGTGGACTGTCAGAATATTCAACCACTTCACTGATTCAGCCATAATTAATTCATGGCTTATGTATGAAAGGTATTGTCAAAAAGAAGGGATACCGAAACAAAAGTGGAAGTCTCTCATAAACTTCAGAATTCACTTGTCCCACGACTTGGTAAAGTCTTCAAAAATTGTAGACTCACTGGAACTGTCGAAAGAAATTTCTCCGAGTGTGACACAGGAGTATGTCAGCAGTTCTGATGAAGATGAGCAGCATCAGCCCACAAAACGAAGACGAATTGTACCAAAGCCAACTAGAGGAAGCAAATGTGACAGGGTTGACCACCTTTCTGAATATATTGAGAGTAGTTTTGCCTCAAGGTGTCGGTTACCAGGTTACAAGTCAAGTTCCTGCATAATGTATAAAAAGTGCAAAGTTTTTTCGTGCGTATCAAAAAACAATTGTTTGGCTAAATTCCATAAACATGAGAAGTAATGTGTTCATAAAATGTAATGTGTGCATAAAAATGAGAAGTAATGTGTGCATTTTTCATTGATAGTAAAAATATGAAAATACTATGAGATCGGCATTTTTTTCTCTGTTGAGACCCAATGTACACACTTGTGTACATTCAATTACTCAAACATTATATAAAATAAAATTTCAAAATTAGTTTTTTTGTGTTACTTTGACATCATATGCACCAAAAAAGCAATGGAACATTTTTCCATTCTTTGTTTATCTTCTGGACTGAAGAGGTTAGTAGAAGGGTGCCAGGTTTCACTAAACAGGCAATAGTGCGTCGGATACAAACTACAAGGCTCCCAGGAGAGCTTCCATGTGGAGGTCGCAGACGAGTTACTCTCTAGGATAAAACTCGACCTGGAGCCTTAAGTATTTAATCTCGACGCAATTTCCGTGTTGCATTATTAGTAGAAGGGTGCGAGGTTTACAGTAAATAGGCAGTAGTGCGTCGGAAACAAACTACAAGCCTCCCAGGAGAGCTTCCATGTGGAGGCCGGAGCCGAGTTACTCAGTGCGTCGGAAACTAACTACAAGCCTCCCAGGAGAGCTTCCATGTGGAGGCCGGAGCCGAGTTACTCTCTAGGATAAAAACCCGCCCTGCAGCCTATGGTATTTAGTCTCGACGCAATTTCTGTGTCCCATCGTAAGTAGAAGGGTGCAAGGTTTACAGTCACTAGACAGTAGTGCGTGGGATACAAACTACAAGAGTCCCAGGAGAGCTATCATGTTGAGCCGCAGCAGAGTTACTCTATAGGATAAATGTCGTCCTGAATCTTTAAGTATTTAATCTTGACTAAATTTCTGTGTCGCATCAATAGTAGAAGTTTGCGAGGTTTACAGTTAATAGACAGTAGTGCGTCGAATACAGACTACAAGACTCCCAGGAAAGCTTTCATGTGGAGGCCGCAGCCCAGTTACTCTCTAGTACAAAAAAACACCCTGGAGCCGATAGTATTTAATCTCGACGCAAATACGGTGTCCCATCCTAAGAAGAAGCGTATGAGGTTTACAGTAAAAAGGAAGTAGTGGGTCGGATACAAACTACAAGACACCCAGGGATCTTTCATGTGGATGCCGCAGACGTGTTACTCTGTAGGAGTAATTCCGCTCTGGAGCCTATAGTATTTAATCTCGACACAATTTCTGTGTCGCATCCTTAGTAGAAGGGCGCGAGGTTTACAGTAAATAGGCAGTAGTGCGTGGGATACAAACTACAAGAGTCCCAGGAGATCCTTCATGTGGAGGACGCAGCCAAGTTACTCTCTAGGATAAAACTCGTCCTGGAGCCTGTTTAATTTCGACGCAATTTCTGAGTCCCATCGTAAGTAGAAGGGTGCGAGGTTTACAGTAAGTAGACAGTAGTGCGTCGGATACAAATTACAGGACTCCCAGGAGAGCTCTCATGTTGAGGCCGCAGCCGAGTTACTCTCTAGGATAAAAGTCGCCCTGTATCCTCAAGTATTTAATCGCGCCGCAGTTTCTGTGTCGCCTCAACAGTAGATGTGTGCGAGGTTTACTGTAAATAGACAGTATTGCGTCGGATACAAACTACAAGACTCGCAGGAGAGCTTTCATGTGGAGGCCACAGCCCAGTTCCTCTCTAGAAAAAACCCGCCCTGGAGCCTATAGTATTAAATCTCGATGCAGTTTCTGTGTCCTATCCTAAGTAGAATGGTGCGAGGTTTAAAGTAAATAGGCAATAGTGCGTCGGATATGAACTACAAGAGTCCCAGGAAAGCTATCATGTTGAGCCGCAGCAGAGTTACTCTATAGGATAAATGTCGTCCTGGATCTTTAAGTATTTAATCTTGACTAAATTTCTGTGTCGCATCAATAGTAGAATTTTGCGAGGTTTACAGTAAATAGACAGTAGTGCGTCGGATACAAGCTACAACGCTCCCAGGAGAGCTTTCATGTGGAGGCCACAGCCCAGTTACTTCCTAGGAAAAACCCGCCCTGAAGCCGATTGTATTTAATCTCAACGCAATATCTGTGTCCCAACCTAAATTAAAGGGGTGCGAGGGTACAGTCAATGGGCAGTGGTGCATCGGATACAAACTACAAGACTCGCAGGTGAGCCTTCTTGTGGAGGCCGCAGCCGAGTTACTCTCTAGGATTAAACCTGCCCTGGAGCCTATAATATTTAGCCTCGACACAATTTCGGTGTCCCATACTAATTAGAAGGGTGAGAGGCTTACAGTAAATAGGCAATAGTGCGTCGAATAGAAACTACAAGACTCGCAGGAGAGCCTTCTTGTGGAGGCCGCAGCCGAGATACTCTCTAGGATAAAACCCGCCCTGGAGCCTATAATATTTAACCTCGACGTAATTTCGGTGTCCCATCCTAAGTAGAAGGGTGAGAGGTTTACAGTAAATAGGCAATAGTGCGTCGGATACAAATTACAAGACTCACAAGACAGCTTTAATGTGGAAGCCGCAGGCGTGTTACTCTGTAGGATTAATTCCGCTCTGTCACCTATAGTATTTAATCTTGACGCAATATCTGTGCCGCATCCCTAGTAGAAGGCTGCAAGGTCTACAGTTAATAGGCAGTAATGCGTCGAATTCAAAGAACAAGACTCCCAGGCGAGCTTTCATGTGGAGGCCACTATAGGCTCCACAACAGAATTCCTCCTAGAGAGTAACACGTCTGCGTCATCCCAATGAAAACTCCCTGGGAGTCTCATAGTTTGTATCCGACACACAACTCCCCATTTACTGTAACCCTCGCACCCTTTTACTTAGGTCTGCATAACACGAATACGGCCTCCACATAAAAGCTTTCCTGGGAGTCTTGTAGTTTGTATGTGACGCACTACTGCCTATTTACTGTAAACCTCGCAACCTTCTACTTAGGATGAGACACAGATATTGTGTCAAGATTTAATACGATATACTCCAGGGCGGTTTTTCTCCTAGAGAGTAACTCGGCTGCGGCTCCTCATGATAGTTCCCCTGGGAGTCTTGTTCTTTGAATTCGACGCATTACTGCCTATTTTCTGTAGACCTCGCAGCCTTGTACTAGCGATGCGGCGCAGAAATTGCGTCGATATTAATTCTCTAGAATAAAAGTCGCCCAGAATCCTTAAGCATATAATCGCGACGCAAATTCTGTGTCGCATCAATAGTAAAAGTGTGCGAGGTTTACAGTAAATAGACAGCAGTATGTCAGATACAAACTACAAGACTCCCAGGAAAGCTTTTATGTGGAGGCCGTATTCGTGTTACGCAGACCTAAGTAAAAGGGTGCAAGGGTTACAGTAAATGAGGAGTTGTACGTCGGATACAAACTACGAGACTCCCAGGTAGTTTTCATTGGGATGACGCAGACGTGTTACTCTCTAGGAGGAATTCTGCTGTGGAGCCTATAGTGGCCACCACATGAGAGCTCTCCTGGGACTCTTGTAGTTTGTATCCCACGCGGTACTGCATATTTACTGTAAACCTCGCACTCTTTGACTTACGATGGGACACAGAAATTGCGTCGAGATTAGGTACTATTGGGTCCAGGGCGGGTTTATCCTAGAGAGTAACTCGGCTGCAGACTCCGAGAACAGCTTTCATGTGGAGGCCACAGCCCTGTTCCTCTCTAGGAAAATCCCGCCCTGGAGCCGATAGTATTTCGTCTCGACGCAGTTTCTGTGTCCAGCCCTAAGTAAGAGGGTGCGAGGGTTACAGTTAATGGGCAGTAGTGCGTCGGATACAAACTACAAGATATCCAGGGAGGTTTCAATTGGATGCTGCAGCCGTGATACTCTGTAGGAGTAATTCCACTCTGCAGCGTATAGTATTTAATCTCAACCCAATTTCTGTGCCGAATCCTTAGGTTTGCAGTAAATAGGCAGTTGTAAGTTGGATACAAACCACAAGAATCGGAGGAGACCCTTTTTGTGGAGGCTGCAGAGGAGTTACTCTCTAGGATAAAACCCGCGCTGGACCCTTTGGTATCTAATCTCGACGCAATATATGTGTCCCATCGTATTTAGAAGGGTGGGAGGTTTACAGTAAATAGCCAGTAGTGTGTAGGATACAACCTACAACTCCTATGAGAGAGTTCATGTTTAGGCAACCGGCGAGCTACTCTCTAGGATAAAACCCACTCTGGAGCCTATAGTATTTAATCTCCACGCAATTTCTTTGTCCCATCCTAAGTAGAAACGTGCGAGGTTTACGGTAAATGGGCAGTAGTGGGTCGGATACAAACTACAAAACCCCCAGGAGAGCTTTCAAGTGGAAGCTGCAGCCGTGTTACTCCTTAGGAGTAATTCCGCTATGGACCCTACAGTTGTCAATCACGACGCAATTTCTCTGCCGCATGCTTAGTAGAAGGGTGCGAGGTTTACAATAAAGGGGCAGTAGTGCGTCGGATACAAACTACTAGACTCCCAGAAGAACTTTCATGTGGAGGCCTCAGCCGAGTTAATCTATAGGATAAAAGTCGCCCTGGACCCTTAAGTATTTAATCTCGACGCAAATTGTGTGTCCCAACATAAGTAAAAGGGAGCAAGGGTTACAGTAAATAGGCAGTAGTTCGTCGGATACAAACTACAAGACTACCAGGGAACTTTAATGTGGATGCCGCAGACGTAATACTCTGTTGGATTAATTCAGCTCTGGAGCCTATACTATTTTATCTCGAGGTAATTTCTGTGTACCACCGTTTGTAGAAGGGTTTGAGGTTTACTGTAAATAGGCAGTTGTGCGTCGGATTCAAACTACAAGACTTCCAGGAGAGCTTTCATGTGAGGCAGCAGACGAGTTACTCTCTAGCATAAAAGTCGCCCTGGATCCTTATGTATTTAATCTCAACGCAACTTCGGTGTCGCTTCAAAAGTAGAAGTGAGCGAGGTTTACAGTAAATGGGCAATAGTGCGTCGGATACAAACTACAAGAATCCCAGGATAACTTTCATGTGGGGGCCGCAGTCGAGTTTCTCTCTAGGGTAAAACCCGAACTGGAGCCAGTAGTACATAATCCCGACGCAATTTCGCTGTCGCATCATTTGTAGAAGGGTGCGAGGTTTACAGTAAATAGGCAGTAATGCGTCGGATGTAATCTACAAGACTCCCAGGGTCCTCTCATGTGACTGCCGCAGACGTGCTGCTCTGTAAAAGTAATTCCGCCTTGGAGCCTATAGTATTTAATCTCGACGCAATTTCAGTGTCGCATCATTACTAGTAGCGTGTAAAGTATATAGTAAATAGGCAGTAGTGCGTCGGAAACAAACTACAAGCCTCCCAGGAGAGCTTCCATGTGGAGGCCGGAGCCGAGTTACTCTCTAGGATAAAAACCCGCCCTGCAGCCTATGGTATTTAGTCTCGACGCAGTTTCTGTGTCCCATCGTAAGTAGAAGGGTGCGAGGTTTACAGTCAATAGACAGTAGTGCGTGGGATACAAACTACAAGAGTCCCAGGAGAGCTATCATGTTGAGCCGCAGCAGAGTTACTCTATAGGATAAATGTCGTCCTGGATCTTTAAGTATTTAATCTTGACTTAATTTCTGTGTCGCATCAATAGTAGAAGTTTGCGAGGTTTACAGTTAATAGACAGTAGTGCGTCGGATACAGACTACAAGACTCCCAGGAAAGCTTTCATGTGGAGGCCGCAGCCCAGTTACTCTCTAGGATAAAAAACACCCTGGAGCCGATAGTATTTAATCTCGACGCAAATACGGTGTCCCATCCTAAAAAGAAGGGTGTGAGGTTTACAGTAAAAGGGAAGTAGTGGGTCGGATACAAACTACAAGACACCCAGGGAGCTTTCATGTAGATGCCACAGACATGTTACTCTGTAGGAGTAATTCCGCTCTGGAGCCTATAGTATTTAATCTCGGCGCAATTTCTGAGTCCCATCGTAAGTAGAAGGGCGCGAGGTTTACAGTAAGTAGACAGTAGTGCGTCGGATACAAACTACAGGACTCCCAGGAGAGCTCTCATGTTGAGGCCGCAGCCGAGTTACTCTCTAGGATAAAAGTCGCCCTGTATCCTTAAGTATTTAATCGCGCCGCAGTTTCTGTGTCGCCTCAACAGTAGACGTGTGCGAGGTTTACTGTAAATAGACAGTATTGCGTCGGATACAAACTACAAGACTCGCAGGAGAGCTCTCATGTGGAGGCCACAGGCCTGTTCCTCTCTAGAAAAAACCCGCCCTGGAGCCTATAGTATTAAATCTCGACGCAGTTTCTGTGTCCTATCCTAAGAAGAATGGTGCGAGGTTTACAGTAAATAGGCAGTATTACGTCGGATACAAACTACAAGAGTCCCAGGAGAGCTATCATGTTGAGCCGCAGCAGAGTTACTCTATAGGATAAATGTCGTCCTGGATCTTTAAGTATTTAATCTTGACTAAATTTCTGTGTCGCATCAATAGTAGAATTTTGCGAGGTTTACAGTAAATAGACAGTAGTGCGTCGGATACAAGCTACAAGGCTCCCAGGAGAGCTTTCATGTGGAGGCCACAGCCCAGTTACTTCCTAGGAAAAACCCGCCCTGAAGCCGATTGTATTTAATCTCAACGCAATAGGAATGTGTGAAATCAAATTATGTGATGTAGGAATTGTGCAAAGAAATGTGTGAAAAACTGAATAAGTTAAGCGCACCAGACAGTATTAAACTACAAAATAACAGTCATTGACTATGGACTAAAGTAAGAAATAGACTATCGATAAAAATAAGTCATTAGTTCTGAAATAGACAGTTTATAAAGAACAAAAGTAAAGCATAATAAACTCTAAAACCATAAGCCACTTATTTTGTCCTCATAAAAATAAAAGAATAACTAGCTATATTTTACTTATTTTCTCCTTATGAAAACAAAGAATAAAAAATTATCTTGTTGGATGTTTTCCCTTTTTTTAAACATTTGTACCATTTGTTAGGATAATATCTCAATACTTGTGCATGTATAGTTCTTTGTCAAAGCAATTCTTGGAAATAATTATTTGTTACTGTAACAATGATGAAATGAGTGTCTAGAAACAAAAACATTTTACTTGTACATGATATTTAGAAAATGTGTTAGGAATAGATTTTACTTAATTACAACATTTATAAAAAAATATTTCTAAGAAAATCGATGTGAAAGACTCCTCACTTTCGATAACAAAATTCTCAAAAAACAAACTTCACACTTAAATAAAGAAAGAAAATAATTAAGAATTAATAATATATAATAATATAAAAATATTCTTCTCTTGTCAATATAAACATATTTTTGAGAATAATGTGGAAGAATATAAAAATATAAATTAGTAATACAAACCAGCATAGAACCAGAATAACGTGGCTGAACAGTAGGCAACAAAATTTAGATAAAGGAATAATTTTTGACTGGCTTGGACAACGATTCAATCATTGCCTAACTTCAGTGCAAAAATTAAGTTCAAGGGTGGTGATATGTAAGGTGTCACGCAAATCCAACACCTTCCATGAAAACCCTGACATGATAAGCAAATCCAGTAGTCTGTCACATAGCTCCGAATTAATCGTGACATTAAATTAACCAAAGTAATACGAGTAACGAGTGAGCAAATGAAGTACCACAGACTAACACAAGAATGCCTAAATGCATGTCATACCTTCCCACCGTGAGACAGACGCATTTCCGAGGGCAGAAACGAAAACAGAAGCCGAGAGCAGAACCATGTTAAGCTAGAAGGCCCTACGATAAGGGACGGACACCCACGTCGCCAGCTAACCGCTAGGACAACCCCCCAGCCCATGTTAAAAGGTAGAGCCCTCCAGAAGAACAGTGTAGATCTTACGATAAAACAAAAGGAGTCACACCAGCCGCAAGTTTTAGCGTGAGACTTTTCCACGTCTCCGTTACGTTGCAAACGTTAAAAACATTGCCCCACCACAAAAAGTAACCGCCAGGACTACCCCCCAGCCCATGTTAAAAGATAGAGCCCTCCAGAAGAACAGTATAGATCTTATGATAACACTAAAACGGCCACACTAGCTACAAGTTTTAGCGTGAGACTTTTTCGCGTCTCTGTTACGTTGCAAACTTTAAAAACATTGCCCCACCACGAAAAGTATAACGTTTCTCATTGGATAGACAGAATTTTTGTAGGTGGAGCTTAAGGTTAACATTGAGACCCTGATTGGTCAGATGAAAACACAGCCTGATAGTTTTTCTTTTCTTTAAACCAGCTTCGGTAAATTGTAGTAAGGAGAAGTTAGAAAAGAGTTGCTTCCGAGACGGCGAGATGCATGGAGCTGCCCTGGCCGCCGCCCCCTGATGAACACCGGCAAGGTGAGCGCATAGGACTTCACTTAGAACTGCAGAAGTCTCATCTATTACATCCCCTTTTTACGTAATACTAGTGTCGATCGTCAATTGATGCTCATGGTATTCACATTTGCTACATAAGTTAAAATCTGAAACGCGATGATTTTTCTATTATAAAATTATTGAGAAGCCACATCATCCACTCTAATTTACGACAAGTTAGATAAGTAATTAAAGATAATTGAGGGTCACTGTAGACCATTTTGATAGTTTTCTCTTTTGTGAAACTTAATTTAAACCTAGATTATAGATGAGATATGGCATAGGTCATTCTTCGATCCATGATAGAACTTGGAAACCCATTCAGGGAATATTCGTTCACATTTTTGTTGAACGCAGTTGGTTTTTATCATCCTGTATTAAAACATTTCCTTTTATCAATAGTGCAATTTATAAACAATGTTTTGAGAGTAGAGTAAAATTTCCAGTGGTAAACTTAACTGCTTTTCGACGTTATTTTACCAGCTAACTAAAAATAGGAAAGCCTTGTACCCCTTCCACTAAATTTAGTTAGCATTAAGATTCTTTTACAGGGAGTGCAGTGGAGCTGACGCTGAAATCATTAAGTATTAGGTTATATCATCGCAAGTCTCACTGAACTCTTCTGAACTCTACATGTCATGTGTGGTCTGGCGTCTCCTTACCAGCAACAGGTCCCATGTTCAAACTAGTCAATTTCCTAAAAAACACGCTCAGAGCGTCGTTGCGCGAAAGTCGTAGGGAGACACGACTTAGAACAAACAGAGTCTGGCGGATACAATCTACAAGACTGCCAGGAGAGCATACATGTAGAGGCCGCGCCGTGTTTCTTTGTAGGAGTTAACTCGCCCTCGAGCCTATAGTATTCAATATCGACGCAATTTCTATGTCGCACCCTTAGTGGAAAGGAGCGAGGTTTAAAGTAAATGGGCCGTACTCCGGCTGATACAAACTACAAGGCTCCCAGGAGAACTTTCTTGTGGAGGCCGCAGACCTGTTACTCTCTAGGATAAAACACGACCTGAAGCCTACAGTATATAATCTCGACGAAGATTCTGTGTCGCATCCTTAGTAGAAGGGTAAATGGGCGGTAGTGAGTCGGATAGAAACTGCAAGACTCCCAGTACAGCTTTCATGTAGCGACCGTAGCTGTGTTACTCTGTAGGAGTAAACCCTGCCTGAAGCCTACAGTATTTAATCTCGACGCAATTTCTGTGTCTCATCCTTAGTGTGCGAGGGTTACAGTAAATGGGCAGCAGTGCGTCAGATACAAACTACAAGGCTCCCTGGAGAGCTTTCATGTGGAAGCCGCAGCCGTGTTACTCTGTAGGTGTAATCCCGCACTGCAGCCTATAGTATTTAATCTTGATGCAATTTCTGTAACGCATCATAAGTAGAAGACTGTGAGGGTTACAGTAAATGGACAGTACTGCGTCGTATTGTTGAGTTTGAAACAGCTATGCCACTTACTAAAAATACGTAAATTATGCACTACTCCATTACACCCTCAGTGCAACGGACGCACAGAAAGAGTCCATCGGACAATTGGCAAGATGCTTAGTTATTATATTAACGAACAACATTCTAATTGGGATACGTATTTACCAATAATCGTGTCGGTATACAACGCCAAAACGCATGAAGCAACTGGCATGTCACCTTATGAAGTGGTCTATGGCAGAAAAATGCCATCCCCTTTTGATGTAATCAGGCAGAAAAACGGAAAAGTCGGAGATACAGTAAGAGATTTCAGTCGAATGATGAAGGATGTATGGAAAAAGGTTCAAAAATCTAATACAAAGGCTTTGGAACGACAGGAAAGATTAGGTAACGCCCAAGCTAAATATCCAAATTACAAAATCGGTCAGTGGGTGATGCTGTCTACCCCATATATTGCGAAAGGAAAAACGAAGAAATTTGTAACAAACTACAGAGGTCCTTATCAAATTATTGAGATCACGTCACTAGTCCACGTTAAACTGCAACTTCCCACCCGAACTATTATTGTCCATGCAAGTCGTTTAAAACCTTTTAAGGGCGCTCCAGATGTAATTCCTTCAACAATAGTGTCTGCTTTTCCAAAGGGTGGAGGTAGTACCCAAAAAGGAAAAAGAGTGGTCACGCCAGCACAACATACAGACATGGCACCATACAATCTTCGACCAAGGGTGTGAATGTCCTAGTTGACTCGTAGTTGACTGTGGATAGTATACAAATCTAAATAATTAATAAATGATAATGGTTTATTATTTAGGAAAACCAAAGTTGAACGTAGAAGCGTGTTGATCTTGAAGTTAACTCCTTCTTTTTCTTGTTTTTGTTTTTACTAGGATCGTAGGACCATAACCACGTTGTTTGCTCTTTTCAGAAAACGCCATGCAAAGCATTTCCTTCACAAAACCTATCCTAACTCAATGGCTCCCTTAACAGTTCCATTCTGAAGTCATTAGATATGTTCATAAACTCACAGCAAGGCAAAATTGATGCCAATGTTATGATGCAACATGTCTTAAAATTAAAAAGTGAACACAAAACTGAAATTATAATGCTAGGAGCGGGTATATCTGGAACCTTTGTGTTGGTGTTTCTGCTTTGTACAGTTTTCTTTTATTTAAGACGAAAAAATAAGCCAAATAATAATATACCACTTCATCAAATCCCCATTAATTGGATACCACACTCTTAACTGGTGTACTTCAGTGGTTACTTGTGAGCATTAGTGTATTAATTTTGTTTATTGTACTTCACTCTTTACTAAACAGTCTTATGTTAAAGTAAACAATACTGTAGAATAGATATTCTAGCATTAATATAGGGTAGATTAAACAGGTGTTGCTATGTAACTTTCTAAGTGAATAATCTATTTTTGTTTATTCATTGTCATCAAGATTTGTTACACTTCTTATATGTGTGAACTATGTGATTCATGAGCGTACAGTGCTTTTGTAAGGTGATAAAGTATTTTCAACATACTTAATGTGAAGCGTGTGTAATCTTCTAAGTGGAGAGTTTTCATTGCTTCTGTTAGTTCTTTTGCCATGTGAAGAGTGGAGGAATGTTGAGTGGTAAATTCGAGGGCGAATTTCTCTGAAGGGAGGAGGAATGGTGAGTGGTACTTAAGTAAATAAATTAGTGAAATCAAAGTGAAGTAGAAATTAGAATATAAATGAAACACTTGGTTTAGTTTAGAGAGTTACATACTGGCGAACAGCGGGCAGAACAGCAGAGCAGAAGAGACAATGACCGTGAAGTCAGCAAGTTCCACATAAGCAGGCACTGTCGATTCAGCCGTCAGGCCATCGCCCGACCGGCACACATGTTTCTCAGTTGTCGCATGTGAGCAAAGGCCCTCGCCTACATTCCAAGAGCCAATGACCGACGTTAAGAAGATTCTTCGAGAAGCTTCTCAACGTGACAGAAGAGGCAATGACCGTGAAGTCGTTCACCTCCAGTAAACTGAAGTGAATAAATACGCGAGACGCAGTGGGCCCGACAGACGGAGACGAGAGACGAAGAAGACGAAGGAAGAAGAGAAGAGTAGCAGTAGTTTCCAGTCGGTTTCGGTGCTGAAGACCGTCATGCAAGAAGAGACTACATCATGCACAGACGCACCAAGACCGCCACTGTAATGGAATAGCAAGCAGCAGCCTCGGCGCCAGAAGACAGAAGTTAAAAGGTGTTTGAAGTCTGATTTTTTTGTACCCGGGTGACACGTGAGGATGGGAAGGAGACGGCCTCACATCAGCAGTCGCCTTTGAGCTGGGATGAAGATCTGTCAGCCGAAGTCTGGCAAGCGGGAGACCATTGTTCACGTCCGGGACACTGGCCTTCCCCCACTGTGCCGCTCCACTGGCCAACGCACAACACACGCGGGCGCTTAGAGAACACAGCTGCTGCTCTCCGAGCCAGTACAATCCAGTAAGAAAACCGTAGTACGAAACTTGCAATAAAAGTTATCTTATGTAAATATGCTGTTTCATTCTACCTCATAGCCGAGCCAAGGAAGAACCCACCCTGCCCACAGGTTGTTAAGAGAGAAAAATTAATTAATTTAGAATTTTCACACTGACATAATGCTTTAGAAACAAATGCCCTTTGCAGAAATGCTCATCCTGACAATTGACTAGTATCAAAAGAGAAAACCCAGTTACATTTAGTATCAAAACTGTTACAGGGTACAAATTACAGGACTACAAGTACAACTTTCATGTGAAGACCATAGCCGTGCTACTGTGTAGAAGTAAGACCCGCCCTCGAGCCTACAGTATATAATCTTGACACAATTTCTGTGTCCATTCCAAATAGAAGGGTGCGATGACTACAGGAAATGGGCAGTAGTGCGTCGGATACAAACTGCAAGACTCCCAGGAGAGCTTTCGTGTGGAGGCCGCAGCCGTGTTACTCTGTAGGTGTAATCGCACCCTGAAGCCTATAGCATTCAATCTTGACGCAATTTCTGTGTCCATTCCAAATAGAAGGGTGCGCGGGTTGCAGTAACTGGGCAGTAGTGCGTCGGATACAAACTACAAGACTCCCAGGAGAGCTTTCATGTTGGGGCTGCAGACGTGTTACTCTCTAGGATAAAACCTGCTCTGGAGCCTGTAGTAATTTATCTCGACGCAATTTCAGTGTCGCATCCTAAGTAGAGTTGTGCGAAGATTACAGTAAATGGATAGTAGTGCGTCGGATAAAAACTACAAGACTTCCAGTACAGCTTTCATGTGGCGACCGTAGCAGTGTTACTCTGTAGCAGAAAACCCGTCCTGGAGATTACAGTACTTAATCTCGACCCAATTTCTGTGACGCAGCATTAGTAGAAGGGTGCATAGGTTACAGTAAATGGGTTTTAGTTGGTCGGATACAAATTTCAAGACCCCCAGTACAGCTTTGATGTTGCGACAGTAGCCGTGTTACTCTGTAGGAGTAAACGCGCAGTGGAGCCTATAGTATTTCATCTCGACGCAATTTCCGTGTCGCATCCTAAGTAGAAGGGTGCGAGGGTTACAGTAAATGGGCAGTAGTCCGGCGGATACAAACTACAAGACTCACAGGAGAGCTTTTATGTGGAGCCCGCAGACAAGTTACTCTCTAGGATAAAACCCACCCTGAAGCCTATGGTGTTTACACTCGATACAGTTCCTGTGTCGCATCCAAAGTAGATATGTGCGAAGAATACAGTAAATCGATAGTACTGCGTCGGATACAAACTACAAAACTCCCAGTACAGCTTACATGTGGCGACCGTAGTCGTGTTACTCTGTAGGAGTTAACCCGCCCTGGAAATTATAGTATTCAGTCTCGACGCAATTTCTGTGTGGTATCCTAAGTAGCAGGGGGCGAGGTGTACAGTAAATGGGCAGTACTGCGTCTGATATGTACTACAACACTCGCAGTACAGCTTTCATATGCCGACCGTAGCTGTGTTACTCTGTAGGAGTAAACCCGCCCTGGAGCCTATAGTGTTCAATCTCGACGCAAATTCTGTGTCGCATCATAACTAAAAGGGTGCGAGGGGTACAGTAAATGGGCATTAGTGCGTCGAATAGAAATTACAAGACTCCCAGTACAGCTTTCATGTTGCGAACGTTGCTGTGTTACTCTGTAAGCGTAAACCCGTCCTGGAGCCTATAGTATTTAGTCTTGACGTAATTTCTCTATCGCATTGAAAGTAGAAAGGTGCAAGGGTTAGATTAAATGGGCAGTAGTGCGTCAGATAGAAACAACAAGACTCCCTGTACAGCTTTAATGTGGCGACCTTAGCCATTTTACTCAGTAGGAGAAAGCCCAGACTGGAGCCTATAGTATTTAATGTCGAAGCAATTTCTTTGTCGCATCCTTAGTAGAAGGGTGCGAGGAATACAGTAAATTGGCGTTAGTGCGTCGAATGCAATCTACAAGAATCCCAGTACAGCTTCCATGTGGCGAACGTAGCTGTGTTACTCTGTAAGAGTAAACCCGCCCTGGAGCCTATAGTATTTAATCTCGACTAAATTTCTGTGTCGCATCCTTAGTAGAGGGGTGCGAGGGTTTTAGTAAATGGGCAGTGGTGCGTCGGATACCAACTACAAGACCCCCAGGAGAGGTTTCATGCGCTGACTAGATCTGTGTTATTCGCTTGGCGAAATGGCAAAATGGAGCCTTTAGTAATGAATCGCGAAACATTTTCTCAGTCGCATCCTTACTAGGATGGAGCAAGGGTTACAGTAAATGGGCAGTGGTTCCACGGATACAAACTAAAGGACTGCCAGGAGAGATTTCATGTTGTGACTACAGCCATGTTAGTCTCTTGGATGAAAGTCGGCAATGACCCAGTAGTATTCTATCGCGACGCAATTTGTGTGTACATCTGATAGAAACTACAAGATGACCATTAGAGTTTCCACGTGGTGACCGCAGCCCGTTAGTATCTTGGAGAAAAGGTGGCATGGAGCCTGTAGTATTCAATCCCAACGCAATATCTGTGTCGCATACTTATTTTGGCGATGCAAAGGTAACAGTTAATGGTGAGTGGTGCGTCGGATACAAATTGTAGGTCTCCCAGGAGAGCTTTCTTGTGGCGACCACAGCCGTGTTACTCTCTAGGAGAACAGCTGTATGGAGACTGTAGTATTTAACCTCGACGCAATTTCTGTGCCTCATCGTGAATAGGATGGTGCAAGGTTTACAGTAAATGGTCTGTGGTGCGTCAGATACAATCTACAAAACTCCCATAGACCTTTTATGTGGAGACCTCAGCCGTGTTAGTCTCTAGGTGAAAAGCCACCATGGAGTCTGTAGTATTTAAACTCGACGCAGTTTCTGTGTCACATCCATACTAAGATGGTGCGAGGATTACAGTAGATGGTCAGTCGTGTGTCGGATATGAACTACAAGACTCCCAGGAGAGCTTTCATATGGCTACCGCAGAAGTGCTAGTCTCTTGGATGAAAGCCGCCATGGAAGCTGTAGTATTTAATCTCGACGCAATTTCTGTGACGTCACCTTACTAGGGTGCGAGGGTTACAGTGAGAGGTCAGTGGTACGTCGGATACAAACTACAATTCTTCCAGGAGAGGTTTCATGTGGCAACACAGCCGTGTTAGTCTCTTGGAGAAATGTCGGCATGAAGACAGTACTCCCAGAAGAAATTTCATGTGGCGACCAAAGCAGGGTTAGGCTCTTGGATAAAAACCGCCATGGAGGCTGTACTAATTAATCTCGACGCTATTTCTGTGTCTCATCCTTACTAGGATGGTGCGAGGGTTACAGTAAATACTCAGTGGTACGTCAGATATAAACTACAATTATTCCAGGAGAGGTTTCATGTGGCAACACAGCCGTGTTAGTCTCTTGGAGAAATGTCGGCATGAAGACTGTAGTATTCAATCACACTCAATTTCTGTGTCTCATATTTACTAGGTCAGTAAATTCTCAGTGGAGCATCGGTCATTAACTACAAGAAGCCCAGGAGTGGTTTCATGTGGTGACCGCAGCCCAGTTCGTCTCTCATATAAAAGTCGGCATGGAGCCTGTAGTATTCATTCGCGACGAAATTTCTGTGTCGCACTCTTACTAGGATTCTGCTGCAGTAAATGGGCAGTGCTGCGTCGGATTCAAAGTAAAGGACTGTCAGGAGAAGTATCATGTGGCGACCGCAGATGTGTTAGTCTCTTGGAGAAAAGTCCCCATGGTGCCTTTAGTATTGATTCGCGACACAAGTTCTGTGTTTCATCCTTAGTAGGACAGTATGCATGTTACAGTAAATGGCAGTGGTGCGACAGATACAAACTACAGGACTGCCAGGAGAGGTTTCATGTGGAGGCCGCAGCCACGTTAGTCTCTCGGAGGAAAGTCGGCATGGAGCCTATAGTATTCAATCGCGACGCAATTTCAGTGTCGCACTCTTACTTGGACAGTGCGACAGTTACAGTAAAAGGTCATTGCTGCGTCGGATACATGCTACAGGCCTCTCAGGTGAGATTTCAAGTGGCGACCGCATCCGTGTTAGTCTATTGGCGAAAAGTCAGCATGGAGTTTGTAGTATTCAAACTGGACGCAATTTCTGTGCCGCATGCTTACTAGGCTAGTGAGACGGTTACAGTAAGTGGGCATTGATGCTTCGGATGCGCATTACAGGACTCCCAGGACTGGTTTCATTTAGCGACTGTATCCGTGTTAGTCTATTGAAGAAAAATCGTCATGGAGGCTGTAGTATTCATTCGCGACGGAGATTCTGTGTTGCATCCTTACTAGGACGGTATTAGTGTTACAGTGAATTGACAGTGGAACTTCGGGTACCAACTACAAAACGCCCAGGAGAGGTTTCATGTTGTTAACACAGATATGTTAGTCTCTTGGAGACAAGACGGCATGCAGCCGGTAGTATTCAATGGCGATAAAATTTCTGTGTCGCGTTCATACAAGGACGGTGTGACGGTTACAGTAAATGATCCCTAGTGTGTCGGATACATGCTACAAGATTCCCATGGAGGTTTAATGTGGCGACCACAGCCGTGTTAGCTTCTTGGAGAATAGTCGGCATGCAGCCTGTAGTATAAAACCGTGGCGTGTTTTCTATGTCGCTACAAAAGACGAGACTTACAGCATTGCTTTTATGTGGCAACCGCAGCCGTGTCACTCTCAATGAGAAAAGCCACCATGCAGCCTGTACTATTTAATCTCGACGCAATTACTGTGTCGCATCTTTACAAGGACGGTGCAAGGGTTACAGTGAATGGGAAGTTGTGCGTCGGATATAGACTACAAGACTCCCAGGAAAGGTTTCATGTGGCGACCGCAGCTATGTTAGTTTCTATGAGAAAAGTCAGCACAGAGCCTGTTGTACTCAAACATGTTGCACTCTGTGTTCCATTCTTACTATGATAGTGTGAGGGTTACAGTAAACGGTCAGTGGTGTGTCGGATACGAACTACGGGACGCCCTGGATAAGTTTTACGTGGCAACCACAGCTGTGTTATTATCTTGGAGGAATGTCGGCATACAGCCTGTAGTATTCAATCGCGACGCAGTTTATGTGTGCATCTGATAGAAACTACTAGACGCCCATTAGAAGTTTCATGTGGTGACCGCAGCCCTGTTAGTATCTTGGAGAAATTGCAGCGTGGAGCCTGTAGTATTCAATCGTGAAGCAAATTCTGCGCTGCACCCTTACTATGACGCAGCGAGGTTTACAATAAATGGACAGTGATGTGTCGGATACAAATTACAGTCGTCCCACGGTAGGTTTCATGTTGCGATCGCAGCCCTGTTAGTCTCTTGCAGAAATGTCGGCATTGAACCTGTAGTATTCAGTCACGCCGCAATTTCCGTATCACATTCTTACTACGACGGTGCGAGGTTTACAGTATATGGGCAGTGGTGCATCGGATACAAACTAGAGGACTCGCTGGAGAGGTTTCATTTGGCGACCGATGCTGTGTTATACTCTTGGAGAAAAGTCGGCAACGAGTCTGAAGAATTCAATCTCAAGTAATTTTTTGTGTCGCATCCCTACTAGGACGGTCAAAGGGTTACAGTAAATGGGCAGTGGTGCGTCGAATACAAACTACGGGACGCCCTGGAGAGGTTTCAATTGGCGACCACAGTCTTGTTAGTCTCTTGGAGAAAATTTGGCATGGAGCCTTTAGTATTCAATCGCGAGGCAATTTCTGTATCTCATCCTTACTAGACATGTGCGAGGTTTACTGTATATGGGCAGTGGTACATCACATACAATCAGTCAGCCTGCAAGGCGAGCTTCCATGTGGCCATCGCAGCTGTGTTAGTCTCTTGGAGATAAGTCGCAATGGATACTGTAGTAATCAATCACGGCGCAGTTTCAGTGCCTCATCCTTAATAGGACGGTGGGAGTGTTACAATAAATGAGCAGTGGTGCATCAGATACATAGTACATGACTCCGAGGCGTGGCTTTATGTGCCGACCGCAATCATGTTAGTCTCTTAGAGAAAAGTTGGCATCGAGCCTCTAGTATAGTAGCGCAACGCAGTTTCTGTGTAGTATCCTTACTAGGACGGAGCGACGGTTACACTAAATGGGCAGTGGTGTATCGGATACAAACTGAAGGATTCCCATTAGATGTTTGATGTGCTGACCGCACCCGTGTTAGTCTCTTGGACAAAAGTTGGCAAGCAGCCTGTAATATACTATTGAAACGGAATTTCTGTGTTTCATTACTATTAGGATGGTGCAGCTGTTACTAAATGATCAGTGGTGCGTCGGATACGAACTACAGGTCTCCCAGGAGTGCTTTCAAGTGACGAAGCCACCATGTTAGTCTCCTGGAGAAAAGTACGCATGAAGCCTGTAGTATTCAATCGCGATGCAGTTTGTGTGCCACATTGTTACTAGGACGGTGCGAGTGTTATAGTAAATGGGCAGTGGTGCATCTGATACATAGTACAAGACTCCCAGGAGAGGCTTCATGTGGCGATCACAGCCATGTTAGTCTCTTGGAGAAAAGTTGGCATACAGTCTGTAGTAAACAATCGCGACGCAATTTCTGTATCAGATCCTTATTAGGACGGTGCGACGGTTACAGTATATGGGCAATGGTGCTTTAGATACAAGCCAATAGAATCCCTGGAGGGGTTAATTTGGTGACAGCTGTTGTGGGTTGGAAGGAGAGCCAACACGGGTTTACTAGAGGAAGCCGAAAGGCACGCGTTTTAGCTCACACAGGCTGGCGTGGGGTCTGGAACAGGACAAGGAAATTAGGATTTAGAAAAACGGACGTAGCTGGTGGAATACTTATCTTTAATCCATAACTGGTGAACGTCGCTCTTGACGGTACATTATTCATAATATCAATAGTAACTGGTAATGGCGCCTTGATAGGTCGTAGCAAATGACGTAGCTGAAGGCTATGCTAACTATCGTCTCGGCAAATGAGAGCGTATTTTGTCAGTGAACCATCGCTAGCAAAGTCGGTTGTACAACTGCGGCGAGTGCTAGGAAGTCTCTCTAGACCTTCCGTGTGGCGGCGCTCGGTCTGCAATCACTGATAGTGGCGACACGCGGGTCCGACGTATACTAACGGACCGCGGCCGATTTGAAGGCTACCACCCAGCAAGTGTGGTGTCTGGTGGTGACACCACAACAGCATCCGTGTTAGTCACTTGGACAG
The DNA here is from genome assembly GCF_021461395.2 of Schistocerca americana. Taxonomy (NCBI): domain Eukaryota; kingdom Metazoa; phylum Arthropoda; class Insecta; order Orthoptera; family Acrididae; genus Schistocerca; species Schistocerca americana. The sequence continues at coordinate 5,499,845 of NW_025725481.1, read as the reverse complement.
ATGTCGGCATGGAGTCTGTAGTATTCAGTCGCAACGCTATTTCTGTACTTCATCCTTACTAGGATAGTGCGAGGGTTACAGTATACGGGCAGTGGTGCATCAGATGCTAACTACAAGACGCCCATCAAAGGTTTCATGTGGTGACCGCAGCCCTGTTAGTCTCTTGGAGAAAAGTCGGCATGGAGCCTTTAGTATTGTAGAGGACAAGGGTTATTTTCAGAAAATATGGTGCGGAATTGCGATTTAGTGTGCTTCAGTGCGCGATGCGCCAGCCTCACGGCAGATGGCGGACGAAGACTGGCCGGCGCGTTATGCAGGTTACACAGTTTTGCAACGAGTGTCGGTATGTGTGTACGTGCGCGGCAGCCGTCAGAACGCAGCATTAGCAGAATTACGCAGGCGCGGGTCGCGTGTGGCTCGGTTGTGGTTCCCAACTCGTCGAGAACCTTCTAATAAACACGCCGCCGTGTAACCGGCGGATTCAGCAGCAGTCTGCACTATTTAAGGGCATCAGAGGTGAGCGTCGGCATTCGGTTCGACCGATTGGGCGTCCGGTCGCTGTCATGTCGTCGTCATCAGTGACGATGTCCCTGAGGACTGGCCGAAGGAGGACACTGCCCGCTGCTGCACCGGCTACTCCCGGCGTCGTCTCGCGCCGCTGCGTCTGCAGGGGGCGAGCTGCGCCGGGCCTCGTGCTGCCAACGTCCTGCCGCCTGCAACAGCCGCTGACCGAGCATGGCGTCGCGTTCCCCAGGCAGCGTACACCTGCACGTCTCTACCACGACACGAGCGGAGGGGCTGAGATACCGGAAAATGTATTGGAAGAACCAACAAAAAAGAGAAACATTGCTAAAAACAACCACCTTCTTCTACCCAGCCACGCCCTACAACGCCGACCACGTCACCCGCTCCTGTCATCCTATTACAGTATTCAATCGAGATGCAGTTTCTGTGCTGCATCCTTACTATCACGGTGCGAGGGTTACAGTAAATTGGCAGTGGTGCATCGGATACGTAGTACAAGACACCCAGGAGACTTTTCATGTGGCGACCGTAGCCGTGTTCATCTCTTGGAGAAAAGTTGGCGTGAAGCCTGTAGTATACTATCGCAACGCAATTTCTGTGTTGTATCCATACTAGGATGGTGTGACAGTTACATTAATGGGCAATGGTTCATTGGATACAAACTACAGGGCTCCCTGGAGATTATTCATGTGGCAACCGCAGCCGTGTTAGGCTCTTGGAGAAAAGTTGTCATGGAGCTTGTAGTGTCCAATCGCGACGCAATTTCTGTATCTCATCTTATTAGGACGGTTTGAGGCTTACAGTATATGTGCAATGGTGCATCAGATACAAACCATAAGTCTCCCAGGAGTCTTTTGGGGACGGCACCTGTGTTAGTTACTTGGAGAAATGACAGCATGGAGCCTGTAGTATTCAATCGCAACGCATTTTCTGTGTGGTATCCTTACTAGGACGGTTCGAGTGCTACAGTAAATGTGCGGTGGTGCATTGGATACAAACAACAACACTCGCAGGTGAGGTTTCATTTGGCGACGGCACCCGTGTTAGTCTTTTGGAGAAATGTCGTCACGGAGCCTGTAGTATTCAAGCGCGACGCAATTTCTGTGTCGCATCCTTACTAGGCCGGTGCGAAGATTACAGTAAATGGTCAGTGTAGCATCGGATACAAATAACAGGACTCCCAGGAGATGTTGCATGTGCCGACCGCAACCGTGTTAGTCGCTTGTTGCTGTCAGCATGTTGTTGTTGTGGTCTTCAGTCCTGAGACTGGGTTGATGCAGCTATCCATGCTACCCTATCCTGTGCAAGTTTCTTCATTTCCCAGTACCTACTGCAACTTACATCCTTCTGAATCTGCTTAGTGTATTCATCTTTTGGTCTCCCTCTATGGCTTTTACCCTCCACGCTGCCCTCCAATGCTAAATTTGTGATCCCTTGATGCCTCAGAACATGTCATACCAACCAGTCACTTCTTCTCGACAAGTTGCGCCACATACTCCTCTTCTATATTCTATTCAATACCTCCTCTTTAGTTATGTGATCTACCCATCTAATCTTCAGCATTCTTCTGTAGCAACACATTTCGAATGCTTCTATTCTCTTCCTGTCCATACTATTTATCGTCCATGTTTCACTTCGATACATGGCTACACTCCATACAAATACTTTCAGAAACGACTTCCTGACACTTAAATCTATACTCGATGTTAACAAATTTCTCTTCTTCAGAAACGCTTTCCTTGCCATTGCCAGTCTACATTTTATATCCGCTCTGCATCGACCGTCATCAGTTATTTTACTCCCCAAATAGCAAAACTCCTTTACTACTTTAAGTGTCTCATTTCCTAATCTAATTCCCTCAGCATCACCTGACTTAGTTCGACTACATTCCATTATCCTCGTTTTGCTTTTGTTGATGCTCATCTTATATCCTCCTTTCAAGATACTGTCCATTCTGTTCAACTGCTCTTCCAAGTCCTTTGCTGCCTCTCACAGAATTACAATGTCATCGGTGAACCTCAAAGTTTTTATTTCTTCTCCATGGATTTTAATACCTACTCCGAATTTTTTCTTTTGTTTCCTTTACTTCTTACTCAATATACTGATTGAATAACATTGGGAAGAGGCTAGAACCCTGTCTCACTTCCTTCCCAACCACTGCTTCCCTTTCATGCCCCTCGACTCTTATAACTGCCATCTGGTTTCTGTACAAATTGTAAATAGCCTTTCGCTCCCTGTATTTTACCCCTCCTACCCTTAGAATTTGAAAGGGAGTATTTTAATCAACATTGTCAAAAGCTTTCTCAAAGTCTACAAATGCTAGAAACGTACGTTTGCCTTTCCTCAATCTTTCTTATAAGATAAGTCGTAAGGTCAGTACTACCTCACATGTTCGAATACTTCTACGGAATCCAAACTGATCTTCGCCGAGGTCGGCTTCTACCAGTTTTTCCATTCGTCTGTAAAGAGTTCGTGTTAGTATTTTGCAGCTGTGACTTATTAAATTGATAGTTCGGTAATTTTCACATCTGTCAACACCTGCTTTCTTTGGGGTTGGAATTATTATATTCTTCTTGAAGTCTGAGGGTATTTCGCCTGTCTCATACATCTTGCTCACAAGATGGTAGAGTTTTGTCAGGACTGGCTCTCCCAAGGCCGTCAGTAGTTCTAATGGAATGTTGTCTGCTCACGGGGCATTGTTTTGACTCAGGTCTTTAAGTGCTCTGTCAAACTCTTCACGCAGTATCGTATCTCCCATTTCATCAGCATGGAGCTTGTAGTATTCAATCGCAACGCAATTTCTGTATCGCATCCTTACTAGGTTGGTGCAAGCGTTACAGTAAATGGTCAGTGGAGTGTCGGATACAAAGTATAGGACTCCGAGGAGAGGTTTCATGTGGCGACTGCAGACATGTTAGTCTCTAGGATATAAGTTGACATGGGGCCTGTAGTATTCAATCGCTACGCGATTTCTGTGTCGCATACTTACTATGAGTGTGCGAGGGATACAGTAATTGGGCAGTGGTGCATCGGGCATCAACTTCAAGACTCCCAGGAGAGGTTTCATGTGCTGACCACATTTGTATTAGTCTGTTGGAAAAAATGTCGACATGGAGTCTGTAGTATTCAACCGCGACGTAATTTCTGTATCTCATGCTTACTAGGATGGTGTGAGGGTTACAGTATATGGGCAATGGTGCATCAGATACAATCTATAAGACTCCAAGGAGAGGTTTCAAGTTGCGTTTGCATCTGTGTTAGTCACTTGGAGAAAAGTCGGTATTGACAATGTAGTATTCAATCACGACGCAATTTCTGTTTCGCATCCTTACTAGGACGGTGCAAGTGTTACATTAAATGGTCAGTGAAGCGTAGAATACAAACTACAGGACTCACAGGAGAAGTTTCATGTGGCGACCGCAGCCGTGTTAGTCTCTTGAAGAAATGTCTGTATGGGGCCTGTAGTATTCAATCGCGACGCAGTTTCTGTGCCGCATCCTTACTAGGACGGAGCGAGGGTTACAATAAACTGGCAGTGGTGCATCGGATACATAGTACAAGACTCCCAGGGAAGGCTTCATGTGGCGATCCCAGCCGTGTTAGTCTCTTGGAGAAAAGTTTGCATGGAGCCTGTAGTATACTATCACAACGCAACTTCTGTGCCACACCTTACTACGATGGTGCGAGGGTTACAGTAAATGTGCAGTGGTGCATCGAATACATAGTACAAGACTCGCAGGAGAGGCCTTATGTGGTGACCTCAGCCGTGTTTTTCTCTTGGGGAATAGTTGGCGTGGAGCCTGTTGTATATTATTGCAATGCAATATCTGTGTTTCATCCTTACTGTACACGTGTTCAGCATTTTACAAGAACTGATCACATTAATAAATGAAATAAAGTACACACACACTGTATAAATCTTTAGCATTTTTACAAGAATTAGGAAAGGAATGGGATTGATAGCATCATTGTTGTTCACTTTGGGTTCACGTAGCTGCACTAAAAGTCCATATCTTGCTACAGAAGCACAACACTAAGTAAGACAATCTGAAGTTCCCTTCCATGAAGTATTTATCAGTGTAGCCAAGACAATGAAATGCTTATTAATATTGGATGTTATCATATGGGCAGTACATTAGGTACACCAAAAAGTTGAATGATAATGACATTCCTTCAGTCAGAGTGGTGGACAGCTTGATGTCAACACCACATTATTGTAGAATCCATACTCTTACATCAACGTAGAATTAGTGCAAAAACCAAATAGAATGCCCCATTATCATGAGGATGGACAGGACATACGGATATCGCAGCTATTGGTGTTAATTAGGGCAGAAGGTGAAGGATACATTAAGTCTTATGCTGGTCATAATTCGGAACTACACTAGTGTATCATCTGATTTGAATAATTAATTATTGGCACTCATTTGCCAGTTACATAGCATGTATGTAGTATGTATGGAGTATTACAAAACATCTCATTACAATAATTATTGGCATAGCAGTTATGGAGTATTACAAAACATTATTCATAAGTTATCTCATTTCAATAATTATTAACACTCATTGGCCAGTTACAAAGCATTTATTATTCATAAGTCATCTAATTTCAGTAATTATTGGCACTCATTGACCAGTTACAAAGCATTTATGTAGTAATACAAAACATTATTCACTATTATTCAGAAGTCATTATTCAAGACAGGAGTTATTGCGTGTAGCAACAAGCTGCTAGAGACTATATTTGATATCATGCAAGTGACATAAGACATATTTATAATGTAAGACAATGGAACTAGTACTCAAGGTGTTTAGTCCAATAATACGTAGACATAATGGAGTTAAAACATCAGAAAAAATTGGATTACATTTAGGACTAGAAATATATCTTAAACTGCTAGCACTATTTAGTTGTATACTGGTAATAGTTGTGACTAGTATTAATTATTTTATGCTAGCAATGCATTGCATTCGGATCAATAGTCAATTGCTGGGGCATGAAAATATTTGCTTTTGACTTATTGCTGGAGATAAGGATTATGAACGTCATTTGTCATCAGTCAGCTGTAGCAAGGTTATGAAACAAGTAGAGTATATGTGATCACATTCATGAATGACAGAGACAACTGGGTAAAAAATAAATAAATGCAAGTACTAGAACAGGTTTAATAACTAAGTGCTTGTAGCATATAACATAACGACATATTTCAGAAATCATGTTAGTATCATGAAAAGCGTCTCCTGGAAAAAATTCAAAGTAGATTATTGAGCTGAAAGAAGAAATTTATTCATATTATGCTGAAAAGCAGTAAACTTCGAATTAACAGGTAATGAAACGTGTACTTAATATGTATGTACTCTAGCTGTCTTTCCCAAAACATTCAGTCATTATACTATGCGACATATGACATACTGTCAAAAAGAACTGCAACAAATACTTAAATAATTACATAGCATCTCTTAACTAACAGAAAATATATAAACTTCATCATTATCATCATCTGCAAAGAAAAACTTCACTAGTCATATTACCATATTCTTCATATAACCATTCATCATCATTTATTATCATCTGTAAAAAATAGACAATTCATTATTCACATTACCATTTTCTTTATACAACTATTCATTATCATTCATTATTTCATATATTATAGAGTTTTTTACTTCTAGCATGTTTCATCACTAAAATTAACATGTGTAGTTTTGTCTGACTTCCTGTCACAATCGCCTCGTATTCTGAAAGAAAAATAATTAGTCAAGACTGCTATCATACGGTGTGTATAGTATATTCTTGATAATGCTTGTTAATTCCGATCCATTTACTTTCCATGACAAAGTATTGCATCTCCTTTCTTTCATTCTGATGGTAAAATTTCCATTTCATAGTAAACCATTGTGGTTGTATAATTTATTTCTTTTACACGGTATTGATTTCAAAAAACGGTGAATATGGATTAATATCTTGCATTTAAATCAGATACCTATTAAATGAAAACTTCTTTCTAGTGACATGAGTAAGCACACTGCATAGCATGACGGAAAACGTATTAGGTCAAAACCACAGACGATTTTCAAGTGCAAAAATGTACACACAATATCATAATGTAGTAGCAAAAAGCTGTAAAAGAGTCAAGACATTGGGATATCATAAGGCACAATGTCAAAGTCATCTGGTGTTTGTTATATCTTAAAGGTTTCATAGTACATACAGAGAAAGTTCTACTTTCAATAGGAAAACCATAATACATACATTAGAAAAAATGGAAAATGTGCACAGTCTGATATATAACGACAAGAAAAGCGACCTGCTAACCTTACCTTGCCGGGCACTTGCCAAGAAAAAATATAATCCTCATCAATAAGTGGTCATATAAATATCTGGAAATGGCATTACAGTGTGATGAGTCATAAAATGTTTATTCAATAAAGGTTTTATTTTGGAAATATGGTGATTGCCCTTGGTTTTTCTCGTTCTCAAAGTTTCGACATGTACTATATTGGGGTGAGGAATGCTGCGAATTATATATGGACCAGCGTATAGAAGCTCAAATTTACTGTATCTACTCTTTCCTCTGTTGGATAAATAGTGTGTGCGTACTAATATCTTCTATCCTTTGTGAAATTCACGGCGTGTACAAACCTGTTTTTGCTGTCTTCTGCGACGCCTGCAGCACGTCTGATGTTGTTGAGCGCAATGTCAATTATTTCATGGTGTCGACTAGATGTAGGAAAGGATACTAATTCTTTAGTTTTGTTGGGTGGTTCAACATTTTTCAATATAACAGTCAGACATAGCATAGTAGATTCATTTGGTATGGAGTTAATTACATCCAGGAATGAGAGTATGTGTGTGTCCCAATCAATATGTCTTTTATGGCAGTATATTCTACATAGTTTACCGGCTTCTTTCATCAATCGTTCAAAAGGGTTAGAAGAAGCGTGATACCTGGATATATAGATCGGAGAAATGTTTCTAGCTCGTAACATACGTGTCCATATCGCAGATCGAAATTGTGGTCCATTGTCGGAAACTACTTTCGATCCTTGTCCTACATGAAATAGAAAATGTTTTACAAATGCATTCGAAGTAGATTTAACAGTAGCTTTGCGTAACAGACTGAAGGTAACAAATTTCTAAGTGAGTTCAACAGCGACTATGATGTAACAAAAACCTCTGTTAGATCTGGGAATCGATCCAAAAATGAGTACAGCGGCCATATGTCTCAATTTAAAGGGTACAATGGGATGTAACGGAGGAATATGTGAAGTCGTGTCTGATTTAGCTTTCTGGCAGATTGTACATGACGCTGAAAGTCGTCGAAAACGTTTCTCCATGTTGGCAAAGTAACAGTTCTGTCTCAGTATAAGAACTCATTTTCTGTATCCATAATGTGCGTAACATAAATGAGTATGCCAAATTAATTTGTTATCAAGCTAGTCAGGAAATCACCAAAAGAGAGAAATACTGCGTACTTTCTGCAGTTCGGATGGAGCTGAATTTGCAAAAATCCCGATTTTAAATCTAAAATGGTATAAATAGCAGTACCATCAAATTTCTGTAGAGGTTCTTCTACTGTTTGTAGGCGATCTGTTTCATTAATAATAATGACGTTGACATGACGCGAATCAAGTACGAGGCGAAGTGAGCCATCCTTTTTCTTAACAATATGGAGCGGATTTATGTAAGGACTAACTGCCGGTTCAATAATGCCTTGGTCAAGCATAGCTAGGAATTCTTTCTTCATTTGTTCTCTGTGAATATATGGAATGGAATATGGTTTGGCCTTAAATGTGTCATGCTGTTTAATTTGAAATTCATACATAAAACCGGACATAGTACCAGGGATAATGTCAAAAACTGGAGCTTGCTGTAAAAGAATATTGCGTAGTTGAGTACGTTCGTCAACTGCATTTCCACTGCTCTGCTTTACTTCCTCAGAAGTCATTTGCATAACGTCATAGTCGGCTTCGCCTGGTGTATTGCAGCTTTGTACACACGTATCTCTGAACAATGTGGAACGACAGTCTTTGTTACACTGCTGATAAATCGTGCTGAAATTCGAATGCCAGTTGTACCTTTTCATCCTTTAACATTAAATAGGAATTTTGAAAGTGAATAATTGCGTCGTGTTGCACCAAAACAATTCGTACCTAAAATAACGTCTGTTGTCAATAAGGGAACAATCCAAAAATTTGAGTGGAATGTATGACCTGCAATACAAAACGATAAGTGTGTCTTTAATTTTACATCTACTACTTTATCAGATACTGCTCCTTTTACTTTAGTTTTGCCTAATGGTAGCGTAGGATAGGTATTTTCTTTCTTACATTCGTTGAAAGTTTCTTCATTTATAACTGACATAGGTGATCCACAATCGATTACTGCTGAAAATGTGGATGATCCAATCTTTACTTCAATAACAGGGTGGGAATTTTTTTGTTTTTGTTTTTTTGTATAACTGGTTTTTCATGTAAAAGTGTGTCTCGGATGTCGTCAAAAGTAATAACATTTTCGTGAACAAGATTCTGTGTATCAAAAGTATTGCTTACGTTGCTGGAAGATGCAACCTGTGCTGTATCTAGTCCTATTCTTTCTGACGTGCTGTTGTTTGCAGGAGGGTGCTGTGGCACTTCGACTGTTTTTACTGTTCTGTTATTTCGTCCTGACGCATTAGGTTGTGGATGATATCGACTGTCTGGTTCATTCATGATAATCTGTTGTTGTGGATGATTCTGCTGCTGATAAGACCTACTGTTATTAAACGTGCGATGAAAACTGTGCTCAATACTTTTACGTATGTCATGATAGTCATTACTATACGGCGCGTTGCCATAGGAGTTGAAATAATGTGTCTTCAGTACATAGTATTTCCTTGTTGCTGTGGTTAGGTATGCTAACCGGCTGGTTTTGTTGTTGTGGGGGAAACCCTCTATTGATGCCAAAATATGTTTGCTGTTGCTGATAATTATGACGATACTGATGATTAAAATTTTGTCACTTATTAAAATTATGCTGGTAGTTCTTTTCATTTCAGGAGTGTCTAATGAAAATTGTCACTTTCAGGTAAAACTTGTCATATCAGGTTTTCTTTACTCATTTCTAATCCTAGATAAATCGACAGTTGAAGAGTTGTTCTGATAGATATAAAGGACAGTAATAGAGTAGGCAGCAGTGCAGAAAACTAAAGAAGAAATAGCACCCATACGGCTCAGGGCCCTGTGCACGCTGTGGCACATATTCATCGAAGTGTAATGAATCCCCTGAGGTCAAAATCTGCAAATAAATTTTAGTTTCTGCGTTACAGGCCAAGCCGGTGGAAATCCAAAAATAAATTGTCGTATCCAGCCCAAAGGGTGAATCTGTGTTCTGTCATTCTTAAATACCTTAAATTTCCTAACGGATAGAAAGCGCTTGTAATCAAAATTATCGTCTCTGAATGTCTGAGCAGGTTCAGAATTGTATGAGAATCTATTTGTCCGTGTCTGTTCGGAATCTACGTCACGCACTCTCTGTAAGTTACCTAAGTTATATTGGCTGTGTGAATGTGACAAATGTTCAGAATGTGGCGTATGCTGTGACGCGGTAGAGGCTGAAACATTTTTCATTTCTGTCACTTCTTGCTGTAAAGATGACAATTTTCTTCGTACTGTATTATTGGATGTACCTATCTCACTGATTGCCTGTTGTATGTTTTGGAATTCGGGTCATTTTTAGTGTCACAGGCATCGATTTGTTTCTGCATTTTACGTGTGCTTATATTTCATTTCTTAACGTCTGATTTAATGGTATCGGGATCCTGTATTAATTCCAACTGTTCACGCCTGTTGGTCACTGTCTGAAAGTCTACTGTGTATTTATTTTCCAAAGTCTGAATATTAGTGTCTGTTTTTGTTTTTAGATCGGAGATTTCACCATGCAGCTCCGTGTTCAACTGTTTGATAGTATTAATTTCGTCTGATACTGTAGCAATGTTGGTGTCTACGTATGTTTTTGATTTTGTAAACAACTTACGCTTGTCTTCCTGTCTCTGTGTAGTAATTGTTTCCGTGACTTGTTTCTTTACTTTGTTCTGTTCATGTATGAATTTACGGTAACGCGTTTCACGGTTTTGTAGGTGGTGATTAAAACGTTCATCAATTTGGCTGTTCTGTTGTTCAAATTTCTTGTCGACTTTCGCATCCAGAGTGCGTTAAAGTTCTGCTGACATTAATTTAAACTCGTCGCGTAACTGTGTAGCGTTTTCTGAACATTGTTTAGCAACTGCACTAATTTCATCTCTAAGTAATTTTGTTGTGCCTGCATGTGTATTACGTAATTCTTGGGCAACGGACCTAATTTCTTCAGTACTATTCCTAGCACAAGCCTTAATTTCCTTCCGTAATTGTTCTTTAGTAACATGAGATTGCACGGCGACGGTTGTAATCTGTTCATTAATCTGTTTAAAGTTCTCATTAATTTGCTTGATCGACCTGTCGTGTTTTTCACTAAGTTGTTGCACGATTCATTAAGGTTGTTGTGTTTTTCATTCAACTGTTTAAGATTTCCATTAAGTTGTTTGTTCGATTCATTAAGTTGTTTATAATTGAATACCTGCCAGCAAAAACGTTGTAACTCTCAAAATGCAAATTGTACAGGAGGCGCGAAAAACCATTACCTATGCAACAAGTTTACGAACGGCAGAAATAGCATTCACAATCACTTGAAATGAGTCCATTGCTGATTAATGTCTACACGTTGTGGCAGTACGTGACCTGAAAAGCAACATATTACAGATTTTCGTTCGGCATCCATACAAAAATGTTGTAACTCTAACTAGAGTAGCACACTTTTGTGAGTTATAACGTTTATTCCACTGATATTATTTAACCTCTAACAGTGTTTATTGGTTTTGTTCTGATTAGGCGTAAATACAATTTGCACTATACAATGTCGGAACTTGCGGGTGTTTGACTGAAGGTGGAAATATTGTTACAAAAGAATGGTTTGTAGTGATAAACGTTCACATTTTCATTTCACAAGAATATAACGAAACAGAATCGATACTGCACACGCAGTTTAAACGAAACAGTATTAATAGTTCCCACTGTGTAACACGATTATTCATGGCACACAAGACGTATTGTTGCAAACGTACGTTTTGCGTGACCGACCATTACACTGTCACTTTACTTTATCCTTAGGTTCTCATAAACTCTCGGTATTTCTCATGACTGCATCTACACATGTCTAGCAGATTAACTTTCTTTTCCACAGAAACAGGCAATGGCTCACCATAAAGTCTAGGTAGGCCATTCAAGCTAAACACCACCGGCGGAACTGTAATACTATTTTTACCCCTGGAGCGTTTTACTAAGTTTGCTGAATATCAAGGCTGAAAGTAGTTATGGCTCTTGCGGCTCTGAAGTACTGTTGGGGAGTATGATGATATCTTCATCCAAACATAATCCGTTATTTTGCATTTTGGATCTTTGCGGACGTGCTTTTCTATACCGCATAAATCAATAAAATCGTCCTGCTCCATGTAACGAACCAGAAACGAGTTGTTTGGTTGTGCAGTAGCTATGACCAGAACCCACCAAATGATTCATACACAGAGTAGTTCTTCTTATGTTAATGTGAAATGACTGTCACAAGGCAAAAAGCTGTGTCCTGTGATAAGAGCTTTTTGCTTCACAGAGGTGAAATACTTCATGTTCAGGAGATATTGATACAAAGCAATATTTTTCCAGTTACTGTTCTTTCCTGTACATCGATCTGAACACACCCCTAAAGTTCTTTCTTCACACGGGTTTAGTACTGAAAATGTAGATGTTACGTACTTCAGAAGGCACGAAGTAATTTCGGCTGATCCCCGCTTAGCAACAGTTTCAGGCCATACACACATCCACATCTTATTGTCACCAACGTTATGTATTGCCTGACTGTAGGTTGATAGCTGACGTTGACAGAAAACCGCACAATGGTTTAGGGTAGGACAATACAGCACCTGTTGAAGGACTGAGCATATTACAACATTGATTTCGTTTGCTTTAGCTTTTGCTGTATTCTTCTCCAGCATTGAATAGGCTGCTTCCGCATGTAAATGGTGCAGTTCGCTTTCTTCGTCGATTTTCTTTCTCTCTGTTTCATTTTTACTGTTAACTAACTGCAGGAACAGTCTGTCACAATACCCACATGAATCCGAACTTGGTACTCCAAAGCGAAAATTATATTGTCCCCTGAAAATATTTCTGTGAGGTCTTTCACTGCACTGTACTGTCGGATTATCTTCTTTAAAGAATCGTCAAAGCTTAGAAATATTCAAATCGGATCTCAGGCAGAGCTTTTCATTCTTTTGTCAAAAGTAGTGGCTTTCAAGGTGTCCTGCAGCGTATTTCGACGATTCAAATGCCCACCCCTTCTGTCTTCTAACGGCACGCCACATTTCATCTTCCCTTGGAGCATTTGTACACGTCTAGCTGTAATCCTATATACCATGTAAGACGTATGCATTGCCGGCGATGGGCGAGGCATAGCAGAGTCTCTGACCAGAGAGTAGTATGTAGTTAGTTGTTGCTTGTCGCTAGTGGGCACTAGTTTTCAGCCTGTGCTAGTAAGCAGTTGTCTGCAGTAGTCTTGAGTAGTCTGCAGTAGTCGACAGCAGTCGGCGCGTGCTTGCGCGTGTCCGCAGTCTGCTCTGGTCGGGACTTTGGAGGATGAGTGTTATTGTAGAAGGTAAAGAAGCAGACTTGCGCATATCTAGTAATGTATATTAACTGTCATTGATTTCTTTCAAAAAATGCCTCAATAATAATTTTTATAATATAAAGTAATTTTTTAAAGAAAAGCATTCATTTCAGTTTAAAGAATATTTCCAATGCATGATCATTCCTTCCAATAAGCAGAAAAAAAATATACGCCAGCATTGCACGAAGCTGTGCCGAAAAATTTCTACATAAGAGCAGATATACTCGCAGTGTTTATTGAGGTAACAATTTTTCCTTTTTTTTTATTCAGAATACAGGTCCGGGGCGCAGCGCTGCTGTCGTCATAAAATTTACCAGGTTACTGAATTTTTTTATTATTTCCGGATTTAGGAATTGAATTTTGTGGTTACATTAAGTGTGAATGCATTTCTGCACAGAGACTATAAACAGGAGCCAACTTTGTTCAGAGGTTACATTAAAAATCTATTTTGTTCAGAGGTTACAATAATTTTAAAAAAATCAATTAATTATTATTTTTGTGCGGAGGTTACACTTGGTTCATGGTTTCTTATTCATTTAAAATTTCTGTGGGGAGGTTACACTTGGCGACATCCGGCCAGGATCGTATTTCTTTGTGAATCTTCTGATAAGTAGTCATATATCTGCTCTTATTTACTTAAATGTAGTTTGCATCTGGCGCAACGCATTTACTAATTTGTCACTCTTTCTTTCACAGATCATCGGCAATTTGTTGGTCTTTGTTGTAATTGTGTTTGTTGCATTTTGCATTGTCCTTGTTTCATATGTGCTTAATTCTGATTTGTGAAAAAATGCCGCGAAAAACTGTTAACAGTACATCGCGATGTGCAATGAATGAAGTAGCCGATTCGAATAATTTGACCGATCATACTAGCGACAGTTTGTGTAGTAATTATAATGCTCCATTTACAGACAATCAGTGCGTACTGATCACCAGTAATGATTTTGATGCAAATGATGAGCAAACAAATTCAATTGTGTCCTCTGTTAATTTAAAGACAATTGATGACGCGGGACGTTCTGTTACAATGAACGCTGCCCAGTTCGACACGACAGATTTGCAAAATTTACGTAGCGAACAGATAATTGTTTCTAACGAAAATGAACAGTATACTCAAAGTAGGACAGATTTATTTGATTCTGAGGTAGTGACTAACAGTGCACATCCGATTGGGAAACCTTTTCGAGAATCACAGAATGACCAAATGGTTACACAAAACGTGACAATTGCAGGTACGCCATCAAACAGCACAGAAAATAGAGTAGGTAATATTGGCTTGGATCAAATTATGGCAGTATTGCTACAGTTTAAAAAGGAACACAACGACAATTTCAAACGACTTAATGAATCGTACAAACAACTTAATGAAAGTTTCGACAACCATTTCAAACAACTCAATGAAAAATATGACAGGTCGATCAAACAATTTAATGAAAGTTTCAAACAGTCGAATGAAAAACACGACAACCTTAACGAACAGAACAAACAACTTAGTGAACAGATTACAGCTGTTACCGTGCAACGTCATGATACTAAAGAACAATTACGTGACGAAATTAAGGCTTGTGCTAGTAACAGTAGTGAAGAAATTAGATCTGTTGCACAATAATTACGTAATAGACATGCAGGCACAACAGAATCACTTAGAGATGAAATTAGTGCAGTCGCTGAACAATGTTCTGAAAATGCGACACAGATACGCGACGAGTTTAATTTAAAGTCACCAGAACTTTCACGCACTCTGGATACGGAAGTCGATAAGAAATTTGAACAACAGATCAGCCAAATTGACGAACGTATTAACGTGACAGAAATGAAAAATGTTTCAGTCACTAACACGTCACAGCATACGCCACATTCCGAAATTTTACACACTCACACAGCCAGTATAACTTAAGTAATTTACAGAGACCACGTCACTTAGAATACGAAGTGACACAGACAAACAGATTTTTATGCAATCCTGAACCTGTTCACACATTCAGAGACGATAACGTTGATTACGAGCAACTTTTATCAGTAAACAAATCTAAGGTATTTAATAATGACAGAACACAGAGTCACGCTTTGGACTGGATACGACAATTTGCTTTTGTATTTTCATCAGCATTGCCTATAATGCAGAAACTAGAATTGGATTTGATACAACAACTTGCTTTTGAATTTTCATCGGCATTGCCTGTAATGCAGAAGTTAAAATTTATTTGTAGCGCGTAATTGACCTCAGGGGATTCATTACGCTTTAATGAATATGTACCGTAGCATGCACAGGGCCCCGAGCCGTAGTAGTGCTATTTCATCTTTAGTTTTCTGCACTGCTGCTTTCTCTTCTGCTATCCTTTATATCTATTAAAACAGCAACTGTCGATCTATCTAGGATTAAGAAACGTGTAAAGAAAACCTGATACGACAAGTTTTTACCGAAAGTGACAATTTTATCATTATACGTTCCCGAAATGACAAGAACTACCAGCGTAATTTTAATATCAGAGAAAATTTTAATCATCAGTATGTGTAAAATTATCAGCAACAGCGAACGCATTTTGGTAACAATAGAGGTTTTTAACCGCAACAGCATGAAAGCCAACCGGTTAGGATACCTAACCAACAATGTAATGTACAAGGTCAACCAAGCTTTAATGTTTCGCCGCCTACACATATAGCGTCAGCTCCAACAAATAGTAACGCACAGCAACAAGGAAATAACTACGTACAGAAAACACACTATTTCAATCCCTATCGCAATGCACCGTATAGAAATGACTATTATGACAGACGTAAAAGTAATGAGCACAATTTTCAGCGTACGTTTAATAACAGTCGGTTTTACCAGCAGCAGAATGAACCAGAATAACAGATTATCATGAATGAACCAGACAGTAGATATCATCCCGAACGTAATACGTCAGGAAGAAATAACAGAACCGTACAAATAGTTGAAATGCCACAGCATCCTCCCGAAAATAATAGCACGTCAGATAGAATTTGACTAAATACAGTACAGGTTGCATCTTCCAGTAACGCAAGCAATACTTTTGACACGCAGAATCTTGTTCACGAGAATGTTATTTGAAACATGCTTTGTTGAATGCACCACTTTTATCACATCCAGATCTTACTAGAAATTTTTCCATTGCCACCGACAGTTCTAACACCGCTTTAGGCGTATATATTTTTCAGGAAATTGAAGAATATGGCACTACAGTAATTAAAAACATAGCCTTTGCGAGTCGCATTCTGTCACCTTCTGAACGCAATTATTCTGTTACAGAACTTGAAACATTATGTGTTGTATGGGCATTTACGAGATTTTGGCATTTCCTTTATGGAAGACATACCACCGTTTACACAGACCATAGAGCTATACAGTTTTTACTTTCGGCTAAATTTACACACGACAGATTAAGTAGATGGAAACTTTATTTACAAGAATTTAATTTTACAATTGTTCACATTCCCGGTACACAAAATATTGTAGCAGACACACTATCCCGTTCTCTTAGCAACAATCAGCAAGACATCGCAAACAACTTCTGCAAAGCAAATTTCAGCGTCATGTACAGTCAACAAGTTTCATTTGAAAATTTCATTTCGTCGTCATTACAAGAGATAGCACAAGAGCAGAGTAAAGACAACGTGTGGAAAGAAATTAAACACCTTTGGCAAGATAGGAATAATGTTACCATTAGAAACCATTACACAGTACGCAATGACATTCTGTTTCGCCGCCCTCACCCTGACAGCAACAACTGGTTATTATGCATTCCTGATGAACTTGTTAACAAATTAATCTGGTATACTCATTTAAGTTACGCACATTACGGAGCCAGAAAATGTTTTCTTATACTGAGACAGAACTGTTATTTTACCAACATGGAGAAACGTGTTCGACGAGTTTTAGCGTCATGTAAAATCTGCCAGATAGCTAAATCAGACACGACTTCACATGTTCCTCCATTACATCCCATTGTACCTGTTAAATTGAGACACATGGCCACTGTAGACATTTTTGGTCCGATTCCCAGAACTAATAGAGGTTTTTGCTACATCTTTGCCGCTGTTGAACGCACTTCAAAATTTGTTACCTTCACTCCGTTACGCAAAGCTACTGCTAAAACTGTTTCGAAAGCATTTGTAAAACATTTTCTATTTCATGTAGGGCATGTACTGAAAGTAATTTCCGACAATGGATCACAGTTTCGATCTGCTATATGGACACGTATTTTACGAGCTAGAAACATTTCTCCGATCTATATATCCAGGTATCATGCTTCTTCGAACCCTTGTGAACGATTAATGAAAGAAATTGGTAAACTGTGTAGAATATACTGCCATAAAAAACATATTGATTGGGACACACACATACTCTCATTCCAGGGTGTAATGAATTCCATACCAAATGAATCTACTATGCTATCTCCGTCTGTTATACTGAAAAATGTTGCACCACCTAACAAAATTAAAGAATTAGTATCCTTTCGTACATCGCGTCGACTACGCCACCATTAAATAATTGACATTGCGCTGAACAACATCAAACGTGCCGCAGAGCGCCGGAGAAGACAGCAAAAACAGGTTTGTACACGCCGTGACTTTCACATTGGACAGAAGATATTAATACGTACACACTATTTATCCAACAGAGGAAAGAGTAGATGCAGTAAATTTGAGCTTCTATACGCAGGTCCATATCGAATTCGCAGCATTCCTCACCCCAATGTAGTACACGTCGAAACTTTGAGAACCAGAAAAAGCAAGGGCAATCACCATGTCTCCAACATCAAACCCTTTATTGAATGAACATACTTTATGATTTATCAGACTGTAATGCCATTTCCTAATTTTTTTTATGACCACTTATGTAATTATATTTATGTGACTACTTACTGATGATTATCGTATTTTTTCTTGGCAAGTCCCTGGCGAGGTAAGGTTAGCAGGTCGCTCTTCTTGTCGTTACACATCAGACTGTGCACATTTTCCATTTTTCATGTATGTATGATTGTTTCCTGTTTTGTTTGTATGCACTATGAAATAGTAAGATATAACAAACACCAGTTGACTTTAACATTTTGCCTTATGATATCTCAACATCGTGACTACTTTACTTTTTTTTTTTTTTTTGCTGCTACATTGTGATACACTGTGCACATTTTTGCCTCTGAACACTGTCTATGTTTTTGACATATTACGTTTTCTGTCATGCTATGCTGTATGCTCAAATATATCACTAGAAACTAGCTTTTATTTAATGGGTATATGATTTGAATGCAAGACATTAATCATTGTTCATCATTTTCAGAAAGCAATAACGTGTCAAAGAAATAAATTAAACAAACCACAGTGGATTACTATGAAATGGGAATTTCCCCTTCGGAATGAACGGAAGAAGATGCAATACCTCGTCACGAAGAGTAAATGGATCAGAATTAACAAACATTAACAAGAATATACTATACACATCGTACATATATATTTAATACACATTTCATTACCTGTTCATTCGAAGTTCACTACTTTTCAGCATAATATGCGTTTCTTCTTTCAGTTTAATAATCCATTTTGTATTTTGCAGGAGAAATTATTCATGAAATTAATGTGCTATAAGCAGTTGGTCATTACCGTTGCATTTTTTTCCCATTTGTGTGTCATTTATGAATGTGATCACATATACTTTACTTGTTTCATAACCTTGCTACAGCTGACTCATGACGAATGACGTTACACATCTTCATTTACAGCAATAACTCAAATACAAATATTTTTATGCCCCAGTAATTAATTATCGATCCCAACGCAATGCAACGCTAGCACAAAAAAACATGTATTACCAGTCCCAAATAATGCTACCAGTTTAAGAGAGTTCTGAGTAATACTGAATAATGTTTTCTAGTCACAGACCTTGAATAATAGTTACAGTATGTTACATTTTCAATATGTCCTATGTCACTTGAATGATGAGTTCTGCGTAATTTTTCTAACCACAGACCTTGAGTAATAGTTACAGTGTGTTACATTTTAAATATGTCCTATGTCACTATCATTCATGATCAGTTCTGAGTAATACTGAATGATGCTTTGTAATAATGCATAAATGCTATGCCAATAATTTCTGTAAATAATATTTTTGTTATACTCTATAAATCCTGTGCCAATAATTGACTCTCATTTTGAATGATAACTTCTGAATAATACTGAATAAGGTTTTATAAAAATATAAGAATACCTGGTGCCTGGCCAATGAGTGCCAATAATTATTTTAAATATGTCGTATGTCACTTCAATGATGAAAAATGTTTTGTATTATTCAATACTTGCTATATGTTTAGTAACTGGCCAAAGAGTGCCAATAATTGTTTTAAATATGTCATATGTCACTTGAATGATGAAAAATGTTTTGTATTATTCAATACTTGCTATATGTTTTGTAACTGGCCAATGATTACTATAACTAAGTGAATTATGTTAATACTATGCCATTCATTAGCTCCTGTTTTGAATGATGACTTCTGATGGTTTGTAACTGGCCAATGAGTGCCAATGATTACTATAACTAAGTGAATTATGTTAATACTATGCCATTCATTAGCTACTGTTTTGAATGATGACTTCTGATGGTTTGTAACTGGTCAGTGAGTGACAATGTTCTCTGTAAACAGATTACTTATGAACATTATTCTGTAAAACTTCATACATGGTACAGAAATGTTCAGTAACTGGGCGATGAGTGCCACCAATTACTCAAATCAGTTGTTAGACCAGTGTAATTCTCAATGAAGACTAGTATGTGACTTAATGTCCTTCACCTTCTGACCTAATTACCAGAAATTACTGCAATATCCGTTTGTCTTGTCTATCCTCATGATCATGGAGCACTATATTTGGTTTTTGCACTAATTCTATGTTGGTGTACCTTACAAGAACGTGGTGTTGACACAACATGCTGTCCACCACCTTGAGCGATGGAGATGTTATTATGGTCCCACTGTTTGGTGTACCTAATGTACTACCAAAATGATAACATGGAATATTACTACGACATTTCAGTGTCTTGGCTACACTGATTAATACTTCAAGGAAAAGAACTTCAGATTGTCTCACTTGGTGTTGTGCTTCTGTAGAAAGATATGGACTCTCAGTGCCGCTGCGTGCAACCTAAAGTGCTACAACTATGATGCAATCCTTCTCTTTCCTATCCTAGTTCTTGTAAAATAGTAAAAAAAGTATATCAGTGTGTGTGCACCTTTGTCATTTTGTTAACATGATTTGTATTCATTGCCTATACATTTGTGATTTCCTGATATGTTCAATACTACAGTGCGTGTGCACTTTATGTCATTTGTTAATATGATTTGTACTCATTCCGTGTACATTTTGTGATTTGCTGATATGGCTCTGAGCACTATGGGACTTAACTTCTAAGGTCATCAGTCCCCTAGAACTTAGAACTACTTAAACCTAACTAACCTAAGGACTTCACACACATCCATGCCCGAGGCAGGATTCGAACCTGCGACCGTAGCGGCCACGCGGTTCCAGACTGTAGCGCCTTTAACCGCTTGGCCACACCGGCCGGCTTGCTGTTATGTTCTGAACTACAGTGCGTGTGCACTTTTGTCATTTGTTAATATGATTTGTACTCGTTGTGAATACATTTTGTCATTGCTTGATATGTTCTGTACTCAGTGCATGTGCACTATATTTTATTTCATGTTCTGCACTTATATATATGTATATATTCTGTGATTGTAAATTTAGTTAATTAAGAAAAATTTGTTGCTCATGGCAAGTCCAATTGACTCACCATCGCTAGGAAATTCTTGCTCCCCCCCCCCCCCCCCCCCCCCAGTGGAGGGTTATGTAAGACGTATGCGTTGCCGGCGATGGGCGATGCATGGCAGAGTCTCTGACCAGAGAGTAGTATGTAGTTAGTTGTTGCTTGTCGCTAGTGGGCATTAGTCTTCAGTCTGTGCTAGTAAGCAGTTGTCTGCAGTAGTCTTGAGTAGTCTGCAGTAGTCGACAGCAGTCGGCGCGTGCTTGCGCGTGTCCGCAGTCTGCTCTGGTCGGGACTTTGGAGGATGAGTATTATTGTAGAAGGTAAAGAAGCAGACTTGCGCATATCTAGTAATGTATATTAACTGTCATTCATTTCTTTTTTTAAAAAATGCCTCAATAATAATTTTTATAATATAAAGTAATTTTTTAAAGAAAAGCATTCATTTCAATTTAAAGAATATTTCCAATGCATGATCATTCCTTCCAAGAATCAGAAAAAAAATATACGCCAGCATTACACGAAGCTGTGCCGAAAAATTTCTACATGAGAGCAGATATATTCGCAGTTTTTATTGAGGTAAGAATTTTTCCTGTTTTTTTATTCAGAATACAGGGCCGAGGCGCAGGGCTGCTGTCGTCATAAAATTTACCAGGTTACTGAATTTTTTTATTATTTCCGGATTTAGGAATTGAATTTTATGGTTACATTAAATGTGAATGCATTTTTGCACGGAGGCTATAAATAGGAGCCAATTTTGTTCAGAGGTTACATTAAAAATCAATTTTGTTCAGAGGTTACAATATTTAAAATTCATTTAATTATTATTTTTGTGGGGAGTTAACACTTGGTTCATATTATAAATAAAATTTCTGTGGGGAGGTTACAACCATGCACCACGTTTTTTGACATACCTGAATTTTTTCTGCTCCTCATCTTAAAAAATACTAGAATGTGCAGTGTCTGCGCGAAATGGTCTCCTCAGTCTCCCTATCTTTGATGTCTACTATTTCAGTGCCCGACGAAGCCAAAAGTCTGGTTTGTACATTATAGTCTAAAGCGTAGAATTCTTGAAACAGCTCTGTGTTGTCCTCTATTTTTAGTGTTTTACACCGGTATCGACATTTGCAGGTAGCAATCTATAAAGGGAGCACGACGTAATGATAAGTATAGTTGACCACTTTAACGCCAAAGGTAAAGGCTATGACTTTGCATTACAATATAATGTTTGCGAATAAGGTATGGAATCTTCCATTTCACAGTTATATTGTGTTGGATTGACATACAACGTTTATGCATCCAGCTGTTCAGCAGGTACTGGTTTGCTATTGTGGGCCAAATATGGTTGCCCCGAATTCCGTTTGTGTTTCTTCACAATCCTCTTTCATTCACTATACTTAATTTTCCGTTTCCGGCACCTTTTTATATCTTCGCACATGCTCTGACTTAACGTCACACAACGTTCCTGCTGCATGTTTACAACGTTTCTGCATCCGAGCGCCTCGCGACGAATGGGAAACAAACGAAAAATGGCGCTTAATGTACATGTTTGCCAACATTACTTCATACACGCCTTACTCTTGGCACATACAACGTTTATACGTGACAAACCTTAGAAAAGTGAGGGTTACAACGTTTTTGCCGGCAGGTATTCAATCGTTGTCTTGTTTTTCATTCATTCTACAGTTTGAGATTTTCATTAAGTTGTAGCAATACTGCCATAACTTAATCATTCCAAAATTAGCGACTCTATTCTCAGTGCTGTGTGATGGTGTATCTGCATTTGTCACGTTTTGCATAACCATTTGGTCATTGTCTGATTCTTGAAAAGGTTTGCTAATTGGATGTGCACTGTTGGTCATTACATCGGAATCAAATAAATCTGACGTATTTTGAGTACATTGTTCATCTTCGTCAGAAGCATTTATATGTTCACTGTGTAAATTTTGCAAATCAGGTGTACCAAACTGGGTAGCGTTCGTTGTAGCGGAACGAGCCCCGTCATCAATTATCGTTAAATTTACTGTGGACATAATTGCATTTGTTTGCTCATCATTTAGATTAGAATCATTACTGGTGGTCGACACGCACTGATTACCTGTGATTGGAGGATTAGCAGTATGACTCTGAGTGTCGCTAGTATTATCAGTCAAATTATTCAAGTCGGCTTTTCGCTCATTACGCATCGCGATGTACTGTTAGCAGTTTTTCGCGGCATTTTCACAGCTCAAAGGTAGGCACAAAATCAGACAAAGCACAGCAGAAATGGAACAAATACAACAACAACAAAGAGCAATAAATTGCCTATGATCTGTGAAAGAAGGAGTGAAAAATTAGTAAGTGCGTTGCGCCAGATGCAAACTACATTTAACATTAGGTAAATAAGAGCAGATATAAAACTAACTACTTCACAGAAATTCACAAAAAAATACTATCCTGGCCGGCTGTCGGCAAGTGTAACCTCTCAACAGTTGAATTCCGTAACCTCGGAATAAAACTGGGTGACTAACCTCTCAATAAAATTGTGACTCATGCACAACCTTTCAATAATTAACTGACGGTGAATGTAAACTGGTAAATCCCGACGTCAGCAATGCTGCGCCATGGCCCTGAAAAGTCATTCTGAATAAACTGAAAATTCTTACCTCAATTATGTCGCCGGATAACGCGTATATATCTGCTCCTATACGAAATTTTTCTGTCACAGCCCAGTGCAATGCTGGCCGCTAGATTTGTCATGTATTAAAAGGAACAACTGATTTTTCTTTACGATAATCCGGATGACCATGGATAGGAGAAATTAGTAAATTTTTAAATTCTGATGAATGATTGTCAAAAGTTAATTTTATAAGAAAGATTATTATTAAAAGATTCTTTTTAAAAACATTTACATGGGGCTTGATATAGCAATAGTACAAAATCAGTTGTTACAAAGCACCTATGCGCGCGGCTATAAATAGTAATTTTTGGTTTTACCTTATACTACATCGCTCAGGCACCGCCATCGCTCTCCGTGACCGCAACTGCAACTCCATACGAGATACAACTGCTCTCTGTGAGCTGTACAACTGGACAACTGCTCTCTAAGAGCGACCTGACCCAACCGCCCGACTGCGAGCTGCTACTACTACTGCTGCTGCCGACACTGCTCCCTGGTGTGAGATTCTATTGTAGCCTACATATCGCAGGCAGCGCGTGAGCATTCCACCGAAGTTACATCTGCTCGAGTGCGCCAGCAATAAATTCCTTAGTCATGGACCTCTTACATGCGTAGGGTAATTTTACACGCTAAGAAGGATATCCGATGAAGTTGAAACTGTGACGAAATCTTTCTAAAAATGTAAAATTCGCATTGTGCCAACTCATACTCGTATTAGTCGCCATGTAACAACGTATCACGCTTGCATGTGACCTTTCTTATACTATATTATTTTATAACGTTAATTGAATTCCCTCTCAGTATTTGACGGAACGTAATAGAAATTACAAGAGGAAACACTGTCTTTACGTTCTGCAATTGTTTCAGTGTGTCACGTGTCAGGTTCCTTGCTGAACCTCAGGAGACATGCAACGGCGGCATCGCCAAATGGAAGATCTATGCGACGGGCAGTAAACATTACATGATTCAAAGCTATGGCGTTTAAAATACCGAAGGTTGCCTTCAGTGCAGATTTTGGGCAAATATTAAATAGTATGTCTAAATTACTGGATATTTCTGTCGGAATTTTCTCGTTGTCTCATTTACGGGTGATGTTAAGTTACTTTGTAAAAGAAGTAGTACTCGCTTTGATGTTCATTACTAAACTCTTTTCATTAACTCGGAGCTTACAGTCTCTTTCACACAAGGTGGAAGAAGTTTAATATTAACTTCCACGTTCCGTGTCTGCCTTTTACTTGTAGACTAGAGTGCAGATTCCTTCATTTGTTTCCCCTGAGACCTCAGGTAAAATAGGGACCAGCGGTCAAACAAAATACTGATGACAGAACTGAAGAGAACTTCTGCAGCAATTCCCGTAGGAACTGTAACGTTTAACTCGCCACCTGTGACAATTCAACTGTTGTAGAACTCCCACAGAGCACAGAGAATAAACAGTGCTACCAAAATGAACTGGTCGCTAATGCTTGGAATATTAAATCACACCTTATAAAGCACCAATCGCTCATTGTTGTAAATACAGCCCAGTTCGTTCTCGTCGCATCGGTTTTTCAGGTGTCGGACTTCGTTGTAGCTATAGTGCGAGTCAGATTAAACACTATAGCATCCGCTTGCTTAAAGCAAATTCGTACGAAGGCTGGGATTCGAGTCCGGGTCTGCTGCTCACTAGCCAGATGCGCCAACCACTACGCCACGCTGGCACTGTGGCTGTCCACGCCTCCTTCCTCAAACCAAATTCCCATTCACGCCTCACCCCACAAAAACTCCAACAGCGCTTCAGATGCCCCTGCGAGATTTTCCATTCTTCTCGAATTCGTGCCAGTATTTTGTACCATGACTTATTAAACTGATGTTTCGGTAATACGCACACACACACACACACACACACACACACATACACACACACACACACACACACACACACACACAAATACGCACACACACATACGCTTGTCAGCACGTGTGTTATTTAGAATACAAATTATTCTTCAAGTCTGGGAATTTTTTGCCAGATACATATTTGCATAGCAGGTAAATAATTTTTAAAGGTTTACATCTTGATTTCAGCGCTCAGAATTATGTTCTGCGATTACAATTTCGGCATGAAACCATTTTAATCGTCTCTGTTTATACACTCCTGGAAATTGAAATAAGAACACCGTGAATTCATTGTCCCAGGAAGGGGAAACTTTATTGAGACATTCCTTGGGTCAGATACATCACATGATGACACTGACAGACCCACAGGCACATAGACACAGGCAACAGAGCATGCACAATGTCGGCACTAGTGCAGTGTATATCCACCTTTCGCAGCAATGCAGGCTGCTATTCTCCCATGGAGACGATCGTAGAGATGCTGGATGTAGTCCTGTGGAACGGCTTGCCATGCCATTTCCACCTGGCGCCTCAGTTGGACCAGCGTTCGTGCTGGACGTGCAGACCGCGTGAGACGACGCTTCATCCAGTCCCAAACATGCTCAATGGGGGACAGATCCGGAGATCTTGCTGGCCAGGGTAGTTGACTTACACCTTCTAGAGCACGTTGGGTGGCACGGGATACATGCGGACGTGCATTGTCCTGTTGGAACAGCAAGTTCCCTTGCCGGTCTAGGAATGGTAGAACGATGGGTTCGATGACGGTTTGGATGTACCGTGCACTATTCAGTGTCCCCTCGACGATCACCAGTGGTGTACGGCCAGTGTAGGAGATCGCTCCCCACACCATGATGCCGGGTGTTAGCCCTGTGTGCCTCGGTCGTATGCAGTCCTGATTGTGGCGCTCACCTGCACGGCGCCAAACACGCATACGACCATCATTGGCACCAAGGCAGAAGCGACTCTCATCGCTGAAGACGACACGTCTCCATTCGTCCCTCCATTCACGCCTGTCGCGACACCACTGGAGGCGGGCTGCACGATGTTGGGGCGTGAGCGGAAGACGGCCTAACGGTGTGCGGGACCGTAGCCCAGCGTCATGAAGACGGTTGCGAATGGTCCTCGCCGATACCCCAGGAGCAACAGTGTCCCTAATTTGCTGGGATGTGGCGGTGCGGTTCCCTACGGCACTGCGTAGGATCCTACGGTCTTGGCGTGCATCCGTGCGTCGCTGCGGTCCGGTCCCAGGTCGACGGGCACGTGCACCTTCCGCCGACCACTGGCGACAACATCGATGTACTGTGGAGACCTCACGCCCCACGTGTTGAGCAATTCGGCGGTACGTCCACCCGGCCTCCCGCATGCCCACTATACGCCCTCGCTCAAAGTCCGTCAACTGCACATACGGTTCACGTCCACGCTGTCGCGGCATGCTACCAGTGTTAAAGACTGCGATGGAGCTCCGTATGCCACGGCAAACTGGCTGACACTGACGGCGGTGGTGCACAAATGCTGCGCAGCTAGCGCCATTCGACGGCCAACACCGCGGTTCCTGGTGTGTCCGCTGTGCCGTGCGTGTGATCATTGCTTGTACAGCCCTCTCGCAGTGTCCGGAGCAAGTATGGTGGGTCTGACACACCGGTGTCAATGTGTTTTTTTTTCCGTTTCCAGGAGTGTATAATAATACCGTCCAATGTAATAATACTAGAACCCAATATCTTTACACGCACTCATCCATGAACCCCCTCCACAGAATATTGAAACGAAAAGTCAAATCATCTGTCATCAAAATTTTCAACCACTCGCTAACAGCTAGTACACCCACCCCCCTCCCGCCACCCCATCCCCCCCTCCCAAAAAAAACTCGTCGTCTCTATCCGCCTCTCTTTCTCACTCATACACACACGGTATAAACATCATAAATAGAAGTTAGTCTCGAACATATACTTCGTTTGGTTGGCAACAAATAGGTAAACATGCCAAAGAAGATGAAACACGTAACGGAGTCGCAATATTTACTTTGTGTAAAACAGTGTATGACGAAATAGTTGTATGGAGTGACAAAAGAACAATAGTCCACAACAAAAAAGGGTGAGAAACATGGCGAACAGTGTGTGGAAGGCGAGAACGCAGAGATGTGATTATATGGCAGTGATAAAAATGGTAGTGTGACCTCCAGACCAGATGTGAGAAAACGCAGATCAGCAAGTCGTAATTAATTAATTTTTTACAAAAGAAAATCGCGAAGTGAAGTGTTTAATAACCTAAAACTAACAAAACTGTATCGTTATAGATCTCACTGATGATGCCTTAGATCAGGAGAAGGCGGAAAGCGTATGGGATAAGTAAAGTAATTAGCAGCAGGAAAAGGCAGTTTTATTTACAAAACAAGTATTTATACGGAGATGTGTTGACAGTCCGTATGGTTACATCGTGAATTAAACATAGTATAGGGAAATAGCGGTTTGTTGCTTTAATTTTGTACATCAGTATATATACTCATAGGAGATACTTGATGACATTGGTTTCATGTAGTGTTTGTATAAGGTTGGAGAGATCTGCGTTGAGAAATTTTCCCATTGTCTTTCTCTGTGAGTGACTGTGTTTTGACTAAGAGCCATATCGGAATTCCGGTCTTCCTGTTTACTGCTTAGTATCGTGCTTCTTGGGGCTTTCTTAAGGCTCCTCTGAGCATTTTTGCGCGAATGATCCACTGCCAATTAAAACTTCGTCCTTTGGAACTCGTGCACTGTGGGTCCTTTGCCAATGTATGTGCCAGTTTATCGAAGTCGTGTGAGATACAACTGCTTCTGCACCATTTTTCCGTGGTTCCTCTAAAGGCTACCAAACGATCGGTAACACTAGACTGCCTTTCTTAAAATTTTCGTCACATTATCTCTCGTAGCTCTGTGTTGCAGAATCGATTTTGTTTTCCTGATTCTGAAAATTACTTTCACTCTTTTGTATAACATCACAATTTTTCCTTAAATAACAGCCGGCCGGTGTGGCCGTGCAGTTAGAGGCGCTTCAGTTTGGAACCGCATGACCGCTACGGTCGCAGGTTCGAATCCTGCCTCGGGCATGGATGTGTGTGATGTCCTTAGGTTAGTTAGGTTTAAGTAGTTCTGCGTTCTAGGGGACTGATGACCACTGATGTTAAGTCCCATAGTGCTCAGAGCCATTTGAACCATTTGAACCTTAAATAACACCTCATATTTCAAAGATTTAAGTAGTCGGAGCACAAATATTGAAAATTACTCGCTCTATTTTTGTATAATTATAGTTTTATTTTTTGGTAATAGACGCATACTACATGAATCACAAACAGTTGTCTCAGAACATCATGTCTAGTGTTGCATTTAATATTCAAAATTTCTCATTTTTTATTTCCTTGCAGAATTTTCTGCTTTGCTAACCCTCATCAGCAGCCATCACATTTTCATCCCGTCTTCACCACTACCTCCGATCCGTCTCCTTCATGTCCCGTATTTTCAGGGAAGTAGTCAACACGTGAGTGTACGAAATGGCCTTTCACACTCATGCTGCCAGCCCAATTCTCGCAACTTGCCAACACGATTTTGACAAAGTTCTTGTAATTTTGGAAGCTTTTTGTTCCATAAAAAGTTTTCACACGGAGGCCTGATGATACTTCATGTACCGTACTCTTTTCTCTAACATTCAAAGTCTTTGTGGATTTGAGAGCCAAGAAACAACACAGATTTCAGCTTCTTGACTAATGGAGGGAAATTACATTGAGAAGTACTGAAAATGGGCTTTGTAATGTGGAAGAAATCTTGCAAAGTACTTCATCAATCGCAATGCCGGACCCGGTGGTGAAGCACGTGCCTGGAGATGGAGAGGACGGGCTCGATTCGGTCGGACCACAGAAGTATTCAGTCTTCGGCTCTCAAGGAAGTAACGAGTCGCAGGAACGTGACGCGATTCGTATTCCACTTTTAACTGTAGATCCTCTGTCACAAGTTGGATAACGCAGGTAGTTTACGTACACGCAAGTCGCCGAAGTCGAATAGAAAGATTTGTATCCGCCCACTAAACTATACAAAATTAAGGCCGTTGTACCCCATGTATGAATACCAGCTTGATGTGCAGCGCTGGAAGCATTATTTCTGGTAATCCAAAACAGATTCATGCAAGATATTTTTAGTGCGAGGCACAGATGTCTCTCATCTGGCAAAACATAGTATTCCAATTCTTCCTCTTTGACTGACTACCCCACTCTCCTAAAAATCAGGACACTTTTGTGTATCCAGACAGCTTTCCTAAAATTTGTACGGCTGAAAGTAAAAGAAACTTTATTACGTTATGAAAATACTGCACTAGCAACAATTTTGAAATCAAAATATTTTTTGATCGAACAATCCACGGGTGTACTGCCGGTTGATAGCGTCCAACGGGCACAATACTACTGTGATCAGGCACGTCGACATCGTCAGGCGATAACATGCAGAATGATGAAATTATTGTTACTACGGAATGATTTTTTTTGTATTACTTCATGTACATCACTTGCAAATTAGATATTTCCTGTTGACAGTAACAATTTTATTTTGAAAGACGAAGACAACAAAAGAAATTATCTTGTCCATACAAGGTACCACAGGCATAAATGTCTTGAATGAAAGTGACGTTTTTTCACTTAAACTGTTGTATTTATTAGGAAGTCACCTTAGTTGTTGTGGTCGAGCGGTTCTAGGCGCTTCAGTCCGGAATCTCACGGTTGCTGCGTCGCAGGTTCGAATCCTGCCTCGGACATGGATGTGTTTGAAGTCCTTAGGTTAGTTAGGTTTAAGTATTCCTAAGTCTAGGGCACGGAAGACCTCAGATGTTAAGTCCCGTAGTGCTCAGAGCCATTTGAACGAAGTCATCTTAGTTCCAAATATAGTTTCGGATTAAGAAGCCATTTTCAAAAAATGGTGAAATGGCTCTAAGCACTATGGGACTTAACATCTGAGGTCATCAGTCCCCTAGACTTGGAACTACTTAAACCTAAATAACCTAAGGACATCACACACGTCCATGCCCGAGGCAGGATTCGAACCTGCGACGCAGCAACCGTGAGATTCCGGACTGAAGCGCCTAGAACCGCTCAGCAACAGCGCCATTTTTAAGAGACTGCCTTAGAAGAAGGTGTCAGTCATTTGAAAATAACAGCCCATTCACTCCCTGTATACATTTTCTGATGGTTTTACAGATTACAGTGTTTGTTATCGATTGAAAAGTAGCCGGCGCGCTTAAGACACATCTTTTCCGTCTGAAGCGCCCTGACGACGTGTCAATCTATTACGAACAGTGCGACTTGTAAAAACATCACGCGTGGTAGAACATTTTGTAGCTAAGAAGTGATATTAATGCATACGTAGTCCAAGAGGACAAATGTCAGCTCCTTGGGTGAAACAACGGATATCTCCGTCATTGGGAATGGGAGGGGGATCAGTCATTATAGCAAGTTGAATGCTGAGCATTAAAATTGGCGTACTTTGATGGGGGTATGCAACGAACGCCACATTGGTGCACTACGGGCTTCGACGTGGGAATGATTAGAATTTCACTAGACCGCATAACGTGTAACGGGCGATCAAAAAGTTTCTGTTCGAAGGTCGTATAGTCCGGAAACGGAACGCTAATGAAACAAAATTGCCGTGAGCACTGAGGCAGATATCTCATCGACGCACCAGGTTGCAGATCCCAATTTGATGAAACGCCGTGTCCCGCTGCGTGAAGAAGTCTGCAGCTCCCTGCTGCACATCCTCGTACTGCAGGAACCGTCGTCCCTTCAGATCGTTTTCTGAGGCACCGGCGACGTGATAATCGCACGGGCAGAAATTATGACTGTAGGGCGACCGCTCGAGTGTCTCCCGTTTCGAGTTGGCGTAACTTCTGCGTTACGACATTTGCGATAGGGGGACGTGCGTTATCACGAAGCACCAGCACGCGTCTAGGGTTTTGACAGACGTGCTGCCGCATACACATTCTTCAATCTCCGATGGATGTCTACTGGTGTTTGTCCTTCAGCAGCACATTAGTCCTGTCTGGACGCATTTGGCAATAATGGCGCCACAATTCACGTTTCCGCATTTGCGTCGGGAAGGCACGAATGCCACACTAGTCCCTCGCCTACAGGCCGGTGCTTATACACCCGCATCGCAGCCGCGCAGCAGCAACGCCCTGAAACTGAGACGTTTGGTTGCCCATTGAGCATAGGAGTGGCACCATCTACATTCTATACATCAGAACTGATTTCACAACGAGTTGCTCATTCATTAATTGCATGTGTATGCTGGGCGTTTGTAAGGCGATCATGTTATGTCTGGTATAAGAAAGAGAAACATCTACGAGCCTGTGACGGAATTCTACTGCGGCAGCATCATTGACCATCGAGACTGCAGTTTATCATTCCGTGATACTGATGATAGCGTTGGTCACGATCCATTGGCTGCCATGCAGGTATGCAGTCACGATTCTTGAGGGCCACACAGGAAACCGTGTAAGATCTAAATGGTCCCCGTAACAGCTGCCCCAGACGACAGTGATATTGCATTTTTCGACTGTGCAGGCTCGTACAATAAGTGAAATTTCATTACTTTCTGTCCCTCATGGCACTGGATATTTCATGACCAGCAGTGTGCAGCAAAGAGGTTGTAGGTTTGGGCTCTGCATATGAAAGATCTGGTTTTGCATGAGCAGGGTGGCGCTGCCTTTGCACGTAGAAGGCACTGGTTTCGCATGAGGAGGGTTTTGGCTTTACATGAGGGAGGCTCTGGCTTTTCATGAGGAGGGCTCGAGTTTGACATCAGGAAAGGACTGGTTTTGCATGAGGAGAATTTTAGATTTGCACGAGAAGAGTGCTGGATTCACATAGGGAGGGGACACTGGCTTTGCGCGAGTAGAGCATTGGCTTTGTACGAGGAGGGTTCTGGATTCACACGAGGAGAGCACTCACTTTGCATCACGATGAGTAGGACTCTGGCTTTGCACAAGGAGGATTTTGGCTTTGCCTGAGGAGAATTGTGGCTTTACATGAAGAGGTCTCGGGCTTTGGCATGAAGAGAGCCCTGGCTTTGCACGAGGATGGTCTCTAGCTCTGCTTGAGGAGAGCGCTGCCTTTGCTTAAGGAGGGCGCTGCCTTTTCATGAGGGGGCCAATAGTTTTGCATTGGAGACACTGCCAGTGTTTTCACAGACTCCGATTAAACACCCGTTTATTGGGAAAGCAAGCACTGGAGCTAATTACCTTCACATTTCGTTCGTTTGTAAATAAGAGAAGAGTAGCTGAGTAAAAGAAAACGAGCTGAGGGTATATGAGACTACAGTAGTATTACATTTCTGGCACAGTTCTTTATTTTTTATAAATTTATCGAATATACTCATAACTGAGGTCTGTGACTGTAAATTAACTTACTCCATGAAACACGACCATCCGCCATTTTTAGTGCTTTATTCCGAAATATGCATTTTGGGTTTTCACTTGTCTTCAGTATTGCTGGAATACAGTCGTGTATTAACATTAGGTTTGTTTCTCTGCAGCTGCTGTGTGTAGATTACCAATTCATTTAGTTACGATATTTTCAGGGGTGTTGCAGTTTAGTAGCTGTACTCTTACGTAATTTATAAGATTTCGCTTTCTGCTACATTTTTTCCTCTGTATTATAGGATTAAATGTATGTATAGTATATAATATTGTTTCTTGACTATACTACTGCCATTTCTGTGCTATGCAACCATTATTGATCCACTAGTCCAATTAAATATCGAAACTGTACTTTTTAGGTAATATAGCCTTATATCAAAGGTATATTATATTCCTTTTGTGTCATTTTTGTTAATTTACTTCTCATAATGTCAATGCTTCACTGGTTAAATAATCATTGAAAATCTCTTCAAATAGGCTAACTGCCAATTTCTTAGTTTTCACGTCATTAGTCAAGAATGTTAGTGTTTATCTTTGTACCAATGAGTATTCAATTACATGCCTGACTTCAGAAGTAGTTTCTGGATAAAGACGAGAATGGTTACTTGACATCGAGTGTTTTTATTCAGAAATAAAAGAAGAAAAAAGACGCCTACGTCTGCTCCCATGACCAAGGCTGCATTGTGTTAGTACATCAATGACTCTAAAAGATGTGTTATGAATAAAATAGTGAAACGAGAAGCTACAAGTTATAGAACCGAAGTAAGTGCATCTAAGTACATCAGTTATAAATGTCCAATACGGGAAACATAGTAGCTGCAGCAATAGTTATTTGCTATGTCTTTATCTATGTATATCCTTTCAAGGCTCTATACAGTGTATGGCACAGCCTGCTCGGTAAAAAAAAAAAAATTGCACAA
Source organism: Schistocerca americana (assembly GCF_021461395.2). NCBI lineage: Eukaryota > Metazoa > Arthropoda > Insecta > Orthoptera > Acrididae > Schistocerca > Schistocerca americana. Next base: position 5,465,934 of record NW_025725481.1, on the reverse strand, counting down.
GATGGTTGCAGCGCTCACAATGTAGTAGCATTAATGATATGGATATGTATTAAATCCACTGAAGATAGGTGAAAATGGCGAATGTCGTAGCACAAATAAACCTACACTATGTGATCAAAAGTATCCGGAAACCTAGCTCAAAATGAGTTACAAATTCGTGGCACCCTCCATCGGTAATGCTGGAATTCAATATTGTGTTGACCCATCCTTAGCCTTTATGACAGCTTCCACTCTCGCAGGCATACGTTCAATCAGGTGCTCGAAGGTTCTTCACGGAGTTCTGCACTAAGGAGTGGTATCGATGCCAGTCGGTGAGTCCTGGTACGAAGTCGGCGTTCCGAAACATCCCAAAGCTGTTCTGAAGGATTCAAGTCAGGACTCTGTGCAGGTCAGTCCTTTACAGGGATGTTATTTTCGTGTAACCACTCCTACACGGACCGTGCATTATGAACCGGTGCTCGATCGGGTTGAAAGATGTAATCACCATCCCCGAATTGCTCTTTAACAGTGGGGAGCAAGAAGGTGCTTTAAACATCAGTGTAGGCCTGTGCTGTGATAGTACCACGGAAAACAACAAGAGGTGCAAGCCCCCTCCATGAAAAACACGACCACACCATCGACTCCGAATTTTACTGTTGGCACTACATATGCTGGCAGACGACGTTCATTGGGCATTCGCCATACCCACAATCTGCCAACAGATCGGCATATTGTGTACCGTGATTCGTCACTCCACACAACGTTTTTCCACTGTTCAGTCGTCCAATGTTTACGCTCCTTACACTGAGCGAGGCGTCGTTTGGAATTTACCAGTATGATGGGCGACTTACGAGCAGCCGCTCGACCGTGAAATCCAAGTTTTCTCACTTCCCGCCTAACTCTCATAGTACTTGCAGTGGATCCTGATGCAAATTGGAATTCCCGTGTGATGGTCTGGATAGATGTCTGCCTATTACACATTACGACCCTCTTCAACCATCGCCGGTTTCTGTCAGTCAACAGACGAAGTCGGCCTGTACGCTTTTGGGATGCATATGTAGCTTCACGTTTCCACTTAGCTATCATCGGAAACAGTTGACCTAGGGATGTTTAGGAGTGTGCAAATCTCGCGTACAGACGTATAGCACAAGCGACACCCAATCACCTGACCACGTTCGAAGTCCGTGAGTTCCGCGAAGCGCCCCATTCTCCTCTCTCACCATGTCTAATGACTACTGAGGTCGCCAATATGGAGTACCTGGCAGTAGGTGGCGGCACAATGCACCTTATATGAAAAACGTATGTTTTTGGGGGTGTCCAGATACTTTTGATCACATGGTGTATATGCAAAGTGGCTGCCTGCTGTACTTTTTCAAGTAGCTTCTTATGTATGTATCTCTTGTGCAAACAATTGGCAGTAGCTCATATTTTCTAGGGGTACAGATCAAAACCACCAGACAATGGTAATAAGATGCATTCACATACATTTATTTGACTGTTACCCTCCCAAGATTCGTACAGATAACAGTGAGTATCTACACTCAGATGGCAATGTGTCCCACCTGCCTCATGTCGGCCCCGGTAGCTGAGTGGTCAGCGTGACAGACTGTCAATCCTAAGGGCCCGGGTTCGATTCCCGGCTGGGTCGGAGATTTTCTCCGCTCAGGGACTGGGTGTTGTGTTGTCCTAATCATCATCATTTCATCCCCATCGACGCGCAGGTCGCCGAAGTGGCGTCAAATCGAAAGACCTGCACCAGGCGAACGGTCTACCCGACGGGAGGCCCTAGCCACACGACATTTCCATTTATACCTGCCTCATGCATCTCCCCCTCCTCCTCTATCCATTTCCTCTTCCTCTTGCTCTGTCCATCTTCTCCTCTATTCATCTAATCTGTTTGCAACCATACTCATCGGCACAAGTGGATGATGCAATACTGCTTAGTAAACCAGGCTTATACTTATCCCACAACATGTATGTCATACAGGGCACGCTACACATCAGGGGCTTGAAAATCGTTTATTTGCCCCTGACATACTGGGAGTCATGGAAAGAAGGTCACTGAAGCAAGCTGGTAATGATCGAATACAGCACACCTGTCAAGCAGAGCAGTCTGTATTTTGGAGCCTGGGAAATGTGTCTTGCTGTTATCATATAGGCTGTGTTGCAAAGCAGGTAGGTTTGGCTGCGCAGTACTGTTCCCACACAACATGCTTGTCGTGCAGGGTAGCCTCTACGCCAGGGTCTGCGGAAGAGAGGTGCCTATCGGAACAAGGAGGTTATCAATCCTGCAGTGGTGATACTTGTGCTGCCTGCTGTTTCTGTGGCAAATTTGCTTGAAATAAATCCAGAGGTTTGGGAGGAGATCCCACACATACACACATAAATGCACTCTGTTAAATATATGTAACAGACAGACAGATATTGCTTTGCGAAAAATGCAGTGCACAAGAAAGCAAGGACTGAACAACTCAAAACTTAGAGTAGTTATATGACATTTTACTATCAACAAACAACTGGGTTTTCAGAAGGATGTTGTAAATGCAAAGCCAGTAGCATGCCCTCTTGGGAGTCACAAATAGACGATGTTGCACCAAGGTTAGTGAGTTAAGAGCCGTCCAAATACGTGCAAAACGGTTTGTCAACAAGAGAGGGTCCAAACGAGACAGCCGGCCGCAGTGGCCGAGCGGTTCTAGGCGCTTCAGTCCGGAACCGCGCGACCGCTACGGTCGCATGTTCGAATCCTGCCAGTCATCAGTGCGTGATGACTGGATGTGTGTGATTTCCTTAGGTTAGTTAGGTTTAAGTAGTTCTAAGTTCTAGGGGACTGATAACCTCAGATGTTAAGTCCCATAGTGCTCAGAGCCAAGCCAAACGAGACATATGTATGGGTTCAAATGGTTCAGATGGCTCTGAGCACTGTGGGACTTAACATCTGAGGTCATCAGTCCCCTAGAATTAGGACTACTTAAGCCTAACTAACCTACAGACATCACACACATCCATGCCTGAGGCAGGATTTGAACCTGCGACTGTAGCAGCAGCACGGTTCCCGACTGAAACGTCTAGAACTGCTCAGCTACAGTGGCCGGCTGGGAGATGGGTTTGCGATATCGTGATATAAGGACTTCACATGAAGTTGATGAGTGTGTGCGACCAGTACATAGAAGAGAGTTGCACATGCCAAGCACCGTGTAACCAATGGTAGGGGTGACCATCATACAGTCCCTATGGGCATCACGGACTATACAAAGATGGCCACGGCACGACTCGCAAGTCACACGAGGCTCTTGTCCCAGTGTGGCTCCTGTTGTCGACTTGACAGATATGACCTCCTCGTCGCCTTGATGACGCTGTGCATTCAGCCACTCTCTTAGCGACCAGTGTGGTTGTTATTCTCTGTACAGTAGCCAGTAGCCAAACTGAGATTATTCCTGGTGCTTTGTTACGATGTTTCGTAAGAGATGTATACGTGAAGAGGAGAATAGTGATTTAGAAAGAGTAGGAAGAGAAAAAGTACGTGTGGTACTGCTGAGTGAGATGGGAGTCTATACACTCATCACCAGAGTGAGTGATCATAAACTGTTTTCTACAACGCCGGGTGGGATAGGAAATGATGCTGTCAAAGAATTTTCTGCAAAGAAAAAGGAAAATTAGTGGGTTTTAGATATGATTTTTATTTCGATGTTGTTCAGTGTTTGCATATCAAGTCCAGTGTATGATAAGCATACGATTTCATTAGAGTGAAAATCTTATTTATGGCTTATAATGAAACTAAGCCTCTTTCGGAAAGAACTTTAGGGTAAAACGTTTGCCCATTTGAAACGTATAAAGAAAATTACTGTAAATCTTCCTGGACTCGTATAGACAAAGAAAAATCATTTATGTAAAATATTTGACCTTGTCAAAGAAATAAATGGTTTGCTTTGTGATTTGAGAGCAGTTCACTAACGAAATGAAAATATGTCTTCATTATTGTTAACTATAGTCTCCAAACAATGCGGCTCTCTTCGAACCGTATCAGTGAGTTCGCAGCTTCCAGAGGTAAAGTTATTGGCCACAGCTGGACTGTAAGGTCCTATGGTGGTCGTCAACACACACTCGATGAACGCTAAATTACTGATCCATTGGCTAATAATAAAATTTCGTTGCTGTACCTTAAGAAGCTCATAAATTAAGATATATGTATCTCTCCTTCCTTCTATGTGCTACTATTCAGCACGTTGATACAGTTTCTGCTCTATGTATTATCACGTTAAGTGGTAGGCAAAAGCGTCCATCGCGACGTCACTACATTTCTCGTGTTCACAGGTATGGTGTTTATGCAACCATTTGTTTTCAAGTCCTTTTCGTGCAACGGGGGTTTCGTGAGCCGAGACCATTAAGGCCAACGGTTTCGCGTGAAGTGGTCGTCGAAGCGGAAGGCCGTCGGGACTATGGTCCCCTTGCCAGGGTGAAGTCTTCATAGCTTTGCATTGGTCAAGCAGCAAATATCTGTACAGAAGCGATCTTGGAACAGGAGTATTGCCATAGTATGAGGTTTGGACACCGAACCTCTCCTTCGTAACAAGTAATGCAGGAAATGAAACGTGCAACACCCTCACCGATTCAAAAGGTGAACATTTCGTTAGCAGTCCGAAGTAACCGATGATAATGTTCTATGTGTTCGTTAATGTCATCCACTAAAACACAAGAATGAGTCGCCATTAATTTAATGCAGATGGTTAGGACAGACAGTCCTGCGAAGTACTTCTGAACACGTTTTTCCAAAAACTGCCTTGAACAACCCACACGCAATGAAAATATTTTAGACCTTGTAGTTCCAAACAGGCCCGACCTTATCGACAGTGTCAGTGCAGAAACAGGGATTAGTACTCATGATGTCATAATGGCGGCGATGGTTACCGAAGAAGACCAGAAGAATGTTGATGATAGAAAAAGCAGATAAGCATTTGTTAGCATCCAACTTGAGACAGTGACTGGACATCATTTAGCTCCAGTGTGACGGACAACGGCAAAGTTTAAAGCAATTGTAAAACGCCCTCTGGGGTATACAGGGTGGTCCATTGATCGTGACCGGGCCAAATATCTCACGAAATAAGCGTCAAACGAAAAAACTACAGAGAACGAAAACTTGTCTAGCTTGAAGGAGGGAACCAGATGGCGCTATAGTTGGCCAGCTGGGTGCCGCTGCCATACTTCAAACGGATACCAACTGCATTTTTTAAAATTGGAACCCCCTTTTTTATTACATATTCGTGTATTACGTAAAGAAATATGAATGTTTTAGTTGGACCACTTTTTTCGCTTTGTGACAGATGGCGCTGTAATAGTCACAAACATATGGCTCACAATTTTAGACGAACAGTTGGTAACAGGTAGGTTTTTTAAATTAAAATGCAGAACGCAGGTACGTTTTAACATTTTATTTAGGTTGTATCAATGTGATATATGTACCTTTGCGAATTTATCATTTCTGAGAATACATGCTGTTACAGCGTGATTACCTGTAAATACCACATTACTGCAATAAATGCTCAAAATAATGTCCGTCAACCTCAATGCATTTGGCAATACGTGTAACGACATTCCTCTCAACAGCGAGTAGTTCACCTTCCGTAATGTTCGCACATGCATTGATAATGCGCTGACGCATGTTGTCAGGCGTTGTCGGTGGGTCACGATAGCAAATACCCTTCAACTTTCCCCACAGAAACAACTCCGGGGACGTCAGATCCGGTGAACGTGCGGGTCATGGTATGGTGCTTCGACGACAAATCCACCTGTCATGAAATATGCTATTCAATACCGCTTCAACCGCACGCGAGCTATGTGCCGGACATCCATCATGTTGGAAGTACATCGCCATTCTGTCATGGAGTGAAACATTTTGTAGTAACATCGGTAGAACGTTGCGTAGGAAATCAGCATACATTGCACCATTTAGATTGCCATACATAAAATGGGGGCCATTTATACTTCCTTCCATAATGCCGCACCATACATTAACCCGTCAAGGTCGCTGATGTTCCACTTCTCGCAGAAATCGTCGATTTTCCGTTGCCCAATAGTGCATATTATGCTGTTTTACGTTACCACTGTTGGTGAATGACGCTTCGTCGCTAAGTAGAACGCGTGCAAAAAATCTGTCAGCGTCCCGTAATTTCTATTGTGCCCAGTGGCAGAACTGTACACGACGTTCAAAGTCGTCGCCATGCAATCCCTGGTGCATAGAAATATGATACGGGTGCAATTGATGTTGACGTAGCATTCTCAACACCAACGTTTTTGAGATTCCCGATTCTCGCGAAATTTGTCTGCTACTGATGCGCGGATTAGCCGCGACAGCAGCCTAAACACCTACTTGGGCATCATCATTTGTTGCAGGTCGTGGTTGACGTTTCACATGTGACTGAACACTTCCTGTTTCCTTAAATAACTTAAGTATCCGGCGAACGGTCCGGAAACTTGGATTATGTCGTCCAGGACACCTAGCAGAACACATAGCACACGCCCGTTGGGCATTTTGATCACAATAACCATACATCAACACGATACCGACCTTTTCCGCAATTGGTAAACGGTCCATTTTAACACAGGTAATGTATCACGAAGCAAATACCGTCCACACTGGCGGAATGTTACGTGATACCACGTACTTACACGTTTGTGACTATTACAGCCCCATCTATCACAAAGCGAAAAAAGTGGTCCAACTAAAGCATTCATATTTCTTTACGTACTACACGAATACGTAATAAAAAATGGGGGTTCCTATTTAAACAAACGCAATTGATATCCGTTTGACCTATGGCAGCGCCATCTAGCGGGCCAACCATAGCGCCATCTCGTTTGCCCCTTCAAGCTAGACGAGTTTCGTTCTTTGTAGTTTTTTCGTTTGATGCTTATTTCGTGAGATATTTGGGCCGGTTACTATCAATGGACCACCCTGTATATGGCAAATAAGTGGATTAAGAATGAAAAGGACAGCCGGCGAGTTTGCATAGCGCGTCTAAGCTTTAGTAAAGCTTCACATTGCCTCTTAGCATTTATTGTGATTCGTCTTGCGAAAAAAATTTAACAGAAAAATGTCTTTCGGGTCACAAAAAATCGCGGCTATGATGTTCAGTGTTGGAGGTCCTCGTTTGAAATTTTGTGGTTTCGTCGTGGAGTTTGAATGATGCCACTCACTGGTTTGACGTTTATTCTCTGGAATGTAGTGCGCAATCCACGTTTCATCACCGGTCACAGTTTGACTCGAAAACTGGTCACCGTCATAGTGATAGCGCTCCAAAACGGATAAAGAATGTGCCTTTCTCTTTGTTTTGCGTTCTTCTGTCAGCATTCGCGGCACCCATCTCGCACACATTTTTTTTTTTTAGTGAAATTTGTCAGTAACAATGTGAAAAAGTACTGATCTTGAAACTGGTGGACATTTCTGATACAGCTCGTCAGTAGTAAATTCATCATGAACATTGTTCGATCCTTCATTAAACAGCCTACACCATTTAAGCATATTTCCGTCGTTCAGTACAGCTGCACCATAAATTTCAAAAGCTGCAGGTGAATTTCAGCAGGACGGAATAGTTTTTCATTTAAGATGTAAACGCTGGAGCGCACCACACAATCGACGGGATTAGTGATTGACATGGCGACAAACGGAGCGGCATAACCATACAACCAACTCCGGCAGAAACGCGAAACGTAACGGCAGCGCAGTGAGACACTGGGCAAGATTGGCCGACCGTCACGTGACATGATGCGTGACGCGGTGTGCTATCGCTTCTTACTTTAAAAATGACAGTCGTATTTTGTGTGCGTGTGTAGTGTATGTTTGTATTGGATGATGACGATGATGATGATGATGATGACGATGACGATAGTAGCTCCTAGGGAGCTGCCGAGCTAATCGTCGCCATTCGACGGACGTGTCACTGGCAGTGAAATTTTTTTCCACCACCAGTATTCGAACCGGCATACTCCTGGATCGAGCGCCACCGCAAAAGCCTTAGCCACTACGGCGACAGCGGCAGCTTGTACGCTCGCTACTATAAAAACTGTGTGACAGATGACGCTACTCGTTAAACATAGCATTCAGAAGTGTATTTTACTGTTCGCTTGGCGTGCTGCTGTGAGATGGTTCAAATGGCTCTGAGCACTATGGGACTTAACATCTGAGGTCATCAGTCCTCTAGAACTTACAACTACTTAAACCTAACTAACCTAAGGACATCCATGCCCGAGGCAGGATTCGAACCTGCGACCGCAGCAACCGCGCAGTTCCGGAGTGAAGCGCCCAGAACCGCTCGGCCACAGCGGCCGGCCAGTGCTGATGTCGCCGTGGTTAACAAAACTGAGCAGCAGCGTCGCGTCTGTGTGTCAAGACAGCGTTAATAGAGACATAAATATTTTAGAAATGAAGTCGTAGAATCTATAGAATAAACTACTCAGTCAATATCTTTGGATTTGAAGCAGTTTGAGATCGTCGAGAGCGTAGTATCCACAATTCACATGTTGATAAATACTGCCATATTATCAATTACATTACTGTTATTGGCAAACGTCTTCGCCATGTCCTAAGAGACGAGGAGGCCTATATAGCTCAAGTTAAATTATATAAAAAAAAACAGCTTTTACATGAAACGCCATACACTAAAAATAAATGTTTTTTGATAGAGATTTTGTGTTCTATTCTCGAGAAGTCGATGATGATGTGAATTCCGGCATTAAATGAATAAAAGTAATACGTATTGGGCAAATTACGTCAATATATACAGGGTGTCTCTTCTAGGAGTCATCAGGAGCATTTTGTCTGGTGTTTCGAAATATTTTTACAAATTTCGTTTTTGCACTGTGTAGCTGGTGTCAGCCGAGACGATCGACGTTCGACATGTCTTTCATGCGTTGCCCAGCGTGGACGGGAAGCGTCGGTTTGTTTCCTATTACAAACAAAATTATTATTAAAGTTGAATTTTATGTGGCAATTGGCAGAGCGGTCCCAGATTAGTCTAGTGCGATATTTCTTTTATCGATATGTGTTACGAGAGACAGTAAAAGATGAGGAATAATCAGTACTGCAGATGCTACAGCAAAGCCCTGCCACTGTCAAGCGTGCAGCGCTACTCACTCGCAGCTGGAATACTGATTATTCCTCGTCTTTTACTGTCTCTCGTAACACATACCGATGAAAGAAATATCGCACTACACTAATCTCGGACCGCTCTGACGAGTGGCACATAAAATTCAGATTTAAAAATAATTTTGTTTGTAATGGGAAACAAACCGATGTTTCCGTCGAATCTGGGCGTCACACGAAACACGTGAGGAGCACTGATTGTTGGGCTGACTACAACTACACAACGCAAAAGCGAAATTGCAAACATCTGCTGAAACACCAGGGAAACGGCGCCGCCGGCCGGTGTGGCCGTGCGGTTCTAGGCGCTTCAGTCTGGAACCGCGTGTCCGCTACGGTCGCAGGATCGCATGGATGTGTGTGATGTCCTTAGGTTAGTTAGGTATAAGTAGTTCTAAGTTCTAGGGAACTGATGACCACAGATGTTAGGTCCCATAATGCTCAGAGCCATTAGATTTTTTTTGAAACTGCGCCTGAAGTCTCTTAGGAGAGACACCCTGTATATAATAGAGTATTTCAGTTGTCCCTACCAATATCGTTTTATGCAACCTGCAATGTAGTGTCTGGACTTCAAAACCCACGCGCGAGATTTTCATATTCTGTTGCTCGCTACGGGCAAATTATTAGCCCTACAGAAAAGAATGAACAAGTCCTTTTTGTAGGAAACGTAATGTAGCTAAATTTTGTTCTAAGTTCTCGCGGGAGGCCACGACTTTCAAGTTATTCAAGAAAAACGCACAAAAGTGACTTTCAAATGTACCTCCGCCACCACACTCATCTCTCACCGATGAGGATTTATGGGTGTGTTGTCCGTGACTCTCCCTCCCACCACTGTACAAACATTCCCGACTACACGAACTATTCCCAATGTTCGACTTTTTTTGGTCTCCATTGATCTCGGCTCGATTATGGGTGCACGGTGTACGGGTCTGCGAGGCCTTCTTGCTTAAAGATGTTGGACGTTGTGCACCATGAAGGGCTTCGGTTGGCCACTGGGGCATTCAGAACTAGTCCCATACCACGCCTCTGTGCAGAGGCTGGTGAACCGCCACTTCATATGCGGCGGCGGCTACGTACGGTGCGCCAGGCGTATAAAACTTTGTCCACACCATACACACCTGCATACCATACCGTTGCTCAGCTTCCTCTGGCACGGCTATTTCATAACCGGCAACGAGCGACGCGGCCCTATGGGATTCGCGCACAGGATTGCCTTTCTGCGATGAATATGGCTGGTCTTCATGTTTTCCGTCGAAGTTGGAGCAGATTTCCACCTTGGCTCCTCCGGAGACCGAGACTTATTTTAGATTTGACTAATTTTAAGAAAGATAGTACACCAGATTTTACATTCCAATCTCAGTTTTTTAACATTTTAGATGCGCATCACGGTTTTACCGTCGTTTACACTGATGGCTCCAAACAGAAGAATTTCCTTGGCTGTTCTGCAGTGTCCCCTGATCGTGTTACCCGGATTCACCCCCCTGGTGAATATACCGTCTTCGCAGCGGAGCTCCACGTGATCCTGAAAGCACTGGAGTGGATGAATCGCGTTCGGAGTAATCGATTTCTCCTCTGCTCCGATTCTCTTAATGCCTTACAATCATTTCAGAATCTGCACCCAACTGAGGAGATGGTTCAGCTGATATATGACTAACTGTTCTTGCTCCTACGGCGGGGTAAGCAGGTGTCCTACTGCTGGGTGCCTGGTCATGTAGGAATATGGGGCAATGAACATGCCGATCGGGCTGCCAAGAAAGCCTGCAGAGAGCAGGATGTGGTCCAGTGTCCTATTCCCTTGCAGTCTGTGCTTTCTGCACTCCACAAGAAGTGCATGGAGTTGTGGGAGGAATAATGGCTGGCGGTGGTGAAGTCAACAACTCGGCCATGGCGTTTCTCCTGCCGGTTGCTCAGGCGGGAAGAAGTGACCCTCACGCGTCTTCGGATTGGGCACTGTCCTCTCACACATAGCTTTCTATTACGGAGGGAGAATCCCCCATTTTGTGATGGTTATGGTGTGCACATCTCTGTCCGCCACATTTTAACAGACTGCATTTTATACCGTGATGCAAGGGCAGAAGCACAAGTTGATGGGGGTCTGCCCTGTGTTTTAGCTAATGATGAGACGTATGTGTCTAGCGTTTTAATGTTTTGTGATGTGTCTGGACTCTGGCCGAAACTTTTAGGCTGGAGGTCTTAGTGTATTGCACAGTGGCTGGCTCCTCCCTTTATCCTTGCGGTCTGCCAGCCACTTCCGTCTGCTATATTGTTTTAGCTCCCTCTACCACTTTATTCCTGTGTTGTTTTACTGCTGCCGGCATGCTTCGTCCCACGCTTCGGTGTGGGTAGGCCCATATTTTTCCAAGCTTGTTACCTGTGTTTTACGTTCTCTTTTATCTTACTGTTCTGAGTCTTTTCTTGACACCCGTCTCAATCTGTTACTGAGCGGGCGCTGAAGACCTTGCCGTCGTGCGCCCATACAACCCTTTCCATCCATCATCTGTTTACTGGGCTGTTATGCCGCCAGTATAGTTGGCTATTTCGTTAACAGTATCAATGTGAACGCGCCCGTGAGGGTACGGAAAGAAAAACGAGTTTTGTAAACGTCACGCTAAAACTAATTACGTTGACAATTTAATCCAAACTTAAACCTTACACACGCACTAGTTACGTAGTCAGAAGACCTGACGAATATAACAATATAACTACGAGGGTTGGAACTTTAACAGTTAACTATTTACAGCTCGTACAAAATAGATACGTGTTTCAAAGTTTTACTGACCTTCAAAGGAGTCACCAGCATTGTGTATAATCCGTTGCCAGCAATGCGGAAGTCGTAGGATACTCTTAGCAGTGCCACTGGTGTTGACAGTACGAGCGGCGCGGTCTATTGCCCGATGAACTTGTAGCAGTTCGGTAGCAAATGCCGTGAAGTGTTTCCTTCAGTTTAGAAATCGAGTTGAGCTCACGAGGGCTTAAGTCAGGGGAGTGCAGTAGGTGGTATAGCACTTAGCAGCACCATCAGTCAAACAAATTAGTAACAGCTTGCACTGTACGTGCTTGAGCATTGTGCTGCAAAATGATGGTCAGGTCTTGCAGAAAGTGTCATCACTTCTGCCTCTAAGCTGGTCGTAGGATGTGTTCCAAAACCACAACTGGCACTGCTAAGAGTATCCTACGACTTCCACATCGCTGGCAACGGATTATACACGATGCTGATGACTACTTTGAAGGTCAGTGAAACTTTGAAACACGTATCTATTTTGCACGAGCCGTAAATAGGTAGTTGCCACTGTTAAAATTCCAGCACTCGTATTTATTTTATGCTGTTAAAATTCACAGAATTGCTAGGTAAAATTTACACAAACATCAATTGCAGAATATGTGATTGCTCTGCTAAGTCGGTGCCTAATAAGGCCAGTCAAGGCAGCTCTAAAAAGGCCGAATGTGAGAAATAATTTGTCAATCTCAAATTTTTGTGCAGTGGTAGGACGGATTTCCATGAACAACATACTAGAAATCCTGACCTATTGGGGCTGAGTGAGGGGGTATTTTGAAGGTCACTTTTGAGTGTTTTTGTTGAATAACTCAAAAACTACGGTCTCTATCGAAAACGTATCCCAGCGTAAAATTTAACTACATTACATTTCTTACAAAAAGGTTCTGTTCATTGTCCCTGTAGGATTAATGGTTTGCCAGTGACAGACTATGAAAATCTCGCCCGTGGTATATTGCGGGTTGCATAAAATTAAATTCGTAGGGGCAGCTGAATCTCATATATTGTGCAGAAAATGGAAGCACCAGCTCGGCTAGCAGGTTCACCATTCAGTTAGTACTTGTGCGGTCCGCTGTTGTTTCCCATCGTCGCTTGCCCCGGAATACACACACCATTTGCACTGACGCATCTGCCGCCCGCGACTGGTGGCGGGCATTAATGCAGATGAACGGCACCTGGATCCGCGCTGCCGCCCACAGCCGGATAGAGTCGTTCGCTCCCCGAGCACGCGAGCCCCGGCAGCTGCCGGCGACCGCCATGGCGTCTGTCCGGTCAGTGGCCGTCACTCTTCCTAAAGATGGCGCTCTTCCTCCGTCAAACGAGTTCCATGTCTTTGACGAAACTGCTCTAAAAGCGGTATCCTTCAATATAAGGAGCCCAATACTGAAAGCGATCTATATTGCCTACTAATGGGAATCCAACTGTTTCAGTGATATTTCCGCCATCTAACAGTACAAACTTCTTTATTCTGTACTAGCTTAGCCCTCACTGCTTCGCTCGCGTAGATTCTATGCCCTGCAGAGATATTTTTTTTCCTTTATTGGAACTTTTATGTTGTTCACAAATTGGAACATCTTCTAAGCTTTTCAAGCTAATGAAGGCCGTATCAGCAAGGTCTTTCCGGAATGTACTTCTGACCAAAAAGCGATTCTGCTAGCTGGAGTCCAAAGTTTTTGTTAAACACGCATTTTGTGTTCTTTTGGATGTATTTCTATAGCAACTTTCATCCACTAACAAGTTTCCTTAATATCCAAGCGAGAAGTGAAATACAAGTTTCATTAATTTAGCTTTAAAATTTGTTTAATGCAACGAAATAATATTTTCTTGAAAGTTTTTATCTCTTATTGCACTCCCTTCGGGGGTTGAATTTCCAAAACCACTGAAACATTTACTTTTTGGTTTCTGACTGAGGAACCAAATACCATTTTGCTCTTTGTGGTGTCACCGCCAGACACCACACTTGCTAGGTGGTAGCCTTTAAATCGGCCGCGGTCCGTTAGTATACGTCGGACACGCGTGTCGCCACTGTCAGTGATTGCAGACCGAGCGCCGCCACACGGCAGGTCTAGAGAGACTTCCTAGCACTCGCCCCAGTTGTACAACCGACTTTGCTAGCGATGGTTCACTGACAAAATACGCTCTCATTTGCCGAGACGATAGTTAGCATAGCCTTCAGCTACGTCATTTGCTACGACCTAGCAAGGCGCCATTACCAGTTACTATTGATACTGAATCATGTACCGTCAAGAGCGACGTTCACCATTGGTGGATTAAAGTTAAGTATTCCAACAGCTACGTCCGTTTTTTCTAAATTCTAATTTCCAGGGCCTGTTCCACACCTCACGCCAGCCTGCGTGAGCTAACACGCGTGCCTTTCGGCTTCCTCTAGTAGCACGGTGTTGCGTCTCCTGCCAACCACAACACTCTCAACGCCGATATACTTTCAAAAGGCCCTTCATCCCCTATTGTACCCCGTTAGCAGTGGAATTTCCGACCATCCCTTCTTAAACGATACCGGCAGTATCGGGTGTACACCCTCTCCAAACTTCAAGTTTCTATCCTTAGCGCTTTGGGCTGGGCCGTCGTGAGTTAGTGAATCAGTGTGAGCGTATTTCATCTCCTTATGGGTTTAATTTCCAAAAAACTGTGACAAGCATGTATTTTATTCTAACACAGAAGCCAAATACAAATTTTTATGCTTGCGTAGTGAAATATTTCCATAGAAAGATTCATCCCCCTTTCCACCCCCATAAGGATTGAATTTCCAAGAACAATAACTTACGTGTTTTTTTCTTATTTTTGACTAAGTAAAAAGCGATTTTTCGTAGCTACAAAAATGCTTGCATAATGAAATGATTCTACAGAGAATTTCATCCCTTATTTTACCCCCTTACGGGTTGAATTTCCAAAGATACTGAAACACTTATCTTTTTAATTTGTAACCGAGAAGTCAAATACCAATGTTCATAGATGTAGCTTTAGAAATACTTCAGCACTTGTTTAATAATGATATATTTTCTAAAAAAAGTTTTCACCCTCTATTTCATCTCCATAGCATTAAGTTTCCAAAAATGCTGAAACTCGTACTTGTTTATTTCTAGCCGAGGAACCAAGTACCAATTTGCGTGGGTCTAACTTCAGAATTGCCTTAATAGCGACTTTTTTCAAAGAAAACCCATCATCCCTGTTTCGCCCCCTTAGGATTGGAATTTCGGAAAATCCCTCCTTAAACGACGCCTACAGTATAAAGTCCACACCATCTCCAAATTTGAAGTTTCTATACTTAGCGGTTCGGGCTGGACGGTGATGAGTCAGTCAGTCAGTCAGGACGCTGCCTTTTACGAGAGCCAATCAATTATTATCCACGATTTAGTTAATACTTTTGTTCATTTTGGTAGTACTGTTGTTTTACGTTGATGACGCATGCTTTGATTATTTGTTGTCATATCTTTGTAACTTTGAAGCTGCTGGGTTAGTTTCGTTATCGCTGCCGTGCTGTTAATCATGGCTGCTCCGCTGTCTATTTTTTATTTTGACAAAGAAGTCAAAACGAATTTTCGTAGATGTAGCTACAAAAATGCTTGCTTAATGAAATATTTCCACAGAGAATTTCATCCCTTTTTTCACCCCCTTATGGGTCGAATTTCTAAAGACGCTGAACGCATCCTCCATATAGTCCCGATCTCGCCCCTATTTGCACCAAAGAAGAGCAACGTTCAGTGATCCGTTTTTTGTGGTCAGAGGGAGTATCAGGGGCTGAAATTAATCGAAGACTTCCGGTACAGTACGGCAGCAGTGTTTTGTCACAACGGAGTGTCTACGAATGGCCTGAAAAATTCCGAAATGTTCGCACAAGGGTTACGCCAGAAATGAAGAAACCATTGTGCGTTCACGTCAAATAATTCTCTGAAACAGACGATTCACTATTTACGAAATGGCACATCGTCTGCAAATTAGTCATGGTTCTGCCTACTTCGGTTTCATAAAGTTTGTGCAAGATTTGTCCCAAAACAACTCACAGCGGTTGGACATCTGCAAAAAACATTTGGATCGCTATGGGGACAACTTCTTAGACGGGATCATTATTGGTGACGAGACATGTGTCCATCATTACGAGCCGGAAAGTAAACGGCAGAGTATGGAATGGAAACATCCAAATTCGCTGTGCAAGAAAGAGTTCAAGACCCAACCGTCCGCAGGAAAACTGATGCTTACGGCTTTCTGGAACGCACAAGGTCCACTACTGGAACATTACGGGGAAAAGGACACAACAGTAAACAGTGTACGTTACAGTGAGATGCTTACTGCCAGCCTAAAGCCTGCAATTCGAAGCTAACGCCGAGTATTGCTGTCAAAAGGTGTTCTGCTGTTGCACGACAATACCCGTCCGCATACTCCTCCCCACACTGCTGAAACGCTCCAGAAACTCAAATCTGAAGTACTGGATCATCCTTTATATAGTCCCGATGTTGCCCCTTCTGACTACCGCTTGTTTGGTCCACTGAAACAGGCATTAAGGAGCCGCCGATTTGCCTCGGACGAAGTTGTGAAAGTAGCGGTGCATTAGTGGCTCGCAGCTCAAGCTAGAACCTTCTTTTGTGAGGACATCGGGAAGCTTGTACAATGATGGACCAAGTGCGTTTAAACTCAAGGAGACTATTTCGAGAAATGGTGTTCTTGTGAGTTTCCTATTTGATTACAATAAAATTTTACAACTACTTTGCTGATAATAATGGACTTACCCTCGTATATTCAGATATTACTGTCATGATTTCGGCCTTAGTCCATTATCAAGAAGAGAAGTGTCGGGTATAATTAGACTTTGATAAATGAAACTATCGTCAAGCTGCATTGAACTGGGTGTCCCAGCTTGCAGGTAAGTACAAAATGATACATTTCCATAGTTTTGTGCTTATCTACACTCTGGGACATCCAGCTCAGTGCAGCTTGACGATAACTTCACTTAACAAAGTCTAATTATAAAAATGTTCAAATGTGAGTGAAATTTTATGGGACTTAACTGCTAAGTCATCAGTCTCTAAGCTTACACACTACGTAACCTAAATTATCCTAAGGACAAACACACACACCCATGCCTGAGGGAGGACTCGAACCCCCGCCGGAACCAGCCGCACAGTCCATGACTGCGGCGCCCTAGACCGCTCGGCTAATACCGCGCGGCGTCTAATTATACCCAGCATTTCTGTTCTTGATAATGGACTAAGGCCGAAATCATGATACTAATACGAAATAAAGAAGTTTTTACAGTCATATGGCGGAAATATCGTTCAAACATTATTACCTGACTGTGGCCCAAAAATATGAGATGATTATCGGAATCTGATGGCTTGCAGGGACGAAAAATTTATTTTATTCACCTAAATTAAATACGCAAAACGCTGTCAAAAATCTGCTCATTAAGAAAGAATATTCTTATTCAAAAATTGATACACAGGTAAGACAAGGATTAAAGTTAGAAACTATATATACGTCTAGACGTAGCGTAACTGATGGCGTGCAAGTCACCCAGGCTCTATTCATCTAGAATTTGAGGAAGAGAGCACTTAGCGACTACGAAAAACTGTACACGTAATGTCTGACCTTCTGGAAATTTTTCTCGCTGACACC
This sequence comes from Schistocerca americana, assembly GCF_021461395.2. Taxonomy (NCBI): domain Eukaryota; kingdom Metazoa; phylum Arthropoda; class Insecta; order Orthoptera; family Acrididae; genus Schistocerca; species Schistocerca americana. The sequence goes on along the minus strand of NW_025725481.1, from coordinate 5,448,421 downwards.
GCCCACAAAACAATGAATGCAGAAATGTTTGGCTGTACATTTTCTCTGTTCGTGCAGTGTAACTCTAGTATCAGGTAATACGTTTTCATTTATTAGTTCTTTACTACTGACTATTCGCAATATATTTTGATGCCAGTACCCACATATACCAATCTATGTAACAGCAAAATTATATCATTGTACGACACATATTTCACGAGATATGACATTTTCACGTGGAAGTTCGAATGTTTGAAGAATAGTGTTTTGGGGAGGGTATGAGTTACTGGTTATGTACAGTCGTACATATTTGTATTTGCTTCATATAAAAATATGAAGCAAATACCAATATTATTATATTTCATGCATCTTTTCTTACGATCAACTTAACATCACTTTTCAAACGTATCGCTTATAAACGGGACATTAAGCACAGGTAAAATACGTACAGTACACTGGAGAGTTTTTTTGGGACAATACGCTACACGTAAATGAGAAAACACTTTCTGGCAATTACGCGTAGTATTACATAAATATGTTCCCTCCCTTCAGATTTTCTGTCTAATAATTTTAATTAATTCGGTATATGGTAAAATACAACTCAAAAGGACCTCACCAAAAAACTTTATGGAATGCGTCAGGCCTTCCATAGCGTGACGTAGTTGAACCGCCTATGTGCGAACTGGGTGGCGTCTCATTAATTTGGCAAATACACTTAATTTTTATTTCTAGGTTGACTATACTCTCGTCTAAAGGTGATGTCACACACCAGAGATAAAATTTTGGTCGTTGGAAAACGTGCAAATATTTTTTGAGAGTAGAAAACTCGAGGACTTCAGAACAGCTAACTTTAGTTTACTGCAAACATTTTTAAATCAGATAAATGCACGTGATAAGTTACGCCGCCTACTCGTGGGTTTCACCGTTCTTCGAACGCTTTTCATAAATGGTCAGAACCGTTTGTTTCAGTGGATTTTCTCATTTGCAGACAATACCGCCTCTAAAATGGTTTCCCGTTCGTCTGTGCTTCGCTTATGCGCTTCCTTTAAGGGTGTAGGACGCCAAACGAGCCGACTTGGAGCAGGAGAGGCACCACAGCAGGTTTTAATTTCCACTGTCTATACTTTTACAAACAATTTCATAAAAAATTTGTCAGCATGACCAGGAAGGATTCAGGATTCACACTCAAGGCAGTGGAAGTTCAAAAACATAACAAAATAATTTTTTACATGTGAAATTCCATCATTTTTTTCACTTACTATTGCCTGCATTTGTTGCTATAGGTACACTTTTCTTCAATAAGTAAGAGAGATTCTTCGATGAATTTTGCACAGAATACAATCCATACTTACAGGTGTATGAAACTCTAGAATTTTCCAAATATATTAAGCGCCTATCCCCGCAATGTTAAAATGTGCCTACTGTAGGGAACATTTTCGCACAAACTACTGGAGACAGAGAGATAAAATTTTTACTGTATGTGCATTGATATGTTGTAACAATACTGAAAACACAGTTCATTGTCGAAGTATTTTTACAGACATATTTTACATTTATTTTTAAGTAAATTTTTTCAAATCATTTTTACTAGGTTATCACCCCTAAGTGTTTTGTAAAGAAAATAATTAAAAAATCGTTGTTTCAGTGTGTAAAGGAAACCCATGTGATTGTCATAATAATTTCAGACTTCTAGGTGCACCAGTAGCTGAGATAATGTCCCTAGAAGACGTAAAAAAGCAAACTTACGGGAAACGGAGAAAGGTGATAAAAACATTCTTCATCCATAGTCAATACCCCCTTCACAGTCTTTATAATCATCTTCAAGTCTTCTTTTGGCACCCCTCTGCACCTGTCTTGCTTTTCTCACTAATGTCTTGGTTATATTGCCAGCAAGCCTAAGTCTGTGCACGTACTGTACGGGAACCAACACGCAACTCCAACTTTTGAAGGACCTGTCATTTTGTTACATTCCCAAGATTGAAGGTTTCCACAGCATCATACACACCAAAATGCAGTGCATTAATTCCGACGAACACTGTTTTTAGGAGACGATACCATACCACACTACTCAAGCACTCGTTGGGGTTCTGCGTTTTTCCGTGAAGATATTTCTTCAGAAGACTTCTATCAGCCAGATTTCTGAAAATGGGCTTTATTTCTTTCATAATGGCTAATGGTAGACTGTGGTGGTGAATGTATTTCTCTCCAGTAGTTAGTCCCCTATTGTATTTACACCAGCTCTTTTCACCTTTGGGGCACAAACCACGTTCTGGGTGCTCATCTGTGGATGCGGTGTGGAAATACAAAGCCCATATAGCTTTCCTCATTTCTTCAAGATTGCCTGTATTTTGCCTGATTTCAAGGCCATACAAATTCTGAATTTTATCAGTTATGTAATTAGTCAATCTTCCTTTGCCATGCAAGTTTTTCCCTTTCATACCTGATTTCAACCTTCTCAGCCTGGCACCCATTCTCTTCTGCACACGTCCGACACATTCAAGTTTGCTTATATTTGCTCTGTTCCCATATGGTTTGCTTTCCAAAACTTATTTGAATGCTTTAGAGTCACCATCTCCCAGATACTTGACATAGCGAACATTATACCACTCTGAACAGCGATGAAAATTTTATTTCTCCCCAGAAACCTCCATTCCGCCACTACTACCATAATAATTAGCAACACAGTCATCACTATGTTCATTTTTCAGCCTGTCATCCATCTACAATATTTAGATGGTGGTGGTTAGTGTTTAACGTCCCGTAGACAATATTTAGACATTATTGCAACATCAATAACCTTGCCAGTGTCAACGCTAGTTGCTGTTACAAAACCATTGTTGCAGATGTGACCCCTTTTTTGCCACGTGCCATCAAAAGCTACTGTGAGGTCACGACATGACATTTTTTGCAGCACACACTACATTCAAGAGCTTCGCGCAATATACTCGTATCAATGCGTTCAAAAACTTCTTTCCCTTTATCAAGTAAATTATATTTCTCTTCCAAAACTCTTAGTTTTTTATGAGAAGCACTGTTTTCATTTGTAGTAAGTTGGTTCGGCAAATCAGTAGTAAGTGGACTCACATTTTCCAACAGTGATGATGAAGAATTGCTTTTCTTTGCTAATGAATCATCATTTCTTTTCGTTTGCCAGTTCACACGCTTTTTAAACACTTTTGCTCTACCTCTAGGCATTTTCACTGCGAAAAAGGAAGAACTAAATACGAAATAACTCGACAACAACAACTTTCATAAAGCACACTGTTTACAAACTATTCTGTCACAAAGTCAAAGAGTAACTTGAGGAAACCAGAAGGAAACATTTTCGAACAAATAGTGTATAAAGAGTCGCTGGAAAGCGGGATATTTGAATTCATGTCACATAAATGTACTGCCAAAAACTAAAGCGCAATACTCAATCTCACAAATCCATAAAAATAAAATAGTTATAAATCTAGTAGAGCTATATACCATACGTCATTTTAAAGAGGAAACTTGGTGGAATACAATGCATCAATAAAACGAAAATCGATTTTTAAACCCAAATTCCGATTTCGTGTACCCTTAATAACTGTGGAAAAATTGAGATAATTAACAATAACATTTGGGCTTTTGCTAAACACGAAGTTCAAAATGTAATAGGTCATTCTTTTTTTTATCATAAATTAAATAAAATCTAGTGTTTCATACATCTGTAAGTATGGTTTGTATGCTGTGCAAAAGTTTATTTTGTTATGTTTTTGAACTTCCATTGCTATGAGTGTGAATCCTGATCCCTCCTGGACATGCTGACAAATTTTTATGAATTTGTTTGTAAAAGTATAGACAGTGCTGTGTTGCCCCTCCTGCTCCAATCGGCCCATTAGACGTCCAACCTCCCCCCCCCCCCCCCCCCCCCCCCCGAAAGCCGTCGGCACACGGACCGTGCATTCGAACACCAGCGTTGAGCGTGACGAATTCTAATGTCATAGGAAGAAGCACGTTGGCAAGTCTTTCAGAACATGCAGAGCGATATTCTTAGCACGTCTGATATTCTGAACGTGCGTTTGAACGCAGACCGGTGAGATGGAAGAACGCCTCCTACGTCACTCGACGCAATCTCTGTTCAGCACAGGGCCAGGAGGCGCCATATTGGATACCAGTTGAGGCCCATATGTGTATATGCTGTTTATAAGCACGAGCAAATTAAAAATCTTTTGAAAACACATCGATAGCTGTTGTAAGAAAATGAGGGAAACGTGATACTGTTGGTTAAAGAATTTATGTAACCTTCGAATTATGAAAATACACTACGGCTGTTTAAGATAACGGCACATTAAGAATCTACCAAAAACACAACTGTATTGATACAATTTGTTACAAATAAATGTCAGCTAATAACATACAGTATCAACGAATAGAGCCTTCAAGAGATGCTAAGATACTTTTTTTTGGTCATCAGTCTACTGACTGGTTTGATGCGGCCCGCCACGAATTCCTTTCCTGTGCTAACCTCTTCATCTCAGAGTAGTACTTGCAACCTACGTCCTCAATTATTTGCTTGACGTATTCCAATCTCTGTCTTCCTCTACAGTTTTTGCCCTCTACAGCTCCCTCTAGTACCATGGAAGTCATTCCCTCATGTCTTAGCAGATATCTTATCATCCTGTCCCTTCTCCGTATCAGTGTTTTCCACATATTCCTTTCCTCTCCGATTCTGCATAGAACCTCCTCATTCCTTACCTTATCAGTCCACCTAATTTTCAACATTCGTCTATAGCACCACATCTCAAATGCTTCGATTCTCTTCTGTTCCGGTTTTCCCACAGTCCATGTTTCACTACCATACAATGCTGTACTCCAGACGTACATCCTCATAAATTTCTTCCTCAAATTAAGGCCGGTATTTGATATTAGTAGACTTCTCTTGGCCAGAAATGCCTTTTTTGCCATAGCGAGTCTGCTTTTGATGTCCTCCTTGCTCCGTCCGTCATTGGTTACTTTACTGACTAGGTATCAGAATTCCTTATCTTCATTGACTTCGTGACCGTCAATCCTAATGTTAAGTTTCTCGCTGTTCTCATTTCTACTACTTCTCATTATCTTCGTCTTTCTCCGATTTACTCTCAAACCATACTGTGTACTCATTAGACTGTTCATTCCGTTCAGCAGATCATTTAACTCTTCTTCACTTTCACTCAGGATAGCAATGTCATCAGCGAATCTTATCATTGATATCCTTTCACCTTGTATTTTAATTCCACTCCTGAACCTTTCTTTTATGTCCATCATTGCTTCCTCGATGTACAGATTGAAGAGTAGGGGCGAGAGTCTACAGTCTTGTCTTACACCCTTCTTAATACGAGCACTTCGTTCTTGATCGTCCACTCTTATTATTCCCTCTTGGTTGTTGTACATATTGTATATGACCCGTCTCTCCCTATCGCTTACCCCTACTTTTTTCAGAATCTCGAACAGCTTGCGCCATTTTATGTAGTCGAACGCTTTTTCCAGGTCGACAAATCCTATGAAAGTGTCTTGATTTTCCTTTAGTCTTGCTTCCATTATTAGCCGTAACGTCAGAATTGCCTCTCTCGTCCCTTTACTTTTCCTAAAGCCAAACTGATCGTCACCTAGCACATTCTCAATTTTCTTTTCCATTCTTCTGTATATTATTCTTGTAAGCAGCTTCGATGCATGAGCTGTTAAGCTGCTTGTGCGATAATTCTCGCACTTGTCAGCTCTTGCCATCTTCGGAATTGTGTGGATGATGCTTTTCCGAAAGTTAGATGGTATATCGTCAGACTCATATATTCTACACACCAACGTGAATAGTCGTTTTGTTGCCACTTCCCCCAATGATTTTAGAAATTCTGATGGAATGTTATTCATCCCTTCTGCCTTATTTGACCGTAAGTCCTCCAAAGCTCTTTTAAATTCCGATTCTAATACTGGATCCCCTATCTCTTCTAAATCGACTCCTGTTTCTTCTTCTATCACATCAGACAAATCTTCACCCTCATAGAGGCTTTCAACGTATTCTTTCCACCTATCTGCTCTCTCCTCTGCATTTAACAGTGGTATTCCCGTTGCACTCTTAATGTTACCACCGTTGCTTTTAATGTCACCAAAGGTTGTTTTGACTTTCCTGTATGCTGAGTCTGTCCTTCCGACAATCATATCTTTTTCGATGTCTTCACATTTTTCCTGCAGCCATTTCGTCTTAGCATCCCTGCACTTCCTATTTATTTCATTCCTCAGCGACTTGTATTTCTGTATTCCTGATTTTCACGGAACATGTTTGTACTTCCTCCTTTCATCAATCAACTGAAGTATTCCTTCTGTTACCCATGGTTTCTTCGCAGCTACCTTCTTTGTACCTATGTTTTCCTTCCCAACTTCTGTGATGGCCCTTTTTAGAGATGTCCATTCCTCTTCAACTGTACTGCCTACTGCGCTATTCCTTATTGCTGTATCTATAGCTTTAGAGAACTTCAAACGTATCTCGTCATTCCTTAGTACTTCCGTATCCCACTTCTTTGCGTATTGATTCTTCCTGACTAATGTCTTGAACTTCAGCCTACTCTTCACCACTACTATATTGTGATCTGAGTCTATATCTGCTCCTGGGTACGCCTTACAATCCAGTATCTGATTTCGGAATCTCTGTCTGACCATGATGTAATCTAATTGAAATCTTCCCGTATCTCCCGACCTTTTCCAAGTATACCTCCTCCTCTTGTGATTCTTGAACAGGGTATTCACTATTGCTAGATAAAACTTGTTACAGAACTCAATTAGTCTTTCTCCTCTTTCATTCCTTGTCCCATGCCCATATTCTCCTGTAACCTTTTCTTCTACTCCTTCCCCTACAACTGCATTCCAGTCGCCCATGACTATTAGACTTTCGTCCCCCTTTACAAACTGCATTACCCTTTCAATATCCTCATACACTTTCTCTATCTGTTCATGTTCACCTTGCGGCGTCGGCATGTATACCTGAACTATCGTTGTCGGTGTTGGTCTGCTGTCGATTCTGATTAGAACAACCCTGTCACTGAACTCTTCACAGTAACACACCCTCTGCCCTACCTTCCTATTCATAACGAATCCTACACCTGTTATACCATTTTCTGCTGCTGTTGATATTACCCGATACTCATCTGACCAGAAATCCTTGTCTTCCTTCCACTTCACTTCACTGACCCCTACTATATCGAGATTGAGCCTTTGCATTTCCCTTTTCAGATTTTCTAGTTTCCCTACCACGTTCAAGCTTCTGACATTCCACGCCCCGACTCGTAGAGCGTTATCCTTTTGTTGATTATTCAATCTTTTTCTCATGGTAACCTCCCCCTTGGCCGTCCCCTCCAGGAGATCCGAATGGGGGACTATTTCGGAATCTTTTGCCAATGGAGAGATCATCATGACACTTCTTCAAATACAGGCCACATGTCCTGTGGATACACGTTACGTGTCTTTAATGCAGTGGTTTCCATTGCCTTCTGCATCCTCATGTCGTTGATCATTGCTGATTCTTCCGCCTTTAGGGGCAATTTCCCACCCCTAGGACAAGAGAGTGCCCTGAACCTCTATCCGCTCCTCCGCCCTCTTTTGACAAGGCCGTTGGCAGAATGAGGCTGACTTCTTATGCCGGAAGTCTTCGGCCGCCAATGCTGATTATTTATCAAAATTTAGGCGGTGGCGGGGATCGAACCCGGGACCGAAGACGTTTTGATTATGAATCAAAGACGCTACCCCCCCCCCCTTTTTTTTTCCTCTCTCGTTCGTTGTATCTGCTCGGGGCGGACGTCGTGACATCCGTTTTAAGTTCGTTGTTGATCGATTGACTCCGTTTTTTTTTTATTACAGAGGGCAACTAACCCTCTGACCGAACACGCTGAGCTACCGTGCCGGCACCCCTAGACCACGGATACAAGATACAGCCGCGTATTATTTGTGGTTAATGCAACGTAATGAATAGATACGAGACATTGTAAAATAATAGCTGATGTCTTGATGGTTTGCATCGCACTGAAATACAGTACCTTTTCTTCTACATCTACATCTACATTTATACTCCGCAAACCACCCAATGGTGGCGGAGGGCTTACAAACCTTCCCGTTGCCTAGTAGGTTCTGATACATTCTTAGTAGTTTAATTGAAGTACGTTCTATGAATTTCGATGTTAAGATACCAGTATGTAAATATAAGTGTGCCCTTTCTGATGAGTGCGTTAGTTCGATCGACTTTATCTACAAGTCAGCTCGCACTACTTGCATTGGGACACTTTTGCAGCCGGCCGGAGTGGCCGAACGGTTCTAGGCGCTACAGTCTGGAACCGGGCGACCGCTACGGTCGCATGTTAGAATCCTGCCTCGGGCATGGATGTGTGTGATGTCCTTAGGTTAGTTAGGTTTAAGTAGTTCTGCGTTCTAGGGGACTGATGACCTCAGAAGGTAAGTCTCATAGTGCTCAGGGCCATTTTTAAACACTTTTGCACTTTCCTGTTTCGAGTTTTGAATTTCACACGTTTTTAAGAATGTGCTGCTGAATAGGGGCAATATCAAGTAAGAACGACCTGAGCGATTTACGAATTAATGAGAATGATAAATTTTATCTTAACTGCTGAACTAACGCGAATTTCTATTGTGCCCTTTGTAATACAACTTTTATGAGCCTATGTAACGGTCTACGGGTTGCACGCAGTTGTACGGTACGAAACACGCGCTCTCCAGCCGGCCTATCTGGAATGCTGACCATTTGCTCGGTCAGTAGATGTGCGTCCGGCCGCAGTGCGATGCAGGGAGTGAGCAACCGGCCGCCGTCCGCAGCGCGCCGTTTTAACTGGCGTGGCCTCCGGAACTAATACGTCTCTTTTCTTAGCTCTCCACGGAGCCTTTCGATACGACCGTAATTAGGATGTCAGACACAGTGATGATGGGAATGTGTAGCGTCCGTGTTTTATAATCAGCCTTTGTTAATAAAACTGTCTAAACTTACTTTTCGGTGTTCGCGTATTGCCGTACCTCGAGGACCCACCGCTTACAAATCCTGACGAAATATTCGTGTAATCATCATCCGGGGCAACAACACCAACTACCCCAATATACCTATGTCCTTCAAATAGTTCAAATTGCTCTAAGCACTATGGGACTTAACGTCTGAGGTCATCAGTCCCGTAGCCTTAGAACTACTTAAACATAACTAACCTAAGGACATCACATACATCCATGCCCGAGGCAGGAGTCGAACCTGCGACCGTAGCAGCAGCGCGGTTCCGGACTGAAGCGCCTAGAACCGCTCGGCCACAACGGCCGGCACCTATGTCGTTATTGACTGAACACGGTACTTTCCTTCTTGCCTCGACATGTTCACGGTTATTGAAGTTTTTGTTTGTAAACTGAAGCGACAAAAGTAATGAGATAGCGATACGTACATTTACGGATGACGACAGTAGCACGTACACAAGTTATAAAAGGGGAGTGCGTTGGCGGAGTTGTCCTTTGTACTCAGGTGATTCATCTGAAAAGATTCCCGACGTGATTACGGCCGCACGACCGGAATAAACAGATGCTGAACGCGGAATGGTAGTTCGAGCTAGAAGGATGGGACATTCCATTTCGCAAATTTATAGGGTATTCAATATGCAAGAACCCGTGGTATAAACACTGTGCCGAGAATACCGCATTTCGAGCATTACGTCTCAGAGTGGACAGCGAAGTGGCCGACGGACTTTACTTAACGACCGAGAGTAGCGGCGTTCACATACAGTTGTCTGTTCTACCAGACAAGCAACACTGCATGATACAACCGCACCAATCAATGTAGAACGTACGACGAACGTATCCGTTAGGTAAACGCGTCAGAATTTGACGTTAATGGGCTATGACAACAGAAGACCTATATCTCTTACGTCGATCTCTTGTAGAATTTTAGAACATGTTTTTTGCTCGCGTATCATGTCATTTCTGGAAACCCAGAATCTACTATGTAGGAATCAACATGGATTCCGGAAACAGCGATCGTGTGAGACCCAACTCGCCTTATTTGTTCATGAGACCCAGAAAATATTAGATACAGGCTCCCAGGTAGATGCTATTTTTCTTGACTTCCGGAAGGCGTTCGATACAGTTCCGCACTGTCGCCTGATAAACAAAGTAAGAGCCTACGGAATATCAGACCAGCTGTGTGGCTGGATTGAAGAGTTTTTAGCAAACAGAACACAGCATGTTGTTATCAATGGAGAGACGTCTACAGACGTTAAAGTAACCTCTGGCGTGCCACAGGGGAGTGTTATGGGACCATTGCTTTTCACAATATATATAAATGACTTAGTAGATAGTGTCGGAAGTTCCATGCGGCTTTTCGCGGATGATGCTGTAGTATACAGAGAAGTTGCTGCATTAGAAAATTGTAGCGAAATACAGGAAGATCTGCAGCGGATAGGCACTTGGTGCAGGGAGTGGCAACTGACCCTTAACATAGACAAATGTAATGTATTGCGAATACATAGAAAGAAGGATCCTTTATTGTATGATTATATGATAGCGGAACAAACACTGGTAGCAGTTACTTCTGTAAAATATCTGGGAGTATGCGTACGGAACGATTTGAAGTGGAATGATCATATAAAATTAATTGTTGGTAAGGCGGGTACCAGGTTGAGATTCATTGGGAGAGTGCTTAGAAAATGTAGTCCATCAACAAAGGAGGTGGCTTACAAAACACTCGTTCGACCTATACTTGAGTATTACTCATCAGTGTGGGATCCGTACCAGGTCGGGTTGACGGAGGAGATAGAAAAGATCCAAAGAAGAGCGGCGCGTTTCGTCACCGGGTTATTTGGTAACCGTGATAGCGTTACGGAGATGTTTAATAAACTCAAGTGGCAGACTCTGCAAGAGAGGCGCTCTGCATCGCGGTGTAGCTTGCTGTCCAGGTTTCGAGAGGGTGCGTTTCTGGATGAGGTATCGAATATATTGCTTCCCCCTACTTATACCTCCCGAGGAGATCACGAATGTAAAATTAGAGAGATTAGAGCGCGCACGGAGGCTTTCAGACAGTCGTTCCTCCCGCGAACCATACGCGACTGGAACAGGAAAGGGAGGTAATGACAGTGGCACGTAAAGTGCCCTCCGCCACACACCGTTGGGTGGCTTGCGGAGTATCAATGTAGATGTAGATGTAGATGTAGGGGTGCCCTTGCTAACAGCACGACATCACCTGCAGCGCCTCTGCTGGGCTCGCGACAATTTCGGTACGATATGAAGACAGCATCTCTTCTTTCGGACATGACCGAAAGAACAGATCGTTAACGCTAACTTTCTTCAGTGTGGATGCACACGAATTGCCTGAACTCTTACGGGACTCCGTGGATTGTCTGCCGCGAGTAATGAGTATAATGGCAGGGGCACTACGAATGTAGTGTGTGGACTATAAGTTACAAGGGTCTCACGGGGGGCGTGCCGGCGATAAGTCTCTGCAGTCGTACTATCCTCTGTGCCCTCGGTGGCTCAGATGGATAGAGCATCTGCCATGTAAGCAGGAGATCCCGGATTCGAGTCACAGTCGGGGACACATTTTCAATTGTCCCCGTTGATGTATATCAACGCCTATCAGCAGCTAATGGTAGTGATTTAATTTTAATATCAGTATGACGCTAGACGACTGGAAGTCAGAGTCCTGGTCAGATAAATTCCGATTCCAGTTGGTGAGAGCTGACGGTGTGGTTCGAGAGTGGTGCAGACCTCACGAAGCCGTGCACCCAACATGTCAACGAGGCACTGTGAAAGCTGGTGGTGGTTTCGTAATGGTGTGGGTTGCGTCTACAAGGATCATTGACTGGAAACGGCTATGTTCAGCTACTTGTAGACCATTTGCAGCCATTCGTGGCCTTCATGTTTCCAAACGACAGAATTTTTATGGATGACAATGCGCCATGTATACCAGGCCACAGTTGTTGATGATCAGTCTGAAGAACATTCTTGACAGTTGAGAGAATGATTTGGCCACCCCGATCGCCTGCCATGAATCCCATCGAGCGCTTATGGGACATAACCGAGAGTTCCTGCTCCGGCAACACTTTCGCAATTATACAGGGTAACCCATTTATCTTGACCACCCTAAATAACTGTTTGTCCAGATGAAAATTACAAAATGTTTCAAGCAAATGTTCTTTAGTCGTCAGGGGGACATCAATCAGCACAATTTCCTTCGTTTCAGCTTAGTTTTTTACAAAGATGTGAACAGCGATATGGCTTTTTTAAATGGCACCCTGTATTTTTTATTCGGTAATTTATTTCCTCTCCTAAAGACCTATTCAAACATGTATCACAGTGTGCCATTCACTGAAACACAACGTTATTAATTACATACCACAACATTGACTTTGACTCTGCTGTACCACTGCCCAGGAGTGGAACATTTAAAGGTGCTCAAAGTGGTGACCCTGGACACCGATACACTGGTGCACTCGCTGAATGAAACAATTATTTACTCCACTCTACATCTACATACAAACCACCACATGGTGTGTGGTGGAGGGTTGAGAGGCACCCACATGCCTTGCTCATACTGTGGCATCAAGCAATCAGGCCTGCAAGATGAGTGGTCTGCCAAGCGAGTGGATTCATTCTTATTTATCGAGTAACATGAACTCTCGTACTCACAATTAAGTTAAAAATTATCCTCCTGTATGAATAATACGCAACGGAAACGCACATCTGACTATCAGTGATTTACAGAACTCAGACTGTTCACTACGCACTGGCAATACCACATTTTCTTTATGTCTTTTATTTAACGGCTTTTATCAACACGTGGCCACCGCACTGAACATGAATGGCGCACACATTATAAATTCGGGACATCATGACAACATACAATTCGAAGGAAAAGTCCACCAATCTTTTTCTTTTCACTATCTTATTTATTCCGATAAATTCTATAACCTAAACACACAAATTCTATAACCTACAACAATAACACATGAGAAATTCCGCCCAGTGGGCATGGCTTTACATTGGTGAATCTCTATATTATGGTCTCGTAATTATTTAACGCTACAGTGCACTTTCTGGATAGGATGGTGGATCTTTTATTATTTCTCACACTTCGACTCTCACAATCATCATCACGAAACTTTCCTCCAGACCGAGCGGTACAGAAGGAACAAGCATAACCCACTAATCTTTTGAAACTACCTCGCTACTCTCCCATGCAAACCACACATACCCAAATTACATGACATACACCACACTACAATATGAAATACTACACAAGTAATAGTCACAACATTATCACTTTCAGCTTTCCTACTTCAATTAATATTTATCCCAGTTTCACACGACACTGCCCCACTTCGTAATTCTACTTTCCTACTATGAACTCTGGAGATATATGCACGTCTTCCTGTGCAATGCAAGCCAAGTGGCGTTGCTGGATAGACGGCCGACTCACCTTGTTTCTCTCTCAGAGTTTGAATCTAGCGTCACACGGAATCATATCACGCAAAGTAATATTAAGAACGTATTCATCACACACGCGAGTCCTCAACTGATACCATGGACGAGTACTTCTCTTTATCCTTTGTCTCATACACAGTTTGAGACTCACACAGTACTCACCACGTGGAAGTACTCGTCTCTAATTTCAAGTCCTGCACACGACATTTCTTAAATATTTCAACTTGTGGTACACACGCTATTTCTTAAATATTTCAACTTATTGTACACACGCTGGTAATTCAGCTTAACTTAAGCACACGGAAGTATTTCAACTTACTGCTACACGTGGTTTCATTGTGACCGTTGGTCACTTCCGAAGACAATCCCATTAATATTACCTGCCTGACATTTAATTCTCCCCACAAAAGTTCCTGAAATAGAGAAACTATTATTTCAAACTACTCTTAAATATTCCACATGCATACCATGTCTCCACTCTTTCGTCATTACGGAGCACAACTAAAACAGGTCATAACAGCACAAGATCCAGCGGCAGAGTGCTGAAACATGGCCGTCCTCGAGGTCCTCTCGCACCTCTGCTGAAGTGGGGGAGCACCTTGCTACTGTATTGGTCAGCCACATTTCAGGCGCTCAAAGCTCAGGTAAATTTCATCTCTTTGGTCCCACCAAAGGTGGCCAGAGGATCGACTCAAAGATGATCATATATTCACATTCACTATCTGCGGTTAGCAGACGACCATACATTCATTCATTTCACAGATCTCAACTGGATGTAGGGATTTACTTTGTGGGAGTGCACATGTGATCAGTTAAATAAATAGATTGTCATTCTTTCCCACACTGGTATCCGGCTTCGCTGTATTAATTGAAATTGAGTTATTTTACAAAAAAAATGTGTTGTTCTGACAAAAATAATGAAGTATGTTGTACCTATTTTCAATGTCGGACGGTACTGTACCCTTTCAGGCTATCCTGTACCGCTACTAGTCATTTCCTTTTCTGTTCCAATTGCAAATACAGCGAGGGAAAAACGACCGTCTATATGCCTCACAACGCTCTCTAATTTCTCGTATCTTATCTTCGTGGTCCTTAACGCGAAACGTAGGTTGGTGGTCAGCCTACATCATCGGTTCTCTAAATTTTCACAGCAGTGTCACTCCCCATTACCCTTCAGCCGATCTTCAGCATGTTAGTAAGGCCAAGTTTTGAACTGGGAACAGGGAGGGTTATGTATAAAACAAAGGTAAGCCTAAACACTGATTGCGGATTAGGCCTTAGCGCTATTCTGACTGGTTACCTGGTGCCTACAAGGCAGAACGAGAAGCGATGTATGATCGTCGGACATGTGATCAGCACGCTACCAACCCCTTACAATGCGACTGCCTTTTTATTCAAGCAGTTCCTCATTAGGCCTCTTAAGGCCGAATATACACCGTTCAGAAAAATCCGAGGAGGCTTCGGGAATCCAACCTAGGGCCTTGCACACCAAAGGCAGCAACGCTAATCATTGATTTACAGAGGCTGTCATTATGTACTGTGTAATGCACAGGTTGATGTCGTGACGATATTACGAACTTCCGTGGATGATGGAGAACAGTAAATGTGTCACTTTAAGGTAAGGGGTCCTGGTCCAGAATCGACCGACTCGGAAGTTATAAGCGAGAATCGTTTTGATGCACTAATGTACACACTGTTCATCAGAGACACACTATCCAGATTCCTGGAACATATCCCTCTTGCTATTCGTCGACAGATGTCGTTCCAGTATGACGGAGTGCGGTCTCACTTTGCACTGTGGCTTCGTGAACATCTGGATGAGACATTCCGTGAAACGTGGATAGGCGAAGGAGGTCCTGTTTCGTGGCCAGTACGTTCACTTCACCTCACCACAATTTATTCTTGTGCAGCCATGTGAAACGTCCTGTATACAATACGCCTGTCCAGATTGAAGGCAAACATTCTCGCTGCCTGCGACAGTCTTCAAATGACACCAAGTGTCTTACGACGGGTACAACACAGATTTCTGTGATGGTACCATGCCTGCATTGACTTTGGGAGACGCCATTTTCAACAACTGTTGAAAATGTAGCAGCTAGTGAAACTTGTGCACGTAAATGGAGGTCATAATTACTGTATCACAGAATTAGTATTTCCAACGACCTTGCCACTATGGTAACAAAGTTTCCATTCAGATCGCCGAAGTTACGAGCTGTCGGGCTTGTCTAGCACTTCGCTGGTTGACTGTCCAGGTCTGGCAAGCGCTGTTGGCGAGTGGGGTGCACTCAGCCCTCGTGTGGCCAGCTGAGGAGTTAACTGACTGAGAAGTAGCGGCTCCGGTCAGGCAAACTGACAACGGCGGAGAGAGCGGTGTGCCTCTCCACGTGCGCATTCAGTGACGCCTATCGGTTGAGGATGACGCAGCGGTCGGTCGATACCGTTGGGTCTTCCGAGGCCTGTTTCGATGGAGTAGTAGTAGAAGTAGAAGACTTAGGATTTTCATTCTCTCTTACATAAAATCAGATGCGCAGTTTCTAGTTCATCAACAGTGGAGATTATCAAAGGGAGTTCTGGAGGATTCAGAGCGAATTCTGTACTTCACAATGAGGGTTTGGAAGTTTGGGCCCTTAGTTTTAGCGCTGCGCCAGGCTCAAGCGGAACTTAGACCTTTCGATACGGTCGTTTATGCACTAGGGTACTTATCTCAGATTGATGCATTTAGCATTCTCCATCATCCCTGAAATTTGTGACGGCATCATGGAATCACCCTATAGAGAAATGATAGTGATGTGTAAGAAAATCTTAATGTCGAAGCAATATACTCAATTCCACGCTTGTGCAGGCGAAGCGTAGGAATGAAACAATACACTGAGGTGAGGAACGTTATGGGATAATGATAGACACATATATAGATGGCGGTAGCATCGCATAAAGGACTATAAAAGGGCAGAACATTGTCGGAGCCGTCGTTTTTACTAAGGTAATCCACTTGGAAAGGTTTCTGACCTGACGTGATTGTGGCCGCACGAAGCGAATTAACAGACTTTGAACGCGGAATGGTAGTTGGAGCTAGACGCACAGGATATTCCATTTCGAAAATCGTTAGGGAATTTAATATTTGGTGGCTCACAGTGTCAAGAGTGCGCCGAGGATACCAGAGTCCAGGCATCACCTCTCACCACGGACAACGCGGTGGCCGACGGCCTTCACTTAACGACCGAGAGCAACGGCGTTTGTGCAGAGTTGTCTGTGCTGACAGACAAGCCACGCTGCACGAAATAACCGCATAGAGCCCATCGTCAGCGGAGAATATAGGATGACTGTGTGATGATGGATAAAAGAAAATGTAGGAATTTGAGGTAAAGGACACTGGTCTGCAAATGACCAAATAAAAAGTTACAAGAGAAAATCGTTCTGCTACCTCTGACAGTGATACACGTATTGGTGCTGTTGTTGCTGGGCAATTTTCAAAGGTGATACTATGGACCACAACAAGAAAAATATGTCCATTAAAGATGGGCTTTAAAATGCACACCTTAATAGCTATGAGCACTTGTACAGTAAGCGGATGTCGTTTCGCAGTAGCAAAGATGAACAAGCGTTCCTAGCTCCTAAGGTATGAACTTTAGAGCCCATGTTTAATGCAAGGTTTTTTCTTGTTTTGGTCCACATTACCATTTCTCAGAATATGGATAGCAAACAGTTTTCAGTAGAAGTAGTCCACTTTCAGACATATCAGGACGATTCTCGCATTTCTCGCTTCGAACTTCCGGCTCAGTCGTTTCCCCAATAGGGTCGCTTATCTCAAACTGATACATTTACCATTCTCCGTCATCCCCCAGAGGTAATAACATCATCACGGAACCACCCTGCATAAATGTGACCTACTGTCAATTGGACATATTTACTGTATCCGTATACTGCCTACATAAGAACCAGTAGATATGCGAAAAACAGTATAAGACTGAAAATAGGTGGCAAATCACGACTACATATTTGTAAACAGGTGATACAAATGTGCTTCCGGGTGAGGTGTCACCGCCGGACACCACACTTGCTAGGTGGTAGCCTTTAAATCGGCCGTGGTCCGTCAGTATACGTCGGACCCGCGTGTCGGCACTATCAGTCATTGCAGACCGAGCGCCGCCACACGGCAAGTCTAGTCTAGAGAGACTCACTAGCACTCGCCCCAGTTGTACAGTGTACAACCGACTTTGCTAGCGATGGTTCACTGTCTGCATACGCTCTCAATTGCAGAGACGACAGTTTAGCATAGCCTTCAGTTACGTCATTTGCTACGACCTAACAAGGCGCCGTATTCAGTTACTATTGTGAACAGATAATATTGTGAATCATGTACCGTCAAGAGCGACGTTCATCATTAATGGATTAAAGTTAAGTATCAAAGTAATTACGTCCGCTTTCTGAATTGTAATTCCTTGTCATCTTCCAGACCTCACGTCAGTAGAATCCTTCCCTCCTCACGCCAGCCTGCGTGAGGTAAAACGCGTGCATTTCGGCCCCAACTAGTAACACGGTGTTGGCTCTTCTGCCAACACAACACCGGGAAACGCTACACACCTCCTAACAGAATACACACATCAAACAAAGTTTTACATCGCCCCATTTCTCAGAACTGCTGAAGATAGGCGTTGGCTGTGGATATTGTATCACAGACACAGTCCCTCTGACTCTTCAGATATGTCACTAAACCCGCCCAAAGATCTAAACAACCATGCATGAGCAGCGCCTATTAGACGGAGGGGGTCCGACAACCTATCAGTTCCAGTCATTCCACCAGAAAGGAGGTAAAAGGCTCGTGTTGTCTGTAGTTCAACCATGCTTAGACAGTCAATACCGCTGTTCGATCGCGTCCGCATTGTTACTTTGTGCCAGGAAGGGCTCTCAACAAGAAAAGTGTCCAGGCGTCTCGGAGTGAACCAAAGCGACATGGAGGGGATACAGGGAGACAGGAACTGTCGATGACATGCCTCATTCAGGCCGCCGGAGGGCTACTACTGCAGTGGATGACCGATACCTTAGGATTATGGCTCGGAGGAACCCTGACAGCAACGCCACAGTGTTGAATAATGCTTTTCGTGCAGCCACAGGACGTCGTGTTATGACTCGAACTGTGCGTAATAAGCTACATGATGAGCAACTTCACTACCGACGTCCATGGCGATGTCCATCTTTGAAACCACGACACTATGCAGCGCGGTACAGATCGGCCCAACAACATGACGAATAGACAGCTCAGGACGGGCATCACGTTCTCTTCACCGATCAGTGTCGCATATGCCTTTAACCAGACAATCGTCGGAGACATGTTTGGAGGCAACTCGGTCAGGCTGAATGCCTTAGACACACTGTCCAGCGAGTTCAGCAAGGTGGAGGTTCCCTACTGTTCTGGGGTGGCATTATATGGGGCCGACGTACGTCGCTGGTGGTCGCGGAAGGCGCCGTAACGGCTGTACGATACGTAAATGCCATCTTCCGACCGATAGTGCAACCATATCGGCAGCATATTGGCGAGGCATTCGTCTTCATGGACGACAATCCGCGCCCCCATCGTGCACATCTTGTAAATGACTTCCTTCGGGAGAACAACATCGCTCGCCTAGAGGGGCCAGCATGTTCTCCAGACATGAACCCTATCGTACATGCCTAGGATAGATTTAAAGGGCTGTTTATGGACGACGTGACCCCCAAATCACTTTGAGGGATCTACGTCGAATTGCCGTTGAGGAGTGGGACGATCTGGACCAACAGTGCCATGATAAACTTGTGCTGCGGCGAATACAGTCATGCATCAATGCAAGAAGATGTGCTACTGGATATTAGACGTACCGGCGTGTACAGCAATGTGGACCACCACCTAGTTTCCCAGAGTGACTGCGCGATTTGAGGCGCCTTGTCACGGATTGCACAGTGCTTCCCGCCCGAGGTTCGACTCCTCCCTGGGGCATGGGTGTGTGTGTTGTCGTTAGCGTAAGCTAGTTTAAGTTAGATTAAGTAGTGTGTAAGTCTAGGGACTGATGACCTCAACAGTTAGGTCCCCTAGGAATTCACACACACATTTGAACATTTTTGAACCGCCACCTCTGAAGATCTCTCTGTATGGTGGTGCATAATGCAATGTGTGGTTTTCATGAGCAATAAATAGGCCGGAAATGACGTTTACGTTGATCTCTATTCCAATTTTCTGTATAGGTTCCGGAACTCTCCTTACCGAGGTGATGCAAAAGTTTTTTATGAGTGTACGTACAGTTATATAATTTCGGTCATTTTATATACCATTGATGATAGAAACAAAACAGCCATTCAGTTGTGCAGGATGGAATTTTTGTTGCCCACGTGGAAGACGTAATACGGGTATTCTGCAGGAGAAAGGGATTCGCCTGTAGCTGTCCTTCCGCCTTAGCGACTCTGATAACAAATGGTGCCGTCGGCTCGGAGAGCAAAACACTTTATCAGGGGCGCCGCCTTCTCCAGACCGCAGAATTACGTTCCGCAGTTCGCGCCACTGCTGGTCTTTAATGCAATTTCCAGCGACGCGATCCGACTGGATTATCGTACCACTGGCCAACACTTTACTGCAGCTGGGGTGAGCGAAGCGTATGCAAATATCTCCGATCCCACTTAGTAGATACAGGAAAGCTGTACACAAAACTTCCGCTTTTGTGACGCAGTCTTTGCATTGTCAGTGGATTGTAATTCCATTAGGCGATCCATATCTTCAAAACACGTAGCCAAGGCATTTTATCCTCTCAAGAGGCCAGGCAAAGTAATTCAACGTTCAGCGAGCCACAGGAGAGTTGAGTGGTGTACCAAAGATGCAGAAAACGAACTGACCCCTTACCTAGCCGTCGCATTCCGCGAGGAAAAGAGAGCCAAGGTCACCCGGCTAGCGAGCAACGAAGAGGCACGGTCATAACGTGTACTTGTATTTTCATTAATTATTGATAAGAAAATTGATAAGAGCCATAAGAATAACACATACGGGAAGTTAATTTTCCAGCAACACGGGTTAAGTAAATATACTGGACGGGTTCAACAATGATTAAAGATAATAAAACAATGTAAGAACAATATAATACAGGTTAAGTAAATATACTGGACGGCTCCAACAATGACCAAAGATAATAAATCAATGTAAGAACAATATATAATTAGAGACGGGTTCAAGAATGACCAAAGATAATAAAACAATGTAGGAACAATATATAATTAGAGACTGAGACAGAGAGCATCCCAGAGTGACCCAGAGAGCATCCCAGAGTGCCCCAGAGAGCAACAACAAGAAGAAGAATCGCTTCTCGGCTTTTGGCAAGATGAATGTGTAGTTTTTTTAAAATATAATAAAACGATTAATCAGATTCCACTGAGGTTCTACTTCATTAATGACAAGATTAAAGGACAATTAGTGTCTTTTATTTGAAAAAAAAAATTTCTCGAGCGGTCTGGCGCGACCAATAACCACCATAATCAATATTTTGTTCACATTGCATACGCAGGAACGCTGTGCCGCAAGCGACGTCGCCAAGCACGTCGCTGAGGCATTGCTGTGGCACGTTAACACAAGTGAACGTAGCAAGCCAACGTGCCACAGCAATGCCTCGGCGACGTGCTTGGCGACGTCGCCTGCGGCACAGCGTTCCTGTGTATCGTGCTTTGAAGGCCATAGACATTGATCTGGGTGGACAGTTCAATAAGCAACAATTAATTGGAGGCCCGAATGTTTTTCGAGGCCTCCGTTTGCAATTCACTTGTGATGTACAGGCTCTGTTTGGAGGTAGTACGTGGCTCACACTTGCTGTAGTGTGGGGGAATCACTGTGACTACGGTGGCCTTGAAGCCTTCCCAGATGCAAATATTTTGGTCTGGAAAACATGGAGTATAGCAGAGACTACAGGACTCTTGGCTAAAGTTCCTTATGGTACGCTTGTTCTATCTATGCCTTTTGTTTTGAATACTAGAAGAAAGAAGAAATTGAATGCAGACGAGTACCTGTTCATATGGGCTAAAGTTGGCAACGGAAACCGTAAAATTAAAATTACTGGTGACTGTATGTTGTATTATAGACAATAAAGATTGATCCACTTACCCGAGAACCATCCTTATCTATCCCGTGAGATTTTTTTTTTTTTTTAAAAGACTAAAAATACTTTTCATTTGGAAGCAGTAGGCTGGGCCCCTCTTTATTGCTCGCTAGGCGGGTGACCTTGAAGCGGACTTAGTTGCTGCGCTGAGCGCTTGGCGCACTCTGATTGGCTGGGCGGCCTGTGGCGCGCAGTACGAATCGGGGCGGGAATTCAAATCCCGCCGGAATTATATATTGTTCTTACATTGTTTTATTATCTTTGGTCATTGTTGAACCCGTCCAGTATATTTACTTAACCCGTGTTGCTGTGTGAGACAGAGTATAAAAATAAATCAAGACTTCTCCCTTTGAGTATTGCCGCTACGTTCCCAGGTGTTCTGCTCGCGGGAAACAGCCAAAATTCCTCGGGTCATTTGAGATTCTGGGACACCCCAGTCGTGCTGTTGCTATTCTACTCACCGCTGTGTCCGCGTTACCTAGAATCGTGACAAAACTGTTCTTCGCTCTAAGTTTTTAGTTTCCGCTGCCTCGGGCACACGTGCGAATGTCCACGGCTTCCCTTGGCAGCATGTTGATGTGTGCAGCGTCTTCGCCTGTCGCTCATCCTCTGGGGGCCTGCCCTCTGTGAAGCGTGCCGACATGGGCGCGTGGCCGCCGCTCCACCTGGCCGCCGGGCTTCCCAGCTAGGAACGCATCAGAAGAATTCCTTTCATGCACAAAGTGCACCAAGTTTGCAAAGAGAAGAATCATAGCCCTTTACCGATGCTCAATGACACAATAATTCACCTCCATCACACTTCATATATTGCCATAAACTAATGACTGATTTTAAAAGCAGTTATCTCCTTTAGTTAAAAACATGAAAAGCTTTGACACTTTTCAATACACTTCTGTTGCAAAGAATTTTTATAGGGAGTATGGCTTACTTCATTCGCAGTAAGTCGTATGTACAAATAAAAATTTTAAACCCTCTATCTCTGGATGTGTAAGACAAATTTCTATCATTGAACAGCTGTTTTTGCGGATTTGGCAAGGATTTACACCTGGCCAACACCAGCATAAATAAATACATTATTAGTTTCCCACTCAAACACAGTATTCATACCTTCACAATGACATCCTATCAAAACCTTATTTCGTGTCTAACTGCCACTACTGAAAGTCTAACAGAAAAACATGTGAAATTTCCCGAAAACTGGCAGAAATGCCTTCAAAAATGTGAGCGTATAAAGCTTATATCCTAATGTCACCAAGACATAAGAAACTTCTACTCCTAATTTTTCTTTTGTTTCCTTTACTGCTTGCTCAATATACAGATTTGCAAGATACCACGTGTGTGAGGGAGAAAGAGGTGTGAATTTTTTACGTAAGTATTAAAAAAAATGAGTTTCTTGGCCAATGCCTTCTGGAAAAAATAAGAAAAGCATGTCTATTATTGACTGATAAGAAAACTTTACCTTCTGCAAAAACATTAAAACATTAAATTTCAAATTGCGCTCTTCAGAGCTAATAAAACAAAAGTGAAACTGAAGCAAACATTTTAAAAATGTCCTACATCTTTCGGCAGAGTACCTGATATTATATTTAACAGATTACAGACATCCTTGTTAGTATTTACATACGCTCACATGAGTAACATTTGTTTTATGTTGTACGCTTACAGCATCCATACCAACTCTGTATTCTGTTTGCAGGCATTCATTCATTTTTTTTTTTTTTCAGTATAGACGTTTCATCACATATATTAAACCAAAACAAAAAAGCTCTTTACCTCACAACTAACGCTAGAAGATATAAGAACATCATAGTTATGAAATAAAGTCTTAACTAAACACAAAAACATATGAAAAACATAGTAGGCATCAGTTCCCTATAAACACATAATCGTCATAAGAGGAACATCTTAACTAACACAAGAACACATAGAACGAGAACACACAAACAAACGAATGCAAAACTTAATGTTGGCAGTCCTATTTGTTGCCTGAAGTGAGGTTCTTTGGGTTGTTTGATTTCTGTGTGTGTAACTGTAGTGCACGTATGAAAAAAAGTGTTCTCATATTTGTTTTACTTTTAACGGTCACCTGCTGCTGCTGTTGCACTAATTAGGGATCACTGTTTATAGGGAGAGAGCCATGAAGCAATTGCAGACTGCTGGGTAAGGTTACAGTTCGTTTTCTGCATCTATGGTACGCCACTCAACTCTCATGTTGCTCGCTGAACGTTGAATTACTTTGCCTGGCCTCTTGATAGACAAGCCACAAACATGGTGACGTTGTGCTGCTGTGATTGGCCTCTTGATAGACAAGCCAAGTCATTGTAGCGAGCCAAGGGCGGTAAGCACACTAGCCTGTGCTGTCCGCTGCCGTACTTCATCTAAGTGTCACCATCATGCGTGTTTTCCACGCTCTTCTTTTCTTCTTGTTGACGCTCATAGTATGGCGTGATTTGGGCGTTTTCTTGATGCACGAGAGGACAATTTGGTAGGTGCCGTTTGTTGCCAGTTGCGCAGTATGGCGCCGGGAAGGTACATGGGATTTCCCGGATGGTTCAATATTTCCGATGGCAGACAGGAATACAGATCGACAGATGGAATATTAGGTGAGGTTTTCGCCTTCCAATTCTTCTGTGGTGTTGTTCTGTGCCTTCGCCAAGAATCCCTTGAAGAGTGACGTGTGTCAGCTGTGTTTATGTCTGGAGCGTTGAACTGGCTGCACTTCGGCGTCGCCAATTGTGCTACGCTGTCGCTGTCGGCGGTAACCAGATTACAAGGTGTTTCCTTGCAGCCGCTCGACCGTTCTGCCCAGGTTACAAGGTGTTTCCTTGCAGCCGCTCGACCGTTCTGCCCAGGGGCTGCGAAGCCTGGTCCCTTGTGACCGGTAAGCTCCCCTTTCTCTCTCTATGTTCAGCCTCCCAAAGTTCCTTGTCGTTTCTGTGTACAGAACTTTAAAGTACATTTTAGAAACAAATACAAATCTCCCCTACTTGCATTCATTTAGATGTTATTATAGTAAGGCCCTTGTTGCTGGTCACCTCCCGTGACCTTTCCATACATCACAATTTACTGCAGAACTTCTCAATCGTTCGATCGTTATTTTCATTTAAAAGGACTGAGTTATTTTACTCAATTCAGTTATAAAAGTTACATCCACTTTTATTAAATGGTTCAAATGGCTCTGAGCACTATGGAACTTAACATCTATGGTCATCAGTCCCCTAGAACTTAGAACTACTTAAACCTAACTAACCTAAGGACATCACACAACACCCAGTCATCACGCACTTTTATTGCAGTAATAAACAAAACAATATAACTTATACCCGCAGTGGTCTACCGATTCTAGGCGCTCAGTCCGGAACCTCGCGACTGCTACGGTCGCAGGTTCGAATTCTGCCTCGGGCATGGATGTGTATGATGTCCTTAGGTTTAAGTAGTTCTAAGTTCTAGGAGACTGATGACCACAGCTGTTAGTGCTCAGAGCAATTTGAACCAATATAACCTATACCAATCTAATTATCTAGGCCTTTGGATTACAAAAAGAAATATCATTTCTATGAAAATATACATTTACACTCTTCTTTCTATCTGTTTACTAATAGTTTTTATCAATAATATTCCAGCTGGAATCTCGTTTTACGTTCTTTTCTATCGTACCTTTATCTTTGGGACATGTGGATGTGCTGAAGAATTTAAGGATGGCCATCTGGAACAGTTATTAAAAGACAATTACAACAATTGGCACTGTTGTTTGGCTGCAGTACTCGTGTGAGTCTGTTACGTGGTCTTCTTCTTTGTCTCCCGTCTGTAACATTAGAATACATTCAATGGTTAGTGTCTCTATGCGTCTTTTTACTTACATCCTTGTGTTTACGCCCTGCAGTTTATGTTACCCTTTTCACTGGATTTAGGCTTTCTTTGTCAGTCCTTCCTTGCGTACCTTTTGGTCCGATTCTGTCTTCCTTTGATCTTCCTTGACGTTCAGTTTTCCTTCTTTCGTTCCCTATCCTACACATAAAACAACAGAATGTTTAATTATTACAGCTAACTGCTTTAATCTCGCATCGTTTGATTTTCCGTCGCGTAACTCGGATGTTGTTACATTTCCTAGAATTTTTTGTTCGCCATGTTGAAGGCTTGCCCTACAATCCATTTCTCCCCACACCGAAGACAAGACACAAAAATAAGACACTACACAAAACATGATGTACCTGATACACTCTAAATCCTAGTCATTTCAAGAACTTATTACTAACTGTTGTGTACATAGTTCCGCGTAGTCAGCGCGCACACAACTTTCCCAATAGAGCGCGCCCCGCTAAGCACAACAGCGCAGGCGCAGCGCTCGTCCGTCTCCGCACTACGAGATGTCGCTGCCATAAAGACGGACCAAATTCTGCTTCCGCCGATCCGCGTATTAATATGTAATGCAGCCAATGGGATTGCTGCTAACGTAGAACCTTTTGTCATCGCGGATCACACTCGCGCAGTGATACATGAACGCGCGAGGTATTATAACGAGTGTACAGACCTCCAATCAATCAGTCTGCATTAGTCTGCATTAGTCTATAGTCAAGTTTCAGTCTGCGCCTAATAAGATTATCATATTCCTGCACATAGCCATGAAGAGAAATGTATAGACACTTTGTCAAGTGTCAGAGATATGTGAGAATAAGATTAACGTACCAAGACCAAAGGAACTTCAGATTGTCAATTGTAAATAGTATCCAGAATCAAGTTAAGTAAGGTTTATGATTGTTATTATTTTAATAAATGTGTGTGAAAATTAATGAAGTTCTGTTTAAAGTTGGTCACGGTCAATCTGTTACTCTAAGCGTGCAAGTGGCGTTTCTATCGTCTGACCTAACGGCAGAAGATAAACACGCCACGATAAGACCACGAGACATATTGCTGATACTTGCCTACTTCGTTAGAGCGACAAGTCAAATAATCTGATGGTGTGTGTACCGAAGGTCTTACAGTACGCACACCACACTAACGCAACACAAGAAACACAAAGGCAAACAAATTACCATTTCTAACCAATAAAAGGTTTCATATGCGTTGTACGATGTAACCCTAATGATAGTTGACTCTTAATGTACTCTAACTCGTATGAGTTCGGGTGGGCCGCCCTTCTTACTATGAATGGTGCATCATAAACAGAAAAAAATTTCTGGCAGAGCCCCTATTGCTTGCATGACAGTCGGTGCGGTTTCAATAGGACTTTCTGTCCGACCTCAAAGTGTCTGACCTTCGCCCCTCTGTCTGTGAACCTTTTGCGTTTTTCTGCCGCCGCCTGTATATTTTCCAGTGCCATGTTTACTACAGCTCTGTGCTGCGTCCGCTCTCGAGAAGGGAAGTCAACCAGCTCCCTGATTCGGTGTGTCGGGTGTCTGTTTCTTAATACCGTAATCGGCCGAAACTTCGTTGTCCCTTGAGGCTCATTCATAACCTGTTGAAAATCAGATAAGAAAACCTCGCAGTTGGCGTGCTGCTTAGCGCAGTACACTCGGCCAAGGTTTCTTAAATCCTTAATCACGCGCTCGGAATCTATTCGAAGACGGTGGAATGCTGAAATGAAAATGGCCTTTATACCGCGTCGTCCCAGTGTTTCAACACATTTCCTCGCCCTGAATTGCGGCTCACTGTCGGTAATGATGCTCTCAACTTTACCTACTTGCGATAAGAAGTCCCTGCAGATTGCCTTTGATAACGTCGCTGCTGTTGCCTTACGTGACGGGGTGAACGTTGCTGTGGGTTGGCAGGAGAGCCAACACCGGTATGAGAGGAAGCCGAAAGGCACGCGTTTTAGCTCACGCAGGCTGGCGTGAGGTCTGGAACAGGCCAAAAAAATTAGAATTTAGAAAAAACGGACGTAGCTGGTGGAATACTTAAATTTAATCCATTAATGGTGAACGTCGCTCTTGACGGTACATCATTCAGTATCAATAGTAACTGGTAATGGCGCCTTGCTAGGTCGTAGCAAATGACGTCGCTGAAGGCTATGCTAACTACCGTCTCGGCAAATGAGAGCGTATTTTGTCAGTGAACCACCGCTAGCAAAGTCGGTTTTACAACTGGGGCGAGTGCTAGGAAATCTCTCTAGACCTGCCGTGCGGCGGCGCTCGGTCTGCAATCACTGATAGTGGCGACACGCGGGTCCGACGTATACTAACGGACCGCGGCCGATTTAAAGGCTACCACCAAGCAAGTGTGGTGTCTGGCGGTGACACCACAAACGTTACGTATTTTGACATAATCTCGACCGCAACGAGCACATAGCAATAACCACGACTGGTCCCTGGTAATGGACCGAGAAGATCCGCGGCCCCTAACTGTTTCAGTCTTTGTGGGATCATCGGATACAAGGGAGCTCGGGAATTCTGGTTGTTGTGCTTGGACTTTTGGCACAACTAGCAGACGGAGAATACCTTCCTGATGCGCCTCTCCATATTCCTAAAATGGCACAGCGTTTTTAATTTTAGATAGCACTTCCTGGGGCCGAAATGTGCATAGCTCAGGTGCGTGTACCATATTATTTTATTGATCGTCTCTTCGGGGATGCACAAAACCCAAGGCGCATCCTCGATTTCCCTACGGTAGAAAAGGATGTTTTTTCTTACGATATAAAATTGCCGAATTCTGACCTGTTCTTTATCCCTCCATTGTTCCTTAATCTTTCGTAAGACTGGGTCCTTATCCTGTTTCTTGCAATATCTTGCATGGAGGCCGTTACGAAATTCTCGAACGCAACCTTCCTCATGTAGAAGATGCTAAAATTACTTTCCTCGAGATGATCTTGTACAGCGGCGGTTAATCCGATAGGGGATCTGGACAGTGCGTCGGCGATAATATTAGTCGAACGCGGAATGTGTACGATCGAGAATTCGTATTGTTGCACATAAAGTACCCATCTTCCTAATCTCCCGTGGTGTGATTTGGCTGTTAGCAGGAATTGTAGCGCTTTATGGTCAGTGTAGACGCGATATTTTCTCCCAAACAGGAAATACATGAACTTCTCAACCGCCCACACAACAGCCAATGCCCCTAGTTCTGTTACCGAGTAGTTCCTTTCGCATTTCGACAGGGTTCTGCTGGCGAAACCGATTTTCCGTCTTTCGATGCCCCCCTCGGACTCGAACTCCTGGAACATTACTACACCCAATCCTGTTTTCGCCGAGTCTGTAGCTATACAGAAGTCTCTGCTGAGGTCCGGATGCGATAGTATGGGAGCTTCTACTAAGGCAGCCTTTAGCTTATGGAACTCAGTCTCAGCTGTCTCTTCCCACACCCAAGGTGTTTTCTTTCCCGTAAGGGCACAGAGACGAGGGGCAGCCAGACAGTCTAGGTTTATGAATTTTTTGTAAAAATTGCATAAACCTAGAAAGCCTCTAAATTGCTTTCTGGTGGTGTGGGTGGCGAACTGTTCAAATGCCTCTAATTTCACCGGGTCGGGATAGATCCCTTCGGCCGAGATTATGTGGCCTAAAAACTTTACCTGAGACCTTCCAAAGCATGATTTTTCTAAATTTACCGTGACACCGTATGCTTTGAAAGTACTCAATGGGTTCCCCAATTCTTCATTAAGTTTCTCCCACGAGGCTTCGGCGATAATGATGTCATCCACGTATGTCGTGATCCGATCCTTTAGGGTGTAATGCAGGATCGTATCTAGGCTTCTGATGAATGCAGCCGAGGATACATTCAACCCGAACGGCAGTCTTTTGTATGGGTAGCTACGTCCGAAGGCCAGGAACGCTGTGTATTGCCGACAGGAAGGTTTTAGTTCGTGCTGCCAAAAACTACTACGCAGCTCGATCGAAGAGAATACGGTGACGCCATAAAATTTCTCTAATAATTCTTCTGATTTTTCTGGCCTATCGGTTTCGGGTTCTATGATCGTGTTGATCTGGCGTGTATCCAGAACCAACTGAATCCAACCGTCCCTCTTTGGCACTATATGTATGGGGCTAGAGTATGACGATGTAGCGCTACAGTCTGGAGCCGCACGACCGCTACGGTCGCGTGCTCGATTACATCGTTGTCTAACATAGTTTGCAGCTCACGAGTGACCTTTTGTTTCATCGCCAATGGAATGGGGTTTGGAGTAACTCTAAACTTTCGATGTTCCTTTGAGAGGCACCCACATGCATTCTCATACTGTGGCATCAAGCAGTCAGGCCTGCAAGAGGAGTGGTCTGCAAAGCGAGTGGATTCATTCTTATTTATCGAGTAACATGAACTCTAGTACTCACACTTAAGCTACAAGTTATCCTCCTATATGATTAATACGCAACGGAAAAACGCATCTGACTATCAGTAATTTACAGAACTCTGACTGTACACTACGCTCCACATTTTCTTTTTGTCTTTTATTCAAGGGCTTTTGTCAACACGTGGCCACCGCACTGAATATGAATGGCTCACACATTATAAATTCGGGACATTATGACAACATACAATTCGAAGGAAAAGTCCACCAATCTTTTTCTTTTCACTATCTTATTTATTCCGATAAATTCTATAACCTAAACACACAAATTCTATAACCTACAACAATAACACATGAGAAATTCCGCCCAGTGAGCATGGCTTTACATTGGTGAATCTCTATATTATGGTCTCGTAATTATTTAACGCTACAGTGCACTTTCTGGATAGGATGGTGGATCTTTTATTATATCTCACACTTCGACTCTCACAATCATCATCACGAAACTTTCCTCCAGATCGAGCGATACAGAAGGAACAAGCATAACCCACTAATCTTTTGAAACTACCTTGCTACTCTCCCATGCAAACCACACATACCCAAATTACATGACGTACATCACACTGCAATAAGAAATACAAAACACTAAATAGTCACAACACTATCACTTTCAGCTTTCCCACTTCAATTAATATTTATCCCAGTTTCACACGACACTGCCCCACTTCGTAATTCTACTTTCCTACTATGAACTCTGGAGATATATGCACGTCTTCCTGTGCAATGCAAGCCAAGTGGCGTTGCTAGATAGACGGCCGACTCACCTTGCTTCTCTCTCAGAGTTTGAATCTAGCGTCACACGGAATCATATCACGCAAAGTAATATTAAGAACATATTCATCACACACGCGAGTCCTCAACTGATACCATGGACGAGTACTTCTCTTTATCCTTTGTCTCGTAAACAGATTGAGACTCACACAGTACTCACCACGTGGAAGTACTCGTCTCTAATTTCAAGTCCTGCACACGCAATTTCTTAAATATTTCATCTTATGGTACACACGCTATTTCTTAAATATTTCAACTTATTGTACACACGCTAATAATTCAGCTTAACTTAAGCACACGGAAGTATTTCAACTTATTGGTACACGTGGTTTCGTTGTGACCGTTGGTCACTTCCGAAGATTGCTACGATCCCATTAATATTACCTGCCTGACATTTAATTCTCCCCACAAAAGTTCCTGAAATAGAGAAATTATTATTTCAAACTACTCTTAAATATTCCACATGCATACCATGTCTCCACTCTTTCGTCATTACGGAGCACAACTAAAACAGGTCTTAACAGCACAAGATCCAGCGGCAGAGTGCTGAAACATGGCCGTTCTCTAGGTCCTCTCACGCCTTTGTCGAAGTGGGGGGAGCACCTTGCTACCGCATTGGTTCCCACCAAAGGTGGCCAAAGGATCGTCTCAAAGATGATCATATATTCACATTCACTATCTGCGGTTAGCAGACGACCTTACATTCATTCATTTCACAGATCTCACCAAACTGGATGTTGGGATTTACTTTGTGGGAGTGCACATGTGATCAGTTAAATAAATAAATTGTCATTCTTTCCCACACTGGCATCCGGCTTCGCTGTATTAATTGAGATTGAGTTATTTTACAAAAAAAATGTGTTGTTCTGACAAAAATAATGAAGTATGTTGTACCTATTTTCAATGTCGGGCGGTACTGTACCCTTTCACCTTCACTCGGAACTCGTACTGGAGGTTTCGTATAGCCCCTGGTTTCGGCCAAAAAACTTCTAAGTTGTCCTTTAGAATGTTCCTCAGATCTTCTCGTTCAGCCGGCCGGAGTGGCCGAACGGTTCTAGTCGCTACAGTCTGGAACTGCAAGACCGCTACGGTCGCAGGTTCGAATCCTGCCTCGGGCATGGATGTGTGTGATGACCTTAGGTTAGTTAGGTTTAAGTAGTTCCAAGTTCCAGGGGACTCATGACCTCAGATGTTAAGTCCCATAGTGCTCAGATCCATTTGAACCATTTTTGAATCTTCTCGTTCCTTTATCGCTATATTCCCGCATGCGTCGACGTTGCCGTCTATCACCTGTGCTAGTTCATCCTTTACATGAACTGCCTCTTCTAGCCACCTCAGAATGCGTTGTTCGTGTTCTTCTTCCTCACCATTTCTGCCTCCTTGCTCTACAATATGTAGTCGCAGACAGTTTGTAGGGAGCTGCGCCGGAATAGCCTGTTCTTCAAATCTGACCTGCCTTATCTTGCCCTTCTGGAAGGTGACCGTGCCGCTACCTATATCAATTACGGCCTGGTTCTCGTACAAGAAGTCCATGCCTATTACAATTTGATCGCCAACTTTGGGACCACAATGAAATTGCCTTCGAACTGGTAGCTCTGACAGGTAAATTCCAGTCGTACCTGTTGCCCTACTTCCATGCATTTTCCCGCGATTGCCCCCGTATTTTAATCTTTTTTATTTTTAAAGGTTCAAATGGTCTGAGCACTATGGAAGTTAACTGCTGAGGTCATCAGTCCCCTAGAACTTAGAACTAATTAAACCTAACTAACCTAAGGACATGACACACATCCATGCCCGAGGCAGGATTCGAACCTGCGTCCGTAGCGGTCGCGCAGCTCCAGACTGAAGCGCCTAGAGCCGCTCGGCCACACTAGCCGGCTCATTTTAAGGGTAGGCCATGTTTGATCACCCTTGCACCCTTCGAAGGCTGCCTTGAAATAGCCGAAAGCTGGCTTCCGCTATCTATGATTCCTTGCAAGGTTACTTTTCCAATCGCTATCCTTACTACCGGGTGTAGGTCATTCGTGGTGTTTTGTTCGTTTTCTTTAAGCAAATCTTCAAGAATTCCTTTCATGCACAAAGTACACCAAGTTTGCAAAGAGAAGAATCATAGCTCTTTACCGATGCTTAATGACACAATAATTCACCTCCATCACACTTCATATATTGCCATAAACTAATGATTGATTTTAAAAGCAATTATCTCCTTTAATTAAAAACATGAAAAGCTTTGACATTTTTCAGGTTGAATAACATCGGGGAATGTCTACAACCCTGTCGCACTCTCTTCCCAACCATTGCTTCTCGACTGTTATAACTGCCATCTGGTTTCTGTACAAATTGTAAATAGCCTTTCTCTCCCTGTATTTTACCCCAGTCACCTTCAGAATTTGAAAGAGAGTGATCCAGTCAACGTTGTCAAAAGCTTTCTCTAAGTCTACAAATGCTAGAAACGTAGGTTTACCATTCCTTAATCTATTCTCTGAAATAAGTCGTAGGGTCAGTATTGCCTCACGTGTTCCAACATTTCTACGGAATCCAAACAGATCTTCCCCGAGGTCGGCTTTTACCAGTCTTTCCATTCGTCTGTAAAGAATTCATGTTAGTATTTCGCAGCCGTGGCTTATTAAAATGATAGTTCGGTTAATTTTCACATCTGTCAACACCTGCTTTCTTTGGGATTGGAATTATTATATTCTTCTTGAAGTCTTAGGATATTTCGTCTGTCTCATACATCTTGCTCACCAGATGGTAGAGTTTTGTTAGGCCTGGCTCTCCCAAGGTTGTCAGTAGCTCTAATGGAATGTTGTCTACTCCCGGGGCCTTGTTTCGACTTAGGTCTTTCAGTGCTCTGTCAAACTCTCCCGGCAGTATAATATCTCCTATTTCATCTTCATCTACATTCTCTTCCATTTCCATAATATTGTCCTCAAGTACATCGCCCTTGTATAAACCCTCTATATACTCCTTCCACCTTTCTGCCTTCCCTTTTCTGCTTAGAACTGAGCGCCTCTACATCCTAACATTTGTCCTCTAGCCATCCCTGCTTAGCCATTTTGCTCTTCCTGTCGATCTCATTTTTGACAGGTTTGTATTCCTTTTTGCCTGCTTCATTTACTGCATTTTTGTATTTTCTCCTTTCGTCAATTAAATTCAATATCTCTTCTGTTACCCAAGGATTTCAATTAGCCCTCATCTTTTTACCTACGTGATCCTCTGCTGTCTTCACTATTTCATCTCTCAAAACTACCCATTCTTCTTCTACTGTATTTCTTTCCCCCATTCTTGTCAATCGTTCCCTAATGCTCTCCCTGAAGCTCTCTGCAACCTCTGGTTCTTTCAGTTTATCCAGGTCCCATCTCCTCAAATTCCCACCTTTATGCAGTTTCTTCAATTTTAATCTACAGAGCCGGCCGCGGTAGTTGAGCGGTTCTCGGCGCTACAGTCCGGAACCACGCGATTGCTACGGTTGCAGGTTCGAATCCTGCCTCGGGCATGGATGTGTTCAGATGTTAAGTCCCATAGTGCTCAGAGCCATTTGAAGCATTTTTTTATTCTACAGATCATAATCAATAGATGCTGCAGATAGGAGGCTAAAATACGGAGAGCGAAAAGCTATTTACAACTGGTGCAGAAACCAGACGCAAGTTATAATGGGCATGAAAGGGAAGCAATGGTTGAGAAGGGAGTGGGACAGGGTTGTAGCCTGTCCTCGATGTTATTCAACCTATGGATAGAGCCAGTAGTAAAAGAAACCAGAGAAACATTTGGAGTAGTAATTAAAGTTCAGGAGGAAGAAATAAAAACCTTGAGATTTGCAAATGAGATCCTCATTCTGGCAGAGACAGCTAAGGACTTGTAAGAACAGCTGAACGGAATTGACAGTGTCCTGATAGAAGCATATAAGATGCATATCAACAAAAGCAAAACAAGTGTAATGGAAAGACGAATTAAGTGAGGTGATACTGAGGGAATTACATTAAGAAACGAGACACTACATGAGTTTTGTTACTTGGGTGGCAAAATAACAGATGATCGCTGAAG
This sequence comes from Schistocerca americana, assembly GCF_021461395.2. Lineage (NCBI taxonomy): Eukaryota > Metazoa > Arthropoda > Insecta > Orthoptera > Acrididae > Schistocerca > Schistocerca americana. The sequence continues at coordinate 5,413,804 of NW_025725481.1, read as the reverse complement.
TAGAAAGTATATAAAACGTAGACTGGCAATGGGAAGGAAATCTTTTCTGAAGAAGAGAAATTTATTAACAAAGAATGTATCTTTACTGTTAGGAAGTCTTTTCTGAAAGTATTTGTATTTAGTGCAGCCATGCATGGAAGTGAAACATGGACGATAGTTTACACAAGAAGAGAATAGAGGCTTTTTAAATGCGCTGCTACTGAATAATGCTGAAGAATGGATGGACAGATCATGTAACTAATGAGAAAGTGCTGAAGAGAACTTGGGAACGAAAGAAATTTGTGGCAAACCTAGCTAGAAGAAGGGATCGGGTGAGAGGACACATTCTGAAATATGAGGGGAGCATCAATTTTGTGTTGGAGGGAAGCGTGCAGGGTAAAAATCGTAGAGGGTTACCAAGAGATGAACACAGTAGTCAGATTCAGAGGTATGTAGGTTACACCAGAGATGAAGAGGTTTGCAAGGGATAGAGTAGCATGGGGAGCCGCGTCAAACCAATTTTCGGCCTGAAGATTGCAACATCATCCTAGAAAGCGTTGTCTTCGCAGGGGTGCACATGAGACTGCACGGCTGTAGCAGATGGCGTTTGCAGACCGAGAACAGCCCAGTCATCCAACCTCTGTGTTGTGGATCGTCGCGATGTGCAGAGAGGATCCGCAGCAGCGCAGACCATTACTCGATGAAACCCAGATGTTGCTCGTATGCGACTCCAAGAAGAGCACATGCCACGGGCTGTCGAACAAGAGCGAACTACCAGCGCAGACAAGTCTCCCAGGCATGTTGTGACATCTCCAAGTTTAGCATGGTGGATACTTGAACACGAACTCATGTATCTGTATCATCTTCAATGTGTACAGAGCCTTACACCTTCTGATCATCCGCCACAGAACTTGTGCCGATGGTTTGTTGGACAAAGTGCCAATGCGTCGTATTTCTCTTCAGTTTTGATTAAAGACGAGGCAGCACTTGGAAGAGAAGCAATAAAAACTTCACACAACCAACACATATGGCCCTTCACAATACCGAGGATACAGTACAGATTAGGCATCACTATCAGTTTAGTTTCATATGTGAGCTGGAATTGTAGGTGACCATCCGATAGATCATACATTCTCCGAGCAAGTCTTACAGGTGTCATGGGGACTTCATTCAGAACAGCCTCTAAGACTTAGTGGAAGATGTAGAAATATATGCCCCTCCGAGAACTGAACTGGAACCTGCGTTGTTCTCAGCCCGAGTTACACGCGCTACCCGCTGGGCCACAGAGCCCATGCTTGTTGTCATATCTCTGCTGAGTATCTTGCAAAGCGGAAATGAGCACTAAGATTTGCCAATAATTATTTTACTGTGCTTTGAGTCGTATTCCATGACAGATAGTCGCAGCCTATTTGTAATATACGGATCCATTTGCAAAATTTCGGCAGTTCCTTAGCTTTGAACATTTTTAATGACGTTGCAGGGAGCAGGCAAAAGAATGTCCGTCTTGCACATATCGCCGCTCTAAGCGAGTAGAGCATAAACACGTCAATTTTCATAAGCTTTGCACTATCAGCGTTCACGAAATTTCGTTCTATTGTTACTTAAAATTTGTAAATGCATTTTACTTTACTTGATAGCTAAATTATTTGCAGAAAAAGTACGCAAAAAGCGGGCAACTACGGCTAACATTCCTGTAACACACCCATAGCTTCGTCTTAGTTCTGGTCCGTGACGTCACTAGAGCGTCAGCCAATAACAGTGTGTTTTCGATCACGTGATGGAATCTTGATATTTAGTTATTTTTAAGCTTTGATTACATAAAAAAGAGATGTTTTGTGGGAATATTGACTGTAAATGCGACTTGAATATTATAACAACTCCGAATAACAACAACGCGAACCATATTTTTAACATAGGAATACAGCCTGTTGTAAGGTTTTATTAATAACTCGAAAACGAAGGCTTTTCAGAAACACGTTTATATAATCTTTTTTGCTTGCTTTACTGTGAGGAACCTGTCCCCTAATTTTGTGAAATCATTTTTGAAACACGCTATATTGTGATACTTCGTAGTAGATTAAAAAGTTTCATAGGTAGGATATGAGGTACTGCTGTAAGTACAGCTGTGAGGACCAGGCGAGAGTCGTGCTTGGGCAGCTCACTCGGTTTGCCTGCACGGGAGCTCAGCGTGTTGCGCCAGAGGGCTGGCTACACGCGGTAATAAAAAATGAAGTGTTCAGCAATTAACTTGGACAGCTGTAATGTGACATACGCCCTGACCAACTGTTGTGGGGAAAAAAAACGAGAGAAAAACAGAACAAAAAAAATGGGAGACGCACTTGCCCGGAAACGGCAAAGGTCCGCAGTTCGAGTGTCGATCCTGCACACAGTGTTAATCTGCCAGGAAGTTTCATATCAGCTCACATTCCTCTGCAGAGTGAAAATTTCATTCGGGGCTATGTATTGTGTTTCATCACACATTTGCATCTATACATACGACGTGCTACAATTGCAGTTTTGCTATAATGATAGATATTGTTTCAAATACTACTTTACGGAGAAAAGTAACAGCATCTACAGCTATAAGAGCTGCATATTTCTCTCCTGTATTCTGCCAGTTGGTCGATGATGTGACCTGAGCGAAGGTAGAATGGAGCCATAAGGTTTCTATGAATCGACAGAGTTCACAGGAGATAGCATCGACAAGTACAGAGTCAGCTCGATGGAGAGAAGCTTGTACAACGCAGCGCCTTCTGTACCAAGTGAAGGCTCTAACGTTGCACCGACATCGGATACGCCATTTTTAATACTTTTCGTTTGAAGTATTGGAGAAGTCGAGAGACGCCTTCCTTTGGATACGGTGTAAAGAAATTTGTCGTGGGCTTATAAAAATTTATCTGATACGAGGCAACATAACCTCAGCACAAAAAGGCTGCACTGGGAGTAATGTGGAGGTTCTGTCAACTCCTAGCATTTATGTCGATAAGATGTACGGTTCGTTTGAGTAATTCTCTCGGGCTGTCAAGTAGGATGACGCAGGACTCATGGAACGGAAAACTCTCCCGCTATCCTGGGTTCTCCTTGTTCCCTCAATCAATTACCAAGAGACAGAACAGACGGTAGGAGTCCACATTGTCTATACAATCAGTTAATGAAGTTATCAAGAGGCTCTAATTTTACATCCAGTAGAGAGCATGAAATCTGCGACCAAAGAAATACGTGGAAAACATAGCAAGAAGAAGGAACAGGATGGCGGGACACGTGTTAAGACATAAGGGATTATCGTCCATTGCACTCGATATAAAGGGTAAAGTTAAAGGGGAAGACTCAGACTGGAATACATCAAGTGACTGGCGACGTAGCTAGCAAGTGCTACTCTGATATGAGGAGTTTGGCGCCGAAGAGGAATTCATGGTGGGCCGCATCAAACCAGCCAGAAGACAGATAACTGAGGAATAAAGTAACTAACAATGGTAGGGGAAGGGCGGCCATAACGGCCATTTGAATCTGAAAGTCCGTACGGAGCTTGTGTCGTACGGAAACTGCATAAATTTGTGACGCGAAACTCCACTGTTAGTTCCACACAGTCATTTGAAGGCGAAGACGCTAAACGTTCAACATGCATTCGCTCCAGACGTAAATGGCTCGACGTGGCAGACGCCATATTTCTTTGGCACACTTATCTGTTTTATACTGCAACTTACAGTAACGGCACATTGAAGATTTGTCACAAACACGTCACCCCTGTCATCAGCAATATAAGCCTTCAAGAGACACTGTGATACCCAAGACTTCTTTCTGTCTTTCTTTCGCTTGTGTCTCATCCCGCAGTTTCCTCAGGGTCGGCATGGTTACAATCTGATGTGGCCTGGCTAATTTGAAGGGGTTGCTGACCTCACCCTGTACCACAGGCGAAAGAATCAGTGTACCCCAGCTGTCTGCATCTAGTGTAAATCATGAAATAGTGCGAATGTGTTTCAAATGTCTGTGGGTCGTGTAACTGAGGCGGGACCAGCTCGGTATTCAACTAGTGGGATGTGGAAAACGGCCTAAAAACCACATCCAGGCTGACCAGCACACCGTGTAATGCTAATGTAAATATAATACTGCCATTAATCTGTATATTTTAAAATTTTTTTGTTCCGTAATAATTTTGCAAAATGAATAAAATACTGTAACGAGAGTAAGATCTTGTTAAGTGTAGTTTATCTGTTTAAAATAACGTCTTTGACGTAGGTGGAATAAATGTATTAAAACATATTTTGTAAATAATTATGTAATATTTCAAGTACAACTGTAATTAATTATGTTAATTTTGTATGTATATGCTGTCATGCAATTGTAGATGGTTCATACGTAGGTTTTTCGTAAGCAGAAGTGTAGGGATCATAGGTAGAACGGAACTCCGTTCTGTGGTGGAATGGAAAAGCTGGTGGGGCGCGCGAGTGAGAATTGGCGCGCGAGTAGCATAGAGTCGGTAGCTGCAATGCAAGTGGTGAACACGCATTTCGTTGGTCAAGCACTAGAGGCCCCTAATTTGCCTGCAAGACTGGGTTTTGGCCTCTGATATGTTCTACATGATTGGCGCAGCACGGCAATAAATTAATAGCTCAAAAATTTGCAATTTCATCGTCGCCACCAAGAGGAAGACAGAGATAAGTAAATCAAGAACCGTACCTGCGCAATGTTACTACGCAGCACCGCCTCACGCCACCTTCGACATCAGTAACAGGCAAAGTACTTTATTTAGAAGTGTATCACAGTATGAACCATCCTTCTTCAATCAGTGGGATATAAGTGTTCAATGTACCTTTGTGTTTAACCGTAATTTTCCTATTTCATTTACCTCAGTAGGGTCCTTACCTAAACGAATTTATTCCGAATATCCTGATGCTTATTGAAACTTGAATAATAGTAAATTACTGGCAATAGTAATGTTTTGGTAGCAAATTCTGAATCTCATTATTAAATACTAAAGTTTGCACGTATCAGTTTAAGAGCCACCGCTTTGCGTGACCATGAGGATAAGTTTTCAATAGTATTTCTCAAAGTAAAGTAACATAAATGTTTAACTGCAACAGTCTTAACAGTAATTGTTCGTGTTGCTTCTCCATGTCAAAGAAAGCCAAATAAATATTGGTGTTAGTAAAACGTTAATAGTCCTAAAGAAATGAAATTTAGTCGTACAGAAAGTGGGATTAATAGTACTTACTGCCAAGTGACCGTAGTAAGTGAAAGTAGTTATTTATTCAGTGTCGAAAATTGACTTCATCTTTTTGTGTGGACACTGTGCCCGATTTGGGCTGGTGGCCGTTTTATTAAGCGAAACAGTTTAATGTTATAACAGGCTTTGACTGATAAAAGGTTTCCAAAAGTAATTATTCTCACTGCTTTTCCCCCAAACTGTATGATTCGGAGAAAAATAGTTCGATACGTTACCACTGGGTTGAACACGGTTAAAATCTCTATCCGAGAGTGGATAGTTTGGAGTGTTAGTGCTGGGTAATTTTGTGGTGGTGCTCCGGCCGCTACTTACTACACAGTTCTGACATTCCGAATCGCGGATCTTCCGTCTCTACGGTGGTAGAACTTAAACGTTCTGGTTCCGTACTGACGAGAACGCGAAAGTAGCAACCGGCCCTCGTCGTTAATCCGCCGGGCGGATTCGATCCTGGGACTATGCGCCTACCCGAGTCCAGGAAGCAGCGCATTAGTGCTCTCGGCTAACCTGCCGGGTCCCTGTGATACCCAAGACACAAGGCCGAAATTACATAACTATAGTGTAGCGTAAGGGCTGAAGGAAGTAGGCCCTCCTGTGCGCTAAATTTTTCCTCTTTTGTTTGTTTTTTCTTTCATGTTAGCACTGATAATACATTCTGGGATTTTCCTATGTATGTAACACATCTACATCAACATTGATACTCTGCAAATTACCTTCAGTGCCTGGCAGAGGTATCACGTTATCTCACGGCAGTTGCGACACATCACCTTTCATTACGTTCTGCTTCGCAGGAAGCATGGTTCCAAAAATACAATTTCCATCTTATTCTTTATGGTATCACGTTATCTCAATAAAAACCATGACTATTTTACAACTTTATTATATCCCATTGATACATTTCACGAAAATAAAATTAAATGAATGAATCAGTCCTAACACTTTAGCAACCCAAATGAGCCAGCTTCATCACTTTTTTATTTCTTCTCTTGCTCCTACAGACTAGTTCTTGATTCATGAATTTAATAATGTAAAAGAGCCTCACTTTCACAAACAGTCTTATTAACAGCAGCTTGGTTCAGCACAGCACCCAGGTGGGTGTTCACAAAGGAAGCACCACAATTACTTATGTGAGCATATTCATCAAAAGTAGTAGTCATCTTAGTCTCACAATGAGTTGCAAATTCTTTGACATCTTCTGCACAAATCAATAGGCTTCCAAAGTTGCCTTCATAGCTTTTAAAATGACAATAAACTTTGTCATTTGCGTCTAAGTCTTGGCTGCCATCTACAAGTACTGTCCTACATTTATAACAGTCATGAATTGTAAGCAGTTTCTTTAATACATAACCAAACACGTATGTCATGCTGTTTACCTCTCCGAGGTCTGTTTGAACTTCCACATTTGGTAGTCTGATCACTGAACTCGTGTCACTGATGTCCAACAGTGGTGAAACAAGTAATTTGGGCGCTGCTTTCATATCCACTATTGTCTGAACCCAGTTGATCCCCTCACAATTGGAGGTAGCTACACTGTGTGTGTTCATTAATTTGCTTAAAGCACAATTACTGAATGCAGCACAAAACTTTCGTGGTGATGGGTTGCTACAAAAACCGCCTCTATGCCTTATCACTGAGAAAAAGTTTTCCAGTGGATCTTGATTAATTTTGCGTGTTAATAAATATAACTTGGTTCCATCCACAACATCATCAAAAAACATGTTCAAAGCGCTTATGTTACCCAGAAGTCCTTTAACACACTTAATCCTAGGTGAAAAGATTTCCCCATCAGCATCTACAAATTTCCGTGACTGTATCTATGGCTTCCCCCCCCCCCCCCCCATGGACCATGGACCTTGCCGTTGGTGGGGAGGCTTGCGTGCCTCAGCGATACAGATAGCTGTACCGTAGGTACAACCACAACGGAGGGGTATCTGTTGAGAGGCCAGACAAACGTGTGGTTCCTGAAGAGGGGCAGCAGCCTTTTCAGTAGTGCAAGGGCAACCGTCTGGATGATTGACTGATCTGGCCTTGTAATAATAACCAAAACGGCCTTGCTGTGCTGGTACTGCGAACGGCTGAAAGCAAGGGGAAACTACGGCCGTAATTTTTCCCGAGGGCATGCAGCTTTACTGTATGATTAAATGATGATGGCGTCCTCTTGGGTAAAATATTCCGGGGGTAAAATAGTCCCCCATTCGGATCTCCGGGCGGGGACTACTCTAGAGGATGTCGTTATCAGGAGAAAGAAACATGGCGTTCTACGGATCGGAGCGTGGAATGTCAGATCCCTTAATCTGGCAGGTAGGTTAGAAAATTTGAAAAGGGAAATGGATAGGTTACAGTTAGATATAGTGGGAATTAGTGAAGTTCGGTGGCAGGAGGAACAAGACTTCTGGTCAGGTGACTACAGGGTTATAAACACAAAGTCAAATAGGGGTAATGCAGGAGTAGGTTTAATAATGAATAGGAAAATAGGAATGCGGGTAAGCTACTACAAACAGCATAGTGAACGCATTATTGTGGCCAAGATAGATATGAAGCCCACACCTACTACAGTAGTACAAGTTTATATGCCAACTAGATCTGCAGATGACAAAGAAATTGAAGAAATATATGATGAAATAAAAGAAATTATTCAGATAGTGAAGGGAGACGAAAATTTAATAGTCATGGGTGACTGGAATTCGAGTGTAGGAAAAGGGAGAGAAGGAAACGTAGTAGGTGAATATGGATTGGGGCTAAGAAATGAAAGAGGAAGCCGCCTGGTAGAATTTTGCACAGAGCACAACTTAATCATAGCTAACACTTGGTTTAAGAATCATGATAGAAGGTTGTATACATGGAAGAACCCTGGAGATACTAAAAGGTATCACATAGATTATATAATGGTAAGACAGAGATTTAGGAACCAGGTTTTAAATTGTAAGACATTTCCAGGGGCAGATGTGGACTCCGACCACAATCTATTGGTTATGACCTGTAGATTAAAACTGAAGAAACTGCAAAAAGGTGGGAATTTAAGGAGATGGGACCTGGATAAACTGAAAGAACCAGAGGTTGTACAGAGTTTCAGGGAGAGCATAGGGGAACAATTGACAGGAATGGGGGAAAGAAATACAGTAGAAGAAGAATGGGTAGCTTTGAGGGATGAAGTATTGAAGGCAGCAGAGGATCAAGTAGGTAAAAAGACGAGGGCTAGTAGAAATCCTTTGGTATCAGAAGAAATATTGAATTTAATTGATGAAAGGAGAAAATATAAAAATTCAGTAAATGAAGCAGGCAAAAAGGAATACAAACGTCTCAAAAATGAGATCAACAGGAAGTGCAAAATGGCTAAGCAGGGATGGCTAGAGGACAAATGTAAGGATGTAGAGGCTTATCTCACTAGGGGTAAGATAGATACTGCCTACAGGAAAATTAAAGAGACCTTTAAAAATAAGAGAACCCCTTGTATGAATATCAAGAGCTCAGATGTAAACCCAGTTCTAAACAACGAAGGGAAAGCAGAAAGGTGGAAGGAGTATATAGTGAGTCTATACAAGGGCGATGTACTTGAGGACAATATTATGGAAATGGAAGAGGATGTAGATGAAGATGAAATGGGAGATACGATACTGCGTGAAGAGTTTGACAGAGCACTGAAAGACCTGAGTCGAAACAAGGCCCCTGGAGTAGACAACATTCCATTGGAAGTACTGACGTCCTTGGGAGAGCCAGTCCTGACAAAACTCTACCATCTGGTGAGCAAGATGTATGAAACAGGCGAAATACCCTCAGACTTCAAGAAGAATATAATAATTCCAATCCCAAAGTAAACAGGCGTTGACACATGTGAAAATTGCCGAACAATCAGTTTAATAAGCCACAGCTGCAAAATACTAACACGAATTCTTTACAGACGAATGGAAAGACTAGTAAAAGCCGACCTCGGGGAAGATCAGTTTGGATTCCGTAGAAATACTGGAACACGTGAGGCAATACTGACCTTACGACTTATCTTAGAAGAAAGATTAAGGAAAGGCAAACCTACGTTTCTAACATTTGTAGACTTAGAGAAAGCTTTTGACAACGTTGACTGGATCACTCTCTTTCAAATTCTGAAGGTGGCAGGGGTAAAATACAGGGAGCGAAAGGCTATTTATAATTTGTACAGAAAGCAGATGGCAGTTATAAGTGTCGAGGGACATGAAAGGGAAGCAGTGGTTGGGAAGGGAGTAAGACAGGGTTGTAGCCTCTCCCTGATGTTATTCGATCTGCATATTGAGCAAGCAGTAAAGGAAACAAAAGAAAAATTCGGAGCAGGTATTAAAATCCATGGAGAAGAAATAAAAACTTTGAGGTTCGCCGATGACATTGTAATTCTGTCAGAGACAGCAAAGGACTTGGAAGAGCAGTTGAACGGAATGGATGGTGTCTTGAAAGGAGGATATAAGATGAACATCAACAAAAGCAAAACGAGGATAATGGAATGTAGTCGAATTAAGTCGGGTGATGTTGAGGGTATTAGATTAGGAAATGAAACACTTAAAGTAGTAAATGAGTTTTGCTATTTGGGGAGCAAAACAACTGATGATGGTCGAAGTAGAGAGGATATAAAATGTAGACTGGCAATGGCAAGGAAAGCGTTTCTGAAGAAGAGAAATTTGTTAACATCGAGTATAGATTTAAGTGTCAGGAAGTCATTTCTGAAAGTATTTGTATGGAGTGTAGCCATGTATGGAAGTGAAACATACACAATAAATAGTTTGGACAAGAAGAGAATAGAAGCTTTCGAAATGTGGTGCTACAGAAGAATGCTGAAGATTAGATGGGTAGATTGCATAACTAATGAGGAGGTACTGAATAGGATTGGGGAGAAGAGGAGTTTGTGGCACAACTTGACCAGAAGAAGGGATCGTTTGGTAGGACATGTTCTGAGGCATCAAGGGATCACCAATTTAGTATTGGAGGGCAGCGTGGAGGGTAAAAATCGTAGGGGGAGACCAAGAGATGAATAAACTAAGCAGATTCAGAAGGATGTAGGTTGCAGTAGGTACTGGGAGATGAAGAAGCTTGCACAGGATAGAGTAGCATGGAGAGCTGCATCAAACCAGTCTCGGGACTGAAGACCACAACAACAAACAACAACAACATCTATGGCTTCAGTGTATTTAAAATTTCCAAATGTCTTGAGGCACTTGTAATGCAGTTCCTTAAGGATACAGGCCCTTTAACACTATATGCATTAAATATGTCAAAAATATCGTTTACTTTTTGGCAAAAATCTGCAGTAGCAATAGCAGATGATGATATGGTGCCACAAGTAACAAGTGTCTAAATGCGTGCTGCTACTGTATGACTCAACACACGAACTGCAGTGTTTACCTTCATTTTTGAGAATGCTAGCAGTTGGACAGCTCTTTTAGTGAGCTTGGGGGCCAACTTGTACTTCCTTTCATAGTCACTTGAGTATAAATGACAAATGTCCTTCCTTGAAGCAGTGCCAATCCGTCCTTCATCTGTTGTGTGGATAATGTTATACCTGAATAAATTGTTACGTATGCTTTTTATCAAGTGTGAGGTGTCATAAAAAAAATCTTACTCCCTTCGTGTACTAAGCATGGATTAACTGGTGTGATACCCAGTCTGTGCCTCCACTCCACAAAATTCGAGCCTTGGTCTGTCACACATGTTTTTACAACCAAACCAATCTCTGTGAGTTTTCTGACAACTTCAAAAAATATGCGCGTCAAATGGGTGGCTCCGACTGGTCCTTTGGAGAAATAATATACTAATGGCTGTTTAAAATTTGAGAAGATGCCGTTAATCATTATAACTAATGCAGTATTGGCAACCACAGATGTACGTATGAAGCCCATGTCTTCAAATCCAATAACACGATCCCTAGAGCTGTCATATATCAAATTTTCCATTAGTGACATCTCATCCATAGACAAATTAACAATTATATCAGTTTATGGTAACTGCTGCACTTTCTGCTTTAAAAGATGAAATATGTTATTATTTATCCCACAATTTAACTGTATATCTTCCACATACCTTGAAACGTCCCCTTAGAAAAATCTATACAAGACTGTGCTTAAACTGACACACAATATTTTTAGCGCAACGCAATCTGACTTTCAAAAATCCCTACAAAAGAATGGCCCTGACTAACATTAACCTATACGTTTCACAAATCACTTACCTCACAAAAATCTTCATTACTCGAACTACTGCAATATAGCGAGCGCCACTACTGCCAGCTAAATAAAAGATTCAAACTACGGAAGGCACTAACTACTGATAGGCATAGTTAGCAAATGTAAGATTTTTGTAGAGAACAAACAATGTATTTACCTTAATAGTCATAATATATATAGCAGTTCATGACATCCAGTCTAACAAATTTCAAACCTCCGCCATCTCTCTCCCCACAACCACCACTGCAGGCGGCTCGCCTCCAACTGCGCAACGCTACGCGCTGTTCACATCCAGCTGCCGATTTTCATACAGAGCGCTACGTAACGTTGCCAATAAGAAAACATAAACAGCCTACTTACAACCTTTGTAAGATACGTACTGATGGAAGGCTAAAACAGCGTGATAAAAACCTGTATGCCTGAGTACTACAATACAACAAATTAAGTGCAAATTACTTAGTTTCATCTTCCCATCTCGCACCACGTTTTCCATTCAGTGGTATACTGATTTGGCTTATCAATAAATCGAGAGCATCTTTTTTCAAGTACTTGGAACCAACACTTTTTATAATGAGCTTATCCTTTTGTACTTGTGTCCTGTGACGTGGTTGCAGTTTATTCTTACAATGGGCACTTTCCTTGTCACGTAGTAATTTTGTACTAAGTCTAATGATTTGCACGTTTTTACATTTCACACGATTTTCCAACACGCGAATAATTTCACGTAATCTAAGCATTTCATCTTCAAAAGATGTCTGTGTTGCAGATTCCGTTGTTAGTGATTTTATATGTCTCTCGTGTAGTAACACTTGTGGTAGTTGTTTCTTCTGTGTCAGGAGACAGTTTTATTGTTTTTGCAGTAACACTTTCACGTTTGTATGGCAATTTTCTCTTCATCGTCACTAGTTGTGGCTTATTCGGCACGACAAATAACGTAGGAACAGCATTGCATATCGATGTCTTCTTTTCCGTGCTCATGAACTGGTTTGACTCGAAATGTAACGCACAAAACTTCACGTTATTGTGCAAATAAAGGGCATCTTTTTGCAGCAGGTCCTGTCTTCTACTGTTTATTCACCATTTCTTGCTCCTAAAAAAGAAAAACAAATTCAGTAATTCAATAAAGTTTAGAAAAAAATCGTAAATAAAGAGCGCTCTAATATGATGTTTCATACCTCTCAGGGTCCTTAGGAAACCTGAAGAATGACAAATTTGGTGTCTTCTTCCTATTATTACTGCAATTTCTTGCACTACATACGCTGCCTTTCGTAAAAAACATCTTAAAAATGAATATAAACGATACTGTTTACATTTAATGAATACCGTATTCAGCAGCGTAGCTTCTCCACCGCTTGAGGCGCTGTTGTCGCTGTGTATAACAATGTAAGCCCAGGATAGCTACTCCAGTCAGTCAGATTGCAGGCCGAAGACGCGTCTGGAAACGAGGAAATGTCTCGCATTCTCGTCTTTCGATAAAGCTTTCACGATCTGATTCGATGAGCTCAACATAATGTGTAGAGGTCTCAATACAATTTTTTCGTATACAAGATACAGCACGAGAAGCTTTAGGTACGAAAACAGCAAGTGTAATGGGAGGCGGTGCTACACACGAAACACCGTAGTTTAACCGAGATGTTCAAGAATTACTTGTTAAGTCAGTGACAGGCGGGAAGACTGCATGGGGTGTAAAATTAACAGTAATAGGTCTAAATCGAATACACGAAAAATAAAACAGCATTATTGCAAGTGATAGACAAAACGCATGAAACGAGACCTTTATGGAACACAATGTGTGGTGAATGCCCCTGGAGATAATGAACGATGCTATTGAACACATTCAGATATAGAATATGCGAAAAATTCAGTGGGAAAATTATTTTCGACCTTTCTTTGCCTGCGTTGATTGGGGTATCACGCCACCAGCATAGTCGGTTATACCCTTAACATTACTACCCTGTCCGCGAGGGTAATGAAAGAAAAACGACTTTTGTAGATGTTACGCTTAAACTTAACCCTCGCAAGCAGAGTACATTCGTAGTCTGAAAGCCACACGAATTCAACGATGTAACAGTTTTGTTTATTTTGTACTGTTAGAATTCACTAAATTGTTAGGTAAAATTTACACAGTTCTTAAGTGCTCAACTAATCCAGTGGTGGAATATAGGAATAAACTTTATTAGGCTTGTAAGCCCATTTTCGAGTACAGAACTGTTTCCCAAGATGGAAATCACGTGAAGGAAAGTGGGAAATAATTCGTGCAGTCACAAATCTTTGTCGAATAGTAGGAGCGAGTGCCGTGAACAACGTACTAGAAATCCCGACTGGTAGGGGCTGAGTGTGGGAGTAAGGATGCATTTGAAGGTCACTTTTGTACGATTTTCTTGAGTAACTCGAAAACTACGGCCTCTAGCGAAAACGGACCCCAGTGTAATATTATTCCTACAAAAATGTCCTGTTAATTGTTTCTCAAGGATTTGTAGTTTGCGCGTGGCGAACGAGAGAATGAAAATCTCTCGCATGGTCTTTGAAGGCCAGTTATAACACGGCGGGCTGCATAAAACAAGATCCGTAGGGGCAGCTGAGTCACCTTGTATATTATACACCAATTGAAATGTGTACAATGCGAAATATTTAAGAATGCTTCACGAAACATAACCTTCTATCAGTGCTAAAAACTAAAGAAAATGGCGTAAACTGCTTATGGCGGTCTCCAACGAGAATTTCTTCATGTGAGTCTATGATTTGTCATGTGACTGAAGTAACGACCAAAAGGAAACACGTGTTCCTAGCTACACTATCCGCTAGGTACAACACTCTCCCTACCTAAAACTAGCGTAATGGCATTTCAGGGAATATTCCCATTCTGTTCAAAGAATATTATCAACTAAAAAGCTACAGAACAAATCCCTTATTTCTCCTATCTGGCTGCTGAAATAAGTGACAATAAAGGCTGATATACTGAAACTACGTTTCAACGTTTTTGAACACATTTGTGGTGACGGTGAGTATCAAGACAGGAAAGGGCATGAGAATAAAAGTAAATAAAGGCATCACCAGGTTTAATGAATGGGAGTGAGACAGACGGACGTCAGTAACACCGAAAGGTCGGAAATGAGGACTTCAAGAAATGTTAGAGGGTGTACAAAATATTAGACCCAATACGTAATGAACACGGAAGATCAGAACTTAACGTTTAGAATATTAGAGAGTGGACGGTAACAGAAGAAGATCGAAAGAAGGTATTAACCGGATAAATGAAGACAGATTGCCAAAACGCATTGGGCTAATAAGCCATAACCAAGAAGAGATTCGGGAAGGCCCAGGAAATGAGGGGAACAACTCTGAGTGTGAAGTCAGAAGACGTATTTTTCCTTCCTAAATCGCAGTGCAGAAGATCAAACAGACTTTTACTCATGTCGTTATTTTATAGCAGGTATCTTATCCAGTGATTCCAGTAATGATTTATTACATTTTTATTGTGTGCCTAAAGTTTTTCCGCATGTCTCAGTTGCAACATACTCAACAAGGAATGCAGGAGTATCAACTGGCCAACAATTGTACGGGCCGTGCAGTGGGAGGCAGGGAGGGTGTACGAGGTCAGTTGCGGCGCTTCGCCAATCTTCACAACGTATCGTTCGCGGTCATTCAGTTGGAATTCACTTTTTCCCAGCATTCGACTTACTTCAGTTAATCACTGATTTTAGAAAATGTTGCAACTAGAAGGGGAACCTTTGTGCTATCGTTCATAAATAAGTAATCACAGAAATACTCATTCCTCTGCACACAGATCTACACCAGTCCGCTTATTCGTAGCTGGAGTAAACACTGTCCTATTAAATGTCATAAAGTTGTTCGATGAAAATATAAACGTCAAAATAGGCAACATTTATAGTTTAAGGCGAGATTTCGTAGATTAAGAAGTTGACATGCATTTACCTGCACGTGGTTTCCATCTTCGGAAATAGTTCTGTATTCGAAAATGGGCTTAAAGTCCTAATAATGTTTCACGAAGCAAGGCAAAAAGAATCCCGTTTAATCAACACAATACGAAATGTTTCTCCAAGATCCTACAGTTAAATCAGTCTCTTGCAGCCAGAAGTGTGGAGTATAATATGGTGTACTGAAAGCCAAAATAAAACCAACCTCCTTTCAGAGAAAAATGTTTTTGCATTTCTTTCTGAACGCCCCTCGTAATTCTTGATCAGCTTCGAATGTGAAAAGCTTCTCCCACTGGAAGCGACAGTCACTGGCATGGTTAGCAGTAATTGTTGGTTTATGGGTTTCCAATTTCATTTAAGTATTTCAATATTAGCACTGAAGTTCTCATATTCTTGTTCACTTTTTCTCTGAACACTTTGATTTCTGTCAAAAGTTCTGACGCAACAATGTCTTTTGTTTATTCACCATTTACCTTTTATACTTAGCTCTCTGACACGTTTATTTCATAGCGTTTTCAGTTCTTTATCCTATAAGTGTCTCAAGTTTTTTGATGAAAAAAACTGAATATTTCGGAATACTTAGTCAGCTGCCCAAACTTTTGTTGCAAACTTATTAATACTGTGTCAACGACAGGGTAGAAAAAATCAGTTTCGTCTTCTCCTCTGGAAGCTGTGCTCTGCAAAGCACATCGTCATTTTTACAACCAAATTGGTTTCTTTTGGTGCCAGTTCTCTTTTGTTCAAATTTTGCCCAATCTGTAAAGTTTCAGCTATCACTTTCGTAGTGAAAAAAAATCTTCCTCACGGAAATTCTCACTTAAATTTTATTTAACTTTCGAGCGATTTGGTTGTTAATTTCAAATTCATGTTTTCTGCCTGGAGGGCCTTACTTGCTGCTATAAGGGCAAAGAGAAGCTCATACCGTATGACAACACCGTCAATAAACTAGAAGTTATCTAATTCGTTCACAGCAAGTAAGTGTTCTTCGCTTTTTGTTTTCAATTCATCAATGCTATTGCTCACCCCAAGAAGGGCATCTGTGACTTCTCTTGATTGGTACGTCATAGTTTCGACACTCTCCACCCAGCTTTCCCATCGAGGTTCTGAAAGCTTCTTCACTGTTAATTTTGGTACTCTGTTCAATATGATTTCCGCTCTCTGGGAGGATGCACCGAAAACAAAGTATAGTCTTTGAATTACACGAAAAAATGTGACTGCTTTTGCTGTAGGTTTTGCCGCATCTGATAGCACAAGATTAATATTCCAGCTAGCACATGTCAAATAAAATGCTCTTGGATTACATCGGGATTCTGGTTTGAACACGACTTCAATTACCTTCTATACTTGTACCATTTTCGTAACTTTGGCCTCCGCAGCCACGAATATTGAGACCTAGTTGGTCTACTTTCGATGCACGGGTTTTAGGCAAACTTTCTCCTGTTGTTGAAGAGACATCCATAAAGTCTACAGTCATTGTGTGTTCTTATATGTTTACAAACTTAACAAGCAATGTCATTTGTTCATTGTTGGTTGTATCAGGAGTACAATGAGGGATGACTGAAAAATATGTACTTTCTTCTAGAAAATTAACGTTTTGTACTTTGAGTGCAAGCAAATTTATGAGTTAATGTTGAATGTTTTTGTACACAAGAACGGTCAAGAATTTCTTAAGTTTTTAACCGCGATTAAAATTTTCTGCAAAACAGGGTCAAATTCTGCAATTATTTCGATTAAACCAAGAAAATTGCCATAATTATATTGACAGAGCTTTTAGCTGCCTCCTATGAAGGCCATATTATGCTCAGCCAGATACCTGGTGGCACGTATAATTCTGTTTAGAGCCGAAAACAAGTGTTCCTTTTCTCTTTCTAGTAGTTCACTTCCATAGCTACCACTTTTTTGTTTCAACTGTCTCACACTGTATGCATCTTTTTGCAGAGTGTATGTGGGCAACTAATTGTTCATGGCCTGTAAGCCGATCTCCTAAATGAACCCAGTCACAGAGTCTGTCACTTGACAGCTTGTTTGTAGGAGATCGAAAAATTTTACAACAGTAACAAAGAACGTTTTTGGTGCATTTCGAATACACAATCCATTTTCGATCCCTTTTTTCTCCATTGGGTAAAGTTGGTACGTAAAAATGAATTGAAAATTTTCCTCCCCTCTCGTATTAAAGATAACAAAAATATACAATTTTAATAGAGCCTTTCTGTACAATTTCATTTATCATGGAGGATGTTAACGTATTAGGTCAAGTGCCTGGGTCTGGATTTGTGATTATTTCACGGTCGCTATCAGTAGACCTAGCTGAATGTGGGATACCAGTTGGTTCACATAACAATACATTTTCAGTTTTTTATAAAGCACCACATTATGAGGGGGTAGTGTTAATGACATCACCATTTGAGCATAAATTGGTTTTAATATGTGAAGATAAGATGCTTGTCGTAGAACCTTTTCGAAAGCGTCTTTCTTTTTGCAGTTGAAAATTGTTCGTGATGAAGCTTTTTATTGTATAACCTTATTCTTTTTTTATTTTATTTTCTTTTTTATTTTTTAGCACACGGGAGGAACACTATATCGTAACACAGAACGCACATACAGCACAAGAAACGGTTTGAACTGGAAACGTACATTTAAACTCATGACAACTAACAAATTATTTTGTGAGATACCGATGAAAATAATGCTTAATTGTTAGCCACAGAAGTGAGCTGCAAGAGTGCAGAGAAAGAGAAGAGCTAAGAGACAATGAATAACGTTTCTCTTAAATTACGGATGAGCAGATGTTAACAGAAGACACTGCTGCCGCATGGTGGTTATCGTTGAAACAACTGGTTTTCCGTTATATCGGTTTATTACAACGTCAGTGCCACGGACACCTGACCGCTCAAATTTTGAAATAACCGATTTAAGTTTTTATTTCTGTTATTTCGTGTAATAAATGTAGAAAAAAGTTGACTTCCTCAGTTTCAAGATAAATAGAATCAAAATTATGAATAGGCAATAAAAGAAATCTTAGTCCGACCATTGTTCACTCATTTTCTCGACAAGTGTTAAGTGGTTGAATACTACGAAAAATTACTAGTATTATCCTATTGATTCTAATTTTATGAAACTCAGCTCAAAAATCATGTTGTAATCGAGGATCACACCATTATTTGGGCATTATAAAAAGCCAGCGCTAAAGGATGAAAACTGAGGTTGAGGAGCTCGTATTTTGCGTGGTGGTTTGTCCTTTTTCAAGGGCTACAGGCGGATAAACGCATATTATGTAGACACAGATAGCAGGTGAGCTACTTTCTATTCTTATTGTATACGATGAACAAATTATTGTTAAGCTTAAGATTTATTACGGTTACCATAATGTTGTTGTTGTGGTCTTCAGTCTGCAGACTGGTTTGATGCAGCTCTCCATGCTACCCTATCCTGTGCACGTTTCGTCATTTCCCAGTACGTACTGCAACCTACAGCCTTCTGAATCTGTTTAGTGTATCCATCTCTTGGTCTCCCTCTTCGATTTTTACCATCCGCGCTGCTCTCCAATACTAAATTGGTGATCCCTTGACGCCTCAGAATATGTCCTATCAACCGATCTCTTCTTCCAGTCAAGTTGTGCCACAAATTTCTCTTCTCCCCAGCTCTATTCAATACCTCCTCATCAATTATGTGGTCTACCCGTCTAATATCCAGCATTTTTCTGTAGCACCACATTTCGAAAGCTTCCATTCTCTTTTTGTCTAAACTATTTATTGTCCACGTTTCACTTCCATACATGGCTACTCTCCAGAAAAGACTTCCTGACACTTAAATCTATACTCGATGTTAACAAATTTCTCTTCTTCAGAAACGCTTTCCTTGCCATTGACAGTCTACATTTTATATCCTCTCTACATCGACCATCATCAGTTATTTTGCTCCCCAAATGGCAAAACTCATTTACTACTTTAAGCGTTTCATTTCCTAATCTACTTCCCACAGCATCACCCGATTTAATACGACTGCATTACATTATCCTCGTTTTGCTTTTGTTGATGTTCATCTTACATCCTCCTTTCAAGACAGTGTCCATTCCGTTCAGCTGCTCTTCCAGGTCCTTTGCTGTCTCTGACAGAATTACAATATCATCGGCGAACATCAAAGTTTTAATTTCTTCTCTATGGATTTTAATTCCTACTCCGATCATTTCCTTTGCTTCCTTTACTGCTTGCTCAATATACAGATTGAATAACATCGGGGAGATGCTACAACCCTGTCTCACTTCCTTCCCAACCACTGGTTCCCTTTCATGCCCCTCGACTCTTATAACTGCCATCTGGTTTCTGTACAAACTGCAAATAGCCTTTCGCTTCAGGGTATTTTACCCCTGCCACCTTCAGAATTTGAAAGAGATTAATCCTGTCAACGTTGTCAAAATCTTTCTCTAAGTCTGCAAATGCTAGAAACGTAGGTTTGCCTTTCCTTAATCTATTCTCTAAGATAAGTCGTAGGGTCAGTATTGCCTCACGTGTTCCAACATTTCTACGGAATCCAAACTGGTCTTCCCTGAGGTTGGCTTCTACCAGATTTTCCATTCGTCTGTAAATAATTCGTGTTAGTATTTTGCACCGTGGCTTATAGTTCGGTAATTTTCACATCTGTCCACCCCTGCTTTCTTTGGGTTTGGAATTATTGTAATTCTTCTTGAAGTCTGAGGGTATTTCACCTGTCTCATACATCTTGCGCACCAGATGGTAGAGGTTTGCCAGCGCTGGCTCTCCCAAGGCTATCAGTACTTCTAATGGAATGTGTTTCCAGACTATAGATGTAATCACGAACAATGGCTTTCGAATTTAGGCTCGTTCTGTGCACCTACGTCGCGCGTTCTTCGGTAGCCAATGAGTCTTCAGCAGTGTTCTGAGAGCTGTGCTGTGACTGTTAGCGCAATGCGACCATCATACGCGATCGTAGCGAGTTCTTTGTCGAATTTTTATTCCATTTGTTTCGAGTTGTCATGGTTGATGGTGGTGGTAGGAGACTAATTCTGCACTAGCAAGCGAGAGATATAATCTGCAGGATACACGCTTTCATCTGGTGTATGCGAGTACGGCAACTGCCACTTGTAACCGGCAACAATGCAATCCCCGTCCTTGCCTGCGCGAACCGCCATCGCTCGTGGATGGGACTCTAGGATTGGTGCCATTCTCCAATGGGATTGATGTCCGGTGACGACAGGGAGAAACTACCATATAGACCAGGTGGGGGTAAGTCTTCTACACTGCACGCACACACGTTTACGTTAAGCCACGACACATGGCAACAGGGACATAACTGTCACAGCAATGCTGTACCATTTCTTATGCCATGTATTTGTTGGTCGTTTCTGTCGGCAGTATTATTAAAATAGCGCTGATCACTTTTCTCTTTTTCTACAATAATGCAGTATTTCAAAACAATGGAAAATGTCTGAATAAAACTGCTGTTTTTCCAAAAAAAAAAAAAGATCTATTTAAAAACAAACCATGGGAAATTCCAAGTAGGAACACCAACAATGCAGGAAAGATAGGTTGCTACTTCCCGTCAAGAAGACATGTTAACTTGCAGACAGGCATTCTGACCGCAGATGCTGGAGTTGGCGGTCGTGTTTGCATGAGGTGTGCTTGCTTGTGTGTGTGAGTGGTGTGTGTTTCGTTTTTGCTGATGAAGGCTGTGGCCGAGAGCTAGCTTTTAATTGTGCCTGTCTGAAAATAAACGCGTCTTTATTAAAAAACAAAAATTTTGCACTGCTGCTATGGCTAACTGATACTTCAGTACTTTTCCCAGCTATTAGTGACAAATAAAAACACCTGTTATTACCTAGGCCAAAAAATACGGAAAAATACCGGTTATGAAGAACTAAAATACCGGTATCGGTTTTAACCGGTCAGTTTTTTCCATCCTAATCCTTATCATAGACCTTGGTTCCCTCGACTCCGATGCTGCGATAGTTTTCTACGATGTACACTAGTCGCATGTGGTAATGAAACAATGGGTATATACCTAAACACTTAAATACTTGATTCATGCCTAGGATTGTCATATCTATCTGGGGCCTCGTCGGGGCGCTCTGAGATGGGGGTGTAGAAATGAAGTAAAAATTTCATTTAATATAATCACTTTTTATTTAGAAACGAAATACGTGGAATTTGTTGCGACCGAAGTAGTTGGTACACAATAATGTCCGGAAGATTTCACCTTTTCCTGCAAGTCTTTTTTTCCCTTTTAAGTATTTATAAAAATCCGTGCAAGTTAGTTTGCAGTTAAATGGCAGTGTAGGATTGATTCCACAGTCTTTGGCAGCAGTCAGTTTCTTTCATCAATCCACTGGGCCGACATCAGCGAAAGTACTCTTTCCACAGTGGCGTTGAATGTGGGAATAAAAAACAAATACTCGCATGATTTAGCCGTTGGCATTTGCGTTCATGGTTTTCGATTTGCTTAAGAAAATATGTACACTTTTCTTCCAGTCACGCTTAGTTTCTAAAAAGCCCTTCATGTACACATATTCCTGAAAATAATTGTCGCCTGAAGTATTCACATTTTTAGTCAGGTATATAATAATGTTTTCAATCTTCACCCGATCTGGGGTTTCAGGCCCAATCAAAAACTTGATATTTATTAAAACAGAAAGCCAATCTCTCACACTAATCAAATGCTATGGTATAGAGAACCATTGTGTCTACGTCAAACTTCGAAATAAAATTAATTATTTCTTGATTATGGTTCCCATTCTTTAATTTGTTCTAATTCATCTTGATTTTGCATGCCAATAACATTTCCAGTCTTCCTTTCATTCAGACCTCTTTGTGTGTCGATTAATGATTGTATTTCTTATTTCAGTTATCGAGGCTTTATCATTCTCCACGATTTTTATATTTTTTTCAAAGAGCCGAGTTTGACTGCAGAAACATGAAGTTAATTTCACTGATCGGACTACTCAAAAAATTTGAAATTATTATAGGTGACCTGTCTTCACCGTCAAAATCTGTATTAATGGAATCCACGGCTTAAGAATCTCTCAGTTGTGGGCATTAACGACAGCCATCTTGCTTTTGAGTGAGACAGAGGAACCTGATAATTGACACCATCGTGTAAGCAGAACTCTTTCTACTTCTCTGTCCTAATCGTGTATATTGAAAAGTTATGAAATATTTTCATGACGATATTTCCGTCAGTTAAGTCTGCAGCAACACTTGATATACACTGAAGCGCGAAAGAAACTGGCATAGGCATGCGTGTTCAGATACAGAGATATGTAAACAGCCAGAATACTGCGCTGCCTATATAAGACATGTGTCTGGCGCAATTGTTAGATCGGTTACTGCTGCTACAATGGCAGGTTATCAAGATTTAAGTGAGTTTGAACGTGGTGTTATAGTCGGTGCACGAGCGATGGGACACAGCATCTCCGAGGTAGGGATGAAGTGGAGATTTTCCCGTATGACCATTTCACGAATGTGTCGTGAATATCAGGAATCCGGTAAAACATCAAACTTCCGACACCGCTGCCGCCGGAAAAAGATTGTGCAAGAACGGGACCAACGACGACTGGAGAGAGTCGATCAACGTGACGAAAGTGCAAACCTTCCGCAGCTGAAGATTTCAATGCTGGGCCATCAACAAGTGTCATCGTGCGAACAATTCAACGAAACATCATCTATATGTGCTTTCGGAGCCAAAGCTCCACTCGTATACCCTTGATGACTGCACGACACAAAGCTTTACGCCTCGCTTGGGCCTGTCAGTACCGACATTGGACTGTTGATGACGGGAAACATGTTGCCTGGTCGAATTAGTCTCGTCTTGAATTGTATCGAGCGGATGGATGTATACGGATGTGGATACAACCTCATGAATCCATGGACCCTGCATGTTAGCAGAGGACTGTTCAAGCTGGTGGAGGCTCAGTAATGGTGTGGGACGTGTGCAGTTGGAATGATATGGGACCCCTGATACGTCTAGATACTACTCTGACAGGTAACACATACCTAAGCATCCTGTATGATCACCTACGTCCATTTATGTTCATTGTGAATTCCGACGGACTTGGACAATTCCAGCAGGACAATGTGACACCCCACACGTCCAGAATTCCTACAGAATGGCTCCAGAAACACTCTTATGAGTTTAAACACTTCCGCTGATCACTAAACTCCCCAGACCTGAATATTATTGAGCATATCGGGATGCCTTACAACGTGCTGTACAGAAAAGATCTCCAACCCATCCTACTCTTACAGATTTATGGGCAGCCCTGCAGGGTTCACGATGTCGGTTCCCTCCAGCACTACTTCAGACATTATTCGGGTCCATGCCACGCTATGTCCCTACACTTCTGCGTGCTCGCGGGGATCCTACACTAGATTAGGTAGGTGTATCCGATTTTTGGCTCTTCTGAGTAGTAATGTCGAGAACATGAGCAGAGCATCCAATTCCTTGTTTTTTTCCTAGTTCCTTAATTTTCAGGAACGAATTCCGGTGACCATGTTAATGAAGCGCTCCGAAGTTGGTATTGATACTGCTTCGACAAAAAGGGATTAATTTGTCTAATGGAATTGGCATTTGTCTTTAAAGGTCAGGATAAAACTTTGCACTTGTCTCCGATGTTTCGTATTCAGCGAATCAAACTTCAGTAACTTCTGTTGGATTCCACCAGTTTCAGTAAAATATTGAACAAGTAAAGGAAAAAGAAGAAACATCTTTTCAACGTTGTGGCTCAATGCGTCACTGCCTGCGTCGTAGAATGAAACTTATTTCAGTTGTTTTATGCATTCGGACACAGAGTGCGGCGAGGGGATTCTAACAATCGCTGTAGCTTTGGTCCTGTCTGTAGACTGCTGCCGGCCGGGTTGGCCGAGCGGTTCTAGGCGCTACAGTCTGGAACTACGCGACCGCTACGTTCGGAGGTTAGAATCCTGCCTCGGGCATGGGTGTGTGTGATGTCCTTAGGTTGGTTAGGTTTAAGTAGTTCTAAGTTCTAGGGGACTGATGAACTCAGAAGTTAAGTCCCATAGAGCTCAGAGCCATTTGAACCTTTTTTTTTGTTGTTGTTTTGTTTATGCGGCGACTTTGGAGTCAAGATACATTGCGGAAATCAGTTTTGCGGTACAGTCGAGAGAGCTGAAGGATTGATGCTTGACAACGTTATAAGCCGTTTTTTAGTTCTGCAGCAGCAACGAGAAATTCTTCCTGGGTATCTTCTTTAATCATGAATGTAGACATATACCTTGATGTCGAATCTATTTGTATGATTCTTGGTAGAATTGTGATGCCTCACATCTACCTTACCTCCACGAGTTACTGAAACGAAACAGCTACATAACACTCACAACGCTTCCTGATCCGTACGTCCTTTGTTTTTTGGCAATGTTCCGCAGAGTTTCACGTGCCCCAAGATTGCAAAATAAATCTACGGCACGAAAAACAGAATAATTTCCCATTAACAAAGTGACAACCAAACGCTGCGGTGATTTGCTACAGCCAGAGTAAAATGGCTCTGAGCACTATGGGACTTAAGATCTGTGGTCATCAGTCCCCTAGAACTTAGAACTACTTAAACCTAACTAACCTAAGGACATCACACACATCAATGCCCGAGGCAGGATTCAAACCTGCGACCGTAGCGGTCGCGCAGTTCCACACTGAAGCGCCTAGAACCGCACGGGCACCAGCCAGATTACTTCCTCTTGGATTCAGCAACGCTACAATCAGTGACAGTCATTTCTAGAAATTCATGAGAATTCTGAAAATAATAAAAAGTCTACATTCCATTCTAGGAGGGGGTAAGAACTCCCCTTGCTGAGCCTATGAAGACAGTGATTAAAGGTACATGATTTGTGAGGAACTTACGTTTCAACTCATAGGAGAAAGCCAGTTTGGTTAGTGCACCACATAGTGGTTCTCTACTCGCAGTTGAAACGACGTGTGTAGCGGATTAATAAGAACAGCCTGTACTATGTAACTAAGAATTTGTAACTAGATATCGCAGAGATCTGTTTTAAATAGCAGGAGTAAGCGATGCACAGAAAGCAATATGTTTTCTCAGTAGAGCGCATGACGTCACGGGGGAAGCAGCTGTGCCAAACAGTACACAGTTCGAATTGTGTTGTGTTTGAAAGAGTATGTTGATTGTGTTCTTCCTTCTGAGGTACTCAAGTCAATAGCGGAAACATTCGGAATTCGGGAGTGTTACGGTTTTTGCTCTAGTTGATATTTCATTCGGAACTGAAATAGTTAGCAATAATGGACAGCGGGATCAACATCGTGTTCGCCAGCTCTGTAGTTTATTGTTCGTCCTGTGAAATTCTTATTGGAGAATCTACAAGAGAGTGAGAAAATTAATTTTTACAAAGCCAGGCTGTGCTGTTACGGGCTGTTTTTCGCACAACCGGAACACAAAGGGAACTGACGTAACGTATCACAGTTCCCGCGTAATGAAACATTACAAAAACTGTGGTTGTCGAAATGTTGTAGGAAAGACAGTGTAAATGTTGCGCATACACGAATATGCTCTCACCATTTCGCAGAAACAGATTACTTAAGGCATTTACAGTCTGAATTACTTAATTTGCACCGAAAAAGAATGCTCAAGCCAGATGCAGTTCCTTCGTGCAATTTGCCGTGCAGTAGTGCGACTGTCAATGTGTCACCCGCAACAGAAGACAGAACCAAACGGTATAAGAAACGAGAACTACATAAGAGATCTCTGGAAACTCGGGAAAAGCTGTCTCCAAATAAGAAACATCATAATAACACATGTACAGATGACAGTTTTTTTTCAGACACAGATAAAGTTACTTTGATGAATACTATAGCGGCATTAGAAAGAAGGAATGCTGTTCTTACAGACAAGTGTGTGCAACTTCGATCGAGAAATAAATACCTTCGGAATCAGCTGTCTAGAACGCGACGACTTACGCGCGAGGAAGAAATTAATAAGGAGGTTCTTGTGTCTAAGGAAATTACTCGTGTTCTGGGAAAAATATTTTCACTCAATCAAATAAAAAGTTTATTAAGTGACTCAAAAAGGGTTAGATGGAGTAATGAAGACATTTGTAAATCAATTACTCTCCGTGCTATATCTCGGAAGTGTTATAATTTTCCGAGGGAAAAAATCGGGTATCCTCTACCAGCTGTGTCGACGTTGAGGGCCTGGATAAACCGCTGTTTTAGTTGCAGTCGTGGCATTTTGAAAGATGTTTTGATTATGATAAAAATGCCGGCTAAAACATTCACTGACAGGCAACGTGTTTGCGTTTCGTCCTTCGACCAAATGAACATCGACAGTAGGATTTACTATGATCAACAAGAGGACAGAGTGTCAGGACCCCACAGTAATGTTTTAGTTGTTATGGTGCGTGGACTATTTGCAAGTTCGAAACAACCTGTTTATTTTGATTTTGATGTTCGCATGACAGCTGCCCTCTTGAATGAAATTATTGTCGCCTTAGACAGTAACTCGTATAAGGTTGTAGCTTGTGTAGCAGACATGGGAACAAAAAACTTATAATTTCAAACGGACGTGAAACTTATTCTCACTATGGCTCTTCATAAAGTAGGAAAAAAAGTTTATCATGTATTAAAGTTTTAGGATCCGGTTTTTTGTTGTTGCAGTCTTCTGTCCGAAGACAGGTTTGGTACAGCTCTCCATGCTACTCTCCTCTATGCGAGCTTCTTCATCTCCGAATAACTACTGCAACCTACATCTTTCTGAATCTGCTTAGTTTATTCATCTGTTGGTCTCCCTCTACGATTTCTACCCTCCACTGTTCGCTTCCAGTACTAAATTGGTGATCCCTTGATGTCCCAGAAAGTGTCTTGTCAATGGATCCCTTCTTTTAGTCAAATTATGCCACAAATTTCTTTTCTCCCCAATTCTGTTCGGTACCTTCTCTTTAGCTACGTGATCTACCCATCTAATCTTCAGCATCCTTCCGTAGCACCACATTTCAAAAGCTTTTATTCTCTTCCTGTTTAAACTGTTTATGATCCGTGTTTCACATCCATACTTTGTTACACTCCAGACAAATAACTTCAGGAAACACTTCCTAACACTTAAGTCTATATTCGATGTTAGCAAATTTCTCTGCTTCACTAATGCTTTTTTGCCATTGCCAGTATACATTTTATATCTTCTCTACTTCGACCATAATCAGTTATTTTGCTGTCTAGATAACAAAACTGATCCACTACTTTCAGTCTCGTTTTCCTAATCTAATTCCATCAGTATCACCTCATTTAATTCCTCTAAGTGTCCGCCCGTTGCCCTCTGTAATAAAAAAAACTGAGTTAATTAAACAACAACGAACTCAAACGGGTGTCTTTCGACGTCCGCCCAGAACGGATACAACGAACGAAAACGAACTAAATTAGATTAAAAACAAAACAAAAATAAATAAAAAAAGTGCTCAGAGCGACGGAATGTCATACCTAACGGCCCGGGTCCGATTCCCGGCTGGGCCGGAGATTTTTCTCCGCTCATGGAGTGGGTGTTGTGTTGCCCTTACCATCATCATTTCATCCCCATCGACACGTAAGTCGCTGAGTTGGCGTCACCTCGAAAGACTTCCACCAGGCGAACGGTCTACCCGACGGGAGGCCCTACTCACACGGCATTTCCATTTTCCTTTCATCTAAATTCCATTATCCTTCTTTTTGGTTTTCGTTAATGTTCATCTTATATCTTCCTTTCAAGATACTATCCATTCGATTCAACTGATCTTCCAACCCTTTTCTGTCTCTGACAGAATTACAATGTCATCGGAAAACCTTGAAGTTTTTATTTCGTCTCCCTGGACTTTAACACCTTCTCCATATTTTTCTTTGGTTTCATTCACTGCTTGCTCAATGTACAGATTGAGTAACATATGGGACAGGCTACAATCTTCGTGACAAAAAATAAAAACGTTTACAGCTGTCTTCGTGATTTTAATTTATTTTGTCGCTACCAGTTTCAACGCTTCATTGCGTCATCTTCAGGCTGTCTTTGATGCGGTACAAAATAAGTTAAAATCATAAGGACAGCTGTAGGTGTGTGGTTTTTTTTTTTTTTGTCACGATAGTAAACGGCCGTCGTCCCAGAGACCTCCTGCTAAAAGGATGAACATACAAAAGGCTACAATCTTGTCTCACTCCCTTCTCAACCACTCTTCCCTTTCATGCCCCTCAACTATTAAAACTGCAGTCTGGTTTCTATACAAGTTGTAAATAGCCCTCCACTGACTGTATTTTATCCCTGCTACTTTCAGAATTTCGAAGAGAATATTCCAGTCGTCATTGTCAAAAGCTTTCCCTAAGTATATAGTTGCTATAAACGTAGGTTTGTCTTTCCTTGAATTATATTCTAAAATACGTCATAGGGTCAGTATTGCCTCACGTGTACCTACATTTCTTTGAAATCGATACTGATCTTTCCCGAGGTGGTCTTCTACCAGGATTTTCATTTTTCTGTAAAAATTCCTGTTAGTATTTTGTAGCCATGATCAGTTATGACATTTTAATTCATTATTTATTTACTACTGACTCAATTCGCAACATATTTTGCAGGCAGTATCCACATATATACCACTACACGGACCTGCAACAGCATATCGTTGTACGACGCATAGTTCAAGTGATATGACGTATGACGTCATATACATTGAGATGGGTGAAAAACTAGCTTAACATATTAACTGATTTGTAAAGCAATCAGACGTTTCAAGCTCTTATACATAAGGGAGTTCGATCCTGTGGCGAATCTGGAGTTGGATTTTGAGGGAGGGGGGGGGGGGGTTACTGATAACTTTAAAACAACCACGAATTGGGTCAAACGGAGCACTAAAAGCATCGTTTGCACTTTTACGCCGCGCGTAAGTATGAACACAACTAAGTAACTGCCTTTTACCACTCATGCAGACTCTTCCACTTCACCACTCGTTCTGCAAGGGAAGCAGGTTGGGTGAAATAGGCGGTGAAGTGTTTTATGCACATATTTCATTGTGAAAGCATTTTTAAAGCTAAATCTATGAAAATTGGTATGTGGCGTCTTGTTTGGAAATGAAAGAAAAAACGTGTTTCACTGTTTTTGGAAAACCAACCCCTAAGGGGGTCAAATAAGGCCAGGCTGAGATTTTCACTCTGCAGCGGAGTGTGTGCTGCTATGAAACATCCTGGGAGATTAAAACTGTGTGCTGGACCGATACTCGAATCCGTTACCTTTCGCGGGCAAGTGCTCCACAAGTTCTGCAAAGTTCGCAGGAGAGCTTCTGTGAAGTTCGGAATGAAGGAGACGAGGTATTGGCGGAATTAAGGTTGTCGGGACGGATCGTGTGTCGTGCTTGGATAGCTCAGTTGGTAGAGCACTTGCCCGCGAAAGCAAAGATGCCGAGATCGAATCTCGGTCCGGCACAGAGTTTTAATCTGCCAGGAAGGTTCAGGGCCAGACTGTTTCACTGACTCATCATCGCCCAGCCGAAACCGCTATGGATAGAAACTTGAAATTTGGAGAGGGTGTGAATCTTATACTGTAGATATCGTTTAAGTAGGGATCATTCGAAATTGAAGACAAAAAAGAGGGTGAAATAGGGGACGGAAGGCTTTCTCAAAATATGTCGCAATTAAGGCAGTTCTGAAGCTAGAACTACTAAAATTAGTATTTGGTTTCTCGGTTAGAAGTAAAAAAATACACGTTTCAGCAATTTTGGAAATTCAACCACTAAGTGGGGAAAATAGTGAACGTTTTCTGGAAATAATTCATTATCACTATTTAAAAACAGTCGTAGGTTGCACAATATTCATTATTACAGAACAACTAATCTATTTTAAAGCTAAATCTATGAAAATGGATGTTAATTAAAAAAAGTTTCACTTTTTTGGAAATTCAGTGCCTTAAGGGAGTGAAAGAGGGGATAAAAGGTTTTATAAAATTATTTCATTATAGAAACGTTTTCAAAGCTAAATCTTTGGAAATTAGTATTTGAATTCTCTGTTAGAAATTAAAAAAATATGTATTTGTTTACTCTTTACAGAAATTCAATCCTTTAGGGCGTAAAATTGTTAGGAAAATATTTCGTTACATTAAAAAAATTGTAAAGCTTAGCCTACGA
Source organism: Schistocerca americana (assembly GCF_021461395.2). NCBI lineage: Eukaryota > Metazoa > Arthropoda > Insecta > Orthoptera > Acrididae > Schistocerca > Schistocerca americana. Next base: position 5,383,380 of record NW_025725481.1, on the reverse strand, counting down.
AATGGTTACGAGTATTTCACTTCTAGGTTAGCTATAAAGAAGTATGTGTTTCAATGGAAATATGATCACAAGAATGCAAACGGCAAGATTAACAGAATCCTTGAATTACAGCTCCTGGAATTGCTTTTTGGTCAGAATTACATTCGGAAAAGATCATGCATATATGGCCTCCATTAGCGTGAAACGTTTAGAAGGTGTTGCAATTTGTGAACAATATAAAAATTTGATTAAAGAAAAACAAAAAAAAATCTGTGCAGAGGATACAGACTACGCGTGAAAAGTATCGGGTGCTAAGCTAGTATGTGATATAGATGGAACTACGGTTCGTTCAAACACGTGGGGTCGCAGAGATTAAAATCTGCTAAACCCGAACGTTGAGGGGATTTCCTCAATTTTACAACAGAATAAATACCGTTCGCACACTTGCGTTGATCGGAACGTTGAACTAACTTTACCGAATTGTCTGTGCAGTCGAGGATATGGCTCTTGGGGTAATATTGTATAAGATTCTTGTAAATTCCTGTAGTGGACTATATTAGAGGTCATATCAGCTCAAGTGGGAAGTAATGAGGAGGTACATTAGCAGTCACAACCATGAACGGACTGACAAATAAATCGAAATCAGTTTTCGACGTGCAAAGTCTTGACTTTTGTCTGAGAACTGGTGACGAAATTTTTCAATTACTGAAACGAAGGTAATCATGTCTGGTCGAGAAATGACTGCCTTGAGCTGTGAGAAATGTTCTATGTCATGAACTAGAAGCTGATTTTTCCACAGGATTAACTTTTATTTTATAACATCAATATAGTCGGCCATATATGTAAATCATCCTCCCCTTGGATTAAGAGACTTGATGAAATCAAATAACTGGTGACGTCGACCATAAAAGATTTTGTCACACCCCTATTTTTCTTTTAACTCTTCTTTGCCTAATGAAGTCGTCTTTGTGCCTGGTGGTGTAACGACGTTCCAATGAACGTTTTTCACAGCTCATGATAGTGCGATGGTGTATAAGCAATTTGCATGGCGTTCAAAGAGCAATTTCCATTTAGCACTGAATGATGTGACTTGTCCACCTTTCTTTCAAGTGCGTAAACGCAGTGGTGTTCCTAATTCAGAACGTAAGTCTAATTTAGCAGAGTCGGCGACAAGGCGACTGGCTCTCTCTAGCGGCGTCCGGCTGCTGACTCGCTTTTCATTTCCTGTTCTCCACCGCTCGCCCCTCAGCGCCATTTGTCCAGACCGGCTCTAAATATAACCAACTCACTTTTCTTAAAATATATAGAATTCAATCAGTAACTTTCTTCAGTTTGGTGCAAAAATGGCTTATTAAAATAATGTTAACGTTTCCTTTGTCTTACAAGAAATTATGAAAAAGATGTAAGAAATGTTTTCAAATGTAGTTTTAGACATGAGCTGTTAGCATATATACTAGGTGTCGAAGACTTTCTCACACCAAACGCTGACTGGAAATATCTTGTATGATGAGGGGCCCCATAATCTGCAGGTTGACAGAAACTGTTCCGTCAGTGGAGGCGCGCCTATTTGGTAAAACATCCACACCTTCACCTCCGTGCGACTCATCGCCTGCCCCGGGTGGGTCCTGCACCTGTCCTAGAGAGAGGAGGCGTGTTTCAGCCCGAATCAATGGAGCGCTCTGCTAGTTCAGAGGCAGGTCTCCGTGCCGGCGCTGACGCACGGCGTGGTAGGAGGTCCACAAAACCTCAGGTGTTGGTGGGGATGTTTTGCACTTTTCCAGAGAATGGGTGGTAGGAGGAGGAGGAGGAGGAGGCGGGCGTGCGTCGGTTACTCCTACCCGCACGACATCCCGACAAGGAAATTCATCACTCGGTCCGTCTAAACGCCAAACGCATCCAGTTTGTCGCTCGGCCAGTTGGTACGTGTGTAGAGCGCTTTGAAAAGTTGCGAGCTGCGGCCGTATTGGCTGGCCAGCTCTTGTGACGTCACATCCCCGAACCACGGGTTCGTGGCGCCTCAGTTAGCGGGTTGTATCCAGCGATTGCGGTTCGAAACTTCTAATCTGCACAATTCCGGGTTCCTCACTTCCAATTTATCCAGCCGGGTTGCTGTTTAGACCTCCAGAGAAAGGTAAACCTCCCTACGACGTAACAGTTACGTGTTGTATACGTTTCTTACGATATCTCTTACAGAAATCGAATTATTCTTGTTTCCGTGGCGGTTCAGTAAGTCGCGACTTGTAAGACGACCTCTGGAATTGATAGGCCGACTAGAAAGATTGCTTTCGTTAACGAAGTGGGTCAACGGAAGCGTCCGATTCCACCCGTCGGCTTTTGTGGTGTGTGACGTCACGAAGGCGCGGAATTTAGTTTGTGAGAATGGCGTGCTTGTAGGTGTCGTTTTGATGTGATCTATGGTGCTCTCTGGTGGTGTGTTTATGTGTTGTGTGACAGGTGATGCATTTGGTTTAGTTTGCTTGTGTGGCGTGTTTATAGGTAGCGTGTTGTTGCGGTCGGTGGTTCTCTCTGGTGGTGTGTTTATGGGTAGCGTGTTATGTGGCGTATGGGGTTCATTTGCGCCGTATCATTGCACGTGTGTGGTGTCGATAGTGCCTGTGCTTTCAGCGGAATATTTTTCAGTGGGTTAACGGTTTTGGTTTTGTTATGTCGACGTTATTGTAGTTTCTTTCTGTTCGTCGTGAGTGAATCTTGGTAAATTGTCATGTCTTTGATAGATGTGGATATGACTGACAACGTCAATAGTTTTCGGTTGTTGGCGATGATGGGGGACACTGCATTGTCTCTAACAAAGTTCCTTAAACTATTCGGATTTGTGGAAGAAGTCGTGAAGAAATGAGGCTTACTAATGTTCCAGGATCTCGGACCAGGGACGGCTATATGTGGTGATGTCTTAAGAATACCTTGTCAAGGGAAGTGTTCGATTCCATTATGATTCTTTTTTTATGGTAGTAATAAGTGTGGTGGTGGCGAAAGTTCTGAGATTTATAGTGTGGTATCGGTAGTTTCTGTTGCCCTATATAACTCGAGGGAAATGTTCCAGTGGATATTGTTTTTAGTTGATTTCGGGAAGGTTGTTGTCGTTTTATTTTATCGTTTTTGTCGTCTGGTTTAGTGGCGTGTGTTTATTTTTAGTTTGTCTCCACCCAAAAACCCCCAATTTCCCCCGCTTGTCCCGTTAGTTTCACTATATTTTTGGAGTAATATTGTGTCTGACTGTTTTTCGATCTATTTTTATGTTTGTTGTCATGTTTTCGTAACGACGTCATAGTCGCGATATGGGAGTTGTGAATGGTCGTTTCCGCCATATTGGTGACGTTATTGGTCAAACAAGACGGGTGGAGTCGGACGTTTCCGATAACCCATGTTTGCTTTGTGGGCTCTATGGAAGACGGTGAATGACCGACAGTATATGGTACACTTGCGAGAATTTGCGACGTACACACACTGAATACAAGGGGGTGTTAAAACATAGGACCTTGTGTATTTAGTTATTTCGACAACATACATTATTTTCAGGGTATATGTAGAACTGCTTTGGCTCGTAATAGTCATGCTGCCTCGAAATAGCGGCATGCTCTTGCTAACTGAATAACATATTTGCATCATATCGTACACTGCAGATTGGTACTGTATGACACTAATCTGCCTTCTACGTAATGCAACCAATTCTATTCAATACCGCCTCATTAGTTATGTGATATACCCATCTAATCTTCAGCATTATTCTGTAGCACCACATTACGAAGGCTTCTATTCTCTTCTTGTCCAAACTATTTATCATCCATGTTTCACTTTCATACATGGCTACACTCCATACAAATACTTTCAGAAACGACTCCCTGACACTTAAATCTATACTCGATGTTAACAAATTTCTCTTCTTCAGAAACACTCTCCTTGCCATTGCCAGTCTACATTTTATATCTTCTCTACTTCGACCATCATCAGTTATTTTGCTCCTCAAATTGCAAAACTACTTAAGTACTTTAAGTGACTCATTACCTAATCTAATTCCCTCAGCATCACCCGATTTAATTCCACTACATTCCATTATCCTCGTTTTGCTTTTGTTGATGTTCATCTTATATCCTCCTTTCAAGACACTGTCCATTCCGTTCAGCTGCTCTTACAGGTCCTTCACTGTCTCTGGCAGAATTACAATGTCATCGGTGAACCTCAAAGTTTTTATGTCTTCTCCCTGGATTTTAATACCTACTCCGAATTTTTCTTTTGTTTCCTTTACTCCTTGCTCAATATACAGATTGAATAACATCGGGGAGAGGCTGCAATCCTGTCTCACTCCCTTCCCAACCACTGCTTCCCTTTCATGCCCCTCAACTCTTATAACTGCCATCTGCTTTCTGTACAAATTGTAAATAGCCTTTTGCTCCCTGTATTTTACCCCTACCACCGTCAAAATTTGAAAGAGTATTCCAGTCAACATTGTCAAAAACTTTCTCCAAGTCTACAAGTGCTAGAAACATAGGTTTGCCTTTTCTTAATGTAGCTTCTAAGATAAGTTGTAGGGTCAGTTTTGCCTCACGTGTTCCAATATTTCTACAGAGTCCAAACTGATCTTCCCTGAGGTCAACTTCTACCAGTTTTTTCATTCTTCTGTAAAGAAATTGTGTTAGTATTTTGCAACCATGACTTATTAAACTGATTGTTTGGTAATTTTCACATCTGTCAACACCTGCTTTCTTTGGGATTGGAATTATTATAATCTTCTTGAAGTCTGATGGTATTTCGCCTGTCCCATACATTTTGCTCACCAGATGGTAGAGTTTTTTCAGGACTGGCTCTCCTAAGGCTGTCAGTAGTTTTAATGGAATGTTGTCTACTCCCGGGTCTTTGTTTCGACTTAAGTCTTTCAATGGTCTGTCAAACTCTTCACACAGTATCATATCTTGCATTTCATCTTCATATACATCCTCTTCCATTTCTGTAACATTGAACTCAAGTACATCACCCTTGTATAGACCCTCTATATACTCCTTCCACCTATCTGCTTTCCCTTCTTTGCTCAGAAATGGGTTTCCATCTGAGCTCTTGATATTCATACAAGTGGTTCTCTTTTCTCCAAAGGTCTCTTTAATTTTCCTGTAGGCAGTATCTCTCTTACCTCTATTGAGATAAGACTCTACATCCTTAAATTTGCCTTCTAGCCATCCCTGCTTAACCATTCTGCACTTCCTGTTGATCTCATTTTTGAGACGTTTGTATTCCTTTTTGCCTGCTTCATTTACTGTATTTTTATATTTTCTCCTTTCATCGATGAAATTCAATATTTCTTCTGTTACTCAAGGATTTCTACTAGCCCTTGTCTTTTACCTACTTGATTCTCTGCTGGCTTCACTACTTCATGCCTCAAAGCTACCCATTCTTCTTCTACTGTATTTATTTCCCCCATTCCTGTCCATTGTTCCCTTATGCTCTCCCTGAAAATCTGTACAACCTCTGGTTTAGTCAGTTTATCCAGGTCCCATCTCCTTATATTCCCACCTTTTTGCAGTTTCTTCAATTTTAATCTACCATTCATAACCAACAGATTGTGGTCAGAGTCCACATCTGCCCTGGAAATGTCTTACAATTTAAAACCTGGTTCCTAAATACTTGTCTTACCATTATATAATCTATCTGAAACCTATCAGTATCTTCAGGTTTCTTCCATGTAGGCAACCTTCTTTTATGATTCTTGAACCAAGTGTTAGCTATGATTCAGTTATGCTGTCTTAGGCATAATAAACCGCTTTCAATTACAAACACATATGGAAAATTTTATTGCCTGTTTTAGACCCTGTCAAGGGGAGATCTAAATGAGGGGATGGGATGGAAGTGGCCTATAAGAAATGAAAGAAAGAATTGCAGATAGTGAGAAATTACTAATTTTAGTAAAGGAAAGTAGTATTTCTAATTTGTCTGCTGTTGTGCAGTCAGGGAGAGTATCATACAGTTGTGGTGTGTCCTAGTAACTATGTAGATCCTACCCTGAGGCAATCACATCAAGCACCTACTGCACAAACCTTTGGCCAATGGCCATCGATCTACATCTACATCTACATTGATACTCCGCAAGCCACCCAACGGTGTGTGGCGGAGGGCATTTTACGTGCCACTGTCATTACCTGCCTTTCCTGTTCCAGTCGCGTATGGTTCGCGGGAAGAACGACTGTCTGAAAGCCTCCGTGCGCGCTCTAATCTCTCTAATCTTATATTCGTGATCTCCTCGGGAGCTATAAGTAGGGGGAAGCAATATATTCGATACCTCATCCAGAAACGCACCCTCTCGAAACCTGGCGAGCAAGCTACACCGCGATGCAGAGCGCCTCTCTTGCAGAGTCTGCCACTTGAGTTTATTAAACATCTCCGTAACGCTATCACGGTTACCAAATAACCCTGTGACGAAACGCGCCGCTCTTCTTTGGATCTTCTCTATCTCCTCCGTCAGACCGATGTGGTACGGATCCCACACTGATGAGCAATACTCAAGTATAGGTCGAACGAGTGTTTTGTAAGCCACCTCCTTTGTTGATGGACTACATTTTCTAAGCACTCTCCCAATGAATCTCAACCTGGTACCCGCCTTACCAACAATTAATTTTATATGATCATTCCACTTCAAATCGTTCCGCACGCATACTCCCAGATATTTTACAGAAGTAACTGCTACCAGTGTTTGTTCCGCTATCATATAATCATACAATAAAGGATTACAATAAAGGATACATTATGTGTAAAGGGTGCTGTGATAGAGGCAGAGATACATTTGTGTCTAGCTGCTGTGAACCACCTGTCTTCTTGGAACATTGGCAGCTTGTTTATCTCTTACCAATTGTGTTCGCAGAGAGTAACATTGCCTCTGAAATGCAGCTTTAAGCCAAAAGTAAATTACAGTATTGTGTTCAGACTGAGCCATTTTTAACCAAACAACTGTAGGATACTGTTGCCGCCTGTGACATGGTAGTGACTGAGTTTGATCTATTTGTACATTTTTGGATTAGTGTTGGGCCAGATTCAGAGCAGCTGCCTCACTTCAGGGTTTTTTGGGACAAAGAAGTGCAGTAAAAGAATGTTGGATTTGAGACAGGTGACTGCTAGTCTAAGGTAAAAGTGGAAAGACGAGTTGTTAGGTGTCTGTGGATGGCCCTGATGGCATTTCCAAGAGAGTTAAAGAGCTCAAAGTCTAGGGTAATCCAGAGGGTCCTGCATTTATATACTTTGGGATATGAGGCTTACATATAGTGCTGGCTGACTTAGATGGGTTGTACTAACGTGTAAGAGCTTTACATGGTTTATTTAAAACCATTCTGTCCCGCCTTGTTGATTTCAACAATATTACAATCACATCTGTTTTCCCACAGATGTTTTGCACTATTTGGTGAATGGAAAATAAAATGGTGAGAGTCTGGGCTCAGAAAATATTAAGGGCTGTTTAATAATGTGTGAAGGAAGTAGGAACACAAGTAGGTAAAATCAGAGCCTAAGGTAACTATCAAAATTCCTAAGAGTCTTAGCTGCCTCTTGCTGACAGCTCATTTAAAATGTTTTTAAGACTGGATGCACAGACTGAGTCATTTCTGACTAAATTTGAGTCATGTACTCCCTTATCTCAATTTACCTATACTGCCTTCCAGTCTATGGCCAGAATTTATTAGAAAATTTGTCAAACAAGGAGACTGGCTGCAAAATAGATCTGAATGACGAGATTAATTAGTTGCAACTTCCATGAAAGTGGAAATCAGGCACAGAACCAAACAGGCTTGTTCTACTTGGTTGGAAGGAGCTTGCCATTAGAGACCCTGGCAGTCATTGGCAATTCTTTCACAATGGGCCACTTACCTTCATCTCAGTCTCATTCAACGAAACGCAAAAGGTATGAGGCTGAAGAATCAGGCACTCAGAGTTGCAATTTGGTATCTCATGATATCATGTACTACATATGGTCATTCTTTTGCTACAGTTAATCCACTCCTTATTCAGAAAGGTGTTGATGTAATTGCTGACCGAGTGAAATCTTGATTTTGTCTACATAATGATATTTTGTTTTTTGAAACCAATAATTATTTTAAAGCCCAACAACTACATAAACCTTTTCCCCACCATAGCTATACTGTTCATGTTGAGGACCATCAAACACAAAATTCTTCTTGTGTTGTTAGTTACACTTGTATGCTTGATTGTCTGACCGAGGGAGAAATCCATAATACCTCTCTGATCAGGTCATCACTGTAGTGCATCAAGTAATGTAAATGGTTAATGCCACCTTACTCCTATACACTTTTGATCAAGTTGTGCTTCCATCAAAGATCAAAGCAGGTTATGAAGTTATTACAGTCTGACCATACATTTTAAATGTGATGCTTTGCTACTAGTGTCAACATTAAAAACACACTCTAATGTCCTGTAAAAACACTGTAAAATGTGTTACTCACTGTATCAATTGTAATGGAGACCATGACACCTCATCACGAGAATTTCCTGCGCCTCTTGATGAGCAGACTGTCCAGGAAATCCACATGAAGGAAAAAGTACCTTACCATGTTGCTCTCAGGTTGTTGGCTGGTCAAAAGCCCTGTGATTTACCATATGGCACTTACGGTGCCATTCTTGCCATGTCTCGTACCACAAATGACATGGTCATTCAGACTTGTGACCTTACACCATCGAAATATAATCCACCATCACGGAATCTGTTTAGTAGCTGGCAAGTTTTAAACTAGCCTGGTTGAAAGTACCTATGCAGAAGCTGCCAAACTACTGCTGTCATACTGGCATGATCTTCTAGTCAGCAGATACACATGCCATTTGTCTGCCATGCTCGGCCGCTCTTCCTATGCTTTCTTCAATGACTCCTTTGACTGGCAGTTTGGGGAGTGTCTCTCTTCTGTTACCTCCTGTAATTAACTTTCAGCTATTGCTCTGGCAGCTTAACTTCATGCTACCCCCCACTTTCCTCATTGGTGTGAACCATTCACCACCTTCACTTCGTGTGGCAGCCCATGTTCACCTTGGACCTCATTGGCTTCCTAAAGAACCTAATCCAAATACTGTCTATTGATGTAAGTTTCTCGAACATCACTGGGAACTTTGTGAGAGTACATTTGTGTACACAATGGCACTCAGACTGACTGTGGTTTAGGTGTGCCTTCATCATTGTCACTGAAGATTTTTGGTATTGACTTCCAGAGCACTGCTTAGTGTTTACACCAGAGCTCTTTGCACTGTATTGGGACACACTGTACATCTGGCGACACAGGCTTTTCAATTGTCATCTGTTCAGATTCTCTCTGTGCCCTTCCAAGTCTGTGTGTGTTGTACACAGTTCAGCCTTTAGCGCAACTGGTCCAAGAAAGATTCCAGTTCCTCAGTCTCAAGGGAGCCACTCTGACAATTAGTAGATCCTCAGTCACGTCATCTGACTGGAAACGAGGCTCCTGATGCTGCTGCTGAGGCTGCAGTACGCCTACCTTGGCCCACTAGTTCTTCCAAACTGACGATCTCCATGTTGCCGTCTGTCAGCAGGAGGTGTCACTTTGGCACCACCTCTCATCTTCCCTTTATGGCAACAAGGTCCAGGGAAAACAACCTCTCCCAGCCCCCCCAGGGGGTCCACAACTCTTTTGTGGACACGTGCGTAGCGAGCACGGGACCCCGAGCTAATGTGGCCCTCCTTCCTTTCCGGGCTGCATACCTTACCTTCCCTTCCCTTTCCGCATCCTTCCCCCATCTTCGCCCCCCCTCTCACCTCTGGCTCTTTCCTTCCCTTTCTCCCCCTCTGGGAGTATGGTTTGTGCCTACGTCCGGAGACGGACGCTCGAAACTGTTCCAAATTCCTTGCTTTCTACACTTGCAAGTCCTCGTCCTTCCTCTGTCCTTCTCTTTTCCTTCCCTCCTCTCTTTGCCCTTTTCTCCGCTGCGGCGTTTGAGACCCCCCTCTTCTTTCCTTTCCCTTTCTCTTTTTTCCTCCCTGTGTGTGTCTGAAGGCCGACCCACGGACTTCCACGCGTAGCCGGTGACGGGGTAACGCGTAGTTCCCCGCCCCGGGTAGACAGGTAGGACACGTACGTACTCCCTGGTAACGGCCAGGCCCAGGGAGGGGTGATTACCCGAGCTGATACCTTCCGAAAGTGCCGATTGGTCCCTCCGTCCGTTTGTCGGGAGGTGTGACCTGAGGTGTGAACAATCACCTAAGGCGGGTGTGCCCTCAGTGAGGGCCCCCACAAGGGAGGAGCGCGCCATCGGAGACGCCGGTAATCATGGGGGATTCTTCCGCAATGGTTTCCTCACCTTCCACTATGTCTGCTCACAAACGTAAGTTCACCGAGTCTCAGCCACAGACGGTTCTTCCATCGTTGCCACAATTCCTTGTTGTTTCTCGGTCTGACAAAGGTCACGACTTCTCCACGGTCAACCCTTTCATTATTCAGAAAGGTGTCGACGCAATTGCAGGTCCTGTAAAGTCTTGTTCCAGATTACGGAATGGCACCCTGTTGTTAGAAACACACAGTGCCCTCCAGGCACAAAAATTGCTGCGTACTTCTCTGCTCCACACCTTCCCTGTCCGGGTGGAACCGCACCGTTCCTTAAATTCCTCGCGTGGAGTCGTTTATACACGCTCCCTCGATGGATTGTCTGATGAAGAAATTCAGCACTACCTGTCTGACCAGGGCGTAACGGCTGTTCATAGGGTTATGAAAAGGGTTGACACGAACATCATTCCAACCCGCACTGTCTTCTTGACGTTTGACAAAGTTCAACTCCCATAGAAAATCAAAGCAGGCTATGAGATAATTTCCGTTCGCCCTTACGTCCCAAACCCTACGCGTTGCTATCGATGTCAGCGGTTCAATCACACCAGCCAGTCCTGTTCCAATCCGGCCAAATGTGTTACGTGTGGCAAGGATGCCCATGAGGGTGCTTGTCCACCTCCTTTCCCTCGCTGCATCAACTGTATGGGTGACCACGCTGCTTCCTCTCGATATTGTCCCGTTTTTAAGGACGAAAAGCTCATCCAGGAAATCAGAGTAAAGGAAAAGGTGTCGACCTTTGCTGCTCGAAAATTATTCGCCAGTCGACAGCCCACCGTGCCTCAGAAAGGAACATACAGCACTGTCCTTGCTTCTCCTCGGCCAACAAAGGAGGTGGCCACGCAGACTTGCAACCTCACCTTTAGTACCACAGTCGTCAGATCGGCCAGCGCAAAGATCGCCCGTTCAACCTCACCACTTTCGCCTGCCCACTCTATGGCTCACCCTTCGTCGGATTCTGCTAAATCTCGAGCCCAAAAGTCAGACGCCAAGTCTTCGAAAAAAGAGCATACTCGTGAAGAGTTTTTACGTACCGCAACTTCACAACCATCGGTTCCTCCTTCATCGAAACGTCATACTTCCAAGAAGGCTACAAAGAAACACAGTTCCTCTCCTTCTCCGCCAAGGCGTGTCCCATCTACAGCACCACCTGGCGGAAATCGCCCTCGGCCGTCTTCTGTGTCGCCGAGGCGCACTGCTGGTGGCCGGTCAACCGGCCGATCGCTGGTGGCAGGAGCTGCTCCTGACCAACCTACGGATCAGGATCTTCTGCCTTCGACTGAATGCCATTCCATGCTGTTGGTCGCAAGCTCTGAGCAGTCGTTGAGTTGACAGCGACCTTGGTCACATTCCTCCATTTTCTGTTCACCCTATGTCCATTATCCACTGGAATATCCGCGGCATTCGAGCCAATCGGGATGAATTGTCGATCCTCTTACGATCCTACTCGCCGGTCATCTTCTGTCTTCAGGAAACAAAGCTGCGTCCCCATGACCACTTTGTTCTCCCTCATTTTCAGTCCGTTCAATATGACCTCCCCTCTGTTGAAGGCACTCCAGCCCATGGAGGACTCATGATTCTTCTCCATGATACTCTCCATTATCACCCAATCCCCTTAAACAGTTCCTTCCAAGCTGTCGCCGTCCATCTTTCCCTTTCTGGATACACGTTCTCTCTTTGTACGGTATACATTCCATCGTCCACACCAATGGCACGAGCTGATCTCCTTCATCTTCTTGGTCAGCTTCCACCCCCCAATTTGCTGGTTGGGGACTTCAATGCCCATCACCCGCTTTGGGGATCTCCACATCCTTGTCCACGTGGCTCACTATTGCTAGACGTCTTCCACCAAGCGGATCTAGTTTGCCTCAACACTGGGGTCCCCACATTTTTGTCTGCCTCCACGACAAATTTTTCTCATTTGGACCTTGCGGTCGGTACTGTTCCGCTAGCTCGGCGCTTCGAATGGTTCGCCCTTGATGATACACACTCGAGTGACCACTTTCCATGTGTCCTTAGACTGCAGCCTCAACTGCCATATATGCGCTCGCGACGCTGGAAGTTTGCCCAAGCCGATTGGACACTTTTTTCGTCTCTAGCGACATTCGATGACCGTCGCTTTCCCAGCGTCGACGATGAGGTCACACATATTACCGACGTTATTCTTACAGCTGCGGAACGTTCAATACCACGCACCTCCGAATTGCCCCGGCGCTCCCCAGTTCCTTGGTGGAACGAGGCATGCCGTGACGCAATACGTGAGCGGCGACGTGCTCTTCGCATTTTCTGTCAGCATCCAACTTTGGCCAACTGTATCCGATATAAGCAGCTCCGTGCGCGATGCCGTCGTGCCATCCGCGATAGCAAGAAGGCAAGCTGGAAATTCTTTATTAGCTCATTTAACACCTTCACTCCCTCCTCGGCAGTTTGGAGTCGGCTTCGACGGTTCTCAGGCGCGCCTAGTTTCTCCCCGGTCTCTGGGCTCACTGTTGCGCATGAAACCTTAGTGGACCCCGTCGCAATTTCTAACTCATTGGGTCAGCACTTTGCTGAGATTTCGAGCTCTTCAAATTACCTGCCAGCGTTTCTCCCGAAGAAACGTGCAGCGGAAGTGCGACATCTTGCTTTCTCCTCTCAAAATCACGAAAGCTACAATACTGTTTTCTCCATGCAGGAACTCCAACATGCCCTCTCTTCTTCTAGATCCTCCGCCCAAGGACCGGATGGTATCCATGTCCAAATGTTGCTGCATTTATCAACCCATAGTCTGCGTTACCTCCTTCGCCTTTATAATCGAATTTGGACCGACAGTACCTTTCCCAGGCGATGGCGGGAAGGTATTGTCGTTCCCTTTCCGAAACCTGGAAAGGATAAACATCTCCCCTCTAGCTATCGCCCCATTTCTCTCACAAGTAGTGTCTGTAAAGATTTGGAGCGTATGGTGAATTACCGTTTAGCTTGGTGGCTGGAATCCCGCAGTCTTTTAACACCAGCCCAATGCGGATTCCGAAAGCATCGTTCTGCAGTTGACCATCTTGTTGCTCTCTTCACTTATATCATGAACAATTTTCTCCGGAAACGCCAAACGGTAGCAATGTTTTTTGATCTGGAGAGAGCATACGATACCTGTTGGAGGACAGGCATCCTCCGCACACTGTTCTCTTGGCGCTTTCGGGGCCGGCTGCCCCTTTTTCTTCGCGAATTTATGGCAGAGCGCACATTTAGGGTGCGGGTGAACACTACTCTCTCCCTTACTTTCTCCCAAGAAAACGAGGTACCCCAGGGCTCTGTGCTGAGTGTTGTACTGTTTGCCATCGCCATAAATCCAATTATGGATTGTCTACTTCCTGATGTCTTGGGCTCCCTCTTTGTGGACGACTTTGCGATCTACTACAGCTCTCAACGGACCAGCCTTCTTGAAAGACGTCTTCAAGGATGTCTCGATCGCCTCCACTCGTGGAGCATCGAAACAGGCTTCCGTTTCTCACCCAGTAAGACCGTTTGTGTTAATTTTTGGCGACGTAAGGAGTTTCTTCCGCCCTCCTTACATCTAGGTCCTGTCAACCTTCCGTTTTCAGACGTCGCTAAATTCTTGGGTCTTATGTTTGACAGAAAAATGTGCTGGTCCTCCCACGTTTCCTATCTTTCGGCTCGCTGTCTGCGATTCGTTAACACCCTCCGTGTCCTGAATGGTACCTCCTGGGGAGTGGACCGAGTGGTCCTTCTCCGCCTCTATCGCGCCTTAGTGCGCTCGAAATTGGATTATGGAAGCATAGTCTACTCCTCTGCTCGGCCGTCTATTCTTCGGCGTCTCGACTCTATCCATCACCGTGGATTACGTTTAGTGTCTGGAGATTTTTACACCAGCCCTGTGGAAAGCCTTTATGCCGAGACTGCTGAACCTCCGCTGTCCAATCAGCGAGCAGTACTTTTGAGTCGTTATGCTAGCCATCTGTCTTCCATGCCTGCTAATCCAGCCCATGACCTTTTTTTCGACGCCTCCTTTGATGTAGGGTATTCAGGCCGCTCCTCCTCCCTGCTACCCCCGGGAGTCCGCTTCCGTCCACTGCTCCATTCTCTTTCCTTCCGCTTCCCTAAAACCTTCTTGACAACTTGGGGTACAGCGCCGCCTTGGCTCCGTCCCCGGATCTGCTTGCTCCGTGACCTTTGTCAATTTCCCAAGGATGGTACCCCTACACTTGTTTATCGTCGGGCATTTGCTGCTCTATGTGCACAAATGACGGACGCCACATTTATTTACACAGACGGCTCGAAAACATCGTTAGGTGTAGGGAGTGCCTATATTGTTGGCGACACCCCAAATCACTTTCGGCTTCCCGGCCAGTGTTCGGTTTATACTGCGGAGCTTTACGCTGTTCTCCAGGCTGTCCACTACATCCGCCGCTATCAGCGGATACAGTACGTAATCTGCTCAGATTCTCTCAGCTCTCTCCTCAGTCTCCAAGCTCTTTACCCTGTGCACCCTCTGGTCCACTGGATTCAGGACTGTCTGCGCTTGCTCCACCTGGGGGGCGTCTCGGTGGCGTTCCTCTGGCTCCCGGGACACGCTGGTATCTGTGGGAATGAGGCGGCCGATATAGCGGCCAAGACTGCAGTCTCTCTTCCTCGGCCAGCTATTCAGTCGCTTCCCTTCACCGATTTACGGAGCGGTTTATGTCGCAAAGTTGCTCATTTATGGCATGCGCATTGGTCAACACTTCCCCATAATAAATTGCGGGAAGTGAAAGCCCTTCCTTGCGCTTGGACCTCTTCCTCCCGAACGCGTCGTCGGGAGGAGGTAATTTTAGCTAGACTCCGGATAGGGCACTGTCTTTTTAGCCATCGACATCTTTTCAGCGGCGATCCTCCCCCACTCTGTCCCCACTGCTCTCAGCTGTGGACGGTAAGACACCTTTTAATTGAATGCCCCTACTTTAATCCGTTACGCTCCCGTCTACAGCTATCGCCTGATCTATCGTCGATTTTAGCAGATGACACGCGCTCAGCCGACCGCGTTCTCCAGTTTATTAGCGACAGTGAAATGACGTCAGTCATTTGAAGCTTTTTTTGGGGACAACCAACCCCTTTCCGTAGTAGATTTTTAAGCATTCCTTCTGCTTTTAGTTTCTTCAATTTTATGACTTTGTTCCCATTGCTGCTGGTTTTCAATTTCGGTTTTTTACTGTTTCCTAAGTCACGGGCTGGGCGCTAATGACCATAGAAGTTTTGCGCCCTAAAACCACAAAAAAAAGAAAAAGAAAAAAAAGATAAAAAAAAACCTCTCCCAGTGGCTTGGCTGACCTCCTCTTGGCCCTTTCTGAGAGATCATTTTAGCTATCACCTTTTTTAGCTATCACTTTTTGTTAATTGGAGAACCCTCACCAAATTGTGTTCATTGTCATCAACCATTGACAGTTTGCCATTTTAGAACCGAATCCCCTTCCTTTTAACCACTTCAATTCTAATGTATGTTTTCCATCTGAGTTATCAGCCATTTTAGCAAATGACACATGAGCTGTTGACTGCGTTTTACATTTATCCATCCCAGATGGCTGGCCGCTTGTTGATGGGTTCGTGCTTGGCTGCCACAGGGCCCCAGCTGTTGCAGCATCTTTTACCTTGCATGCATCATGTCTATCCTCTAGCACTTCTTATTTCTGTCTCTTGGGTAACATGTATGGGCTGTTTTGGAAATGTATTCTGCAGTTTCAGCAGTCATAATAAGAATACTCTGCACTGTTTTTTGTTCTTTTGTTTTTCTTTGTTAACCACCACCTATCCGGCCCCCGCTTTGGTGTTTGAGGATCTTATTCTTCTTCCCTGTGTTCTCCTGAAGGCTGGCCCATGTGTCTGATGCATAACAGGTTATGGGGTAACATGTAATTCACAGCCCCAGGTCGACAGGTAGGATTCGCACGTAACCCTGAAACAGGCCAAGCCTGGGGAGGGGTGACTGCCTGAGCTGCTACCTCCCCAAATTGCTGATTTGTCCCTCTGTGAGGTGTTTGGGAGGTGTGACCTGAGGTATGAACCCCTTCTCAAGGGGCTCCCAGTAGGAAGAGTGCACCATCGGAGATGCTGGCAATCGCAGGGGATTTTCTGGCAGTGAGCCAATCATCTTCACAGTCAGTGACTATGAAACATAAATGGAAGTTGGCTAACGTTTCAAAGACCCTCTCAACTGCACTATGGTTCCTTGTGGATTCGTGTACTGAAGATGGTCAGTCCTTCGCTACGTTAAATATGATTGTTATTCAGAAAGGTGTTAATGCAGTTGCGGTGCTGTGAAATGCTGCTCTCATTTATGCAGTGGCACTTTGCTTTTGGAAACTACTTCTGATACTCAAGCACACGAACTGCTTGCAGCTTCGCTTGATGGCTATCCTATTCGTGTTGAGGCCCATTGAACACTGAATTCCTCCCATGTTGTTATTTACACTTGGTTGCTCGATGGTCTGACTGAGGCAGAAATCCAAATGCACTTCTCTGATAAGGGTGTCATTGCAGTCCATTGG
This sequence comes from Schistocerca americana, assembly GCF_021461395.2. Taxonomy (NCBI): domain Eukaryota; kingdom Metazoa; phylum Arthropoda; class Insecta; order Orthoptera; family Acrididae; genus Schistocerca; species Schistocerca americana. The sequence continues at coordinate 5,366,558 of NW_025725481.1, read as the reverse complement.
GTGACGAGAAAAGTAGATGTCTCTTTAGTGCCCACATGCACTCATTTTCTCACCTTGGGTAGAGTGGTGCTTCCATCGGAGATCAAAGAAGGTTATGAAGTTATCACAGTCAAACTGTATATTCTGATAACTTGTTATCGAATCAATGTGTTGGTGTGCAGCATGGAAATAAGAAAATGTACAGAAAAGGTACTTAGGGATTACAATTACTAACAATTGGAACTGTTACACATGAAATTTTGTGGGAAGGTGAAGCAGTCTGTGTTTCACTGGCTGAACACTGAGAAGAATCAACAGGTTGACTAAACACACTGCCTACACTGCACTTGTCGATTCTGTACTGGAATATTGCTTTGTAATAAGGGATCCTTGTTGGACAGAAATGACAGAGGTTAGTGAAAAGGTGGCTGGCAGGTGTAGTGCCTGGAAAATTGTCATCCCTTACATAGCTGTTACCACACAGCCTAATTTGTGTGTGCTGAGAGATAGGGATAGACATCAATCATTCCATGACCAGTGGGATAAATTTTTAATTTTTTATGCATGTGGTTCATAAAAAACTTATTTTGAGGGAATTGCTCCCTTTCAGCATTAATACCATTTGTTCTTGAACTCCACTGATCACATTTTCATAGTCCATCAATTTTAAAGTGAAACTGAGAAAAAAATTTTACCAGCCAATGTAAAAATTTTAAAAAATCTGATGAGTTGTGTGTAAACTGTGGGTTTACCTGAAAGACTCCATCCACAAAAGATAATACAAGACGTTGTATTATATAACAATGCTGAAAAATACACACTCTCCTTTGATTTTTAGTTATACATACATTAGGTGTGGTCTAAGACAAGTGCCTGGGTCTAATGTCCGTAACAGCAGAAATCACAAAGCACAGAGATGTTGACATCGAAGCCAGTGTCATGCGCCTACTCTGTTGACACTGACAGCATCAATAACAGTAGTAAGTGTGTAAACTGTTTGCACCTAAGTCTTTATTCTGTACTTCAGGAACTTCATCTTGCAGTGGTGTACTGGAATTAAAGGGAAGTTTACCACTCTTCTCACTTTGTCGCCTTTTTTAACATTATCACCATTTGTAATATTTTTAAATTTGCAAACTTGTTAATTTGCATTCTTCCAAAAAGAGTGAAAAAAACTATTCACTTTTGTTTCCAAGTTTGTGTTAGTGTATATTCATTTAACTTTTTGGAATATATAAATATGTATCTACACCCGTAGTCTTCAAAGCTTTGTGATTTGCACGGCAGAGGGTATGTCCCATTGTACCAGTTACTAGGGTTTTTTCTCCATTCCACCCACATATGTAGTACGAAAACAATGCTCATTCCCTGTAATTCCTACGGCAGCAATACGAAGAGGGTTGTAGTACACTTCTGGAGCCATCGTTTGAAGTAACTTACAGAAACTTTGTTAGTGGACCCTCTTGGGATTGTTCATGTTTTAGTGTCTGCCAGTTGCCTTTCTTCAGTGTCTTTTTGATTCTCTCCCTTGAGTCAACCTTGTGACAATTTGTGCCACCCTGTTCTGTATGCATTTCACATTTCCTGTTAGTCCTGTTTGATATGTCTCTTGTACACCTTGTATATGGATTGTATTTCCCCAGTATTGTATAAATAAACAGAAGTCTACTGCATGATGTACTGAAGACTCGATGTGGTTTTCATTCCTCACCGTATGAACTTTTGCACGCAGGTAGTCCTATTGGTTGATCTATTACTCCTGTAACTCGTCGCTATTACAGTCATAAGATAGTGTAAAATTTAACTCGGGGGAGTTCTGAAAATTCAGATAGTTCCTTCCCAATTTTTTTGTATTTTTTTAAATTTAGTGTGCTACTGTTAGTAGTGTCAAATATTCCTGTGATAATAATTTTAATGTAGTAACAGAACTGCTGCCGTGATTCTCTGTTCCATTTCAAAAATAAACTTTCCGAGATGGGGAAATGCCAAAATTTTTAGTGACTGTCTTGAGAACACAGCTTTAAAAGTTAAATCCCTGCATGTGGAAAATGTTGGTGAAAGTTAACTACTGTGCAGTGTTTGTTCCTGCTCCATTAGATATGAGGCAAAAGTTTTTCAGGAAGTGTGTAACCAATCACTTTCAATAAAATGTAAGTGTAGTTTTGAAGTTAATTGTGGACCTTCGCAGTTACATTTACAGCATTCAGATCAAATAAAATCATCGAATTCAGTGTGTAGGCCAATAAGTGGACATTACAAATGATGGATTGTGCACCATCACTGAGTTAATTTCGATAATGAAATTGTTTACTCCATGGATTTTTCAAATATGTTATAAATCGCATGTTAATCATATTAGACATGAAGTTTTGGTCAAACTATCGGTGTTAAAGATGAAAATGAATTATAGACAACCATTTTGTCATGGCCTAAGTGGAATCATTGCATATTAAACTAGCATCTTCATCTGCAAAGCTGATGGAAAAATATCACATCATAAATTTCTGAAGCCGACTTGATCCTAAATAAATGCCTTATGACGGGATCATATGAAAACATTTTCTCCCTCCTCTCCAGGGAGCACACATTCTTCTGTGGGTTCGTGCATGGTGCCCATGGGCCCCTGGGCTGTTGTTACCCCTTCCTCCTCCCTGGGCTGCATTTCCTTCACAGTGCCCCTCTCTCCCTGTCCTTGCTTCTTCCCCTACACCTTTGCCTGTTCTCTCTGTGTTCTTACTTATGTTGATCTGGCTGTTCACCTTGATTCTTGTATTCCTTGTTTTATTTAAATTGCCCCTTAATTTTCATCGTTCCTTTTTGGCATTTTTGGTCCCTCTTTGGGAATTCGACCTTGAATTCTGAATTTTCTGTCCGTAGTGTGAAACATGTGGGAAAGAACTCCCTCCCTTGAGTCTATAGTCTGAATTCCTCCCCACCCTTCCTTCTCCACTTCCTTCCTCGTCACAGCCCATCTCCGCTCCACAGGTCACCAGTATGTGCAGCCAGTCTGTGTGGTAGGGCTGTTATGTACACATCTGGCTGAGCCTCCTGACAACACAGGGATCATACTTCTGGCACCAGAGCTTTTGCCTCTACATGTATGCATAGGAGTGGTTGCTTGTCATTCTGGAGCGTCAAAACTCCCAGCAAAGGCCACTGTGTGCCTGGCTGGTGCCCATGGGGAGGGCACCTGATCAGAGGGTGGTATCAGGGCAGATGATTTCCATATGAAACACATCAAGCTCCAAAATTCTGGGCATTCTCCTGTGGCTGTCTCTTCAAGAGGTAAAAGATCATTGACCACTGCTTCATAACACTCTGTGGCATTCACTTCCCTGGCTACACCCTGGAGGGGGGCCAGGTTCACTGAGTTGTGGTGAAACACTTTCCCCACTACCTGATCTGTATTAGGATGGACAAGGATACATCCACCACCACAAAGCCATTATCTTTTGAGGAAATACTGGAGACAAGATCGGCAAACGAATTTCTCAGTACAGTGCAGTTGAGTTCCCTGTAGATCAAAACTACTACTGCCGCTCAGTCTGCAGCTCTTCCTGCTTGTGATAATCTTCGTGATGCCCCAGTGTCCAATACAACTTCGCAGTCTCTGAATATGGTACAGAAAGTTGTTTCTCATATGGACATTATCCTTCAGACTGATAAGGAACTCGGAGGCAATTTGGAATGACAGGGCGTTCATTTTGTGCAGGAAGGTCATAAGGACAAATACACCAATAACCACCTTTCTTCTGGCATTTGAGGGAGATACCCTCCCAGAGCAGGTCAAAGTTGTGTGTTACTGGTGTGATATGAAGCCGTACATTCCCCACCCTTGAAGTCCTTTGCATGCTTGCATTCTGGGCAATCCCCCTATGTACAGCAGATAATCCATGTGGTGACTGAGGGCACCCACCTCAAGAGGGGAGCCTGTGTTCCACCAGCTACGCATGTTATCATGACCATCAGTCTGCATGCCCACCCAATTACCCACCTTACATGAAAGAAATGGAGATAAGAGTATAAGTTGCTGGATTGTTTCTTACACTGAGGTTTGATAGAAATTTGACCACCTTCATTCTGTGACAGTGACATCAACTTTTGACTCTGTTATATCCTTTCCTCTCCTCCCTCTTCCTTAGCCCCACTTGTCATCCCCTCCTCTCTCCTCTCCCCAAACCCAGCTGAAGTAGTGGCGCTCTTCTTCAGCAACTGCTGGTAACGAGGCTCCCTCCCAGAACCCTTCCCCTGTGGTGTGTCTCAGGCAAGAGGCCTGCTGCCACGACCATGTGACACACAGTCTGTGTGCCTCAAAGTCCTCCCACTGTCTTTCAATTATGGATCTTGTAGAATGCTGCTCTACCTCAGTGCCCGGACATCCTCATCCTGAGGAGGAGGAGGAGGAGGAGGAGGAGGAGGAGGAGGAGGAGGAGTCTCAGGACAAAAGCCTCCAGTGCTGCTGGGGGTGTTATCTTCCCACTCCCAATGTGAATCTGGCCTCTTATTTATGGATCTCACCCAGATGCCTTTGGTGATGGATGGTGACCCACTGATGTGATGGGCTCCACATCATTTGCTCCCATTTGGATACACACGTTATGCTTATTCAATAGAAATGTAATGGGTACTACCGTCACTTCCTAGAGTTAATCCAGGGGGATCGCAGCTCTTTGGTGAGTTCATGCTTGGCTACCATAAGGCCCAAGCCTTACATGCTGCATGTATATCCTCTTGCCATACTTCTTCCCCTGCCTTTGGCAACATGTCTGGGATGTTTCTGGAAAAAATGTTCTGCATATTTCGTGGCAGATATCAGGAGAGTCCCTCCATTGTTTTACGTTCTTTTTTTTGTTTCCCCATTCCCATTCCACTATCCTTCCTCCACTTCGGTGTTTGAGGATCTTCTTCCCTTCCTTCCTTCCTTCCTTCCTTCCTTCCTTCCTTTCTTTCTTTCTTTCTTTCTTTCTTTTTTTCTTTTTTCCTCCCTCACTCCCTCTTACACACACACACACACACACACACACACACACACACACACACACACACACCTAAATACTTAAATACATACAAAATAACGGGTGATAAAAAGTTTCCATTAGAAGGACATACAGTCCAGCTTCAGAATGCCAATTGGGCAAACTCACCACGAGCATTGAAACAATCATCCCTCCAATGCACTAGGTTCAAGATACCTATTTTGTAAAAAATCATGTCCTGTAATGTAAGGTAGTTCATAACTGTTGCCACACATCCATATCCAACAGGAACTGTCAACACTTCGAGGCTCTGAAACTTCCTGGCAAATTAAAACTGTGTGCCGGACCGAGACTCTAACTCGGGACCTTTGGAGGAAGTAGTTGTGATACTATTTTGCATCTCCACAATGTGTCTAGAGAACCTTTAGCAATGCTTGTATCAGAATGGAGTGATGACCATGCTGTGGAGGAACATTATTAAATTTCTGTTAAATTGTGCAAAAGGATGGATATTCCTGACGGACAGAAAAGTAATTTGGAGGTGCCAGATGTTTGGAGAAGACTGAAATGAAAATGAGGACAGGACTTTGTGGTTGAGCATTGTTGAAAGTATATGAGGTACTGCTGTACCTCCTCACAAAAGAGTACCTCCTCAGCAAACAGTTTCCCAGATACTACCATGATTTCAGAATTACATGGATAAAAGAAATGATAAAGTCACTATTTTGGTCATTTATTTATGTAGTCATAAATACCATATGCTCTTGGGATATTTTCATTGGTATTACATACATTTAATGTAAACTATGCAATCTGGTGTAATATTACTACAGTTTTCTCTTGCTGTACCAAGGGCATGTCAGAATTCCTATTACAGGTGTGTAAGGGTTGTAGAAGGGACTTTGTACATTTCCAGACATGGGTTTATTAATGAAACCTGGTGGATAAAGTTTTCTCTGGAACCTCTCTGTAATAGGAATTGTGCAACACTCTGGATTTTTAGTGAGCAGATGGATGGCATGTGTTGAGTGTAGACTAACTGATGCTCAATAGTCAATTTCCTTTATATCTATTACAGACATCATTCCACTTGATACAAGTGTTGTAAATATTACTACACAGATAGAAATTTTATATTAATTTTGTGTGATAGTTCATTTCTTGTCATGTTGCCAATTGGTCAATTGTTTTCTTTAGAAGCTTGTTGTTTGAAGTAAAGCTTATTTTGTTGCCAATGTAGTGAAGACACTAACCCATATATCTGTCATAATGCTCCCTATTTGCTCAGGATTATTTGTTGCCAGGTAGTCAATTATGCTTTTGCAACAATTTACACTTAAAGTGGGCATCTGAACTAATAATTATTGATGTAAATACTACATTGAGAAACCTTTGGGTATAATCTCAGATGACATACCTACAGTCAACTTCCGACATGTATTTTAGCCAAAATATGGAAGGTAGATTTAAGTTGACACCATCTGTAATTGTGTGACTTGGGGTACCTATTTGTAATGAATGAACACTTCTTTGAGCTGTTCAGCATCTCATTCAGGTGGTTGGTAAAATGAGCTATGTAATTATTAATTTTCTTTGAGTTGTCAAACACAACCTATCCATACTAATTCACAAGAACTGTCTACATAAATTTCTCTTCAAGGTAAATTACTACTGACAGTAATAAACATTCTACAACTGACTGTATTTAATCTATTCTTAATGAACACAGTTCAGTAAGAGTTTTGCTGAAATTACTTGTGGTTTAGCCATGTTTGCATACCTAAAATAATTGGAGCCTCAGTGCTTTCTATTAGTGATTGGAGCTCTGAATCTTTCCTAACACAGCAGCAACAATTTACAGTTACAATACAAACTGCATCTGAAACTACCTTCATCCTGTTTTTGCCCTGAACTCTTTTAAACTGTCACCCTTTCTATAGCTTACTGAGACCCTTTAATGTAAGAAGCTGGCCAGTCACCTCCTCACGGCCCCCACTATCCGAGTAGTCATCTTCTGTGTGTAGTGGTCCCCTGACATATTAAACATAACCCAGGAAACACACCACCATAAGGTGCAAGCCAGGGAGTCTGCAGACTGGGTGCAGGACTTTTGTAGCCCCTGATACAGAGCAGAATTCATGGTATGTTTCGAAGGACCATGGTTAATTCTGTCATGATGCTATTGATAGTGAGCTCCACATTCAAATAACAAGACTGGCAATCTCTATCACATCAGCTAGCTGCCCAAAAGCAGACACACTCTGTGTGTCACTTTGGATCAGTTCAGTGTTAGTACCGACATAAGACACCATTTGTAATCGGCTGAAACCTCTGGTCATCACGGCATCCAGAAGCACCTGTTCCACATCCTGAACTTTCATATAGATTGAACCACAGATTTCTGCAACATTAGTTAGTGCTAGTGGTAAATTGTGCGCTCAAAGTCATTGCCAGATTTCTGCAGTCACATAAACGTTTTATTGAGTGGCTGCATCTTACAGGTGCAGTGAGAAGGGAGTCCAACTAAATGAACATGATGAATCATTCTTATAGAAAAGAGCCTCCATGCTTAGGTGGAGATTCATTGGTAACACAGTTCTACATCCCCCCTGCAGGTCAGGGGGTTAGAATAGGCCCGAGGTATTCCTGCCTGTCGTAAGAGGCGATTAAAAGGAGTCCCTCCCCCTCAAGGGGGTAGTTAACGTCTGCGTCCGGAGACGGACGGTTCCATGACCTATATTTGCGGTCATTTTGGTTTTTCACTTCTTCTGGTTTCTTCCTTCCTTTGGTTGGCTCCTTTCATTGTTCTTCTCCATCTCACTGTCTTACTTACTCTTTCCCTTGCCTTCTTCTCCTTGCCTTCATCTCCTTGCCTTCTTCTCCTTGCCTTCTTCTCCTTGCCTTCTTCTCCTTGCCTTCTTCTCCTTGCCTTCTCTGGTCTCCGCCTCGGCGTTAGAGACAGTCTGTCCTTTCTCTCCCTCTGTTCCTTCTTTTTCCTCTTCTTCCTTCCTCCCTGTGTATGCCTGAAGGCCGACCCACGCATTCACACGCGTATCCGGTGACGGAGTAACGCGTAATTCCCTGCCCTGGGTAGACAAGTAAGGCACACACGTATCCCCTGGTAAAGGCCAGGCCCAGGGAGGGGTGATTGCCTGAGCTGACACCTTCCGACCATGCCGTTTGGTCCCTCCGTCCATTTCTCAGGAGGTGTGACCTGAGGTGTAAACATTCACCTAAGGCGGGAGTGCCCTCTGAGAGGGTCCCCACAAGGAAGGAGCGCGCCATCGGAGACGCTGGCAATCATGGGGGATTTCTCTGCAATGGATTTCTCTTCTTGTTCTCTCTTGACTTCTGCCCAAAAACGGAAACTTGACCAGCCACCAGTGACAAAAGTATTACCGCCTGCCCCACAGTTCCTCGTAGTTTCTCGATCTGAGGACGGAAAGGATTTTTCCTCTGTCAACCCTTTCGTTATCCAGAAGGGTGTAGATGCCATAGCCGGATCTGTCAAGTCTTGTACCAGGTTGCATAACGGTACATTGTTACTAGAAACTGAGAGCGCCTTTCAGGCACAAAAACTGCTTCAGGCCACACTCCTGTACACGTTCCCTAGTATTCAGTCGCCGTCGCACATCAAAACGGGCTACGAGGTTATTTCTGTTCGCCCCTATGTCCCGACACCTACGCGCTGCTACCAGTGTCATTGTTTTAATCACACTCACCAGTCTTGTTCCAATGCGGCTTAATGTGTCACTTGTGGCAGGGATGCCCATGAGGGTGACTGTTCACCTCCGTCTCCTCGTTGTGTGAACTGTCAGGGTGACCATGCAGCGTCCTCCCGCGACTGCCCCATCTACAAGGAAGATCGCTGTATACAGGAAATTCAGGTCAAAGAGAAAGTGTCCACCTCGGCTGCTCGCAAGCTATTTGCTAGTAGGAAGCCCACGCTGCTCCCAGCAGGGAAATACAGTACTGTCCTCACCTCTCCTCAGACTACCAGGGAGGTGGCGACGCAGACATGCGATCTGACCTTCAGCACTATGGTCGTCCGTTCGGCCAGTGCTAAGATCGCCTGGTCGACGTCTCCTCTTCCTCCCGTCACCCCTCAGACACAAGCACCTTCATCAGCTTCTGCCAAGGCGAAGACCCAGAAGTCAGATGCACGGGCCTTCAAGAAGGAACCATCCCGTGCAGACGTCCTACGTACCTTGAACTCCCAGCCATCGGCCAGTATTTCCACTAAATGACCTTCCAAGAAGGCTCATAGGAAGCACAGTTCTCCTTCTCTGCCACGTCGCATGTCTTCTCCTGCGCCACCCAGCGGTTGTGCCCCAGGCCGTCATCTGTTTTGCCTGGTCGCACCGCTGGTAGCTAAACATCTGGCCGTTCACTTGCAGAGCAAGCTCCCCCTCCTGGCCATCTTAACAAGATGGCCGATGAACCTATAGAACCAATGGACGATGACTGTCCGCCTACTGATAGCTGCGGCAGTGCTTGCTCGAAGCCAGGCCCTCAGTGGCCTTTGAGGTGACCCTTTCTTTCATCTTCCTTTTCTTCTCACGATGGCACTTATTCACTGGAATATTCGCAGCATTTGCTCCAACCGAGAGGACTTAAATTGCTGCTCTGCTTGCAACGTCCGCTCGTCGCAGCCCTCCAGGAAACGAAGCTACGCCCATGCGATCAAATTGCCTTGGCACACTACACCTCTGTGCGTTTTGACCTACCCCCTGTGGCAAGTATTTCGGCTGATGGAGGGGCTATGTTGCTGGTCCAGGATGATATTTACTACGATCCCATCACATTGCACACCGGCCTGCAGGCAGTTGCCGTCCGAATTACTCTCCCCACTTTTACATTTTCCATTTGTACTGTTTACACTCCATCGTCATCTGCCGTTACCAGGGCAGACAAGATGCAAATTATTGCTCAGCTTCCTGCACCATTTTTGTTAACTGGAGACTTCAATGCCCACCGTCCCCTTTGGGGCTCTCCAGCGTCCTGCCCGAGGGGCTCACTGTTGGCAGACCTTTTCAACCAGCTCAATCTTGTCTGCCTCAACACTGGCACCCCTACTTTTCTTTCAGACACATCTCACACCTATTCCCATTTAGACTTCTCTATATGTACTACCCAACTTGCTCACCGGTTTGAGTGGTATGCATTTTCTGATACATATTCGAGTGACCACTTCCCGTGTGTTATCCATCTCCTGCATCATACCCCCTCTCCGTGCTCAACTAGTTGGAACATATCCAAAGCAGACTGCGGGCTCTTCTCTTCAAGGGCGACCTTTCAGGATCAAACCTTCACAAGCTGCGATAGTCAGGTCGCACACCTCATGGAAGTCATTCTCACTGCTGCTGAATATTCCATCCCTCACACTACTTCTTCTCCACGTCGCGTACCGGTCCCCTGGTGGACTGCAGCATGTAGAGGCGCTTTACGTGCTCATCGACGTGCTTTATGCACCTTTAAACGCCACCCTACAATGACGAATTGTATCAATTATAAACGATAATGTGTGCAGTGTCGTCGTATTATTAAAGAAAGCAAGAAAGCCAGCTGGGCTGCTTTCACAAGCACCTTCAACAGTTTTACTCCTTCTTCTGTTGTCTGGTGTAGCTTGTGCCGGCTATCTGGCACTAAGGTCCACTCACTAGTTTTTGGCTTGACGGTCGCGAATGATGTCCTTGTGGCCCCTGAGGATGTCTCCAATCCCTTCGGCCGCTTTTTCACAGAGGTTTCGAGCTCCACTCATTACCGCCCTGCCTTCCTCCCCCGCAAACAGGCAGAGGAGGCTAGGCCACCTAACTTCTGCTCCTCGAATCGTAAAAGTTATAATGCCCCATTCACCATGCGGGAACTCGAAAATGCACTTGCCCGGTCATGGCCCCCCACTCCAGGGCCAGATTCTATTCATATGCAGATGCTGAAGAACCTTTCTCCTGCGGGTAAAGGTTTCCTTCTTCATACGACCATCAATACGGGTTGTATGTCTCTGCCCTGCTACCCCCTGGAGTTCGCTTTCGTCGCCTCCTTCACCACCTTGATTTTTCACTCCCTGCAACCTTTAGAGTCGGCGACAGCCACACGGCACCATGGCTCCAGGCTCGTGTTCGTGTTCACCTTGACCTCAGCTCGCTCCCAAAGGAGGCTACCCCCGGTTGGGTATACCATTCCCGTTTTCTCGAACTTCGTTTGAAGTTCATTAATATGACCTTCATTTACACAGATGGCTCTAAGACCAATGATGGGGTCGGGTGTTCTTTTATTGTCGGGGCACTAAGTTTCAAATACCAGCTCAATGGCCATTGTTTGGTCTTCACAGCTGAACTCTTTGTCCTCTACCAAGCTGTTCTTTACATCTGCTGCCACCGACATTCTGCTTATGTCATCTGCTCCGATTCCCTGAGGGCCATCCAGAGCCTCAGTGATCCGTATCCGGTTCACCCTTTTGTGTACCGGATCCAATGCTCTCTTCAGCAGCTGGTGGACGACGGTTCTCCGGTTAGCTTTATGTGGGTTCCTGGCCATGTCGGTATCCCTGGGAATGAAGCTGCAGATGCCGCGGCCAAGGCTGCAGTCCTCCAGCCTCGGACAGCTTCTTGTTGTGTCCCTTCATCAGATTGTAGCAAGGTCATTTGTCGGCGCATTTTATCGCTGTGGCATGCCGATTGGGCTGCACTTATGGACAACAAGCTTCGGGCCTTGAAACCTCTTCCCGCGGCTTGGACGTCCTCCTCCTGCCCTTCTCGGTGGGAGGAGGTCGTTTTGGCCCGGTTACGAATTGGACACTGCTGATTCAGCCATCACCATCTGCTGACGGCTGCGCCGGCACCGTTCTGCCCATGTGGGCAGCTGGTGACGGTCCACCACATTTTAACGTCCTGTCCCGATTTTAATACTCTGCGTCTTGATCTTGGCCTGCCATGTACTCTGGATGCCATTTTAGCAGATGACCCAGGAGCAGCTGCTCGCATTCTTTGTTTTATCAACTTGACAAACCTGTCTAAGGACATTTGATTATGCTGTTTCTTTTAATCCTATGGCTGTTACTACGTCCTATATAGTGTTGTCCCTTTTAGTTGCTGTTTTAACCTTGTGCCTCGCGGTGCATTCCTAACTTAGTATGGGCGCTAATGACCATTGTAGTTGTGTGCCCTAAAACGACAAAAAAAAAAAGAAGAAGTGCAGTTCATATAATAGCCCGCCCATAGTAACTCTGAAGTAGGTCTATTCCAGTTTCTGTTGATCTGCCTCAGCCAGACAGAGATCATCCATCTGATAACAACTTTCCTGTCATTTCTCTTTGTAGCTTCCTCAATCTAGCACCCATCCTCTTTTGTACATGTCTACAACACTCAAGTTTCTTTACCAAGGTATCACCATAAACATTGAACTCATTAATTTTATTGAAAGCTTTAGAGTCCCCATTGCCTAGGTACTTCATCTATATAACATTATAAATGGGAATCGACCTCAGAAATATTTTAAGAGCTCCACCACACTCCTCCATACCTCCTGTGTAACCATCATAATTCTTAGAACACTGATGTTCAATATGTCCTCCAGTGTTACCATGGCAGGTATGGCAGTACTTAGATAAGCACTCAACATCAACAACTTTTCCATTCTCTAGAGAAGTACCACTTGTCCTCTATGTTTTCATGTTCCGTCAAATGCAACAACAATGTCCCTGGTTCCAATAATATTTACAGTTTCTTCTACTGCACATTTCATAGATGCTTTTGACACAACAGTCAAGGCACCTAAAAGTATTTTATGTACTTGTTGTTCCTAGTGCGAGGAGGGGGAAGGTCCATCAAACTACAAAAAACTTGATAGCCTTTCTCCCTTTTCGTATTGCACACATGCATACACCAACTTCAAAATCACATTGAATTACGCACAATGTTTGAAGTCATTTTCGAGATTTATTGCAGGATCTACACAGAAAAACTACTTTTGATGCTAAACCCTTCCTGCTAGTTTGTTGTTCAGTTATTTCCAGACAGCCTATACCATCACATTGCTTACATTTCACCACTTCCTTTATCAAAGCAGATAAGGTGTCCACATCAACAACAACAAATCCACTACAAACAGTGTCACTGTTAACACAAAAATTTGAATGAGCAGTAGGATTGGCGGGAGATGATACGTACGTTACTTTCAATAGTGTGGCTTCCTTTGCTTGTGAACTGGTTACCATGGAATTTCCTTTTATTGAGTTTCTTGATGTATGGCATAGTTTGCATTTATTGCACACTAAATGATATATACTTCCACAAATATATGTAGTACTTGGGCAACAAACATTCAGTAACACATGAACAAATTGCTTCAGCAAAACAAAAGTAAATACTAGCAAAGATAATCATTTATGGACACTAGAAACCTGCACTGTTACAACATATACAATGTATCATCACTGGAAACAGAAAGTTATCAGTTCTTTTCGAAATAATACTGGTTTCTGCAACAGAAATAAAGTAGGCATGACTTCATACATTATTGTAACTTTGAAATTTGCTATATATTGGTAATTTTTCATTTTAAATCCTATATATATATTGTATATATTGTGGAAAAATCGAAATTTTTTAAGTACCCTTTATCCTTAATGTGTTCACTTCAATTTTTTTAAAGCAGTGGCAATACGCAAATTGTTAACAGGAAATACTGAAAATGCATGGAGGTAGATTTCTGTAAAAGCTCCCGTCCTCCTCTCCAAAATAGATGTTGCGTCCATAATCCAGCATATTTGGACTTCCATGAAAGGCATTAAAATGTATTTATCAATCTATTTTTACCTCCCTCTATAAATCTTCTTTCACTTCAGTGACAGGTTTGCACTTGGTAGTGTTCGTTGTGACTTGTGACCCATTTCCAACAACTTCAGTTTCGGAGCAGCCCGTTTCCAAAACTTCATTTAGTTTACTGAATCACAACTTCTCATGCTATGCCTTGTTCTTAAAGTTTGGTTTTGTGCAAAACAACGGGATTAAAAATGAAAAATTCCAACATATGCCAGAGACAGAGTGCAAAAACAATGGCCAGAATTTCCACAGGCACATGGTTTAAAATTCTTCACCTTTGGAGTAATTTTTGATTACACAAATGACCCATATATGTGCTTAACATTTCATGTGTCTAACACATGTGTATATTTTGCCCTATTTGTTTAATGTCTCTGAAATAGATGTTTGAACTGTTTGAACCCAACCAAGGCATACATCCTGTGCCCTCTTTTGATTGTCATGAAAGTTCCATTATCTACAATTATTTGAGGTGCATTATCAATGTTAGTCTGTACTTCAGTTAATGCTGCATTAATCTCATGCAGTAGAAACTCTTTATTTATTCCATTTGATGCTTCATTGCAGTGAGTGAATTGCCGTTGGATTTCATCCTCTCCAGTTCACACTAACACTCACCCACAACCTCTACTGACCTTTGCCACGTGCTCTTGCACATTGATGCTGTAAGGGATATTAGATTTGAAGATGTATAGGTACTTTTCCCTTCATTAGGTACAGTGGTACTTTGTAACGACGACACCACTTCCTAGCTACTTTACCCTTGCACGTAGCTGAAGTCATACAAATAACGGAGATCATTTTTGGGCAACCATGTTGATAACGTGCTTAAACAGTATCTTTCCTAGAATTTGGCCTTTGGTGCAACTAATGCTTCAATGTTCAGTTGACATGTTTTATTACTTGGTCCCACTTCTGTAGATCTTTGGCCCTGGTAAAGAGCTCTTGATGTGATGATGAGTCATTCGTTCCCTGATTGGTATGTACTTCTCATGGAGTTGGGAGATTAGCCACTTGTGTTTCTTTTTTAGTGCCACTCAGGGATCACATGTAGGGTCCTTTGAGGTTGACATGTGTGCTTGTGAAGCTGCATTGACCCCTGAAATAGTAACAAGTAACTGAAAAAAGGTTAATAAAAATATATTTTACGTTGGATAACTTGTTTATAAACATATTGTACAATATATTGATTCAAGGTAAAGTCAGGACATTTAGTTTTTAAAAGAGATTTACTATTCCATAAGAGTTTGAGCTCAGTGGCAAGGAGATCAAAAATGTTTACAGCAGCATACATAGCATCTCTCTGCAGCAGAGACAGTGTATGTAATTCTTTTTTCTAGTGCCACACCTGTGAATTTTTGAGTTCTGTCACCAAGGATCCAGTCTCCAGGAACACGATACATTAGAGAAAATCAGTGTTGACAAGCAGTAGTCAGTTATCTCAGCTGGCTAAATTACTTGCAATGGGAGGTTGATGGACTCATTCTATATATGATTATTTTCACTGCTCAGTAGGGAGATGATAGGTGATAGAAATATGTCCTGGGGGAACTCTTCCTTAATCAAACTGATTATGTGCTGGTTATTCAGTGTCACTGAGTGTTTGTCTGGCTTTTCATGACTTTATGTAAATTACATAAAATTTATTGTGTTTAGCTTGGCAGGAAGGGAGTTAACAAACCTGCTACAGAATTTTGGTGAAATGTCATTGGAGATTGTGTTAGACAGATATTCTGTTACAATGATGGTGTCATCTGTAAACATGGTATATTTCCACTGGGCACCATTGACTACTGCAGGCAGATCTTAGCATAAACCAGAGACACTGAAGGACTCAGAAGGACAGAAGGTGTTTCTTTACCCAAACACTGTTCTGGGTGTATTACTAAGTGACTAATCGGGTTCATGACAAACAGTGCCTGTTGCATGTAGCCTATATAAGTGCTTTCTTTAATTTTCAATATTTCGTACAGATGTGGGGTGAATTTAAATTCCTGCCATGATTTAGTACATGTAAAATGTTCAAATGTGTTTGAAATCTTGTAGGACTTAACTGCTAAGTCATCAGTCCCTAAGCTTACACACTACTTAACCTAAATTATCCTAAGGACAAACACACACCCATGCCCGAGGGAGGACTCGAACCTCCGCCGGGACCAGCCGCACAGTGCATGACTGCAGCGCCTTAGACCGCTCGGCTAATCCCACGGGGCTTAGCACTTATAACAAAAGCTTAACCCTGTAGGATGAGTATTACAGTCAGAAACAGTGCACATATGTCTTGCAGCAGTGTAGCTCAAGTTGCACAAATTATACCCACTGCATATATCCCATGTTTCATAATGAGAGCACTATGTGATTTCCAAAAAACTTCAAACATAATTTCAAACCTCTCGTAAATGCTTAATGTCATAACATAGTTGTGCATTTCTAAAGCAGTCAGAAGTATGAAGTTGTTTTATACCTTGTAGTTTGAGTCTTTAAACATACTGAATATGATTTATACGGAAGATATTTATTATGCATCATAATTTGAGCGTATTTTTATAATAATGTGGCTCATCACTCATGCTAGAAATTCTCTTATGCAGATGTAACAATAATATACACACTAAATGATTACAAAGTATTATTAAAAATTTCAGTTATAGGTTACTCTTCTAAATGTACTTCACAGATAAGTAATGGATACATGTGTTTGCTGAAATGTATTCTGCCATTGTCCTAATAATCTGAATATTAGTTGTCTGTTACACTGTTACATGCATTAGAACTTGAAGAAGCAGTTCATGGACAGTATTTTCTTTTACAAAATGATTATCATATATGGAGGCTGTGGATCTGCATATAATCAAATGTGGCTACAATAACTGCTGGTCAAGAAGGAATAACTGCAGATGTGAATTTGTTAATGACATTGTAAATATGTGATTGTCATTACTTTTTAAATTTTATGCTAAAGTATGTTTTTTATGAATAAATAATTTACAAACACACAGAGGAATTTATGGCAAGTTATATTCACTTTGTGTTAGGTAACCTGTGTGTACAGGGAATTACGATATTTTGCCATGGTTAAATTGTTACCTGCGCACATTTATATCATTACCACAATAGCAATATGTTTACCCAAAATTGTAGTATCTCTCAACTTTGATATTTCTATATGATGATTTTCTACATAATGACAGTCTGCATTTGTAACACAATGTAGGAGGGGCATTCAATAAGTAATGCAACATATTTCTATTCTCGGCCAATGTCACTTCGAAAAATTCTGCATTTAACATCTTCGGATATGATAAAGCTATAGGGGCTGAAGAAGGAATATTCCACAAAGTTGCAATAAGTGGCAGCACTATTTGTGCCTTAAAAATGGCGTCTATAACAGAGGTGTATTGCAAGCAGGGACCAGTTGAGTTTTCAGTGCAAAAGCAGACCATCACAGATATTCATAGGCACTTGCAGAATATCTACAGAGACCTGGTTGTGGAAAAAAGAAGTATGCCATTTGCACACAGTTGTGATTCTGCAATGTTGGAACATGCGAACACTCTGATTGTGATCTGGCAATCGCGAAGGATGGAACACCTTGCTGCTCAGCTGGACGTCTCTGTTGTTAGTGCAGACACACTCATCCACCAGTTAGGGTACTCAAAGGTGTGCCCCGCCAAACTGGAGACTGTAAAGACCAACAAATGACCACCTGTGCCAAACTGTCTGCACATTACAAGGGTTAAAGTGATAATTTTTGTCAAACATTGTCAGACGGTGAAACACTCTGAACTGAGAAACAAGACAGCAATCCACAGAGTGGCTCCACATCACCTGCTCTGAAGAAAAAGTTCAAAGCTGCATCCTCAACCAGTGAAGTCATGGTGGTGGTCTTCTGGAATTTTGAAGTTGTTATTCTGTGTGATTACCTCCATCATGGTGTAGTGTTTTGCACTACCATCATGAAGTTGAAGAAACAACTTCAGCATGTACGTCACCACAAAAATGGAAATGAACTCTTCTTCTCCGTGACATTGCAAGACCTCACCAAATCTGCACACCTGAGAGGAGCACACATACTTCATTGGGACAAAGAGACAAAATCCAGATGGTGCGATGTCCAGACTGTTGGGTAGACAAGGAAGAACTGTCCATTCAGCACTCTGCAGAAAGCAGTGTGTGGATGATGGGGGCAGTTGTTGATGCAACAAGATGGTGCTGTCATCAATTAGTAGAATGGTGTCATGAGGCATACAAGCCCTCCCAGTAAGGTGGCGTAAGGCCATCAAATTGAACAGAAATTGTGCTGAAAACTCGGGTTTTGTATCAAAGATCATAGGAAATAATATGGTGTAATGGGATCCTGAATAAAGCCAACCTGCTTTCAGAAAAATTATTGCGTTACTTACTGAACACCCCTCATATAATTAAGTCAGCATTTTAGACAATCGAATGTTCCAGATTAGTAATATGGAATGTACTAACTTGTGTATTATGATTAGCTCAAACAATCTGAATAGCTACTTCAAGTGTAATAGATGTCAAGAAATTTCTTTTAACACTTAGTATTTAATATTATATCTCTCTGTAGTGACTACAGAGGCTTGTTAGATGTTACATTTCATTAATGTTTCTATGTTGCAAGTATTACAGTTTAAAAAATTTAATATCAGCAAGGTACCAGGTACTTGGAAGGAATATCTAACAGCATATATCAGTGCATAAAGTGCTGTTACATTTTTGAATCATTTAATGTTTCACTTTTGTATATTTACCCATTGTTAATTGTGTTATGTCCAAAGAATATACTTGTGATGTTAGAATACATGGTATTGTGTCAACTTGTTAGCTCAGCATAAACATGTGAATCTCACATATTAAATTTGACATTACTTTGGTTTTAAATATGGCCAGGTACCACTTGCCATAAACAGAACAGTCATATGTGTCTCACTATCTTCTTTTTAGAAACGTCTGACATTGCTTCCACTTACGTGTGTCAGACGTATTCTGTTTTCTTTTCTGTCGGTCTCTCTTGACCAACTCTTGATCTTTTCGACCCCGATGGTATTAGGTTACGAGGCCAGAGGGTGTCTTTCATTTTCCTTATTTAATCTTCTCTCTGATGGGGGAGGACCTGTTCGGGTATTGAAGAACAAGAACAAGAACAAGAGGAAGAGGAAGTAGTTGTGATACTACTTCGTATCTCCACAATGTGGCTGGAGAAACCTTTAGCCATGCTTGTATCAGAACAGTGATGACCATGCTGTGGAGGAGCATTATTAAATTTCTGTGAAGTTGTGCAAAAGGCTGGACATTCCTGATGCACACAAAAATAATTTGGAGGTGCCAGGTGTTTGGAGAAGACTGAAATGAAAATGAGGACAGGACTTTATAGTTGAGCATTGTTGAAAGTATATGAGGTACTGCTGTACTTCCTCACAAAAGAGTACCTCCTCAGTAAACAGTTTCCCAGATACTACCATAACTTCAGAATTACATGGATAAAAGAAATGATAAAGTCACTATTTTGGTCATTTATTTATGTAGTCATAAATACCATATGCTCTTGGGATATTTTCATTGGTGTTACATGCACTTAATGTAAACTATGCAATTTGTTGTAAAATTGCTACAGGGTTTTGTTGCTGTACCCAGGGCATGTCAGAATTCCTGTTACAGGTGTGTAAGAGTTGAAGAAGGGACTTTGTACATTTCCAGACATGGGTTCAGTAATGAAACCTGGTGGATAGAGTTTGCTCTGGAACCTCTCTGTAATAGGAATTGTGAAACACTCTGGATTTTTAGTGAGCAGATGGATGGCATGTGTCGAGTGTAGACTTACTGATGCTCAGTAGTCAGTTTCCTTTATATCTATTATGGACATCATTCCACTTGATACAAGTGTTATAAATATTACTACACAGATAGAAATTTTATATTAATTTTGTGTGTGAGTTCGTTTCTTGTCATGATGCCAATTGGTCAATTGGATTCCTTAGAAGCTTGTTGTTTGCAGTAAAGCTTATTTTGTTGCCAATGTAGTGAAGAAAGTTTTTGTAAGGGTTTTGTAAATTCTTGAAACTTTGTTTTGCAAGTAGTTCATTACCTGGCAGTGAAAAAAAAAATGCTTGCACTTAGGAAGCTTTGCTTTAGTCTTACCTAATGGATATAAATCTGCAATAATACAAATACATCATTATTCTGTGATGTCCATACGATTATCAGTTTAGATATTTTTGTGGAAATGTTACCCCAGTTTGGAGTTGTCACTTATCGACTTCCATGTTTCCCTTATAAATTCAGTATTACAGTGATGAAGAATGTGATTGAAACACAATAGGTAATAGTACAATGGTTTGTTCATAAATATGTTCAGAGTGCATGTGCTGTTAACAAGAAAGTATACATGTCACCTTTATTCTATTACAACAAACTTTTTTGTTGTTCACAAGTTACTGCAATAATTTCTTTGTATTCACAATATCAACACCATTGTGACATTGGTATGTACACCAATTATAGTGATATTTCCATGTTCCTGTCATTCATATGTGAAAATTTAATACCTTACCGTCCAGATATTGTACAGGTACCAGTAAATTGCTAATTGCTTAGACTCTGATGCCCTGTTGTACACAAGAGTTAAACTTCTGACTGGTTTGCAAATAAGTTAATGTGCTAAATGTTCCACTTAAAGCATAAGTGCAATCATTTGCTAAACTTTTTCTTCCTTACATGCTTGAAGTTCATCAGAAGTCTGTAAGTGCACTCATCCTGAAATACTCAATAAATAAAGTGTGGGTATTTGCACACATGATCAGTTACACTGCCTTGGCAAGCACACTGTTTCCCACTGTACTACTTGCCAATACCTATTCGCTAAGATGTGTAGTCTTATGTTAAAAATGTCTTGTTGTGTTCAAGTCCATCAATAATTATCCAAAATATTTTTTGTAGTTCCTGGAAGGCATTAATTAGGCAACTTGCAACTGGTACCGGGTTCCTGGACATACAGCTGAATCTCCAGTAGCCCACTGTAAGAGTTAACTTGAAGGTCAGTTACTCGAACAGCATTAGTTTAATAAGTGATGATGTCATTCATTGTTATGTAAGCAACTTCTGTGCCTAAAGTTAGTTTCACAATACTGTCTGATTGTAAAGTGACTTTTTTAACATAATAAGCCTTGAGTTATTAATATTAGTGCATCTTCATTGGGGCTCTTGTCTATTTTTATTACACTAGCCATTGGCTACAGATTTTTCTCCATCAGATGCATGTATCCGTGCACGTCCACTCTATGCACATTTCTTACTTAATGTGTCAGAATTTTGGGTACATGAACATTGATTAGTGTAGATCTTGTTTGCATACATGGTTGTTAGGTGATCATAAATCATTAACTCAATCCATTAATTTATGGCTAATGATAGAAGCAGTTCCTAGTTGTGGAAGGTTCTTCATTCTCCTATATCTTTCCGTACGAGCTCTGATTTCCCTTATTTTATCTTGGTGATCAATCCTCCCTACGTAAGTCGGTGTCAACAAAATATTTTCACATTCGGAGAAGGAAGTTGGTTACTGGAATTTCGTGAGAAGATTCTATCGCAACGAAAAACACCTATCTTTTAATGATGTCCATCCCAAATCTCATATCTTTTCTGTGACACTCTCTCCCATATTTCACTATAAAGAAAAGCAGCAGGTTTTGTATTAAAGTTTTTCGATGTACTCAGTCAGTGCTATCTGGTGAGGATCCCACACTGTGCAACAGTATTCTAAAAGTGGGCGGACAAGCATAGTGTCGGCAGTCTTGTTAGTAGGTCTGTTACATTTTCTAAGTGTCTTGCCAATAAAACACAGTCTTTGGTTAGCCTTCCCTACATAATTTTCTGTGTGTTCCTTCCAATTTAAATTGTTCATAATTGTAATACCTAGGTATTTAGTTGAATTTACAGCTTTTAGATTACACTGATTTATCGTGTAACTGAAGTTTAATGAGTTCCTTCTAGCACTCATGTGGATAACCTCACACTTTTCATTATTCAGAGCCAACTGCCACTTTTCCAACCATTCTGATCCTCTTTTTCTAAATCGTTTTGCAGTTTGTTTTGATCTTCTGATGACTTTATTAGTCAATAAATGACAGCATCATCTGCAAACAACTGAAGACGGCCGCTCAGATTGTCTCCCAAATTGTTTAAATAGATAAGGAACAGCAAAGGGCCTACAACACTACCTTGGGGAATGCCAGAAATCACTTCTGTTTTACTCTATGACTTTCCTACAATTACAATGAACTGTGACCTCTCTGACGGAAATCACAGATCCAGTCACATAACTGAGATGATATTCCATAATCACACAATTTCACTACAAGCTGCTTGTGTAGTACCTACAGTGTCAAAAGCCTTATGGAAATCCAGAAATATGGAATCAATCTGAAATCCCTTGTCAATAGCACTCAGCACTTCATGTGAATAGAGAACTAGTTGTGTTTCACAAGAATGATGATTTGGGGATTACAATACTCAGTCTTGCTACAACAGTCCTGTGTTCACTAATCCCTGAATCAGTTTTTATGCTCGTTATTAACTCAGGATTATTTCTTGCTAAGAGGTCAAGCGTGTTTTCACAACCGTTTACTATTCACGTGGGCTCATGAACTAATTGCTCGAGATCATTTTCAGAGAATGTGTTTAGCACAATTTCAGATGATATTTTATGCGTACCTCCAGAATTAAACATGTATTTTCACCAACATATCGAGGGTAAATTGAAGTCACCACCAACTATTATCATATGATTCGGGTATGTGTTTAAAATCAAACTCAAGTTTTCTTTGATCCTTTCAGAAACTGTGCCATCTGAATTGGGAGGTCGGTAAAAGGATACAATTATTATTTTATTCCATTTGCCAACAATGACTTCTGCCCATACTAATTCACAGGATGTATCTACTTCAATTTCGTGACAAGTTAAACTACTTCTGACAGCAATAAACACGCCTCCGCCAACCATGTTTAGCCTATCCTTTTGGAACACCATTAGGTTCTTCACAAAAATTTTGGCTGAGCTTATATCCAGCTTTAGCCAGTTTTCAGGGCCTATAACAATTTAAGCATCAGTGCTTTCTATTAGCGCTTGGAGCTCTGGTACTTTCCCAACACAGCTACGACAATTTACAACTGTTATACCAGTGGTTCCTGTATCTACATTTTTGCTGTGTTCAGCCTCCACCCTTTGTAACTGAAGTGCTTTTTGTGTTTTTTTCCCGAGACCCTCTAACGTAAAAAACTGCCCAGTCGACGCCACACAGACCCTGCTACCTGTGTATCCGCCACCTGTATGTGGTGGGCACCTGACCTATTCAGTGGAACCCGAAACCCAACCACCCTTTGGCGCAAGTCGAGGAATCAGCAGCCTAGCCGTCTGAGCCTCTGATTCTGACCCTTCACTCAGCTCTGTACCAGAGGTCTGGGATTGCTGCTGACAGCTATGCTGCAAATGGTCAGCTCTGCTTTAATCTTGCAAGCAAGAATGGCAGCCTTTACCACTTCTGTTAGCTGCTCGAAACCAAAGAGAATCTCTTTTGATCGAAAGTGACACGCGTAATTGGTACCAACTTGAGCAACCACCTGCAGTTGGTTGCATGCCGTGCTCTTCATGGCATCCGGGAGTACCCTTTCCACATCTGGAGTGACTCCACCCGGTATGCACACGGAATGCACACTGGATTTCTTACCATTCTTGTCATCCAAGTCCCTAAGGGGGCCCTATAATGCACCTAACCTTGGAGCTCCAAACTACCAATAATCTCAGCCTCTGTGATTGCCCAGATCTTGGAGGCTGAGTGGTTTCCTCTGAAACTGGACAGGTGACAGCATCTGGCTCAGTGACAGTGTCAGCCACAGACAGAACCTGGAACCTGTTTGTCAGACAAACTGGAGAGGCGTTATGTGTGGCCACCTGGGAAGTCTTTCACCATGTGCTTCGCCCCGGGGCAACCTCCCACTCGACAACAGGTGAGGGGTCAGCCTCAGTGCGAGCAGTAACTGGGTTGGCCACTGGTGAGGACTGATCAGTGATCAGAAGACTCTGACGTGCTGGACGTCCGTTGTGTCCCCACGGCCGGCCCACAACAGTGGTGCCCATCCACTGCAGCCTCAAGCTCTGTAACGGAAGCCATCACAGCCTGAAGCTGAGAGCAAAGTGTCACCAACTCGGCTCACATCCGCATACAACAATCACAGTCCCTGTCCATACAAAAGACCATGGAAGACTAAACTATGCAGATAAACAAACTGTCAGCACGTGCTGTGCAATTCTACTATAGAACCTGCCAAAAACACTAACTGAAGCTGAGAGCGAAGTGTCACCAACTCGACTCACATTCACACACAACAATCACAGTCCCTGTCCATACAAAAGACCATGGAAGACTAAACTATGCAGATAAACAAACTGTCAGCACATGCTGTGCAATTCTACTATAGAACCTGCCAAAAACACAAACTGTGTCTAGTAATATGCGTATGTTCAGAAACCTAACTACTGAAGCACTCAGGTCAAACTAAATAATTTGACCCTGATGTGGAACTTGTAATATGTCACAAAATCAGTTTACTTTCTGACGCAAATGAAAACACGAGAACTGTGGCTATTAGATGTTAAATTTACACGCAGAAAATCAAGAAATTGAACTATTCAAGTAGACAGATGATATAATAAAATTCGCTCCTGGTTAGGAATTCGTAAATGACAAATGTGGTTACTTATCTGTTGCTGCATCTGTCGCAGTTAGCTACTGCTGCCTGAGTACTGCTATGACATGTTTGCGCACTTCTTTCATTGTTCCCCTCTATTACTGTGATTTAGTACATTTACAATTGAAAAGAAGGCAAAGTGCTGGAGTGTTTCTCTAGAATGTATCTAAATACTTGTAATGTGGCTATTTAGAGAGACTGCTATAGTCATTCATTTTCCGTGGTGGATTAAATGTACTAAGCTAGCAGTAGGAATAAATTGAATCGGTTCCAGTGTAGAAATTTTTGCTTCAGTCAGGATGGTGAAGTATCGGTGCCTCATGCAATTGGTTTTTAATCAACTCAAATGCTTCTTGATATTCCTTATTCCATTTCCAGTGGAGATGTACTTGTGAAGATAAAAAAATCGAGGATAAATACTGTGATAGAAATTGCACAAACTGAGAGATTTTCAGTTGATTACATCATTTTTGTGCAGGAAAATTTCTCACTGGTTCCATTTTCATTGGATCAGGTTTGATTCCATGCAAAGAAATTACATGCCCAAGAAAACAAGCGATTTGGCAAATTCTTATTTACCCATCCACTAAATACTTACATTACACGACATAGAATGTATAAATGTTCTCCCTAAAGGTAGTACTAATTAGAATAACATTATGTAGGTGATAAGTGTATCAATAATTCTTCTCTTAGAACTTCTGTGAGTGCTGTCATAAAGGCCACTGATGATACTGACAGCCCGAAGGCCATCCTTTTAAACTGCTAACACCTTCCATTCCACAGAAAGGCTGTGTTCTTCCTGCTATACCTTCATCCTCCAGTTGGTCACATTGTACAGTAAACTGCATCATTTCTCAATGGGCATCAGTTAGTAAATGCACACAGCCATCCCTTTTTGTTACAGTGTGGATTGCATTAGAACTTTCACTATCTGAGTGTTAAATAATCTGATTCTTCTACGCACCCTTAATTGCTTTATTAACTATGGCTTTCTAGGGCAAGGGTACTGGGTACAATTTACTATGGAATGGCTCATGATTCTTAACTTGAGTTTTACAAGCACATCATCTGATTGGACAAGATGTTCTTAAAATAGATTGACATAACACCCTTATATTTTTACCTGTTCCTTCTGTTTAGCTTCAGGCATGTCCCCTAATGTTTGAGTCATACTTTGAGTGCTGGTCAGAGCATTTTAATCATCATTATTCTCCCGGAGCCCAGCATCTTCCCCCGACTTACTTAAAGATGCAGTTCCCAAACTCATATTTACGAATGGACTAACCTAATCGTCTCCCTTGACGAATCCTGAAACACTCTCCTCTTCATTTCTGTCTGACTAGTGGAAGGAACAGAAGTGTGAAAGAATGCATTGACAAACCTATTCAGAATCAGTGAATTCTGAGAACCAAACTGATGTTAAGTCATACAAAAATGAATACACTCTGCTCATACATACTCTCCTAAACTCTGAACTTTAACAGTGCCTGGCCTTTAGTGGGTTTACTTTGATTGTTTACAGCAGTGTCAATACAAAGATCATTAACAGTAAATATTGAAAATGCAAGGATGTAGATTTTCTGTAATAGCTCCCATCTTCCTCACACGAAAGACATTAAAATGTGTTCATGATTCTATTTTTCCTCCCTCTATAAATCCTCTTTCACTTCAGTGACAGGTTTGCACTAGGTAGTGTTCATTGTAACTTCTGACCAATTTCTGACAATTTCAATTTCTGAGCGGCCTCCTTTGATAACTTCATTTAGTTTACTGAATAAAGACTTCACATATTAGGACTTTGACTTGTGGAATTTCTGGCCATTTGTTTTGCACTCTGTCTCTGGCATATGTTGGAAATTTTTATTTTTAATCCTGCTCTTTTTCACACAACCAAATTTTTTTTAAGAATGTGGTTAAAATTCTTCACAGTTGCAATAAATTTTGATTACACAAATGACCCATACATTTGCTTAACATTACATGTGGCTACCGCACGTGTCTACTTTGCCCTGTTTGGTTTAATGTTTGTGAAATAAATGTTTGAAAAGTTTGAACTGTTGGAACCCAAGCAAGGTGAACACCCTGTGCCCTTTTTTGATTCTCCTGAAAGTTCCATTATCTACATTTATTTGAGGTGCATTGTCAATGTTAGTCTCTATTTCATTCAATGCTGCATTAATCTTGTGCAGAAGAAGCTCTTTATTTATTCCTTTTGACCCTTTGTCACAGACTGTGGATTGCCAGTGGATTTCATATTCTCCAGTACACTCTAGCACTTGCCCACAACCTCTACTGACCTTTCTTGCCACACACGCTACTGCACATTGATGCTTGCTAGCCACTTTCCTCTTGCCCATAGCTGATCTCCATTACTTGTATGACTTTGTTGTTGGACAACCATGTTGATAACATGCTTAGACAGCATCTTCCCTCGAATTTGGCATTAGGTTCAACTAATGCCTTAGGTGTTTAGTTGACATGTTTTAATACTTGGTCTCACTTCTGCAGATGTTTGGACCTGGTAAAGGGCTTTTGATGTGTTGGTTTTGTAGTACCACCCAGGGATCATGTGAAGAGTCGTCTAAGATTGATATGTGTGCATGTGAAGCTGCATTGTCAGCTGAAATACTTTTATTAATCTTTTGTCAGTTATGCAACTTGTTAGGTATATCTTCTGTTGGATAAGTTGTTTCTAAACATATTGTACAACATAGTGATTAAAGGGACAATTATGGAATAGTAAATAACTATTCAAAGCTGAACTAAATAAGAAAACAACATAAGGTTTTCAGCTCAGTGGGAAGGAGGTTGAAAATTTTTTACAGCAGCATACATAGCATCTCTCTGCAGCAGAGACACTGCACATAATTGTTTTGTTTACTGCCACACTTGTGAATTGTTGAGTTCTGTGACCAAGTATCCAGTCTCTAGGAACAAGATTTTCTGTGGTGGATTAAACGTAATAAGTGGACCAGTAGGAAGCTGTTTCATAGCCTCTCACAGCCAAACACCACTGACTTTTGTAACAGGGCTACTCACCACTTTATCACCCTTAAGGAAAACACAGTTGCAGTGAATGTTTGCAGATTATGTGGGTTGTTCTATTGTTGTATACAATCTTATTGGTGGATGTGGTCTGCCAGACTGCTGATTCAATTTGTAGATCAGTTAACAGCCCGTTGCAGCTTCTCGCTGTTTTCAACTTTTAGTAGACCTGTAGAACCATTAGCAAATAAGATATCTTTATATTCTTCTATACTTACATGCATTATGTTCAGCTGCTTTGCCTTTTGGTCACTTTACCTAGAGTACCATCTGCTGATGACACTATAATACACAGAAAAGTAACATTGTTTAGGGATTCTAGGAGGAAATATGTTGACGTGGACTGAATTTCTGTTTATTGTGATGAATGGCAGCTTGTTTTACATGTACAAAAATGTAAGTGAATGTGGATGAGTAGGAGAAACAAGCCATTAATGTTCAAATACAGTACTGTGATGCTTGACACAATCTACATCCACATGACTGATCTGGAGTTCACAATAAACTGCGTGGCAGATTGTTTGTCTACCCATCTTCAAGCTATCTTTTCCATTCCACTCACGGACAGCATGAGCGAAAAATGAACACTTCAGTCACACCCTGTGAGCTCTAATTTATTTGGTGTTGGTGAAGATGATGATCATTTCTCGCTATGTAGGTGGGTGGCAACAAAATATTTTCACACTCTAGGAGAAAGCTGGTGATTGAAGTTGTAGTGGACTGACCAGACAGCCAATCCACTATGACTTGTAGCCGAATAGCATGCGTTTAACTCACGCAGGCTGGCGTGAGGTCTGGAACAGATTAAAGTAGTTGATTCTAATAAATAAAGTACGGAGTTGATGTAATACTTAACTTTAATCCATAATTGGAGAACATCGCTCTTGTTGATACATTATATAATCTCAATATAAACTGGTCATGGCGCCTTGCTAGGTCGTAGCAAATGAAGTAGCTGAAGGCTATGCTAACTATCACCTCGGCAAATGAGAGCGTATTTGTCAGTGTAGCTTCGCTAGCAAAGTCGGCTGTACAACTGGGGACGAGTGCTAGGATGTCTCTCCAGACCTGCCGTGTGGCGGCGCTCGGTCTGCAATCACTGACAGTGGCGACACACAGGTCCGACGTATACTATCGGACCGTGGCCGATTTAAAGGCTACCACCTAGCAAGTGTGGTGTCTGGCGGTGACACCACAGAAGTTTCATCAGAAGATCTGACTGCAATGAAAAAGGGCTTGGTTTTAATGATTGACACCCCAATTCGCGTATTATATCCATGACCCTGTCTCCCCTAATTTCTCTATAATACTAATAAAACGGCCCTTGTTTGAACTGATTGTTGTCCTATGTCAATAATATCTTGCACAGATCTCACAAAGCACAGCAATACTTCAGAAGATGGTGGATGTGCTTGATTATATGCAGTCTCTCTTGTAGACCTTTGGCACTCTCCAAGTGTTCTGCCAATAAATTGCAGTCATTGGTTTGGTTTCCTCACAGCATAGTCTATATGATCATTCTGATTTAATTCATCTGTAATTCTAATTTTAGGTATTAAGCTTAATTAGCAGCCTTTATTTTGATGTATTGTGAAACCAAAATTTGGCGGGTATCCCCTCATACTCGTGTGGATGATCTCATTTCTCCTTATTGAGAGACAAATGCCACTCTTTGCACCATACAAATATCTTATCTAAAACATTTTGCAATTCGTATTGATCATCTGACAACTTTACACGACGGTAAATGACGGCATCAACTGCTAACAATCTAAGAGGACTGCTCAGATTGTTTCCTAATTCATTTGTGTAGATCAGGAACAGCAGAGGGCCTATAACGCTCTGGTGGAGATCACCAGATATTACTTCCATTTTACTTGATGGCTTTCCATAAATTATTATAGTCTATGACCTTTCTCACAGGAAATCATGAATCCAGTGCACAACTAAGATGTGATACAATTTTATTAGAAGTCACGTCTGAGGAATAGTGTTGAAAGCCTTCTGAAAATCTAAAATTATGGCATCATTTTGAGATCCCCCTGTCGATAGCACTCATTACTATACGGAACTAAAGTGCTAGTTGTATTGCGGTGCTCCATGAGAAAAATATTTTCCAAATCCATGCTGACTGTGTGTCAACAGATTGTTTTCCTGGAGGAAATTCATGATGAACACACACAGTTTATGTTCAAAAATCCTGCACCAAATCTGCATAATTGATATAGGTCTGTAATTGAGCAAGTTACTCCCATTCCTTTTCTTTGTATTGGTGCAAATTTTTCAGCTTATTCTTCAGGTGTGGATCTTACGAAGAGCAAACGGCTGTGTATGATTGCTAATCATGGAGTTATTGTATCAGCATGCTCTGAAACGAACCTGAGTGGTATACAACCTGGACTGGAGGCCTTGCTTTTATTGAGTGATGTAAGCTGCTTCTCAACATGGAGGACACATATAACTAAGTTAGTAATGTTGGCAGTCATTCTTGTTTTGAATACTGGAATATTTACTTGGATTTTGAAATTGTCAGCAAAGAAAACTATGCATCGTAACTCAGCTTTTGTGGCACTTCATCAGTAACATCACCATTGTTATCATGCAGTGAAGGTATTGATTGCATGTTGGCACTGTTGTACTTTACATACAACCAGAATCACTTTCAATTCTGCCAGATTTAAGGACAGTTCCATTGTGGTAACTATTAAAAGCCTCTCTCACTGCAGTTTGCACTAAATTTCCAGTTTTTGTAAAACCTTTTTTGCCAGTTTTGGGATTTTACATTATTTTACATTTGGCATGCATTTCCTCATAGCTCCTGTAATAGTGTTCTGACCTGTTTTGTGTACTATGAAGGTTCTCTTATCATTTTATTTGATATATAGCCCACAACTGCCACCGATTCTATTTATTCAAATCCATAACATCTTGTCTAGGTCTACATAGTCAGATTAGAAGAAGTTGAGGCTGTCTCTTAAAAAGGGGTCAACCACAATTTTTATCTGCTTTTATATATGTATATAGCGTTTATATAGTGTTTATTTTTGTGTGCTTGGATCTTATGATATCTAGATTCACTACAATATATGTCTGGATGCTAACCCATGTATCAGTCATAATGCTCCCTATTTGCTCAGGATTATTTGTTGGTAATTGGTCTATTATGCTTTTGAAACAATTTATGCTTAAAGTGGGACCCTGAGCTAATAATTATTGTTGAAATACTTATCTGAGAAAGCCTTTGTTACGATCTGAGATGACATCTTATACTTACAATCAATTTGTGATGTCTATTTTAGCCAACATATGGAGGGTAGATTGAAGTCATCACCATCTGTAATTCTATGACTGGGGTACCAATTTGAAATGACTGAGCATGTCTTTGAGCTGTTCAGCAACTCTTCCAGGTGGTTGGTAAAATGAGCTAGTCATTAATTTGTTCAAGTTGTCAAATATAACCTATCCATACTAACTCACAGGGACTATCTACATAAATAAGTAAAAGGGAATGGTGATGAATTCAGATGACTGAAACAGAGGGGAAACATGATTAATTAAGGCTGTAATTGTATTGTGTCATAAGAAGGTAATGACAGAAGGTTGACGACATTTGAGAGGAGGAGCCATAATTCAGTTGGGTCGAGGTATTTTGTGGTTGACCGATGCTCAGAGCGCATCGAATGTCCCACCTTCACTGTGTCGAGTGTCTATCTTGTCTTTATGTCCTCAGTTGACTTACTCTTCTGATAATTCATAATGTAATTGGATACATAGAGAGTCTAATATATAGAAGGTCTTAAAGTTTACAAGCTCATGGAGCCAGTGGACCTTCCTTGTGGCAGAAATGTTGAAGGGGAAGGAAGAGTGGTCAAGGAAAAGAACTGGTGAGGTTTAGAAAAAAGGAGTAGAGATGGGAAAATTTGGAAGACTTCATGCAGCCATAGCCCCTTGTTTTGGTTGACTTTTCCAAATTTACTACTTTTACTAAAATTCATCAGGCCATCTCCGTCACCCCTCTTCCTTCCCCTTCAACTCTTCTGCCAGGAGAGGGGCCACTGGCTCCCAAAACTTACAAACTGTAATACCCTCTATATGATTGTTCTCCTGCCAAAGGTTGCTGAGTAGACTTTTTATTTATTCAGTTGCATTATATTTTCAAAAACTGATTATTTTTTCTAATAACTGCTGTGTTTTACTTCTTGTCGTCATTTACTAGGTGAATTTGAAATTAAAACTACATTGATTAGGCCATAATTTGAGGACTACTTTCTCTGAACAGGCTAAACTCTTCGAGCATAGTTTTTTCACTGCATTCTGAGGAATTTTGCCAGCTTCAGCCAATATTGGCTTTTTGTCCTGAAAGTGGATTCTTTGCTCATAATAGACAGCTGACTGCTCCTCTGGTTTGTTAATCATATGCGGTATGGCCTCCACGTATTTCCCTACCAGGTTTTTACAATTACCAGAGTTTGCAATGTAAGCTAATTTAACCATCTTCCCAGCATCATCTTCAACACTGATATGATGTGGACATCTGAATTATTTGCATAATGTCCCTGTTAACACGATGCTGTTAATGTTTTGAGAGAAAATGTGTTTGTCGCTACACGTAGCTATATATATGTCCAATGTGTATTATGTATTTTGCTGCTGTGAGAGCAACTGTGTTGGTTTCTTCCATGCATTTGACATGATCCACATATTTACTTCAGGTTTATACAGATTTTGTCATAATTAAAAGTGAATAGTGACTTGTGTGAAAATACACTCCTGGAAAAAGAATTAGGTAAACCCTTTCAGAGGTTTCCAATTCACTCAAGATTTGTTGAAACATTCACACTCAAGATTTATTGTTGCAACAGTGTGTATGGAGTACATGAAATGACTAAATTTACAGGTTGGTAGCCGAAGTGGTACTGAGGTCTCAGATATCGGTCCGTGCTGAAATTTCCATTTTAGTATGTGGTGCAGCCTCCAAATGTGTCAATGCGGATACTGACTCTGGCATCCAGTCCATCATACAGATGGTGAATATTGTACAGGAATACACTATGCTACACCTGCCAGACCTGTTCTTGTAGTTTTGTAAGAGCTGTTGGAACAAGAAATGACTTGTGCCATTCGTCAACCATCGTCTCCAGCTCGGGCTCCATTGGGGACAAGTGTGGAGAAAGTGCTGTCCCAAGAATTTTCTTCAGGTCTTGCAGAGCATGTTGAGTTCCATGGGCACTGTTTGGGCTAGCGTTATCCTGTTTGAACAACACATCATTTTCAAGGTGCAAGAATGGCAAAAAAACTGGGCTAACAACATTCTGCCCATACAGATCAATGGTTCACATCCCTTTCATAAATGCAAAGATAAACGAGAATTGTAGCTTATCGCAACCCCAAATGTAAGGACTGTGGTGGGACCAGTGTGCCTCGAATGAAATAAGTTTATGAGACATCGCTCACCAGGTCTGTCATACATGCAAATGAGCATCACTTGCTTGCAGGCAGAATCTGCTTTCATCATTGAAGTCTATCACACACCATGCTGTCTTCCAAATGATCCTCTGATAGCACGAACAGTGCAAGTCGATGCTGTGCCATGGGTGGAAGATAGGCTAGCCTGACTGCTAATAACCAATTTTCAACAGTTCGTGTTGGCACATATGGGCTCACAAGACCTCTTATCTGTGTGTGGTAGCTGTACGAACTGCCACTGTAGCCCTCACCATATGTCTGTCTATACAGCTGTCTGTGCGTTGTGTAGGTCCAGGATCTCTTTCATGTGAGTGACACACTGAGGGAGGTGGTGCAGTGGTTAGCATACTGGACTTACATTTGGGAGATAATGGTTCAAACCTGCGTCCAGCTCTCCTGATTTAGGTTTTCCATGATTCACTTCAGGCAAATGCTGCGATGGTTCCTTTGAAAGGGTATGGCTAATTTTCTTCCCCATTCTTGCATAATCCAGTGGGACCAATGACCTCATTGTTTTGTCCCTTCCCCCAAATCAACCAACCGAGCAATGGGTGTGACAATACTCACATGACCACTGATAAGAGTGTCATTAGACAGCTGACACAACACATCTAGTCAGTCTCCTCTCTATGACATGCAACACACAAAGGCTCTGTAGTCAGATGTGCTTGACAAGTAAACGTGCTGCACTTCATACAAACTTTTATCATGGAGTTGCCTTTTTTTTCCTTCCACACACATGTAACACCCATTCTTCTTCATCTCTGATGGCTCTGGTGTGTCAATGACAGCTTCTGAAGGGAATTTCTTTCTTAGGTTGGAAATCATCTCAATGAGGACTGATACCTGAATTTCTATTCTTCAAGTGTTCATTTGCCAATGGAAATTCTTCAGATAAATACATTGAATTATGACATTTCTTTTTGGTTGCAAAAGTGAATACAAAATTTGGCAATTTGGCCCAGTTATGTTCAGCATAAGTGCAAAATGGCTAAGCAGGGATGGCTAGAGGACAAATGTAAGGATGTAGAGGTTTATCTCACTTGGGGTAAGATAGATACTGGCTACAGGAAAATTAAAGAGACCGTTGGAGGAAAAAGAACCACTTGTATGAATATCAAGAGCTCAGATGGAAACCCAGTTCTAAGCAAAGTAGGGAAAGCAGAAGGCTGGATGGAGTATATAGAGGGTCTATACAAGGACAATGTACTTGAGGACAATATTATTGAAATACAATAGCATGTAAATGAAGATGAAATGGGAGATAAGATACCGCGTGAGGAGTTTGACAGAGCACTGAAAGACCTGAGTTGAAACAAGGCCCTGGGAGTAGATAACATTCCATTAGAACTACTGACAGCCTTGGGAGAGCCAGTCCTGACAAAACTCTACTATCTGGTGAGCAAGATGTATAAGACAGCCGAAATACCCTCAGACTTCAAGAAGAATAAATAAATTCCAGTCCCAAAGAAAGCATGTGCTGGCAGATGTGAAAATTACCAAACAATCAGTTTAAAAAGTCATGGATGCAAAATACTAACGCGAATTCTTTACAGACTAATGGAAAAACTGGTAGAAGCCAACGTCAGGGAAGATCAGATTGGATTCCACAGAAATACTGGAACACATGAGGCAATACTGTCCCTACGACTTATCTTAGAAGAAAGATTAAGAAAAGGCAGACCTACCTTTCTAGCATTTGTAGACTTAGAGAAAGCTTTTGACAATGTTAATTGTAATACTCTCTTTCATATTCTGAAGGTGGCAGGGGTAAAATACAGGGAGCGAAAGGCTACTTACAATTTGTACAGAAACCAGATGGCAGTTATAAGAGTCGAGGGACTTAAAAGGGAAGCAGTGGTTGGGAATGGATTGAGACAGGGTTGTTGCCTCTTCCCGATGTTATTCATTCTGTATATTGAGCAAGCAGTGAAGGAAACAAAAGAAAAATTCGGAGTAGGTATTAAAATCCAAGGAGAAAAAATAAAAACTTTGAGGTTCACCGATGATGTTGTAATTCTGTCAGGGACAGCAAAGGACTTGGAAGAGCAGTTGAACGGAATGGACAGTGGTTTGAAAGGAGGATATAAGATGAACATCAACAAAAGCAAAATGAGGATAATGGAATGTAGTGGAATCGGGTGATGCTGAGCAAATTAGGTTAGGAAATTAGGTTAGGAAATGAGACACTTAAAGTAGTAAAGGAATTTTGCTATTTGGGGAGCAAAATAACTGATGATGGTCAAAGTAGAGAGGATATAATATGTAGACTGGCAATGGCAAGGAAAGTGTTTCTGAAGAAGAGAAATTTGTTAACATTGAGTGTCAGGAAGTCGTTTCTGAAAGTATTTGTATGGAGTGTAGCCATGTATGGAAGTGAAACATGGACGATAAATAGTTTGGACAAGAAGAGAATAGAAGCTTTCGAAATGTGGTGCTACAGAAGAATGCTGAAGATTAGATGGGTAGATCACATAACTAATGAGGAGGTACGGAGTAGAATAGGGGAGAAGAGGAGTTTGTGGCACAACTTGACAAGAAAAAGGGACTGGTTGGTAGGACATGTTCCGAGGAATCAAGTGATCACAAATTTAGTATTTGAGGGCAATGTAGAGGCTAAAAATCGTAGAGGGAGACCAAGAGATGAATACACTAAACAGATACTGAAGGATGTAGGTTGCAGTAGGTACTGGGAGATGAAGAAGCTTGCACAGGACAGAGTAGCACGGAGAGCTGCATCAAACCAGTCTCTGGACTGAAGACCACAACACAACACACATGTTCAGCATACTATAAACTAACACCATAGGCCAACTCCTAAATTTGGAAACAGCATAACCTATAATCATTTTATCCACAGTATCCATTCCTCCTTCAGTGTGATTGTAATTTAATAGTGATACCTGGATTTCCTGTTTCAGGGTTGATATCATGCATTGTGGACACGAGTATCTGTGAACAATTACTTTTTGTTGGGTACAAGACAAGAGATTTATTAGCTTGGAAGCCAAGTTTTGAAACTCCACAGGTTGATCTCTTAGATATGAAATTCAGGAGGGATCTCTCTTTCCTTCTTGTGAAGAGTGCCTAGGATGGTCAATTTTTTTCTCTAACATGTCTTCCACTACTGGCAGCTTGTGTACATTTCATCGATTGTCACATAATCAGCAGGATTATATGATCACTTCAGGTTGATTGCAAAGGAATGTGGACACTTTCTGACAGCGGTTATGCTGTCAAGTTTTTCCTTTCATTTTGAGTGGAAATACTAGCAAACCTCATACAATGCATTACAAGCAGAATTCTGTTGTAGCTCATTAAGGCCGCATATTCAGTGGCTCAGTCTTAGAGTTAAAAATGACAGAGCAAGTGCTTGAGTGTCAGTCACCTCTGATCTCTCTGAAGATGGCTGGATGGTATTCAGCCAAAATATTACAAGAAGAAGAAGAAGAAGAAGAAGAAGAAGAAGAAAAAGCAGAATTTATGTGGGTGAATGCCAAAAATTTAATGGAACAGTCTTTACACCATGACAATTTGAAGAACCGTGGACACCAGCTTGTCACAGATTGGGTATTTAGTTCTGCTTTGAATGGTGTTACTTCTTGCCCCTGGGTTATGCTTACTAGTGTTAGTGACTAGAGCATTCTTCCTTGCAAATGCTAAAAATGCAACAGTAGCTACACAAATGTCTTCACATGGTATTAGTAGGATCTACATAGAATAAATATTAGTAGAAATGAATGTACTGAGATCATCCTTCACTCCAATGAAACTTTTGAAGCAAATAAAACTGTCTAGATCATTAAAAATATGGTCTTTGTTCATTGTCTTCATGAGATATCTGCAATAACGATTAAAGGAACATAAAGAGTGATAGATGCTTGTTAACGACATTGAGCTCAAGAAATTTAAAAAGTAAAAATTATTTTAAAGGTTCACTCACAAAGAAACTTCGAACTTGTGAAGCAAAATTCAGTGTCAATATTGAAATCTATGTCTAATCAGCACGTCACTTAATAACTGGTTGAAAGTTAATACAAAGATTTGAGTTCCAGCTTACAGGCAGCACTGATGTGGGAAACATTGCCTTCAAGTTTCACTTTTTTATTATTGTAATTTCCTTCTTCTAGTTATAATTATTAAAAAGCAGAAATGAGTTAAATTACAAATATACACATTCAAATTATAAAACAGGATTAAATTCAGTAAAATTTCTTACTAATGGGACAACTTTTTAGATATGACATGTAGTCCATGTGCAGTGGACCCAAACTTACCAAGTAATCACTGAATCTGTTAATATTATCTACACATAAGGCACATGAAATGGCAGTATTTAATAATAATAATAATAATAATCATAATAAAAATAAATAGAAGTAGTATTGTTACAATTAGGCTTGTATAATGGATAGAAAAACTGTGCCTTATGAACTAAAGCTTACCAAAGAATACACTAGAAGATGTAGACTTGTAAAATATATTATTTTCTTAATAGAAAAAAGAACCTCACTATTAAATTCAAATATTTTGAAGGCCACTCTATCTTGTGGATGAACCAGCAACTCACTTCCAAGTGTTGGTCATTTACTGTGCAACCAGCAGTGAATCCGCCAGACCAGCAGATCTGAGGTGAGGTGTGGCCCAGTCAGCAGCAGGAGAGCATGCCACAGTTGGCATACATTACACCAGCAATTCTGTAAAAATGTCAAAAAACCATTTAGGGCTAAATTTATTTTGTTTCGTTAAGATTGTGGACCTGTGTTTTTTTGTGGTTCAAAATTTCTAGGTTCTCCCTTTGGGGCTCTACACCACACTTCCATGCTTTCATTTAGGTGACATAACTTATGCTTCTCCATTAGAAGTGCATTGTATATGCACTTCCTTTTCTATCATAGGATTACTCTCTAAAACTTGTCATGGATCTGCTCCTCATTTTTCCTATATAAAACTTGTCTCAGCCATTTCAGTTTATTTTGTATACTCCTGAATTGCAGTATTTGTCTGGCTTTATTTCCATTTTTGTGGAATAACCTATTTCCCAGGGTAATATCATCTACCAAACGCTTTGGGGACATTTTTGTGTAGATATTACAGTGCGGGATTGCACACAATCTACAGAATTCTAGCCTTAATCAAATTTATGCTGCTGTGATGTTTGACATTCCTAACAGAGAATCATCCCACCCCAGAAACATATCGATCATTATAAGCAAGTATCCTGGTTACAATATGGTGTGTGATTTAAATATTATGTAATCACAGGAGATGGTGTCAAAAGTTCTCTCTGTTTCCGGAACACTAATGTAGTGCTTTATCGCTGATACTTTGCCATGAGGATGCCATCTGCTGAGTGCAGGAATTAGTGGATCGTGGAATGCTCGGTGCAGAATCCACAGAATCCAGACTGTTCTGGGACTAGGGTATTGTAGTCTCTAATGAATTACTGGATCAACTGTATTTCAGTATGTTCAAGAATTCTGAATGAGAAAATAAGGAATGAGATTGGACTAGAACTTATGGGAAGAAGCAGATTGGGGTTTATGGATGGTGATGGCCTCAGGTGACTTAACCTCAGAGGAAACAGGATATGGTGGCCGAGCAATTCTAGGCGCTTCAGTCTGGAACTGCGCACCTGCTACAGTCACAGGTTGGAATCCTGCCTCGAGCATGGATGTGTCTGATGTCCTTAGATTAGTTAGGTTTAGGTAGTTCTATGTTCTAGGGGACTGATGACCTCAGATGTTGAGTCCCATAGTGCACAGAGCGATTTAAATTTGAATTTGAAACAGGACAAGTGAAGGTAGTGGTTGTATACTCCGGTAAGTAGTAACAACAGAATATGCTTTGCTCATGTAAATCATTTCTGATGCAAACCTCAAGTTGCTTAGCATTATCTGGTCGCCGGTGTTGCAGAAGTGCTTCCACTCCATCCTGTTCCTACGAGATCCCTAATCTGTGGGTGCAGGTCCCTGGCACCAGTTTCAGAAGAGCAAGCATACATGTGAGAGATGAACATATAAAACTCGATAGCAGAGTCGGTCATTGCAGTATTTTCTCCATGTATTGCCTTACCATGTTATTACATTT
The DNA here is from genome assembly GCF_021461395.2 of Schistocerca americana. Classification (NCBI taxonomy): domain Eukaryota; kingdom Metazoa; phylum Arthropoda; class Insecta; order Orthoptera; family Acrididae; genus Schistocerca; species Schistocerca americana. Next base: position 5,327,416 of record NW_025725481.1, on the reverse strand, counting down.
CTCTGAGTTCATAATGCAAGTTCATTTAAGCGCACTCCCAGCATTATCTTCAACACTGGTTAGGTCTGGATAGTTAGATTAGGTACATAATGCATCTGTTGAGTTAATGTTTGTGTGTTTCTGTTAATATTTTGAGAGAAACTGTGTTCCTCCCTAAACATGGCTAGGTGTACATCTGACATGTATTTAGAATTTTCCTGCTGGAGCAATTGTATTTGGTCTCTCCATGTATTTAGCATTATCCTCCTGTTCAGTTAAGTTTTGTACAGGATGTATCATAAGGAGAAGTGAATGGTGAGCAAGAGTGAAAATATATGGTCTTGCCACTGCCTCATATGGAATACTGTCTGGCTTAGTGAAAATTTCCATTAAATGCAAACTTTCCTCATTTAATTGTGCTAAGATTTCATCCATGGGATATTTGAACAGGAAGTTCAATACTACTTCATGACATTACTTGGCAATATCTGTTTCACACAATTACCTGTTAAAGGAAATGTACATGTGTTGGTCATGGATAATATTTGAGCCTAATTAGGTAATTTAAAAGTTTATCTTCAGAAATTTTATACTACTTAGTACAAATATATTTGACTTAAATCAGTGGCCATTCACAGCTACTTCTACAGTTACATCACTAAAGACTAATTTACTAGCTCGTGTTTGCAGGAATGTTTTCCTTTTTATTGCCACACACATTTGTTATGTATGAGGCGGAACTATGGGCCTCGTGGGAAAAGGGTGACCCGGTTGAGTCACGCAGTTTGACTCTTAGTCTGATTATGCGGTGTGGCCATTAATTGCAGTGTTGATCACATGGGCTCACATGAGGATCAATGAGCTATACTTGATGGGATGTATCTGTAACTTAGGTGGTTAGAAAGTTAGTAGACAGGAATACAATTAAATACTTAGCTTTAATTCAGCATCAGCAGTGAACGTTGATCTTGACTTTGTACAATAATATTTAGAAGTGTAGTTATAGACTGAATAATTCTTTACAATTCCGATTGCTTCACGCATATAGATCAATTTTCAATGTGTAAACTGTAAGTGGCACCCGGCTTGGTCATAGCTACTGACTTAGCTGAAGGCTGTGCTAACTAGTGTATCTCTGCAAATGAGATCTCTAATAGGAATGGTTCACTTGTTACGGCTTCAAAGTTGGCTGTAGAACTGGCCAGTGAGCTAGCCTGTCTCTTAAGACCAGCTGAGTGGCGGCACTTTTTCTGCTAGCATTGAGAGTGGCAACTCGCGGGTCCAATGTGTACTGATAGACTGCGGCCGATTTGAAACCTACAACCTAGCAAGTTTGGTGCCTTGTGGTGTCACCACAACATTCATCTGTCATTTTTCACTACTTTCACCCTGCATATTTCTGTTAATGTTATAAGAGCAACTGCATTGTCCTCTCCACATGTTTGGGTGTAAGACATTAGTTTGGTTGTTACTTTTCCATTCGCTGCTACATACCATTCTAGGCATATCTCTTCTTAAACTAATAGGTCGAGATCAACTCTCCAGTTTTTACTCATTGTGGTTTTTTCACTTCTTCTCCCTTATTTACAGTTAAAAATTTTCTTCATTGGATATTTAGGCAGAATCCAATTCCTTGAAATAGTTCTTTTGTCTTGTTATGCTTGGTTGCTATTGAAACACTTGATAGATTTTCTCTTGTTTTTGTATCAAAATTCCTTTTTTCCTTTGGTCGTTTCACACTGGTCACTACATTCTAATGTTTTTGACCACAAGAATGTGTGAAGTTGGATTGCAACCTTCTCACTTCTTTTACATGCATGGACTTACTTGGCATGCTTAGCTGATCTTCTTGTCTGGATAGCTGGCTCTATGTCAGTCTCCAAAAACTTCTTCTCCAAAGAATGATGGTAGTTAAAGGAATATATACAGGGTGATCCAACTGAAGTTTTGGATGAGATTATCTTGAAAACTATACATTGAGTAAAAGTAGTGGGTAAGAAGAGTTCATACGCTCAAAGGGGGACATCAAATGATACTAGACTTAACCTCCATCCCCTGCCCCATTGAGTGGGGCAGGGGGCAACTTTTAAATATTAAACAGAAACATCCATTTTTTATTCCAGATTTGAATTCTTCATAAAAAAGTAATCAAGTTTTGTCTGAATCAGTTTTTTAAACCATTGACAGATGGTACTGAAATAGAGAAAAAAGTAAAATTGGGGAAGAACTCTGATTTATCTAGAATCATCCAAGAAAGATGCGTAAAATCACTAAAGAATGTGTGCCAAATGTTTTGTTATGCCAAATTAACCTATTTTTGTACAAAACGTACTATATCCTACTTTTAGCATTACCCAGGAACGACAACATGGATGTAGTGGAATGATGTTCCCATGGGTTGCTTCATTAGTGAGAGTCCCCTTGCCTCTCACATTTTGGGGTGCTTCATTAGTGTGAATCCCCTTACCTCTCACAATTTGGGGTGCTTAATTAATGAAATTAGCCACAAAGAAATTGTTGAAAATTATCCCCATTTGCTTCAATGCATAAAGTCAATTGTCTGCAAAATTTGTACACAGTTTTGAGCAGCACATCCTGTGGTATGGCTGCACATGCTCTTTGAATGCGTTGCTCCATATCGTTTCAGGTTGTGGGCTGTCTTTCACAGACAATAATTTTTAAATAACCCCACAAGAAAAACTCAGGAGATGTTAGGTCTGGTGAACATGGAGGTCACTGAATTGGTCCGCTGCGTCCTATCCACTTACGAGGGTACTGTAAATTTAAAATGTTACACACATTTTTAGCATAATGGGGAGCTGCTTTGTCCTGTTGGAACCACATTCACTGCCTAGTTTCTAAATCAACATCTTCCATTAGCTCCAACAAATCATTGTAGAGAAGTTGTAAATAAGATTCCCTAGTGACATTTCACCCAAAAAATATGGTCCTATCAAGTAAACCATATATGTTTCACACCAGACCATTAACCACCATCTGTGTTGATTGTCAATATTGGTCCTCTGTCAAACCACACTGGCACAGACCCATTGACAATCATGATGATTTAATTTTCCATTATCTAAAAAAATCATTGTCACCTCTTGTGATTTCCAAGGTCCATTGGCAGAAATGCACGTGTATTTGCATATATTTCAGCATTAATGCCTGTGTCAGTGTGATATGATAAGCATGATATTTATGTGCCTTCAAAATCCTCAAAACAGTCGATTTCGGTATTCCAGTTTGTCTCTGAATCGCATGACTACTAATTTCAGGATCCAGTTCAACACAGGCGAGAATGGTATGGTCAACAGCGTAATTTTCATTGTATTCACAATGACAAGTTGGATGGTGCACATATTCATTATTCGAAACTGCTCTCAACAAACTTGAAATGTTTTTGCTTGCATGTCGTTTGTTTGGGAAACGATCGGCATACAATTGTGCAGCTGCATCATAATTGTTATGACATTCATCTAAAATTAACATCACATCAACAGTCTCTGAAGGAGGATAGTGAGCCATGTTTTGCTAAAGAATAATTTACTTTAGTCAGTTGATGTTTACGGTTCACAATCGGAAAGTGAAGTGACGTCAGATCACAATGAACCGACCTTTATACTGAGCAATAGTTCGCAGTTTGGCGATGGTAGCACCACAGTCGGGTGAGTAATGGTGTTGTGAAGAGTTCCCTAACGAAACTTTAATACCATTCCCCTTCCTCTATCAAAAATTTTTTTTGTAAAAAAAAAAAAAAAAAAAAAAAAAAAAAAAAAAAAAAAAAAAAAAAGAAAAGAAAGAAAAAAAAAAGAAAAAAAAAAGAAAGAAAAAATCTTAATTTGGTGTAATGAAAGAATTGGTGCACATTTTGCATCAATTTGATGCATCTTTATCTAATTATTCTAAATAAATTGGAGTTCTTTCCCAATTTTAAAGTTTCTTGATTCCAGTGCCATCTGTCAGTGGTTTAAAAAAATGCATCAGATGAAACTTGATTACTTTTTTGTTGAGAATATGAATCTGCAATAAAAAATGGTGTTTCCATTTAAGATTTAAAAGTTGCCCCTCACGCAAGGGGGTGGGGGATGGGGGTCACATGTAGTATTATTTGATGGCCCCCTTTGAGCTTATGAACTCATCTTACCCACTATTTTTACTCAATGTATAGTTTTCGAGATAATCTCATCCCAAACTTCAGACGGACAGTTCAACTTTCATAAAGAAAAAAATAATCAGTTCACACATAAACATTAGACTTCTTGTAAGTCATCCATATCATCTCACATTAGACAAAAATTAAGATACATTTACCACATAGTTGATTCAACAGCCACCGAAACAGTGAACAAGTCTTGCCTCTAGTACATCTGTGTTAAAAGTTGCTAAAAATCTTTTTTCAACTCATCTGTTTATTTCATCACTACAATAAAGTTACGAAACAGCTCAGAACAACACATAAGTTTCTTGGGGCTGGTGTGTTCTTTCATTACAATTTCCTTGACATGACCGACAAGTGCTGTTGGTTCCATTTGACTGCCATGTCTACGGTCTTCTCACTACACACTTTAGACCTGCACACACAGACAGGTGACACACAGTAGATAGGCTCTCTCACACTCATATTTAAAATATCATGTATTCGAGAAGGTAGAAGGCCGAGTGGTTCTAGAAATTACGCGGAAATTCTCTAAACACTATTGGTGATATTAATGTAAAGTGCCTCATTCCACATCATTAAGAAACTAAGTAATTGCAGTTGATGTTGCTCTGCACTTGACAATTTAGAATTCAGCATTTTTCACTCTGTTACTGACTCCCCACTGCTCAATTTTGTGGCAAGATTTTGAAATTCTGTCCATTTTCACTTTCTCACTGTGCTCCTTTGTTTTTGCATGTTAAATTAAATCTTTCTTGTGCACATTGAGACCAGTATGAAGTACCCACAGAACAGTGACCCCCCCCCTCCCCCCTCCCACCATCCCCGCTTGCAAATCTTATGGGTACCCCCACGTTGGCAGCATTGATGAAAAGTGGTGGTAGAAAATAACCAGTGACTTTAATTGAGTTAGTGTTATATTTCAACCACTTTGTGCGGATGTTAGTTTGCCCAGTTTTTCACCCTTTTATTTAAGGGACTTCATCATTTTTATGCGCATTTGATGCACCTGTTTGAGTGGTGTTACAAATGTGAGAGAGAAGAAATTTAATTACCTTCAAAAGAAATATAGTGTTCCCATAGAAATTGTCAACTTGTGGTTTATGGAACACAAGAGCCCACACAATACTTGTCAATTTTGGAGTTCTTAAAAAATTTCAGGATAATATTTTCTAAAACTGTAAAAAAAAATGTTTTCCTGTGATTCTCTTCACTTCATTAAATCTCTGAGCAATTTTGAGACTTGCTGCTAGATCAAATTCTGATTTCAGAAACTTGTTCATATCGATTAGCACTGGATGACTGTCAAGGTGTTTAATGTGTTAACAAATTATTTAGCAAAGTTTCTGGAAAATGTGGGTTCAAATCCCCCCCAGCTTTAATTGGAAAATAATCTGCCACTTTTCAAAGCTTTCAGGTGCTCATGAGGTGGGCTGCTTAATACATCATACATGTCTGCACCTCATCTCAGAATGAAAATTAAATGGAAGACAATTTATCACTATTTTCCTCTATGATCCCTTCTTCCCTTGAATTTTGTAATTCATGTCTTCCGACAACAATAAAAACACCATTGTAAAATTGTTTCCATAAATCAGCAAACTGACAATACAATTTTAGCTTGTTACAACAATATTACATAATTCAAGACATAAAGACTCTACAGTAGTACCTGTTGGCTGTAATACAACATTTTTAGAGACAGCTCTCAAATCATACTAAAAATGTTCTGAAAGCTAATACAAATTTTTGAGTTTTTGGATATTTGCTATATTTAAACAAAAAATAAGCATGCAGATTTAAATACTATACGTGGTGATCTCCAATGTCATCTGACATGAGCAATGAAAATTTTTCGCTGCCAGCAAAACTCAATCAGTGGCTACACTGCAACTAAGTTGTATGTTTTTACTCCAGGGGGCAAGCATTTAAAATATAAAGTTTAACCTATGCAATGTGGTTGGTTTCTTAGAAATTTAAATGTTCACTGTGACCTACCCTTTGGGATTACCTCATCTTCCCCTATATATATATATATAGCTTATTTAAGTACTGCAAGTCGACTTTGCAATGAAATTAATGTCGGAAACAAAATTTCTACATACAGACTAACTCCACAACAGTTATATAAATTTTCATCAACTACTTTGCTCTTAGCCACAATACATTAATTTTTATAACAGTAAAAAATCTGTCACAGAGTTATGTTGAGCCAAACATTGCCATTACTTTCACAGACTCATGATGAAGACAAGGAGGCTAATGCTGTGGAAAGTAGATCTATTAATTTCATTTGCAAATTGTGAGGAATGTCATCTACAGAAGTAGAAAAAGATCTCAAAGCAATTCGAAAGCTTGGGATAGATTTAGTATCTCCATAAACCACTTAAGTTCCTCTTTTATTGTACTAATTAGAGAAACATAGTCCTTGTCATTTTTTCATGGTCAGAAGATGGAATAGGTAGATGTGCTGCAGCCTTTGATGAAGGTTGTCTTTGCCACACTGCAGGCTTTCTTGTGACAGTGTCAATTACTCCTCACCAATCTCTAAATATGGTCCAGGGATTAATTTTTGACAGGGACGTCATCCTGTAAACTGATGAGGAACTCCCAGCTAATCTGGAGTGGTGTGGTGTTCATTTTATTCGACTTGTGGAGGAGGCTTGCAAAGACAACTGCACCAGTGTTGGCTCCCTTATTCTGCCTTCTGAGAGGGATACCCTCCCAGAGAAGATGTGACATGAAGCCATATGTCCCTCCATGTATGCGGTGCTTTCAGTGCTTGCATTTTGGGCATATGTCTTCTTCCTGCCATACAGGGGACCCTTTGTGTGGTGACTATGGCCATCCAGTCCATGAAGGAATCTCTTGTATTCCAACACCTGTGTGTGTCAGTTGAGCTGACCACCACTCCCCTAGCTTGCCGGATTGCCAGTTTACAAAAGAGAAAAGAAGATCCAAGAATACTTGTCCCTGAATCACCTGTCATATGCTGAGGCCCGCCGAAAGTATGAGAGACTCCACCCATTGCCACTATCTTCAACTTTTGCCTCTGTTACTTCCTTTCCTCCTCCTCCCTTGTCCTTACCCCTTCTCCTTCCCGGTTTCCCCAAACCCCCCACCCCTTGCAGTTCCCACAGCCTCCCATCAGGGAGTGGCTCCCCCTGCCCAGTCAAAGAAGTGCCCAGTGCTCCATTCTTCAGCATCAGCTGTTGATTGGGCTCCCTTCTGGGATTCCTCTCCCCAGTGTCTCTCAGGCCAGAAGACTCTGACCACCACTCAGCCACGAAGTGCACCATTTGTGCACCCCAAGGTCACCCATTCTCTTTCAGTTCCAGATCTTGCAGAAACCATTACACCCCCTGTGTCCTGCCCTTCTCCACCTCAGAAAAAGAAGAAGAAGAAACATAAATCCCAAGACAAGGCATCAACAGTGCCCCTGGAGGTGCCATCTTGCCTCTCGCAACATGAGTCTGACATCTTATTCATGGTTATCACCCCATCCTTGCAGGTGATGACTAGTGACTGACCTCCTCCCCAGCTTCTGCATGTCTACCTTGATAGTATCCCTTGCAATTCCACTGGATGTTCATGTGGGAATAGTACATCACCTACCAGAAATGCAACATCTTGTCTCCTCCTATTCTGCATTCTGTCTTGTTCTTCAAGAAACACATTTCTGTGAGGGAGTGTGATCAACATTTCGTGGTTACCTGGTGTTCTGTTGGAACCATGCTGGCTCTGGGGTAGCATGTGGTGGGTTCTGCACATTGGTTCTCTCCGATCTCATTAGTGACTGCCAGATTTGTTTACACTCAAACCACTATCGCTTCCAAGTTGGTACATAGGGGATCCAATCACCATTTTCAATGTCTACCTACCTCCATCCAGGTAGGCCAATTCCTTATGTCTACCTTAATCCAGCAACTCCAACCACCATTTCTCCTCCTTGGGGACTTCAGTGCCCACCATCCACTGTGGGGGAGTGTTACTTCAATGGGTAGGGGTATCCTAATTGACCAACTTATCACGGACCTCGATTTGTGTCTCCTCAATGATGGTTCCTCTACTGACTTCAATGCCACCCATGGCACCTTCTCTGCTATCAATCTCACGATCTCCTCCCTTGCCCTGGTGGCTTCCCTACATTGGTCATCCCATGATGACCTTTGTGATAGTGACCACTTTCTGGTAATTCTATGGTTCCTCTGCTGATACCAGGCAGACAGGCCCCCATGTTGTGCATTCCACTGGGCCAATTAGCCTTTATATATGTTTGCTGTGAACCCCCCTCTCAAATACCTTTGATGCAGTTGTGCAAGGCGTCCCTGCCACTATTTTCTGCTGACACTGCTGTTAAATCACATTTGGCTCACTTGTGCTTTTCTGTCACAATGGCAAGACAGTATAGTTAGCCCTGTCCTTAAGCCCAGGAAAAACCTAGTGTCTCTAGTCAGACTAATTGGGTGGTAGCTGTCCAATGTACTTTGTAAACTGATCAAAAGGATGATCAGCTTCAGATTATGTTGGGTACTTGAATCTCAGGACCTTTTGTCCTTGTATCAGTGTGGCTTTTGGACAGAGCGACCTCCGAATGGTCATTTATCCAGATTGGAATCAGCCATTTCACAGACTTTTACTCACCGCTGGCACCTTACTGCCATCTTCTTTGAACTATATAAGGCATATGACATGGCTTGGCGCCATCACATTTTAGTTACCCTCCATAACTGGGGCTACCGTAGTCCCCTTCCAATTTTTATCCATAAGTTTTTATTTCACCAGCTCTTCTGGCTTTTGGTTGGCATTTCACTTAGTGCCCCCCAGATTCAGTAGAATGGTATCCCACAGGGTTCTGTGCTAAGTGTCACACTGTTCCTCATTGCCATCAATGTGCTTGTGACCTCTGTTGGGCTTCTGGTTACACCGGCATTGTACATCGACAATTTTTGTATCTGGTGCAGCTTCCACTTGGCACCTTGGAGCTGGCGCTTAGCAGATGCTTCCATCCGATGGGCCTCTGTATGGGCCACCACCCGTGGCTTCCAGTTTTCTTCCTCCAAAATGTGCATTGTGCATTTTAGTCATAGACCGACATTACACCCCGATCCAGAACTTTATTAATGTAACCAGTTCCTTGATGTTATAGCACAGTCCCATTTCTTGGACCTTATTTCTGATAACAAGCTGGCATGGCTGCCCCACACTCACCACCTAAAGACTACATGTATGTGGAAGCTTAATGTTCTCCACCTCCTGGCCCACACATGTTGGGGTGCTGACCATTCCACTCTTCTCCATCTTTACCATAATCTAGTCTGGACATGAGCAGAGCATGGTAGTCAGGCTTATGGCTCAGCAGCTGCTTCCACTTTAACTCCTTGACCCTGTCAATCATTGTGTGGTGCATATGGCTATTGGTGCCTTTTGCACTAATCCTGTTGATAGTCTCCTCACAGAAGTGGGGAGTTCCCTTCTACACATCCAAAGGTGCCAAACCCTTTTTCTTACACAATCACAGTTTGCCAATTCCCTGACCATCCTCTGTAACCTGGGCTCTTCGTCAATGAGGGATGTCTCCCTCCTGTCTTCTACTGGCTTCAAACACCATCTATTTCTGAGATCATGTAGTGTGTTCACAGCAGGGCATCTAGCTATTCAGAGAGCCCTCCTTTCTTTCTCAGGCCTCTTTCCACAGTGTTTTAATTTGTTCAGACTCCATGAGCAGCCTGCAGGCTATTGATCAATGTTACTCTTGTCAGCATTTGGTCTCTACTATTCATGACCTTCTCTCTGACCTTGAGTGTGCTGCCTCTTAAGTTTTCTTTCTCTGGATCCTAAGTCATGTGGGCATCCCAGGTAGTGAACTGGCTGACTGATTAGAGAAGCAGATACTTACCCCCATTTCATTTCCCGATTCCAGCTGTGGATATGTGGATCTACATTAAATCTCTCTTTCCTCAAAAGAGGAATGCCCTCTGGAGTGCTACTGCTATGAGTAAAAAGCTCTGTACGATCAAGGAGTCTACTGCAGTACGGCTCTCTTCCTTCCACTCCTCTCAGAAGGAGTCCACTGTTTTATGCCCTTTACACATTGGTTGTACAAGGCTCACCCATTGTTTCCTCCTACATAATGACCCTTCCCCCACAATGTGGTTGTCGAACCAGACTGACTGTACTTAACACGAAGGGCCAAGAGATGGGGGGGACATTCCAACAATATGTGAGATACTGTCTTCCAGATTCCTTAAATGTAATATTAGCAGACGATCCATGGATGGTTGAACTGGTCCTCAGTTTCTTCCATGGAAGTGGTTTTTATTTCCAGATTTAAGGTTCTACTTTAGTCTTGGTGCTGGGGCAGGTTGGTTGTGGTTGGGACTTCTTTTACAGTCTTCTCGGTCTGTGACCCCACACAGTGCCCCCCCCCCCCCCTCCTTCCCCTTTTCCAAGTTTTTTGGTTTGATCTTACCTTTTATGTTTTAATGTATGTGTTTGATAATCATTATTTTATAATTTGATTCCCCTAACTGGATCCGTCCACTTTTAGCAGGCCCTCTTTCTTCTGTGACTCACTTTGGAATCACAGACTGATGACCTTGCCGTTTGATTGATTGATAAACTGAGAGGGGTTATGGGACCAATGTATTAATCTGGTGGAGATGCCACAATAGAAAAGTACTAAGGAGTGGGTCACACTAGTTTTATGTACTCAGTTTACCCATGAAGAAGACTATTTTTTGAAAATTCTCCCAATAAAAAACTGACCCTTCATCTCAACACACTATACAACTCTGACACTATAAAGCTAAAAATTTTTATTTTTTGACAACTTTTATTTTAGTCATCAGTTTCTTCCGCCATTGGCTATCTCCTTATCTCCAAATGCCAAAATAAAGAAAAGAACAACTTACATTGAGACCTGAACAAGTGCAAATATTTTCACTAGGTCTACTGTAGAGTTCCTAAAATGGTACCAACATACACATGATTCATAATAATGGGAGGCATTTGGTGAATGGGTGCATTGTCAACTAAGCAGCTTTATGTATGAAATTCCCTGATTTCCAATATTCTGAGTGTGCTTTTGCTTCCCTACATTTTGCACTAGATGTGCAGGTGCTTTATTACTTTCACTGTTAGTGAATAACTGCTTGAAATGTTGTTACAATATTTGTCTATTATAGAATTTTTACAGTCGAATATTGCTTTATACTGGACATGCATATCTTGTGCAATGAGTCATAAAAGCAGAAAACACCTGTTCACCAAACGCCACCCATAAATATAACCATATGCATTTAATACCAATTCACTAAGATTGAAAGTAGACCTAGGGAAAATATTTATACTTGTTTCTAGTTTTAATTTTGACTGGTTTCAGCCTGGAATGGCGATCTTAAGGTGCTACATTAGAGGAGAGGAAAGTTGATATTATTTCATAAAGTGATTCTTTGAAACAAAAAAACAAATGTTAACAGTAAGTCGCGCCTCAAACAGATGTTTTGTTCAGAAACTCGCAGTATTTTGACAAGTGCAGTGGGTAAACCTTCGTAAGACACAAACTAGAAGCGGTTTTGCATTGCAGGTGTCAGCAGGGGCCGTACTTTGGACCTGTGATGGTTTCCTGAGATGACTGAGACAGCAAGGTAGCACATCTGGAAGTGGTCAATGTCATCCCATACATTCTGTTGACATGGTGCACAGCAGTAGTCCCAGTTCAGTCTCTGCATATCTTTGGCATCCTACCAGCATGGTGTGTCGATGGCTGTTTGGCTATTCCTTTGCAAGGGTGGCCCATAATGGCTCTTCTGAGCACCCCCACCCTTTGCAAGCAGAGCATTGACCAAGGTGTATTGTCAGATTGTCATGTGGCCAAACATAGTGAGAAACCCCACTTATGTGTAGTGGATTTGGTGCATCAGTTGAAACCTATCTTGGGCTGCCAATCCCCCAACTGGGTTGACTTCAAATGCCTCCAAGAACTGACAGATGTGCATCTTCATCTTGTTAAAGGCACAGGTGGCAGTTGCGCTCCTGCACCACCTATAATGGTTTGAAGTCGTGCCGCTGGCTTATCGCCCATCAGCCCACCTACCTAAGCGTGCTCCTCAGGGATTTCTCCGAACTGCAGTGTTGCCTCCATTGTGTGCACTGTGCCAGTGACTGGTGGGTGCATTCGTGTGGCTAACAGTTCACCACTGGAATGGAGGAACCTCTGCACCGTCCTACTGACAGCTTTGCTCACAGCTGGCAGTCGAGCAGGTAGATTCTGCATACCTGGGTGTAATCTTCAGCCCCTTGAACTGTAGACAGACAATCTCTCTTGAGCATCAGCTGAACTCGTAGAAATTCTCCACATAACTGTACAGTTATAATGCACACTACACAATATTCCTTACTGTTTTATAAAAAAGGAGAGGACAACATGTCTAATCTTGACATAGTTCGCACAACAATGGATCGCCCAGTGTTTTTTCAGTGTGGGATTTAGAAATAAGAAAGTAATTCTCAAGTAAGAGTACATCAAACAACAAAGTATCAAATAAACTCACTTCACCAGTGTCATGTGGCTCAAAATGAAACAAAGTATCCTGTAGTAATTTGAAATTTATTTACATGCAATTGGTGATAAGTGTTTAATATCTGACATAAGAATGATTATTTCTCTCACAAGAAGGGATAAGGACAGCACAGGGCTAGTATTCATGTCATTTACATGTGTGTGTTTCACCACTAACCTATGCTTTTAACAAGATAAAGACTTAACAAGATCAAGTTTTCACTCTGCAATGGAGATTAATTTTGGTAATGGTTTCCCCATGATACTCTTTTTCTCAGGAGTGCTCGTTCAGAAATTAATGCATGAGAATGTCTGAAGTTGTGGAAGGTACATTGAGGTGCTGGAAAAAGAAAAGCTGTGAGGACAGGCAGTGAGTCATAACCAGAAAACACAGTTGCTATGATCTGTTCTCAAAAAAAAAAAAAAGAGGAAAAGAAAAGGCGCAGTTCTAGGTTAGAGTTCCATTATAACAAACAGTCTGAATCTGCCACCAAGTTCAGAAATAGCATGCACATTGCACTGTAGTGAAAATTTCATTCTGTAAATGTATGTAAATTAATCTATACATGTATTGACATCTCTGCTTAGAAATTACACAATCACCATTTGCCAATTCCCTGACCATCCTGTGAATGGTGTCCTCTTTGCAAGTGAGGGCTGTCTCACTGGTGGCAACCTCCCACAGGTGGGATTGCTGGTTGGCATGTGTCTCACTTCCCTTTGTCGTTCATTGGGATCTCCATATCCACTCACTGGAATGGACCTTGTGCATTTCACTTATCTCCCCTCCCCCTTCCCTTTCAGCCCCCCCCCCCCCCCTTCCTATGATCGTTAGATGGTACCTAGACCACATATTAGGAGCAACCTGTTTCAGGGTCCTAAGGTCTCTGCTGCACCTATGGTTTTCTAGAATCTTTTAGGTGCCATCCACGCAGTTACAGGGTGCCTTCATCTTTTACACTGATGGTTCTAAGACAGTTGACAAGGTGGGATACACTTCCACATCTTGTACTGCCATTGAACAATATTTATTGCCAGGATCATGTGGTGTGTTCACAGCAGAGCTTTTAGCTATTCACAGGGCCCTCCTTTCCATTTCTCAGGCTTCCCTCCACAGTGTTTTAATTTGTTCAGACACAATGAGCAGCCTGCAGCCTATCAACTGTTGCTACTTTTGTCACCCTTTGATCTCTGCTATCCATGACCTTCTCACTGTCCTTGGCCATGCCACATGCTCAGTTTGCTTTTCTAACCAGACACTCAGCCAGTTAATTCCCTGGGATGCCCACATGACTTGCGACCCAGAGAAAGATGATACTTAACCCCATTCCTTTTCATGATTTCAGCTGCAGATATTTGGATCTAGATCAAACCTCTTTGCCCGGAAGTGGAATGACATCCGGTGTGCTACTGCTCCTGGTAATAAACTCCGCAAGGGCAAGGAATCTGCTGCAGTTTGGCTCTTTTCCTTGCACTCCTCTAGAAAGGAATCAACTGTTTTATACCCTCTATTCAATGGTCATAGTAGGATTACCCATTGTGGGGGTGATTCATTACTTAGGAAGAAACAATGTTGTTGGGGAGTCAGACTGAATGTCCCCCCTGCGGGTCCGGGGATTAGAATAGGCCCGAGGTATTCCTGCCTATCGTAAAAGGTGACTAAAAGGAGTCCATCCCCCTCACGGGGGTAGTTAGCGCCTGCGTCCGGAGACGGACGGTTCCACGACCTATAATTGTGGTCTTTTTGGTTTTTCACTCCCCGTTTCTTCCTTCCTTTGGTTGGTTCCTTTCTTTGCTCTTCTCCACCTCACTGTCGTCCTTACTCTTTCCCTTGACTTCTTCTCCTTGCCTCCTCATTGCCTTCTTCTCCTTGCCTTCTCATTGCCTTCTTCTCCTTGCCTTCTCATTGCCTTCTTCTCCTTGCCTTCTCTGGTCTAGGCCTCGGCGTTTGAGACAGTCTGCCCTCTTTCTCTCTCTCTCTCTTCTTTTTCCTCTTCTTCCTTCCTCCCTGTGCGTGCCTGAAGGCTGACCCACGCGTTCGCACGCGTATCCGGTGACGGGGTAACGCGTAATTCCCCGCCCTGGGTAGACATGTAAGGCACGCACGTACCCCCTGGTAAAGGCCAGGCCCAGGGAGGGGTGATTGCCTGAGCTGATACCTTCTGACCATGCCGATTGGTCCCTCCGTCTGTTTCTCGGGAGGTGTGACCTGAGGTGTAAACATTCACCTAAGGCGGGAGAGCCCTCTGAGAGGGTCCCCACAAGGAAGGAGCGCGCCATCGGAGACGCTGGCAATCATGGGGGATTTCTCCGCAATGGATTCTACTCCATCTCTTTCGACTTCTGCCCAAAAACGGAAACGTGGCCAGCCACCAGTGACAAAAGTACTACCGCCTGCCCCACAGTTCCTCGTCGTTTCTCGATCTGAGGACGGAAAGGATTTTTCTGCTGTCAACCCTTTCATTATCCAGAAGGGCGTAGATGCCATAGCCGGATCTGTCAAATCTTGTACCAGGTTGCGTAACGGTACCTTATTACTAGAAACTGAGAGCGCCTTTCAGCCACAAAAACTGCTTCGGGCCACACTCCTGTACACGTTCCCTGTCCGGGTGGAGGCTCACCGAACTTTGAATTCGTCTCGTAGTGTGGTCTATACTAGATCCCTCGACGGATTGACTGATGAGGAGATTCAATCTTTCCTCGCTGAGCAGGGCGTGACGGCTGTCCATAGGGTCATGAAAAAGGTCAACAATGACCTTGTACCGACCCGGACACTTTTCTTGACTTTTGATAGTGTTAAGCTGCCATCGCGCATCAAGGCGGGCTACGAGGTTATTTCTGTTCGCCCCTATGTCCCGACACCTACGCGCTGCTACCAGTGTCAGCGTTTCAATAACACTCGACAGTCTTGTTCCAATGTTGTGTGAACTGTCAGGGTGACCATGCCGCATCCTCCCGCGACTGTCTTGTCTATAAGGAAGAACGCTGTATCCAAGAAATTCGGGTCAAAGAAAAAGTGTCCACCTCGGCTGCTCGCAAGCTATTGGCTAGTAGGAAGCCCACGCTGCTCCCAGTGGGGAAATACAGTACTGGCCTCGCCTCTCCTCGGACTACCAGGGAGGTGGCAACCCAGACATGCGATCTGACCTTCAGCACCACGGTCGTCCATTCGGCCAGTGCTAAGATCGCGCGGTCGACGTCACTTCTTCCTCCCATCACCCCTCAGACACCAGCCCCTTCATCAGCTTCTGCTAAGACGAAGACCCCGAAGTCAGATGCACGGGCCTTCAAGAAGGAACCATCCCGTGCAGACTTCCTACGTCCCTCGACCTCCCAGCCTTCGACCGGTACCTCCACCAAACGACCTTCCAAGAAGGCTCATAGGAAGCACAGTTCTCCTTCTCCGCCACGGAGCATTTCTTCTCCTGCGCCACCCAGCGGTTGTGCCCCAGGCCGTCATCCGTTTCGCCTGGCCGCACCACTGGTAGCTGAACATCTGGCCGTTCAATGGCGGCGGAAGCTTCCCCTCCCGGCCATGTTGCCGAGATGGCGGATGAACTTATGGACCCAATGGACGATGACTGTCCGCCTACTGATAGCGGTGGCAGTGCTCGCTCGAAGTCAGGCCCTCAGCGACCTTCGAGGTGACCCCTTCTTTCCTCTTCCTTTTCTTCTTACGATGGCACTTATTCACTGGAATATTCGCAGCATTCGCTCCAATCGAGAGGACTTGAAGTTGCTGCTCCGCTTGCACCGTCCGCTCGTCGTAGCCCTCCAGGAAACGAAGCTACGCCCATGCGATCAAATTGCCTTGGCACACTACACCTCTGTGCGTTTTGACCTACCCCCTGTGGTAGGTATCCCGGCTCATGGAGGGGTTATTTTGCTGGTCCAGAATGATATTTACTACGATCCCATCCCGTTGCACACCGGCCTGCAGGCAGTTGCCATCCGCATTACTCTCCCCACTTTTACATTTTCCATTTGTTCTGTTTACACTCCATCGTCGTCTGCCGTTACCAGGGCAGACATGATGCAACTTATTGCTCAGCTACCTGCACCATTTTTGTTAACTGGAGACTTCAATGCCCACCATCCCCTTTGGGGCTCTCCAGCATCCTGCCCGAGGGGCTCCCTGTTAGCAGACCTTTTCAACCAGCTCAATCTTGTCTGCCTTAATACTGGCGCCCCTACTTTTCTTTCGGACACATCTCACACCTATTCCCATTTAGACCTCTCTATATGTACTCCCCAACTTGCACGCCGGTTTGAGTGGTATGCACTTTCTGATACATATTCTAGCGACCACTTCCCGTGTGTTATCCATCTCCTGCAGCATACCCCCTCTCTGTGCTCATCTAGTTGGACCATCTCCAAAGCAGACTGGGGGCTCTTCTCTTCCAGGGCGACCTTCCAGAATCACACCTTCACAAGCTGCGATAGTCAGGTCACACACCTCACGGAAGTCATTCTCACTGCTGCTGAATATTCCATCCCTCACACTACTTCTTCTCCACGTCGCGTACCGGTCCCCTGGTGGACCGCAGCATGTAGAGGCGCTTTACGTGCTCATCGACGTGCTTTACGCACCTTTAAACGCCACCCTACAATGGCGAATTGTATCAATTATAAACGATTACATGCACAGTGTCGTAGTATTATTAAAGAAAGCAAGAAAGCGAGCTGGGCTGCTTTTACAAGCACCTTCAACAGTTTTACTCCTTCTTCTGTTGTCTGGGATAGCCTGTGCCGGCTATCTGGCACTAAGGTCCACTCACCAGTTTCTGGCTTGACGGTCGCGAATGATGTCCTTGTGGCCCCTGAGGATGTCCCAATGCCTTCGGCCGCTTTTTCACAGAGGTTTTGAGCTCCACTCATTACCACCCTGCCTTCCTCCCCCTAAAACAGGCAGAGGAGGCTAGGCCACCTAACTTCTGCTCCTCGAATCGTAAAAGTTATAATGCCCCATTCACCATGCGGGAACTCGAAAATGCTCTTGCCCGGTCATGGTCCTCCGCTCCAGGGCCAGATTCTATTCATATGCAGATGCTGAAGAACCTTTCTCCTGCGGGTAAAGGTTTCCTTCTTCGTACTTATAATCGCATCTGGATTGAGGGACATGTTCCCGCATGCTGGGGCGAGTCTATTGTTGTACTGATTCCTAAGCCGGGGAAGGACAAGCACTTGCCTTCTAGTTATCGACCCATTTCCCTTACCAGCTGTGTCTGTAAGGTGATGGAGCGAATAGTTAACTCTTGTTTGGTTTGGCTCCTCGAATCTTGATGCCTACTTACCAATGTACAATGTGGATTTTTTAGGCGCTGCTATGCTGTTGACCATCTGGTTACCTTGTCGACCTTCATTATGAATAACTTCTTGCGGAAGCGCCCGACCACGGCTGTGTTCTTTGATTTGGAGAAGGCTTACGACACCTGTTGGAGGGCGGACATTCTCCGCACCATGCATACATGGGGCCTTCGCGGTTGCCTCCCTCTTTTTATTCGTTCCTTTTTAATGGATCGACAGTTCAGGGTACGTGTGGGTTCTGTCCTGTCAGACACCTTTTGCCAGGAGAATAGGGTGCCACAGGGCTCAGTTTTGAGCGTCACTCTCTTCGCCATAGCGATCAATCCAATAATGGATTGCCTCCCAGCTGATGTATCAGGCTCCCTTTTCGTGGAGGATTTTACCATCTATTGCAGCACGTGGAGTACATGTTTCCTGGAGCGCTGTCTTCAGCGTTCTCTTGACCGTCTTTACTCCTGGAGTGTCGCCAGTGGCTTCTGTTTTTCTGCCGAAAAGACTGTCTGTATTAACTACTGGCGCTACAAAGAGTTTCCCCCACCCTCCCTATGACTCGGTCCCGTTGCTCTCCCATTCGTGGAGACAACAAAATTTTTGGGTCTTACATTTGACAGGAAACTTAGCTGGTCTCCACATGTGTCATATTTGGCTGCCCGTTGTACCCGTTCTCTAAATGTCCTCCGTGTTCCTAGTGGTATGCCGTGGGGAGCGGATTGAACCATCCTACTTCGTCTATATCGGTCGATCGTCTGCTCCAAACTGGATTATGGGGGCTTCGTATACTTCTCGGCTCGGCCGTCCATCTTACGCCGCCTCAACTCCATACAACATCGGGGTTTACGTCTTGCGATCGGAGCATTTTATACTACTCCCGTTGAGAGTCTTCATGCTGAAGCCAGTGAATTGCCACTCACCTACCAGCGCGATACACTGCTTTGTCGTATGCCTGTCGGCTACTGTCAATGCCCGACCACCCGTCTTATCGTACCTTTTTTGACGACTCTCTCGACCATCAATATGGGTTGTATGTCTCTGCCCTGCTACCCCCTGGAGTCCACTTTCGTCGCCTCCTTCACCACCTTGATTTTTCACTCCCTGCAACCTTTAGAGTCGGCGACAGCCACACGCCACCATGGCTCCAGGCTCGGGTTCACGTTCACCTTGACCTCAGCTCGCTCCCAAAGAAGGCTACCCCCGGTTCGGTACACCACTCCCGTTTTCTCGAACTTCATTCGAAGTTCATTAATATGACCTTCATTTACACAGATGGCTCTAAGACCAATGACGGAGTCGGGTGTTCTTTTATTGTCGGTGCACTAAGTTTCAAATACCAGCTCCATGGCCATTGTTTGGTCTTCACAGCTGAACTCATTGCCCTCTACCAAGCTGTTCTTTACATCTGCTGCCACGGACATTCTGCTTGCTCCAATTCCCTGAGGGCCATCCAGAGCCTCAGTGATCCGTACCCGGTTCACCCTTTCGTGTACCGGATCCAATGCTCTCTTCAGCAGCTGGTCGACGACGGTTCTCCGGTTAGCTTTATGTGGGTTCCTGGCCATGTCGGTATCCCTGGGAAGGAAGCTGCAGATGCCGCGGCCAAGGCTGCAGTCCTCCAGCCTCGGACAGCTTCTTGTTGTGTCCCTTCATCAGATTGCAGCAGGGTCATTTGTCGGCGCATTTTATCGCTGTGGCATGCCGATTGGGCTGCACTTACGGACAACAAGCTTCGGGCCTTGAAACCTCTTCCCGCGGCTTGGACGTCCTCCTCCCACCCTTCTTGGTGGGAGGAGGTCGTTTTGGCTCAGTTACGAATTGGACACTGCTCATTCAGCCATCGCCATCTGCTGACGGCTGCGCCGGCACCGTTCTGCCCATGTGGGCAGTTGGTGACGGTCCACCACATTTTAACGTCCTGTCCCGATTTTAATACTCTGCGTCTTGATCTTGGCCTGCCATGTACTCTGGATGCCATTTTAGCAGATGACCCAGGAGCAGCTGCTCGCATTCTTTGTTTTATCAACTTGACAAACCTGTCCAAGGACATTTGATTATGCTGTTTCTTTTAATCCTATGGCTGTTACTACGTCCTATATAGTGTTGTCCCTTTTAGTTGCTGTTTTAACCTTGTGCCTCACGGTGCATTCCTAACTTAGTATGGGCGCTAATGACCATTGTAGTTGTGTGCCCTAAAACGACAAAAAAAAAAGAAGAGGTGCAGTTCATATAATAGCCCGTCCATAGTAACTCTGAAGTAGGTCTATTCCAGTTTCTGTTGATCTGCCTCAGCCAGACAGAGATCATCCATCTGATAACAACTTTCCTGTCATTTCTCTTTGTAGCTTCCTCAATCTAGCACCCATCCTCTTTTGTACATGTCTACAACACTCAAGTTTCTTTACCAAGGTATCACCATAAACATTGAACTCATTAATTTTATTGAAAGCTTTAGAGTCCCCATTGCCTAGGTACTTCATCTATATAACATTATAAATGGGAATCGACCTCAGAAATATTTTAAGAGCTCCACCACACTCCTCCATACCTCCTGTGTAACCATCATAATTCTTAGAACACTGATGTTCAATATGTCCTCCAGTGTTACCATGGCAGGTATGGCAGTACTTAGATAAGCACTCAACATCAACAACTTTTCCATTCTCTAGAGAAGTACCACTTGTCCTCTATGTTTTCATGTTCCGTCAAATGCAACAACAATGTCCCTGGTTCCAATAATATTTACAGTTTCTTCCACTGCACATTTCATAGATGCTTTTGACACAACAGTCAAGGCACCTAAAAGTGTTTTATGTACTTGTTGTTCCTAGTGCGAGGAGGGGGAAGGTCCATCAAACTACAAAACACTTGATAGCCTTTTTCCCTTTTCGTATTGCACACATGCATACACCAACTTCAAAATCACATTGAATTACACACAATGTTTGAAGTCATTTTCGAGATTTATTGCAGGATCTACACAGAAAAACTACTTTTGATGCTAAACCCTTCCTGCTAGTTTGTTGTTCAGTTATTTCCAGACAGCCTATACCATCACATTGCTTACATTTCACCACTTCCTTTACCAAAGCAGATAAGGTGCCCACATCAACAACAACAAATCCACTACAAACAGTGTCACTGTTAACACAAAAATTTGAATCAGCAGTAGGATTGGCGGGAGATGATACGTACATTACTTTCAATAGTGTGGCTTCCTTTGCTTGTGAACTGGTTACCATGGAATTTCCTTTTATTGAATTTCTTGATGCATGGCATAGTTTGCATTTATTGCACACTAAATGATATATACTTCCACAAATATATGTAGTACTTGGGCAACAAACATTCAGTAACACATGAACAAATTGCTTCAGCAAAACAAAAGTAAATACTAGCAAAGATAATCATTTATGGACACTAGAAACCTGCACTGTTACAACATATACAATGTATCATCACTGGAAACAGAAAGTTATCAGTTCTTTTCGAAATAATACTGGTTTCTGCAACAGAAATAAAGTAGGCATGACTTCATACATTATTGTAACTTTGAAATTTGCTATATATTGGTAATTTTTCATTTTAAATCCTATATATATATTGTATATATTGTGGAAAAATCGAAATTTTTTAAGTACCCTTTATCCTTAATGTGTTCACTTCAATTTTTTTAAAGCAGTGGCAATACGCAAATTGTTAACAGGAAATACTGAAAATGCATGGAGGTAGATTTCTGTAAAAGCTCCCGTCCTCCTCTCCAAAATAGATGTTGCGTCCATAATCCAGCATACTTGGACTTCCATGAAAGGCATTAAAATGTATTTATCAATCTATTTTTACCTCCCTCTATAAATCTTCTTTCACTTCAGTGACAGGTTTGCACTTGGTAGTGTTCGTTGTGACTTGTGACCCATTTCCAACAACTTCAGTTTCGGAGCAGCCCGTTTCCAAAACTTCAATTAGTTTACTGAATCACAACTTCTCATGTTATGCCTTGTGCCTGTGGAAATTCTGGCCATTGTTTTTGCACTCTGTCTCTGGCATATGTTGGAATTTTTGATTTTTAATCCCGTTGTTTTGCACAAAACCAAACTTTAAGAAAATGGTTTAAAATTCTTCACCTTTAGAGTTATTTTTGATTACACAAATGACACATATATGTGCTTAACATTTCATGTGTCTAACACATGTGTATATTTTGCCCTATTTGGTTTAATGTCTCTGAAATAGATGTTTGAACTGTTTGAACCCAACCAAGGCATACATCCAGTGCCCTCTTTTGATTGTCATGAAAGTTCCATTATCTACAATTATTTGAGGTGCATTATCAATGTTAGTCTGTACTTCAGTTAATGCTGCATTAATCTCATGCAGTAGAAACTCTTTATTTATTCCATTTGATGCTTCATCGCAGTGAGTGAATTGCCGGTGGATTTCATCCTCTCCAGTTCACACTAACACTCACCCACAACCTCTACTGACCTTTGCCACGTGCTCTTGCACATTGATGCTGTAAGGGATATTAGATTTGAAGATGTATAGGTACTTTTCCCTTCATTAGGTACAGTGGTACTTTGTAACGACGACACCACTTCCTAGCCACTTTACCCTTGCACGTAGCTGAAGTCATACAAATAACGGAGATCATTTTTGGACAACCATGTTGATAACGTGGTTAAACAGTATCTTTCCTAGAATTTGGCCTTTGGTGCAACTAATGCTTCAATGTTCAGTTGACGTGTTTTATTACTTGGTCCCACTTCTGTAGATCTTTGGCCCTGGTAAAGAGCTCTTGATGTGATGATGAGTCATTCGTTCCCTGATTGGTATGTACTTCTCATGTAGTTGGGAGATTAGCCACTTGTGTTTCTTTTTTAGTGCCACTCAGGGATCACATGTAGGGTCCTTTGAGGTTGACATGTGTGCTTGTGAAGCTGCATTGACCCCTGAAATAGTAACAAGTAACTGAAAAAAGGTTAATAAAAATATATTTTACGTCGGATAACTTGTTTATAAACATATTGTACAACATATTGATTCAAGGTAAAGTCAGGACATTTAGTTTTTAAAAGAGATTTACTATTCCATAAGAGTTTGAGCTCAGTGGCAAGGAGATCAAAAATGTTTACAGCAGCATACATAGCATCTCTCTGCAGCAGAGACAGTGTATGTAATTCTTTTTTCTAGTGCCACACCTGTGAATTTTTGAGTTCTGTCACCAAGGATCCAGTCTCCAGGAACACGATACATTAGAGAAAATCAGTGTTGACAAGCAGTAGTCAGTTATCTCAGCTGGCTAAATTACTTGCAATGGGAGGTTGATGGACTCATTCTATATATGATTATTTTCACTGCTCAGTAGGGAGATGATAGGTGATAGAAATATGTCCTGGGGGAACTCTTCCTTAATCAAACTGATTATGTGCTGGTTATTCAGTGTCACTGAGTGTTTGTCTGGCTTTTCATGACTTTATGTAAATTACATGAAATTTATTGTGTTTAGCTTGGCAGGAAGGGAGTTAACAAACCTGCTACAGAATTTTGGTGAAATGTCATTGGAGATTGTGTTAGACAGATATTCTGTTACAATGATGGTGTCATCTGTAAACATGGTATATTTCCACTGGGCACCATTGACTACTGCAGGCAGATCTTAGCATAAACCAGAGACACTGAAGGACTCAGAAGGACAGAAGGTGTTTCTTTACCCAAACACTGTTCTGGGTGTATTACTAAGTGACTAATCGGGTTCATGACAAACAGTGCCTGTTGCATGTAGCCTATATAAGTGCTTTCTTTAATTTTCAATATTTCGTACAGATGTGGGGTGAATTTAAATTCCTGCCATGATTTAGTACATGTAAAATGTTCAAATGTGTTTGAAATCTTGTAGGACTTAACTGCTAAGTCATCAGTCCCTAAGCTTACACACTACTTAACCTAAATTATCCTAAGGACAAACACACACCCATGCCCGAGGGAGGACTCGAACCTCAGCCGGGACCAGCCGCACAGTGCATGACTGCAGCGCCTTAGACCGCTCGGCTAATCCCACGGGGCTTAGCACGTATAACAAAAGCTTAACCCTGTAGGATGAGTATTACAGTCAGAAACAGTGCATATATGTTTTGCAGCAGTGTAGCTCAAGTTGCACAAATTATACCCACTGCATATATCCCATGTTTCATAATGAGAGCACTATGTGATTTCCAAAAAACTTCAAACATAATTTCAAACCTCTCGTAAATGCTTAATGTCATAATATGGTTGTGCATTTCTAAAGCAGTCAGAAGTATGAAGTTCTTTTATACCTTGTAGTTTGAGTCTTTAAACATACTGAATATGATTTATACGGAAGATATTTATTATGCATCATAATTTGAGCGTATTTTTATAATAATGTGGCTCATCACTCATGCTAGAAATTCTCTTATGCAGATGTAACAATAATATACACACTAAATGATTACAAAGTATTATTAAAAATTTCAGTTATAGGTTACTCTTCTAAATGTACTTCACAGATAAGTAATGGATACATGTGTTTGCTGAAATGTATTCTGCCATTGTCCTAATAATCTGAATATTAGTTGTCTGTTACACTGTTACATGCATTAGAACTTGAAGAAGCAGTTCATGGACAGTATTTTCTTTTACAAAATGATTATCGTATATGGAGGCTGTGGATCTGCATATAATCAAATGTGGCTACAATAACTGCTGGTCAAGAAGGAATAACTGCAGATGTGAATTTGTTAATGACATTGTAAATATGTGATTGTCATTACTTTTTAAATTTTATGCTAAAGTATGTTTTTTATGAATAAATAATTTACAAACACACAGAGGAATTTATGGCAAGTTATATTCACTTTGTGTTAGGTAACCTGTGTGTACAGGGAATTACGATATTTTGCCATGGTTAAATTGTTACCTGCGCACATTTATATCATTACCACAATAGCAATATGTTTACCCAAAATTGTAGTATCTCTCAACTTTGATATTTCTATATGATGATTTTCTACATAATGACAGTCTGCATTTGTAACACAATGTAGGAGGGGCATTCAATAAGTAATGCAACATATTTCTATTCTCGGCCAATGTCACTTCGAAAAATTCTGCATTTAACATCTTCGGATATGATAAAGCTATAGGGGCTGAAGAAGGAATATTCCACAAAGTTGCAATAAGTGGCAGCACTATTTGTGCCTTAAAAATGGCGTCTATAACAGAGGTGTATTGCAAGCAGGGACCAGTTGAGTTTTCAGTGCAAAAGCAGACCATCACAGATATTCATAGGCACTTGCAGAATATCTACAGAGACCTGGTTGTGGAAAAAAGAAGTATGCCATTTGCACACAGTTGCGATTCTGCAATGTTGGAACATGCGAACACTCTGATTGTGATCTGGCAATCGCGAAGGATGGAACACCTTGCTGCTCAGCTGGACGTCTCTGTTGTTAGTGCAGACACACTCATCCACCAGTTAGGGTACTCAAAGGTGTGCCCCGCCAAACTGGAGACTGTAAAGACCAACAAATGACCACCTGTGCCAAACTGTCTGCACATTACAAGGGTTAAAGTGATAATTTTTGTCAAACATTGTCAGACGGTGAAACACTCTGAACCGAGAAACAAGACAGCAATCCACAGAGTGGCACCACATCACCTGCTCTGAAGAAAAAGTTCAAAGCTGCATCCTCAACCAGTGAAGTCATGGTGGTGGTCTTCTGGAATTTTGAAGTTGTTATTCTGTGTGATTACCTCCATCATGGTGTAGTGTTTTGCACTACCATCATGAAGTTGAAGAAACAACTTCAGCATGTACGTCACCACAAAAATGGAAATGAACTCTTCTTCTCCGTGACATTGCAAGACCTCACCAAATCTGCACACCTGAGAGGAGCACACATACTTCATTGGGACTAAGAGACAAAATCCAGATGGTGCGATGTCCAGACTGTTGGGTAGACAAGGAAGAACTGTCCATTCTGCACTCTGCAGAAAGCAGTGTGTGGATGATGGGGGCAGTTGTTGATGCAACAAGATGGTGCTGTCATCAATTAGTAGAATGGTGTCATGAGGCATACAAGCCCTCCCAGTAAGGTGGCGTAAGGCCATCAAATTGAACAGAAATTGTGCTGAAAACTCGGGTTTTGTATCAAAGATCATAGGAAATAATATGGTGTAATGGGATCCTGAATAAAGCCAACCTGCTTTCAGAAAAATTATTGCGTTACTTACTGAACACCCCTCATATAATTAAGTCAGCATTTTAGACAATCGAATGTTCCAGATTAGTAATATGGAATGTACTAACTTGTGTATTATGATTAGCTCAAACAATCTGAATAGCTACTTCAAGTGTAATAGATGTCAAGAAATTTCTTTTAACACTTAGTATTTAATATTATATCTCTCTGTAGTGACTACAGAGGCTTGTTAGATGTTACATTTCATTAATGTTTCTATGTTGCAAGTATTACAGTTTAAAAAATTTAATATCAGCAAGGTACCAGGTACTTGGAAGGAATATCTAACAGCATATATCAGTGCATAAAGTGCTGTTACATTTTTGAATCATTTAATGTTTCACTTTTGTATATTTACCCATTGTTAATTGTGTTATGTCCAAAGAATATACTTGTGATGTTAGAATACATGGTATTGTGTCAACTTGTTAGCTCAGCATAAACATGTGAATCTCACATATTAAATTTGACATTACTTTGGTTTTAAATATGGCCAGGTACCACTTGCCATAAACAGAACAGTCATATGTGTCTCACTATCTTCTTTTTAGAAACGTCTGACATTGCTTCCACTTACGTGTGTCAGACGTATTCTGTTTTCTTTTCTGTCGGTCTCTCTTGACCAACTCTTGATCTTTTCGACCCCGATGGTATTAGGTTACGAGGCCAGAGGGTGTCTTTCATTTTCCTTATTTAATCTTCTCTCTGATGGGGGAGGACCTGTTCGGGTATTGAAGAACAAGAACAAGAACAAGAGGAAGAGGAAGTAGTTGTGATACTACTTCGTATCTCCACAATGTGGCTGGAGAAACCTTTAGCCATGCTTGTATCAGAACAGTGATGACCATGCTGTGGAGGAGCATTATTAAATTTCTGTGAAGTTGTGCAAAAGGCTGGACATTCCTGATGCACACAAAAATAATTTGGAGGTGCCAGGTGTTTGGAGAAGACTGAAATGAAAATGAGGACAGGACTTTATAGTTGAGCATTGTTGAAAGTATATGAGGTACTGCTGTACTTCCTCACAAAAGAGTACCTCCTCAGTAAACAGTTTCCCAGATACTACCATAACTTCAGAATTACATGGATAAAAGAAATGATAAAGTCACTATTTTGGTCATTTATTTATGTAGTCATAAATACCATATGCTCTTGGGATATTTTCATTGGTGTTACATGCACTTAATGTAAACTATGCAATTTGTTGTAAAATTGCTACAGGGTTTTGTTGCTGTACCCAGGGCATGTCAGAATTCCTGTTACAGGTGTGTAAGAGTTGAAGAAGGGACTTTGTACATTTCCAGACATGGGTTCAGTAATGAAACCTGGTGGATAGAGTTTGCTCTGGAACCTCTCTGTAATAGGAATTGTGAAACACTCTGGATTTTTAGTGAGCAGATGGATGGCATGTGTCGAGTGTAGACTTACTGATGCTCAGTAGTCAGTTTCCTTTATATCTATTATGGACATCATTCCACTTGATACAAGTGTTATAAATATTACTACACAGATCGAAATTTTATATTAATTTTGTGTGTGAGTTCGTTTCTTGTCATGATGCCAACTGGTCAATTGGATTCCTTGGAAGCTTGTTGTTTGCAGTAAAGCTTATTTTGTTGCCAATGTAGTGAAGAAAGTTTTTGTAAGGGTTTTGTAAATTCTTGAAACTTTGTTTTGCAAGTAGTTCATTACCTGGCAGTGAAAAAAAAATGCTTGCACTTAGGAAGCTTTGCTTTAGTCTTACCTAATGGATATAAATCTGCAATAGTACAAATACATCATTATTCTGCGATGTCCATACGATTATCAGTTTAGATATTTTTGTGGAAATGTTACCCCAGTTTGGAGTTGTCAGTTATCGACTTCCATGTTTCCCTTATAAATTCAGTATTACAGTGATGAAGAATGTGATTGAAACACAATAGGTAATAGTACAATGGTTTGTTCATAAATATGTTCAGAGTGCATGTGGTGTTAATAAGAAAGTATACATGTCACCTTTATTCTATTACAACAAACTTTTTTGTTGTTCACAAGTTACTGCAATAATTTCTTTGTATTCACAATATCAACACCATTGTGACATTGGTATGTACACCAATTATAGTGATATCTCCATGTTCCTGTCATTCATATGTGAAAATTTAGTACCTTACCGTCCAGATATTGTACAGGTACCAGTAAATTGCTAATTGTTTAGACTCTGATACCCTGTTGTACACAAGAGTTAAACTTCTGACTGGTTTGCAAATAAGTTAATGAGCTAAATGTTCCACTTAAAGCATAAGTGCAATCATTTGCTAAACTTTTTCTTCCTTACATGCTTGAAGTTCATCAGAAGTCTGTAAGTGCACTCATCCTGAAATACTCAATAAATAAAGTGTGGGTATTTGCACACATGATCAGTTACACTGCCTTGGCAAGCACACTGTTTCCCACTGTACTACTTGCCAATACCTATTCGCTAAGATGTGTAGTCTTATGTTAAAAATGTCTTGTTGTGTTCAAGTCCATCAATAATTATCCAAAATATTTTTTGTAGTTCCTGGAAGGCATTAATTAGGCAACTTGCAACTGGTACCGGGTTCCTGGACATACAGCTGAATCTCCAGTAGCCCACTGTAAGAGTTAACTTGAAGGTCAGTTACTCGAACAGCATTAGTTTAATAAGTGATGATGTCATTCATTGTTATGTAAGCAACTTCTGTGCCTAAAGTTAGTTTCACAATACTGTCTGATTGTAAAGTGACTTTTTTAACATAATAAGCCTTGAGTTATTAATATTAGTGCATCTTCATTGGGGCTCTTGTCTATTTTTATTACACTAGCCATTGGCTACAGATTTTTCTCCATCAGATGCATGTATCCGTGCACGTCCACTCTATGCACATTTCTTACTTAATGTGTCAGAATTTTGGGTACATGAACATTGATTAGTGTAGATCTTGTTTGCATACATGGTTGTTAGGTGATCATAAATCATTAACTCAATCCATTAATTTATGGCTAATGATAGAAGCAGTTCCTAGTTGTGGAAGGTTCTTCATTCTCCTATATCTTTCCGTACGAGCTCTGATTTCCCTTATTTTATCTTGGTGATCAATCCTCCCTACGTAAGTCGGTGTCAACAAAATATTTTCACATTCGGAGAAGGAAGTTGGTTACTGGAATTTCGTGAGAAGATTCTATCGCAACGAAAAACACCTATCTTTTAATGATGTCCATCCCAAATCTCATATCATTTCTGTGACACTCTCTCCCATATTTCACTATAAAGAAAAGCAGCAGGTTTTGTATTAAAGTTTTTCGATGTACTCAGTCAGTGCTATCTGGTGAGGATCCCACACTGTGCAACAGTATTCTAAAAGTGGGCGGACAAGCATAGTGTCGGCAGTCTTGTTAGTAGGTCTGTTACATTTTCTAAGTGTCTTGCCAATAAAACACAGTCTTTGGTTAGCCTTCCCTACATAATTTTCTGTGTGTTACAGGTGTTGGAGCAGCACCTTTTTTAGGATAGGTAAGACAGAAAGATGTCAAGTTCTACGAGAGGTCAGGATTGAAACAAATCTTCAGTTTAGGAAAGAAATTAAACAGCACAATTCTAGCACATTGGATCACCAATCACAGCTATCAATTATAAATTTTCACCAATCACCAGAAATTTTATCTCCACCAAGTTGTATCTCAGTCCTAGGTAATTCCATTGATGAATTAGTCACCCAACCCAGTTGACATAATCTGCCTCTCTGAACACCATGTGACCACTGGTATAGGAACTAGGCCTAAGCACAATGAGAAACTCAGACAGGAGAGTACTGCAAATGTTAGAATAAGGAAAGGTTCTCATAAAAGTATAATTAAAAATAATGTAAGCATATTTCATCAAAATATTGGGAGTTTAAAGAATAAAGTAGATGAGCTTCTGGTTTGTTTAGAAGATTTAGAAGCTGAGAATGAAATAGATATACTATGCCTGTCTGAGCATCACATTGTTACTGATATGGATAAGGTAAATGTAAGTGGTTATAAGATCTCTGCACATGTAATGAGAGAAAATATGGAGAAAGGAGGAGTTGCCATATATGTCAAAAGTTATCATTGTGCAAAAAGTATAGAAACAAAAAAGTTTTGTGTAGAGAAACATATAGAAGCATGTGCCTGTGAGCTTAAATTAAATAAAGGCACATTTGTAATTGTAACTGTATATAGGTCCCCATCAGGAAATTTTCATCTATTTCTGAAAAATTTGGACTCCTTGTTGTGCTATCTGTCAGACAGGGGGAAGCAAATTTTTATTTGTGGGGACTTCAATGTAGATTCTCTGAAAGAGGGTAATAGGAAAAATGACCTTGAAGTATTACTCGGTTCTTTCAATTTGACACCCGTTATTGATTTTCCTACTCGGGTGGTAAAGGATAGCAGCTCACTGATAGATAACTTCTTTATAGACCAAGATAAGTTTAACCAGATAAATGCTCAGCCTGTTGAGAATGGTCTTTCTGATCATGGTGCACAGCTAGTTACAATATATGACATAGCTCCATTCAGCAATACTAAACAGTCCTCCAAAGTAGTACGTTCAGTCAACGATTTAACAATTGCATATTTCAGGGAAAACCTACAGCAGTTAGACTGGGATGAGGTGTACCGTGAACCTGATGCCAATTTAAAATATAATTTATTTCATGACATTTTTGTAAATGCATTTGAAAACTGCTTCCCCAAGAAAATAGTTAAATATACTCGTAAGAAACCTTGTAACAAACCATGGCTTACTAAGGGTATAAAAATATCTTGTAACCGGAAAAGGGAAATGTATCTGACAGCAAGAAAGAGTAGTGACCCAGAAACTATCAAAAATTATAAAAACTACTGTGTTATATTAAGAAAAGTTATTAAAAAATCCAGGAGTATGTGTATCATGTCTGAAATCAGCAACTCTGATAATAAAATTAAAACAATTTGGAATATTATTAAAAGAGAAACAGGTCAACCAAGAGCAGAGGAAGACAGTATTACTATCAAATTGAATGAAAACTTTACGAACAAAAAGTCAGAAGTTGAAAATATTTTTAATAATCATTTTCTAAATGTTGTGGATATAGTAGGATCCAGGTGTTCATTAGAAGATGCTAGGCTGTTAATGGAAGAGGCCATACCTATGCAATTTCATACAATTGAAATCTCACCCACTTCTCCCTCTGAAATTAGGAAAATAATAAACTTGCTTAAAAGCAAAAACTCACATGGAATTGATGGCATTTCCAGCAAAATACTAAAAGCTTGTTCTCAACAGATAAGTAAGATTCTCAGCCACCTGTGTAATAGCTCTCTGGAACAGGGCATTTTCCCTGATAGACTGAAATATGCTATTGTTATACCTTTGCATAAAAAGGGGGATAGATCTGATGTCAACAATTACCGTCCAATCTCCCTTCTAACAGCTTTCTCCAAAATTTTTGAGAAAGTAATGTATTCAAGAGTAGCTTCACATATCTGTAAAAATTAAGTACTAACAAAATGTCAGTTTGGTTTCCAGAAAGGTTTTTCAACAGAAAATGCCATATATGCTTTCACCAGTCAAATTTTGAATGATCTGAATAACCGAACACCTCCCATTGGGATTTTTTGTGATCTCTCAAAGGCTTTTGATTGTGTAAATCATGAAATTCTGCTAGACAAGCTCAAGTATTGTGGCATGAGTGGGACAGTGCACAAATGGTTTAATTCGTACCTAATTGGAAGAGTGCAGAAAGTTGAAATAAGTAGTTCTCGTAACATGCAAAGATCAGCACATTCCTCAAACTGGGGAACTATCAAGAATGGGGTTCCAGAAGGGTCAGTCTTGGGTCCTTTGTTGTTCTTATTATATGTTAATGACTTGCCATTCTATATTCATGAAGAGGCAAAGTTAGTTCTCTTTGCTGATGATACAAGTATAGTAATCACACCTGAGAAACAAGAATTAACTGATGAAATTGTCAATACTGTCTTTCAGAAAATTACTAAGTGGTTCCTTGTAAACGGACTCTCACTGAATTTTGATAAGACACAGTACATACAGTTCCGTACAGTGAATGGTATGACGCCATTAATAAATATAGACCTTAATCAGAAGCATATAGCTAAGGTAGAATATTCCAAATTTTTAGGTATGTCCATTGATGAGAGATTAAATTGGAAGAAACACATTGATGATCTGCTGAAACGTTTGAGTTTAGCTACTTATGCAATAAGGGTCATTGCAAATTTTGGTGATAAACATCTTAGTAAATTAGCTTACTACGTCTATTTTCACTCATTGCTTTCATATGGCATCATATTTTGGGGTAATTCATCACTGAGGAATAAAGTATTTATTGCACAGAAGCGTGTAATCAGAATAATAGCTGGAGTCCACCCAAGATCATCCTGCAGACATTTATTTAAGGATCTAGGGATATTCACAGTAGCTTCTCAGTATATATACTCTCTTATGAAATTTGTTATTAACAACCAAACCCAATTCAAAAGTAATAGCAGTGTGCATAGCTACAATACTAGGAGAAAGGACGATCTTTACTATTCAAGAATAAATCTAACTTTGGCACAGAAAGGGGTGAATTATACTGGCACTAAAGTCTTTGGTCACTTACCAAATAGTATCAAAAGTCTGACAGATAACCAACAAGTATTTAAGAAGAAATTAAAAGAATTTCTGAATGACAACTCCTTCTACTCCATAGAGGAATTTTTAGATACAAATTAAGAAAAAAAATATTAAAAAAATAAAAAAATAGAAATAAAAAAACACAAAAATAAATAAAGTTGTTATATTAACTTAAGTATGTTGTTAAATTAACCTAATTATGTCATGTATTGAAAAATTCGACGCGTTCCACATCATTACGAAATATCGTATTCATGATCCATGGAACTAGTATTAATCTAATCTAATCTAATCTAATCTGTGTTCCTTCCAATTTAAATTGTTCATAATTATAATACCTAGGTATTTAGTTGAATTTACAGCTTTTAGATTACACTGATTTATCGTGTAACTGAAGTTTAATGAGTTCCTTCTAGCACTCGTGTGGATAACCTCACACTTTTCATTATTCAGAGCCAACTGCCACTTTTCCAACCATTCTGATCCTCTTTTTCTAAATCGTTTTGCAGTTTGTTTTGATCTTCTGATGACTTTATTAGTCGATAAATGACAGCATCATCTGCAAACAACTGAAGACGGCCGCTCAGATTGTCTCCCAAATTGTTTGAATAGATAAGGAACAGCAAAGGGCCTACAACACTACCTTGGGGAATGCCAGAAATCACTTCTGTTTTACTCTATGACTTTCCTACAATTACAATGAACTGTGACCTCTCTGACGGAAATCACAGATCCAGTCACATAACTGAGATGATATTCCATAATCACACAATTTCACTACAAGCTGCTTGTGTCAAAAGCCTTATGGAAATCCAGAAATATGGAATCAATCTGAAATCCCTTGTCAATAGCACTCAGCACTTCATGTGAATAGAGAGCTAGTTGTGTTTCACAAGAATGATGATTTGGGGATTACAATATTCAGTCTTGCTACAACAGTCCTGTGTTCACTAATCCCTGAATCAGTTTTTATGCTCGTTATTAACTCAGGATTATTTCTTGCTAAGAGGTCAAGCGTGTTTTCACAACCGTTTACTATTCACGTGGGCTCATGAACTGATTGCTCGAGATCATTTTCAGAGAATGTGTTTAGCACAATTTCAGATGATATTTTATGCGTACCTCCAGAATTAAACATGTATTTTCACCAACATATCGAGGGTAAATTAAAGTCACCACCAACTATTATCATATGATTCGGGTATGTGTTTAAAATCAAACTCAAGTTTTCTTTGATCCTTTCAGAAACTGTGCCATCTGAATTGGGAGGTCGGTAAAAGGATACAATTATTATTTTATTCCATTTGCCAACAATGACTTCTGCCCATACTAATTCACAGGATGTATCTACTTCAATTTCGTGACAAGTTAAACTACTTCTGACAGCAATAAACACGCCTCCGCCAACCATGTTTAGCCTATCCTTTTGGAACACCATTAGGTTCTTCACAAAAATTTTGGCTGAGCTTATATCCAGCTTTAGCCAGTTTTCAGGGCCTATAACAATTTAAGCATCAGTGCTTTCTATTAGCGCTTGGAGCTCTGGTACTTTCCCAACACAGCTACGACAATTTACAACTGTTATACCAGTGGTTCCTGTATCTACATTTTTGCTGTGTTCAGCCTCCACCCTTTGTAACTGAAGTGCTTTTTGTGTTTTTTTCCCGAGACCCTCTAACGTAAAAAACTGCCCAGTCGACGCCACACAGACCCTGCTACCTGTGTATCCGCCACCTGTATGTGGTGGGCACCTGACCTATTCAGTGGAACCCGAAACCCAACCACCCTTTGGCGCAAGTCGAGGAATCAGCAGCCTAGCCGTCTGAGCCTCTGATTCTGACCCTTCACTCAGCTCTGTACCAGAGGTCTGGGATTGCTGCTGACAGCTATGCTGCAAATGGTCAGCTCTGCTTTAATCTTGCAAGCAAGAATGGCAGCCTTTACCACTTCTGTTAGCTGCTCGAAACCAAAGAGAATCTCTTTTGATCGAAAGTGACACGCGTAATTGGTACCAACTTGAGCAACCACCTGCAGTTGGCTGCATGCCGTGCTCTTCATGGCATCCGGGAGTACCCTTTCCACATCTGGAGTGACTCCACCCGGTATGCACACGGAATGCACACTGGATTTCTTACCATTCTTGTCATCCAAGTCCCTAAGGGGGCCCTATAATGCACCTAACCTTGGAGCTCCAAACTACCAATAATCTCAGCCTCTGTGATTGCCCAGATCTTGGAGGCTGAGTGGTTTCCTCTGAAACTGGACAGGTGACAGCATCTGGCTCAGTGACAGTGTCAGCCACAGACAGAACCTGGAACCTGTTTGTCAGACAAACTGGAGAGGCGTTATGTGTGGCCACCTGGGAAGTCTTTCACCATGTGCTTCGCCCCGGGGCAACCTCCCACTCGACAACAGGTGAGGGGTCAGCCTCAGTGCGAGCAGTAACTGGGTTGGCCACTGGTGAGGACTGATCAGTGATCAGAAGACTCTGACGTGCTGGACGTCCGTTGTGTCCCCACGGCCGGCCCACAACAGTGGTGCCCATCCACTGCAGCCTCAAGCTCTGTAACGGAAGCCATCACAGCCTGAAGCTGAGAGCAAAGTGTCACCAACTCGGCTCACATCCGCATACAACAATCACAGTCCCTGTCCATACAAAAGACCATGGAAGACTAAACTATGCAGATAAACAAACTGTCAGCACGTGCTGTGCAATTCTACTATAGAACCTGCCAAAAACACTAACTGAAGCTGAGAGCGAAGTGTCACCAACTCGACTCACATTCACACACAACAATCACAGTCCCTGTCCATACAAAAGACCATGGAAGACTAAACTATGCAGATAAACAAACTGTCAGCACATGCTGTGCAATTCTACTATAGAACCTGCCAAAAACACAAACTGTGTCTAGTAATATGCGTATGTTCAGAAACCTAACTACTGAAGCACTCAGGTCAAACTAAATAATTTGACCCTGATGTGGAACTTGTAATATGTCACAAAATCAGTTTACTTTCTGACGCAAATGAAAACACGAGAACTGTGGCTATTAGATGTTAAATTTACACGCAGAAAATCAAGAAATTGAACTATTCAAGTAGACAGATGATATAATAAAATTCGCTCCTGGTTAGGAATTCGTAAATGACAAATGTGGTTACTTATCTGTTGCTGCATCTGTCGCAGTTAGCTACTGCTGCCTGAGTACTGCTATGACATGTTTGCGCACTTCTTTCATTGTTCCCCTCTATTACTGTGATTTAGTACATTTACAATTGAAAAGAAGGCAAAGTGCTGGAGTGTTTCTCTAGAATGTATCTAAATACTTGTAATGTGGCTATTTAGAGAGACTGCTATAGTCATTCATTTTCCGTGGTGGATTAAATGTACTAAGCTAGCAGTAGGAATAAATTGAATCGGTTCCAGTGTAGAAATTTTTGCTTCAGTCAGGATGGTGAAGTATCGGTGCCTCATGCAATTGGTTTTTAATCAACTCAAATGCTTCTTGATATTCCTTATTCCATTTCCAGTGGAGATGTACTTGTGAAGATAAAAAAATCGAGGATAAATACTGTGATAGAAATTGCACAAACTGAGAGATTTTCAGTTGATTACATCATTTTTGTGCAGGAAAATTTCTCACTGGTTCCATTTTCATTGGATCAGGTTTGATTCCATGCAAAGAAATTACATGCCCAAGAAAACAAGCGATTTGGCAAATTCTTATTTACCCATCCACTAAATACTTACATTACACGACATAGAATGTATAAATGTTCTCCCTAAAGGTAGTACTAATTAGAATAACATTATGTAGGTGATAAGTGTATCAATAATTCTTCTCTTAGAACTTCTGTGAGTGCTGTCATAAAGGCCACTGATGATACTGACAGCCCGAAGGCCATCCTTTTAAACTGCTAACACCTTCCATTCCACAGAAAGGCTGTGTTCTTCCTGCTATACCTTCATCCTCCAGTTGGTCACATTGTACAGTAAACTGCATCATTTCTCAATGGGCATCAGTTAGTAAATGCACACAGCCATCCCTTTTTGTTACAGTGTGGATTGCATTAGAACTTTCACTATCTGAGTGTTAAATAATCTGATTCTTCTACGCACCCTTAATTGCTTTATTAACTATGGCTTTCTAGGGCAAGGGTACTGGGTACAATTTACTATGGAATGGCTCATGATTCTTAACTTGAGTTTTACAAGCACATCATCTGATTGGACAAGATGTTCTTAAAATAGATTGACATAACACCCTTATATTTTTACCTGTTCCTTCTGTTTAGCTTCAGGCATGTCCCCTAATGTTTGAGTCATACTTTGAGTGCTGGTCAGAGCATTTTAATCATCATTATTCTCCTGGAGCCCAGCATCTTCCCCCGACTTACTTAAAGATGCAGTTCCCAAACTCATATTTACGAATGGACTAACCTAATCGTCTCCCTTGACGAATCCTGAAACACTCTCCTCTTCATTTCTGTCTGACTAGTGGAAGGAACAGAAGTGTGAAAGAATGCATTGACAAACCTATTCAGAATCAGTGAATTCTGAGAACCAAACTGATGTTAAGTCATACAAAAATGAATACACTCTGCTCATACATACTCTCCTAAACTCTGAACTTTAACAGTGCCTGGCCTTTAGTGGGTTTACTTTGATTGTTTACAGCAGTGTCAATACAAAGATCATTAACAGTAAATATTGAAAATGCAAGGATGTAGATTTTCTGTAATAGCTCCCATCTTCCTCACACGAAAGACATTAAAATGTGTTCATGATTCTATTTTTCCTCCCTCTATAAATCCTCTTTCACTTCAGTGACAGGTTTGCACTAGGTAGTGTTCATTGTAACTTCTGACCAATTTCTGACAATTTCAATTTCTGAGCGGCCTCCTTTGATAACTTCATTTAGTTTACTGAATAAAGACTTCACATATTAGGACTTTGACTTGTGGAATTTCTGGCCATTTGTTTTGCACTCTGTCTCTGGCATATGTTGGAAATTTTTATTTTTAATCCTGCTCTTTTTCACACAACCAAATTTTTTTTAAGAATGTGGTTAAAATTCTTCACAGTTGCAATAAATTTTGATTACACAAATGACCCATACATTTGCTTAACATTACATGTGGCTACCGCACGTGTCTACTTTGCCCTGTTTGGTTTAATGTTTGTGAAATAAATGTTTGAAAAGTTTGAACTGTTGGAACCCAAGCAAGGTGAACACCCTGTGCCCTTTTTTGATTCTCCTGAAAGTTCCATTATCTACATTTATTTGAGGTGCATTGTCAATGTTAGTCTCTATTTCATTCAATGCTGCATTAATCTTGTGCAGAAGAAGCTCTTTATTTATTCCTTTTGACCCTTTGTCACAGACTGTGGATTGCCAGTGGATTTCATATTCTCCAGTACACTCTAGCACTTGCCCACAACCTCTACTGACCTTTCTTGCCACACACGCTACTGCACATTGATGCTTGCTAGCCACTTTCCTCTTGCCCATAGCTGATCTCCATTACTTGTATGGCTTTGTTGTTGGACAACCATGTTGATAACATGCTTAGACAGCATCTTCCCTCGAATTTGGCATTAGGTTCAACTAATGCCTTAGGTGTTTAGTTGACATGTTTTAATACTTGGTCTCACTTCTGCAGATGTTTGGACCTGGTAAAGGGCTTTTGATGTGTTGGTTTTGTAGTACCACCCAGGGATCATGTGAAGAGTCGTCTAAGATTGATATGTGTGCATGTGAAGCTGCATTGTCAGCTGAAATACTTTTATTAATCTTTTGTCAGTTATGCAACTTGTTAGGTATATCTTCTGTTGGATAAGTTGTTTCTAAACATATTGTACAACATAGTGATTAAAGGGACAATTATGGAATAGTAAATAACTATTCAAAGCTGAACTAAATAAGAAAACAACATAAGGTTTTCAGCTCAGTGGGAAGGAGGTTGAAAATTTTTTACAGCAGCATACATAGCATCCCTCTGCAGCAGAGACACTGCACATAATTGTTTTGTTTACTGCCACACTTGTGAATTGTTGAGTTCTGTGACCAAGTATCCAGTCTCTAGGAACAAGATTTTCTGTGGTGGATTAAACGTAATAAGTGGACCAGTAGGAAGCTGTTTCATAGCCTCTCACAGCCAAACACCACTGACTTTTGTAACAGGGCTACTCACCACTTTATCACCCTTAAGGAAAACACAGTTGCAGTGAATGTTTGCAGATTATGTGGGTTGTTCTATTGTTGTATACAATCTTATTGGTGGATGTGGTCTGCCAGACTGCTGATTCAATTTGTAGATCAGTTAACAGCCCGTTGCAGCTTCTCGCTGTTTTCAACTTTTAGTAGACCTGTAGAACCATTAGCAAATAAGATATCTTTATATTCTTCTATACTTACATGCATTATGTTCAGCTGCTTCGCCTTTTGGTCACTTTACCTAGAGTACCATCTGCTGATGACACTATAATACACAGAAAAGTAACATTGTTTAGGGATTCTAGGAGGAAATATGTTGACGTGGACTGAATTTCTGTTTATTGTGATGAATGGCAGCTTGTTTTACATGTACAAAAATGTAAGTGAATGTGGATGAATAGGAGAAACAAGCCATTAATGTTCAAATACAGTACTGTGATGCTTGACACAATCTACATCCACATGACTGATCTGGAGTTCACAATAAACTGCGTGGCAGATTGTTTGTCTACCCATCTTCAAGCTATCTTTTCCATTCCACTCACGGACAGCATGAGCGAAAAATGAACACTTCAGTCACACCCTGTGAGCTCTAATTTATTTGGTGTTGGTGAAGATGGTGATCATTTCTCGCTATGTAGGTGGGTGGCAACAAAATATTTTCACACTCTAGGAGAAAGCTGGTGATTGAAGTTGTAGTGGGCTGACCAGACAGCCAATCCACTATGACTTGTAGCCGAATAGCATGCGTTTAACTCACGCAGGCTGGCGTGAGGTCTGGAACAGATTAAAGTAGTTGATTCTAATAAATAAAGTACGGAGTTGATGTAATACTTAACTTTAATCCATAATTGGAGAACATCGCTCTTGTTGATACATTATATAATCTCAATATAAACTGGTCATGGCGCCTTGCTAGGTCGTAGCAAATGATGTAGCTGAAGGCTATGCTAACTATCACCTCGGCAAATGAGAGCGTATTTGTCAGTGTAGCTTCGCTAGCAAAGTCGGCTGTACAACTGGGGACGAGTGCTAGGATGTCTCTCCAGACCTGCCGTGTGGCGGCGCTCGGTCTGCAATCACTGACAGTGGCGACACACAGGTCCGACGTATACTATCGGACCGCGGCCGATTTAAAGGCTACCACCTAGCAAGTGTGGTGTCTGGCGGTGACACCACAGAAGTTTCATCAGAAGATCTGACTGCAATGAAAAAGGGCTTGGTTTTAATGATTGACACCCCAATTCGTGTATTATATCCATGACCCTGTCTCCCCTAATTTCACTATAATACTAATAAAACGGCCCTTGTTTGAACTGATTGTTGTCCTATGCCAATAATATCTTGCACAGATCTCACAAAGCACAG
Source organism: Schistocerca americana (assembly GCF_021461395.2). Classification (NCBI taxonomy): domain Eukaryota; kingdom Metazoa; phylum Arthropoda; class Insecta; order Orthoptera; family Acrididae; genus Schistocerca; species Schistocerca americana. Next base: position 5,286,918 of record NW_025725481.1, on the reverse strand, counting down.
CAATACTTCAGAAGATGGTGGATGTGCTTGATTATATGCAGTCTCTCTTGTAGACCTTTGGCACTCTCCAAGTGTTCTGCCAATAAATTGCAGTCATTGGTTTGGTTTCCTCACAGCATAGTCTATATGATCATTCTGATTTAATTCATCTGTAATTCTAATTTTAGGTATTAAGCTTAATTAGCAGCCTTTATTTTGATGTATTGTGAAACCAAAATTTGGCGGGTATCCCCTCATACTCGTGTGGAAGATCTCATTTCTCCTTATTGAGAGACAAATGCCACTCTTTGCACCATACAAATATCTTATCTAAAACATTTTGCAATTCGTATTGATCATCTGACAACTTTACACGACGGTAAATGACGGCATCAACTGCTAACAATCTAAGAGGACTGCTCAGATTGTTTCCTAATTCATTTGTGTAGATCAGGAACAGCAGAGGGCCTATAACGCTCTGGTGGAGATCACCAGATATTACTTCCATTTTACTTGATGGCTTTCCATAAATTATTATAGTCTATGACCTTTCTCACAGGAAATCATGAATCCAGTGCACAACTAAGATGTGATACAATTTTATTAGAAGTCACGTCTGAGGAATAGTGTTGAAAGCCTTCTGAAAATCTAAAATTATGGCATCATTTTGAGATCCCCCTGTCGATAGCACTCATTACTATATGGAACTAAAGTGCTAGTTGTATTGCGGTGCTCCATGAGAAAAATATTTTCCAAATCCATGCTGACTGTGTGTCAACAGATTGTTTTCCTGGAGGAAATTCATGATGAACACACACAGTTTATGTTCAAAAATCCTGCACCAAATCTGCATAATTGATATAGGTCTGTAATTGAGCAAGTTACTCCCATTCCTTTTCTTTGTATTGGTGCAAATTTTTCAGCTTATTCTTCAGGTGTGGATCTTACGAAGAGCAAACGGCTGTGTATGATTGCTAATCATGGAGTTATTGTATCAGCATGCTCTGAAACGAACCTGAGTGGTATACAACCTGGACTGGAGGCCTTGCTTTTATTGAGTGATGTAAGCTGCTTCTCAACATGGAGGACACATATAACTAAGTTAGTAATGTTGGCAGTCATTCTTGTTTTGAATACTGGAATATTTACTTGGATTTTGAAATTGTCAGCAAAGAAAACTATGCATCGTAACTCAGCTTTTGTGACACTTCATCAGTAACATCACCATTGTTATCATGCAGTGAAGGTATTGATTGCATGTTGGCACTGTTGTACTTTACATACAACCAGAATCACTTTCAATTCTGCCAGATTTAAGGACAGTTCCATTGTGGTAACTATTAAAAACCTCTCTCACTGCAGTTTGCACTAAATTTCCAGTTTTTGTAAAACCTTTTTTGCCAGTTTTGGGATTTTACATTATTTTACATTTGGCATGCATTTCCTCATAGCTCCTGTAATAGTGTTCTGACCTGTTTTGTGTACTATGAAGGTTCTCTTATCATTTTATTTGATATATAGCCCACAACTGCCACCGATTCTATTTATTCAAATCCATAACATCTTGTCTAGGTCTACATAGTCAGATTAGAAGAAGTTGAGGCTGTCTCTTAAAAAGGGGTCAACCACAATTTTTATCTGCTTTTATATATGTATATAGCGTTTATATAGTGTTTATTTTTGTGTGCTTGGATCTTATGATATCTAGATTCACTACAATATATGTCTGGATGCTAACCCATGTATCAGTCATAATGCTCCCTATTTGCTCAGGATTATTTGTTGGTAATTGGTCTATTATGCTTTTGAAACAATTTATGCTTAAAGTGGGACCCTGAGCTAATAATTATTGTTGAAATACTTATCTGAGAAAGCCTTTGTTACGATCTGAGATGACATCTTATACTTACAATCAATTTGTGATGTCTATTTTAGCCAACATATGGAGGGTAGATTGAAGTCATCACCATCTGTAATTCTATGACTGGGGTACCAATTTGAAATGACTGAGCATGTCTTTGAGCTGTTCAGCAACTCTTCCAGGTGGTTGGTAAAATGAGCTAGTCATTAATTTGTTCAAGTTGTCAAATATAACCTATCCATACTAACTCACAGGGACTATCTACATAAATAAGTAAAAGGGAATGGTGATGAATTCAGATGACTGAAACAGAGGGGAAACATGATTAATTAAGGCTGTAATTGTATTGTGTCATAAGAAGGTAATGACAGAAGGTTGACGACATTTGAGAGGAGGAGCCATAATTCAGTTGGGTCGAGGTATTTTGTGGTTGACCGATGCTCAGAGCGCATCGAATGTCCCACCTTCACTGTGTCGAGTGTCTATCTTGTCTTTATGTCCTCAGTTGACTTACTCTTCTGATAATTCATAATGTAATTGGATACATAGAGAGTCTAATATATAGAAGGTCTTAAAGTTTACAAGCTCATGGAGCCAGTGGACCTTCCTTGTGGCAGAAATGTTGAAGGGGAAGGAAGAGTGGTCAAGGAAAAGAACTGGTGAGGTTTAGAAAAAAGGAGTAGAGATGGGAAAATTTGGAAGACTTCATGCAGCCATAGCCCCTTGTTTTGGTTGACTTTTCCAAATTTACTACTTTTACTAAAATTCATCAGGCCATCTCCGTCACCCCTCTTCCTTCCCCTTCAACTCTTCTGCCAGGAGAGGGGCCACTGGCTCCCAAAACTTACAAACTGTAATACCCTCTATATGATTGTTCTCCTGCCAAAGGTTGCTGAGTAGACTTTTTATTTATTCAGTTGCATTATATTTTCAAAAACTGATTATTTTTTCTAATAACTGCTGTGTTTTACTTCTTGTCGTCATTTACTAGGTGAATTTGAAATTAAAACTACATTGATTAGGCCATAATTTGAGGACTACTTTCTCTGAACAGGCTAAACTCTTCGAGCATAGTTTTTTCACTGCATTCTGAGGAATTTTGCCAGCTTCAGCCAATATTGGCTTTTTGTCCTGAAAGTGGATTCTTTGCTCATAATAGACAGCTGACTGCTCCTCTGGTTTGTTAATCATATGCGGTATGGCCTCCACGTATTTCCCTACCAGGTTTTTACAATTACCAGAGTTTGCAATGTAAGCTAATTTAACCATCTTCCCAGCATCATCTTCAACACTGATATGATGTGGACATCTGAATTATTTGCATAATGTCCCTGTTAACAAGATGCTGTTAATGTTTTGAGAGAAAATGTGTTTGTCGCTACACGTAGCTATATATATGTCCAATGTGTATTATGTATTTTGCTGCTGTGAGAGCAACTGTGTTGGTTTCTTCCATGCATTTGACATTATCCACATATTTACTTCAGGTTTATACAGATTTTGTCATAATTAAAAGTGAATAGTGACTTGTGTGAAAATACACTCCTGGAAAAAGAATTAGGTAAACCCTTTCAGAGGTTTCCAATTCACTCAAGATTTGTTGAAACATTCACACTCAAGATTTATTGTTGCAACAGTGTGTATGGAGTACATGAAATGACTAAATTTACAGGTTGGTAGCCGAAGTGGTACTGAGGTCTCAGATATCGGTCCGTGCTGAAATTTCCATTTTAGTATGTGGTGCAGCCTCCAAATGTGTCAATGCGGATACTGACTCTGGCATCCAGTCCATCATACAGATGGTGCATATTGTACAGGAATACACTATGCTACACCTGCCAGACCTGTTCTTGTAGTTTTGTAAGAGCTGTTGGAACAAGAAATGACTTGTGCCATTCGTCAACCATCATCTCCAGCTCGGGCTCCATTGGGGACAAGTGTGGAGAAAGTGCTGTCCCAAGAATTTTCTTCAGGTCTTGCAGAGCATGTTGAGTTCCATGGGCACTGTTTGGGCTAGCGTTATCCTGTTTGAACAACACATCATTTTCATGGTGCAAGAATGGCAAAAAAACTGGGCTAACAACATTCTGCCCATACAGATCAATGGATCACATCCCTTTCATAAATGCAAAGATAAACGAGAATTGTAGCTTATCGCAACCCCAAATGTAAGGACTGTGGTGGGACCAGTGTGCCTCGAATGAAATAAGTTTATGAGACATCGCTCACCAGGTCTGTCATACACGCAAATGAGCATCACTTGCTTGCAGGCAGAATCTGCTTTCATCATTGAAGTCTATCACACACCATGCTGTCTTCCAAATGATCCTCTGATAGCACGAACAGTGCAAGTCGATGCTGTGCCATGGGTGGAAGATAGGCTAGCCTGACTGCTAATAACCAATTTTCAACAGTTCGTGTTGGCACATATGGGCTCACAAGACCTCTTATCTGTGTGTGGTAGCTGTACGAACTGCCACTGTAGCCCTCACCATATGTCTGTCTATACAGCTGTCTGTGCGTTGTGTAGGTCCAGGATCTCTTTCATGTGAGTGACACACTGAGGGAGGTGGTGCAGTGGTTAGCATACTGGACTTACATTTGGGAGATAATGGTTCAAACCTGCGTCCAGCTATCCTGATTTAGGTTTTCCATGATTCACTTCAGGCAAATGCTGCGATGGTTCCTTTGAAAGGGTATGGCTAATTTTCTTCCCCATTCTTGCATAATCCAGTGGGACCAATGACCTCATTGTTTTGTCCCTTCCCCCAAATCAACCAACCGAGCAATGGGTGTGACAATACTCACATGACCACTGATAAGAGTGTCATTAGACAGCTGACACAACACATCTAGTCAGTCTCCTCTCTATGACATGCAACACACAAAGGCTCTGTAGTCAGATGTGCTTGACAAGTAAACGTGCTGCACTTCATACAAACTTTTATCATGGAGTTGCCTTTTTTTTCCTTCCACACACATGTAACACCCATTCTTCTTCATCTCTGATGGCTCTGGTGTGTCAATGACAGCTTCTGAAGGGAATTTCTTTCTTAGGTTGGAAATCATCTCAATGAGGACTGATACCTGAATTTCTATTCTTCAAGTGTTCATTTGCCAATGGAAATTCTTCAGATAAATGCATTGAATTATGACATTTCCTTTTGGTTGCGAAAGTGAATACAAAATTTGGCAATTTGGCCCAGTTATGTTCAGCATAAGTGCAAAATGGCTAAGCAGGGATGGCTAGAGGACAAATGTAAGGATGTAGAGGTTTATCTCACTTGGGGTAAGATAGATACTGGCTACAGGAAAATTAAAGAGACCGTTGGAGGAAAAAGAACCACTTGTATGAATATCAAGAGCTCAGATGGAAACCCAGTTCTAAGCAAAGTAGGGAAAGCAGAAGGCTGGATGGAGTATATAGAGGGTCTATACAAGGACAATGTACTTGAGGACAATATTATTGAAATGCAATAGCATGTAAATGAAGATGAAATGGGAGATAAGATACTGCGTGAGGAGTTTGACAGAGCACTGAAAGACCTGAGTTGAAACAAGGCCCTGGGAGTAGATAACATTCCATTAGAACTACTGACAGCCTTGGGAGAGCCAGTCCTGACAAAACTCTACTATCTGGTGAGCAAGATGTATAAGACAGCCGAAATACCCTCAGACTTCAAGAAGAATAAATAAATTCCAGTCCCAAAGAAAGCATGTGCTGGCAGATGTGAAAATTACCAAACAATCAGTTTAAAAAGTCATGGATGCAAAATACTAACGTGAATTCTTTACAGACTAATGGAAAAACTGGTAGAAGCCAACGTCAGGGAAGATCAGATTGGATTCCACAGAAATATTGGAACACGTGAGGCAATACTGTCCCTACGACTTATCTTAGAAGAAAGATTAAGAAAAGGCAGACCTACCTTTCTAGCATTTGTAGACTTAGAGAAAGCTTTTGACAATGTTAATTGTAATACTCTCTTTCAAATTTTGAAGGTGGCAGGGGTAAAATACAGGGAGCGAAAGGCTACTTACAATTTGTACAGAAACCAGATGGCAGTTATAAGAGTCGAGGGACTTAAAAGGGAAGCAGTGGTTGGGAATGGATTGAGACAGGGTTGTTGCCTCTTCCCGATGTTATTCATTCTGTATATTGAGCAAGCAGTGAAGGAAACAAAAGAAAAATTCGGAGTAGGTATTAAAATCCAAGGAGAAAAAATAAAAACTTTGAGGTTCACCGATGATGTTGTAATTCTGTCAGGGACTGCAAAGGACTTGGAAGAGCAGTTGAACGGAATGGACAGTGGTTTGAAAGGAGGATATAAGATGAACATCAACAAAAGCAAAATGAGGATAATGGAATGTAGTGGAATCAGGTGATGCTGAGCAAATTAGGTTAGGAAATTAGGTTAGGAAATGAGACACTTAAAGTAGTAAAGGAATTTTGCTATTTGGGGAGCAAAATAACTGATGATGGTCAAAGTAGAGAGGATATAATATGTAGACTGGCAATGGCAAGGAAAGTGTTTCTGGAGAAGAGAAATTTGTTAACATTGAGTGTCAGGAAGTCGTTTCTGAAAGTATTTGTATGGAGTGTAGCCATGTATGGAAGTGAAACATGGACGATAAATAGTTTGGACAAGAAGAGAATAGAAGCTTTCGAAATGTGGTGCTACAGAAGAATGCTGAAGATTAGATGGGTAGATCACATAACTAATGAGGAGGTGCGGAGTAGAATAGGGGAGAAGAGAAGTTTGTGGCACAACTTGACAAGAAAAAGGGACTGGTTGGTAGGACATGTTCCGAGGAATCAAGTGATCACAAATTTAGTATTTGAGGGCAATGTAGAGGCTAAAAATCATAGAGGGAGACCAAGAGATGAATACACTAAACAGATACTGAAGGATGTAGGTTGCAGTAGGTACTGGGAGATGAAGAAGCTTGCACAGGACAGAGTAGCACGGAGAGCTGCATCAAACCAGTCTCTGGACTGAAGACCACAACACAACACACATGTTCAGCATACTATAAACTAACACCATAGGCCAACTCCTAAATTTGGAAACAGCATAACCTATAATCATTTTATCCACAGTATCCATTCCTCCTTCAGTGTGATTGTAATTTAATAGTGATACCTGGATTTCCTGTTTCAGGGTTGATATCATGCATTGTGGACACGAGTATCTGTGAACAATTACTTTTTGTTGGGTACAAGACAAGAGATTTATTAGCTTGGAAGCCAAGTTTTGAAACTCCACAGGTTGATCTCTTAGATATGAAATTCAGGAGGGATCTCTCTTTCCTTCTTGTGAAGAGTGCCTAGGATGGTCAATTTTTTTCTCTAACATGTCTTCCACTACTGGCAGCTTGTGTACATTTCATCGATTGTCACATAATCAGCAGGATTATATGATCACTTCAGGTTGATTGCAAAGGAATGTGGACACTTTCTGACAGCGGTTATGCTGTCAAGTTTTTCCTTTCATTTTGAGTGGAAATATTAGCAAACCTCATACAATGCATTACAAGCAGAAATCTGTTGTAGCTCATTAAGGCCGCATATTCAGTGGCTCAGTCTTAGAGTTAAAAATGACAGAGCAAGTGCTTGAGTGTCAGTCACCTCTGATCTCTCTGAAGATGGCTGGATGGTATTCAGCCAAAATATTACAAGAAGAAGAAGAAGAAGAAGAAGAAGAAAAAGCAGAATTTATGTGGGTGAATGCCAAAAATTTAATGGAACAGTCTTTACACCATGACAATTTGAAGAACCGTGGACACCAGCTTGTCACAGATTGGGTATTTAGTTCTGCTTTGAATGGTGTTACTTCTTGCCCCTGGGTTATGCTTACTAGTATTAGTGACTAGAGCATTCTTCCTTGCAAATGCTAAAAATGCAACAGTAGCTACACAAATGTCTTCACATGGTATTAGTAGGATCTACATAGAATAAATATTAGCAGAAATGAATGTACTGAGATCATCCTTCACTCCAATGAAACTTTTGAAGCAAATAAAACTGTCTAGATCATTAAAAATATGGTCTTTGTTCATTGTCTTCATGAGATATCTGCAATAACGATTAAAGGAACATAAAGAGTGATAGATGCTTGTTAACGACATTGAGCTCAAAAAATTTAAAAAGTAAAAATTATTTTAAAGGTTCACTCACAAAGAAACTTCGAACTTGTGAAGCAAAATTCAGTGTCAATATTGAAATCTATGTCTAATCAGCACGTCACTTAATTACTGGTTGAAAGTTAATACAAAGATTTGAGTTCCAGCTTACAGGCAGCACTGATGTGGGAAACATTACCTTCAGGTTTCACTTTTTTATTATTGTATTTTTCCTTCTTCTAGTTATAATTATTAAAAAGCAGAAATAAGTTAAATTACAAATATACACATTCAAATTATAAAACAGGATTAAATTCTGTAAAATTTCTTACTAATGGGACAACTTTTTAGATATGACATGTAGTCCATGTGCAGTGGACCCAAACTTACCAAGTAATCACTGAATCTGTTAATATTATCTACACATCAGGCACATGAAATGGCAGTATTTAATAATAATAATAATAATAATAATAATAATAATAATAATAAATAGAAGTAGTATTGTTACAATTAGGCTTGTATAATGGATAGAAAAACTGTGCCTTATAAACTAAAGCTTACCAAAGAATACACTAGAACATGTAGACTTGTAAAATATATTATTTTCTTAATAGAAAAAAGAACCTCACTATTAAATTCAAATATTTTGAAGGCCACTCTATCTTGTGGATGAACCAGCAACTCACTTCCAAGTGTTGGTCATTTACTGTGCAACCAGCAGTGAATCCGCCAGACCAGCAGATCTGAGGTGAGGTGTGGCCCAGTCAGCAGCAGGAGAGCATGACACAGTTGGCATACATTACACCAGCAATTCTGGAAAAATGTCAAAAAACCATTTAGGGCTAAATTTATTTTGTTTCGTTAAGATTGTGGACCTGTGTTTTTTTTGTGGTTCAAAATTTCTAGGTTCTCCCTTTGGGGCTCTACACCACACTTCCATGCTTTCATTTAGGTGACATAACTTATGCTTCTCCATTAGAAGTGCATTGTATATGCACTTCCTTTTCTATCATAGGATTACTCCCTAAAACTTGTCATGGATCTGCTCCTCATTTGTCCTATATAAAACTTGTCTCAGCCATTTCAGTTTATTTTGTGTACTCCTGAATTGCAGTATTTGTCTGGCTTTATTTCCATTTTTGTGGAATAACCTATTTCCCAGGGTAATATCATCTACCAAACGCTTTGGGGACATTTTTGTGTAGATATTACAGTGCGGGATTGCACACAATCTACAGAATTCTAGCCTTAATCAAATTTATGCTGCTGTGATGTTTGACATTCCTAACAGAGAATCATCCCACCCCAGAAATATATCGATCATTATAAGCAAGTATCCTGGTTACAATATGGTGTGTGATTTAAATATTATGTAATCACAGGAGATGGGGTCAAAAGTTCTCTCTGTTTCCGGAACACTAATGTAGTGCTTTATCGCTGATACTTTGCCATGAGGATGCCATCTGCTGAGTGCAGGAATTAGTGGATCGTGGAATGCTCGGTGCAGAATCCACAGAATCCAGACTGTTCTGGGACTAGGGTATTGTAGTCTGTAATGAATTACTGGATCAACTGTATTTCAGTATGTTCAAGAATTCTGAATGAGAAAATAAGGAATGAGATTGGACTAGAACTTATGGGAAGAAGCAGATTGGGGTTTATGGATGGTGATGGCCTCAGGTGACTTAACCTCAGAGGAAACAGGATATGGTGGCCGAGCAATTCTAGGCGCTTCAGTCTGGAACTGCACACCTGCTACAGTCACAGGTTGGAATCCTGCCTCGAGCATGGATGTGTCTGATGTCCTTAGATTAGTTAGGTTTAGGTAGTTCTATGTTCTAGGGGACTGATGACCTCAGATGTTGAGTCCCATAGTGCACAGAGCCATTTAAATTTGAATTTGAAACAGGACAAGTGAAGGTAGTGGTTGTATACTCCGGTAAGTAGTAACAACAGAATATGCTTTGCTCATGTAAATCATTTCTGATGCAAACCTCAAGTTGCTTAGCATTATCTGGTCGCCGGTGTTGCAGAAGTGCTTCCACTCCATCCTGTTCCTACGAGATCCCTAATCTGTGGGTGCAGGTCCCTGGCACCAGTTTCAGAAGAGCAAGCATACATGTGAGAGATGAACATATAAAACTCGATAGCAGAGTCGGTCATTGCAGTATTTTCTCCATGTATTGCCTTACCATGTTATTACATTTCTCTGAGTTCATAATGCAAGTTCATTTAAGCACACTCCCAGCATCATCTTCAACACTGGTTAGGTCTGGATAGTTATATTAGGTACATAATGCATCTGTTGAGTTAATGTTTGTGTGTTTCTGTTAATATTTTGAGAGAAACTGTGTTCCTCCCTAAACATGGCTAGGTGTACATCTGACATGTATTTAGAATTTTCCTGCTGGAGCAATTGTATTTGGTCTCTCCATGTATTTAGCATTATCCTCCTGTTCAGTTAAGTTTTGTACAGGATGTACCATAAGGAGAAGTGAATGGTGAGCAAGAGTGAAAATATATGGTCTTGCCACTGCCTCATATGGAATACTGTCTGGCTTAGTGAAAATTTCCATTAAATGCAAACTTTCCTCATTTAATTGTGCTAAGATTTCATCCATGGGATATTTGAACAGGAAGTTCAATACTACTTCATGACATTACTTGGCAATATCTGTTTCACACAATTACCTGTTAAAGGAAATGTACATGTGTTGGTCATGGATAATATTTGAGCCTAATTAGGTAATTTAAAAGTTTATCTTCAGAAATTTTATACTACTTAGTACAAATATATTTGACTTAAATCAGTGGCCATTCACAGCTACTTCTACAGTTACATCACTAAAGACTAATTTACTAGCTCGTGTTTGCAGGAATGTTTTCCTTTTTATTGCCACACACATTTGTTATGTATGAGGCGGAACTATGGGCCTCGTGGGAAAAGGGTGACCCGGTTGAGTCACGCAGTTTGACTCTTAGTCTAATAATGCGGTGTGGCCATTAATTGCAGCGTTGATCACGTGGGCTCACATGAGGATCAATGAACTATACTTGATGGGATGTATCTGTAACTTAGGTGGTTAGAAAGTTAGTAGACAGGAATACAATTAAATACTTAGCTTTAATTCAGCATCAGCAGTGAACGTTGATCTTGACTTTGTACAATAATATTTAGAAGTGTAGTTATAGACTGAATAATTCTTTACAATTCTGATTGCTTCACGCATATAGATCAATTTTCAATGTGTAAACTGTAAGTGGCACCCGGCTAGGTCATAGCTACTGACTTAGCTGAAGGCTGTGCTAACTAGCGTATCTCTGCAAATGAGATCTCTAATAGGAATGGTTCACTTGTTACGGCTTCAAAGTTGACTGTAGAACTGGCCAGTGAGCTAGCCTGTCTCTTAAGACCAGCTGAGTGGCGGCACTTTTTCTGCTAGCATCGAGAGTGGCAACTTGCGGGTCCAATGTGTACTGACAGACTGCGGCCAATTTGAAACCTACAACCTAGCAAGTGTGGTGCCTTGTGGTGTCACCACAACATTCATCTGTCATTTTTCACTACTTTCACCCTGCATATTTCTGTTAACGTTATAAGAGCAACTGCATTGTTCTCTCCACATGTTTGGGTGTAAGACATTAGTTTGGTTGTTACTTTTCCATTCGCTGCTACATACCATTCTAGGCATTCCCCTGCGGGTCCAGGGATTAGAATAGGCCCGAGGTATTCGTGCCTGTCGTAAGAGGCGACTAAAAGGAGTCCATCCCCCTCACGGGGGTAGTTAGCGCCTGCGTCCGGATACGGATGGTTCCACGACCTATAATTGTGGCCTTTTTGGTTTTTCACTTCTCGTTTCTTCCTTCCTTTTGTTGGTTCCTTTCTTTGCTCTTCTCCACCTCACTGTCTTCCTTACTCTTTCCCTTGACTTCTCCTTGCCTTCTCATCGCCTTCTTCTCCTTTCCTTCTCATTGCCTTCTTCTCCTTGCCTTCTCATTGCCTTCTTCTCCTTGCCTTCTCATTGCCTTCTTCTCCTTGCCTTCTCATTACCTTCTTCTCCTTGCCTTCTCGTTGCCTTCTTCTCCTTGCCTTCTCATTGCCTTCTTCTCCTTGCCTTCTCTGGTCTCCGCCTCGGTGTTTGAGACAGCCTGTCCTCTTTCTCCCTCTCTCTCTTCTTTTTCCTCTTCTTCCTTCCACCCTGTGCGTGCCTGAAGGCCGACCCATGCGTTCGCATGCGTAGCCGGTGACGGGGTAACGCGTACTTCCCCGCCCTGGGTAGACATGTAAGGCACGTGCGTACCCCCTGGTAAAGGCCAGGCCCGGGGAGGGGTGATTGCCTGAGCTGATACCTTCTGACCATGGCGATTGGTCTCTCCGGCTGTTTCTCGGGAGGTGTGACCTGAGGTGTAAACATTCACCTAAGGCGGGAGAGCCCTCTGAGAGGGTCCCCACAAGGAAGAAGCGCGCCATCGGAGACGCTGGCAATCATGGGGGGATTCCTCCGCAATGGATTCTACTCCATCTCTTTCGACTTCTGCCCAAAAACGGAAACGTGACCAGCCACCAGTGACAAAAGTACTACCGCCTGCCCCACAGTTCCTCGTTGTTTCTCGATCCGAGGACGGAAAGGATTTTTCTGCTGTCAACCCTTTCATTATCCAGAAGGGCGTAGATGCCATAGCCGGATCTGTCAAATCTTGTACCAGGTTGCGTAACGGTACCTTATTACTAGAAACTGAGAGCGCCTTTCAGCCACAAAAACTGCTTCGGGCCACACTCCTGTACACGTTCCCTGTCCGGGTGGAGGCTCACCGAACTTTGAATTCGTCTCGTAGTGTGGTCTATACTAGATCCCTCGACGGATTGACTGATGAGGAGATTCAATCTTTCCTCGCTGAGCAGGGCGTGACGGCTGTCCATAGGGTCATGAAAAAGGTCAACAATGACCTTGTACCAACCCGGACACTTTTCTTGACTTTTGATAGTATTAAGCTGCCATCGCGCATCAAGGCGGGCTACGAGGTTATTTCTGTTCGCCCCTATGTCCCGACACCTACGCGCTGCTACCAGTGTCAGCGTTTCAATAACACTCGACAGTCTTGTTCCAATGCGGCTAAATGTGTCACTTGTGGCAGGGATGCCCATGAGGGTGACTGTCCACCTCCATCTCCTCATTGTGTGAACTTTCAGAGTGACCATGCCACATCCTCCCGCGACTGTCCTGTCTATAAGGAAGAACGCTGTATCCAAGAAATTCGGGTCAAGGAGAAAGTGTCCACCTTGGCTGCTCGCAAGCTATTGGCTAGTAGGAAGCCCGCGCTGCTCCCAGCGGGGAACTACAGTACTGTCCTCGCCTCTCCTCGGACTACCAGGGTGGTGGCAACCCAGACATGCAACCTGACCTTCAGCACCACGGTCGTCCGTTCGGCCAGTGCTAAGATCGCGCGGTCGACGTCTCCTCTTCCTCCCATCACCCCACAGACACCAGCCCCTTCATCACATTCTGCTAAGACGAAGACCCCGAAGTCAGATGCACGGGCCTTCAAGAAGGAACCATCCCGTGCAGACTTCCTACGTACCTCGACCTCCCAGCCTTCGACCGGTACTTCCACCAAACGTCCTTCCAAAAAGGCTCATAGGAAGCACAGTTCTCCTTCTCCGCCACGGCGCATTTCTTCTCCTGCGCCACCCAGTGGTTGCCGCCCCAGGCCGTCATCCGTTTCCCCTGGCCGCACCGCTGGTAGCCGTACATCTGGCCGTTCACCGGCGGAGGAAGGTCCCCCTCCCGGCCATCCTCCCTAGATGGCCGATGAACCTATAGACCCAATGGACTATGACTGTCCGCCTACTGATAGCGGCGGCAGTGCTCGCTCGAAGCCAGGCCCTCAGCGGCCTTCGAGGTGACCCCTTCTTTCATCTTCCTTTTCTTACGATGGCACTTATTCACTGGAATATTCGCAGCATTCGCTCCAACCGAGAGGGCTTGAAGTTGCTGCTCCGCTTGCACCGTCCGCTCGTCGTAGCCCTCCAGGAAACGAAGCTACGCCCATGCGATCAAATTGCCTTGGCACACTACACCTCTGTGCGTTTTGACCTACCCCCTGTGGTAGGTATCCCAGCTCATGGAGGGGTTATGTTGCTGGTCCGGGATGATATTTACTACGATCCCATCTCGTTGCACACCGGCCTGCAGGCAGTTGCCATCCGCATTACTCTCCCCACTTTTACGTTTTCCTTTTGTACCGTTTACACTCCATCGTCATCTGCCGTTACCAGGGCAGACATGATGCAACTTATTGCTCAGCTACCTGCACCATTTTTGTTAACTGGAGACTTCAATGCCCACCATCCCCTTTGGGGCTCTCCAGCATCCTGCCCGAGGGGCTCCTTGTTAGCAGACGTTTTCAACCAGCTCAATCTTGTCTGCCTCAATACTGGCGCCCCTACTTTTCTTTCGGACACATCTCACATCTATTCCCATTTAGACCTCTCTATATGTACTCCCCAACTTGCACGCCGGTTTGAGTGGTATGCACTTTCTGATACATATTCGAGCGACCACTTCCCGTGTGTTATCCATCTCCTGCAGCATACCCCCTCTCCGTGCTCCTCTAGTTGGACCATCTCCAAGGCAGACTGGGGGCTCTTCTCTTCCAGGGCGACCTTTCAGGATCAAACCTTCACAAGTTGCGATCGTCAGGTCGCACACCTCACGGAAGTCATTCTCACTGCTGCTGAATATTCCATCCCTCACCCTACTTCTTCTCCACGTCACATACCGGTCCCCTGGTGGACCGCAGCATGTAGAGACGCTTTACATGCTCGTCGACGTGCTTTACGCACATTTAAACGCCACCCTACAGTGGCGAATTGTATCAATTATAAACAATTACGTGCTCAGTGTCATCGTATTATCAAAGAAAGCAAGAAAGCCAGCTGGGCTGCTTTCACAAGCACCTTCAACAGTTTTACTCCTTCTTCTGTTGTCTGGGGTAGCCTGCGCCAGCTATCTGGCACTAAGGTCCACTCACCAGTTTCTGGCTTGAAGGTCGCGAATGATGTCCTTGTGGCCCCTGAGGCTGTCTCCAATGCCTTCGGCCGCTTTTTCACAGAGGTTTCGAGCTCCGCTCATTACCACCCTGCCTTCCTCCCCCGCAAACAGGCAGAGGAGGCTAGGCCACCTAACTTCCGCTCCTCGAATTGTGAAAGTTATAATGCCCCATTCACCATGTGGGAACTCGAAAACGCACTTGGCCGATCACGGTCCTCCGCTCCAGGGCCTGATTCTATTCATATTCAGATGCTGAAGAACCTTTCTCCTGCGGGTAAAGGTTTTCTTCTTCGTACATACAATCGCATCTGGATTGAGGGACATGTTCCTGCATGCTGGCGCGAGTCTGTTGTTGTCCCGATTCCTAAGCCGTGGAAGGACAAGCACTTGCCTTCCAGTTATCGACCTATCTCGCTTACCAGCTGTGTCTGTAAAGTGATGGAGCGAATGGTTAACTCTCGATTGGTTTGGCTGCTCGAGTCTCGACGCCTACTTACCAATGTACAATGTGGATTTCGTAGTCGCCGCTCTGCTGTTGACCATCTGGTTACCTTGTCGACCTTCATTATGAATAACTTCTTGCGGAAGCGCCCGACCGCGGCTGTGTTCTTTGATTTGGAGAAGGCTTACGACACCTGTTGGAGGGCGGGCATTCTCCGCACCATGCATACATGGGGCCTTCGCGGTTGCCTCCCTCTTTTTATTCGTTCCTTTTTAATGGATCGACAGTTCAGGGTACGAGTGGGTTCTGTCCTGTCCGACACCTTTCGCCAGGCGAATGGGGTGCCACAGGGCTCAGTTTTGAACGTCGCTCTCTTCGCCATCGCGATCAATCCAATAATGGATTGCCTCCCAGCTGATGTATCAGGCTCCCTTTTTGTGGACGATTTTACCATCTATTGCAGCGTGCAGTGTACACGTGTCCTGGCGCGCTGTCTTCAGCGTTCTCTTGACCGTCTTTACTCCTGGAGTGTCGTCAATGGCTTCCGTTTTTCAGCCGAGAAGGCAGTCTGTATTAACTTCTGGCGCTACAAAGAGTTTCTCCCACCGTCCTTACGACTCGGTCCCGTTGCTCTCCCAATCGTGGAGACAACCAAATTTTTAGGCCTTACATTTGACAGGAAACTTAGCTGGTCTCCACATGTGTCATAGTTGTCCGCCTGTTGTATCCGTTCTTTAAATGTCCTCCGTGTTCTCAGTGGTATGTCTTGGGGAGCAAATCGAACCATCCTACTTCGTCTATATCGGTCGATCGTCCGATCCAAGCTGGATTATGGGAGCTTCGTATACTCCTCTGCACGGCCATCCATCTTACGCCGCCTCAACTCCATACAACATCGGGGTTTACGACTTGCGATCGGCGCGTTTTATACTAGTCCCGTCGAGAATCTTCATGCTGGCACTGGTGAGTTGCCACTCACGTACTGGCGCGATATACTGCTTTGTCGGCATGCCTGTCGGCTACTGGCAATGCCTGACCACCCGTCTTATCGTTCCTTTTTTGATGACTCTCTCGACCGTCAATACGGGTTGTATGTCTCTGCCTTGCTACCCCCATGAGTTCGCTTTCGTCGCCTCCTTCAACACCTTAATGTTTCACTCCCTGCAACCTTTCGAGTGGGCGAGAGCCATACGCCACCTTGGCTCCAGGCTCAGGTTCGCGTCCTCCTTGACCTCAGCTCGCTCCCGAAGGAGGTTACCCCCGGTCCAGTCTACCACTCCCGTTTTGTCGAACTTCGTTCGAAGTTCATTAATACGACCTTCATTTATACAGATGGCTCTAAGACCAATGACAGGGTCGGGTGTTCTTTTATTGTCGGGGCACAAAGTTTCAAATACCAGCTCCATGGCCATTGTTCGGTCTTCACAGCTGAGCTCTTTGCCCTCTACCAGGCTGTTCTTTACATCTGCCACCACCGACATTCTGCATATGTCATCTGCTCTGATTCCCTGAGCGCTATCCAGAGCCTCAGTGATCCGTACCCGGTTCACCCTTTCATGCACCAGATCCAACGCTCTCTTCAGCAGTTGGTGGACGTCGGTTCTCCGGTTAGCTATATGTGGGTTCCTGGCCATGTCGGTATCCCTGGGAACGAAGCTGCAGATGCCGCGGCCAAGGCTGCGGTCCTCCAGCCTCAGACAGCTTCTTGTTGTGTCCCTTCGTCAGATTTTAGCAGGGTCATTTGTCGGCGCATTTTATCGCTGTGGCATGCCGATTGGGCTGCACTTACAGACAACAAGCTTCGGGCCTTGAAACCTCTTCCTGTGGCTTGGACGTCCTCCTCACGCCCTTCTCGGCGGGAGGAGGTAGTTTTGGCCCGGTTTCGAATTGGACACTGCCAGTTCAGCCATCGCCATCTGCTGACGGCTGCGCCGGCACCGTTCTGTCCATGTGGGCAATTGCTGACGGTCCACCACATTTTAACGTCCTGTCCAGATTTTAACACACTGCGTCTTGATCTTGGCCTGCCATGTACTCTAGAAGCCCTTTTAGTGGATGACCCACGAGCAGCTGCTCGCGTTCTTCATTTTATCAATTTGACAACCCTCTCTAAGCACATTTGATTATGCTGTTTTCCTTTTTCTTAATCCTATGCCTCAGTCTGTCTTTTATCGTGTTTTCCGTTTCGTTGCTGTTTTAAACTTCTGACTCGCGGTGCATTCCTAACATAGTCTGGGCGCTAATGACCGTTGAAGTTGTGCGCCCTAAAACCACAAAAAAAAAAAAAAAAAAAAAAAAAAAAGCCTGAATGTATCCCACATATTGGTGGAATGTCCCCTTCTTGTTCTTTCTTTGTGCCAAGTATCATCTTCCAGATACCTTAAATTTATTATTAGCAGATGATTCACAGGTAGTTGAACTGGTCCTCAGTTTCTTCCATGGAAGTGATTTTTGTTTCCAGATATAAGGTTTTGTTTCACGCCTGGAGCAGGGGCAGACTGTTTGCAGTTGTGACCTCTCTTCATGCACTCTCGGTGTGGGACCCCATGACCACTCCCCTATGGAATGACTGCCCTCTTTTCTAGTTTTTAGATTTGGTCTCACCTTTTATGCCTTGTTCTGCAAGCATTTAATCTTAATTATTTTACAATTTGATTCTCCTGACTGGATCTGTCCACTTTTAGTGGACCCTTTTTCTTCTGTGAATAACTTCAGAATTTTGGGACAGAGGACCTCACCATTTGGTCCCATAAACCCTCTCAATCAATCAATCAATCCCCTACCAGGAAACGCTCTGGGCTAGATCAATGCAATACTAACTAATACCACAGTTTACCTCACCAACACACGATCACTGCTCATAGATCCTTTGTACCACTGCTATGTTGTTATCTGCTTGCCTACCCTTCCTGAAGCTTGAGGTAGATGTCTATAGTCACAAGATAAATACCTGGGCTTCCCTTGAACACATATGGTTAAAAAAAATATTTATGCAACCAAATAGTTAGTAACATGCCTGAATATGTAGTTGCTTTTAACTCCTTTTTCATCTTAGTGTTCCATGGTTATGATACGTGCACATTTGAACTTAGTTCTTGCACCCTAAAACACAACAGGACAGACAAATCTGATATCAGGACTTTCAGCATGACTTCAAAAAATGTGCCTTGTTCATGTGGCCCAGTCAGGTTAACCAAAGTGCTTAAAAACTGTTTGTGGGACATCCAGTATAAAAGATAAAGAGCAGTGGGACTAATATCGATACATGAGGAAAGCAATTATGGAGAAATTTCTGGCTCCTGATTTTCTCTTCCATGATGACCTGGAATCCTAAATTCAGTCATGTTTTGAAGCTATGTAATGTTTTGGCTTAGATTACATCCATCAGTCTATAGAGAAGGCCTTGTCTCCAGACAGTACCATAGGCTGCTAATAGATTGATGCAAGCCAAAGATGTTTTCATCTTCTGAAAGCCCATTTCAATGTGTGCTGTGAGGGCCAGGACTTAAACCACACAGATTCGTTTTGGGTGAATGCCAGCTTGTTCTACAGTGTTGTTTGACCAGTCTTGCAAAACAGTACAAGTTCTAGAAGTTTATGGATGACACTAAGCAATGCAGTGGGACAAAGCATTGCTTGGCTTTGGGAGAGCAGTCACCTTGGTATGTTTTAAGTTCTTGGGGACTGTTTCTCATCTGCAGTAATGAGGTGACCAATTTTGCTAACCATGTTCAAATTTATTTGCCAGACTTGATGAGAAATTTTGGGAGTATGTGAACTGAGCCAAGAGATTAAGTCTGCAATCTCTTCAAGGGTTATGTCACAAATATTTAGTGTCCTAGACGACTGCTGCTTTTCTATCTTTGAGCTCATGTTTAGTCTCTCAGTGATGTGCTTTTTCAGATGTTTTGACCATGAGTGAAGCGGAGAAAATGTTCTCAGTTGATGAGGCTGGCTACAGCTCAACCTAATTTTACAGCAAGGACCATGCTTTCTGGTGATACTTAAATATGGATGAAAACTACTGAGATCATAGGATTTTACTTTGTGCAGTATCCAGGTGCTGTGTCAGTTAATCAGTGAACTGTAACCACCACTTTGAAAACCATTGTTGCATTCCTCACATTTCTCATCCCAGCCTTAAATATATCCTTTCTGATATCCTCAGAACAAACACTTGTTAGTTATTCTGGTAACTACATGTACAAAATTGTGGCAGATATGAGCAGGATGAGGAATCCAGTCCAGATATTTATCCAGGAAAGCATTCCAGTCAGCTTTTTTTTTTTAGGTACATTCTGGATTGAGGAATTAAGGTCATATTAAATAGATGCATGTTAGTCACAGGTTTGTTTTGAATGTTGATATTCTGGTTACTAAGAGATTATCAATTGTCATTTTTATATGTGAGTTTAAATACTGTTGGTCTATCACTAGGAGATAGAGGATCTGAGGATGCTAGAAAATGAAGTGCCATATGGAGTAGTGACAGCAGCAGAGGCAGCCAAAAACATGTGCACCATGTATGGAGATAATGCCACTGGAGAGAGCACGGCAAGCAAATGGTTTTCTCATTTTGAGGAGGATCGTTCTGACATCTGTGACTTTTCATATACAGATAGACTTTTGGGGGTTGAAGAGTGTTTAAACACATCCCCCCCCCCCCCAGTGATACATGATTGTGGAATGATCACAGTTCATTACAGCTGCCAGTTTCATGTACACTGAAGTGTAACATATGCATGCATGAGAAAGGTTCAAAAATGGAGTGTATGGGTACTGTATGATCTAAACCAAAATAGCAAAGACCAGGAGTGGGCATATGTAGAAAACACTGACCATTACTGTTCTGTCTTGCTAATGGTGTTTTTATACCAACATAAGGAAAAAAAAGGAATGGTTTAGTGCAAACAAAGCAACTCCCAGCACAAAGACGTGCACACATCCACAAAAGATATTGTCCATCTGGTAGAACAAGGACAGTGTGGTGTACAATGAATTGCAGATGCAATTCAATGACAATGACCAGGAAGACTGCATGAAGTGATGACAACCCAACTCCTGTACAGTGTTTTTTCGCAGCCTAGCAGAATACAGGCAGTATCAAGTCATTTAGCCCTCACTTCTTTTACCTGATACTGCACCCTCAGGTTTCTCCCTCAGGGGCTCACCACTCTTTGGTGTGTATGTGCTTGGCTACCATAGGTCCCCAGCCTTTGTAGCATCTTTACCCTTCTGTGTTGGATATCCTTCCTGTTGCTATTCCTTTTTGCTTCCCTTGGAGAACATGTCTGGGATGTTTCTAGGGATGTGTTCTGCAGTTTCAGTAGCTGATATGTTTCACCACTGTTTTTAGTTCCTTTTTTTCTTCCTTCGATCACCTTCTCCTGTCCTTCCTCTGCTTCGGTGTTTGAGACTCATTTCCTTCTTCTTCCTCCCTGTGTGATCCTGAAGGCATCTGTCATATAACGGATGACTGGGTAGTGTGTAATTCCCAGACCTGGGTTGACAGGTTTCACATGCACCCCCTGGTACAGACCAGGCCCAGGGAGGGGTTATTGCCTGAGTTGCTACCTTCCTAAATTGCCAGTTGGTCTCTCTGTCAGGTGATGAAGAGGTGTGACCTGAGGTCTGAACAATCACCTAAAGCAGGTGAGCCCCAGACTGAGGGAGGGAGCCACCAGTTAGATGAAGCATACCTTTGGATATGGTGGCAGTCATCTTCACAGTTTGCATCTACTAAATGTAAATGGAATGAAGCTCCTGATTCATAGACACTTCCAGATACACCATGGTTCGTCATGGTTTCATGTACTGAAGATGGCCAATCCTTTGCCTCAGTAAATCAGTTTCTTATTCAGATAGGTATTGATGCAGTTGCCGGCCCTGCAAAATCCTGCTCTCATTTATGCAATGCCACTTTGGTTTTGGGAACTATGTGTAGTTCTGCAAGTCTTAAGCACAACTACTTGCTGCTTCGCTTCTCCACAGGTATCCTGTTCATGTTGAAGCCTATTGAACTCTGAATACTTCCCATGGTGTCATTTACACTAGTCTGCCTGATGCAGAAATCCAAACACTGGAATGTCTTGTCAACGCCGAGCCAAATGTGTAACCTGTGGTAGGGATGCGTACGAGGGCAATTGCCCCTTCTCCTCCTCCTCCTCCTCCTCCTCCTCCTGGATGTATCAACTTCAATGGTGACCATTGCTGCCTCCTCTCAAAATTGTCTCGTGCATCTCGATGAATAGGCTGTCCAGGAGGTCCAGGTAAAGGAAGAAGTTCCTTACCTGGTTATTGCAAGTTATTGGCTAGTCTCAAACCACGTGTTCTACCATCTGCTAATTACAGTACTGTTCTTGCTATGTCTCGCTCCATCAAGGACATGGCCACAAAGACCTGTGACATCAAACTCGGCACTGAGGTTATGAAATCACCCATCATCCTGGCAGCATTGCCGTCTCCTCATACAACTGTGCAACAAGCCACCAAACATCGACCTACTGGGGTGAAGTCATGTATTACACAACCGGCAGGCCAGGAAGGACTGAATGAATATACACAAAGACCTACTACATCCCTCCAGCCAACAAACATCAGTCTTCCTGTGCCAACCGGGAAGTCTACAAGAAGTCAAAGGCAGATGGTCTTCTCCTTCACCAAGTCTGATATCCACTTAGACAGTGTTGCCAGTTGATACCCTGGCCCGGCTGCCTGTGCTTCTCCGGTGTGCACCACCAACCATTTTTCTGCACTGGATTCCGCAGGCTCACAGAAGGAGCCTTCTGACACTTCTCCAGACCTCGTGGAGCATGATCCTCCTGCCTCTGTGCCTTGTAGCAGCAAGTCTTCGAAGGCTGACACTCGGCAGCCACCAAAGTGACACCCTTTCATTTTTTTATCCTCATAATAACTTTCCTTCAATGAAATGTTTGTGGTCTTCTATCCAACAAAGAGGATTTATGGCTGCTCTTAGAATCACAATGTCCTCTTGTTCTCTGCCTCCAGAAAAAAAATAATAGCGTCCCCATGACCAATTTGAGTGCTCGCATTTCCTTTCCCCATAGGATGGCATTCCATCGCATGGGGGAGTCATGCTGCTCATGCGGTATGACATTCAGAGTCAACCCATCTCCCTGACTACCTGCCTTCAAGCTGTTGTAGTTCACCTTTTCTTTCCTCACTTGATCTTTTCCCTTCATATCATTTACATCCCTGTGTCATTTGACGTCACCAGGACAGACTTCCTACTGCTTATTGGGTAGCTACCTCACCTCTTTCTGCTCCTTGGTGACTTCAGTGTACACAATGCCCTTTGGGGTTAACCCAGAACCTGTCAGACAGGTGCCCCGTTAGCCAACCTTCTCAGTCAGCGTAACCTCTTCTGCCATAACGCAAGAGTCTTTTCAGACTCTACACACACATATTTCCATTTTTACCTATCCTCCTGCACTACCCATCTGCCCATCAACCTGAGTGGTCTGCTCTCTGACACATACTCGAGTGACAATTCCCCCTGTACTATTCGTTTACTGACTCTTACCCCACTTACGTTCACACCCAGACAGCAGCTTACTAAAGCTGACTGGAGGCTTTACTCCACTCTGGCAACCTTCAATAGACAGCGTTTTCCCAGCTGTGATGACTAGGTAGAATATCTTAGTATGTTAAACCTACCGCCACAGAATGTTCTGTTCCTTGCACTTCCTCTTTACCACGCTGTGTCCTGGTCCCTAGGTGGACTCAGGCATGCCACGATGCCAATTACACACGGGGACACACTCTTCACATTTTTACCGTCATCCTACAATGACAAACTGTGTTCACTATAAAAAGTTAGGTGTACAGTGTCATCCTGGTTTCGGGATAGTGTAAAACGTGCTGGATTTCATTCACTAGTTCTTTTAACAGTTCCACTCTCTCTTCCATCATGTTGACCAAGCTCTGATAGCTCTGTGGTACCAATAGCCATAGTCCAGTTTCCGGCCTGACAGTAGCATACGATGTCATCATGCACCCTATTGTAATCTCCAACGCCTTGTGCCACAATTTTGCTGAGATTTCGAGCTCCTTCGACTATCACCCTGCCTTCCTCCATCGAAAATGAGCAAAGGCAGCTCGTTCAATACTCTTCTCTTCTCAGAATCTGGAGTACTACAATACTGCCTTAACTATGAGGCAGCTGGGTCATGCTCTCGCTTCATCCGAATCCCCCTCCAGGGCCAAGCGATGTTCACAGTCAGATGTTACAGCATCTTTCTCCTGCTGGAAAAGCACGTTCTCCTTCATCCATGCAACTGTGTGGGCAGAGATCAGATTTCCAATGCACTGTCATACCTATGCCTAAGGCCTGTAAGGACAAACACCTTCCTTCTAGTTACCACCCCATATCCCTCACCAGCTGTGATGGAACATACGATTCATGCCTGGCTGGTACGGTGGCTCGAGTCTCACAATTTATTAACCACTGCAGAATGTGGATTTTAGTGCGCAGTTCTGCAGTTGACCATCTCGCAATATCTACCAATGTCATGATTTGTTTTCTGCCTAAATCCAACTGTGGCAGTGTTTTTCGATTTGGAGGAAGTGTAAGATACCTTTCTGGAGGACAGGTATCCTCCTTACCCTCTATGCATGGAGCTTCCATGGCTGCCTACTATGTTTGCTTCAGGAACTCTTAAAAACAGGATGTTGGTTTCACCTTGTTGGATGCATTTACCAAGGAAAATAGTGTGCCTCGGGGTCCTGTCATGAGCATCGGCATCTTTGCTATTGCCACTAACCCTATAATGGCCTGTCTCCCACCAGACTTGTCTGGCTTCTTTTCATTGGCGAGTTTGCCATCTATTAGAGTTCTCCATGAACTACGGTCATTGTGCAGTGTCTCCAGTGATGTCTCAATTGTCTTCACTCATGGAGCATCAACAGTCACTGTAGTTTTTCCACTGGCAAAACCATTTGTATGAATTTCTGGCAGTACAATTTGTTTCTTCCACCATCTTTACATCTTCAGCATGTTGCTCTTCTGTTCATTGAAGCTACAAAATTCCTGGGGCTCATGCTCCATAGGAAACTTTCTGCATCCTCCCACGTGTCTTACCTGGTCCCTGAATGTCTTGTGTGTTCTCAGTGGTACTACCTGGAGAACAGATTGAAATGTACTCCTCCGATTGTACTGGTCCATTGTCTGTTAGAAACTGGAATATCTTTGTTTCGTTTATGTATCTGCACGACCATCCCTCTCATGTCATCTCAGTACTATCAACCGACATAGCATCCATTTGACCACTGGTGCCTTCTACATTAGCCCTGCTGAGAGTCTGCACACAGAAGCTGCCAAACTACCACTGTCCTAGGACTGTGACTTTCTCCTCAGCAGATATAGATGCTGTTTGTTTGCGATACGTGGCCATCCATCACATGCCTCTTTCTTCAAAGACTCTTGATCGTCAGTATGAGTTGCATCCCTCTTCTCTGTTACCTACTGGAGTTCACTTTCAGCTCTTGCTCCAGCAGCTTAACTTCATGCTACCTGCAACTTTTCCACAGAATATAAACCCTTTACCAGCTTGGCTTCGTGCAGCGGAGTCTGCAGCTCGTAGTGTAGTGGTTAGTGTTGTTACCTCTGAATTATGGTGTTGGAGATTTTCTCTTCCCAGGATCTGGGTGTTTGTGTTGTCCTCATCATTCCATCATCATTCATGTAAGTGGTTAGATTGGACTGTGTACAGATTGGGGAATGTGTACAGGTGCTGATGACAACACAGTTGAGTGCCCCACAAACCAAACAACATCAATGTTATCATCATCTTCATCAACTTCATGTGGCGGCCCGTGTTCAACTTTGCCTTTATTCAATTCCTAAGGATACTACTCCAGCCTTGTTCTATCTCCTTCAATTTCACAACCTTCACACAGAACTTCACGATTGTGTACACTGATGACACTTGTACTGACAAAGATACTGTGTCAGGTGTGCCTTCATCATTGGTCCTGACGTTTTTCGATATCATCTTCTGGTACAGTGTTCAGTATTTATAACAAAGCTGTTCGCCCTGTATCAGGCCACACAGCACATCTGGTGACACAGGCTTTTCAATTGCGTCATCTGCTCAGACTCTGTACAGAACACAGAGGCTTTAAAGGGCACAATGTCCATCCATTAGTGCAACCGGTCCAGGAAAGCTGTCACATGCTCATTCTTGATGGATGATGTTTATGTGGGTTCCCAGTCACCTCAGTGTGACAGGAAACTAGGCCACTGACGATGCTGTCAATGCTGCAGTCGTCATACCTCAACCCACTGGTTCTTACATTCCCTCCGATGATCTGCGTTGCTGTCTGTCAGCAGATGGTGTCACCACTGGATCTCCCTTCATGGGAACAAGCTGCAGGTTATTAAGCACCTCTCAGTGGGTTGGATGACCTCCTCTCGGCCGTCTCGCTGCAAGATCAGCTAGGTTGCATATCATGTACTGTCTTTTTAGCCATCATCATTTGTTAATTCGTGTTAGCTATCAGTCATTTTAGTGACTGGTGTCGACCGCACTTTACTTTCTATCCATCGTAGCAACATGGTGAAGGCTATTTAATGTTTAGTTCATGAGCTTTGTTTCTCTATGGAGTATTTTACAGAACTTTCAAAAATGGCTCTGAGCACTGTGCAGCTCAATACCTGAGGTCATCAGCCCCCTAGAACTTAGAACTACTTAAACCTAACTAACCTATGGACACCACACACATCTGTGCCCGAGGCAGGGCTCGTACCTGCGACCATAGCGGTCAAGTGGTTCCAGACTGAAGCACCTAGAACCACTCGGCCACTCTGGCCAGCACAGAACTTTCTCCATGACCACTTTTTTTTTCTTTTTACTATCTTCTATTTTGTCAATTGGGATTAATGTGTAATCATTTTTAACTCCTCTCTTTGTCATCATGTTCTACAGTTCTGACATGAGCACATGTGCCCTGGTTGTTTTTGAGTGACAAAGCAAAACAAAATCCTCAGATTTTCACCTTTTGCGCCATATCAAACCACTTTCTTGGAATTTCCCTTCCTGCTGAAAATGTGCTCCAAACATGGCTCAGAGACTTATTCACTACAAAACCACCTGTTATTTCTACAGCTGCGGAATCAAAAAGTTACCCCAGGGTTGGCAGACTGTTTCAAATAGTGAAGGATAATATATTATTGACTAAACTGGTATGTATGTCTCTTAGGCAGCAACCCAATAAATGGAATACTTATGCTGATTGGTTCTAAAGCAGGTAGTGTTGACTAGCAGGGAAATTTGACAATATTTTTAGTCATGGCGACCAAACGTTGGCTTCCATCACCAGTGACAAAAGGTGAGTATGGCTGGTTCTCATGTTTCCAAGCCGCTGAACTGGTGGAACTGGCATCTTTAGCACTGAAAGTAAAATAGATGTTCTTTCCAACTGCCTAGTTTACTAAGGCATCCTTGTATTGTTCAGATACTCTATGCTGAGTGAAAAAATAGCAGCAACAAAGAAAAGTTGTTAGACATAAACGAAAGCTGTTAGTCATGCTTCAATATTTGAAAGATGCCTGTTCAGATTTTGCTCTACTCACATAAGAGATGCACTAGTAATGCCAGTATGAGGATGCAAATCAGGATTGCTTCAAGCAGACACTGTTGTGTTCGTGAGTGTTACTTACTTTTGAGATTGGATGTGGTGTTAGTAAAGAATGTTTGTTGGGCCTGTGATCAACCTTTGTCGTAGACACACTGGCCCAACACCTCGAGTTTTTGTCTGGAATGAGACTTCGTACGACAGCAGGAGCACTCTCATGATTGCTCCACACACCTTGACGTCAGATTTGTATGTCAGTCCGGTGAGTCTACATGTTGTGCTGCCATTCATGAATAGCATTCTAGGGGCTGTTTTTGAACAGGACAACACTCGCGCACATACCACTGTTGTAACCCAACATGCTATACAGTATGTCCATGTGTTGGCTTGACCTGGATGGTCACCAGCTCTGTCTCCTACCAAGCAAATGTAGGACATCATTGGGCGATAGCTTAAGGGTCATCCACAACCAGCATTAACATTCTCATTATTGACCAACCAAGAGCAACAGGCATGGAACTCCATTCCACAGACTGACATCTGCCACCTGTAAAACACAGTGCATACAAATTTGCGTGCCTGGATTCAACATTCTGGTGGTTACACCAGTTATTAACGTAACAGCGTTTCACATTTGCAGTGGCTTATCTTGTGCTTACATTAACCTGTGTTGTTGCAATGTTAATCAATTATATAAGTCACCTAGACAAATATATTCTAAAAATTTCATTCCTCTAAATTAATTTTCTTTTTGGAGTTGAGTTTCTTTTTCCATCAGTGTATATGGCCATCGCATCTGGTGGAGGATGTCAGTATGTTTCAAAAACATATGTTGGCCAGGAGCAACATTGTGGTTTGTGGATACTACGTGTGGTCAGTTCCCCAATTTTTATTCAGAATTAATGAATACTGTTGTCTGTGCAACTGAATAGCAAGTAAGCATTCACAGTTTTAGTCTAGACGTGTGTGACTACTTCATAGGCATGGTGATATGCTGCACCAATGGTATCATATCCCAGTATTTAGGACAAAAATGTAGACGATGAGCTTAAACAGTATCTCTTATAATCTTTGGCATTTGGTTCTGGTAATGCCCTCAATGATCAGCTGGCATATTTTAATATTTGTTCCCACTTTTCTAGATGTTTGGCCCTGAAAAAGAGCTTGTGATGTGGTGCTGAGTCATTTCTCTTCTGATTTCAGTGTCCTTATTCTTACTTAATTAATCTACAATCACTGATTACATAAGGACTCAATGTGCACAAAGTCTTATATAGTCAGGAGATATGAAAATATTCTCTGGTAGTCAGTTCCATTGCTTCCTTACCAGCACCCAGGTGTCATCTGTAGGACACTTAAATGTACCTTCACTTCCGTAGGCGTAGTCCTCTATTCCCTAAATACTTACATAAAGGTATAGCTCAACAGTTCCACAATTGATTGTACCTTAGGTAAGCTGTTTACTCCAATTTTGCTCACCAGACTGGAATGAGTCATTCAAGAGAAATTGGTGTACATTTGATTTGAATAGAGATTTACTACGTACTTAGTGTCTCTCTACAGCAGGGACAGGTAATGTAATTGATATTCCATTTTTGTCACACATGGAACTAGAGTGTTGTGTCCAAAGGGTATGGAGACCATGATAACAAAACAAATTGGAGAAAAAGTGTTTTGATAACCACTGGTAAGTATTATCATCTTGCTCAGTAATTTGCAAGAGGACTTTCTTGGACTTAACCCACATATAACTCTTATCATTCTACTAAGCAATGAAAATATTTTGAGCAAGAGATCTCCCCAGAACATAATTCCATGTGACATGGAGTACCCAAAAGCAAAAACATGCAGTCTTTGTGACTGTTTTGCATCTAATACAAGAGAGCATTCTGGATCCGAAAGCTGCTGAGCTAAATATGATTTCAGACTGGAACATACCCTGTGTAGTTTTCAGTCTAAGTGAATGCCCAGGAATTTGGTGCCATCATATCCTACACATGCTCATTATTGAGTGTCACTGAGAATTCCTCACACTCTGTGACATGATCTAAATTGCGTAAAATTTATCTTTCTTAGGTACGCAGAAAGGGAGGTAACAGCAAACCAGTTAGACTTTGGATAAAATGTTGTTGCTGACTGTTAATGGGTGACACCTGCATTGTAACAGAACATTTGTCAAACATGGAAAATTTTCACTCTACATCATTCACAACTGCTGGCAGATAAGCATAAATCAGACAATAAAGGACACAGAACAGAAAGTGCATCTATAATACTACATGACTAATGTGTTTCATGACACATGACACTCGGTGCCAGTTCCATGGTACGTGACAAAAGCTTCTAGGAGCAACAAAAATTTGATTATACACTCAATTTCAGAAAGATATTGATTTTGGAAATAAAATTCGACACAATCTGCTCATCAAGAAGCAGTATCCTTGATTCTGTTTAGGATATGTTATTTATCAAGCCTTTGATCTAATAGTGTGTGTGTGGGGGGGGGGGGGGGGGGGGGGTGTTCAGGACTCATGACATGCAGACATATGCAGTATTTCACAATGAGGGTATTTAGAAATGCCCAAGAAAACATTAAACATTATTTCACAAACCCTTTCTAATTTTTTCTTGCTTGCACACTTAATGTCAAACCATTTAACACACTGAAACAGCTTATGCATCAAATTGCTTTGCAAATAAGTTCAAAACATGGGAGTTTGACTCCATAAATGATCAGGGGTTTACTGTTTGATTTGTAATTGCTATTAATACTTTTGTTGACTGAGGTTTCCATGTTTTATATTTTGCCTTCTGTAATAATGTTTTAGAATCTCCTTGAGACCTAATACTTTGTCTCCAATGAGAACTATATCAATTGAAGTGAAACAAAGGGCTATACAGTAACTGTTCATGTTTTTATTCTGCATAGGTCTATGGCACTTATTCATTACAGATGTACTGATTGTCATAAATATTTTTATAATTAGTTTTGTTGTGCTAATGTGATGTCACTAAATGTGTAATTCTTTGTAACTATTTATGCCGTGCAGTGTACCTAGCTGCTTTGCCGCTTATGTACCCTACGTCTCACTTTTAACAAGCAGAGAACTGTGCTGTTTGTTGTGCCAATAGGTCAGCAGTTACTACTCATTACTTGTTGCAGTAGCTTCATGCACGGCATGGCATAAATAGGAACTTATTTACACCAATTTAAACTTTAAATAGGCTGAGTACTATATGGATATCTTTTGTGTTAATAAGTTGGTACTAAATGTTTATTTTCTTGTAACCAATTAGGCCGTACAATGCGTGTAGCTATTATAGTGCTTGTATATGCAATTCGTAATTCAGAACTCACTGTTTCATTGTACTTACCTCTTGACACCATGTGTGTAATTCCTTGTCAATATTTATGCTAAAGAGTGCATATAGTGGTCTTAGCACTTACATATGCTACTTTCCACTTGGAATAGGCAGGAAAATGTACTATTCAAGTTATATGTTTTGTGTTTTATGTATAGAACCAAGCTTATTTTTATTGTGACCATTGCTAGTATGTAAAAATTCTATGTAATATATTTGTACATACCACCAATTAAAACTGTCACTATGTAGCATCATACTTGCATCTGCAACGCCATCTGGCACAAACACTTATAAATTCCTGAATATTCATAAAATGCTGTTTGTGTTTCTATGCATTTTTTTAGTTTACACTTATGTTGTATAAACATTTATTACAGTTGTTGCATTGCATTTCTGTTGGTTTAATGCTCTTTATAAGTCATACATAATTCCATAAGATGGAGCTGCAGGATGCCACACCCTCTCTTGCAATACCATCTGTTGTTAAACATTTGTGTTCTCATCTAATGGTCAGCAGTGTTATTAGTCTGTGTATGTTTGTTACCTTTGCAACTTGTAACTATTACGTCCAGTGATAATTGTAACTGCTATGTCTGCTGGCTGCATACAGTTCCATGGTAAATGTCATCTTAAGAATTTCAATGCCATTATTGCATGCTGATGATGGTTTTGTAAACCATTTTTATTTCACGAGTAGTTGATTTGATTTATTTCTACAGATGTGTGATGATAGCAAAGCACCAAAACATCTAACTACATTCACTCAATGACTTTCCCTCACTGAAAAATTCAGCAATTTGTAGACTATATATAATTTTAGATATTAGAGCTGAAAGACAAGCAATATGGTAATAAAGAGTGTGTGCTTTAGAATGGATATGAAAGTTACAAGGGCCAACACAACGAATGTATTATAATTGTGCTTTCATGCCTTTATGCTCTTTAATGATCCATGGATTTTATTATATACTGTAGAAAATTTGTGTTCTTAAGCAACCAAATGTGATCTTATAACTCCTTCTGTAATATTAGGTAACTGTGCTCACTGTATCTTTGTATTTATCTAAAGACAGTTTTATATTAATAACTGTAATTATGCTCTCAGTGTAATTTGAAGTTCATATGGAGATAAACAAGCATGTGTTATTAGTCTTGTGCTATTGAACTCTACCCATTTTTCACTTTGTATGAGTATTTAAATCACAAATTTATTGGCTTATACATTTTGTTCTAAATTTGTTTTGTGTACACTATTGTGGTTGATTTGTGAATAGTTGTGTTTCCAGTCAATCATTATGCATGTGGAATACTCGCATGCAGTTTCAGAATTATATTTAGTATTGGTGGCCTCTCCCCCTTTTGTCTAAAGTAGAATAGTAATTTGACAGTTCTAAGACCACATTCAGAAGCTCTCACGTTACATTCATGTGTTGTCTTCAAATACAATGTCATCATCCATATGCTTAAGAATCTTTAGTTATGTAATAAGAGTATTTCTGGACTCATTTATTGCAAGTCTCTTCATAATATTAGGTACTTAATAAATATTGGATGTATAATTTATTACTGTATTCCTTAACATGATTTCCTTGTATTTCACTGTAGTGGGTTCAATTTAATGATTGATATTTGGTGTACGTCCTAATTACCTTTGGGTTTATGTGCAGTTTACGTTAATAAAGAGTGCGCACTCTATACATACAGTTCAGTCACTGTGGGGGTAATAGCAATTTTCTTAATTCCAAAATTCCCTTTCTTTGAATGTAACAAATTTACTTTCATAAATTTATACAATCTTACAACATATTGGCAGAAATTGTTCGATGTTGCTATGCTTTGTTTGTCCTGACAGTGTATAACTAGAATGCTGCAAACTTATGTTCACTGTTTTATACATTTTTATTGTGATAGTTATTTTTCTTACCTGGAGAAATGTAGTATATCTGATGATGTGATAAATAGTTCACAATAAGTATGTGAAGACAACTATGTAATCTCATTGGATATTGAATTTTGTTCTGTTGTTACATTGGCTTCTCTATTATGGCCTTTGTATAGTACTGTGAGTGTGGTCTGTGAAGGAAACTAATAATAATAACAATAATAATAATAATAAATAAGGATTAGAAGACAGTATTGTCACAGATTTTTGCAAGCCAATAACATCACACAGATTCCCAGTGTATCTCAGTATTGTCAGTGTGAACATAAAATGTTACTGCTGATAGATGATGATAAAAGTAATTTTGTCTATCCTGTGATTCCTCACAAACACCACAGAAGAATACCTCTCATCATAGACTCCCCTTATTTATTTATTTATTCAGAAATCCTGTTGTGTTATTACACATAGATGTAGGATAAGTTACAGTTAACATGCTATGATACGTAGATATACTTAAGGTATAGACTTATATAAATTATATGCTGTACATAGCGAATCATAACTTTTTTGGTATGTTACTCTATAATCATTATCTGATGACTGTATGTAACACTGTTCACAGATATCATAAGTGCAGATGAGCCATAACGAGGAACAGTTATGACACAATGTAAATAGAGTCAAATAAGGCAGTTGAAAGAAATATTTTAACACATGCAGTAAAATACATCACAAAAATTGTTTTAGATTACTATTCATAAATTATTCCACTGAATAGAAGCAGTGCTTCTGCAGGATTGACTTTATTTTGGATCTGAATCCTTTCTGGCAAGACCTGACATTTTCAAATACTGAGCTCCTTAAAGAGATGTTTAGTCGTGGAAGACAGGGGTACTTGTTTCATTGTCTTAATAATTACATACTGCATTCCTTTTTGGGGCTTCTCCCTTAAGAATGTATTTGTTATGCAGAAGCACATAATTGAGTTACTAACGCAAAGTAGGCACATTTTAGTGTTTTAATATCACAGATTTTACTTCAAATACTAAAAGCATAGCACAAACTGTTCATTTTACTTAATAATTTATCTTTGTGTATGTCCCACTGTAGTGTGTCATGTATCCACACCACAAGGAATTTTGTGGCTCTTTCTCGCTGTATGGGCACTTTCTCAATCCTGATATCATCTATCACAGACAATACCTTTTGTGTCGTGTGGAAATTTATATACATTGTTTTATCTTTATTTAGGAGAAGTTTGTTTTTGTTCAACCAGTTTACCAGACTGCAATTTGTATCAGCAATTGTGGAGTTGAGCTGATGAGGACAGTGATTTGAAAACAGTATATTGGTGTCATCAGCAAACATTACCGGCAGGCTTTCCTGAATGCTTTGGGGTATTCATTGATGAATATTAGAAATAAAAGGGGACCAAGTGTAGAGCCTTGGTGAATACCTTGTCTTACAACTTGCTCCTCTGATTACATGAAAATTGGTGAAAATGCTCAGTCACTACTTTCTGTATTCTGTCTGAGAGATATGACCTAAACCAGTCATTACCCCTAATCGCATAACGTAGTAGTTTCTCCAAAAGTAATACATGGTTGACAAGATCAAAAGCTTTAGTGAGATCAAGAAACACACCTGTTGTTTGTTTTCTGTCATTGAGTGCCCTATAGATTTCATTTAAAAATGAGTATAATGCTCCAGTTATTGATCTCCCTTTCCTAAACCCAAACTGGTGAGGACTTAGTATGCAGTTACTTTACAAGAAACTTATAACATGGTCATATACTGATTTTTTGAGGACTTTTGATGAGCTTGGAAAGACTGAGATGGGTCGGGTCTGTAGTTGTTTACATCACTCCTTTCCCCTTTTTTAAACAGAGGAATAATTTTTGCTGCTTTAAAAATTCTAGGAAATTTACCCAATGATAAAGAGCAGTTTATTATATCTGTCAGTGGTTCACACACATGATGGCAGGCTCGTTTTAAAAGGCAAACAGATATACCATCAAGACCACAGGAATGTTTGTTTGGTCTCTGCCTTATAATATTGCAGATTTCATTTGGTGTGACTGGGTCAGGGAACATTTATAGTGGGAATACTGCTGAATCTGAGTGATAAGTGAGTGCAGCAGTCTTGAATAAAGAAGAAAACTTGTCACCAATTTTTGTGAAATGGTCATTACATATTTCACATAATTGCTTAGGGTCATTGTTAACACCATCCTGATCTTTAATGCAGGTTATTGAGTGTGTCCTGTCTTTTTTGCCAACTGTTTCATTTATCAATCTCCACATGGCTTTTGATTTATTGCTTGAGTTGATAATGAATTGTCAATTATACATTTTCTTTGCTTCATGAATTACCTTGTTTATAGACAGTGGGATATACCGTAACTATTTCAAGCAGTATAAAAGAATTCTAGTTTTAATGTAGGCATATAGCAGTCTCTTATTTCTGCAAGAGGTTTCTATTCCTCATGTTAACCATTTATTATTGGACAGTTGAGATGTGTATTTTTTAGCTGTATGTTTGATTGGGAATGCCACTTCATAGCAGTGTTGCAAGATACTCATAAATTCATTAGCCTTTCTGTCAACATTGCTGGCACAATAGACACCTTTCCAATCAGCTTTATGGAGCAGAAGTGACAAATGTGATATATTATTTTTATTGCCAGTTGATCTTTTGTAAGTCTGTTGGGGAGGTTTTATCTGTCTATTTGCATCTTGCATGGTCATATTCAGTATCAAGCAGTTGTGATCGGATATACCATTGGAGATTATGTCTAGTTTGCAGACAGATGACATGCCAGTGTTAACCAAAACAGTATCTATTTCAGATGAACTGGTATTAGTTGTTCTAGTAGGTTTTTTTGTTTAATATACACTCCTGGAAATGAAAAAAAGAACACATTGACACCGGTGTGTCAGACCCACCATACTTGCTCCGGACACTGCGAGAGGGCTGTACAAGCAATGATCACACGCACGGCACAGCGGACACACCAGGAACCGTGGTGTTGCCCGTCGAATGGCGCTAGCTGCGCAGCATTTGTGCACTGCCGCCGTCAGTGTCAGCCAGTTTGCCGTGGCATACGGAGCTCCATCGCAGTCTTTAACACTGGTAGCATGCCGCGACAGCGTGGACGTGAACCGTATGTGCAGTTGTGGACTTTGAGCGAGGGCGTATAGTGGGCATGCGGGAGGCCGGGTGGACGTACCGCCGAATTGCTCAACACGTGGGGCGTGAGGTCTCCACAGTACATCGATGTTGTCGCCAGTGGTCGGCGGAAGGTGCACGTGCCCGTCGACCTGGGACCGGACCGCAGCGACGCACGGATGCACGCCAAGACCGTAGGATCCTACGCAGTGCCGTAGGGGACCGCACCGCCACTTCCCAGCAAATTAGGGACACTGTTGCTCCTGGGGTATCGGCGAGGACCATTCGCAACCGTCTCCATGAAGCTGGGCTACGGTCCCGCACACCATTAGGCCGTCTTCCGCTCACGCCCCAACATCGTGCAGCCCGCCTCCAGTGGTGTCGCGACAGGCATGAATGGAGGGACGAATGGAGACGTGTTGTCTTCAGCGATGAGAGTCGCTTCTGCCTTGGTGTCAATGATGGTCGTATGCGTGTTTGGCGCCGTGCAGGTGAGCGCCACAATCAGGACTGCATACGACCGAGGCACACAGGGCCAACACCCGGCATCATGGTGTGGGGAGCGATCTCCTACACTGGCCGTACACCACTGGTGATCGTCGAGGGGACACTGAATAGTGCACGGTACATCCAAACTGTCATCGAACCCATCGTTCTACCATTCCTAGACCGGCAAGGGAACTTGCTGTTCCAACAGGACAATGCACGTCCGCATGTATCCTGTGCCACCCAACGTGCTCTGGAAGGTGTAAGTCAACTACCCTGGCCAGCAAAATCTCCGAATCTGTCCCCCCATTGAGCATGTTTGGGACTGGATGAAGCGTCGTCTCACGCGGTCTGCACGTCCAGCACGAACGCTGGTCCAACTGAGGCGCCAGGTGGAAATGGCATGGCAAGCCATTCCACAGCACTACATCCAGCATCTCTACGATCATCTCCATGGGAGAATAGCAGCCTGCATTGCTGCGAAAGGTGGATATACACTGTACTAGTGCCGACATTGTGCATGCTCTGTTGCCTGTGTCTATGTGCCTGTGGTTCTGTCAGTGTGATCATGTGATGTATCTGACCCCAGGAATGTGTCAATAAAGTTTCCCCTTCCTGGGACAATGAATTCACGGTGTTCTTATTTCAATTTCCAGGAGTGTAGATTTCCTATTAGAATCCACTGCTTCCTGGAAAATAGTGAATATATTGCAATGTTATAACATGAAAAACTTAGTCTCCACATAAGATAATACTGGGATATTTTAAACTGTACTGTTGTAGTGGCATATCTAGTTTGGAGGTGAATATTTGTGTGTTACCATCAGGTGGTCTGTAGATACATGTCACAGTAGAAGTTAAATCTATTAAGCTTTTAGTTATGTGTTCAAAATGCTTTTCACAGTTTGTATGCTTGGTTTTAAGTAATGGATTACATTCTACATTATCTTGGGCAAGTATTTGACAGCCACCTCCCTTTTTTATTAGTTCTGCAAAAATTGTTAACCATTTGAAAGCCTGGAAGGGAAAAATAGGCAGCGTCATTATCTTTAAGCCAATGCTCGGCTATACAAAGCACATCTATAATGTCTCTAAAGCTTTCTAAAAATATTCGTAGTTCTAAACTTTTGTTCCTTATGCTTTGCATGTTCTGGAAGAAAACACAAAATTTTGACTTTTTGTGTGAGTACAATGGTTTTTCAGGTGAGTGGGACTCGGGCACAACATTTACTCTGTAACGCTTATTGTTCTTTAGTCTAAAAAAGATTTCCTTTGAGAGTTAACTATTGCAGGAATAGGCAGCTGTGATAATTCAGCACACCTAATATAGATAAAACTAGAGATTGCTTGAGCTCTGATGTTGGTATGATCCAAACCATTTTTGCACTTGGGTACCAAATTTTCGTGAGACCTGTCAGATGTAACAGTAGCATTGGGGATGATGTTCAGTTCTCTGTAGCCGAGTGTTATTGTAGGCCTACTTTGTACATTTGTTTTCTTTACAGTTTGTAATCTGTCCAAACCTACCTCTCCTATTTGAAAAAGGAACTACTAATTACAGAATCCATGATTTTCTTAATTGTATTTTCCCTTCATTACCATTAATGTGCTTACACGAACTTCTGTGTCTCTTCATATTGTTAAAGTCTGTCATTGTATGGATTAAACAGTGTATGTAACACTTGATAATTTTTCATTTTCACTCTTTAATATATTGCAAATGTGCTCATACAGACTTTTCAAAGTAGTTCTTAAAAATGGAATTTGTTATGTGCTTGAAGTATTCCTCTGGATCTGGAAAAAAAATGTGCCTCAGTCAGAGAACTCTTCCTAATATTTGCATTTCATAAATTTATCATCACTGACATTTGTATATCAGTCAATTGGAATCCCTCTCTCTGAAAGGAAACAGTAATATAATCTGAAAAATTGCTGAGATTTTGAAATTAGTGTTAATTCTTACAGGCATTGTAATAATGCCTGTTACAAAAATTGTCTGTAGTATGATTGGTAAATGGTAGACATAAAAAATGCTTTACAGTTGAATTGTAATGAATACACAACTTCTTATGACCAGATCAAACAACTAGCATAGTTATTTCAACTATAACTGAGATTAAGAAAATTTTAACTCAAGATGTTTTTATTTTTAGCTACATGTAGCTTTGGTTGTGTAATGATAAAAAAACTTTCAATGTCTAATAGAAGGTAACTTAAAAGAAGTATCTGCATACTGTGCATGGTAAAAGTTACTTATTTAATAATGCTGCTGATCTATTTGACATCATCATTCCTTTGTAAACAATAATATAGAAGCACAATTAGACTAGAATTATTGCTGTTAAGAATTTGACAATTCTTAGTACATCAACGTTAACCATTACTAGCAGACTATTTGCACAAATGAAACAAAGTCTGACCTTGCTTCCACTTACTTGTCGATCATCTGTTTTCTTTTATTGTTTTATTCGCCCCCAATGGTATTAGGTTGCGAGGCCAGAGGGCGTCTTTCATTCTCATTCTTCAATCTCACCTCCCATGGAAGGGGGAGGGTGCTGTCTCAGGTCTGGTGAAGGGGAAGCCAGCGTTCCTAGGGGGCAAACCAATCGGAGAAAGCCTGGTCCTCCAAGCTGGGTGTTATGTGGTCTAGTTGGTAAATGATGCATGTAAAAATCTTCATTGTCACAGGCCTGAAAATAATTCTCGGATGTGAAGGCCAAGCAAGAGATGGTGAGGTCGGAACAAGCCATACTTGATGTGTAGACAGCAGTGTCAGTATGACCATACACTCACAATACCCCCAGTTTGGGAACAAAATTTGAACCATAGTTGGTGATGCTTCTCTGCATCAGTAAAGGGGGTGGAAAAAGAAGCATTACACATCATAAAGGATCCTTACCAGAAGGATGTAAACCATGTCAAATGTTAACTGTTGCTGCTGTTGGCGGTGTCATCACCAATGAAATTACATGATTCTAATATTCTCCAATATTTCTAAGTTGCTGCAATTACTACAGGGACAATCCTGGATAGATGAACAGTGCTGAAGGTACCTTGAAGACGAGTGAATAAATGAAAGTGAGACAAGAGCAGACTGCTGTTTCAAAATTCCAGTTATACTGTGCATCAGGCTGTAGACTCCTCACAAGCAAAATAATTTTGTGGTTGCCAGGTGCGAAGAGTAGACAAAGTGAAAATGAGGATAGAATGTTGTGGTGGAACATTTCTGAAAGTATCAGATACTGGTGTACTTCTTCCAAAAGCAGTATATCAGCAGTACACAGCCTCCAGATGGTACCATGTTCCAAGTTCTCTCTGTCTCACACCTCATGGATGTCTTCACTGATTCTCATCATTTGTATTTTGCTGACTACAACTGGAGGAGTTGTGATCTCTTTTCACTGTAGATCATTCTGCTGATCTGGCAGCAATAATATGAGAAGAGGTCCAGCCAGAACTTCACCTGCAATCTTTCACTTGACAAAGATGATCATGCTGGCAGCTGAATGAAGTCTTTAGTGGCATTGGGCTATTACTTCTGCCTGACTTGAAAGCACCTAGCTTACAAGATATGTAGAGAAAGATGCAAGCTGTTGGCCGGCACCTCAAAAGTGGAAATCACTTCCCGACAATTTACAGGCCTTTCAGCAAGACACGATCAAGATGGCTCTTGAAGGAAAGTGACAGTTTAAGGACCAGAGGTTCTGAAGTTGACAACATTCCCCACTTCAACTCCCCTCTCTTACATACTTCATACAGTCGTCTACTGCTTCTATACTTAAATAACTGTTATTTTAATAAGCAAGTAAAATATCATGTTGAATATGTGTATAAACCTGAAATTAACTGTCAGGTCTCCTCGTAATATACTTTTTCCTGTATTTTGTTAGTAGTGGAAATGAAAGTTAAAGTTAATCCATTACTTCATCACATGACTGTAACATGGTTAAATATGCAACATTTGAGTCACATAGTACTGTCATTAACATGTCAAATAATTTCAGATTGTAAGTGCAAATGTTTCTCACCAGTGTAGAAGTGAAAATTGTGTCATCAGATGCAGGTAATAAGTTAAAATACCAGAAAGAGGAGAGAGATGTCTACTCTAATTACCCCACTTGAGGGTATATTTTGTCATGAAATCTGTGTCGTTGGGCATTTCATTTGCTTCAGTTTTTCAGCCTATTATATCCAAACAGTCCTTGAAAATTGAGTTGTAGCTCCAAAACACATTAAGTAAGACTTCAGGAATAAAATCCTTAGTCATACACAAATTTTATTTTCTGCTCTCTGCCCTGTGTGTTTATATTACTGCATGTTGATATACACTGATGTTATGTAATGTCTAAAAAATTGATTGTATTCAAAATATTTATGTGATAAAAATGCAGGCATAATATTAATTTGCTATGAACCTTTTTATTGTTGTGAACAGTCATGTTACTGAATTGGTGGTTCCACTTACCTCTAATTTATTTGAGGAAATGCTGTACCTGAACATTCTCATGTATTAAATGTACCAGTAAACCCCCTGATGCTTAGAGACTCGAGCTCTCATATATAAAACAGCTTCAGTCATCTGATTACTCGTAAATTAGTTACTGTTTTAAGTATTGCATTTCAAACTTAATTCTAATATTTCACAAACTTTCCAAACAAACTTCATGTACATAAGTGAGACAGTCACTAGGCGTTCTCAGTCTCAAATACTGGATGAATATATGAGTAGTAAAGAAATTCATCATTTCCATTATCAATAGATAATAAATGTACATTTCTCATGTATCATCCTTAGTAGCTCATGGGGTTGTGGCAATGTAGTGAACAGTCCATCAGATTTATCAGTAATTGATTTGAGAACTCATTCTGGGTTTGTTGTTAACTTCAGTTGTTCTGCCAGCACGTTTGCAGCTTCTGATTAAGTGAATTCCAATTTTCTGTGTTGGAATGTCCCATTTTAGTTGCAGTATCAAGCTTGGCGGATGTAATTACTGTTCAAATCTATTGGGTGTTGTGGTATGAATCCTTCACCCTCATGATCTGATACGGGGTCTTTATAAGGATGGTGATGTAGTTGGAAATTGATCACCCTGCACATTTAGGATTCACAATTTGTAAACCCAAGCATTCATGAGATCACTTTCATTCTATAGCTCATGGACACAGAGTTTTGTAGATGCCCGTTTTGAAAATGTGGAAGCTCAATTTCTCCCCATTTTGATTCAGCGTAGGGGCAATTAGGCCTACTTATTACATGATGTGAAACAGACACCTACAATCATGCACAATAATGGTCATTGATTAGGCACAATTATTTGAAATACAGTGTGCCAGTTACTCTCAGGGGAAAAATTGATCTCAAGTTGTGTAGTACTCAGTTATTAAGCTTTTGACCCTATTTTAGTTTGAGCAAATTTTTCTATTCTCACCCAAAAAAAATGCAATAAGAAATTGAATAGAATGGTTTTTATAATTTGAACTAGGCAGCCAGGTGTGGGAGGTGGTCACATTAGAGATTCTAAACACAAAAGGCTTAAAATGTGAGACAATGTATCAGAAATGTGTCACACATGATAACTGTCACTTCATGAAAGAACCGGCCATTAGCAACATCTGAGGTAGCAAAGTATCGTCCAGCAGAATGCACTAGATGCTTCCCAGGGAAGACTCGAGCACTCCAAACTGCACATCCACAGCTTAGCTGCAGCGCTACAGCCCTGCAAGGACACAATTGTGGCTCTCGTTGTTACACGATGCCAACTTGTGCTGAAACCGGCCCAGATGTCGTAGTAGGGAGGAGATATCTGCTGTTAACTGGTGTCCATCCGTAACTGTCCACAGCTCGGAACCATACCTCCCAGCTGTATGAAAATGGCCAGCAGACACTGCCACCACCAGCCCTAAGGCATTATAGAAGATACATCAATTCACACATTTGTGCTATCATCGGTGTGCCACACAGCCTATCCTCCTCCACAGAAAAGCAGGTACCTTCTCCCTTTTCTCTCACAGCAAGAAGGAAACTAGTCGACTTCTTGACCGGAGATATGTGGACTTGAGATTTTTCCAGTCTGCATATTCTGGACCAAGAGACTGACTGGATTAAGAACCTTAAAAACTTGACAGGGCCCCTCAAACTGGGGGGATAGCTTATTTGAAGATTACCTTTTTGCCCTGCCCGTCCCCCTGCCCACCAAACTCCAAAATTATGGATGAACCCCTTTTCCCCTGGCTTAACCTCAGAGGAGTGACCCCCTTCATTATAATGGTGCACCTCTCTGGAGTGAGAGTTCTATGTTCCTACATGCTGGTAATTCATGGGATAGCTCGACATGGAAGAGGCTGTAGTGGCCTTACTTGCCTTGCAGTGAACAGAGTTAAAATTCAGGTTTAACCATTTAAGCAAGGTGTCCTGTCTTCAGTGAGAATGCTGATGAAATGCAATAAGAATCAATTTCAAACTCAGATTAAGACTCTGCAAAGGAGGGTTGCAGATACTAGGGTATTGTGGTGGAATGATTAGTGTAATTCGCAGAGCAAAGCCTCCTAAACTGATGCAAAACAAACACTGGGCATTATCACTAAAAAATGATCTCGGAAGGCCAATAATGGAAAATATTTGAGGTAAATGCCGAATCTTTAGACTGACTGTGATGCCAGTACTTACTACAAGCCACACACTACTGGAGAGAGAATCCATGACAACCCGGATATAAAGGTCACCAACCTGTGTCCTAGATAACAGACAAATGTAATCAATGGACAGGTAGCCCACTGGGTTATTTTCCTTCCCAGAATGCAACCTCCCATTCTGAGAATTAGGGTTAGACTTGGCTACCTTGCTGCTCTGACAATCTCTCACTCTGAATTACCTGATACAGTCCAGGTCAGGCGAGGTGCTCCCTAATCTTAGAAAGTGTTCTGGCAACTGCTAAATGACTACCTGCTGCAGAATTATGGAAATAATATGAAATAGCGAGAGTTGGTTCACCAATCACCATTGAAACATTTCTCACTCCTGGCTTGGTAGCGCATAATGCCCTTCCTTACACTGTAACCTGTCACACCAAACACCTAGCAAGACGGTGCAAAGATTACCACATTGGATCGTGTAATAACCACGACAGGAACTGTCATGGGTTTGCTGCTAAGGAAATTGTAGCGGGACCAAATGGGAGAGGCCCGCAAACAAACAAGATGGATGAACGGGAATGGAAGGAGAAGCACGGCATGACGACAGACAACCGAGCAAGACTCCAAGTACAACAACAAAGTATTAAGCAATGGAGTCACAAGAGAGAGCCTCATGAAATCAATACAACATCCACTCATAAATAGGAAGCAAGCACATGCAATGTAAACACAA
Organism: Schistocerca americana; assembly: GCF_021461395.2. NCBI lineage: Eukaryota > Metazoa > Arthropoda > Insecta > Orthoptera > Acrididae > Schistocerca > Schistocerca americana. The sequence continues at coordinate 5,243,591 of NW_025725481.1, read as the reverse complement.
TGTCTGTAAGCGAGATATCAACCGATTCAATGTGAATACCAGACTGCCTCACTGAGTGAGAGGCTGCCACCTAAATATATGACAGGGTATGCCACTATTGGTCACTGGGACAATGTGCTCTACAGTGGAGCCCTCACATTAGACTCAGGGCCAGGAGTGTGCAGTAGTCATGGTGTAAGCCATGGCAGCACAGAGACCTCCAGTGGTCATTGAGTTCCATGCAGTCTGGTGCGGATTTGAAACACGCGGCACTCGGTACCTGATCCCTCCCCCCTGAAACTTGTGCATAGAGGCGAAAATGCCCTGGACTTGCCACAGTGGTCGGCAGATGGGAGAAAACCCAGACTTGTAAACTGTCACTGTCGGGGAGGAAGGGACGTCCAAGGTGTCCACGATGGCCAACACAGAGGCCACGGCATCGGAGGGAGCCTCCAGTCCACCAGGGGGTGGGAAGAGCTGGCAGCAGGCTCGCGGGGAGGCAGCAACCGGTGGCAACTCAAAGACAGTGTCTGTACCCGAAGTAGGGAGTGCAGGAAGATACAGCAGTGGGAGTCCCACAGGGGTACGAGGGCCGTGGTGTCACTGCCAGACACCACACTTGCTAAGTGGTAGCTTTTAAATCGGCTGCGGTCCACTAGTATACGTCGGACCCGCATGTCGCCACTGTCAGTAATTGCAGACCAAGCGCCGCCACACGGCAGGTCTAGAGACAGATCCTAGCACTCAGCCCAGTTGTACAGCCGACGTTGCTAGCCATGGTTCACTGAGAATTACGCTCTCATTTGCCGAGACGATAGTTAGCATAGCCTTCAGCTACATTTGCTACGACCTAGCAAGGCACCGTATTCAATTGTTATTGAGATTCTATTAATGTATCATCAAGAGCGATGTTCTACAAATGTGGATTAAAGTTAAGTATTCCAGAAGCTACGTACTTGTCTTTATAGCATTCATTACGTATCCTGTTTCAGACCTCATGCCAGCCTGCGTGAGGTTAAGCGGGTGCCTTTCGGCTTCCTCTCATTGTGTCTAGGCTGTCTTGTCTAGACACAACAAGGGCAGAGCTGGTTATGATGGTGGCACTCCAACACTTTTAATAACTTCACTGATGTCACATGCTGCCCATGGGCTACGATGACTGAGGCGGGCATCCAACCCACCTTGTTCCCGTACACGTGAGCCCACACGGCTGCACAAGAGGCATAATGCTGGGAGGGCCAGTAGCAGGGGTGGGAGGGTGAAGGTATCAGCAAATAGTCCGGCAGAGCTTCTCCATTGGGTGACAGCAATGAACCTTGCTCTATGTCAAGTGGTTGGTGCGATATGTGCTCAAGAACAGGGTGAGGGCTGATGTGGTTGGCATTGTTTCAACTGCCTTTGTCATCTCTTGTTTAAATGTATGGACAAGCCTCTCCACTGCGCCATTGGAGGAAATGTGGGCTATGGATATGTTTGGTCTCTGATAATGGCTTCCAATTCATGGCATTCTCCTACCAAGACTTCTGTCAGGCCTACAGTATCAATGTGTGAGGCAGGCCCTCAGTGGTGAGAAACTGAGCCAGGGCTGTGACTGTGTCCTCTGTGTTGTTGAGTGCCATGCAGACAACATGTGGGTAGTTGGAATAGGCACCAAAGATAAGTAACCACATGGACACCAAAACCGCACCTGGAAAATTAAGTTTGATGCGATCCCAGGGCAAGCGTGGCAAACGCCAGGGTGTGAATTCTGGTACCATGACCGGTGGAATTTGAATCCGTGCCAGACGTCATGGACGCAGTTACAACATTTTGGCAACAAGGTAAACAGTTGTCGTTCTTGGTATGGAGGCGAAGTTGGTCTGTCTGCTGGAGCAACAGCAGCAGTTAATGCAGCAGCAGCAGCTCATGCAGCAGCAGCAGCTCCAGTTACACATCTTACAAAAGCCGCTGTAACTGACAAAGTTGATGCTCGGGACACGTTACCGCATCAGCTTCAGGGTCCTTGGGTGTCCGATGCTTTCCCGCGTCCGTCGTCCTTTCCATCCTTTAATGACGCTAAAAACCTACTTACATAGGCTGAAACAACATTTCACGGCTTTCCAAGACACGGACAACTCCTTGCAGCAGTCACTGTTTTCGTCTTGGGCCTCTCCGGACACGTTCTATCATCTCCGCATGCCCAATGCTACCATGTAGTCGCCTCTTGGCTGGAAATCCACCAGTACCATAAACAGCCCGGTCAATTGTATCGTTCCTGTGTCACGGACTTGCAGGGTCTCAGCTGTTGATGCGATTTTGCGTGCACCAATCAGCAGTGTAAGGCTTCGTATGCGGACTCCCTGATCTGGGATGTAGTGGTTCAGTTGGCTCCCGACCCTGAGGTCTGCACTGTGGTGTTGAATCTTGACAACCCCTCCTTGGAAGAGATTCTCTGCATTGCTCACTCCTTTGAAATTGCTCAAGTGGCTAACAAGCGTCTTGTGGCGCGACTGCAGGTGGCAGCGATCGCGGAGTTCCAGCGGGTTCCGCCCTTGCGATGTCGACGTGGCCCAGCCAACAGGGGCCAGTGCCATCGGGACTCTTCGTGTTCCGACATCTCTATGGCGTTGGCCCTTTGGTCGCCCCTCGGTGCCGGTCGAGCGGCCTACTTCCTTCTTGCCCACAGTGCTTTACTGCCCATTCGCGGGCTGATTGTCCCCACCACTGGAAAATGTGCACGCTGTGTAACAAGGAGGGCCACATCCGATCGGTTTGTCATAGTCGCTCGACTCGATCCAGTCCTGCCCATCCTGGGCCTCAAGATACCGTCCATGCTCTGCAATCGGTTGTCCCACAGGATGACCCATCAGCGTGGAAGCTTTTCCTCACGCTCCGCAATTTCACAGAGGATGTCAGCTTTCAGGTCGACACTGGGGCCACTGTCTCCCTGATTGCTATGGCAACATATACCCGGCTGGACTCTCCTGCGTTGTCGCCTCCATCTCGCCGTTTATTCGCCTACGGAGACGGTTCCATTCCCCTTCCTTGGGTAGTTAATAGTCCAGGCGACATACAAGCATGTTCTGTGGCTCCTTACCCTCTCTGTCGTAGAGTATCTGTCGGCTTCGAATATTTTTGGCCTGGATGCGTTTCAACTGTTTGGCTTTTCAATTTCCGACGAAGTTAAGGTCGTTTCCCCGGCTGTTCCCTTTCAGGACTTTGACAATCTGTGCTCTGATTTTGTGTCGTTGTTTGCACCGGATCTCGGATGTGCTTCCGGCTTTCAGGCGCACATCACCCTATGGCCGGATGCACAGCCTCACTTTTTCTGGGCCAGGCCCCTTCTGGTCAACCAGGAACTTGATCAGCTCCAGGCCGCTGGCGTGCTGGAACCTGTAACCTATAGTGCATGGGCGACACCAGTGGTGGTCATACGGAAACCCAATGGGCCCCTTTGGCTATGTGGGGTTTTGGCGCTGCAGTCAATGCTCAGTCCCTCATTGTTACTTATCCCATTCCCTGACAGGAAGACCTTCTTGCCAAGCTTGCCGGGGGAGAGTATTTTTCCAAGATCGACCTGACTGAGGCATACCACCAATTGCCCTTGGATGTCGAATCTCAGAACATCATGGTTATCAACATGCCTTTCGAATTGTATAAGTACAAGTGCCTTCCCGTTGGTGTCTCTTCAGCGCCAGCCATTCTCCAGCGATTCCTGGAGCAGCTTACCCAGCCTATCCCTGCATCTCTGAATTATCTGGATGACATCTTGGTCACCGGGTGTTCCCACTAGGAACGTTTGCAAAACCTCAGTGCCCTATTTCACACTCTGCAGTCTGCTGGTCTACGCTGTCGGCTGAACAAGTGTTGTTTCTTTCAACTGGAAGTGGAATACTTGGGCCACTGGCATAGCAAAGATGGCATTCACCATTCAGGTCATAATGTCACTGCCATTGAGGCCCTTCCTAGTCCCAAGGACTTATTGGAACTGCAGGTGTTTCTGGGCAAGGTTACTTATTACTTAAAGTTCTTGGCCCAGGCTGCCTCCATTGCTCAACCCCTCAATCACTTGTGTCGCAAAGTCATACCTTTTGTTTGGACTCCTGCCTGTGACCAGGCTTTTCTCCATTTAAAGGTGATGCTGAAGTCCGCCCCTTGCCTTACTCCCTTCTCTCCGGACCGCCTCTTGGTTGTGGCAGCTGATGCGTCAGCTTACGGCATTGGGGCCATCCTTGCCCACTGGGATGCCGATGGCTCTCAACAGCCCATTGCTTATGCCTCTAAGACGTTGACCCCAGTGCAATGGAACTACTCCCAGATTGAAAAGGAGGCCCTGGCGATCGTGTTCGCCATCCAAAAATTTCATTCCTATCTCATTGGGGCAAAGTTCACCATCCTGATGGACCATAAACCCTTGGTTACACTTTTCAGACTCCACTCTCACCTTCCCGAGCAGACGGCTCAACAACTCCAGCTCTGGGCATTGTTTTTACGTAATTATGCTTACACCATCCGGTATAAGCACACCGCCCACCATGCTAATGCGGACACTTTGTCACATCTCCCAGCAGGCCCCAATCCTGCTTTTGATCAATAGGAGGCCCTCTGCTTTCACATTGATTCTGCCCACCGGGATGCGCTGGATGGTCTTCCTCTTATGGCTGCTGACGTTGCTGCGGCTACCCACCATGACCCTGTCTTGCGGCAGGTTCTCAACTACGTGGTCCACAGGTGGCCATCCTATGTTACTTGTCGGATGCAGTCCGATTCCTGTCCCTGGCGCCACCTGTCCCACAGGCTCTCCGTGGTTGATGATGTCCTTCTGTTGGCCGTGGAGTCAGATGCCCACCGGGTGGTCATCCCTCCGGAAATGCGGCTTCAGGTACTCAGTTTGTTACACCACGGGAACTGGGGTATGTGCCATATGAAAGTTTTGGCTCGCCAGCATGTGTATTGGCCCGGCATCGAAGGTGATATTGAGCACCTGATCCGTGGCTGTACTGTCTGAGGGGGGCTTGCCTTGTGACGCACAGTCTTGTGCACACTGGCCTGTGCCGCGCCGGTCAAGGGATCACATCCGTGTCGATTTTGCGGGACCGTTTTTGGGGTCCATGTGGTTACTCATCGTTGATGCCTACTCCAAATACCCATATGTTGTCAGAATGGCATCCACCACCACGGAGGCTACACTCACGGAACTGGTCCAGGTTCTCACCACTGAGGGCCTGCCCCACACGTTGGTCTCCAATAATGGTCCCCAATTCCACGACTTCTGTCAGGCCAACGGTATCAAGCATATCTGTAGCCTTCCTTTGCACCCTTCATCCAATGGTGCGGCGGAGAGGCTTGTCCGCACTTTTAAACACCATTTGACTAAGGCGGTTGACACATCTCCAACCACGTTGGCCCCCACTCTGTTTTTGAGCACCTATCGCACTACGCCATTTGACGGTCGCAGTCCGGCAGAGCGCCTTCATGGGCGACAGCCGTGGACCCTGGTCCATGCTGGTCCTGGTCCATGCTGATGCCGTCCTCCTCCCACGCCCACTCCCAGCCCTCGCAGCGGTATGCCCCTGGCACGGCCGTGTGGGCCCGCGAGTACGGGCACAAGGTGGGTTGGACACCCGCCGTGGATGTCGCAGCCCACGGGCGGTATGTTATGTCAGTGCAGACATCGAAAGTGTTGGCGCGCCACCATCACGATCAGCTCCACCCTCATGCTGCCACGGGACTAGCGCCACTGCCTCTTTCCCTACCTCCTTCAGGTACGGACGTGGTCGTCGAGTCACCATCCCAGCCCCCGGTTGCCGTCTCCCCGCGGGCCTGCTGCCGGCCCTCTGCACCTCCGGATGGATTGGCAGCTCCCTCCGCTGCCCATGGACTCTGGATCGGCTGTCATGGATACCTTGGGCATCACTTCCTCCCTGTCACTAGCTGTTGACACACACAGTACCTTTTCCCACTGCCGCCCACCTTGGGACCGTCCGGGGCGTTTCCACCCATATTCACAAGTTTCAGGAGGGAGTGATCTGGAAACGCGCGCCACAGAATTTGAATCCGTGCCAGAAGTAATGGACGTCGAAGACCCATAGAGGTCTCTGCACCATTGCGCCATAAGCTGTAGCGGCGTGCGCCTCCTGGCCCTCATTTAGTGTGGGCACACCACAGTGGAACACATGGTCCCAGTGGCCAATAGCAGCACCCCTGATAGGGTACTTAAGCAGCGGCCTCTTGCTCAGCCAGTCAGTCTAATGTTGCTTACGTCGGTTTACACCTTGCTTTGCACTAGACTTCTTACTTCCTGGTTCGTGTACGAGTGGACATGTTTGTTTCCTTGTGACTCTGTTGTTCGGTCTTGTTGCATTCATTCTGTCCTTTGTTAGTCATGTCTGTCCTCTTATGTTGTGTTATTGTACACGGGCCTCTCTGTGGGTCCCACTGTGCCTTCCATCATTGCTACCCCATGACCATCCTGGTCGCAGTTACAAAATGAATGACTGATGGGGGCTTGCCTGTTGATGCGCAGACACAGTGCACCTGCAGACCAGGCTGTCAATACCACCATTGATGGTGGGCCAATACACGTGCCGGCGAGCCAAAATTTTCATGTGGCACAGTGCGCATGGTGTAACAAGAAGGACATCATCAACCATGGAGAGGCTGTTCGACAGGTGGCACCAGGGACTTATGTCAGTCTCCATCCAACAAGTAGTATAGGAAGGCCAACCATGGACCATGTAGTGGAGAACCTGCCACAAGATAGGGTCTTGGTGTGTAGCCGTGGCAATGTGATCAGCCATAGGAGGCAGGGAATCCAGCGCATCCCGGCGGTCAGAATCAATGCGAAAGCAGAGGCCGTCCTGTTGGTCGAACGCAGGATTGGGGGCTGCTGGGAGATGTGACAAAGCATCTGCGTTAGCATGGTGGGCAGTGGGCTTATACTGGATGGTGTATGTGTAATTCCGTAAAAATAAAACCCAGTTCTGGACACATAGAGTCACCCACTCTGGAATGTGAGAGTGGGGTCCGAAAAGCATAACTAAAGGTTTATGGTCTGTCAGCAGGTTGAACTTTCCCCAAAAAGATAGATTTTAAATTTTGGGTGGTAAACACAATTGCCAGGGCCTCATTTTCAATTTGGGAGTATTTCCGTTGTGCTGGGTTTAACGTCTTAGATGCATAAGCAATGGGCTGATCTGAGCCACTGGTATTCTAATGTACGAGGACGGCCCCAATGCCATATGCCGATGTGTCAGCTGCCACAACCAAGGGGCCGTCTGGAGAGAAGGGAGCAAGGCAAAGGGTGGACTACAGCATCATCTTTAAACAGAGAAAAGTGTGGTCACAGGCAGGAGTCCAATCAAAAGTCATCCCTTTGCGGTGCAAGTGATTGAGTGGTTGAGCAATGGAGGCAGCTTGGGGTAAAAACTTTAAGTTATAAGTAACCTTGCCCAAAAACGCCTGGAGTGCAGATAAGTCCTTGGGACGAGGAAGGGCCTCAATGGCTGCGACATTGTGATTCGAAGGGCAAATGCTATCTTTACTAAGCGAGTGGCCTAAGTATTCCACTTCCGGGTGAAGAAAACGACACTTGTCCAACTGACAGCATAAACCTGCAGACTGTAGAGCGTGAAATAATGCGCTGAGGTTGTGCAAATGTTCCTGACAGGAATTCCAGGTGACCAAGATGTCATCCAGATAATTCACGCAGGCTGGGATAGGCTGTGTAAGCTGCTCCAGGAACCCTGGAAAACAGGCGGTGCCAAAGTGACACCAAATGGAAGGCACTTGTACTTGTAGAATCCAAAAGGTGTGTTGATAACCATGACGTTCTGGAAATCGGAATCCAAGGGTAACTGGTGGTATGCCTCAGCCAGGTCGATCTTAGAAAAGTACTCACCCCCACAAGCTTGGCGGGGAATGGGGTAAGTTTCTACTAAAGACTGGCACTACTATCAGTGCTCAAAGTCCCCACACAGCCAAAGTTGACCCATTGGGTTTCCGTATGACCACCAATGGTGTCGCCCAGGCACTTTATGTACCAGCTCCAGGCTGCTGGCGTTCTGGAGACAATCAAGTTCCTACTTGACTGCCAGCCATAAGGCCACCGAATGGGGACAGGCCCAAAAAAAGCAAGGCTGTGCATCCGGCCAAAGTGTGATGTGCGCCTGAAAATCTGAAGCACATCCGAAATTCGTTGGAAACGGCAACACAAAAGCTGAACACAGAGCATCCAAGTCCTGAAAAGGAACAGACCTTAGCTTTTTTAGAAATTGAAAAGTCAAACAGTTTAAACTTATCCAGGCCAAAAATATTCTAAACCTATGGATGGTCGACAACAAATAGGGTAAGGAGCCAGGCAACATGTGTGTATGTCGCCTGGATGACGAACTGCCCATGAAGGGGATTGGAACCATCGACATAGGCGACCAAATGCTGAGAATGCAGGGGAGCCAAGGTGGGTATATGTCACAGTATTAATCAGGGAGATGGTGGCCCCAGTGTTGAGCTGAAAACTGACATCCTCAGTAAAAGGCAGAGCATGAGGAATAGCTTCTATGCTGATGGGTCCTCCAGCTGGATGACTGATTGCAGAGCATGTGCTGTATCCTGAGGCCCAGTAGGGGCAGGATGGGAGCAAGTCGAATGACTACAACAAACAGATTGGATGTGGCCCTCTTTCTCAAACATTCTATCAGATTGCCCCCCACCGCTGGAAAACGTGCACAGAGTGTGTGGTAAAGCACTGTGGGCAAGGTGGAAGTGGACTGCGTGACCAGTAATGAGGGGCGACTGGAGGCTCTGATGCAATAGAGATATCAGACATAGAGGAATCCCGATGGTGCTGGCCTCTGTTGGCTACGCCATGTCTACGTCATGATGGCGGAACCCACAGAGACACATCAATCGCTGCCACTTTCGGCTGTGCCATAAGATGCTCGTTAGCCACCTGAGCAATTTCAAATGAGTGGGCAATGAGGAGAAACTCTTTGAATGAGGGATTATCGAGTTTCAATGCTGCAGTGCAGACTTTAGGATCAGGAGCCAACTGAACACCCACATCCCGGATGAGGAAATCTGCATACGAAGCCTTACACTGATGATTGGTGCATGGAAAATTGCAGTGACAGCCGACACCCTGCAAGTCCGTGATCCAGGAACAATATGATTGAGCAGGCTGTTTATGGTACTGGTAGAACTCCATCTGAGAGGCGACCACATGGTAGTGCTGAGAATAATAGTTTGGCAGCAAAAGGCATTTCTCCTGGACAGAGCAAGCCACAGGCCAAATTGCGGAGAAGAAAAATGTGTCTGGGGAGCCCCACGACAAAAACAACGACCGCTGCAAGGGGTCATCCGTGACCCGAAAAGCTGTGAAATGTTTTTCAGACAGTTTAAGTGCGTTTCCCAGTCTTTTTTAGCATCATTAAATGGTGGGAACGACGGTAGACCTTGGAAAGCATCGGACACCCGAGGACTCAGAAACTGTTGTGGAAATGCATCCTAGACACTGACTTTATCTGATAGACATCTTACAAAAGTTCATATGGTTGCTAACTGTACCTGCTGCTGCTGCGTGAGCTGCTGCTGCACGAGTTGCTGCTGTTGTTCCAGAAGGCAGACCAACGTAGACTCCATGCTAACAACTACTACCGTTTACCTTGTTACCACAATGCTGTAACCATGACAGGAATGGTTGCGGGGTTGCCACTAACGAAAATGTGGCGGGACCAAACAGGATTGGCGTGTGAATCATTCTCCATGTTCACTGGATTGGCCTGCTTATAGGAAAGAAAAGAAGATTCAGGAGTATAAGTTCCTTGATCGTCTAACCTATATTGAGGCTTGTAAGAAGTATACACGTCTTCATCCTGTGTCAATGACACCTAGCTATGCTTTAATTACATCTTCACCCCTTCCTCCCCCTTCCTTACCCCAGTCCAAAACGCCTCTTCCCCTCTCCCTGCAGTTCCCCCACCTTCCCCTCCTGGCGCTGCTCCCACTCCCTAGCCGGAGAAGTGTCCCGCTTCTTCGGCATCTGCCGGTCAAGGGCACCCCTCCTGGGACCCCCCTTCCTGGTACCTTCCAGGCCAAAGGTCTGCTGCCACACTACAACCATGAGAACCACAATCTGTGAGGCCCCAGGTCACCCGCTCTCTTTCTGTTCCAGAGCTTGCTGCAGCTGGCTCCCTTTCGCAGCACAGCCCTCCTCGATCTCAAACAGAAAAGAAGAAGACTTGACTCTGACCTACTGTTCACGGATGTCGCCCCCTCCTTGTCAGTGATGGATAGTGACCCAGTGACGTGACTGGCTTTAGCCTGTTCACCCCCATTAGAACCATGATTATGTGTTTATCCGATGGAATTGTGACAGATATTACCATCACCTTCCGGAGTTGAAATCCCTTATTTTGTATTACTCTGCAGCTTCTGTGGTTCTACAGGAATCTCATTTTACTTATGATCACTCGGCGGCCCTCCACGGGTTCCATGCTTTCTGCCGAAATCGTGTTGGCCCCCTGCAGGCCTTTGATGGCGTTTGTACATTGGTTCGTATGGACACTACTAGCACATGGATTCCTCTTCAAACTTCATTGGAAGCAGTTGCTGGACTCTGCAGTCACAATTTGCAATCTTTATCTCTCTCCTTACAGGACTCTTACACTTGCTGCTTTAACTGCCCTTCTTCAGCAACTTCCTCCTTCCATCCCCGTTCTCGGGGATTTTAAAGCTCATCATCCCTTGTGGAGCAGTGCATTTCCATCTAGTCAGTGTCTTCTCATAGACCAGTTCCTTGCAGACCACGATTTGTGCCTTCTTAATGATGTCTCCCCTACCCATTTCAGTGTCGGTCATGGTACCTTTCGCACCATTGATCTCTTTCTTTCTTCTCGCTCCCTTCTCCCTTCATTGCACTGGTTGCCATACAACAACCTTTGCAATAGTGACAATTTCCCGTTGATTCTCTCGCTACCTTCCCGCTCCCCAATGGACAGGTTACCTCGTTGGTCTTACCAATGTGCCAGTTGGCATCTATACTGCACAGGTAGTTTTTTCTCCCTCTCTGTTGGGTTGTATTGATGACGTCCTACGTGACATGTCTGATGCGAATGTTCACGCTGCTAGCCTTGTATCCCACGCTAATCTGGACCATTTCACAGCTGGCATGACCCGTGGTACTGTACAGCAATTGCCATTGCCATCCGTGATTGCTGCCAAGCTTTGCAACCCCTTAAGAGGCACCCATCCACTGCCAATCTTATTACCTTTAAATGCCCCCGCACCAAAGCCCGTTACTTAATCAAATGGAGCAAACCGGTGTATTGGGAATGCTTTGTTTCTCCCCTCGGTTCTACTGTCCCACTGTCATGGGTCCATGCACCGTATGGTGGATTGCAGAGTATGTATGTAGATGTAGATGCAGATGGGTTTCACTTTGCTCTCTCCAAGGTTGCCATCGGAAGTCTTCCCTCCCAGTCGTTGTCCCGCAAGAATCAAGAGGTCCATGCAAAGGCTATCTGGGAGGGTGTCTTGTGACCCATTTTGTAACAGCGCCAGCATCAACCTCCTATCCAGCTGCTTTCCTTCACCAGAAACAGTGGGCTGAAGAATCGACCCCTTGTCTGTCAGAATCTACCAATGAACCTTTTCCTGAATGGGAACTTCTTTCCACATTTTCTTCTTCTCATCATATGGCCCCTGGCCCAGACTCCATTCATCACCAGTTGCTTCAACATCTCAGTGCTCAAAAACGACAACATATTCTCTGGGTGCTTAACCGTATATGGTTCCAGGGTGACTTCACTTATGAATGGAGGGATATCATCATTGTTCCCGTCGTTAAGCCTGGTAAGAACCCTTGTTTGCCGAAAGCTTTTGGCCAATTAGTCTGACTAATGTTGTTTGCAAGGTAGTTGAATGGATTATAGCCTGTCGGCTCAATTGGGTCCTTGCAGCTTGTGATCTATTGTCCCCTTACCAGTGTGGCTTCCAAGAGGGATGGTCTCCAATCGATCATTTACTTCGCTTGGAATCCACAGTTCATCAGGCATTTTCCCAGTGCCACCATTTTGTTGCAGTATTTTTCGACATTTGCAAGCCCTATGACATGGGTTGACGCCATCTTATCTCACTTACACTTCATGAGTGCTGTCGTTGGGGCCCACTCCGGATTTTTATCTGCCAGTTGGTGTTCTATCAGTCGTTCAGGGTTCAGGTTGGTACTGCTTTTAGTTCTCCATGGCCCCAGGAGAATGGCATCCCACAGGGTTCTGTATTGAGTGAACTTCTTTTCCTCATTCCTATAGATGGACTTGTGGCCTCCATTGGTCACCCCAGCTCTGTATGTGGATGATTTCTGCATTTGGGTTAGTTCCTCTTCGATGGCCTCTGCAGAGCGGCAGCTCCGGGGTGCTATATGTTGTGCCTCTGCATGGACCCTCTCACTCGGGTTTCAATTCTCTCCTTTAAAATTGTGGTTGGTCCACTTCTGTCTCCATACTGCGGTCCACACCTATCCAGAGCTCTACCTCGATGCACAATGATTACCTGTGGTCCCACAGTTTCGTTTCCTGGGTCTTATTTTTGACAAGAAGCTCACTTGGCTGCCTCATATCAGACTTATGATGATAGGATGTTTCCGTATACTCCATGTCCTTCGCTTTCTTGTCCACACCTCTTGAGGTGCGAATCGTTCCACTCTTCTCTGCCTTTATCAGGATTTAGTGCTGTCTCGCTTGGACTATGGTTGTCAAGTTTATGTTTTGGCTGCTCCTTCCACACTGCACCTTCTGGATCTGGTCCACCATCGTGGTATCCGTTTGGCCCCCAGCGCCTTTCCTATGAGCCCTGTTGATGGTTTCCTGATTGAAGATTTCTGTCGATGGTCCCAGCTTCTGGTCTCTTACTCAATCATTGTCCATTCATCTCTCACTCATCCTTCCTATTCTATCCTGTTCCTATACCAAGGATGTCACCCACCCAATTCCCGCCCTTGGGTGGGTTTATCCATGGGCTCCGCCTTGTGTCTCTTCACCATGATTTTCAGCTTCCTTCTTTGTCCCGTCTGTCACGTTCCCTCCCCCCCCACCCTCCTCACTGGTTAGATCCTTGGCCCCGTATTCGGATGGATCTCCACTGAGGTCTGAAAGATTCTGTTCCTCCAGTGATGTTCCATTGTTTTCCCACTGACTTTTATGGGAGTTTTGGGATGCTGTTGTTTTTACACTAATGGCTCTAAATCTGCTGATCATGTAGGATATGCCTTCATGTCCTCTGTTGGCATGGAAAATCATCTCCTGCCAACTGCATGTTGGGTGTTTAACAGAGGTAAGAGCCTGGGAAATTGCCATCAATTCTGCAGTAAACAGTCCCAACCAAACCATGTTTTGTTATGTACGGACTCAATGAGTGGCCTTCAGGCTATTGACCTATGTTTTTCCTGCCATCCCTTGGTCTTGGCCATCCATGACTGTTTTGCTGATCTTAACCATGCTGATTCGTCTGTTGACTTCCTTTGGGCTCCTGGCCATGTGGGTAACCCAGGTAATGACCTTGCTGATGGTTCGGCTGGGGGAGCAGTCACTTCTTTGTAACTTTTCCTGCGGCTGATTTACAGCTTCATATCAAATCCCACTTGGCACAATCATGGGCCAACTCTTGGGAGGCTAATAAACTTCGTGCGCTTAAGATGACACCTGTCCCATGGCATTCTTCCTTCTGCCTCTTCCAAAAGGACTTGACCACCCCATGTTGACTCCACATCAGCCATACCAGGCTGACCATGGTTTTCTTTTGCGTAATGAGCCACCCCCATTATGTGGTTGTGGAGCCTTCCAGTCAATAGCCCACATTTTGGTGGAATGCCCCCTTCTTTTGGCTCTGCATACCAAGTACAGATTTCCCCACACTTTACCTATAATATTGGCAGATGATTCCCAGATGGTTGAACTGGTTCTCTGTTTCCTCTGTGAAAGTGGTTTTTATTTTCAGTTTAAAGGTTTTTAATTTCCCTCTGGAATAGGGGAACTGTAGTGAGGGTTGGGGTGTCTCCCACTGTAAGCTGTATTTTGGAGATTCCTCTTTTCTTTCCCTTTTACTCTTTCTTTATCACTTTTTAGGTTTGGTTAGTCTCCTTTTACAATACCCACCCTTACATTCTAGTGGTTGAACGCTTTTGAATAGCAGGTGATCTTGCCTGTACTGCATCAGAGGTGGGATATTTCCTGCCTCTAGCAAATCCTTGAGGTTGTCCACTTGCTGACTTCCCTCCTTTTGTTTTCACCATTGCAACACGACTGCACTTTTACGTTTTTTTGGTCTATTACCTTTTATCATTATGACTCTTCTCAGATGTGAATCAATTCAAGTGGATCACCTTTGAAACAAGGGGCTGATGACCTTGCTGTTTGGTCCCTTCAACACCAATCAACCAACCAACCAACTTTCTCTATACCTGTTAAATGTAAAACGCCAAATAGTGCCATAATTTCACGCCTATCTGTAACATTACAATCTATGATGAATTTGTAGTTTGTTCTAAGGTTGTCAGCATATTTGTTAGTATGGGATACTATCATACCTGTAATATTAGTGTCAAAAAGTATGAAAAACACACAAATTTCATAGAGATATCTTTTTAATTGCTTGTGAGACCCTGATTTCCACTACTTGTATTGTGAAGTGGACCATCTCCTCCCCACTACTGTGGCCAATGTAATAAGCAGAGATCCAAAGTTGTGGCGATCTGCTGGAGCAATGCTGTTGTCTCACCTAACTCAAATCTTGTAATTTTTTCACCAAAATAGAGATCAGTCAGTCCACCAATGAAATCAAAGGGACACGGCAGACTTTACAGGTCTATGTATGCAGATAATGAGCTCAGGTAACTTCGCATAAACTCACATTGTATGGAAATTTCTGGATTGAGCTATGACATTTAGATGTGTGAAAACGGGATATAAATTTGTCCTTAGTTGTTTCATTGCCATATTTCTGTACTGATGTGTTCCTGGCAGCATTAACCAAAGCATTGACCTAATTATCTGAATATGCTGGAAGGTGAAGCTTAAGATTGTAATGAAATCTGTTGTCCATAGCATTTGTGTGTGTCAGCTGATCAAATGATGGAGCAGAGTAATAAATGAACAGGAGATATGTTGGCAATATTGAGGTATCAAATAAGATCATAGGGTGACCTCACCAGTCTGCAGAACTAGTGCAAAGACACAACCTTTTTTCCTTACACCAAATGGTGTAATTGTTATAAAAATTACACAGATCCCACATGCAAAAACAAAAAACAAGCTAGCGTGATTTAGTTTACAATTTAATATGTAACTGATGTGTATACACTACTGGTCATTAAAATTGCTACACCACAAAGATGACGTTCAACAGATGTGAAATTTGACCCACAGGAAGAAGATGCTGTGATATGCAAATGATTAGCTATTCAGAGCATTCACACAAGGTTGGTGCCAGTGGTGACACCTACAATGTGCTGACATGAAGAAAGTTTCCAACCGATTTCTCATACACAAACAGCAGTTGACTGGCATTGTCTGGTGAAACGTTGCTGTGATCCCTCATATAAGGAGGAGAAATGTGTACCATCACGTTTCCGACTTTGATAAAGGTCGGATTGTAGCCTATCGCAAATGTGGTTTATCATATCGCGACATTGCTGCTTGCATTGGTTGAGATCCAATAACTGTTAGCACAATATGGAATCGGTGGGCTCAGGAGGGTAATATGGAATGCTGTGCTGGATCCCAATGGCCTCGTGTCACTAGCAGTCGAGATGACAGGCATCTTATCTGCATGGCTTTAACGGATCGTGCAGTCACGTCTCGATCCCTGAGTCAACAGATGGGCACATTTTCAAAACAACAACCATCTGCATGAACAGTTCGACCATGTTTGCAGCAGCATGAACTATCAGCTCAGAGACCTTCGCCGCAGTTACCCTTGACACTGCATCACAGAGAGCATTGCCTGTGATGGTGTACTCAATGACAAACCTGGGTACATGAATGGCAAGATGTCATTTTTTCGGATGAATCCAGGTTCCGTTTACAGCATCATGAGGGTCACATCCATGTTTGGTGACATCGCAGTGAATGCACATTGGAAGCTGGTATTCGCCATCGCCATACAGGTGTATCATCCGGCATGATGGTATGGGGTGCCATTGGTCACATGTCTTGGTCACCTCTTGTTCGCATTGATGGCACTTTGAACAGTAGATGTTACATTTCAGATGTGTTATGACCCGTGGCTCTACCTTTCGTTCGATCCCTGCTAAACCCTATATTTGAGCAGGATAATGCACGACTGCATGATGAAAGTACGGGCTTTTCTGGATACAGAAAATGTTCAACTGCTGCCCTGGCCAACACATTCTTCAGATCTCTCACCTATTGAAAATGTTGGTCAATGGTGGCCGAGCAACTGGCTCATCACAATACGCCAGTCACTACTCTTGATGAACTGTGGTATCGTGTTGAAGCTGCATGGGCAGCTGCACCTGTACATGCTATCCAAGCTCTGTCTGACTCAATGCCCAGGCATATCAAGGCCGTTATTATGGTCAGAGGTGGTTGTTCTGGGTACTGGTTTCTCTGGATCTATGCACCCAAATTGCATTAAAGTATAATCACATGTCACTTCTAGTATAATATATTTGTCCAATGAATAACTGTTTATCATTTGCATTTGTTCTTGGTGTAGCACTTTTAATGGACAGTAGTGTACTTTTAAGGGTTTTGAACACCAAAGAAACGTTTTGTTGACATAATGAAACATTTTTGAAAATGCAACACTTTGTCACTACCAACCACCATAGTTTGTTGTCATAAAATCAGAGAGAAGGAAGACAGGTGATATAGGTCAGTCTGCACTTCCCAAGGAATTGGAGGCAAATGCAGAAAGACAAACTTTAAGTGACAGCAGGTTGATTGCTTTGATCAGCTCCAACAATCACAGGCCATATATGAGGGTCACAAGTTTTGGGATTCTAAAGGCTACTAGGTGCAGGAAATTCTTGTAACTCTTGGGTCTGAATAACACAATTTGCATTCAGACTTATTACTACACCAAAGGGTGATTGTATACATTATAAAAAGCAAAGGCTGCAACTGGCTGCACAACAGAAGTAGGTGTTCCTGCTCACAGGGTTAGAGTGAATGGCTGAATCACACTTGCAGCATTGCCAAGTGTGAACTTCGAGGCCACTACTCCAAGTGAGAAAATAGATTTGTTGGAGCTTATCTGAAGATTTTGGTAGGGAGCACACAGTAAGTTATCTCAGATGGAGAGTCATCATCAGATGCAGAAGTAACATTGGGTGTGCCTCCCGGAAAGTGAGTTGTGAGTCCTGTTTTTTATGTTGTATATTAATGACATTTTGCAGATGATGCTGTTACCTATAATGAAATACTATGTGGGAGAAGCTCCAGAAATATTGAGTCAGATGTTTCTAAGATTCCAATATGGTGCAGAGACTTAGTACTTGCTCTCAATGTTCAGAAAAGTAAAATCTTTCAATTCACAAATGAAAAAACTGAATGTCCTATGACTATTATATCAATAAGTCACTGGAAACTGAATGAGAAAGTACGTTCAGTTGTGAATAAAGCAAGTGGTAGACTTCACGTTATTGGTAGAATATTGGAGAAGTGCAATCAGTTTACAAAAAAGATGGCTTACAAATCACTCTGGCAACCCTTCCTAGAATATTGCTCAAGTGTGTGGACCCGTACCAGATAGGACTAGCAGGGAATATTCAACATATACAGAGAAGGGCAGGGTCAATGGTCACCAATTTATTTAATCTGTGGTAGAGTTTCACAGAGATACTGAAGGAAATGAACTGGAAGATTCTTGAAGATAGTTGTAAACTATCCTGAGAAAGTCTGCTAACAATGTTTCAAGAACTGGCTTTAAATGATTACTCCAGGGATATACACCACCACCTTACATATCACACACATAGGGATTGTGAGAATAAGGTTAGAATAATTATTGCATGCACAGAGGCATTCAATCAATTATTTTTTCCACACTCCATAAATGAATGGCTCAGGAAGAAACACTAATAAATAGTAGAATGGCACATACCCTGTGCCACGCACCTCACAGTGATTTGCAGAGTACAGATTTAGCTGTAGATGTAGATGTAGCAGTAGAAGCTGGCTATGAGCAATAAGAAGTTCACTGCCCAATGGTCTGATTGAGCACTTGCCCTGAATAAATGGAACCGGGTTTTTAAGGGATTGTGGCAGCACACTATTTCTCCGTATCTGTAGTCCGCCCACCAATCCACCAACATCACATGCATTGGCTGTTGTGTCTTAGCCAGAGACGCCAGGGAATTGAAAACAAGTTTAGATCATTTCTCTTCTCCTACTCTGTAGGTTGTGATGTTTCTGGGCATTACATTGACCCCAAGTTCCATAGCAACAGCATTCAGCTGGAAGCTGTTGTTAGTTGTAATAGGAAGTGTAGTGACGTTCAACCATGTTCTATGTCACTTGGCATTGCCCTGAGGTGCCTCATGAGGGGGGTGTGATGTCGCAGCACTGTTACCCATTTCTCATCTCATTCTAATCTGTGTAAACACACTGAATCGCAGTTAGCATAGGCAGCAAGCTTCGTACTTGCCCATAATTTTTTTTTTTTTTTGTATGTTTGTGTTTGTGGGTGGGTAAGAGGGTGTGTGTGAGTGTGGCCAGCCATCTGCTAGAGTGACACCATTCAGCAGCTTCTAGGCAGTGGATGCAGTTGCTGAGAGTTTCTGCAATTGAGTAATTTTTTACAATATTCTCTTGAATTGTAACAAGGATTCGAAATCTGTTGCATAGAGGTGAACCTTTATCTTTTGGGATTCTGTAGTTCAGTACATCAAATAGTGTCTTTGCACAGAATGTACTTAATGACATAAGGGTTATTCTGCTGAAGTCATTAAAGGACTGAACTATTCATCATGGAAATAGGCATGATGTCATCTATATATCCTGCATTTCTCATCCATTTAGACTAAAGTTATACCTCAGCAATGCAGTTTGTTATTGTTAGGCCACTCATTTGATTAGTTATGAAGAATGTGGTACAGAAACTTCTTAACTTCAGTCTGTTACATAGCATAATACCTCCATCTATTAAATGGCTCTGCGACAACTTTAACAGGTGTGACGTTCTAGAAAAAGCCTCTGCTCTTGGTTAAGAAAATGTTGTATTTGTACCAACACAAAATATGGGTGCAAAAAATACCCAGGTTTATGTTACAGCTACAAAAATTGTTGCATCCTCTTTGACAGCCTTGATGAATGTCAGAAGAAAACTTCTAGCCATAACCGTATAGTAATTGTAATAACCTGTTTTTCCTTATACAATGTGTGAATTGTGGTAATGTGAACACTGGGGTGGGGTAATTCAGTGCTTGCGATGTTCAGATATACAGTGCAATGTTCCTTCAGACAGGCATGCATGTCCAAAGCAACAGTGCATTGTACTTATGCGCTATGTTGTTCAGGTCTATCTGCTGACACCAGGTAAGTGACTTTAAAACAAATTGTGAATTTTGATTAATATATTTCGCCTGTACAGGAGTACACATAATGAATGTAAGAGTACAAGTTGAAGACACATGGTTGACAATAAGTGGAAGTTTGGGTTTACCCATGAATCATGGTGGGATAGGCTAATGGTAAGTACTGTGTTTAGTAAAGAGAAATCTGGGTTAGAGTCCTGGTCTGTCAGAAATTTTCATTGTTGTCATTCCATTATACACTGATGGTTGTTCATATTTGAAACAATGAGTACATTTCATCAACTTTGGTGTGTTGAACTACTGGTATGCCCTCCAATGGTGAATGTGGGAAATCTATGAGGATGCCAGGTCGGTGTTTGGATATGGATGGATTTGTAAGGTGTTGACCTGCATGATAAGGGAATTTGTTACCTCTGCCAATAATATGTTGCATCCTTTTAGTGCCAGTTCTTTCTCTGCCTCCCCTTCTCGTGAGGTTGATATTGCAAAAATCAACCATTTAAAGTCTGTCTGAATCTGAAGAACTTTCAACGTGATGAAATTTATATAGATTTTGAAAATGAATTTTCACTCTGCTGCAAGGTTCGTGCTGATTAGAAACTAGAAATTTCCTGACAGATGGAAACCATATACCAGACTTGGTCTTGAACATGGCATCTTTTGTTTTTGAGGGCAAGTGCACTACTGACTGAGCTATCCAAGCACACTTTGTGAACAGCCCTCACCACTGTACTTCTACCAGAGCCTCATCTCGTACATTCCCTACATTACTGAAGTTCTTCTGCATACCTTCTGGGACTACCCCTCCTGGAAGAAAGGATGTTTTGGAACTATGGCTTAACCACAGCCTGAGGGATCATTTCCAGGAGTGTTAGTGAGTATCTCATCCCTTACCTTCCAAATTTCACTGAATTTTTCCTGCATACATTTTGGGACTGATATCCATCTGTGAAGGCAGGTCATGAGACATATTTGGATAGCTCAATTGGTAGAGGCCTTGACCATGAAAGGCAAAGTTTCTAGAACTGAGCCCCAGTCCAGCATACAATTTTAATCTGTGTGAAAGTTGTCTTGAGGGCAATTCAGAACATGAATCATGGTCACAACATGACATCCCAATCTAACCGTTACCCCCATCAAAGGATCCTAGCTCAGTTCGTGATCTAGGAGGAGTGAGGAACCTCAGTCAATCTGTTCCAATATGTTGTATCAAAACACAGTTTTCAAACAATGTTCTTGTTGTGGCCTTCGGTCCAAGTACTGGTTTGATGCAGCTGCCCTTAACAACACAAAAATACCATTTACATTGAGCTCTACTTTTCCACCACTGAAATTCAATACTACTTGATGTTAATTTTAAAAATCTACTGCTAAAACTGTGTATGTGACAGCTTATGTCCTCGGTATGTCTGGGCCAACCTAATTAGTATTGAATTTCCTTCTTCCTACAGTTAAAACTTCTTTCTCTCCACAATTGTTTCCATAACTGCAATTCTTTGTTATGACAGAATTAGCGAGGTTTCTCATCTTCACTCTTACCATACGTGATGTCGCTGATAACCAGAGTAACACTTCATGCAAAACAGCAAGTCTTCACCTGCAAAAATAATCACAGGGTGAATGACTTTCTGTGATCAGTACCAGGTCAGATTAAAGAAAGATTCAGATGCAGGCTGCAAGCTCTTTTACCCATAGGTTCGAACAACATGCAAGTATTACAGAGATTGGGAAGTTAAATGGGAATCCCTGGCCTTCTTTTTAAGGAACACTGTTGAAGCTGAATGCACAACGATTGTACTGCTGCCAACATACATTTTACATAAGGACCATGAGGATAAGATGAGAAAAAAAGATTAGGGCATAATGGAAGCATTCAGGTAATTGTTTTCCCCTCACTCTGTTTGTGAGTGGAACAGAAATGGAAATGACTAATTGAGTTACACGATACAGTCAACCACACACTGTACTGTGGCTTGTAGAGTATGTATGTAGGTGTAGATGAAAATAAAATTAAACAACTTATATCAGATACCATCCTCTTATATCTTCATGATGTAAAAAGTGAGTGCTACTATGACTGCTCTCTTTATCCCATCTAGTGGCTAGTGGTGCTGTGTCTCGTTCACGGAGTCCTGGGTTCGATTCCCGGCTGGGTTGGGTATTTTCTCAACCCAGCGACTGTATGCTTGCATTGTCCTCACCATTTCATCATCATTTATGAAAGTGGTGAGACTGGACTGAGTAAAGTTATGGTTTCGTACAGGCACTGATAAGCACTGAATTGAGCACCCCACAAACCAGCCATCATCATCATCATCATCATCATCTCTTCTATCCTGACTGTTGACTCAACTATCACCTGTATTGTCATCATCATCCTATAGGATTATTTCCTCAGTCTGTGGATCCAACGTCCACAAACTTTTTCTACTCATAGCTATTTCTACTGAACCAACTGCCATAATTGTTGTCATTACACATTTGTGGGTTCTGAGGCTGCTGATCTCTGAATGGTACGCATTTGGGAATCTCCATCTTCAATTTTCAGTTATTTGGTCTGTATGGCTGTGGAAGGTCCTCTAGCGACTGAAGAATCTTGATAAAAAATTCAAGCTGTAATAGTCCAGTTTTTGTAGAAACCTTTGAAATGCTTAACTATTATCGTTGCAATAGGTTGCTTGTATAATGTGCCTTAACTTTAGATGAGACATTTGAAAAAATTTTACAAGGGCCCCCCCCCCCCCCCCCCTGCCACATCAACTATTTTATAATAATAATTTTAACAGCATGGGAGAATAAACAGAGCACACATCTTAGGCTCACAGCAACAAATTTATGTCTTCCAAAATATTCTATTAATGTTCAAGAGGTTGTAATATGTGAGGACTTTTGTGTTATATAGTTTTATTCCACATTAAATTTGCAAGACACAACCCTATTGGTTCTTAGTGCACACACTCTGCAAATTTACTCACTCATTTATCAGGAGCTTGTCTGTGTTTACCATTGCCGGCTCATGTAAAATGGCCTTTTCACTGTGTAACAGTTACCTCAATTCAGAATTGAGCTATACGAGATTTTGATGCTCATGTTTCAAACACGTATGCGTCCTGCTTGTGCTTTAACTCTGATTCAATCTACAATATAATATTTCGGGGAAATACTTCACTTTTATGTGCCCCGTATGGAGTTCAAACTCTCAGAACCCAACCTGCAGGAGTGCTCATGCTCAACTCAGTCACTCTGTCACACCAGATCATCTCCAGGTGCCAGTTTCTCCCTTACAAAATGATGGGCATCCCAGTGTGTACTGCCACTGTGCTGTAGCAAGGAACTGGAAGGACAGTTCCGATTCTTCAAGTGTAGGATCAATATCCTTAGAATACGCTGATAAATTCTGCAGGACTGTATAGATTATCTGAAAAGTGATTTTCTTTTTGCCAACCACATACTTGAAAAATGTGAAAGAGCAAAAATCATATTGTTTCAAATTTTTGGATGTGGTGTTGCATGTGACACATGCTTGCATTGTGGGTGACCAGACTGAAGGAACACTCAGAAGTGAGTGGCCAGATATTTGTAGCCGGTTCTTAAACTCCAGCTTGTGACACATGGCATGGGGAGTCAATTAGTAATCTAACTGTTGTGTAGAAGCCCACTGGCCTACAAATATTTTGCCTTAAAAAATTGACTGCAGGGACACAGACAAGCACAATATCAGTATGTCTTCAGTATGGCACCCTCCATTCATATCACAGCTGTCAACAGTGATGATTACCATTGTTTTAGCTTCCTCTACTGACAGAACAAAAACTTTGTGTTTCACACCGATGACATCACATAGTGGTGCTTCATGCCATCTGCCCAGTTTAGGATGGTGAGACATCGACATATGTAGGTTCTGAGTCTGATAGGTTGAGGGAATCTGACGTCTGGATTTGCTGGAGTAGCATTATCCTGAGTTGTCTTGTTTTTCTCTTCAACAGCTTTGAAGGATTGGGACTGTTGAAGGACTTACCCTGTGGGGGTAGGAACTGTAGAGGAGCCAGCAGCCCTTGGACCTGAAATAGTGTCTTCTTCAAGCACTCCATGTCTAGTGTTCACCGTTCCATCAACAATGACGCCATTAATCTTCTGCCCTTCCTTACTGTCTCTGACTGGTGTTAGCTTGCTGGTCTGGGCATTCCCAGGGAGAGGATCCCATAATTGGAGCGAGTCACTAGTAGATGCTGGAGGAGGGAACTGTGTGTGGGGAGGTGATGTACCCAAATATGGTACATAATAAAGATATTTCTGGTGATCTAGCCACAGTCATGGCAGAAAGCACTATTTATGAGATGGTATGAAAATAATAGTATTTTTTCCAGGCTCCTTAATATGATAGAATGTAAAATCAGACCTCTTCAGGTCTTCGCTTGCCTATTTTGAGGATTGGAAAGTGAGTGGGTTGTTGTCTGCATTTTCTGCATTGTCCTTGATACTTATTTTCCTCTGACAGTGTGCTCATGGCAGGAAGGTTACTAGTCATGAAATAACACTTATATCTGTGTAGAGAGATTTCTGGAGCATCAGGGCCACAAGCTGATACCTTTGATCTTTCCACTGTGCCTGATACCATCATGTGCCACCTACTCCAAACGAGATCTCTACCTGCAGACAGCACTAAAATCGAGCAATGCTCTTCTGCTTCAGCTGGCATTTCTGAGAATTCCAGTGCCCACAAACAGGCTGACAAATGCTCGCCATCATGCACTGGATGGCAACGGTTCAGGCCTCAGTTGTGTGCACCTGTGTTGTAAGGGGCTGCCACTGGGTGCGATTAATTATGGGATGTGACTGCTGGAATTGCAGTGACCTGCTCTGATTTTTATAATGGAGGAAGTCTTAGCAAGGAAGTTTACTTCACCACTCCTATTTGACACTGCTGCTGTAGTAGACACTTGCAACAAGCAAGAAAAGGAATTAAACTCTATAACAAGAAAGGGACTGGATCACTACAGACAGTGTGGTCAGTCGTGGGATTTTCTGTGTGTGTATAATAAAATTAGAAGGGTTGTTCTGCAGCTGGAGGAGTGGTAAATCTGCTGAAACTTGTTGCTAGTTCCGTACCATTCGTATGTGTTGTTTT
Source organism: Schistocerca americana (assembly GCF_021461395.2). Lineage (NCBI taxonomy): Eukaryota > Metazoa > Arthropoda > Insecta > Orthoptera > Acrididae > Schistocerca > Schistocerca americana. The sequence continues at coordinate 5,218,953 of NW_025725481.1, read as the reverse complement.
GTGCCTCTGTTGTTGAAACGTCCTTGATTATGCACTCACCTACTAATTTGGTTCAGTTAATCAGGTCTGAGGGGAGAATCATATGGGATGGAGTGTAAATGGCTGCACAAGAGGAACAGTATCACATCTTGCACCTAGAGGCACTGACTGTCATCCCTTCAGTGTTGAATTTGCAGTTCCAAGTGCAGCCCTAAGAGGCTTAAAGAATTTCCTGTCCAATGGTTGTAACTTGCAAATGTTACATGATGGTGTGTACAGCACACAAATGTGATGGTTACCTGTACATTCTTTAAGTGACTGCTCTTTATGAATAGCATGGAAATCCACAATTAAGAGGACTGGATTCATTCCTGTTGGCAGAATGTGCAGTTTAAAATGCTACAACCACTGCAAGAACATGTTGCGATTCATCCACCTGCTTTCAGGAGCTCCACAAAAAATTATTTCTTTTGAACTTACCATCAATGGATTATCTTTATACGGTTTCTTCTGAGGAAAAATGAAAATTGAAAAGTGCAGGTATAAAATGGCGTGTGACATCCATTGTCGATGTTTCTGTTAAGACACTAGAGTTTTGAAAAAGTGAAACACTGAGAGATGTGATCACAGGGAAATTGATACCACTGATTACAGACTTGACACTACACACATGAGTAACACTACGGACCTGTACCTGCACTATGATTCTATACCACGAGGTCTAGGGACAACGATGGCAGCTCGATGGTGGCGCTTCTCTGTACTGAACTGCCACAGTCAAAGAGCACGTGAACATGTTGCTGGAGAATACTCTGCCACATGGTTTTTAGGCACATCTACATAGCATCAATTGTGGGCTGCTGTACACCTGAATGTACAAGTTGCCAACCAACCATATCCCACACACGGTTGATGGGTGACATGTCAGATGAACAGACAAGCAACGGAAGTGATGGCACCATTCATTCTTCGAAGATGAGTTGCATATTCCTTACTACATTTAGCTGAATGTTGTCACACTAAAATATGCCATGTGGAATGGCTTGAATTAGGGCCAGTGACTTGGGATGTAAAACCTCCATGATTTAGTGGTAACTGTTCAGGTAGTCCTCAAAACATAGGTAACATGCTCTTATGTTGCACGCAATGGTGCCCCAGACCTTAACATTGGCGATTGTCCACTTTCCCACTCACCATACAGCCTGTACGATTGGCTTCACAATGGTGATGTTGAAAGTGTATGCAGCCATTACTGTGAGACACCTCATAGAATTTGGTATACATATGCAGGCGAATTCTTGCCACTTTGAATCTGGCAGTGCTACAGAATACAAGAGCTGCAACAGTTTGTCACATCTTCTCTGGTGTTATATTGTGTTGCGTTCAGTCACTGTTTCAGATTTAGACCTTACTTTCACACTGTCATTAATCCTCTGTGTGGTTGTTAGCGTGAATTGTTAGTGAATGCCTGAACGTTGCAAGTGGCATTGTGGGTGTGGGGGTGACAGATCCTAAGAACTGGAACTGTTTGCCACATTTTGCAAATGCAACTGTTGGGAAAACAGGGATGTTACCTGACAGTGACACCCATCACTTGCATTGTCAGGAATATCACATCACAAAGTCTGTCTTTCCAACATGATAGTATCTCTTTCAAAATGTTGGTCCAACAGGTTCGACAACTCCCGTGCAGCTGTAAAATCTGAGGGTAGGTCTGGGTCACCTCCACTGTTGGTGTGTAGTCCCCATGCTTTTCCCCCATGCTTTGGTACAAACACTATTTTGGTAATCTCACTACCAAGTGTCATCTTCACAACACCAATAATGAACTTTCGAACAGGCCTGTGCACGGATTCATTATTAACCACTATCGCCCATCACAAATGAATGCCACTGTTATACAACATGCATGCATGCACCATCTTCCATGCGTATGGCCTCTCACCTGACCTTGCAATGCATGTGACACTTACAGCCCTAGATGGACAAACAGATATATTTCTGGTGTGCGGTAGCGCTTGTTGTCTTGTGCTCCTGTTTTTCTGTGGGATACACGTGGTTAATCAAACATGTTTAACTTTAGTCCTCACCCTTTGAAGCTTGCTCTTTCTCCTGTAGGATGCTCATTTCACATTTATCACAAACTCTGTCATTACATATACTGTGATCAGACGTCTCCTGCTGTAGTAGCCCAAGGATTGTGAGTAATTGTGTCACCTGACACTTTGCACACGTTGTTCATGGTCACAGGCAGGTAAAGATTAAGTGCATATCCTCATCGTTCATAAAAGTCTAGACAAAAATCATGTGCCACATGTGATGTGCTTTGTTTGTGTGTTGAATCCAAAATGACGTATTTAAAAATTTCCTCCATAATGAGTATTAGCACCATAAAGTGGGTCCCGATCTACAGTATATTACCATTGTCATACTTCTAATCTTCTTTAGACAGGAAATTTTCAAAGTACAAAGTTAGATATGGTCATCAGCCTACCACTCTGTTGCAAGCAGCCCCTACATTACATGTCTGGAGGTTGTGGAAAATGTGGCATTTCACAATCGCACATAAATTGCTTTCTTTACAAGCCTGTTCACCTCTTAAAGTCTGTTAAGAGTTATCACCAGGAGATCCTGTATCTTCTCTGGTGTGTGTAGATTTCCTTCCATCATACAACTAACCACTTCTTTCATTCTATTTTTGTATCTTTTTCCTCTATTATCCCTTCTCTCCTTAAATTTTGGTATTTAATAACCCATCCTGCAACAATAGAAGGGGGTTTAAAATGCTTTTCATAAATATGCAAATTGACAAAACAGTTGTAGTTTGTTAGAACAACATTGAACAATTCTTTACATCTCTAACTACACAATCAGATGCGATTGCCATAATGCAACATTTTTAGACAGAGCTCTTGAATTGTTCAAGAAATATTCAGAATACTATGTTGACTAAATATATAAAATATACAAAAGTTTTAAGTCTACAAGACGTGTAAACACACACATTATATGCGATCATAGCCAGCGAAGTTTGCTGGGAGTGCTAAAATTTTTTTGCCATGAACGAAATTCTCATTTGCAAGTAACTCACTCAGAACCAACACTGTTATAACATTTAATCACCAATAATTGCGTGGATATTCAGACACTCTCACTTAGAAACAATAGCTGATTACATGATAACAACTCAGTATCTCTTATTCGACTGCCATGCCGTGACATGCGGCTGGCGCCGTTCATAGTTAGGTGACGCTCCCGCGCTCAGCCGAGTTGCGGAGCGCCTCTATCGCCGTTTGCGCATACTGTCATGGTGGCACTGTTAAATGTCGTGGCACTGTCACAACACTTTTGCCCCCTTGAAAAAAAAAAACACTCACTTCCTTGGAGATATGGACAGTGCGGAGACATTCATGGCCTCTTGTGAGGCCCCGAGAAGATCCCGCGGAGAGGCACGAGAGTATGGTCGAAAATGTCCAGGACAGAAGCTCGTGCATGGAACGTGCCTCCTGGACGAGATGATGGGTGAAAACTCCGGAGCAGCATCCATAGGTGTCGTGGACCTGGGGGTGTGTTCCAGCATGACGGGTCCCGAAAAAGGCGGCGTCGCGACTGGGGCCGGTTTTGGTGTACTCGGAAGTGGTAGCGACGTTGGCTGCATCAACACATATGGTAGATCGGCAGTAGTGACAGGACTGGCTTCTCGGGCTGGTGGAGGTGAAGGAAGGGGCGATGGCACTGGCGTGGCCACCACTCGTGGGCACATCTGGTCATAAAGGCGAACAACCATGCCATCGTCCGTACATATTTCACAATGCCGGTGGCCGCGAAGAGCCTTGTCCACCCCTGGAATCCATTTAGGGCGAGATCCATACCCTCGTGCCCACATGTCGGTGCCCACTGAGAATTTTCCCACACTAGGGGACACAGCACAAGGCCTGACAGGGTGAAGCAGGTGCAGTAGAGTGCGCAGTTGGCGGCCATGCAAGAGTTCAGCAGGGCTGCGATCACCCAGAAGTGTGAAGCGATAAGAACTCAGTGATTTTTCCATGAATGACACTCTGCTGCAATTTCTAAAGAATTTTTTCATCTGGCTTTTGAAAGTGCGGACAAGGCGGTCGACCTCCCCATTTGATTGCGGATGGAAGGGCGGTGCTGTAACATGACGAATACCTTGTCCAGTACAAAAATCACGGAAGGCCTGTGAAGAGAACTGAGGGCCATTGTCCGTGACGATCGTGGATGGAAGACCTTCTAGCGCAAAGATTTTGGACAAAGCCAGCGTCGTCGCCGCAGTGGTGGGCGACGGACATCGAACAACAAACGGAAACTTCGAGAAGGCGTCAATCAACAGTAGCCAATAAGTACTGAGGAAGGGGCCGGCAAAGTCAGCTTGCAGCCGTTCCCATGGCTGCGCCGGATCAGGCCACAGAGAGGGCATTGTACGAGGTGCAGCCAGTTGTTGAGCACACTGACTACATGCAGCAACCATGTGGGCAATGTCCGAATCAATACCGGGCCAATAAATGTGCCTGCGGGCCAGGGACTTAGTCCGAGAAATACCCCAATGGCCTTCATGCAACAGTTTGAGAACACCTTTGCGAAGAGAGGCTGGCACCACGACCCGTGGAGATGCGCCATCCGTGGCCAGAAGAACAACACCATCATGAACAGACAGACGCAGGCGCAAGGTATGGTAGTTGCGAAGGGAATCCGATGCCCAGCCCTTGGTCCTGTCCGGCCAACCCCGTTGAACAAAACCGATCACCTGGCGCAGGACCGGGTCCCGCGCAGTAGCCGACGTGACCTGCGAACCTGTAAGTGCAAAACCCTGAACCGCACGATGGTCTTCCTCATCAATGTGGAAACAGAGTGGTTCATCACGATCGAAAACATGGTCGGGGCCCATTGGCAATCGCGACAATGCGTCAGCGTTGGAGTGCTGGGCCGTGGGGTGGTAGTGAATCTCTTAGTGAAAACGAGACAAGTATAAGGCCCGACGTTGCAGGCGGTGAGCTGCCTTATCTGGAAGCAACGCCGATGGGTTGAACAGAAAGACCAACAGCTTGTGGTCGGTGATGAGGTGAAACTTTTTTAGAGCATAAATGATAGCGAGCGCCTCCTTTTCGATTTGAGAGTAACGCCGTTGCGCATCGTTGAGGGTCTTGGAAGCATAGGCGATGGGTCGTCCCAACCCATCCTCATACCGATTGGCGAGAACAGACCCTAGGCCATACTGTGATGCGTCAGTCACCAGAACCAAGTGCTGACCCGGACGGAATGTGGCAAGACAAGGCGCCAACTGCAAATGAGCCTTCAGGCAGACAAAAGCCTGCTCACACTCATTGGACCAACAGAAAGGGACGTTTTTGCGTAACAGCTGATGCAGGGGGTGAGCTACAGCTGCCACGGATGGAATGAATTTGTGATAATAAGCAATCTTGCCTAGAAATGCCTGAAGTTCTTTGACTGTAGACGGCCGGGGTAGAGCGTTAATGGCCGCAACGTGCTGACGTAGAGGACGTATACCCTCACGGGACAAGTGGAAACCAAGATACACAATGGAGGGTTGGAAGAACTGTAACTTGAACCTCAGCCCGGCCGAATGCAAAACCCGAAACAGTGAACGCAAGTTGCGAAGGTACTCCTCAGTGGAGGCCCCCATGACAACAATGTCATCCAGACAGTTTATGCAGCCGGGAACAGAAGCCGTGAGCTATTCCAAAAACCTCTGAAAAATGGCTGGCACGCTAGCGACGCCAAATGGTACACCTCCGATAAGTCAAGTTTGGAAAAGAACTGGTCCCCAGCGAGCTTGGTAAATAACTCCTCAGGACGGGGAAGAGGATAAGTGTCAATGAGGTTCTGAGCATTGACAGTGGCTTTAAAATCACCACACAATCGATACTCCCGTTTGGTTTAGAAACTGCCACGATTGGCGATGCCCATTCAGGAAGGAGAAGCCCTGAAGCTGTTAACCTGTCTATCTCAGCCTTGACAGGTGCATGCAACGCCAGTGGAATAGGGCGTGCCCGGAAAAACTTTGGGCGAGCTGTAGGTTTAAGACTAATGTGGGCTTCAAAATCCTTGGCACGACCCAGACCAGCAGAGAACATGGACGAAAATTCAGAACACAATCCATCCAGCTGTTGATACGGAATATCCTCAGATATGAGGTGCACATCATCATCAATGGAGAACCCGAACAACTGGAAAGCATCATAACCGAACAGGTTTTCAGTGCCCACATGATCCACCACATAAAACGTGAGGGGCCTAACAACAGACCTGTAGGCAGTGGAAGCATAAAACTGGCCATTGATAGGAATTTTCTGTTTATTATAAGTTATCAGATTTCGTGTAACTGGAGACAAGGGACGGGAGCCCAACTCAAAATATGTGCGAGAATTAATGAGAGTTATTGCAGAGCCAGTGTCCACTTGCATGCAAATGTCTTTATCCAGAACACGAACAGTAACAAACAACTTATTTGTTTGAGAAAGCACACAGTTAACATCATTGTCCAATGCCTTGTCCTCGTTGACAGGAACTTTAGGGGACTGACACACAGAAGCAATGTTGCCTTTTTTCCTACACAAATTACACGTGACCCAACGTTTTGGACACGCGGCGCTGTCATGCTGTATGAAACAACGTGGACAAGAAGGAAGTACGGAATGAACCTGCTTCTGTGGTTGCTGTTTTCGCTGCAAGCATTGCGGCCCAACGCAACGTTGTTTACGTGAGTGAACCACCGCCACATCTTCGTTCTCCTGTGAAACAGGCAAATTGTCCATGTTGAAAGTTGACTGTACAGCGCCTACATCACACCATGTGTCTATTTGCGCGCCAGCAGTGTGAGACACTTCAAAGGATTGAGCGATGCTTAGAACTTCCGACAACGATGGGGTTGTCCGCCGCTCATGGTCTCGCGGTAGCGTTCTCGCTCCCCGAGCAGGGGGTCCCGGGTTCGATTCCCGGTGGGGTCAGGGATTTTCACCTGCCTCGAGATGACTGGGTGTTTGTGTTGTCCTCATCATTTCATCATCATCCAGTACAGTGGCAAAATTGGACTGAGCAAAGGTTGGGAAATTGTACAGGCGCTGATAACCATGCAGTTGAGCGCCCCACAAACCAAACATCATCATCCAACGACGGGGTTGGCAGTTGTAGGGCACATTGCCGAACTTCTTTATTAGGAGCAAGCTGTAGAATAGCATCCCTACCATTGAATCAGCATAAGACACATGATGAGTGTCCGTGACAAACTGACATTTCCTACTCAGACCATGTAGTTCCGCCGCCCAAGCCCAGTAAGATTGATGCGGCTGTTTACGACACCGGCAGAACACCACGCGGGCGGCAACAACATGAGTGTTTTTTCGGTAATAGTCAGACAATAAGTCACACATTTCTTGTTAGGACAGAGAAGCAGGTTCCTGCAGAGCGGCTAACTGAGATAGCAGCTGATAGATCCGTGGGGAAATCCAAGATAGAAATAACAACTTACACATAGGAGCGTCGACAACGCCGAAAGCCAAGAAGTGTTGCCGCAAACGCTTCTCATAATCCTCCCAGTCTTCAGCGGCCTCGTCGTAAGGAGGGAATGGAGGCGGAGAAGAGGAAGACAGACGATGAGTAAGCGACATCGACAACACCTGAATAGCAGCCGTCAGCTGTGTTTGTTGTTCAATGAGCGCTTGCATAAGCTGTTCCATGTCTGCCCCATCACGAACACACAAATCCACAACGCAGTGAAAATATCTGACCTTGTCGCCAAAAAGTGTTATAGCCTTTAATCACCAATAATTGCGTGGATATTCAAACACTCTCACTTAGAAACAATAGCTCGCACCGTTCGTAGCTAGGTGGCGCTCCCGTGTTCAGCCGAGTTGCAGAGCGCCTCTATCGCCGTTTGTGAGTACTGTCGTGGCGGCACTGTTAAATGTCATGGCACTGTCACAACAAACACCACAAGCAGTATTACATTCCCACTCCAGATGGCAAGCATTTAAAACAGTTTGAAGTATGCTTTGTGGTTAGTATTTTCAGGAATTCAAATGTATAACCTCACCAAATGTATGGACCTGCATGATCTTCTCTACTTCAATAACGGTATACTTATAATTGCAAAAAATCGTTATCGAATTTAAGTACCACAAGGTGAATTTACAATGACATTGCTCTTGTCTTTAAGTATCAGTTTTGTACTAGATTTCATTCAGTGATTAAAATTTACATAACTGTTTGCATTTAACAGTTATTCATTAATTTTCTTAATATTTGAAAATCTGTTTTTCAGACTTATCTCAAACCCAATATTGGAAAGCTCGTAATGAAGATGAGGAAGCTGTTGTTGTGCAAAGTTATGATAATATCGTATTAAACTTCTTTCTGTAAAGGAGTTGCCTATCAGAGGACAATTACTTTGTAGGTCCATGTATTACTTCCATTTACAAATTGCAGGAAGTGTCATCTACAGAAGTAGCAAGTGGTCTCAAAAATAATTTTAAAGCTTGGAATGGATTTAGTATATCCCTAAATCGTCCAGGTTCAGCCTTCATTGTACTAATTAGGGGAATGTACTCCTTGTAATTCTTATCCTGGAGAATAACTGTCATCAGAAAAATGCAGCACATTTCTTTGCTTTGTCTGTCTTTCCACATTGGAAGTTTTCTCATGAAAGTGATTTATATTTTTCAGTCATTTCATAGATTAATTGATTTTCACCTAGCAGGCTAGTGTGCAAAGCAATCAAATGTCCTGTAATATCCAAGGCAAACCAAGGTCGGCAGCCCACTATGGATATTCTGTTTTGTGGTGATGCCTTCTTTTGAGCTTTAAAAACTGATTTATTGGGATTCTCTAGTCAAAAAAACTTTTCAGGACATTTCTGCAGCTATGCCAGCAGAGTTCACTGTGATTTGGTTTTTTGCCATACTCATCCCCAATTTGAACTATAATTTTCTGAAACTGTCATTGTGTCCAAAGTGGGATATCAGGTAACTGACTGTCAAGAATGTTTATCGCCAATGGTCATTCAGCTAGAATTAGGCTTTGTTTTTGTACAGATCACAATAAAATTTTCTGAAGCTATTTGCAGTAAATAGAAAGGGTTGACATACAAGGAATTTGTAAATACTTTACATGGTAAGGCAGTGAACATAGTGTTCATTCCACATTACGATTACTAACCTGGTGAGCACAATTAACGTACGACGCTAACAAATACAAAATATACTGATGCAGTGATTAAAGAATTATTAATTGTATGCTGACAGTGCAATTAGCTGTTATCTTGCATGCTAATAACCATTGTACATTATTCTGTTTGTGAGGGTCTATCAGTTCACAAAATAAACAGTGGATATAGTCGATTTTACAGACTGATCTCAGCACTACTCAGATCATGAAATCTTGCAAACAGAGAAATGGGTTGTCCAATAACCAATTGTGCAGTTTTTCATTAAAAATTTGTAATGGCATGCCCCAAGCACTTTGTGTTATTATTTGAAGAGTTTTAAAATAGTCACCTTGTGTTAGAGACACGGTGGTGTTAATCTGTATCTTGGTACGTCATCATCCACCTTCATTCTGTTGTTGTAGTACGAATTTCTACCCTAGCAGAATTTTATGTTTACATATAGTAAACAGATATATGTGTACATATTTTCATTTACAATAGTCAATAGTCTGAGCCTGGTAAAGAGAGGATGACAGTGCTCTCTGGGACTTGTTTTACGCATTATGCATTACAATCTTTCCTGAGTTCTGAGAATTTTGGCAGTGTAGGAGGGTGTGTTATCAAACGAGGAGGCCATAAGTAATATGTGATGGCAACAGTCCAAAGTATATTAGTCTCAGGAAGTCAATACTAATCATGTCTGTAAGTTTCCAAAGCAAGTAGGAGATCCCAGAAATATTTTTAATACCTGACTAACATGTTCTTCACAGTTAACATTGGATTCAATATGCATTCCTAACACTTTCACTGATCTGTTTTCTATGTCCTTGGGCAATCATAAAATAAGCTGTTTTGTTTTCTCTGGATTACAGAGTAATTTATTTGCTGAGAACCAGTGGAGGGCAGATTTGGGTGTTTCCTGTTTACTGTTATGCAAGACATAGATCTTCCGAAGTGAGGCGACCAGTGTTGTGTCATCACATAGCGTATGATTTATGTAGAGAGGAATGTCACTGATAATGACGATGAAGAAGAATGGTCCAAGTAATGTGCCCTTTTGAACACCACATAAAGGGGTGTATTTATAATACTAAATAGCAGTAATAGCTTCATATCTTTATTTTCAACTGTGACAAGCTAATTCTGGATTACATACCTCATAAAATTCTAGTTCTGTTGTTAGGATGTCAAAGGGAATGTAGACAAATTATAACACTCATTTTCTGCTACTACTGTACCATAACCTCAATGCTAGAAGCAGGTTGTAACATAAAACAATTTTGTAAAAGCAACTATGGCACAAAGCAACAGAGCAGTGTTACCCTCTGAGAGGAATTTTGTGAGTTTGACCGTGTTGTTCCTAACGGAGATGGCTCATCGGAAATGAAAGTCAGAATTACGTAAATATTTGTATAGTAACAAACAAAATTTTGCCTAGCTATACTGTTTATAAAATAAGGGAAACGGTCGCCAGCCTAATTAGGCAAGAGAAAGATTAAAGTTCTCGTTTATAAAAGTAGGTATAAGTAATTATAATGGACAAACACAACCTAGACTTAGCCACACGCGAGTGCAATGAACTCTGACACACATATGTTTTAAGATTGAAGCTAACAACTGGAGCAGCACAAACTATTTGCTAAATTATAAGAGATACCGAAACACCCTGTTACTTTCAGGCTTACATAAAGTGAATGGTCTTTATAACATTACTATTAACAAGCACTTCTAATACACAAGAAACACAAACACTTAGCAAACATGAATATTTAATGTTTCACAACTGCAGCTTTCTCACTTTTACCACAGCGAAACACAATACTGATCAAATTGCAAGAAACTGACTCACCTTTTAGAATTTACTACCGACAATAATGTGATCATTTGCCTTATAAGCCTCAGTCTTAAGAACTTTTAATATTGAAGTTAGCAACAGCACTTTAAATAGCAGTTTTAATAGGAAAATTATTTTGAAAAATAATATTTACTTTAACTCACTCTATTGCCACATTAACGTTAACTTTCTTTTTACTAAGTTCAAGAGGCATTAATTAGCAAAACTCTGGTCATAAATGTTCTTTCAGTAGTGACACTTGGTAATTACTTTAGTTCAAACGGAAAGGAACCTGAGAGGTGTTATGATGAGGAGAATATCAAGGTAGGTACATAAATTCAGATACAAATTACCTTATATTTCAGCACATTAGCACATCCATTACGCTGATCCTTCACTGTACATTATTATAGTATAGTATAGTATAGGTGGATTCGTGGACAGAATTGCTGGACTCTGTCATTTCTTGGCGGCGACGACAGATACAAATTCCAGAATAGTTCCAGCTATTTATCCATCCATCCGAGGCCTTGGAAAGAAGCAGGAAAAGCCTCTCTCTGAATCAGCACAATATGCACCTCCGACTCGTGGCTCGTCCCCGACCGGTAGCTCGTCCCCGACTCGTGGCTCGTCCCCGACTCGTGGCTCGTCCCCGACTCGTGGCTCGTCCCCGACTGCTGGCTCCTCTCCGACTGACAATCAGTTCCACCTTTTCCACCTAGGCCAACCACAATTTTCGCGCTCTAAACAGTTCCGTTCCCGAGGGGAACCACTACACCTTTTACATACAGAATAACTAAGAAACCTAAGTGAAGGTCAGCAGTTTACATAACAGCAAACAAATACATTAAATAAAACAGAACATTTTCACATATTGACATTTCTACAAACAAATTATTCACACAAAATTACAATTATATACAGTAAGTTTTGTTCCCTCCAAATGGGACAAAGATTTTAAATTACAGATACACTACTTTGCATAGAACCAAAACATTTATTTATTTATTTATTTATTTATTCTTTGCCCATGGACTCCAGCTGAAAATCCAGCTGAGAGTATTGGGTGCGTCATACAATAGCCTATTAACATCAAACTTGATTTCAATATATATATAAATGAAACAAATGATTAAACAGAAATAGTCCATAATCATACAAAGGTTTTACATGTTTCACATTATATGTACACACAAATCAAAAAAACATACAGAAATGATAATTTTTACAGGTACATTTCAGTAATGATATATTTAAACACATCTTAGTATTCACTCAAACTGTATATACATTTCTCTGTGAGATATAGTTTCAAATGATTTTTAAAACATTTTAGATCTGTTTCTTTTTTAATGATTTTGGGGAGTTTATTAAAAAACCTTTTGCCTGCTTCTTCTGGGGCAGTCATAGACAGTTTTAGATTTCTGTTTATCATGTAGTAATTTTCATTTCCTCTTGTACCGTGTTTGTGTACATCTTTATTTAGGAGGTGTTTATCACTTGACCTTACCACCATTATGCTTTGGTATATATACAGTGAATATACTGTCATAATATTATAGTGTACAAAAGCTTGCCTACAGGTCTGTCTTGGTGGTATTTTTGCAATGCATCTCACTGCCCTTTTCTGAAATGTGAATACTCTTTTTAGGTAGCCAGCTTGTGCATTTCCCCATATATGAACCGAATAAGACAAATGTGGGAAGACAAGTCCATAATACATTGATCTGAGGACTTTATCATCCACAGTCTTAGCTGTTTTATGCATGATGAAGATCTGTTTGTTTATCTTTTTACACAGTGCATCTATGTGCTCCCCCCATGCCAAATGTTTGTCTATTATAGTTCCTAGAAAATTTGTGCTGGTTACTTCTTTAATAGTGTTTCCATTTATATTAACATTTATATTATAATTTTCACTATGCTTGGTCTGAAATACTACATTCATTGTTTTAGACTGATTCATAAACAGGTTGTTTTGTGTTAAATATTTATTTGCATTTTCAATAGTCAGGAGTGCTTCCTTCTCAAGCTCCTCCTTTGTGTCGGCTGTGCAAATGATTGTTGTGTCATCAGCATACATTATAAGTTTCTGATTTATATAGTGAGGGAAGTCATTTACGTAGAGTATAAATAGTATTGGCCCAAGCACAGACCCTTGCGGCACACCGTGTTTAACTGTTTGTAATTCTGATATGTAGTTTGTTATGTTTCCCCCACTAGTATGTCTGATTTCTGTGCATTGTTTCCTATTTGTAATGTATGATTTAAGTATGTCATAGCATTTTCCTCTAATTCCATACTGATATAATTTCATCATTAATTTTGAGTGGTTCACACAATCAAATGCCTTAGATAGGTCCATAAAAATCCCACAAGTCTTTTGTTGCCTGTCAAGTAAATTAAGAATGTGCTCAATTGTATCTGTTGATGCTGTTTTTGTTGACTTCCCTTCTCTGAAACCATGTTGTGATGAATGCAGTATACTGTACTTTGTTATAAAACTTACAATTCTATTCTTTATTATCATTTCATAGATTTTAGCAAATGTTGAGATCAATGATATTGGCCTGTAATTTCCTAATTCATCCCTGTTCCCTTTCTTAAATATTGGCTTCACTTTACTTACTTTCAGTGAATCTGGAAATATACCTTCTTCTATCGCAGCATTCAGCATGTGTGTCAATGGTTTTAATACACATTCTCTGCATTCCTTTATGAGATGTGATGTGACACCATCCAAGCCAGAAGAATGTTTAATTTTAAGTTGTTTTATTAGGTTTGACACTTCTGCATCTGTTGTAGGTATGAAAACCATAGTATGATTTGTATGTGGGGGGTTTAACAATTTACTTACTGCATTTGTTTTATTTTGACTTATTAATTCGTCTGCTACAGTAATATAATATTTGTTAAAAGTATTGGCTACTTCTAGAGGGTTTGCGTTGCTTTTCCCACTCATCAGTGGGCAGATGTCCTCTGCCCGATTTGTTACTTTTCCTCTCTCTCCATTAATGAACGACCATAAACCTTTTGAGTAGTTCTTTCCCTTATCTATAGACATCCTGATGAATGATGCTTTAGTTTCTCTGATAAAACTACAGTACTCTTTCTTTTTTATTTTATACAGCGTGTTGTAGGCCTCATTATTTTTTTGTTTGGAGAGGTCATAATACACTCTCAGATTATTTCTGGTATGGATTACTTCTCCAGTCACCCAGCTTTTCTTATTTTGTTGCTGTTTGACAAGCCTTTTACTAACAGGACATGTAACATCATAATATTAATTGAATAAAGAATAAAACTGGTTCCATTTGGTGTTTGCATCTTTAGCTGCATATATTGTTTCCCAGTTTTCTGCCTCTAACATCTTTTTTAGCAGATTTATGTTATGTGGGTAGTACATGACATCAAAGTTTATATAAAGAAAGCAGTACACAATTTTATGTTATAGATTCAATCACATTTACAGAAGATCAACGATGTAACATTAAATAAAGCAAAAAAAAAGCAAAATAAGTTAGTACAGCATTAGAGCTATGGTGTTACACATGCCCCATGTTTCGTTGAAGTTTCCCATCAGGGATACTTCAAGGAAACATCCATAACACCTAAGCGGTGTTAGCTGCAAAAAAAATTATTCCATCCAACTTCAGTTGGGAGAAAAAAAAAAACACACACATTACAAACATACAGTATATGCACTAAGAAATTGCTTACATTTCTTCCAAAAGATTTTCAAAATAAGAAAGTTACAGATATTTTCATATTCACACTTGTTTAAGGAAACTAATTTTCAACATTACACAAGATATCTTTAAGCATGTTCATTTCAAACACACACAGTTCAAATAACTGACAAACAGTACACAAACTCATCTACATATAAGTAGAATAGGTAAAGCCTTCAAAATAAAATAAAGGAATAAACACATATACAATAGCACAGAACACTCTAACTTAGCAAAACAGAAGTTTGTCTCTCAATAATTTTAAAGGAATGTAAAATTTCACAGACACACAAGCATATTTATGATCACGGTACATTTTACAAGGTTCAGCAATTAATGAAATATTGAAAATATCAGTTTGCATTCACATATGCACAAATATTTACACAAAAAACTATGAGAACCTTTTTCCAACTGACTCTTTAAATACCAAAGTAACTTTGCAAGGTTGTTTCAAAATAATTAACTTTAAAGCTGCTCTTCATTAATAGCAGTCCAAAATATTTGTTGCACATAAACACACTAACATATTCAGAGCCTATCTTTAATCATCACTGCTGTGTTTTAAAACAAGGCAGTCCAAAACTTTACATTATTTCAAAAAACTTAGTATCAAAACATCTACATCCATTTAAATAAGAATGCATATATATTTTATAATAACTTTTCACTGACTTCAATAAGAATAGTCAGTTTATAACATATTGCTCAAAAAACCAAACTTAGTTCACTGCTTGCCTCAGCACTAGCAGTCCATGTTACACATTCTGCCCATTATTGGTTTGGCAGTCTTTACCTATAACATTTAGACACAAAACACAATTTAGATTAAGAACACACAAAAAAACACCTTTTTAAATTGACACACTGCCCCATCCTCTAGGTTTGGCAGTTCGTGACCACTTATCAACTTCTTGCCCCACAATGGCAAGTCCTTTGGCTACTGCTCACATAGCATATTTTGTAATCCTTAGCTTCAGAATCACAGCATTCTTATTCTTTTGTCTTGTTTTGCTGCCGAACAACATACTTTTGAGCAGTTTATTGTCATCATCTCCAAGTTTTTCATCATTCTGTCACATCTTTGGTAAAATTTGCTTTAAGGGTATAAAACATAAAACCTGCAACTTTGAAACAGTAATTAGACACTGGCAACAAAACCATTTCTTTTCAAGTGACAACATTAGGTAACATATACATTAATCAAAAAAACTTTAAATGTCATACTTGGGCTCACGTCAGGATTAAGAATTTCTTACTACTCCTTTACCATTGCTTTTTTCACACACAGTTAGGTCATTACATACATCAAGATCAGGACAATAATTTCATATCCTATTGCAAGTGATTTCTGCCAACCCTTTTTGTGGCACAAGACATATACATCTCATATCTATCTTACACACATCAGCCAGGTTCATTTCCACAGTTTTAAACAACATACAGTTTTTCAATATCATATTTATCCCTATTTTCAAAAACATTTACATTTAGTCATATTATGGCATTCATTTACCTTTTCTTTTCAGTAAGCTATTCTTTTCTCATCTATTTTTCCCTTTACTTTTCCATTACATTTTCTCTTTACAATACCCACTATGCTTCCATTATTCTTTGCCATTTTCTAGTGTATCCAATGTAATTATTTATTTACTTATCCACAAACAATACACAATATCTTACATCATTGCCACACTATTCAATACACTCTGATAGAGAAGAAGGAAAAAAGATAGTAAAAGTTCTGAATGATGAAGAGGAAGGTTGGCAGCACGAAAAGAAACGGAAGTAGTGCTAGCAACGACTCGGGTCCCTGGTGCTCGTCAGGCACCTGACAACGCAAAGAGTGCATTGCCCCCTGAGGGTTATCAACCCTTGTCTGAGGACATGTATCTTTAAGTAAACCACATAATGCAAACAGAAGCCCTTTCTGATTTTTAACTATAAGAGAAATAAATTATTATCTTTTGGAGTTCTCTGCACTCTCGTTAAGTTACTATAAGCATCATTAGTCATAAAGTTCTCAGGTTTCTCACACTACATGGACCTGCCTTTATGATTAGACTGGCAACAGTAAGTATTAAATTGAAAATAAACATTTCCTAAGCAAAGTCAAACAGTACACTACAGTATATAAGCAACAACCTCCCACAGGCCTGAAGATCAACAGAACAATAATTCATTTCCAGGTAACACTCAGACATAATAATAATAAAGTCATGCATTATATTAATATTATGTACAAATACAGCAACCTGCCCCCAGTCACTTTATTAACAAGGCAGTCTTTTATGGTTCATAAAACAGTTACTAAGTCTGGTAGCTTTTTAGGCCTCCTATCTTCTACATCTTTCACTAACCCATTCAGATCTTGCCAACATTTTGTTTCATCGGGTGGCTTTTTAGGTTTTGGAATTTCAAAGTCTTTAGCAAGGTACATCACTACTTGTTCTGCTATCATTTTAACAGGTGGTTCTTTTGGTATCTGTAAATCTATTTCTATCATTACATTTGTTAAGGCTTGCCCCAGTATAGTATCATCTGGAGGTTCCTGCAAATTATGCCCCTGTGTTACATTACTGAATAATTCATTCGATTTTGGCCCAGTTTCACTTTCTGTATCTTGCCTTGGAAAAATGTCACTAATTTTCTCATACCCTCTTTCAGTAAAAGTATATTCACTTTCATTTACACCTGAGAATTCATCTTCACTGGAGTCATCACTACTCTTTTCCTCACTATCAGATTCACTTAAGTACTCGACTTTTGAACAATAGGGAAAGTTATTATATTCATTCTTATCTGTATTCATATATCCTTCATCGTCTGAACTATCACTGATTTCATTTTTGTCATCAGATTCGAGCAATAAGGCAACTTTTAAACAGTGAGGCAGATTATCACTAGATGTTTCAGTCACTTCGTTTTCCGACCCATTTTCTACACAATGCACATAGTTTGGACAGTCAGTCACTTCTGTTATATCACTTTGAACGATTTCAGCCTTAACTTCATACTTAGTATAATCATCACATACTTCAATAACTTTCATTTCATTTTCTTCCATGCTGTCATTTTCAGGTAATCGTGCGAAATTCTTACTAGACCCTTCTGCATCAAAACTATTAAACAACTTTCCATCAACAATAATTTCATCTGCACTGCTCATAATGTCATGATTACTAACGTCCTCCTCTACCTCATTTTCACCTATTATTAATTGAGCACACGTCTTTTGCGTGGCGTATTCTACCTTCCTTTCCTCTTTATTCATCACAACCTCCCCCACATCTACATCTTTTACCTCATACACATCATTAGCAGTACAAATGTTCTCCTTTTCACTCGCCTTTTCTGGCTCCCTTTTATTCTTTAATAAAGTCTTTTCACATGATTCCGATACCGAGTTATCATTATCATATGACATATTAACTTTATTTTCATTTCTACATTCATCTACTACTGAAACCGGCCATCGGAAGTGCCCGATCCCGCCTCTTCTGTCTCTCTCTACGGCAGCCATCTTGTTCTGACGTCTGCCATTTGTGTCTGCTGCCAAGTGCAATGTACGCTGCTCCGGCAACCGCTGGCCCGAGCACGAACGGTCACGTGACTTCGCACTGGGAACGCCACTATGTATCACTCCGCGCCCGTCTGCTATAGGCGTGCCCTTAACCTTCCTGCCCCGTAGTTTACATCTTTCCTTCTCGAATCTAATATTTGGCATCTTTTCTTTGGGCCCAAAACCGGTTTCTGCGTGAATCCGGCCCGTAACACACGCGGTTTTTAGTTTTCCATTTCGTCTCTAGTTTGGGGATTCCGTGCTATGTATCCTCTGCCGCGGGTTGTATAATTTCCTCTACCTCTCGCACGACCTCTATGAATCGTGTTTACACGAAATCTATCGTTTTCCTGTCGTTCAGCTTGGTCATTACTTTCTCACGAATAATTATTGTTATTATGGGGACGGTACTCGCGATTTCTTCGCCAGTGATCTTCATTCTCTACCCTTTCCAAGAACGCAGAAAAACTTGTGTGTGTACTCCCAACATATCGTTTCGAATCCTCAGGCAGCTTCTGCCAAAGCACCCAAACGATCTCAGCTTCAGTTCTTCTAGCCTTCAAATGTATCAGTTTTCTATACCATGATTCGCAGAATTCTTTCATGGTTTGCCTACCTCTGATGTCATACAACCTGGCCATTAGAAATTCACACCACAACTGGTCTTGTTTTTGTTCTGACCAGTATTCGTCAATAAATTTTTGTTTGAAAGTTTCAAAAGACATCTGGTTAGTATCAAGATTCAACCCCCACCTTTTTGCTTCTCCCGTTAATGCACTGATTACAACATTAATTTTTTCCTGGTCAGACAAATATTCAGGAAAATTTCCTTCGCAATTCTTTACGAAGTCTAGGGGGGTGCCATCCGTTATGCCTCTTTGCTGGGTCGAATTTTTCCTCGCCCTCTAATATTTTACTGAAAGGCATTTTTTCAGTA
Source organism: Schistocerca americana (assembly GCF_021461395.2). Classification (NCBI taxonomy): domain Eukaryota; kingdom Metazoa; phylum Arthropoda; class Insecta; order Orthoptera; family Acrididae; genus Schistocerca; species Schistocerca americana. Next base: position 5,199,729 of record NW_025725481.1, on the reverse strand, counting down.
AAATGTGTAGGTCCGGTTTGTATTTTTCTTTCCAAGTCATACATTTTGCCTTGGATTTGTGAAGTGTTATGTTCACACTTCTTTTCACAAGTAAGAATCTGTTTGGTTAGAGCTCTGCTTGTTTCTGTTACAGATTGTTTAATCTGTGCAAATTCTGCATTACATTCGGTTTGTATTTCGGATTTAATACCGAATACCTTTTCGTCAACCTTAGTACAGACTAAGGGTTCAATTTGATCTTGAATTTTAATTACTTCAGAGTCAAATCTTTCGTTAATGTCATCAATTTGTCCTTGTACATTGGCAATATTGCCATTGATGACAGTAATTTCGCTTTTAATACTTTTAATTTCATTACTCACTGTTCCTACCCTTGAGTTGACTTCTTCAATTTGTTTACTAAGTCTGGTAATCTGCATTTCGATTTGTGCATTAATATTGTCACTGTGTGCTGCAATTTGTGCCTTAATATTGTCATTGATATTGTCATTTTGCGCTGCAATTTGTGCCTTGATTCTGTCATTTTCTGCTGCATTTTGTTGCCCCTGTGCTGCAATTTGTGCAGACAACATTTTTAACAATTCTATCATATCTGAATTCTTTTCACTTTTATGTCCTGCTACATTTTCGTGTTCAAGTTCTACTTTCCTTTCAGTTTTTGGTGATTCAAGCATATCCCTCGATTCATCAGCATAGCCACTGTCTTCGACAACATCGCCTACATTGTCTTGCTTAGTACGCGCTATACACATAGCTTCGATCTGTTTATTAACGTCTGCGTGATAACGTACGTAATTTAACTCGCGCGTCATGCGATCTGTTGGTGTGCTGCCTGAACTGCTCTCGGTTGCATTCTGCTCTCGCGTGTCTACATTTATTTCTAGTTTCCTGTCCATTTTAGCTATTATTAAGTACTGATACCTTTTATTTATAATTTAAACTGAACTTTCACGACTAGTTCTGTCAGCTAATGTACAGGTTCATGCCGCTGGACGTTTTATGTTCACTCTATGTTTGTAAAATGCTAACTACTTTTAATTTTTTCCGTCTGTAGGTGCAAACTGAACAACGTCCTGTCACGGTCGCCACGTATAACACTCCTACCTGCTACTGTTATACCATAACCTCAATGCCAGAAGCAGGTTGTAACATAAAACAATTTTGTAAAAGCAACTATGGCACAAAGCAACAGAGCAGTGTTACCCTCTGAGAGGAATTTTGTGAGTTTGACCGTGTTGTTGCTAACGGAGGTGGCTTATCGGAAATGAAAGTCAGAATTACGTAAATATTTGTATAGTAACAAACAAAATTTTGCCTAGCTATACTGTTTATAAAATAAGGGAAACGGTCGCCAGCCTAATTAGGCAAGAGAAAGATTAAAGTTCTCGTTTATAAAAGTAGGTATAAGTAATTATAATGGACAAACTCAACCTAGACTTGGCCACACGCGAGTGCAATGAACTCTGACACACATATGTTTTAAGATTGAAGCTAACAACTGGAGCAGCACAAACTATTTGCTAAATTATAAGAGATACCGATACACCCTATTATTTTCAGGCTTACATAAAGTGAATGGTCTTTATAACATTACTATTAACAAGCACTTCTAATACACAAGAAACACAAACACTTAGCAAACATGAATATTTAATGTTTCACAACTGCAGCTTTCTCACTTTTACCACAGCGAAACACAATACTGATCAAATTGCAAGAAACTGACTCACCTTTTAGAATTTACTACCGACAATAATGTGATCATTTGCCTTATAAGCCTCAGTCTTAAGAACTTTTAATATTGAAGTTAGCAACAGCACTTTAAATAGCAGTTTTAATAGGAAAATTATTTTGAAAAATAATATTTACTTTAACTCACTCTATTGCCACATTAACGTTAACTTTCTTTTTACTAAGTTCAAGAGGCATTAATTAGCAAAACTCTGGTCATAAATATTCTTTCAGTAGTGACACTCGGTAATTACTTTAGTTCAAATGGAAAGGAACCTGAGAGGTGTTATGATGAGGAGAAAATCAAGGTAGGTACATAAATTTAGATACAAATTACCTTATATTTCAGCACATTAGCACATCCATTAAGCTGATCCTTCACTGTACATTATTATAGTATTACGTTGCAATGATTGCGCAATGTGGTGGCAACTGCATGTTGGTAGGTGGATTCGTGGACAGAATTGCTGGACTCTGTCATTTCTTGGCGGCGACGACAGATACAAATTCCAGAGTAGTTCCAGCTATTTATCCATCCATCCGAGGCCTTGGAAAGAAGCAGGAAAAGCCTCTCTCTGAATCAGCACAATATGCACCTTTATAATAGCAGTGCACGGACTCGTAGCTCATCTCCGACTCGTGGCTCGTCCCCAACCGGTAGCTCGTCCCCGACTCGTGGCTCGTCCCCGACTCGTGGCTCGTCCCCGACTGCTGGCTCGTCTCCGACTGACTATCAGTTCCACCTTTTCCACCTAGGCCAACCACAATTTGTGCGCGCTAAAGAGTTCTGTTCCCGAGGGGAACCACTACACCTTTTACATACAGAATAACTAAGAAACCTAAGTGAAGGTCAGCAGTTTACATAACAGCAAACAAATACATTAAATAAAACAGAACATTTTCACATATTGACACTTCTACAAACAAATTATTCACACAAAATTACAATTATATACAGTAAGTTTTGTTCCCTCCAAATGGGACAAAGATTTTAAATTACAGATACACTACTTTGCATAGAACCAAAACATGACATCAAAGTTTATATAAAGAAAACAGTACACAATTTTATGTTATCGATTCAATCACATTTACAGAAGATCAACAATGTAACATTAAATGAAGCAAAAAAAATAAATCCATACAGCATAAGAGCTGTGGTGTTACAAAATGCTTTGCTCATTTCATATAAGGTAAGTAATTGGATGTATGTAAGTAAGTGAGATATCTCAGACAATTATAAGGCAAGGGTTTTTTCCCCATTTCATGTTTTGGAAAATAAAGAGTCACCTTATATTCACTGATAAAGCTATAGCTGCTAAGGTCAACATTTTTCCATTGTTTAACAGGATATATAGTGGTTGTCTTACATTTACAAATGAAGCTTTGGCTATTGAGGTCACACAGAAATTTATTTTGAAGAATTCAGGACAGAGGTGGCCAAATAAAACTCGACTTCCAACAGGTTCAAGATATCACGATATGCCGAAGTACCTTGATAAACTATCAACACTATGCAAAGAGTCACGTGACAACTCAGACATTGCTTGTGTAAGTGATATGCAAGAAACTATGAAACAGCTACTACAAAAATATGTTGCTCTGCATAAAATTTGACTATTTTCTGGAACGTGGGAGGAAACTGTGCCATATTGTATCATTTACAGACTCTTGTTGTATTTGATCAGGTTCAGAGTAGAAGTTCTCGTACATGTATGGATACCATGTTGAAATAAAGGAGAAATGTTATCCTTCAAAAAAGTTACTGGATTCTGAAACTGGATCAATATTTTGATTGAGAGACTGTAATGATTTGATAAGTGCATTGCAAATGATAAATTCGGTCGCTGTTCATGTATTAGAATTCTGTATAAAAATGTTACCAGTTTTTAATCAGCTGTTGAACATGATGCTGACATTCTGACAAAAAATGATCGAACAAATGAAATAGATCATATTAAATGCATTTGCAAGAATAAATTACAGTCTCAAGACGTGATGTAGAGCTGGTACCAATAGATGTCAGAAGATGGAAGCCGAGAGTAAGTTTGACAGTTGAACTGAATCATGATATTAAATTATGTATTAGCTATTGCTGCTGCTGCTGTTACATATGATTGCAATATCTTCTGGGGCACAAGTCAGTGTTTAACAGTTGATCAAGCACAAAACTGTTCCTCTTCCAATCCTTCTACAGTGATATCAGCTTAGGTGAAAATTTGATTAGTACAGGCAGGGGAGTAGCGCATGGCCAGCAAATTACATTGTTTTATTGGCCAACCATTGGAATCTATCTTGCGTGCTTCAGCTTTTTAGGAACATGTAACATGTTTAAATTGCAGTTTGCCTGAATCAGTTTGTAGTCGGAATTGAGTTTTGACTGTAAAATTTTACAAGAACTCAACAAGAGTATTCATTTCTGCAGGAGAAAATGAAAGTCTAGATGAGGAACAGAGGCATACGTAAGTGTTTCATGATGCCATGTAGTCGACAGTCACTGTGACATATGACGGGAATGAAACCATGTCTCTGATGCTGGATTAACATTGTCTTCTCACCACTCTCTCATTGGCAGTATCTTTGGATGCAAGACATATTGTAACATATGTCAAAATAGAAGCATAATCCTATACGTATATGCATAAAAATAGCTGTATTCTGAGATCGCAAGGTAACCACATCATCAGAAATGGCAACATATTAGGAAGAAACAGCCAAATGTGACCACGATGATATAAATTTCACAGATGTGCGATGATGATGATGAGTAAAAACTAGTGGTACCCCAGATGACAGGGTTGCTATGTGAAAAATGTATAAAGGAAATCCATCAGAAAATTAATGTAAAACTTTTTTTCTTCGTTTGTTTTATTTGTCCTTCCATTATCAAATTGTTAACAATGAACAAATGGCATGCATTTAGAATAGGTATTATGTTAACTTCTGAGACAGATACTATAACAGTTTGTAATTTTGATTAGTCAGAATATCCACCTCCTTATATATAAAAGTCTTGTGTCACAGTGCCATACTCCTCTGAAATGACTCGATCAATCCTAATGAAATTTTACATGTATATTTGGTACATCTGAGAATCTCTCATAATCTATTTTTCATACCCCTAAGTGATAAGAATGGTCCACCCCAAAAAAATTTTTCTTGTTTTTTGGACAGAACTTTTTATTTTTATTTTTTTTATGGTGTGGCATTACAAAATACACAAAACCCTAAATTTTCACCCCTCTATCACCAACCCCCATTTTTAATAGCAATTTTAGTAATTAAATAATTTCAACCCCAGTCGATAACTGATCAATTATCACTTGATCAGTTATCCTCTCCAAATGTGTACCAATGATATTCAATAGATAGTCAATTGAAGAAAATGTACCAAAAGGCATGACTCAAATTTCCCTCTTTAAATCAACATAACTAGACTGAGAAGTTCACCTAGGTAGCACGCATCATTTGCCAAACCGACATTTAGGCCTAGTGCACATGCATCGATTTTTATCATATGGAAATATATCATACAATCAAATTCTTTTAGTAGGACAAAGAAATTCCTCTGCTCTCCTTTGTTCCTCTACAAGAATTTAACTGTACAATATTTTTACTTACAATAAAAATCGATGTGTGTGGGCTTGGCCTAATTCATAATGCTGGCGAACACGTTTCTACACAAAGTTGCTGCTATGTTTGTATGCTCATGGAAGAACTGTGTATTGGCTGCAATTGTTAAATCCAAGTGATCTACCATAGAAACGCACTTCCCCCTTAGCCTTTTCTCACTCCCTACACAGTTTTCAGTTATTATTATTGTTTGTGTCACGAGCTACCACCAACAATGGCTATTGTGTTACATGTATACACTGTGTTACACATATGCATTATTCTTATAGACCAGAGATAATTTAGATGGCGAAACAAAATAACATATTATTCTTAAGACCTGCTATACCCGGTGAACTTCGTTCCGCCTCTGAAAAAACTTTATTTTTTCTCAAGAATGCCCTTGAAAATAGGGGGTTGTTTCTAATCACAGCTGTCTTCTGATCATGGCTGTCTTCTGATCATGACTGTCTTCTGATCATGTCTGTCTTCTGATCACGGCTGTCTTCTGATCAGGGCTGTCTTCTGATCAGGGCTGTCTTCTGATCAGGGCTGTCTTCTGATCAGGACTGTCTTATTATCAGGACTGTCTCCTAATTTAAATATTGGAAGTACTTTGCAAACTTTGAGGGAATTGGGAGACACTGAAGACTGTAAACAGTCCTTAAGTATGGAAGCAAATATTGTACACATCAAATCTATTGTTTTCTTTACCATGTAATTTTAGAGCCAGCAACAGCCCATACTTAAGAGTTTGATAATTCTGAGACTTATTTTAAATATAAGAAGCAACAGTCTCAACTTCTAATGATTACTAGCAAGTGTGGTGTCCCATTTTTCTGGCAAGTAATACTCCTGATTTAGGCAGCTGATACTGTAGCGATTCTACTACTCTTCACTTATTGAAGGATAGAACCAATAGAACTATATTCCCGAGTATCTAGGATGTGGATCAAACCATCTGGCAGAAAGAAATGTGTGTCAATTTTTCCCCCTTTCCAAAAGTGCGCATATATCCATTTCTAAGATAGTCATACTGCTGGCCAATATGCAATGTCCTATAACATGACTCAATGCATAGCAGCAGAGGTATTTCTTCATAGAAAATGGATCCATAGAGATGACATAACCCATCATCATCTGCAGAACCCATTGTCCAACTGAGGCAGGTTGCTGACGCACTGTCCTGTGTGGTCCTGATGCTTGAGCATCGCTTTTCTTCACCCTCTGTTACAGATAGTGAAGAAGTTTCTAAAAATATTGTGCTGAGTCCCCATTTCTCCCAAATAAAGGCTTTACTACCTCAAATGGTGAAGGCATCTTCCTGCCATATACTACACTATATGACAGGGTGAAAGCACATTATTGCTGTGTTCTTTTACAGTTCTAAGCTGATACAGCATATGGGAGTCAAACCTCTGTCATTTGGTTGGTGTTCACCAAAAAATGTAAAATTTGGCAATTGTAAGATGAAAATGCTGCCTTCTTCCATTTGAAGGGTAGGTCTAGTCCTAAGGTTGTGAATGCTTAGCAAATTTGATAACTTTTTCATCAAATCGGACATAAAATTGATAGCTTCATCTGTTATTATTGTCAGCAACATGAAATTTCAGTAGCACCTGGTATTCCATAAATTATCAGGCAACAGCCATCCACACTATTTCAAATTGTTTGGATGCTTCTGACAAACTTTGCAGTTGATGTCTGTATAATAGGTTGAAATCGGCATGTTGTGCACACAGTATACCATCACCACCTTATCGTAGCACTGTCCGTGCGGGTGGGAGAGTTTGCGTGTTCCTGTGATGCTGAGAGCTACACCGGTGGTAGCGTGGCTACTGGCAGGTTCAACCTAGCCAGTCAGGTCTCAGCAGAGGAGCCTGACGAAGTGTGCCTCACAACGACCTACCGTCCTTTCCTCCCTTTCCCTTCCAGTCCCTTCCCTTTCCTTCTTCCCTTCTGTCAGTCTCTTCATCGGTGTAGGAGGCGGGTAATATCGATAGGTAAACACTCACGGCTTCTGTACCGACGAAGCAAGGCACCTGTGATGTGCCTTAAGGGCATATGTCAGGATACTTCCAGTGGCATATGGCCATTCACTGCATCCCCTGCCTCTTGCCAGTTGTATCGGCCCTACGATCCACTGCCATTCAGAGGCAGAGGACGAGATAGTGGATCTGCATCTGCGCAACTGCTTGTCCACTTTAAATAGCTTCACGCGCAGATGACTCCGGCAAAGTTTCAATGGACTATGAGCATTGAAAGTCCTACGGCGATGGAGTACTGATTTGGAGGCAAGGGTTTGGTGTACCTGAACCTTAGTTGGTGCTCTGCACGTTAGGCGGTCAGACGGTGATGGTCGTTCTGGTACTCGTGAGAGACGGGAGGACTGGTTCGGCAGCTCGTCAGACGACAAAGCAGCCCTATTTAGGATCGCTCTGCTTTCCCTAATCCAGGGAGGGGCCTAGAAAAGGTGGCCTAAACATAGCCCGTCTCAACCCAGCACAAGTGGCAAACTGCGGTCACTTGTTCACTAACATATGCGGTCAAAAGAATAATAAAATAAACAGTTACCTTAAATATCTAATGATTGGAGTCTGGAACGTCCGTACTTTACAGGATAATGACCATAATCAGTGCCCAGAGAGAAAGACAGGACTTATCGCAAGGGAATTGGCTAGATATAACATCGACATTACCGCCATAAGTGAAACACATCTTAGTGACTCTGGACAGTTATGTGAACCGCTCGGAGGTTATACCTACTACTGGAGTGGAAAATCATCCACTGAAAGGGCGGAAAGTGGGGTAGGCTTTGCCATACGCGATAAATTGGCATGCTCACTAACAGAACTCCCAAAAGGTATCAGTGACAGAATAATAACACTCAGACTTCACCTGGCATCCAAGAAATATCTTCACCTGATCAATGTATATGCACCTACATTGCCATCTCCGGATGAAGAGAAGAACAAGTTCTACCAAGACCTCCGACATGTCCTTAGGGATATTCCTTCTGCAGATAAACTTCTGTTACTTGGTGATTTTAATGCTCGTGTTGGGAATGATTTCAGTGCTTGGAATGGAGTCCTCGGTCGCCATGGGATTGGAAAATGCAACTCGAATGGTTTGGATCTTCTAACTCTATGTGCCGAGTTTGAACTCTGTCTGACAAATACATATTTTCATCTGCCTGAAAAATATAAAACGACATGAATGCATCCGCGATCTAAACACTGGCACCTTCTGGATTATGTGATAGTATGGAAAAAAGATCTTGGTGATGTACTGGTCACACGTGCAATGAGAGGCGCTCAGGGATGGACAGACCATCGACTCGTGAGGTCCAAATTAAAGATAACTTTGAAGGCACCACGCCGAGCTTCACACAAAATACCAACAAAATTGTCCTGCAAAATCTTGGCCAATGATCAGACTATGAGAGCAAAACTGGATGAAAAATTTGGTGTCGATGGCCTTTTGATATCTGAATCTGCCCCTGTAGATGAACAGTGGAGTGCATACGCTAGCAGACTGCGTGGCTGTGCTTCAGAAGTCTTGGGAAAGCCTCAGAAGAAGCACCAGGACTGGTTTGACGACTCAGATCCAGAGATCAGAAAGCTAATTAATGATTTCAGAACCTCTCTTCGCACCCCTGATGATAACAAGCGTAGAGCAGCGCATTACAATCTGAAAGTGAAGGTACGTGCTCTCAAAGACAGTTGGTGGGCAAATAAAGCAAATGAAATACAGCTATATGCCGACACACACCAAACGGGCAGATTCTTTGAGTCCCTGAAAACTATCTTTGGTCCAAGAGTTGGGAAGATAGCACCAGTCTATAACAAAGATAAAAGTTGTCGGCTGACGCAACAGAGTGACATCCTGTCTCGGTGGGCGGAACATTTTAATGACGTTCTTAATCCTGACCATCAGACAACCGATATTCCATACATAGAAGCACTTGAAGACCTGCCAGTTGAGGAACAACTTGCGGATGCCCCTTCCTACAATGAATTCATTTCAGCACTGGCTAAGCTGAAAAATGACAAAACAGCAGGATTAGATAACTTGCCATCAGAGCTATATGAATATGGGGGGCCAAACATCAAGAAACCATTGTTTGCTCTGATCTTAAGGATTTGGGAGTATGAAATGATTCCACAAGACTGGAAAGATCCTTGTATTTCCAAGATCTATAAAGGCAAGGGTGACATATCAGACTGCAGCTCCCACAGGGGCATTTCTCTTCTGTCAGCAGCGGGAAAAGTCCTTGTCCACATAGTTAACACCTGGTTAACACACTTTGCAGAAAAACTGCTACCAGAGACCCAGTGTGGCTTTCGCCCAAACAGAGGCACAGTGGATGCCATATTTGTTGTCAAACAAATGCAAGAGAAAAGTTTAGAGCAACATCGGCCTTTGTTCATGTGCTTTGTAGACCTGGAAAAAGCTTTTGATCATGTCCCATGGGAAGCTCTCTGGATCATACTAAAGAAAACTGGGTGCCCTGACAAAATTGTCAGTTTGATTCGGCAGTTTCATGAAAACATGATGGCAAAAATCCGCCATGAGGACAAGCTCTCAGAACAGTTTCCCGTGACATGTTGTGTAAAACAAGGCTGTGTTCTGGCTCCCACACTCTTCTCACTTTACTTCGCAGTTGTTATGAGAGACGCGACCAAAGCCTGTAGTAATCAAATTAGTCTCGACACAAGGACAGACAAAAGTGTCTTCAACATCTCTCGCCTCAGAACAAAAAGTCGCGTAACCAAACTATCCATCTTAGAGATTCTCTACGCGGATGATGTATGCATGATGGCTAATTCTTGCGAAACTCTTCAGACTTACATAAACCTGCTAAATGCCTCCTGCAGAAGATTTGGCTTAGCCATTAGCATCACTAAGACGCAAGTTCTTAAACAACCACTTCGAGGTTTTAATGCAGATGACTCTAGTATTGAGATAAATAACAAACCCTTGCAAAATGTGTCAAAGTTCAAATACCTGGGAAGCCAAATTAGAAGTGACAACAGCCTGACATCGGAAATCGCAGCGCGTATAGCCAGCGCAGCCTCAGCCTTCGGTAAGCTTAATGACCGAGTATGGAAATCACATGATCTCAAACTACAAACAAAAATTGCAGTCTACAAAGCATTAGTATTATCCACCTTACTCTATGCCTCGGAAACCTGGTGCTGTTACAAAGCTGACATTAAGAAGCTAGATAAATTTCATCTTCGATGTCTGAGATCAATTCTGCGCATCAAATGGGAAGACCGTGTCCCAAACATGGAGATTTTGCGCCGCGTGAAACTGGCTGGTATTGAAGCTTTAATAATGAAACATCAACTGAGATGGAGTGGTCACATAGTACGCATGGATGACAGTAGGCTACCTAAAGCGGTGTTCTACTCGCAGCTCTCGTGCGGGAAGAGGAGGAAAGGTGGTCAACACCTGCGATATAAAGACACCATTAAACGCCACCTTGCAGCCTGTGGCATCCCAAACAACCGTTGGGAGGAGCTAGCATTGCGCCGATCGGAGTGGCGATCAACTGTACATAAGAGAATCGAACAATTCGAGCAAAAGCGTGTAACGGACCTGGATGCTAAAAGAGAGCTCCGAAAATCTCAGCTCAAGCCTGTCTACACGTATACTTACAACTCTGCTGGTCAACTTCACTGTGCTCCATGCAACATGATATTCAAAGCGAAATTCGGATTCGCGAGCCACATCCGAGCCTACCACAACAAGGACAGAGAAGACTGATGGAGTCACTGTCGCCGGACACGGCAAGGAGGAGGACATCATACCATTTCTAAAATCCGGCTCCTGCTTCTGGTCCTTGGCCAAAAGTTTATGGTTACTCATCGCTCAGTTGGTATTCAACCTCCATGATCTACCGAAAAATTGTCATATGGTTGCATTAGTGCTTTCCTAGAAAGCTGCAGGTACCACCACGCATGGTCCACAGTCATTCTGCGCAACAAGCCTCTGTGTGTCACAGACTGTGGTTGCTCCCTAAATTTGGCTGTCAGTGTTAGCAAAAGTTCCTTCTTTCACTCTGTAGTGCTCTTATTCATTGCTCACAGTACTCCAGCCTTTCTGCTTACTGGTGGTTATCTAATTGAAGAGTGTTTTAATCCTAGAAACCACTTCAATGCAGCATGGTCTGTCACATCTTAATAATTTCTTCCATGCCAGTAACAATTTAAGTACATTAAACCATAGATGATGGCCAGGGTCTCCTGTATAATCAAAAGCTATACTTCCTTGTTCCAATTGATGACTTTTTTGGGAAACAATTAGAACAGATGCACCATGCATATTATCATTACATTCAATAATCCCATAAGCAACCTATCGCTCGAGCAATTCTTACGTTATTGGCTGTAGATCTTTCAGGATTCTGTATGGTTTCCCATGAATTTGTCCATCACTACCCACTGGTACCATACATTGCATAGCTGTTGTTGCTGGTAATGGTCCACCACAATTTAAAAAGGTCTAAGTCATCACAGTGAAGTTTTGACCACTGTTCTGTCTGTCTGCACAAAGTGAATCACCTTTTCATGTGATGTTGATGGATTGACAGTCTGCGTGGGACTGTCTCCTCTTGACATACCTAATCATCATCCCGCAGGATGTCCAAGTTTAATTCCCTGGCAGACAGACCTCATCTGAACTGAAGTTATCCACACACCTCGCGACTATACAAGCTCGACCTATTATCTTACGCTTGCTATATTACCACGCAGAAAATATACAATGTATTCATCTCTTTAGTGGATTCCAACAGCTCCACAGCACTCATCATCTCACTTGATAGGTCACCAAGACTATCAATTCTGTATCTGTTGGTAAAATACTGTGCAAACTGAACTTCAGTGGACACATCTGCAGTGTATTTGGTATCACCTGCATTATACTTGAAACTTGTGACAATGTCACGCTAGCAGTGGTCGTTTGCATCTGGACTGTTGTCCTTGATCTGCATTTTCTGGATATGGGGCAACACAGTACCCATCAGCAATGAGTGGCAGTAATTCCATCTGGTCCTGAAAATTTCATACACCAACAATGAAACTGAGCCATGTTGATCCCAATGACACCACATCATTGTCTCTTACTCTACACAACCTATATCATGTAGTTGCAACATATTGCCTGGAAATGCTCGTAAAAAATACATCCAGGGTCTAGCCTCCACCAGAATAAATCTTATCAGTTTTGGCGTTTTACCTTAATGCTTAGGATTGTGTATTGACCTTCGTAATTATGTCTGAAAATGCATCTACTGATTGATTTCATTTCAGTGACAAACCATTCAGCTGTTCTCTAGAAAGTGTCCAACTCAACCGTTTGCAATACAGTTGGTAAAGCCTTTTAATAATCTGTTCAGATGCCTGTTCCTTAATCTATCTCTCAAGGTACATTATGTGTATCTTTGAGTTACCATTCCACCTTAAATTTGCAAACCGGCCTGATGAGATATGATTGTATATGGTTAGTTAAGGGCAGCTTTCAAATCATGAATAAATACTGATACACTGTCAGTGAATTTATCCAAAACAAAGAGGCACCAAATTACCATGCCTATAAATCCTGTTGCAGCTAATGATATTCAGTGAGGCTTTTCCCTGTACCGGCTCAGCTTGCCAACACTCTTTAATGGCTACAAAATCTTAATGGGCTCCTGTTACATTACTGTTCCTTTGCACATGCAATACTACTGCTCCATTGCAGAGTTGCTGAAGTATATAGCCATGCTACTCACACCGTAAAAAAATTGATCACTTGGGCTCAGAGGGCTGGCTGGGTTCAGGAGGCTGTCCAACCATCACACCAGGTGTGGTGAGTGGATTCTCATCTGACGCCCACGGGCATTAGTGAAACAGTATCAAGACACAGAACTGTTATTTTTGATAAAGTGCAATGATTGACTTTTCTACACTCCAGCACAGTGGCAGAAGCACCCACCCAGTACACGCTGTCTGAGGCGAGTGGCAGCAGCATCAGCTCCGGCTGTGTAATGGCACCAGACCTGTCAGTCCTATGCAGCCGACACTTTGAAAGTGTGCCTCAGTTACTGGGTATATTCTGTGCAGGCTTGGTATGTGAAGTATTACCTACCTTCATGTCTCATCTTTCATTTATACTGCACAGGTTTGAACACTTTGGTGCCTACCCCTCCCATTTGGTATGACAGATCATGGCTTTTAACCTTTAATCTAGTTTGATTAACTTTTGTGTTTTTGGCATTCAGTCTGCAACACTAAGATACATCCAGTTGTCGCGTGCACACTTGAGATGCCCGAATGCTGTTCTGTCACTCGTGCTCTGAGAATTAATAGACAATGAATTATTGTCACACGACAGATACTTGCATCAGTATCACATTATCCAACATGAATGCCATGCGACTTGATCTCAAAGTTAATGTCATGATCAATGGGAAATTGCTAATTTAATAAGTGACCTTCCCATAACAAAACAAACTTACCATTTTCATGATTACAACAGCTTCTTACATCATATATGTGACAAGAATTGGGAATAGCAGGAGTATAAGTTATTGAAAAATTTTTCACCTATATTCTGGTTTATAATAATTATTGAAGAATCTTCCAAACTTTCTATTCACAAAGTGAATTCCTTACTGATTGAGCTCTGATTAACTTTACATTCTGCTCTTTCAAGAAAGAACTGAACGATGATCTACAAAGCAGTCCATAATCACGATATAAAGGTTTCAAAATGTACACTGGTCAAGCTGCTGGTGCTGATGTATGGACACAAAGAAATTTGTTCTGTTTTTGGCCATTATCACTCAACACATGATAAAATCTAAAGTATTAGACCTACATACTCCTGAATGGTATCACTGGAACCTTTGCGAAAATATCTGCATACTTTCCTTGCTTAAAATGAATCTACATAAAATTCACAAATGAGGCAGTAAGATGATTCTCACTGGACATGTTTCATATGAGCGATGATTTCTTAGAAAATTGACTGGTCACTTATATTCCATGTATCAGTGAGGTTAGTGAACATGGAAACACTGTTAGATCATTTTGGCTCAGGTACGTATTGAATTAAACAACCAATGTAGTGTTTGGACTCGACGGTCATAGCTCATATAAAGAAATGTGGCAAACATCTGAATTAAATACATGCATCTCCTAGTCTGATCAATTCTATCTAGTAACAGGAAGAAATTAAAACTTATTCTGAATTATTGAAGCTTGGTTCTTAGAAGACTGCAGAGCTCTGAAAAATGCAGTAGACACTCACTGGTCCCAACCAGCTTTGCCCATCAGCCTGCCTAAGACTTTATGGGGCAATGGGAAGGAAGAGCATTGCCACCAGCTGCACATATCCCATGGATAATGGGCCATTCTCTCACTCGAGGCAAGCTATATAAATGGCTTAGGAGGACTCCTTTTGAAATTGTTTGCAGCTGATACTGATATTTGCCATCCAAGGAAGACATCACAGTATTAAAATCAATTGCAAAATTATTTAATCTTAATATCTGTATGGTGTGAAGAATGGAAATGTGATACCACACCCCCCCCCCCCCCAAAAAAAAAGATAAATAAATAAAAAGTGTGAAGTCATTCACATAAGTACCAAAATAAATCTGTTAAATTTCAACTACACAGGAAACCACATAAATATAAAAGGTAGTCTGTTCTACTAGATACGTAGGCTTTTGAGTTACAAACAACTTAAATTGAAATGATAATGTTGTTTAGAAGCCAAGCCAAAGACTGCATTTTATTGCTAGAACATTTAGTAGACACCAACGTATTCTTGTGGTTTATGGGATCTTTATCAGATAAGACTAATTGAGTACACTGAAAAAGTTTAAAGAAGGACACTTCATTTTGTAATATCGTGAAATGGGTGGCGGGGGAGGTGAAGCGGAGAGAAAATCACTGATATGATAATTGTCATGGCAACCATTTAAACAAACACTTTTTTCATTGAAGCTAGATTTATGTAGAAATGTGGAAATATTTGGTTGACACCTATGTAAGTACGGAGAAATTTCAATTCAACAATTCTAACAACTTAAATGTATCCATGTGGAAACTGAACTCTCTTAAGTGTTTGTCTTTCCTACATGCAGCTGGAGAGTGGAACGGTAGAGAAAAAATGTGAACATGGTTCAAAGAACCCTCTGACATGCACTTACTGGAGCATGTCATCAATCTACATCTACACTACTTCTATGCAACTTGCACTAAACGACATCAGTCTCCACAATGGGTCCTGCTGTTCCACAGAATCACATAGACAGCTTGACAAGTAGACAGCATACTGACATAGGTTGCTCCTCCAGCCTGCTCTGCTGCAGAATGAATAACTGTACTGGAAATGAGTAGTTCTTCTGGGAGGCTGCTATGTGTTCGTTATGCATCTGATCTGCTTTGTCCGTCTGCTCAGCTTTCCTGAACGCTCCATGATGACCCAACTTTACTTTCCAGTCACTCTCGCTGCTGTATTTCGTAGCATCAGCATACTGCTATTTCATCTGAGTTACACTTTCTTGCTTAATTGTTTATGGTAAACAGAATGACAGCACCTCCCTCCTAAGATATTTTGCTCCATAGGCTTTTCAGACAGCCCAGCTCATAAGGTATGCAGCAATCTGTTCCATAATCTGGACATAATTATAATATCAACCGTCTCCCCAAAACGAAATGTCACTCTATTACTGCAGCTTGGCCTGCTTTCCTCTGCTTCCTAAGTTGCCAGGTAAGATGTCTGAATTTTTACTGGACTGTGCCATTATATTCATTCTCGGCACAGCACTTCATAGCAGAGTGTTGTCAGTATTGTAGTAGAAGATTTACATGTATCAGATGGCTATCCATTGGTCAATATCATTTCAGTGTTCAATATTTTTCAAATGTAAACGAATTTTGTATCAGATTTAACTCATTAAACACCAACAGTAAAGCTCTTCAAATTTTACAATGGGTGTTTATCTCACATGCAGAAAATGTCTGGCTTCTGCCACACTCCCCTTGTGCCAGATTTTGAACATACAAAATCAGTATTTGAGACAGGAGTTAATCCTGGCATTGATTCACGGTTCATAATTGAGATGATTCACGAACTTGTACAGCAAGAGTATGCATCCTGAACAATGTTAGTATTGATGGTGTCTCCACAGGAGTAGTGAGAGATAGCCAGATTCCCTTTCTTTGTATTGTAAAGTGTATCACCTCCTCTCTGCTACTGGGGCCAATGTGATATTCAGACATAGTGTGCATGCAATTCTGCTGAAATGAGGTTGTTGTCTAATCTAATCCCAACATCAGAATGGAGGTGAGTCAGTCAACTCGTAAAATCAAAATGTGATGGCAAAGCATCCTGATTTGTGTATTTAACCAACCAGCTCAGGTAACTTATCATGACCTACATCTACATCTACATTTATACTCTGCAAGCCACCCAACGGTGTGTGGCGGAGGGCGCTTTATGTGCCACTGTCATTACCTCCCTTTCCTGATCCAGTCATGTATGGTTCGTGAGAGGAATGACTGCCAGAAAGCCTCCATGTGCACTCGAATCTCTCTGATTTTACATTTGTGATCTTCTCAGGATGTATTAGTAGGGGGAAGCAATATATTCGATACCTCATCCAGAAATGCACCCTCACGAAACCTGGACAGCAAGCTACACCACGATGCACAGCGCCTCTCTTGTAGAGTCTGCCACTTGAGTTTGTTAAAGATTTCCATAATGCTATCACGCTTACCAAAAAACCCTGTGACAAAACGCGCCGGTCTTTGTTGGATCTTCTCTATCTCCTCTGTCAACCCGCCCTGGTACGGATCCACACTGATGAGCAATAATCAAGTGTAGGTCAAACGAGTGTTTTGTAAGCTACCTCCTTTGTTGATGGACTACATTTTCTAAGGACTCTCCCAATGAATCTCAACCTGGCACCCACCTTACCAACAATTAATTTTATATGATCATTCCACTTCAAATCGTTCCATGCGCATACTCCCAGAATTTTACAGAAGTAACTGCTAGCAGTGTTTGTCCCGCTATCATATAATCATACAATAAAGGATCTTTCTTTCTATGTATTCTCAATACATTACATTTGTCTGTGTTAAGGGTCAGTTGCCACTCCCTGCACCAAGTGCCTATCCGCTGCAGATCTTCCTGCATTTCGCTACAATTTTCTAATGATGCAACTTCTCTGTATACTACAGCATCATCAACGAAAAGCCGCATGGAACTTCCGACACTATCTACTAGGTCATTTATATATATTGTGAAAAGCAGTGGTCCCATAACACTCCCCTGTGGTATGCGAGAGATTACTTTAGTGTCTGTAGATGTCTCTCCATTGAGAACAACATACTGTGTCTTGTTTGCTAAAAACTCTTCAATCCAGCCACACAACTGGGCTGATATTCCATAGGCTCTTACTTTGTTTATCAGGCAACAGTGCAGAACTGTATCGAATGCCTTCCAGAAGTCAAGGAAAATGGCATCTACCTGGCAGCCTGTATCTGACCAGTCTGAAGTCATGGAAAATGGCATCTACCTGGGAGCCTGTATCTAATATTTTCTGGGTGCCGTGAACAAATAAAGCGCGTTGGGTCTCACATGATCGCTGTTTCTGGAATCCATGTTGATTCCTACAGAGTAGATTCTGAGTTTCCAGAAATGACACGATACCTGAGCAAAAAACATGTTCTAAAATTCTACAACAGGTCGATGTCAGAGATATAGGCCTATAGTTTTGCGCATCTGCTCGACGACCCTTCTTGGAAACTGGAACTACTTGTGCTCTTTTCCAATCATTTGGACCTCATGTTGTGGCAGTTCCTGGATTGAACAATGACTGAAGTGTATGGAAGAGATACACGACATGG
This sequence comes from Schistocerca americana, assembly GCF_021461395.2. NCBI lineage: Eukaryota > Metazoa > Arthropoda > Insecta > Orthoptera > Acrididae > Schistocerca > Schistocerca americana. Next base: position 5,181,472 of record NW_025725481.1, on the reverse strand, counting down.
TGTTGGGCAGAAGTGAATGCTCTGGATAGAAATTAGTGGTCAGTATTTCTGTATCATACTTCCGTACCGAGATCTTTGCAGCAGTATTAATTGCAGGTATCTCATGAACAGCATTGACCAAATTATTTGAATAGCCCAAAAGGTCAGGCATAACAGTGTCATTGTACATGCCACCTGTAGCATTTGTGTGTGGTAGCTGAGCAATTGATGTAGCAGAATGATACAAGAATAGGATATATGTTGCTAATGTTGAGGTGTCAAGTAGGAACAGAGTGCATCTCCTTATGCTAGTTGGTAAGATACTTAAACCAAACAGCATAGAATTATTATAAACATTTTTTCCTGATTTTGATGACACGTAATGTTGACTTAACATGTAACTTCACCTATAATTGGCAGTCATGGTAATTTGGCTTTCAACAAAGTCAAAGAAAGATTTTATTGCTGTAATGAAACATTTTTTGAAAGCAACAGTCTGTCGTCACTAACTAGATTACTTGAACATTTCCAACTATCTCTTTTCTAGTATTCTCCTCTATTGTAATATTGATTTATCATTTGGAGGTCTGGAGTCAATGGCATCTTTGATATATTGAACAACTTCAATAGTGTCCTTGTATAGATGATACTTCAAGGGCTGAACTACTAGTCATGAAGATATGCATGATGCCATCCTTTCTGCTTTGTCATCTACTTACACTAAAGTGCATTTTGGTAACCTGGTGTGTTACTGTTAAGTCAGTCTTTTGGTATTAACAAATGGCAAGATAGAGAAACTTTCTAATTCTCAAAATATTACGTAATAAAATGCCTCCGTCAGTGTACTCGCTCCAATAAGATTTCAACAGATGTGTGTTCAAGGAAACCTACATGCTCTTGCTGTTACCTGCTGGATTCAGAAAATGTTTTATTTAATATTTTTACACTATATTATAAGTCACAGCTACAACAAACATTGCAGATTGTTTGACAGCTTTGATGATACTCTGAAGCAACTGACTAGTCTTAACTGTGTAGTAATTTTGATTAACTGGTTGCTTATACAACCCATGATTGTAGCAACATGAACGTTGGAGTGTGGATCTAATGTCATGAAGGACAAGACTTCAGATGCATGAAGGAATTTTATTGCACACCTGAAGATGTCGTACATTGTCTTGTTCTTCTTCTTCTTCATCGTCGCCTTGACCCATGTCACATAGGGTTGGCGTTGATCTTCTGGATCCTTCTCCTCCATAGTACTCTATCCGTTGCCTCTTCCTTCTTCCATCCTTTCCCCCTTAGGTCCCTGGATATCTTATCCTTCCACCTCATCTTCAGTATTCCTCTCCTTCTTGCACCTTCAATCTTTATATCTTCAACTCTGTTTCTGATATACTCTTCCCCTTTTCTTTGTAAGTGTCCATACCTCATTAGTCTGCTCTCTTGTATCTCTTTCCCCATGGGTCCCACTTTCACAGCTCCTCTAACAAATTAATTTTTAATCCTGTTCTTCCTTGTTAACCCACACATCCACCTCAGCATCTTGATTTCTGCCACTTCCATCTTCCTTACCTGGGCTACTGTGATTGGCCATGTCTCTGCCCCGTATATGATAGCAGGCCTTACCACTGACTTGTACACTTTCCCTGTCAACCCAATGCTCACCTTCTTGTCACACAACACTCCACTCATTTTCCTCCAGTTGCTCCAACCACAATTTATTTGGTGTTGTATCTTGCTTTCCAGTCCTTCGTCGCTCTGTATGTATGACCCCAGGTATTTAAATTTGCAGACCGATTTCAGCTCATCATCCTGGATCTTGCAAGACCTCATCTGGACATCCTTCAGTGCTAAATATTCTGACTTTCTCCTGCTAATATTCATCCCTGTTTCTTCTAGTGCCTTCCTCCAATCCTCCCGCTTTTCCTCAAGTCTGTCAATGCTCTGCTCACAAAGAACCACATCATCCGCAGACATCCTATTCCATGGCGCCTCCTTCTTCACATCTTTCACCAGCACATCCATAATCAGGTCAAAGAGATAGGGACTAGGCACAGATCATTGATGTTACTCTACTTTTACTGGAAACTCCTTTGTCATGCCCACACTACTTCTCACCTGCATCATTGCTCCTCTGTACTTTTCTTTCACTAAGGTGCGCGTCATATATCTTGGCGGCCGAGTTTAGGTTCGTTCTGCGCATTTGACGTCACAAATCACAGTCAGCCAATGAACAGAGAACGACGTTGCCAGATCTCGACTGCAGTGCAGAGCACGGACGAGTGTCTTTAATTTTAGAAACGTTCAGTCATAAATGAAGTAATTGAACAAAAGCAATGTCTTGATAGCAGACTTTCTTTTATAGAAAGTTTGGAAAAAGCATTCTTTACACCAATTGCTTCATATTCTATTAATTAATTAAACCAAACAAACAATAAGCCTCCTAATTCAGGCGATAGCAACGAAAGGTGTTTGTATCAGTCTCACGAACCGCGTTTTCGCAATAAAGAACAGCGGTAATTGTTTATTTCCTATTGTACTTCGACGCAACGTGAGTAATTCATAGTCACCCAAACAGTGTTTGTCGGTATTTTGCAAACGTTTAGAGTGCTCCAGGAGATGCCAGAAATGAGTAGCTGCGTTGGCGTAATGGTTAAGGTGTTGGGCTGCTAATCGGAAGATTCTGAGTTCAAGGCTTGTTGCATACTAAATATTTTATTTATTTAAAAACAATAGCGAAGTGTCTTACTTAATGAATTTTATTCGTTCGCATGTAATGTTTTGAAATTTCCTGTGCTTCATTATAATCATAATAAGTTTTCAGTTTTTGTAATTTTCTCCTCCAATATTTCTTTTCACAGCAATTAAAAACAACGAAAAGGCACACATACAATATTCATGTTATCCGTTTTGTTTGTATATCGCCTCTTCCGCAGTCGCTGTTTTACTATTCATATTGAGATATATTCTTTTGCGGCAGTATTAAAAGTATTATTTAGAGCAGAATTTCGGCTCGTACATTGCCGAGCTATTTGATTGTCTGACGGAATTCTTAGCTTCGCTGCTTTGGCAACATCATATTGAATGGTTTCGTCGACTGATCTATGTTTTGGCAAGTATTTGCTGTCCGTTGTGACAAAAACAAAATGTTTGCCCACTGTGCCTCGCTGGCAATATATTTTAGTTTTATGTTTTATTACGTCCAAAATTCAGTTTTGTGTACTTCGCCAACTTCGTTTTAATCAGAACGTTTTAGAAAAAAGCGAAATGACTCTGGTATAAAGAAAGTTTTGTTACAGTTGCTAAAGATAGAATATTTCCCAATTTATAAACACTGTTTACGTTGTAAAGGGTGTTCATTTTATGGGGACATTGAAATCTCTTGAAAACGACACACAGAGCCAAAAGAAATCCTAATGAAAATTAGTTCCTCCCGGAAGGGGACATCCAGTTATAACAAATTTGACTACAAATTCGTCGAATTTGGTAACATTGGATGTCCCCCTCTGAGTCAAAAAAAAATTAGTTATAAATTTGTTTGATCCAATGTGTAGATTTGCGGATATTTCAATGTCTCCAATTAAAATGAACACTCTGTATAGTTGGAACCATGAATGACTGCGGTCGATTTAAGGCTCGTTCTACGCACCTGACGTCACGCATCCGCTGACAGCCAATGAGTGTTCAGTAGTTTTCTGAAAGGTCTGCTGGGAATGTCTTGGCGAGTGCGAGTGTTAAATGTGATTGTAGTTATTCTTTGGTGAATTTTTATCGCATTTGTTGCAAGTTGTCATGGCTGATAATGGTGGTAAGCGACAAACTCTCCATAAACAGGCGAGGGACATAATTTACCGGATTCACGCTTTTTTCAAGCGCGAAGCAGAAAACGGTGGACCTATCACGGATGTCGCCAGATCTCAGGAACGCACTGCAGAAGCGACAGGCGCTAGCTTGAGAACCGTTCAGCGGATTGCCAATGAAGGAAAGTTATCTACGGAGACCTGTGGAAGCCCACTCTTCAGATCGCCAGGGAAATATCGCACTCGTGAGAGGACTGTAACTAATTTAGATAATTTCGACAAAGATGTTCTAAGACGAGAAGTGCTCAACATGTACAACACAGGCGAATTTCCTACTGTAAAAAAAAATCACTGTGAAAATGCGTGAAACCATAAATTTTAAAGGTAGCATGACTTCAATGAATAGAATACTTAAAAAACATTGGATTCAAATATGTACATACAAATGACGGAAGAAAGTTTTTAATGGAACATAGTGATATCGCTGCTTCAAGGGCACAGTTTTTAAGACATATTATTGAAGTAAGAAAATCCGGGAATAAGAACATTTTTTTCTTGGAGAAAACATAGGTGAACCAAAATCACACAAGGAAAGCGTGTTGGAAAATGAGTGATGGTTCGGGTGGGTTTAAAGTACCAGTTGGTAAAGGTGGACGAATAATTGTGCTTCACGCTGGTTCTGCTTCTGGATTCATTCCAGAAAGCAAATTAGTGTTCCGGGCAAAAAAGAGAAATTCAGGGGATTATCATTCTGAAATGAACTCTGAGACATTTAAATTGTGGTTTAGGAATCAGTTTCTCCCTTACTTGCCTGCAAACTCGGTGATTGTAGTGGACAATGCGACTTATCACTCTGTTGTTGTTGACAAGACACCCACAACAAGTACAAAAAAAGCCGATATCATGTTATGGCTTGCAAGTAAAAATATTCCACATACTGCCAACCAAACTCGTGCTGAAATGTTGAATCTTGTAGTGCTTCATAAGCCTCGCACAAAAGTTTATGAAATCGATTGTATTGCACAGGAACATGGACACACAGTTTTGCGTTTGCCACCGTACCATTGCCAATACAATCCGATAGAGTTAATTTGGGCACAAGTGAAAGGGTATGTCGCAGAACGAAACGTGACATTTAAAATTGCCGATACAGAAAGGCTTCTGCATGAAGCACTCGACAGAATTACTTCTTCAGCATGGGCTGAATGTGTTCGGCATGCACAAAGGCTACAGGAAGAGGACATGGACAGGGAAATTGTAATTGACAATCTGCTTGAACCCATCGTCATAACTCTAAGACCTGATGATTCGGACTGCGACACTGACTACAGCGATGCAGAAGACTATCGCAGCGATTGACAACAATGAAGGGTAAGGCACATACACAATAATACTCATGTTCTCTTTCTTGTTTTTGTTCCACAGTTGCAATTTTACCAATGGTATTGAAATATATTCCTCTTCTGCAACTGTAATAAGCGTCTTATTTAGACCAGACGCGTTTTTCTCTTTTGAAGCATCTTCATTGGACAGCATTGTGTCTCCTCCATTGCCAAGTCACCTTTCATAGTTTTGTGCTGAGGTAACACAATATTCAATGTTTGTTTCGGCCGATCAGTGTTTTAGCAAATAAATGCCTTTTGTGTGTGCCACACACAAAAATTATATTTGACATAGCCCAGAGCACTGATACACAGTATATTCAAGTCCTAATGTTTTTGTAAGTCCACAGTTTTGTTTAACGTATTTTGTGTACTTCCTTTTGATTGATTGAAGTGCTTTAAAATAAAGTCAAATGCGCCTGGTGTAAATAAAACTTTTATTACAGTCGCGAAAGACGGAATATTTCTCAATATTACATACGACACCAATCTGGTACTTAAATTAAATGAGATGTTGTTACACAGTAAATTTTATATGAAATTTAGGTATCTTGTCCACATTTTATTCTCAACATTGTGGTAACTACAATCGAACATACGGAAAGTATACGCTATGAACTTTACCTCTGCAAACTCTTCAAAATTTCGTGCAATGGTTTACTACATTTAATGCTGCAATATAACTGCATTGAAAATCGAAACAAAATTAAGTCATTTATGGGGGGAAGGTATCAGTCAAGAAGATGTGTCAAAATCAAATTTTTGGGCCAAATAGTTTTTGTGAAATCTAATGATAAGTGTGTCAAAGCACTCGGAACACTATGTGTCTGCACAGGCGAGCAGTGCAGTGGTTACAAAATCGCGCACGGCATGGAATGCGGGGAGCACGTCTCTGTAGCAGCGAAAGGTTTAATGCGGCCGTGGTGGCTTTACTTCATAAACTGCGCGCTCCCCCCTAAACGTAAGTTTGAGAACTAGACTGCTACGGTGCTGCTTCTCTTGGCGCGTACAACTGGCAACGCTGCAATCTCCCGCGTCTGGGCGGGCATGCGCGAGCTGCCAAGATAAATGAATTGAACTATAACCTCACATACTTCTCTGGCATGTACTGCTCTCTCATGCCAAGAAGGACTGATTATTCCAAACCAATTTGCATTCAGTGGATGCAGAACATTGGCAGCATCATTAACGCATTCTTTTATCAACTCAGAAGTTATAAAGTTGCACTTGACACAGCAAGAGCTGAAAAATCATTTTCTAATGCCAAGTACCAATGGGCTGTCACTGCTGTCATTCAGAAAAGTTGAGATCTGTGCTCCTAAAGTACTACACCAATTAGATGAGACATGTACTAAAAGAAAAGTGTAAACCTCTTATGATCCTAGCAATACACCAGATTCATTAGGTGTCATCTGACTGCTCCTTTGACTCAATTAATTTTGCAGCCCATTTAGAGTTCAAAAGTAAGCAGTACTCATCCACGAGAAATGTGTTCCAATTTCATTCTGTATCAAATTTTGTTACTGTACACAAACAAAAACTGGCACTCCTGTCACTTTTTAAATGTTGTCACATTTCCAGTTGTCTATCAATTTGATTGGCAAAAGTATGAAACTGAAATTGTGCCTAGCCTCTGAACAGAGAGAGAGAGAGAGAGAGAGAGAGAGAGCAAGCACAGGTGCATGCTCGGGTGGGGGGGACTGGACTGAGAGGTTCTATTGATTAAGGGTCATGAGAATTGAGTAGATTGAAGTCTAGGCAGGGGCAAGCTAGAAGGTCTGTGTCTACTACTGAGAACATAAGTAGCTATTTTGTTCAGAATATCAGGAGACAGTTTTGCAAACAGCTCACGGTGCATGTGTTCAGGCATCAGTCTACTTGGAACATTTCCCAGAAGTGGTCTTCACTGGATAGCCTGAAGATATTGTTTTTCTGATGTACTGTAGGCCTTCTAGCATATATCCATTCCAGTTCTTTCTTTAGATAGGTAAATTTCAGAGATCAGTGTTGAAAACAATGAAGATAGTTTGTAGCCTTAAACCAAACAAATTTCTTTATTGCTTTAAACAATGTAGTAAGCAGACACTTTGTATGACCTTTTATTTGTAGCAACATACATTTCAGAATTTAACCCATCTTCAACTGGTGTAATACATACTTAAATCATCAGTTGGCACATCATTACAGAAATTAACTTCAATTTGGGTGCTGCAGCTGCCCCATTCAAAATAACAAATTTGTTTGTCTATTATATTTCAAGAGCTGTATGTCTACAGTACATTACTCTTTAGATGCACTTACTTTCTGTTCTGCATACTGTTGCTAATAATTTCTCCATTAAAACTATGGCACAACACATTTGATTTGTATGATGCATAAACACAGGAGCATTGCCATGTTGCCAACTGATAAAAGTGACAATAGATATAATTTTTTGATATAAACAAAGTACACCTTCCTAATAAATACTGAAATTACTGCTGCTGTCTTTTGGCTTATATATTAAATATTTTTAATTTTAAAATTAAACTTAAAAATTGTAGGTAAAATATATGGCCTGCTGAATTGATGATTTTTAATGAATAAAGACAAGGAAACTGATTGGATGAGATATATGGTATTTTATTCATTATCAGTATTTGGGCTGTGGTTGTATAAGTAAATGATGGAATTTTCATGGAAACATTCTAAATGACCAGAGTTATCCAACAAAATGTCATTTGAGGATGCACATTTGTGAGATTAGATTCAAATTTCGTAGAGTAGGTTCATTCTTTTACCTAAATTGGCCAGGTGAAGTATTAGTAGGTTGTGTGGTATGTCTGTAACCTGCTGTCACTCTTCAGTTGCACATAAGGAAAGTGTGGATTTGCTTAACCTTTTCTGAAAAACATTATAGTGACATCCACACAGTTACCTTGAACTGTTCATTGGTAACACCTGTCATGAGCAAGATGGTGTAACAGCTGATTTGTACAGGAAATGACAACAGTGTTTTAGTTTTGATGGTGGGAGAGGTAAAAGTTTTGTTTTAACATAGCATCCTGTACCATAGTAGATATCATTGTTTGAATCTGTGTTTTTCTGCAAAAACTCAGTTTCTCCACATTAACCCACACTAAATGATTGAACACAACGTTTTATCATTAATATATTACTGCAGATGTGGTCTGCGTATTATCAAAATTTTTTGAATGCTATGTATCGCCATGCAGCGAACTTCTTATTGACGACCAGATGCCTTTGAAATGGGTGCACATAGAAATATATGTCAGAGTCTGCGAATATCACATTGTTCCAGGTCACATAAGTGAACAATGAATGATTTAAAAGTATGACTGTAAATTACAGTGAGGAATCACAGTAGTTTGTAGTGCCTGGAAGGATATTTTCCTTTTATGACTCTTGTTAGCACCATCTTTGTACTCCTCAGAATAGCTTAAGTCTTTTTTGGAAATAACGCCATCACAGTCAGGGTTTTCACTTTGTTTCAAACAAATTTCCATATAAATATCTCTTCAGAAATTCTTCTAGTCCACTGCTGTCTCCTCTGTTTGATAAAGTTTATCTGTGATAAAGTTCCCACATCTTTTTACCTGCTTATAGGTTACCAAAAATTTTTGACATAACTCAATTTACTTTTCAGAAACCATGAACTTCAATAAATAAGGCAAATCATTTGCTGGCCATTCTTTTTGCAGCTCCACTGCACACAGTCTGTACTTCTCTATTATGAGCAATAAGGGCTGTAACTACACCACACTTGCAACCCCTTGTAGTACTGGCTACAAATTAGTTTGCCAAGCACCACTTGGCAACATTGGCCTCATGGTCCATAAGGACAAGGTTACAGGCATGAATTCATCCACATGCTGAAGTTGACAAAGCTTAGCTCAGAAAACTTTAAGATATTATAAAAGCTTTTACAAAAATATTGTTTTGGTTGATGGTACGTGACCCCCCTTGACACCTCTTTGGATCTGCTCCATTCAGAACCATCTCTACAGGAAATTTATTAATGGGGTTTACATAACTACATCCTTGTCACAGCCTGTGCCTAACAGGTGGGGAGACATCAGTTACATAGACATCAGTCTGTGATAAGAGTCAAAAATTGAAATGGCAGTATGCTGCAATAGCAGAAGCTGAAGAAAGGGTCATCTACTCAACACAGTAATTTGTGAGTGTGTGTCATCAGTACCATAATTCCACATTTTGTACATAAATGTTTCTCCTTTAAACTAATTTTTCATGCACCATTCCAAAGCAGTCTAAAGTTCACAAGCTCGCTTACTTTTTCTCATATAACAGGTAACCTATTATTCTAACTCTAATTTACATAATTATTACTTTTACTGATAAACCAGTCAGCAAGTATGTTACATACCGGCAGTTTGAAGGGTGTACAGGTCTTGTATTTTGTGCAGACTGCACCTGCCATAAGCCAAGCAAACTAATACAGCACTCTAAGTCTGTACACTTATAGTCATGATGCCGTGGAGTCCTCTTTTGTAATGTTGTTCTATCTGCTGAAGGATTTTTTTGTGTTTTGAATTAATTTAACGAATGTAGGTCTGGGTTTAGGGTCTTGTTTTGGAAGGTTAGGTAATGGGTTGGTAACAAATGTATGGCCTTTTCTGGCCAATACAACATAGATTGTGTCACATTATGTGAGCTGCTCCATGATGGTAGCTGGGAGACAGAATGCCTTGCCCACAATGTCACTGTTTCTACCGTTAATTAGCAATCTGATATCTTGTAAATCCATTCTGGTCATGATCCTTGGCTTTCATTGCTTGTAACAATTTACTTCATATTTTCTAAGGACACAGTGATACTAAACTAAATGAATGCCCATGTTCTGAAAAAAAGGTGTGGCAACAACACTTCTCTAAATTATTCAGCTGCTTCTGCCTTGCCCAGGAACAGTTACACATAACATAATTGTGTCTTAGTCTGAATCATCCACATGAGGCAAACGTCTAACAATGGAAAATCCAGGATGGAATGTAACAATACCAGAGAAGGAAAGCAGCTACTCACCATATAGCAGAGATGCTAAGTTGCGATATTCACAACAAAACGATTTACACAATTATAGCTTTCAGACACTAAGGCCTTTGTCAGCAGTAGACACACATACACACACACACACTCACACACTCATGCAAACACAACTTGCATACACGTCTGCAGTCTCAGAGAAGTGAAACCACACTGCGAGGAGCAGCACCGGTTCATGATGGGAGTGGTGACTGGGTGGTGGTAAGGGGAGACTGTGGTGGGGAGGGGGAGGGTTAGTATGGTGGGAGTGGCAGACAGTGATGTGTTTCAGTTTAGACAGAGGGCAGGAGAGAAGGTGCGGAGAGGGTGAGGGGCTATGTAGCATAAAGGAGAGAAATAAAAAGAAATTAAAAGATTGAGTGTGGCAGTGAAATGACGGCTGTGTAGTACTGGAATGGGAACAGGGAGGAGGCTGAATGGGTGAGGACAGTGACTAATGAAGGTTGAGGCCAGGAGGGTAACAGGAACATAGGATGTATTGCAGGGAAAGTTCCCACCTGCACAGTTAAGAAAAGCTGGTGTTGGTGGGAAGGATCCATATGGCACAGGATGTGAAGCAGTCTTTGAGATGAGGGATATCATGTTTGGCAGCGTGTTCAGCTACAGGGTGGTCCACTTGTTTTTTGGCCACAGTTTGTCGGTGGCCATTCATGTGGGCAGACAGCTTGTTGGTTGACATCCCTACATAGAATGCAGCACAGTGGTTGCAGCTTAGCTTGTAAATCACATGACTGGTTTCACAGGTAGCCCTGCCTATGAAGGGATAGGTGATGTTAGTGACCGGACTGGAGTAGGTGGTGGTAGGGGGATGTATGGGACAGGTCATGCATCTAGGTCTATTAGAGGGGTATGAGCAGCTGAATTATATTCAGCACCAGGGTTTCGATTACCTCTCGTTGTTCCCTGAAATGAGAAATACCCTACCCACTATCCTTCCCACCCCTCCCACCATGATATTCCACCACCGACAGACAAAATATACTCGTCCATCTGTACACAGACCCTGCTCCCAATCCCTTACCTCATGGTTCATACCCCTGTAATAGACCTACATGCAAGACCTGTCCCATACATCATCCTATCACCACCTACTCCAGTCCGGTCACTGACATCACCTATCCCATCAAAGGCAGGGCTACCTGTGAAGCCAGTCGTGATTTACAAACTAAGCTGCAACCCCTGTGCTGCATTATATGTAGGCATGACAACCAACAAGCTGTCTGTCAACATGAATGGCCACCGAAAAACTGTGGCCATAAAACAAGTAGACCACCCTGTTGCTGAACACTCTTCCAAACAAGATATCTCTCATCTCAATGACTGCTTCACAGCCTGTGTTATATGGTTCCTTGCCACCAACACCAGCTTTTCTGAATTGTGTGGTTGGTAACTTTCTCTGCAGTACATCCTATGTTCCTGTAACCCTCCTGGCCTCAATCTTCATTAGTCACTGTCCTCACCCAACCAGTCCCCTCCCTGTTCCCATTCCAGCACTACACAGCTGTCATTTTACCTCCACACACATTCTTTTAATTTCTTTTTATTTCTCTCCTTTGTGCTACTTTGCCTCTCCCCCTATCTGCCCCTTCTCTCCTGTCCTCCATCTAAACTGCAACACATCAGTGTCCGCCACCCCCATGATAATATCCCTCGCCCTCCCTGCCCCAGCCTCCTCTTACTCCCACCCAGTCCCCACTCCCATCATGCACTGGTGCTGCTCCTCGCTGTGTGTGTGTGTGTGTGTGTGTGTGTGTGTGTGTGTGTGTGTGTGTGTCTGTGTCTACTGCTGACAAAAGCCTTAATGGCCGAAAGCTACAGTTGTGTGAATCTTTTTGTTGTGTCTATCGCAACTCAGCATCTCTGCTATATGGTGAGTGGCAACTTTACTTCTCTGGATTTGTTACATAAGGCAAACTGTGGGACTCCCTCACACTGTGGTAACTCTTCTGCTGACATCATCACATAGGTCTCCTTTCCTTCCTATATTAGCAGCACTTCTTGTGTCTTTACCCATACCAATTTTCACATAGCTTTTTACTTCTCTGCAAAGGATGTACCATGAAGTATTGGAGGTGTGCATCTACACTCACTTTTGTGAATCACTCCAAGTATGGAATGAACACAGATGAAGCAAGATTACATCAGTCCACAAGTGGTGGAATAACGAAAATCTTCATTCTGTAAACTCACCTATGTGCTGCAAATCAACTGTTCAGCCACGCTGTAGTTTTTGTGGCTAGGAACTGTTATGGTAGTAACAGCTCAGGACCTAATCATCAGTTATTTGCATGGTGAACTGCTTTTTGTAACATTGCTACTTCACTCAAAGTGTTCCCCAACAAGTGTAGTAACCTAGTTATAATCATTCTTTCATCCAAGAAATTTAGTAAAGTCTGCACCCAATCCAATTTGTTATTCACTATGCCACAATCATCCGCAAGGGTGAAGTGAAGGGCTGGATGGAACGGGGGTGGGAGGCAACACTGCTGCCCTCAAGGTATTTGAGGGTACAGATCTTTGCAATACAGCTGAGCTGTGTAACATACAGTAAAAAGAATTCAAAACATCTCAGTAAAGAGAAACACAGCAAAAAAGTTGCATTCCTTGTTATAGGAAATTCTTTGCTACAAAACACTGTTGTGCCAAATTCCACAATAGATATTTGTCCATAAATCAAGACCCACCAGTTGAAGAAATGCTTTAGCAAAATATATGGCCCACAGGATTGCTCAGCAGAAGCATCTCGAAAGAACTACAAAGTTTTCATACACATAGGTATAAATTCCCGTAGAACTATCTACTTCCATTTATTTGAAAGAGAAACTACTTCTGAAAGCAGAACCCAGAATCTCACTACTCAATGGTGCAAGTCAATGAATCTGCAGCCTACATGGCCACAGAACCATTTTAATATCTGGTACAGAGATGAGTGGAGGCTCTGAATCAAAGGACCTCAGTCAGTTCTGCCAATAATGTTGCAGATTGTGAGCTCCATCTTCATCTCGCAAGCAAGACTGCAGTCTTTAATGCTTCAGTTAGCCATCTGAATCCAGAAAGAATCTCTTCTGGTCCAAAGTAACACACATCCTTAGTTGCAACATGATCCAGCCCCCTCAATTGGCTGCACCCTGTGCACTTCATGCCATCTGGGAACAACCTTCCCACATCTGGATTGACTTCTCCTGGTATGCACACAATGAGTACACTGGATTGCTTCCCCTCTTTGGTATACATATCCAGAAAGGGCCCCAATGTGTGCCTAACACTGGTGCTTGCAACTGCATGTTATCCCACCCCCTGTGAAAGCCAAGAAGCTACCTATGGAGTATGGTGACTGCATCTGACTCTGGGTCTCTGACAAACAAGTTTTGAGTGATGTCTGCAGTTGACAGACTTACTGTACAGGCACTGTGATCGACCCCTGGGACAGAATTTTGCTACTCGCATCAACTCAGAACCACCTCCTACCCAACCACATATGAGAGGTCAACCTCAGTGTGGGCAGCCACAGTTGTGAACCAATTGGGGGGACAGAGGTCACGTGCTGGACATCCACAGATCCCCATGTATGAACCCCCCTCCCCCCCCATAGTAAGCCCATTTGCAACAGCCTCAAGCTGTGTCACTGAAGCCAAGACTCCTGCAGCTGTGAGTAAAGAGTCATCAACTCACCTGGAACCTGAACACACAGCAGTCAAAGTTCCTATCCACACTATGGATGGTGGTGATACAATCTAGTTAAATATCTTTTGTGTATGTTTGTGTATATGTTACATGCAGTTCCATGTTTCATTAATTGTCTAAAGAGTGTAGGGGAAATTCAGAATAAGTCACATCTAGAGAGAAGCTGGGTAAACTCGCAGGACAAAACAGTGTACTTTGGTGCACTGCTGCAGTTATGAAATGGGCCACTCAACATGATCCATGTTGATTAAATATCTAGGCATAATGTTGCAAAGCAATATGAAATGGAATTAACACAGGTATGTTAGTAAAGAAGGCAACATTTTGATTTGGATTTATTTGAAGAATTGTAGGAAACTAGTTCATCTGCAAAAGAGACTGAATATACAGTACTTCACATCATAAATGGTTTTCTGTGGAAATCCTAGACTGTTGCCATGTTTTTTGAGATGGAGAAAGCCTATGACACCTGCTGTAGAACTGGTATCCTCTGTACCCTCTACACGTGTGGTTTCCATGGCCACTTGCCCCATTTCCTTCAGGAATTTTTAAAAGCCCGAGTTTTCAAGGTACTTGTGGATTCTGCCTTGACGGACACCTTTATCCTTGAAAATGGTATGTCTCATTGCTCCATCCTGGGCATCGTCCTCTTTGATATCAGCATTAATCCTGTAATGGTCTGTCTCCCGCCAGTCTTCACTGGCATCCTTTTCATTATCGATTTTGCCATCTACTGCAGTTCTGCATGGACTTGTCTCATTGAGTGGTTTTAGTGTTGTTTCAATTGTCTTTACTCATAGACCATTGACAGTGGCTTTCGTGTTTCCACTGACAAAACCATTTGTATGAATTTCTGGTGTTGCAGTTGGTTTCTTCCACTGTCCTTAAGTCTTGGATCTGTTACTCTTCTGTATGTTAAAACTATGGAATTTCTTGGGCTCATGCTTGATAATAATCTCTCTTGGTCCTCCTACATGTCTTAAGTGGCAGCCCACTGTATTTGATCCCCCAGTGTCCTATGTGTCGTCAATGGTAATTTATGGGATGCATATCCAACCACCCTCCTCAATTTGTACCGGTCCCTTGTCCATTCAAAACTAGACTATGGGTGTTTCATTTCTGCATCTGTACATCTGTCTCTCTTATGCTATCTCAATGTTATCCATCATCATGGCATGCATTTGGCCACCCCTCAGGGGCTCAGCATTTGTGTGCTGAGTACGGGCTTGGTGATCTGAAGTTCCTTAGCTGGAGACTAGTAAGTACCACCAGCCTTCTATCACCACAGCTCCGGGCATGCTTCTGCTACCACCATGTGGTGCAGTGGTGGAATGTTATGTGTTTTGGAGAATGGGGGTCATGGCTTCATCACCTGGACCATGAGGAAAGTTCATACCTCTATTTAAAAAAAAAACCTTACCCTCAAGATGTGTTACATCCTGATGAGGTGAGTGGCTGTTGAGGTAAAACTAGCAGGCAACCTCTGGGACACCTGCTGCAGCCGAGTTGTATAAGGATTGATCTAGCATGCAGGCCACTGCCTGTGTCAACAGCTGTTTCCCTAGCATCCCTATGGAATGGTCCCATCAAACTATTACTACTCACAGGGTAGGTGTACTGTCAGGTAATACATATACCCACTCATCAAAATAGCTCAGTTGGTCAGTCCTTCAAAAAGAAGTCTCATTATGACGTTAAGAGGGCATTAGTGTGCCATAACACTTCCACTGTAATCAAGCGAACAGGTGGAACCTTTGTGAAGGTCTCCCATTTCTAGATTCATAAGGCATTGGAAGGTATTGCTGGGTTCCAAAAAATGTCAAACAACTTTGTAATGAAACAACTTCTAGTTGAAACTGCTATTTGGAACCAAGTATCTAAGCTTCTGGGATGTAAGGCCTTACCTGACTACCCAGTCAAGTCTGAGTTACATAACACCCCTAACTTTAGTAGGGGTGTGGTAACCTCCTCTAATATTTTGGAAGTGGAACCCACAGAGTTACATGATGAATGGAAAAATATGGGCATCACAGAAGTGCAGAACTGTAAGAAGAGAGTCAATGGAAAACTGGAAAAATCAGCAACGTCTGTTCTAATGTTTAATACTCCAGAATTAGCAGAACATTCCTTGCAGGCTATATCTGTCTTAAGGTTCACCCATTTGTTCCTGACGCAATGTAATTCTACAAATGTCAACAATTTGGCCATACCACTATGGGATGTTATGAGCAATTGTGGAGGCTCAGCTCATGAATCAGGCCATTCTTGTACACTTCCTCTGAAATGTCTAAACTTCCCCAGGGGTCACCCAGTGTGGAGCAGAATGTATGAGGTTTAAAACGAGGAAAGGAAAATTCAGGAATTGAAAGTCAAGAGATGCATACTCTATGGTGAAGCTAAAAGAGCTTTCAAAGCTACACAACCTCTGGGTCTTTGCTACATCTGTTAATTCAGCCCTTAAGATGCCAGTCACTAAGTGTGATGCCTTCACACTTACTCAGACCATAGGTTCAAGTATGAGTACATGCATTTGTGAGTGTACCTGTGGGGGAAATGCTCCACATGAAACTGAAGTTGTTCGAAAGCATCAGCAATGGGCTTGCCACCTAAGCCACATACTACTACCCACCATAAGAAGCCAACTAAGCCATCCCTGGAACCCAGGCAACCACCTTCTACCATCAGTAAATAAAAATGTCCTTTGAAAAGTTGTTCCAAATCCAAGAAAGTGTAGTTACACCTTCGGATCAGCAAGCTCCCCTCCTCTCTGATGGGGACTATGCTGTGGAGGATATGGACCTCCAGTCAGAGGAACCAGAGAGCCGTGAACCTGCTAAAGTTTCCCCTGACCTCCAAAATAAATCAATACCTCTGATGGAGAAAGAAAAGGACAACCATCCCTAAACAATGGCTTCCACAGGCACTTCTGTGTTGCAGTGGAATTTAATGGATATCACTCTTGAGTACAATATTATAGAAATGCAGAGAATGTAGATGACAATGAAATAGGAGATATGATATTGCGTGAAGAGTTTGACAGGGCACTGAAAGACCTAAGTCAAAACAAGGCCCCGAGAGTAAACAACATCCCATTAGAACTACTGATAGCCTTGGGAGAGCCAGTCATGACAAAACTCTACCATATGGTGAGCAAGATGTATGAGACAGGCAAAATTCCCTCAGACTTCAAGAAGAATATAATAATTCCAATCCCAAAGAAAGCAGGTGTTGACAGATGTGAAAATTACCGAACTATCAGTTTAGTAAGTCACAGCTGCAAAATACTAACACGAATTCTTTACAGATGAATGAAAAAACTGGTAGAAGCTGACCTCAGGGAAGATCTGTTTGGATTCCGTAAAAATATTGTAACACGTGAGGCAATACTGACTCTACGACTTATCTTAGAAGATAGACTAAGGAAAGTCAAACCTACATTTCTAGCATTTGTAGACTTAGAGAAAGCTTTTGACAATGTTGACTGGAATACCCTTTTTCAAATTCTGAAGGTGGCAGGGGTTAAATACAGGGAGCGAAGGCTATTTACACTTTGTACAGAAACCAGATGGCAGTTATAAGAGTCGAGGGACATGAAAGGGAAGCAGTGGTTGGGAAGGGAGTGAGACAGGGTTGTAGCCTATCCCCGATGTTATTCAATCTGTATATTGAGCAAGCAGTAAAGGAAACAAAAGAAAATTTGGAGTAGGAATTAAAATCCATGGAGAAGAAATAAAAACTTTGCTGTCTCAGACAGAATTACAATGTCATCAGCAAACCTCACAGGACTTGGAAGAGCAGTTGAATGGAATGGACAGTGTCTTGAAAGGAGGATATAAGATTAACATCAACAAAAGCAAAATGAGGATAATGGAATGTAGTCAAATTAAGTCAGGTGATGCTGAGGGAATTAGATTAGGAAATGAGACACTTAAAGTAGTAAAGGAGTTTTGCTATATGTGGAGCAAAATAACTGATGATGGTCGCAGTAGAGAGGATATAAAATGTAGACTGGCAATGGCAAGGAAATCGTTTCTGAAAAGAAATTTGTTAACATCAAGTATAGATTTCAGTGTCAGGAAGGCATTTCTGAAAGTATTTGTATGGAGTGCAGTCATGTATGGAAGTAAAAAATGGACAATAAATAGTTTGGACAAGAAGAGAATAGAAGCTTTCGAAATGTGGTGCTACAGAAGAATGCTGAAGATTAGATCGGTAGATCACATAACTAATGAGGAGGTGTTGAATAGAATTGGGGAGAAGAAGAGTTTGTGGCAGAAATTGTCTAGAAGAAGGTATCAATTGGTAGGACATGTTCTGAGGCATCAAGGGATCACCAATTTAGTATTGGAGGGCAGCGTGGAGGGTAAAAATCGTAGAGGGAGAAAATTGTCGAGGGAGACCAAGAGATGAATACACTAAGCAGATTCAGAAGGATGTTGGTTGCAATAGGTACTGGGAGATGAAGAAGCTTGCACAGGATAGAGTAGCATGGAGAGCTGCATCAAACCAGCCTCAGGACTGAAGACCACAACAACAACAACAACAGCGTCGCTCAGATTTGTCAGAATTACAGCCCCTGCTTCAGGAGAAACCGTTCTGCATCTGCTTATAAGAAACGCATCTTAAAGTCACCGACACACCTGTATTACAGGGTTACCACTCATACATGAAGGATAATACTACTGGAGAGAGGGCTAAAGGTGGAGTCGCTTTTTCACTGAGAACAGATGCTGCTCCTCTCCTGTCCCCCTTACCATGATCATTCAAGCAATTGCCATGGAAGTTGTTGCACCCTTTAATATCACAGTGTGTTCTCTATACCTTCCACCTAATGATGCATTGGATGCAAAGGCAGCAGTAGAACTCTTCCAGGCACTCCCAATCTCTTTCCTCCTTGTGGGAGACCTCAATGCACACAATGTGCTATGGCCCTTGGCTCCTAATTGCTCCATGGCATGGATGATAGAGCAACCCGTCCATTCTGAGAACTACTGCCTTCTGAATGCAAGTCAGGTGACACACTTTCCCACAGGTATAGGGTCTCTTTCAACGATTGATCTTGGTTTTTGTTCCCCAGCTATTGCAGACTCAGTTCAGTGGGAAGTGGCTACAGATTTACATTCTAGTGACCACTTACCAGTGTGGATCTGCCTGCCAACTAGGGTGTTGGCTGACAGGAGACCACGTAGATGGATGCTACAAAGGGAAATTGGTTGCTGTGCAGTCAACATGTTATTTCTGAACAAAAGTATTGTGTACAGGAGATGGTGACCGATATCACTTCTGAGATATTATGTGCTGCCGCAGAGTCCATTCCTGGGTCTAGTAACCATCTCAGACAGTGGCCTCTAACCTGGTGTAATGATGACTGTCGATTGGCAGTTGGGCCAGACAAATAGCTCTGTGGAACTTCAAACACTGTCCAACTACAGAAAACCTTCATGTCTTCAGATCTGCATGAGTACATGCCTCGTGAATGACAAAAGAACAGAAGAGATTCCTGGAGGGAATTCGCGACTCCCATTAATCAATCCACTTCCACTGCACAAATTTGGGAATCAGTATTGCGGATTTCATCAAGGGTAGTACACGTCCCCTTATGACCTTGTTAAGAAATGGCATCTTTGTGGACACACCAGAAGACATAGTAAACAATTGTTCAGCTGAAACCTAAACTGTTATTATGTTATCCAGACAAGCTTCTGCTTTTCAAGTATTCTGGAGGGCTGCAGAGATGAGGAAGTTCAGTTTCTTCTTGCATAATGAAGAAATCTACAACATACAGTTCTCCATGTTGGAAGTGAATCAGCTTTGTCTGCAGACAGAGACACTCCTCCAGGACCTGATGAGATCCATTATGCCATGTTTCGTCATCTGTGCCCTGAAGTGAAAGGAGAGCTTCTCTCTTGTTTCAATCAGATCTGCTTTGATGGACAGTATAATACGACTTGGAAGGAGGCAATATTAATTCCTTTCTGGAAACCAGGCAAGGACTGTAGCGTCCTAATGAGTCACCAGAGTGTACCCCTTATCACTCCGGATTCGGCGACATATCCTTGTGGCTCGCCAGGTGCTGAAAAAATTCAGTGTCACCTCGGTCATCACATTTAGTTCAGTGGTCCGATGAAACATTGAATGGCTGTTCATGAATTGGCTCCATGCAACCAAGCAAAGGATGGAATGCATTGCCGCTTTGGCATCTACAGAGGCCCAAAATGATTTTTGGCTTTACGCAGTACAAGAAAACTTGGACTCCAGATTATGTTTTTATAGCTTTGTTTTTGTCCATTTTAAGTATGTACTACAGTTTAATCATAGTTTATACAAATGGATCCCAGCAAGGGAATGTCCTCGGTTGTTCTGCTGTTTTCCCTGATAGGGTTTTTAAAGTGTGTCTTTCGGAAGAATTTATAAATTATGAATTGGAATTATATGGCATATTGATATCACTGGAGAGGGTTCACAGCCATCATCATACAAGTTTTCTTGTGTGTCCTGACTCATTTAGTGCACTGCAAGCATTTTACCAAATGTATCCAGTCGACCAGCTCTTCAGCTCATCCACGACTCCTTGCAGTGGCTCCAACACTGTGATAAGGAGGTAGCCCTTTGCTGGATACCTGGCCACATCGTGATACGGGACAACAACATGGCTAACAAAGTCACCAAGGAAGCATGTTGGGATTGTGCTGTCCATCAATGTCCCACCTGTTGCATGCCACCATCCCATTTTCTCACAGATGCATCATGCATCAGTGGGAGACTGAATTGTTGAATGTGACAGAAAACCAACTGCGGTCTCTCAAATCAACCTCAATGGCATGGCAGACTTCATGTCAGCCTTACTGCTGGAAGGTTGGTTGGTTGGTTGTTTGAGGTGTAAGGGACCAAACAGCAAGGTCATCAGTCCCTTGTTTCAAATATACTCCATTCTGCTAACGGGACATCTCAGAAAAGTCAGGACAATAAAACGGAAAAAGGGAAAAACGTAAAAGGGCAGTCACGTTGTCATTGATAAAAAATAAATGAGGGAAGTTGGCAAGAGAAACGAACCCAACACTATGCTGAAGCAGCATAGGCAAGACCACCTGCGACTTAAAAGATACAACTGCTATAATGCACAAAGTACATATGGGAATAGAAAGACTAACCAAGCCTTAAAAAAAGGGCGTAAAAAGAGAGTAAAAGGGGAAGAAAAAGAATTCCGGTCAGTGAGGTGAATCGGGAATCTCTGAACACTACCTACAGTGGGAGACACCCAAACACTCACTGCCCTGCCCCAACACCAGAGAGAGATTAAAAACCTTAAAACTGAGAATAAAAACAACTCTCCCGGAGGAAACCGAGAACCAGGGAGACCATCCGGGAATCGTCAGCCAACATCAAAGGTAAAGTGTGGGGGAGTCTGTACTTAACACGCAGAGCCAAAAGAAGGGGGCATTCAACCAAAATGTGGGCTACTGACTGGAAGGCGCCACAACCACCTAGCGGGGGTGGCTCATCACGCAAAAGAAAACCATGGGTCAGCCTGGTATGGCCAATGCGGAGACGACACAGTGTGGTCGAGTCCTTTCGGGAGAGGTGAAAGGAAGAATGCCATGGGCCTGGTTTCACCTTAATTGCACGAAGTTTATTAGACAGTGGAGTAGCCTCCCAAGAAATGGCCCATGACTGTGCGAAGTGGGATTTGATGTGAAGCCGTAAATCCGCTGCAGGAGGGGTTACAGAAAATGCGGGGTAAGTAACTGCTCCCCCAGCCAAACGATCAGCAAGCTCATTACCCGGGATACCCACATGGCCAGGTACCCAAAGGAAGTCAATAGAACAAGCAGCACGGTGAGTATCAGCGAGATGGTCATGGATGGCAGAGACCAAGGGATGGCGCGAAAAACACCGGTCAATAGCAAGAAGGCCACTCATCGAGTCTGTACATAACAAAACGCGGTTGTGTTGGGATTGTTTAATAAAGGTAAGGGCCCGGGAAATTGCCATCAATTCCGCAGTAAACACCCCACATGTAGGTGGCAGCAGATGATTTTCCGTTCCAACAGAGGACGTGAAGGCATACCCAACATGATTAGCAGATTTAGAGCCATCAGTGTAAAAAACAACAGTATCCCAAAACTTCCATAAAATTTGGCGGAAAAAGGCACGGAACACCACCGGGGGGATGGAATCTTTCAGACCACGGCGGAGATCCATCCGTATTCGAGGCCGAGGAACTAACCAAGGAGGGGTGGAGGGGAGGGAGCAAGGAAGACAGGACAAAGAAGGAAGCTGAAAATCACGGTAAAGAGATGCAAGGCACAGCCCAACCGGTAAACCCGCCCGAGGGCGGGAGTCGGGTGGGCGACGTCCTTGGTCTGGGAACAGGATAGAATGGGAAGGATGAGTGGGAGGAGAACGGATAGTGAGGGCATAAGACACCAGAAGCTGGGACCACCGAACAGAAAGGGGGGGGGGGGGGGGGATCCCAGCTTCAACCAGGAGACTATCAACAGGGCTAGTAGGGAAGGCACCGGTGGCCAAACGGATACCACGATGGTGGACTGGATCCAGCACGTGCAGTGTGGAAGGAGCAGCTGAACCATAAACTTGACAACCATAGTCAAAACGAGACAGAACTAGAGCACAATAAAGACGGAGGAGGAGGGTACGGTCCGCACCCCAAGAGGAGTGGGCAAGGAAGCGAAGGACATTGAGTTTATGGAAACATCCTACCTTCAGGAGTCTGATATGGGGCAGCCAAGTGAGCTTGTTGTCGAAAAGAAGACCCAGGAAACGAAACTGTGGAACCACAGGCAATTGTTGTGCAGCAAGATAGAGCTCTGGATCAGGGTGGACCGTAGTACGGCGACAGAAGTGGACCACCCGCGATTTTAAAGGAGAGAATTGAAACCCGTGTGAGTGGGTCCATGCAGAGGCACGCCGTATAGCCACCTGGAGCTGCCGTTCTGCAGATGCCATCGAGGAGGAACTAACCCAAATGCAGAAATCATGCACATACAGGGCAGGAGTGACCAAGGGACCGACAGAGGCCACAAGTCCATCAATAGCAATGAGGAAAAGAAGGACACTCAAGACAGAACCCTGTGGGATGCCTGTCTCCTGGGTCTGTGGAGAACTAAAAGCAGTACCAACTTGAACTCTGAATAACCGATGGATCAGGAACAGGCGGATAAAAATCGGCAGTGGGCCCCGAAGACCCCACTGATGAAGGGTTAGTAAGATGTGATGGCGCCAGGCCGAATCATAGGCCTTGCGAAGGTCAAAAAACACTGCAACCAAATGACGGCGGTGGGAAAAGCCTGCTGAACTGCGGATTCCAAGCGAAGTAAATAATCGATTGGAGATCTTCCCTCTCAAAAGCCACACTTGTAAGGGGACAATAGATCCCGAGATTCGAGGACCCAAGTGATCCGACGGGCTACCATACGTTCAAGTAACTTACACTCCTGGAAATGGAAAAAAGAACACATTGACACCGGTGTGTCAGACCCACCATACTTGCTCCAGACACTGTGAGAGGGCTGTACAAGCAATGATCACACGCACGGCACAGCGGACACACCAGGAACCGCGGTGTTGGCCGTCGAATGGTGCTAGCTGCGCAGCATTTGTGCACCGCCGCCGTCAGTGTCAGCCAGTTTGCTGTGGCATACGGAGCTCCATCGCAGTCTTTAACACTGGTAGCATGCCGCGACAGCATGCACGTGAACCGTATGTGCAGTTGACGGAGGGCGTATAGTGGGCATGCGGGAGGCCGGGTGGACGTACCCCGAATTGCTCAACACGTGGGGCGTGCGGTCTCCACAGTACATCGATGTTGTCGCCAGTGGTCGGCGGAAGGTGCACGTGCCCGTCGACCTGGGACCGGACCGCAGCGACGCACGGATGCACGCCAAGACCGTAGGATCCTACGCAGTGCCGTAGGGGACCGCACCGCCACTTCCCAGCAACTTAGGGACACTGTTGCTCCTGGGGTATCGGCGAGGACCATTCGCAACCGTCTCCATGAAGCTGGGCTACGGTCCCGCACACCATTAGGCTGTCTTCCGCTCACGCCCCAACATCGTGCAGCCAGCCTCCAGTGGTGTTGCGACAGGCGTGAATGGAGGGACGAATGGAGACGTGTCATCTTCAGCGATGAGAGTCGCTTCTGCCTTGGTGCCAATGATGGTCGTATGCGTGTTTGGCGCCGTGCAGGTGAGCGCCACAATCAGGACTGCATACGACCGAGGCACACAGAGCCAACACCCGGCATCATGGTGTGGGGAGCGATCTCCTACACTGGCCGTACACCACTGGTGATCGTCGAGGGGACACTGAATAGTGCACGGTACATCCAAACCGTCATCGAACCCATCGTTCTACCATTCCTAGACCGGCAAGGAAACTTGCTGTTCCAACAGGACAATGCACGTCCGCATGTATCCCGTGCCACCCAACGTGCTCTAGAAGGTGTAAGTCAACTACCCTGGCCAGCAAGATCTCCGGATCTGTCCCCCATTGAGCATATTTGGGACTGGATGAAGCGCCGTCTAACGCTGTCTGCACGTCCAGCACGAACGCTGGTCCAACTGAGGCGCCAGGTGGAAATGGCATGGCAAGCCATTCCACAGGACTACATCCAGCATCTCTACAATCGTCTCCATGGGAGAATAGCAGCCTGCATTGCTGCGAAAGGTGGATATACACTGTACTAGTGCCGACATTGTGCATGCTCTGTTGCCTGTGTCTATGTGCCTGTGGTTCTGTCAGTGTGATCATGTGATGTATCTGACCCCAGGAATGTGTCAATAAAGTTTCCCCTTCCTGGGACAATGAATTCACGGTGTTCTTATTTCAATTTCCAGGAGTGTACAAACAACATTGGTCAAACTAATTGGCCGATAGGTGTCAACAGATAGGGGGTTCTTACCAGGCTTAAGGACAGGAACCACAATGCTATCCCTCCACTGAGAAGGGAAGTCACCCTGGAGCCAGATATGGTTAAACACCCGAAGAAGATGTTGCCGTTGTGGAGCACTGAGATGTTGAAGCAGTTGGTTATGAATGGAATCTGGGCCAGAGGCCGTATCATGAGAAGAAGATAGAGCAGAAAGAAATTCCCATTCAGTAAAAGGTTCGTTGTAAGATTCTGGCTCACAAGTGGTGAAACATAAGCTGAGAGCTTCAGCCTGCTGTTTTTGATGAAAGAAAGCAGCTGGATAGGAGGCTGATGCTGATGCCACTGCAAAATGGGTCGCAAGACGTTCTGCGAGAACTAATGGGTCCGTACAAATGCCATCTGGGAGGTGAAGGCCTGGGAGGGTGGACTGCCGATGGCAACCTTGGAGAGAGCGAAGTGTAGCCCAACCCGTGACAGAGGGACAGTGGAACCAAGGGAAGAAACGAATCGTTCCCAACATATCCGCTAGCCCTGTTTGATTAAATAACGGGCTTTAGTGTGAAGGCGTCTAAAGGTAGTAAGGCTGGCTATGGATGGGTGCCTCTTAAAGTGTTGCATAGCTCAACGGCGATCATGGATGGCACTGGCAATGGCCGTACTCCACCATGGGACTTGCCGGCAATGAAATGGTCCAGATGAGTGCGGGACAGCACTGCTGGAAGGAGGATCTACTTACCAGCACATTGGACATAGCCCTCTAGCACATGGCTGCCCCCTCCAGTGGGAGGATCCACCACTCTGTGAGGTTTGTGGGATGCCACTTTCAGTTCAGCATATTGTGGCACTTGTGTCCTATATACTGATATTAGGGTAGTCCGCAGTCTCAATGGAGAACTGCCCACCATCCTCGCACATACTGGCTCCAGTGTTACATGGGTGGGCAAGGGGGGATGGGGGGGGGGGGAAGACTTTAATGCATTATAAACTTCTCAGCATGTCGAAATAGTCTTTTCTGGTTTTTATCATGTTGAGCTTCTCCGTGTGTTTGTTTATATTCAGATTTTCACTTGGCAATCAGCGTCAGAGTGTTGGTGTACGAATGATTTGGGTGTTAATAAAAGACACTGACACATGTAACTGCTATTTATTGGTAGTTTCTTCCTACAATGTGTATTATCTGGGTGTGTACAGGATGCCTACAGCAGCAGCTGGAGTAGCTCACAAGGCACAGTGTGCTGGAAGGAGAATGCTTCACCCACTATACATTTTTTTTTGCTCCCAGGGCAGTTTAGTTCCTTCACTTTATCTTTGTGGTTTCTGTAGCCTCACTTCTGCTTTATTCAGAACTTCAGTCTTCATTCAGTTTACTCTGTCCGTATTATGTTATCAGTAGATTGTACATTTCATTCAGTATGTTGTGTAACTCTTTCTCACTTCTTCTGAGAATAGCGATGCCAGCAGTGTATCTCACCATTGATATCCTTCCATCCTGAATCTTAGGCCCACTCACAAACCTCTCTAAGCTCCATTACAGATTTTTCAGTGCACAGATTGAACAGCATGGAAGAAAGCTCACATCCTTGTCTTTAGAGGAGGCCACATGACACTTGAACTTAGTGTGTTTTTATATTTGTTACATGAAGTTTGAATCTCAAATTCAGTTGGCAAAAGCAGTTCAATGCAACTCTCAAAACATCTGGAGACAATCAAGTTTGAAGTTCTCTGACCTCCTCTAGTAAGTGGAAGTGAGGTCACTTCTTTTTGACAGGTCATGTGACTGTGTAGTAGAATGCTTGCCTACTCTGTGTTTGGCACAAGTTCAATCCCTAGCTCTGCTCAAATTTTAGACAAATTTGCATATTTATTGGATATCCCATGGAGCATAAAATACGTGAAGATGAAAACGAATTTAATTTTTAATGCTTTTCTTTAATTTAAGGAATCTTTTACAACATATCAGTAATTCTTTTATAAAAGATCAGTAATTTCAAAAGTATATTTGCAATGAAATATTTTGTGTGTGATATGTAATTATAATTTGGAGGTGTGCATTTTTGATAAAAATAGCAACTCGATATGATACCTTGCAGATACCTGCTGATTTTTATATTTAAATGGCTTAGTGATTCAAAGTGAATGGAAAAAAGGGAAATAATGAAAAAAATAATGCCTGAAATGAGATGCAAACCAATAATTACCAGCCTTGCACACTAAATTTTTTTCTATTTTTGTGTATTTTAAGTTTACGGAACTGCTAGTAGCACAGGAACCTTTATTTAAAAATTTGCAATAGGTGGGATTTGAACCTGCAACACCTACATGGTACATGAGCATCCTACTGCATGACCTATTGACAGAAAGGGACCTCACTATACATATTAAAGGCAGTCGGAAAACTTAAAAGTAGATTTTCTTGAGAATTATTGAGAAGTGCATTGAATTATTTTGGGAAATTAATAATGGATTTCAGGACATTACTTATATTAAACATAAAAAATTGCAAAAACTCATTCACCACACTGTTCCCTTGTTAGACCATTTTAATTGGAGCACTTCATTCTTGGTGTTCCATTCTTACTGTTTCTTCTAGGTTGTTGTACATGTTGGCTCCATATGCTAATTGTATGTCATTTTATGACCAATGAGGGGCTTCATCTGCATATCACATATCTGGGGAACTTGCGTGCATGTGTGCCCGTAGTGGTGAAGCATGATGTGTCATTCTGAGAATGAGAGGTCCACTTCTCTCCTCTCTGCTGGCCAAAGGAAGATGTTCATGAGTTAAGGTAGTTGGCAAGAAGCAAGCACCACACTTTCAGGAGGTGTTTCACACTCTGTGTAGATCGGAGTGGTACTGATCCTGTGCTGCCGGAGAGGCAATTCACGAATGGGCACTTCTACATGCTGTGTCGAGTACTTCTGCTCTGTGGTGCTATGGATGAAGTTCATGGAGAAAATGTGACTGCAGTGACATCCACGAAATGCTTGCCATGATACAATAGATGTATATTCTCTTGTCTGACTGGAATAGATGCAGATATTGTCCATCTGTCATCTAAAATTGTATGTTACAAGCAATACACAGAGTTCAAACTATCTTGGTGTCTTACTACAGTGGACACACTGAGCAGCAGAAATCTATTTCAGCATGTTTTGACACAAAAGGAAAAGTAGTGAGCTCAGAAGAGCTGATCCACACAGATAAGCAGAACCTTTTCAGCACATGAAATGTGGCGACTAATATACATACTGCAATTACTTTGAAGAATTAACCTATGAAAATTCTACTGATTGACTAACTGATTTTTACCTATCAGCACCTATCACCAAGAAACTTCTTCTTCTTCTTTTCCTTCAGCTTTTGTCCCGCATTCCTGTGGGATCCGCTACATGGGTCCATTGTCTGCATTTTGCTCTATCACGGGCTGTAATCTGGGTGTCTGGGTGGATGTTCATGTATTTAAGGTCTTTATGAATCGTATCAGCTCAATGTTGCTTAGGTCATCCTTTGAGTCTTCTGCCGATGACTTCAAGTGTCTAACTCACTCTGGCAACAGAGTCATCACCGGCCTGTAAAAGCTACCCACGCCATTGAAGATGACTCTAACGCATATTGTCTTGGATCAGTGCAACACCAAACTGTTTCCTAATGCTGTTATTGGAAACATGATCTAACTTAGTGTGGCCCACTGTCCACCTTAGCATCTTTGTTTCCATTACACTGAGGTGGCGTTCTGTCTCAACTGTAGTTGGCCAGCACTCACAACCATACAAGGCAACTGGTCAAATGACAGATAATTTAAAATCAAAAATCTATTGCACTTTCATCCTGTGGTTGAAAATGACTCTGGTTGTTGTTTGCCATTTCATCCAGGCTTCCAGAGTTGTGGTGTTGACCTCTTCGGTGAGGTGGTCATCAACAGGGATCGTGAAACCAAGGTACTTAAACTTACTCACACGAGTCAGATATTCACCATTAATCAAGATCGTTCCCATTTCATGTCCGTCTGATATAATGTACTTGGTTTTCTTCAAATTAAGGCACAAACTGTGTTGCACCACCTGGTCACTCCATTTTTGAGTCTGGCTCTGCAGATCAAGCTTCTTTTCTGCTGCCAGTATCACATCGTCAGCATAAAGAAGGGTCCATGATAATGGCAGGTGCAGGTCAGCTGTCACGGTGTCCTATCACTGGGAAACATTTCACATAAATACGTTACAATGTGCATCTGGAGGAGAATATTCAACTTAGTTATTAATTACTTACATATTGCCATCACAAAGGCTCTCCTTTAAGGCTAAAGTCATTAGTAGTATGATACATCAAGATGTGTGAATTTCTGTACATAATAGTCTATGTTTTCTCTAATAATTCTCTAATTCTTCACTATCAAAATACTATTTAATTCAATAAATCTTAACAATAGCTACAAATGTGAGCAGATAGGAAGAAAGAAATATAAACAAAAATAATCAAACATAAACAAAAAGTAAAACTCTATTAAGTAGCTTCTTAAATAAATTTCTCAAGGTACTTTCCATTTGTGCTACCTGTGTACATCTTTGAGTTTTGCCTACACTGAGTGGAAAAAATGACTACAATTAAGTCATTTGTAATTAACTGTCCTGTTGTTACCTCATTTGGCAGCAGCATTGTTGCCATTGTTGTTACAACCAATAACTAACGTATCCCCAATTAAATTTTCACTCCACAGTGGAATGTATGCTAATATGAAACTTCCTGGCAGATTTGACCTGTGTGCCAGACTGAGACTCGAACTTGGGGCCTTTGACTTCCTAATATGCCAGAAAGCTTTGTATCAGCACACACACTGCTGTAGAGTGAAAATTTCATTCTGGAAACATCCCCCAGGCTGTGGCTAAGCCATGTCTCCACAGTGTCCTTTCTTCCAGCAGTGCTAGTTCTGCAAAGTCTGCAGGAGAGTTTCTGTGAAGTTTGGAAGGTAGGAGGCAAGGTACTGGCAGAATTAAAGCTGTTCAGGTGGGTCGTGTGTCATGCCTGGGTAGCTCAGTTGGTAGAGCACTTGCCCGCAAAAGGCAAAGGTTCTGAGTTCAGATCTCAGCCCGCCACAGTTTTAATATGATATGAAGTTTCAACTAAAGTATTTATATTAAGGCTGATTTGCAACTGAATATGATATCATTTATGGACATTAGAAAATATTTCACTCATCATGCAGAGAGAGAGAGAGAGAGAGAGAGAGAGAGTGTGTGCGTGTGTGTGTGTGTGTGTGTGTGTGTGTGTGTGTGTATTTTCGAGCACTACTGCCATCCTTTCATAGTACCTCCTTATTCACGTATTGTCTCTCATCCACCTCCTCTATTCTGCAGTTCTTACTAACAACCATATTTATATATGCAGTAACTTCTCAGAACTCATTTAGTTCATTACTAAAAATAATGTCTGTGAAGGAGAATGTAAGAATGTGGTGCATGCCCCCAGCAGCAGGCATGCCCTTGCACGACCTACACAACATCCGGGCACAGCTGGAAGCAGCAGCCACAGATGGTGACAGCAGTGTAGACCTGAATGGTAACATCACCAATGTCATACCCAGGTATCTAGGAGTGGCTCCAGGAGAGCATCCCACAGACAATAGATGAGATGGCCTCCAGGAACCTTGGTGAGGGTGTGGGATGGTGCTGACAGAGTGTGAAAAATTTCCATTCCTTGTCATGCCTACCATCTCCCCTGAAAATCATAATGTCACCAGTGGTACATTAGGATATGGAATAAGTGAGTGTGTGTGTGTGTGTGTGTGTGTGTGTGTGTGTGTGTGTGTGCGTGTGTGTATGAGTGATTTAGTACACACACACAGACACACACACACACACACACACACACACACACACACACACACACAGAGAGAGAGAGAGAGAGAGAGAGAGAGAGAGAGAGAGAGAGAGAGAGAGAGTTGCTACTCATGGGTAGTCTATTCCCACAACATATAATATGAATAATGCCAGATATAATTTGCAACCTTGGAATATATAGTATACGCATTTGTACTTACGCTCTGCTCCGTCACATACAAGTACAGTGCCGATGGGTCAGTACCTAACTGCTCACACCCTAATGTCTTCCATTAACAGTTGTGGATGACTTGTGCAGTTATCATACGGGACACACTTCATAATTCACACATGGGATTTCACCCCTGCAACTGTCACTGTTCGTCCTCTCCTGAATACACTTCTCATCTTCCTTGTCTGGTGTCGATCACAACTGTTTGTAGCCTTTCCACGAGATGCCAAACTGTAACTCTGTGATTTGTGATTTGTGTGCCAATAACAAGAAAATGATGAATTAATCAATAAAAAAAACAAGAGTATCATAAAGGGAATCAAACTGGGTTTTAGGACTAATTATTTCATGTTTCATTGATTTGTATCTGCATTTTGCAAAAGCTTGATGATTACTCTTTTGATATCATCACCTTATTTTCGACAGAACTGTTCCAGTTTCCCATTGTCACCATTTACAATTTATTCTAAAAAGGTTTGAACTTTAGATAAATCCTTCCAATTGCAATGTATTTGAAAGTAAGAATATCACCCTGTTCAGAAAATTTCAGGCTGCAACTTTATCAACACAGATTTTAAAAATGTGATTGAATAAAAATGGGATGCTTGAAATCATATCTTCATTAATAACTTTTTAACCATTTAAATTTATGAGATTTTCTTTTCTGAAACAAGAACAGCAGGTCTCTCAAACTGACAAGGTTGTTGGATATTAGGCTTCAATTCTGACCAGTCTATTTTTGGTTAGCAGTAAATTTGTTATTGGATTGGGCTGTTTTGTTTAAGGGGAAAAAACAAGTGGGGTCATACACGCCCAAGTCAAAACCATAGAACCTGAAGACAGAGAGGAGTCAAAAAATGAATACACATCAATCCCAATCAATGTAAGAGAAGTCAGCTAAAAATAGGGACTTGGAGAAAGGTCTATAAAGTTCACCAAAGAGAAACAGAGGTCAAGAACTAAAAATTAAATGGCCTTCACCATGAAAACTAAAATGAGGTCGACAACTCGGCAAGTAACTCAGATGGCAAACCCAAGTGGAAATGTAAACAGTTAAAATAAATGGGAATTCCATCAGGAAATGGCAGACACTTAAAACTTGGGTGCAACAACTGCAATAGATGGCAAAATTGCCGAGAAAAAGGAAGCTGGAGGTGCCCAACAGGATACAGGCCATTATAGGGTTAATGGTGATGGCAGAGAGGATGACACTCGTGATAGAACACTGAGGCACACCAGTTTCCTGGATAAAGGTGTCTGACAAGGCAGAACCCACACGCACCTTGAAAACTTTGTCTTTTAAAAATTCCTGAAGGAGATGGGGCAGGGGGCCACTGGAGCCCCATGTATAAAGAGTTCAGAGGATACCAGTTCTCCGGTAGTTGTTGTAGGCATTCTCCAAATCAAAAAATATGGCAACGGTCGGGTACTTCCACAGAAAACCATTCATGGCATGGGTGGACAAAGTAAGTAGATTGTCAACTGCAGAACGGCATACTCGAAGTCCACACTGTGCAGTCATTAGAATGTATGATTCATGCTCAGCTGGTATGCTGGCTTGAATCTCGCAAATTACTATCATGGGGCAGTAGTTGGAAGGATGGTTTTTGTCCTTACTGGCCTTAGGTATGAGTATGACAGTGGCTTCACACCAACATCTGGGAAATGCGCCCTCTGCCAGATGTGGTTGTACGTTTGAACGAAAAAGTACTTGCCCACAACAGAAAGGTTCTGCAACATCTGCAATGTCTGGCCCTGCGGAGAAGGATTGGGATGAACTGAGAGCATGATCCCCCATAGTAAAGCCGACATTGTGGCACTCACGATTCTGAGAAGAGAAAGGTATTGCCAGGCCACCTCCACCCATTTCCGATGGAGGAAGGCAGGGTGATAGTGGGAAGATCTCGAAATTTCAGCAAAATGGGGACCCAAGGTATTGGAGATAGTAGCAGGCATTCTCATTGTAGACCCTATTGCTGTTAGTCTGGAAATTGGCAAATGGATCTTGGTCCCAGAGAGCTGTCAGAGGTTGGTCCACACAACAGAGGCAGGGGTAGAACTGTTAAAAGAACTAGTACATGAAATCCAGCTAGCTTTTTTAATATCCCAAAGAACACAACAACACTGCGCATACATCTGATTATAATGAATGCCACTGTACTCATAGGATGACAATTAATAATTCGGAGAGCAAGTGTCAGCACATGAATTGCATTGACACATACCTCAGACCACCAATGGACTGGGACAAGGTGTGGTAAAGAGGAGGTGAGAGGAATGGAACATTCTTACAGCAGCCTTAGTAAGCTCCCACTTGGGTGTGCACGTAGGTACGATAGGATTCAGTAACGGATGGCACATGGGAAATGGTTGCCTGAGTAGGTTTCAGAAAGTACAGACCATTCAAGATGATGGGCAAGCTGGGCAGTGCACAAGGATACATTCAAATGGGAATAGGTGTGTGAGGAATCAGAAAGGAATGTGGGTGCTCCAGTCTTTATTTTGTTTTATTTATTTATTTATTTATTTATTTTTGATTATGGTTTTAGGGTGCAAAACAACCATTGTAAAAAAGTACCCATTCTGTGGCTTATTGGAGGATAAAAACAAGAATGTAAATCAAGAGGAATTGGAGTGAAACTGAAGCAGAAGGGGAAACTAAAAACGGAAGGAGACCTGAGAAAAGTGCTATTGAAGGGGGGTTGTTTTTCCTGAAGAGAGCTTCAAATGACTGATGTCATCTCACTAACATTTATAGACTCAAGGACAGGATCGGTGGAGTGCACATCATCTGCTAAAACAGAATATATATCAGGCGACAGCTGTAAACAGGTGCATAGCAGATTAAAGTAGCACTACTGAAGTAAAAGGTATCTCACCATCCATGATTGAGTAGGGACAAAGCGGGAGAGGAGCACCACTCAAAAGATGTCAGTAGCTAAAAAGACAGTGCCCAATCTGGAGTCTAGTTAAAATTACCTCCTCCCAATGACGAGGCTGCAAGGAAGAGGTACAAGAACAAAGAAGAGGTTTAATGTCCCATAATTTATTATCCTGGAGTGCGGACCAGTGTGTGCACCATAAAAGAGCAACACGATGACATAAAATGCTCTGTAGATTGGCAAAGGGAACCATGCGAACAGTGGGCCAAGGGAGAGAGACTGCAGCCTTTGCCGCTATATCGGCTGCCTCATTTCCACGTATACCAACATACTCTGGGATCCAGAGGAATGCCACATAGGTGCCCTCCAAGTAGTGCAAGTGGAGGCTGTCCTGAGTCTGGTGGACCGGAGGGTGAATGGGATAAAGGGCTTGGAAGTTGAGAAGAGAGCTGAGAAAATCCAAGTATATAATATTCTGTATTCCTAGATGGTGACGAATTTATTGGAAAGCATGGTGACAAGCATAAAGCTCCGCAGTAAAAACTGAACACTTGTCGGGAAGCAGAAATCTAATCAGGGTGTCACCAAGAATATAGGCACTCCTGACACCAAATGTGGTCTTGGAGCCGTCATTGTAAATAAATGTGGCATCCTCTATTTGTGTGCCTAGAGCAGCAAATGCCCGATGATAAACTATAGGGGGGGTACTATCATTGGGAAGCTGAAAAAGGTCATGGAGGAGGCAGGTCTGGGGGTGAAGCCAAGGTTGTGTCGTACCCCCATTTTTGTAGAAAATTTTAGGAAATTGGAAGGAGAGTGAATGTAGCAGTTGACAGAAGTGGACTCCCGGTGGTGGTAGTAAAGAGGAAGGGCTGCCTGCATACTCTAAATCCAAGGAGATATCTAAAAAATGGCATAGGTCAGATGAGCAGGTATGGAAGACAAATGACAAGTGCAATGACTCAGATGGACAGCTCACCGAGTTGACAGCAGATGTTCAGTAGTCTCAGAGTAAAGGCTCTCCACAGGGCTAGTGTAAAAAGCTCCAGACACTAAATGCAATCCATGGTGGTGGAGAGAGTCTAGATGCCAAAGAATAGATGGCTGTGCACAGCCATAAACTATGCTTCCATAGTCCAATTTCGAATGCATTTAGGCATGATAGAGACGAAGGAGGACCACTCGGTCAACTCCCAGGAGATACCACTCAGAACATGGAGGATGTGAGGGATTGCAGACAGCAATCCAAATGATATGACACAGCAGTTTTCTGTCAAACTTAAGTCCCAAGAATTTGGCGATGTCCCCAAATGGAAGGTCAACAGGGCGTAGATGTAGGGAAGGCATATAATACTCCGTACGATGCCAATAATTTACACAGAATGTCTTACTGCGAGAAAATTTGAAGTCGGTTTCAATGCTTCATGAGTAGAGGCGATCGAGACATCCTTGAAGATGTTTTTCAAGAAGGCTGATCCACTGAGAGCTGTAGTAAATTGCAAAAGCATCCACAAAGAGGGAGCCCAAGACATCAGGAAGAAGATAATCCATAATTGGATTTATGGCTTTGGCAAACAGTACAACACTTAGCATAGAGCCATGGGGCACCCCGTTTTCTTGGAAGAAAGTGCGGTATAGAGAAATGTTCACCTGCACCTTAAATGTGCACTCTGACATAAATTCATGGATGAAAAGGGATGGCCAGCCTCGAAAGCCAGAAGAGCACAGTATGCAGAGGATGCCTGTTTTTCAACAGGTATCATAAACCCTCTGCAGATCAATAAATATTGTTACTGTTTGGCGTTTCCTGAGAAATTCGTTCATGATGTAAGTGATGAGAGCAAAAATATGGTCAATTGCAGAACAATGCTTTCAGGAACAGCATTGGGCAGGTGTTAAAAGGTTTTGGGACCCCAGCCACCAGCCTAAATGGCAATCTACCATATGCTCCAAAATCTTACATACACTACTCGTGAGAGAGATTGGGCGATAGATAGAGGGGAAATGCTTTTACTTTCAAGGTTCTGGGAAAGGTACTGTCAACCTGAAGTCGGTTATAAAGGTGAAGGAGGTAGCACAAACTAGGGTATGATAGGTGCAGCAACATTAGGACATGGATAGCATCCAGTTCCAGAGCAGCGGGGAGGAGGAGAATGCATGTATGAGTTCCGGCGTAGAATAAAAGGCTTTGTAGCTTTCATGATTTTCATATAAAAAAGTAAGAGGTCACTATTCTGCTACCAAATTCTTTGAGAGAAAGGCTGGTGAGTAATTAGAAAAGTTTGAAATATGAGCAAAGTATTGACACAATGAGTTAGAGATTACGACTGTGTCTACTAAGGTATCCTGCGCGACAGTTAGTTGAGAGATCCGGAACTAACTGGATGTTCCAGATAGCCGTCAGAATCTCTCATTGACTTTTGACAGCTGCTTTCATTTCACATAATTTCTGTTTGACAGCAGGACAGAGACTACGTTTAAAATGACTGTGCAAAATACTCTGCTTTCTCAGCGACTTCCTAACATGTTTATTGAACCAAGGTGGATCCTTTCGCACTCCTATATTTTTTCTAGGCACATATTTCTCTAGCACATGGTGGACAATACATTTAAATTCTGACCAAAGATGCTCAATATCTTTGTGTCCTGTGGTGAACGCTTGGAGCTGATTATGAAGATATTCATTAATGACACTTTTATTTGCTTTCCCAAAAAAGAAGTCTATATGATGTTTCTCTGTTTTTTTTTTTTTTTTTTTTTTTTTTTTTGCTACTTCCACTGACATAAAAGCCACAACGAATTTATGGTCATTAATACCTTCTTCTAGATTAACTTCCTCAAAAAGATCAGTTCTGTTTGTTGCCAAGGTATCTAATATGTTCCCGTCTCAAGTTGGTTTTCTAATCAACTGCTCAAGGTTTTATGTTGAGAGGGCACTTAGAATAATTTCACACGAGTCTTTGCTTCTGCCCCTGTGATAAACATGTAATTTTCAGTCAATAGACACCAGATTAAAGTGTCCACCTAAAACTAATGGATAATTTGGATATTTATTTCCTATATGCTCAAGATTTTCCCTGAAATTTTCTGCAACGTTTGTTGTGGATGCTGGTGGTCTATAAAAACATCCTAATACAATAGTCACTCCTTGTCTGATTGACAGCTTTATCCAGGCTATTTCAGTCTGACTCAGTATTGATCTCAACTGCATTTAAACAGCTTTTAACTACAATGAACACACCACCTCCATAGCATCAGTCCTATCCTTCCTAAGCATTGTCCAATCTGAGTTCAAAATTTCACTGCTATTTATGTCTGGATTCACCTAGCTTTCGGTACCTAATACAATATTGGCATTTCTACTGATTATTTCAGAGAGTATTACGGGGATCTTGCTACAGACACTCAAGCAATTTACCAACATTAGATTTAGCGTATTTAAATCTTTTGGAATGACCTGTTTGTGCCAACTAACAATTTTTACAGTTGGCACTCCTGCATCAGTGTTATGAACTGGTAATTTTTCAGGCCAATGATTTGTTTCCCATGGGAAGGAACCAATTCCAAAAACCTCCATGTGCATGCCACAAGTATTGTGCTACCCGTGTAGCTGATTCCTGTGTGTAGTGCACCCCTGATCTATCAAGGGGAGTCCTACAATCGTCCACCCCATAGCGTAGGTCAAGGAATCTACAACAATTTTCATCACAGAGGCGACATAGCCTCCGGTTTGATTCTCCACTCCACTCCAAACCGGAGGACTTCAGTCCACCCTGGGTACAATGGTGCAAATCATCAGCTCGGCTTCCACTCTTCGAAAGATGGAGAGCTCCTACACCAATTTAGCTAGCTGTCGAAAGGACCCAAGGATTTCCTCGGAACCCTGATGACTGGCACCGTTGGTGCCAACACGTGCAACAATCTGTAGGTGTCTGCACCTCACACACTCGATAGCCACTGGAAGAGCCTCTTCCACATTCTGGACAAGGCCCCCCCTGCAAGCACATTGAGTAAATGTTGGACTTCTTCCCCACCCTAGCTGCTATGTTCCTGAGGAGCAACATGACCAGCATAATTTTGGAGCTCCCAATAACTAACAAACCCCTATCCCCACGTGACCGTCTTGATCTTGCCGAAGGAGTGGCCACTATCCTGGCAAAAGATGCATTCAGATCCAGCTCAGCGAACACCCCCCCCCCCCCCACCTCTACCCAACAAGCATCAGATGGCACACGGAATCTATTAGCAAAGTGCACGGAATTTGGCAGGACCCTGCATCCCCTGTGCAGCCTTCACCTCGAGGCAAGATAGGTAGACA
The DNA here is from genome assembly GCF_021461395.2 of Schistocerca americana. Classification (NCBI taxonomy): domain Eukaryota; kingdom Metazoa; phylum Arthropoda; class Insecta; order Orthoptera; family Acrididae; genus Schistocerca; species Schistocerca americana. The sequence continues at coordinate 5,143,423 of NW_025725481.1, read as the reverse complement.
CAGTTCGCCATCCACACTGAAGTGAGTGAAGTGAGAGCTGGCCAGCTGGCTCAGTCGCACCTGAGGTCGGCTCAATGACATCCCCCCCTGCACATCTAGTACAGCAGAGGTTGCCCAGAGCACCCCATCCCCACCCACAGCACGAGGTGGCACTACAGACCCTGCCGACTGTGGCCACGAGGTCCACAAAAATGTCGGCTCTCTCGTGCTATCAGTCTGTGAAGTCCAATGCAGAGAAACAGTTGGCAGTGCGTACTACCGACACGGGGGCCGGCCGGGCCAAGGCATCACGTGGCGACACAGTCTAAGAGGATCTTCGAGTCAGCAAAGGAGAAGACCGCACGCCTCTGTTGGACTACTTCGACCCTCACCAGTTAGCAGAGGAAGACAAGAGTGGTGTTTGGCTGGAGGGAAAAGGAAGTTTTGACGGGAGTTCTCCTCCCGACCTTTCCGGTCTGCCAGTTGTGTAGGAAGCGTCTTTGCCTCTCGAGGCGAGAATCTGATGGTGCGTCGCACAGCCGGACAGGGTGACGGTAATGTTACCTCGACACTGGGCAATTTCACAAACTCAGATTGTATTTGAGGTCGCACTTCTGCATGGCCATGTCCTTCGTGAACAAGGGATAATAAGAACAGAACTAAAAGTGCCAGATGGGAGAACGTAGGGTTTGTGACTAACCAATAACTTGAGCCATTGCATTTGTCCACCTCCTTCTCCGCTCTGTATCAGGCAGCCCCGTGTTCATCCCTAACATTTGGCTGGGTGTCAGAAAGATGTTCCGGTGTCGTTGAAATGATGACACTGATAGCAGTGCATCAGGTTTGGAATGTACAGTCAGACTGTAATAAATTCATAGCCTGCCCTGATCTCAGACTGAAGCACCACTCTATCAAAGGTGAGAATAATAGCGCTTGAGGGCACTAAGGAGGAATCTACCTTTAACCTCATCTGACGGACGGGAATGACACCCTGATCAGAGAGGTAAGACCGGATTTTGACCTCGATCGGACTGTCGAGTGGCCTAGTATAAATAACACCGCTGGAAGAATTCAGAGTTCCGTGGGCCTCGGCGTGAACTGGATAGCCGCAGAAAAGTGAGGCAGTGAGCAATTGTCATGCTCGAGAATCAGAAGTAGTCTACAAGAGCCAAGCACCATTCCACAAATGAAAGCAGGATTTTACAGGTTCGGTTAATGGCATTGAGACCTTTCTGAATAATACATGGATTTAACATTGCAGATGCCCAACACTTCAGTATGAGAGACAATGAGGAACCATGTTGCAGCTGGAAGGGTCTTTGAATCTTTAGTCTCATTCCATTTATGTTCTGTAGACGTCGATTTTGAAGACCATTGGCTCACTGCCAGAGAATCGCCACAATTGCCAGCATCTCCGTTTGTGCACTCGTCCCGACTGTGGGACCGCTTCAGGAGGGGGTGCACCCCCAAAGTTGACTGACTCCTCATGTCACACCTCCCAAACACCTGACAGATGGATAAATTGGCAATTTGGAAGGTAGCTGCTCAGGCAATCACACCTGTCTGGGCCCGATCTGTACCCAGTGGTATGTGCGAACCCTACCTGTGGACCTAGGGCTGGGAATTATGCATTACCCAGTCACCTGTAATGTGTAAGATGTGGGGGGCGGGGGGGGGGAGGGGGGGAGCCTTCAGGAGCACACAGGGAGGAGGAAGATGAAAAAGTGTGACCTCAAACGCCAAAGCGGAGAAACGGGAAGAGAAGGGGTGAGGATAATCAGATGGTAGCTGTCGAGGGAAGTTGAGTTCTTCCCAAGATTAAGGACAAGAATAACTGTACCGTCTGGCCATTGTGATGGGAAAGCACCCGTGAGCCAAATGTCATTGAAAACCCTGAGGAGATGTTGCCTCTGGGGAACAACCATGTCTCGGATTATCTAACTGTGGACGGAATCCAAGTCTTGGGGGCATGTCTCTTTAAGAGGTAAGAGCCTGAAATAATTCTCATTCACTATAGGGTTCGTTATAAGGCTCAACATGGTGCGGGTTGAAACAGATGGGGGTCTGTTAAACATGGCATTTCTGGTGGAGAAATGAAACAGGATAGGAAGAGGACGCCGATGCCACTGTGAAGTGCATCGCGAGGTGTTCTGTGAGGACCGATTGATCATTCCACAGGGCATCTTGGAGGATAAGACCCTGCAGAGTTGACTGACACTGGTGGCTCAGGAGGCTACGGAGCACAGACAAAACCTGCAACGGAGAGAGGTATGTCCCCAGGGAAGAAACAAAGTGCTCCCAGTATTCCTTTTTACTCTGCTTGATAAGGTAATGAGCTTTGTTTTGAAGGCTATGAGAAGAAAAGATGAAAACTGACCAAAAGTGGCACAATACATTTTTAGGACAAGGGATGGATATCAATTTCATTGTGAGTGATAAAGGAATTTATGAGCAAGTTATTGCTTGTTGCAATGAACGAAGAAATCATGTATGATAAGCTACCAACAGTTATTTCGACTCTTTGTAATTAATGGAAAAAATCATCCACTATCAGTTTCTTGTTAGTATTTGGCAACTGTTAGACAGTGGTTGTAGGTGTCATATAAATTGGTTTACCATTATTGGTTTGTCATGGTTTTTGTACTAACAAGGGGAGGCCACCAATTGTGAAATACAGATTCGATTCATACTGCGCATAATAAAAGCTCATGGCCAGAGGTGTAATGTGGCAAAGCACCAAGATGCACTTCTCAGCCATTGTTGAGAAAACGACAGTTAAAAGAAACCGTTGTGATGAAATACTCTCTATGATTAATAATTTTCTACAGCGTCGTGGCGCAGTGGTAAGTGCTCGGGTTCATAATCCAAAGGTCGCCGGATCGAATCTCGCGCCACGCAACTATTATTTGTTTTTTGTAATTCAAATGTGCACCCCCCCCCCCCCCCCCCCCCCCGCCCCACACACAGGGTGAGGTATGAGCAGTGGCAACTTGAAATTTGCAGAGGTGGAGGCCTGGTGGGTAACGGGAAGAGAGGATACACTGAAGGGCAAGTTCCCATTTCCGGAGTTCTGACAGGTTGGTGTTAGTGGGAAGTATCCAGATAACCCGGACGGTGTAACACTGTGCCAAGATGTGCTGGCCATGCACCAAGGCATGTTCAGCCGCAGGGCTATCCCCATTACCAACAAACACTGTCTGCCTGTGACCATTCATGCAAATGGACAGTTTGTTGCTGGTCATTCCCACATAGAAAGCTTCACAGTGTAGGCAGGTCAGTTGGTAAATCACGTGGGTGCTTTCACATGTGGCTCTGCCTTTGATTGTGTACACCTTCCGGGTTACAGGACCGGAGTAGGTGGTGGTGGGAGGGTGCATGGGACAGGTTTTTCACTGGGGGTAGTTACAAGCGTAGGAGCCAGAGGGTAGGGAAGGTGGTTTGGGGATTTCATAGGGATGAACCAAGAGGTTACGAAGGTTAGGTGGACGGCGGAAAGACATTCATGGTGGAGTGGGGAGGATTTCATGAAGGATGGATCCCATTTTAGGGCAGGATTTGAGGAAGTCATATCCCTGCTGGAGAGCCACATTCAGAGTCTGATCGAGTCGTGGAAAGTATCCTGTCACAAGTGGAGCACTTTTGGGGTTCTTCTGTGGGAGGTTCTGGGTTTGAGGGGATGAGGAAGTGGCTCTGGTAATTTGCTTCTGAACCAGGTCGGGAGGGTAGTTGTGGGATGTGAAAGCTGTTTTCATGTTGTTGGTGTAATGGCAATCAGTTGCAACAATTATGCATATAATAAGTTGTTGAAAGTCGTTTGTTGTGGAAAAATAATACTCGAAATAAAATACAATATCACAAATAATATTAAAGTGGATACAATCTATTGAAAAGTTCGGTATACACTCGCACATAATTAACAATTAGTGACCAGAAGTAGCTGGAGTATCGCATGAACCAGAGTGATAGTTATCATAGAAACATGGAAAGCAGAAAACAGCACGACATCGAGCACATCTGATAAACGATGCGTTTTTACAAGAACAATTTTTTTTTTAATTATCTGTTGGGGTACACACCTGATTGACATTATGAAAAACTGTTCTATCATTCGTCAGGTTTGATGCATACCATGTGTATCGTATCATATTGGAAAAACTCGGAGAAGACAATTGGTGGTGGACGATGGATTGGATTTTTGTACAATCGTCTCTGGAGTTGATGTCACGGTTTTGCTCGATTAAAAAAGCACAATTTTGAAGGCACTTGATAAAATTTTTTATCTGTCAGTAAAAATACACATCACACGGTTGGACGAGAGGAGTGCACTTTGGAGGAATGACTTTTATAGTGCTTCTTATCATCCTGGAACATCTCATTGTATAGTGCTGGGTTCGTTTGCCCACCCCAATAGTTGATCAAAAGGAGAAATTCTTTCTTTTGTACGTATGGTTGCAAAGCATTATGCAAGAAGTCCACGAACAAACCCTTTGTTAGTTTACTGGATTTGGAGGATGTAATAACAACCTTGGTATACTTCTTGGCGTACTCATCGACTGTCTTCTGTACTCTGGGTCCAAATGTACCTGTGGACTCTTGGAGGCACATGAAAACAAGAAACAAGACTCGCCCAGACATTGTGATTGAATATTGTGCCGTATACGAATGCGTCACCTTGTTCATGTCGTCTCAGGCTACCAGAACAGCCTTTAAACTTTTTCGGCAAGAGTTCTGTTGAACGTGGACTGGTACTGGCACACTGACAAACAAAATAAAAAAAATATCGTTTATATAAGAAATATCAGATTATCATATTCTATCATCATGTCATATGACATTTGTGAACAGCTCTTTACATAACTGTTTGATCAGTATTAATAATGAAATCTTTGTCAAAGTTAGTTATCAACGTTCGCAGCTGGATCCAAAATGTGTCTGCTGTGGCCAAAATTTCGTCTTGGGTAGCCATCTCTTTCCGGGAAACAAATTTTGTGATTTTCCGTTGCTGAATCCCATGCTTCTTTTTAAATTCGGTGACCCATGTTTTTGAAGCTTTGAAGTTGAAATCTGGGAGCTGACTTGCAGCGCCCAAGGCCCACTGCTGCAGGTTTCTGGTAGTAACTTGCTGGAAGTTTTGTCGAGCTTCTACGAAGCAATCATGCACCCATGAATCGATGGTACAATATTTATCAAATTTGCTACCGCCATGTTTGATTTGCTCTTCCCACCTGGATAAATAGCACATATTTGTCAAACAAGAGCACCCCTTTTTGTAGAGTTTCGAGACTCTAGCCTAGATGTTCTTTGGCCAGATTGACAGCTCTAATTTTGTAATCCAGAGAAATATAGTCGTACCCTTTTTTTTTCTTCTCATCTGGCTTGTATTCGTCTGATGATTCGTTGGCAATGGGACTCGTTTTAACGTCTACATAGGCATTATTATCATTGATTTCATTAATGTCTGTAAGTTCCTCATCATGAACGAGGGTTTTTTTGGCGAGCATTTGCAGCGTATTCTGGAACATTTCTTCCCCAATTGCCATGGCTTCTTCGTTGACTGATGATGACGATTCTGCTGAGATGTGATTCCTGTTATGAAGGAGGCTTTCAAAATACACCAACACATCTTTCAATTGTTGTTTCGCCACTTCGCTGTTTATAGAATCTTTTTTGATCACATCACTATCATGCGAAGGGCCCGCATCGCTCTTCAATTGTACCGCTTCCATTTTTCCACTTGTTGAACAGGGTGTACCAAAGCACTCACATACGCACTGATTTTCAACAAAGTTATAAGTTGCGCTAGGGACTGCATGTACCTTTTGAAGTTAGCTGGCAACTACGCTGTTATGCAGCGGCTCATTTTGGCCCATTCAACATCTGTCCTTCAAGTGTAACAATGGAGTTTACATTTCATACCTGCCACAGCAAATGTGTGTTCATGGGGTCTCTATTCTAATTTGAACGTTTAACCTTCACTATAAATATTCATTTTGGAATATCCATTAACTACACTCCTGGGAATTGAAATAAGAACACCGTGAATTCATTGTCCCAGGAAGGGGAAACTTTATTGACACATTCCTGGGGTCAGATACATCACATGATCACACTGACAGAACCACAGGCACATAGACACAGGCAACAGAGCATGCACAATGTCGGCACTAGTACAGTGTATATCCACCTTTCGCAGCAATGCAGGCTGCTATTCTCCCATGGAGATGATCGTAGAGATGCTGGATGTAGTCCTGTGGAACGGCTTGCCATGCCATTTCCACCTGGCGCCTCAGTTGGACCAGCGTTCGTGCTGGACGTTCAGACCGCGTGAGACGACGCTTCATCCAGTCCCAAACATGCTCAATGGGGGACAGATCCGGAGATCTTGCTGGCCAGGGTAGTTGACTTACACCTTCTAGAGAACGTTGGGTGGCACGGGATACATGCGGACGTGCATTGTTCTGTTGGAACAGCATGTTCCCTTGCTGGTCTAGGAATGGTAGAACGATGAGTTCGATGACGGTTTGGATGTACCGTGCACTATTCAGTGTCCCCTTGACGATCACCAGTGGTGTACGGCCAGTGTAGGAGATCGCTCCCCACACCATGATGCCGGGTGTTGGCCCTGTGTGCCTCGGTCGTATGCAGTCCTGATTGTGGCTCTCACCTGCACGGCGCCAAACATGCATACGACCATCATTGGCACCAAGGCAGAAGCGACTCTCATCGCTGAAGACGACACGTCTCCATTCGTCCCTCCATTCACGCCTGTCGCGACACCACTGGAGGCGGGCTGCACGATGTTGGGGCGTGAGCGGAAGATGGCCTAATGGTGTGCGGGACCGTAGCCCTGCTTCATGGAGATGGTTGCGAATGGTCCTCGCCGATACCCCAGGAGCAACAGTGTCCCTAATTTGCTGGGAAGTGGCAGTGCGGTCCCCTACGGCACTGCGTAGCATCCTACGGTCTTGGCGTGCATCCGTGCGTAGCTGCGGTCCGGTCCCAGGTCGACGGGCACGTGCACCTTCCGCCGACCACTGGCGACAACATCGATGTACTGTGGAGACCTCACGCCCCACGTGTTGAGCAATTCGGCGGTACGTCCACCCGGCCTCCCGCATGCCCACTATACGCCCTCGCTCAAAGTCCATCAACTGCACGTACGGTTCACGTCTACGCTGTCGCGGCATGCTACCAGTGTTAAAGACTGCGATGGAGCTCCATATGCCACGGCAAACTGGCTGACACTGACGGCGGCGGTGCACAAGTGCTGTGCAGCTAGCGCCATTCGACGGCCAACACCGCAGTTCCTGGGTTCCTGATGTGTCCGCTCTGCTGTGCGTGTGATCATTGCTTGTACAGCCCTCTCGCAGTGTCCGGAGCAAGTATGGTGGGTCTGACACACCGGTGTCAATGTGTTCTTTTTTCCATTTCCAGGAGTGTATACGTGGTAAACACTATGAAGACAATTATGAATCCGAGCGCTTACCGCTGCGCCACGACGCTGTAGAAAATTATTAATCGTAGGGAGTATTTCACCGCAACGGTTTCTTTTAACTGTCAATTTTCTCGAGAACAGCTTAGAAGTGCATCTTGGTGCTTTGCCACATTACACCTCTGGCCATGAGCTTTTATTATGCGCAGTATGAATCGAATCTGAATTTCACAATTGGTGGCCTCCCCTTGTAAGAGCCGGAGTTTTCATTGTTTTACTGTGGACTTCATTATGCAAACATTCGCTTACCCTATCTAACATGGATTTGATGGTTCAGTATGTTGGTTTCAGCCACTGTGAGTTTCCTTTTTTTCTGCCATAGAGTCCATGTGAAATATGCAGTATCAGGTTTAAGAGTTGTGTGTGGGTACCTAGTATTGAGGGTTTCATTCATGTAGCACATCATTTTGAAATGCCCCTTTATCAAGAACACACATGTGAAGTCTCTCTTCAGCTGTCTCTGTGTCTAGGAGTTATGGCCTGTTCAAGTTTGAAACTGCTAGGAGGTGGTCAATTCTGCTTTTTGTTGCAGGTGATTCATTGTGTCCCTACTGTGTGTCATGGTGAAATTTTGTTAATGAGAGGTGGATGAAGTATCATAATGATTGATGCAGACTTCTTCAATGCCCAGCATCCTAAGAGAAATGGTATTTCACACAGGACAGTGTCCAAGTTACTTGACAAGCCATGCATTGAACATCCAAGAACAGCCACTGATGAAGAGTCGGCAACAGAAATTTTGACACCATTTGTGGATAGTCCAAGTCACAGCATGAACTGGCTCTCAGAAACATACAGGTGCCATTGGTGTGTTTACAACACATGCAGCTTAAAACTTTGACACCAGATAAGCTACAGTCTCAGTACCAGATCTGAGGGTGACCCTGATTGGCGGGTGCAATTCGTAGAAGAGGCTTTTGATCAGTGTAATAGGAATCCTAACTTCACTTGACAGGTGTTTTTCAGTGACAAAGTTACTTTTTAGTTACAAGGAGAAGAAAATGTTTTTTACTTGTCAGATGCAAACTCCCTTTTGCATGGACCTCTTGAAAAGTGCTGATGGTGAAAAATTGATGATTTTATGTGGGATTTGGGACAAAAATCATGGTTCCAGTGTTTATTGGCGGAACCTTGAATGGGGTGAGGTATCTTAATATGTTCCATGGTTATGTGCTTCCAACACTGATGAATCAGAGGGTGATACCCCAACCACCTTCCAATGAGACTGTGTACCTCCCCAATATGCCACTGAAGTCAGACTGTTTTTGGCTAAAACAGTTTGTAGGTCACAGGATACATAGGAGGCATTTTATCAGAAGGCCACCATGGTGCCCTGGTCTCACAGCTGGACCCACAGATCTGGTGATGTGTGCAGCATGACTGGCAATGAAGGTTTGGCACAATGGTGGTCTTATTGAGCACATACTGCAATACCGGCTTTGCCAACTGTCCCAAATTTTAACAGGTCATAACTCCTACACTAATAAAGGTTTCTCAAAACAGATTTCACATGTTTATTTCTGAGAAAGAGACAGTTCAGAATGATGGCACACATAATCCTCTCACCATCTGAAACAAGTAACTGAAATCCAGTATGGTCTCTGTCACCATAGCTGTTGTAAGTTGCACCCCAACATACAGACAACCCGTAATAAATGCCCTGTAGAATACATTGCATGTATTTGTGCTATTTTTAATGTTGTATGTTTATAAATGCACCTTAATAGTAACAATTTTTGACATAGTATTTTTCATTACTTCATGTTCCAGAGGTTTGTAACATCAGATATTTATCTAAAAAGCATGAGAAACGAGAATGCTGTTACTATGAAAAGGTTACTTCCTGTCCTCATCAAATGGTACCAGAATTTGCAAGTCCAAGCATCCCACAGTACCTATGAAGATAGCGATAGGGAAGGCAAATGGTCAGCCATGGATTATTGGGAGCAATTAAGGAAGTGTGGTTCATCTGTAAAGAAGACTGCATATAGCACTCTAGTGTTACCTGCATTTTAGTACTGTTCGAGTGAATGGGATTTGCACCAGGCCAGACTGAAGTAAGACATCAAAGAAATTCAGAGGCAGGGTGCTAGATTTGTTACTGGCAGGTTTCATCAGCATGCAAGTGTTACGGGCATGCTATGGGAACTCAAATGGAAATCCCTGGAGGAAAGAAGACATGCATTTCTAAGAACATGACAGTTAAGAGAATTGGCATTTGAAGCTGAGTGCAGAACTATCCTACTGCTGCCAAAAAACATTTCATATAGGGACTATGACACAATATTTGAGTATTTAGGACAGATTTGGAGAAATATATCATTTGTTTTCCACTCTCTCTATCTTAGACTGGAACAGAAAATGGAACTACTAGTAGTGGTATAATGTACCCTCTACGAAGCACTGTGCAGTGGCTTGTTGAGTATGTAGATGTACCTCCAGCCGTGCAGCTCAGATGGAGTTCTCAATCAATCTATGCTGTTTCTGCAGAAGTTTGAGGAATTAATCTTGCAAATCATACTCACAATTTTTTTTCTTTCAGGAAGCCAAATTTAGTATCTATATCAAGCCTACCATTGTCATTTTATTCACAACTAGATCCTGATTTACTTTCTGTGATACATTCATCCACATTCGATTTCGTTTGCAAAAGCACATAAGTGAATGTCAATGTTTTAAGCCAAACCAATTAAATGAGATTATTGCATTGGATGAACACTTGGAAATTATATTTTGACAAAATTTTTTCAGAATTTACAAATTCGGAAACTTTATCAAACTACAATAGAACATATTTTTAGCTCTACAGCAAAGTGTGTGCTGATATGAAACATCCTAGCAGGTTAAAACTGTTTGATGAATTGAGTTCTGGACCTTTGCCTTTTGAGGGCAAATATTCTATCAAAATTTAAAAGTTTTATATTTGAGAAAATTACATCAGTATTGTATTTGGTGGTCTGTGTTACATTATCAATCCACAATACTCCAATAATAAATAAGCAATATCATTTTATGAATTAATATATAAAAATCAGTTACAAGTCAAAAATATGTTGAAATACCTGCTATGCTTCGAACACAAATCTCCATTTTCAAGAAGGAAAATTATTTAAATGTTAAAGAAACTTAGTTGGCAAATATCAGCAAGGTACAAGAACACCTCCTGTTTCAATGTTCATCATCTTCCATGACTGATGACACGTGGACAGATGAGTCCATGATTTATGTGATACATTTTAAAAAAATTTTGATGTTACTCACCTTATATCTCTGCAACTGGAGAATGAACAAGTTATCCCAAACAGCTGTAAAGTATTTTACATCACTTAAATAAGTAGATTACTTCACATTTACAAAAGCTGCACCCATGACTCAAAACAAGAAAAACAGTCGAAAATGACCAAAGCAGGTTATGGCAGATTCTAATCTACATTCCTTGGTATGATTCTAAAAATCTTTCACTTGACCAAAGCCCCAGCCAGAAAAGATTTGCTCCAGCTACAACACTCTCCCCACCACTCAGGTGATGAAACATTGTGAAACCATTTTGAAAGCAGACCTAAAAATGGCAAATCTTTTTCTAAATGAACCCAAAGGCATTTAGGGTGCAAAACAGTTTTGTTATGCGTTACTGTACAGGTTAAACATGAGAAAGAACACAATTTGGTTTCCATGTGAATAATTTTGAAAATTGACGTTGAAACCTGTGGTAGAGTTTGGAAAGTCAAAACTCTTAATGGTAGGAGAAGGGGGAGGATAATGATTATGATAGGACCAACAGAAAAAAATGCAGGGGAAAAGTTATTAGATTCCCAGATTTTACAAGTTGGAGTAATATTTACTGTCAGCTTGTTAATATTTATCGCATTATCCAGCTATGAGAAGTGCTTTGTAGGAACAATTACATCATATGATTACAAAAATGGCTCCAAGTCATAAATATACCAGTGCACCATAGACATTCCTCACTCTTGAATTTGAAAACTGTCCACCATCACATGGAAGGGAAGCCAATAAAGAGTACTCAAAACATTAACCTGTGATCCTTACAGGGGCCCCAGTGAATGGACAGAGTTGATTGTTTCCACTGTTTATGCACCCTAATGGAGAGATTTTTAAGTGCTTCAGTCCTCAAACCAAGTTTTGTAACTATGAAGTTTCAGTGTAGTTTTCTGCACTCAAATTTTCTTATTTTCTTTTGTTGCATGTAGTTTAATGTATAGTAATATGCACACACAATTCTTGTAAATTCGTTAGAAACACCAGCAGTAACAAGAAACTTTCAGTGATTGCAGCAGTGAATGCTAGAGTCAGCCAGAAGTACAGTTGTGAAAGGATTGCAGGTGGAATGGGTACCTATTTCATTGGACTAAAATGCATTCGACTCCAAAGATATTTGCTCAATTTCACAGTTATCCAATGACAACTGAAGTTACAATCAGCCAATGAAACCATTCTGTTATGAGTGGCATATTTTATAGATTATCCTGGCTCACAGGGTATAATTAAATATCAAATGTGTAATGTTTTGGAAAGTTTTTTGCCCAAAGTCATAACTTATGGAAAATGCATTTACCACTGACTGCAAGTGTCAGAATTGTGATGAATCTCAACACACATGAAAACACATGAGTGTACAAAGGACAGGCAAGAAAAGTAGTCAATATAATATGATGTACTGTAATGTTGTGCATGTATCATTAACAATTATCTGTTAGTTTATTTAAGAACATGCTTATGATGGATGCCATTCCTTTGTTAATATTGTGTAAGTTGCTTTGCTGCATGAAAATGCTTACCGTATATCCTGTTTCTTTGTCTAGGCCTATGGCAGGTAAAGGAACACACTTACAGCATATTTTGTTGTATTCATAATGGTTTGTACATTCACAGGAGGAAACTTTGAATGCAATCTAATTAAAACACTGATTTATGGGGTAGTCTCTTTTCAGCCACACAAACAGATTGCCACATACCAACGTATCTTAGATTACAGGGTATGCTACAGATTATTTACTACCTCAGCCCATATTTCTGTGGGATGGTGGTGGGCACTATCACACACTAGTCATATTTTGCAGGATAAGAGAAAGGCTAAAACAGTTTTTGTAGATACTAGTAATTAAGTGTTTTTTCTTTGCATGTAGCTTATTCCATAGCTTATAATCTTTGGTGATGTAATTTTTTTTTCTTCCTCTTGGGAGTCAGTGTGGTATTGACAGTGCATCCCGCTGCCCCACCCCCCCAAGAAAAAAGGAGGAGCAAGAGAAAGTTCTTAAGTTAAAGAATCAATCTTGTGTTCTCATTATGGTGTAAAGTGCCTGTTCAGTTATGAGGTAAAGTTATATACTTTAGTTGGAGATTAAATGTGTTATCTTAAGAAAAGGATTTTTTCAGAATCAAGCAGAACTCTTAGAAATGACAATAGGCTGCACGCGTCTCTTGTGATCACCATGGATGGCAATGTGTGCTCCGCAATGTAGTGGCATTCTGCCCCCACATTTGGTATGTAGTTCTTATGGTAGAGCTTTCCATTCATCAGCATTGTCGATAATTGCAGGACAGTTGACTGTGCATGTGGATGCGCTGCAGTATGTCTCCCAAACACATCCAGCCATGCTACATGGGAATTAAAGCAGGGGAATGGGCAAGCTATCCCACTGGTCAAATATCTTCTCACACCTACAGCTCTTGCACCTGTGCTGTTAGATGCAGTCCTGCAGTGTCTTCCATAAAAATGAAGTCAGGGCCAAATGCACTCTTGGAAAGGCAGGGGTATAGAAGGAGTAGTGCCACAAAGACGTTGACCTGTAAGTGAACTGTGTTCAATGATTAGCAGGCAATATGCCCATGCAACATTATCACTGTCGATGCCCTAAAACCTCAACCACCAAATTGATCATGTTCAACAATGTTCCTGTATGCAATATGTGTGACCTCTTGGTGAGAGCACTAATGCATCTCACCAACATTGCCTGACATCACCATTTTGGTAGTCTAGTTGTCATGATGTAAGAGGCACAATGTTGCAAGGGCATACTGCCTTCAAATCTTTGAACACAGTATACTGACCAGACAACACCACTGTGACACAGTACTTCTTCCCAATGTTTGCTTTTTCAGGAGTGCATTCGGCTGTGACTTCACCGACTGACTGCACCGAACAGTCCATGTGGAGATCTTGGAATGCAAGGATATCTGACGAATGGACTATCCTGCATGTTCCCCTGACTTAGGCCCTATCGAACATGTTCGGGAGATGCGTTGCAGCATGGCCACATGCACCAATGAGCATCTAGCTATTGTTAGCTGCACTGGAGGAGGAATGGAACACTGTACACAGGAACTCTTTACCAACCTTCTGCCAAAATGGGTGCACATTGCAGATCATGCATTCTCATTCTTGATCACACACCCTAATATGAACCATGTTCTGTCTTTTGTAGGCCAGAGGATGTTCATAAATCATGGCCACTTCAGTGTACTTATTTTCTTTGAATGAAAGCATCATTTCTGTTTGTCAGTTTCTCTTTCAGTTGCCTTCTGTAGAATACTGAAATAATTATTTGTATGTACAGTTTCTCTGAGGTATGTTATTTGGCTGTTACACCATGCAAAATTTGCTTTGTCCTTATATTTTTCAAGCCTGTGTAATATGAATGTATAGGCCTATGAGCTTCCAGGAACCTTTTGCTGTTTACTGTGGCACGAAGCTATCATGTGGCATGTGTTCTACAATCTGGTGCATGTACAACATGACCACCATCGTGAGATAAGTAAATGGAGACACATGTTCCTATTGCCATCCCCATGCTTTCAGTGACTTATTTCTCTTACTGATCCACTGCTGCTATCAATCTGCTGTAGTTGTTAACATGAGGTTGTTCTCTAGACGTTGTGTTGCATTGTAAATCAGGCACAAGGGAGGTGCCAGATTTCTTGCTGTTATTGATTTGTTAAAGATGACACTTTCCTAACAACCAGTGGATGAATGCCAGGGAAAAGCAATGTCAAAGTTAGTCTGTCACACTCCAACGTAAGCCAGCTCAAAAGAAATTTCTGGAATTCTACAAGAAAAACAGCTTCTATCAAAATTTATATTAATTCAAAGTACATGTGTCACCTACTAGGTATTGTATAACACAGTGCTGAGATGCTATTATTTGAAACAGTTACCACATAACTCTATTATGAACACTTCATTAATGCAATAAAATGTTAATGTTTAGTGGAGATTATTTTACATTGGGTGTGATTCCAGCATCAAACTGTGTGATTAGGCTTGTTAGGAACACTGTTGATGTTAAAAAATATTGTGTTTCATGTTATAATAATGGAATTTGTTGATAACAAAGGCAGCATCTCATATAGAAATAAAGTAGTTTTAATTATGAAAAATTTAAATTAAAGAACATGAATGTTGTGCCAGTAGGACTGATATCTTGTTAAATTTATGTACTGTAATGTTATTGTGTACCTGGAAGAATCCTGGAGATACTAAAAGGTATCAGATAGATTATATAATGGTAAGATAGAGATTTAGGAACCAGGTTTTAAATTTAAGACATTTCCAGGGGCAGATGTGGATTCTGACCACAATATATTGGTTATGAGCTGCAGATTGAAACTGCAGATTGGAACTGAAGAAACTGCAAAAATGTGGGAATTTAAGGAGATGGGAGCTGGATAAACTGAAAGAACCAGAGGTTGTAGAGAGTTTGAGGGAGAGCGTAAGGGAACAATTGACAGGAATGGGGGAAAGAAATACAGTAGAAGAAGAATGGGTAGCTCTGAGGGATGAAGTAGTGAAGGCAGCAGACGATCAAGTAGGTAAAAAGACGAAGGCTAATAGAAATCCTTGGGTAACAAAAGAAATATTGAATTTAATTGATGAAAGGAGAAAATATAAAAATGCAGTAAATGAAGCAGGCAAAAAGGAATACAAGCGTCTCAAAAACGAGATTGACAGGAAGTGCAAAATGGCTAAGCAGGGATGGCTAGAGGACAAATGTAAGGATGTAGAGGCTTGTCTCACTAGGGGTAAGATAGATACTGCCTACAGGAAAATTAGTGAGACCTTTGGAGAGAAAAGAACCACTTGTATGAATATCAAGAGCTCAGATGGCAACCCAGTCTTAAGCAAAGAAGGGAAGGCAGAAAGGTGGAAGGATTATATAGAGGGTTTATAAAAGGGCGATGTACTTGAGGACAATATTATGGAAATGGAAGAGGATGTAGATGAAGACGAAATGGGAGATACGATACTGCATGAAGAGTTTGACAGAGCACTGAAAAACCTGAATCGAAACAAGGCCCCGGGAATAGACAACATTCTGTTAGTACTACTGATGGCCTTGGGAGAGCGAGTCATGACAAAACTCTACCATCTGGTGAGCAAGATGTATGAGACAGGCGAAATACCCTCAGACTTCAAGAAGAATATAATAATTCTGATCCCAAAGAAAGCAGGTGTTGACAGGTGTGAAAATTACCGAACTATCAGTTTAATAAGTCACAGCTGCAAAATACTAACGGGAATTCTTTACAGACGAATGGAAAATCTGGTAGAAGTGGACCTCGGGGAAGATCAGTTTGGATTCCGTAGAAATGTTGGAACACGTGAGGCAATACTAACCTTACAACTTATCTTAGAAGAAAGATTAAGAAAAGGTAAACTTACGTTTCTAGCATTTGTAGACTTAGAGAAAGCTTTTGACAATGTTAACTGGAATACTCTCTTTCAAATTCTGAAAGTGGCAGTGGTAAAATACAGGGAGCGAAAAGCTATTTTCAATTTGTACAGAAACCAGATGGCAGTTATAAGAGTCGAGGGGCATGAAAGGGAAGCAGTGGTTGGGAAAGGAGTGAGACAGGTTTGTAGCCTCTCCCCAATGTTATTCAATCTGTATATTGAGCAAGCAGTAAAGGAAACAAAAGAAAAATTCGGAGTAGGTATTAAAATTCATGGAGAAGAAGTAAAAACTTTGAGGTTCGCCGATGACATTGTAATTCTGTAAGAGACAGCAAAGGACTTGGAAGAGCAGTTGAACGGAATGGACAGTGTCTTGAAAGGAGGATATAAGATGAACATCAACAAAAGCAAAATGAGGATAATGGAATGTAGTCGAATTAAATCGGGTGATGCTGAGCAAATTAGGTTAGGAAATTAGGTTAGGAAATGAGACACTTAAAGTAGTAAAGGAGTTTTGCTATCTGGGAAGCAAAATAACTGATGATGGTCGAAGTAGGGAGGATATAAAATGTAGACTGGCAATGGCAAGGAAAGCATTTCTAAAGAAGAGAAATTTGTTAACATCGAGTATAGATTTATGTGTCAGGAAGTCGTTTCTGAAAGTATGTGTATGGAGTGTAGCCATGTATGGAAGTGAAACATGGACGATAACTAGTTTGGACAAGAAGAGAAGAGAAGCTTTCAAAATGTGGTGCTACAGAAGAATGCTGAAGATAAGGTGGGTAGATCACGTATCTAATGAGGAGGTATTGAATAGGATTGGGGAGAACAGAAGTTTGTGGCACAACTTGACTAAAAGAAAGGATCGGTTGGTAGGACATGTTTTGAGGCACCAAGGGATCGCAAATTTAGCATTGGAGGTCAGCGTGGAGGGTAAAAATCATAGAGGGAGACCAAGAGATGAACACACTAAGCAGATTCAGAAGTATGTAAGTTGCAGTAGGTACTGGGAGATGAAGAAGCTTGCACAGGATAGAGTAGCATGGAGAGCTGCATCAACCCAGTCTCAGGACTGAAGACCACAACAACAAAAATGTTATTGTATGAACAATTATCCATACAATTAATGTGATGTCTCATAAATGTTGTAAAATTAAATTTTGTTGTTGATAAAGATACATTCAAGCTGTTGGTTGACTGTTCAGTTTGTGCTAAATAAATATATCTGAATGAAGTAAGGAGGTCCATAGAGGAAGAATCATCCTACAGATGAAAATCAGGTGGTGCCTTGGTAATACTTGATTTGAGTGTTTTGGCAAATGTGTGGAATCATGTTCCACTGATAAGATGCATCCCATGAAAACATTTTCAAAAAACAACTTTAAGCCCATTCTGTATTACAAATTGATCAGTCTTCATATGCTTTCAGTATAGTGAGATATAAAACTAATAATATCATCATTCCTGATAAAGCATTAGCAACACATTATTTTTGCAAAGAGTATAATTTTTCACTATAGAACAAGTTTATGAAAGATGCACACCTTCACTTTAAAAACCCAACTACTGTTCTTATTGGTAAAGAGTATACAATACACTTTACATATTCCCATATTAAAAACCTAGATGTGAGTTCAGGAACCACACTAATGAGGAAGTTGACTTCTACTCCTGTTTACTCTAAAACTGAAAGCAATACAATTTTTGAATTGGGGACTGAACAAACTATAGTGTGTTGAAAGATGAGAGTGATTAAATTAGTTAAAGCTAGGAATTTGGAATAATAAAGATAGTTAAAAAGTGAAGGAGTATTAGGAGCCTGAATCTGTGTGTGTTACACTCAGTTGTGCAGTTCAGTGCTATGATACTGTGGCATAATTGGTCGGTGGAGTGCCGAGTACAGTAACACAGGATAATGCTGTGTCAACAGCCAGTTCACCATACAGGAGAAGACATGACAAGAAGCAGCTCACTGCAAGCCAGGGCACCAACATCGAGGCAGTAATTGGATCAGATAGGCCAGCTGAGCAACACCAGAATATTCCCCTGACCTACTGGGAAAGAAAAACAGCAGACCAGCAAGAAAGCCACATTTAAGGACCGGCAGCCCGCTCATCACCATCATCTGTCTTGAGATGTCTGAGTGACACACAGCCGTGTTACTTACCACCACCACCACCAGTTCAGAGTTGTAACTGCAATCACAATCATTGTAATAGTCACTGTCATAATGCACGTAGTTTCCCAGGAGCTGCCAGAGTGACTCCACTGCCATAACTATCCAGCCTTAATTATCTTAGGACACTGTCTTTGGAGCTATTGCTTGGGGTGCTTTGTGATAATGCACTGTCGGCATTATCCTGGATGCTGCTGGCTTGAACACCATGACTGGGGCAGGGCCAGGGACGCTGGCCCATTCACACCAGAGTGTTGGTGCTGGGGATGTCTGCTGAGACAGGGCACTGATCTGTCCTGCCACACCCCCCAGCTGCCAGCATGACTGAGTCCCACAGTGAGTTGTTCCAGCTGCAGCAAAATGTCCTGGAACGCTGGAGTGCCACTGGCAACGCAGCAGATTCAAGTTATGCCAATGCAATTACAGATGCAGCAGCTGGCGCGTTTGTGAACATCCACCTGTCACCTCTATCACCACCAAAAATATTACAAATGGAAGCAACCCTCGCCTAGAGTGCCCACAACCAATATATTGCTGTTTATTAATAAATGTTGCTATTTTGACACCAGGAGACATCCATGGACACATTCCCATCATCTTCCTCACACCCATCAGAAAAACCAGCAGTGGAGTTCAGTGCCCAATTACATTAGTATGGATGTGGCCATTGACAAAGCACATTACACTAAGTATCTAATAAACATATGTCTTGGAACTGCTGTGAGCATTTGCTACACAAGGAATGTTAGTTTTTGTCAAACTATACTGAAAATATTGCATCTAGGAATTACTGTAACTTCAGACAGTGATTGCATTTGCTACTGTGGTACTGTGTCATAGGAGAGAGGGGTAGGCTGGTTGATGAGCAAATTTACTTGCATAGAAGCATTTGATGTGCATAGTATTTTCTGGTGGTAATAAATATGGAAAAAAGTCATGTTAGTATAAAACTGTATAGTGTACATCATTTGCACAATATCTGTAAATCAGTTTACAGCTTTTCTACAAGACTGATCAAGAGTCAGAGGGCTTAACAGATAATGCAGGTATGCACTAGTCATACCTGTGGAACACTTGGGGGTACCTAAATCAGCATAATCCACATATCAGTTCCTAGTAGGGAAACAATCAGTGATTTAAAAAAAAACTGTTAGGGATGCAGATGTGGAAGGAGCTATATGTAAGCACAACTCTGAAACATGCACAGAAATTTATAACACACTATGTACAAAGGAACATACTGTTGGAATAAGATGAATGCAACTCTATACAATGGTGTAGAAGAAACTGGATATGCAAGACATTTTCCCCATGCTTTATTCTCCTGGAAACATCATTCACCTTCCTAAGTCTAACAACTGTGGCTTGTGTGTGTGTGTGTGTGTGTGTGTGTGTGTGTGTGTGTGTGTGTGTCATTTTTTTGTTGTGCATATGGAGGCACCAAGTAACATATCTTGAACATGTTTGCATGGACTGAGGTTTGACAAGCAATGAGAACTTCCATACAATTAATGTAGGTAGTTCACATACTTTGAAATTGTGTGGGTTGGCAACTGCAGATTTACTTTGTGAGAAATAGCATATAATGAATGGCCTGTCTTATTGTAGACATAACCAACAAGCATCTTTCATGGTATGATGATTTTCTGAAACTGGACATTATTGAGACACATCTGTCTGTTTAGACTATTCACTGCTAGCAGTTTTCACGCACAGTACCTACGTAACACATCAATTTGTCATCTGCATTAGAAGGATTTTACTTAGCCTATACTGCTACAAAATTTGAACAATACACTTACTTGTAATTGTTTCCAAGTATAATAATTTAAAAAATGCTTAAAAATCCTTCTCAGACATTTCTGAGATTGAACATACAGTAATTTCAAGCCAAAAATTTATAAACTACGAGCTTTCGCTTATGGAAGAAATTGTCTGACAATCTCAACATGTAATTCACAGCCAACTATGTTTAGAGAAAATAACGACATCAGATTTAGGTAACAGAATGTTACAAAAGTACTTTTGCAATTAGAGCTACATAATGAGCTCAGATTATCTGCATTATTTGCCACCAGATAATGTCCCCACAACACAGACATATTACAAAACTGTACACTGCAATGTGTAAAAGTTTCCATTTAAGTAGCAGGGTACTTTTGAAAGAATAATATGACCATACTAAAAATCACATGTGGCATGAGATCATTCTTTGTAGTCTAAAAAGGCACATCAAGCTTTTGGAATTTGGTAGGGGTCAATTGTTATTTCTAAAGCATTTTTTAAATTGCGGGATCCTCAGCCACTATGAAACTGTGTGTCATCAGTTTCTGACTTTCGCTAATCACAGGTCACACATTATACCAAGCTTTCTATTTCAACTGACAAGACAACTGTACATTACATGATATTTCTAGGGGAGCCACGTGGGATCAACCAAATTTAACAGTGAAGGGCTAATTCCAACTGCAAGATTTCACACAGTTGTAGGCTTACACCTTCTGACACATATTAATCATCTTCATTTTGGATTCCCTGGGGATTTTTGTCCTACATATGAATCGGACTTCAAGTGGTCCCTCACTTCCACCATAAAATACTGACACCTCGATTATTTGAAAGCAGTTATCATCCTTGTGTCTCCTCTACCTGCACTAGCCACCAACACAATTGTGCAACCATTTACCAATTACAATAACATGACAACAACAAAAACTGAAGACAGGCAGTGACTCATCTGTGGGTAACTGATGTGTTGTGCACAGGCACACACAAAGATTTGATGTCCCAAGATTTTTAGCTACAGATATTTTTGTAGCATGTGTGTTCTAGTGGAGATTTACACGTGCACACCGAGATAGAAACATGAAGCTACCTGTTTTATGTGGCATGAGCAGGAACAGAATCACAGGTTGCAAGAAGTCAGCACAAAATCATTGAAGCTGACTGTGCCCAAGTACTGTAACAATGGAAAATGGTACTGAAATGCAGGAGGATCTGCAGTGAATTGACGCATGGTGCAGGGTATGGCAATTCAGTCTCAATGTAGACAACTTTAATGAGCTACGAATACATTTAGCTACAAAATAGCAGGTCAGCAAGTGGAAGCAGTCAATTCCATAAATTATCTGGGAGTACGCATTAGGAGTGATTTAAAATGGAATGATCATATAAAGTTGATCGTTGGTAAAGCAGATGCCAGACTGAGATTCATTGGAAGAATCGTAAGGAAATGCAATCTGAAAACAAAGGTAGTAGGTTACAGTATGCTTGTTCGCCCACTGCTTGAATACTGCTCAGCTGTGTGGGATCCGTACCAGATAGGGTTGATAGAAGAGATAGAGAAGATCCAACGGAGAGCAGTGCGCTTTGTTACAGGATCATTTAGTAATCGCAAAAGCGTTATGGAGATGATAGATAAACTCCAGTGGAAGACTCTGCAGGAGAGATGCTCAGTAGCTCAGTACGGGCTTTTTTTTAAAGTTTCGAGAACATACCTTCACTGAAGAGTCAAGCAGTATATTGCTCCCTCCTACGTATATCTTGCAAAGAGACCATGAGTATAAAATCAGAGAGATTAGAGCCCACACAGAAGCATACCGACAATCCTTCTCTCCACGAACAATACGAGACTGGAATAGAAGCGAGAACCGATAGAGGTACTCAAGGTACCCTCCGCCACACACCGTCAGGTGGCTTGCGGAGTATGGATGTAGATGGATGTAGATGTAGATGTAGAAATTAATCTTTCTTTTTCTTACATCAAACCTCATAATAGATATCTGTAGGTGTGATCCATAAAAAACAACAATCTACACACTTCAAAAGATTCAGGCGGTCCTAAAGAAGGTAACACATAAGAGCAGAAGTAAAGTTATCTGGAGCAGAATGGCACTGAATGTGGAACAGTTATTATAGACTTACTGATTGTACTTTGTGACATGTAATTAATACACTGACTGCTTAGAAGCTGCTGCCTTCACTTAGTTACAACTGCAGGACACTCTTGGGCCTAAAGCGGGAAACCTCACTAATCTAAACTCTTACAGCCCTGAACTGTTATCCTTTACAGAAACATCTTCTTTCGTACACCATAGCCAAGGTTAGAGATTTTGTTAGTGATCAGATTTATATGGAAGCCCGAAACACAGCGGTGTTTATACATGATAGCACTGCTACTGAAATGCCCCACAACTCTAACAAGGAAACACAAAATTACAGTAGTAACTCCTTTGTTGCCATAGTGCTATATGAAATCTTTATAAATGTTTTCCTACATCAAAACATAGCATTCCCCATCATTTATGCTGACATCCACACATTTTCGCCATTTAATGTAGTGTCCACGTATATTTTTATGTTTTTTGCAAGTGTCCATATTATTTTAGTATTGGGAATTAGGATCTTTTGATTTTCGCTATCATCTGATAAACTACTTATACGTTTTTCACTTCAGCTATTGAATTACATCAACATGGACTAATGTGGATGAATCTATCAAATCTTTGTTTGATAGAAATACTAAAATTTATGATGAAGCGTTTTGACCACTTTTCATATATAAAAAAGAAATCGTGGCCACTTACGATAGAAAATGTCAACAAAGCCATGAAAGTTTTGAATCTCGTATCATATAGTTTGTCCCAAGTCTGACTAGTAGCTGGCTGCTCTAAATTTTTTGTCTGTGATATTACTGAGCTGCAAGCTTACCTGGCTACCATATCTAAGACCTGAATTATGATTCCTCATCTGAAATTTCAAATGCATTCATGTAGGTTGTGGGAAACAGAACATGCTACTGTGTCCTCATTCCACAATCTTGCCTGCCATCCCATCTTTATTATGTATATGTACTACCTGTACCTACTAGACCTCTATACTAAAATACATTTTTCTAGATAATAAACTATAACTTTTCGTTGCTGATCTCTTCAGTTCACCAGGCACACTAGAGATCTGTGTCCAAGTGAATCCGGCAGCCCACGTCTCACTCCAGCTGACTTACAACCTGTGTTCAGCTTTTTGTGGCAGCACAGTGCTCCTAAACTTTAGCTTCATATGAGTGCCTGTGCATATAGTGGGTGATTTGAATGTGCACAGCAGCAGAGGACCGTAACTGGAAAGCAAACTCTTGAGCATGAGGTAATGTCACCTAAATCTCTTCTTCCACCCAGACTGGGTGGAGCTCACCTTCAGAGCCACAGTTTGGAGGTTTCACACTTTGACAGAGTAGATGTTTGTGGATAATCCATTTTACTCTCTTTTACAGGTAAGGAAAATAGCAATAGCCATTGATTTTCTCAGCACATTTAACCACTTCAGGATCCCCAGTGCTTAATGGATGTACAAGTTTAGGTTCTCCAGGCTGTCCTCTGGAATGCAATTACACCAGTTATACTGGGTAAAACAACAACAAAATAATACATTATTGTGGAGCACATAGTATCTAACTAGTGTCTTAGGTGGGTCAAGTGCAGATTGTATTCTGATTTCTCTCCACCTAGGATTCCTGTCTTGGAGATGACACACATTGCTGCTGACATGAAACACAGACAATAAGTGTTATCATGCACCAGAAAGACATTATATTTAGAACTTCATCCCTCAGAGCAAAAGTTACTGGATATTTCTTCAGGTAAACATGGTAATGTGTCTGTTCTGTTCCATGACAAACTATTTTTAAATTGTATTACTGAAGTGAACCACTTCTGCATACACTAATTTGCAACTGAGAAGAAAGCTTAAAGGTTGGCAACCACAATATACTTTGGTGTAATTATCAACAAAATAGTGGTGGAATTTCCTGAAAGGGTAAATAATTGTGACAACTTCATATTCAATGGCTGTGTAGGCCCATTAGGAAAGGGTAGTGTACAGACACTTCATCTACCATCTAAACCCCTAATTTGGAAGAGAGAAGCTCCCAACCTGGTAAATGAAGCATCAGTTGACAAGCAAAAATCCTGGGACATTCATATGGTACACCAACTGTTTATTTGCTAGTGCATCTTTGATCTTATTAAAAGCAGACTGGATTACTTCAGACCCAATCTAAGGGATCAGTCTGCGTACAAAATTTTGTAATTGTTCTGCATATAAAAACTGGTTTGGAACAAAATGACAATGTTCATTGGCTAAATCTGAAGATACTTTTAACTGCACCTGTTTGGTATACTGGGAAGTTATGAACTCTTTGTATTTTTGTTTTGTCAATTACGATATATTGAGGCATAATAATGTGCCAGAAGAAATTTATTCATTCTCTCTCTCTCTCTCTCTCTCTCTCTCTCTCTCTCTCTATCTCTCTCTCTATCTCTCTGTCTCTCTCTGTCTAGAAATTTTTTTTTTTTTTTTTTTCATATTGCCTTTAACATCATATTGCTGAAAGTATTCTAAAACATTCTCTACCAATGACATGTGCACTTCCAAAATTTTTGTGGCATTCATCAAATCACCCACATATAAAGTAATTCTTTGTAGTAATTCTGGGCCTAACACATCATGTAATGTTATTATAAACACACCAACACTCATGTTTAGAGTAACTGATGTCATTCTAAACGGGTAGGTATGACATGCAGAAATAAAAGCAGTGTACATTACAGGAGCTCTGTTTAGACTTATCTGTCGATACGACATACTCAAATTGATGGAAACGAGGTACTTGATCCTTGGCTCCACTGTACTTGTTGAACTAAATTTTCTGCTCAGATTCTCACACGATTATTATTTTATTAATTGCCCTCATGTCCAATACCAGCCTAGTGCTTCTCCTAGTCTTACCTACAGCCAACAGGGGGTTGCAGTGCTGTCTTTTTGATGGCTTCCAATCCATCATTGAATGGTTCATGTGGTAGAATGTTGTCTCAATGACACAGTCTACTTTATGCTCAAAATCTCTCATTTATGCACAGTATGGAACACTGCTACGGAATGAAATTCTCATTTTCATCTTTTAGTTGACTGCAAAGAATTTTGTGATAGACACTCAGAGTTGCACAATAGTTTTTACAAAAATTGCATGAGAACAATGATATAGTAGTCCTCTCCTGTAGCAAATGCCAGAAGCAGTGAACTAAAAAAAAATGTGTTAACAGATGTAACAGTATGCAATGTCTGATCTCTGGTGTCTCAGATCATGTAAAACATTGTTGTATGGATGATGTAATATGTGCTGCAATCCATCAAGACATATTTGGATTTTCCAGTAGTAAATATGAAGGTACGAGTGATTAATGGAGACTGGATATAAGTATGGAGTGTGGGTGCCTTTAAAGAAGCACTATAACATTACAGATTAGGTATCTGAATGAAGATTGTTAATTGGAAGCCATATGGAAATTCACAAGAAGAAAGAAGCAGCTTTGGATTGCATCTTATCTGATAAATACCAATAGCATTGGGCAAGCTACAATTAAGCAACTTTTGCATCCCCCCCAAAAATAATTTTTGGTACTAGTCAACTTGTACTTACCCAGCACTGCATTGTAACATATGTGTCACACCACTTGTATTTGGTTACATGAGTAATGAACCTAAGAAGTAAAATGAAAGGGTCACAGCCCACAGAATCTTTAATGCCATGTGTTTGCAATGTAATCACAGTGTCACACCACAACACTCCCAGCAATGTCTGATGTTCCAGTTGTTAGCAAGACTTTCTGCTGGAATAGCCCTACCTAACTAAGCTAGATTCTCCTCTCTGGAGGGTACCTGTCTACATACAGACAGGTTAGTGTATGTAACGGACACAGGTCTCCACTCTGCAGCACCAGAAATACAACCTGGAGCCTGAACTCCCATGCTGCAGTCACTACAGACCCTTCTGTTAGCAGAGCTACCATAGCTCCAGGTCACATAGCAATACAGGGGATATACAGTGCACTGTGCAGTCCAAATGGAAAAAGCCTGTCAGTAGGAAGACAAAGAGTTAATGATTATCGAGTTTTCCCAGTTACTGTAGCACAGTGCCTTAAATATAGGCCATGTCTTTTAGTTACAGACCCTACTTCATATGAAAACAGAGGTCTACTACTGAAGGAGAGCTTTTGTGCCTAACCATTGCTTCCTATAGCTGGGGCATCTTTCAAGGTTGTAAAAGTTGTGCAGTAATCTTGCATGCATTAAGTGTTGTGGGCACCCTTTAACTGTCTGAAACTCCTTGGGTCTTTCCTGCCAAGTAAAAGCAATACCATCATGACAATTATAGGAAATGCAGCTCCTTCTGGCAAGAGATAGCTAATTACAATATCAGACAATTAACGTTAACAGGTGACACATCTTGCCGATCTTCACTCATACCTCACATTCACTGGAGGGTAGCAAGTTTCCATGTGATGTGCACAACTAGTCTGGAGTAGTTATCTATGGAGTTCGTGGGGAAATCTTCATTGTTGCACAGTTTCTGATCATCATATGACATTGAGCAGTATTTGTATATTTTCAGTGATGAGGATTTCATAATCATGGAAATGAGCTAATTCTCTTGGTGATTTATTCACTGACCTGATGTGGCACTGGACAAATACACAACATGACATTGAACCACTTCTGCACCTGCAAAGGTCTAAAAAATCCTCTAGTTCATACACCCCAAGAAATCAGCATTTTGGAACTAATTATGTTGATTGCGGTGTTAAGAATATCTCACATGAAAGAACCTAGTGGCAGTCTTTTATATGCAAGTATTAGGTGAACAGAGTGTCTTTGGAATTCATACATCAAGAGCTTTCATACACAACTAAAGCATTTGGCATAACACTATGATGTGTATTGTATCTGTATGTAAGCTCTCAGGAGCTATGTACAATGTAATATAAAACTATGTTCATATGTGATCTTGCTTTCGTGTCCAGCATTACTATATCATTATTACTCATAACCAGGCTCCAGCCAGAACATAACGTCAGCCAAGAGGTTCACCTGGCCAGCATCTTCAGGTGATTAATCCGGCACACTAACTCGTTCAAACAGAAATTAAAGCATATAGCAGCTCCTGTGTACACTATCTAGGTCTACTACACTTGCACCACTTTAACTGTCCACCAGTGCTAAGCGTGACAGTGCACCGGCAGTGAAAACTTGCAGAAATCGAATACCAAAAACAAACAGAACAGGATACCCCTGTAATTCTGTTTATAATGGACATAAGGGGTATCACTTAAGAGATATCTGAAACCCTGTTTTGTTTGACATTAAAACCTACTGTCTTTGTTTTGGGCATCAATTTTTAGCAAATTCAAGTTCTCACAGCTTTAAGTATCTTTTCCTCAGGAACTATTTGCATTACAGAGTGAACTGGGTGGTGTTTTACTTGTGACAATTGAAGAGAGCAGTTTTTCTCACTTTCCTTAGGAAAGTGAATAAGGAAGTGAATGGAAGGTTTAATCAGATTTTGTCATCTTTTTTGGTGCAATGATTACAAATTTTAAGAATGTCCTATTTACTTAACTGCTTATCATGTTTTGTTTACTTCGCAATAATTTTTCTGTTCTCACCCACAAACTGTGTTTGAGTAACTGAGAATGAAAGTGATCTCAGCTTGTAGAATAGTGGTTTTCAGTAAACATCACACTCTCTATTCCAAAAGTTTGAGCCATGCACATTATAATTAGTATGAATGATTGTATGAATGTAACATGCAATTGTACACAGCTTGAAACAAAATGGAGAGAAAGTGAATTTCGGCGTTTTCAAAATGGGCATCTTCACTAGCCTGTGTCATTAATTTATAACATGGAAGTAATATCACATGTGACGGTGAATTTTGGGTTCAAGTTTAGTAAACCCAAAGAAATCACTTTCCAGTCAGATCACTATTCCCTGGAAGACAAGAAAAAAAGGAAAAAGCCAGTGAGCGCAGAAGTTATGTCACAACACACATTCACTTTTCTCAGTAATCACATCCCTCCACGACTGATGCAGCAGTGAAAAACACTCCTTTCCAGAAGCTCTGAATTCGGCAAATGAGAAGTTGCAGGATTTACTAGTGGGCCAACTCAAGTCAATACAAATATTCCAGGTGTCTTTCAATCAGATTGACAAATCTGATGAGCTGCTCACTGAATTACAACAACCACTATAAACTATTAACAATGATGCAGATGATGATTTACAGTTATTGCATACTGCAAATAGGAATTAATTTCTCTCCCTACAGTAGACAGATTGAGGTAACTTCTAAACTTTGCACACAAGCAGACAATTCAATTCATATCCAGGAAAGGAGAATCTGAAGGTTTGTTGAACAGAAAATATAAACATGAACATTTGAAAGCTGAATGTAGAGCAATATTGAAAATAATAAAATACTAGAATCTAAGAAGTTAGTGTAACATCCTTACACCTCTCACTGAAAGTTCTTCATCTGACCACCCTATGTTAGTGTGCTGAGTATGTAAGATAGCACTGGGCTCCAAATGTCAAATACATCCAACTGTGGGATGTAGTGTACTGTATCACATTGATCTTTAGCCGCATGTATACCATTATTGAGACACAGTGCAGTTGCAACTGTGTAGAAGTGCAGAATCCAAAATGAGAGGATTATTTTAATACCAGTAATGGTAGACTTGGCATTCAGAATAAATATTACTGTACTAACAAAGACCTGTTGGAGCATTAAAAAAAAAAAATAAAAAAAAAATAAATAAATAAATAAAAAATCACTGCCCCTGGAATTAGTCAGTTTTTAGTTTTGTTATTCCACATAATGACTGACCAACTCTGAAAATTTAAAATGCCCTCATAATCTGAAACTGCACATTAGGAAATATATTATAAGTTTAAAACAGAAAGAAACAAGTATTAGATTTAGGCACTGTGAACTTGTCTTTAAGAAGTGTAACTGACAGCATGCTGCTACCTGGGGTCTGTTTATCCAGTATTTGAGAATGTGACCCCTTAATGGAATCCAATTAACTTTTAGAACATAAGTGGAAAAAGTTTAGGTAAGGTTTGTTATTGTACTTGAAGTCAAATATTTAACACACTAACTCACTGTGAAGTAATCAAACTCATTTTAAAGTAATTGGACTATTAAAGTTGCTTCACACACGGGAGTTTGATTGTTTAATGGATCTGTAATTTACTGGTACATTTGTACCTTGTCATCCATGTGCTACAAAATTTCCACAAGTAAATTAGACACGTTTGGAAATCCACTGCATTAACGTGTTTGTATTCAAGATATCTACATGATAACCATGCAAGCATGTTATAAATTTCTAAGAAACTGTTGTCATGATATGTCTATAAAGTTGTTTGTTCGTAACAACAACATTTGTCAATATAATAGAAATAGTAACGTTAAGTAAGCATTAATCAAGTCAATATTCTGTCATTCATAGGTATTTATTTTTTAATTATTGTACAACAAGTTTCAGAGCTACATCTCCATTTTCACTGACTGTGTGAATGTAATGAGCATTACATTTGTTTCAATTTTTCACCTTACATCTAATGATACAATTGTATAGTTAACTTCCTTCAATTTAACATCAGCTGGGATGATGGCAGAGTGCAAAAGAGATGGAGAATTATGTCTACTAACATTACATACATCAGACCACAGAACTTCCTCTGTCTTGTGCATTGTTGAAATAGTTCCACATTTAGACTTACATTCTGAAACTATTTTTGAGATGTCTATGACTATACTACATACTAATAATACATATTTAACCAATATTACAGTGATGTGATGTAGATTATAATCGATTTACAATTATTTCCATTCACATAATTGAAGAAATAAAATATGACATTAAAAGATTATTTGGAGAACTATACACTAGCCATTTTAGTTTATGTACTAACACACTGAGCATAAATTTTACATTCTAATTTAAATACAGAGTGACTTTATACTCAGTGCTGTTTGCTATTTGCTGCTTCTATTGCTATATGAGCAACAGAGCAGGTCGAGGGGAAGGGGGTTTGGAGAGGGGGAAAAGTGTGTCTCACTGACATAGGAGCTGCTGATCATTAAACAGGCACTGTCATTACCACATTCTGTTGAGGTGCGGGCTGCTGCTTGCATCTTGACTATATTTCTTTTCAGCTGGCTGCTTTCTGATTAGGTGTAAGTAATAGTCCAATGGTACTAAATATTACTATCAGCTGAAAACTCATCAGAATACCTTGATGTGCCACATCTACTACAGTGTAATGTGCCAGAGAATATACTACCTGTAGTTTGGGACTAACTGCCATTTACAACCTCAGCATCTATAATGCTGATGGCCGTCAGGGAAGGTGAGACTTGTACAGTACCGGTGAAGCATGTTGTTGGCCAGGTAGTCCTCTTGAATTGCCAATTCCACCAAGGCTGTTGCCCTACATGCAGTTGATGTCCTTTGCCCCAAGTGAAGTACTGCAGGTCCACATCTGGCTGGAACTCTGCATATGATGGCAAAGATGGAGAATGATCATAAGCAACAAACAGTCACTGTCTTCATAGTAATAGTCACGGACAGTAGGAACAGTGCACACATCCGTGAGCTCCAGGACAGAGACCTTCAGACATCATACTACTTGAGAGGCCGTGCACTGAAGAGAGACTGCCTTGGGAAGAAGTAACTTTTGGCAGTGTTCCATCACAGCATAGTGTAATCATTTTCACTTTGGTCTCCTCTTCAGATCTGGCAGCCACAATTATGTTCTTCATCTGCTGCACACTGTCATTGGTATTACAGAACAGGAGTCTGCTCTGTCTCATCTGTATTTATTCAGTAACCATCGAGTTCACCTCATTGATATACACCACTCCAGTATTGTCCATGTAGTAGTGGCAGCAATGTGAGATTATGTGTTTCCAAAACAACTCATAACGCCTTTCAGTGGAATCACAACCAAACCCAGCAACCCTTCTTCCAAGGGTGCTTCCTTATTCAGTAGGCTCATGTTTCCATACCACTTACTTCATGCAAAGAACATCTCCAACTGTGGTCACATTTTGTTACAAAACCAGAGCTTAATCAGAGTGATATCATATGAACACTGCTCTCTACACATCCACAATAACCCTTTCCGACCTCACCGCCTCTTACTTCGCATTCGTATTTGAGGATGATTATTTTCAGGTGTGTGGGGACATCTACATGGGTATGTTACCAGCCTTAAACAAATAACCTGCAGCTTGGAGGACCAGGCTTAGTATTATGTGATTGCTCTACAAGGAATGCTGGCTTCACAACACCTGAGCATGCCCTCCTCCCCCCTTCCACATAATGATTAGAGAAAGAATATGAAAGACACCGCCCGGCTTCACAACCTAATACCATTGGGGTTGAAAAATCAAGAGTTGGCCAAGGGAGGCTGACAGGAAAGGTGATAGTAGTCTGATAAATAAGTGGAATCAATGTCAGAATTAGGTAACAGCTTAGTCAGTCATGTGGTGGCATTTTCAAAGACTGTCAGAGAGTGCCTGATGAAAAAGGAGCATTGTTGTATGAAGGACAGAGTATTTCCATGGATTGTGAAATTTTGTACATGATAGTTGCAGTCTAACAACAATTTTATATCAGTGCACAGAAAAGGAATCAAGTTGTTAATTATACAGTAATGACACTGTTGCTGAATAAATATAACTTTTAGAACAAAACCATTACAGACACTTCTTACAGGTTATCTTTTATTGCACATGGGAGGTTGTGTACATCTACACAACAAAAGCTACATTCAGGCTACAACTTAGCTATCAGTACCAGCTCTCTGAGTCAAATAATTAGCTGTTATTCTTGAAACAAAGTTACTTCATCCCATCATAATATAAACAGTAAGTTATTTCTAACAAGCAAATTGTGCGACAATTTTTGTCTCTACCATTTAACAAAGCATGCCCAATACAGATACATTTTTACAACAGTCTTCATTATAGTGCTTGAAAAAGTTACATTAACTTAAGAATTTCAGTAAGATTAATATGAAATATTTGCTTCCTTTAAATGAGAGCAAATTCCAATGACATTAATCGTACAAATGACAGTGACACCAAACTTATGCATTACAAATATCAAAGAGTTTCTCTTTCACAGTCAGTACTCCAAGCACACCACAAATTCCATTTTCACAAAGTACTTTGCACTGATGTTCACATGAATTTCCCAGTGTTATTGAAAAGTAAATAAATATGAAAAATTATCTAATTTTACACAAACTCTTCAGCACACTGTCAGACTGCAACAGTATTAACATACAAATTTCACACAAGGAAATTTATGTATCAAATGAAAAATTTAACTGCAAAATCTAAAGTTTCTGTAACAGTTACTTCCACAATCAGGAGAGGGTGGTATGTCTGGAGAAGTTAAGAAATGAGGAGGAACTCAATCCAAGCCCACAATCTGAGTCACCCCTTGAGGAGATGGTGAGCATACAAAATGATCAGATGGTAGACAAAGATACTTTTGTGTTAAAGTCTTCACACAAAGACATTCATGTGCACTTAGAATCTCCCTAAAATTGTTAGATAACTATTGTCTTTGAGAAATGCATGACACTGCTGCTTCCTGAAACTTATAACACCTGCGTTCTGTCATTGACCATCCTCACAGTTCCATATAATTGACAAAACTGAAAATAAAGCAATGTAACAATGAAATAGTGTATTATAGTTGATGTGTACTTTTAATATTTACAGAAAAATATTTTGTCAATTGTCATACATTTCTCCACATAGGAAAAAAAAATTGTCCCAATCAAAATGTAAGGAATGCAAACATACATATCCAGTGCTTCAGACTATACACTGTCTGTCAGGTACACATGTTTCATTTAAGAAGCCAACAAGGTAATACAAAGTAGATCATACAGATAAAGGGCATATATGTGGATAGTGTAGAGTGACAGTAAATGAAAATTTTCAATGTATGTACTTCAAAATTTTTAAACTATTTACCCCATGATCAAACTGTATGTTCAGAGTGCATATGCTGTATGTGTATATGCCACACCAGTATAATAAAAGAAACAGTGCACAAACCGCAATTTAAGTAAATGGCATACGTATCAAATGTCATGAGGAGTTTCATTATTAAGCCTACTTGAGTTCAATTTAATGAAATCATCAAGAAATATAGTAACACATTTATGTACTATATTTCTGAAGTTTATAACACTAAGACGAGATTGGAATACATGAGTGATTAAATAATCATATTAAATAATGTATCATCTGGAAGTATATAGAAAATCACATTGAATAGCAAGACAACACATCAAAATAACCTGAGAGCTTCATAATGTAATCACACACATGGTTTACTACTTTACTTAAGGGGCAGGGAGATCCATATGAATATATCACTGGCACTCTAGGTACCTGCATGTTATTTTCCACATGCACAAAAACTAAAAGGAAATGGAAATATTCACAATTCAAGCATAATCATGGAAACAAAACATTTAGAGCAAAATACAGTACATAATGCCCACCAATTGATGAGGAAGTACTCATAGAGAGTGAAGGATTGGGAAAGCTTTGAAAGCACTAGAGGAGTAATATGTTTTTCTGTACTTATACATCACGTTCAGATTACACTGAACCCATCATTACAATTATTAACACAAATCTACACTCAAACCACAATGTTGAGTTCAAATGGATCAAATGGCTCTGAGCACTATGGGACTTAACAGCTATGGTCATCAGTCCCCTAGAACTTAGAACTACTTAAACCTAACTAACCTAAGGACAGCACACAACACCCAGCCATCACGAGGCAGAGAAAATCCCTGACCCCGCCGGGAATCGAACCCGGGAACCCGGGCGTAGGAAGCGAGAACGCTACCGCACGACCACGAGATGCGGGCACAATGTTGAGTAATTAAGTAAAAACTGTCATGTGATATAACAAAAAAACAGGAGTCCTAACACTACATGACTGTGTAAAGATAGAACAAACGTTTATACTGTATACAATAAAAGCCATGAGTGTTCAGAAGTCTGAAATTCACAAAATCAGGAATGTAATCTAATTTTGTTGGCCCTTGTTAACTTCAAAGGCATATGATGGGATTAGAAGACAAGCAATATGGTGGCCAAAGTGTGTGCTAAAACATAGCTTAAATTGGTAATGTAATTCTCAAGGGACTAAATGTATTACAACTCAAGTGCATATTTAAAATACATTGAAAGGAGGCAAAATATAAACCACAGAAAAACCCTCCATCTGGAGAAGCAGTAATAGCAAATCAACATTAAACAGTGAACCTATGATATCTTAAGGAACCAAACACTCAAGTTTTTAAATTATTTGTAAAGCAATCAGATGTTTGCAGCAGTTTAAATGTGTTAAATATCTGAATCACAGGCAAAAAAGAAAAAAAATTAGATAACGTTTGAACTTATGTTTGAAGTCACCAAGTTTTCTCAGTATGAAGCACTGCATTAATATAGTCTGTGTAATTTGCCAATCATGAGCTACACTGACTGAAAACACCATCATGTCCATATTACAGTCAAACTGTGTTAAACCTTTGACCTAACATTATACCTTATTAATGAGTAGATCAAAACAGGTATTTCATTATTGACTGAATATAAAAATATATATAAAATGTTGAAATTCAAATTCTTGTTGCCCCTGGAAACTGTTACATAGCCACCATGCATCTGGTGCTGGGTGTCATGAACCAGGCTAGTCATTAGGTAGTATTGATGGAATACTGTTTGGGCATACAATAAATACTGATCCATATCCATTACTCTCTCTGATTTAGGCCAATGATGTACGTGCAGTTGTGAACAGTGCAAAGCAGTGGTTTCCAACCCATGGTAAGTTGACTGCAGTGTGGCAATGGACCCCAGCTACTTGAAGTCAAACATTCAACACAATAATTCATTTTTAAAGTAATCAAACTATTGACACTGTTTTATGCAAGCGTGTTTGATTCTTTAAGTGCTCAGATGTTTATTGGTACATTTTTAACATGTGGATGATAATGTGCAGAACATACATGAAAAAAAATAGTGATCTATGGAAACTCCACTTCAGTGACTTGCTTGTATTTAAAATATTGATGTGATAACCATGCAATGAGGTTATTACTTTACAACAAACTGTTATGAATGAACGACTTTATGGACATCACAAAACAAAAAATTTTGTGAACATGCAGTAACACAAACAAATGTAGTGAGTCTTGAGTTTGTTGGTATTCTGTTATTCACAAATTGATCACTTATTTATTATTTTCAAATGAGGTTTGGAGCTACATCTCCATTTTCACCAACTGTATGTATCTAAAGAGCATTAAATCTGCTACAGTTTTTCACCCAACACACAAAAATGCAGTTGCTACATTTAAGGAGGTGAATTACACCTCATGTGGAATACTGGCAGAGTGCAAGAGCAATGCCACAATAATGCCTATTAACATTACTTGCATTTGACCACACAACTTACGTTTTCTGCATTGGTGAAATACTTCCACATTTTCACTTACATTTTGAAAAGACGTTATGACAATATAGCACAACTTACGCAGTAGGCTCATTCTCCATTCTGCTTACTTCATGCAGACAAACATATCTAACTCTGGGCACATTTCGTTCCAAAACCAGAGCTGAGTGAGACTGGTATCATATGAACACTGTTCTATGACCTGTTCCAACATCACCACCGCTTACTTGTAATTCATATCTGAGGATTATTATTTTCTGGATTTTGAGGACAATTTTTACATGGTCATATTAACAGCCTTATATAACCCACAGCATTGAAGACTGAGCTTTGAGCTGTGCATTTGCTCCACAAGAAATCCTGGCTTCACCACACCTGAACATGCCCTCCTGCCCCCTTCCACATAATGATTAGAGAAAGAAAATGAAAGACACCCTCTGGCCTCGCAACCTAATACCATCGGGGTCGAAAAAACAAGAGTTGGCCAAGGGAGGCCGAGAGGAAAGGTGATAGTACAGTAGTCTGGCAAATAAGTGGAAGCAATGTCAGACTTAGTTAACAGCTTAATAGCTGTCAGTCATGTGGTGGCATTTTCAAAGATTGTCAAGGACCATATGACAAAAAGAAAATTGTATGAGGCATTAGATATTCTCATGGATAGCAAAATTTCTTGAATGAGTAACAGCACTGTTACTCATTAAACATAAATTTACAACATACACTCACTGCTCACATGATATCTTGTATTCCACAATGGAATTTATGTGCCTTTACACAATCACAGTTACATGCACATATATCATAGCTATAAACAGAAACTTCATTAAAATTAGGCCTGTAATATTTGAACCAATAATAATGAATGATGCTTGATCTGGTCAGAATATAAAAAATTAAGATTTTGTAACAACTCAACTGTAGGCCAATAATTTCATTATCTACCATTTACAAAATTATTTTGAATACAGAGAAGTATTTTTAAAACTCACTTAATTAGAATGCTAGAGAAGAGCATCACTAACATGAAAAACTTTTGTTTCCTTTCAAAGAGAGCATATTCCAATGACTTCGATAACAGAAAAAGGTAATGATGATTACATAATGTAATATGAACATCTAAAAATTTCTCTGAACACAGGAAAAATAATCTATTGTGGAATCGATACGAGTACTCAAACACACCACAGATTCAATTTTTATGAAGTACTTTGCAGAATTTATGTGAAAATTAGTGCAAGTTATTGAAAAGTAAATAAACATGAAATAATTATCAAATTTTACACAAACTGCCAAGTACACAGAAAAACTGTAACAGAGTATATACTGACATAAAAATTCATACAAAGAATTTCTGTATCAAATGAAAAAGTTAACTGTGAAAACTACAGCTTTTGTAGCAGTCATTTCCTCAGGATATGATGGTACATTGGGAGACAGTAAGAAAGGAAATACAAGCCCACAGTCTAAGGGACCCATTCATGGTGGTGGTAGTGGTCAGGGTACAGGATGGATAATGATCAAATGGTATAACAGATACATTTGTGTGTGTGTGTGTGTGTGTGTGTGTGTGTGTGTGTGTGTGTGTGTGTGTGCCTTCATACCGAGACATTGAGGTACACAGAGGCTCTGCCTAAAATTATTAAGCAAGTACTGTCTTTGAGAAATGCATGACACAGCTACTTTCTGAAACTTATTACAGCTGGTTTCTGTCACTGACCATCTTCACAGTTCCATATAATTGACAAAACTGAAGAAAACTCAATGTAACAATGAAATAGTATATAACATTGAAAGGGTTCTTTTAATATTTGCAGAAAAATTTTTTATCAGTCATCATACATTTCTCCACGTATGAAGAAAAACTGTGGAAATCAAAATGTAAAGAACACAAACCGACATTTCTGGAGCTAAACACTACACATTGTCTGTCAGGTACATATGTTTCATTTAAGAAGCCAACAAGGTAATACACAGAAGATCATACAGATATGAGCATATATGTGGATAGCAACATACAACTGTTTCCTCTAATATTATATATATGTAGTTCTAGAACAAGAGTGACAGTAAATGGTCAGTTTCAATGAATGTGCTTTTTAAATTCTTGAAATATTTACTCAATGACCAAACTGTTTGTTCAGAGTGCATGTGTATATTACACACAAATGTAATAAAGGAAACAGTGCACAAACCGCAATTTAAGTAAATGTCATCAGGAGCTCCATCAGTAAGCCTACTCGAGTTCGATGTAATGAAATCATCAAGGAATTTAGTAACACATTTATGTCCTATATTTCTGAAGTTTATAGCACTAAGATGAGACTGCAATACAAGAGTCATTAAACATTTATATTAAATAATGCATCATTCAAAAGCATATTGAAAAATACATAGCAAGACAACACACCACAATAACTTTAGGGCTTCATAATGTAATCACACACCTGGATTACTACTTCACTTAAGGGGCAGGGAGATCAATATGAGTAGACCACTGGCACTCCAAGTATCTGCATATTATATTTTCATATGCACAATAACTAAATGGAAAGAGAAATATTCACAATTTAACCATAATAGTGGAAAAAACATTTAGAGCAAAATACAGTACATAATGCCCATCAATTGGTGAGGAAGTACTCATAGAGAGTTAAGGACTGTGAAACCTTTGAGGCACTAGAGGAGTAATATGTTTTTTTGTACTGATACATCACATTCAGATTACACTGAACCCATCATTACAATTATTAACACAAATCTACACTCAAACCACAATGTTGAGTAATTAAGTAAAAACTGTCATGTGATATAACAAAAGAACAGGAGTCCTAACACTACATGACTGTGTAAAGATAGAACAAATGTTTATACTGTATACAATAAAAGCCCTGAGTGGTCAGAAGTCTGAAATTCACAAAATCAGGAATGTAATCTAATTTTGTTGGCCCTTGTTAACTTCAAAGGCATATGATGGGATTAGAAGACAAGCAATATGGTGGCCAAAGTGTGTGCTAAAACATAGCTTAAATTGGTAATGTAATTCTCAAGGGACTAAATGTATTACAACTCAAGTACATGTTTAAAATACACTGAAAGGAGGCAAAATATAAACCACAGAAGAACCCTCCATCTGGAGAAGCAGTAATAGCAAATCAACATTAAACAGTGAACCTATGATATCTTAAGGAACCAAACACTCAAGTTTTTAAATCATTTGTAAAGCAATCAGATGTTTGCAGCAGTTTAAATGTGTTAAATATCTGAATTGCAAGTAAAAAAGAAAAAAAAATTGATAACATTTGAACTTATGTTTGAAGTCACCAAGTTTTCTCAGTATGAAACACTGCATTAATATAGTCCGTGTAATTTGCCAATCATGAGCTACGCTGACTGAAAACACCATCATGTCCATATTACAGTCAAACTGTGTTAAACCTTTGACCTAACATTATACCTTGTTAATGAGTAGATCAAAACAGGTATTAAATTATTGAATGAATATAAAAATATATATAAAATGTTGAAATTGAAATTCTTGTTGCCCCTGGAAGCTGTTACATAGCCACCATGCATCTGGTGCTGGGTATCATGAACCAGGTTAGACATTAGGTTGTACTGATGGAATACTGTTTGGGAATACAATAAATACTGACCTATATCCATTACTCTCTCTGATTTAGGCTAATGATGTACATGCAGTTGTGAACAGTGCAGAGCAGTGGTTTCCAACCCATGATAAGTGGACTGCAGTGTGGCAATGGTCACCAGCTACTTGAAGTCAAATATTTAACACAATAATTCATTTTTAAAGTAATCAGACTATTGACGCTGTGTTATGCAAGCATGTTTGATTCTTTAAGGGATCAGATTACTTGGATTAGTGGCCTTTAACAATACTAGTTCAAGTGCTTACATCTACAGCATGAAATTTTACAAGCTAATTTAGACACAGAGTAGCTCGCTCTCTCTCTCTCTCTCTCTCTCTCTCTCTCTCTCTCTCTCTCTCTCTCTCTCTCTCTCTGGCTATGAGTAATAAGTATTCAAACCAACATTACTCGCTGACTTCTCATAAAAAACTGGGAAACAACTTACACATTTGAGGTGCCTGGCAACTGCTGGTATCTTGCACTGTATTTCTTGTAAGCTGTCTGCTTTCTGGTAAGTCTAAAGCAGTAGTCCATTAATACTTAATAATGTGCCATGAGTAACTACTCTGTTGAAGAGTGCCAGAGAATGCATGTGTGTAGTTAGGCACCCAAACTTCTATTCATTACCCTGGCTATTATAATGCTGAAGGGTATGTTAGCAAATCTGAGACACATACAGTACTGCATTAAGCACGCTACTTGGCAGGTAGAGCTTCTTATCTGTCACATTTCTATCACACTGTTATGGAAGGAAGTTGCCCTATAGGCAGTTGACATCTTTTCCCCAAGTGAAGGAGAGCAGGTATACATCTGGTTGAAACTCTTCATATTCCTGCTTGCAGGGATGCAGAAAAATCTTGAGTGACAAACAGTTGTCATTCTCCAAGTAGTAGACACCAATATAAAAATGAGGATTGGTGCCAACATCAGTGAGGTCTAGGATGACAGACCTTTGAATATGGTACCATTTGAGATGGTCTGTGGAAGATTTTGTGGACAGATCAAGCATACTTCCATCTGACAAGATATGTCAATACACAGAACTATCAAATATGGGCATAGTAAATCCACACTCAAATCAACCAATTCCCCTTCATCCTAAAAAGGTCATTGTGTGGTGTGGGGCTACAGCATCATTTACAAAGAGAAATGCTTTTGATCCTGTTACTTGTACCATCACTGCTAAGTGCTGTCAGTCTCTTTTGCACAACCACATCATTACAGCTCTCCAACAGCTTGTATGTGTGGTTGGGATTATTTTTATGCAAGATGGCGCACCTCCACACATTGCAAATCCAGTTAAGCAGTTGCTGAAGCGTCATTTTGGAAAAGCTAGAATAATCAGCCGCCATTTCCCTACATCTTGGCCATCCTGATCATTTGATCTTAATCCATGTTACTTCTGGCTGTGGAGCTAACTCAGGGACATTGTGTTCAGTGTTCTGATTGCAAACTTAGCTGCACTGAGGTCATGTATTGTGCAAAACATTCTGAACATGACCCCAGAAACACTTCAATCAGTTGTGGAACATGCTGTTTTTTGATTTCAACTTGCTGCGAAAAACAGTGGGCAGGATATTGAACATATTTTGAGCCAATGGCACAGAAATTAATAATCTGATCTGATTTGAACTTGATTGATTCTTTTTATGTGGTTTTTGGCCTCAGGACAATTAAAAATCAAATTTTGTCATTCAATGTGATATGAACCTGTTGTGGTTGGTGGGCTTACATTACTAATGGTATCACACCTTTACACCCATATACACTGAGTAGCACAGTTTGTTTAATATGAAACACACATTTTAAGCATTGTTGTACAATTCATTTCTGTTTTGTGGTTGAAAACTATTAAATTATGATGCTTGCAGTGCTATTGCTACATTTTGTAACTATTTATTTTTCATCTGCCATACGATTTCCCCATCTCTGATAATATTCCATTGCAGTTTGATGTCATTCGTACCAGTGGTGTTATTTCTACAATGATTTGAAAATTTGACTTTGAATATAATCACCCTATATATGCATAATCACAGTAAACAGCAAGTCAACACATCAAAGTACCACGGGAGCTTCATAATGTCAGCACACAACAATTAGATTATTACTCTACTAAGGAGGAAGGAGTTCAGTATGAATAGTCCACTGATACACTAGATAATTCTGAGTCAGCACGTGATTATTCCATAGGCACAATAACTGTAAACAGAAATATTCTAAATTCAACAACAATAGCTTAAACAAAAATTTAATTTAATACATCATATAAACTACTGAGCAAGCTATAACATAGATTGAGAAAATGTGAAAGGTTCAAAAGGACAAGAATCATAATATGTTTGTCTGTACCTATAAAATATGGTTCAGATAAGACTGAAATCATCCTTACAACTATCAATAGAAATGTGTGCTCAAATCACTATGTTATGTATTTAACCAAAAACTTACATCTGATATAACAAAAAAATAAGAGTCCTGTCATCTTGACTGTGTAAAAACTGTACTAATTTTGTGCAGTATACAATGAAAGCCATGGATAATCAAAAAGCTGATTGAAGTTAACAAAGCCTGACACAAACAGATTACATTCCTGCTTTTCTGTCAAAGGCATATTATCGGATTAGAAGACAAGCAATATGGTGGCTAAAGTGTTTGCTAAAATCCAGCTTAAATTGATAACATAATTCCCATGTAACATTGTATTAAGGCTCAAGCAGATAAAAATATTATGATAGATGTCCTAGTATAATCCATAGAACAAACCTCAGCCAAGACAAGTAGCTATAGCAATTTGACACTAAACAGCAAACCTCCAGTTCCTTAAGGAATGAAACTCCCACATTTTTAAATTATTTCTAAAGCAATCAGAAGTTTCTAGCTATTTTAAGATCTAAATATCTGACAGATATGTGCATGAAAAAATTTGGAGAAGGTTAGAACCTGCAGTTAAAGTCGGAAGTCATGAAGTACTCTCAGTATGGAATACTGCACGAATGTAGTCTGGGTAAGTTGCACATCACAAGCTACAGTGCCTCATTGCATCTACTCAAGGCATTACATCTACAATCCGCAAATCACTGCGAGGTGCATGACAGAGGCTACTTTCCACTGTACCAGTTATTAGGCATTCCTTCCTATTCAGTTCATGTATGGAGTGCAGTAAGAGTGAATGACTAAATGCCTCTGTGGTGACTACCACACATGTTGATTGCAGCTGACGCATAAAATTTGCGCCAACCACAGAGATTAATCTCCACAGTTCACATGGGAGTCACAGAGAAGAGAGCTGTTGACTGTGATTCTCAAACCTACCTTTTTTCTCTTTGTTGTCGATTCTCTTTTATGTATTCTCTTACTTGACAGCCTGTTATATATGAAAGAAATGAAAAGAGAGACTTGAGTTCACACTCCATTAGTTTCCAATTTCTAACTGTGTTTGCGTGGGTACACACCTACTTACGCAACATTGGTGACCCCGACTGCAAAACAAACAGCAGATATGGATATGGACACGCCAGCAGTGTCAAGACTAGCGGTTCGCTTACCACCCTTTTGGCCACACAACCCTATGCTGTGGTTCACACAGCTGGAAGCGAGTTTCATGTACGCGGGAATAACTGCAGAAACAACTAAGTTTCCCCTCGTAGTAAGCCAACTCGATCATCGTTACACAACTGAAGTTCAGGATATCATAACAGCTCCTCCAACAGAGGATGCATATGAATGGTTAAAGACTGAACTGATATGTTGCTTAGCCATTTCTCAAGAAGACAGAATCCGGCAAGTATTGACGCAAGAAGAAATTGGTGACAGGAAACCTTTACTGTTCCTGCACCATCTCCGCAGCACGGAGGACCCTGGCACGATTCCAGATAGCATTCTGCATACCCTGTGGAGTTCCCACCTGCCACCACAGGTAAAAGCAGTCATCGGCACGCAGAACGAGACGTCACTGGACACAGTAGCAGAACTCGCCGACTGCATACTGGAAGCGATCACACCGAACACACAGGTCAGTGTTGTAGACATAACTGTCAGCGCAGCAGCTGCATCTACTATGGTGTCTTGGGCAGATTACGATGCACTAACGGCCAACGTCAATCTCCTATGCACACAGCTCTCGAAACTAATGTCGAATGGCATCAATGTCAATCAGAGAAGCCGTAGCCGATGACGACATGGAAGTCGTTTCGCATCGCAATCTACAACCGAGAACAGACAGAACATTTGTTGGTATCATAGTCGGTATGGAGAGCAAGCACGTAAATGCATTAGCCCACGTTCTTTCTCCAAATGCT
The DNA here is from genome assembly GCF_021461395.2 of Schistocerca americana. NCBI lineage: Eukaryota > Metazoa > Arthropoda > Insecta > Orthoptera > Acrididae > Schistocerca > Schistocerca americana. Next base: position 5,099,731 of record NW_025725481.1, on the reverse strand, counting down.
TGTTCACCTACTGCTTGAATACTGCTCAGCAGTGTGGGATCCGTACCAGATAGGGTTGATAGAAGAGAGAGAGAAGATGCAACGGAGAGCAGCGCGCTTCATTACAGGATCATTTAGTAATCGCGAAAGCGTTACAGAGATGATAGATAAACTCCAGTGGAAGACTCTGCAGGAGAGACGCTCAGTGGCTTGGTACAGGCTTTTGTTGAAGTTTTGAGAACATACCTTCACTGAAGAGTCAAGCAGTATATTGCTCCCTCCTACGTATATCTCGCAAAGAGACCATGAGGATAAAATCAGAGAGATTAGAGCCCACACAGAGGCATACCGACAATCCTCCTTTCCATGAACAATATGAGACTGGAATGTAAGGGAGAACTGATAAAAGTACTCAAGGTACCCTCCGCCACACACCGTCAGGTGGCTTGTGGAGTATGGATGTAGATGTAGATGCAGAAATTGGAGCGGAAAGTGGCAGTAGATGCTATCTCCTATCTTCCTGCATCTTGACGCCTTTTTATAACAGATGGTGCGCCAGGCAGGAAATTTTTAATCGACACTGGTTCAGATCTCAGTATACTATCAAGTCCTTGCATTGTTACCGGCCGTACACAACATTTAACTTATCCACTGCCAACAATTCACAGATTTCAACATACGGATTACAACAAGAGAATCTGAACTTGGGACTCCCTAGAGATTTTAAATGGAATTTCACAGTAGCAGATGTCGCAGAAGCAATACTAGGAGCTGATTTCTTATCACACTTCAGACTTTTGCCAGACTTGGCCAATGCTTGCCTGATAGACAGTCTCACCAACCTATCAATGGCTTGTTATTATCGTGACACAGACTGTACCAGTATTAAGTTGGTTCAAATGGCAGACACAGAGTACCGTGCAGTTTCTAGCAGATTTTCCTGAATTAATGAAACCACCTGGAGCACTGCACAAAGTGTTGCATGATACAGTACACTACATAAAAATCACAGACTGTGTTATGTCAACCTAGGACACTACCACCAGAATGCCTCGCTATAGCTACAGCGGAATTCGAGCTAATGCTTAAAGGAGGAATTATACGCCCGTCATCCAGTCCATGGGCGTCAGCCTTACACCTCGTACCAAAAAAAGGTGGAGCCTGGCGTCCGTGTGGCGACTACAGAGCACTGAATGCCATAACTATTCCGGATTGTTATCCTGTACCTTTGTTAAGGGACTACAATCACGCGCTGCACGGTGCCACAGTCTTTAGTGTGCTAGACTGCGCAAAGGGCTATACACAAATTCCTGTAGCGCCAGAAGGGGTACCAAACACTGCCATAACAACACCCTTTGGATTGTTTGAAAGTAATTTCATGACGTTTGGTCTGGGAAATGCTGCACAGACATGGCAACGTTTTCTGGATTCTGTATTACGAGGATTGACCTTCTGTTTTGCCTACCTGGATGACGTTCTCATATATTCTGCAAACAATTTACAGCACAAGCAGCATTTAAAAGAAGTACACCTATGCTTAGAGAAGTTTGGAATAGTGTTAAATACAGCGAAATGCCTGTTTTGCCAACCTGAAGTGGAATTTCTAGGTCATCGCATATCCGCTACAGGTTCAGCACCCTTACCCGGAAAAGCTGAGGCTATTCTACACATGCCCAAGCCTATTATGGTCAAAGAATTAAGAAGATACCTAGGCATGTTAAACTTTTACAGAAGGCATCTACCACAGACAGCTGAACAGCAGGCACCATTAAACTCGTTATTAGCTGGCCCAAAGGTTCGCAGCAATGCAACCATGCAATGGAATGAGGAATCTGATGCAGCATTCGAAGTGACACATCAAAGCCTGGCTCAGGCCGCACTGCTGGCACACAATAAACTAGAAGCACCTTTGGCACTGGTGGTGGCACTAACCAGTTTGGTGTTGGTGCAGCCCTGCAACAATTGGTGGATGGCACATGGCAACCTCTAGCATACTATTCGCACAAGTTGTCACCAGCACAACAACGCTGGAGTGCTTACGATAGAAAATTTTTGGCTGTATATTTAGTGATCAACCATTTCAGACCACAAGTAATTTTTACCGATCATAAGCCCTTGACTTACACATTCAACAAGAACAGTGACAAATACTCCCCAAGGCAGTATTCTCAATTGGAGTTCATAAGCCAATTCACCACAGGCTTATGCCACATCGCAGGTTTAACTAACGTGGTAGCTGATTGATTGTCACAGGTATCCAGTATAACACAGTCTGTAACTGTGGCCAAACTAGCACAAGCCCAGCAGGAAGATGATGAGCTAAACACCCTGTTGAGTGACAACAACACGGCATTGAAGTTACAGCTAGTCGATGTGCCTGGGAATATATACGACTACATTGTGACGTACAACATGATCAATCTACATCTACATTGATACTCCGCAAGCCACCCAACGGTGGCCACGTTCCAATCACACATCGCAGAAGAGTGTTTGATTGTCTCCACGGCCTATTTCACCCCAGTGTTCGAGAAACTACCAGACTGGTGTCCGAAAGATTTGTATAGCCAGGAATAGACCCCAATTGCCGTAACTGGATTAGATCTTGCCCACGCTGTCCGCTATTCAAAGTGAGCAGACACATGCGCCCTCCAATTGGACAATTCCCGGATGTCAAGGCATGCTTCTTGCACATTCATCTGGATGTCATTGGACCTCTTCCACCATCAGGTGGTAATCGCTACCTGCTAACAATCATTGACAGGTATACATGCTGGCCGGAAGCAATACCTACCGATAACATCTTGGTGGAAACTCTGACAACGGCATTCATGTCAACCTGGATATCGAGAATCAGCTACCCACTCCACACAACAACTGATAGAGGATGACAGTTCGAATCAGAACTATTTGCTCAGTTAGCAAGATTCTGGGAATACTGCCATCACCACAACACCACCTACCATTTGGCAAGCAACGGAATGGTAGAAAAAATGGCACTGTACCTTAAAAGCAGCCCTCATTTGCCACGGTACTAAATGGATGGAAGCATTACCCATTGTACTGTTAGATCCTAGGACAATCTTTAAACCTGATATGGATGCCTCCCTGGCAGAGTTTGTCTACGGAGAAACAATATGTCTGCCTGGAGAGTTTGCTGACGACTCAGGGGTACCGAATGCAGATGTCCAGTCAGAATATTTACAAGGATTGAGAGAAATGATCAAGGAAATCAAACCTGTGAAAGAGTCCAGACATGGAGCCCCGGTGTCATTCATGCACAACAATTTAAAAACTTGCACGCATGTATTGTTACGAACAGATGGCGTCAAACCACCACTACACCCGCCATACACTGGACCTCATCGCGTGATATGCAGAGATGCACACACCCTAAACATAGTACTGAATGGGAAACAAGTATAGTGAAACCTGCTTATATACTTCAAGACACTCTGGCAATGTCAGCATCGCACAGCGATCAGCACAAGACAACGATGCAGAACCCCACTCCGCTACCTCCGCAGTCAATAAAGCAGCAGCCTTGATGCACCACGCATTCAGGCAGACAAGTGCACTTCCCTGCCCGCTACAGAGAGGAACATCTGAACTCCACTCTCACCAAGGGGTCTCATGTGGTGACTACCGCACACGTCGATCGCAGCTGACTCGTAAAATTCGCGCCAACCACAGAGATTGTTCTCCACAGTTCGCACAGGAGTCACAGAGAAGAGAGCCATCAACTGTGATTCTCATACCTACCTTTTTACTCTTTGTTATTGATTCTCTTTTATGTATTCTCTTATTTGACAACCTGTTATATGTGAAACAAATAAAAAATAAACTTGAGTTCAGACTTTGTTAGTTTCGGATTTCTAACTGTTTTTGTGTGGGTACACACCTACTTTTGCAACACCTCTGTGCATGCAGTAATTATTCTTATCTTATCCACATGATCCCTATGTGAGGAATACAGAGAGGACTACAGTACATTTGCAAAGTCATAATATAAAGCTGGTTCTTTAAACTTTGTCAGCAGACTTTCTCAGAATCAATTGTGTCGATCTTCAAGAGGGTTCCAGGTCAGTTCCCTCAGTGGATTACAACCTCTGACCATTCATACTGCCCTGATCTGTATACGTTCAATATGCCCTGCTAGACTTATTTGGTAAGGGTCTCACACACTTTAACAATATTCTAGAACTGTTCACGCAAGTGATTTGTAAGCTATCACCTCTATAGACTGACTGTACTTCCCCAGTATTCTGCCAATAAACTGTAGTCTACCACCTTTACCCACAACTGAGCCTACGTGATCTTTCCTTTTCATATCCCTGTGAGGGATTACACCCAGGTATTTGTATGAGGTGCCAGATTCCAACAGTTACCATTCAACATTTGACCTAAGATTATACCTCCTAATGAGTAGACCATAGCAGGAATTTAATTACTGGCTGAAATTGAAAGATATTTATGAAATTTTGAAAGTCAAATTTCATTGGTCCTGGAAGCCATTACATAGGCAACATGCAACTGGTGCTGGGTATCATGAACCAGGTTAGTCATTTAGTAATACCAGTGGATTAGTGTCTGGGAGAGAAATGCATCCTGTCCTGGACCCTCTTCGCCTTTATTTATGTTAATTATGTACCTACAGTTGTGAATGGTGTAGAGTACAAATTTGCTATGTTTTTAGATGTCAAGCATTGCAACATCTTTCAAACAGTTGGCAGTAACTTTTTATCAAAAGTTTTAACTAGTTTATGTTAATGCCCTTATTGTGTTTTGTTATCAATAACTCCACTGTGTCTGAATATGACACAGCAGTCCAGCTGCGTGGCAATGAATGTAATTTTGTGTATGAAAAAAAGGCAGTAATTCTACGTGGCATATTGAGCAGTTCATTGACTGAAAACTTGAGTATATTAGACGTCGATAAACATAATAGTATGGCAAGCATTTTCATTTAAGTACAATCTGTGCTTAGTAGCTGTTCAGGTTTTGGGAAATATGTTACCATAAACTTGCTAACATGAATGAAAGGGTTTGTGCATGACTGTGTTTGGATTATCATGGGCTTGGCAGTGAATGTGTAAATTATCAAATTCCAGAATATACCAAGGTTTTGCCATTATTTCCACCTTTCATTCAAAATTAAGACCTTTTCTGATGCTTGGAATATTACATTGTATGCTGCCTGGTGGAAGTTTCAGTACAGTACGTTTCTGCATAGCTTTCTTACCCATAATCTGCCGCAGTGCATTCACAGCTAGGTCCAGGTAATGGAAGAAAGAAACCATGCTGCCACAGACAGTCGAACTGGAGATGAGTGATCTGCATTTAATGAAATCTGTGCATTCAGAGAAAATCCATTAGTAAAGATCATAAATATAATTTTTTACTGATAACTAATACAATTTTAATATCAAATAGCAAACAAATTAGGATCAAAAAACGTTGTAAGGTTGTATAATGCATACAGCTGTAGTTTATGACAATGTATTCAATCAATTATTGATTAACACTAAAAATTTTGTTATCTGAAGACAGCTCATTTATTATGAACTACGTATCAAAAATTATATTTATGGTCTTCACTAACAAAGAATTTTTATGAACCCCTATTTTTTTAAAGTGCAGTACAGCTAATGACATTAGCTGATGAACCAACCTGGGTACAACTGTCAAGAACTGGGCACGTTCTCAAGCAGAGAACATTAAACACTGTACTGGCAACTTCTTTGATCAGCGACAAAATTTCATGAGTTTAATGAAAAAAAAGAATAGACAACTGCATGTAAAAAGATACTGACACACTAAAACGACAGCTTCTTTCAATCTGCAGCTTCATTTTCATTAAGCACTATTGAAAGTGGCAGAATATTACTATGCAATTCCCAGACTTATTATCAACATCTAAAGTCTGTACTCATTTCACAAAAAAACACAAACTGAAATCAACTAATACAACACTGTCCTGTACTTTAAAATTATTCTGTCAAAAATTCCGGAACCTGATTTCCAAGAAAACTAAAGTTCTTCTTAAAATATGTTTAATTAGATTTACAAAAATATAAGAAGCTATACTTCAGTATCCATTTCTCATTTAAAGTAACCAAAGTTATTGGGTATAAGTTTTCTGTCTCTGTAGGATAGATAATTTTTTATTTTCTTTAATAAGGAACAAGTATTTTGACATATGAATAGCTTAGGAAAACGGCTAAACTGTTCGGAAGACAGACCACTTAGTTGATACTATAGCTGCCTAATTACAAGGCTGTTCAATTTTTTTCCCCATTAAACATGTTGCATGTTGATATCACAAATCTGACTACTTATTACATATGTGTGGCATGTTCCATCAGACATGCCCAGCAGAACATACTTTTGTTCTCGATACAGTGACTGTAATTATCAATTTTTGGAGGAAGATACCAATATCAGCATCAATTGGACATTGAAACAATTCACTGGTGAAAGCTAAAAATTTGTGGTGGACTAGGATTTAAAACCAGATTTCCTGCTTTACATGAGCAGTCACCTAAAACATTCTGGCTACCTGAGCACACCCTTCATTTGATCCAAACTCTAAACCTATCCCACATACAAGATATGTTTGCAGCAATTTTCATATTCCCACTAGAGGTTTGAACCCTATCGTGCACATGCAGTGAGGATGTTATCAGTTAGCGTGCTTGAAGTTGTGAATTTGGGTCAGATAGAGAGTGTGTTCAGATAGCTGAGGCAAACACTTATGTGAAGCAGGAAATCTAGCTTTGAGTCACAGTCTGGCACAAATTTTCACCTTTAGCTACTGAATTATTTTAATAGCTTATTGCAGCTAATGTTAGTACCCCCTCAAAGTAATTGTTGATCAAAAAGTGAAAATACACAACTGGTCAGTTCTATTTAAAGTGGTAGTCCAGCTTTTGGGACAAAATATGCATTTGAATGTAACACTAATCCCAGCTGGCAACCCTACCTCAAATGCTCAGCTTACTGACCATTAGATATGGGCAATAAGTTACAAAATTCCTTCAGAGAGCTGAATCATTCTATAGAGTGGGGGACAGGTGGCCGGATAAAAAGGATATCTATTAAGAACCAAATGTTTCCTGTGATGTCAGCAAGTGGGATGAGTACTATAGGGTAAGTTGCTGCAACAGACTGTGGTGTAACAGATGACAAGTGGTCTGTTGCATGCGCCATCTATCACCCCTGGCCTAGCACAAATTCTAATTAAATGATAAAATTCAGTTGTGTGTCAGGATTTCTTAGTTATGTGCATAAATACTGTGGCAGTATTTGGTTTTTATATGTGCAGATAATTCAAACACTGAGCCAGCAACTGGCGCGGACTTTCGTTGATGCGGCAAGTAGTGGGCCGCTATGGAGCAAACACAGTGAGGCTGACAACGTTACTCGCTGGAGGTCCAGAGTCGCGGCAGCAGGATACTCCGACACAGTTGTTGGACTTTGGAGGAAAATAATGAAGAATGTATTATGAGGAACTTTGTGTATAACAGCGAAAGTAGGAAGAAGCAATTTAATGGGTGGTAACGCAGTAGATGGTACCTCAAGAGCAGACTGTACATAGGTATCAGAAATAAATTGCTGTAACTATTGTAGAAAAGGAGTTCTGAATAAGAGTTATTACGAGAAGTAGTCAGGCAGCGTCAGTTACTGGTGAATGATCGCAATAGGTAACATTTTCTTCATCAGCTGCACTGTTCCTTCTTTCACTCGATGAATTTAGTCAACATTAAGCTGGAGCTGAACTACGCAAATAATAAAACTCATTAGTAGGGCGGCGACAGCGCACTTGGTGACAATGCAATTGGAAGACAATTTTGCATCCTTGAACCTTGAAGCAACAAATTAATCTAATTAAAATAAAAATGTTTACATAAGAAAGTAGAACATATGAGAGAAGTGAAACCTTTTATTTTTTGAAAGTGATCAAGTATAACGAAAATCACAAAGTAACAAAGCGAATACAAACACATGATAAGACGGTTTAACCAGCACTTACAAACATCAAGAACAACCAACAAGTGACCGATGCTACGAGTTACAGCTATGTCACCAAAGAAGTTAATTACATCAGAGCAAACAACGCCAGCTGTGCTACAGCCGAGACACACTAGCAGACGATGCTAGCCAACAAGCCAACCACTACAATTCACATTTGGTGAGCTACAACTGTTTAAATATAATTAACTACTATAATGTGATCAGTGATATTTGGAATAAAAAGTGATTTCAATACAGTAATGTTTATTAGAAAACAGAGAGAAAAAGAAAAAGATATAATGATAGGCAGTGATTTCTGTACTGTGTATTGTTGTTGTTGTGGTCTTCAGTCCTGAGACTGGTTTGATGCAGCTCTCCATGCTACTCTATCCTGTGCAAGCTTCTTCATCTCCCAGTACCTACTGCAACCTACATCCTTCTGAATCTGCTTAGTGCATTCATCTCTTGGTCTCCCTCTACGATTTTTACCCTCCACGCTGCCCTCAAATGCTAAATTGGTGATCCCTTGATGCCTCAGAACATGTCCTACCAACCGATCCCTTCTTCTAGTCAAGTTGTGCCACAAACTTCTCTTCTTCCCAATCCTATTCAATACCTCCTCATTAGTTATGGGATCTACCCATCTAATCTTCAGCATTCTTTCGTAGCACCACATTTCGAAAGCTTCTATTCTCTTCTTGTCCAAACTATTTATCGTCCATGTTTCACTTCCATACACGGCCACACTCCATACAAATACTTTCAGAAACGACTTCCTGACACCTAAATCTATACTCAATGTTAACAAATTCCTCTTCTTCAGAAATGATTTCCTTGCCATTGCCACTCTACATTTTATATCCTCTCTAGTTCGACCATCATCAATTACTTTGCTCCCCAAATAACAAAATTCCTTTACTACTTTAGGTGTCTTATTTCCTAATCTAATTCCCTCAGTATCACCTGACTTAATTTGACTACATTCCATTATCCTCATTTTGCTTTTGTTGATGTTCATCTTATATCCTCCTTTCAAGACACTGTTCATTCTGTTCAACTGCTCTTTCAGGTCCGTTGATGTCTCTGACAGAATTACAATGTCATTGGCGAACCTCAAAATTTTTATTTCTTCTCCATGGATTTTAATTCATATTCTGAATTTTCCTTTGTTTCCTTTAATGCCTGCTCAATATACAGATTGAATAACATTGGGGTTAAGCTACAACACTGTCTCACTCCCTTCCCTACAACTGCTTCCCTTTCATGTCCCTCGACTCTTATAACTGCCATCTGGTTTCTGAACAAATTGTAAATAGCCTTTCACTCCCTATATTTTACCCCTGCCACCTTCAGAATTTGAAAGAGTATTCCAGTCAACAATGTCAAAATCTCTCTCTTAGTCTACAAATGCTAGAAATGTAGGTTTTCCTTTCATTAATCTATTTTTCTAAGATAATTCGTAGGGTCATTATTGCCTCACGTGTTCCACCATCTCTACAGAATTCAAACTGATCTTCCCTGAGGTCAGCTTCTACCAGTTTTTCCACTCATCTGTAAAGAATTTGTGTTAGTATTTTGCAGCCGTGACTTATTGACTGATAAATCGGTAATTTTCACATCCGTCAACACCTGCTTTCTTTGGGATTGGGATTATTATATTCTTCTTGAAGTCTGAGGGTATTTCGCCTTTCTCATACATCTTGCTCACTAAATGGTAGAGTTTTGTTAGGCCTGGCCCTCCCAAGGCTGTCATTAGTTCTAATGGGATGTTGTCTACTCCCGGGGTCTTGTTTCAACTTAGATCTTTCAGTGCTGTGTCAAACTCTTCACGCAGTATCATATCTCCCATTTAATCTTCATCTACATTCTCTTCCATTTCTATAATATTGTCCTCAGGAACATCACCCTTGTATAGATCCTCTATATACTCCTTCCACCTTTCTGCTTTCCCTTCCTTGTATAGTACTGGGTTTCCATCTGAGCTCTTGATATTCATGCAAGTCATCCTCTTTTCTCCAAAGGTCACTTTAATTTCCCTGTAGGCAGTATCTATCTTACCCTTAGTGACATGTGCCTCTACATCCTTACATTTTTTCTCTAGCCATCCCTTCTTAGCCATTTTGCATTTCCTGTCGATCTCATTTTTGAGACGTTGGTATTCCTTTTTGCCTGCTTCATTTACTGCATTTTTTATTTTCTCCTTTTATCAATTAAATTCAGTATCTCTTCTGTTACCCAAGGATTTCTATGAGCCATCGTCTTTTTACCTAGTTGATCCTCTGCTGCCTTGACTATTTCATCCCTCAAAGCTACCCATACTACTTCTACTGTATTTCTTTCCCCCATTCCTGTCAATCATTCCCCAATACTCTCCCTGAAACACTATACAACCTCTGGATCTGTCAGTTTATCCAGGTCCCATCTCGTTAAATTCCCACCTTTTTGCAGTTTCTTCAGTTTTAATCTACAGTTCATAACCAATAATTTGTGGTCAGATTCCACATCTGCCCCTGGAAATGTCTTACAATTTAAAACCTGGTTCCTAAATCTCTGTCTCACCATAATATGATCTATCTGAAACCCTTTAGTATCTCCAGGGCTCTTCCATGTATACAACCTTCTTTTATGATTCTTGAACCAAGTGTTGGCTATGATTAAGTTATGCTCTGTGCAAAATTCTACCAGACAGCTTCCTCTTTCATTCATTGTCCCCATTCCATATTCACCTACTATGTTTCCTTCTCTTCCTTTTCCTACTACCAAATTCCAGTCACCCATGACTATTAAATTTTCGTCTCCCTTCACTATCTGAATAATTTCTTTTATCTCATCATACATTTCATCAATCTCTTCGTCATCTGCGGAGCTAGTTGGCATATAAACTTGTACTACTGTAGTAGGCATGGGCTTCATGTCCATCTTGGCCACTATAATGCATTCACTATGCTGTTTGTAGTAGCTTACCCGCACTCCTATTTTTTTTATTCATTATTATAGCCACTGCTGCATTACCCCTATTTGATTTTGTATTTATAACCCCGTATTCACCTGATCATAAGTCTTGTTCCGCCTGCCACTGAACTTCATTAATTCCCACTATATCTAACTTTAACCTATCCATTTCCCTTTTCAAACTTTCTAACCTACTTGCCCGATTAAGGGATCTGACATTCCATGCTGCGACCCGTAAAACACCAGTTTTCTTTTTCCTGATAACGACATCCTCCCGAGTCTGCTGATTCACAATGGCACACACAGGGACACATTGAATTTGTGTTAATGAGTGGTGGGTGAGGTACCAGAGTGATTGCTGCTGACTTCAATGTCCGGCATCCTGAGAGAAATGGTGTTTCACACACGACACTATTCAAGTTACTTGACAAGCCATGTATTGGACATCGAAGAACAACCACTGATGACAAGATGGTAAGAAATTTTGTCACTCTTTGTGGTAAGTCCACATCACTGCATGCACTGGTTATCAGTAACATCTGGTGTCAAGGTTTAAAGCTGTGTGTGTTGCAAACACACTTGTGGCACCTGTATTAGCTACAGTCTCAGTATCATCTCTGATGGCGATTCTGATTGGCAGGTGCAATTTGTGGACTGGGCTTTTGATCAGAGTAATAGGAATCCAAATTTCATATGACAGGTGTTGTTGAGTGACAAAGTTAATTTTTATGTACAAGGAGAAGTAAATCATTTATACTTGTCAGATGCTAACACTCTGGTGCGTGGATCCCTAGACATGTGCTAATGGTCAAAAATTGATCATCTGTCATGGGATTTGGGCCAAGAATCGTGGGTCCAGTGTTTATTGGTGGAACCTTGAATGGTGTGAAGTATCATATTATGATCCATGGTTATGTGCTTCCAACACTGATGAATCAGAGGGTGATTCCCCAACCACCTTCCAATGAGACTGTGCACCTCCCCAATAAGCCACTGAAGTCAGACTGTTTCTGGCTGAAATATTTTGGAGGTCACTGGATAAGTAGGACAGGTTTTATTGAATGGCCACCACAGGATCCTGATCTTACAGCTGGAGCCTCAGATCCTGTGATGTGTGCAGCATGACTCGCAAAACTGGACTGGCACAATGAACGTCATATTGAGCATATGCTGTAATGCTGACTTTGACAAGTGTCCCAAAATTTCATAGATCATAACTCCTACACAAATAAAGGTATCTTACAACAGTTTTCACATGTTTATTCCTGAGAAAGAAGCAGTTCAGAATGATGTCACACATAATCCTCTCCCCATGTTATTTTAAATTTTAACTGTTTAGAAATGCACCTGAATAGTAACAGGTTTTTCACATAGTATTTTTCATTGCTTCACATTTCAGAGCTTTGTAACATGATGAAAAAGGGAAATACTGTTACTATGAACAAGTAACTTCCTGTTCCTCCCAAATGGTACCAGACTTTACAAGCCCCAGCATCCCATAGTACCTGTGAAGTTAGTGGTAAGGAAGACAAATGGTCTGCTTTGGTTTACTGGGAGCATATTAGATAAGTGCGGCTCATCTGCAAAGAAGACTGCATGTAGAACAGTAGTGTTACCTACACTTTTGTACTGTTTAACTGAATAGGATTTGCACCAGATTGGACTGAAGTACGACATCGAAGCAATTCAGAGGCAGGCTGCTGGATTTGTTACTGGTGGGTCTGATCAGCATGCGAGAGTCATGGGTATGCTTTGGGAACTCAAATGGGAGTCCCTGAATGCAAGAAGACATGCACTTCTAACAACATGACAGTTAAGAGAACTGACATTTGAAGCTGACTGCAGAACTAGCCTACTGCTGCCAACAAATATTTAATGAAACAACATATGGGAAACTAGGACTCATATGGAGAAATATACTCAGCTTTTCCCCTCACTCCATCTGAGACTGGAACAAGAAAGGTAACTACTAGTAGTGGTACAATATACCCTCCACGAAGCACTGTGCGGTGGTTTGCTGAGGATGCAGATATACCTCCAACGATGCAGGTCATATGGAGTTCAAATAAACCTACTCTGTTTCTGCAGAAATGGAGTAATTATTCTTGCAAATCACCCTCTTAAATTCTTTTCTTCCAGAAAACCAAATTTAGTATTTGTATTGAGCCTACCATTGTCATTTGATTCACAATCAGATATCAGTTTTCGTTTTATGATTCTCACATCCACGGCGGATTTACATTTGCCTTGAAACACTGATTCACTTATGTGTTTTTGCAAACAAATTACGTTATATTATTGCATTAGGTGAGCACTTGAAAATCATAAGTTTTTCAAAATTTGTATGTGGTAAGATTACAAATTATTTGACTACTGCAAATACAATGGCAGGTTGGCTAGTGCAAATAATTTCTATTCACTTGCACATTTTATAAATAAGAAGACTGGTCAATCAAAGGATACAATCTCACCTCTCCACTTTTACCAGTGACTGAGTGTGATTATTTTTCAGCATTGTTACCAGAATTGATCAGCATCCTTTGTTTTGAAGCTGGGTGATGTGTTTCAACCAAAGCTTTTGTCAACTGTGGCAATTGTAGCTTCTGATCTCTAAACCTGCATTATCAGATGGAGAGTTGCACTCCCCTTGATAGGAAGGGGTGCACTACTCAAAGTAAGTGGCTACTTGGTTAACCAAGCACTTGTGGAGTGTACATAAGGGTCTTAATCTAGGCGGTAATTTGAGGTCCTCTGGTGAGCACTTGGCAGTTGATTTGCAGATAGTCTAATCAGGCTGCTTCCAGAATAAGGATATTTTAAACTGCCAAAATTCAACCAGTGTGTTGTTGAAGCTAAGTTTCTGAATTTACTCCTCTCCAGGAATTTCTCACACTCAAATTATTCTTGGGATTGAGAGGTGAAAAACTTGCAGCAGAAAGGTCTGATATATTTAATGACGCATGGAACATTTATTGCAAAGGCATTGGACACCATAGGAGGGAGTGTTCATTGATGTTCACAAAAGTATTAAACCATTTAGGATGGAAAGGTGTAGCTGAAGTTACCTTGACATGAGTAGCAGGCCTAGGTGAAAAGTAATTTGTCAGGTGTTTTTACTGGACAGGTGATTCCACCACAGTAGTTTTAGAAAAATTCACGGAGGACTACACTCAGTAGCATAGGAAATTCACGTCTTTCATTAGCTGGAGGCAACTTTTGCTGTTTAAGAATAGACTGGTGCATCGATGGCTTGACTGTAGTGGTTATCAACAACCCAGCTTGTGAAGTGTTTTGAACATTTTCCAGAAACTGTCTTGAGCAACTAGTTCAACAGCCAAGATAAAACGGAAATATTTTAGACATTTTCAACTTAAGATCAAACTGTTGAAGATATTTTCATTCACTATTGCATTACGATCTTATATTCAGGGGTCTCATTGATGATGAAAGCGTGTTCTGAATAGAAGCATGTAATAAAGGTAATGCATGGTTTTCACTCTAGAAACTTTTCCAAAAAGCTCTTGAAATTGAATGGGTGTGGTGTTGACAGCTTCCAACTTATTTACTTCCTTATGAGATTTGTCGGTAATGATCAATGACAGAAATAGCTGTGTGGTGGCTGCACCACAGAAACGCGTGAAGGGTGTGATTGCAGCACAGCTGACAAGTCACTGGTGCCAAGCATGCATGTGGCCCACACACACAAAGTTTTTCCATTATGTCAAAGTCTGGCAACAGTGTGTAACTTGCAGGTCGACAAGGCACAGAACAGGCGGGCAATGCGAGCTGGTCAACGTGACGTGACACACATTTCTGACATTTCTCGTCACAAACCATGTGGGTCAAACTAATGAGTCTCGCCACAAATGCATACATGAAGAATTGTGAATTCATTAATTTCATAGTGTGCATCCATTCATTTCCTGGTGCTTTTTCTACCTTTTGCGAAGGTCACGACACTCCGTGGGATGTGCTGAAAAGTGAACTTCCAGAGATGCAGCCTTTTACTCTCTCAGTTCACATAGTCAACCCATGGCTTGCCACTGGAGTGTAAAACCTTCTGAAACACTGATATGACCTAACTGCAAGTGCAACATGGTTACATGAATGGACATTAATGACAGATGTTTGTACTAACTTGCGAGATATGGAAAAATGTGTCATTGACAAAAATGACTCATCATTTCCAGTCACCAAGTCTGTCCCACAAGCATCATGTATGGGCATGCCAGTAAAGCCTGTTCACTGCACACTTATGTGTAGGCACTGCTAACAACATACCCCATCACTGGTGACTCTGATGTGATCTGAGACTAAATGAGATGATAAATGATCATCGGTTCAAAATGGTCAAATGGATTTGAGCACTATGGGACTCAACAGCTCAGGTCATCAGTCCCCTAGAACTTATAACTACTTAAACCTAGCTAACCTAAGGACATCACACACATCCATGCCCGAGGCAGGATTTGAACCTGCGACTGTAGCGGTCACGCGGTTCCAGCCTGTAGTGCCTAGAACTGTTCGGCCACTCCAGCTGGCTGATCATTGGTATGACTTGACTAAGGTAAGATGGTGACAAGCCCTGCTCGCAAACAACCACAGGCTGTAGAGGGAGATACAATCATGCCCTACACAATCCGGCATCGTGCAGCCTCAGACAGCCAAAGAAGATTTTGGAGCAGGAAACTCCACCACACTGATGCCTCCTACAATTGCAGGAGCACCCACAAGCACTGTATGGGTGTTGGGCAGGCTACATCCTTTTTGGCCCTGTGACCTTCTAATACGGTTTGGCCAAACAGAGGCTGTCTTCATGAACATCTGTGTAACCTGTTACCTTGCAAAATTTGAGCTTGTAATTAACCAACTGTACCAAAAATGCATGGCTTAAGTGCAGGATATAACACTGACCTACCAATGCGTTCATCATATAAACAACTGCAGAAAGAGCTGATCAAGCGGATCCCACCATGGAAAAAGCAATGGGTGTACTTAGTGCTGGACAAGAGAAATGCTCCAGCTCTGCCTGCCTCTGGCCAGCACAGTACTCACAGTCTCAACTTATCACCATACTCTATCGGCTGCTGGAACACTCCCACATGCATCTACATCTACATCTACATCTACATCTACATCTACATCTATACTCCGTGAGCCACCTTACGGTGTGTGGCGGAGGGTACTTATTGTACCACTATCTGATCCCCCCTTCCCTGTTCCATTCACGAATTGTGCGTGGGAAGAACGACTGCTTGTAAGTCTCCGTATTTGCTCTAATTTCTCGGATCTTTTCGTTGTGATCATTACGCGAGATATATGTGGGCGGTTGTAATATGTCGCCCATCTCTTCCCGGAATGTGCTCTCTCGTAATTTCAATAATAAACCTCTCTGTATTGCGTAACGCCTTTCTTGAAGTGTCCGCCACTGGAGCTTGTTCAGCATCTCCGTAACGCTCTCGCGCTGACTAAATGTCCCCATGACGAATCGCGCTGCTTTTCGCTGGATCATGTCTATCTCTTCTTTTAATCCAACCTGGTAAGGGTCCCACACTGATGAGCAACACTCAAGAATCGGACGAACAAGCGTTTTGTAAGCTACTTCTTTCGTCGACGAGTCACATTTTCTTAGAATTCTTCCTATGAATCTCAACCTGGCGCCTGCTTTTCCCACTATTTGTTTTATGTGATCATTCCACTTCAGATCGCTCCGGATAGTAACTCCTAAGTATTTTACGGTCGTTACCGCTTCCAATGATTTACCACCTATGGCACAATCATACTGGAATGGATTTCTGCCCCTATGTATGCGCATTATATTACATTTATCTACGTTTAGGGAAAGCTGCCAGCTGTCGCACCATGCATTAATCCTCTGCAGGTCCTCCTGGAGTACGTACGAGTCTTCTGATGTTGCTACTTTCTTGTAGACAACCGTGTCATCTGCAAATAGCCTCACAGAGCTACCGATGTTGTCAACTAAGTCATTTATGTATATTGTAAACAATAAAGGTCCTATCACGCTTCCCTGCAGTACTCCCGAAATTACCTCTACATCTGCAGATTTTGAACCGTTAAGAATGACATGTTGTGTTCTTTCTTCTAGGAAATCCTGAATCCAATCACAAACCTGGTCCGATATTCCGTAAGCTCGTATTTTTTTCACTAAACGTAAGTGCGGAACCGTATCAAATGCCTTCCTGAAGTCCAGGAATACGGCATCAATCTGCTCGCCAGTGTCTACGGCACTGTGAATTTCTTGGGCAAATAGGGCGAGCTGAGTTTCACATAATCTCTGTTTGCGGAATCCATGTTGGTTACGATGAAGGAGATTTGTATTATCTAAGAACGTCATAATACGAGAACACAAAACATGTTCCATTATTCTACAACAGATTGACGTAAGCGAAATAGGCCTATAATTATTCGCATCTGATTTATGACCCTTCTTGAAAATGGGAACGACCTGTGCTTTCTTCCAGTCTCTAGGTACTTTACGTTCTTCCAGCGATCTACGATAAATTGCTGATAGAAAGGGGGCAAGTTCTTTAGCATAATCACTGTAGAATCTTAAGGGTATCTCGTCTGGTCCGGATGCTTTTCCGCTACTAAGTGATAGCAGTTGTTTTTCAATTCCGATATCGTTTATTTCAATATTTTCCATTTTGGCGTCCGTGCGACGGCTGAAGTCAGGGACCGTGTTACGATTTTCCGCAGTGAAACAGTTTCGGAACACTGAATTCAGTATTTCTGCCACAGTATACGCTACCAATCTTCTGCAGGTGCAGTTTCTCCTGTGATTGGTGCATGTGCAGCAGCTTCCACACTCCCCGCAGCTGCTGTGGGTGCCACCACTGCAGCTCCACTCACCTTTCCAATGGGCAATGATTGCTTGTCTTTCATCAAGAGCCCACAAGCTCAATTCAGAAAAAAGGGGAATCTAAGAATTTAAATGGAAAAAGAAAATGATGAATCACCAGATCCAGATAGCTCTCCAACAAAGAGGAGATGATGTGATGATACAGTGCCAGCCCATCATCAGGTGTCTGGCAGCTGCTCAATCTCTGCAGAGAGGTCAATTGGAGCAGATTCTCACTAGCCAGCTCTGGAGTTCCTCTCCTTGAAAGGGGATCTGGGTGGCAGCCACACCACAGAGACACTTAAAGAGCATAACTGCAGCACAGCCGACAAGCACAGAGTGCCAGCAATCACACTGCCCAAACACACAACTTTCCCATTATGGCAAATTTTGGCAATAGTGCATTGTGCTCCGGCTCTCACAGGATGAAGCATGTGGGCAGTGTGAGCTGGTCAACATTACACAAAATGTCTCTGATCTTCCTCAGTGCCAACCACATGGGTTAAAATGGCTCCCCACAAAAACATATGCAGTGTTGCACATTTGCTCAATCCATGGCATGCATCTGTTCATTTTGTGATGCATTTTTCCCACCCATGAAAGTCACAAGCCTCCATCAGCTGCACAAAAAACTGTACTTTCAGAGACGCGGCCTTTTCGGTTCATGCGGTCATGTCACGGCTCACCACCGGAGCGTATAGCCTCTGCTTTCATTGATCGAGCCATACTGTCAGTGCAATGCACCTGTACAGACAGATATTAATGACAAATGTTGTCTGTACCATCTTGTAAGGTATGGGAAAATAAATGGGTATCACTAATGAAAATGACTCTTCATTTCCCCTCATGAAGCCTGTCCCCTGAGCATAGTAAGTGGGTGCATCCATGAAGCCAAATCATTCCATGTTTATGACTAAGTGATCCATTGGCCTAAGTGTGGCATAGAAGAAAGTGACATATTTTCATAAAAATGTGTCACCTACATATTGATGCAAAGAATTTAATAGGTAATAAAACTCAATACAAACAAAATGAAATCTTATCTGCTTGACAAATAACTCTACTCTCTAGAACTAGTTAAGAATACAAATAGTCTTAAAGACCTCAACAGCGAGTGAGAATACTATTTCCTATCGTGTGTGTGGGTGCCAACCTTCCTACCACTATATATGAGTGGTGCCTTTCTCTTATACAGGCTTTTACAACTGGGTAGACACACAGCATGTTCTCCAGTTCCTATAATTGGTCATCTAGGAGTCTTGTCCAGAAGTTTATCACTTGGATGCATATGACGCCACAAACCTAAGAGTAATGGATCCTCCCACAAGAAGAGGAAGCCATTTGTGGAAGGGCTATGTCCAGTGCACAGACTGGTAAGCAGAACCTGCTTCCAGCTTAGAGGGTGACACGAAGTCTAAAGTGTGTCATGACTGTGCGATCAATTTGGGGAACCACAGTTTAAATGGCTGAAGGTGACAGACAGGTTTCCCACAGACACGTGATGAGACAGTTCGATAATGAGATGACAGCATGCCTAGGGATGGGACTCTGACAAACACCACCATCCCAAAATGCTTCCTTGGCTGCTCTGTTGGCCATGTCGATTCCCTGTATCCTGATGTGGCCAGGTATCCAGTTAAAGATCATGTCCTTGCAAAGCTGTTGGAGCCACTGTAAGGAGTCATTATGTGCTAATTTGTCTTCTTTATTTTTCCATTTGTTGTCCTCTGTGTCAATGTACTAGCTGCAAAAATAGGGGCTGGAAATGCAGTACTGTCTGCCGTAAATAATGAAGCCCACAGGTACACATTTGCAATTAAGAGTTGTTTACTTTCGCTTCACACAACCTCCCATATACACATTTAATATGGCCAGTGCACTACTGTTTAACTTTCGATAACTCTCATTAATAGTTTTCAGGCAAACATCAACATACTGTTACAATAGTTTAGTGTTGAATATCTATGAGCAGTAAAAATGTAATTCACAGTTCTTCCAGAATAATCAGGTACATATGGAATAGACATTGTCATTGTTTTAACACATGGCCTAATCTTGTTACACTTATTGCACAGTTAAGTTGATACATTGTTGTTGATCTAACCAACACGGATTTCTCTTCTTAAACTCAGCCATGGACTGACTGTCTTGGGACCTAAAATTGGGCCCTTATATATCCTCACAATAATACGTGCTGAAGCTACACATTATTCGAAGTTAAATTTGCAGAAATTACAATTAACCCTTTAACTGTTCTGGATGTGTTAACATGCATGCCTTTGTACCTGTCGCTGTGTGCTCTGAAGGTGTTTGCCACTAGGTGACCTGTGGACTACTACTACTACTACTACTACTAATATTTTAAGGCACTCAATTACTATACCAACACGGATTTCTCTTCTTAAACTCAGCCATGGACTGACTGTCTTGGGACCTAAAATTGGGCCCTTATATATCCTCACAATAATACGTGCTGAAGCTACACATTATTCGAAGTTAAATTTGCAGAAATTACAATTAACCCTTTAACTGTTCTGGATGTGTTAACATGCATGCCTTTGTACCTGTCGCTGTGTGCTCTGAAGGTGTTTGCCACTAGGTGACCTGTGGACTACTACTACTACTACTACTACTAATATTTTAAGGCACTCAATTACTATACCAACACGGATTTCTCTTCTTAAACTCAGCCATGGACTGACTGTCTTGGGACCTAAAATTGGGCCCTTATATATCCTCACAATAATACGTGCTGAAGCTACACATTATTCGAAGTTAAATTTGCAGAAATTACAATTAACCCTTTAACTGTTCTGGATGTGTTAACATGCATGCCTTTGTACCTGTCGCTGTGTGCTCTGAAGGTGTTTGCCACTAGGTGACCTGTGGACTACTACTACTACTACTACTACTAATATTTTAAGGCACTCAATTACTATACCTGATGTTTCAAAGTGCAGTTTCTCACAGGGAGTGTTGAGATCTAGGTTACTATACTTTTGTGTAGGCGGTGCTAAATATTAAAGATAGTAGTTGTTATAAGAGAAGGAAAAACAGGGAATGGTATACGCCACAGTTAGGGCAAATGAAAGACACTGTTATGCTCTATTCTGGTATGTACAAGAACAGCAAATCTGAACTACATATAGAATTATATTCCAGAGCTAAGTGTAATTATAGACAGGCTATTAATGATGCTAAGAAGCTATATAATACAGCCCTCATTGAAAAGTCTAGAAATAAATGCAAAAAAGTCTGGAGTATAATTAACTTTGTGGCACACACTAAAGAAAAAGACTTTTTGCCATATCCCCAGATGAATTCAATAAATTCTGCGTCCAATCTATTGGAGAAATATGCAGCTCAATAGACAAACCTCTAGAAAATGCCTATAACTTCATTGACAACTATTTTGAAAGGCCCCACCAGAGCATTTTCAACTTCACAGAGGTGTGTACCAATAAAATTCTGAAAACAGTTAAAAATTTCAAAGCCTCAGATAGCGTTGATTACTATGATTTATCATGTAACTTATTGAAAGATACTATTGACTGCATAATTGATCCCTTAACCTACTGTGTAAAAAAATGTCTAGCTGAAAACAAGTTTTCTGATGTACTAAAAATATCTAGAGTGGTCCCAGTATATAAGAAAGTTGATAAGAACTGTCCCGCTAGTTACAGACTAGTATCGTTAACTTCTGTTTTCTCAAAAATTCTCGAAACAATTATGTATAATCATGTTAGTATGTATTTAGATAACTTAAACTTAATCAGTGACAAACTATATGGATTCATGAAAGGTAAATCCACGACACATGCTTGTAAAATTTGTTCTGGATGTGTTTGAGGCTAGGGGATTTGCTCAGGCTACATTTTGTGATCCGAGCAGAGCATTTGACTGTGTGGACCATGATACTTTACTGAATAAGTTATCCTATTATGGTTTTGCTAATAGCAGCATAAATATGATTAAATCCTTCCTTGAGAACTGCCAACAAGTAGCATGCATTAACAGGGAGTAGTCAGATCTGATTAATGTTAGGTCTGGCGTGCCACAGCGCTCAGTACTTGGAGCTCTATTGTTTTTACTTATTATTAATGACCTGCCATCTTTTGTAAACTCTCACACAATAAAGTATGCCAATGACACAACTTTTTTAAATAAAAGCTCAGATTTAAATACACTAAAAAATATAGTTAAAGATACCTTTGTTCAGAGTTCATTATGGTTTAGAGCAAATGGTTTTCTACTAAATGAAAGTAAGACCCAGGCACTTTCCTTCTGCTTAAGAGAGAATCATGACTTAGAAAGTAGAAAGTTTTTAGGTGTTTTAGTAGACAACAAGTTGACATGGGAACCACACGTCAAACATTTATCTGCCAGACTCTCAAGAGTTATCTATTTAATTAGAAACATAAAAATACATGTCCGTAATAGTTATATAAGATCAGCATATTTTGCTTTCTTTCAAAGTATCATATCATATAGAATCTTATTGTGGGGCAATAGCAGTCACATAAAGGGCATTCTACTTTTACAAAAAAAATTAGTAAGAATAATAACCAATTCCGATAAGTTAGAACACTGTAAACCCTTGTTTGTTAAATTGCAATGCCTGACGGTAATAAATTTTTGCATCTATAATGCTCTATTGTATGTTAGGAACAATATTTTAAATGTATCATTAAGAAGGGATGTGCATAGCCATAACACCAGGAACAAATCATGTTTAGATGTACCATATCAAAGACTATCCAAGTCACAGAATTCATATTTAGTTCTTGGACTTAAGTTGTACAATAAGTTAAGTATAGATTTAAAAGAGTTACCTGTCAATATCTTCAAAGCTAAGTTGTACAGAATACTAGTAAATAAACCTTTCTACACAGTAGATTGATTGATCGACTGGGACAGGGACAGGGGCAAAGGCGTGCATGTTAAAATGTCCAGAGCAGTTAAAGGGTTAAAACTTAGTCATTAAATTAATTGAATACACAAAAAATTGGTTCTTTTCAACAGTTTCTACTATGGTGAGGGTTAAGCCAATTTAGTTGTTTAAATCATGAAATTAACAAATACTGTTACATATACAATACTTCTAACAAACTGTTAATTACTGTGGAATTAATTAAGGGGTGGCTTTAATAACTAGTTTTTGAATAGAGTGAAATAAATACGTAAGAATGCTAGTGTTTTGTCTTCCAAATGCTTAGATTATTACAGAATTTATATTTGTTTATATGTCAACAACAGAATTTAATTTACAAAACAATTACCGATTTCACCCTATGATGAAGGATACTAAGTAGCAATAGTCAAAAAAAATTTTCATACCAATTACATACATAACACTAAGCACAAAATTAGATCAGGTGTAAAA
Source organism: Schistocerca americana (assembly GCF_021461395.2). Taxonomy (NCBI): domain Eukaryota; kingdom Metazoa; phylum Arthropoda; class Insecta; order Orthoptera; family Acrididae; genus Schistocerca; species Schistocerca americana. The sequence continues at coordinate 5,076,545 of NW_025725481.1, read as the reverse complement.
TTTTTTTTAAAACTGGGAGCCAACCTTTTTCTTATATGAAAATGCAGGTTATACTCGTGTATGGTAATGGTAATTAGTCAGAAGAGGCTCACTGCAAAACAAGAGGGGAAGAAAAATTATCCTGAATTGCTTCATCACATCATCCCTCATTGGATTGAGTAGATAGATATTGCAAATAGCTAACTGGGCAATTTACTGACCACCAGTGACCCCAGACAGTGGGTTAAAATTCTACACACAAAAGAATAAACATATGAAATTTTATCCAAACCACAGTTCAAATTTTTTTTTTCAAATTTATACTTATGTGAACTGGCCATACAAAAACCCCATACAAAATATTTACATACAGTGTAGTGTACATTTACATAAGATATCTACAAGTTATACTTCTAAAAACAGTTAAGCATCTTCATCATATGTGATGTCTTTTTTGGGTAAACAAAGGTTACATTCTAAGATACATATTACTTGATTCAAATAATAAATTCCCATGGGTTGCAACAAGTTAAATTGCACTGTGCATTCCAGTTCACTTTCAGGCAGAAAATTTCACTTGCTCAATGTTTGGTATTTTTCAGAAGCACTTTCACACTTTTAATGAGCTGTTATGCAGTTTCTCATCAACTACTTTACTACACTTACGTTTTCTTGAAACTTAAGTCTAAAAAGTTTAACACTAATGGCAAATAATAGTTCTTGAATCATAAATAAGTACATCACATAGTTCTCATAACATTTTAACAATTAGCACTAAAATTGACTATAGTACACAAGGTGTGGATTAGAATTTTTTATAAATAAAGTGCACATTACACCACAAAACATTACTCTAAGTCATAACTGCCTGAAAATGGTTAAACTTGAAAGATGTGGGTCTCTTTCCCAACTGCAAAATAGCAAAAACTCAAGATGTGCAGTAGTATATATTTACTAATCCTTACATTACAAAAAGAAAAAGACTTATGTGATGATAACTTAATTATTATTCAAATCAAAATTTCTGGGGATGGAAGTTGTACCAAATCATTGCCCCACTTCTCTAATCAACTCTAAGCACTAGTCTCATTCAAACTGAAAATTAAATCCTCACAAAAATCACAAAATTTTACCTAATAGTTGACCTGTCAGAATATTTACATCAGTCTATCATCACAGTTATCAGCTAATCAGCAAAATCACTTTTCTTCATTTCAGTATCCACTTTAATCTCAGAATTCCTCAGAAAACAAATAGATGTTTCCAGATAACATACAGATTGAATAATGGAGCCTTATATGACTTGTAAATATTACTCTTTCTTTTAATCTCTCATTCCCAGCTGCAGTGTCATGAATTGCACAATATAAACAGTACCCGATGTTGCTTATTTCACAGTTAGATCATTAATATATTTACACCATATTTGTTTGTATACATTTATCTTTTTCATTACTCAAGCATGTCTGTCAGCTGCATTCTCACTTAGTTAACTAGTGGAGCACATTATTAAAAAATATACCAACTGCAGAGACAGGCTCCCTAACCCTTAAGTCAATAACATTATTCACTCTTTTATTATTTCATTATCTAATAAATAAACACCTGCTCTGCTTACCTAATGCAAAACTGACTCTACTGAAAAACACTCCAAAGTAAAAGATTCTTATGCTATGGCAAACTTAATGCTCATTACCAACCAGACAAAATTATCACTTAGAATGTCTATTATTTCACTTTTCTCCATTAAATTACTTAACATTTTAGCTTGAAGTGTGATATACATACAAATCTTGCTTATTATTTCCACAAATTACTCTAGGCAACAATGTTTAAAGTTGTAATTTCCTTATGTTATATGAGGCTGTACCATGACACACTTCTATAGGTAAATTGTTATCTCAATATACTGATGCCATTGAAGACAAACACATCTATTATACCACAATTAATATTAAGACCTGGCATCCAAGATGGATCATACTGCATATTGCCTCCACTGCTGCACCAATCAGCAGATTACTTTAGATGTTAATTATCCTCCTCATATGTTCACACTTTTCATTTTCTCCTTACCTTACGTTTTAGACAGAAATTCTTTAACCAAGGTACCAATTTAAGCCCGCCTGGTTAGCCGTACAGTCTAACACACTTCTTTCTGGGTGGGAAAGCATACCAGTCCCTGGCACAAATTTGCCCGGCAGTTTAATGTCGAGGTCCAGTGTGCCAGGTAGCCTGTGGATTGTTTTCCATCTGCCTTGGTGAATGCGGCCAGGTTCCCCTTATTCCGCCGCAGTTACATTATGTCGGTGATTGCAGTGCAAACACTTTCTCCACATACACATACTCCAATATTACTCTACTATGCAAACATTGGGGATACACTTGTCTGGTGTGAGATAATGCATGAGACACAAAATTGGCTTTTCCTTTTACATACCTTACATCCAAATCAAATTGTTGCAAATACGCAGCCCACACAGTGAAATTGGTGTGCTTCACCCTGGACCCTGCATTTATCAAAGCATTATGATCTATATACACTATGGTCTCAAGTCCAAGCAAATAGTACTCAAACTTTTGAAACCCAGGAGTAATTGCCAAAGCCTCTAATTCTGGAATGTAATAGTCCTTTCATGTGGCTGTAATGTTCTGATAGCAAAAGCAATAGTTGTGTGTTCAACCCTCATCTCAGTAAGTATTAATTGGAAAATTTCTACCCCCAAACACTATAAACTTCCATCAGTACTCATACAAAAAGGCAGTGAAATATTTGGATGTCCTAACTTCTTACTATTTACTAATTTTTTTTCAAACTCTGAAATGCCTCTCCACATTACCGTGTCCAATTCTACACCACATCGTTTTTCAACTAATTACCAGGGCAAGGATGGTTAAATGACCAATCTGATATGAAGCCAAACATAGCTTTAAAATCCTTCTTGTTCCTTGGGGGGGTGGGAAATCTGCAATAGCAGCAAACTTTTCTGGATCAGGCTGTATACTTTCCTTGTTAATCCTGTGTCCAAAAAATGAAATATCCTTCTTTACAAATTAAGATTTACTTAATTTTAGTTTCATACCTCCTCTATACATAGTTGTCAGTATTTCATTCATAACCTTACAGTGCTTGTACCATTCTGCAGTCACTACTAGGACATCATCTACATAGACTTATTTTATTGGTCAATAGCTCAGTCACGAGTCACATCAAAAGAAGTCAGAAATTTACATCCATGGAACTTTTGCTAAATTTCATCTACTTCAGCTGGTCTGTCACTCTCCTCTATTACAATTTCATTCAACTTCCTGGCATCCAGAACCAACCTGATACCACCATTCTTCTTCTTTACGACCATAAGTGGGTTATTATACCTGCTGTTTGACCTTTCAATAATCCCCCATGAGACCATATTTTGAATTTGTTTTCTCACTGTTTCCTTTTTTGAAAGTGGAATAATATAAGGCTTCTTGAAAAAATGGTTCATCATCCTTAAACTTTAATTTGCACTCAAAATATTTTACCAAACCTGGCCTGTCAGAAAATGCCTTACAGTTGCTCGGGAGAATACCCATTAATTCCTCCCTTTGATTGATTGTAATACCTTCAACATCTTCAACTCTCTTTATTCTCTCCAATCTCACTCTCTCCTCCTCTTATTCCTCAGTAACCTGCTCTGTAGTCGAAACTCTTAATGGCAAATCTGATTCAGTTTCCACACACTTGTTCACATCTTCCAAAAATGATACTTCGTCCCTACTTCCGTTGAACGTAAAGCTAAACTCACTACTAGCAAAAAATCTACATTTACACACCATTTCAACATGGAACCAATACCATGTATTACATCAATGCTGAGATTTTGAATCACCAAGAAATTGCACTCCAACAGCTGTACTGCCAATTCCACTGGTCACAGTATCTCTTGTTTCACACTCTTTGATAGCTTGCCACTAGCACCAATAATTTTTTATTCCAGAAACGAGCATCACTATTATAACCTCTGTGTTCTTGATAGATTCAAAAAATGTCTGTGAAATGCCATTCAAATCATTACCACTGTCCAGTACACACTTAACTTGTATACCTTGTACCCTTGCTGTTATTACAGGGTGCCACACTCCCTTTTAACTTATCATGTGATCTTCTTCATACAACAAATCCTCATTAATCCTTTTCCTGGAAAAACTATCATCCTGCTTACAAAATTGATTATCAGACACAGTAAAATGACAGATAGCATCATCCTCTTCCTCATTACGTCTCTCAAACTCTGACTCTTCATTAGGCCTAATATCATCCTCCTCTACTCTTTCTTTACTTATGGCATGGGCATCATTATCAACTATAAATTGAAATACCTAACCCTCATCACTGCTGGATTTGCCACTGCTATCATCATTAAAACTACTATCAGAATTACACCCACTACCACTTATACTGTCCTCAAATACTTGGCAAATTGGTTGATCCTTGTTTGCCGTTTAGACCACAAAGCAGAACACCTGAATTCTTTATGTTCTCTTAAAAATTTAACATCCATTTTGACACTTTGGACATCCTGAGCAACAGCAACATTCTCTGTTTCATCACTTTATTTTATTACAATAACTTCCTCCTCTCTTTTTTCAGAATGAACATTTGTTACCCACACCATCATTCAACATCTCATTAGAATTATAAATTACACTTGTCTTACTTCTATCATTTACATTACCCTTATGTGTGATCACAGCACAATTATACACAACTGGCTCTACATCACTACCTTCTCTAGTGCAATCCAAAACTGGAGCATTATCTAGTTTAAATGGTTTGATTCAGAATTAAAGCCATCTCCTCAATTTCTTTTACTTGAATTTCTCCTACCAATTCTGTGCCCATTCTGGCTATCCTCCACCCAACCATTCCTTGAATTTCTATTGTAATTAGTTCTGTTCATCCTATTTACCTGAAATTCTCTCCTTGATTGATTATAGTCATCAAAATTCTTCCTACCATCTTCCATTGATGGCTTCACCCTCTACACTTTATCAACATAATTCAAGAAATCACTGATATTACCCATAGGGGCAGGTACAAGCAATTATCTAAGTTTCTGAAGTTTCTAAACCCATAATTATTAATTCACTACCTAGCTCTTTGTCCAAATATTTCAGTTTGTATGTCCAAAGCTGACAGAAGCCTTCACAGTATCATTCCTAGAGTCAAATCTCTCTCCTCCCCCAAAATTTACTAAAAATCCTCTGCTGCTTCTCTTTCGACCAATATTCATCTAAAAACGCTTTCTCAAAGCTTTGCCATGAAGTACAACTATCAGCTATGTGAGCTGCCCATCCATAAGCATCCCCTTTCAAAAAGCCCCTCACAAATTACATTTTCTCTTTACCATTTCACATTTCAGGCAAATCATTAAATTCCATATTGAAATCCAGTGGATGCCCTATCTCATAGGGTTCAAAATTATTAAATTTCTTAAAACTAACAAATGAAAGACTGTTTGGTATACTATATGGTTTTGATTTTGTATCTCTTCCCTTTGTTTCTCCGTTTCAGCCAATTTGGAAACTATATTTTTATTTACTTTTTTTATTTATTATTTAACCCAGTTTTCCACACAAAATTTCTTGGCACCTCTGACTTCATCTTTGCATCATTTTTCAGAAGCCTCCACGTACTACTACCTAATTCCCATGGAAGAGGTGTTGGCCAACTTTTTCAGGATGAACTAGGATCAGAATACCAGGTTGCCATTTTTTTTTCAACCTAGTGCTGGTCTGGAGCAGGCGACAGAGGATTTAGAATTTAGGATCACTTTGCAAAGATTTCACTAAGGAAGACTCCGTGGTTATAGTTGGTGAGGCAGGTAATAGTATTGACAGAGATCCTGGGTACAGTATAGAGTGTGAACTGCCAAAGATTGCATCACTATTGAAGCATACTAGTGTTGAGTTTGTATCTGTTCTTGGGTGCCATGACCGACCTTATTTGAACTCTTCTATCAAGAGAGTTAATTTGGAGTTGGAACGGTTGCTTATGTCGGGTGCAGGATCACACACTGGTGTGGTTCCTGTTGATTCTCTCAATAGGTGGGATTATACTAGACATGGCCTTCACCTCAACAGGAAGGGGATGGGTAAACTTGCTGGGAAAATAGCAAGAAAGTTAAAGGGCGGGAGGCATTGTCATGAGTGATAAAATACCACTGGTTATAGGGTTCAGAAAAGACCCTTTTTTAGGGTAGGGAGGACAGAAAGAAAGCAAATTTTAAGAGAGGTTAGGACTGAGACAAACCTTCAGTTTGAGAAAGAAACCAAGAAACATAATTCTAGCTTATTGCATCAGCATAAACAGCCATCGGTTAAGAATTTTCAACACTCAGCAGATATTCTAACTTTACCCACTGTTAACTCAGTCAATGTGAAATGTCAGCTATCTTTATTGCATCAAAATATTTGAGGACTGAGAAATAAAATTAATGAATTAATTGTCTGCATAGATGAATTAGTCTTCAAACACAGCTGACATAATCTGCCTCTCTGAACATCATGTGACTACTGTTATAGAACTTTTAAGTGTTACAGGGTTTAGGTTAGCATCTCACTTTTGTAGATCAGAAATGGAGAAAGGAGGAATTGCCAAAATTATCATGAACTGTCATAAATTTAAGAACATAGACATTCATAAATTTTGCCTAGAACAGCAGATGGAAGCTGTGCAAACAGAAGTAGAATTTCACAAAAAATCCTCCATAATATTAAGTGTATATCAAGCATCTGAACAGGATATAAAATCTGTTAAATCTGAGCTCAAGAGGGTAATCAATAAGCCAAAAATTGGTTATTTTAGGACACTCCTCAGAGACATTCACTGCACTGGTGTTTAGAGTGCTCATGGCATGAATGAAAAATATAGCACTTTTGCTAATAAAGTGCTTACCTTATTTGAACACTGTTTTCCTCAAAAACGTACCAAGGTTGGAGCAATGTCTACAAAGAAGCCATGGATTACTCAAGGAATAGTGGTATCTTGTAAAACAAAACGAAAACTGTATCTGTCAATCCAAAACAGTTCTGATGTTGATGCTATAGCACATTACCAGAAATATTGCAAATATTAAAGACTTTAATATGGACATCAAAGCAAATATATTACAAGGAAAAGAAAGTCATATCAGATAACAAAATAAAGACAATATGGGATATAGTGAAGGAGGAGACCAGTAGAACCAGACATGTAGAGGGACAAATAGCATTAAGAGTAAATGAAACATCGGTGACAGATGTGTCTAGTGTTGCAGACCTATTTAACAAACATTTCATAACTGTTACTGAAAAGATGGAGTTTTCAGGTTCTGTAGATGCTGCTATGGAATACCTCAGACCAGACATTTCAAGTAACTTCCATAATATGAATTTGACCCTCACTACCCCAGCAGAAATAATGTCCATCATAAAATCTTTAAAATCAAAAACATCTAGGGGGTATGATGAAATATCAACAAAGCTAATTAAAGAATGTGATTCTGAGTTAAGTAAAATATTAAGCTATCTGTGTAACCAGTTGTTTAACAGTGGAATATTTGCTGAATGGTTAAAATATGCTGATGTTAAGCCACTGTTTAAGAAGGGAGATAAAGAAATAGCATCAAATTTCCATCCAATTTCACTTTTGCCTGCATTCTCAAAAATTTTAGAAAATGTAATGCGCAATCCAATTCATAACCATCTTATCTCAAGTATCATACTGTCAAAGTCACAGTTCGGATTTCTAAATGGTTCTGATATTGAGAAGGCTATCTACACTTACAGTGAAAATGTGCTTAATTCATTAGGCAAAGATTTCAGGCAACTGGTATATTTTGTGATCTGTCAAAGGCATTTGACTGCGTAAATCACAATATCCTTTTAAGTAAATTAGAATATTATAGTGTAACGGGAAATGTTGCAAAATGGTTCGGATCTTATATCTCTGGCAGGAAACAAAGTTTGATACATGTCTCTTTCCTAATATCACCCTATCAGGCATCATCCAACTGGACACTAATTACATTAGGGGTCCCACAAGGTTCCATTTTTGGGCCCTTACTTTTTCTTGTGTATATCAATGACCATTCATCTGTAACATTACCAGATGCCAAGTTTATTTTGTTTGCCGATGATACAAACATTGCAATAAATAGCAAATCACATGTAGTCTTAGAAAGATCAGGTAATAAAATATTTGTGGACATGAATCACTGGTTGAAAAAACACATTATATGCAGTTCAGAACTTGTAAGGGGTGTCCCACAAGTATATGCCTAACATATGACGAGAAGCAAATAGAAGAAATGGACAGTGTTAAATTTTTGGGATTACAGCTTGATAATAAATTCAAGTGGGAAAAGCATACCACAGAACTGCTGAAGCGTCTTAATGAATCTCTATTTGCAATGTGAATTGTGTCAGACATATGGGATATAAAAGTGAAAAAGCTGGCATATTATGCTTACTTTCATTCCATAATGTCATATGGAATTATTTTTTGGGGTAATTCATCAGGCCAAGCTAAAGTTATCTGGGCACAAAAACGTGCAGTCAGAGTTATATGTGGTGTGAACTCAAGAACATCCTGCAGAAATGTGTTTAGGGAACTAGGGATACTAACTACTGCTTCCCAATATATTGATTCTTTAATGAAATTTGTCATTAAAAATGTATCACTTTTTCAAACCAACAGATCAATTCATGGAATCAATACTAGAAATAAGAATAATCTTCACAAGGATTTAAAGTCACTTAGTCTTGTGCAAAAAGGTGTGCATTATTCAGGAACACACATTTTCAATAACTTGCCAGCAGCCATGAAAAGCTTAACAACCAATGAAATTCAGTTTAAGAGAAGCCTAAAGAATTTATCTGTGGCCAACTCCTCCTATTCCATTGCTGAATTTCTCAGTAGACCCAATTGATTTGTGTGTTCATTGTAAGTGTGTGTGTGTGTGTGTGTGTGTGTGTGTGTGTGTGTGTGTGTGTGTGTGTGTGAGTATAATCTAACTTCGCCATTTAAGTGCAGTAATATGTTCATTGTAAATATTTTAGTAGTTGCATTACACGTTTATTACCTAATAAATAAATTAAAAAAAAAACTTTTTTATTTTAAATTCAGTGCATTAGTATTTGTAAAATGATTCTTTCATATAATGTTCATTAAAGAATGACGATCATTCCACTTGGGACCTGTGGAATGGACATTAGCTTATTTATTTGAGTTGTAAATATTTGTCATGTATTATTGTTTTTCTGACATGTTCTACATCCTGGAGTATCTCCTAGCTATGGATCACTTGGAATGAAAGTAAATGTAAGTTAATCCAATCTATAGTCATCACAAAGTTAGTTTCTCTCTTCTACACATTTACCACTCATCAATGTTAATTTCTCATTAATGATATGAATATAATAGAGGGAAATATTCCACGTGGGAAAAATATATCTAAAAACACAGATGATGTGACTTACCGAACAAAAGTGCTGGCAGGTCGATAGACACACAAACAAACACAAACATACACATGAAATTCAAGCTTTTGCAACAAACTGTTGCCTCATCAGGAAAGAGGGAAGGAGAGGGAAAGACGAAAGGATGTGGGTTTTAAGGGAGAGGGTAAGGAGTCATTCCAATCCTGGGAGCGGAAAGACTTACCTTAGGGGGAAAGAAGTGTATACCCCTTCTGACAGACAGACAGACTGCTGACAGACACATCACAGTGAACGAATTGTCACGCTACATTGGGATAGGGGAAGGAAGTGTTTGCAGAATATTGAAAGTGTTGGCGTTGAAAAAGGTTTGTGCTATGTGGGTTCCCAGGATGTCAACAGTGGCTCACAAAGAAACAAGAAAAATGGTATGAAGTGAACTTTTGGAACAGTACGACAATGGTGGAGATGAATTTTTTGGAAGAATTGTGATTGGTGATGAAACATGGCTCCATCATCTTTTACCAGAGATGAAGAGGCAATCGATGGAGTGGCATCATGGAAATTCACCCAAGAAAGAAAAAAATTCAAACACACACCTTCTGCTCAAAAAGTTATGGCTATGGTGTTTTTCAATTCTGAAGGTCTCTTGCGTGTGGACATAATGCCAAGTGGAACCACCATAAATTCTGATGTATATGTGATGACACTGAAGAAACTTCAAGCTCGACAGATTCATGTTTGACCACATCAGCAAAAGCAGGATGTTTTCCTATTGCATGACAATGCATGGTCACATGTCAGTCAAAAAACCATGAAAGCGATCACAAAACTCAGATGGACAACACTGAAATACCTGCCTTAGAGTCCTGACCTGGCTCCATGTGATTATTATCTCCTTGGGAAACTGAAAGACTCTGTTTGTGGAACAAGGTTTGAAGATGATGACTCCCTTGCACATGCTGCCAAACAGTGGCTCCAACAGGTTGTTCCAGAATTTTACCATGTGAGTATACAGGCGCTGGTTCCATGATGGCGTAAGGCAGTTGAGAGGGGTGGAAATTATGTGGAGAAATGAAAATATTGTTCCTAATGGATATATCTACACACTGTAAAACTTTCAAACATGTAGAATAAAAGATGGATTTTAAGAAAATAGTGTTCATTTCTTTTGGAGTGACCCACATTTGAGTACCACTTACAATAATCAAGAAAGCTAAATATGCTGGGTATGCCTTCCAAAACAAACTGCTGACCCTGGACAAAACCTTCAAAATCGCCAGACATATGTGTCAAATCATATTATTTTCCTAGGCACACACATTCTGTAGACATGATTTTACCCTGAACTCCAAAACAGTTACCAAAAACTACATTAGGCAACACCAAATTTTAACATTTTGTTTGTGGAGGACCCCCAACTCTTCTTTTGTTAAGCGATATTCCATTCCCCCAAACCCCTTACTCCCTTCCCACCACATCATTTGTCCACCGCTTGACTGACCTAGAATTGCCTCTGATCTCTAATGCTACAAGGCACATCATTTATATAAATAAGGAGCAGGAGTGGCCTCAGAACTGACCCTATGTCGCCCCCCATTTAACTGTGCCTCACTCTGATTCCACATCGTAGCAATTCTCAGTGCTAAGAAGAACGACCTTCTGTTCTGTTCTTAAGGAGATCAACAAATTGTGAGCCACTCCCCACATTCCACAATGGTCCAACTTCTGGAGCAAAATTTTGTGATTGACACAATCAAATGCCTTAATTAAGTAAGGTGACTAGTGTTTGAAACCTTTTGTTTTATCCATCCAGTACCCCAAAGAGGAAATACACCAAAGAGCCAAAGAAAGAGGTACACCTGCCTAATATCCTGCAGGGCCCTTGCATGCACACAGAAGTGCTGCAACAGGATGTGGCAAGAACTCAACAAATATCTGAAGTATTGCTGGAGGGAACTGATACCAAGAATCTGTAAGAGTACGATGGGATGGAGATCTTTTCTTAACAGCACGTTGCAAGGCATCCCAGATATCCTCATATCTGGGGAGTTTGGTGGCCAGCGGAAGTGTTTAAGCCCAGAAGAGTGTTCCTGGGATCACTCTGTAGCAATTCTGGAAACGTGGTGTGTCGCATTGTCCTGCTGGAATTGCCCAAGTCTGTCATAATGCACAATGGGCATGAATGAGTGCAGGTGGTCAGACAGAGTCATATCTAGACACGTCAGGGGTCACATATCACTCCAATAGAAAATTTCCCAAACCATTAAAGAGTGTCCACCAGCTTCAACAGTCCCCTGCTGATGAGGAGGGTCCATAGGTTCACGAGTGTCTCCATACCCATACACGTCCATCTGCTCGGTACAATTTGAAACAATACTCATCTGACAAGGGAACATGTATCCAGTATCAACAGTCCAATGTCAGTTATGACAGGCCCATCTGCTCGGTACAATTTGAAACAATACTCATCTGACAAGGGAACATGTATCCAGTATCAACAGTCCAATGTCAGTTATGACAGGCCCATGCGAGGCATAAATATTTGTGTCATGCAATGAAGGATACAAGAGTGAGCCTTCAGCTCCGAAAGTCCATACTGATGATGTTTCATTTAATGTTTCACATGCTGACACTTGTTGATGGTACACCATTGAAAACTGCAGCAATTTGTGGAAGGGTTGCACTTCTGTCATGTTGAATGATTCTCTTCAGTTGTTGTTGGTCCTTTTCTTGCAGGATATTTTTCCGGGTGCAGCTGTCAGAGTTGATGTTTTACTGGATTCCTGATAATCACGATACACCTGTGGAATGATCATATAGGAAAATCCCCACTTCATCAGTACATAGGAGACGCTGCGTCCCATCGCTCGTGCACCGACTATAACATCACGTTCAAACACAGATCTCAATAACCTGCCATAGCAGCAGTAACCGATCTAACAATTGCTCCAGACACTTCTTTTATATAGGTGGCACCAACCAAAGTGTCACAGTCTGCCTGTTTACATATAATTGCATTTGAATACATATGCCTGTACCAGGTTCTTTGGCACTTCAGCGTAATATAGCATTGTAGCGTTTTCAGTTGTTAGCACAGTTCTGAAATCGAACTGTACATTTGACAGCAAATTATGTGAAAGGAAATGATCAATTATCCTTGCATACTCAGCACTTTCAAGAAATTAAACACTGATGGTATAGAAATACACAAGTTGTAATGTAGGACCCCAAAATATTAAAACTGCAAAAAAAGTAAAGACAAAATCATTAAAAATTTTACAGTAAATGTTGAAATAACCTGAAAATACAGGTATAATGATGTTTAATGAAGAAGGCAAAGCACCTTTCCTTCATTTAATTTGTCAAGCGAATGCTGAGTGGTAAATCGCCTAAAAGAGATTGTCAGTTTCAGTGAGTGAGCGGTTCTGATTGTATCCCTGATAAGAATTGTTTTGTACATCTCTTCTCCACTGGCACAACTGCCAGAACTACTGAACACCCCAGTTAGTATATCCATCATATCCTTCCATGTGTCCACCTACCTGTCACTATCTCTGCTACCCTTCCCTTTATATAATCAATATTCCTGTTACTCATCTCTGATACAGCTTCCACATGCCTGATGTGAGTTCTGCAAGCAGTCTCTTATATAGACTTACTCAGTTCTCTAGTATTTTGTGAAAAAGTCTGCCACTTGATTCACTGATGAATATGCTTATGTAATCATTCCACAAACTGCTACACAAGTATCTGTACATGTTGACCAATTCAGATCACAACTCACTGACAGCGTAATCACAGGACACTACATTTCTCCATAATGTGAAGTGCTCAGTTTTAAATTTCTAGACATTTAAAGCAATATACAAATGTGACATGTTTAAAAAGTTGAAGAAAGGATTTAATATTTGCTCACTTCTTATACGACAATGTACAGCAATGAGGTGTGTCACTTTAGTTTTACGTGGTGAGAGAAACTGATTCTCGAAAGAAATCACCGAACTGCTTCACAATTCATAGAAGTACAAATACAAATTCAGTTTAATTGTATAAGTTTGTTTGGATGAACAGAAAGTATTTCTGAAGCAGATTATAATAATTTTAGTTCATCATAAGAGAATACCTGTACTTAAGGTTGTTCATCTTCTAATGAATGACAGCAAACTGATACAGAAAATGGCTGTGTACTTCCATATAATTATCACAATGCACCATGCAAATCAGAAGGGTGACAAAGATTTTTTAAATTGTGCATGCATAGCGTCCAAGTCTTTAACAACTTTGAGTAGTATCACTAATATCATAAATCTTGACAGTATGTTACACAATGTTAGCACTATTAAAACTTAGCAACATTTCATTGAAGATGGAAGGTGTGTGGGAAAAGCAATAAGACTGACAACACTGCAAGTGATCTAGGAATGCTGTGTTGTTGTTCTTGTGTGGATTGGTGTAATCATACCTTCCAGATGCTCAGTCCAAATTACAGATCTGTATAGCTGTCACATTATCTTTGAGAGTGCTATCAGCAAAGTCGGGTTTTTGTTGTGTGCTATGAATATGGAACAGCACAGTTTAATGTGTGGAATGCAGAAATGTGACATTTGAAAAGTTGAAACAGGCCTAAGGGGAACATTTCTTATCAAGAGCACCCCTTTTTCACTGGCACAAATCATTTCTGGAAAGCTGAGAACAACTTGAAGATAAACTTCACTCAGTGAGACTTTCAGCTTCAAAGACTAACGAAAAGTCTAATATTTGTACACTCGTCAGAAATCAAATTGACGTTTAACAATAAGGATGGTGGGCAACTTGTTGAACACTTTCACCATACATCAAATTTTGACTGAAGTTTTGTACATGTAAAAGGTTTGCACCAAAATGGTGCTAAAAACTCCAATTCAGCAGAAGAAATATGTGCACTGATTTTTAGAGGCCTACCAATGACCACAAATGATACAGTTATGTGATCACAGGTGATGGATCCTAGATTTTGGAGTATGATCCTGAGACAAAGCAGCAAAGTGAGGAGTGGCACAGAGATTTCCACAACCCTTCTGTTGTGATTCACTAATCTTTCAAAGTGCCGCTGCGCAGTTACGCGCGTCCTCCACATGCGGCGCTGTCTGCCAGCCATGCAGCACCAGCGCCACCTAAGCGGCCAGCCAGCCAGTGGCCGCTAGACTCGGACAATTGGCGACGAGGTAGTGAAATTTTCTTTTTCATGGTTGACCCACAGGTTTCCATGGCTAATTAAGTCAACTATTGCAAGGTCTCATTGAACAGCAAACACTTCTCACAAATGCGATTCGTAATTTTGTCATGGCATCCAATGCGGGGTGTCTCTTGTCATGGTCTCTCCCTCCTTTTCCTCCTTACGATAAGACGGCAGAAGACTGGTCTGATTACGAAAAACGTCTTCGACAACACTTCTTGGCATTTCATGTCTTGGACAACCAAACATATAAGTCTCTTTTCCTTTCATGAATTTCACCTCAAATGTATCGGTTGTTGTCGCAATTGTCTCCTTTGAAAGATCTTGCGTTTATGTCCTTTGCTGAAATGTGCTCACTTCCGTCTGTATATTTTCAAAAGCATACGCATATGGTAGCCTATCGTGTTGCCTTTTATCGTTGTCAAAAACAACCGAATCAATCCTATCATGCTTGGGCTGCTGAACTTCATGGCCTTAGTTGAAAGTGTTGATATTTTACTGACGTTCACAAAGAATCCTACGCCGATTCCATGGTACGGGATGCTATTATCTGGTCGGCGCCCGACAAGAAGTCAGGCAACGTGCCCTTCAGTTGGCAAATCCGACTCTAGATGAAGTCCTATCCATTGCTCAGTCTTTTGAAATTTTTCGCGCTGCATGAGCACAAATAGAGGCATAGGGTGACATCGGGGATGTACAATCTCTGTGAGCTGTTGACAAAGCATGCGGTGTGTCCCCACCAGCCGACATGGCCGCAGTATGCTCCCAAGTGCAGCTTCAGCCTAGCCGTAAACAAACCTCTAAGAAACTGCAGCAAACCCCACGGCAACTTCCTTCATGTACGCAGTGTTTTACAAAACATTCACGAGAGGATTGTCCACAGCGTTGGTCCGTGTGTCACAAATGCACAAAGAAGAGTCATGTGTCATCCGTTTGCAAATCTGACCACATACATGATGTTCATGAATATGACGCTGATTCTGCTTCTTTGTTGTCTGTCAATAGTACTTCTTCCCTTTCAGGGAAGTTATTCCTCACTGTCCAAATACTGGGTCGGGATATTCGCATGCAGGTGGATATTGGTTCTGCTGCCACTATCATCAGTTCTCAGACGTATCTTCAGTTGGGTTCTCCAATCCTGCTACCTGTCACTAGGCAATTATGGACTTACAATAAACAGAAGATTTTTCTCTTGGGACAACTTGATGCTGAGGTATCTTACATCTGTAGTTTGCATTGTTCCCATATTTGTGGTCGACCATAGTAATGCGGAGAATCTTTTTGTTTTCGATGCCAGTCATGTTTTTGGGTTCTCCATAGATGGATTCCTTGTCAATGACATTTTTTGTCCTTTTTTGTCCTAGGTTAGGCTGTGCAAACGACTTTGAAGCTCATATCACGCTCAAATCCACTGCTCAGCCTAAGTTTTTTCAGGCTTGGCCCATTCCTGTGGCCCTTCGTGATCGGGTCAAACGGGAGCTGGATCGTCTCACTGCTTCAGGGGTCCTGCTTCCTGTCACTTCCAGTAAGTGGTCCTCTCCTGTCATTGTCGTTGCTAAGCCCAATGGTGATATTAATCTCTGTGGCGATTTCAAAGCCACTGTAAATACTAAATGCCTCATCGACACTTACCCTAAGCCTCAACCTGAAGAACTGTTCACTAAACTTGCTGGAGGCCAGTATTTTTCTAAACTTGACCTGTTAGAAGCCTATCATCAGCTTCCCCACAATGCTGCTTCCCGGCAGTTTCTGGTCCTTAACATGCCTTTTGGCCTCTATCAATACGAACGATTGCCATTCGGGATTGCCAGCACCTCTGCTCTCTTTCAGCGATTCTTGGAACAATTATTGCTCACTGTCCCTGGGTGTATAAATTACATGGACTACATTGTTGTCAATGTCTCCACCACTGAAGAACATCTTCAGAATCTCTGCACACTTTTTGTGGTGTCACCACCAGACACCACACTTGCTGGGTGGTAGGCTTTAAATCGGCCGCGGTCCGTTAGTATATGTTGGACCGGCATGTTGCCACTATCAGTAATTGCAGACAGAGCGCCGCCACACAGCAGGTCTAGTCTAGAGAGATGCCCTAGCACACGCCGCAGTTGTACAGCCAACTTTGCTAGCATTTTCAGAGACGACAGTTTAGCATAGCCTTCAGCTGCATCATTCGCTACGACCTAACAAGGCGCCATATTCAGTTACTATGTCTTCTGAACAGATAATATTGTGACTCATGTACTGTCAAGAGCGATGTTCATCATTAATGGATTAAAGTTAAGTATGAAACTAATTACATCCGCTTTCTGAATTCTAATTCCTTGTCATGTTCCAGACCTCATGTCAGTATAGTTCTTCCCTCCTCACGGCAGCCTGCATGAGCTAAGATGCGTGCATTTCGGGCTCCTCTAGTAACAAGGTGTTGGCTCTTCTGCCAAGACGACATTTTTACATGTCTTAGAGACTGCTGGCATTAAGTGTAATTTGCAGAAATCAAAATTTTTTTCCAGCCTCTATCACGTACTTGGGGTTTCAACTCTCTTGGTATGGTATTTGTCCACTTCAGCAAACTGTCGCTGCAATCGATGCCCTTCCCCCCCTACATCTGTTAAGGAACTGCAGGCCTTCTTGGGGAAAATAGCATACTATCACAGGTTTCTACCGTCTACTGCTTCGGTGGCTCAGCTGTTGCATTGTCTGTTGCATAAAAACATGCCTTTTCACTGGTCCGTGTCATGCGATGTGGCGTTCCAGAAATTGGAGACTATGCTGAAACAGGACCCGTGCCTGGCTACTTATCAACCTGGCCAACATCTTGTTCTTGCCATGGATGCCTCTCAATACAGAATTGGTGCAGTCCTTGCCCACCATTTTTCTGACGGTTCTGAACAACCCATTGCTTATGCCTCCAAAACGCTCACAGATGGCCAACAAAAGTATTCTCAAATTGAAAAAGAAGCTTTGGCCATTATTTATGCTCTTCATAAGTTTGGTGTTTTCCTCAATGGATCCTAATTTCATCATGTTACGGACCACAAACCACTTGTTTCCTTGTTTCATCCATCAACGTCACTTCCTGACAAGGCTGCACACCGCCTCCAGCGTTGGGCTCTCTACTTGTCTCGTTTCAATTATGAGATTCATTTCCGGCTGACAGCTCAACATGCAAATGCTGATGCACTGTCTCGCCTTCCCATGGGTCCTGATCTGGCATTCGATAGGGATGACCTCTTGTGTTTCCACCTGGATGTGCCCGAGCAGCGGGTTGTGGACGGGTTCCCCTTCACTGGGGACCGGCTGGTGGCTGGTGGCTGCTATGGGTTCTGACCCTACCCTCTCCCAGGTTTTACGCTGTATTCAGAAGGGTTGGCCAGATCATATGTCCGCTAAGACTTCTGATCGATTGCGGAACTACTACGCTTTGTGTTACCACCTCACACATAGGGATGGTGTTATCCTCCTTTCCACAAAAAATGCTTCACTGCGTGTTGTGGTACCTGCATCTTTGCATGCTTTGGTATTGCGTCTCCTTCACCAAGGGCACTGGGGTGTCTCTCGCACAAAATCTCTGGTGCGCTGTCATCTTCTTCTTCTTCTTCTTCTTCTTCTTCTTCTTCTTCTTCTTCTACTATTACAACTGCCCTTTTATGGACACCCAACAAGTGAAGGATTCAACAGATTCAGTGTTGCACAAACAGCTTCCATGAATTCAAACTGTCCCATCTGCCATCTTCAGTGTTCCCAAGGCAACAAGACCTGAATTTGGCAATTTTTCATGTCATAAAAGTCAAACTAACATTTCACAAATCGATGTTAGGCCTCTTAACTCCATCTGTCTGTGAAAACTAACTTCCAGTAACCAGTAACTCCATAATCAAAGAGTGTTTTGAAACAGCATAGATTTCTCTAATCTGTCAATAACTAGGCTTCTCTTATATATTTACACATTTAGCAACTTCCTGTATTACATTATAGTATTCTTTTCAGAAACTATTTTTGCTTCAACTGCAAAATTTAACAAAATGTATTTATGAGGTTTTCATTGCCTGCCACCAATATTTCATTTTTTCTTTGTATATTATCTTTCCAGCTCAAGATATTTGTTCTTCAAATCCTAGAAGAACAGCTTGTGATGGGATGGATGCTCTGCCATACACAATCACTGTGCAGCAGCTTTGATGGAAGCAGGAACTACTCCATAGCAGGTACAAAATAAAGTATAGGGTTGTAGATAGAGAGCTACTGAAGGAATCACGTTTCACTCTCAAAAGTTGAAACCTTGAAATGACTGTTTCCATTGTTGTTGTTGTTGTTGTTGTTGTTGTTGTTGTTCCTGTCTTCAAGACTAGTTTGATGCAGCTCTCCTTGTAAGTCCAATCTGTGCAAGCCTCTTCATATCTGCGAAACTACCACATACTTGCATCTGAACCCTTTTCTTTACCGAAGCCTTAATCTCCCTCTGTCATATTTACACCTCACATTGCCCTGCATTACCAAACTGACAATTCCTTGATAGCTTTCATTGGGTCCTTTCAACTGAACCCATCTTTCAACGAAGTTATTCAATAAATTTTCTTTTTACCCAGTTCATTTCATTATCTGCTAATTTGTTATTTGGTCAACACCATTCTTACATAGACATCAAAAGCTTTTATTCTCTTGTCGTCTGAAATGCTGATCACACACATCATTTACTACAGTAAAATAATTTTAGAAACGTTCCTCTCATTTAAACTGAAATTGGATGTTAACCTGCCCTCTTTTTCATAAACTGCTATTGCCAGTCTGCATTTAATTGCCCTTCTGCTTTGAAAACCATTTCACTGCCCAAATAGCAAAATTCACAATACTTGTAGCGTCTCATTTCCTAACATAATTCCCTGATTTAATTTGCCTCTATACCATTACATTGTTTTGCTTTGTTGATATTCATCTTCTCAACATACTGTCCACTGCACTCAAGTGAAAGCCTTGGGTCAATGACGTCATGTAGATTCAGTACTTCTCTATTTCTGAAATGCATAAGACTCTGTACACTTATGGTTATTATCAAAAGTAGGACCATTGGAGAGTAAGGAAAAATTTATGACTGGGCTGAGGATTCTTTGATAGGAAGCACACAGCTAGTGTGCTAACTCTGGCATAGAGTTATTGACAGATGTAGAAGTGAAATCTGGTGTGTACTAGGAAAATGTGTCAGGACTGTCGTCATTTTTACTGTACATTTGTGGCCTCATCTACATTATTAACCTCTGGCTTCTTGTGGATGATACAGTTATCTGTAATGAAGTATTGTCCAAGAGAAGCTGCCCAAACATTCAGTCAGACCTTTAGAATATTTAAAAGTGGTATATAGCTTGGCTACTTGTTTTTAAATGTTTGCAATGTGAAATTGTGCACTTCACAAAACAAAAATATGTACTACTATATAACTGTAGTACCATGAGTGACAATCAGAATCTGTGGAGATAAATGGATGTACCGATACAAAATATGAGGGTGATTGAAAGTGAAGACTTAGAAGTTCAACAAAATTTCGGAAAGTTGTGCTCTGGGGTTGGTAGGTGGCAGTAGTGTTCCTTGGGGTTCAGAACGACAGACAGAAGACAGCACCATCCACAACAATATGGCTGCTTCCCTGTCAACATGCACTGCAAATGAGCAAGACTGCGATGCATTGTTTCTGTAGTGTGGTATCAAAATTCATAACAGAAAGACAGTGCAGTATGATGGTTTGCGTTTG
The DNA here is from genome assembly GCF_021461395.2 of Schistocerca americana. Taxonomy (NCBI): domain Eukaryota; kingdom Metazoa; phylum Arthropoda; class Insecta; order Orthoptera; family Acrididae; genus Schistocerca; species Schistocerca americana. Next base: position 5,056,140 of record NW_025725481.1, on the reverse strand, counting down.
TCATTGCACCAAGGGTATGAGTGGTGTAGGACGTTTGAAAGTGGTCTAATTTCTGTTAAGGATGCCCCAAGACCAGTGCAGGCTCACTGTGTAGTAACGGATGAGAACACTGAGTTAGAGGAGCAGCTTGCAAAAAATAATAGACGCCTGACTCTGAACAAAATAGCTACAAGTTTGAAGATTAATACTGCTTCAGCACAGAATATTGTTCACAATGTACTGCAGTTCGATAAGATGTTTTTGAGTTGGATACCATGTCAGCTGACTGTCGAATCGAAAGAGCATCACGTCAGTGGCTGTGAAGGTGCATTTCTGAGAAAAATTGTTACAATCAATGAGACTTGGGTCCACTTTCACCAATGAGAAATGAAAAATTCAAGCGACGAATGGCAACACACCTCATTTCCGAAACCAAAAATATCAACACTCAGGTGTTTGCTGGAAAAGTCATGCTCATTCTCTACTGGAATGCAAATGGAATAATTCTGGAGCATTTTGTAGGTTGTGGAGTGATGGTAACTAGAACTACTTATTCAGAAATGCTGAGAAATCAGTAGTAAATGATGAGGACTCTTGACTTTAAGAATACTGCTACAGCAAGACAATGCCAAATTGCACACAGTCCTTAAGAGATTGAGATTATTCAGGAAATTAAATTTGAATGTCTGATACATCTTCTTCATTCACCAGACCACACTCCTAGAGAATCACCTGTTAAATGCACACTCACAAGCAACGGTACATAAGCATATCAGAAGTGATAAAGAGGTGAAAAACACAGTGCACGACTGGCTACACACATGACCAAAATAATTCTTTCATCTTGGTATCTATGCACATCCAAATTTGTGGAATACATGCATTCAGCATCAGGGAGACTACATTGAAAAATGACATGCAAGTGTTTTGTCCACTGTTCCAATTAAAAATATTACTACACTTTTAAGATTTTCATTTGAATCACCCTCTTAGAACAATGACAGAGTCTCAATCATATGTAAAGTAGGTTGACAGAATGAGGTTCATTGGCAGATAATGAGGGAAATGCAGTCAGTCTATGAATGACCCTGCATACATTGTGTGGGAACTGTGACAAATAATTGACATATACAGAAAAGGGAAGCATGAATGGTCACAGATTTGTTTGACCTCTGGGAGAGTGCCATGAATATTCAGAAAGTACTTAACTGATAAATGCTTTAATATTGACAAAAACTCCCCTGTGAAAACCTACTTATTATGTTGGTAGAATGAGCTTCAAGTGATAAATCTAGGAATATACTACAACCCACTATGTACCATTTCCACAGCAGTCACAAAGATGAGGTTAGACTAATTCAGTGTGTAAACAGGATTTAAACAATCATTCTTCCCACTATACATATATGAATGGAATGCACGAAAACTGCAACAACGTGCAGTGGAAAATATCTTCTGCCATCCACTGCACAGTGGTTTGCACACCATAAAAGTAACTGTAGAATGAATAAAACTGTAGATCAACTACCTTCCTGTCCCACTCTCTTCTTGACCACAACCGTCTTTTATGTCATTAAGCTCTTGTAACTGCAGTCTGATTTCTGAAGTCATAAATAACTTTTCACTCACTGCATGTCACACCCACTACCTTGGAAATTTCAATAAGGGTTGTAAAGACAATATTATTAAACGCTTTCTCTGAATCTACAAATGTTTGGAGCACATGTTTGCCTTTCTTCAAGCCCTTCTAGGGTAAGTGGTTAGTTTGGTATTGTTGTTCCAGAACTGACACTATTGCTCTCCAAGATATAGTTGTAATGCTTTTTTCATGTAAGAAATTCATTCTTTATTTTGTAGCCATAGCTTATCAGGCTCACAGTTCAGTATTATTCACGTGTCAGCACCTACCTACTTTGAAACTGGAATTTTTACATGCTTCCTGACGTACAAGGATATTTTGCCCATCTCATATCCGGCACTTGAGGATCAATAATTCTTTCGTTGCTGAATCTCCCACTGATGTCCGTACTTCAGATGTAGTGTCACCTACTCAATGGACATTATTTCCTCTTAGGTTTTTCAGTGCTCCATCATACTCCCTTTGCATTATCATATCTCTCATCTCATCTTCACCTACTATTTCTATTGCTGTAATATTGTCCTCAAGTATGTTTCCCTTTATACAAATTCTCTATATTTTCTTTCCACCTTTCAGCTTCCCCTTCTTTGTTTGGTACTGGCCAGCCATCAGAGCTCTAGATATTCCTTCAGCTGCTTCTCTTTTCTCCAATGGTCTCTAATTTTCCCCATAGAAGCAACTCATCTTTATCCAAATTATGCATGGCTCTAAGGCCTAGGCCTAGGCCTAGCCATTGTCTTGCAGCCATTTGTGCTTACCCATTTCACAATTTGTCAATTTTATTTTCTAGATATCTGTATTCACTTCTGACTGCCTCATTTGCTTCATATTTTATATTTTCTCCTTTCGTTAATCAAATCTCTCTCTTTTTTTTACATGTGTGACATTCTGCTGCTTTCCCTATTTTATCTCTCAAACCTAACTCTTCATCATTTACTGTATTAATTTCCCTGGTTTAGTTCAATGTTGCCTAACACTCCTTCAAACTCTCAAAGATCTCTGGTTTATACAATGTATCCAAGTCCCACCTACTGAATTTCGTACTTTCCCCCACATGAGACACATGAAACTAGTACCTTTTGTCTGCTTACATAATCCCTGTAACACCAAAGATACATTTGCTAACAGCTTACTCACTTCCTGTGAGGGTTCATGATCCACAAGAGTAAACTGCAGCACTGGGAGTGGGCAGGTACAGTTTGCCTAATGTCTGCAGTGGAAGGACAGCAAAGCAACGTCAAGATGCTTCAAGTGTGCATTTTAGTTCATTTATTCTCATGCTAATTACATTCAGCAGATGCTATTTTATTGTCAACAGAATATTAGCGCCATGTAGCACAAAAATACTCTTTCCACTGCTTTGTTGCACAAGTTTCACATGTGTGCTATACATTACACTGGATTTGTATCTTGTAGAAATGTTTATTCAACTGCAAACATTCTGCAGTAATTCTTTATCAGTTTTGGAACATTTTGATATTTTTGACTGTTAATATGTGAATTAGCTGTAACAACAACAACACCAACAACAAAGGAATAATGACTTTATTGATGGAAAAATAAGTAAATATTTATCCTTAGTGACAAGAGATAAGATGTCATGAGCTGGAGAAGCCATTTGACTTTGATGGAAATCTACAAAAGCCTGACAAAATGTCAAGCGATGATGAGACTTTTGTCCAACCTACTGACCTAAGATCTGTAATTTTTGTTGTAACTGCAACCGAGACGGACACGGGGTTGAAATGACGGAAAGTGCAGTGGAATACCTGAAGAGGACACGACTATTTTACCTACAGAATATTTTATCAACAGGCTGCCCTATCATTAAGTCATGCAGTAGACCTGAATGCTCACTGGAAAAGTGTTGGCTCTAATTTCCCCTTGCTTTCAGAAACTTGCAGTATCAGAATGCCAAGGGAATGCAGGCTGATTTTACAAGACCACATCATTCAATCATGCTGACTGCTGTTCCTGCAACTACTTGATGGCACTGTCCTCATTCAGCAACCCACCTAAGTCACACAGCCTAGGCAAGGACCATGGTTTGTGGCATGGGGGACCTTCAGTGACCACTGTAGCAGAACATAATTAATGATTTCTCATGAAGAGACAAATTCTGGTCATATGGTAATGACAACAGTGGCAACATAGTTAGCACACATACATTAATGGATTACACAGAAATGATATTTGAGGGTATAGTCCAGTCACCAAAGGAAAAATAGGGGAAAATTTGTGCACTCACAAAATTTCCTACAATGCTAGAAGAGTGTGTTTATAAACACCATCTATACTAAAAATTCCCCACCAGTGATGGTGGGGGGTACTGAAAAGTTTACTTTCCTATATTCTTCTTACATAACTCTACTTCTAGTGAACATACATTCCAAAAAAAAAACCTACATTAAATTTGCTAAAAACAAATGTCCTTTTCATTTTTGTCTAGGATTAACAGTTTCCACATAGTGGGGGATGGAAAAGTTCCAGATAATTGATGTTAGTAAGGTATTTTATTTATTTTCAGCAGAATCACTTTATGGAACAACCGTAACTGTTTTCAGACTTGAAAGGCCATCTTCAGATGCCGCAAAGGATGACAAAAAAATCTTAAACTAAGACCTGAAACAGGTGCAATTATCTTCAGTTGATTTACTTGTGAACTCAGTACAATGTTCTGATGGTAAAAAATTAATGTTTATCTCTAAATGAAGTGGATTTTGGAACAAATATTTACAATGTGCCATCAAAGTGCAGTGGAGCATATTAACCCCTTCACTGCTAGATATGTGCCCTCTGCATTCTGTGCAAAGACAACATTTGTTTTGGCTGTACTGCTCACCAGATGCTGATGCCTGATGCCCGTGCTGAGAGACGGCATTCTGGCTGATATGAAATTCTTATGCCATCTTTCAAAAAAAAAAAACGCACAGACTTTTGTACATCTCACAGTCTGACATCTTCACTCCATGAAGACGTGTGTTCCTTTTCATTTTCTATCATACTTACTGTGCTGCAACAAATTCACAGAATTTTAAAGCATTCACAGATGTAAAAATACATGGCATAAGCTTTCTTGCACAACTGGTTTTAGCTCATACATTGTAGTGAATGAAATGCAGATAAGATACTGAAATCTTATTTAAAACTCAGTGGAGAGCTGTATATCTTTTTGTTACCTAGTTATCAAGTTTTATACCCAGAAGACTGTCGCACACGATGGGCCCACTCGTGTCCTCGTACATCGTGAATCGTGTGGTCCTAATAGACATCTTGTCTCAAATGATTTCAGATATTATTGAAACAAGGTTTTTGCAAATGATATCGCACAATGAGGCACATTGTTGTACAATAAATAATTTTAACACTCTTATTTTCTGAGATACAGAAGTAGCTCAACCACAACAGTGAGGCAAGAGCAGTGTAGGAGACATTCAGAGATCCACAGCACTGTAGGAGAACCTGAGTGGTGTACGTACACACATCCATCGGAACTAGGAAATGACATTGCAGGATGTGTATATGTGCCGACAGCAGCGAAAAGGTTAAGGGAAATATATCGTGTTCCGGGGGTGTAACAGGGTGGAGGCAGAGAAGTGGGAAGGCGGTAGTGTGAGAAGAAGTATGCTGCCGGACTGTGAGCATGCAGTTCACACATTTGCAGGACTTCAGATTTAAGGTCAAGCACGTGATTCCCTAGTCTAGGTACCCAACTACATCACAAGAAGCAAGTACAGGTCGTCTCACTGAGCTGTATCTACACTCCACAGCTATCCCTACAAATGACCAGTGACACTGTGCAGAGGTGTCCAGGATTATTTAATTTCCACAAAGTGCATTGGCACTACACAGTACACACAAATGAGTTTGTCAATAGCAGCACAAAAAATGCTACTCTCAGGATCCGCGTAAATTGCTGCACACTGTTCTGTTGATTCTCCTTCATCCTGTGCAGCACGTGCTGCTCTTTTAAGTTTACATACTTTCCCAGCATTTCCTGTCCTGTTCTCTTAAGCATAATTGCTGGTACTCACAGAATGAGCTGAAAACAGTAATCTGCTGTAATGTGTTGTTGGAATTATGTCAACATACATTAAGTTCTACATCACCTGGGTGACCTGATGCAGGCAAGAATTTCAACTTCTGGACCTCGTCATTTGGTCAGAAAGTTAAGGCCAGTGTGATGCATTCGACACCCCTCACACTGCAGAAAGTATTCCAGGCAGTGAAAGGAGCCACAAAATTGACACTGTCTAATAAGTATAGATGGCACATTACACTTTGTGCAGGTTCTTTAGTGTGGTAGACAGTTGACAGCTACAGCTGTCGGGCATTTATACACGACAACTCACTTAGCAATTGCAAACGAGTACTTACTTGATAAACTGAAAATAGCCCCAGTATACAAGCGTAACCTCTGTCAAGTTATTTCGCCTATGCACAAAGGGGAATGGAGAGGAAATTCTGGGGGGTGTAGTCTGTCTGTAAACATACAAGAGCAACACTTTTAATGTGGGAAGTCGCATTTCCTGGAAGAATATTGCATCTGCCATACAGGATGACTGATAATCAATTACCCTTTGACAGGACAGAGCAGTGTGCAGAGATTTATATAGATTTTGCCTATATGCAGGCCTACGGAACAGGGAACTGCACAACCCCAATATGGACACCTGCCTCCCCTTGCACTGATACATCCTGTTACACCCACAGAACACAATTTTTCTCTGAATATGACTTCACTGCACTGGTACACACATTTAATATTTGTTCCTAAACCACTTCATTTAATAGTTACATCTTTTATACCCCTGAAATGCTATTTTTAATAATTTGCCATTTTTACAACGCCTGCAATGCAGGCAGTAGTAATCCTAGGGAGTACCTTATTGTAGAATATTTAATGTAATTTAATTGTGTACTGGGAATTGTATCTGCCAGAAATTGTGGTTTTTGATGTGTTTGAGAAAAAACATATAAAGTTACCTTTAAACTCCCACCACCACCACCACCACCACCACCACCACTGCACAGCACAGCACAACACAACACAGCACACAGCAGCAGTGGGGATTCTTAGTATGTTGTCCATGACACTCCTTCCTGTCACTGTACAAATATTTGTGACTACCTGATTTTTCCCCTGTTTTTGGTCTTTGTTAAATGGGTAGAAAAGGAAAGCAGAAATGCATTGGTGCATTTCCCAGTGTTCCTTTTCGAAGGAAGGTGATGAACTGCCAAACTTCTCACACCACTGCAAAAATGAGTGATTCAGTTATTTGTGTCAGTGGCATTTAGAAACAGTTAAAAATCCCTAAACCTGAGAAGTGATTTGGGCCCCAAATGAATCTCCATTATTCTATACACAACATACAGCAGAGATTGCTCCCATGTTAATTCTAATATGGTATATTGTTGATCTCTCAAGGAAAAAAATGTGGCCAGTGGCTGGAAAGAAGTTTACCCACCTAGGAGGAGGCTACCAAAAGTGAACCGCAAACCTAATTTCATGTCACTGATTCCCATCCATTACAGAATACTAGAATATATAGGGTGTATCAAAAAGATTCATCTGCTTTGGCATGCCTATATTTCTGAAACTAATAAACAAATACAATGAGTTGTTTTTTGATGAACAGAAAACTTAAAATGTTTTCTCATATCTTTTTATAGGTCTTCAATATGCCCCCCTTGAGATTCATGTCATATGTCAATGCGGTATTCAAACCATTCCCACACTGCAGTGAGCATGTCTTGGGTTACAGCTTCAACAGCTGCTATTATGGGACATCTCAGTTCACTCATTGTTGTTGGTAAGGGAGGAACATAAACAGAGTCTGTATAGCCCCCCCCCCCCCCCCCCCCCCAAGAAATAATCACATTTGGTCAGGTCCAGTGAACTTGGAGGCCAGTAATATAAGGCCGAATCATTTGGTCCAGTGCAACCAATCCATCATTGAATAATCCTTTGATTGAAAAATTCCCTCAGTTCCAGTTGCCAGCATGGCGAAGCCCCATCCTGTAGGTAAACGAAGCCATGTAAACCAGTCTCCAACTGTGGGAAAAAAAGAAAAAAAAATATCTGAAGCATATCGAGATATGTGCTACCTGTAACAGTGTTCTCAGCAAAGAAAACTGGACCAGACACCTTTTCATTCCATACCTGATATTCTCCCATAACGATGGTTAACCTTCCCATTTACATTAAATGTTGCCCCGTCACTGAACACTAGACATGGAAGGAAACTATCATCCTCCATCTTGCCAAGAATGAAATTACAGAATGTTTTTGTTTTCGCCTTCACAAAGAGCTTGCAGTAGCTGAATTTTGTACTGTTTCATGTGTAAGCGTCCTCGCAACACAAGCCAGAGGGACATTGAGGGCATGTTGAACTGTCGAGCTACATGGTGAACACATTTTTGCCGACTCTTTGTGAAACTGTGGCAGATGCATTCAATGGCCATGTCAGACACTTGGGGCTGGCCCAGGGATTCGCCTTTGCACAAACAACCTGTTTCTCAGAATTGTTCATGCCATCATCTAATGCTCTGTGCTGTAGGAGGATCCACACCATACCTAGTATGAAAGCCATGCTAAACAGTTATTACATACTGCCACTGCACACCATTTTTACTAGAACTTAAGTGGATGCACAGTGCTGCTACCTAGTGGGAGCCATGCAAAACTCAAGAGTTTTATTTTTCCTACAGTGTGTTATTCATGGACACATCTCAAATAACATAATAGCTGTGATATTTTTTTTTTTTTTTTACTCAGTTGGTACTTCTTGAAATACCCTGTATTCTGAAATCAAACACAATGAAGTGTATCAACCAGAATTATGTCCTAGGTTCTAACTGGTATGGACTGCAAAAACAGCAATCACACAAAAATAAAACTTTGCTTTTTTCACACAAAAAGCCAGAGTTTGAGGCACTGACGTGGATACAGTATTCCTTGACTCCAGCAAGACACTCGACTCTATACAACACCAATGAATTTTACCAAAATCATGGCTGGTTGAGTTAAGAACAAAATTGTTACTACATTGAGTACTTCTCAGTAAGGATGATGCAGGGAATTACCACTCATGGACAGCCATCGACATATGTAGGAGCAATTTCGTGCTTGCACCCTGGAAGTAGGTTGAGACTCTACATTTTTACATTGTATATGGTGGTTATAATTAAACTTCCGCTACCTGAGGGGATCCCCATGAAAAATGGTTGATTGTACAACAAAAATTTTGTGTAAGAGAAATAACGCACGTCACGATACACAACCAGCAACACAAACCCTGCAGTGCTCAGTCTCAACGTTATTCCTATAATGTTGGGTACCCATACAGTCAATAGTTTCCTGTCTACAGAGGCTCAATTAGTGGAATTTTAATTAGCAGATAACTGAGTCAATGGCATTTCTGGGGGAGGGGGCAGCACTCTGCTGAGATGCAGGCACCTGTCCAGAGACATTCCCTCCCTCCTCGCCCCCCCCCCCCCCACCACAACCCGGAAAAAAAAGAAAACCACAGAGAGAGAGAGAGAGAGAGAGAGAGAGAGAGAGAGAGAGAGAGAGAGAGAGAGAGAGTGAGGGAGGGAGAAGGGGGGGAGGGCACGGGGAGTGGAGAGAGAGGTTCCTGGCTATTACTGATCATCAGATGGGTACATATTTGCTCACATGGAGCTAATCAGTAATCAAGGCTGTATACTCCACCTGTGGCTGCCTCTAACATAGGTGGCAGTGGTTTGTCACATTGGCTTGTTGCTCAGTCCAGTAGTTCAGATATTCTTCGTACATCCATATTTAAACTGGATGAAGGTGGGGCACAGCTGGTATAATTTTTATTAAAAATGAAATTCCTCCAGCTGTACGTAAGACTTTATATTGGCTACTAGCTTCAGTGTTGCATCAACATCATCTTAAGGCCCTATGTAACAACATCATACATGTAGTCTCTGAGCTAGTGTACAAAATAATAATATATTATAAATGGATTATATACAGGATGAATTCATTAAAAGTAGTTACATTTAATTCATTTTCACTAAGATGCAATTTACCTTGACATTAACAATTTTTATGGTACAAATGATGTTAAATATGCACAGTTATTTCTGTTACAGATCAATACCAGACATTAGAATAAAAATGGGGGTGTATGTAAGTCTGGGTGACGTGCCATTACTCTTAGAGAGAATAATATAGGCATAAAACAGTACTAAAATTGTGTTAAAAGCAAATAAGAATACCCTAAAACTCTTCTTTGTGTGCATAGTTTAACTAACAGGAAGGAAAATACGCATTGCCAATCTGACATATGTAAGGTATGATTCCATTGAAACTTCTTGACAGATTAAAGCTGTGTGCCGGACCGAGACTTGAAATCGGGACCTTTGCCTTTCGCAGGCAAGTGCTCTTGCACTTGTCTGCAGAAGGCAAACGTCCCGAGTTCGAGTCTTGGTCCGGCACACAGCTTTAATCTGCCAGGAAATTTCATATCAGCGCACACTCCACTGCAGAGTGAAAATCTCATTCTGGGTTTGATTCCACTGTTTATAAATAGTGAATAGTGGGAAAGGTGGAAAGGATTTAAGTTTGCATAACACTGTATCATCATCACTATAAAGTAACAAAGTGGAACAGGTTACTGAAACATCATCATTCATAACAATATGAAACACAAGTGAGGAGGAAGTGGAAGAATGGTTTGGAACCCAGTTAATATATTACAAGGTATTCAGTGGTGTAAAATAAATGCATATGAGTCAATTAATTAATCTACTCATTCCAACAAGAGAAACATAAGCTAACATGCCACCAAAACGTACCGTTTCAATGTCGGTGCCTCACTAAGGCACTAAGGCACTAAGGTCTAAGGTAATCTAATGTAAAAGAACAATGAAGTACATAACAATGCTCCAAATAGAAGTAAACAGGGTGTTGTCAATCAAAGCAGCTCGTCACATATCTAAAATACTTTTAGTTCCTCTAATAACTAATTACTGAAGAAGAGTACAGCGTAAGGTACGCAAAGTATAACTCTCATATTGTTATACGTAATCCAGTCAAGAGTTGACATAAGTTAACAACAATCATTGAAATGCCTTGTCACCCACTTACTTGGATGACCATCACTACACCATAATACTCAATTATTTCACCTATCCACATAAACCCGTTCTTGTATAAAATTACTAGTTTAAATATATTGACTATTCACTTATTTATGAACAAAATGTAACTACTTTTAATGAATTCATCATATTTATAATATGTTTATAATATATTTATTTTGTACACTAGCTCACACTACTGATGTCTGACATTGTTAGTTTTATGCATGCTGCTGTTATATAGTGCCTGAAGATAGCGTTGGTGCAATGTCGAAACTAGTAGCCCAATAAATATAAAATCTTAAACACAGCTGGAGGAGTTTCATTTTTAATAAAACTGGATAGATATTGGTAAAGGTTCATGATTTTGACTGCTGCCAACCACAGCAATTTAATAGCAGACTGAATTTAAATTCATTTTTGTATGAAATTCTGGTTCTTCCTAATCACAGTGTTAAATGCTTGAACTATGTATGAGGGTCACTCCAAAAGAAAGGCACACTATTTTTTTTTTAAACCCATCTTATATTCTACATGTTTGAAAGTTTTACAGTATGTAGATACATCCTTTAGGAACAATATTTTCATTTCTCCACATAATTTCCACTCCTCTCAACTGCCTTATGCCATCTTGGAATCAGCGCCTGTATACCCACATGGTAAAATTCTGGACCAACCTGTTGGCTCCACTGTTTGGCAGTGTGCACAAGGCACAAGGAAATCATCATCATCATCATCATCATCATCATCAAACATTGTTCCATGAAGAGAGTCTTTCAGTTTCTCAAAGAGATGACAGTCACATGGAGCCAGGTCAGACTGTAAGGAGGGTGTTCAGTGTTATCCATCCGAGTTTTGTGATCTTCCATGGTTCTTTGACTAACATGTGGCCGTGCATTGTCATGCAACAGCAAAACAGCCTGCTTTTGCCAATGTGGTCAAACACGACTCTGTCGAGCTTGAAGTTTCTTCAGTGTCATTACATATGCATCAGAATTTATGGTGGTTCCACTTGGGATGATGCCCACAGGCAAGAGTCTTTCAGAATCGAAAAACACCATAGCCATAACTTTTCCAGCAGAAGGTGAGGTTTTGAATTCCCCCCCCCCCCCACCCCTCTCCTTTGTTGAATTTGCATGATGCCCCTCCATTGATTGCCTCTTCATCTCTGATGAAAAATGACAGGGCCATGTTTCATCACCAATCACAATTCTTCCAAAAAATTCATCTCCACCATTCTTGTACTGTTCCAAAAGTTCTCTGCATACCTTTTTATTGTTTCTTTGTGAGCCACTGTCAACATCCTGGGAACCCACCTAGCTCAAACCTTTTTTAACGCCAACACTTTCAGTATTCTGCAAACACTTCCTTCCTCTATCCCAAGGTAGTGTGACAATTCTTTCACTGTGATGCATCTGTCAGCAGTCACCATTTCGTTAACTCTCTGCACATTGTCTTGAGAGTGTGCAGTATGAGGCCTGCCACTGCAGGGACAATCCTAAATACTGCCGTGCCTGCTTTCACCATGTAACCTGCTTGCCCATTGACTAACTGTACTGCGATCGACAGCAGCATCTTGATACACCTTTTTCAACCTCTTGTGGATGTTTCCCACTGTCTCGTTTTCACAGCACAAGAATTCTATGACAGTATGTTGCTTCTGACAAACATCAAGTGTAGCAGCCATCTAGAAGACATGCTGTGACGGCACCACTCACGGGAACAGGTTGAACTAAGTTTGGAATCAAGTGGGAAGGATGTATCTACACACTGTAAAACTTTCACACATGCAGAATGAAAATTGTATTTTTATGAAAATGTTGTGCATTTCTTTTGGAGTAACCCTCATACTTTTCTATTTCGGATACCACTGTACATTTTCATTTCAATGTTTGCAGGTTTTGCTACCACTAATGAATACGGGAGTCAGCTGAGTTATCAATGTCTTAACAAGGTTAAGGGTCTCTGGAAAGCGCTATCTTTACAACGTTAAAACAGCACTTATTTAACATGGTTAATCAAAGTATTTGACATAGCAAGTTGAAATTTTGGTAGGTTATCTATTGGAGTATTGGCTACGGCTTAACAGAGTAATTTTTAAAAGTTTCAGTTCAGTTGTTAGAGATTAATTTCTTCCATTTGAATGAAATTTCTCTACTTTTTTGCCATTTTTTGTTTATAAAGAAATATAAAGGTTTCTGGAAAGAGACTGTGTTAAGTTATGTGGAAGGGACTGTATTACATTTCCTGAAGATCTGAAGCAAAATGGCTTGGCAGATCTTGAGAAAACATGGAATGTATATGAAAAAATAAAACTTTTAGGAATTGAGCAACAAAGTTTGGATCACCTTTTTAGTGCATTCCAGATTCATAAGATGGATTACCTTTTCTTCTACAAACTCCTCTAGCAGCTTTCTCTCTGTTCTCTTGCTTGTTTTTTTTAGGCTATTTCGTGTCAGTAGCCTGAAGATGTAACATACCTAAGGCAAGCATCATTCATACCATGTTGAAACCTACCTTCATTCCTATGTTTTGAAATACTTTGCACCTTACAATGTTGCCATCATTGAAAGTAGCAACATCATCACACACACCAAAGTGAACTGTTTCCTTTTCTCACAAATACAGTCTTGTGAATTCTTGGCTATGCATTTGTATTTGTATTTCTTTATTGGTCCTGTAAATCATGTTTAGGTACATATTTTGCACGAACAATGTAGGACAAGTCAGGTTGGTACAGTATATACAACATCATACACATTGTTATTTTGAAAGGAAAAATAATTTAAAATTATTCAATACATGTTGAATATTGATGACAAATTCAATACAATTAAATAAAATGATAGCCTATTTGAGCAGTTAGACTACACTTTTCTGATACTCTAAAAACTCGGAAGCAGAATAGAAGCAGTGGTCAAGTAGTGGTCAAGCAAGTACTCTTTCTGTTTCACTTTAAACTTTTGTAAATTTTGCATCTGTTGCAAATAGGATGGCATGTGATTGTACAACAGTATGCCAGTATGATACATTCCTCTCTCACAAATGTTTGTACTTACTGTATTGACATGAAAGTAATGCTTCCACCTAGTATCACGAGGGTGGTAATCACTGTTATACTTGAAGATATTTCCATCTTTTAAAATACTTCCTTTTGTGAAATTTAATATTTCATACATATATAAGCAAGGAAGAGGCAATATATTGAGATTTTTAAATATTGGTCTACAGGAGCCTCTGTACTTAGCATGGCTTATTATTCTAACGATCTTTTTCTGTAGCCTAAATGTTTTGTTTGTACCCACGGAGTTCCCCCAAAAGATAATGCTGTACATCAGCAGTGACTGAATACTGCCATGGTACATTGTGATCACAGATGCACAGCTTGTATTTTGTGTAAGGATTCTTACTGCGTACGCAAGTGTGTTTTGCTTTTTATTTACATGGTTAAGATGTGTCTCCCATTTTAGGTTTTGCTGAATATGTATACCTAAAAATTTTGTATCACTCACCGATGATACAATTTTTCCATCGATTTTAAAAATTGGTCTTGCAGGATGTAGTTTCTGAGAATTGCGGAAATTGACTGTCACTGTTTTTTCATTATTTATTATTAGCTTGTTTGTTCTGAACCATTGTGTCAAATTTTGTATTATACCTGTAGCTGTTTTTTGTAGGCTTTCCTCATCACATTATTTGATTAGGATATTTGTGTCATCTGCAAAAAGTACTGTTGTCCCTTTAGTTATATTTCTGACAAATCATTAACATAAAGAATGAAAAGAATTGGCCCAAGGACTGATCCTTAAGGAACTCCATATGTATAGTTTTGTGCATTACTGTAAAAATTACAATTTTTTTGTGTTTTTATGTCTTTGTATTTTATCTGAGTGATCTGTTGACGGTCATGAAGGTAGGAATGTATCAACTTGTTTGGCAGGCCTCGTATTCCATAGTTACCTAGCTTCTGCAACAGAGTTTTATGATCAATTACATTGAAGGCTTTACTAAGGTCAAGAAATATGCCAGACACATGTTGCTTATTATCTACTGCAATTAGAATTTCATTTAAGAAGGTATAAATAGCTGACTGTGTTGATCTTCCAGTTCAGAATCCGTGTTGTGCATCACTTATTATGTTTTCTTTATTTAGAAAGGCTGTCAGACTTCTAAGAAATAGCTTTTCAAGAATTTTACCAAAGCCTGACAATACTGATACGGGTCTATAGTTTGCAGCTTCATGTTTGTCCCCTTTCTTGTTCAGTGGTGTCACTTTTGCCATTTTCAGATTTTTCGGGAATACACCACTCACAAATGATGAATTGAAAATATCCGTTAATGGTTTTGTGATAGATGTTACACTTGCTTTGATGATTTTACCTTATGTTTCATCAGTACCTGCTGAATACTTATTGGGTAACCTTTTTATGATGACAGATAATTCCTCACGTGTTGTTGGAGACATGAATAGGGTTCTTGTAAGAATTTTTGTATCTAACTGGAGTGTATTGCTGTCTGATT
Source organism: Schistocerca americana (assembly GCF_021461395.2). Lineage (NCBI taxonomy): Eukaryota > Metazoa > Arthropoda > Insecta > Orthoptera > Acrididae > Schistocerca > Schistocerca americana. Next base: position 5,040,887 of record NW_025725481.1, on the reverse strand, counting down.
GTGAGTTGTATTGTTTGGTAATCAGGTGGTGTGCTACATTATAAAAGTAGTTGTTAAATTTATTAGCCACTACTGTGGGGTTGATTATTTTATTGTTGTTTTCATGACATTCTATATTTTTGGGTGCTAATGATGTAGTACCTGTTTCTCTTTTTATGATACTCCAGGTGTCTTTAGTCTTATTCCTGGAATTTTTTATTTGTTTGTTGTTTTCAATTTTCTTTGTTTTTGTCATAACCTGTCTAAGTATTTGTTTATATTGCTCAAAGTAATTGATAAATACAGGATTTGTGGTTTGGTATGAGTATTGATATAAGTTCCTTTTGTTCTGGTATGATATTTTTATTCCTGTTGTGAACCCTTTATTTGGTTTGTACACAGAATTTATAAGTGACGTTTGTTTAGGAAAGGCTATTTCAAAAAAATATTTGTATGTGGCCATAGACTTATCCAACTTGTCATTTGTGTTGTTTGAACTGTAAACATCAGTCCATATTTCTCTTCTCAAGAGAGAACAAAAGTAATCTATGTTTTCATTATTAAACTTCCTCACAATAGCTCTAGTTTTCTTGGCTTTCATGTTTCCTGGAATAGAGATTGTTAGTATTTGGGCATTGTGATCACTAAAACCAGTGTTTGCAGTCTGTGTGTTGCAGAAATATTTATCTGTATTTACAAACACCTGATCTATGGTTGTTGCAGAAGTAGTGGTAATACGAGTTGGGTTGGTTATAGTTGGTTTTAGGTTAAAGGACTTCAGTATGTCATTGATTTCTTCTTTAAATTTACAACATTGAAATCTCCAAAAATGATAATATTTTTTAACAGTGTTGAAGTCCTCTAACAGCTCTTCCATATTATTATAAAAAACTTTTTTATCACCATCTGGTGACCTATATACACAGATGATTACAGAATTGCTAGTTGGCAGTTCTACTATAGAGAGTTCTATGTCTCTTTCTTTAGATAAGTTGTCAAATTTGGTTGCGTTAGTGAAGTCTATATCTTCTCGAACATATATGCAGCTACCACCATGCCTGCGTACTTCTCTACAAAATGTGGCAGCTAATTTAAACTGAGGTAGGTGTGCTAGTTCTATCATGTCTTTATTTAGCCAGTGCTCAGTAAAGCATAAAACAGAAATATCACTCATATCATTTAACAAGATATGTATTTCATTCATTTTATTGGAAAGAGACTGAACATTCTGATGGAACAATTTAAAGTATGAAACAGGGACTATATTGTGTCTTGCTAGACCACTTACCTCTTTTTTACATCTACTATTGTTAGCTGTAAAAAATCCTCCTTGATTTGAGGTGTGGGTGGTGTCTTCTTGCTAGCTAGTTCCCTGGATTCTGGGCCCTGCCTTTCATGTACTGTGGTGCTTGTAATGGTAATCCACTTGTCAAGTAGCATTTGTTTCATTTTAGGCACTTCTACTGTACTGGTTTTCACATTGTATTTATTTTGGTGAAACATTGATTTCTTCGGGTAGACTGGTTGATTCAGGGATACATGCATCTGGTTTGTACGATTGTTAATTTTAATTAAGATAGACAGTCTATTGCATACTTGCTCCTTCCCCTGTCTGTTCAAGTGGAATCTGTGACGTGTGAATTTATCACGAGACAGTCATTCCATTTCAAAGTTTATGGATATTCTACTTTTGTTGCAAAATTTTGAGCAGTTCACTGTTTGAACTAAATGATGATTAAACATGTCAATTTTTTCGGTTATATGTTCTTTGTCAAATCTTTTGGGAACTGGATGCAAAATGATGTTTGTCTTGTTACTGAGTTGGAGAACACTTGATAACACATGTTGTTGTAGGAGTCTCCAGTATCGTACAACCCTGCCATTAATGTAAGAGTATCACTTGCGTTCAAGTCTTCTGCTAATTTGTCAATTCGATTAAAAACTTCACGGATAGGAGCATTTGGTTCAATAAAACTTTGAATGTCATATTTTGTGTCTAGTTTTGTCTCCAGAATGTTTCTGCAGTACCTGTCTTGGCCGTCACTCACTAATAAAACTTTCAGATTCCGTAATGCATTCCTTAACTCTTAACTTTGTTTCATATGTTCAGGTGCTTTATCTTCTGGAACACTATTGGAATCGTTCATTACAGTTTCGTTTTCGCTGATTGCCGTGTAAACACTGACTTCAGTTACACTTACACATTGCATTGGCTCTTTACCAGCTGACATCAGAACAGTTTCTTTATCTGAAGCTGCACTTGTTTAGACGCACTTTTTCTGGATACCATTGGCATTGTAGATACATTATAACATGAGTGCATTTTTAGTTGTGATTTTAAATTGTGTGTGTTCGACGCGCTTTTTACGGTACACCACTTTTCACTGCTTACATATTTGATTAGTTCTTGTTCTAGCTCACTGATTCTCGCTAACAGAACGTTTCTATCCTCTTGCAACACTTTAATTATTTCATATTTTGATGCTGAGTCTGTTACGAGTTTGTGATCACCATGTGGCACCAAAACACAGTTTAATTTATACTTTTATTGGGCTTTTGAGTTTTTCTGTGAGCATACTTTTTCCACAGTTATGGTGCCGCTAAGTCTCTGAAAACAGGTTATATCACCCCTTTACAATATCAGGAAGACTATGTTTATAGGTGTGCACATCACCAGTTAGCAATCCCTGGTTGTAGTTGCACCAGCTGTTTTCTCCTTTGATGGGGACTTTCATTGGTTGAAAAAAACCCAAACAGCCATCTCCACTTCAACATTGTGTGTACTTTGCCTAATAGCAAATACATAATAGTTTTGTATTTTGTCAGTTACACTGCCAGTTAACCTTCCCTTCCCATCTGATCCTTTGCCATCACTGAGGTTTTGTTTTTTTGTATGAAGCTTTCAGTCACCAAAGTCTTGATCCCATTCGTTTCTGTATGTGTCCAATACACACAAATTTCCACACTACATCATTGGTGTACCAGTTCAGTCCTTGAAGATGTCTGAAACTTTTAGAATCACTGCCACCAAATTAATTCACATATCACACTTTACCACACGCAACAAAACATTGAAATATGCTAGCAACACATGCCACTTCCATTCCTCCACTATTGCCACTATAGTTAGCTGCAAAATTATTTCAAGTGTACCTTTGTTTTTTGAGGACATCTACAATTTTTAGATATTACTGCTAAGTGCTATTTGGAAGACTCATTGTGCCTCAGGAAACTGCACCGACTGTAGCACCCTATGGATTGTATGCAAGGCATAGACACATTAATGTTGCATTCATAGATTTTGCTACCATTTTCGTGATTTTGAGCTATTGAAACACTGTTCCAGAAAGTTGTCATGTATGATCACTTACCACACTTCAATTCCATTTCACTGGCAAGTCCTACATGATTTTTTTACAATGTGTTCCAGACCAACTTCACTACACTGAGTACATCTTACACAGTTTGCAAAAATTAAGTTGAGAACTGACATATCAAATCTTTCAGTCACATCTGATTTTCCCATAAAATATTCATACTTTTCACTAACTGAACCTAGCTTCCTCTTCCAAGTACTTACTTTTCCACTTTCACTGCAATGGGCAGTTGAAGCAAGATAGTTAGGTTCACACACTTCGTTATCATATTTATTGTTTATGGTACTAACATCTACCATTGGCTTTCCTACATTTCTTATTTTCTTAAAAGCCTTCAGAGGATTTCTAGCCACTTTAGGTTCACCTATGATTATCCTTCAATAAAATAGAGACTTCAATGAACAGAATTCACTATGAATATTTTCAGGGTTACAAAAGAGTAAATAAACATAAAAAAACATGATGATCGTGCGAGTGATATACACTGAACTATTACAGGTTGGCCAGAACACATTTCCTCTCTCATATCCTTTTACATTCATTAGTACAAGATTTGACAGCAGTTTAACAGCATCACAGTGGGTCACACCCATGCAAAAGAAAATTCAAAAATATTTTAAAAATCATTTTAGTCTTCTGAACTGAAGAAACTATGTATGAGTTGAAAGTGGAAACTATGTAGATTTTTAAAATGCAAAAAAGTAAAAATTCAACATAACATGTTTTGAACTGAGAGCATGATTTAGCTCCCGCATAGGCAGCGTTGTATCACTCACGATGCTGAGAAGAGAAGGGTATCCCTTGAGCCACCTCCAAATCCTTTCTGATGGAGGAATGCAGGCTGATATTGAGAGGAGCTCAAAATCTTCACAAAATGGCAGCCCAAGGTGTTGGAGATAGCAGTAGGATCCATGATAACATCGTCTGCTACTGTCAGACCAGGAATTGGTAAATGGATGTTGATCCCAGAGAGCCATTGGAGGTTGTCTCACATTACAGAAGATGGAGTGGAACTATTAAAAGACTTAGTGAATGAATCCAGCTAGCTTCTTTGCTATCCTGAGGAATGCAAGGACACTGACCATGCATCTTTTTAAAATATATGCAGTTTACTATCATAGGATGATGGTTAAAAATGTGGAGAGCATGTCCCCATGCGCAAATTGCATCTGAGCATGACTCAGTTCATCAAGAGATTGGGACATGCCGCGGTAAAGAGAAAGTGCGATGTATGTAACATTCTGCAGGTTGGGATAACATCTTTAAGATATTGCACCTGGTCATCATAAATAGGGGAAATGATGTTTGTCGAAGGTTGCCATGAAGGAGTAAAGCCTCCAGTCAGTCTTAGTAAGCTATCATTTGGGTGTTCATATAGATGGGGAGGAGTCAGTAAACATGTAGCACATGGGAAATGGTCACTCAAGTATGCGTAAGAGAGAATGGATCACTCGAGAAGATGGGCAAGCTGGGCAGCACAGAAGAGTGTATTGAAATGGAAATAGGAGTGTGTGGATTTTGAAAGAAAGATGGGTGCTCCTGTATTAAGTCAGAAGAGATTACGGTGATTGAGAAGGTCAGCCATCTCTCAGACAAGTTCTGGCAGAACCCAAAAGGAGACGGTGTGCATTAAAGTCACTGAGCAGCAGAAAGGAGAGAGGTAGCTGCCTAATAAGCTAGAGGAAGTCTGCCCTGTTGATATCAAATGGTGGAGGGATGTGAACTGTACAAAGGGAGAACTTGAAGTAAGGAAGGAAAAGGCGAACTGCAGCAGCTTGTAGGCAGAAAGTCAGGGAGATAGGTTGACTATGAATGTCATCCTGTATGAGCAGCATGGCTCCCCCATGAGATGGAATGCCGACCTTGGGGGGGAAGGTCAAAACAGTCTGTGAAGAAACGCCTTGGAGGATACTCATGATGAGAAAAATATGATGGGGTATCACCTCGGCAGTTGTCAAGTGCCAGCCTTCAGAGACACTCTGCTCCAGGGCATAAAGGCAGGAGGATCCCAATCCACTAGGTCTGCAGGAGCATCGGCATTTTTCTGCTCTTGGCCTGTAGAGTACAGTGCAACAAAATGGCTGGTGTTGTGCACCAGTGACACAGATATTGGACTGACGAGGATATCATGTGGCAACACTGTCAAAGACGATCTTCGAGTCAGTGAAGGAAAGACTGCTTGCCTTTGTTTAACTTCTTTGAATCTTTCTGGTTACCAGACAAAGACGTGGATGTTGGGTAGCTGGAGCAACATAGGAACACATCAAGAGTACTCCTTCTGTCCTTCCATGCTGCCGGTTGTATAGCTGCGGTATTTGTCCCATGAGGTGAACATTTGATGATGCATTGCACATTTGAAGGATTAGATGGATACCCTACCATACCACTGGGCGATTTCACAACCATGGTGCTAAATTTGAATTTGCATGTCTGCTTGGCCACTTCTTCTGTGGAGTGAGCTGTAGCTAGAACAGTACTGTAGGTGCCATATGGTAGCATACAGGGTTTCTGACTTGCCAACAACTTGCGAGCAACCACGTAAGACACTTTTCCTTCACCCAGACCTCCTGAATCGCCTCCTTATTGAGGTACATGGGACAATTCTGGGAGGATGGGACAATTCTGCAAGGAGGCAGCACATACGCCATTGCAGATAATGCAGCAGGCTGAAGGAGGTGGACAATCACCCTTGTGCACATTAGTATGACAAGTTGAACATTTGGCCGGATGCCAATAAGAACTGCTAGTGTGGTTGAAACTATGACACTGGTAGCAGCGTATAGAGTTCGGAATGTATGGTTGGACTGTGATAAAAGTGAGAAAAAGTGTGTGTGTGTGGGGGGGGGGGGGGGGGGGAGCACTATCGAGGCATCTATCCTTTTCATCATCCATTGGATGGCAGTGACACCCTGATCAGGCAGGTATGTTTGGATTTCAGCCTCCGACACACTGTCAAGCAGCCTAGTGTAAATAACACCACGGAAAGAATTCAGAATTCAGAGCAGCTTGAAACTAACAGGATGGCTGAGGAGAAGTGAAGAGGCAAGCAGTTTTTGTGCTTGAGAATCAGAAATAGTCTCCAAGAGGAAAGTGCCACTCCATAAAAGAGAGCAGGCCTTCACAGAGCAAGCATTTGCATTAACACCTTTCTAAATAATAAATGGATTTACCAATGCAAAGGACTCACCGTCTACAGTAAGTGAAACCATGAGGAACTGTGGTGCAACTGGGATGGTCTTTGAATCGTTAGATCATTCCACTTAGGCTTTGTAGATAATTGGGAAGATGATTGTCTTATTGCAATAAAATCCTCCATGATTGCCAGCATCTCTGATGATGTACTGCTTCCAACTGGGGGCCCCCCTTCTCAAGGCAGCGCACCTGCCTTAGGTGACTGTTTATGCCTCAGGTCACACCTACTGAACACCTGATGGAGGGACCAGTCGGCAATTTGGGAAGGTAGCTGCTCAGGCAATCACCCCTCCCTGGGCCTTGCCTACACAATGGAGGGGTATGTGTGAACCCAACCTGTAGACCCAAGTCTGGGAAATACACGTTACCCTGTTACCTGCTATGCATCAGATGCATGGGCCAGCCTACAGGAGTACACAGGGAGGAAGAAGGAAAAGAGGAACCTCAAATGCTGAAGTGGAAGGAGGACAGGTGAAGGTGAATGAAGAAAGAAAGAGGAATGAAAACACAGTGGTGAGACTGATCCAATGTGAGCCACCGAAAATGTGGAACATATTCCAAAATATACCCCAAACACGTTCCCCAAGGGAGGGTAAAAATAAGAGCAAGGGGATAGATATGCAGCACAGAAGGGAAAATATGCTGCAAAGGCTGGGGCCCTGTGGAAGCCAAGCACGAACCCACTAAAGAGCTGTGAGCTCCCTGCAGGTTTAAAAAAAAAGTGAAAAATTTATGAAAGGAGCTGCAGAAAGCTTCTCACCCACTAGCCACTCTCAGTGCCTGCACCTGCTCGGTGCTGAATATTTCTGGAGTAACTACGACTGCAGGCAAAGCACTGTGCCCTCTCACAGCTGATACAGAACAAATGCTGTCTCTACATAGTTTCTCTGCAGATGTATTACTGCAGAATCAAACTGAATCGTTAAAACTATTTTCCATCACTAAGGATTTAATCTTGTATTTAGCTTATGGTGAAAGTGATTTGATTAATTAGATTTACCTCAATAGTTCTTTCTTGTATACCCGTTTTTAAAGTTGAGCCAAAATACAATGATCCCTGGTGCTTGTGCTAATTGGCAATGAGTGCCAGCGGTATTTCCATAAAAAGCTAATTTAATTTACAGTGATAATCATGCTAACAGACTATTACAGAGCAGTGAATATATAGCCCTGAAAAGACTGAAATTATATTAAATGAATCCTAAACTATCATTAAGAGAATAAAACATAAAATATTGCTGTCACACAGTAGTAGCACTTTTATTAATAAGTGAAATAGCTAATGTAAGCTTACTTTGAATAAGGTTCAGGGTTCATTACATAAAAACAATATTTCAAAGTTAATGCTTTAATAAAGTATGCCTAATACTTTCAGTCAAAAAGTATGTAAAAAGTGGTCTTTAATTGAGTGTTACAACCCAAAAAAAATTAAGGTATTTGAAAATAATCAATACAGTATTGTAGTTATATAGTAATACAGTACTAAACTAGTACTAATATTTAGATACTAAAAATTTAACATTATGTATGTATTTAATTCTCTATTTTATAAAGATTTTTAATATTGCTCTAAATGCCATTATTAGGGCTAGAGTGTCTTTATAAAGGTGTAAATGTCAACCATCTGACTGGATTACTAAATACAAAGTTGTTGGTGACTGGTGAAATACCCAATTCATCCATAACATCTTGGTGGGCATGAAGAATAGCCAAATTGTCCAATCGATTCTGTCCCTTTGTTGATTAGAGATATGACTTCAGACATTTAAGAGTGTTAAATGACCATTCTGATTTTGCTGTCGTGATTGGAACTACTTGGAGAATCTTAATTCACTTCACCACTTCACATAACATTTCTGCAACTGCAGGCTCTTGTGTAATGTACTTTCTTACATCAAGCATATTTTTTAAGACCAGTTGTTTTTAATTAGTGATATCAAATAACATATTCAAGAGTAAGTGCTGCCTCTGAATGTCTAGGTCATTTTTGAAAAACTCAGTTGATTTTTCCAAATTTGTTTCACCTCTGTTTACTAAAAGCAAGCACACTTTTCCAACCCATCTGCAATGACCTGTGAGAGTCCAGTTGAAGCAAACCGCTCTGTAATGCAAGATTGCACCATTTCACATACTTCATTGTAACAGCTTTGCAATATTCCTTTTGGGTTTTGAAAGTGTATGGTGCGCTGGCTTTGTTGTTTTCATACTTCTTGGGTATACTTTGATTCCTAGGAAGCGAAGGATCATCAACTTGTGAAGGTTTTTCTTTTAAACACAATTCCCAAAAGTGTTCAGAACTATCACACCTTCCATTCAGTATACAAATCAAGCCCTCATATTTTTTCCAGATCAGCAACACTTAGATGAAGGCATTGAATTTTTTCATTGACATCCTCTACTGGGTTCATTGCATGGCAATAAACACGTAAAAAGAAGTAAGTCTTTATTTGTAACGTTGACTCAAGGTAGACTGCACATTTTCAACCTGCCTCTGTTTTGTCCTCTGCAGAAAATGTTTCAAAAAACTCTAAAAGTTCTTCAAAGTTTTTCAATATTCAAGACACTAGAAGCTCGCATAGTCCATTGAGTTGGCCAAAGGGGTCACAGACTAGCTTGGTTGATGGCGCTCTCACATCATATGCTTCTGAAAAGTAACATCATTTTGTTGGATTCGCTATGGTATTTATTACGTCCTTGGCTAAAGCCATAATATCCCTCATAGATGAAAGATGTTGGAGACTGTCTACAACTGCCAGGTCTAACCTGTGAGCAGTGCAGTGCATATATCATGCTTTTGGTTGTATATCCAAAAATAACTTTTTTAGTCCTTTGAACTTACCTCTCATATTCGAGGCACCATCATAGTACTGTCCTCCGAAGTTATCCACTGACAAATCAAGATGAGCAAAAACATCTTTTAAAATACTAAACAGAGTGCACTAACGAGAGTCTCATACAAGCCAATAGACTTCATTGATGATTAAGGAATCATTGACAGTATGAACACAAAATGACACTTGTTCATGAACTGAAGAATCACTTGTTTCATTAACCATAACATAAAAATGTTCAGTCTTCTTGATTGAAGCCAATAAACTTTCTCAACACATACTTTCCTAGTAGATCAATAATCTCTTTTTGAGTATCATGGAACATCCATTTACACCCCGAACGCCCTAAGCAATCTTTAAACTCAGGTACATCATTCTTCCGGAGTTCCAACAACTGAAAACATTTGAGATGATGTCTTCGTGCGATCTAATTGCTAGTCCTTATTGGTATAGGAATTGCACAGTACTAAAAATTTGTCTCAAGAGCTTTCTTCATATTATTGTCTAACTGTTCACTGAATTGGGAGGTCATACTTTGGTTAGTGATAGAATTTAGTTTCAGAACACCTTATTTGTCCATAAAATGTATTTTCATGAAGATGGGATTTTTCCAAAGCCTTTTTCCAGCTAGAAAATCCTATTGAAGTAAATTCATTCTTTTTTTAAGAAAATTGTAATAAATTTTTAGCATCTGCCTATTTGAAGGTTTTGCAAAAGACTTTTTTGGTAGATACTTCATATTCTAGCCATGTATAATTGATCAACTAAGACTTCTGATATGACCTTCCCTTACCAGATTGTCCAGGTTGTGGGTGTGAATAGTTCTTACCCGAAGACAATGAAGCAATTGATGACGCAATAATTGTTGGAGGTTGACTTGCAGTATCAACAACTTCTAAGCGTGCCTTTTTGGTATCACATTTATCCATTGCAAATTTAATTCACAATACACTAAGAGTTTAAAGTAAATGAATAAAATATAGTCATACAAATTAGACCACTAAACACTAAAGTCAGAATACTAAACATGTCTGCACCATGCACTGAATCAAACTACCCACACTGAATGACTGTGACAGCAAGGTGGGCTATATATCACCGCAGTGTCATAATGTCTCAAAGCGTCAAGGTGATGCAAGGCGGAGAGTTCCAGGCACTTATGCTCCAGTGTTTTTGATGTCACCACAGCCTCAGTGCTGGCCTACCGGCACCGGCCTTTCCCCAAAATTTCACACACTGGGTCAAATACTAAGTGTGGCTGCAGCACCGTAACACTATCATGATTCACACCCCTCGTTTTCAGTTAACCTGCTCACTACCATAATAATTACTTGTTTTAACTCATTACTGATTGTATCTTAAAAGGGATCTATTGCAAACAAGGAAAATAATAAATTCCAACATAATTTTGGGATTTTAAAAAGCATAATGTAACTAATAATTTTCTAAAATTATTGGGAGAGCTCCCTGCTCCCGTTCCTCCCCACCCAAATGATTCTTGAGGGGGCTCAGGCCCCCTCAGGCCCATGGAGTCAGCGCCTGTGCCAGGTACTCAGCTTTGTTGGAACACATGCCTGAATAGCTGTGCTTGTCCACCTGGACAAAACAGCAGTCACCAAGTTGATACTCAATAATTTACTTGGTTTTATTTTAACGCCATGGAATTTGATTCCATGAGACACATAAGGTAGTGCAGGTGGGAAATATTATTGACAGTTTTCAAATTATTTTGTCTCTTTTATATATATCATGTGCAAGAAGTGTCATTACTGCAGGATATTTATCTATAAAGTGAGTTGCTACCTTGATAGAATTCAAGATTTGAGGGATATTATTTATTCTTAATAGTTTCAATGTTAATTAATGATACTTGTGCAATTGCACAGTTCCGTTCATCAGTTCAACTTAAGTTGTTAAAACTGCTGCATTTTGATAGGTTTAATAAACCTTATAAACAAGTACAACAACATACATGTTTATGTGTGTTTTAAATAAAGCAATAGCAGAGAGAAAATAGTTAGGGAAACATATTAATAACCTTTTGCTAAAATTATCACTGATCACTCTTGTAACACATATTACACCATGGAATCAATATCAAACTGTGGTAGTTAAGTGTCAAAGAATATTACAAAGTTGTATCATTTATTAAAATCTTACCCTAAAAGAACTTAACAAATACTCGTGTTATATGCCGAAATAAGTTTCCTGAAATTCTTAATTGACATAAGAAGGCAGTTCATGTTTCTGCATGTGAATGTTAAGAAAAAACAACTGAATTGTGTACTCACCATGCACTGCATTAATCCCATAAATGAGACAGCCAATATTCTTGTAGTTGGACCAGGCACTGGGAATTTCATGATCATCTGAAATCTTGTCCTCAGAGCTGCTGCTGGCACTCTTACCACCATCTGCTTCACCAAGATTAACAATGTTTTTCATGTGGGTCTCCATAATTCACCCTCTCTCGCAAGCACCTTCAATATTTTTTTTTCACATGTAGAATCACCACATATCTACTGAACTTCAGTCAAAGCCTGACGAAAGTTTCGAAATTTGTGGTAAGTACCTATGTTACCAATCTTCTTAGGTCATTGGTCCCTAGGGTTATACACTATTTAATCTAACTTAATCTAACTTAAACTAACTTACACTAAGGACAAAACACCTTGCAAACCATGGCAAGGAGTCTCAGGCCGCACAGCTCCCCTGTGCAGCTCAAAGCTCGATGAAGCAATTTTAACTCCTTGCTTTGTGAAAAAGGTGCACACTTATTATTTCTTGCTACATTTCCTTTTGCTTGAGCCCAAAGACACTCAATCGCATTGTACATGCAATGGTACGGTGGCAAACAAATAACCTTGTGACCAGCAGTTCTAGCTGATTTCATCATCAATCGTGTATACAAGAGTTTGTGGCTTTTTGAATTCCTAAGGGAGCAAACTGCTGATGTCATTGGCTCCTAGGCTTACACACAACTTAAACTAACTTATGCTAAGGACAACACACACACACCGATGCACAAGTGAAGACTCGAACCTCCAGCAGGAAGGGCCGCACAATCCACGACATGGTGCCCCTAACAGCGGGACCACTCCACATGGCAGTTACGGGCTTAACAAGCTGAAGCAGCTCTGCCTTTTTCGGTTCATCAGTGCAATTAACATTATGTCACTGCAACCAACTTAACAAATCACCTTTTCTGTTTGACATGGTCGGCACTTTGTTCACCTGGTTAGAAAAATAAGGTGCTTTATCTATCATTATAATAGACTCTGGAGGAATGTTCCAAAGAAGTTTATCCTTAAACCGTGAGATGTAGATCGCAGCATTCATTTCTTCGTGGAATTCTCCTGACTACTTTGAAGCAAAAGCCCACAAAGCATTGTTTATGACTGCTGAACTTGTTCCAGCATGGCAAACAATTAATCTGCCACCTTTCCCAGTTGTTTTTCGTAGAACTGAAGAAATTGTGTCATCAGTCCAAATGTGTGAAACACGAGTATTTGTTAAGTTCTTTTAGGGTAAGATTTTAATAAATGATACAACTTTGTAATATTCAAGTCGATCTGTAAATATGACTTTGTCAAAGTCAATAGTGCACATTTTTTCTGAGGAAACTGCAGTGCAAATTTATGATTGTTGAATGTTTTATACCTGAAGTCTAAGGAAATCAGAACCTAAGAAGGTGACGTCATACCCCCGGAAAACAGACCTGCATCATGAAGTGAAACAAAAAGTTTTTTCCTAGTTGGTAATTCACCTTTACAGTAATAATTGTAAATATGGGCACAAATAGCACACTGATTAAAATTGTCAATGGCTTTCACTCGCTTCATACCCTTCCTGCATTTACCTGGCTTGCTAAGCATGAAGTCTTTCTCACCACTATCAAGGCCTATGCATTTTCTCTGAGTCACACGTTTCACTATAGCAGTTCCAATAACAAGCTCATTGGCTGTTCGTTGCACTACATTTGACACAGGGAGAATAGGTCCTTCATTATACCTCTCACTTTCAAAGTAATCCTGCACCTGAATATCAAATTCCCTCACTGCCATCCAGCACTAGCTGTTGCAACCGTTAGCTATACTGTCCGGAAGCAACAGGGTTGCTTTCAGTTTCTGCGACTGGAGTGGTCTCTCGGCACAGTAGGTGGATCCATGGATCATCGTGTTTTCACCCAACACTAGGATCTGCATTTCTCTATTGGTTCCTAACTGTACTAACTCAAGACTGAATAAAAATAAGCCATATATTACAGATAACCGTACGCTGATTTCGTTGTTCAAAATGCCACATTATGTTGTTAATAGCAGAAAATGACATACACATTGGAATGTACCGTAAGCAGTGGTGAGAACATTTATACTTCACTTTGGTAAGTTTGTTTTGTGATGTGTGTGGAAATTTCAAATGGTCTACTATTTGTTTCTGAGAATACAAAAATCTGAGTTCTTTGTCATCTGCCATCAGATTCTTTACCTGTAATAGGTACACTGTGTGAATGGTTCTATCCAGGCACACATGCAGCTGTCCTTTGCAGATGGTAATCAGTGGTAGTGTAACAAGGAATCGCTGGATATGACTGTCTGCCTAACAATTTTTTTTTGTGCTGCACTTTTAATTGTTGCACGTAAGTACTCAATAGATTTTCCAACATTTTAAAGGTGTGAAACCTCTGTCTTTTCGTTGGCACATAAAATTCACTTATATAGCAGGTTCAGAATCATAAACAGTAAATTTACCAGTTTCTTTTATACTTCGTGAATATATTTTCCATCCTTCTTTTTGATCTGGGCTTTGGACCAGCACTGGCAAAGTTAAAAATACATCTTTATGTTGTCTTTTGCTTTTTTATATTTTTTTCAATTTCTAAGTTTTTGTCTGATAGCATTGTTGTATTCGTTCTGTGCTGCAATTGGCAATTTGTTTCTGTGTGGTAATTTTCAAAACTGGGAATGACACACACCTTGCAAGTTTTACATTCGTACTTGCTTTTTTAATGCACTTTCTGTTTCCAGCAAACAATGCATCTAGACAGTAGCCTACTTTACTAAGAATGCTCACTTGTTATACTGTTTGGAAAATCCCTTCCCAAAAACCTTTGAGGATTATCATCAGAATACCTTCCCCTGCCAGCTTTTCTGCACTCTGATGCATACATTTCTGGAAGTTCCCTTACCAGCGACCGATGAACTCTATCAGAAGCATACTACCTGTTAGTGACCTGTGAAGAACATGAGCATTTAAAACACACAGATCGAGAATGTGCAAAACGAACTCCTTATACCAGTTCATTGTTTTTCGTATACATCTGTCAGAGCTAAGCAGCCTATCAGAATGGTCAACTGATACCAAATTCAAGTTATATTCTACAATGATTTGTGGTTTCTTAATTTTCTCTCTAATATTCCTGTCAACAATTTCTGTGGTGTTACATGTGGTCAATGTCCACACTTCCCTTTTGTCACACCACTTTATTTGTTAGCGCAAATAAATTTAATGTCTTTCCATTTCAGTTTCTGCAGAACTTTCAGCATGTTGCATCTGTTCTTATGGATAGCGCCACATGCGTTTGTCCCATGAGTGTGAAGCCAGGAAAATTTCTGCGCTTAAGTACCAATTATCGAAGTAGTGGGTATTGTCCACGTTCTAAAAACAGTTTTATTAGTGTCGCCACTACATCACTACTTTTCCTCAAATTGTGGAACTTAGTTTCTGTTGATGTCCCTGTAGAAAAATGAAATCTAAGACAGACAGTCTTACAATCACATAACACAAATGTTTTTCGTCTGAATATACTCTTGTTTCAATGGAATGAATTGTGTGAAAGATAAGCGTCCTTTAAATAATAACAAACTTTCATCATTGCAGAGTTTCTTATGTGGATTAATTGCACAATGGAAAGCTGTACAAACTCTGTCATCAGTGTTCCTCATTTTAAATAATTAATCTCCTCCAGTATTGGCAGAGTTGTCACTGAAATTTAACATTCTCGTAAGTAACAAAAAACTGTCCCATGACATCATTTTCATTGAAGTCAAATTCATCATTAAGACATGATTTCTTCATAGGTATTTCACCATCACTTTCTGAGTCTTCAGATTCAGAAATACTAACATGTCTTGTTGAAACACCAGACTGCATTGAAACACTTGTTGACGTGGAAGGTTTATCACTACAGCTTTCCAATTCTGTGGAAGAGCTGAAACTTTCGTCAAAATCATACAGTTCATCCTCACTGTTGCTCCTTGTAAGAATCTCCATGATTTCTTCCTCAGTGCACCAACCACGTCTGCCACTTTCTTTGTAAAACATGATAGGAAAAAAGGACTAAAGAAAATTCTGATGAACACAAACCTGTAGTTTGAAGCCTAGGCCCACAACAGACAGAGGTTCTGATGACAAGCTATTAGCCAGAACTGTGAGAGGCTACTGAGGCAGGGGGCGGGAAGTCGACTGTACAAGTTACCTCATCATCAGCACTCAGGTAGCGGTGCATCTGTACTCATCATAAGTGCTCAGGGGCCAGCAAACTGGTGCGACTGAACTCATCAACAGCACTAAGGGGTAAACCAGCACCCGCAACTATACTCTGTAGCACCCATGGAGCGGCAGGCAGCATGTCGAGTAAACTCATCAACAGCAGTCCAAGGGTTAACACTAAGTGAAATATTTATGAATGAGCTGCAGAAAGCTTCTCACCAGATAGCCACTTTCAGTAAAAACACTTACTACAATGCTTTGTTTCCCTTGCATCAAAAAACTAAGGGTAAAATTTATGAAAGAAACTGCCGACTGCTTCTCACCAATAGCCACTCTTGGTAGATAGAGTTACTCAAGCATCTGGCCCTGGGTGGAGGATCAGGATGAAGAGCGAGCATGATCCAGCTCCATCACAGTAAAGGCAGCATAGTAACACTCACCATTCTGAGAAGGGAAGAATATCATCTGAGCCGCCTCTGTTTGCTTCTGGTGGAGGAAGTCAGGATGATAGTGAGAGGAGCTCGAAATTTTCACAGAAAGTGGTGGTGATAGCAATAGGGTCCACACTGACATGGTCTGCCACAGTTCAGCCAGAAAGTGGGGAATGGATCCAGGCCAGTAATTAGGGAATGGATCTTGGTCCCAGAGAGCCGTCACAGATTGGCCCACATGATGGTAGACGGGTGGAAACTGAGGAAGAAGAAGAAGAAGTAAGAGGTGCATCAAACATTGAAGTGGAGGAAGGCTGTGAGAAGTTGAACAAAGAAAGGAAAAAGGAATGAGAAACAGTGGTGAAACTGTTCTTATGTCAGCTACAGACACGCCACCCATGATCCCCAATAGACGGGGGGGGGGGGGGGGGGGGATTTATATATATATATTTTAAGAGGGTAGACATGTAGTACAGAAGGGAAAAGGGTTCTGCAAAGGCTAGGGCCCTGTGGTAGCCAAGCACGAACCTTCCAAAGATGGGCAAGCACCCTGTGGAACAAGGGGGAACCTATGAGACAAGCTGCAGAAGGCTTCACACAGACTAGCCACTGTTGGTAGATACTGGCTACTATAATGCACAACTCATCTCCCTTGCATCTAGAAACTAATGAAAAATTTATGAAACAAGTCTCAGAAAGGTGCTCACCCACTAGACACACTTGGTTCATACAGTTACTACAACCTCTCACTTGCTTCCATTACCTCTTAACACAACGTGAAAGCAGTAGCAGAAAACATCACACCCTGTAGATGCTTTTTGTAGCTGTAGTTACTACAATACCTTACCTCTTATTACTAACTGGAAAATTTATGAAAGAAGCTTCAGAAAGTTTCTCACACACTAGCCTGTCATTGTAGATATACTTCATTGACCAATTCAATCATCTCCCTTGCACCTTAAAAATAAGTAAAAAAATTATTAATGAAGTTGTAACAAGCTAACCACACACTATCCACTCTTTGTAAATGTAGTTACAGCACTACTTTACTAATTCCCCTAGCCAATATTTGTAAGTAAAATATTTATGAATGAATCTGCAGGAATCTTCCTTGCCATCAGTCACTATCTGTAGATGATGTTACTGCGCAACAGTACAGATCATCCTAGATTCGTAACCCTAGGTGAGAAATTTATGGAAGAAGCTGCAAAAAGCTTCTCTACCAACATTCACTGTCTGTAGATATAGTTACTGAACACCTGTACATGTTGAACTTGGTTCATCACTCTAGATGAAAAATTTATGAAATGAGCTCCAGAATGCTTCATATCCATTTGCAACTCCCTGTAGATATAGTTATTGCACAGCCGTACACATCTCCCTTGATTCTTTCCCTTAAGTGCAAAATTTATGAAAGAGGCTGCAGGAAGCTCCTCTACCACCAGTTACTATCTGTACATATGGTTACAGTACAGCTCAACACGTCACACTTGCTTCTTAACGAGAGGAAAAAAATTATAAAAGAAGCTGCAGACAGATTCCTTACCACCAGACACTATCTATAGATATAATTACTGTGTAGCAGTAAACATCACCCTACATTCTTACCCCAGGCAAAAAATTTATGAAACAAGCTGCAGGAAGCTTATCTACCACCAGTAACTATATGTAGATAGAGTTACAGCACAGCTGAACACATCACAACTGATTCTTAAACAGACGAAAAATTTTTGGAAAAAGGCGCAGAAGTGTTCCTTATGATCGTTCATTATCTGAAAGTATAGTTATGGCAGAGCTGTACATGTTGAATATGATTCTTAACCAGAGTAAAAAATTTATGAAAGAAGGTACAGAAACATTCCACACAACCATTCACAATCTGTAGATATAATTACCACACAGTTCTACACATTGAACTTGGTTCTTAATCCTGTGTGAAAATTTATGAAAGAAGCTGGCAAAAGCTTCTTACCGACTTGCAACTCCCTGTAGATATAGTAACTGTTTACTTGTACACATCGCCCTGTATTCTTAACCCTAGCTGAAAAACTTATGAAACAAAAAAACTGGAGAATGCTTCTCTACCATAAGTCACTATCTGAAGATATAGATGTGACACAGCTGTAGTGTCACCAATGATTCTTAACCAGAGGAAAATATTTATGAAAAAAGCTGCAGAAAGCTTTCTTACCACCAGTCATTATCTGTAGATAGAGTTAATGCACAGATGTACACATCGCCTTGAAACTCTACCCTACGCAAATGACTTATAGAAATAGCTGAAGAAAGCTTCCAACCAGCATTTGCAAGATGAATATATATGTACTGCTTAACTGTACATATCGCCTAGATTTTCACCTCTAAATGACGAAGTTATGGAAGAAGGAGCGGAAAGCTTCCTTACCGACATTCACAATCTGCAGATACAGTTACTCCACAGCTGTATGTATCACCTTTATCTTCTACCCTAGGTGAAGAAGTTATGGAAGAGTCTGCAGACAGCTGCCTTACCAATATTCACCATCTGCAGGTATAGCTACTGCACAGCTGTACATATCGCCTTGATTTTCTACTCTATGCGAAGAAGTACTGGAAGGAGCAGCAGAGAGCTTCCTTAAAAACATCTACCATCTGCAGATATTGTTACTGCACAACTGTACTTATCACCTTTATTTTCTATCCTAGGTGATGTGGTACTGGAAGGAGCTACAGAAAGCTCCCTTGCCAGCATACACCATCTGCAAATATAGTTACTGCACAGCTGTATATATCTCTTATTTTCTACCCTAGGTTTATTGTTATGGTTTTAGGGTGCAAAACCTCTATGGTAGGTCACGAAATCGTCCACAAAGAGGGAGTCTGAGACATTAGGAAGGAGACACTCCATAATTGGATTTATGGCAATGGCAAACAGTACAACACTTAGCACAGAGCCCTGGGCTACCGCGTTTTCTTGAGAGAAAGTATGAGAGAATGTAATGTTCACCCACACTTTAAGTGTGTGATCTGCCATAAATTCATGAATAAAAACGGGCAGTCGACCTCGAAAGCCCCAAAAGAACAGTAAGTGGAGGATACCTGTCCTCCAACAGGTATCGTATGCTCTCTCCAGATCAAAAAATATTTCTACTGTTTGGCGTTTCCTGATAAAATTGTTCATGATGTAAGTGGAGAGAGCAACAACATGGTCAACTGCAGAACGATGCTTTTGGAAACTGCATTGGGCAGGTGTTAAAATATTTCAGGACTCCAACAAACAGGCTAAACAGCAATTCACCATATGCTCCAAAACCTTACATACACTACTCATGAGAGAAATGGGGTGATAGCTAGGGGAGAGATGTTTGTCCTTCCTAGGTTTCAGAACAGAAACTATGATACCTTCCTGCCATCTTCTGGGAAAAGTACTGTCGGTCCAAATTCGATTATAAAGGCGAAGGTGGTAACGCAGACTAGGGTATGATAAATGCAGCAACATTGGGACATGGATGCCATCGGGTCCTGGGGCAGAAGAGAGAGAAGAAGAGAGAAGAAGAGAGAAGAAGAGAGTGCTTGTTGTAGTTCCCACATGGAGAAAACAGTATTACAGCTTTTGCTATTTTGAGAGGAGAAAGCAAGAGGTCGCACTTACACTGCACATTTCTTCAGGAGAAAAGCAGGCGGGTAATATGAAGAGCTCGAAATCTCAGCAAAGTGTTGATCCAATGAGTTAGAAATTGCAATGGGGTCTACTAATGTACCATGTGCGACAGTGAGCCCAGAGACCGGGGAGAAACTAGGTGCGCCAGATAACCCTCGAATCTGACTCCAAACTTCCGAGAAGCGAGTGAAGGTGTTAAATGAGCTAGTGAAGTCCCAGCTTGCCTTCTTGCTATCGCGAATGATGTGACGGCATCGTGCACGGAAATGCTTATAGCGGATACAGTTGCCCAAGTAGGATGGTGTCGGAAAACCCGAAGAGCACATCGCCACTTACGCTTTGTGCAAGGCATGCCTCATTCCACCAAGGAACTGGGGGCTGCCAGGGCAAATCGCAGGTGCAAGGTATTGAATGATCCACAGCTGTAAGAATAACTTCTGCAATATGAGTGACCTCATCATCGATGCTAGGAAAGTGACGGTCATCGAATGCTGCTAGAGACAAAAAATGTGTCCAATTGGTTTGGGCAAACTTCCAGCATCTCACGTGCATATATGGCAGTTGTGGCTGCAATATAAGGACACATGGAAAGTGGTCACTCAAGTGTGTAACAGCAAGAGCAAATCATTCGAAGCACCGAGCTAGCAGAACAAAACCGACCAGAAGGTCCAAATCAGAGAAATTTGTTGTAGAGGCAGACAAAAATGTAGGGTCCCCAGTGTTGAGGCAAACAAGATCTGCTTGATGGAAGACGCCTATCAATAGTGAGCCATGTGGACAAGGTCACAGAGATCCCCAAAGTGGATGGTGGGCACTGAAGTCCCCAACCAGCAAATAGGGGGGTGGGGGGGGGGGGGGGGGCGGGTGGAAGCTGACCAAGAAGATGAAGGAAATCAGCTCTTGCCATTGGTGTGGACGATGAAATGTATACAGTACGAAGAGAGAAGGTGTATCCAGAAAGGGAAAGACGGACAGTGGCAATGACAGCTTGGAAGGAACTTTTTAAGGGGATTGGGTGATAATGGAGAGTATCATGGAGAAGAATTGTGAGTCCCCCATGTGCTGGAATGTCTTCAACAGAGGGGAGATCAAATTGCACTGACTGAAAATGGGGGAAAACAAAGCGATTGTGGGGACACAGCTTTGTTCCTGAAGACAGAAGATGACCAGCCAGTAGGATCGTAAGAGGATAGGCAATTGATACCAATTGGCTCAAATGCCGCTGATATTCCAATGGATAATGGACATAGAGTGGACAGAAAAGGCAAGAATGTGACCAAGGTTGCCCTCAACTCAACGACTGTTCAGAGCCCGCGGTTGACAGCGTGGAATGGCATTCTGCTGAACGCAGAAGATCCTGATCCATATGTTGTGGTAGCAGCTCCTACGACCAGCGATCGGCCTGTTGATCGGCCACCTGCAGTGTGCCTCAGCAACACAGAAGACAGCTGAGGGCGGTTACCACCAGATCGTGCTGTAGATGAGACATGCCATGGCAGAGAAGGAGAGGAACTCGGTTTCTTATTAGTCTTCTTGAAAACAGGACGTTGAGATTAAGGAGGAATCGGTGGTTGTGAAGTCGGCGTACGTAAAAAATCTTCACAAGTAGGCTCTTTTTTGGAAGTCCAGGAATCTGATTTTGGGGCTTGGGATTTAGCAGAACCCGATGAAGACTGCACCACAGAGTGAGCAGCTGAGAGTGGGGAGGTTCAACGTACGACCTCTGCGCTGGCTGATCTGATAACTGTGGCATTAAACCTGAGATCACAAGTCTGCATGGCTGCCTCCTTTGTAGGCCGAGGAGAGGCAAGGCCAATGCTGTATTTACCTGTGTGAGGCACAGTGGGTTTCGACTGGCAAATAACTTTTGAACAGCAAATGTCGACACCTTTTCCTTCACGCTGATTTACTGAATGAGCCGTTTGTCTTTAAAAATGGGACAATCTCAAGAGGAAGCAGCATGGTCACCCACACAGATGATGCAACAAGGGGATGGAGGTAGACAAGCATCCTCAAGGGCATTCTTGCCACACATAACGCATTTGGCCAGATTGGAACATGACTGACTGGTATGACTAAACCGCTGGCACCGATAGTAACGCGTAGGGTTTGGGAAGTGAGGGTGAACAGAAATTATCTTGTAGCTCTCTTGTATGTTCAATGGAAGTTGAACTCTGTCAAATGTCAAGAAGACAGTACGGGTTGGAACAAAGACCATGTCAACCCTTTTCATGACTCAATGAACAGCCGTTATGCCCTGGTCAGACAGTTAGTTTTGAATTTCCTCATCAGACAATCTGTCGAGGGAGCGCATATAAACGACCGCACATGATGAATTAAAAGCGTAGTGCACTTCCAACTGGACAGGGAAAGTGTGTAGCAGTGAAGTAGGCAGAAATTTTTGTGCCTGGAGGGCACCGACTGTTTCTAACAAGATGCCATTTTGTAATAGGGAACAAGACTTAACAGGATCTGCAATTGCATCAAGACCTTTCTGAATAATGAAAGGGTAGACTGGGGGGGGGGGGGGGGGAGTCTTGACCTTCATCTGACCAAGAAACAACAAGGAACAGTGGCACTGATGGAAGAATTAGCGGTGGCCGAGACTCATTTAACTTTCACTTATGAGCAGACATAGTAGATAATGAGGAAACCATTGCAGAAGTATCCCCCCATGATTACCGGCATCTTTGATGGCACGTTCCTTCCTTGTGGGGGCTCTCTCTGAGTGCACTCATGCCTTAGGTGACTGTTCACACCTCAGGTCACACCTGCCATGTAACAGACGGAGGAAACTTCCGTAAGGCATCAGCTCGGGTAATCACATCTCCCATTGCATGGCAGTTACCAGGGGGTACGAACATATGCTAGTTGTCTACTTGGGGAAGAGAATAAAGCATGGGAATGCATGGGACAGCCTTCAGACATGCACAGGGAGGAAAAAAGATAAAAGAGGAACAAAGAAAAGGAAAGGAAAGAGGAGAGGTCTCAAATGCTGCAGCAGAGAAAATAGTAAAGAAAAGAGGTGAGCAAAAGAGGAAAACAGAAGGAGGACAAAGACTTGCCAGTAGAGCAATCGAAAAAGAGAGACTGTTTCACAGTTTCGAGCATCTGTCTCCATATGTAGGAATTAACGTACTCCAAGTGGAGAGAGAGAGAGAGAGAGAGAGAGAGAGAGAGAGAGAGAGAGAGAGAGAGAGAGAGAGCGTGCAATGGTGAGATGTGAGGGGGGGGGGATGGGGGAGATGGGGGATGGAGAAGGATGTGGAATAAGAAGGTATAGAGCCCAGAAAGAAAGGAAGACTACACTAGCTAGCACTGCTGCCCTCGGTACACACGTATCTACAAAAGAGTTGTGAACCCCGTGGGGGGGGGGGGGGGTGTCTCCTCAAGGTCATGAAGTACTAAGAGGAACTGAAGATAGATACCTTAAAAACATTCACGATCTACAGATATAGTTACCACACAGCTGTATATGTCACTTTTATGTTCTACCATAGGTGAAGAAATAATGGAATGAGCTACAGAAAGTTTCTTTACCAACATTCAACATCTGGAGGTACACTCAGTGCAGAGCTGTATATATCTGCTTCATTTTCTTCTCTAAGTGAAGAGGTACTGGTAGGAGCTGCAGAAAGCTTCCTTACCGACATTCACAATATGCAGATATAGTTACTGCACAACTTTATATATCCCCTCTATTTCCTACCCAATGTGAATAAGTACTCGAAGGAACTGAGAAAGTTTCCTTACCAACATTCACCACCTGTAGAAATAGTTAACGCACAGCTTCTTTTTTTTTTTTTTTTTTTTTTTTTTTTTTTGTGGTTTTAGGGCGCACAACTTTAATGGTCATTAGCGCCCTGGCTACGTTAAGAATGCACCGCGAGGCACAAGTTTAAAACAACAACTAAAATGGAAAACACGATAAAAGACAGACTGACTGGCATAGGATTAAAAAACAGCATCATCAAATATACTGAGAGAGGTTTGTCAAATTGATAAAACGAAGAACACGAGCAGCTGCTCGTGGGTCATCCGCTAAAATGGCATCTAAAGTATATGGCAGGTTAAGATCTAGATGCAGTGTGTTAAAATCCGGACAGGACATTAAAATGTGGCGGACCGTCAGCAATTGTCCACATGGGCAGAACGGCGCCGGTGCAGCCATCAGCAGATGGCGATGGCTGAACCGGCAGTGTCCAATTCTTAACTGGGCCAAAACTACCTCCTCCCACCGAGAAGGGCGGGAGGATGACGTCCAAGCCACGGGAAGAGGTTTTAAGGCCTGAGGCTTGTTGTCTGTAAGTGCAGCCCAATCGGCATGCCACAGCGATAAAATGCGCCGACAAATAACCCTGCTAAAATCGGATGAAGGGACACAACAAGAAGCTGTCCGAGGCTGGAGGACCACAGCCTTGGCCGCGGCATCTGCAGCTTCGTTCCCAGGGATACCGACATGGCCAGGGACCCACATAAAGCTAACCAGAGAACCGACGTCCACCAGCTGCCGAAGAGAGCGTTGGATCCGGTGCGTGAAAGGGTGAACCGGATACGGATCACTGAGGCTCTGGATGGCGCTCAGGGAATCGGAGCAGATGACATAAGCAGAATGTCGGTGGCAGCAGATGTAAAGAACAGCCTGGTAGAGGGCAAAGAGCTCAGCTGTGAAGACCGAACAATGTCCATGGAGCCGGTATTTGAAACTTTGTGCCCCGACAGTAAAGGAACACCCGACCCCGTCATTGGTCTTAGAGCCATCTGTATAAATGAAAGTCATGTTGATGAACTTCGAACGAAGTTCCACAAAACGGGAGAGGTAGACCGAACCGGGGGTAACCTCTTTTGGGAGCGAGCTGAGGTCAAGGTGAACGCGAACCTGAGCCTGGAGCCAAGGTGGCGTGTGGCTCTCTCCCACTCGAAAGGTTGCAGGGAGTGAAAAATTAAGGTGTTGAAGGAGGCGACGAAAGCGAACTCCAGCGGGTAGCAGGGCAGAGACATACAACCCGTATTGACGGTCGAGAGAGTCGTCAAAAAAGGAACGATAAGACGGGTGGTCGGGCATTGACAGTAGCCAACAGGCATACCGACAAAGCAGTATATCGCGCCGGTAGGTGAGTGGCAATTCGCCAGCGTCAGCATGAAGACTCTCTACGGGACTAGTATAAAACGCTCCGATCGCAAGTCATAAACCCCGATGTTGTATGGAGTTGAGGCGGCGTAAGATGGATGGCCGTGCAGAGGAGTATACGAAGCTCCCATAATCCAGCTTGGAGCGGACAATCGACCGATATAGACAAAGTAGGATGGTTCGATCCGCTCCCCACGACATACCACTGAGAACACGGAGGACATTTAAAGAACGGGTACAACGGGCAGCCAAATATGACACATGTGGAGACCAGCTAAGTTTCCTGTCAAATGTAAGGCCTAAAAATTTGGTTGTCTCCACGATTGGGAGAGCAACGGGACCGAGTCGTAAGGACGGTGGGAGAAACTCTTTGTAGCGCCAGAAGTTAATACAGACCGTCTTCTCGGCAGAAAAACGGAAGCCACTGGCGACACTCCAGGAGTAAAGACGGTCAAGAGAAT
Organism: Schistocerca americana; assembly: GCF_021461395.2. Lineage (NCBI taxonomy): Eukaryota > Metazoa > Arthropoda > Insecta > Orthoptera > Acrididae > Schistocerca > Schistocerca americana. The sequence continues at coordinate 5,015,353 of NW_025725481.1, read as the reverse complement.
GCTGAAGACAGCGCTCCAGGACACGTGTACACTGCGCGCTGCAATAGATGGTAAAATCGTCCACGAAAAGGAGCCTGATACATCAGCTGGGAGGCAATTCATTATTGGATTGATCGCGATGGCGAAGAGAGCGACGCTCAAAACTGAGCCCTGTGGCACCCCATTCTCCTGGCGAAAGGTGTAGGACAGGACAGGACAGAACCCACACGTACCCTGAACTGTCGATCCATTAAAAAGGAACGAATAAAAAGAGGGAGGCGACCGCGAAGGCCCCATGTATGCATGGTGTGGAGAATGCCTGCCCTCCAACAGGTGTCGTAAGCCTTCTCCAAATCACACAGCCGCGGTCGGGCGCTTCCGCAAGAAGTTATTCATAATGAAGTTCGACAAGGTAACCAGATGGTCAACAGCAGAGTGGCGCCTACGAAATCCACATTGTACATTGGTAAGTAGGCGTCGAGACTCGAGCAGCCAACCAATCGAGAGTTAACCATTCGCTCCATAACTTTACAGACACAGCTGGTAAGCGAGATGGGTCGATAACTGGAAGGCAAGTGCTTGTCCTTCCCCGGCTTAGGAATCGGGACAACAATAGACTCGCGCCAGCATGCGGGAACATGTCCCTCAATCCAGATGCGATTGTATGTACGAAGAAGAAAACCTTTACCCGCAGGAGAAAGGTTCTACAGCATCTGAATATGAATAGAATCAGGCCCTGGAGCAGAGGACCGAGATCGGTCAAGTGCGTTTTCGAGTTCCCGCATGGTGAATGGGGCATTATAACTTTCACGATTCGAGGAGCGGAAGTTAGGTGGCCTAGCCTCCTCTGCCTGTTTGCGGGGGAGGAAGGCAGGGTGGTAATGAGCGGAGCTCGAAACATCTGCGAAAAAGCGGCCGAAGGCATTGGGACATCCTCAGGGGCCACAAGGGCGTCATTCGCGACCGTCCAGCCAGAAACTGGTGAGTGGACCTTAGTGCCAGATAGCCGGCGCAGGCTACCCCAGACAACAGAAGAAGGAGTAAAACTGTTGAAGGTGCTTGTGAAAGCAGCCCAGCTGGCTTTCTTGCTTTCTTTAATAATACGACGACACTGAGCACATAATCGTTTATAATTGATACAATTCGCCACTGTAGGGTGGCGTTTAAAGGTGCGTAAAGCACGTCGACGAGCACGTAAAGCGTCTCTACATGCTGCGGTCCACCAGGGGACCGGTATGCGACGTGGAGAAGAAGTAGGGTGAGGGATGGAATATTCAGCAGCAGTGAGAATGACATCCGTGAGGTTTGCGACCTGACGATCGCAGCTTGTGAAGGTTTGATCCTGAAAGTAGTAGAGGGGTTTTGTGGGCGCACGACAGCAAGGTCTTCAGCGCCCGTTCAGCATCATAGTGAGACGGGTGTCAAGGAAAAAAAAAGCTCAGAATATTTACGTAAAACGGAACATAAAACACGGGAAACAATCATCGGAAAAGATGTGCTCACCCACACCGAAGCGTGGGATGAAGCAGGGCGTCAGCAGTAAAACATGGACAACACAGGAATAAAACGAGAGAGGGGGCTAAAACAATGTAGCAGATGGAAGTGCCTGGCTGACCGCAAGGAATAAAAGGGAGGAGTCAGCCACTCTGCAATACACTAAAACCTCCAGCCTAAAAGTTTAGGCCAGAGTCCAGACACATCACAAAACTTAAAAACCCTAGACACACACGTCTCATCATTAGCTAAAACACAGGGCAGATCACCATCAACTTGTGCTTCTGCCCTTGCATCACGGTATAAAATGCAGTCTGTTAAAATGTGGCGAACAGAGATGTGCACGCCACAAGCATCACAAAACGGAGGATCCTCCCGCCGTAATAAATAGCTATGCGTCAGAGGACAGTGCCCGATCCGAAGACGTGTGAGGGCCACCTCTTCCCGCCTGAGCGACCGACAGGAGGAACGCCACGGCCGAGTGGTTGACTTTACCGACCGCAGTTTATTGGCCGTCACCGCCAGCCATTCGTCCTCCCACAAGTCCATGCACTTCCTGTGGAGTGCAGCGATGACTGACTGCAAGGGGATAGGACACTGGACCACATCCTGCTCTCTGCAGGCCTCCTTGGCTGCCCGATCAGCCTGTTCATTGCCCCAGATGCCGACATGACCAGGCACCCAGCAGAAGGATACCTCTTTACCCCGCTGTTGGAGCAAGTACAGTTGGCTATGTATCAGCTGGACCATCTCTTCAGTCGGGTACAGGTTCTGCAGCGATTGTAAGGCACTAAGAGAATCGGAGCAGAGAAGAAATCGATCGCCCCGAACACGATGCATCTGCTCCAGTGCCGTCAGGATCGCGTGGAGCTCCGCTGCGAAAACGGTATATTCAGCAGGGAGGCGAATCCGGGTAACATGGTCAGGGAACACCACAGAACAGCCAAGGAAATTCTCCTGTTTGGAGCCATCAGTGTAAACGACAGTGAAACCGTGATGCACATCTAAAATGTTAAAAAAAAGTGACTGGAATGTAAAATCTGGCGTGCCATCCTTCTTAAAACGAGTCAAATCTAAAATAAGTTTGGGTCTCCGGAGGAGCCAAGGTGGAGATCTGCTCCAACCACGACGTAAAACACGAAGACCAGCCATAGACATTGCAGCGAGGCATCCTGTGCGCGAATCCCATAGGGCTGCGTCGCACGTTGCCGGTTATGAAATAACCGTGCCAGAGGAGGCTGAGCAACGGTATGGTATGCAGGTGTGTACGGTGTGGACAAAGTTTTATACGCCTGGCGTACCGTAAGTAGCCGTCGCCGCATATGAAGTGGCGGTTCACCAGCCTCTACACAGAGGCTTGGTATGGGGCTAGTTCGGAATGCCTCAGTGGCCAACCACAGCCCTTCATGGTGGACAACGTCCAAAATCTTCAAGTACGAAGGCCTCGCAGACCCATACACCGTGCACCCATAATCGAGCCGAGATCGCACAAACGCCCTGTAAAAATGGAGCAGACAAGTCCTGTCAGCTCCCCATGTACTGTGGCTAAGACATTTTAAAATGCTTAAAGCCTGAAGCGACCGCCGTTTCAGGTCTTTAAGATGAGGTAACCACGTGAGCCTCGAGTCAAAAATGTGCCCCAGAAATCTCACCGTGTCTTTAAAAGAAAGAATAGTGTCCCTCAAGCGCAACTCAGAAAAGGTGAAAATCGAACGAGAACGGTTAAAAAGAACACATACAGACTTCTCGGTGGAAAACTTAAATCCACCCTTCAGCGCCCAGTCATCCAAACGCCTAATCGTAAGTTGCAACTGACGAGTTGTCGTTGCAAGGCTTGAAGAAGAGCAGAACAAAGAGAAATCATCCACAAATAAAGAACACTGGACAGGACTTTTCACCATGGACGTAATGCGATTAATAGCGATGGCAAACAGAGTCACACTTAAAACGCTACCCTGAGGGACACCGTTCTCCTGCTCAAAGCGATCAGACAGGACGTCACCAATTCGGTATCTAAAATATCGTGGCGAGAGGAAAGACTGAATAAAAAGAGGAAGACAACCACGAAAACCCCATTCGTGAAGCTGCTCCAGGATGAGACGCCGCCAAGTGGTATCGTAGGCCTTCTCGATGTCGAAAAATACACCTATAAGGTGATGACGGCGTAGGAAAGCTTGTTGGATAGCCGCCTCCAGGAGGGCAAGGTTATCGAAGGTGGAACGAAACCTCCTGAAACCACACTGATAGCGACTAAGTAGTTGCCGGGATTCTAACATCCAGACAAGGCGGCGGTTGACCATCCGCTCCAAGGTCTTCCCTATGCAACTAGTGAGGACAATACTACGGTAGCTACTTGGGCTCGAGCGGTCTTTCCCAGGTTTTAAAAAAGGGATTAAAACTGCCTCACGCCACGTGTCAGGAAAGTGACCCGACGCCCAAATGGCATTAAAAAGTGCGAGGAGGATTTCTTTGTTGCGCATTGTGAGGTGCCATAGCATACTGTAATGGATCCTGTCGTGACCAGGGGAAGTGTCACTAACTCCAGACAATGCAGAATCCAGCTCCCACATAGAAAAAGGGCAGTTGTAAACTTCACGAGAGGTGGGCTGGAAGTTCAGACTACACCTCTCAGCAACCGCTCTATGGCGCTGGAAACCTGGATCCTGACTGGTTGTGGCAGTAACTGTCGCAAAATATGCTGCCATAGTCTGGGCAATGTCTCGCGGATCTGTGTGGAGAGTGCCGTTATTCATTACAGCAGCTATGGGGCACCTCCCTCCTCTGCCAGAAATTCTCCTAATGGTCTCCCACACAATGGAACTTTTGGTGGAACGATTAATGGTGTTCAGGAACTTTTGCCACGACCTCTTCTTGCTCTCACGAATAATGCGGCGACATCTCGCCCTCACCACCCGAAAGGCTGCAAGATTCTCAGCAGTCGGCCGACACTTGAACCGCCACAGAGCCACACGCCTGGTCCTGATTGCAGAGCGGCATTCGTCACTCCACCAAGGCACAGGTGGCCTTTTCCGGTGGCCTGTGGACTGTGGAATGGATGCCGCAGCGGCATGGTGGACCGTTTTGGTAATATGATCCACCCACACCTCAACATTCGCACAGTGTTCGAATTGGGCCAACTGGCTATAAAGTGTCCAGTCAGCTCCACTGAGTACCCATCGTGGTGGTCTCCTTTCGGGGCCCACGCCATCTGGTAGGTGAATCCAGATTGGGAAATGATCACTGCCGTGCAAGTCAGCGACCACTTCCCAGTGAGCATTAGCGGCAAGAGCTGGAGAGCAAAGCGAGAGATCAATGGCAGAGAACGACCCAGTCGCCGTGCAGAAATGAGTACTCTGTCCTCCATTGAGCAAGTAGGCGCAGGATGACAGGAGAAGCCTCTCAATTGCTCTACCCCTGGGACAGGTAATTGCAGAGCCCCAAAGCACATTGTGGGCATTAAAATCACCACAAATAATGAATGGCTGGGGGAGCTGTGTAAGAAGGTCGGTGAGGGCCGCTTCATCAAGAGCATCATGTGGGGGCAAGTAAAGTGAACATACAGTCAATGTATGACGCACGTGCACGGACACAGCGACGGCCTGTAGAGTCGTCGTAAGTGAGAGAGGCGAGGAATGGTAGTCCGTCCTGACGGAAATACCTACGCCTCCTCTAGCTCTCTCTCCACGCAGGTCGTCCTTTTTGTGGAGTGTATAGCCTCGTATCTCAGGGGAGTATGATGGATGGAAATACGTCTCCTGGAGACAGAGACACAGTGGTCTACCCTGAGAAAGTAGACGAAGTTCCTCCACATGCGTCCTGAACCCTTGCAAGTTCCACTGGAGTATGGGAGCCATCTATGTTGGGGGTAGCACCTTCATCCTGTCTCTCCGACGGGGTGGGGAGACCGCAGCAGGTGGAGGGGCAGGCGTGGGACGAGATGATTGCCCCACACATACATCGTACTCCATCAACTCTGGGGAAGAGTCAGATGAAGCCTCGCGTAAAACAACATCCGCATGGTCAGATGGTTTACCACGGGATTTGACCCGCTGTTGCTGCTGCACAGTAGCTTTCTGTGGCTTGGAGGACTTTGGGGGAGCGGATGTGGGAGTGGTAAGTGGCGCACTGGGCTTGGGGACAACCTCAGCTGTTGGAGGTGCGAGGGGCTGGACCAAGTCCGCCACTGTACTTTTGTCTGCCGTTCGAGTAGGGGCTACTGGCTCTGGAACACTGGCTGCGTTGGAAGTGCACTGACAGCTACAGGTGTTAGTGCCAACACTCACCACCTCAGTCTGCGTTGAGGCATCGACTTTTGGAGTAGGCTTCTGTACCAGGGATGCAAAAGATGTAGCAAATGTGGGAGGTTGCATCGACTTATGAATCTTCTTGGCCTCACCATAGGGGATACGCTTGGTTGTTTTTATTTCCTGGACCTTGCGTTCCTCTAAAAATTTGCGGCAGTCCCTACTCCAAACAGGGTGGTTCCCAGAGCAATTAAGACATTTAGCCGGAGACGAGCAACCAACTCCTTCATGAGCAGCCTGACCACAGTTTCCACAAGTCGCATCGCCTTTACAGCCTAAGGTGGTATGCCCAAAACGCTGGCATTTGAAACAGCGCATTGGGGCCGGGAAATAAGGCCTCACACTAAGGCGAAGGAAGCCAGCTTTAACATGTTCAGGAAGTGTTGTGCTATTGAAGGTCAGAATAAAGGAGTCGGATTTGACAAGAGTGCCATCAACCCTCTTCATGATGTGTTGGACATCAACGATACCTTCCAGAGCCCACTCACGTTGCAGTACTTCCTTGGGAATATCAGCTAGATACCGGCATGTCACAACACCTTTGCTATAGTTCAAGGTGCTGTGCAGTTCGGTGTCTATGGCATACTCTCCAAGGCATTTAGCAGATTGGAGGTTAGTTGCTTGCTGGGAAGTGGAAGTTTCCACTAGCAAGGTCCCATTACGTAAGCGCTTCACCGATTTTAAGGAGCCACAGATTCCCTCCAATCCCTTTTGTATATAGAAGGGCGAAACCTTCTCGAAACTACCCTCCTTCCGTTTCACAATGAGAAACACATTCGGATTACCAGAATGCATTCTGTTACCTAAGACAGGACTTTTCAAAGAAGCGCCGGAGTCAGGGGGACTGACTGCACGGGCCCTCTTAAGAGACTGGGTGTTAGAACCTTCCAGCAGCCCACACTTTCCGCTGGGAGGAAGAAAAGAGAATTTCGAAGGATCCATCTCGGTCCCACGAGCAGCTAGGGAACTAGAAGTCCACCTAGACAGAGCCCCGCGTGCCTAGGTAAGCCTTATACAACTGAGGTGCGGCAGGTTCCCCAGAGGTTGCCCGCTATCGACTGTTCCACCTCAACAGCCATGCATCTCATCAGCGGGCAGCACACCTTGAGATTGAGGTTTTTTTTATAGAGGTTTATTCCATCCTCGCGATCCGGGCGGTCAAGCCAAGATCCCCATTCCCTGAGACACACAACATTCCACCGCCACGCCGCACGGTGGTCGTTGAAGTATGCTTAGAGGTTATGGTGACAGGGGACTGGCGGCGCTTACCAGTCCCCAGCTCAGGAACCCCGGGGTCGCCAAGCCCGTACCCAGAAAACGAATGCTGAGCCCCTGGGGGATGATCCTGAAAGGTCGCCCTGGAAGAGAAGAGCCCCCAGTCAGCCTTGGAGATGGTCCAACTAGAGGAGCACGGAGAGGGGGTATGCTGCAGGAGATGGATAACACACTGGAAGTGGTCGCTCGAATATGTATCAGAAAGTGCATACCACTCAAACCGGAGTGCAAGTTGGGGAGTACATATAGAGGTGTCTAAATGGGAATAGGTGTGAGATGTGTCTGAAAGAAAAGTAGGGGCGCCAGTATTGAGGCAGACAAGAGTGAGCTGGTTGAAAAGGTCTGCTAACAGGGAGCCCCTCGGGCAAGATGCTTGAGAGCCCCAAAGGGGATGGTTGGCATTGAAGTCTCCAGTTAACAAAAATGGTGCAGGTAGCTGAGCAATAAGTTGCATCATGTCTGCCCTGGTAACGGCAGATGACGATGGAGTGTAAACGGTACAAATGGAAAATGTAAAAGTGGGAAGAGTAATGCGGATGGCAACTGCCTGCAGGCCAGTGTGCAACGTGATGGGATCATAGTAAATATCATCCCAGACCAGCAACATAACCCCTCCATGAGCTGGGATACCTACCACAGGGGGTAGGTCAAAACGCACAGAGGTGTTGTGTGCCAAGGCAATGTGATCGCATGGGCGTAGCTTCAATTTCTGGAGGGCTACGACTAGCGAACGGTGCAAGCGGAGCAGCAACTTCAGGTCCTCTCGGTTGGAGCGAATGCTGCGAATATTCCAGTGAATAAGTGCCATCGTAAGAAGAAAGGAAAATGAAAGAAGGGGTCACCTCGAAGGCCGCTGAGGGCCTGGCTTCGAGCGAGCACCGCCGCCGCTATCAGTAGGCGGACAGTCATCGTCCATTGGGTCTATAGGTTCATCGGCCATCTTGGGAGGATGGCCGGGAAGGGGAGCTTCCTCCGCCGGTGAACGGCCAGATGTTCAGCTACCAGCGGTGCGGCCAGGCGAAACGGATGACGGCCTGGGGCGGCAACCGCTGGGTGGCGCAGGAGAAGAAATGCGCCGTGGCGAAGAAGGACAACTGTGCTTCCTATGAGCCTTCTTGGAAGGACGTTTGGTGGAAGTACCGGTCGAAGGCTGGGAGGTCGAAGTACGTATGAAGTCTGCACGGGACGGTTCCTTCTTGAAGGTCCATGCATCTGACTTCTGGGTCTTCGTCTTAGCAGAAGCTGATGAAGTGGCTGTGCTGAAGGTCAGATCGCATGTCTGGGTTACCACCTCCCTGGTAGTCCGAGGAGAGGCGAGGATATTACTCTATTTCCCTTACTATCTACCCCTGATGAAGAAAAACTGTAAGGAGCTGCAGAAAGCACCACTTCTAACATTCACCATCTGTAGCCATAGTTAGCGCACACCTGTACATGTCTCCCTTTCTTTCTACCCTTGATGAAGAAGAACTGTAGGGATCCTCAGAAAGCACCATTTCCAACATTCACCATCTCTAGACATAGTTAGTGCACACCTGTACATGTCTCCCTCACTATCTAAGCTGGATAAAAAAGAACTGTAAGGAGCTGCAGAAAGCACCCTCTCCAACATTCTCCATCTGTAGACATAATTAGCTTTCATCTATACATATCTCCCTTACATTCTACCCTCGATGGAGAAGAACCATAAGGAGATGCAGAAAGCACGATTTCCAACATTCACCATCTGTAGACATACATAGCGCACAGCTGTACATGTCTACCTTTCATTCTACGCCAGATGCAGGAGAACTGTAAGGAACTGCACAAAGCTTTCTTACCAACATTCACCATCTGTGGGTATACATACCGCACAGCTGTACATGTCTCCCTTACTTTCTACCCTAGGTGAAGAAGAACTGTAATTAGCTGCAGGAAGCACCATTTCCAACATTCGCCATGTGTAGACATACATAGTGCACAGCTGTACATCTCTTCCTTTCTTTCCACCTTAGATTCAGGAGAACTGTAAGGGTCTGCAGATAGCATTCTTACCAACATTCACCATCTGTGGACACAAATAGTGCACTGCTGAGTATGTCTAATTTACTTTCAATTCTAGGCGAATAAGAACTGTAAGGAGCCTAAGAAAGCACCATTTTCCAACATTCACCATCCGTAGACATAGTTAGCACACAGGTGTAAATATCTCCATTACTTTCTACCCTAGGTGAAGAAGAACTGTAAGGAGCTGCAAAAAGCACCATTTCCAACATTCACTATCTCTAGACATAGTTAGCGCACTGTTGTACATGTCTGTCTTACTTTCTACCCTAGGTGAAGAAGAACTGTATGGAGCTGCAGAAAACTTTCTTACAAACATTCACCATCTGTGGACATAAACATTGCACTGCCGAGTATGTCTCCTTTACTTTCTATCCTAGGCAAAAAAGAACTGTAAGGAGACTCAGAAGCACCATTTCCAACATTCACCTTCTCTAGACATAGTCAGCGCACAAGTGACCTTGCCTCCCTTACTTTCTACGCTTCATGAAGAAGAACTGTAAGGAGCCTTAGAAAGCACCATTTCCAACATTCACCATCTGTAGACATTACTAGCGCACAGCTGTACATGTCTCCCTTCCTTTCTACCCTAGGTGAAGGAGGACTGTAAGGAGCCTCAGAAAGCAACATTTCCTACATTCACCTTCTCTAGGCATTGTTAGCGCACACCTGACCTTGCCTCCCTTACTTTCTACGCTTGATGAGGAAGAACTGTAAGGAGCCTCAGAAAGCACCATTTCCAATATTCACCATCTGTAGACAATACTAGCGCACAGCTGTAGATGTCTCCCTTCCTTTCTACCCTAGGTGAAGCAGGACTGTAAGAAGCCTCAGAAAGCACCATTTCCAACATTCACCATCTGTAGACATTAATAGCGCACAGCTGTACATGTCTCCCTTCCTTTCTACCCTAGGTGAAGGAAGACTGTAAGGAGCCTCAGAAAGAACCATTTACTACATTCACCTTCTCTAGACATAGTTAGCGCACACCTGACCTTGCCTCCCTTACTTTCTACGCTCGATGAAAAAGAACTGTAAGGAGAATTAGAAAGCACCATTTCCAACATTCACCATCTGTACACAATACTAGCGCACAGCAGTACATGTCTCCCTTCCTTCCTACCCTACGTGAAGAAGGACTGTAAGGAGCTGCGGAAAGCACCATTTTCAACGTTCACCATCTGTAGACATTACTAGCGCACAGCTGTGCATTTTTCAGTTCCTTTCTACCCTAGGTGCAGGAGGACTGTAAGGAGCTGCGGAAAGCACAGTTTCCAACATTCACCATCTGTAGACATAGTTAGCGCACACCTGACCTTGTCTCCCTTACTTTCTACGCTTGATGTGAAGAACTGTAAGGAGCCTCAGAAAGCACCATTTCCAACATTCACCATCTGTTGACATTACTAGCACACAGCTGTACGTGTCTCCCTTCCTATCTACCCTAGGTGATGGAGGACTGTAAGGAGCCTCAGAAAGCACCATTTCCAACATTCACCTTCTCTAGACATAGTTAGCGCACACCTGACCTTGCCTCCCTTACTTTCTACGCTTGATGAAGAAGAACTGTAAGGAGATTCAGAAAGCACCAATTCCAACATTCACGATCTGTAGACATTACTAGCACACAGTTGTACAAGTCTCCCTTCCTTTCTACCCTACGTGAAGGAGGACTGTAAGGAGCTGCGGAAAGCACCATTTCCAACATTCACCATCTGTAGACATAGTTAGCGCACACCTGAATTTGCCTTCCTTACTTTCTACGCTTGTTGAAGAAGAACTGTAAGGAGCCTCAGAAAGCACCATTTCCAACATTCACCATCTGTAGACATTACTAGCGCAGAGCTGTACATGTTTACCTTCCTTTCTACCCTAGGTGAAGGAGGACTGTAAGGAGCCTCAGAAGGCACCATTTCCTACATTCACCTTCTCTAGACATGGTTAGCGCACACCTGAACTTGCCTCCCTTACTTTCTATGCTTGATGAAGAAGAAGTGTAAGGAGCCTCAGAATGCACCATCTCCAATATACACCATCTGTAGACAATACTAGCGCACAGCTGTAGATGTCTCCCTTCCTTTCTACCCTAGGTGGACGAGGACTGTAAGAAACCTCAGAAAACACCATTTCCTACATTCACCTTCTCTGGACATAGTTAGCGCACACCTGCCCTTGCCTCCGTTACTTTCTACGCTGGATGAAGAAGAACTGTAAGGAGCCTCAGAAAGCACCATTTCCAATATTCACCATCTGTAGACATTACTAGCGCACAGCTGTAGATGTCTCACTTCCTTTCTACCCTAGGTGAAGGAGGACTGTAAGGAGCCTCAGAAAGCACCATTTCCAACATTCACCTTCTCTAGAGATAGTTAGCGCACACCTGACCTTGCCTCCCTTACTTTCTACGCTTGATGAAGAAGAACTGTAAGGAGCCTTAGAAAGCACCATTTCCAACATTCACCATCTGTAGACATTACTAGCGCACAGCTGTACATGTCTCCCTTCCTTTCTACCCTAGGTGAAGGAGAACTGTAAGAAGCCTCAGAAAGCACCACTTCCAACATTCACCATCTGTAGACATTACTAGCGCACAGCTGTACATGTCTCCCTTCCTTTCTACCCTAGGTGAAGGAGGACTGTAAGGAGCCTCAGAAAGAACCATTTCCTACTTTCACCTTCTCTAGAAATAGTTAGCGCACACCTGACCTTGCCTCCCTTACTTTCTACGCTTGATGAAGAAGAACTGTAAGGAGCCTTAGAAAGCACCATTTCCAACATTCACCATCTGTAGACATTACTAGCGCACAGCTGTACATGTCTCCCTTCCTTCCTACCCTAGGTGAAGAAGGACTGTAAGGAGCTGCGGAAAGCACCATTTCCAACGTTCACCATCTGTAGACATTACTAGCGCACAGCTGTGCATTTTTCAGTTCCTTTCTACCCTAGGTGCAGGAGGACTGTAAGGAGCTGCGGAAAGCACATTTTCCAACATTCACCATCTGTAGACATAGTTAGCGCACACCTGACCTTGACTCCCTTACTTTCTACGCTTGATGTGAAGAACTGTAAGGAGCCTCAGAAAGCACCATTTCCAACATTCACCATCTGTTGACATTACTAGCGCACAGCTGTATGTGTCTCTCTTCCTATCTACCCTAGGTGATGGAGGACTGTAAGGAGCCTGAGAAAGCACCATTTCCAACATTCACCATCTGTAGACATTACTAGCGCACAGTTGTACATGTCTCCCTTCCTTTCTACCCTAGGTGAAGGAGGACTGAAAGGAGCTGCGGAAAGCACCATTTCCGACATTCACCATCTGTAGACATAGTTAGCGCACACCTGACCTTGCCTCCCTTACTTTCTACGCTTGATGAAGAAGAACTGTAAGGAGCCTCAGGAAACTCCATTTCCTACATTCACCGTCGGTAGACATTACTAGCGCACAGCTGTACGTGTCTCCCTTCCTTTCTACCCTAGGTAAAGGAGGACTGTAAGGAGCTGCGGAAAGCACCATTTCCAACATTCAACATCTGTAGACGTAGTTAGCGCACACCTGACCTTGCCTCCCTTACTTTCTACGCGTGATGGAGAAGAACTGTAAGGAACCTCAGAAAGCACCAATTCCAACATTCACGATCTGTAGACACTACTAGCGCACAGCTGAACATTTCTCCCTTCCTTTCTACCCTAGGTGAAGGAGGATGTTAAGGAGCCTCAGAAAGCAGCATTTCCAACATTCACCATCTGTAGACATAGTTAGCGCACACCTGACCTTGCCTCCCTTACTTTCTACGCTTGATGAAGAAGAACTGTAAGGAGTCTCAGAAAGCACCATTTCCAACATTCACCACCTTTAGACATCATTAGCACGCAGCTGTACATGTCTCCCTTCCTTTCTACCCTAGGTGAAGGAGGTCTGTAAGGAGCCTCAGAAAGCACCATTTCCTACATTCACCTTCTCTAGACATAGTTAGCGCACACCTGACCTTGCCTCCCTTACTTTCTACGCTTGATGAAGAAGATCTGTAAGGAGCTTAAGAAGGCACCATTTGCAACATTCACCATCTGTAGACATTACTAGCGCACAGCTGTACATGTCTCCCTTCCTTTCTACCCTAGGTGAAGGAGGACTGTAAGGAGCTGCAGAAAGCACCATTTCCAACATTCACCATTTTTAGACATTTTACCCCACACCTGACCATGCCTCCCTTACTTTCTATGCTTGATGAAGAAGAACTGTAAGGAGCCTCAGAAAGCACCATTTCCAACATCCAACATCTTTAGACATTACTAGCGCACAGCTATACACGTCTCCCTTCCTTTTTTACCCTAGGTGAAGGAGGACTGTAAGGAGCTGCAGAAAGCACCATTTACAACATTCACCATCTGTAGACATAGTTAGCGTACACCTGACCATGCGTCCCTTTCTTTCTACGCTTGATGAAGAAGAACTGTAAGGAGCCTCAGAAAGCACCATTTCCAATATTCACCATCTGTAGACATTACTTGCGCACAGCTGTACATGTCTCCCTTCCTTTCTACCCTAGGTGAAGGAGGTCTGTAAGGAGCCTCAGAAGCACCATTTCCTACATTCACCTTCTCTAGACATAGTTAGCGCACACCTGACCTTGCCTCCCTTACTTTCTACGCTTGATGAAGAAGAACTGTAAGTAGCCTCAGAAAGCACCATTTCCAACATTCACCTTCTCTAGACATAGTTAGCGCAACCCTGACCTTGCCTGCCTTACTTTCTACGCTTGATGGAGAAGAACTGTAAGGAACCTCAGAAAGCACCAATTCCGACTTTCACGATCTGTAGACACTACTAGCGCACAGCTGAACATTTCTCCCTTCCTTTCTACCCTAGGTGAAGGAGTATTTTAAGGAGCCTCAGAAAGCACCATTTCCAACATTCACCATCTGTAGACATAGTTAGCGCACACCTGACCTTGCCTCCCTTACTTTCTGCGCTTGATGAAGAAGAACTGTAAGGAGTCTCAGAAAGCACCATTTCCAACATTCACCACCTGTAGACATCACTAGCGCACAGCTGTACATGTCTAACTTCCTTTCTACCCTAGGTGAAGGAGGACTGTAAGTAGCCTCAGAGGGCACCATTTACTACATTCACCTTCTCTAGACATGGTTAGCGCACACCTGAACTTGCCTCCCTTACTTTCTACGCTTGATGAAGAAGAACTGTAAGGAGCCTCAGAAAGCACCATTTCCAACATCCACCATCTTTAGACATTACTAGCGCACAGCTATACATGTCTCCCTTCCTTTCAACCCTAGGTGAAGGAGGACTGTAAGGAGCCTCAGAAAATACTATTTCCTACATTCACCTTCTCTAGTCATAGATAGCGCACACCTGACATTGCCTCCCTTACTTTCTACGCTTGATGAAGAAGAACTGTAAGGAGCCTCAAAAAGCACCATTTCCAACATTCGCCATCTGTAGACATAGTTAGCGCACACCTGACCTTGCCTCCCTTACTTTCTACGCTTGATGAAGAAGAACTGTAAGGAGCCTTAGAAAGCACCATTTCCAACATTCACCATCTGTAGTCATTACTAGCGCACAGGTGTACATGTCTCCATTCCATTTTTACCCTAGGTGAAGGAGGACTGTAAGGAGCTGCAGAAAGCACCATTTACAACTTTCACCATCTGTAGACATAGTTAGCGCACACCTGACCATACGTCCCTTTCTTACTATGCTTGATGAAGAAGAACTGTAAGGAGCCTCAGAAAGCACCATTTCCAATATTCACCTTCTGTAGACATTACTAGCGCACAGGTGTACATGTCTCCCTTGCTCAGCCTCAGAAAGCACCATTTCCTACATTCACCTTCTCTACACACAGTTAGCGCACACCTGGCCTTGCCTCCCTTACTTTCTACACTTGATGAAAAAGAACTGTAAGGGGCCTCAGAATGCACCATTTCCAACATTCACCATCTGTAAACATTTTAGTGCACAGCTGTACATGTCTCCCTTCCTTTCTACCCTAGGTGGAGGAGGTCTCTAAGGAGCCTCAGAAAGCACCATTTCCAACCTTCACCATCTGTAGACATTACAAGCGCACAGCTGTACATGTCTCCCTTCCTTTCTACCCTAGGTGAAGGAGGACAGTAAGGAGCTGCGGAACGCACCATTTCCAACATTCACCATCTGTAGACATAGTTAGCGCACACCTGACCTTGCCTCCCTTACTTTCTTCACTTGATGAAGAAGGGCTGTAAGGAGCCTCAGAAAGCACCATTTCCAACATTCACCATCTGTAGACAGTTCTAGCGCACAGCTGTACATGTCTCCCTTCCTTTCTACCCTAGGTGAAGGAGGACTGTAAGGAGCCTCAGAAAGCACCATTTCCAATATTCACCTTCTGTAGGCATTACTAGCGCACAGGTGTACATGTCTCCCTTGCTCAGCCTCAGAAAGCACCATTTCCTACATTCACCTTCTCTACACATAGTTAGCGCACACCTGACCTTGCCTCCCTTACTTTCTACGCTTGATGGAAAAGAACTGTAAGGAACCTCAGAAAGCACCAATTCCGACATTCACGATCTGTAGACACTACTAGCGCACAGCTGAACATTTCTCCCTTCCTTTCTACCCTAGGTGAAGGAGGATTTTAAGGAGCCTCAGAAAGCACCATTTCCAACATTCACCATCTGTAGACATAGTTAGCGCACACCTGACCTTGCCTCCCTTGCTTTCTACGCTTGATGAAGAAGAACTGTAAGGAGCCTCAGAAAGCACCATTTCCAACATCCACCATCTTTAGACATTACGAGCGCACAGCTATACATGTCTCCCTTCCTTTCAACCCTAGGTGAAGGAGGACTGTAAGGAGCCTCAGAAAATACCATTTCCTACATTCACCTTCTCTAGTCATAAAAAGCGCACACCTGAAATTGCCTCCCTTACTTTCTACGCTTGATGAAGAAGAACTGTAAGGAGCCTCAAAAAGCACCATTTCCAACATTCACCATCTGTAGACATAGTTAGCGCACACCTGACCTTGCCTCCCTTACTTTCTACGCTTGATGAAGAAGAACTGTATGGAGCCTCAGAAAGCACAATTTCCAACATCCACCATCTTTAGACATTACTAGCGCACAGCTATACATGTCTCCCTTCCTTTCTACCCTAGGTGATGGAGGAGTGTAAGGAGCATCGGAAAATACCATTTCCTACATTCACCTTCTCCAGTCATAGATAGCGCACACCTGACCATGCCTCCCTTACTTTCTACGCTTGATGGAGAAGACCTGTAAGGAGCCTCAGAAAGCACCATTTCCAATATTCACCATCTGTACACAATACTAGCGCACAGCAGTAGATGTCTCCCTTCCTTTCTACCCTACGTGAAGGAGGATTGTAAGAAGCCTCAGAAAACACCATTTCCTACATTCACCTTCTCTAGACATAGTTAGCGCACACCTGTCCTGTCCTCCCTTACTTTCTACGCTTGATGAAGAAGAACTATGAGGAGCCTCAGAAAGCACCATTTCCAATATTCACCATCTGTAGACATTACTAGCGCACAGCTGAAGATGTCTCCCTTCCTTTCTATCCTAGGTGTAGGAGGACTGTAAGGAGCCTCAGAAAGCACCATTTCCAACATTCACCATCTGTAGACATAGTTAGTGCACACCTGACCATGCGTCCCTTTCTTACTATGCTTGATGAAGAAGAACTGTAAGGAGCCTCAGAAAGCACCATTTCCAATATTCACCTTCTGTAGACATTACTAGCGCACAGGTGTACATTTCTCCCTTGCTCAGCCTCAGAAAGCACCATTTCCTACATTCACCTTCTCTACACATAGTTAGCGCACACCTGGCCTTGCCTCCCTTACTTTCTACACTTGATGAAAAAGAACTGTAAGGGGCCTCAGAAAGCACCATTTCCAACATTCACCATCTGTAAACATTTTAGTGCACAGCTGTACATGTCTCCCTTCCTTTCTACCCTAGGTGGAGGAGGACTGTAAGGAGCCTCAGAAAGCACCATTTCCAACCTTCACCATCTGTAGACATTACAAGCGCAAAGCTGTACATGTCTCCCTTCCTTTCTACCCTAGGTGGAGGAGGACTGTAAGGAGCCTCAGAATGCACCTTTTCCAACATTCACCATCTGTAGAAATTACTAGCGCACAGCTGTACGTGTCTCCCTTCCTCTCTACCCTACGTGAAAGAGGATTGTAAGGAGCCTCAGAAAGCACCATTTCCAACTCTCAGCATCTGTAGACGTTACTAGCGCGCAGCTGTACATGTGTCCCTTCCTTTCTACCCTAGGTGAAGGAGGACTGTAAGGAGCCTCAGAAAGCACCATTTCCAACATTCACCATATGTAGACATTACTAGCACACAGCTGTAATGTCTCCCTTCCTTTCTACCCTAGGTGAAGGAGGACTGTAAAGAGCTGCGGAAAGCATCATTTCCAACATTCACCATCTCTAGGCATAGTTAGCGCACACCTGACCTTGCCTCCCTTACCTTCTACGCTTGATGAAGAAGAACTGTAAGGAACCTCAGAAAGCACCGTATCCAACATTCACCATCTGTAGACATTACTAGTGCACAGCTGCACACGTCTCCCTTCTTTTCTACCCTAGGTGAAGGAGGACTGTAAGGAGCTGTGGAAAGCACCATTTCCAACATTCACCATCTTTAGACATTACTAGTGCACAGCTGTACATGTGTCCCTTCCTTTCTACCCTAGGTGACGGAGGAATGTAAGGAGCCTCAGAAAGTACCATTTCCTAAATTCACTTTCTCTAGACATAGTTAGCACACACCTGACCTTGCCTCCCTTACTTTCTACGCATGATGAAGAGAACTGTAAGAAGCCTCAGATAGCACCATTTCCTACATTCACCATCTGCAGACATTACTAGCGCACAGCTGTACATGTCTCCCTTCCTTTCTATCCTAGGTGAAGGAGGACTGTAGGGAGCCTCAGAAAGCACCATTTCCAACATTCACCATCTGTAGACATTACTAGTGCACAGCTGTAAATATCTCCATTCCTTTCTACCCTAGGTGAAGGAGGACTGTAGAGAGCCTCAGAAAGCACCATTTCCTACATTCACCTTCTCTAGACATAGTTAGCGCACACCTCACCGTGCCTCCATTACTTACTACGGTTTATTAAGAGAACTGTAAGAAGCCTCAGAAAGCACCATTTTCTACATTCACCATCTGCAGACATAATTAGCGCACACCTGACCTTCCCTCCCTGACTTTCTATGCTTGATGAAGAAGAACTGTAAAGAGCCTCAGAAAGCACCATTTCCAACAATCACCATCTGTAGACATTACTAGCCCACAGCTGTACATGTCACCCTTCCTTTCTACCCTAGGTGAAGGAGGACTGTAGGGAGCGTCAGAAAGCACCATTTCCAACATTCACCATCTTTAGACATTACTAGTGCACAGCTGTACATTTCTCCCTTCCTTTCTACCCTAGGTGAAGGAGGGCTGTAGAGAGCCTCAGAAAGCACCATTTCCTACATTCACCTTCTCTAGACATAGTTAGCGCGCACCTCACCTTGCCTCCATTACTTTCTACGCTTTATTAAGAGAACTGTAAGAAGCCTCAGAAAGCACCATTTCCTACATTCACCTTCTCTAGACATAGTTAGCGCACACCTCACCTTGCCTCCATTACTTTCTACGCTTTTTTAAGAGAACTGTCAGAAGCCTCAGAAAGCACCATTTCCTACATTCACCTTCTCTATACATAGTAAGCGCTCACCTCACCTTGCCTCCATTACTTTCTACGCTTTATTAAGAGAACTGTCAGAAGCCTCAGAAAGCACCATTTCCTACATTCACCATCTGCAGACATAGTTAGCGCGCACATGACCTTGCCTCCCTTACTTTCTACGCTTGATGAAGAAGAACTGTAAGGAGCCGCAGAAAGCACCATTTCCAACATTCACCATCTGTAGCCATTACTAGCCCACATCTGTACATGTCTCCCTCCCTTTCTACCCTACGTGAAGGAGGACTGTAAGGAGCTGCGGAAGGCACCATTTCCTACATTCACCATCTGTAGACATAGTTAGCGCACACCTGACCTTGCCTCCCTTACTTTCTACGCTTGATGTAGAAGAACAGTAAAGAGCCTCAGAAAGCACCATTTCCTTCATTCACCTTCACTAGACATAGTTAGTGCACACCTGACCTTGCCTCCCTTATTTTCTACGCTTGATGAAGAAGAACTGTAAGGAGCCTCAGAAAGCACCATTTCCAACGTTCACTATTTGTAGACATTACTAGCACACAACTGTACATGTCTCGCTTCCATTCTACCCTAGGTGAAGGAGGACTGTAAGGAGCATCAGAAAGCACCATTTCCTACATTCACCATCTGTAGACATTACTAGTGCACAGCTATACATGTCTCCCTTCCTCTCTACCCTAGGTGAAGGAGGATTGTAAGGAGCTGCGGAAAGCACCATTTCCAACATTCACCAACTGTAGACATAGTTAGCGCACACCTGACCTTGCCTCTCTTACTTTCTACGCTTGATGAAGAAGAACTGTAAGGAGCCTCAGAAAGCACCATTTCCAACATTCACAATTTGTAGACATTACTACCGCATAGCTGTACATGTATACCTTACTTTCTACCCTAGGTGAAGGAGGACTGTAAGGAGCCAGAGAAAGCACTATTTCCAACATTCACCACCTGTAGACATTACTAGCGCACAGCAGTACATGTCTCCCTTCCTTTCTATGCCTGATGAAGAAGAACTGTAAGGATCCTCAGAAAGCACCATTTCCAACATTCACAATTTGTAGACATTACTACCGCATAGCTGTACATGTCTACCTTACTTTCTACCCTAGGTGAGAGAGGACTGTAAGGAGCATCAGAAAGCACCATTTCCTACATTCACCATCTGTAGACATTACTAGTGCACAGCTGTACTTGTCTCCCTTCCTTTCTACCCTAGGTGAAGGAGGATTGTAAGGAGCTGCGGAAAGCACCATATCCAACATTCACCAACTGTAGACATAGTTAGCGCACACCTGACCTTGCCTCCCTTGTATTTTATGCTTGATGAAGAAGAACTGTAAGGAGCCTCAGAAAGCACCATTTCCAACGTTCACTATCTGTAGACATTACTAGCACACAACTGTACATGTCTCCCTTCCATTCTACCCTAGGTGAAGGAGGACTGTAAGGAGCATCATAAAGCACCATTTCCTACATTCACCATCTGTAGACATTACTAGTGCACAGCTGTACATGTCTCCCTTCCTTTCTACGCTAGGTGAAGGAGGACTGTAAGGAGCTGCGGAAAGCACCATTTACAACATTCACGATCTCTAGACATAGCGCACACCTGACCTTGCCTCCCTTACTTTCTACGCTTGATGAAGAAAAACTGTAAGGAGCCTCAGAAACCACAATTAGCAACATTCACCATCTGTAGACATTACTAGCACACAGCTGTACATGTCTCCCTTCCTTTCTACCCTAGTTGAAAGAGGACTGTAAGGTGCCTCAGAAAGCACCATTTCCTACATTCACCATCTCTAGGCACAGTTAGCGCACACCTGACCATGCCTCCCTTACTTTCTATGCTTGATGAAGAAGAACAGTAAGGAGCCTCAGAAAGCACCATATCCAACATTCAATATCTGTAGACATTACTAGCGCACAGCCGTACATGTCTCCCTTCCTTGCTACCCTAGGTGAAGGAGGACTGTAAGGAGCTGCGGAAAGCACCATTTCCAACATTCACCATATGTAGACATAGTTAGCGCACATCTGACCATGTCTCCCATACTTTCTACCCGTGATGAAAAAGAACTGTAAGGAGCCTCAGAAAGCACCATTTCCAACATTCACCATATGTAGACATAGTTAGCGCATATTTGACCATGTCTCCCTTACTTTCCACCCGTGATGAAGAAGAACTGTAAGGAGCCTCAGAAAGCTCCATTTCTAACATTCACCATCCGGAGACATAGTTAGCATACACTTGACCTTGCCGCCCTTACTTTCTACGCTTGATGAAGTAGAACTGTAAGGAGCCTCAGAATGCACCATTTCCAACATTCACCATCTCTAGACGTTACTAGCGCACAGCTGTACATGTCTCCCTTCCTTTCTACCCTAGGTGAAGGAGGACTGTAAGGAGCCACAGAAAGCACCACTTCCAACATACACAATCTGTAGACATTACTAGCGCACACCTGTACATGTCTCCCTTCCTTTCTACCCTAGGTAAAGGAGGACTGTAAGGAGCCAGAGAAAGCACTATTTCCAACATTCACCATCTGTAGACATTACTAGCACACAGCTGTACATGTCTCCCTTGCTTTGTACCCTAGGTGGAGGAGGACTGTAAGGAGCCTCAGAAAGCACTATTACCAACATTCAACATCTCTAGACATAGTAAGCGCACACCTGACCTTGCCTCCCTTACTTTCTACGCTTGATGAAGAGGAACTGTAAGCGGCCTCAGAAAGCACCATTTCCAACATTCACCATCTGTAGACATTACTAGCGCACAGCTGTACATGTCTCAATCCCTTTCTACCCTAGGTGAAGGAGGACTGTAAGGAGCTGCAGAAAGCACCATTTCCAACATTTACCATCTCTAGACATAGTAAGCGCACACCTGACCTTGCCTACCTTACTTTCTACGCTTGATGAAGAGGAACTGTAAGGAGCCTCAGAAAGCACCATTTCCAACATTCACCATCTGTAGAAATTACTAGCGCACAGCTGTACGTGTCTCCCTTCCTCTCTACCCTACGTGAAGGAGGATTGTAAGGAGCCTCAGAAAGCACCATTTCCAACTCTCAGCATCTGTAGACGTTACTAGCGCACAGCTGTACATGTGTCCCTTCCTTTCTACCCTAGGTGAAGGAGGACTGTAAGGAGCCTCAGAAAGCACCATTTCCAACATTCACCATATGTAGACATTACTAGCACACAGCTGTAATGTCACCCTTTCTTTCTACCCTAGGTGAAGGAGGACTGTAAAGAGCTGCGGAAAGCATAATTTCCAACATTCACCATCTCTAGGCATAGTAAGCGCACACCTGACCTTGCCTCCCTTACCTTCTACGCTTGATGAAGAAGAACTGTAAGGAACCTCAGAAAGCACCGTATCCAACATTCACCATCTGTAGACATTACTAGTGCACAGCTGCACACGTCTCCCTTCTTTTCTACCCTAGGTGAAGGAGGACTGTAAGGAGCTGTGGAAAGCACCATTTCCAACATTCACCATCTTTAGACATTACTAGTGCACAGCTGTACATGTGTCCCTTCCTTTCTACCCTAGGTGACGGAGGAATGTAAGGAGCCTCAGAAAGTACCATTTCCTAAATTCACTTTCTCTAGACATAGTTAGCACACACCTGACCTTGCCTCCCTTACTTTCTACGCATGATGAAGAGAACTGTAAGAAGCCTCAGATAGCACCATTTCCTACATTCACCATCTGCAGACATTACTAGCGCACAGCTGTACATGTCTCCCTTCCTTTCTATCCTAGGTGAAGGAGGACTGTAGGGAGCCTCAGAAAGCACCATTTCCAACATTCACCATCTGTAGACATTACTAGTGCACAGCTGTACATTTCTCCATTCCTTTCTACCCTAGGAGAAGGAGGACTGTAGAGAGCCTCAGAAAGCACCATTTCCTACATTCACCTTCTCTAGACATAGTTAGCGCACAAATTCACCGTGCCTCCATTACTTACTACGCTTTATTAAGAGAACAGTAAGAAGCCTCAGAAAGCACCATTTTCTACATTCACCATCTGCAGTTATAATTAGCGCACACCTGACCTTCCCTCCCTTACCTTCTATGCTTGATGAAGAAGAACTGTAAAGAGCCTCAGAAAGCACCATTTCCAACAATCACCATCTGTAGACATTACTAGCGCACAGCTGTACATGTCACCCTTCCTTTCTACCCTAGGTGAAGGAGGACTGTAGGGAGCGTCAGAAAGCTCCATTTCCAACATTCACCATCTTTAGACATTACTAGTGCACAGCTGTACATTTCTCCCTTCCTTTCTACCCTAGGTGAAGGAGGACTGTAGAGAGCCTCAGAAAGCACCATTTCCTACATTCACCTTCTCTAGACATAGTTAGCGCACACCTCACCTTGCCTCCATTACTTTCTACGCTTTATTAAGAGAACTGTAAGAAGCCTCAGAAAGCACCATTTCCTACATTCACCTTCTCTAGACATAGTTAGCGCACACCTCACCTTGCCTCCATTACTTTCTACGCTTTATTAAGAGAACTGTCAGAAGCCTCAGAAAGCACCATTTCCTACATTCACCTTCTCTATACATAGTTAGCGCTCACCTCACCTTGCCTCCACTACTTTCTACGCTTTATTAAGAGAACTGTCAGAAGCCTCAGAAAGCACCATTTCCTACATTCACCATCTGCAGACATAGTTAGCGCGCACATGACCTTGCCTCCCTTACTTTCTACGCTTGATGAAGAAGAACTGTAAGGAGCCGCAGAAAGCACCATTTCCAACATTCACCATCTGTAGCCATTACTAGCCCACATCTGTACATGTCTCCCTCCCTTTCTACCCTACGTGAAGGAGGACTGTAAGGAGCTGCGGAAGGCACCATTTCCTACATTCACCATCTGTAGACATAGTTAGCGCACACCTGACCTTGCCTCCCTTACTTTCTACGCTTGATGTAGAAGAACAGTAAAGAGCCTCAGAAAGCACCATTTCCTTCATTCACCTTCACTAGACATAGTTAGTGCACACCTGACCTTGCCTCCCTTATTTTCTACGCTTGATGAAGAAGAACTGTAAGGAGCCTCAGAAAGCACCATTTCCAACGTTCACTATTTGTAGACATTACTAGCACACAACTGTACATGTCTCCCTTCCATTCTACCCTAGGTGAAGGAGGACTGTAAGGAGCATCAGAAAGCACCATTTCCTACATTCACCATCTGTAGACATTACTAGTGCACAGCTATACATGTCTCCCTTCCTCTCTACCCTAGGTGAAGGAGGATTGTAAGGAGCTGCGGAAAGCACCATTTCCAACATTCACCAACTGTAGACATAGTTAGCGCACACCTGACCTTGCCTCTCTTACTTTCTACGCTTGATGAAGAAGAACTGTAAGGAGCCTCAGAAAGCACCATTTCCAACATTCACAATTTGTAGACATTACTACCGCATAGCTGTACATGTCTACCTTACTTTCTACCCTAGGTGAAGGAGGACTGTAAGGAGCCAGAGAAAGCACTATTTCCAACATTCACCACCTGTAGACATTAGTAGCGCACAGCAGTACATGTCTCCCTTCCTTTCTATGCCTGATGAAGAAGAACTGTAAGGAGCCTCAGAAAGCACCATTTCCAACATTCACAATTTGTAGACATTACTACCGCATAGCTGTACATGTCTACCTTACCTTCTACCCTAGGTGAGAGAGGACTGTAAGGAGCATCAGAAAGCACCATTTCCTACATTCACCATCTGTAGACATTACTAGTGCACAGCTGTACTTGTCTCCCTTCCTTTCTACCCTAGGTGAAGGAGGATTGTAAGGAGCTGCGGAAAGCACCATATCCAACACTCACCAACTGTAGACATAGTTAGCGCACACCTGACCTTGCCTCTCTTACTTTCTACGCTTGATGAAGAAGAACTGTAAGGAGCCTTTAGAAAGCACCATTTCCAACGTTCACTATCTGTAGACATTACTAGCGCACAGCTGTACATGTGTCCCTTCCTTTCTACCCTAGGTGAGGGAGGACTGTAAGGAGCCTCAGAAAGCACCATTTCCAACATTCACCATCTGTAGACATAGTTAGCACACACTTGACCTTGCCGCCCTTACTTTCTACGCTTGATGAAGAAGAACCGTAAGGAGCCTCAGAATGCACCATTTCCAAAATTCACCATCTGTAGACATTACTAGCGCACAGCTGTACATGTCTCCCTTCCTTTCTCCGCTTGATGAAGGAGGACTGTAAGGAGCCTCAGAAAGCACCATTTCCAACATTCACCTTCTGTAGACATAGTTAGCACACACCTAACCTTGCCTCCCTTACTTTCTACGCTTGATGTAGAAGAACTGTAAGGGGCCTCAGAGAGCACCATTTCCGACATTCACCATCTGTAGACATTACTAGTGCACAGCTGAACATGTCTCCCTTCCTTTAAACCCTAGGTGAAGGAGGACTGTCAGGAGCCTCAGAAAGCACTATTTTCAACATTCACCACCTGTAGACATTACTACCGCATAGCTTGACACATCTCCCTTCCTTTCTACCCCAGGTGAAGTAGGACTGTAGGGAGCCTCAGAACGCACCATTGCCTACATTCACCTTCTCTAGACATAGTTAGCGCACACCTGACCTTGCCTCCCTTATATTTTATGCTTGATGATGAAGAACTGTAAGGAGCCTCAGAAAGCACCATTTCCAACGTTCACTATCTGTAGACATTACTAGCACACAACTGTACATGTCTCCCTTCCATTCTACCCTAGGTGAAGGAGGACTGTAAGGAGCATCAGAAAGCACCATTTCCTACATTCACCATCTGTAGACATTACTAGTGCACAGCTGTACATGTCTCCCTTCCTTTCTACCCTAGGTAAAGGAGGACTGTAAGGAGCCAGAGAAAGCACTATTTCCAACATTCACCATCTATAGACATTACTAGCACACAGCTGTACATGTCTCCCTTCCTTTGTACCCTAGGTGGAGGAGGACTGTAAGGAGCCTCAGAAAGCACTATTACCAACATTCAACATCTCTAGACATAGTAAGCGCACACCTGACCTTGCCTCCCTTACTTTCTACGCTTGATGAAGAGGAACTGTAAGGGGCCTCAGAAAGCACCATTTCCAACATTCACCATCTGTAGACATTACTAGCGCACAGCTGTACATGTCTCCCTCCCTTTCTACCCTAGGTGAAGGAGGACTGTAAGGAGCTGCAGAAAGCACCATTTCCAACATTCACCATCTCTAGACATAGTAAGCGCACACCTGACCTTGCCTCCCTTACTTTCTACGCTTGATGAAGAGGAACTGTAAGGAGCCTCAGAAAGCACCATTTCCAACATTCACCATCTGTAGATATTGCTAGTGCGAAGCTCTACATGTCTCCCTTCCTTTCTACCCAAGGTGAAGGAGGTCTGTAAGGAGCTGCGGAAACCACCATTTCCAACATTCACCATCTGTATTCATATATAGCGCACATCTGACCATGTCTTCCTTACTTTCTACGCATGATGAAGGAAAACTGTAAGGAGCCTCAGAAAGCACCATTTCCAACATTCACCATCTGTAGGCATAGTTAGCGTACAGCTGTACATGTCTCCCTTACTCTCTACGCTAGGTGAAGGAGAACAGTAAGGAGCTCAGAAGGCACATTTCCAATATTCACCATCTGTAGACATAGCTAGCGCACAGCTGTACATGTCTCCCTTCCTTTCTACCCTAGGTGAAGGAGGACTGTAAGGAGCTGTGGAAAGAACCATTTCCAACATTCACCATCTGTAGTCATATATAGCAACATCTGAGCATGTCTCCCTTACTTTCTACCCTTCATGAAGAAGAACTGTAAGGAGCCTCAGAAAGCACCATTTCCAACATTCACCATCTGTAGACATTACTAGCGCACAACTTTACATGTCTCCCTTCCTTTCTACCCTAGGTGAAGGAGGACTGTAAGGAGCCTCAGAAAGCACCATTTCCAACATTCACCAACTGTAGACATAGTTAGCATACACTTGACCTTGCCGCCCTTACTTTCTACGCTTGATGAAGTAGAACTGTAAGGAGCCTCAGAATGCACCATTTCCAACATTCACCATCTCTAGACATTACTAGCGCACAGCTGTACATGTCTCCCTTCCTTTCTACCCTAGGTGAAGGAGGACTGTAAGGAGCCACAGAAAGCACCACTTCCAACATACACAATCTGTAGACATTACTAGCGCACACCTGTACATGTCTCCCTTCCTTTCTACCCTAGGTAAAGGAGGACTGTAAGGAGCCAGAGAAAGCACTATTTCCAACATTCACCATCTGTAGACATTACTAGCACACAGCTGTACATGTCTCCCTTCCTTTGTACCCTAGGTGAAGGAGGACTGTAAGGAGCCTCAGAAAGCACTATTTTCAACATTCACCACGTGTAGACAATACTACCGCATAGCTTGACACATCTCCCTTCCTTTCTACCCTAGGTGAAGTAGGACTGTAGGGAACCTCAGAACGCACCATTGCCTACATTCACCTTCTCTAGACATAGTTAGCGCACACCTGGCCATGCCTCCCTTACTTTCTATGCTTGATGAAGAAGAACAGCAAGGAGCCTCAGAAAGCACCATATCCAACATTCACCATCTGTAGACATTACTAGCGCACAGCCATACATGTCTACCTTCCTTGCTACCCTAGGTGAAGGAGTACTGTAAGGAGCTGCGCAAAGCACCATTTCCAGCATTCACCATATGTAGACATAGTTAGCGCACATCTGACCATGTCTCCCATACTTTCTACCCGTGATTAAAAAGGAACTGTAAGGAGCCTCAGAAACCACCATTTCCTACATTCACTATCTGTAGACATATTTGGCGTACAGCTGTACACGTCTCCCTTACTCTCTACCCGAGGTGAAGTAGAACAGTAAGGAGCTCAGAAGGCACCATTTCTAACATTCACCATCTGTAGACATTACTAGTGCACAGCTGTACATGTCTCCCATCCTTTCTATCCTAGGTGAAGGAGGACTGGAAGGAGCTGCGGAAAGCACTATTTCCAACATTCACCATCTCTAGACATAGTAAGAGCACACCTGACCTTGCCTCCCTTACTTTCTACGCTTGATGAAGAGGAACTGTAAGGGGCCTCAGAAAGCACCATTTCCAACATTCACCATCTGTAGACATTACTAGCGCACAGCTGTACATGTCTCCCTCCCTTTCTACCCTAGGTGAAGGAGGACTGTAAGGAGCTGCAGAAAGCACCATTTCCAACATTCACCATCTCTAGACATAGTTAGCGCACACCTGACCTTGCCTCCCTTACTTTCTAAGCTTGATGAAGAATAACTGTAAGGAGCCTCAGAAAGCACCATTTCCAACATTCACCATCTGTAAACATTGTCAGCTCACATCTGACCGTGTCTCCCTTACTTTCTACCCTTTATGAAGAAGAACTGTAAGGAGCCTCAGAAAGCACCATTTCCATCATTCACAATCTGTAGACATAGTTAGCGTACAGCTTTACACGTCTCCCTTACTCTTTACCCTAGGTGAAGGAGAACAGTAAGGAGCTCAGAAGGCACCATTTCCAATATTCACCATCTGTAGACATAGTTAGCGCTCATCTGTACATGTCTCCCTTACTTTCTACCCTCGGTGAAGGCGAACTGTAGGGAGCTGCAGAAAGCACCATCTCCTACATTCACCATCTTTAGACATAGTTAGCGCACACCTGACCTTGCCTTCCTTACTCTCTACGCTTGATGAAGAAGAACTGTAAGGAGCCTCAGAAGGCACCGTTTCCAACATTCACCATCTGCAGACATTACTAGCGCACAGCTGTACATGTGTCCCTTCCTTTCTACCCTAGGTTAAGGAGGACTGTAAGTAGCGGCAGAAAGCAGCATTTTTAACATTCACCATCTGTAGACATAGTTAGCGCACACCTGACCTTGCCTACCTTACATTCTACCCTTGATGAAGAAGAACTTTAAGGAGCCTCAGAAAGCACCATTTCCAACATTCACCATCTGTTGACATAGTTAGCGCACATCTGACCGTGTGTCCCTTACATTCTACCCTTGATGAAGAAGAACTGTAAGGAGCCTCAGAAAACACCATTTCCAACGTTCACCATATGTAGGCATAGTTAGCGTACAGCTGAACTCGTCTCCCTTACTCTCTACCCTAGGTGAAGGAGAGCAGTAAGGAGCTCAGAAGGCACCATTTCCAATATTCACCATCTGCAGACATAGTTACCGCACAGCTGTACATGTCTGACTTACTTTCTACCCACGGTGAAGGAGAACTGTAGGGAGCTGCAGAAAGCACCATTTTCTACGTTCACCATCTTTAGACACAGTTAGCGCACACCTGACCTTGCATCCTCTACTTTCTATGCTCGATGAAGAAGAACTGTAAGGAGCCTCAGAACGCACCATTTCCAACATTCACCATCTGTAGACATTACTAGCGCACAGCTTTACATGTCTCCCTCCTCTCTACCCTAGGTGAAGGAGGACTGTAAGGAGCTGCGGAAAGCACCATTTCCAACATTCACCATCTGTACACATAGTTAGGGCACATCTGACCGTGTCTCCCTTACTTTCTACCCTTGATGGAGAAGAACTGTAAGGAGCCTCAGAAAGCACCATTTCCAACATTCACCATCTGTAGACATAGTTAGCGTACAGCTTTACACGTCTCCCTCACTCTCTACCCTAGGTGAAGGAGAACAGTAAGGAGCTCAGAAGGCACCATTTCCAATATTCACCATCTGTAGACATAATTAGCGCACAGCTGTACACGTGTCCCATACTTTCTACCCTTGATAAAGAAGAACTGTAAGGAGCCTCAGAAAGAACCATTTCCAACATTCACCATTTGTAGACATAGTTAGCGCACTTATGACAATGTCTCCCTTTCTCTCTACCCTAGGTGAAGGAGAACAGTAAGGAGCTCAGAAGGCACAATTTCCAATATTCACCATCTGTTGACATAGTTAGCGCACAGCTGTACATGTCTCCCTAACTTTCTACCGTCGGTGAAGGAGAACTGTAGGGAGCTCCAGAAAGCACCATTTCCTACATTCGCCATCTTTAGACATAGTTAGCGCACACCTGACCTTGCCTACCTTACATTCTACCCTTAATGAAGAAGAACTTTAAGGAGCCTCAGAAAGCACCATTTCCAACATTCACCATCTGTTGACATAGTTAGCGCACATCTGACCGTGTGTCCCTTACATTCTACCCTTGATGAAGAAGAACTGTAAGGAGCCTCAGAAAACACCAGTTCCAACATTCACCATATGTAGACATAGTTAGCGTACAGCTGAACTCGTCTCCCTTACTCTCTACCCTAGGTGAAGGAGAGCAGTAAGGAGCTCAGAAGGCACCATTTCCAATATTCACCATCTGCAGACATAGTTACCGCACAGCTGTACATGTCTGACTTACTTTCTACCCTCGGTGAAGGAGAACTGTAGGGAGCTGCAGAAAGCACTATTTTCTACATTCACCATCTTTAGACACAGTTAGCGCACACCTGACCTTGCATCCTCTACTTTCTACGCTCGATGAAGAAGAACTATAAGGAGCCTCAGAAAGCACCATTTCCAACATTCACCATCTGTAGACTTAGTTAGCGTACAGCTGAGCACGTCTCCCTCACTCTCTACCCTCGGTGAAGGAGAACTGTAGGGAGCTGCAGAAAGCACCATTTCCAACATTCACCATCTGTAGACATAGTTAGCGGACATCTGACCCTGTCTCCCTTACTTTCTTCCCTTGATGACGAAGAACTGTAAGGAGCCTCAGAAAGCACCATTTCCAACATTCACCATCTGTAGACATAGTTAGCACACATCTGACCCTGTGTCCCTTACTTTCTACCCTTGATGAAGGAGAATTGTAAGGAGCCTCAGAAAGCACCATTCCCAACATTCACCATCTGTAGACATTACTAGCGCACATCTGACCATGTCTCCCTTACTCTTTACCCTTGATGAAGAAGAACTGTAAGGAGCCTCAGAAAGCACCACTTCCAACATTCACCATCTGTAGACATAGTTAGCGTACAGCTGTACAAGTCTCCCTAACTCTCTATCCTAGGTGAAGGAGAACAGTAAGGAGCTCAGAAGGCACCATTTCCAATATTCACCATCTGTAGACATAGTTAGCGCACAGCTGTACATGTCTTCTTTACTCTCTACCCTCGGTGAAGGAAAATTGTAGGGAGCTGAAGAAAGCACCATTTCCTACATTCACCATCTTTAGACGTAGTTAGCGCACACCTGACCTTGTCTCCCTTACTTTCTACCCTCGGTGAAGGAGGACTACAAGGAGCTGTGGAAAGCACCATTTCCAACTTTCACCATCTCTACACATAGTTAGCACACACCTGACATTGCCTCCTTTAGTTGCTACGCTTGATGAAGAAAAACTGTAAGGAGCCTCAGAAAGCACCATTTAAAATATTCACCATCTGTAGACATAGTTAGTGCACAGCTGTACATGTCTCCCTTACTTTCTACCCTTGGTGAAGGAGAACTGTAGGGAGCTGCAGAAAGCACCATTTCCTACATTCGCCATCTTTAGACATTACTAGCGCACAGCTGTACATGTCTCCTTTCTCTCCTACCCTACGTGAAGGAGGACTGTAAGGAGCTGCAGAAAGCACCATTTCCTACATTCACCATCTTTAGACATAGTTAGTGCACACCTGACCTTGCCTACCTTCCATTCTACCCTTGATGAAGAAGAACTGTAAAGTGCCTCAGAAAGCACCATTTCCAGCATTCACCATCTGTAGACATAGTTAGCGCACATCTGGCCGTGTGTCCCTTACATTCTACCCTTGATGAAGAAGAACTGTAAGGACATAGTTAGCGCACAACTGACCTTGCCTCCCTTACTTTCTACGCTTGATGAAGAAGAACTGTAAGGAGCCACAGAAAGCACCATTTCCAACGTTCACCATCTGTAGGAATTACTAGCGCACAGCTGTACATGTCTCCCTTCCTTTCTACCCTAGGTGAAGGAGGACTGTAAGGAGCTGCGGAAAGCTCCATTTCCAACAATCACCATCTGTAGACATAGTTAGCGCACATCTGACCATATCTCCCTTACTTTCTAGCCTTGATGAACAAGAACTATAAGGAGCCTCAGGAAGCACCATTTCCAACATTCACCATCTGTAGACATAGTTAGCGCACATCAGACCATGTCTCCCTTACTTTCTACCCTTGATGAAGAAGAACTGTAATGAGCCTCAGATGGCTCCATTTCCAACATTCACCATTTGTAGACACAGTTAGTGGACATCTGACCCTGTCTCCCTTACTTTCTACCCTTGATGAAGATGAACTGTAAGGAGCCTCATAAAGCACCATTTCCAACATTCGCCATCTGTAGACATAGTTAGCGCACATCTGACCGTGTGTCCCTTACATTCTACCCTTGATGAAGAAGAACTGTAAGGAACCTCAGAAAGCACCATTTCCAACATTAACCTTCTGTAGACATAGTTAGCGCACATTTGACCATGTGTCCCTTACATTCTACCCTTGATGAAGAAGAACTGTAAGGAGCCTCAGAAAGCACCATATTTAACATTCACCATCTGTAGACATAGTTAGCGCGCATCTGTCCATGTCTCCCTTACTTTCTACCCTTGATGAAGAAGAACTGTAAGGAGCCTCAGAAAGCACCATTTCCAACATTCACCATCTGTAGACATAGTTAGCGTACAGCAGGACACGTCTCCCTTACTCTCTACCCTGGGTGATGGAGAACAGTAAGGAGCTCAGAAAGCACCATTTCCAACATACGACATCTGTAGACATAGTTAGCGTACAGCTGTACACGTCTTCCTTACTCTCTACCCTAGGTGAAGTAGAACAGTAAGGAGCTCAGAAGGCACCAATTCCAATATTCAACAACTGTAGACATAGCTAGCGCATAGCTGTACATGTCTCCCTTGCTTTCTACCCTAGGTGAAGGAGGACTATAAGGAGCTGCGGAAAGCACCATTCCCTACATTCACCATCTATAGACATAGTTAGCGCGCATCTGACCATGTCTCCCTTACTTTGTACCCTAGATGAAGAAGAACTGTAAGGAGCCTCAGAAAGCACCATTTCCAACATTCACCATTGTAGACATTACTAGCGCACAGCTGTACACGTCTCCCTTCCTTTCAACCCTAGGTGAAGGAGGACTGTAAGGAGCTGCGGAAAGCACCTTTTCCTACATTCACCATCTGTAGACATAGTTAGCGCACATCTGACCATGTCTCCCTTACTTTCTACCCTTGATGAAGAACTGTAAGGAGCCTCAGAAAGCACCATATTTAACATTCACCATCTGTAGACATAGTTAGCGCGCATCTGTCCATGTCTCCCTTACTTTCTACCCTTGATGAAGAAGAACTGTAAGGAGCCTCAGAAAGCACCATTTCCAACATTAACCACCTGTAGACATAGTTAGCGTACAGCAGGACACGTCTCCCTTACTCTCTACCCTGGGTGATGGAGAACAGTAAGGAGCTCAGAAAGCACCATTTCCAATATTCACCATCTGTAGACATAGTTAGCGCACAGCTGTACATGTGTCCCTTCCTTTCTACCCTAGGTGAAGGAGGACTGTAAGGAACTGTGGAAATCACCATTTCCAAATTTCACCACCTCTAGACATAGTTAGCGCACACCTGCCTTTGCCTCACTTACTTTCTACGCTTGATGAAGAAGAACTGTGAGGAGCCTCAGAAAGCACCATTTCCAACATTCACCATATGTAGATATTACTAGCGCACAGCTGTACATGTGTCCCTTCCTTTCTACCCTAAGAGGAGGAGGACTGTAAGGAGCTGCGGAAAGCACCTTTTCCTACATTCACCATCTGTAGACATAGTTAGCACACATCTGACCATGACTCCCTTACACTCTAACCTTGATGAACAAGAACTGTAAGGAGCCTCAGAAAGCACCATTTCCAACATACGCCATCTGTAGACATAGTTAGCGCACATCTGACCGTGCGTCCCTAACTTCCTACCCTTGATGAAGCGGAACTGTAAGGAGCTTCAGAAAGCACCATTTCCAACATTCACCATCTGTAGACATAGTTAGCGCACATCTGGCTATGTCTCCCTTACTTTCTACCCTTGATGAAGAAGGACTGTAAGGAGCCTCAGAAAGCACCATTTCCAACATTCACCATCTGTAGACATAGTTAGCGCACATCTGACCGTGCGTCTCTAACTTTCTACACTTGATGAAGCAGAAATGTAAGGAGCCTCAGAAAGCACCATTTCCAACATTCACCATCTGTAGACATAGTTACGTACAGCTGTACATGTCTCCCTTACACCCTACCCTAGGTGAAGGAGAACAGTAAGGAGCTCAGAAGGCACCATTTCCAACATTCACCATCTGTAGACATAGTTAGCACACACCTGACCTTGCCTCCCTTACTTTCCACGCTTGATGAAGAAGAACTGTCAGGAGCCTCACAAAGCACCATTTCCAACATTCACCATCTGTAGACATAGTAAGCGCACATCTGACCATGTCTCCCTACTTTCTACCCTTGATGAAGAAGAACTGTAAGGAGCCTCAGAACGCACCATTTCCAATATTCATCAACTGTAGACATAGCTAGGGCATAGCTGTACATGTCTCCCTTACATTCTACCCTAGGTGAAGGAGAACTGTAGAGAGCTGCAGAAAGCATCATTTAGTACATTCACTGTCTTTAGACATAGTTAGCGCACACCTGACTTTGCCTCCCTTACTTTCTATGCTTCATGTAGAAGAACTGTAAGGAGCCACAGAAAACACCATTTCCAACATTCACAATCTGTAGACATTACTAGCGCACAGCAGTACATGTCTCCCTTCCTTTCTACCCTAGGTGAAGGAGGACTGTAAGGAGCCGCGGAAAGCACCATTCCCAAAATTCACCATCTGCAGACATAGTTAGCGCACATCTGACCATGTCTCCCTTACTTTCTACCCTTGATGAAGAAGAACTGTAAGGAGCCTCAGAAAGCACCATTTCCAACATTCACCATCTGTAGACATAGTTAGCGCACATCTGTCCATGTCTCCCTTACTTTGTACCCTTGATGAAGAAGAACTGTAAGGAGCCTCAGAAAGCACCATTTCCAACATTCACCATCTGTAGACATAGTTAGCGTACATATGTACACGTCACCCTTACTCTCTACCCTTGGTGAAGGAGAACAGGAAGGAGCTCAGAAGGCACCATTTCCAATATTCACCATCTGTACACATAGTTAGCGTACAGCTCGACACGTCTCCCTTACTCTCTACCCTAGGTGAAGGAGAGCAGTAAGGAGCTCAGAAGGCACCATTTCTAATATTCACCATCTGTAGACATAGTTAGCGCACAGCTGTACACGTCTCCCATACTTTCTACCCTCGGTGAAGGAGAACTGTAGGAAGCTGCAGAAAGCACCATTTCCTACATTCAACATCTTTAGACATAGGCAGCGCACACCTTACCTTGCCTCCCTTACATTCTACGCTTGATGAAGAAGAACTTTAAGGAGCTTCAGAAAGCACAATTTCGAACATTCACCATCTGTAGACATAGTTAGCGTACAGCTGTACACGTCTCCTTTACTCTACACCCTAAGCGAAGGAGAACAGGAAGGAGAACAGTAAGGAGCACAGTAAGGAGCTCAGAATGCACCATTTCCAATATTCACCATCTGTAGACATAGTTAGCGCACAGCTGTACATGTCTCCCTTACTTTCTACCCTCGGTGAAGGAGAACTGTAGGGAGCTGCAGAAAGCACCATTTCCTACATTCACCATCTTTAGACATAGTTAGCGCACACCTGACCTTGGCTCCCTTACTTTCTACGCTTGATGAAGAAGAGCTGTAAGGAGCCTCAGAAAGCACCATTTCCAATATTCACCATCTGTACACATAGTTACGTACAGCTGTACATGTCACCCTTACACCCTACCCTAGGTGAAGGAGAACAGTAAAAGGCTCAGAAGACACCATTTCCAAAATTCACCATCTGTAGACATAGTTCGCGCACAGCTGTACATGTCTCCCTTACTCTCTGCCCTCGGTGAAGTAGAACTGTAGGGAGCTGCGGAAAGCATTTCCAAGATTCACCATCTGTAGACATAGTTAGCGTACAGCTGTACATGTCTCCCTTACTCTCTACCCTAGGTGAAGGACAAAAGTAAGGGGCTCAGAAGGCACCATTTCCAATATTCACCATCTGTAGACGTAGTTAGCGCACAGCTGTACATGTCTCCCTTACTTTCTACCCTCAGTGAAGGAGAACTGTAGGGAGCTGCTGAAAGCACCATCTCCCACATTCATAATCTTTAGACATAGTTAGCGCACACCTGACCTTGCCTCGCTTACTTTCTACGCCTGATGAAGAAGAACTGTAGGGAGCCTCAGAAAGCACCATTTCCAACATTCACAATCTGTAGAGATAGTTAGCGTAAAGCTGTACATGTCTCCCTTCCTTTCTACCCTAGGTGAAGGAGGACTGTAAGTTGCTGCGGAAAGCACCATTTCCTACATTCACCATCTGTAGATATAGTTAGCACACATCTGACCATGTCTCCGTTACGTTCTACCCTTGATGAAGAAGAACTGTAAGGAGCCTCAGAATGCAACATTTCCAACATTCACCATCTGTAGACATAGTTATCGCACATCTGACCATGTCTCCCTTATTTTCTACCCTTGATGAAGAAGAACTGTAAGGAGCCTCAGAAAGCACCATTTCCAACATACACGATCTGTAGACATAGTTAGCACACATAAGACCGTGCATCCCTAACTTTCTACCCTTGATGAAGCTGAACTGTAAGGAGCCTCAGAAAGCACCATTTCCAACATTCACCATCTGTAGGCATAGTTAGCGCACATCTGACCATATCTTCCTTACTTTCTACGCTTGATGAAGAAGAACTGTAAGGAGCTTCAGAAAGCACCATTTCCAACAATCACTATCTGTAGAAATTACTAGCGCACAGCTGTACATATCTCCCTTCCTTTGTACCCTATGTGAAACAGGACTGTAAGGAGCTGCGGAAAGCACCATTTCCAACATTCACCATCTGTAGACATAGTTAGCGCACATCTGACCACGTCCCCCTTACTTTCTACCCTTGATGAAGAAGAACTGTCAGGAGCCTCAGAAAGCACAATTTCCAACATTCACCATCTGTAGACATAGTTAGCATATATCTGTACACGTCTCCTTAATCTACACCCTAGGTGAAGGAGAACAGGAAGGAGAGCAGTAAGGAGCACAGTAAGGAGCTCAGAATACACCATTTGCAATATTCACCATCTGTAGACATAGTTAGCGAACAGCTGTACATGTCTCCCTTACTTTCTACCCTCGGTGAAGGAGAACCGTAGGGAGCTGCAGAAAGCACCATTTCCTACATTCACCATCTTTAGACATAGTTAGCGCACACCTGACCTTGCCTCCCTTACTTTCTACGCTTGATGAAGAAGAGCTGTAAGGAGCCTCAGAAAGCACCATTTCCAACATTCACCATATGTAGACATAGTTACGTACAGCTGTACATGTCTCCCTTACACCCTACCCTAGGTGAAGGAGGACTGTATGGAGCTGCAGAAAGCACCATATCCAACATTCACCATCTGTAGACATAGTTAGCGCACATCTGACCACGTCCCCCTTACTTTCTATCCTTGATGTAGAAGAACTGTAAGAAGACTCAGAAAGCACCATTTCCAACATTCACCATCTGTAGACATAGTTAGCACACACCTGACCTTGCCTCCCTTACTTTCTACGCTTGATGAAGAAGAACTGTCAGGAGCCTCAGAAAGCACCATTTCCAACATTCACCATCTGTAGACATTACTAGCGCACAGCTGTACACGTCTCCCTTCCTTTCAACCCTAGGTGAAGGAGGACTGTAAGGAGCTGCGGAAAGCACCTTTTCCTACATTCACCATCTGTAGACATAGTTAGCGCACATCTGACCATGTCTCCCTTACTTTCTACCCTTGATGAAGAAGAACTGTAAGGAGCCTCAGAAAGCACCATATTTAACATTCACCATCTGTAGACATAGTTAGCGCGCATCTGTCCATGTCTCCCTTACTTTCTACCCTTGATGAAGAAGAACTGTAAGGAGCCTCAGAAAGCACCATTTCCAACATTAACCACCTGTAGACATAGTTAGCGTACAGCAGGACACGTCTCCCTTACTCTCTACCCTGGGTGATGGAGAACAGTAAGGAGCTCAGAAAGCACCATTTCCAATATTCACCATCTGTAGACATAGTTAGCGCACAGCTGTACATGTCTCCCTTACTTTCTACCCTCGGTGAAGGAGAACAGTAGGGAGCTGCAGAAAGCTCCATTTCGTACATTCAGCATCTTTAGACATAGTTAGCGCACACCTGACCTTGCCTCCCTTACTTTCTGCGCTTGATGCAGAAAAATTGTAAGGAGCCTCAGAAAGCACCATTTCCAACATTCACCGTCTGTAGACATTACTACCGCACAGCTGTACATGTGTCCCTTCCTTTCTACCCTTGGTGAAGGAGGACTGTAAGGAACTGTGGAAATCACCATTTCCAAATTTCACCACCTCTAGACATAGTTAGCGCACACCTGCCTTTGCCTCACTTACTTTCTACGCTTGATGAAGAAGAACTGTGAGGAGCCTCAGAAAGCACCATTTCCAACATTCACCATATGTAGATATTACTAGCGCACAGCTGTACATGTGTCCCTTCCTTTCTACCCTAAGAGTAGGAGGACTGTAAGGAGCTGCGGAAAGCACCTTTTCCTACATTCACCATCTGTAGACATAGTTAGCACACATCTGACCATGACTCCCTTACACTCTAACCTTGATGAACAAGAACTGTAAGGAGCCTCAGAAAGCACCATTTCCAACATACGCCATCTGTAGACATAGTTAGCGCACATCTGACCGTGCGTCCCTAACTTCCTACCCTTGATGAAGCGAAACTGTAAGGAGCTTCAGAAAGCACCATTTCCAACATTCACCATCTGTAGACATAGTTAGCGCACATCTGGCTATGTCTCCCTTACTTTCTACCCTTGATGAAGAAGGACTGTAAGGAGCCTCAGAAAGCACCATTTCCAACATTCACCATCTGTAGACATAGTTAGCGCACATCTGACCGTGCGTCTCTAATTTTCTACACTTGATGAAGCAGAACTGTAAGGAGCCTCAGAAAGCACCATTTCCAACATTCACCATCTGTAGACATAGTTACGTACAGCTGTACATGTCTCCCTTACACCCTACCCTAGGTGAAGGAGAACAGTAAGGAGCTAAGAAGGCACCATTTCCAACATTCACCATCTGTAGACATAGTTAGCACACACCTGACCTTGCCTCCCTTACTTTCCACGCTTGATGAAGAAGAACTGTCAGGAGCCTCACAAAGCACCATTTCCAACATTCACCATCTGTAGACATAGTAAGCGCACATCTGACCATGTCTCCCTACTTTCTACCCTTGATGAAGAAGAACTGTAAGGAGCCTCAGAATGCACCATTTCCAATATTCATCAACTGTAGACATAGCTAGGGCATAGCTGTACATGTCTCCCTTACATTCTACCCTAGGTGAAGGAGAACTGTAGAGAGCTGCAGAAAGCATCATTTAGTACATTCACTGTCTTTAGACATAGTTAGCGCACACCTGACTTTGCCTCCCTTACTTTCTATGCTTCATGTAGAAGAACTGTAAGGAGCCACAGAAAACACCATTTCCAACATTCACAATCTGTAGACATTACTAGCGCACAGCAGTACATGTCTCCCTTCCTTTCTACCCTAGGTGAAGGAGGACTGTAAGGAGCCGCGGAAAGCACCATTCCCAAAATTCACCATCTGCAGACATAGTTAGCGCACATCTGACCATGTCTCCCTTACTTTCTACCCTTGATGAAGAAGAACTGTAAGGAGCCTCAGAAAGCACCATTTCCAACATTCACCATCTGTAGACATAGTTAGCGTACATATGTACACGTCACCCTTACTCTCTACCCTTGGTGAAGGAGAACAGGAAGGAGCTCAGAAGGCACCATTTCCAATATTCACCATCTGTACACATAGTTAGCGTACAGCTCGACACGTCTCCCTTACTCTCTACCCTAGGTGAAGGAGAGCAGTAAGGAGCTCAGAAGGCACCATTTCTAATATTCACCATCTGTAGACATAGTTAGCGCACAGCTGTACACGTCTCCCATACTTTCTACCCTCGGTGAAGGAGAACTGTAGGAAGCTGCAGAAAGCACCATTTCCTACATTCAACATCTTTAGACATAGGCAGCGCACACCTTACCTTGCCTCCCTTACATTCTACGCTTGATGAAGAAGAACTTTAAGGAGCTTCAGAAAGCACAATTTCGAACATTCACCATCTGTAGACATAGTTAGCGTACAGCTGTACACGTCTCCTTTACTCTACACCCTAAGCGAAGGAGAACAGGAAGGAGAACAGTAAGGAGCACAGTAAGGAGCTCAGAATGCACCATTTCCAATATTCACCATCTGTAGACATAGTTAGCGCACAGCTGTACATGTCTCCCTTACTTTCTACCCTCGGTGAAGGAGAACTGTAGGGAGCTGCAGAAAGCACCATTTCCTACATTCACCATCTTTAGACATAGTTAGCGCACACCTGACCTTGGCTCCCTTACTTTCTACGCTTGATGAAGAAGAGATGTAAGGAGCCTCAGAAAGCACCATTTCCAATATTCACCATCTGTACACATAGTTACGTACAGCTGTACATGTCACCCTTACACCCTACCCTAGGTGAAGGAGAACAGTAAAAGGCTCAGAAGACACCATTTCCAAAATTCACCATCTGTAGACATAGTTCGCGCACAGCTGTACATGTCTCCCTTACTCTCTGCCCTCGGTGAAGTAGAACTGTAGGGAGCTGCGGAAAGCATTTCCAAGATTCACCATCTGTAGACATAGTTAGCGTACAGCTGTACATGTCTCCCTTACTCTCTACCCTAGGTGAAGGACAAAAGTAAGGGGCTCAGAAGGCACCATTTCCAATATTCACCATCTGTAGACGTAGTTAGCGCACAGCTGTACATGTCTCCCTTACTTTCTACCCTCAGTGAAGGAGAACTGTAGGGAGCTGCTGAAAGCACCATCTCCCACATTCATAATCTTTAGACATAGTTAGCGCACACCTGACCTTGCCTCGCTTACTTTCTACGCCTGATGAAGAAGAACTGTAGGGAGCCTCAGAAAGCACCATTTCCAACATTCACAATCTGTAGAGATAGTTAGCGTAAAGCTGTACATGTCTCCCTTCCTTTCTACCCTAGGTGAAGGAGGACTGTAAGTTGCTGCGGAAAGCACCGTTTCCTACATTCACCATCTGTAGATATAGTTAGCACACATCTGACCATGTCTCCGTTACGTTCTACCCTTGATGAAGAAGAACTGTAAGGAGCCTCAGAATGCAACATTTCCAACATTCACCATCTGTAGACATAGTTATCGCACATCTGACCATGTCTCCCTTATTTTCTACCCTTGATGAAGAAGAACTGTAAGGAGCCTCAGAAAGCACCATTTCCAACATACACCATCTGTAGACATAGTTAGCACACATAAGACCGTGCATCCCTAACTTTCTACCCTTGATGAAGCTGAACTGTAAGGAGCCTCAGAAAGCACCATTTCCAACATTCACCATCTGTAGGCATAGTTAGCGCACATCTGACCATATCTTCCTTACTTTCTACGCTTGATGAAGAAGAACTGTAAGGAGCTTCAGAAAGCACCATTTCCAACAATCACTATCTGTAGACAATACTAGCGCACAGCTGTACATGTCTCCCTTGCTTTCTACCCTCGGTGAAGGAGAACTGTAGGGAGCTGCAGAAAGCACAATTTCCTACATTTACCATCATTAGACATAGTTAGCGCACACCTGACCTTGCCTCCCTTACTTTCTACGCTTGATGAAGAAGAACTGTAAGGAGCCTCAGAAAGCACCTTTTCCAACATTCACCATCTGCAGACATAGTTAGCGCACTTCTGACCAGCTCTTCCTTACTTTCTACCCTTGATGAAGAAGAACTGTAAGGACCCTAAGAAAGCACCATTTTCAACATTCACCATCTGTACACATTACTAGCGCACAGCTGTACATGTCTCCCTTCCCTTCTACCCTAGGTGAAGGAGGACTGTAAGGAGCTGCAGAAAGCACCATTTCCAACATCTACCATCTGCAGACATAGTTAGCGCACATCTGACCATGTCTCCCTTACTTTGTACCCTTGATGAAGAAGAACCGTAAGGAGCCACAGAAAGCACCATTTCCAACATTCACCATCTGTAGACATTAATAGCGTACACCTGTACATGTCCCCCTTACTCTCTACCCTAGGTGAAGGAGAACAGTAAGGAGCTCAGAAGGCACCATTTCCAATATTCACCAACTGTTGACATAGTTAGCGCACACGTGACCTTACCTCTCTGACTTTCTAAGCTTGATGAAGAAGAACTGTAAGGAACCTCAGAAAGCACCATTTCCAACGTTCACCATCTGTAGACATAGTTAGCGCACATCTGTACATGTCTCCCTTACTTTGTACCCTTGATGTAGGAGAACTGTGAGGAGCCTCAGAAAGCACCATTTCCAACATTAACCATCTGTTGACATAGTCAGCGCACAGCTGTACATGTCTCCCTTACTTTCAACCCTCGGTGAAGGAAAACTGTAGGGAGCTGCTGAAAGAACCACTTCCTCCATTTGCCATCTTTAGACATAGTTAGAGCACACCTGACCGTGTGTCCCTTACATTCTTCCCTTGATGAAGAAGAACTGTAAAGAGCCTCAGAAAGCACCACTGCCAACATCCACCATCTGTAGACATAGTTAGCGTACATATGTACATGTCTCCCTTACTCTCTACCCTTGGTGAAGGAGAACAGCAAGGAGCTCAGAAGGCACCATTTCCAATATTCACCATCTGTTCACATAGTTAGTGCACAGCTGTACATGTCTCCCTTAGTTTTTACCCTCGGTGAAGGAGAACTGTAGGGAGCTGCCGAATTCACCATTTCCTACATTCACCATCATTAGACATAGTTAGCGCACACCTGACCTTCCCTCCCTTACTTTCTGCGATTGATGAAGAAGAATTGTAAGGAGCCTCAGAAGGCACCATTTCC
The DNA here is from genome assembly GCF_021461395.2 of Schistocerca americana. Lineage (NCBI taxonomy): Eukaryota > Metazoa > Arthropoda > Insecta > Orthoptera > Acrididae > Schistocerca > Schistocerca americana. Next base: position 4,972,253 of record NW_025725481.1, on the reverse strand, counting down.
AACATTCACCACCTGTAGACATAGTTAGCGTACAGCTGGACACGTCTCCCTTACTCTACACCCTAGGTGAAGGAGAACAGTAAGGAGCTCAGAAGGCACCATTTCCAATATTCGCCAACTGTAGACATAGCTAGCGCATAGCTGTACATGTCTCCCTTACTTTCTACCCTAGGTGAAGTAGAACTGTAGGGAGCTGCAGAAAGCATCATTTCCTACATTCACTATCTTTAGACATAGTTAGCGCACACCTGACCTTGCCTCCCTTACTTTCTACGCTTGATGTAGAAGAACTGTAATTAGCCACAGAAAGCACCATTTCCAACATTCACCATCTGTAGACATTACTATCGCACAGCAGTACATGTCTCCCTTCCTTTCTACACTAAGTGAAGGAGGACTGTAAGGAGCTGCGGAAAGCACCATTCCCAAAATTCACCATCTGTAGACATAGTTAGCGTACATCTGAACATGTCTCCCTTACTTTCTACCCTTGATGGAGAATAACTGTAAGGAGCCTCAGAAAGCACCATTTGCAACATTCACCATCTGTAGACATAGTTAGCGGACATCTGACCTTGTTTCCCTTACTTTCTACCCTTGATGAAGAAGAACTGGAAGGAGCCTCAGAAAGCACCATTTCCAACATTCACCATCTGTAGACATAGCGTACAGCAGTGCACGTCTCCCTTACTCTCTACCCTACGTAAAGGAGAACAGTAAGGAGCTCAGAAGTTACCATTTTCAATATTCACCATTTGTAGTCATAGTTAGCGCACAGCTGTACATGTCTCCCCTATTTTCTACCCACGGTGAAGGAGAACTGTAGGGAGCTGCAGAAAGCACCATTTCCAACATTCGCCATCTGTAGACATAGTTAGCGCACATCTGACCATGTGTCCCTTACATTCTACGCTTGATGAAGAAGTACTGTAAGGAGCCTCAGAGAGCATCATTTCCAACATTCACTATCTGTAGACATTACCAGTGCACAGCTGCACATGTCTCCCTTCCTTTCTACCCTAGGTGAAGGAGGACTGTTAGGAGCCTCAGAAAGCACCATTTCCAGCATTCACCATCTGTTGACATAGTTAGCGGACATCTGACCTTGTCTACCTTACTTTCTACCCTTGATGAAGAAGAACTGTAAGAAGCCTCAGAAAGCACCATTTCCAACATTCACCATCTGTAGACATAGTTAGCACACATCTGACCATGACTCCCTTACACTCTAACCTTGATCAAGAGGAACTGTAACGAGCCTCAGAATACACCACTTCCAACATCCACCATCTGTAGACATAGTTAGCGTACATAGGTACACGTGTCCCTTACTCTCTACCCTTGGTCAAGGAGAACAGTAAGGAGCTCAGAAGGCACCATTTCCAAAATTCACCATCTGTACACATAGTTAGCGCACAGCTGTACATGTCTCAATTACTTTCTACCCTCGGTGAAGGAGAACTGTTGGGAGCTGCAGAAGGCACCATTTCGTACATTCACCATCTTTAGACATAGTTAGCGCACACCTGACTTTGCCTCCCTTACTTTCTGCGCTTGATGAAGAAGAACTGTAAGGAGCCTCAGAATGCACCATTTCCAACATTCACTATCTGCAGACATAGTTAGCGTACAGCTGGATGCATCTCCCTTACTATACACCCTACTTGAAGGAGAACAGTAAGGAGCTCAGAAGGCACCATTTCCAATATTCACCATCTGTAGACATAGTTAGCGCACAGCTGTATACGTCTCCCATACTTTCTACCCTCGGTGAAGGAGAACTGTAGGGAGCTGCAGAAAGCACCATTTCCTACATTCACCATCTTTAGACATAGTTGGTGCACACCTGACCTTGCCTCCCTTACTTTCTACGCTTGATGAAGAAGAACTGTAAGGAGCCTCAGAAAGCACCATTTCCAACAATCAGCACCTGTAGACATAGTTAGCGTACATATTTACACGTCTCCCTTACATTCTACCCTTGGTGAAGGAGAACAGTAAGGCGATCAGAATGCACCATTTCCAATATTCACCATCCGTAGACATAGCAAGCGCACAGCTGTACATGTCTCCCTTACTTACTACCATTCATGAAGAAGAACTGTTATGAGCCTCAGACAGCACCATTTCCAACATTCACCATCTGTAGACATAGTTAGCGCACAATTGACAATGTCTCCCTTTCGCTCTACCCTAGGTGAAGGAGAACAGTAAGGAGCTCAGAAGGCACCATTTCCAACATTAACCATCTGTGGACATTACTAGCGCACAGCTGTACACGTCTCCCTTCCTTTTTACCCTAGGTGAAGGAGGACTGTAAGGGGCTGCGGAAAGCACCTTTCCCTACATTCACCATCTGTAGACATAGTTAGCGCACACCTGACATTGCCTCCCTTACTTTCTGCGCTTGATGAAGAAGAATTGTAAGGAACCTCAGAAAGCACCATTTCCAACATTCACCATCTGTAGACATAGTAAGCGTGCTGCAGGACACGTCTCCCTTACTCTACACCCTAGGTGAAGGAGAACAGTAAGGAGCTCAGAAGGCACTATTTCCAATATTCACCATCTGTAGACGTAGTTAGCGCACAGCTGTACACGTCTCCCATACTTTCTACCCTCGGTGATGGAGAACTGTAGGGAGCTGCAGAAAGCACCTTTCCCTACATTCACCATCTGTAGACATAGTTAGCGCACACCTGACCTTGCCTCCCTTACTTTCTGCGTTTGATGAAGAAGAATTGTAAGGAGCCTCAGAAAGCACCATTTCCAACATTCACCATCTGTAGACATTACTACCGCACAGCTGTACATGTCTCTCTTCCTTTCTACCATAGGTGAAGGAGGACTGTAAGGAGCTGCAGAAAGCACCATTTCCAACAATCACCAGCTTTAGACATAGTTATCACACATCTGATTATGACTCGCCTACTTTCTAACCATGATGAAGAAGAACTGTAAGGAGCCTCAGAAAGAACCATTTCCAAGATTCAACATCTGTAGACATAGTTAGCGCACATCTGTCAATGTCTCCCTTACTTTGTACCCTTGATGAGCATCACAAAAACCATTTCCAACATTCACCATCTGTAGACATAGTTAGCGTACAGATGTACACGTCTCCCTTACTCTCTACCCTAGGTGAAAGAGAACAGTAGGGAGCTCAGAAGGCGCCATTTCCAATATTCACCATCTGTAGACATAGTTAGCGCAGAGCTGTACATGTCATCCTTACTTTCTACCCTCGGTGAAGGAGAACTGTAGGGAGTTGCAGAGAGCACCATTTCCTACAATCACCATCTTTAGGCATAGTTAGCGCACACCTGACCTTGCCCCCCTTACTTTCTACGCTTGATGAAGAAGATCTGTAAGGAGCCTCAGTAAGCACAATTTCCAACATTCACCATCTGTAGACATAGTTAGCGCACATCTGACCATGTCTCCCTTAAATTCTTCCCTTGATGAAGAAGAACTGTAAGGAGCCTCAGAAAGCACCATTTCCAACATTCACCATCTGTGGACATTACTAGCGCAAAGCTGTACACGTCTCCCTTCCTTTCTACCCTAGGTGAAGGAGGACTGTAAGGGGCTGCGGAAAGCACCTTTTCTTACATTCACCATCTGTAGACATAGTTAGCGCACAGCTGTACATGTCATCCTTACTTTCTACCCTCGGTGAAGGAGAATTGTAGGGGGCTGCAGAGGGGACCATTTCCTACATTCACCATCTTTAGACACAGTTAGCGCACACATGACCTTGCCTCCCTTACTTTCTACGCTTGATGTAGAAGAACTGTAAGGAGCCTCAGAAAGCACCATTTCCAACATTCACCATCTGTAGACATTACTAGCACACAGCTGTACTTGTCTCCCTTCCTTTCTACTCTAGGTAAAGGAGGACTGTAAGGAACTGCGGAAAGCACCTTTTCCTACATTCACCATCTGTAGACATAGTTAGCGCACTTATGTTAATGTCTCCCTATCGCTCTACCCTTGGTGAAGGACAACAGGAAGGAGCTCAGAAGGCACCATTTCCAATATTCACCATCCGTACTCATAGTTAGCGTACAGCTCGACATGTCTCCCTTACTCTCTACCCTAGGTGAAGGAGAACAGTAAGGAGCTCAGAAGGCACCATTTCTAATTTTCACCATCTGTAGACATAGTTAGCGCACAGCTGTACATGTCTCCCTTACTTTCTGCCCTCGGTGATGGATAACTGTAGGGAGCTGCAGAGAGCACCATTTCGTACATTCACCATCTTTGGTTGGTTTGGTTGTTTGAGGTTAAAGGGACCAAACAGCAAGGTCATCAGTCCCTTATTTCAAATAGACTCCATTCTGCTAACGGGACATCTCAGTATAGTCAGAAAAATAAAACGGATAAAGGGGAAACGTAAAAGGGCAGTCACGTTGTCATTAGTAAAAACAAATGAGGGAAGTTGGCAAGAGAACGAACCCAACACTATGCTGAAACAGCATAGGCAAGACCACCTGTGACTTAAAAGGTACAACTGCTATAATGCAGAAAGTACGTATGGGAATAGATAAACTAACCAAGCCTTAAAAAGAAGGGGTAAAAACAGAGTAAAAGGGAAAGAAAAGAGGATTCCGGTCAGGGAGGTGAATCGGGAATCTCTGAACACTGCCTACAGTGGGAGACACCCAAACACTCACCGCCCTGCCCCAACACCAGAGGGAGATTAAAAACTTTAAAACTGAGAATAAAAACCACTCTCCCGGAGGAAACCTAGAACCAGAGAGACCATCCGGGAATCGTCAGCCAACATCAAAGGTAAAGTGTGGGGGAGTCTGTACTTAGCACGCAGAGCCAAAAGAAGGGGGCATTCAACCAAAATGTGGGCCACTGACTGGAAGGCTCCACAACCACATAGCGGGGGTGGCTCATCACGCAAAAGGAAACCATGGGTCAGCCTGGTATGGCCAATGCGGAGACGACACAGCGTGGTCGAGTCCTTGCGGGAGAGGCTAAAGGAAGAACGCCATGGGCCTGTATTCACCTTAATGGCACTAAGTTTATTAGACAGTGGAGTAGCCTCCCAAGAATTGGCCCATGACTGTGCAAAGTGGGATTTGATGTGAAGCCGTAAATCCGCTGCAGGAGGGGTTACAGAAAACGGGGGGTAAGTAACTGCTCCCCCAGCCAAACGATCAGCGAGCTCATTACCCGGGATACCCACATGGCCCGGGACCCATAGGAAGTCAATGGAACAAGCAGCACGGTGAAGATCAGCGAGATGGTCATGGATGGCAGAGACCAAGGGATGGCGTGAAAAACACCGGTCAATAGCAAGAAGGCCACTCATCGAGTCCATACATAACAAAACGCGGTTGTGTTGGGATTGTTTAATAAAGGTAAGGGCCCGGGAAATTGCCATCAATTCCGCAGTAAACACCCCACAGGAGGGTGGCAGTAGATGATTTTCCGTTCCAACAAAGGACGTGAAGGCATACCCAACATGATCAGCAGATTTAGAGCCATCAGTGTAAAAAACAACAGCATCCCGAAACTCCCATAAAATTTGGCGGAAAAAGGAACGGAACACCACCGGGGGGATGGAATCTTTCGGACCGCGGCGGAGATCCATCCGAATTCGAGGCCGAGGAACTAACCAAGGAGGGGTGGAGGGGAGGGAGCGAGGAAGACAGGACAAAGAAGGAAGCCGAAAATCACGGGTAAGAGACGCAAGGCGCAGCCCAACCGGTAAACCCGCCCGCGGGCGGGAGTCAGGCGGGCGACGTCCATGGTCTGGGAATAGGATAGAATAGGAAGGATGAGCGGGAGAAGAACGGATAGTAAGGGCATAAGACACCAGAAGCTGGGACCGCCGAACAGAAAGGGGGGGGGATCCCAGCTTCAACCAGGAGACTATCAACAGGGCTAGTAGGGAAGGCACCGGTGGCCAAACGGATACCACGATGGTGGACTGGATCCAGCACGTGCAGCGTGGAAGGAGCAGCTGAACCATAAACTTGACACCCATAGTCCAAACGTGACAGAACTAGAGCACGATAAAGACGGAGGAGGAGGGAACGGTCCGCACCCCAGGAGGAGTGGGCAAGGAAGCGAAGGACATAGAGTTTACGGAAACATCCTACCTTCAGGAGTCTGATATGGGGCAGCCAAGTGAGCTTGTTGTCGAAAAGAAGACCTAGGAAACGAAACTGTGGAACCACAGGCAATCTTTGTACAGCGAGATAGAGCTCTGGATCAGGGTGGACCGTAGTACGGCGACAGAAGTGGACCACCCGCGATTTTAAAGGAGAGAATTGAAACCCGTGGGAGAGGGTCCATGCAGAGGCACGCCGTATAGCCACCTGGAGCTGCCGTTCTGCAGATGGCATCGAGGAGGAACTAACCCAAATGCAGAAATCATCCACATACAGGGCAGGGGCGACCAAGGGACCGACAGAGGCCACAAGTCCATCGATAGCAATTAGGAAAAGAAGGACACTCAAGACAGAACCCTGTGGGATGCCCGTCTCCTGGGTCCGTGGAGAACTAAAAGCAGTACCAACTCGAACTCTGAATGACCGATGGATCAGGAACTGGCGGATAAAAATCGGGAGGGGGCCCCGAAGACCCCACTGATGGAGGGTTAGTAAGATGTGATGGCGCCAGGCCGTGTCATAGGCCTTGCGAAGGTCAAAAAACACTGCAACCAAATGGCGGCGCTGGGAAAAAGCCTGCCGAACTGCGGATTCCAAGCGAAGCAAATGATCGATTGGAGATCGTCCCTCTCGAAAGCCACACTGGTAAGGGGACAATAGATCCCGAGATTCGAGGACCCAAGTGAGCCGACGGGCTACCAGCCGTTCAAGTAACTTACAACCAACATTGGTCAAACTAATTGGCCGATAGCTGTCAACAGATAGGGGGTTCTGACCAGGCTTAAGGACAGGAACCACAATGTTATCCCTCCACTGAGAAGGGAAGTCACCCTGGAGCCAGATATGGTTAAACACCCGAAGAAGATGGTGCCATTGTGGAGCACTGAGATGTTGAAGCAGCTGGTTATGAATGGAATCTGGGCCAGGAGCCGTATCATGAGAAGCAGATAGAGCAGAAAGAAATTCCCATTCAGTGAAAGGTTCGTTGTAAGATTCTGACTCACAAGTGGTGAAACATAAGGTGACAGCTTCAGCCAGCTGTTTTTGACGAAGGAAAGCAGCTGGATAGGAGGCCGACGCTGATGCCACTGCAAAATGGGTCGCAAGATGTTCTGCGAGAACTAATGGGTCCGTACAAATGCCATCTGGGAGGTGAAGGCCTGGGAGGGTGGACTGCCGATGGCAACCTTGGAGAGAGCGAAGTGTAGCCCATACCCGTGACAGAGGGACAGTGGAACCAAGGGAAGAAACGAATCGTTCCCAACATATCCGCTTGCTCTGTTTGATTAAATAACGGGCTTTAGCGCGAAGGCGCTTAAAGGTAGAAAGGCTGGCTACAGATGGGTGCCTCTTAAAGTGTTGCAAAGCTCGACGGCGATCACGGATGGCAATGGCAATGGCAATGGCCGTACTCCACCACGGGACTTGCCGACGACGAAATTGTCCAGATGATCGCGGGACAGCAAGGTTAGCAGCGCGAACAATCGCGTCAGACACGTCACGTAGGACGTCATCAATACAACCCGACAAAGAGGGAGAAAACTCGACCTGTGCAGTATATAGAGGCCAATCGGCACGGTGGAAAGACCAACGAGGTAACCTCTCCATCGGGGAGCGGGAAGGGAGCGTGATAATCAACGGGAAATGGTCACTATCACAAAGGTCGTCGTGTGGCGACCAGTGTAATGAAGGGAGGAGAGAGGGAGAAGAAAGAGAAAGATCAATGGCAGAAAAGGTACCATGACCAGCACTGAAATGAGTAGGGGAGCCATCATTAAGAAGGCACAGGTCGTGGTCTGCAATAAATTGGTCGATAAGAAGACCTCGTCTAGATGGAAAGGCACTGCCCCACAAAGGATGATGAGCATTAAAATCCCCAAGGAGGAGGAAGGGAGGAGGAAGTTGCTGAAGAAGGGTGGTTAAGGCAGCAGGTGTAAGAGTCCTGTCAGGAGGGAGATAAAGATTGCATACTGTGACTGCAGAGTCTAAGTGGACCCTAACAGCAATTGCTTCCAATGTAGTTTGGAGAGGAATCCACGTACTAGCAATGTCTGTACGGACCAACGTACAAACGCCACCAGAAGCCCGCAAGGGTCCGACCCGATTTCGACAGAAAACACGGAACCCACGGAGGGTCGGTGAGTGAGCATCAGTAAAATGAGATTCCTGGAGAACCACACAAGCTGCTGAGTAGGACGAAAGAAGGGATTTCAATTCCGGAAGGTGACGATAGTAGCCATTACAATTCCATTGGAGAACCACAGAACGATGGTTTAAATGAGGGCTGAACACGCTAAATCCAGTCATCATACCGCCGGGTCCCCACCCGTCACCGACAAGGAGGGGGCGACATCCATAAACGACAGGTCAGAATCCGGTTGTGAAGCCGGGGAAGGGACCTCCGGTGACACCAGAGGCTCTTTGTCCCGGGACTTATGTTTCTTCTTCTTTTCAGGCTGAGATCGAGGAGGGCTGTGTGGCATAATGGAGCCAGCTGCAGCAAGATCAGGAACAGAAAGAGACCGGGCGACCTGGGGGCCGATAGACCGCGGCTCTCGCGGTCGCCGCGCTGCAGCAGACCTTTGACCTGGAAGGTGCCGGGAAGGGGCATCCCGGGAGAGGCGCCCTTGACCGGCAGACGCCGAAGGAGTGGGACACTTCTCCGGCTGGGGAGGGGGAGCGGCGCCCAGAGGAGAAGGTGTGGGAGCCGCAGGGGAGGGGGGAAGGAGAGGGGTCCGGGACGGGGGTAAGGATGGGGGAGGAAGGGATGAAGATGTAACCAAGGCGTAACTAGATGTCATGGACACAGGGTGCAATCGTGCATATTTCTTACGGGCCTCTGTGTAGCTTAAACGATCAAGAGACTTATACTCCTGTATCTTTTTTTCTTTCTTATAGACTGGGCAATCTGCTGAACATGGAGAATGACTACCATGACAATTTACACATACAGGAGGGGGAACACAGGGACTCCCCTCATGGAGTGGACGTCCACAGTCACCACAGAGAGGGTCCTGGGTACAGCGAGAAGACATGTGACCAAAACGCAAGCACTTAAAACACCGCATAGGAGGTGGGATGTACGGCTTCACATCACAGCGATAGACCATAATCTTAACTTTCTCAGGAAGGGTATCCCCTTCAAAGGCCAGGATAAAGGCACCAGTATCAATACGATTATCTTTAGGACCCTTCTGAACACGCCGAACAAAGTGAACACCCCGCCGTCCGAGATTGTCCCGAAGTTCCTCATCAGTTTGAAGGATGAGGTCTCTGTGAAAAATCACACCTTGTACCATATTTAGAGACTGGTGAGGGGTAATGGACACGGGAATTGTGCCAAGATGGGTACAGGCACGAAGGGCCGCAGATTGGGCAGCCGAAACAGTTTTTATCAGTAATGAACCCGACCGCATCTTGCTCAGGGAGTCCACTTCGCCGAACTTGTCTTCAATGTGTTCCACAAAGAATAAAGGTTTGACACTGGTGAAAGTATCTCCATCAGTCCTGGTGCAAACTAGATAACGGGGGAAAGGTTTTGCCCCTAGATGACGGGCCTGACCCTCCTCCCAGGGGGTAGCCACGGAAGGGAAGGCCGAAGGGGCAAGAGAAGCAGCACTTGAGGAATCAGTACCACGCAGAGAGACGGCCGCAGAAGAGCGGCCAGAGGTTTGGACCCTTATGCGTTTCATCTGCATAGCGTCCGCCCTGATACCACCCACTCCGATCAGGGGGCTCTCCTCACGGGCGCCACCCAGCCACAGCAAGGGCCGTCTGGCACGGCGGCCATTGCCGGGAGTTCCGATGCTCCAGGATGACGAGCAACCACTCCAAGGCATGCATGAGGAGGTCACAGCTCAGGTATCAGAAGTGTGATCCCTGTGTGTTCAGGGGGCTCAACCAAAAGGGTACATAGCGACCCCACCACACGGGCTGGCTACCGTGCTGGCTATGCACCCTAGCATCAGACAACGACGTAGAAGAAAAGGTGGAATATACTAGGAGGGCACACGTCGGAGACACTAGGTAAGGTGCTCTTCCCCAAATGGCTCACACTACGGAAGAGAAATTTTGGAATGGAGGTCAAACCCCAGAGGGAGACCAAGGAATGCCAAAAGGAGGAGATGACTACGCAACAAAGCCAGAGTGTAAAACCAACAGAACCAGGAGGATAGCGGGGGCCAACATAAGCAAGGACACCAATAGAGGGAGAGGAGAGGGCGAGGGGAAAGGGGTATGCAGGGGAAAGGAGGGGAAGGGAAAGGAAATGCAGCCCGGGAGAGAAGGAAGGCTGCAATGGCTCGGGGCCCCGTGCTCGCCACGCACGTATCCACGAAAGAGTTGTGGACCCCCTGGGGGATTCACCATCTTTAGACACAGTTAGTGCACACCTGCCCTTGCCACCCCTACTTTCTACGCTTGATGAAGAAGAACTGTAAGGAGCCTCAGAAAGCAACATTTCCAACATTCACCATCTGTAGACATTACTAGAGCACAGCTGTACACGTCTCCCTTCCTTTCTACCCTAGGTAAAGGAGGACTGTAAGGAGCTGCGGAAAGCACCTTTTCCTACATTCACCATCTGTAGACATAGTTAGCGCACATATGACCATGTCTCCCTTACTTTCTACCCTTGATGAAGAAGAACTGTAAGGAGCCTCAGAAAGCACCATTTCCAACATTCACCATCTGTAGACATAGTTAGCGTACAGCTGGACACGTCTCCCTTACTCTACACCCTAGGTGAAGGAGAACAGTAAGGAGCTCAGAAGGCACCATTTCCAATATTCACCATCTGTAGACATAGTTAGCGCACAGCTGTACACGTCTCCCTTACTTTCTACCCTAGGTGAAGGAGAACTGTAGGGAGCTGCAGAAAGCATCATTTCCTACATTCACTATCTTTAGACATAGTTAGCGCACATCTGTCCATGTCTCCCTTACGTTGTTCCCTTGATGAGGAAGAACTGTAAGGAGCCTCAGATAGCAACATTTCCAACATTCACCATCTGTAGACATAGTTAGCGTACAGCTGTACACGTCTCCCTTACTCCACACCCTAGGTGAAGGAGAACAGGAAGGAGAACAGTAAGGAGCTCAGAAGTCACCATTTCCAATATTCACCATCTGTAGACATAGTTAGCGCACAGCTGTACAGGTCTCCCTTACTTTCTACCGTCGGTGAAGGAGAACTGTAAGGAGCTGTGGAAAGCACCATTTCCAACATTCACCATCTCTAGACATAGTTAGTGCACACCTGACCATGCCTCCCTTACTTCCTACGCTTCATGAAGAAGAACTGTAAGGAGCCTCAGAAAGCACCATGTATAACATTCACCATCTGTAGACATAATTAGCGTACAGCTGTACACGTCTCCCCTATTTTCTACCCTAGGTGAAGGAGGACTGTAAGGAGCTGCGGAAAGCACCATTTCCAACATTCACCATCTGTAGACATCGTTAGCACAGATCTGACCATGACTCCCTTACACGCTAGCCTTGATGATCAAGAACTGAAAGGAGCCTCAGAAAGCACAAATTCCAACATTCACCATCTGTAGACATAGTTAGCACACAGCTGTACATGTCTCCCTTACTTTCTACCCTCGGTAAAGGAGAACTGTAAGGAGCTGCAGAAAGCACCATTTCCAACATTCACCATCTGTTGTGATAGTCAGCGCACTGCTCTACATATCTCATTTCCTTTCTACCCCACGTGAAGAAGAACTGTAACATGCTGCAGAAAGCACCATTTAAAACATTCACCATGTGTACACATTGTTAGAGTGCACCTGTACATGTGTCCCTTACTTTCTACCCTAGGAGAAGAAAAGCTGTAAGGAGCTGCAGGAAGAACCATTTACGACATTCACCTTCTGTGGACTTAATTAGCCCATAGCTGTACATGTCTCCCTTACATTGTACGCTACGTGAAGGAGAACAGTAAGGAGCTCAGAAGTCACCATTTCCAATATTCACCATGTGTAGACATAGTTAGCGCACAGGTGTACAGGTCTCCCTTACTTTCTACCCTCGGTGAAGGAGAACTGTAAGGAGCTGTGGAAAGCACCATTTCCAACATTCACCATCTCTAGGCATAGTTAGTGCACACCTGACCATGCCTCCCTTACTTCCTACGCTTCATGAAGAAGAACTGTAAGGAGCCTCAGAAAGCACCATGTCCAACATTCACCATCTGTAGACATAATTAGCGTACAGCTGTACACGTCTCCCTTATTTTCTACCCTAGATGAAGGAGAACTGTAAGGAGCCTCAGAAAGCACCATTTCCAACATTCACCATCTGTAGACATAGTTACCACACAGCTGTACATGTCTCCCTTACTTTCTACCCTCGGTGATGTAGAACTGCAAGGAGCTGCAGAAAGCACCATTTCCAACATTCACAATCTGTAGACATAATTAGCGCACAGCTGTACACGTCTCCCTTACTTTTTACCCTAGGTGAAGGAGAACTGTAAGGAGCTGCGGAAAGCACCATTTCCAACATTCACCATATGCAGTTATGGTTCATGACAGCTTTAAATATCTGCCGTACTTCCCACCCTTGGGAAAGAGAACTGTAAGGAGATGCAGAAAACACCATTTCCAACATTACCCATCTGTAGACATATTTAGCGCACAGCTGTACGTGTCTCCCTTACTTTCTACCCTAGGTGAAGGAGAACTGTGTGGAGCATCAGAAAGCATCATTTCCAACATTCACCAGCTCCAGTCACAGTTAGCGCACTCCTGTATGTGTCTCCCATACATTCTACCCTTGATGAAGAAGAACTGTAAGAAGCTGCAGAAGGCAACATTTCCAACATTCACCTCCTCTAGTCATAGATAGCGCACACCTGAACATGTCTCACTTACAATCTACCCTTGGTGAAGAAGAACTGGAATGATCCCAATAAAGCACCATTTCCACCATTCCCCATCTGCAGACATAGTTAGCGCACAGCTGTACATGTCTACCTTACTGTCTACCCAAGATGAAGGAGAACTGTAAGGAGCTGCAGAAAACACCATTTCCTACATTCGCCATCTTTAGACATAGTTAGCGCACACCTGAATGTCTACCTTACTGTCTACCCAAGATGAAGGAGAACTGTAAGGAGCTGCAGAAAACACCATTTCCTACATTCGCCATCTTTAGACATAGTTAGCGCACACCTGACTCTTGCCTACCTTACTTTCTACCCTTGATGAAGAAGAACTGTAAGGAGCCTCAGAAAGCACCATTTCCAATATTCACCATCTGTGGACATAGTTAGCGAACAGTTGGACATGTCTCCCTTACTTTCTACCCTCGGTGAAGGAGAACTGTAGGGAGCTGCAGAAAGCTCCATTTCCTATATTCACTATCTTTAGACATAGTTAGCGCACACCTGACCTTGCCTCCCTTACTTTCTACGCTTGATGAAGAAGAACTGTAAGGAGCCTCAGAAAGCACCATTTCCAACATTCACCATCTGTAGACATAGTTAGCGTACAGCTGGACACGTCTCCCTTACTCTGTACCCCAGGTGAAGGAGAACAGTAAGGAGTTAAGAAGGCACCATTTCCAATATTCACCATCTGTAGACATAGTTTGCGCACAGCTGTACATGTCTCCCTTACTTTCTACCCGCGGTGATGGAGGACTGTAAGGAGCTGCGGAAAGCACCATTTCCAACATTTACCATCTGTAGACATAGTTAGCGCACATCTCACCATGTCTCCATTACTTTCTACCCTTGATGAAGAAGAACTGTAAGCAGCCTCAGAAATCACCATTTCCAACAATCACCATCTGTAGACATAGTTAGCGGACATCTGACCCTGTCTCCCTTACTTTATACCCTTGATGAAGAAGAACTGTAAGTGGCCTCAGAAAGCACCATTTCCAACATTCACCATCTGTAGACATAGTTAGCGTACAGCTGTACACGTCTCCCTTACTCTCTACCCTAGGTGAAGGAGAACAGTAAAGAGCTCAGAAGGCACCTTTTACAATATTCACCATCTGTAGACACAGTTAGCGCACAGCTGTACATGTCTCCTCCCTTGCTTTCTACCCTCGGTGATGTAGAACTGCAAGGAGCTGCAGAAAGCACCATTTCCACCATTCACCATCTGAAGATGTAGCGCACAGCTGTACATGTCTCCCTTACTTTCTACCCTAGGTGAAGGAGAACTGTAAGGAGCCTCAGAAAGCACCATTTCCAACATTCACTATCTGTAGACACAGTTAGCGCACATCAGACCATGTCTCTCTTACTTTCTACCCTTGATGAACAAAAACTGTAAGGAGCCTCAGAAAGCAACATTTCCAACATTCACAATCTGTAGACATAGTTAGCGTACAGCTGTACACGTCTACCTTACTCACTACCCTAGGTGAAGGGGAACAGTAAGGAGCTCAGAAGGCACCATTTCGAACATTCACCATCTGTTGACACAGTTAGCGCACATCTGACCATGTCTCCCTTACCTTCTACCCTTGATGAACAAGAACTGTAAGGAGCCTCAGAAAGCACCATTTCCAACATTCACCATCTGTAGACACAGTTAGCGCACATCTGACCATGTCCCCCTTACTTTCTACCCTTGATGAACAAGAACTGCAAGGAGCCTCAGAAAGCACCATTTCCAACATTCACCATCTGTAGACACAGTTAGCGCACATCTGACCATGTCTCCCTTACATTCTACCCTTGATGAATAAGAACTGTAAGGAGCCTCAGAAAGCACCATTTTAAACATTCACCATCTGTAGACACAGTTAGCGCACATCTGACCATGTCTCCCTTACTTTCTACCCTTGATGAACAAGAACTGTAAGGAGCCTCAGAAAGCACCATTTCCAACATTCACCATCTGTAGACACAGTTAGCGCACATCTGACCATGTCTCCCTTACTTTCTACCCTTGATGAACAAGAACTGTAAGGGGCCTCAGAAAGCACCATTTCCAACATTCACCATCTGTAGACATAGTTAGCGTACAGGTGTACACGTCTACCTTACTCACTACCCTAGGTGAAGGAGAACAGTAAGGAGCTCAGAAGGCACCATTTCCAACATTCACCATCTGTAGACACAGTTAGCGCCCATCTGACCATGTCTCCCTTACCTTCTACCCTTGATGAACAAGAACTGTAAGGAGCCTCAGAAAGCACCATTTCCAACATTCACCATCTGTACACACAGTTAGCGCACATCTGACCATGTCTCCCTTACTTTCTACCCTTGATGAACAAGAACTGTAAGGAGCCTCAGAAAGCACCATTTCCAACATTCACCATCTGTAGACACAGTTAGCGCACATCTGACCATGTCTCCCTTACTTTCTACCCTTGATGAACAAGAACTGTAAGGAGCCTCAGAAAGCACCATTTCCAACATTCACCATCTGTAGACATAGTTAGCGCACATCTGACCATGTCTGCCTTACCTTCTACCCTTGATGAACAAGAACTGTAAGGAGCCTCAGAAAGCACCATTTCCAACATTCACCATCTGTAGACATAGTTAGCGTACAGCTGTACACGTCTACCTTACTCACTACCCTAGGTGAAGGAGAACAGTAAGGAGCTCAGAAGGCACCATTTCCAACATTCACCATCTGTAGACACAGTTAGCGCACATCTGACCATGTCTCCCTTACTTTCTACCCTTGATGAACAAGAACTGTAAGGAGCCTCAGAAAGCACCATTTCCAACATTCACCATCTGTAGACATAGTTAGCGCACATCTGACCATGTCTCCCTTACCTTCTACCCTTGATGAACAAGAACTGTAAGGAGCCTCCGAAAGCACCATTTCCAACATTCACCATCTGTAGACATAGTTAGCGTACAGCTGTACACGTCTACCTTACTCACTACCCTAGGTGAAGGAGAACAGTAAGGAGCTCAGAAGGCACCATTTCCAACATTCACCATCTGTAGACACAGTTAGCGCACATCTGACCATGTCTCCCTTACTTTCTACCCTTGATGAACAAGAACTGTAAGGAGCCTCAGAAAGCACCATTTCCAACATTCACCATCTGTAGACACAGTTAGCGCACATCTGACCATGTCCCCCTTACTTTCTACCCTTGATGAACAAGAACTGTAAGGAGCCTCAGAAGCACCATTTCCAACATTCACCATCTGTAGACACAGTTAGCGCACATCTGACCATGTCTCCCTTACTTTCTACCCTTGATGAACAAGAACTGTAAGGAGCCTCAGAAAGCACCATTTCCAACATTCACCATCTGTAGACATAGTTAGCGTACAGCTGTACACGTCTACCTTACTCACTACCCTAGGTGAAGGGGAACAGTAAGGAGCTCAGAAGGCACCATTTCCAACATTCACCATCTGTTAACACAATTAGCGCACATCTGACCATGTCTCCCTTACTTTCTACCCTTGATGAACAAGAACTGTACGGAGCCACAGAAAGCACCATTTCCAACATCCACTATCTGTAGACACAGTTAGCGCACATCAGACCATGTCTCTCTTACTTTCTACCCTTGATGAACAAGAACTGTAAGGAGCCTCAGAAAGCACCATTTCCAACATTCACCATCTGTAGACACAGTTAGCGCACATCTGACCATGTCTCCCTTACTTTCTACCCTTGATGAACAAGAACTGTAAGGAGCCTCAGAAAGCACCATTTGCAACATTCACCATCTGTAGACACAGTTAGCGCACATCTGATCATGTCTCCCTTACTTTCTACCCTTGATGAACAAGAACTGTAAGGAACCTCAGAAAGCACCATTTCCAACGTTCACCATCTGTAGACACAGTTAGCGCACATCTGACCATGTCTCCCTTACTTTCTACCCTTGATGAACAAGAACTGTAAGGAGCCTCAGAAAGCACCATTTCCAACATTCACCATCTGTAGACACAGTTAGCGCACATCTGACCATGTCTCCCTTACTTTCTACCCTTGATGAACAAGAACTGTAAGGAGCCTCAGAAAGCACCATTTCCAACATTCACTATCTGTAGACACAGTTAGCGCACATCTGACCATGTCTCGATTACTTTCTACCCTTGATGAACAAGAACTGTAAGGAGCCTCAGAAAGCACCATTTACAACATTCACCATCTGTAGACATAGTTAGCGTAGAGCTGTACACGTCTACCTTACTCACTACCCTAGGTGAAGGAGAACAGTAAGGAGCTCAGAAGGCATCATTTCCAACATTCACCATCTGTAGACACAGTTAGCTCACATCTGGCCATGTCTCCCTTACTTTCTACCCTTGATGAACAAGAACTGTAAGGAGCCTCAGAAAGCACCATTTCCAACATTCACCATCTGTAGACATAGTTAGCGTACAGCCGTACACGTCTACCTTACTCACTACCCTAGGTGAAGGAGAACAGTAAGGAGCTCAGAAGGCACCATTTCCAACATTCGCCATCTGTAGACACAGTTAGCGCACATCTGACTATGTCTCCCTTACTTTCTACCCTTGATGAACAAGAACTGTAAGCAGCCTCAGAAAGCACCATTTCCAACATTCACCATCTGTAGACATAGTTAGCGTACAGCTGTACACATCTACCTTACTCACTAGCCTAGGTGAAGGAGAACAGTAAGGAGCTCAGAAGGCACCATTTCCAACATTCACCATCTGTAGACACAGTTAGCGCACATCTGACCATGTCTCCCATCCTTTCTACCCTTGATGAACAAGAACTGTAAGGAGCCTCAGAAAGCACCATTTCCAACATTCACCATCTGTAGACACAGTTAGCGCACATCTGACCATGTCTCCCTTACTTTCTACCCTTGATGAACAAGAACTGTAAGGAGCCTCAGAAAGCACCATTTCCAACATTCTCCATCTGTAGACACAGTTAGCGCACATCTGACCATGTCTCCCTTACTTTCTACCCTTGATGAACAAGAACTGTAAGGAGCCTCAGAAAGCACCATTTCCAACATTCACTATCTGTAGACACAGTTAGCGCACATCTGACCATGTCTCGATTACTTTCTACCCTTGATGAACAAGAACTGTAAGGAGCCTCAGAAAGCACCATTTACAACATTCACCATCTGTAGACATAGTTAGCGTAGAGCTGTACACGTCTACCTTACTCACTACCCTAGGTGAAGGAGAACAGTAAGGAGCTCAGAAGGCATCATTTCCAACATTCACCATCTGTAGACACAGTTAGCTCACATCTGGCCATGTCTCCCTTACTTTCTACCCTTGATGAACAAGAACTGTAAGGAGCCTCAGAAAGCACCATTTCCAACATTCACCATCTGTAGACATAGTTAGCGTACAGCCGTACACGTCTACCTTACTCACTACCCTAGGTGAAGGAGAACAGTAAGGAGCTCAGAAGGCACCATTTCCAACATTCGCCATCTGTAGACACAGTTAGCGCACATCTGACTATGTCTCCCTTACTTTCTACCCTTGATGAACAAGAACTGTAAGCAGCCTCAGAAAGCACCATTTCCAACATTCACCATCTGTAGACATAGTTAGCGTACAGCTGTACACATCTACCTTACTCACTAGCCTAGGTGAAGGAGAACAGTAAGGAGCTCAGAAGGCACCATTTCCAACATTCACCATCTGTAGACACAGTTAGCGCACATCTGACCATGTCTCCCATCCTTTCTACCCTTGATGAACAAGAACTGTAAGGAGCCTCAGAAAGCACCATTTCCAACATTCACCATCTGTAGACACAGTTAGCGCACATCTGACCATGTCTCCCTTACTTTCTACCCTTGATGAACAAGAACTGTAAGGAGCCTCAGAAAGCACCATTTCCAACATTCTCCATCTGTAGACACAGTTAGCGCACATCTGACCATGTCTCCCTTACTTTCTACCCTTGATGAACAAGAACTGTAAGGAGCCTCAGAAAGCACCATTTCCAACATTCACCATCTATAGACATAGTTAGCGTACAGCTGTACACGTCTACCTTACTCACTACCCTAGGTGAAGGAGAACAGTAAGGAGCTCAGAAGGCACCATTTCCAATACTCACCATCTGTAGACACAGTTAGCGCACATCTGACCATGTCTCCCTTACTTTCTGCCCTTGATGAACAAGAACTGTAAGGAGCCTCAGAAAGCACCATTCCCAACATTCACCATCTTTAGACACAGTTAGCGCACATCTGACCATGTCTCCCTTACTTTCTACCCTTGATGAACAAGAACTGTAAGGAGCCTCAGAAAGCACCATTTCCAACATTCACCATCTGTAGACACAGTTAGCGCACATCTGACCATGTCTCCCTTACTTTCTACCCTTGATGAACAAGAACTGTAAGGAGCCTCAGAAAGCACCATTTCCAACATTCACCATCTGTAGACACAGTTAGCGCACATCTGACCATGTCTCCCTTACTTTCTACCCTTGATGAACAAGAACTGTAAGGAGCCTCAGAAAGCACCATTTCCAACATTCACTATCTGTAGACACAATTAGCGCACATCTGACCATGTCTCCCTTACTTTCTACCCTTGATGAACAAGAACTGTAAGGAGTCTCAGAAAGCACCATTTCCAACATTCACCATCTGTAGACATAGTTAGCGTACAGCCGTACACGTCTACCTTACTCACTACCCTAGGTGAAGGAGAACAGTAAGGAGCTCAAAAGGCACCATTTCCAACATTCGCCATCTGTAGACACAGTTATCGCACATCTGACCATGTCTCCCTTACTTTCTACCCTTGATGAACAAGAACTGTAAGGAGCCTCAGAAAGCACCATTTCCAACATTCACCATCTGTAGACACAGTTAGCGCACATCTGACCATGTCTCCCTTACTTTCTACCCTTGATGAACAAGAACTGTAAGGAGCCTCAGAAAGCACCATTTCCAACATTCACCATCTGTAGACATAGTTAGCGTACAGCTGTACACGTCTACCTTACTCACTATCCTAGGTGAAGGAGAACAGTAAGGAGCTCAGAATGCACCATTTCCAATACTCACCATCTGTAGACACAGTTAGCGCACATCTGACCATGTCTCCCTTACTTTCTGACCTTGATGAACAAGAACTGTAAGGAGCCTCAGAAAGCACCATTCCCAACATTCACCATCTGTAGACACAGTTAGCGCACATCTGACCATGTCTCCCTTACTTTCTACCCTTGATGAACAAGAACTGTAAGGAGCCTCAGAAAGCACCATTTCCAACATTCACCATCTGTAGACACAGTTAGCGCACATCTGACCATGTCTCCCTTACTTTCTACCCTTGATGAACAAGAACTGTAAGGAACCTCAGAAAGCACCATTTCCACCATTCACCATCTGTAGACATAGTTAGCGTACAGCTGTACACGTCTACCTTACTCACTACCCTAGGTGAAGGAGAACAGTAAGGAGCTCAGAAGGCACCATTTCCAACATTCACCATCTGTAGACACAGTTAGCGCACAACTGACCATGTCTTCCTTACTTTCTACCCTTGATGAACAAGAACTGTAAGAAGCCTCAGAAAGCACCATTTCCAAAATTCACCATCTGTAGACATAGTTAGCGTACAGCTGTACACGTCTACCTTACTCACTACCCTAGGTGAAGGAGAACAGTAAGGAGCTCAGAAGGCACCATTTCCAACATTCACCATCTGTAGACACAGTTAGCGCACATCTGACCATGTCTCCCTTACTTTCTACCCTTGATGAACAAGAACTGTAAGGAGCCTCAGAAAGCACCATTTCCAACATTCACCATCTGTAGACACAGTTAGCGCACATCTGACCATGTCTCCCTTACTTTCTACCCTTGATGAACAAGAACTGTAAGGAGCCTCAGAAAGCACCACTTCCAACATTCACCATCTGTAGACACAGTTAGCGCACATCTGACCATGTCTCCCTTACTTTCTACCCTTGATGAACAAGAACTGTAAGGAGCCTCAGAAAGCACCATTTCCAACATTCACCATCTGTAGACACAGTTAGCGCACATCTGACCATGTCTGCCTTCCTTTCTACCCTTGATGAACAAGAACCGTAAGGAGCCTCAGAAAGCACCATTTCCAACATTCACCATCTGTAGACATAGTTAGCGTACAGCTGTACACGTCTACCTTACTCACTACCCTAGGTGAAGGAGAACAGTAAGGAGCTCAGAAGGCACCATTTCCAACATTCGCCATCTGTAGACACAGTTAGCGCACATCTCGCCATGTCTCCCTTACTTTCTACCCCTAATGAACAAGAACTGTAAGGAGCCTCAGAAAGCACCATTTCCAACATTCACCATCTGTAGACATAGTTAGCGTACAACTGTACACATCTACCTTACTCACTACCCTAGGTGAAGGAGAACAGTGAGGAGCTCAGAAGGCACCATTTCCAACATTCACCATCTGTAGACACAGTTAGCGAACATCTGACCATGTCTCCCTTACTTTCTACCCTTGATGAACAAGAACTGAAGGAGCCTCAGAAAGCACCATTTCCAACATTCACCATCTGTAGACATAGTTAGCGTACAGCTGTACACGTCTACCTTACTCACTACCCTAGGTGAAGGAGAACAGTAAGGAGCTCAGAAGGCCTCATTTCCAACATTCACCATCTGTAGACACAGTTAGCGCACATCTTACCATGTCTCCCTTACTTTCTACCCTTGATGAACAAGAACTGTAAGGAGCCTCAGAAAGCACCATTTCCAACATTCACCATCTGTAGACACAGTTAGCGCACATCTGACCATGTCTCCCTTACTTTCTACCCTTGATGAACAAGAACTGTAAGGAGCCTCAGAAAGCACCATTTTTAACATTCACCATCTGTAGACACAGTTAGCGCACATCTTACCATGTCTCCCTTACTTTCTACCCTTGATGAACAAGAACTGTAAGGAGCCTCAGAAAGCACCATTTCCAACATTCACCATCTGTAGACATAGTTAGCGTACAGCTGTACACGTCTACCTTACTGACTACCCTAGGTGAAGGAGAACAGTAAGGAGCTCAGAAGGCACCATTTCCAACATTCATCATCTGTAGACACAGTTAGCGCACATCTGACCATGTCTCCCTTACTTTCTACCCTTGATGAACAAGAACTGTAAGGAGCCTCAGAAAGCACCATTTCCAACATTCACCATCTGTAGACACAGTTAGCGGACATCTGACCATGTCTCCCTTACTTTCTACCCTTGATGAACAAGAACTGTAAGGAGCCTCAGAAAGCACCACTTCCAACATTCACCATCTGTAGACACAGTTAGCGCACATCTGACCATGTCTCCCTTACTTTCTACCCTTGATGAACAAGAACTGTAAGGAGCCTCAGAAAGCACCATTTCCAACATTCACCATCTGTAGACACAGTTAGCGCACATCTGTCCATGTCTCCCTTACTTTCTACCCTTGATGAACAAGAACTGTAAGGAGCCTCAGAAAGCACCATTTCCAACATTCACTACCTGTAGACACAGTTAGCGCACATCTGACCATGTCTCCCTTACTTTCTACCCTTGATGAACAAGAACTGTAAGGAGCCTCAGAAAGCACCATTTCCAACATTCACCATCTGTAGACACAGTTAGCGCACATCTGACCATGTCTCCCTTCCTTTCTACCCTTGATGAACAAGAACTGTAAGGAGCCTCAGAAAGCACCATTTCCAACATTCACCATCTGTAGACATAGTTAGCGTACAGCTGTACACGTCTACCTTACTCACTACCCTAGGTGAAGGAGAACAGTAAGGAGCTCAGAAGGCACCATTTCCAACATTCGCCATCTGTAGACACAGTTAGCGCACATCTCGCCATGTCTCCCTTACTTTCTACCCCTAATGAACAAGAACTGTAAGGAGCCTCAGAAAGCACCATTTCCAACATTCACCATCTGTAGACATAGTTAGCGTACAACAGTACACATACCTTACTCACTACCCTAGGTGAAGGAGAACAGTGAGCAGCTCAGAAGGCACCATTTCCAACATTCACCATCTGTAGACACAGTTAGCGCACATCTGACCATGTCTCCCTTACTTTCTACCCTTGATGAACAAGAACTGTAAGGAGCCTCAGAAAGCACCATTTCCAACATTCACCATCTGTAGACACAGTTAGCGCACATCTGACCATGTCTCCCTTACTTTCTACCCTTGATGAACAAGAACTGTAAGGAGCCTCAGAAAGCACCACTTCCAACATTCACCATCTGTAGACACAGTTAGCGCACATCTGACCATGTCTCCCTTACTTTCTACCCTTGATGAACAAGAACTGTAAGGAGCCTCAGAAAGCACCATGTCCAACATTCACCATCTGTAGACACAGTTAGCGCACATCTGTCCATGTCTCCCTTACTTTCTACCCTTGATGAACAAGAACTGTAAGGAGCCTCAGAAAGCACCATTTCCAACATTCACTACCTGTAGACACAGTTAGCGCACATCTGACCATGTCTCCCTTACTATCTACTCTTGGTGAACAAGAACTGTAAGGAGCCTCAGAAAGCACCATTTCCAACATTCACCATCTGTAGACATAGTTAGCGTACAGCTGTACACGTCTACCTTACTCACTACCCTAGGTGAAGGAGAACAGTAAGGAGCTCAGAAGGCACCATTTCCAACATTCACCATCTGTAGACACAGTTAGCGCACATCTGACCATGTCTCCCTTACTATCTACCCTTGATGAACAAGAACTGTAAGGAGCCTCAGAAAGCACCATTTCCAACATTCACCATCTGTAGACACAGTTAGCACACATCTGACCATGTCTCCCTTACTTTCTACCCTTGATGAACAGGAACTGTAAGGAGCCTCAGAAAGCACCATTTCCAACGTTCACCATCTGTAGACACAGTTAGCGCACCTCTGACCATGTCTCCCTTACTTTCTACCCTTGATGAACAAGAACTGTAAGGAGCCTCAGAAAGCACCATTTCCAACATTCACCATCTGTAGACACAGTTAGCGCACATCTGACCATGTCTCCCTTACTTTCTACCCTTGATGAACAAGAACTGTAAGGAGCCTCAGAAAGCACCATTTCCAACATTCACCATCTGTAGACATAGTTAGCGTACAGCTGTACACGTCTACCTTACTCACTACCCTAGGTGAAGGAGAACAGTAAGGAGCTCAGAAGGCACCATTTCGAACACTCACCATCTGTAGACACAGTTAGCGCACATCTGACCATGTCTCCCTTACTTTCTACCCTTGATGAACAAGAACTGTAAGGAGCCTCAGAAAGCACCATTTCCAACATTCACCATCAGTAGACACAGTTAGCGCACATCTGACCATGTCTCCCTTACTTTCTACCCTTGATGAACAAGAACTGTAAGGAGCCTCAGAAAGCACCATTTCCAACATTCATCATCTGTAGACACAGTTAGCGCACATCTGACCATGTCTCCCTTACTTTCTACCCTTGATGAACAAGAACTGTAAGGAGCCTCAGAAAGCACCATTTCCAACATTCACCATCTGTAGACACAGTTAGCGCACATCTGACCATGTCTCCCTTACTTTCTACCCTTGATGAACAAGAACTGTAAGGAGCCTCAGAAAGCACCATTTCCAACATTCACCATCTGTAGACACAGTTAGCGCACATCTGACCATGTGTCCCTTACTTTCTACCCTTGATGAACAAGAACTGTAAGGAGCCTCAGAAAGCACCATTTCCAACTTTGACTATCTGTAGACACAGTTAGCGCACATCTGACCATGTCTCCCTTACTTTCTACACTTGATGAACAAGAACTGTAAGGAGCCTCAGAAAGCACCATTTCCAACATTCACTATCTGTAGACACAGTTAGCGCACATCTGACCATGTCTCCCTTACTTTCTACCCTTGATGAACAAGAACTGTAAGGAGCCTCAGAAAGCACCATTTCCAACATTCACCATCTGTAGACACAGTTAGCGCACATCTGACCATGTCTCCCTTACTTTCTACCCTTGATGAACAAGAACTGTAAGGAGCCTAAGAAAGCACCATTTCCAACATTCACCATCTGTAGACATAGTTAGCGTACAGCTGTACACGTCTACCTTACTCACTACCCTAGGTGAAGGAGAACAGTAAGGAGCTCAGAAGGCACCATTTCCAACACTCACCATCTGTAGACACAGTAAGCGCACATCTGACCATGTCTCCCTTACTTTCTACCCTTGACGAACAAGAACTGTAAGGAGCCTCAGAAAGCACCATCTCCAACATTAACCATCTGTAGACACAGTTAGCGCACATCTGACCATGTCTCCCTTACTTTCTAACCTTGATGAACAAGAACTGTAAGGAGCCTTAGAAAGCACCATTTCCAACATTCACCATCTGTAGACACAGTTAGCGCACATCTGACCATGTCTCCCTTACTCTCTACCCTTGATGAACAAGAACTGTAAGGAGCCTCAGAAAGAACCATTTCCAACATTCACCATCTGTAGACACAGTTAGCGCACATCTGACCATGTCTCCCTTACTTTCTACCCTTGATGACCAAGAACTGTAAGGAGCCTCAGAAAGCACCATTTCCAACATTCACTATCTGTAGACACAGTTAGCGCACATCTGACCATGTCTCCCTTACTTTCTACCCTTGATGAACAAGAACTGTAAGGAGCCTCAGAAAGCACCATTTCCAACATTCACCATCTGTAGACATAGTTAGCGTACAGCTGTACACGTCTACCTTACTCACTACCGTAGGTGAAGGAGAACAGTAAGGAGCTCAGAAGGCACCATTTCCAACATTCACCATCTGTAGACACAGTTAGCGCACATCTGACCATGTCTCCCTTACTTTCTACCCTTGATGAACAAGATCTGTAAGGAGCCTCAGAAAGCACCATTTCCAACATTCACCATCTGTAGACATAGTTAGCGTACAGCTGTACACGTCTACCTTACTCACTACTATAGGTGAAGGAGAACAGTAAGGAGCTCAGAATGAACCGTATCCAACATTCACCATCTGTAGACACAGTTAGCGCACATCTGACGATGTCTCCCTCACTTTCTACCCTTGACGAACAAGAACTGTAAGGAGCCTCAGAAAGCATCATCTCCAACATTCACCATCTGTAGAACCAGTTAGCACGCATCTGAACATGTCTCCCTTACTTTCTAACCTTGATGAACAAGAACTGTAAGGAGCCTTAGAAAGCACCATTTCCAACATTCACCATCTGTAGACACAGTTAGCGCACATCTGACCATGTCTCCCTTACTATCTACCCTTGATGAACAAGAACTGTAAGGAGCCTCAGAAAGCACTATTTCCAACATTCACCATCTGTAGACACAGTTAGCGCACATCTGACCATGTCTCCCTTACTTTCTACCCTTGATGACCAAGAACTGTAAGGAGCCTCAGAAAGCACCATTTCCAACATTCACTATCTGTAGACACAGTTAGGGCACATCTGACCATGTCTCCCTTACTTTCTACCCTTGATGAACAAGAACTGTAAGGAGCCTCAGAAAGCACCATTTCCAACATTCACCATCTGTAGACATAGTCAGCGTACAGCTGTACACGTCTACCTTACTCACTACCCTAGCTGAAGGAGAACAGTAAGGAGCTCAGAAGGCACCATTTCCAACATTCACCATTTGTAGACACAGTTAGCGCACATCTGACCATGTCTCCCTTACTTTCTACCCTTGATGAACAAGAACTGTAAGGAGCCTCAGAAAGCACCATTTCCAACATTCACCATCTGTAGACACAGTTAGCGCACATCTGACCATGTCTCCCTTACTTTCTACCCTTGATGAACAGGAACTGTAAGGAGCCTCAGAAAGCACCATTTCCAACATTCACCATCTGTAGACACAGTTAGCGCACATCTGACCATGTCTCCCTTACTTTCTACCCTTGATGACCAAGAACTGTAAGCAGCCTCAGAAAGCACCATTTCCAACATTCACTATCTGTAGACACAGTTAGCGCACATCTGACCATGTCTCCCTTACTTTCTACCCTTGATGAACAAGAACTGTAAGGAGCCTCAGAAAGCACCATTTCCAACATTCACCATCTGTAGACATAGTTAGCGTACAGCTGTACACGTCTACCTTACTCACTACCCTAGGTGAAGGAGAACAGTAAGGAGCTCAGAAGGCACCATTTCCAACATTCACCATCTGTAGACACAGTTAGCGCACATCTGACCATGTCTCCCTTACTTTCTACCCTTGATGAACAAGATCTGTAAGGAGCCTCAGAAAGCACCATTTCCAACATTCACCATCTGTAGACATAGTTAGCGTACAGCTGTACACGTCTACCTTACTCACTACAATAGGTGAAGGAGAACAGTAAGGAGCTCAGAAGGAACCATATCCAACATTCACCATCTGTAGACACAGTTAGCGCACATCTGACCATGTCTCCCTCACTTTCTACCCTTGACGAACAAGAACTGTAAGGAGCCTCAGAAAGCACCATCTCCAACATTCACCATCTGTAGAACCAGTTAGCACGCATCTGAACATGTTTCCCTTACTTTCTAACCTTGATGAACAAGAACTGTAAGGAGCCTTAGAAAGCACCATTTCCAACATTCACCATCTGTAGACACAGTTAGGGCACATCTGACCATGTCTCCCTTACTTTCTACCCTTGATGAACAAGAACTGTAAGGAGCCTCAGAAAGCACCATTTCCAACATTCACCATCTGTAGACATAGTCAGCGTACAGCTGTACACGTCTACCTTACTCACTACCCTAGGTGAAGGAGAACAGTAAGGAGCTCAGAAGGCACCATTTCCAACATTCACCATCTGTAGACACAGTTAGCGCACATCTGACCATGTCTCCCTTACTTTCTACCCTTGATGAACAAGAACTGTAAGGAGCCTCAGAAAGCACCATTTCCAACATTCACCATCTGTAGACACAGTTAGCGCACGTCTGACCATGTCTCCCTTACTTTCTACCCTTGATGAACAGGAACTGTAAGGAGCCTCAGAAAGCACCATTTCCAACGTTCAACATCTGTAGACACAGTTAGCACACATCTCACCATGTCTCCCTTACTTTCTACCCTTGATGACAAAGAACTGTAAGGAGCCTCAGAAAGCACTATTTCCAACATTCACCATCTGTAGACACAGTTAGCGCACATCTGACCATGTCTCACTTACTTTCTACCCTTGATGAACAAGAACTGTAAGGAGTTTCAGAAAGCGCCATTTAGAACATTCACCATCTGTAGACATAGTTAGCGTACAGCTGTACACGTCTACCTTACTCACTACCCTAGGTGAAGGAGAACAGTAAGGAGCTCAGAAGGCACCATTTCCAACACTCACCATCTGCAGACACAGTTAGCGCACATCTGACCATGTCTCCCTTACTTTCTACCCTTGATGAACAAGAACTGTAAGGAGCCTCAGAAAGCACCATTTCCAACATTCGCCATCTGTAGACACAGTTAGCGCACATCTGACCATGTCTCCCTTACTTTCTACCCTTGATGAACAGGAACTGTAAGGAGCCTCAGAAAGCACAATTTCCAACGTTCACCATCTGTAGACACAGTTAGCGCACATCTGACCATGTCTCCCTTACTTTCTACCCTTGATGAACAAGAACTGTAAGGAGCCTCAGAAAGCACCATTTCCAACATTCACCATCTGTAGACACAGTTAGCGCACATCTGACCATGTCTCCCTTACTTTCTACCCTTGATGACCAAGAACTGTAAGGAGCCTCAGAAAGCACCATTTCCAACATTCACTATCTGTAGACACAGT
Organism: Schistocerca americana; assembly: GCF_021461395.2. Lineage (NCBI taxonomy): Eukaryota > Metazoa > Arthropoda > Insecta > Orthoptera > Acrididae > Schistocerca > Schistocerca americana. The sequence continues at coordinate 4,943,370 of NW_025725481.1, read as the reverse complement.
TAGCGCACATCTGACCATGTCTCCCTTACTTTCTACCCTTGATGAACAAGAACTGTAAGGAGCCTCAGAAAGCACCATTTCCAACATTCACCATCTGTAGACATAGTTAGAGTACAGCTGTACACGTCTACCTTACTCACTACCCTAGGTGAAGGAGAAAAGTATGGAGCTCAGAAGGCACCATTTCCAACATTCACCATCTGTAGACACAGTTAGCGCACATCTGACCATGTCTCCCTTACTTTCTACCCTTGATGAACAAGAACTGTAAGGAGCCTCAGAAAGCACCATTTCCAACATTCACCATCTGTAGACACAGTTAGCGCACATCTGACCATGTCTCTCTTACTTTCTACCCTTGATGAACAAGAACTGTAAGGAGCCTCAGAGAGCACCATTTCCAACATTCACCATCTGTAGACATAGTTAGCGTACAGCTGTACACGTCTACCTTACTCACTACCCTAGGTGAAGGAGAACAGTAAGGAGCTCAGAAGGCACCATTTCCAACACTCACCATCTGTAGACACAGTTAGCGCACATCTGACCATGTCTCCCTTACATTCTACCCTTGATGAACAAGAACTGTAAGGAGAATCAGAAAGCACCATTTCCAACATTCACCATCTGTAGACACAGTTAGCGCACATCTGACCATGTCTCCCTTACTTTCTACCCTTGATGAACAAGAACTGTGAGGAGCCTCAGAAAGCACCATTTCCAACATTCACCATCTGTAGACACAGTTAGCGCACATCTGACCATGTCTCCCTTACTTTCTACCCTTGATGAACAAGAACTGTAAGGAGCCTCAGAAAGCACCAGTTCCAACATTCATCATCTGTAGACATAGTTAGCGTACAGCTGTACACGTCTACCTTACTCACTACCCTAGCTGAAGGAGAACAGTAAGGAGCTCAGAAGGCACCATTTCCAACATTCACCATCTGTAGACACAGTTAGCGCACATCTGACCATGTCTCCCTTACTTTCTACCCTTGATGAACAAGAACTGTAAGGAGCCTCAGAAAGCACCATTTAAAACATTCACCACCTGAAGATACAGTTAGCGCACATCTGACCATGTCTCCTTTACTTTCTACCCTTGATGAACAAGAACTGTAAGGAGCCTCAGAAAGCACCATTTCCAACATTCACCATCTGTAGACACAGTTAGCGTACATCTGACCATGTCTCCCTTACTTTCTACCCTTGATGAACAAGAACTGTAAGGAGCCTCAGAAAGCACCATTTCCAACATTCACCATCTGTAGACATAGTTAGCGTACAGCTGTACACGTCTACCTTACTCACTACCTTAGGTGAAGGAGAACAGTAAGGAGCTCAGAAGGCACCATTTCCAACATTCACCATCTGTAGACACAGTTAGCGCACATCTGACCATGTCTCCCTTACTTTTTGCCCTTGATGAACAAGAACTGTAAGGAGCCTCAGAAAGCACCATTTCCAACATTCACCATCTGTAGACATAGTTAGCGTACAGCTGTACACGTCTGCCTTACTCACTACCCTAGGTGAAGGAGAACAGTAAGGAGCTCAGAAGGCACCATTTCCAACATTCACCATCTGTAAGGCACAGTTAGCGCACATCTGACCATGTCTCCCTTACTTTCTACCCTTGATGAACAAGAACTGTAAGGAGCCTCAGAAAGCACCATTTCCAACATTCACCATCTGTAGACACAGTTAGCGCACATCTGACCATGTCTCCCTTACTTTCTACCCTTGATGAACAAGAACTGTAAGGAGCCTCAGAAAGCACCATTTCCAACATTCACCATCTGTAGACATAGTTAGCGTGCAGCTGTACACGTCTACCTTACTCACTACCCTAGGTGAAGAAGAACAGTAAGGAGCTCAGAAGGCACCATTTCCAACATTCACCATCTGTAGACACAGTTAGCGCACATCTGACCATGTCTCCCTTACTTTCTACCCTTGATGAACAAGAATAGTAAATAGCCTCAGAAAGCACCATTTCCAATATTCACCATCTGTAGACATAGTTAGCGTACAGCTGTACACGTCTACCTTACTCACTACCCTAGGTGAAGGAGAACAGTAAGGAGCTCAGAAGGCACTATTTCCAACACTCACCATCTGTAGACGCAGTTAGCACACATCTGACCATGTCTCCCTTACTGTCTACCCTTGCTGAACAAGAACTGTAAGGAGCCTCAGAAAGCACCATTTCCAACATTCACCATCTGTAGACACAGTTAGCGCACATCTGACCATGTCTCCCTTACTTTCTACCCTTGATGAACAAGAACTGTAAGGAGCCTCAGAAAGCACCATTTCCAACATTCACCATCTGTAGACACAGTTAGCGCACATCTGACCATGTCTCCCTTACTTTCTACCCTTTATGAACAAGAACTGTAAGAAGCCTCAGGAAGCACCATTTCCAACATTCACCATCTGTAGACACAGTTAGCGCACATCTGACCATGTCTCCCTTACTTTCTACCCTTGATGAACAAGAACTGTAAGGAGCCTCAGAAAGCACCATTTCCAACATTCACCATCTGTAGACACAGTTAGTGCACATCTGACCTTGTCTCCCTTACTTTCTACCCTTGATGAACAAGATCTGTAAGGAGCCTCAGAAAGCACCATTTCCAACATTCACCATCTGTAGACATAGTTAGCGTACAGCTGTACACGGCTACCTTACTCACTACCCTAGGTGAAGGAGAACAGTAAGGAGCTCAGAAGGCACCATACACGGCTACTTTACTCACTACCCTGGGTGAAGGAGAACAGTAAGGAGCTCAGAAGGCACCATTTCCAACATTTACCATCTTTAGACACAGTTAGCGCACATCTGACCATGTCTCCCTTACTTTCTACCCTTGATGAACAAGAACTGTAAGGAGCCTCAGAAAGCACTATTTCCAACATTCACCAACTGTAGACACAGTTAGCGCACATCTGACTATGTCTCCCTTACTTTCTACCCTTGATGAACAAGAGCTGTAAGGAGCCTCAGAAAGCACCATTTCCAACATTCACCATCTGTAGACATAGTTAGCGTACAGCTGTACACGTCTACCTTACTCACTACCCTAGGTTAAGGAGAACAGTAAGGAGCTCAGAAGGCACCATTTCCAACATTCGCCATCTGTAGACACAGTTAGCGCACATCTGACCATGTCTCCCTTACTTTCTACCCCTAATGAACAAGAACTGTAAGGAGCCTCAGAAAGCACCATTTCCAACATTCACCATCTGTAGACATAGTTAGCGTACAGCTGTACACATCTACCTTACTCACTACCCTAGGTGAAGGAGAACAGTAAGGAGCTCAGAAGGCACCATTTCCAACGTTCACCATCTGTAGACACAGTTAGCGAACATCTGACCATGTCTCCCTTACTTTTGTAAAGGATGAGCCAGACAATAGGAGATTTTACTTTATTATATGAGCCTCCAACCAGTAACTTCATTTTTCGGTCCTAACCGGGTGTATTATTTTTGTCGGGGGCGCGGGTGGGTGGCGGAACCTGCCCCCCAAGCGTTTCCCTGATTCGACCCCGCGTTGCGGCGGTGGCCGCGCATCTGATTAGAAAATGGAGACTTTGTGGGGCAAACATTATTAGCATGGCCTACTGTCTGGCAAATAGTGCAATACGGCGCGCGACAGCGCATTGCCGTATGGTTGGGCTTCCCACAACGCTGACAAAATACTTCTTTTGCTGGGACCGGTACTGGGTCCGATGGGCGCGGGGCGGCAGCGCAAAAACGCAACACCTCTTCGCGAAGCATTGCCAAACGAACAGCTTCAAACAGAGAAGTGGGGGAGGCTGCTTTGACTTCTCCTCCGATGCGGGGGTCAATACCGCGGACAAATGCATCAATTGCACGTGCTTCGGCTTCTGAACGCAAAATTCTGTTTTCACTGGCATTTTCACCTAGCTTGTAGGTACGACAAGATACTGCTCGTATGCGATCTGCAAAGGCATCAAAATCCTCATTAGGCTTCTGCCTAAGGGTTGATAATTGATCTCTGTAATATGCGGTACCTCTGGTATCGGAATAACGCGTAGTCAATCCGCGGGCCAATACTTCAAATTCGTGCGTGTCACGCAATTCGTCCACCGTTTCTATGAACATTCGGGCTTCCCCTGTCAACTTGAGTCTGGCTACATTGACCAATAGATCATCCGGCCAGGCACACGTGCGACCCACATCACGAATATTTTGTAAGAACATAGCTACATTTTCGTGGGACTTCCCAGAAAAGGTGGGAATGAAATCAGCCGCAGGAAAATTGCTTACAGTCGCCATGTTAGCAGAAATTGTGGCGTTTGTATTAGAGACAGAATTAGTGTTAGTTGCCTCTGTTTGAGCATTTGTTACAGGGGTGGAGCTAGCCACAGGTATGGAAGTTCGCGCACTAGCTTCCAGCGTCTGTTTCAAGACGCGGTTTTGCTCAAGTAGCTCCTGATTTTGTGCGAATAACTGGCGCATTTGCGCATTTATGGCCTCGAGCGGGTCTTGCGAGACAGATGCATCTACGGGGGTATCCCGTTCCGTCGCTCGTGTCCCTATCGGCATGTTTACAATTTTATGGGACGCTAGTGACCAGAAAAAAGTAATGATTGTTACAAAAAAAGGACGGCCACAAAGATTCTCAATCCAGCGGCGGAAGATCGTCGAAGATATAGTTGTAAGCATCGCGGCGACTTACATGGTGATGGCGATGGTGCGACGCATTGGTGGCGGCGACGGCATGGTGCAGTGGCGGCGAGCGGTGGTCGGCGGGCGGCGGCGACGGCGTCCAGACCCGTGGGCGGCGGCAAATGTGTTGGCGGCGGACGGCGCTGGCTCGGCCGGTCGGCGATGGCGGCAGGCCCCTGGCGCGTCGTTGACAGCGGCGGGCGACGGTGGGCGGCGCGGCGACGGCGGATGACGGCGCCCCGGCCCTGTCGCGCAGCGCAGGCCCCTCCAACTCAGGCAGCGGGCACCGCGGCGGCGTCCGGCTCACGTGGCTGACTAGCGTGGGCTGCACCGCTGCAGCGCGGCCCTGTGCGTGTTCACTGGCGCAGCCACGGCCCACGTGCAGCAAACGTGGCGGCCGGTTGGCGCATTCCATGCGCGAAGTGTACGGCGTCTTGCCGGGAAAAATTTAGTGTAGCGACAAAGTCACTACGGGAACGGATCCCACTTCTGACACCAATTGTACAGGATGGCGGGTATGGGCAGGCGGTGGGCGTTATGGAATAATAGTGTAATTTTTAGAGAAAGGCCATTTATTGGCTAAAGCATGATGAAAGGGGCTACATAGGCCTAGGGAGGTGAGGGTGAGCCAGAGCTTACAATTTGGCGAACATTGTTCGCGAAGCTACCGAAAGTTGTTGTCTGCCAAAACTAAGTCCACAGTGCCGCAGCACCGGGAGAAGCGGGAGATGTTCAATGCTACAGGGCGCGCATCCGACTCGCGGGAGAGCAAGAATACAAGAGAGCGGGCCCGGCGACGGGCGGCCGGGTATGTTCGACGCACCACGCGGCTTCCTCCACCCTGATTGGTCAGGACCGAGCAAACCGTGCGGGCGGCATGGAACTTTCCAGAGCGTTGCCTGCTAAGCGACGCCTGGGACGGCGTTACCTCGTCAGCACACGAGAGAGGCGCGTGAACAAGGTGCCCTTTCTCGGTGCTGACTTCCTGTTACTAAACCGTGGGACGAAAGAATTTACAGGCAGCTAACGCTGCCGGCCGTGGCTTGGCCGCAATGGAAAAATGAGGTTACTGGTTGGAGGCTCATATAATAAAGTAAAATCTCCTATTGTCTGGCTCATCCTTTACACTTTCTACCCTTGATGAACAAGAACTGTAAGGAGCCTCAGAAAGCACCATTTCCAACATTCACCATCTGTAGACATAGTTAGCGTACAGCTGTACACGTCTACCTTACTCACTACCCTAGGTGAAGGAGAACAGTAAGGAGCTCACAAGGCACCATTTCCAACATTCACCATCTGTAGACACAGTTAGCGCACATCTGACCATGTCTCCCTTACTTTCTACCCTTGATGAACAAGAACTGTAAGGAGCCTCAGAAAGCACCATTTCCAACATTCACCATCTGTAGACATAGTTAGCGTACAGCTGTACACGTCTACCTTACTCACTACCCTAGGTGAAGGAGAACAGTAAGGAGCTCACAAGGCACCATTTCCAACATTCACCATCTGTAGACACAGTTAGCGCACATCTGACCATGTCTCCCTTACTTTCTACCCTTGATGAACAAGAACTGTAAGGAGCCACAGAAAGCACCATTTCCAACATTCACCATCTGTAGACACAGTTAGCGCACATCTGACCATGTCTCCCTTACTTTCTACCCTTGATGAACAAGAACTGTAAGGAGCCTCAGAAAGCACTATTTCCAACATTCACCATCTGTAGACATATTTAGCGTACAGCTGTACACGTCTAACTTACTCACTACCCAAGGTGAAAGAGAACAGTAAGGAGCTCAGAAGGCACCATTTCCAACATTCACCATCTGTAGACACAGTTAGCGCACATCTGACCATGTCTCCCTTACTTTCTACCCTTGATGAACAAGAACTGTAAGGAGTCTCAGAAAGCACCATTTCCAACATTCACCATCTGTAGACATAGTTAGCGTACAGCTGTACACGTCTACCTTACTCACTACCCTAGGTGAAGGAGAACAGTAAGGAGCTCAGAAGGCACCATTTCCAACATTCACCATCTGTAGACACAGTTAGCGCACATCTGACCATGTCTCCCTTACTTTCTACCCTTGATGAACAAGAACTGTAAGGAGCCTCAGAATGCACCATTTCCAAAATTCACCAGCTGTTGACACAGTTAGCGCACATCTGACCATGTCTCCCTTACTTTCTACCCTTGATGAACAATAACGGTAAGGAGCCTCAGAAAGCACCATTTCCAACATTCACCATCTGTAGACACAGTTAGCGCACATCTGACCATGTCTCCCTTACTTTCTACCCTTGATGAACAAGAACTGTAAGGAGCCTCAGAAAGCACCATTTCCAACATTCACCATCTGTAGACACAGTTAGCGCACATCTGACCATGTCTCCCTTACTTTCTACCCTTGATGAACAGGAACTGTAAGGAGCCTCAGAAAGCACAATTTCCAACGATCACCATCTGTAGACACAGTTAGCGCACATCTGACCATGTCTCCCTTACTTTCTACCCTTGATGAACAAGAACTGTAAGGAGCCTCAGAAAGCACCATTTCCAACATTCACCATCTGTAGACACAGTTAGCGCACATCTGACCATGTCTCCCTTACTTTCTACCCTTGATGAACAAGAACTGTAAGGAGCCTCAGAAAGCACCATTTCCAACATTCACCATCTGTAGACACAGTTAGCGCACATCTGACCATGTCTCTCTTACTTTCTACCCTTGATGAACAAGAACTGTAAGGAGCCTCAGAGAGCACCATTTCCAACATTCACCATCTGTAGACATAGTTAGCGTACAGCTGTACACGTCTACCTTACTCACTACCCTAGGTGAAGGAGAACAGTAAGGAGCTCAGAAGGCACCATTTCCAACACTCACCATCTGTAGACACAGTTAGCGCACATCTGACCATGTCTCCCTTACTTTCTACCCTTGATGAACAAGAACTGTAAGGAGAATCAGAAAGCACCATTTCCAACATTCATTATCTGTAGACACAGTTAGCGCACATCTGACCATGTCTCCCTTACTTTCTACCCTTGATGAACAAGAACTGTAAGGAGCCTCAGAAAGCACCATTTCCAACATTCACCACCTGTAGACATAGTTAGCGTACAGCTGTACACGTCTACCTTACTCACTACCTTAGGTGAAGGAGAACAGTAAGGAGCTCAGAAGGCACCATTTCCAACATTCACCATCTCTAGACACAGTTAGCGCACATCTGACCATGTCTCCCTTACTTTCTACCCTTGATGAACAAAAACTGTAAGGAGCCTCAGAATGCACCATTTCCAAAATTCACCAGCTGTTGACACAGTTAGCGCACATCTGACCATGTCTCCCTTACTTTCTACCCTTGATGAACAATAACTGTAAGGAGCCTCAGAAAGCACCATTTCCAACATTCACCATCTGTAGACACAGTTAGCGCACATCTGACCATGTCTCCCTTACTTTCTACCCTTGATGAACAAGAACTGTAAGGAGCCTCAGAAAGCACCATTTCCAACATTCACCATCTGTAGACACAGTTAGCGCACATCTGACCATGTCTCCCTTACTTTCTACCCTTGATGAACAGGAACTGTAAGGAGCCTCAGAATGCACAATTTCCAACGATCACCATCTGTAGACACAGTTAGCGCACATCTGACCATGTCTCCCTTACTTTCTACCCTTGATGAACAAGAACTGTAAGGAGCCTCAGAAAGCACCATTTCCAACATTCACCATCTGTAGACACAGTTAGCGCACATCTGACCATGTCTCCCTTACTTTCTACCCTTGATGACCAAGAACTGTAAGGAGCCTCAGAAAGCACCATTTCCAACATTCACTATCTGTAGACACAGTTAGCGCACATCTGACCATGTCTCCCTTACTTTGTACCCTTGATGAACAAGAACTGTAAGGAGCCTCAGAAAGCACCATTTCCAACATTCACCATCTGTAGACATAGTTAGCGTACAGCTGTACACGTCTACCTTACTCACTACCCTAGGTGAAGGAGAACAGTATGGAGCTCAGAAGGCACCATTTCCAACATTCACCATCTGTAGACACAGTTAGCGCACATCTGACCATGTCTCCCTTACTTTCTACCCTTGATGAACAAGAACTGCAAGGAGCCTCAGAAAGCACCATTTCCAACATTCACCATCTGTAGACACAGTTAGCGCACATCTGACCATGTCTCTCTTACTTTCTACCCTTGATGAACAAGAACTGTAAGGAGCCTCAGAGAGCACCATTTCCAACATTCACCATCTGTAGACATAGTTAGCGTACAGCTGTACACGTCTACCTTACTCACTACCCTAGGTGAAGGAGAACAGTAAGGAGCTCAGAAGGCACCATTTCCAACACTCACCATCTGTAGACACAGTTAGCGCACATCTGACCATGTCTCCCTTACTTTCTACCCTTGATGAACAAGAACTGTAAGGAGAATCAGAAAGCACCATTTCCAACATTCATTATCTGTAGACACAGTTAGCGCACATCTGACCATGTCTCCCTTACTTTCTACCCTTGATGAACAAGAACTGTGAGGAGCCTCAGAAAGCACCATTTCCAACATTCACCATCTGTAGACACAGTTAGCGCACATCTGACCATGTCTCCCTAACTTTCTACCCTTGATGAACAAGAACTGTAAGGAGCCTCAGAAAGCACCAGTTCCAACATTCATCATCTGTAGACATAGTTAGCGTACAGCTGTACACGTCTACCTTACTCACTACCCTAGGTGAAGGAGAACAGTAAGGAGCTCAGAAGGCACCATTTCCAACATTCACCATCTGTAGACACAGTTAGCGCACATCTGACCATGTCTCCCTTACTTTCTACCCTTGATGAACAATAACTGTAAGGAGCCTCAGAAAGCACCATTTCCAACATTCACCATCTGTAGACACAGTTAGCGCACATCTGACCATGTCTCCCTTACTTTCTACCCTTGATGAACAAGAACTGTAAGGAGCCTCAGAAAGCACCATTTCCAACATTCACCATCTGTAGACACAGTTAGCGCACATCTGACCATGTCTCCCTTACTTTCTACCCTTGATGAACAGGAACTGTAAGGAGCCTCAGAATGCACAATTTCCAACGATCACCATCTGTAGACACAGTTAGCGCACATCTGACCATGTCTCCCTTACTTTCTACCCTTGATGAACAAGAACTGTAAGGAGCCTCAGAAAGCACCATTTCCAACATTCACCATCTGTAGACACAGTTAGCGCACATCTGACCATGTCTCCCTTACTTTCTACCCTTGATGACCAAGAACTGTAAGGAGCCTCAGAAAGCACCATTTCCAACATTCACTATCTGTAGACACAGTTAGCGCACATCTGACCATGTCTCCCTTACTTTGTACCCTTGATGAACAAGAACTGTAAGGAGCCTCAGAAAGCACCATTTCCAACATTCACCATCTGTAGACATAGTTAGCGTACAGCTGTACACGTCTACCTTACTCACTACCCTAGGTGAAGGAGAACAGTATGGAGCTCAGAAGGCACCATTTCCAACATTCACCATCTGTAGACACAGTTAGCGCACATCTGACCATGTCTCCCTTACTTTCTACCCTTGATGAACAAGAACTGTAAGGAGCCTCAGAAAGCACCATTTCCAACATTCACCATCTGTAGACACAGTTAGCGCACATCTGACCATGTCTCTCTTACTTTCTACCCTTGATGAACAAGAACTGTAAGGAGCCTCAGAGAGCACCATTTCCAACATTCACCATCTGTAGACATAGTTAGCGTACAGCTGTACACGTCTACCTTACTCACTACCCTAGGTGAAGGAGAACAGTAAGGAGCTCAGAAGGCACCATTTCCAACACTCACCATCTGTAGACACAGTTAGCGCACATCTGACCATGTCTCCCTTACTTTCTACCCTTGATGAACAAGAACTGTAAGGAGAATCAGAAAGCACCATTTCCAACATTCATTATCTGTAGACACAGTTAGCGCACATCTGACCATGTCTCCCTTACTTTCTACCCTTGATGAACAAGAACTGTGAGGAGCCTCAGAAAGCACCATTTCCAACATTCACCATCTGTAGACACAGTTAGCGCACATCTGACCATGTCTCCCTCACTTTCTACCCTTGATGAACAAGAACTGTAAGGAGCCTCAGAAAGCACCAGTTCCAACATTCATCATCTGTAGACATAGTTAGCGTACAGCTGTACACGTCTACCTTACTCACTACCCTAGGTGAAGGAGAACAGTAAGGAGCTCAGAAGGCACCATTTCCAACATTCACCATCTGTAGACACAGTTAGCGCACATCTGACCATGTCTCCCTTACTTTCTACCCTTGATGAACAAGAACTGTAAGGAGCCTCAGAAAGCACCATTTAAAACATTCACCACCTGAAGATACAGTTAGCGCACATCTGACCATGTCTCCCTTACTTTCTACCCTTGATGAACAAGAACTGTAAGGAGCCTCAGAAAGCACCATTTCCAACATTCACCATCTGTAGACACAGTTAGCGCACATCTGACAACGTCTCCCTTACTTTCTACCCTTGATGAACAAGAACTGTAAGGAGCCTCAGAAAGCACCATTTCCAACATTCACCATCTGTAGACATAGTTAGCGTACAGCTGTACACGTCTACCTTACCCACTACCTTAGGTGAAGGAGAACAGTAAGGAGCTCAGAAGGCACCATTTCCAACATTCACCATCTGTAGACACAGTTAGCGCACATCTGACCATGTCTCCCTTACTTTTTGCCCTTGATGAACAAGAACTGTAAGGAGCCTCAGAAAGCACCATTTCCAACATTCACCATCTGTAGACATAGTTAGCATACAGCTGTACAAGTCTGCCTTACTCACTACGCTAGGTGAAGGAGAACAGTAAGGAGCTCAGAAGGCACCATTTCCAACATTCACCATCTGTAAGGCACAGTTAGCGGACATCTGACCATGTCTCCCTTACTTTCTACCCTTGATGAACAAGAACTGTAAGGAGCCTCAGAAAGCACCATTTCCAACATTCACCATCTGTAGACACAGTTAGCGCACATCTGACCATGTCTCCCTTACTTTCTACCCTTGATGAACAAGAACTGTAAGGAGCCTCAGAAAGCACCATTTCCAACATTCACCATCTGTAGACACAGTTAGCGCACATCTAACCATGTCTCCCTTACGTTCTACCCTTTATGAACAAGAACTGTAAGAAGCCTCAGGAAGCACCATTTCCAACATTCACCATCTGTAGACACAGTTAGCGCTTATCTGACCATGTCTCCCTTACTTTCTACCCTTGATGAACAAGAACTGTAAGGAGCCTCAGAAAGCACCATTTCCAACATTCACCATCTGTAGACACAGTTAGTGCACATCTGACCTTGTCTCCCTTACTTTCTACCCTTGATGAACAAGAGCTGTAAGGAGCCTCAGAAAGCACTATTTCCAACATTCACCAACTGTAGACACAGTTAGCGCACATCTGACTATGTCTCCCTTACTTTCTACCCTTGATGAACAAGAGCTGTAAGGAGCCTCAGAAAGCACCATTTCCAACATTCACCGTCTGTAGACATAGTTAGCGTACAGCTGTACACGTCTACCTTACTCACTACCCTAGGTTAAGGAGAACAGTAAGGAGCTCAGAAGGCACCATTTCCAACATTCGCCATCTGTAGACACAGTTAGCGCACATCTGACCATGTCTCCCTTACTTTCTACCCTTGATGAACAAGAACTGTAAGGAGCCTCAGAAAGCACTATTTCCAACATTCACCAACTGTAGACACAGTTAGCGCACATCTGACTATGTCTCCCTTGCTTTCTACCCTTGATGAACAAGAGCTGTAAGGAGCCTCAGAAAGCACCATTTCCAACATTCACCATCTGTAGACATAGTTAGCGTACAGCTGTACACATCTACCTTACTCACTACCCTAGGTGAAGGAGAACAGTAAGGAGCTCAGAAGGCACCATACACGGCTATTTACTCACTACCCTGGGTGAAGGAGAACAGTAAGGAGCCCAGAAGGCACCATTTCCAACATTCACCATCTTTAGACACAGTTAGCGCACATCTGACCATGTCTCCCTTACTTTCTACCCTTGATGAACAAGAACTGTAAGGAGCCTCAGAAAGCACTATTTCCAACATTCACCAACTGTAGACACAGTTAGCGCACATCTGACTATGTCTCCCTTACTTTCTACCCTTGATGAACAAGAGCTGTAAGGAGCCTCAGAAAGCACCATTTCCAACATTCACCATCTGTAGACATAGTTAGCGTACAGCTGTACACGTCTACCTTACTCACTACCCTAGGTTAAGGAGAACAGTAAGGAGCTCAGAAGGCACCATTTCCAACACTCGCCATCTGTAGACACAGTTAGCGCACATCTGACCATGTCTCCCTTACTTTCTACCCCTAATGAACAAGAACTGTAAGGAGCCTCAGAAAGCACCATTTCCAACATTCACCATCTGTAGACATAGTTAGCGTACAGCTGTACACATCTACCTTACTCACTACCCTAGGTGAAGGAGAACAGTAAGGAGCTCAGAAGGCACCATTTCCAACGTTCACCATCTGTAGACACAGTTAGCGAACATCTGACCATGTCTCCCTTACTTTCTACCCTTGATGAACAAGAACTGTAAGGAGCCTCAGAAAGCACCATTTCCAACATTCACCATCTGTAGACATAGTTAGCGTACAGCTGTACACGTCTACCTTACTCACTACCCTAGGTGAAGGAGAACAGTAAGGAGCTCACAAGGCACCATTTCCAACATTCACCATCTGTAGACACAGTTAGCGCACATCTGACCATGTCTCCCTTACTTTCTACCCTTGATGAACAAGAACTGTAAGGAGCCTCAGAAAGCACCATTTCCAACATTCACCATCTGTAGACATAGTTAGCGTACAGCTGTACACGTCTACCTTACTCACTACCCTAGGTGAAGGAGAACAGTAAGGAGCTCACAAGGCACCATTTCCAACATTCACCATCTGTTGACACAGTTAGCGCACATCGGACCATGTCTCCCTTACTTTCTACCCTTGATGAACAAGAACTGTAAGGAGCCACAGAAAGCACCATTTCCAACATTCACCATCTGTAGACACAGTTAGCGCACATCTGACCATGTCTCCCTTACTTTCTAACCTTGATGAACAAGAACTGTAAGGAGCCTCAGAAAGCACTATTTCCAACATTCACCATCTGTAGACATATTTAGCGTACAGCTGTACACGTCTAACTTACTCACTACCCTAGGTGAAAGAGAACAGTAAGGAGCTCAGAATTCACCATTTCCAACATTCACCATCTGTAGACACAGTTAGCGCACATCTGACCATGTCTCCCTTACTTTCTACCCTTGATGAACAAGAACTGTAAGGAGTCTCAGAAAGCACCATTTCCAACATTCACCATCTGTAGACATAGTTAGCGTACAGCTGTACACGTCTACCTTACTCACTACCCTAGGTGAAGGAGAACAGTAAGGAGCTCAGAAGGCACCATTTCCAACATTCACCATCTGTAGACACAGTTAGCGCACATCTGACCATGTCTCCCTTACTTTCTACCCTTGATGAACAAGAACTGTAAGGAGCCTCAGAAAGCACCATTTCCAAAATTCACCATCTGTTGACACAGTTAGCGCACATCTGACCATGTCTCCCTTACTTTCTACCCTTGATGAACAATAACTGTAAGGAGCCTCAGAAAGCACCATTTCCAACGTTCACCATCTGTAGACACAGTTAGCGCACATCTGACCATGTCTCCCTTACTTTCTACCCTTGATGAACAAGAACTGTAAGGAGCCTCAGAAAGCACCATTTCCAACATTCACCATCTGTAGACACAGTTAGCGCACATCTGACCATGTCTCCCTTACTTTCTACCCTTGATTAACAAGAACTGTAATGAACCTCAGAAAGCACCATTTCCAACATTCATCATCTGTAGACATAGTTAGCGTACAGCTGTACACGTCTACGTTGCTCACTACCCTAGGTGAAGGAGAACAGTAAGGAGCTCAGAAGGCACCATTTCCAACATTCACCATCTGTAAACACAGTTAGCGCACATCTGACCATGTCTCCCTTACTTTCTACCCCTGATGAACAAGAATAGTAAGGAGCCTCAGAAAGCACCATTTCCAACATTCACCATCTGTAGACATAGTTAGCGTACAGCTGTACACGTCTACCTTACTCACTACCCTAGGTGAAGAAGAACAGTAAGGAGCTCAGAAGGCACCATTTCCAACATTCACCATCTGTAGTCACAGTTAGCGCACTTCTGACCATGTATCCCTTACTTTCTACCCTTGATGAACAAGAACTGTAAGGAGCTTCAGAAAGCACCATTTCCAACATTCACCATCTGTAGTCACAGTTAGCGCACATCTGACCATGTCTCCCTTACTTTCTACCCTAGATGAACAAGAACTGTAAGGAGCCTCAGCAAGCACCATTTCCAACATTCACTATCTGTAGACATAGTTAGCGTACAGCTGTACACGTCTACCTTACTCACTACCCTAGGTGAAGGAGAACAGTAAGGAGCTCAGAAGGCACCATTTCCAACATTCACCATCTGTAGACACAGTTAGCGCACATCTGACAATGTCTCCCTTACTTTCTACCCTTGATGAACAAGAACTGTAAGGAGCCTCAGAAAGCACCATTTCCAACATTCACCATCTGTAGACACAGTTAGCGCACATCTGACCATGTCTCCCTTACTTTCTACCCTTGATGAACACGAACTGTAAGGAGCCTCAGAAAGCACCATTTCCAACATTCACCATCTGTAGACATAGTTAGCGTACAGCTGTACACATCTACCTTACTCACTACCCTAGGTGAATGAGAACAGTAAGGAGCTCAGAAGGCACCATTTCCAACATTCACCATCTGTAGACACAGTTAGCGCACATCTGACCATGTCTCCCTTACTTTCTACCCTTGATGAACAAGAACTGTAAGGAGCCTCAGAAAGCACCATTTCCAACATTCACCATCTGTAGACACAGTTAGCGCACATCTGACCATGTGTCCCTTACTTTCTACCCTTGATGAACAGGAACTGTAAGGAGCCTCAGAAAGCACCATTTCCAACGTTCACCATCTGTAGACACAGTTAGCGCACATCTGACCATGTCTCCCTTACTTTCTACCCTTGATGAACAAGAACTGTAAGGAGCCTCAGAAAGCACCATTTCCAACATTCATCATCTGTAGACATAGTTAGCGTACAGCTGTACACGTCTACCTTGCTCACTACCCTAGGTGAAGGAGAACAGTAAGGAGCTCAGAAGGCACCATTTCCAACATTCACCATCTGTAGACACAGTTAGCGCACATCTGACCATGTCTCCCTTACTTTCTACCCCTGATGAACAAGAATAGTAAGGAGCCTCAGAAAGCACCATTTCCAACATTCACCATCTGTAGACATAGTTAGCGTACAGCTGTACACGTCTACCTTACTCACTACCCTAGGTGAAGAAGAACAGTAAGGAGCTCAGAAGGCACCATTTCCAACATTCACCATCTGTAGACACAGTTAGCGCACATCTGACCATGTCTCCCTTACTTTCTACCCTTGATGAACAAGAACTGTAAGGAGCCTCAGAAAGCACCATTTCCAACATTCACCATCTGTAGACACAGTTAGCGCACTTCTGACCATGTATCCCTTACTTTCTACCCCTGATGAACAAGAACTGTAAGGAGCCTCAGAAAGCACCATTTCCAACATTCACCATCTGTAGACACAGTTAGCGCACATCTGACCATGTCTCCCTTACTTTCTACCCTTGATGAACAAGAACTGTAAGGAGCCTCAGAAAGCACCATTTCCAACATTCACCATCTGTAGACATAGTTAGCGTACAGCTGTACACGTCTACCTTACTCACTACCCTAGGTGAAGGAGAACAGTAAGGAGCTCACAAGGCACCATTTCCAACATTCACCATCTGTTGACACAGTTAGCGCACATCTGACCATGTCTCCCTTACTTTCTACCCTTGATGAACAAGAACTGTAAGGAGCCACAGAAAGCACCATTTCCAACATTCACCATCTGTAGACACAGTTAGCGCACATCTGACCATGTCTCCCTTACTTTCTAACCTTGATGAACAAGAACTGTAAGGAGCCTCAGAAAGCACTATTTCCAACATTCACCATCTGTAGACATATTTAGCGTACAGCTGTACACGTCTAACTTACTCACTACCCTAGGTGAAAGAGAACAGTAAGGAGCTCAGAAGGCACCATTTCCAACATTCACCATCTGTAGACACAGTTAGCGCACATCTGACCATGTCTCCCTTACTTTCTACCCTTGATGAACAAGAACTGTAAGGAGTCTCAGAAAGCACCATTTCCAACATTCACCATCTGTAGACATAGTTAGCGTACAGCTGTACACGTCTACCTTACTCACTACCCTAGGTGAAGGAGAACAGTAAGGAGCTCAGAAGGCACCATTTCCAACATTCACCATCTGTAGACACAGTTAGCGCACATCTGACCATGTCTCCCTTACTTTCTACCCTTGATGAACAAGAACTGTAAGGAGCCTCAGAAAGCACCATTTCCAAAATTCACCATCTGTTGACACAGTTAGCGCACATCTGACCATGTCTCCCTTACTTTCTACCCTTGATGAACAATAACTGTAAGGAGCCTCAGAAAGCACCATTTCCAACGTTCACCATCTGTAGACACAGTTAGCGCACATCTGACCATGTCTCCCTTACTTTCTACCCTTGATGAACAAGAACTGTAAGGAGCCTCAGAAAGCACCATTTCCAACATTCACCATCTGTAGACACAGTTAGCGCACATCTGACCATGTCTCCCTTACTTTCTACCCTTGATTAACAAGAACTGTAATGAACCTCAGAAAGCACCATTTCCAACATTCATCATCTGTAGACATAGTTAGCGTACAGCTGTACACGTCTACGTTGCTCACTACCCTAGGTGAAGGAGAACAGTAAGGAGCTCAGAAGGCACCATTTCCAACATTCACCATCTGTAAACACAGTTAGCGCACATCTGACCATGTCTCCCTTACTTTCTACCCCTGATGAACAAGAATAGTAAGGAGCCTCAGAAAGCACCATTTCCAACATTCACCATCTGTAGACATAGTTAGCGTACAGCTGTACACGTCTACCTTACTCACTACCCTAGGTGAAGAAGAACAGTAAGGAGCTCAGAAGGCACCATTTCCAACATTCACCATCTGTAGACACAGTTAGCGCACATTTGACCATGTCTCCCTTACTTTCTACGCTTGATGAATAAGAACTGTAAGGAGCCTCAGAAAGCACCATTTCCAACATTCACCATCTGTAGACACAGTTAGCGCACTTCTGACCATGTATCCCTTACTTTCTACCCTTGATGAACAAGAACTGTAAGGAGCTTCAGAAAGCACCATTTCCAACATTCACCATCTGTAGTCACAGTTAGCGCACATCTGACCATGTCTCCCTTACTTTCTACCCTAGATGAACAAGAACTGTAAGGAGCCTCAGCAAGCACCATTTCCAACATTCACTATCTGTAGACATAGTTAGCGTACAGCTGTACACGTCTACCTTACTCACTACCCTAGGTGAAGGAGAACAGTAAGGAGCTCAGAAGGCACCATTTCCAACATTCACCATCTGTAGACACAGTTAGCGCACATCTGACAATGTCTCCCTTACTTTCTACCCTTGATGAACAAGAACTGTAAGGAGCCTCAGAAAGCACCATTTCCAACATTCACCATCTGTAGACACAGTTAGCGCACATCTGACCATGTCTCCCTTACTTTCTACCCTTGATGAACACGAACTGTAAGGAGCCTCAGAAAGCACCATTTCCAACATTCACCATCTGTAGACATAGTTAGCGTACAGCTGTACACATCTACCTTACTCACTACCCTAGGTGAATGAGAACAGTAAGGAGCTCAGAAGGCACCATTTCCAACATTCACCATCTGTAGACACAGTTAGCGCACATCTGACCATGTCTCCCTTACTTTCTACCCTTGATGAACAAGAACTGTAAGGAGCCTCAGAAAGCACCATTTCCAACATTCACCATCTGTAGACACAGTTAGCGCACATCTGACCATGTGTCCCTTACTTTCTACCCTTGATGAACAGGAACTGTAAGGAGCCTCAGAAAGCACCATTTCCAACGTTCACCATCTGTAGACACAGTTAGCGCACATCTGACCATGTCTCCCTTACTTTCTACCCTTGATGAACAAGAACTGTAAGGAGCCTCAGAAAGCACCATTTCCAACATTCATCATCTGTAGACATAGTTAGCGTACAGCTGTACACGTCTACCTTGCTCACTACCCTAGGTGAAGGAGAACAGTAAGGAGCTCAGAAGGCACCATTTCCAACATTCACCATCTGTAGACACAGTTAGCGCACATCTGACCATGTCTCCCTTACTTTCTACCCCTGATGAACAAGAATAGTAAGGAGCCTCAGAAAGCACCATTTCCAACATTCACCATCTGTAGACATAGTTAGCGTACAGCTGTACACGTCTACCTTACTCACTACCCTAGGTGAAGAAGAACAGTAAGGAGCTCAGAAGGCACCATTTCCAACATTCACCATCTGTAGACACAGTTAGCGCACATCTGACCATGTCTCCCTTACTTTCTACCCTTGATGAACAAGAACTGTAAGGAGCCTCAGAAAGCACCATTTCCAACATTCACCATCTGTAGACACAGTTAGCGCACTTCTGACCATGTATCCCTTACTTTCTACCCTTGATGAACAAGAACTGTAAGGAGCCTCAGAAAGCACCATTTCCAACATTCACCATCTGTAGTCACAGTTAGCGCACATCTGACCACGTCTCCCTTACTTTCTACCCTTGATGAACAAGAACTGTAAGGACCCTCAGAAAGCACCATTTCCAACATTCACTATCTGTAGACATAGTTAGCGTACAGCTGTACACGTCTACCTTACTCACTACCCTAGGTGAAGGAGAACAGTAAGGAGCTCAGAAGGCACCATTTCCAACATTCACCAAATGTAGACACAGTTAGCGCACATCTGACAATGTCTCCCTTACTTTCTACCCTTGATGAACAAGAACCGTAAGGAGCCTCAGAAAGCACCATTTCCAACATTCACCATCTGTAGACAGAGTTAGCGCACATCTGACCATGTCTCCCTCACTTTCTACCCTTGATGAACAAGAACTGTAAGGAGCCTCAGAAAGCACCATTTCCAACATTCACTATCTGTAGACACAGTTAGCGCACATCTGACCATGTCTCCCTTACTTTCTACCCTTGATGAACAAGAACTGTAATTAGCCTCAGAAAGCACCATTTCCAACATTCACCATCTGTAGACATAGTTAGCGTACAGCTGTACACGTCTACCTTACTCACTACCCTAGGTGAAGGAGAACAGTAAGGAGCTCAGAAGGCACCATTTCCAACACTCACCATCTGCAGACACAGTTAGCGCACATCTGACCATGTCGCCCTTACTTTCTACCCTTGATGAACAAGAACTGTAAGGAGCCTCAGAAAGCACCATTTCCAACATTCACCATCTGTAGGCACAGTAGCGCACATCTGACCATGTCTCCCTTACTTTCTACCCTTGATGAACAAGAACTGTAAGGAGCCTCAGAAAGCACCATTTCCAACATTCACCATCTGTAGACACAGTTAGCGCACATCTGACCATGTCTCCCTTACTTTCTACCCTTGATGAACAAGAACTGTAAGGAGCCTCAGAAAGCACCATTTCCAACATTCATCATCTGTAGACATAGTTAGCGTACAGCTGTACACGTCTACCTTACTCACTACCCTAGGTGAAGGAGAACAGTAAGGAGCTCAGAAGGCACCATTTCCAACATTCACCATCTGTAGACACAGTTAGCGCACATCTGACCATGTCTCCCTTCCTTTCTACCCCTGATGAACAAGAATAGTAAGGAGCCTCAGAAAGCACCATTTCCAACATTCACCATCTGTAGACATAGTTAGCGTGCAGTTGTACACGTCTACCTTACTCACTACCCTAGGTGAAGGAGAACAGTAAGGAGCTCAGAAGGCACCATTTCCAACACTCACCATCTGTAGACGCAGTTAGCGCACATCTGACCAAGTCTCCCTTACTTTCTACCCTTGATGAACAAGAACTGTAAGGAGCCTCAGAAAGCACCATTTCCAACATTCACCATCTGTAGACACAGTTAGCGCACATCTGACCATGTCTCCCTTACTTTCTACCGTTGATGAACAAGAACTGTAAGGAGCCTCAGAAAGCACCATTTCCAACATTCACCATCTGTAGACACAGTTAGCGCACATCTGACCATGTCTCCCTTACATTCTACCCTTGATGAACAAGAACTGTAAGGAGCCTCAGAAAGCACCATTTCCAACATTCACCATATCTAGACACAGTTAGCGCACATCTGACCATGTCTCCCTTACTTTCTACCCTTGATGAAGAAGAACTGTAAGCAGCCTCAGAAAACGCCATTTCCAACATTCACCATCTGTAGACATAGTTAGCGTACAGCTGTACACGTCTACCTTACTCACTACCCTAGGTAAAGGAGAACAGTAAGGAGCTCAGAAGGCACCATTTCCAACACTCACCATCTGTAGACACAGTTAGCGCACATCTGACCATGTCTCCCTTACTTTCTACCCTTGATGAACAGGAACTGTAAGGAGCCTCAGAAAGCACCATTTCCGACATTCACCATCTGTAGACACAGTTAGCGCACATCTGACCATGTCTCCCTTACTTTCTACCCTTGATTAACAAGAACTGTAAGGAGCCTCAGAAAGCACCATTTCCAACATTCACCATCTGTAGACAAAGTTAGCGCACATCTGACCATGTCTCCCTTTCTTTCTACCCTTGATGAACAAGAACTGTAAGGAGCCTCAGAAAGCACCATTTCCAACATTCATCATCTGTAGACATAGTTAGCGTACAGTTGTACACGTCTACCTTGCTCACTACCCTAGTTGAATTAGAACAGTAAGGAGCTCAGAAGGCACCATTTCCAACATTCACCATCTGTAGACACAGTTAGCGCACATCTGACCATGTCTCCCTTACTTTCTACCCCTGATGAACAAGAATAGTAAGGAGCCTCAGAAAGCACCATTTCCAACATTCACCATCTGTAGACATAGTTAGCGTACAGCTGTACACGTCTACCTTACTCACTACCCTAGGTGAGGAAGAACAGTAAGGAGCTCAGAAGGCACCATTTCCAACATTCACCATCTGTAGACACAGTTAGCGCACATCTGACAATGTCTCCCTTACTTTCTACCCTTGATGAACAAGAACTGTAAGGAGCCTCAGAAAGCACCATTTCCAACATTCACCATCTGTAGACACAGTTAGCGCACTTCTGAACATGTATCCCTTACTTTCTACCCTTGATGAACAAGAACTGTAAGGAGCCTCAGAAAGCACCATTTCCAACATTCACCATCTGTAGTCGCAGTTAGCGCACATCTGACCATGTCTCCCTTACTTTCTACCCTTGATGAACAAGAACTGTAAGGAGCCTCAGAAAGCACCATTTCCAACATTCACTATCTGTAGACATAGTTAGCGTACAGCTGTACACGTCTACCTTACTCACTACCCTAGGTGAAGGAGAACAGTAAGGAGCTCAGAAGGCACCATTTCCAACATTCACCATCTGTAGACACAGTTAGCGCACATCTGACAATGTCTCCCTTACTTTCTACCCTTGATGAACAAGAACTGTATGGAGCATCAGAAAGCACCATTTCCAACATTCACCATCTGTAGACAGAGTAAGCGCACATCTGACCATGTCTCCCTCACTTTCTACCCTTGATGAACAAGAACTGTAAGGAGCCTCAGAAAGCACCATTTCCAACATTCACTATCTGTAGACATAGTTAGCGTACAGCTGTACACGTCTACCTTACTCACTACCCTAGGTGAAGGAGAACAGTAAGGAGCTCAGAAGGCACCATTTCCAACACTCACCATCTGTAGACACAGTTAGCGCACATCTGACCATGTCTCCCTTACTTTCTACCCTTGATGAACAAGAACTGTAAGGAGCCTCAGAAAGCACCATTTCCAACATTCATCATCTGTAGACACAGTTAGCGCACATCTGACCAGGTCTCCCTTACTTTCTACCCTTGATGAACAAGAACTGTAAGGAGCCTCAGAAAGCACCATTTCCAACATTCACCATCTGTAGACACAGTTAGCGCACATCTGACCATGTCTCCTTTACTTTCTACCCTTGATGAACAGGAACTGTAAGGAGCCTCAGAAAGCACCATTTCCAACGTTCACCATCTGTAGACACAGTTAGCGCACTTCAGACCATGTCTCCCTTACTTTCTACCCTTGATGAACAAGAACTGTAAGGAGCCTCAGAAAGCACCATTTCCAACATTCACCATCTGTAGACATAGTTAGCGTACAGCTGTACACGTCTACCTTACTCACTACCCTAGGTGAAGGAGAACAGTAAGGAGCTCAGAAGGCACCATTTCCAACACTCACCATCTGTAGACACAGTTAGCGCACATCTGACCATGTCTCCCTTACTTTCTACCCTTGATGAACAAGAACTGTAAGGAGCCTCAGAAAGCACCATTTCCAACATTCACAATCTGTAGACACAGTTAGCGCACATCTGACCATGTCTTCCTTACTTTCTACCCTTGATGAACAAGAACTGTAAGGAGCCTCAGAAAGCACCATTTCCAACGTTCACCATCTGTAGACACAGTTAGCGCACATCTGACCATGTCTCCCTTACTTTCTACCCTTGATGAACAAGAACTGTATGGAGCCTCAGAAAGCACCATTTCCAACATTCATCATCTGTAGACATAGTTAGCGTACAGCTGTACACGTCTAATTTACTCACTACCCTAGGTGAAGGAGAACAGTAAGGAGCTCAGAAGGCACCATTTCCAACATTCACCATCTGTAGACACAGTTAGCGCACATCTGACCATGTCTCCCTTACTTTCTACCCCTGATGAACAAGAATAGTTAGGAGCCTCAGAAAGCACCATTTCCAACATTCACCATCTGTAGACATAGTTAGCGTGCAGCTGTACACGTCTACCTTACACACTACCCTAGGTGAAGGAGAACAGTAAGGAGCTCAGAAGGCACCATTTCCAACACTCACCATCTGTAGACGCAGTTAGCGTACATCTGACCAAGTCTCCCTTACTTTCTACCCTTGATGAACAAGAACTGTAAGGAGCCTCAGAAAGCACCATTTCCAACATTCACCATCTGTAGACACAGATAGCGCACATCTGAAAATGTCTCCCTTACTTTCTACCCTTGATGAACAAGAACTGTAAGGAGCCTCAGAAAGCACCATTTCCAAGATTCACCATCTGTAGACACAGTTAGCGCACTTCTGACCATGTCTCCCTTACATTCTACCCTTGATGAACAAGAACTGTAAGGAGCCTCAGAAAGCACAATTTCCAACATTCACCATCTCTAGACACAGTTAGCGCACATCTGACCATGTCTCCCTTACTTTCTACCCTTGATGAACAAGAACTGTAAGGAGCCTCAGAAAGCACCATTTCCAACATTCACCATCTGTAGACATAGTTAGCGTACAGCTGTACACGTCTACCTTACTCACTACCCTAGGTGAAGGAGAACAGTAAGGAGCTCAGAAGGCACCATTCCCAACACTTACCATCTGTAGACGCAGTTAGCGCACATCTGACCATGTCTCCCTTACTTTCTACCCTTGATGAACAAGAACTGTAAGGAGCCTCAGAAAGCACCATTTCCAACATTCACCATCTGTAGACACAGTTAGCGCACATCTGACCATGTCTCCCTTACTTTCTACACTTGATGAACAAGAACTGTAAGGAGCCTCAGAAAGCACCATTTCCAACATTCACCATCTGTAGACACAGTTAGCGCACATCTGACCAAGTCTCCCTTACTTTCTACCCTTGATGAACAAGAACTGTAAGGAGCCTCAGAAAGCACCATTTCCAACATTCACCATCTGTAGACATAGTTAGCGTACAGCTGTACACGCCTACCTTACTCACTACCCTAGGTGAAGGAGAACAGTAAGGAGCTCAGAAGGCACCATTTCCAACACTCACCATCTGTAGACACAGTTAGCGCACATCTGACCATGTCTCCCTTACTTTCTACCCTTGATGAACAAGAACTGTAAGGAGCCTCAGAAAGCACCATTTCTAACATTCACCATCTGTAGACATAGTTAGCGTACAGCTGTACACGTCTACCTTACTCACTACCCTAGGTGAAGGAGAACAGTAAGGAGCTCAGAAGGCACCATTTCCAACACTCACCATCTGTAGACACAGTTAGCGCACATCTGACCATGTCTCCCTTACTTTCTACCCTTGATGAACAAGAATAGTAAGGAGCCTCAGAAAGCACCATTTCCAACATTCACCATCTGTAGACATAGTTAGCGTACAGCTGTACACGTCTACCTTACTCACTACCCTAGGTGAAGGAGAACAGTAAGGAGCTCAGAAGGCACCATTTCCAACACTTACCATCTGTAGACGCAGTTAGCGCACATCTGACCATGTCTCCCTTACTTTCTACCCTTGATGAACAAGAACTGTAAGGAGCCGCAGAAAGCACCATTTCCAACATTCACCATCTGTTGACACAGTTAGCGCACATCTGACCATGTCTCCCTTACTTTCTACCCTTGATGAACAAGAACTGTAAGGAGCCTCAGAAAGCACCATTTCCATCATTCACCATCTGTAGACACAGTTAGCGCACATCTGACCATGTCTCCCTTACTTTCTACCCTTGATGAACAACAACTGTAAGGAGCCTCAGAATGCACCATTTCCAACATTCACCATCAGTAGACACAGTTAGCGCACATCTGACCATGTCTTCCTTACTTTCTACCCTTGATGAACAAGAACTGCAAGGAGCCTCAGAAAGCACCATTTCCAACATTCACCATCTGTAGACACAGTTGGCGCACATCTGACCATGTCTCCCTTACTTTCTACCCTTGATGAACAAGAACTGTAAGGAGCCGCAGAAAGCACCATTTCCAACATTCACCATCTGTTGACACAGTTAGCGCACATCTGACCATGTCTCCCTTACTTTCTACCTTTGATGAACAAGAACTGTAAGGAGCCTCAGAAAGCACCATTTCCAACATTCACCATCTGTAGACACAGTTAGCGCACATCTGACCATGTCTCCATTACCTTCTACCCTTGATGAACAAGAACTGTAAGGAGCCTCAGAAAGTACCATTTCCAACATTCACCATCTGTAGACACAGTTAGCGCACATCTGACCATGTCTCCCTTACTTTCTACCCTTGATGAACAAGAACTGTAAGGAGCCTCAGAAAGCACCATTTCCAACATTCACCATCTGTAGACACAGTTAGCGCACATCTGACCATGTCTCCCTTACTTTCTACCCTTGATGAACAAGAACTGTTAGGAGCCTCAGAAAGCACCATTTCCAACATTCACCATCTGTAGACATAGTTAGCGTACAGCTGTACACGTCTACCTTACTCACTATCCTAGGTGAAGGAGAACAGTAAGGAGCTCAGAAGGCACCATTTCCAACATTCACCATCTGTAGACACAGTTAGCGCACATCTGACCATGTCTCCCTTACTTTCTACCCTTGATGAACAAGAACTGTAAGGAGCCTCAGAAAGCACCATTTCCAACATTCACCATCTGTAGACACAGTTAGCGCACATCTGACCAAGTCTCCCTTACTTTCTACCCTTGATGAACAAGAACTGTAAGGAGCCTCAGAAAGCACCATTACCAACATTCACCATCTGTAGACACAGTTAGCGCACATCTGACCATGTCTCCCTTACTTTCTACCCTTGATGAACAAGAACAGTAAGGAGCCTCGGAAACCACCATTTCCAACATTCACCATCTGTAGACATAGTTAGCGTACAGCTGTACACGTCTACCTTACTCACTACCCTAGGTGAAGGAGAACAGTAAGGAGCTCAGAAGGCACCATTTCCAACACTTACCATCTGTAGACGCAGTTAGCGCACATCTGACCATGTCTCCCTTACTTCCTACCCTTGATGAACAAGAACCGTAAGGAGCCTCAGAAAGCACCATTTCCAACATTCACCATCTGTAGACACAGTTAGCGCACATCTGACCATGTCTCCCTTACTTTCTACCCTTGATGAACAAGAACTGTAAGGAGCCTCAGAAAGTACCATTTCCAACATTCACCATCTGTAGACACAGTTAGCGCACATCTGATCATGTCTCCCTTACTTTCTACCCTTGATGAACAAGAACTGTAAGGAGCCTCAGAAATCACCATTTCCAACATTCACCATCTGTAGACACAGTTAGCGCACATCTGACCATGTCTCCCTTACTTTCTACCCTTGATGAACAAGAACAGTAATGAGCCTCAGAAAGCACTATTTCCAACATTCACTATCTGTAGACACAGTTAGCGCACATCTGACCATGTCTCCCTTACTTTTTACCCTTGATGAACAAGAACTGTAAGGAGCCTCAGAAAGCACCATTTCCAACATTCACCATCTGTAGACATAGTTAGCGTACAGCTGTACACGTCTACCTTACTCACTACCCTAGGTGAAGATGATCAGTAAGGAGCTCAGAAGGCACCATTTCCAACATTCACCATCTGTAGACACAGTTAGCGCACATCTGACCATGTCTCCCTTACTTTCTACCCTTGATGAACAAGAACCATAAGGAGCCTCAGAAAGCACCATTTCCAACATTCACCATCTGTAGACACAGTTAGCGCACATCTGACCATGTCTCCCTTACTTTCTACCCTTGATGAACAAGAACTGTAAGGAGCCACAGAAAGCACCATTTCCAACATTCACCATCTGTAGACACAGTTAGCGCACTTCTGACCATGTATCCCTTACTTTCTACCCTTGATGAACAAGAACTGTAAGGAGCCTCAGAAAGCACCATTTCCAACATTCACCATCTGTAGTCGCAGTTAGCGCACATCTGACCATGTCTCCCTTACTTTCTACCCTTGATGAACAAGAACTGTAAGGAGCCTCAGAAATCACCATTTCCAACATTCACTATCTGTAGACATAGTTAGCGTACAGCTGTACACGTCTACCTTACTCACTACCCTAGGTGAAGGAGAACAGTAAGGAGCTCAGAAGGCACCATTTCCAACATTCACCATCTGTAGACACAGTTAGCGCACATCTGACAATGTCTCCCTTACTTTCTACCCTTGATGAACAAGAACTGTATGGAGCATCAGAAAGCACCATTTCCAACATTCACCATCTGTAGACAGAGTAAGCGCACATTTGACCATGTCTCCCTCACTTTCTACCCTTGATGAACAAGAACTGTAAGGAGCCTCAGAAAGCACCATTTCCAACATTCACTATCTGTAGACATAGTTAGCGTACAGCTGTACACGTCTACCTTACTCACTACCCTAGGTGAAGGAGAACAGTAAGGAGCTCAGAAGGCACCATTTCCAACACTCACCATCTGTAGACACAGTTAGCGCACATCTGACCACGTCTCCCTTACTTTCTACCCTTGATGAACAAGAACTGTAAGGAGCCTCAGAAAGCACCATTTCCAACATTCACTATCTGTAGACATAGTTAGCGTACAGCTGTACACGTCTACCTTACTCACTACCCTAGGTGAAGGAGAACAGTAAGGAGCTCAGAAGGCACCATTTCCAACACTCACCATCTGTAGACACAGTTAGCGCACATCTGACCATGTCTCCCTTACTTTCTACCCTTGATGAACAAGAACTGTAAGGAGCCTCAGAAAGCACCATTTCCAACATTCATCATCTGTAGACACAGTTAGCGCACATATGACCATGTCTCCCTTACTTTCTACCCTTGATGAACAAGAACTGTAAGGAGCCTCAGAAAGCACCATTTCCAACATTCACCATCTGTAGACACAGTTAGCGCACATCTGACCATGTCTCCTTTACTTTCTACCCTTGATGAACAGGAACTGTAAGGAGCCTCAGAAAGCACCATTTCCAACGTTCACCATCTGTAGACACAGTTAGCGCACTTCAGACCATGTCTCCCTTACTTTCTACCCTTGATGAACAAGAACTGTAAGGAGCCTCAGAAAGCACCATTTCCAACATTCACCATCTGTAGACATAGTTAGCGTACAGCTGTACACGTCTACCTTACTCACTACCCTAGGTGAAGGAGAACAGTAAGGAGCTCAGAAGGCACCATTTCCAACACTCACCATCTGTAGACACAGTTAGCGCACATCTGACCATGTCTCCCTTACTTTCTACCCTTGATGAACAAGAACTGTAAGGAGCCTCAGAAAGCACCATTTCCAACATTCACCATCTGTAGACACAGTTAGCGCACATCTGACCATGTCTTCCTTACTTTCTACCCTTGATGAACAAGAACTGTAAGGAGCCTCAGAAAGCACCATTTCCAACATTCACCATCTGTAGACACAGTTAGCGCACATCTGACCATGTCTCCCTTACTTTCTACCCTTGATGAACAAGAACTGTATGGAGCCTCAGAAAGCACCATTTCCAACATTCATCATCTGTAGACATAGTTAGCGTACAGCTGTACACGTCTATTTTACTCACTACCCTAGGTGAAGGAGAACAGTAAGGAGCTCAGAAGGCACCATTTCCAACATTCACCATCTGTAGACACAGTTAGCGCACATCTGACCATGTCTCCCTTACTTTCTACCCCTGATGAACAAGAATAGTTAGGAGCCTCAGAAAGCACCATTTCCAACATTCACCATCTGTAGACATAGTTAGCGTGCAGCTGTACACGTCTACCTTACACACTACCCTAGGTGAAGGAGAACAGTAAGGAGCTCAGAAGGCACCATTTCCAACACTCACCATCTGTAGACGCAGTTAGCGTACATCTGACCAAGTCTCCCTTACTTTCTACCCTTGATGAACAAGAACTGTAAGGAGCCTCAGAAAGCACCATTTCCAACATTCACCATCTGTAGACACAGATAGCGCACATCTGACCATGTCTCCCTTACTTTCTACCCTTGATGAACAAGAACTGTAAGGAGCCTCAGAAAGCACCATTTCCAAGATTCACCATCTGTAGACACAGTTAGCGCACATCTGACCATGTCTCCCTTACATTCTACCCTTGATGAACAAGAACTGTAAGGAGCCTCAGAAAGCACAATTTCCAACATTCACCATCTCTAGACACAGTTAGCGCACATCTGACCATGTCTCCCTTACTTTCTACCCTTGATGAACAAGAACTGTAAGGAGCCTCAGAAAGCACCATTTCCAACATTCACCATCTGTAGACATAGTTAGCGTACAGCTGTACACGTCTACCTTACTCACTACCCTAGGTGAAGGAGAACAGTAAGGAGCTCAGAAGGCACCATTCCCAACACTTACCATCTGTAGACGCAGTTAGCGCACATCTGACCATGTCTCCCTTACTTTCTACCCTTGATGAACAAGAACTGTAAGGAGCCTCAGAAAGCACCATTTCCAACATTCACCATCTGTAGACACAGTTAGCGCACATCTGACCATGTCTCCCTTACTTTCTACACTTGATGAACAAGAACTGTAAGGAGCCTCAGAAAGCACCATTTCCAACATTCACCATCTGTAGACACAGTTAGCGCACATCTGACCAAGTCTCCCTTACTTTCTACCCTTGATGAACAAGAACTGTAAGGAGCCTCAGAAAGCACCATTTCCAACATTCACCATCTGTAGACATAGTTAGCGTACAGCTGTACACGCCTACCTTACTCACTACAGTAGGTGAAGGAGAACAGTAAGGAGCTCAGAAGGCACCATTTCCAACACTCACCATCTGTAGACACAGTTAGCGCACATCTGACCATGTCTCCCTTACTTTCTACCCTTGATGAACAAGAACTGTAAGGAGCCTCAGAAAGCACCATTTCTAACATTCACCATCTGTAGACATAGTTAGCGTACAGCTGTACACGTCTACCTTACTCACTACCCTAGGTGAAGGAGAACAGTAAGGAGCTCAGAAGGCACCATTTCCAACACTCACCATCTGTAGACACAGTTAGCGCACATCTGACCATGTCTCCCTTACTTTCTACCCTTGATGAACAAGAATAGTAAGGAGCCTCAGAAAGCACCATTTCCAACATTCACCATCTGTAGACATAGTTAGCGTACAGCTGTACACGTCTACCTTACTCACTACCCTAGGTGAAGGAGAACAGTAAGGAGCTCAGAAGGCACCATTTCCAACACTTACCATCTGTAGACGCAGTTAGCGCACATCTGACCATGTCTCCCTTACTTTCTACCCTTGATGAACAAGAACTGTAAGGAGCCTCAGAAAGCACCATTTCCAACATTCACCATCTGTAGACAAAGTTAGCGCACATCTGACCATGTCTCCCTTACTTTCTACCCTTGATGAACAAGAACTGTAAGGAGCCTCAGAAAGTACCATTTCCAACATTCACCATCTGTAGACACAGTTAGCGCACATCTGACCATGTCTTCCTTACTTTCTACCCTTGATGAACAAGAACTGTAAGGAGAATCAGAAAGCACCATTTCCATCATTCACCATCTGTAGACACAGTTAGCGCACATCTGACCATGTCTCCCTTACTTTCTACCCTTGATGAACAACAACTGTAAGGAGCCTCAGAATGCACCATTTCCAACATTCACCATCAGTAGACACAGTTAGCGCACATCTGACCATGTCTTCCTTACTTTCTACCCTTGATGAACAAGAACTGCAAGGAGCCTCAGAAAGCACCATTTCCAACATTCACCATCTGTAGACACAGTTGGCGCACATCTGACCATGTCTCCCTTACTTTCTACCCTTGATGAACAAGAACTGTAAGGAGCCGCAGAAAGCACCATTTCCAACATTCACCATCTGTTGACACAGTTAGCGCACATCTGACCATGTCTCCCTTACTTTCTACCTTTGATGAACAAGAACTGTAAGGAGCCTCAGAAAGCACCATTTCCAACATTCACCATCTGTAGACACAGTTAGCGCACATCTGACCATGTCTCCATTACCTTCTACCCTTGATGAACAAGAACTGTAAGGAGCCTCAGAAAGTACCATTTCCAACATTCACCATCTGTAGACACAGTTAGCGCACATCTGACCATGTCTCCCTTACTTTCTACCCTTGATGAACAAGAACTGTAAGGAGCCTCAGAAAGCACCATTTCCAACATTCACCATCTGTAGACACAGTTAGCGCACATCTGACCATGTCTCCCTTACTTTCTACCCTTGATGAACAAGAACTGTTAGGAGCCTTAGAAAGCACCATTTCCAACATTCACCATCTGTAGACATAGTTAGCGTACAGCTGTACACGTCTACCTTACTCACTATCCTAGGTGAAGGAGAACAGTAAGGAGCTCAGAAGGCACCATTTCCAACATTCACCATCTGTAGACACAGTTAGCGCACATCTGACCATGTCTCCCTTACTTTCTACCCTTGATGAACAAGAACTGTAAGGAGCCTCAGAAAGCACCATTTCCAACATTCACCATCTGTAGACACAGTTAGCGCACATCTGACCAAGTCTCCCTTACTTTCTACCCTTGATGAACAAGAACTGTAAGGAGCCTCAGAAAGCACCATTACCAACATTCACCATCTGTAGACACAGTTAGCGCACATCTGACCATGTCTCCCTTACTTTCTACCCTTGATGAACAAGAACAGTAAGGAGCCTCGGAAACCACCATTTCCAACATTCACCATCTGTAGACATAGTTAGCGTACAGCTGTACACGTCTACCTTACTCACTACCCTAGGTGAAGGAGAACAGTAAGGAGCTCAGAAGGCACCATTTCCAACACTTACCATCTGTAGACGCAGTTAGCGCACATCTGACCATGTCTCCCTTACTTCCTACCCTTGATGAACAAGAACCGTAAGGAGCCTCAGAAAGCACCATTTCCAACATTCACCATCTGTAGACACAGTTAGCGCACATCTGACCATGTCTCCCTTACTTTCTACCCTTGATGAACAAGAGCTGTAAGGAGCCTCAGAAAGTACCATTTCCAACATTCACCATCTGTAGACACAGTTAGCGCACATCTGACCATGTCTCCCTTACTTTCTACCCTTGATGAACAAGAACAGTAAGGAGCCTCAGAAAGCACCATTTCCAATATTCACCATCTGTAGACATAGTTAGCGTACAGCTGTACACGTCTACCTTACTCACTACCCTAGGTGAAGGAGAACAGTAAGGAGCACAGAAGGCACCCTTTCCAACATTCACCATCAGTACACACAGTTAGCGCACATCTGACCATGTCTCCCTTACTTTCTACCCTTGATGAACAAGAACTGTAAGGAGCCTCAGAAAGCACCATTTCCAACATTCACCATCTGTAGACACAGTTAGCGCACATCTGACCATGTCTCCCTTACTTTCTACCCTTGATGAACAAGAACTGTAAGGAGCCTCAGAAAGCAACATTTCCAACATTCACCATCTGTAGACACAGTTAGCGCACATCTGACCATGTCTCCCTTACTTTCTATCCTTGATGAATAAGAACTGTAAGGAGCCTCAGAAAGCACCATTTCCAACATTCACCATCTGTAGACATAGTTTGCGTACAGCTGTACACGCCTACCTTACTCACTACCCTAGGTGAAGGAGAACAGTAAGGAGCTCAGAAGGCACCATTTCCAACATTCACCATCTGTAGACACAGTTAGCGCACATCTGACCATGTCTCCCTTACTTTCTACCCTTGATGAACAAGAACTGTAAGGAGCCGCAGAAAGCACCATTTCCAACATTCACCATCTGTAGACACAGTTAGCGCACATCTGACCATGTCTCCCTTACTTTCTACCCTTGATGAACAAGAACTGTAAGGAGCCTCAGAAAGCACCATTTCCAACACTCACCATCTGTAGACAAAGTTAGCGCACATCTGACCATGTCTCCCTTACTTTCTACCCTTGATGAACAAGAACTGTAAGGAGCCTCAGAAAGTACCATTTCCAACATTCACCATCTGTAGACACAGTTAGCGCACATCTGACCATGTCTCCCTTACTTTCTACCCTTGATGAACAACAACTGTAAGGAGCCTCAGAAAGCACCATTTCCAACATTCACCATCTGTAGACACAGTTAGCGCACATCTGACCATGTCTCCCTTACTTTCTACCCTTGATGAACAAGAACTGTAAGGAGCCTCAGAATGCACCATTTCCAACATTCACCATCTGTAGACACAGTTAGCGCACATCTGACCATGTCTCCATTACCTTCTACCCTTGATGAACAAGAACAGTAAGGAGCCTCAGAAAGTACCATTTCCAACATTCACCATCTGTAGACACAGTTAGCGCACATCTGACCATGTCTCCCTTACTTTCTACCCTTGATGAACAAGAACTGTAAGGAGCCTCAGAAAGCACCATTTCCAACATTCACCATCTGTAGACACAGTTAGCGCACATCTGACCATGTCTCCCTTACTTTCTACCCTTGATGAACAAGAACTGTTAGGAGCCTCAGAAAGCACCATTTCCAACATTCACCATCTGTAGACATAGTTAGCGTACAGCTGTACACGTCTACCTTACTCACTATCCTAGGTGAAGGAGAACAGTAAGGAGCTCAGAAGGCACCATTTCCAACATTCACCATCTGTAGACACAGTTAGCGCACATCTGACCATGTCTCCCTTACTTTCTACCCTTGATGAACAAGAACTGTAAGGAGCCTCAGAAAGCACCATTTCCAACATTCACCATCTGTAGACACAGTTAGCGCACATCTGACCATGTCTCCCTTACTTTCTACCCTTGATGAACAAGAACTGTAAGGAGCCTCAGAAAGCACCATTTCCGACATTCACCATCTGTAGACACAGTTAGCGCACATCTGACCATGTCTCCCTTACTTTCTACCCTTGATGAACAAGAACTGTAGGGAGCCTCAGAAAGCACCATTTCCAACATTCACCATCTGTAGACACAGTTAGCGCACATCTGACCATGTCTCCCTTACTTTCTACCCTTGATGAACAAGAACTGTAAGGAGCCTCAGAAAGCACCATTTCCAACATTCACCATCTGTAGACATAGTTAGCGTACAGCTGTACACGTCTACCTTACTCACTACCCTACGTGAAGGAGAACAGTAAGGAGCTCAGAAGGCACCATTTCCAACACTTACCATCTGTAGACGCAGTTAGCGCACATCTGACCATGTCTCCCTTACTTTCTACCCTTGATGAACAAGAACCGTAAGGAGCCTCAGAAAGCACCATTTCCAACATTCACCATCTGTAGACACAGTTAGCGCACATCTGACCATGTCTCCCTTACTTTCTACCCTTGATGAACAAGAACTGTAAGGAGCCTCAGAAAGTACCATTTCCAACATTCACCATCTGTAGACACAGTTAGCGCCCATCTGATCATGTCTCCCTTACTTTCTACCCTTGATGAACAAGAACTGTAAGGAGCCTCAGAAATCACCATTTCCAACATTCACCATCTGTAGACACAGTTAGCGCACATCTGACCATGTCTCCCTTACTTTCTACCCTTGATGAACAAGAACAGTAAGGAGCCTCAGAAAGCACTATTGCCAACATTCACTATCTGTAGACACAGTTAGCGCACATCTGACCATGTCTCCCTTACTTGTTACCCTTGATGAACAAGAACTGTAAGGAGCCTCAGAAAGCACCATTTCCAACATTCACCATCTGTAGACATAGTTAGCGTACAGCTGTACACGTCTACCTTACTCACTACCCTAGGTGAAGAAGATCAGTAAGGAGCTCAGAAGGCACCATTTCCAACATTCACCATCTGTAGACACAGTAAGCGCACATCTGACCATGTCTCCCTTACTTTCTACCCTTGATGAACAAGAACCATAAGGAGCCTCAGAAAGCACCATTTCCAACATTCACCATCTGTAGACACAGTTAGCGCACATCTGACCATGTCTCCCTTACTTTCTACCCTTGATGAACAAGAACTGTAAGGAGCCACAGAAAGCACCATTTCCAACATTCACCATCTGTAGACACAGTTAGCGCACATCTGACCATGTCTCCCTTACTTTCTACCCTTGATGAACAAGAACTGTAAGGAGCCTCAGAAAGCACCATTTCCAACATTCACCATCTGTAGACACAGGTAGCGCACATCTGACCATGTCTCCCTTACTTTCTACCCTTGATGAACACGAACTGTAAGGAGCCTCAGAAAGCACCATTTCCAATATTCACCATCTGTAGACATAGTTAGCGTACAGCTGTACACGTCTACCTTACACACTACCCTAGGTGAAGGAGAACAGTAAGGAGCTCAGAAGGCACCATTTCCAACATTCACCATCTGTACACACAGTTAGCGCACATCTGACCATGTCTCCCTTACTTTCTACCCTTGATGAACAAGAACTGTAAGGAGCCTCAGAAAGCACCATTTCCAACATTCACCATCTGTAGACACAGTTAGCGCACATCTGACCATGTCTCCCTTACTTTCTACCCTTGATGAACAAGAACTGTAAGGAGCCTCAGAAAGCAACATTTCCAACATTCACCATCTGTAGACACAGTTAGCGCACATCTGACCATGTCTCCCTTACTTTCTACCATTGATGAACAAGAACAGTAAGGAGCCTCAGAAAGCACTATTTCCAACATTCACTATCTGTAGACACAGTTAGCGCACATCTGACCATGTCTCCCTTACTTTTTACCCTTGATGAACAAGAACTGTAAGGAGCCTCAGAAAGCACCATTTCCAACATTCACCATCTGTAGACATAGTTAGCGTACAGCTGTACACGTCTACCTTACTCACTACCCTAGGTGAAGATGATCAGTAAGGAGCTCAGAAGGCACCATTTCCAACATTCACCATCTGTAGACACAGTTAGCGCACATCTGACCATGTCTCCCTTACTTTCTACCCTTGATGAACAAGAACCATAAGGAGCCTCAGAAAGCACCATTTCCAACATTCACCATCTGTTGACACAGTTAGCGCACATCTGACCATGTCTCCCTTACTTTCTACCCTTGATGAACAAGAACTGTAAGGAGCCACAGAAAGCACCATTTCCAACATTCACCATCTGTAGACACAGTTAGCGCACATCTGACCATGTCTCCCTTACTTTCTACCCTTGATGAACAAGAACTGTAAGGAGCCTCAGAAAGCACCATTTCCAACATTCACCATCTGTAGACATAGTTAGCGTACAGCTGTACACGTCTACCTTACTCACTACCCTAGGTGAAGGAGAACAGTAAGGAGCTCAGAAGGCACCATTTCCAACATTCACCATCTGTAGACACAGTTAGCGCTCATCTGACCATGTCTCCCTTACTTTCTACCCTTGATGAACAAGAACTATAAGGAGCCTCAGAAAGCACCATTTCCAACATTCACCATCTGTAGACACAGTTAGCGCACATCTGACCATGTCTCCCTTACTTTCTACCCTTGATGAACAAGAACTGTAAGGAGCCTCAGAA
This sequence comes from Schistocerca americana, assembly GCF_021461395.2. Classification (NCBI taxonomy): domain Eukaryota; kingdom Metazoa; phylum Arthropoda; class Insecta; order Orthoptera; family Acrididae; genus Schistocerca; species Schistocerca americana. The sequence goes on along the minus strand of NW_025725481.1, from coordinate 4,905,946 downwards.
AGCACCATTTCCAACATTCACCATCTGTAGACACAGTTGCGCACATCTGACCATGTCTCCCTTACTTTCTACCCTTGATGAACAAGAACTGTAAGGAGCCACAGAAAGCACCATTTCCAACATTCACCATCTGTAGACACAGTTAGCGCACATCTGACCATGTCTCCCTTACTTTCTACCCTTGATGAACAAGAACTGTAAGGAGCCTCAGAAAGCACCATTTCCAACATTCACCATCTGTAGACACAGTTAGCGCACATCTGACCATGTCTCCCTTACTTTCTACCCTTGATGAACAAGAACTGTTAGGAGCCTCAGAAAGCACCATTTCCAACATTCACCATCTGTAGACATAGTTAGCGTACAGCTGTACACGTCTACCTTACTCACTATCCTAGGTGAAGGAGAACAGTAAGGAGCTCAGAAGGCACCATTTCCAACATTCACCATCTGTAGACACAGTTAGCGCACATCTGACCATGTCTCCCTTACTTTCTACCCTTGATGAACAAGAACTGTAAGGAGCCTCAGAAAGCACCATTTCCAACATTCACCATCTGTAGACACAGTTAGCGCACATCTGACCATGTCTCCCTTACTTTCTACCCTTGATGAACAAGAACTGTAAGGAGCCTCAGAAAGCACCATTTCCAACATTCACCATCTGTAGACACAGTTAGCGCACATCTGACCATGTCTCCCTTACTCTCTACCCTTGATGAACATGAACTGTAAGGAGCCTCAGAAAGCACCATTTCCAACATTCACCATCTGTAGACACAGTTAGCGCACATCTGACCATGTCTCCCTTACTTTCTACCCTTGATGAACAAGAACAGTAAGGAGGCTCGGAAACCACCATTTCCAACATTCACCATCTGTAGACATAGTTAGCGTACAGCTGTACACGTCTACCTTACTCACTACCGTAGGTGAAGGAGAACAGTAAGGAGCTCAGAAGGCACCATTTCCAACACTTACCATCTGTAGACGCAGTTAGCGCACATCTGACCATGTCTCCCTTACTTTCTACCCTTGATGAACAAGAACCGTAAGGAGCCTCAGAAAGCACCATTTCCAACATTCACCATCTGTAGACACAGTTAGCGCACATCTGACCATGTCTCCCTTACTTTCTACCCTTGATGAACAAGAACAGTAAGGATCCTCAGAAAGTACCATTTCCAACATTCACCATCTGTAGACACAGTTAGCGCACATCTGATCATGTCTCCCTTACTTTCTACCCTTGATGAACAAGAACTGTAAGGAGCCTCAGAAATCACCATTTCCAACATTCACCATCTGTAGACACAGTTAGCGCACATCTGACCATGTCTCCCTTACTTTCTACCCTTGATGAACAAGAACAGTAAGGAGCCTCAGAAAGCACTATTGCCAACATTCACTATCTGTAGACACAGTTAGCGCACATCTGACCTTGTCTCCCTTACTTGTTACCCTTGATGAACAAGAACTGTAAGGAGCCTCAGAAAGCACCATTTCCAACATTCACCATCTGTAGACATAGTTAGCGTACAGCTGTACACGTCTACCTTACTCACTACCCTAGGTGAAGAAGATCAGTAAGGAGCTCAGAAGGCACCATTTCCAACATTCACCATCTGTAGACACAGTTAGCGCACATCTGACCATGTCTCCCTTACTTTCTACCCTTGATGAACAAGAACCATAAGGAGCCTCAGAAAGCACCATTTCCAACATTCACCATCTGTAGACACAGTTAGCGCACATCTGACCATGACTCCCTTACTTTCTACCCTTGATGAACAAGAACTGTAAGGAGCCACAGAAAGCACCATTTCCAACATTCACCATCTGTAGACACAGTTAGCGCACATCTGACCATGTCTCCCTTACTTTCTACCCTCGATGAACAAGAACTGTAAGGAGCCTCAGAAAGCACCATTTCCAACATTCACCATCTGTAGACACAGTTAGTGCACATCTGACCATGTCTCCCTTACTTTCTACCCTTGATGAACAAGAACTGTAAGGAGCCTCAGAAAGCACCATTTCCAATATTCACGATCTGTAGACATAGTTAGCGTACAGCTGTACACGTCTACCTTACACACTACCCTAGGTGAAGGAGAACAGTAAGGAGCTCAGAAGGCACCATTTCCAACATTCACCATCTGTACACACAGTTAGCGCACATCTGACCATGTCTCCCTTACTTTCTACCCTTGATGAACAAGAACTGTAAGGAGCCTCAGAAAGCACCATTTCCAACATTCACCATCTGTAGACACAGTTAGCGCACATCTGACCATGTCTCCCTTACTTTCTACCCTTGATGAACAAGAACTGTAAGGAGCCTCAGAAAGCACCATTTCCAACATTGACCATCTGTAGACATAGTTAGCGTACAGCTGTACACGCCTACCTTACTCACTACCCTAGGTGAAGGAGAACAGTAAGGAGCTCAGAAGGCACCATTTCCAACATTCACCATCTGTAGACACAGTTAGCGCACATCTGACCATGTCTCCCTTACTTTCTACCCTTGATGAACAAGAACTGTAAGGAGCCTCAGAAAGCACCATTTCCAACATTCACCATCTGTAGACACAGTTAGCGCACATCTGACCATGTCTCCCTTACTTTCTACCCTTGATGAACAAGAACAGTAAGGAGCCTCAGAAAGCACCATTTCCAACATTCACCATCTGTAGACATAGTTAGCGTACAGCTGTACACGTCTACCTTACTCACTACCCTAGGTGAAGGAGAACAGTAAGGAGCTCAGAAGGCACCATTTCCAACACTTACCGTCTGTAGACGCAGTTAGCGCACATCTGACAATGTCTCCCTTACTTTCTACCCTTGATGAACAAGAACTGTAAGGAGCCTCAGAAAGCACCATTTCCAACATTCACCATCTGTAGACACAGTTAGCGCACATCTGACCATGTCTCCCTTACTTTCTACCCTTGATGAACAAGAACTGTAAGGAGCCTCAGAAAGTACCATTTCCAACATTCACCATCTGTAGACACAGTTAGCGCACATCTGACCATGTCTCCCTTACTTTCTACCCTTGATGAACAAGAACTGTAAGGAGCCTCAGAAAGCACCATTTCCAACATTCACCATCTGTAGACACAGTTAGCGCACATCTGACCATGTCTCCCTTACTTTCTACCCTTGATGAACAAGAACAGTAAGGAGCCTCAGAAAGCACTATTTCCAACATTCACTATCTGTAGACACAGTTAGCGCACATCTGACCATGTCTCCCTTACTTTCTACCCTTGATGAACAAGAACTGTAAGGAGCCTCAGAAAGCACCATTTCCAACATTCACCATCTGTAGACATAGTTAGCGTACAGCTGTACACGGCTACCTTACTCACTACCCTAGGTGAAGAAGATCAGTAAGGAGCTCAGAAGGCACCATTTCCAACATTCACCATCTGTAGACACAGTTAGCGCACATCTGACCATGTCTCCCTTACTTTCTACCCTTGATGAACAAGAACTATAAGGAGCCTCAGAAAGCACCATTTCCAACATTCACCATCTGTAGACACAGTTAGCGCACATCTGACCATGTCTCCCTTACTTTCTACCCTTGATGAACAAGAACTGTAAGGAGCCACAGAAAGCACCATTTCCAACATTCACCATCTGTAGACACAGTTAGCGCACATCTGACCATGTCTCCCTTACTTTCTACCCTTGATGAACAAGAACTGTAAGGAGCCTCAGAAAGCACCATTTCCAACATTCACCATCTGTAGACATAGTTAGCGTACAGCTGTACACGTCTACCTTACTCACTACCCTAGGTGAAGGAGAACAGTAAGGAGCTCAGAAGACACCATTTCCAACATTCACCATCTGTAGACACAGTTAGCGCACATCTGACCATGTCTCCCTTACTTTCTACCCTTGATGAACAAGAACTGTTATGAGCCTCAGAAAGCACCATTTCCAACATTCACCATCTGTAGACACAGTTAGCGCACATCTGACCATGTCTCCCTTACTTTCTACCCTTGATGAACAAGAACTGTAAGGAGCCTCAGAAAGCACCATTTCCAACATTCACCATCTGCAGGCACAGTTAGCGCACATCTGACCATGTCTCCCTTACTTTCTACCCTTGATGAACAAGAACTGTAAGGAGCCTCAGAAAGCACCATTTCCAACATTCACCATCTGTAGACACAGTTAGCGCACATCTGACCATGTCTCCCTTACTTTCTACCCTTGATGAACAAGAAATGTAAGGAGCCTCAGAAAGCACCATTTCCAACATTCACCATCTGTAGACACAGTTAGCGCACATCTGACCATGTCTCAATTACTTTCTACCCTTGATGAACAAGAACTATAAGGAGCCTCAGAAAGCACCATTTCCAACATTCACCATCTGTAGACACAGTTAGCGCACATCTGACCATGTCTCCCTTACTTTCTACCCTTGATGAACGAGAACTGTAAGGAGCCTCAGAAAGCACCATTTCCAACATTCACCATCTGTAGACACAGTTTGCGCACATCTGACCATGTCTCCATTACTTTCTACCCTTGATGAACAAGAACTGTAAGGAGGCTCAGAAAGCACCATTTCCAACATTCACTATCTGTAGACACAGTTAGTGCACATCTGACCATGTCTCCCTTACTTTCTACCCTTGATGAACAAGAACTGTAAGGAGCCTCAGAAAGCACCATTTCCAACATTCACCATCTGTAGACACAGTTAGCGCACATCTGACCATGTCTCCCTTACTTTCTACCCTTGATGAACAAGAACTGTAAGTAGCCTCAGAAAGCACCATTTCCAACATTCACCATCTGTAGACATAGTTAGCGTACAGCTGTACACGTCTACCTTACTCACTACCCTAGGTGAAGGAGAACAGTAAGGAGCTCAGAAGGCACCATTTCCAACACTTACCGTCTGTAGACGCAGTTAGCGCACATCTGACAATGTCTCCCTTACTTTCTACCCTTGATGAACAAGAACTGTAAGGAGCCTCAGAAAGCACCATTTCCAACATTCACCATCTGTAGACACAGTTAGCGCACATCTGACCATGTCTCCCTTACTTTCTACCCTTGGTGAACAAGAACTGTAAGGAGCCTCAGAAAGTACCATTTCCAACATTCACCATCTGTAGACACAGTTAGCCCACATCTGACCATGTCTTCCTTACTTTCTACCCTTGATGAACAAGAACTGTAAGGAGCCTCAGAAAGCACCATTTCCAACATTCACCATCTGTAGACACAGTTAGCGCACATCTGACCATGTCTCCCTTACTTTCTACCCTTGATGAACAAGAACAGTAAGCAGCCTCAGAAAGCACTATTTCCAACATTCACTATCTGTAGACACAGTTAGCGCACATCTGACCATGTCTCCCTTACTTTCTACCCTTGATGAACAAGAACTGTAAGGAGCCTCAGAAAGCACCATTTCCAACATTCACCATCTGTAGACATAGTTAGCGTACAGCTGTACACGTCTACCTTACTCACTACCCTAGGTGAAGAAGATCAGTAAGGAGCTCAGAAGGCACCATTTCCAACATTCACCATCTGTAGACACAGTTAGCGCACATCTGACCATGTCTCCCTTACTTTCTACCCTTGATGAACAAGAACTATAAGGAGCCTCAGAAAGCACCATTTCCAACATTCACCATCTGTAGACACAGTTAGCGCACATCTGACCATGTCTCCCTTACTTTCTACCCTTGATGAACAAGAACTGTAAGGAGCCACAGAAAGCACCATTTCCAACATTCACCATCTGTAGACACAGTTAGCGCACATCTGACCATGTCTCCCTTACTTTCTACCCTTGATGAACAAGAACTGTAAGGAGCCTCAGAAAGCACCATTTCCAACATTCGCCATCTGTAGACATAGTTAGCGTACAGCTGTACACGTCTACCTTACTCACTACCCTAGGTGAAGGAGAACAGTAAGGAGCTCAGAAGACACCATTTCCAACATTCACCATCTGTAGACACAGTTAGCGCACATCTGACCATGTCTCCCTTACTTTCTACCCTTGATGAACAAGAACTGTAAGGAGCCTCAGAAAGCACCATTTCCAACATTCACCATCTGTAGACACAGTTAGCGCACATCTGACCATGTCTCCCTTACTTTCTACCCTTGATGAACAAGAACTGTAAGGAGCCTCAGAAAGCACCATTTCCAACATTCACCATCTGCAGACACAGTTAGCGCACATCTGACCATGTCTCCCTTACTTTCTACCCTTGATGAACAAGAACTGTAAGGAGCCTCAGAAAGCACCATTTCCAACATTCACCATCTGTAGACACAGTTAGCGCACATCTGACCATGTCTCCCTTACTTTCTACCCTTGATGAACAAGAAATGTAAGGAGCCTCAGAAAGCACCATTTCCACAATTCACCATCTGTAGACACAGTTAGCGCACATCTGACCATGTCTCAATTACTTTCTACCCTTGATGAACAAGAACTATAAGGAGCCTCAGAAAGCACCATTTCCAACATTCACTATCTGTAGACACAGTTAGCGCACATCTGACCATGTCTCCCTTACTTTCTACCCTTGATGAACAAGAACTGTAAGGAGCCTCAGAAAGCACCATTTCCAACATTCACCATCTGTTGACACAGTTTGCGCACATCTGACCATGTCTCCATTACTTTCTACCCTTGATGAACAAGAACTGTAAGGAGGCTCAGAAAGCACCATTTCCAACATTCACTATCTGTAGACACAGTTAGCGCACATCTGACCATGTCTCCCTTACTTTCTACCCTTGATGAACAAGAACTGTAAGGAGCCTCAGAAAGCACCATTTCCAACATTCACCATCTGTAGACACAGTTAGCGCACATCTGACCATGTCTCCCTTACTTTCTACCCTTGATGAACAAGAACTGTAAGGAGCCTCAGAAAGCACCATTTCCAACATTCACCATCTGTAGACATAGTTAGCGTACAGCTGTACACGTCTACCTTACTCACTCCCCTAGGTGAAGAAGATCAGTAAGGAGCTCAGAAGGCACCATTTCCAACATTCACCAACTGTAGAAACAGTTAGCGCACATCTGACCATGTCTCCCTTACTTTCTTCCCTTGATGAACAAGAACTGTAAGGAGCCTCAGAAAGCACCATTTCCAACATTCACCATCTGTAGACATAGTTAGCGTACAGCTGTACACGTCTACCTTACTCACTACCCTACGTGAAGAAGATCAGTAAGGAGTTCAGAAGGCACCATTTCCAACATTCACCATCTGTAGACACAGTTAGCGCACATCTGACCATGTCTCCCTTACTTTCTACCCTTGATGAACAAGAACTATAAGGAGCCTCAGAAAGCACCATTTCCAACATTCACCATCTGTAGACACAGTTAGCGCACATCTGACCATGTCTCCCTTACTTTCTACCCTTGATGAACAAGAACTGTAAGGAGCCACAGAAAGCACCATTTCCAACATTCACCATCTGTAGACACAGTTAGCGCACATCTGACCATGTCTCCCTTACTTTCTACCCTTGATGAACAAGAACTGTAAGGAGCCTCAGAAAGCACCATTTCCAACATTCACCATCTGTAGACATAGTTAGCGTACAGCTGTACACGTCTACCTTACTCACTACCCTAGGTGAAGGAGAACAGTAAGGAGCTCAGAAGACACCATTTCCAACATTCACCATCTGTAGACACAGTTAGCGCACATCTGACCATGTCTCCCTTACTTTTTACCCTTGATGAACAAGAACTGTAAGGAGCCTCAGAAAGTACCATTTCCAACATTCACCATCTGTAGACACAGTTAGCGCACATCTGACCATGTCTCCCTTACTTTCTACCCTTGATGAACAAGAACTGTAAGGAGCCTCAGAAAGCACCATTTCCAACATTCACCATCTGCAGACACAGTTAGCGCACATCTGACCATGTCTCCCTTACTTTCTACCCTTGATGAACAAGAACTGTAAGGAGCCGCAGAAAGCACCATTTCCAACATTCACCATCTGTAGACACAGTTAGCGCACATCAGACCATGTCTCCCTTACTTTCTACCCTTGATGAACAAGAACTGTAAGGAGCCTCAGAAAGCACCATTTCCAACATTCACCATCTGTAGACATAGTTAGCGTACAGCTGTACACGTCTACCTTACTCACTACCCTATGTGAAGGAGTACAGTAAGGAGCTCAGAAGGCACCATTTCCAACATTCACCATCTGTAGACACAGTTAGCGCACATCTGACCATGTCTCCCTTACTTTCTACCCTTGATGAACAAGAACTGTAAGGAGCCTCAGAAAGCACCATTTACAACATTCACCATCTGTAGACACAGTTAGCGCACGTCTGACCATGTCTCCCTTACTTTCTACCCTTGATGAACAAGAACTGTAAGGAGCCTCAGAAAGCACCATTTCCAACATTCACCATCTGCAGACACAGTTAGCGCACATCTGACCATGTCTCCCTTACTTTCTACCCTTGATGAACAAGAACTGTAAGGAGCCTCAGAAAGCACCATTTCCAACATTCACCATCTGTAGACACAGTTAGCGCACATCTGACCATGTCTCCCTTACATTCTACCCTTGATGAACAAGAACTGTAAGGAGCCTCAGAAAGCACCATTTCCAACATTCACCATCTGTAGACACAGTTAGCGCACATCTGACCATGTCTCCCTTACTTTCTACCCTTGATGAACAAGAACTATAAGGAGCCTCAGAAAGCACCATTTCCAACATTCACCATCTGTAGACACAGTTAGCGCACATCTGACCATGTCTCCCTTACTTTCTACCCTTGATGAACAAGAACTGTAAGGAGCCTCAGAAAGCACCATTTCCAACATTCACCATCTGTAGACACAGTTAGCGCACATCTGACCATGTCTCCATTACTTTCTACCCTTGATGAACAAGAACTGTAAGGAGGCTCAGAAAGCACCATTTCCAACATTCACTATCTGTAGACACAGTTAGCGCACATCTGACCATGTCTCCCTTACTTTCTACCCTTGATGAACAAGAACTGTAAGGAGCCTCAGAAAGCACCATTTCCAACATTCACCATCTGTAGACATAGTTAGCGTACAGCTGTACACGTCTACCTTACTCACTACCCTAGGTGAAGGAGAACAGTAAGGAGCTCAGAAGGCACCATTTCCAACATTCACCATCTGTAGACACAGTTAGCGCACATCTGACCATGTCACCCTTACTTTCTACCCTTGATGAACAAGAACTGTAGGGAGCCACAGAAAGCACCATTTCCAACATTCACCATCTGTAGACACAGTTAGCGCACATCTGACCATGTCTCCCTTACTTTCTACCCTTGATGAACAAGAACTGTAAGGAGCCTCAGAAAGCACCATTTCCAACATTCACCATCTGTAGACATAGTTAGCGTACAGCCGTACACGTCTACCTTACTCACTACCCTAGGTGAAGGAGAACAGTAAGGAGCTCAGAAGGCACCATTTCCAACACTTACCATCTGTAGACGCAGTTAGCGCACATCTGACCATGTCTCCCTTACTTTCTACCCTTGATGAACAAGAACTGTAAGGAGCCTCAGAAAGCACCATTTCCAACATTCACCATCTGCAGACACAGTTGGCGCACATCTGACCATGTCTCCCTTACTTTCTACCCTTGATGAACAAGAACTGTAAGGAGCCTCAGAAAGTACCATTTCCAACATTCACCATCTGTAGACACAGTTAGCGCACATCTGACCATGTCTCCCTTACTTTCTACCCTTGATGAACAAGAACTGTAAGGAGCCTCAGAAAGCACCATTTCCAACATTCACCATCTGTAGACATAGTTAGCGTACAGCTGTACACGTCTACCTTACTCACTACCCTAGGTGAAGAAGATCAGTAAGGAGCTCAGAAGGCACCATTTCCAACATTCACCAACTGTAGACACAGTTAGCGCACATCTGACCATGTCTCCCTTACTTTCTACCCTTGATGAACAAGAACTGTAAGGAGCCTCAGAAAGCACCATTTCCAACATTCACCATCTGTAGACATAGTTAGCGTACAGCTGTACACGTCTACCTTACTCACTACCCTACGTGAAGAAGATCAGTAAGGCGCTCAGAAGGCACCATTTCCAACATTCACCATCTGTAGACACAGTTAGCGCACATCTGACCATGTCTCCCTTACTTTCTACCCTTGATGAACAAGAACCTTAAGGAGCCTCAGAAAGCACCATTTCCAACATTCACCATCTGTAGACACAGTTAGCGCACATCTGACCATGTCTCCCTTACTTTCTACCCTTGATGAACAAGAACTGTAAGGAGCCTCAGAAAGCACCATTTCCAACATTCACCATCTGTAGACACAGTTAGCGCACATCTGACCATGTCTCCATTACTTTCTACCCTTGATGAACAAGAACTGTAAGGAGGCTCAGAAAGCACCATTTCCAACATTCACCATCTGTAGACACAGTTAGCGCACATCTGACCATGTCTCCCTTACTTTCTACCCTTGATGAACAAGAACTGTAAGGAGCCTCAGAAAGCACCATTTCCAACATTCACCATCTGTAGACACAGTTAGCGCACATCTGACCATGTCTCCCTTACTTTCTACCCTTGATGAACAAGAACTGTAAGGAGCCTCAGAAAGCACCATTTCCTACATTCACCATCTGTAGACATAGTTAGCGTACAGCTGTACACGTCTACCTTACTCACTACCCTAGGTGAAGGAGAACAGTAAGGAGCTCAGAAGGCACCATTTCCAACATTCACCATCTGTAGACACAGTTAGCGCACATCTGACCATGTCACCCTTACTTTCTACCCTTGATGAACAAGAACTGTAAGGAGCCACAGAAAGCACCATTTCCAACATTCACCATCTGTAGACACAGTTAGCGCACATCTGACCATGTCTCCCTTACTTTCGACCCTTGATGAACAAGAACTGTAAGGAGCCTCAGAAAGCACCATTTCCAACATTCACCATCTGTAGACATAGTTAGCGTACAGCTGTACACGTCTACCTTACTCACTACCCTAGGTGAAGGAGAACAGTAAGGAGCTCAGAAGGCACCATTTCCAACACTTACCATCTGTAGACGCAGTTAGCGCACATCTGACCATGTCTCCCTTACTTTCTACCCTTGATGAACAAGAACTGTAAGGAGCCTCAGAAAGCACCATTTCCAACATTCACCATCTGTAGACACAGTTGGCGCACATCTGATCATGTCTCCCTTACTTTCTACCCTTGATGAACAAGAACTGTAAGGAGCCTCAGAAAGTACCATTTCCAACATTCACCATCTGTAGACACAGTTAGCGCACATCTGACCATGTCTCCCTTACTATCTACCCTTGATGAACAAGAACTGTAAGGAGCCTCAGAAAGCACCATTTCCAACATTCACCATCTGTAGACATAGTTAGCGTACAGCTGTACACGTCTACCTTACTCACTACCCTAGGTGAAGAAGATCAGTAAGGAGCTCAGAAGGCACCATTTCCAACATTCACCATCTGTAGACACAGTTAGCGCACATCTGACCATGTCTCCCTTACTTTCTACCCTTGATGAACAAGAACTGTAAGGAGCCTCAGAAAGCACCATTTCCAACATTCACCATCTGTAGAGACAGTTAGCGCACATCTTACCATGTATCCCTTACTTTCTACCCTTGATGAACAAGAACTGTAAGGAGCCTCAGAAAGCACCATTTCCAACATTCACTATCTGTAGACACAGTTAGCGCACATCTGACCATGTCTCCCTTACTTTCTACCCTTGATGAACAAGAACTGTAAAGAGACTCAGAAAGCACCATTTCCAACATTCACCATCTGTAGACACAGTTAGCGCACATCTGTCCATGTCTCCCTTACTTTCTACCCTTGATGAACAAGAACAGTAAGGAACCTCAGAAAGCACCATTTCCAACATTCACTATCTGTAGACACAGTTAGCGCACATCTGACCATGTCTCCCTTACTTTCTACCCTTGATGAACAAGAACTGTAAGGAGCCTCAGAAAGCACCATTTCCAACATTCACTATCTGTAGACATAGTTAGCGTACAGCTGTACACGTCTACCTTACTCACTACCCTAGGTGAAGGAGAACAGTAAGGAGCTCAGAAGGCACCATTTTCAACATTCACCATCTGTAGACACAGTTAGCGCACATCTGACCATGTCTCCCTTACTTTCTTCCCTTGATGAACAAGAACTGTAAGGAGCCTCAGAAAGCACCATTTCCAACATTCACCATCTGTAGACACAGTTAGCGCACATCTGACCATGTCTCCCTTACTTTCTACCCTTGATGAACAAGAACTGTAAGGAGCCACAGAAAGCACCATTTCCAACATTCACCATCTGTAGACACAGTTAGCGCACATCTGACCATGTCTCCCTTACTTTCTACCCTTGATGAACAAGAACTGTAAGGAGCCTCAGAAAGCACCATTTCCAACATTCACCATCTGTAGACATAGTTAGCGTACAGCTGTACACGCCTACCTTACTCACTACCCTAGGTGAAGGACAACAGTAAGGAGCTCAGAAGGCACCATTTCCAACTTTCACCATCTGTAGACACAGTTAGCGCACATCTTACCATGTCTCCCTTACTTTCTACCATTGATGAACAAGAACTGTAAGGAGCCACAGAAAGCACCATTTCCAACATTCACCATCTGTAGACACAGTTAGCGCACATCTGACCATGTCTCCCTTACTTTCTACCCTTGATGAACAAGAACTGTAAGGAGCCTCAGAAAGCACCATTTCCAACATTCACCATCTGTAGACACAGTTAGCGCACATCTGACCATGTCTCCCTTACTTTCTACCCTTGATGAACAAGAACTGTAAGGAGCCTCAGAAAGCACCATTTCCAACATTCACCATCTGTAGACATAGTTAGCGTACAGCTGTACACGTCTACCTTACTCACTACCCTAGGTGAAGGAGAACAGTAAGGAGCTCAGAAGGCACCATTCCCAACATTCACCATCGGTAGACACAGTTAGCGCACATCTGACCATGTCTCCCTTACTTTCTACCCTTGATGAACAAGAACTGTAAGGAGCCACAGAAAGCACCATTTCCAACATTCACCATCTGTAGACACAGTTAGCGCACATCTGACCATGTCTCCCTTACTTTCTACCCTTGATGAACAAGAACTGTAAGGAGCCTCAGAAAGCACCATTTCCAACATTCACCATCTGTAGACACAGTTAGCGCACATCTGACCATGTCTCCATTACTTTCTACCCTTGATGAACAAGAACTGTAAGGAGGCTCAGAAAGCACCATTTCCAACATTCACCATCTGTAGACACAGTTAGCGCACATCTGACCATGTCTCCCTTACTTTCTACCCTTGATGAACAAGAACTGTAAGGAGCCTCAGAAAGCACCATTTCCAACATTCACCATCTGTAGACACAGTTAGCGCACATCTGACCATGTCTCCCTTACTTTCTACCCTTGATGAACAAGAACTGTAAGGAGCCTCAGAAAGCACCATTTCCTACATTCACCATCTGTAGACATAGTTAGCGTACAGCTGTACACGTCTACCTTACTCACTACCCTAGGTGAAGGAGAACAGTAAGGAGCTCAGAAGGCACCATTTCCAACATTCACCATCTGTAGACACAGTTAGCGCACATCTGACCATGTCACCCTTACTTTCTACCCTTGATGAACAAGAACTGTAAGGAGCCACAGAAAGCACCATTTCCAACATTCACCATCTGTAGACACAGTTAGCGCACATCTGACCATGTCTCCCTTACTTTCGACCCTTGATGAACAAGAACTGTAAGGAGCCTCAGAAAGCACCATTTCCAACATTCACCATCTGTAGACATAGTTAGCGTACAGCTGTACACGTCTACCTTACTCACTACCCTAGGTGAAGGAGAACAGTAAGGAGCTCAGAAGGCACCATTTCCAACACTTACCATCTGTAGACGCAGTTAGCGCACATCTGACCATGTCTCCCTTACTTTCTACCCTTGATGAACAAGAACTGTAAGGAGCCTCAGAAAGCACCATTTCCAACATTCACCATCTGTAGACACAGTTGGCGCACATCTGATCATGTCTCCCTTACTTTCTACCCTTGATGAACAAGAACTGTAAGGAGCCTCAGAAAGTACCATTTCCAACATTCACCATCTGTAGACACAGTTAGCGCACATCTGACCATGTCTCCCTTACTATCTACCCTTGATGAACAAGAACTGTAAGGAGCCTCAGAAAGCACCATTTCCAACATTCACCATCTGTAGACATAGTTAGCGTACAGCTGTACACGTCTACCTTACTCACTACCCTAGGTGAAGAAGATCAGTAAGGAGCTCAGAAGGCACCATTTCCAACATTCACCATCTGTAGACACAGTTAGCGCACATCTGACCATGTCTCCCTTACTTTCTACCCTTGATGAACAAGAACTGTAAGGAGCCTCAGAAAGCACCATTTCCAACATTCACCATCTGTAGAGACAGTTAGCGCACATCTTACCATGTATCCCTTACTTTCTACCCTTGATGAACAAGAACTGTAAGGAGCCTCAGAAAGCACCATTTCCAACATTCACCATCTGTAGACACAGTTAGCGCACATCTGACCATGTCTCCCTTACTTTCTACCCTTGATGAACAAGAACTGTAAAGAGACTCAGAAAGCACCATTTCCAACATTCACCATCTGTAGACACAGTTAGCGCACATCTGACCATGTCTCCCTTACTTTCTACCCTTGATGAACAAGAACAGTAAGGAACCTCAGAAAGCACCATTTCCAACATTCACTATCTGTAGACACAGTTAGCGCACATCTGACCATGTCTCCCTTACTTTCTACCCTTGATGAACAAGAACTGTAAGGAGCCTCAGAAAGCACCATTTCCAACACTCACTATCTGTAGACATAGTTAGCGTACAGCTGTACACGTCTACCTTACTCACTACCCTAGGTGAAGGAGAACAGTAAGGAGCTCAGAAGGCACCATTTTCAACATTCACCATCTGTAGACACAGTTAGCGCACATCTGACCATGTCTCCCTTACTTTCTTCCCTTGATGAACAAGAACTGTAAGGAGCCTCAGAAAGCACCATTTCCAACATTCACCATCTGTAGACACAGTTAGCGCACATCTGACCATGTCTCCCTTACTTTCTACCCTTGATGAACAAGAACTGTAAGGAGCCACAGAAAGCACCATTTCCAACATTCACCATCTGTAGACACAGTTAGCGCACATCTGACCATGTCTCCCTTACTTTCTACCCTTGATGAACAAGAACTGTAAGGAGCCTCAGAAAGCACCATTTCCAACATTCACCATCTGTAGACATAGTTAGCGTACAGCTGTACACGCCTACCTTACTCACTACCCTAGGTGAAGGACAACAGTAAGGAGCTCAGAAGGCACCATTTCCAACTTTCACCATCTGTAGACACAGTTAGCGCACATCTTACCATGTCTCCCTTACTTTCTACCATTGATGAACAAGAACTGTAAGGAGCCACAGAAAGCACCATTTCCAACATTCACCATCTGTAGACACAGTTAGCGCACATCTGACCATGTCTCCCTTACTTTCTACCCTTGATGAACAAGAACTGTAAGGAGCCTCAGAAAGCACCATTTCCAACATTCACCATCTGTAGACACAGTTAGCGCACATCTGACCATGTCTCCCTTACTTTCTACCCTTGATGAACAAGAACTGTAAGGAGCCTCAGAAAGCACCATTTCCAACATTCACCATCTGTAGACATAGTTAGCGTACAGCTGTACACGTCTACCTTACTCACTACCCTAGGTGAAGGAGAACAGTAAGGAGCTCAGAAGGCACCATTCCCAACATTCACCATCGGTAGACACAGTTAGCGCACATCTGACCATGTCTCCCTTACTTTCTACCCTTGATGAACAAGAACTGTAAGGAGCCTCAGAAAGCACCATTTCCAACATTCACCATCTGTAGACACAGTTAGCGCACATCTGACCATGTCTCCCTTACTTTCTACCCTTGATGAACAAGAACTGTAAGGAGCCTCAGAAAGCACCATTTCCAACATTCACCATCTGTAGACACAGTTAGCGCACATCTGACCATGTCTCCCTTACTTTCTACCCTTGATGAACAAGAACTGTAAGGAGCCTCAGAAAGCACCATTTCCAACATTCACCATCTGTAGACACAGTTAGCGCACATCTGACCATGTCTCCCTTACTTTCTACCCTTGATGAACAAGAACTGTAAGGAGCCTCAGAAAGCACCATTTCCAACATTCACCATCTGTAGACATAGTTAGCGTACAGCTGTACACGTCTACCTTACTCACTACCCTAGGTGAAGGAGAACAGTAAGGAGCTCAGAAGGCACCATTTCCAACACTTACCATCTGTAGACGCAGTTAGCGCACATCTGACCATGTCTCCCTTACTTTCTACCCTTGATGAACAAGAACTGTATGGAGCCTCAGAAAGCACCATTTCCAACATTCACCATCTGTAGACACAGTTAGCGCACATCTGACCATGTCTCCCTTACTTTCTACCCATGATGAACAAGAACTGTAAGGAGCCTCAGAAAGTACCATTTCCAACATTCACCATCTGTAGACACAATTAGCGCACATCTGACCATGTCTCCCTTACTTTCTACCCTTGATGAACAAGAACTGTAAAGAGCCTCAGAAAGCACCATTTCCAACATTCACCATCTGTAGACATAGTTAGCGTACAGCTGTACACATCTACCTTACTCACTACCCTAGTTGAAGGAGAACAGTAAGGAGCTCAGAAGGCACCATTTCCAACATTCACCGTCTGTAGACATAGTTAGCGTACAGCTGTACACGTCTACCTTACTCACTACCCTAGGTGAAGGAGAACAGTAAGGAGCTCAGAAGGCACCATTTCCAACACTTACCATCTGTAGACGCAGTTAGCGCACATCTGACCATGTCTCCCTTACTTTCTACCCTTGATGAACAAGAACTGTAAGGAGCCTCAGATAGCACCGTTTCCAACATTCACCATCTGTAGACACAGTTAGCGCACATCTGACCATGTCTCCCTTACTTTCTACCCTTGATGAACAAGAACTGTAAGGAGCCCCAGAAAGCACCATTTCCAACATTCACCATCTGTAGACACAGTTAGCGCACATCTGACCATGTCTCCCTTACTTTCTACCATTGATGAACAAGAACTGTAAGGAGCCTCAGAAAGCACCATTTCCAACATTCACTATCTGTAGACATAGTTAGCGTACAGCTGTACACGTCTACCTTACTCACTACCCTAGGTGAAGGAGAACAGTAAGGAGCTCAGGAGGCACCATTTCCAACATTCACCATCTGTAGACACAGTTAGCGCACATCTGACAATGTCTCCCTTACTTTCTACCCTTGATGAACAAGAACTGTAAGGAGCCTCAGAAAGCACCATTTCCTACATTCACCATCTGTAGACATAGTTAGCGTACAGCTGTACACGTCTACCTTACTCACTATCTTAGGTGAAGGAGAACAGTAAGGAGCTCAGAAGGCACCATTTCCAACATTCACCATCTGTAGACACAGATAGCGCACATCTGACCATGTCTCCCTTACTTCCTACCCTTGATGAACAAGAACTGTAAGGAGCCTCAGAAAGCACCATTTCCAACATTCACCATCTGTAGACACAGTTAGCGCACATCTGACCATGTCTCCCTTACTTTCTACCCTTGATGAACAAGAACTGTAAGGAGCCTCAGAAAGCACCATTTCCAACATTCACCATCTGTAGACACAGTTAGCGCACATCTGACCATGTCTCCCTTACTTTCTACACTTGATGAACAAGAACTGTAAGGAGCCTCAGAAAGCACTATTTCTAACATTCACTATCTGCAGACACAGTTAGCGCACATCTGACCATGTCTCCCTTACTTTCTACCCTTGATGAACAAGAACTGTAAGGAGCCTCAGAAAGCACCATTTCCAACATTCACCATCTGTAGACACAGTTAGCGCACATCTGACCATGTATCCCTTACTTTCTACCCTTGATGAACAAGAACTGTAAGGAGCCTCAGAAAGCACCATTTCCGACATTCACTATCTGTTGACACAGTTAGCGCACATCTGACCATGTCTCCCTTACTTTCTACCCTTGATGAACAAGAACTGTAAAGAGCCTCAGAAAGCACCATTTCCAACATTCACCATCTGTAGACACAGTTAGCACACATCTGACCATGTCTCCCTTGCTTTCTACCCTTGATGAACAAGAACTGTAAGGAGCCTCAGAAAGCACCATTTCCAACATTCACCATCTGTAGACATAGTTAGCGTACAGCTGTACACGTCTACCTTACTCACTACCCTAGGTGAAGCAGAACAGTAAGGAGCTCAGAAGGCACCATTTCCAACATTCCCCATCTGTAGACACAGTTAGCGCACATCTGACAATGTCTCCCTTACTTTCTACCCTTGATGAACAAGAACTGTAAGGAGCCTCAGAAAGCACCATTTCCAACATTCACCATCTGTAGACACAGTTAGCGCACATCAGACCATGTCTTCCCTACTTTCTACACTTGATGAACAAGAACTGTAAGGAGCCTCAGAAAGCACCATTCGCAACATTCACTATCTGTAGACACAGTTAGCGCACATCTGACCATGTCTCCCTCACTTTCTACCCTTGATGAACAAGAACTGTAAGGAGCCTCAGAAAGCACCATTTCCAACATTCACCATCTGTAGACACAGTTAGCGCACATCTGACCATGTCTCCCTTACTTTCTACACTTGATGAACAAGAACTGTAAGGAGCCTCAGAAAGCACCATTTCCAACATTCACCATCTGTAGACACAGTTAGCGCACATCTGACCACGTCTCCCTTACTTTCTACCCTTGATGAACAAGAACTGTAAGGAGCCTCAGAAAGCACCATTTCCAACATTCACTATCTGTAGACACAGTTAGCGCACATCTGACCATGTCTCCCTTACTTTCTACCCTTGATGAACAAGAACTGTAAGGAGCCTCAGAAAGCACTATTTCCAACATTCACCATCTGTAGACATAGTTAGCGTACAGCTGTACACGCCTACCTTACTCACTACCCTAGGTGAAGGAGAACAGTAAGGAGCTCAGAAGGCACCATTTCCAACATTCACCATCTGTAGACACAGTTAGCGCACATCTGACCATGTCTCCCTTACTTTCTACCCTTGATGAACAAGAACTGTAAGGAGCCTCAGAGAGCACCATTTCCAACATTCACCATCTGTAGACACAGTTAGCGCACATCTGACCATGTCTCCCTTACTTTCTACCCTTGATGAACAAGAACTGTAAGGAGCCTCAGAAAGCACCTATTCCAACATTCACTATCTGTAGACACAGATAGCGCACATCTGACCATGTCTCCCTTACTTTCTACCCTTGATGAACAAGAACTGTAAGGAGCCGCAGAAAGCACCATTTCCAACATTCACCATCTTTAGACATAGTTAGCGTACAGCTGTACACGTCTACCTTACTCACTACCCCAGGTGAAGAAGATCAGTAAGGAGCTCAGAAGGCACCATTTCCAACATTCACCATATGTAGACACAGTTAGCGCACATCTGACCATGTCTCCCTTACTTTCTACCCTTGATGAACAAGAACTGTAAGGAGCCTCAGAAAGCACCATTTCCAACATTCACCATCTGTAGACACAGTTAGCGCACATCCGACCATGTATCCCTTACTTTCAACCCTTGATGAACAAGAACTGTAAGGAGCCTCAGAAAGCACCATTTCCAACATTCACCATCTGTAGACATAGTTAGCGTACAGCTGTACACGCCTACCTTACTCACTACCCTAGGTGAAGGAGAACAGTAAGGAGCTCAGAAGGCACCATTTCCAACATTCACCATCTGTAGACACAGTTAGCGCACATCTGACCGTGTCTCCCTTACTTTCTACCCTTGATGAACAAGAACTGTAAGGAGCCTCAGAAAGTACCATTTCCAACATTCACCATCTGTAGACATAGTTAGCGTACAGCTGTACACGTCTACCTTACTCACTACCCTAGGTGAAGGAGAACAGTAAGGAGCTCAGAAGGCACCATTTCCAACATTCACCATCTGTTGACACAATTAGCGCACATCTGACCATGTCTCCCTTACTTTCTACCCTTGATGAACAAGAACTGTAAGGAGCCTCAGAAAGCACCATTTCCAACATTCACTATCTGTAGACACAGTTAGCGCACATCTGACCATGTCTCCCTTACTTTCTACCCTTGATGAACAAGAACTGTAAGGAGCCTCAGAAAGCACCATTTCCAACATTCACCATCTGTAGACATAGTTAGCGTACAGCTGTACACGTCTACCTTACTCACTACCCTAGGTGAAGAAGATCAGTAAGGAGCTCAGAAGGCACCATTTCCAACATTCACCATCTGTAGACACAGTTAGCGCACATCTGACCATGTCTCCCTTACATTCTACCCTTGATGAACAAGAACTGTAAGGAGCCTCAGAAAGCACCATTTCCAACATTCACCATCTGTAGACACAGTTAGCGCACATCTGACCATGTATCCCTTACTTTCTACCCTTGATGAACAAGAACTGTAAGGAGCCTCAGAAAGCACCATTTCCAACATTCACTATCTGTAGACACAGTTAGCGCACATCTGACCATGTCTCCCTTACTTTCTACCCTTGATGAACAAGAAGCGTAAAGAGCCTCAGAAAGCACCATTTCCAACATTCACCATCTGTAGACACAGTTAGCGCACATCTGACCATGTCTCCCTTACTTTCTACCCCTGATGAACAAGAACTGTAAGGAGCCTCAGAAAGCACCATTTCCAACATTCACCATCTGTAGACATAGTTAGCGTACAGCTGTACACGTCTACCTTACTCACTACCCTAGGTGAAGGAGAACAGTAAGGAGCTCAGAAGGCAGCATTTCCAACATTCACCATCTGTAGACACAGTTAGCGCACATCTGACCATGTCTCCCTTACTTTCTACCCTTGATGAACAAGAACTGTAAGGAGCCTCAGAAAGCACCATTTCCCACATTCACCATCTGTAGACACAGTTAGCGCAAATCTGACCATGTCTCCCTTACTTTCTACCCTTGATGAACAAGAACTGTAAGGAGCCTCAGAAAGCACCATTTCCAACATTCACCATCTGTAGACATAGTTAGCGTACAGCTGTACACGTCTACCTTACTCATTACCCTAGGTGAAGGAGAACAGTAAGGAGCTCAGAAGGCACCATTTCCAACATTCACCATCTGTAGACACAGTTAGCGCACATCTGACCATGTCTCCCTTACTTTCTACCCTTGATGAACAAGAACTGTAAGGAGCCTCAGAGAGCACCATTTCCAACATTCACCATCTGTAGACACAGTTAGCGCACATCTGACCATGTCTCCCTTACTTTCTACCCTTGATGAACAAGAACTGTAAGGAGCCTCAGAAAGCACCATTTCCAACATTCACTGTCTGTAGACACAGATAGCGCACATCTGACCATGTCTCCCATACTTTCTACCCTTGATGAACAAGAACTGTAAGGAGCCTCAGAAAGCACCATTTCCAACATTCACCATCTTTAGACATAGTTAGCGTACAGCTGTACACGTCTACCTTACTCACTACCCCAGGTGAAGAAGATCAGTAAGGAGCTCAGAAGGCACCATTTCCAACATTCACCATATGTAGACACAGTTAGCGCACATCTGACCATGTCTCCCTTACCTTCTACCCTTGATGAACAAGAACTGTAAGGAGCCTCAGAAAGCACCATTTCCAACATTCACCATCTGTAGACACAGTTAGCGCACATCCGACCATGTATCCCTTACTTTCTACCCTTGATGAACAAGAACTGTAAGGAGCCTCAGAAAGCACCATTTCCAACATTCACCATCTGTAGACATAGTTAGCGTACAGCTGTACACGCCTACCTTACTCACTACCCTAGGTGAAGGAGAACAGTAAGGAGCTCAGAAGGCACCATTTCCAACATTCACCATCTGTAGACACAGTTAGCGCACATCTGACCATGTCTCCCTTACCTTCTACCCTTGATGAACAAGAACTGTAAGGAGCCTCAGAAAGTACCATTTCCAACATTCACCATCTGTAGACATAGTTAGCGTACAGCTGTACACGTCTACCTTACTCACTACCCTAGGTGAAGGAGAACAGTAAGGAGCTCAGAAGGCACCATTTCCAACATTCACCATCTGTAGACACAGTTAGCGCACATCTGACCATGTCTCCCTTACTTTCTACCCTTGATGAACAAGAACTGTAAGGAGCTCAGAAGGCACCACTTCCAACATTCACCATCTTTAGACACAGTTAGCGCACATCTGACCATGTCTCCCTTACTTTCTACCCTTGATGAACAAGAACTGTAAGGAGCCTCAGAAAGCACCATTTCCAACGTTCACCATCTGTAGACACAGTTAGCGCACATCTAACCATGTATCCCTTACTTTCTACCCTTGATGAACAAGAACTGTAAGGAGCCTCAGAAAGCACCATTTCCAACATTCACTATCTGTAGACACAGTTAGCGCACATCTGACCATGTCTCCCTTACTTTCTACCCTTGATGAACAAGAAGTGTAAAGAGCCTCAGAAAGCACCATTTCCAACATTCACCATCTGTAGACACAGTTAGCGCACATCTGACCATGTCTCCCTTACTTTCTACCCTTGATGAACAAGAACTGTAAGGAACCTCAGAAAGCACCATTTCCAACATTCACTATCTGTAGACACAGTTAGCGCACATCTGACCATGTCTCCCTTACTTTCTACCCTTGAAGAACAAGAACTGTAAGGAGCCTCAGAAAGCACCATTTCCAACATTCACCATCTGTAGACACAGTTAGCGCACATCAGACCATGTCTTCCTTACTTTCTACCCTTGATGAACAAGAACTGTAAGGAGCCTCAGAAAGCACCATTCGCAACATTCACTATCTGTAGACACAGTTAGCGCACATCTGACCATGTCTCCCTTACTTTCTACCCTTGATGAACAAGAACTGTAAGGAGCCTCAGAAAGCACCATTTCCAACATTCACCATCTGTAGACACAGTTAGCGTACATCTGACCATGTCTCCCTTACTTTCTACACTTGATGAACAAGAACTGTAAGGAGCCTCAGAAAGCACCATTTCCCACATTCACCATCTGTAGACACAGTTAGCGCACATCAGACCATGTCTCCCTTACTTTCTACCCTTGATGAACAAGAACTGTAAGGAGCCTCAGAAAGCACCATTTCCAACATTCACCATCTGTAGACATAGTTAGCGTACAGCTGTACACGCCTACCTTACTCACTACCCTAGGTGAAGGAGAACAGTAAGGAGCTCAGAAGGCACCATTTCCAACATTCACCATCTGTAGACACAGTTAGCGCACATCTGACCATGTCTCCCTTACTTTCTACCCTTGAAGAACAAGAACTGTAAGGATCCTCAGAAAGTACCATTTCCAACATTCACCATCTGTAGACATAGTTAGCGTACAGCTGTACACGTCTACCTTACTCACTACCCTAGGTGAAGGAGAACAGTAAGGAGCTCAGAAGGCACCATTTCCAACATTCACCATCTGTTGACACAGTTAGCGCACATCTGACCATGTCTCCCTTACTTTCTACCCTTGATGAACAAGAACTGTAAGGAGCCTCAGAAAGCACCATTTCCAACATTCACCATCTGTAAACATAGTTAGCGTACAGCTGTACATGCCTACCTTACTCACTACCCTAGGTGAAGGAGAACAGTAAGGAGCTCAGAAGGCACCATTTCCAACATTCACCATCTGTAGACACAGTTAGCGCACATCTGACCATGTCTCCCTTACTTTCTACCCTTGATGAACAAGAACTGTAAGGAGCCTCAGAAAGTACCATTTCCAACATTCACCATCTGTAGACATAGTTAGCGTACAGCTGTACACGCCTACCTTACTCACTACCCTAGGTGAAGGAGAACAGTAAGAAGCTCGGAAGGCACGATTTCCAACATTCACCATCTGTAGACACAGTTAGCGCACATCTGACCATGTCTCCCTTACTTTCTACCCTTGATGAACAAGAACTGTAAGGAGCCTCAGAAAGCACCATTTCCAACATTCACCATCTGTAGACACAGTTAGCGCACATCCGACCATGTATCCCTTACTTTCTACCCTTGATGAACAAGAACTGTAAGGAGCCTCAGAAAGCACCATTTCCAACATTCACCATCTGTAGACATAGTTAGCGTACAGCTGTACACGCCTACCTTACTCACTACCCTAGGTGAAGGAGAACAGTAAGGAGCTCAGAAGGCACCATTTCCAACATTCACCATCTGTAGACACAGTTAGCGCACATCTGACCATGTCTCCCTTACTTTCTACCCTTGATGAACAAGAACTGTAAGGAGCCTCAGAAAGTACCATTTCCAACATTCACCATCTGTAGACATAGTTAGCGTACAGCTGTACACGTCTACCTTACTCACTACCCTAGGTGAAGGAGAACAGTAAGGAGCTCAGAAGGCACCATTTCCAACATTCACCATCTGTTGACACAATTAGCGCACATCTGACCATGTCTCCCTTACTTTCTACCCTTGATGAACAAGAACTGTAAGGAGCCTCAGAAAGCACCATTTCCAACATTCACTATCTGTAGACACAGTTAGCGCACATCTGACCATGTCTCCCTTACTTTCTACCCTTGATGAACAAGAACTGTAAGGAGCCTCAGAAAGCACCATTTCCAACATTCACCATCTGTAGACATAGTTAGCGTACAGCTGTACACGTCTACCTTACTCACTACCCTAGGTGAAGAAGATCAGTAAGGAGCTCAGAAGGCACCATTTCCAACATTCACCATCTGTAGACACAGTTAGCGCACATCTGACCATGTCTCCATTACTTTCTACCCTTGATGAACAAGAACTGTAAGGAGCCTCAGAAAGCACCATTTCCAACATTCACCATCTGTAGACACAGTTAGCGCACATCTGACCATGTATCCCTTACTTTATACCCTTGATGAACAAGAACTGTAAGGAGCCTCAGAAAGCACCATTTCCAACATTCACTATCTGTAGACACAGTTAGCGCACATCTGACCATGTCTCCCTTACTTTCTACCCTTGATGAACAAGAACTGTAAGGAGCCTCAGAAAGCACCATTTCCAACATTCACCATCTGTAGACATAGTTAGCGTACAGCTGTACACGTCTACCTTACTCACTACCCTAGGTGAAGGAGAACAGTAAGGAGCTCAGAAGGCACCATTTCCAACATTCACCATCTGTAGACACAGTTAGCGCACATCTGACCATGTCTCCCTTACTTTCTACAATTGATGAACAAGAACTGTAAGGAGCCTCAGAAAGCACCATTTCCAACATTCACCATCTGTAGACATAGTTAGCGTACAGCTGTACACGTCTACCTTACTCACTACCCTAGGTGAAGGAGAACAGTAAGGAGCTCAGAAGGCAGCATTTCCAACATTCACCATCTGTAGACACAGTTAGCGCACATCTGACCATGTCTCCCTTACTTTCTACCCTTGATGAACAAGAACTGTAAGGAGCCTCAGAAAGCACCATTTCCCACATTCACCATCTGTAGACACAGTTAGCGCACATCTGACCATGTCTCCCTTACTTTCTACCCTTGATGAACAAGAACTGTAAGGAGCCTCAGAAAGCACCATTTCCAACATTCACCATCTGTAGACATAGTTAGCGTACAGCTGTACACGTCTACCTTACTCACTACCCTAGGTGAAGGAGAACAGTAAGGAGCTCAGAAGGCACCATTTCCAACATTCACCATCTGTAGACACAGTTAGCGCACATCTGACCATGTCCCCCTTACTTTCTACCCTTGATGAACAAGAACTGTAAGGAGCCTCAGAGAGCACCATTTCCAACATTCACCATCTGTAGACACAGTTAGCGCACATCTGACCATGTCTCCCTTACTTTCTACCCTTGATGAACAAGAACTGTAAGGAGCCTCAGAAAGCACCATTTCCAACATTCACTGTCTGTAGACACAGATAGCGCACATCTGACCATGTCTCCCTTACTTTCTACCCTTGATGAACAAGAACTGTAAGGAGCCTCAGAAAGCACCATTTCCAACATTCACCATCTTTAGACATAGTTAGCGTACAGCTGTACACGTCTACCTTACTCACTACCCCAGGTGAAGAAGATCAGTAAGGAGCTCAGAAGGCACCATTTCCAACATTCACCATATGTAGACACAGTTAGCGCACATCTGACCATGTCTCCATTACTTTCTACCCTTGATGAACAAGAACTGTAAGGAGCCTCAGAAAGCACCATTTCCAACATTCACCATCTGTAGACACAGTTAGCGCACATCCGACCATGTATCCCTTACTTTCTACCCTTGATGAACAAGAACTGTAAGGAGCCTCAGAAAGCACCATTTCCAACATTCACCATCTGTAGACATAGTTAGCGTACAGCTGTACACGCCTACCTTACTCACTACCCTAGGTGAAGGAGAACAGTAAGGAGCTCAGAAGGCGCCATTTCCAACATTCACCTTCTGTAGACACAGTTAGCGCACATCTGACCATGTCTCCCTTACCTTCTACCCTTGATGAACAAGAACTGTAAGGAGCCTCAGAAAGTACCATTTCCAACATTCACCATCTGTAGACATAGTTAGCGTACAGCTGTACACGTCTACCTTACTCACTACCCTAGGTGAAGGAGAACAGTAAGGAGCTCAGAAGGCACCATTTCCAACATTCACCATCTGTAGAGATAGTTAGCGTACAGCTGTACACGTGTACCTTACTCACTACCCTAGGTGAAGAAGATCAGTAAGGAGCTCAGAAGGCACCACTTCCAACATTCACCATCTTTAGACACAGTTAGCGCACATCTGACCATGTCTCCCTTACTTTCTACCCTTGATGAACAAGAACTGTAAGGAGCCTCAGAAAGCACCATTTCCAACATTCACCATCTGTAGACACAGTTAGCGCACATCTGACCATGTATCCCTTACTTTCTACCCTTGATGAACAAGAACTGTAAGGAGCCTCAGAAAGCACCATTTCCAACATTCACTATCTGTAGACACAGTTAGCGTACATCTGACCATGTCTCCCTTACTTTCTACCCTTGATGAACAAGAAGTGTAAAGAGCCTCAGAAAGCACCATTTCCAACATTCACCATCTGTAGACACAGTTAGCGCACATCTGACCATGTCTCCCTTACTTTCTACCCTTGATGAACAAGAACTGTAAGGAACCCCAGAAAGCACCATTTCCAACATTCACTATCTGTAGACACAGTTAGCGCACATCTGACCATGTCTCCCTTACTTTCTACCCTTGAAGAACAAGAACTGTAAGGAGCCTCAGAAAGCACCATTTCCAACATTCACCATCTGTAGACATAGTTAGCGTACAGCTGTACACGTCTACCTTACTCACTACCCTAGGTGAAGCAGAACAGTAAGGAGCTCAGAAGGCACCATTTCCAACATTCCCCATCTGTAGACACAGTTAGCGCACATCTGACAATGTCTCCCTTACTTTCTACCCTTGATGAACAAGAACTGTAAGGAGCCTCAGAAAGCACCATTTCCAACATTCACCATCTGTAGACACAGTTAGCGCACATCAGACCATGTCTTCCTTACTTTCTACCCTTGATGAACAAGAACTGTAAGGAGCCTCAGAAAGCACCATTCGCAACATTCACTATCTGTAGACACAGTTAGCGCACATCTGACCATGTCTCCCTTACTTTCTACCCTTGATGAACAAGAACTGTAAGGAGCCTCAGAAAGCACCATTTCCAACATTCACCATCTGTAGACATAGTTAGCGTACAGCTGTACACGCCTACCTTACTCACTACCCTAGGTGAAGGAGAACAGTAAGGAGCTCAGAAGGCACCATTTCCAACATTCACCATCTGTAGACACAGTTAGCGCACATCTGACCATGTCTCACTTACTTTCTACCCTTGATGAACAAGAACTGTAAGGATCCTCAGAAAGTACCATTTCCAACATTCACCATCTGTAGACATAGTTAGCGTACAGCTGTACACGTCTACCTTACTCACTACCCTAGGTGAAGGAGAACAGTAAGGAGCTCAGAAGGCACCATTTCCAACATTCACCATCTGTTGACACAGTTAGCGCACATCTGACCATGTCTCCCTTACTTTCTACCCTTGATGAACAAGAACTGTAAGGAGCCTCAGAAAGCACCGTTTCCAACATTCACCATCTGTAAACATAGTTAGCGTACAGCTGTACACGCCTACCTTACTCACTACCCTAGGTGAAGGAGAACAGTAAGGAGCTCAGAAGGCACCATTTCCAACATTCACCATCTGTAGACACAGTTAGCGCACATCTGACCATGTCTCCCTTACTTTCCACCCTTGATGAACAAGAACTGTAAGGAGCCTCAGAAAGTACCATTTCCAACATTCACCATCTGTAGACATAGTTAGCGTACAGCTGTACACGCCTACCTTACTCACTACGATAGGTGAAGGAGAACAGTAAGAAGCTCAGAAGGCACGATTTCCAACATTCACCATCTGTAGACACAGTTAGCGCACATCTGACCATGTCTCCCTTACTTTCTACCCTTGATGAACAAGAACTGTAAGGAGCCACAGAAAGCACCATTTCCAACATTCACCATCTGTAGACACAGTTAGCGCACATCTGACCATGTCTCCCTTACTTTCTACCCTTGATGAACAAGAACTGTAAGGAGCCTCAGAAAGCACCATTTCCAACATTCACGATCTGTAGACATAGTTAGCGTACAGCTGTACACGTCTGCCTTACTCACTACCCTAGGTGAAGGAGAACAGTAAGGAGCTCAGAAGGCACCATTTACAACATTCACCATCTGTAGACACAGTTAGCGCACATCTGACCATGTCTCTCTTACTTTCTACCCTTGATGAACAAGAACTGTAAGGAGCCTCAGAAAGCACCATTTCCAACATTCACCATCTGTAGACATAGTTAGCGTACAGCTGTACACGTCTACCTTACTCACTACCCTAGGTGAAGAAGATCAGTAAGGAGCTCAGAAGGCACCATTTCCAACATTCACCATCTGTAGACACAGTTAGCGCACATCTGACCATGTCTCCCTTACTTTCTACCCTTGATGAACAAGAACTGTAAGGAACCTCAGAAAGCACCATTTCCAACATTCACTATCTGTAGACACAGTTAGCGCACATCTGACCATGTCTCCCTTGTTTTCTACCCTTGATGAACAAGAACTGTAAGGAGCCTCAGAGAGCACCATTTCCAACATTCACCATCTGTAGACATAGTTAGCGTACAGCTGTACACGTCTACCTTACTCACTACCCTAGGTGAAGCAGAACAGTAAGGAGCTCAGAAGGCACCATTTCCAACATTCACCATCTGTAGACACAGTTAGCGCACATCTGACAATGTCTCCCTTACTTTCTACTCTTGATGAACAAGAACTGTAAGGAGCCTCAGAAAGCACCATTTCCAACATTCACCATCTGTAGACACAGTTAGCGCACATCTGACCATGTCTCCCTTACTTTCTACCCTTGATGAACAAGAACTGTAAGGAGCCTCAGAAAGCACTATTTCCAACATTCACTATCTGTAGACACAGTTAGCGCTCATCTGACCATGTCTCCCTTACTTTCTACCCTTGATGAACAAGAACTGTAAGGAGCCTCAGAAAGCACCAATTCCAACATTCACCATCTGTAGACATAGTTAGCGTACAGCTGTACACGTCTACCTTACTCACTACCCTAGGTGAAGAAGATCAGTAAGGAGCTCAGAAGGCACCATTTCCAACATTCACCATCTGCAGACACAGTTAGCGCACATCTGACCATGTCTCCCTTACTTTCTACCCTTGATGAACAAGAACTGTAAGGAACCTCAGAAAGCACCATTTCCAACATTCACTATCTGTAGACACAGTTAGCGCACATCTGACCATGTCTCCCTTGCTTTCTACCCTTGATGAACAAGAACTGTAAGGAGCCTCAGAAAGCACCATTTCCAACATTCACCATCTGTAGACATAGTTAGCGTACAGCTGTACACGTCTACCTTACTCACTACCCTAGGTGAAGCAGAACAGTAAGGAGCTCAGAAGGCACCATTTCCAACATTCACCATCTGTAGACACAGTTAGCGCACATCTGACCATGTCTCCCTTACTTTCTACCCTTGATGAACAAGAACTGTAAATAGCCTCAGAAAGCACCATTTCCAACATTCACCATCTGTAGACACAGTTAGCGCACATCTGACCATTTCTCCCTTACTTTCTACCCTTGATGAACAAGAACTGTAAGGAGCCTCAGAAAGCACCATTTCCAACATTCACTATCTGTAGACACAGTTAGCGCACATCTGACCATGTCTTCTTACTTTCTACCTTTGATGAACAAGAACTGTAAGGAGCCTCAGAAAGTACCATTTCCAACATTCACCATCTGTAGACATAGTTAGCGTACAGCTGTACACGTCCACCTTACTCACTACCCTAGGTGAAGGAGAACAGTAAGGAGCTCAGAAGGCACCATTTCCTACATTCACCATCTGTTGACACAGTTAGCGCACATCTGACCATGTCTCCCTTACTTTCTACCCTTGATGAACAAGAACTGTAAGGAGCCTCAGAAAGCACCATTTCCAACATTCACCATCTGTAGACACAGTTAGCGCACATCTGACCATGTCTCCCTTACTTTCTACCCTTGATGAACAAGAACTGTAAGGAGCCTCAGAAAGTACCATTTCCAACATTCACCATCTGTAGACATAGTTAGCGTACAGCTGTACACGTCTACCTTACTCACTACCCTAGGTGAAGGAGAACAGTAAGGCGCTCATAAGGCACCATTTCCAACATTCACCATCTGTTGACACAGTTAGCGCACATCTGACCATGTCTCCCTTACTTTCTACCCTTGATGAACAAGAACTGTAATAAGCCTCAGAAAGCACCATTTCCAACATTCACTATCTGTAGACACAGTTATCGCACATCTGACCATGTCTCCCTTACTTTCTACCCTTGATGAACAAGAACTGTAAGGAGCCTCAGAAAGCACCATTTCCAACATTCACCATCTGTAGACACAGTTAGCGCACATCTGACCATGTCTCCCTTACTTTCTACCCTTGATGAACAAGAACTGTATGGAGCCTCAGAAAGCACCATTTCCAACATTCACTATCTGTAGACACAGTTAGCGCACATCTGACCATGTCTCCCTTACTTTCTACCCTTGATGAACAAGAACTGTAAGGAGCCTCAGAAAGCACCATTTCCAAAATTCACCATCTGTAGACACAGTTAGCGCACATCTGACCATGTCTCCCTTACTTTCTACCCTTGATGAACAAGAACTGTAAGGAGCCTCAGAAAGCACCATTTCCAACATTCACCATCTGTAGACATAGTTAGCGTACAGCTGTACACGTCTACCTTACTCACTACCCTAGGTGAAGGAGAACAGTAAGGAGCTCAGAAGGCACCATTTCCAACATTCACCATCTGTAGACACAGTTAGTGCACATCTGACCATGTCTCCCTTTCTTTCTCCCCTTGATGAACAAGAACTGTAAGGAGCCTCAGAAAGCACCATTTCCAACATTCACCATCTGTAGACACAGTTAGCGCACATCTGACCATGTCTCCCTTACTTTCTACCCTTGATGAACAAGAACTGTAAGGAGCCTCAGAAAGCACCATTTCCAACATTCACCATCTGTAGACACAGTTAGCGCACATCCGACCATGTATCCCTTACTTTCTACCCTTGATGAACAAGAACTGTAAGGAGCCTCAGAAAGCACCATTTCCAACATTAACCATCTGTAGACATAGTTAGCGTACAGCTGTACACGCCTACCTTACTCACTACCCTAGGTGAACGAGAACAGTAAGGAGCTCAGAAGGCACCATTTCCAACATTCACCATCTGTAGACACAGTTAGCGCAATTCTGACCATGTCTCCCTTACTTTCTACCCTTGATGAACAAGAACTGTAAGGAGCCTCAGAAAGTACCATTTCCAACATTCACCATCTGTAGACATAGTTAGCGTACAGCTGTACACGTCTACCTTACTCACTACCCTAGGTGAAGGAGAACAGTAAGGAGCCCAGAAGGCACCATTTCCAACATTCACCATCTGTTGACACAGTTAGCGCACATCTGACCATGTCTCCCTTACTTTCTACCCTTGATGAACAAGAACTGTAAGGAGCCGCAGAAAGCACCATTTCCAACATTCACCATCTGTAGACACAGTTAGCGCACATCTGACCATGTCTCCCTTACATTCTACCCTTGATGAACAAGAACTGTAAGGAGCCTCAGAAAGCACCATTTCCAACATTCACCATCTGTAGACATAGTTAGCGTACAGCTGTACACGTCTACCTTACTCACTACCCTAGGTGAAGAAGATCAGTAAGGAGCTCAGAAGGCACCATTTCCAACATTCACCATCTGTTGACACAGTTAGTGCACATCTGACCAAGTCTCCCTTACTTTCTACCCTTGATGAACAAGAACTGTAAGGAGCCTCAGAAAGCACCATTTCCAACATTCACCATCTGTAGACACAGTTAGCGCACATCTGACCTTGTCTCCCTTACTTTCTACCCTTGATGAACAAGAACTGTAAGGAGCCTCAGAAAGCACCATTTCCAACATTCACCATCTGTAGACATAGTTAGCGTACAGCTGTACACGTCTACCTTACTCAATACCCTAGGTGATGGAGAACAGTAAGGAGCTCAGAAGGCACCATTTCCAACATTCACCATCTGCAGACACAGTTAGCGCACATCTGACCATGTCTCCCTTACTTTCTACCCTTGATGAACAAGAACTGTAAGGAGCCTCAGAAAGCACCATTTCCAACATTCACCATCTGTAGACACAGTTAGCGCACATCTGACCATGTCTCCCTTACTTTCTACCCTTGATGAACAAGAACTGTAAGGAGCCTCAGAAAGCACCATTTCCAACATTCACCATCTGTAGACACAGTTAGCGCACATCTGACCATGTCTCCCTTACTTTCTGCCCTTGATGAACAAGAACTGTAAGGAGCCTCAGAAGGCACCATTTCCAACATTCACCATCTGTAGACATAGTTAGCGTACTGCTGTACACGTCTACCTTACTCACTACCCTAGGTGAAGGAGAACAGTAAGGAGCTCAGAAGGCACCATTTCCAACATTCACCATCTGTAGACACAGTTAGCGCACGTCTGACCATGTCTCCCTTACTTTCTACCCTTGATGAACAAGATCTGTAAGGAGCCTCAGAAAGCACCATTTCCAACATTCACCATCTGTAGACATAGTTAGCGTACAGCTGTACACGTCTACCTTACTCACTACCCTAGGTGAAGGAGAACAGTAAGGAGCTCAGAAGGCACCATTTCCAACATTCACCATCTGTAGACACAGTTAGCGCACATCTGACCATGTCTCCCTTACTTTCTACCCTTGAGGAACAGGAACTGTAAGGAGCCTCAGAAAGCACCATTTCCAACGTTCACTATCTGTAGACACAGTTAGCGCACATCTGACCATGTCTCCCTTACTTTCTACAATTGATGAACAAGAACTGTAAGGAGCCTCCGAAAGCACCATTTCCAACATTCACCATCTGTAGACATAGTTAGCGTACAGCTGTACACGTCTACCTTAATCACTACCCTAGGTGAAGGAGAACAGTAAGGTGCTCAGAAGGCACCATTTCCAACATTCACCATCTGTAGACACAGTTAGCGCACATCTGACCGTGTCTCCCTTACTTTCTACCCTTGATGAACAAGAACTGTAAGGAGCCTCAGAAAGCACCATTTCCAACATTCACTATCTGTAGACACAGTTAGCGCACATCTGACCATGCCTCCCTTACTTTCTACCCTTGATGAACAAGAACTGTAAGGAGCCTCAGAAAGCACCATTTCCAACATTCACCATCTGTAGACATAGTTAGCGTACAGCTGTAAACATCTACCTTACTCAATACCCTATGTGAAGGAGAACAGTAAGGAGCTCTGAAGGCACCATTTCCAACATCCACCATCTGTAGACACAGTTAGCGCACATCTGACCATGTCTCCCTTACTTTCTACCCTTGATGAACAAGAACTGTAAATAGCCTCAGAAAGCACTATTTCCAACATTCACCATCTGTAGACACAGTTAGCGCACATCTGACTATGTCTCCCTTACTTTCTACCCTTGAGGAACAAGAACTGTAAGGAGCCTCAGAAAGCACCATTTCCAACATTCACCATCTGTAGACACAGTTAGCGCACATCTGACCATTTCTCCCTTACTTTCTTCAATTGATGAAAAAGAACTGTAAGGAGCCTCCGAAAGCACCATTTCCAACATTCACCATCTGTAGACATAGTAAGCGTACAGCTGTACACGTCTACCTTACTCACTACCCTAGGTGAAGGAGAACAGTAAGGAGCTCAGAAGGCACCATTTCAAACATTCACCATGTGTAGACACAGTTAGCGCACATCTGACCATGTCTCCCTTACTTTCTACCCTTGATGAACAAGAACTGTAAGGAGCCACAGAAAGCACCATTTCCAACATTCACTATCTGTAGACACAGTTAGCCCACATCTGACCATGTCTCCCT
Source organism: Schistocerca americana (assembly GCF_021461395.2). NCBI lineage: Eukaryota > Metazoa > Arthropoda > Insecta > Orthoptera > Acrididae > Schistocerca > Schistocerca americana. The sequence continues at coordinate 4,871,087 of NW_025725481.1, read as the reverse complement.
TACTTTCTACCCTTGGTGAACAAGAACTGTAAGGAGCCTCAGAAAGCACCATTTCCAACATTCACTATCTGTAGACATAGTTAGCGTACAGCTGTACACGTCTACCTTAATCACTACCCTAGGTGAAGGAGAACAGTAAGGAGCTCAGAAGGCACCATTTCCAACATTCACCATCTGTAGACACAGTTAGCCCACATCTGACCAAGTCTCCCTTACTTTCTACCCTTGATGAACAAGAACTGTAAGGAGCCTCAGAAAGCACTATTTCCAACATTCACCATCTGTAGACACAGTTAGCGCACATCTGACCATGTCTCCCTTACTTTCTACCCTTGATGAACAAGAACTGTAAGGAGCCTCAGAAAGCACCATTTCCAACATTCACCATCTGTAGACACAGTTAGCGCACATCTGACCATGTCTCCCTTACTTTCTACCCTTGATGAACAAGAACTGTAAGGAGCCTCAGAAAGCACCATTTCCAACATTCACTATCTGTAGACACAGTTAGCGCACATCTGACCATGTCTCCCTTACTTTCTACCCTTGATGAACAAGAACTGTAAGGAGCCTCAGAAAGCACCATTTCCAACATTCACCATCTGTAGACATAGTTAGCGTACAGCTGTACACATCTACCTTACTCACTACCCTAGGTGAAGGAGAACAGTAAGGAGCTCAGAAGGCACCATTTCCAACATTCACCATCTGTAGACACAGTTAGCGCACATCTGACCATGTCTCCCTTACTTTCTACCCTTGATGAACAAGAACTGTAGGGAGCCTCAGAAAGCACCATTTCCAACATTCACCATCTGTAGACACAGTTAGCGCACATCTGACCATGTCTCCCTTACTTTCTACCCCTGAGGAACAGGAACTGTAAGGAGCCTCAGAAAGCACCATTTCCAACGTTCACCATCTGTAGACACAGTTAGCGCACATCTGACCATGTCTCCCTTACTTTCTACCCTTGATGAACAAGAACTGTAAGGAGCCTCAGAGCACCTTTTCCAACATTCACCATCTGTAGACACAGTTAGCGCACATCTGACCATTTCTCACTTACTTTCTACAATTGATGAACAAGAACTGTAAGGAGCCTCAGAAAGCACCATTTCCAACATTCACCATCTGTAGACATAGTTAGCGTACAGCTGTACACGTCTACCTTACTCACTACTCTAGGTGAAGGAGAACAGTAAGGAGCTCAGAAGGCACCATTTCCAACATTCACCATCTGTAGACACAGTTAGCGCACAACTGACCATGTCTCCCTTACTTTCTACCCTTGATGAACAAGAACTGTAAGGAGCCTCAGAAAGCACCATTTCCAACATTCACCATCTGTAGACACAGTTAGCGCACATCTGACCATGTCTCCCTTACTTTCTACCCTTGATGAACAAGAACTGTAAGGAGCCTCAGAAAGCACCATTTCCAACATTCACCATCTGTAGACACAGTTAGTGCACATCTGACCATTTCTCCCTTAATTTCTACCCTTGATGAACAAGAACTGTAAGGAGCCTCAGAAAGCACCATTTCCAACATTCACCATCTGTAGACACAGTTAGCGCACATCTGACCATGTCTCCCTCACTTTCCACCCTTGATGAACAAGAACTGTAAGGAGCCTCAGAAAGCACCATTTCCAACATTCACTATCTGTAGACACAGTTAGCGCACATCTGACCATGTCTCCCTTACTTTCTACCCTTGATGAACAAGAACTGTAAGGAGCCTCAGAAAGCACCATTTCCAACATTCACTATCTGTAGACATAGTTAGCGTACAGCTGTACACGTCTACCTTACTCACTACCCTAGGTGAAGGAGAACAGTAAGGAGCTCAGAAGGCACCATTTCCAACATTCACCATCTGTAGACACAGTTAGCGCACATCTGACCAAGTCTCCCTTACTTTCTACCCTTGATGAACAAGAACTGTAAGGAGCCTCAGAAAGCACTATTTCCAACATTCACCATCTGTAGACACAGTTAGCGCACATCTGACCATGTCTCCCTTACTTTCTACCCTTGATGAACAAGAACTGTAAGGAGCCTCAGAAAGCACCATTTCCAACATTCACCATCTGTAGACACAGTTAGCGCACATCTGACCATGTCTCCCTTACTTTCTACCCTTGACGAACAAGAACTGTAAGGAGCCTCAGAAAGCACCATTTCCAACATTCACCATCTGTAGACACAGTTAGCACACATCTGACCATGTCTCCCTTACTTTCTACCCTTGATGAACAAGAACTGTAAGGAGCCTCAGAAAGCACCATTTCCAACATTCACTATCTGTAGACACAGTTAGCGCACATCTGACCATGTCTCCCTTACTTTCTACCCTTGATGAACAAGAACTGTAAGGAGCCTCAGAAAGCACCATTTCCAACATTCACCATCTGTAGACATAGTTAGCGTACAGCTGTACACATCTACCTTACTCAATACCCTAGGCTAAGGAGAACAGTAACGAGCTCAGAAGGCACCATTTCCAACATTCACCATCTGTACACACAGTTAGCGCACATCTGACCATGTCTCCCTTACTTTCTACCCTTGAGGAACAGGAACTGTAAGGAGCCTCAGAAAGCACCATTTCCAACGTTCACCATCTGTAGACACAGTTAGCGCACATCTGACCATGTCTCCCTTACTTTCTACAATTGATGAACAAGAACTGTAAGGAGCCTCCGAAAGCACCATTTCCAACATTCACCATCTGTTGACATAGTTAGCGTACAGCTGTACACGTCTACCTAAATCACTACCCTAGGTGAAGGAGAACAGTAAGGTGCTCAGAAGGCACCATTTCCAACATTCACCATCTGTAGACACAGTTAGCGCACATCTGACCGTGTCTCCCTTACTTTCTACCCTTGATGAACAAGAACTGTAAGGAGCCTCAGAAAGCACCATTTCCAACATTCACTATCTGTAGACACAGTTAGCGCACATCTGACCATGCCTCCCTTACTTTCTACCCTTGATGAACAAGAACTGTAAGGAGCCTCAGAAAGCACCATTTCCAAAATTCACCATCTGTAGACATAGTTAGCGTACAGCTGTAAACATCTACCTTACTCAATACCCTATGTGAAGGAGAACAGTAAGGAGCTCAGAAGGCACCATTTCCAACATTCACCATCTGTAGACACATTTAGCGCTTATCTGACCATGTCTCCCTTACTTTCTACCCTTGATGAACAAGAACTGTAAGGAGCCTCAGAAAGCACCATTTCCAACATTCACCATCTGTAGACACAGTTAGCGCACATCTGACTATGTCTCCCTTACTTTCTACCCTTGAGGAACAAGAACTGTAAGGAGCCTCAGAAAGCACCATTTCCAACATTCACCATCTGTAGACACAGTTAGAGCGCACATCTGACCATGTCTCCCTCACTTTCTACCCTTGATGAACAAGAACTGTAAGGAGCCTCAGAAAGCACCATTTCCAACATTCAATATCTGTAGATACAGTTAGCGCACATCTGACCATGTCTCCCTTACTTTCTACCCTTGACGAACAAGAACTGTAAGAAGCCTCAGAAAGCACCATTTCCAACATTCACAATCTGTAGACATAGTTAGCGTACAGCTGTACACGTCTACCTTACTCACTACCCTAGGTGAAGGAGAACAGTAAGGAGCTCAGAAGGCACCATTTCCAACATTCACCATCTGTAGACACCGTTAGCGCACATCTGACCATGTCTCCCTTACTTTCTACCCTTGTTGAACAAGAACTGTAAGGAGCCTCAGAAAGCACCACTTCCAACATTCACCATCTGTAGACACAGTTAGCGCACATCTGACCATGTCTCCCTTACTTTCTACCCTTGATGAACAAGAACTGTAAAGAGCCTCAGAAAGCACCATTTCCAACATTCACCATCTGTAGAGACAGTTAGCGCACATCTGACCATGTCTCCCTTACTTTCTACCCTTGATGAACAAGAACTGTAAGGAGCCTCAGAAAGCACCATTTCCAACATTCACCATCTGTAGACATAGTTAGCGTACAGCTGTACACGTCTACCTTACTCACCACCCTAGGTGAAGGAGAACAGTAAGGAGCTCAGAAGGCACCATTTCCAACATTCACCATCTGTAGACACAGTTAGCACACATCTGATCATGTCTCCCTTACTTTCTACCCTTGATGAACAAGAACTGTAAGGAGCCTCAGAAAGCACCATTTCCAACATTCATCTTCTGTAGACACAGTTAGCGCACATCTGACCATGTCTCCCTTACTTTCTACCCTTGATGAACAAGAACTGTAAGGAGCCTCAGAAAGCACCATTTCCAACATTCACTATCGGTAGACACAGTTAACGCACATCTGACCATGTCTCCCTTACTTTCTACCCTTGATGAACAAGAACTGTAAGGAGCCTCAGAAAGCACCATTTCCAACATTCACCATCTGTAGACATAGTTAGCGTACAGCTGTACACGTCTACCTTACTCACTACCCTAGGTGAAGGAGAACAGTAAGGAGCTCAGAAGGCACCATTTCCAACATTCACCATCTGTAGACACAGTTAGCGCACAACTGACCATGTCTCCCTTACTTTCTACCCTTGATGAACAAGAACTGTAAGAAGCCTCAGAAAGCACCATTTCCAACATTCACAATCTGTAGACATAGTTAGCGTACAGCTGTACACGTCTACCTTACTCACTACCCTAGGTGAAGGAGAACAGTAAGGAGCTCAGAAGGCACCATTTCCAACATTCACCATCTGTAGACACAGTTAGCGCACATCTGACCATGTCTCCCTTACTTTCTACCCTTGTTGAACAAGAACTGTAAGGAGCCTCAGAAAGCACCACTTCCAACATTCACCATCTGTAGACACAGTTAGCGCACATCTGACCATGTCTCCCTTACTTTCTACCCTTGATGAACAAGAACTGTAAAGAGCCTCAGAAAGCACCATTTCCAACATTCACCATCTGTAGACACAGTTAGCGCACATCTGACCATGCCTCCCTTACTTTCTACCCTTGATGAACAAGAACTGTAAGGAGCCTCAGAAAGCACCATTTCCAACATTCACCATCTGTAGACACAGTTAGCGCACATCTGACCATGTCTCCCTCACTTTCTACCCTTGATGAACAAGAACTGTATGGAGCCTCAGAAAGCACCATTTCCAACATTCACTTTATGTAGATACAGTTAGCGCACATCTCACCATGTCTCCCTTACTTTCTACCCTTGATGAACAAGAACTGTAAGGAGCCTCAGAAAGCACCATTTTCAACATTCACCATGTGTAGACATAGTTAACGTACAGCTGTACACATCTACCTTACTCACTACCCTAGGTGAAGGAGAACAGTAAGGAGCTCAGAAGGCACCATTTCCAACATTCACCATCTGTAGACACAGTTTGCGCACATGTGACCATGTCTCCCTTACTTTCTACCTTTGATAAACAAGAACTGTAAGGAGCCTCAGAAAGCACCATTTCCAACATTCACCATCTGTAGAGACAGTTAGCGCACATCTGACCATGTCTCCCTTTCTTTCTACCCTTGATGAACAAGAACTGTAAGGAGCCTCAGAAAGCACTATTTCCAACATTCGCCATCTGTAGACACAGTTAGCGCACATCTGACCATGTCTCCCTTACTTTCTACCCTTGATGAACCAGAACTGTAGGGAGCTTCAGAAAGCACCATTTCCAACATTCACCATCTGTAGACACAGTTAGCGCACATCTGACCATGTCTCCCTTACTTTCTACCCTTGATGAACAAGAACTGTAAGGAGCCTCAGAAAGCACCATTTCCAACATTCACCATCTGTAGACATAGTTAGCGTACAGCTGTACACGCGTACCTTACTCACTACCCTAGGTGAAGGAGAACAGTAAGGAGCTCAGAAGGCACCATTTCCAACATTCGCCATCTGTAGACACAGTTAGCGCACATCTAACCATATCTCCCTTACTTTCTACCCTTAATGAACAAGAACTGTAAGGAGCCTCAGAAAGCACCATTTCCAACATTCACCATCTGTAGACATAGTTAGCGTACAGCTGTACACGCCTACCTTACTCACTACCCTAGGTGAAGGAGAACAGTAAGGAGCTCAGAAGGCACCATTTCCAACATTCACCATCTGTAGACACAGTTAGCGCACATCTGACCATGTCTCCCTTACTTTCTACCCTTGATGAACAAGAACTGTAAGGAGCCTCAGAACGCACCATTTCCAACATTCACCGTCTGTAGACATAGTCAGCGTACAGCTGTACACGTCTACCTTACTCACTACCCTAGGTGAAGGAGAACAGTAAGGAGCTCAGAAGGCACCATTTCCAACATTCACCATCTGTAGACACAGTTAGCGCACATCTGACCATGTCTCCCTTACTTTCTACCCTTGATGAACAAGAACTGTAAGGAGCCACAGAAAGCACCATTTCCAACATTCACTATCTGTAGACACAGTTAGCGCACATCTGACCATGTCTCCCTTACTTTCTACCCTTGATGAACAAGAACTGTAAGGAGCCTCAGAAAGCACCATTTCCAACATTCACCATCTGTAGAGACAGTTAGCGCACATCTGACCATGTCTCCCTTACTTTCTACCCTTGATGAACAAGAACTGTAAGGAGCCTCAGAAAGCACCATTTCCAACATTCGCCATCTGTAGACACAGTTAGCGCACATCTGACCATGTCTCCCTTACTTTCTACCCTTGATGAACCAGAACTGTAAGGAGCTTCAGAAAGCACCATTTCCAACATTCACCATCTGTAGACACAGTTAGCGCACATCTGACCATGTCTCCCTTACTTTCTACCCTTGATGAACAAGAACTGTAAGGAGCCTCAGAAAGCACCATTTCCAACATTCACCATCTGTAGACATAGTTAGCGTACAGCTGTACACATCTACCTTACTCACTACCCTAGGTGAAGGAGAACAGTAAGGAGCTCAGAAGGCACCATTTCCAACATTCACCATCTGTAGACACAGTTAGCGCACATCTGACCATGTCTCCCTTACTTTCTACCCTTGATGAACAAGAACTGTAAGGAGCCTCAGAACGCACCATTTCCAACATTCACCATCTGTAGACATAGTCAGCGTACAGCTGTACACGTCTACCTTACTCACTACCCTAGGTGAAGGAGAACAGTAAGGAGCTCAGAAGGCACCATTTCCAACATTCACCATCTGTAGACAGAGTTAGCGCACATCTGACCATGTCTCCCTTACTTTCTACCCTTGATGAACAAGAACTGTAAGGAGCCTCAGAAAGCACCATTTCCAACATTCACCATCTGTAGACACAGTTAGCGCACATCTGACCATGTCTCCCTTACTTTCTACCCTTGATGAACAGGAACTGTAGGGAGCCTCAGAAAGCACCATTTCCAACATTCACCATCTGTAGACACAGTTAGCGCACATCTGACCATGTCTCCCTTACTTTCTACCCTTGATGAACAAGAACTGTAAGGAACCTCAGAAAGCACCATTTCCAACATTCAGTATCTGTAGACACAGTTAGCGCACATCTGACCATGTCTCCCTTACTTTCTACCCTTGATGAACAAGAACTGTGAGGAGCCTCAGAAAGCACCATTTCCAACATTCACTATCTGTAGACATAGTTAGCGTACAGCTGTACACGTCTATCTTACTCACTACCCTAGGTGAAGGAGAACAGTAAGGAGCTCAGAAGGCACCATTTCCAACATTCACCATCTGTAGACACAGTTAGCGCACATCTGACCATGTCTCCCTTACTTTCTACCCTTGAAGAACAAGAACTGTAAGGAGCCTCAGAAAGCACCATTTCCAACATTCACCATCTGTAGACACAGTTAGCGCACATCTGACCATGTCTCCCTTACTTTCTACCCTTGATGAACAAGAACTGTAAGGAGCCTCAGAAAGCACCATTTCCAACATTCACCATCTGTAGACATAGTTAGCGTACAGCTGTACACGTCTACCTTACTCACCACCCTAGGTGAAGGAGAACAGTAAGGAGCTCTGAAGGCACCATTTCCAAAATTCGCCATCTGTAGACACAGTTAGCGCACATCTGACCATGTCTCCCTTACTTTCTACCCTTAATGAACAAGAACTGTAAGGAGCCTCAGAAAGCACCATTTCCAACATTCACCATCTGTAGACATAGTTAGCCTACAGCTGTACACATCTACCTTACTCACTATCCTAGGTGAAGGAGAACAGTAAGGAGCTCAGAAGGCACCATTTCCAACATTCACCATCTGTAGACACAGTTAGCGCACATCTGACCATGTCTCCCTTACTTTCTACCCTTGATGAACAAGAACTGTAAGGAGCCTCAGAAAGCACCATTTCCAACATTCACCTTCTGTAGACACAGTTAGCGCACATCTGACCATGTCTCCCTTACTTTCTACCCTTGATGAACAAGAACTGTAAGGAGCCTCAGAAAGCACCATTTCCAACATTCACTATCTGTAGACACAGTTAACGCACATCTGACCATGTCTCCCTTACTTTCTACCCTTGATGAACAAGAACTGTAAGGAGACTCAGAAAGCACCATTTCCAACATTCACCATCTGTAGACATAGTTAGCGTACAGCTGTACACGTCTACCTTACTCACTACCCTAGGTGAAGGAGAACAGTAAGGAGCTCAGAAGGCACCATTTCCAACATTCACCATCTGTAGACACAGTTAGCGCACATCTGACCATGTCTCCCTTACTTTCTACCCTTGATGAACAAGAACTGTAAGAAGCCTCAGAAAGCACCATTTCCAACATTCACAATCTGTAGACATAGTTAGCGTACAGCTGTACACGTCTACCTTACTCACTACCCTAGGTGAAGTAGAACAGTAAGGAGCTCAGAAGGCACCATTTCCAACATTCACCATCTGTAGACACAGTTAGCGCACATCTGACCATGTCTCCCTTACTTTCTACCCTTGTTGAACAAGAACTGTAAGGAGCCTCAGAAAGCACCACTTCCAACATTCACCATCTGTAGACACAGTTAGCGCACATCTGACCATGTCTCCCTTACTTTCTACCCTTGGTGAACAAGAACTGTAAAGAGCCTCAGAAAGCACCATTTCCAACATTCACCATCTGTAGACACAGTTAGCGCACATCTCACCATGCCTCCCTTACTTTCTACCCTTGATGAACAAGAACTGTAAGGAGCCTCAGAAAGCACCATTTCCAACATTCACCATCTGTAGACACAGTTAGCGCACATCTGACCATGTCTCCCTCACTTTCTACCCTTGATGAACAAGAACTGTAAGGAGCCTCAGAAAGCACCATTTCCAACATTCACTATCTGTAGATACAGTTAGCGCACATCTCACCATGTCTCCCTTACTTTCTACCCTTGATGAACAAGAACTGTAAGGAGCCTCAGAAAGCACCATTTTCAACATTCACCATGTGTAGACATAGTTAGCGTACAGCTGTACACGTCTACCTTACTCACTACCCTAGGTGAAGGAGAACAGTAAGGAGCTCAGAAGGCACCATTTCCAACATTCACCATCTGTAGACACAGTTAGCGCACATCTGACCATGTCTCCCTTACTTTCTACCTTTGATGAACAAGAACTGTAAGGAGCCTCAGAAAGCACCATTTCCAACATTCACCATCTGTAGAGACAGTTAGCGCACATCTGACCATGTCTCCCTTACTTTCTACCCTTGATGAACAAGAACTGTAAGGAGCCACAGAAAGCACCATTTCCAACATTCACTATCTGTAGACACAGTTAGCGCACATCTGACCATGTCTCCCTTACTTTCTACCCTTGATGAACAAGAACTGTAAGGAGCCTCAGAAAGCACCATTTCCAACATTCACCATCTGTAGACATAGTTAGCGTACAGCTGTACACACGTACCTTACTCACTACCCTAGGTGAAGGAGAACAGTAAGGAGCTCAGAAGGCACCATTTCCAACATTCACCATCTGTAGACACAGTTAGCGCACATCTAACCATATCTCCCTTACTTTCTACCCTTAATGAACAAGAACTGTAAGGAGCCTCAGAAAGCACCATTTCCAACATTCACCATCTGTAGACATAGTTAGCGTACAGCTGTACACATCTACCTTACTCACTACCCTAGGTGAAGGAGAACAGTAAGGAGCTCAGAAGGCACCATTTCCAACATTCACCATCTGTAGACACAGTTAGCGCACATCTGACCATGTCTCCCTTACTTTCTACCCTTGATGAACAAGAACTGTAAGGAGCCTCAGAACGCACCATTTCCAACATTCACCATCTGTAGACATAGTCAGCGTACAGCTGTACACGTCTACCTTACTCACTACCCTAGGTGAAGGAGAACAGTAAGGAGCTCAGAAGGCACCATTTCCAACATTCACCATCTGTAGACACAGTTAGCGCACATCTGACCATGTCTCCCTTACTTTCTACCCTTGATGAACAAGAACTGTAAGGAGCCACAGAAAGCACCATTTCCAACATTCACTATCTGTAGACACAGTTAGCGCACATCTGACCATGTCTCCCTTACTTTCTACCCTTGATGAACAAGAACTGTAAGGAGCCTCAGAAAGCACCATTTCCAACATTCACCATCTGTAGAGACAGACAGCGCACATCTGACCATGTCTCCCTTACTTTCTACCCTTGATGAACAAGAACTGTAAGGAGCCTCAGAAAGCACCATTTCCAACATTCGCCATCTGTAGACACAGTTAGCGCACATCTGACCATGTCTCCCTTACTTTCTACCCTTGAAGAACCAGAACTGTAAGGAGCTTCAGAAAGCACCATTTCCAACATTCACCATCTGTAGACACAGTTAGCGCACATCTGACCATGTCTCCCTTACTTTCTACCCTTGATGAACAAGAACTGTAAGGAGCCTCAGAAAGCACCATTTCCAACATTCACCATCTGTAGACATAGTTAGCGTACAGCTGTACACATCTACCTTACTCACTACCCTAGGTGAAGGAGAACAGTAAGGAGCTCAGAAGGCACCATTTCCAACATTCACCATCTGTAGACACAGTTAGCGCACATCTGACCATGTCTCCCTTACTTTCTACCCTTGATGAACAAGAACTGTAAGGAGCCTCAGAACGCACCATTTCCAACATTCACCATCTGTAGACATAGTCAGCGTACAGCTGTACACGTCTACCTTACTCACTACCCTAGGTGAAGGAGAACAGTAAGGAGCTCAGAAGGCACCATTTCCAACATTCACCATCTGTAGACAGAGTTAGCGCACATCTGACCATGTCTCCCTTACTTTCTACCCTTGATGAATAAGAACTGTAATTAGCCTCAGGAAGCACCATTTCCAACATTCACCATCTGTTGACACAGTTAGCGCACATCTGACCATGTCTCCCTAACTTTCTACCCTTGATGAACAAGAACTGTAAGGAGCCTCAGAAAGCACCATTTCCAACATTCACCATCTGTAGACACAGTTAGCGCACATCTGACCATGTCTCCCTTACTTTCTACCCTTGATGAACAGGAACTGTAGGGAGCCTCAGAAAGCACCATTTCCAACATTCACCATCTGTAGACACAGTTAGCGCACATCTGACCATGTCTCCCTTACTTTCTACCCTTGATGAACAAGAACTGTAAGGAACCTCAGAAAGCACCATTTCCAACATTCAGTATCTGTAGACACAGTTAGCGCACATCTGACCATGTCTCCCTTACTTTCTACCCTTGATGAACAAGAACTGTAAGGAGCCTCAGAAAGCACCATTTCCAACATTCACCATCTGTAGACATAGTTAGCGTACAGCTGTACACGTCTACCTTACTCACCACCCTAGGTGAAGGAGAACAGTAAGGAGCTCTGAAGGCACCATTTCCAAAATTCGCCATCTGTAGACACAGTTAGCGCACATCTGACCATGTCTCCCTTACTTTCTACCCTTAATGAACAAGAACTGTAAGGAGCCTCAGAAAGCACCATTTCCAACATTCACCATCTGTAGACATAGTTAGCCTACAGCTGTACACCTCTACCTTACTCACTATCCTAGGTGAAGGAGAACAGTAAGGAGCTCAGAAGGCACCATTTCCAACATTCACCATCTGTAGACACAGTTAGCGCACATCTGACCATGTCTCCCTTACTTTCTACCCTTGATGAACAAGAACTGTAAGGAGCCTCAGAAAGCACCATTTCCAACATTCACCTTCTGTAGACACAGTTAGCGCACATCTGACCATGTCTCCCTTACTTTCTACCCTTGATGAACAAGAACTGTAAGGAGCCTCAGAAAGCACCATTTCCAACATTCACTATCTGTAGACACAGTTAACGCACATCTGACCATGTCTCCCTTACTTTCTACCCTTGATGAACAAGAACTGTAAGGAGACTCAGAAAGCACCATTTCCAACATTCACCATCTGTAGACATAGTTAGCGTACAGCTGTACACGTCTACCTTACTCACTACCCTAGGTGAAGGAGAACAGTAAGGAGCTCAGAAGGCACCATTTCCAACATTCACCATCTGTAGACACAGTTAGCGCACATCTGACCATGTCTCCCTTACTTTCTACCCTTGATGAACAAGAACTGTAAGAAGCCTCAGAAAGCACCATTTCCAACATTCACAATCTGTAGACATAGTTAGCGTACAGCTGTACACGTCTACCTTACTCACTACCCTAGGTGAAGTAGAACAGTAAGGAGCTCAGAAGGCACCATTTCCAACATTCACCATCTGTAGACACAGTTAGCGCACATCTGACCATGTCTCCCTTACTTTCTACCCTTGTTGAACAAGAACTGTAAGGAGCCTCAGAAAGCACCACTTCCAACATTCACCATCTGTAGACACAGTTAGCGCACATCTGACCATGTCTCCCTTACTTTCTACCCTTGATGAACAAGAACTGTAAAGAGCCTCAGAAAGCACCATTTCCAACATTCACCATCTGTAGACACAGTTAGCGCACATCTGACCATGCCTCCCTTACTTTCTACCCTTGATGAACAAGAACTGTAAGGAGCCTCAGAAAGCACCATTTCCAACATTCACCATCTGTAGACACAGTTAGCGCACATCTGACCATGTCTCCCTCACTTTCTACCCTTGATGAACAAGAACTGTAAGGAGCCTCAGAAAGCACCATTTCCAACATTCACTATCTGTAGATACAGTTAGCGCACATCTCACCATGTCTCCCTTACTTTCTACCCTTGATGAACAAGAACTGTAAGGAGCCTCAGAAAGCACCATTTTCAACATTCACCATGTGTAGACATAGTTAGCGTACAGCTGTACACGTCTACCTTACTCACTACCCTAGGTGAAGGAGAACAGTAAGGAGCTCAGAAGGCACCATTTCCAACATTCACCATCTGTAGACACAGTTAGCGCACATCTGACCATGTCTCCCTTACTTTCTACCCTTGATGAACAAGAACTGTAAGGAGCCACAGAAAGCACCATTTCCAACATTCACTATCTGTAGACACAGTTAGCGCACATCTGACCATGTCTCCCTTACTTTCTACCCTTGATGAACAAGAACTGTAAGGAGCCTCAGAAAGCACCATTTCCAACATTCACCATCTGTAGACACAGTTAGCGCACATCTGACCATGTCTCCCTTACTTTCTACCCTTGATGAACAAGAACTGTAAGGAGCCTCAGAAAGCACCATTTCCAACATTCGCCATCTGTAGACACAGTTAGCGCACATCTGACCATGTCTCCCTTACTTTCTACCCTTGATGAACCAGAACTGTAAGGAGCTTCAGAAAGCACCATTTCCAACATTCACCATCTGTAGACACAGTTAGCGCTCATCTGACCATGTCTCCCTTACTTTCTACCCTTGATGAACAAGAACTGTAAGGAGCCTCAGAAAGCACCATTTCCAACATTAACCATCTGTAGACATAGTTAGTGTACAGCTGTACACGCGTACCTTACTCACTACCCTAGGTGAAGGAGAACAGTAAGGAGCTCAGAAGGCACCATTTCCAACATTCGCCATCTGTAGACACAGTTAGCGCACATCTAACCATATCTCCCTTACTTTCTACCCTTAATGAACAAGAACTGTAAGGAGCCTCAGAAAGCACCATTTCCAACATTCACCATCTGTAGACATAGTTAGCGTACAGCTGTACACATCTACCTTACTCACTACCCTAGGTGAAGGAGAACAGTAAGGAGCTCAGAAGGCACCATTTCCAACATTCACCATCTGTAGACACAGTTAGCGCACATCTGACCATGTCTCCCTTACTTTCTACCCTTGATGAACAAGAACTGTAAGGAGCCTCAGAACGCACCATTTCCAACATTCACCATCTGTAGACATAGTCAGCGTACAGCTGTACACGTCTACCTTACTCACTACCCTAGGTGAAGGAGAACAGTAAGGAGCTCAGAAGGCACCATTTCCAACATTAACCATCTGTAGACACAGTTAGCGCACATCTGACCATGTCTCCGTTACTTTCTACCCTTGATGAACAAGAACTGTAATTAGCCTCAGAAAGCACCATTTCCAACATTCACCATCTGTTGACACAGTTAGCGCACATCTGACCATGTCTCCCTTACTTTCTACCCTTGATGAACAAGAACTGTAAGGAGCCTCAGAAAGCACCATTTCCAACATTCACCATCTGTAGACACAGTTAGCGCACATCTGACCATGTCTCCCTTACTTTCTACCCTTGATGAACAGGAACTGTAGGGAGCCTCAGAAAGCACCATTTCCAACATTCACCATCTGTAGACACAGTTAGCGCACATCTGACCATGTCTCCCTTACTTTCTACCCTTGATTAACAAGAACTGTGAGGAGCCTCAGAAAACAAAATTTCCAACCTTCACCATCTGTAGACACAGTTAGCGCACATCTGACCATGTCTCCCTTACTTTCTACCCTTGATGAACAAGAACTGTAAGGAGCCTCAGAAAGCACCATTTCCAACATTCACCATCTGTAGACATAGTTAGCGTACAGCTGTACACGTCTACCTTACGCACTACCCTAGGTGAAGGAGAACAGTAAGGAGCTCAGAAGGCACCATTTCCAACACTCACCATCTGTAGACACAGTTAGCGCACATCTGACCATGTCTCCCTTACTTTCTACCCTTGATGAACAAGAACTGTAAGGAGCCTCAGAAAGCACCACTTCCAACATTCACCATCTGTAGACATAGTTAGCATACAGCTGTACACGTCTACCTTACTCTCTACTGTAGGTGAAGGAGAACAGTAAGGAGCACAGAAGGCACCATTTCCAACATTCACCATCTGTAGACACAGTTAGCGCACATCTGACCACGTCTCCCTTACTTTCTACTCTTGATGAACAAGAACTGTAAGGAGCCTCAGAAAGCACCATTTCCAACATTCACCATCTGTAGACACAGTTAGCGCACATCTGACCATGTCTCCCTTACTTCCTACCCTTGATGAACAAGAACTGTAAGGAGCCTCAGAAAGCACCATTTCCAACATTCACCATCTGTAGACACAGTTAGCGCACATCTGACCATGTCTGCCTTACTTTCTACCCTTGATGAACTAGAACTGTAAGAAGCCTCCGAAAGCACCATTTCCAACATTCACCATCTGTAGACATAGTTAGCGTACAGCTGTACACGTCTACCTTACTCACTACCCTAGGTGAAGGAGAACAGTAAGGAGCTCAGAAGGCACCATTTCCAACATTCACCATCTGTAGACACAGTTAGCGCACATCTGACCATGTCTCCCTTACTTTCTACCCTTGATGAACAAGAACTGTAAGGAGTCTCAGAAGGCACCATTTCCAACATTCACCATCTGTAGACACAGTTAGCACATATCTGACCATGTCTCCCTTACTTTCTACCCTTGATGAACAAGAACTGTAAGGAGCCTCAGAAAGCACCATTTCCAACATTCACCATCTGTAGACATAGTTAGCGTACAGCTTTACACATCTACCTTACTCACTACCCTAGGTGAAGGAGAACAGTATGAAGCTCAGATGGCACCATTTCCAACATTCACCATCTGTAGACACAGTTAGCGCACATCTGACTATGTCTCCCTTACTTTCTACCCTTGATGAACAAGAAGTGTAAGGAGCCTCAGAAAGCACCATTTCCAACATTCACTATCTGTAGACACAGTTAGCGCACATCTGACCATGTCTCCCTTACTCACTACGCTAGGTGAAGGAGAACAGTAAGGAGCACAGAAGGCACCATTTTCAACATTCACCATCTGTAGACACAGTTAGCGCACATCTGACCATGTCTCCCTTACTTTCTACCCTTGATGAACAAGAACTGTAAGGAGCCTCAGAAAGCACCATTTCCAACATTCACCATCTGTAGACACAGTTAGCGCACATCTGACCATGTCTCCCTTACTTTCTACCCTTGATGAACAAGAACTGTAAGGAGCCTCAGAAAGCACCATTTCCAACATTCACCATCTGTAGACACAGTTAGTGCACATCTGACCATGTCTCCCTTACTTTCTACCCTTGATGAACAAGAACTGTAAGGAGCCTCAGAAAGCACCATTTCCAACATTCACCATCTGTAGACACAGTTAGCGCACATCTGACCATGTCTCCCTCACTTTCCACCCTTGATGAACAAGAACTGTAAGGAGCCTCAGAAAGCACCATTTCCAACATTCACTATCTGTAGACACAGTTAGCGCACATCTGACCATGTCTCCCTTACTTTCTACCCTTGATGAACAAGAACTGTAAGAAGCCTCAGAAAGCACCACTTCCAACATTCACCATCTGTAGAGACAGTTAGCGCACATCTGACCATGTCTCCCTTACTTTCTACCCTTGATGATCAAGAACTGTAAGGACCCTCAGAAAGCACCATTTCCAACATTCACCATCTGTAGACACAGTTAGCGCACATCTGACCATGTCTCCCTTACTTTCTACCCTTGATGAACAAGAACTGTAAGGAACCTCAGAAAGCACCATTTCCAACATTCAGTATCTGTAGACACAGTTAGCGCACATCTGACCATGTCTCCCTTACTTTCTACCCTTGATGAACAAGAACTGTAAGGAGCCTTAGAAAGCACCATTTCCAACATTCACTATCTGTAGACATAGTTAGCGTACAGCTGTACACGTCTACCTTACTCACTACCCTAGGTGAAGGAGAACAGTAAGGAGCTCAGAAGGCACCATTTCCAACATTCACCATCTGTAGACACAGTTAGCACACATCTGACTATGTCTCCCTTACTTTCTACCCTTGAAGAACAAGAACTGTAAGGAGCCTCAGAAAGCACCATTTCCAACATTCACCATCTGTAGACACAGTTAGCGCACATCTGACCATGTCTCCCTTACTTTCTACCCTTGATGAACAAGAACTGTAAGGAGCCTCAGAAAGCACCATTTCCAACATTCACCATCTGTAGACATAGTTAGCGTACAGCTGTACACGTCTACCTTACTCACCACCCTAGGTGAAGGAGAACAGTAAGGAGCTCTGAAGGCACCATTTCCAACATTCGCCATCTGTAGACACAGTTAGCGCACATCTGACCATGTCTCCCTTACTTTCTACCCTTAATGAACAAGAACTGTAAGGAGCCTCAGAAAGCACCATTTCCAACATTCACCATCTGTAGACATAGTTAGCGTACAGCTGTACACATCTACCTTACTCACTATCCTAGGTGAAGGAGAACAGTAAGGAGCTCAGAAGGCACCATTTCCAACATTCACCATCTGTAGACACAGTTAGCGCACATCTGACCATGTCTATCTTACTTTCTACCCTTGATGAACAAGAACTGTAAGGAGCCTCAGAAAGCACCATTTCCAACATTCACCTTCTGTAGACACAGTTAGCGCACATCTGACCATGTCTCCCTTACTTTCTACCCTTGATGAACAAGAACTGTAAGGAGCCTCAGAAAGCACCATTTCCAACATTCACTATCTGTAGACACAGTTAACGCACATCTGACCATGTCTCCCTTACTTTCTACCCTTGATGAACATAACTGTAAGGAGCCTCAGACAGCACCATTTTAAACATTCACCATCTGTAGACATAGTTAGCGTGCAGCTGTACACGTCTACCTTACTCACTACCCTAGGTGAAGGAGAACAGTAAGGAGCTCAGAAGGCACCATTTCGAACATTCACCATCTGTAGACACAGTTAGCGCACATCTGACCATGTCTCCCTTACTTTCTACCCTTGATGAACAAGAACTGTAAGAAGCCTCAGAAAGCACCATTTCCAACATTCACAATCTGTAGACATAGTTAGCGTACAGCTGTACACGTCTACCTTACTCACTACCCTAGGTGAAGGAGAACAGTAAGGAGCTCAGAAGGCACCATTTCCAACATTCACCATCTGTAGACACAGTTAGCGCACATCTGACCATGTCTCCCTTACTTTCTACCCTAGTTGAACAAGAACTGTAAGGAGCCTCAGAAAGCACCACTTCCAACATTCACCATCTGTAGACACAGTTAGCGCACATCTGACCATGTCTCCCTTACTTTCTACCCTTGATGAACAAGAACTGTAAAGAGCCTCAGAAAGCACCATTTCCAACATTCACCATCTGTAGACACAGTTAGCGCACATCTGACCATGCCTCCCTTACTTTCTACCCTTGATGAACAAGAACTGTAAGGAGCCACAGAAAGCACCATTTCCAACATTCACCATCTGTAGACACAGTTAGCGCACATCTGACCATGTCTCCCTCACTTTCCACCCTTGATGAACAAGAACTGTAAGGAGCCTCAGAAAGCACCATTTCCAACTTTCACTATCTTTAGATACAGTTAGCGCACATCTCACCATGTCTCCCTTACTTTCTACCCTTGATGAACAAGAACTGTAAGGAGCCTCAGAAAGCACCATTTTCAACATTCACCATGTGTAGACATAGTTAGCGTACAGCTGTACACGTCTACCTTACTCACTACCCTAGGTGAAGGAGAACAGTAAGGAGCTCAGAAGGCACCATTTCCAACATTCACCATCTGTAGACACAGTTAGCGCACATCTGACCATGTCTCCCTTACTTTCTACCTTTGATGAACAAGAACTGTAAGGAGCCTCAGAAAGCACCATTTCCAACATTCACCATCTGTAGAGACAGTTAGCGCACATCTGACCATGTCTCCCTTACTTTCTACCCTTGATGAACACGAACTGTAAGTTGCCACAGAAAGCACCATTTCCAACATTCACTATCTGTAGACACAGTTAGCGCACATCTGACCATGTCTCCCTTACTTTCTACCCTTGATGAACAAGAACTGTAAGGAGCTTCAGAAAGCACCATTTCCAACATTCACCACCTGTAGAGACAGTTAGCGCACATCTGACCATGTCTCCCTTACTTTCTACCCTTGATGAACAAGAACTGTAAGGAGCCTCAGAAAGCACCATTTCCAACATTCGCCATCTGTAGACACAGTTAGCGCACATCTGACCATGTCTCCCTTACTTTCTACCCTTGATGAACCAGAACTGTAAGGAGCTTCAGAAAGCACCATTTCCAACATTCACCATCTGTAGACACAGTTAGCGCACATCTGACCATGTCTCCCTTACTTTCTACCCTTGATGAACAAGAACTGTAAGGAGCCTCAGAAAGCACCTTTTCCAACATTCACCATCTGTAGACATAGTTAGCGTACAGCTGTACACGCGTACCTTACTCACTACCCTAGGTGAAGGAGAACAGTAAGGAGCTCAGAAGGCACCATTTCCAACATTCGCCATCTGTAGACACAGTTAGCGCACATCTAACCATATCTCCCTTACTTTCTACCCTTAATGAACAAGAACTGTAAGGAGCCTCAGAAAGCACCATTTCCAACATTCACCATCTGTAGACATAGTTAGCGTATAGCTGTACACATCTACCTTACTCACTACCCTAGGTGAAGGAGAACAGTAAGAAGCTCAGAAGGCACCATTTCCAACATTCACCATCTGTAGACACAGTTAGCGCACATCTGACCATGTCTCCCTTACTTTCTACCCTTGATGAACAAGAACTGTAAGGAGCCTCAGAACGCACCATTTCCAACATTCACCATCTGTAGACATAGTCAGCGTACAGCTGTACACGTCTACCTTACTTACTACCCTACGTGAAGGAGAACAGTAAGGAGCTCAGAAGGCACCACTTCCAACATTCACCATCTGTAGACACAGTTAGCGCACATCTGACCATGTCTCCCTTACTTTCTACCCTTGATGAACAAGAACTGTAAGGAGCCACAGAAAGCACCATTTCCAACATTCACTATCTGTAGACACAGTTAGCGCACATCTGACCATGTCTCCCTTACTTACTACCCTTGATGAACAAGAACTGTAAGGAGCCTCAGAAAGCACCATTTCCAACATTCACCATCTGTAGAGACAGTTAGCGCACATCTGACCATGTCTCCCTTACTTTCTACCCTTGATGAACAAGAACTGTAAGGAGCCTCAGAAAGCACCATTTCCAACATTCGCCATCTGTAGACACAGTTAGCGCACATCTGACCATGTCTCCCTTACTTTCTACCCTTGATGAACCAGAACTGTAAGGAGCTTCAGAAAGCACCATTTCCAACATTCACCATCTGTAGACACAGTTAGCGCACATCTGACCATGTCTCCCTTCCTTTCTACCCTTGATGAACAAGAACTGTAAGGAGCCTCAGAAAGCACCATTTCCAACATTCACCATCTGTAGACATAGTTAGCGTACAGCTGTACACGCGTACCTTACTCACTACCCTAGGTGAAGGAGAACAGTAAGGAGCTCAGAAGGCACCATTTCCAACATTCGCCATCTGTAGACACAGTTAGCGCACATCTAACCATATCTCCCTTACTTTCTACCCTTAATGAACAAGAACTGTAATTAGCCTCAGAAAGCACCATTTCCAACATTCATCATCTGTTGACACAGTTAGCGCACATCTGACCATGTCTCCCTTACTTTCTACCCTTGATGAACAGGAACTGTAGGGAGCCTCAGAAAGCACCATTTCCAACATTCACCATCTGTAGACACAGTTAGCGCACATCTGACCATGTCTCCCTTACTTTCTACCCTTGATTAACAAGAACTGTGAGGAGCCTCAGAAAGCAAAATTTCCAACCTTCACCATCTGTAGACACAGTTAGCGCACATCTGACCATGTCTCCCTTACTTTCTACCCTTGATGAACAAGAACTGTAAGGAGCCTCAGAAAGCACCATTTCCAACATTCACCATCTGTAGACATAGTTAGCGTACAGCTGTACACGTCTACCTTACGCACTACCCTAGGTGAAGGAGAACAGTAAGGAGCTCAGAAGGCACCATTTCCAACACTCACCATCTGTAGACACAGTTAGCGCACATCTGACCATGTCTCCCTTACTTTCTACCCTTGATGAACAAGAACTGTAAGGAGCCTCAGAAAGCACCACTTCCAACATTCACCATCTGTAGACATAGTTAGCATACAGCTGTACACGTCTACCTTACTCTCTACCGTAGGTGAAGGAGAACAGTAAGGAGCACAGAAGGCACCATTTCCAACATTCACCATCTGTAGACACAGTTAGCGCACATCTGACCACGTCTCCCTTACTTTCTACTCTTGATGAACAAGAACTGTAAGGAGCCTCAGAAAGCACCATTTCCAACATTCACCATCTGTAGACACAGTTAGCGCACATCTGACCATGTCTCCCTTACTTCCTACCCTTGATGAACAAGAACTGTAAGGAGCCTCAGAAAGCACCATTTCCAACATTCACAATCTGTAGACACAGTTAGCGCACATCTGACCATGTCTGCCTTACTTTCTACCCTTGATGAACAAGAACTGTAAGAAGCCTCCGAAAGCACCATTTCCAACATTCACCATCTGTAGACATAGTTAGCGTACAGCTGTACACGTCTACCTTACTCACTACCCTAGGTGAAGGAGAACAGTAAGGAGCTCAGAAGGCACCATTTCCAACATTCACCATCTGTAGACACAGTTAGCGCACATCTGACTATGTCTCCCTTACTTTCTACCCTTGATGAACAAGAAGTGTAAGGAGCCTCAGAAAGCACCATTTCCAACATTCACTATCTGTAGACACAGTTAGCGCACATCTGACCATGTCTCCCTTACTTTCTACCCTTGATGAACAAGAACTGTAAGGAGCCTCAGAAAGCACCATTTCCAACATTCACCATCTGTAGACACAGTTAGCGCACATCTGACCATGTCTCCCTTACTTTCTACCCTTGATGAACAAGAACTGTAAGGAGCCTCAGAAAGCACCATTTCCAACATTCACCATCTGTAGACATAGTTAGCGTACAGCTGTACATGTCTACCTTACTCACTACCCTAGGTGAAGGGGAACAGTAAGGAGCTCAGAAGGCACCATTTCCAACATTCGCCATCTCTAGACACAGTTAGCGCACATCTGACCATGTCTCCCTTATTTCTAACCTTGATGAACAAGAACTGTAAGGAGCCTCAGAAAGCACCATTTCCTACATTCACCATCGGTAGACATAGTTAGCG
Organism: Schistocerca americana; assembly: GCF_021461395.2. Lineage (NCBI taxonomy): Eukaryota > Metazoa > Arthropoda > Insecta > Orthoptera > Acrididae > Schistocerca > Schistocerca americana. The sequence continues at coordinate 4,848,481 of NW_025725481.1, read as the reverse complement.
TACAGCTGTACACATCTACCTTACTCACTACCCTAGGTGAAGGAGAACAGTAAGGAGCGCAGAAGGCACCATTTCCAATATTCACCATCTGTAGACACAGTTAGCGCACATCTGACCATGTCTCCCTTACTTTCTACCCTTGATGAACAAGAACTGTAAGGAGCCTCAGAAAGCACCATTTCCAACATTCACCATCTGTAGAGACAGTTAGCGCACATCTGACCATGTCTGCCTTACTTTCTACCCTTGATGAACAAGAACTGTAAGGAGCCACAGAAAGCACCATTTCCAACATTCACTATCTGTAGACACAGTTAGCGCACATCTGACCATGTCTCCCTTACTTTCTACCCTTGATGAACAAGAACTGTAAGGAGCCTCAGAAAGCACCATTTCCAACATTCACCATCTGTAGAGACAGTTAGCGCACATCTGACCATGTCTCCCTTACTTTCTACCCTTGATGAACAAGAACTGTAAGGAGCCTCAGAAAGCACCATTTCCAACATTCGCCATCTGTAGACACAGTTAGCGCACATCTGACCATGTCTCCCTTACTTTCTACCCTTGATGAACCAGAACTGTAAGGAGCTTCAGAAAGCACCATTTCCAACATTCACCATCTGTAGACACAGTTAGCGCACATCTGACCATGTCTCCCTTACTTTCTACCCTTAATGAACAAGAACTGTAAGGAGCCTCAGAAAGCACCATTTCCAACATTCACCATCTGTAGACATAGTTAGCGTACAGCTGTACACGCGTACCTTACTCACTACCCTAGGTGAAGGAGAACAGTAAGGAGCTCAGAAGGCACCATTTCCAACATTCGCCATCTGTAGACACAGTTAGCGCACATCTAACCATATCTCCCTTACTTTCTACCCGTAATGAACAAGAACTGTAAGGAGCCTCAGAAAGCACCATTTCCAACATTCACCATCTGTAGACATAGTTAGCGTACAGCTGTACACATCTACCTTACTCACTACCCTAGGTGAAGGAGAACAGTAAGGAGCTCAGAAGGCACCATTTCCAACATTCACCATCTGTAGACACAGTTAGCGCACATCTGACCATGTCTCCCTTACTTTCTACCCTTGATGAACAAGAACTGTAAGGAGCCTCAGAAAGCACCATTTCCAACATTCACCATCTGTAGACACAATTAGCGCACATCTGACCATGTCTCCCTTACTTTCTACCCTTGATGAACAGGAACTGTAGGGAGCCTCAGAAAGCACCATTTCCAACATTCACCATCTGTAGACACGGTTAGCGCACATCTGACCATGTCTCCCTTACTTTCTACCCTTGATTAACAAGAACTGTGAGGAGCCTCAGAAAGCAAAATTTCCAACCTTCACCATCTGTAGACACAGTTAGCGCACATCTGACCATGTCTCCCTTACTTTCTACCCTTGATGAACAAGAACTGTAAGGAGCCTCAGAAAGCACCATTTCCAACATTCACCATCTGTAGACATAGTTAGCGTACAGCTGTACACGTCTACCTTACGCACTACCCTAGGTGAAGGAGAACAGTAAGGAGCTCAGAATTCACCATTTCCAACACTCACCATCTGTAGACACAGTTAGCGCACATCTGACCATGTCTCCCTTACTTTCTACCCTTGATGAACAAGAACTGTAAGGAGCCTCATAAAGCACCACTTCCAACATTCACCATCTGTAGACATAGTTAGCATACAGCTGTACACGTCTACCTTACTCTGTACCGTAGGTGAAGGAGAACAGTAAGGAGCACAGAAGGCACCATTTCCAACATTCACCATCTGTAGACACAGTTAGCGCACATCTGACCACGTCTCCCTTACTTTCTACTCTTGATGAACAAGAACTGTAAGGAGCCTCAGAAAGCACCATTTCCAACATTCACCATCTGTAGACACAGTTAGCGCACATCTGACCATGTCTCCCTTACTTCCTACCCTTGATGAACAAGAACTGTAAGGAGCCTCAGAAAGCACCATTTCCAACATTCACCATCTGTAGACACAGTTAGCGCACATCTGACCATGTCTGCCTTACTTTCTACCCTTGATGAACAAGAACTGTAAGAAGCCTCCGAAAGCACCATTTCCAACATTCACCATCTGTAGACATAGTTAGCGTACAGCTGTACACGTCTACCTTACTCACTACCCTAGGTGAAGGAGAACAGTAAGGAGCTCAGAAGGCACCATTTCCAACATTCACCATCTGTAGACACAGTTAGCGCACATCTGACTATGTCTCCCTTACTTTCTACCCTTGATGAACAAGAAGTATAAGGAGCCTCAGAAAGCACCATTTCCAACATTCACTATCTGTAGACACAGTTAGCGCACATCTGAACATGTCTCCCTTACTTTCTACACTTGATGAACAAGAACTGTAAGGAGCCTCAGAAAGCACCATTTCCAACATTCACCATCTGTAGACACAGTTAGCGCACATCTGACCATGTCTCCCTTACTTTCTACCCTTGATGAACAGGAACTGTAGGGAGCCTCAGAAAGCACCATTTCCAACATTCACCACCTGTAGACACAGTTAGCGCACATCTGACCATGTCTCCCTTACTTTCTACCCTTGATTAACAAGGACTGTGAGGAGCCTCAGAAAGCAAAATTTCCAACCTTCACCATCTGTAGACACAGTTAGCGCACATCTGACCATGTCTCCCTTACTTTCTACCCTTGATGAACAAGAACTGTAAGGAGCCTCAGAAAGCACCATTTCCAACATTCACCATCTGTAGACATAGTTAGCGTACAGCTGTACACGTCTACCTTACGCACTACCCTAGGTGAAGGAGAACAGTAAGGAGCTCAGAAGGCACCATTTCCAACACTCACCATCTGTAGACACAGTTAGCGCACATCTGACCATGTCTCCCTTACTTTCTACCCTTGATGAACAAGAACTGTAAGGAGCCTCAGAAAGCACCACTTCCAACATTCACCATCTGTAGACATAGTTAGCATACAGCTGTACACGTCTACCTTACTCTGTACCGTAGGTGAAGGAGAACAGTAAGGAGCACAGAAGGCACCATTTCCAACATTCACCATCTGTAGACACAGTTAGCGCACATCTGACCATGTCTCCCTTACTTTCTACCCTTGATGAACAAGAACTGTAAGGAGCCTCAGAAAGCACCATTTCCAACATTCACCATCTGTAGACACAGTTAGCGCACATCTGACCATGTCTCCCTTACTTTCTACCCTTGATGAACAAGAACTGTAAGGAGCCTCAGAAAGCACCATTTCCAACATTCACCATCTGTAGACATAGTTAGCGTACAGCTGTACACGTCTACCTTACTCACTACCCTAGGTGAAGGGGAACAGTAAGGAGCTCAGAAGGCACCATTTCCAACATTCGCCATCTCTAGACACAGTTAGCGCACATCTGACCATGTCTCCCTTATTTCTAACCTTGATGAACAAGAACTGTAAGGAGCCTCAGAAAGCACCATTTCCTACATTCACCATCGGTAGACATAGTTAGCGTACAGCTGTACACGTCTACCTTACTCACTACCCTAGGTGAAGGAGAACAGTAAGGAGCTCAGAAGGCACCATTTCCAACATTCACCATCTGTAGACACAGTTAGCGCACATCTGACTATGTCTCCATTACTTTCTACCCTTGATGAACAAGAAGTGTAAGGAGCCTCAGAAAGCACCATTTCCAACATTCACTATCTGTAGACACAGTTAGCGCACATCTGACCATGTCTCCCTTACTCACTACGCTAGGTGAAGGAGAACAGTAAGGAGCACAGAAGGCACCATTTTCAACATTCACCATCTGTAGACACAGTTAGCGCACATCTGACCATGTCTCCCTTACTTTCTACCCTTGATGAACAAGAACTGTAAGGAGCCTCAGAAAGCACCATTTCCAACATTCACCATCTGTAGACACAGTTAGCGCACATCTGACCATGTCTCCCTTACTTTCTACCCTTGATGAACAAGAACTGTAAGGAGCCTCAGAAAGCACCATTTCCAACATTCACCATCTGTAGACACAGTTAGCGCACATCTGACCATGTCTCCCTTACTTTCTACCCTTGATGAACAAGAACTGTAAGGAGCCTCAGAAAGCACCATTTCCAACATTCACCATCTGTAGACATAGTTAGCGTACAGCTGTACACGTCTACCTTACTCACTACCCTAGGTGAAGGGGAACAGTAAGGAGCTCAGAAGGCACCATTTCCAACATTCGCCATCTCTAGACACAGTTAGCGCACATCTGACCATGTCTCCCTTATTTCTAACCTTGATGAACAAGAACTGTAAGGAGCCTCAGAAAGCACCATTTCCTACATTCACCATCGGTAGACATAGTTAGCGTACAGCTGTACACATCTACCTTACTCACTACCCTAGGTGAAGGAGAACAGTAAGGAGCGCAGAAGGCACCATTTCCAATATTCACCATCTGTAGACACAGTTAGCGCACATCTGACCATGTCTCGCTTACTTTCTACCCTTGATGAACAAGAACTGTAAGGAGCCTCAGAAAGCACCATTTCCAACATTCACCATCTGTAGACACAGTTAGCGCACATCTGACCATGTCTCCCTTACTTTCTACCCTTGATGAACAAGAACTGTAAGGAGCCTCAGAAAGCACCATTTCCAACATTCACCATCTGTAGACACAGTTAGCGCACATCTGACCATGTCTGCCTTACTTTCTACCCTTGATGAACAAGAACTGTAAGAGGCCACCGAAAGCACCATTTCCAACATTCACCATCTGTAGACATAGTTAGCGTACAGCTGTACACGTCTACCTTACTCACTACCCTAGGTGAAGGAGAACAGTAAGGAGCTCAGAAGGCACCATTTCCAACATTCACCATCTGTAGACACAGTTAGCGCACATCTGACTATGTCTCCATTACTTTCTACCCTTGATGAACAAGAAGTGTAAGGAGCCTCAGAAAGCACCATTTCCAACATTCACTATCTGTAGACACAGTTAGCGCACATCTGACCATGTCTCCCTTACTCACTACGCTAGGTGAAGGAGAACAGTAAGGAGCACAGAAGGCACCATTTTCAACATTCACCATCTGTAGACACAGTTAGCGCACATCTGACCATGTCTCCCTTACTTTCTACCCTTGATGAACAAGAACTGTAAGGAGCCTCAGAAAGCACCATTTCCAACATTCACCATCTGTAGACACAGTTAGCGCACATCTGACCATGTCTCCCTTACTTTCTACCCTTGATGAACAAGAACTGTAAGGAGCCTCAGAAAGCACCATTACCAACATTCACCATCTGTAGACACAGTTAGCGCACATCTGACCATGTCTCCCTTACTTTCTACCCTTGATGAACATGAACTGTAAGGAGCCTCAGAAAGCACCATTTCCAACATTCACTATCTGTAGACACAGTTAGCGCACATCTGACCATGTCTCCCTTACTCACAACGCTAGGTGAAGGAGAACAGTAAGGAGCTCAGAAGGCACCATTTCCAACATTCACCATCTGTAGACACAGTTAGCGCGCATCTGACCATGTCTCACTTACTTTCTACCCTTGATGAACAAGAACTGTAAGGAGCATCAGAAAGCACCATTTCCAACATTCACCACCTGTAGACATAGTTAGCGTACAGCTGTACACGTCTACCTTACTCACTACCCTAGGTGAAGGAGAACAGTAAGGAGCTCACAAGGCACCATTTCCAACATTCACCATCTGTAGACACAGTTAGCGCACATCTGACCATGTCTCCCTTACTTTCTACCCTTGAAGAACAAGAACTGTAAGGAGCCTCAGAAAGCACCATTTCCAACATTCACCATCTGTAGACACAGTTAGCGCACATCTGACCATGTCTCCCTTACTTTATACCCTTGATGAACAAGTACTGTAAGGAGCCTCAGAAAGCACCATTTCCAACATTCACCATCTGTAGACATAGTTAGCGTACAGCTGTACACGTCTACCTTACTCACTACCCTAGGTGAAGGAGAACAGTAAGGAGCTCAGAAGGCACCATTTCCAACATTCACCATCTGTAGACATAGTTAGCGCACATCTGACTATGTCTCCCTTACTTTCTACCCTTGATGAACAAGAACTGTAAGGAGCCTCAGAAAGCACCATTTCCAACATTCACCATCTGTAGACACAGTTAGCGCACATCTGACCATGTCTCCCTTACTTTCTACCCTTGATGAACAAGAACTGTAAGGAGCCTCAGAAAGCACCATTTCCAACATTCACAATCTGTAGACATAGTTAGCGCACACCAGTACATTACACCCTTACTATCTACCCTAGGTGAAGGAGAACTGTAAGGATCTGCAGAAAACACAATTTTCAACTTTCGACATCTCTTGGCAGAGTTAGCGTATACCTGTACATGAATCCCTTACTATCTACCCTAGGTGAAGGAGAACTGTAAGGCGCTGCAGAAAGCACCATTTCGAATATTCACCATCTCTAGACATAGATAGCTCACACCAGTACATGTCTCACTTACTTTCTACCCTTGATGAACAAGAACTGTAAGGAGCCTCAGAAAGCACCATTTCCAACATTCACCATCTGTAGACACAGTTAGCGCACATCTGACCATGTGTCCCTTACTTTCTACCCTTGATGAACAAGAACTGTAAGGAGCCTCAGAAAGCACCATTTCCAACATTCACCATCTGTAGACACAGTTAGCGCACATCTGACCATGTCTCCGTTACTTTCTACCCTTGATGAACAAGAACTGTAAGGAGACTCAGAAAGCACCATTTCCAACATCCACCATCTGTAGACACAGTTAGCGCACATCTGACCATGTCTCCCTTACTTTCTACCCTTGATGAACAAGAACTGTAAGGAGCCTCAGAAAGCACCATTTCCAACATTCACCATCTGTAGACATAGTTAGCGTACAGCTGTACACGTCTACCTTAGTCACTACCCTAGGTGAAGGAGAACAGTAAGGAGCTCAGAAGGCACCATTTCCAACATTCACCTTCTGTAGACACAGTTAGCGCACATCTGACCATGTCTCCCTTACTTTCTACCCTTGATGAACAAGAACTGTAAGGAGCCTCAGAAAGCACCATTTCCAACATTCACCATCTGTAGACACAGTTAGCGCACATCTGACCATGTCTCCCTTACTTACTACCCTTGATGAACAAGAACTGTAAGGAGCCTCAGAAAGCACCATTTCCAACATTCACCATATGTAGACACAGTTAGCGCACATCTGACCATGTCTCCCTTACTTTCTACCCTTGATGAACAAGAACTGTAAGGAGCCTCAGAAAGCACCATTTCCAACATTCACCATCTGTAGACACAGTTAGCGCACATCTGACCATGTCTCCCTTACTTTCTACCCTTGATGAACAAGAACTGTAAGGAGCCTCAGAAAGCACCATTTCCAACATTCACCATCTGTAGACATAGTTAGCGTACAGCTGTACACGTCTACCTTACTCACTACCCTAGGTGAAGGAGAACAGTAAGGAGCTCAGAAGGCACCATTTCCAACATTCACCATCTGTAGACATAGTTAGCGCACATCTGACTATGTCTCCCTTACTTTCTACCCTTAATGAACACGAACTTTAAGGAGCCTCAGAAAGCATCATTTCCAACATTCACCATCTGCAGACATAGTTAGCGTACAGCTGTACACGTCTACCTTACTCACTACCCTAGGTGAAGGAGAACAGTAAGAAGCTCAGAAGGCACCATTTCCAACATTCACCATCTGTAGACACAGTTTGCGCACATCTGACCATGTCTCCCTTACTTTCTACCCTTGATGAACAAGAACTGTAAGGAGCCTCAGAAAGCACCATTTCCAACATTCACCATCTGTAGACACAGTTAGCGCACATCTGACCATGTCTCCCTTGCTTTCTACCCTTGATGAACAAGAACTGTAAGGAGCCACAGAAAGCACCATTTCCAACATTCACCATCTGTAGACATAGTTAGCGTACAGCTGTACACGTCTACCTTACTCACTACCCTAGGTGAAGGAGAACAGTAAGGAGCTCAGAAGGCACCATTTCCAACATTCACGATCTGTAGACACAGTTAGCGCACATCTGACCATGTCTCTCTTACTTTCTACCCTTGATGAACAAGAACTGTAAGGAGCCTCAGAAAGCACAATTTCCAACATTCACCATCTGTAGACACAGTTAGCGCACATCTGACCATGTCTCCCTTACTTTCTACCCTCGATGAACAAGAACCGTAAGGAGCCTCAGAAAGCACCATTTCCAACATTCACCATCTGTAGACACGGTTAGCGCACATCTGACCATGTCTCCCTTACTTTCTACCCTTGATGAACAAGAACTGTAAGGAGCCTCAGAAAGCACCATTTCCAACATTCACCATCTGTAGACACAGATAGCGCACATCTGACCATGTCTCCCTTACTTTCTACCCTTGATTAACAAGAACTGTAAGGAGCCTCAGAAAGCACCATTTCCAACATTCACCATCTGTAGACATAGTTAGCGTACAGCTGTACACGTCTACCTTACTCAATACCCTAGGTGAAGGAGAACAGTAAGGAGCTCAGAAGGCACCATTTCCAACATTCGTCATCTGTAGACACAGTTAGCGCACATCTGACCATGTCTCCCTTACTTTCTACCCTTAATGAACAGGAACTGTAAGGAGCCTCTGAAAGCACCATTTCCAACATTCACCATCTGTAGACATAGTTAGCGTACAGCTGTACACGTCTACCTTACTCACTACCCTAGGTGAAGGAGAACAGTAAGAAGCTCAGAAGGCACCATTTCCAACATTCACCATCTGTAGACACAGTTAGCGCGCATCTGACCATGTCTCCCTTACTTTCTACCCTTGATGAACAAGAACTGTAAGGAGCCTCAGAAAGCACCATTTCCAACATTCACCATCTGTAGACACAGTTAGCGCACATCTGACCATGTCTCCCTTGCTTTCTACCCTTGATGAACAAGAACTGTAAGGAGCCTCAGAAAGCACCATTTCCAACATTCACCATCTGTAGACATAGTTAGCGTACAGCTGTACACGTCTACCTTACTCACTACCCTAGGTGAAGGTGAACAGTAAGGAGCTCAGAAGGCACCATTTCCAACATTCACGATCTGTAGACACAGTTAGCGCACATCTGACCATGTCTCTCTTACTTTCTACCCTTGATGAACAAGAACTGTAAGGAGCCTCAGAAAGCACAATTTCCAACATTCACCATCTGTAGACACAGTTAGCGCACTTCTGACCATGTCTCCCTTACTTTCTACCCTCGATGAACAAGAACCGTAAGGAGCCTCAGAAAGCACCATTTCCAACATTCACCATCTGTAGACACAGTTAGCGCACATCTGACCATGTCTCCCTTACTTTCTACCCTTGATGAACAAGAACTGTAAGGAGCCTCAGAAAGCACCATTTCCAACATTCACCATCTGTAGACACAGATAGCGCACATCTGACCATGTCTCCCTTACTTTCTACCCTTGATGAACAAGAACTGTAAGGAGCCTCAGAAAGCACCATTTCCAACATTCACCATCTGTAGACATAGTTAGCGTACAGCTGTACACGTCTACCTTAGTCACTACCCTAGGTGAAGGAGAACAGTAAGGAGCTCAGAAGGCACCATTTCCAACATTCACCATCTGTAGACATTACTAGCGCACAGCTGCACATGTCTCCCTTCCTTTCTACCCTAGGTGAAGGAGGACTGTAAGGACCTGCGGAAAGCACCAATTCCAACATTCACCATTTCTAGACATAGTTAGCGCACATCTGACCATGTCTCCCTTAATTTCTACCCTTGATGAGGAGAACTGTAAGGAGCCTCAGAAAGCACCATTTCCAACATTCACAATCTGTAGACATAGTTAGCGCACACCAGTACATGTCACCCTTACTATCTACCCTAGCTGAAGGAGAACTGTAAGGATCTGCAGAAAACACAATTTTCAACTTTCGACATCTCTTGGCAGAGTTAGCGTATACCTGTACATGAATCCCTTACTTTCTACCCTAGGTGAAGGAGAACTGTAAGGCGCTGCAGAAAGCACCATTTCGAATATTCACCATCTCTAGACATAGATAGCTCACACCAGTACATGTCTCACTTACTTTCTACCCTTGATGAACAAGAACTGTAAGGAGCCACAGAAAGCACCATTTCCAACATTCACCATCTGTAGACACAGTTAGCGCACATCTGACCATGTCTCCCTTACTTTCTACCCTTGATGAACAAGAACTGTAAGGAGCCTCAGAAAGCACCATTTCCAACATTCACCATCTGTAGACACAGTTAGCGCACATCTGACCATGTCTCCGTTACTTTCTACCCTTGATGAACAAGAACTGTAAGGAGACTCAGAAAGCACCATTTCCAACATTCACCATCTGTAGACACAGTTAGCGCACATCTGACCATGTCTCACTTACTTTCTACCCTTGATGAACAAGAACTGTAAGGAGCCTCAGAAAGCACCATTTCCAACATTCACCATCTGTAGACATAGTTAGCGTACAGCTGTACACGTCTACCTTAGTCACTACCCTAGGTGAAGGAGAACAGTAAGGAGCTCAGAAGGCACCATTTCCAACATTCACCTTCTGTAGACACAGTTAGCGCACATCTGACCATGTCTCCCTTACTTTCTACCCTTGATGAACAAGAACTGTAAGGAGCCTCAGAAAGCACCATTTCCAACATTCACCATCTGTAGAAACAGTTAGCGCACATCTGACCATGTCTCCCTTACTTACTACCCTTGATGAACAAGAACTGTAAGGAGCCTCAGAAAGCACCATTTCCAACATTCACCATATGTAGACACAGTTAGCGCACATCTGACCATGTCTCCCTTACTTTCTACCATTGATGAACAAGAACTGTAAGGAGCCTCAGAAAGCACCATTTCCAACATTCACCTCCTGTAGACATAGTTAGCGTACAGCTGTACACGTCTACCTTACTCACTACCCTAGGTGAAGGAGAACAGTAAGGAGCTCAGAAGGCACCATTTCCAACATTCACCATCTGTAGACAAAGTTAGCGCACATCTGACTATGTCTCCCTTACATTCTACACTTGATGAACAAGAACTGTAAGGAGCCACAGAAAGCACGATTTCCAACATTCACCATCTGTAGACATAGTTAGCGTACAGCTGTACACGTCTACCTTACTCACTACCCTGGGTGAAGGAGAACAGTAAGGAGCTCAGAAGGCACCATTTCCAACATTCGTCATCTGTAGACACAGTTAGCGCACATCTGACCATGTCTCCCTTACTTTCTACCCTTGATGTACAAGAACTGTAAGGAGCCTCAGAAAGCACCATTTCCAACATTCACCATCTGTAGACACAGTTAGCGCACATCTGACCATGTCTCCCTTACTTTCTACCCTTGATGAACAAGAACTGTAAGGAGCCTCAGAAAGCACCATTTCCAACATTCACCATCTGTAGACATAGTTAGCGTACAGCTGTACACGTCTACCTTACTCACTACCCTAGGTGAAGGAGAACAGTAAGGAGCTCAGAAGGCACCATTTCCAACATTCACGATCTGTAGACACAGTTAGCGCACATCTGACCATGTCTCTCTTACTTTCTACCCTTGATGAACAAGAACTGTAAGGAGCCTCAGAAAGCACCATTTCCAACATTCACCATCTGTAGACACAGTTAGCGCACTTCTGACCATGTCTCCCTTACTTTCTACCCTCGATGAACAAGAACCGTAAGGAGCCTCAGAAAGCACCATTTCCAACATTCACCATCTGTAGACACAGTTAGCGCACATCTGACCATGTCTCCCTTACTTTCTACTCTTGATGAACAAGAACTGTAAGGAGCCTCAGAAAGCACCATTTCCAACATTCACCATCTGTAGACACAGATAGCGCACATCTGACCATGTCTCCCTTACTTTCTACCCTTGATGAACAAGAACTGTAAGGAGCCTCAGAAAGCACCATTTCCAACATTCACCATCTGTAGACATAGTTAGCGTACAGCTGTACACGTCTACCTTAGTCACTACCCTAGGTGAAGGAGAACAGTAAGGAGCTCAGAAGGCACCATTTCCAACATTCACCATCTGTAGACATTACTAGCGCACAGCTGCACATGTCTCCCTTCCTTTCTACCCTAGGTGAAGGAGGACTGTAAGGACCTGCGGAAAGCACCAATTCCAACATTCACCATTTCTAGACATAGTTAGCGCACATCTGACCATGTCTCCCTTAATTTCTACCCTTGATGAGGAGAACTGTAAGGAGCCTCAGAAAGCACCATTTCCAACATTCACAATCTGTAGACATAGTTAGCGCACACCAGTACATGTCACCCTTACTATCTACCCTAGCTGAAGGAGAACTGTAAGGATCTGCAGAAAACACAATTTTCAACTTTCGACATCTCTTGGCAGAGTTAGCGTATACCTGTACATGAATCCCTTACTTTCTACCCTAGGTGAAGGAGAACTGTAAGGCGCTGCAGAAAGCACCATTTCGAATATTCACCATCTCTAGACATAGATAGCTCACACCAGTACATGTCTCACTTACTTTCTACCCTTGATGAACAAGAACTGTAAGGAGCCTCAGAAAGCACCATTTCCAACATTCACCATCTGTAGACACAGTTAGCGCACATCTGACCATGTCTCCCTTACTTTCTACCCTTGATGAACAAGAACTGTAAGGAGCCTCAGAAAGCACCATTTCCAACATTCACCACCTGTAGACACAGTTAGCGCACATCTGACCATGTCTCCGTTACTTTCTACCCTTGATGAACAAGAACTGTAAGGAGACTCAGAAAGCACCATTTCCAACATTCACCATCTGTAGACACAGTTAGCGCACATCTGACCATGTCTCACTTACTTTCTACCCTTGATGAACAAGAACTGTAAGGAGCCTCAGAAAGCACCATTTCCAACATTCACCATCTGTAGACATAGTTAGCGTACAGCTGTACACGTCTACCTTAGTCACTACCCTAGGTGAAGGAGAACAGTAAGGAGCTCAGAAGGCACCATTTCCAACATTCACCTTCTGTAGACACAGTTAGCGCACATCTGACCATGTCTCCCTTACTTTCTACCCTTGATGAACAAGAACTGTAAGGAGCCTCAGAAAGCACCATTTCCAACATTCACCATCTGTAGAAACAGTTAGCGCACATCTGACCATGTCTCCCTTACTTACTACCCTTGATGAACAAGAACTGTAAGGAGCCTCAGAAAGCACCATTTCCAACATTCACCATATGTAGACACAGTTAGCGCACATCTGACCATGTCTCCCTTACTTTCTACCATTGATGAACAAGAACTGTAAGGAGCCTCAGAAAGCACCATTTCCAACATTCACCATCTGTAGACACAGTTAGCGCACATCTGACCATGTCTCCCTTACTTTCTACCCTTGATGAACAAGAACTGTAAGGAGCCTCAGAAAGCACCATTTCCAACATTCACCTCCTGTAGACATAGTTAGCGTACAGCTGTACACGTCTACCTTACTCACTACCCTAGGTGAAGGAGAACAGTAAGGAGCTCAGAAGGCACCATTTCCAACATTCACCATCTGTAGACAAAGTTAGCGCACATCTGACTATGTCTCCCTTACATTCTACACTTGATGAACAAGAACTGTAAGGAGCCACAGAAAGCACGATTTCCAACATTCACCATCTGTAGACATAGTTAGCGTACAGCTGTACACGTCTACCTTACTCACTACCCTGGGTGAAGGAGAACAGTAAGGAGCTCAGAAGGCACCATTTCCAACATTCGTCATCTGTAGACACAGTTAGCGCACATCTGACCATGTCTCCCTTACTTTCTACCCTTGATGTACAAGAACTGTAAGGAGCCTCAGAAAGCACCATTTCCAACATTCACCATCTGTAGACACAGTTAGCGCACATCTGACCATGTCTCCCTTACTTTCTACCCTTGATGAACAAGAACTGTAAGGAGCCTCAGAAAGCACCATTTCCAACATTCACCATCTGTAGACATAGTTAGCGTACAGCTGTACACGTCTACCTTACTCACTACCCTAGGTGAAGGAGAACAGTAAGGAGCTCAGAAGGCACCATTTCCAACATTCACGATCTGTAGACACAGTTAGCGCACATCTGACCATGTCTCTCTTACTTTCTACCCTTGATGAACAAGAACTGTAAGGAGCCTCAGAAAGCACAATTTCCAACATTCACCATCTGTAGATACAGTTAGCGCACATCTGACCATGTCTCCCTTCCTTTCTACCCTCGATGAACAAGAACCGTAAGAAGCCTCAGAAAGCACCATTTCCAACATTCACCATCTGTAGACACAGTTAGCGCACATCTGACCATGTCTCCCTTACTTTCTACCCTTGATGAACAAGAACTGTAAGGAGCCTCAGAAAGCACCATTTCCAACATTCACCATCTGTAGACACAGATAGCGCACATCTGACCATGTCTCCCTTACTTTCTACCCTTAATGAACAAGAACTGTAAGGAGCCTCAGAAAGCACCATTTCCAACATTCACCATCTGTAGACACAGTTAGCGCACATCTGACCATGTCTCCCTTACTTTCTACCCTTGATGAAGAAGAACTGTAAGGAGCCCCAGAAAGCACCATTTCCAACATTAACCATCTGTAGACACAGTTAGCGTACAGCTGTACACGTCTACCTTACTCACTACCCTAGGTGAAGGAGATCAGTAAGGAGCTCAGAAGGCACCATTTCCAACATTCACCATCTGTAGACATAGTTAGCGCACATCTGACCATGTCTCCCTTACATTCTACCCTCGATGAACAAGAACTGGAAGGAGCCATAGAAAGCACCATTTCCAACATTCACCATCTGTAGCCATAGTTAGCGTACAGCTGTACACGTCTACCTTACTCACTACCCTAGGTGAAGGAGAACAGTAAGGAGCTCAGATGCACCATTTCCAACATTCGTCATCTGTAGACGCAGTTAGCGCACATCTGACCATGTCTCCCTTACTTTCTACCCTTAATGAACAAGAACTGTAAGGAGCCTCAGAAAGCACCATTTCCAACATTCACCATCTGTAGACATAGTTAGCGTACAGCTGTACACATCTACCTTACTCACTACCCAAAGTGAAGGAGAACAGTAAGGAGCTCAGAAGGCACCATTTCCAATATTCACCATCTGTAGACACAGTTAGCGCACATCTGACCATGTCTCCCTTACTTTCTACCCTTGATGAACAAGAATTGTAAGGAGCCTCAGAAAACACCATTTCCAACATTCACCATCTGTAGACACAGTTAGCGCACATCTGACTATGTCTCCCTTACTTTCTACCCTTGATGAACAAGAACTGTAAGGAGCCTCAGAAAGCACCATTTCCAACATTCACCATCTGTAGACACAGTTAGCGCACATCTGACCATGTCTGCCTTACTTTCTACAATTGATGAACAAGAACTGTAAGGAGCCTCCGAAAGCACCATTTCCAACATTCACCATCTGTAGACATAGTTAGCGTACAGCTGTACACGTCTACCTTACTCACTACCCTAGGTGAAGGAGAACAGTAAGGAGCTCAGAAGGCCCGATTTCCAACATTCACCATCTGTAGACACAGTTAGCGCACATCTGACCATGTCTCCCTTACATTCTACCCTTGATGAACAAGAACTGTAAGGAGCCTCAGAAGGCACCATTTCCAACATTCACCATCTGTAGACACAGTTGGTGCACATCTGACCATGTCTCCCTTACTTTCTACCCTTGATGAACAAGAACTGTAAGGAGCCTCAGAAAGCACCATTTCCAACACTCACCATCTGTAGACACAGTTAGCGCACATCTGACCATGTCTAACTTACTTTCTACCCTTGATGAACAAGAACTGTAAGGAGCCTCAGAAAGCACCATTTCCAACATTCACCATCTTTAGACACAGTTAGCCCACATCTGACCATGTCTCTCCTACTTTCTACCCTTGATGAACAAGAACTGTAAGGAGCCTCAGAAAGCACCATTTCCAACATTCACCATCTGTAGACACAGTTAGCGCACTTCTGACCATGTCTCCCTTACTTTCTACCCTTGATGAACAAGAACTGTAAGGAGCCTCAGAAAGCACCATTTCCAACATTCACCATCTGTAGACACAGTTAGCGCACATCTGACCATGTCTCCCTTACTTTCTACCCTTGATGAACAAGAACTGTAAGGAGCCTCAGAAAGCACCATTTCCAACATTCACCATCTGTAGACACAGTTAGCGCACATCTGACCTTGTCTCCCTTACTTTCTACCCTTGATGAACAAGAACTGTAAAGAGCCTCAGAAAGCACCATTTCCAACATTCACCATCTGTAGACATAGTTAGCGTACAGCTGTACACGTCTACCTTACTCACTACCCTAGGTGAAGGAGAACAGTAAGGAGCTCAGAAGGCACCATTTCCAACATTCACCATCTGTAGACATAGTTAGCGCACATCTGACTATGTCTCCCTTACTTTCTACCCTTGATGAACAAGAACTGTAAGGAGCCACAGAAAGCACCATTTCCAACATTCACCATCTGTAGACATAGTTAGCGTACAGCTGTACACGTCTACCTTACTCACTACCCTAGGTGAAGGAGAACAGTAAGGAGCTCAGAAGGCACCATTTCCAATATTCACCATCTGCAGACATAGTTAGCGAACAGCTGTACATGTCTCCCTTACTTTCTACCCTCGGTGATGGAGAACCGTAGGGAGCTGCAGAAAGCTCCATTTCCTATATTCACTATCTTTAGATATAGTTAGCGCACACCTGATCTTGCCTCCCTTAGTTTCTACGCTTGATGAAGGAGAGCTGTAAGGAGCCTCGGAGAGCATCATTTCCAACATTCACCATTTGTAGACATTACTAGCGCACAGCTGCACATGTCTCCCTTCCATTCTACCCTAGGTGAAGGAGGACTGTAAGGAGCCTCAGAAAGCACAATTTCCAACATTCACCATCTGTAGACATAGTCAGCGCACTGCTGTACATATCTCCCTTACTTTCTATCCCGCGTGAAGAAGAACTGTAACATGCTGCAGAAAGCACCATTTAAAACATTCACCATGTGTACACATTGTTAGAGTGCACCTGTACATGTGTCCCTTACTTTCTACCCTAGGAGAAGAAAAGCTGTAAGGAGCTGCAGGAAGAACCATTTACAACATTCACCTTCTGTGGACTTAATTAGCCCATAGCTGTACATGTCTCCCTTACATTGTACAGTACGTGAAGGAGGACTGTAAGGAGCTGCGGAAAGCACCAATTCCAACATTCACCATTTCTAGACATAGTTAGCGCACATCTGACCATGTCTCCCTTAATTTCTACCCTTGATGAGGAGAACTGTAAGGAGCCTCAGAAAGCACAATTTCCAACATTCACAATCTGTAGACATAGTTAGCGCACACCAGTACATGTCACCCTTACTATCTACCCTAGGTGAAGGAGAACTGTAAGGATCTGCAGAAAACACAATTTCCAACTTTCGACATCTCTTGGCAGAGTTAGCGTGTACCTGTACATGAATCCCTTACTTTCTACCCTAGGTGAAGGAGAACTGTAAGGCGCTGCAGAAAGCACCATTTCGAATATTCACCATCTCTAGACATAGATAGCTCACACCAGTACATGTCTCACTTACTTTCTACCCTTGATGAAGAAGAACTGTGAGGTGCTGCAGAAAGCACCATTTCCAACATTCACGTTCTGTAGACATAGTTAGTGCACAGCTGTACATGACTCCCTTTGCTTTCTACACTAGGTAAAGGAAAACAGTAAGGAGCTCCAGAAAACACCTTTTCCAACATTCACCATCTGTTGACTTAGTCAGTGCACACTTGTAGATGTGTCTCTTACTTTCTATCCTTGATGAAGAAGAACTGTAAGGAGCCTCAGAAAGCACCATTTCCAACATTCACCATCTGTAGACATAGTTAGCACACACTTGTACATTTCCATCCTTTTTTTCTACACTTGATGAAGAAAAAATTAAGAAGAAATTAAGAAGCTGCAGAAAGCACCGTTTCCCACAATCACCATCCGTAGACATAGCTAGCACACAGCTGTACATGACTAACTTTCTGTCTACCCTAGAAGAAGTAGAACTGTAAGGAGCTGCAGAAATCACCATTTACAACATTCACCATCTCCAGTCATAGTTAGTGCACACCTGTATATGTCTCCCATACATTCTACCCTTGATGAAGAAGAACTGTAAGAAGCTGCAGAAAGCAACATTTCCAACATTCACCACCTCTAGTCATAGATAGCGCACACCTGAACATGTCTCACTTACAATCTACCCTTGGTGAAGAAGAACTGGAACGATCCCCATAAAGCACCATTTCCAACATTCCCCATCTGTAGACATAGTTAGCGCACAG